>NC_138079.1:6652500-9152500 GCF_964212035.1 Myotis nattereri
GATTAAGTATTGGTTCATGATATTATGGTAGCTAGCAAGTCTGAATTCTGTAAAGCTGGCCAGCCAGTTGGAAAGTCAGGCAGGGTTTCTATGGTGCAGTCTTAAGTCCTTCAATTGATTAGATGAGGCCCACCCACATTATAGAGGACAATCTGCTTTAAAGTCTACTGATTATAAATGTTAATCACATCTTAAAAATTCCTCCACACCAACATCTAAACTAGTGTCTGACCAAACAATTGGGTACGTTAGCTTAGCCACACTGGCACATAAATGGCCATCTGAGATGTCTACCGCTCGGGGGGGTGTTCTGTCTAGAGCAGAAGGGTGGCAGGGTTTGTCTTTGGACTGAAGTTAAACCAATGCTGCGTGGTTGAGGGAGCCCACCCTGCTGGACTGTACCTCTTTCCTAGATAATACAGACTGTGTGTCATGGTGGATCAGCCTAGTCAGTCCACAGGGGGTCTGGCCTGAAGCATTTGAGGCTGCAGCACGAATTCATGTACTAAATCACAGAATGCTAAAGGAGGGGGGCCTCGGAGCCAGGGCCCCTGGTAGTCCATTTGCAATCTCTGTCTACACTAGGAAAAGGCTCCCCCTCTTCTGAGTGGACACGCCCAAGCCAGGATGCATGACCTGGTGAGCACTGGATGCTACGCCTCACTAGACACTTCAGCCAGGTGTCCTTGTGCAGTGAGCAACCCTACCAGCCGTAAGCATTTGGCTTTACTCAGGGAGAACCAAGTCCCGTGTTCTAGGTGAGCACGTGACCCCAGATATTGATGAACTTGCCGAAGTGTGTACCCCAGGTCCTCTTGAATTTGGAATTCCAGATTCTAAAGCTAGAGTCTGAGTCTCCTGATGACATGCACCTTGTTCTTTGGGCGAGGGAGTCAGGGGAGGTGTGGACAGAAAAGAACCCTCGCCTCCCAATGTTCCCTCCTGCCACTTGTCAGCACACCAATTTCAGAATTACTTAATTTGACTATAAAAAAAAAAATGCTTTCTGAGAGTATTTCCTCATTTACATGCTGGCAAGAATGACTTGATTCAGGCAATGGTAATAATTCCTTACATCTAAAAAAATACCTAATGAATTTCAAGTACACACAGGGTTCCCAAGCAGCATTATTTACAGCAACCGTCACACAGAAACCACCTGAGTGTTTGCTGATGAATGAATGGATAAAGAAAATATGCTGTCGCCCATCTGGTGCGGCTCAGTGGTTGAGCATCAACCTTTGAACTAGGAGGTCATGGTTAGATTCATGGTTGGGGCACATGCCAGGGTTGTGGGCTCGATCCCTAGCAGGGGATATGCAGGAGGCAGCCAATCAACGATTCTCTCTCACCATTGATGTTTCTCTCTCTCTCTCTCTCCCTTTCCCTCTCCCTTCCTCTCTGAAATCAATAAAAATATATTTTTAAAAAGAAAGAAACTATGCTGTATGTATATATATATCATATATAATGGAATTTATATAATGGACTATTATTCAGCCATAAGAAATGAGGAAATGCTGATACTTGAGACAACATGGACCTTACCGAAATTGTGTTAAATGAAATAAGTCCAACAGAGAAAGATGAACACTGTATGGTCTTATTTATATGTGGAATCTAAAAAAACCCCCCAAATTCATAGAAAAAAATCAGATTTGTGCTTATCAGAGGCAGGAGGTTTGTGTATGTGTGTGTGTGTGTGGGGGGGGGGGTGAAAGGGAGGAGGAGGAATTGGAGAAAGGTATTCAAAGGTACAAACTTCTAGTTATAAAAGGCATGAGAACTAGGGAAGTAATGTATAGCATGCTGACTACAGTTTACTTTGCTGTATGATTACACTGGATATAAAAGTTGTTACAGTAAATCCTGAGTTCTCATCACAAGGAAAGAACATTTATCTTTCTTCTTTTTTCCTTTCTCTTTTTATTGTATCCATATGCGATAATGAATGCTAACTAAATTTATTGTGGTAATCATTTCACAATATCTGTAAGTCAAACCATTATGCCATACACCTTACACATATATAGTTATATATGTCAGCGATAGCTCGATAAAACTGGAAAAACCAAAGAGGAAATTTAAAAAACAGAATAAATGAGAAAGGTACTAATCAATTTATGGCCTTTGTTGCTTTTATACCTTCTCCAACTTTAATCTCCTTGACCCAGTGATATTGTTTCCTGGAATCTATCAGAGATTCAGAAAGATTTCTGTAGAAGTTGAGAAATTGGGTTCAACCTAAGAATCCAGCAATGAGATCTTGGTTAAACCGATTTTTTATGGACAGGTAAATTGAATATTATGCAGTGATTAAACAATTCGGAGTCTTTGCTTAAATGTTCATGATACAGAGAGAAGTAAAACAGGCAAGATAGAAGAATTATGTACATACTAGACAATAAAGACTCAATTTTTATTAAAAATGTCTGAAAAACTGGAAGGAAATACATGGTGATTTTCTCTAGGTATGGAATGATGGAGGATTTTAATTTTGTTTTCATGACTTTTGTTTTACTTACTTTTTTAATAATTTTAAATTTTCTAAATAAGTGTATGTTGCTTTAGGAATAAAATCGTTAGAACTTCTTTAGAAAACCATTTACCTTTGATGTTTGTCCACTGTTAAATAACTATATTTTTGTCAAAAATATCGAGGAGGAAACCTATGCTTGTTTTCTCACCAGGAAAGGACACGGCAATAGTTCCCCTCCCAGGTTCCACAGCGTGGACCAGCTCTTGCAGCCTCACCGACATGGCATGCCCAGCTCTGCTCAATGTCACAAACCTCGTGAGAACTGAGACTGTAAATGACATGGAACCAAACCAATGGCAAGCATTCTTGTTATTCTGCCATCCTGAAATGCCTTTGGAACCTTCAGGAAAACGTACTTAGCTGCAGGGTGGGTTTCAACGTATGTGGGCTTTTGTCTCCTAAGCCTTTAAAAATCGATCATCTGTACAGCGTGTGCTTGGTAATTCTCAGTCAGATCGCCCCATCCCCTATTTCTGTTAAATCGGGAAAAAGGGTGTTTAATGTTCCTCTTTGCTTTGAAACCCCACAGCGGTGCACGCTCAGGCGTATCTGTCCAGTTATTCAAGCGGGAGTCGGGGTGGCGGTGGGGTCATGGACGTGGAGGGAGTTTTGCAACGTTGCGACCTTGAGGACGTCAGCAGATGTTTCTGTGACTGGGTTTGCTTCTAGGAAAGGAAGCCCAGAGACGTGCTAGTTTTTAAGAGCTGAATTGAAATGCAAACGCGTGGATGAGAGGAGTGTGTGGAGCGAGGAAGAGAGGCTGCCAGGGGGAGGGCTGCTCTGGGAGGGCACCGCTGGGCAGGAGCGAGGCGGCCTCGGAGCAGAGCAGACAAGCCTGGGTCATGGTGGAGGGCGTGGGTGGTGACCAGTTGCTTTCTTATCGTTGTAAAATGCTGGGGCTCAAAGAGTCCCAGTGTTCATCTCACCCAACAGCCTCATTTTAAGATGGGGAAACTGAGTATAAGACCAGTTAGGGTGTTGGCCGGGGGGAGGGGGGTCCAGGTGCCAGCAGAGGCAGGATTTAAACCAGGGTTCGATGACCTGCCCAGGCATTCTTTCTCCTTTCCGCCGTCTTAGGCTGAGGAACAATCTGACAGAGTGCTTCCCGAGAGTCCCAGTGGGCCAAGAGCTTCTTTTCTCAAATGAGACACTTTATCAGGTGGCACAGCCTTTGCACATGAGCTGCTGCCATTTTCAGCAACTAGGGTAATGCCAGGCACATAGTAGGTATTCAAAACATATTTGTCGTGTGTATAATCTAGAGAGATTGACTTGGTCGGGGGGTCAAGGAAAACTTTCTGAAGGCAATGACAAGCCAAAATCTGGACCAAGAGGGTAGGGCAGAGCCTTCCCAGACAGGGAATAGCACGTGGGATGCTCTGTGGATGCAGGAAGCATGGTGATCGTAACTAAGAGACAGCCAGAGAGCATCTGGAGCAGAGAGAGCACAGAACCCTCAGTTAGAATTTCAATCTTTAGACTAAAAAACATGGGAAGCCATTGCTGTGTTTTAAGCAATGGAAAGTTGGGCATGGGAAAGCGGAAGAAGAGTGGGCAAGCACAACCAGATTTCTATTTTAAAAAGATCATTCCGGCACTAGGATCTAGAATTCTGGAGGAGGGCGAGAGCCAACGCCATCATGGTGATGTGTATTGTCCTCACTCACAACCTTACACCCACCTGGCTGACTATTGGTGTATATATGTGTATTGACGTCCTTGAGTTCCTAGGGGTGGGAAAAGGAATTTTCTCTCCAAAAAGCCTTCCAGAGAGCTCTTCTGCCCTGTGCTCCTCAGGGGTCCATGTTTCAGAGTGGCTCTAGTTTTGGTTGAAGAATGAGCAGCTGTATTGGCCTCCTCAGTGGGTCACTGATCTTCTGGAGTCCTTGCTCCTAGAGTCTGATCTGGGTGAAGCCAAAGCCTGCCTGGGTCCTGGGGGCTCACGGAGGACTGTCTTACTGTTCATAAATGTTTGATGCTTTTCCCACAGGAGGATGCTCCATCCTTGCCTGCGGCTTGCTTTGCCTAATGACGTGAGCAGAAGGCAGAGCATGTGTATTTCTTCTGATGCAGAAGTCTTCCCAGCCAGAACATGGGTGCCTGTGCTTGCGTTTGCCTTGCACAGCAAGGCAAAATTAGGTGCTGAGAGAGGTAGCCAAGGCCTATCCCCAGAGGTTCTGCTAACAGACACAATTATTTTGCTGTTCTAGTGGCCACACATATTTCTTAAGGGCCCTGTGCAGACACTAGAAGTAAGACGATCACTTTTGGAGGCTTGTGGAAGTGCTGCCTGCAGGCGAAGGGGGGAGACTCGGGTGGGGCATGGGAAGCACTGATATAGGCAAGTTATTTGGAGCTTAAAAAATATCACTCTTCAGGGTGGTGAACCGGAGCAGCCAGCAGGTTTTTGCTGGAAGCTGAGTTCCCTTGCTCCTTATCAGACTCGCCCCCCCCCCACTCCCCCGTCCATGCCCCCCCCCCCCCCCCCCCCAGATCCCAGGATGGGCCATTCCACAGAGGGAGACTCAGGACTCTTCTCCGAGACCAGGGAATAAGTCTGGACCAAGTTGCTGTCAAAATTTCTTCTTCTTTTTAATCTTTAATTTCTTTACTGGTTAAGGTATTACAAATGTGTCCTCATCCCCCCATTAACCCCCAACACCCCCCCCCCCCCCATGCTCTCAGCCCCCTGTTGTCCGTGTCCATTGGGTTGGCTTATATGCACGCATACAAGTCCTTTGGTTGATCTCTTCCCCGTACCCCCTCCCTCCCCTACTTTCCCTTCGGGGATTGACAGTGTTGGCTGTTTCTCCGTCTCTGGATCTGTCCCTGTTCATCAGTTGTTCTCTATATTCCACAAATGAGTGAGATCATGTGGTATTTATCTTTCCCTGACTGGCTTAAAGCCAAATTTCTTCTTAACAGGCCTTCTTTGGAGGCACCATTTTTGGCGCCTTTAGACGCTGGAGGCACCTCCTCCAGGCTAGGGGAGGCTTAAGAGAGGAGATGGCCACCTGGGTGGTGCCTGAGGGAATCTGGGGGACCATCCCTCTCCCCACTGGAAAGAGCCGTTTCCCCAGCCCTCAGTGTTTAACTCCAATCAGAGTTCCCTCCCACGCCTGGCGCCACCTTGCACGCGTGCTCACACCCCCACCCCCCCTCCCGCAGGAGAAGTGCTCCAGAGTGGATTCATGGGTGCACACTGAGCCGCGGTGAACCGGGCGGGAGACCCCGGGTGCGTGGCTGCCTTCAGCGTCTCTGGTGCTTCCTGCAGCTCCTGACAGAGGCCAGGGACCAGCTCTGCGCACCTGCATGCGGCCCCTCCACCTTCCCTGCCCATCACCTGAAACCAGGGGCTGACCTGAGGCCGGGAGGGCCAAGTGAGCAATCTCTCTGCGGGTCCTGGCGAGCTGGGCCGCCTTGGAGATATTATTTGTCTCTGGGTTCTGATTTCCTCGGTTGTGTGGCACCCAGTGGCCTCCGGTGACTCCCTGGGGAAATGGTGCCAATCTGAATGCTTCATCTTTACCTGCGAGAAGAAACGGAGGGCTTTATTGCTTGGGGAAGATCACAATTTATCTTCTCGGCGAGGGCCAAGGTTAGAACCAAAGGAGGTTATATTCAAGAAAAAGGAACGTGTCTCCCTTGCTACAAATCCAGTTGTGAAATGACACTGTGATTTTTTTTCCTGACTGCTCAGAGTCCATTGAAAATTTAATTGCCAATTGTGTTAACTTTTGTCATTAGCATATTTTCCTTTTCCTTTTCCCCAGTAGTCCTAATTTTCTCCTTTATTAAACTTACTGGTTTGACAGCCAAGGTGTAAGTAAATTCAGAAACTAAATAAATTCTTGCTTAGCTTGCGGGAACGTTATGGATTGTTAAAGCCAACGTGCAGTTTTCACATGAAGCAGTTAAGGTCTGAGGAGAAGGGGCCGGAACAGGTGCCCTCAATTTGATAGTGTTAGGGAGGGCCTGGAAAGCAGGTCTTTTGATTTTAGACAAATACTCCTCCCTCATCCACGGTGACCCTCATTCTTAGAGAGGGGAGCTTCCTGGGGGGAAGCGAAACAATAGTCTTTGTTTAGTTTCAGGAACAGTGCTTTTAGAATTCAATAGTTTCTGGTTACAGGTAACTCGGTTAACTTGTGCTATTGAGCTCACATGATGGTGATGCTTGTGACCCTAGGTAATTGGGTTCTTCTGGAGTCTTCTGAGCCTGGGGCACCGTTTCTGGCCGGATGGAGATGAACAGCTAGCTGTCTGTCTTCGTCCTGAGGAAAATTAACTGCAGTTCATCTCACCGTAGTTGCCACAGTGTACAGCTATGACAGTAAGTATATTTTCATTCATCTATTTTAAATATGTATATTTGTCTGATACTAATGTATACATATGAGGAGTATGTGTTAAGTATTTTTAGAGGTAAATGTAATATATTATGTTTATGCAGGTAAATGTAATCTATTGTGTGTATAGATCCATGGATGTGGAATACATAACAAATCTGTGTATGGATATCTTTTGGAGGAATTCTGGTGCCTGGCTTCTTCACATGCCCTTATTTCCGCAATTCCCATGCTCTCATTTGTGACTCACTGTTTGTTTTCCTCTACTACTAAGGTAGGATGAGGGGTGACATATGATGGAGAAGGTTGTACACAGCACAGTTCTCAAGGGCTCATTCATACTGTATGGCCATAAGCAGCAGCCTGCAGTTCAAATCATGAATTTACGCACCCCCCACCCCCCCACCACCCCACCTATTGATACCTGCCATCCTAAACTGAAGGTACACCTTTAGGCGAAATAAACTATCTTTTGAGTGCTGAGTTTGCAAACAAATTATATATGTAAATTAGATCATAAAAATGAATCAAACTACTTGGTGATTTTTTCCATCTAATATTGGGCAAAGTGATGAGACTTGAATCCTCAAGAAAGATACTGAACTCTCCTTATTGCTGCCTCTGAGGACATACGGTGATGTTGTGGTGTGGGAATGGCCATGGTGTGTTAAAATTCTTTCAGTTCTTGCTGATATGAAAAGAGTTCTAAAAGTATCTCAAGTTCTGGGCTATTAGTAGATTGTACTACAGCAAGACTCTGGGTAATTCATCTCTCTATCATTTGGAAAATTAATTGGAAAAGACACTAAGAATTTTGCAGATAAACCCTCTCAATGGTAATATTGTAAATATATAAGTATGGCTAACTATATTTAAATATGGTTAACATAATAGTAATACCATATATTTATATGTCATTCTATCTCCAAGGAGCTTAAAATCCACTTACTAGCTTTCAGATTCTCTGGGAAACAAGCTGGGACAAGTTCTGTGAATACTGTTTAAAGACAAGGAATTTGAGATTCACTGAGTGGCCAATCCAGACTCACCCAGTATGCCAATACTTGAATTAGAAGTTCTTGGCACCCATGTCTTTCCCGTTTTGTTATTTTCACTGGGGTCCTAGAGTCTTCATTCCTAGTTGATCAACATTCTCCCTTGTAACTTGCTTCCTAAACACTAGCACACCACACTCTACTGCACGAAGTTTAAGGCCAAATGGCATCCGTGATGTTTTAGTCAGGGATTGAGACTTCCTTCTGTGCTCACGGGAAATTTTGCCAGCCACCACATCACATTGTTCTGGATCAATCCCTTTCTAAATATTTGGTGAATAGCAAAGATAGAGGAGTTCACTGGATCTAGAACTTTACCGACAAAGGGAGGTGATGGGGTGCAGTGGACAGAATGCTTGTTTGTGGGTCAGAGGTCTGGGCTCTAGTCTTCAGGTGTCTGGCCTTTGCCAGAGATCTGTGAGCTGAGCTGGAGCCATAAGAGCCTTCCCCAAGAGATGGGGCTTCAGGAAATGAACTTGATTCACAGAGGAAGGCATAATGGGACATCTAGCACTAGCTCTTTTCTGTAAACTCTCATCTTTCACCTTTCTCCAGGTGCTATCACAGACTTCTGGGAATTTAAAAATACAAAGGCAGACCTAGTGATAATTGCTACCCTTTTTGAGGCCTTTACTTGTGTGTAGTCATTATTCCCTTTTATCTTATGTCCTAGGTTTTAGCTGTGTGAAGTTGGGCAAGTGATTTGACCATTCTGGGTCTCAGCTGAATCAAATTTAAAAGGGCGGGGTTTGACTAGATCTAGTGGTTTTTAAATTGTGCCTTGTGGATTTCTAAGAATCAGGGGAGAGTCCTTAGGAGTTTCTGAGAGCATCAAAGAAGCTAATGGGTAGGTTCCCTCAGGGTATAAAGCTTTGCTTTATATCTGTGCCAAAGAGTGGCGTTGTTTGAAAAAAGGCTTAACCCACTAAAAAAAGTTTAGTTTTACTTCTGTCGAGATGGATCAAAAGAGATAGGATTTACCTTTCTAGCCCAAAACAACCAAAGATATAATATATGAAACTGCAGTTTTCAAGATACTGGATATGAGGAAACTACCTGAGATCAGAGAAAGAATTATCCAAAAGTGTTCCAAGGAAAATTCTCTGGTGCTCACCCTGGGTCAAGAACAATGCCTGTCTCCACCAACCAGACTGGAGAGCCTTACAATTTATGGAGTATTGGGTAGAGTACTCAGAAAAGTCTTGTCTTATTGTGGGAAATAATTAGCCCTAGGGTAAACACTGCTTTGGCCCTGCCTAACAAGTCTTGAAAACAAAACCAAAAAGGACCAAACTATTTTCTTGTATTTGAATTGTATCCCCAAATATAGCTAAAAAATATTTATAGGAATATAAAGAACACAAAACAAAGTAAAATTCATAGCAACTGGACTTCAAGAAAGCATTACCAAGTATGCAATAAAGCAGGAAAATACAACCCATAATGAGAAGAAAGATAAAACAAAATCAACCTAGAATTGGCACAGATGTTGAAATTAACAGACAAGGACATTAAAACAATTATTATAACTACATTCCACATGTTCAAAATTAAAGTAGAGATGCAGATGATTATTTTTTATTATTTTTTATTTTTTAAATATATTTTATTGATTTTTTACAGAGAAGAAGGTAGAGAGATAGAGAGCTAGAAACATCGATGAGAGAGAAACATCGATCAGCTGCCTCCTGCACATCTCCCACTGGGGATATGCCCGCAACCCAGGTACATGCCCTTGACCGGAATTGAACCTGGGACCCTTCAGTCCGCAGGCCGATGCTCCATCCACTGAGCCAAACTGGTTTTGGCTGCAGATGATTATTTTTTAAAAAGCTCACACCAAGCTTCTAGATGTAAAAGCTACAATGTCTGAGGTAACATGCATTGGATAGACATTGCAGAGTAGAACAGCATATTAGACATCGCAGAAGAAAAGATTCATGAATTTGAAGACACAGCAATAGAGACCATAAAAAATGAAACACAGAGAAAAAAGAATAAGGAACTCCCAGAGCTATCAGTAAGCTATGAGGAAACTTCAAGAGGCCCAATATATACCTATATAATTGAGATGGGGGAATGATAAAAAAAATATTTGAAGAAAAAATTTGATGAAACCTATACTGGTAAACCCAATATATTCCTTTCCTATTGTTGCTATAACAAATTACCACACACTCAATAGCTTAAAATGACATAAGTTTATTATTTTATGGTTCTGGAGGTCAGATGTCTGAAATGGATCCTAGGGATTAAACAACATGGAGTCCAGTTGCATTCCTCCGGGAGGCTCCAGAGGAGAATCTGTTCCTTGCTTCTTCCAGCTTCCGGAGGCTGCTTGTAATCTTGGCTGGGTCAGCCTCGCTCCAACATCTTCTTTTATTGTCACATCTCCTCTGACTGTGGCCTTTCTGTCTTTCTCTTCTAAGAACCTTTGTGATGATATTGAGCCCACGCGGATAATCCAGGATAATATTCCCATCTCAAGACCCTTAACTTAATCATAGTTGTAAAGTCCAATTTGTAATTTCAGTTAACATATTCATAGATATGAATGGGGTGAATTGTGTTCCCCCAGAAGATATATTGAAATCCTAACTCATGATACCCATGAATGTGACCTTATGTGGAAATAGGGTATTTACAGATATAGCTAAGATATAAATTAAAATGAGGTTATCCTGGAGTAAGGTGTGTCCTTAATACAATATGATTGATATTCTTGTAAGAGAGCAGACAGATGTAAAGAAAGGGTGACCCAATGTGAAGGCACAGGATGGCCATCTGAAGACAGAGGTAGACATTGGAGTTACGCTGCCACAAGACAAAGAACAACTGGGGCAATCAGAAGCTGGAAGCAGTAAGGAAGGCTCCTCCCCTAGAGGTCCTCAGAGGGAGCATGACCCTGTGCAGCACCTTGGTTTTGGACTTCTAGCCTCCAGAACTGTGATAGAATAAATTTCTTTTGCTCAAGTTACCATATCTGTGATAACTCCAGCAAACGAATACAGCAGGTTTCAGGGATTAAAATTAAGACATTGGGGAAGGGTGAGGGGGCGGCTACAATTCTACCAACTATCCACAGATCCAAGAAACTCAGGAAACACCAAGCCCAAGAAACATGAAGAAAATTACACCAACACACATCATAATCAAATTGTTAAAAATCACTGTTAAAGAAAAAAAAAATCTTAGAAGTAGCCAGAAAAGAGGCATCTTAAGTACAGAGGAACAAAGATAAAGAGATCAGAATATTTCTAACCAGAAACGATGCCAGAGAGAAGACAGTGGAACAATGTCTTCAAAGTAGAGTAAGTCCTCACTTGATGTCATCAATAGACTCTTGAAACCCCAAAATGACATAATGAAACCAATTTTACCATAGGCTAATTGATATAAACAAGACTTAAATTCTCATCAATGTTATAATGAAAACACATTGAATAAAAAATGATGTATGAAAACCTGCTGTACTGAAGGATAAAAATTGTCAATTGAATTCTATACCCAGCCAAAAGATTCTTTTGAAAATGAAGGAAGACAGACATTTTCATAAATGCAAAAGCTGAAAGAATTCATCACTAGCAGACTGTCACTATAAGACATGTTAAAGGAAGTTTTTCATATGGAAAGAAAATAATCCCAGATGGAAATCTGGAGCTGCACTTAGGATTGCTGAACACTTGAAATGGTAACTACATAGGAAAATATGTAAGAGTTTACCCCTTATTATTAACCTTTAAAATATGTAACTGGCTATTAAAATAATATCAATAGAATTATTATATTTTATAAAATATATAAAAGCAAAATGTCTGACAACAATATCACAAAATCCAGGAAGGGAAAAAATTATGTCATTGTTAAGGTTCTCATACTATACGTAATGTGGTATACTGTCACTTGAAGGTAGATTGTGATAAGTTAATGTATACTATATCCTAAAGGAACCACTAAAATAATGAAACAAAGAATTATAGCTAAAAAGCCTATAAAGAAGATAAATGGAATCATTAAAAATAATCTGAGTCAGAAAAAAAGTGAATAAATAAATTGTGGTATATCATTATAGTGGTACTACTCAGCAATAGACAGGATACATACAACACTACAGATGAATCTCAAAATAGTTTTGCTGAGTATGAGACCAGAGAAAAAGGTATACATACTATATGATCCCATTTATTTAAAACTCTAGAAAATGCAAATTAACACTAATAGAAACTAGATCAGTGATTAGATGGGGATGGGAGAGTGAGGCTGGCAGGAGTGGGAGGGATTGCAAAGGCACATGAGAAATTTTGGGGGTTGTTGGGTATGTTTTCTCTCTTGATTGTAATGATGGTTTCATAGTATGTACATGTCAGAATTTATTACATTATACACGTTAAATACACACAATTTATTGTATGTTAATTGTACTTTTACAAAACTTTAAAAAATTTAACCACCAGATTATTTAATGTCTAACTTCTCTTTTTGTTCTAAACAATAAGCATAATTTCTAATGAGGGAATTGCTGATGGTGGTATAAAATTGTTACAATTCTTCTAGGAAGCAATATGGCAATATGTATCAAGGTCCCTAAAAATGTTCATATGCTTTGCTCAGAATCCCATTTCTGTTAATCTGGCCTAAAGAAATAATTGAAAAGGTAGAACAGGTATTATGGAAATCCTCGAAACATTCCCCTCCCACCTCCAACCCCTAGAAATGGGGGAGAAAAGCATTGTTTTTTAAAATCATGCTAAAAAACAAAGAGTCTTTAGTTGGCCCAAATCGTGTGATGACTTTCAGAAAGATGGAAGATGGTTGGGGTCAGGTTGAAGAAGGAATCACAGCCCAAAACACATGCAGGAGAGAACTTCTGCCAAGGTGCATGTGGCTCCAGTAAGCTTCTAGCCAAGAGGTTGGTGGCTTTTAGAGTTCTTACGAGAAGTCCCTGGGACAACGGACGAGGTGATTAGTTGGGGTTCTACAGCAGAAGCAGTCAGGTCTGCTGACCATCTGCACTCTCCCTCTCCTTGGCCTCTTCCCCTCCCAGGCGGTGACCAACCAATGTGCCCCTTTCTGCAGGAGCAGTGAGTGGGGCCTTTGGTGGCTGTGACACAGGTGAAACAATGAGCTCCCACATCAGGAAATAACTGAATGTCTTCCCAGAAGGATAGCACATTCTGTTCCTCATTCAAATCACACAAGACAGACCAGAGGTTGCACTGCACAGAACAGCATGTCCTGTTCTCGCTCCCAAACAGGCGGAAGACACGCTGAGATCGAAATGAAAGAAATGGGGAAACATAAAAACAAACTTCTAGCCAGATAGAGAAAATTTGGAAATACTAATATCAGACAAAAAAGAATTCAAGGTGGGCATTATTAAAATGGTCAAAGAGGAATATTTCAGAGTAATAAGAGGGGTTATCAGTCAAATAAACCTTTATAACCCTGACAACATAGCTTCTAAATATGTAAAGTAAAAGGAAATCTAAAATGTAAGGATAAATGGATAGAGTCGCAATCACAATGAACAGACACTTTCTAGAAATCAATAAATCAAGTACACTAAAAATAAGTAACGATATAAAATATTTGAATAAATTATATATCCCATGACCAGTATTCATTATTTTTCAAAAGCTCATGAAGCATTCAGAAAACAAGTATTATGTATTAGAAAATGTTAACAAGTCGTAAAACAAAAAGGAATCACATGGGCCACACTGAGTGATTATGATGTGTTAAAATTAGAAATTGAGAAGAAAAAATCCAACAAAGAACCCCAAAGCTAAAAAACAACCATACTCCTTAAAATGAAAACCTCTACTCCTTGAAGTTTTTTTAAAAAAGCCCACTTCTTTGTAACACGTGAATTAAAGAGGAAATAAAAACTATTTGGAAATGCAATACTACAAAAGTACAACATGTAAAAACTGTTAATATGACAAAGACAGTACTAGAAGAAATATTTGTTATCATGACTCTTATTAGGAAAAACAAGGAAGACAAAAAAAATAAATGTACTGATCTTTGAACTCAAGAGGCTGGATTCATATGATAAAAATAAACTTGAAAACTGTGTAGTGAAGGAATTAATAAAGATAAAAGTAGAAATTAATTACACAGAAATAAAAAAGAAATGAAATTGTAAAGTTGCTCTATAAAACCCAAAGCTAATTCTCTGCAAAGGCCAGTGCGTTCTGGTCTCGTATGCCAGGGCCTTCTGTGTTCTATTTTTCCTCATCCCACCCCCAACAGTCATAGCACTAACAGGGAAACCAAGTGAGCCTCCTACATCTCTACTCAGAGGCCCCGAGTACTGAATATAACGTACTAAATATACATGTGGCAGGTGGCATTTTTCAGTTGATTTTATTGAAGTCTATATATGACATCTTAGGAAACTTGAACGCAGCCTGTAGAACTGTACACACTAGGGATTGTGTGTAAACCCCAGCAGTCTGCATATACTGTCAACAATCTGGTTCTTATAAACCCATGGGTTTCTGTCTTGGGGAAGAAATATCCTTGTTTTGTGAGTGAGGCCCGAGGGAGGAATGCGCATTCACTTCAGAGTCTGGGAAGCCCATGTGGCCATTAGTGTTTGGTGAGATGGTCTTCCTTGCTCTTATTTTGATCATAGGTACTTTCTTTTCACCCCGCTTCCTGCTCTAGGAAGCAGTTGGCCCTTGGAAAACATGTGAAGGTCACTGTTGCGTATGTTGCCACATTCCCGCTCTTTCCAGCACCATCAGAGAACCTAGTGTTCCCACTTCGGATCCCATGGGGTTAGGATGGGACCCTAAATTCTCACTGCTTCCTTCCCCATCCAACATATCCGCCCCTTTGTCTCATGACCTTATATCTCTAATATCGCCAAGAGTCTAATAACAAAATAAAGTGATTTGAATTTAGAATCCGTGGATCTGTAAGGATTCTGAGAAGTCATCACATTCACTTTGAACCCATGCTCCCCACAGAGAGCTTCTGATTTTCATCTTTTTAATATTTCTACCAGCCATCTCCAGGACAGAGCCCTTGTTTTCTCACCTTTGGATTTACCTATCACTTTCCACAGGTCCTCACACAGGAATTCCTCGGAAGATATGTGTTGGATGAATGGCTCCTCAGAAAACTAGGAGTGAGCTCTGGCAGCTTGTAGAGATGTGCATTGCCTGGAGCCTGAGACCTAGTAATCCCCCTGATATGGTGCCTGCAACTTATTTTCAATGATTTCAGAAGCAATAGTATGATGTTATTTGAGTGTTGCTTTAAGCTACGATCTAGAGATGATCAGAAAACTCCCAGACTCTCACATGTTCTTTGAAACAGGGAAGTCTGCGTTGCCATTAAATCCCTGTTCTGCCTTTGTAAACCCATCTTTATGCCCCTGCCGGCTTAGTGAAGAACTTCCACATAGCCAGGCTCTCGCATCTTCAAGTTGTATTTATTTGTTATCTTAGTTGGTGGTGCCCTCAGGCTGTTGGAGGCTAAGACACCATCTTTAAAATCTCTGCAAAATAAAAGAAATACTTTGGCAAAGCCAGAAAGGATTGGCAATGGGCTGAGGTCAATTATTTAAATGAACATCAGCTTCACCACCATAAAGAACCTCCAACTGAAAATGAAATCAGTCTAATGATAACCAGTTGCTTCTCCCTCCGCACACACCAATTGGCAAATCTGCCGCCTGCTTCCAACCAGTACATTCTATTCATTTCTGGTTGCGTTCTTGTCATCCTAGTTCAATATGGAGATTTTTGTCCTGGAGCTAATTAGTTTCAGCTGATATTTTCTTAGCATCAAGCTTTTTGGAGATAAATACAAGTAGAATAGCCAGTTGGAGTAATGGAGTTCTTTTTGTTCTTCCTACTTAAGTTTATGACTTCCTTACTGTCGTCTTTTTCCACATTTTTCTAAAGAAGATGGTACAGAAGAGAAAACCCAAATCTTATGAAATCTGTCAGCCATAAGAGGACAAGGACTTCACAGGAGAGATGAGAGAAAAAAATCATTTGCCAGCCCCTAGAGGCAGGAAGGAAATATATAACTTCATTTCTATTGCAGGAATGTGTTGGATGGATTGAAAAAAAATCCTGTCTTGGCGTGATGGGCCCCGTTTGCAGCCGACAGCTTGAGGTTTCTGCATCGGGAACCTGAAAAGTTGTCAATGTTAATAAAAAGAAGTCTTCTGGGTAATGGTTTTGGTGCACTGTGTGCAAGCATGTGCTATTCCTAATGTTTGGTAAAAAAGAGACTATGATATGGAATGTATTATACAGAAGAGCCAAAAATAACATCTGTCTTGCAAATAAGGGCAACGATCTCATTTCATATCTCTTCTTATTTGGCAGCATCTTTTTTTTTCTTTACTGGAAAATTATAGTTTTGTGTGGTTTGTAGGAATAACATTTAAACATCACTTGTGATTTTAGACTCGAATGGGATCTACTTAATAAAACACACCAGCAATTAGAGAGCTTCGTTGTAATCACTTTGAAACCCCGGAAGGTTGACAGCGGCTGGGTGGAGTGCTGGCTTCCCAGCCTCTCCTGTTTCAGAGGCTTAGCGGAGGAAGTCTCCGCTGCCCACATCATGTATACAGATCATCTTTACCTTGCAGGACAGATGTTTTTGAACTCCATGCTGCTACTGCTTGGGCAGATTTCGCATTTCTAGAATGAAAATTATATTCCCCCGGGCCTAGAGTTTGGTGAAAACAGAAGTTAAGCACACTTGGCAGGTCATCCCAGAGATCTTAAGGAAGAAAGAGCGATTAGGAAAAAACTCCAGTTTTCTGGTTTTAATTTGATTTAACAGAGGAGTTACCTGTTTCAGCTGAAAGCTAAACCTACCTGCACTTTTACCTTTCAAGTATATGAACTCTTCTACAAGTCCAAAATGAGCTCATGCGGAAGGGGTATTTGGGCATATGTCTTATGGCAACTATGTTATTTTCATTAGGATTTGTCTTGCTCTAACTCTTCTCTGTGCTGCAGGTTTTTTGATCAAGTGGGTTTCCATATTTCAGAAGGAGCTAGTGTTCCCTGCTGTTATGGCTGTGCTTGATGAACCACCAACCTTCATTTATCATCAATGTTATTGTTTGGTTAGAGATCACAGTTTGAAGCAATTCTGCTGGTCCATAATGGGCAATGGTAGAGAGGCAGTGGTGTTAGGGATAGTGGTGATAGAGATTTTGTTGGTAGTGATGGATATGGTGATGTTTTTGGAAATGGTGGTGGTGGTGGTGGAGGTGGAGGTAGTGGGTATGGTGGTGTTGTTGAGGGTCAGTAGTGGTGGTGATGGTGGTGGTAGTGGAGTGATGGTGGAGGTCATGGGGAAAGTGGTGATGGGGTGGTGAGACTATCTTGCCAGACTCAGTCTTTGGAAGGAGTTTATAAGAGGCACTTAAGGCTTAGTATTAATGATGGTGGTCAAATCCTTACTATTTAAGCTGTGGTCTATAGACCACCACCTACCAGGTTTTTATTCAAAATGGAAAAGCTTGGGCTCCATCTCAGACTAGCAGATCAGAATCTACATTTTAACAATACTCTCTGGTGGTTTATATGCACATTAAGGTTCTAGAATAACTGGTCTAAAGGAAAATACAAACACCTTTTACTCGCATAGCCCCATATTCCTGCCCTGACTCCTCCCTATGAGAGAATCTCAGCCTTCACCAGGTGTAAGATAAGGGAGGCCAGTGTTTGGTGGGCCCGTGGGAGGTTATCTGGCCTGTACTCCAGGGTCTAGAGTCAGGCATAAGTATGGGTCCAAAAGAAAGCATTTCATGACCTGAAATTTGAGATTCCTCAACTAAATACATCTCTAAAGATTGCCATAGTGCCTGAAGTTCCCATTAGCTTGACTTTTTAAGAAGCTGTCCTTCAATAGGAAGAATATGTTTAGGTACCACATTAAGGCACTGATTGGATTCCCTGATTCCCTATATTAGCACACAGAGGATCTTGGGACTAAGCCCACAACATGTGTGCTCCTTAGGGAAGTCTGCAGAGAGTTTGACTATTTTACCTGAGAAACAGTGGTACCCATGGCACAGTGCTCACACACACACACACACACACACACACACACCAAGATTAATCACATAAGTATAAATTCCTATGTAGTGTTAGTGATATGTGTATAAATTGTGTGAGGAGCAACAAGCTTGATTTCTGCACATATATTATGGGTATATGTTGTTATATAACAAACTACTCCCAATACTTAGGAAATAGTCATTTATTTTCACTCAGAGATCGATCACTTGGCCTGGTCTCTGCTCCACAGAGTCCCACTAGGTTGGCCCAGTTGAGACCCGAAGATATGTTTTCCAAATGGCTCACTCCCATGAGCAAGTTGTTGCCCAGCTGGGGCTGTCAGCCAGGGTCTTGGTTCTTCTCCACATGAGCCCTTTTGCTTGGACTTCCTCAAGGCAGGGTGGTTGGGTTCCAAGAGCAAATGTCCCCAAAGGCTTGGGCAGGAGCTGAAACACTTCTTGTGAACTAGCTTCTGAAGTCCCAGGTGCCATTTCTTTGTGCTTGCCTTTCTTTTGTGTGGGTGTCATTTTCATATGTATATCTCATGGCTGGTGTATTTTTTTGAGCACCACTAGAGTGGCAGGAGCTAAATGAATCAGTAGTAATCTTCTTCGACACTGACGCTGTATGGGAAGTATGATGTGGGCTTCCCCCTTTCCCTAACCTTCTTAGTCCTGAGTTTTCTTCTGGGTCTTCTCACTATGGAAAGCCTCATCATTGTGCTTGCAGACGCAATCAGGTGACTATAGAAATTATAAAGGAGGCATGAGGTCCTGGGTAATGTCATTGAGCTCATTTGAGCTCAGCTGCTGGGTGTGCCAGGTTTCTTTACAGTGCAGTTAATATACCTGCTCTCCAAAGGGTGTTGCTGGTTTTGGGAAGACATAGTATCTCAATTTTCAGGGAACGACAATCTGGATTTGAGCCATGCCCAGAAACCTCCGAAAGCCTACCTTCCCTTCATCTGGCTCTTCAGTGGGAAACAGGGTATTTTGTGTTAGGTCAGGAAATGAAAAAAGAAAAATAGGAGAGGGAACGGAAATAAGGAAAACACAGCTACAGAAAAACGGAAGAGTTAAGCAGGGCCAGCATGTGGCATACATTTAAAGTAGACAAGTTTTCTATCTTTTAAAACAAATGGGCCAACTTTCCCTGGACTGGTATATACACAGGGAGACCACACAGTGTTTTTCATAAAATTCAACAAGGACATATGCCTGGAGTACCCCCACCTTCTCCTATTCCCTCTCAGAGAAACAAAAAAGCAAGCAAATTTGAGGGGTGGTAGGCTAAGGGACTATAGAAGAATACCACTGGCTTAACATAGAAGTAGTACCGAGACATTTAATTCTAGGCTGGGCTTTCTGCCAAGTCCCACGGAAAATAACTGCACACTCAGTGTTTTAGCCAAAGCTAACACTGAACAGGGCCTATTAGTGATTTGTAAATCATTATTCCTGTTGGTACAGTTACTACGTCATCTGGAGCTAGGTAGAAGCAACTTTAATAGGGCTGATTTATATCAATAGGTAACTACTGGTTCATTCATTCATTCATTCATTCATTCATTTCTCCAGTTACAATCATTTCTCTGTGCTAGACCAATACTTCATATATATTTTTCTTATAGCATTTATCGCATTGTACTAGTTTCTTTTTCTTTTTCAGGGCACACAACTTAGACTACATTTCCCCAACTCTTTTATCACCAGGTATAGTCATGTCTCTGAGTTCTACCTAAAGGAATGTGAGTGATGTAGTATATTCCATATACAGGTCTGGCCCATAAGGGAACTTCTCATGGGAAATCATCTATACCCATTTCCCCTTCCAGCCGACTGAAATGGAGATGATGCCCTGTGAAATAATGTACATTTTTTGTTATAATGTTTTTATTTAGTTTTAGTATTAGGGTTAGGCTGGCCACATAAAATGAGTTGGGAAGTGTTCACTTTTTCTCTTTTAGAAAAGACTTCATGTAAGACTGGAATGATTTCTTCCATAAATACTTAATAGAATTCACCAGTGAAACCATCTGGGTCTGGAGTTTTGTTTGTGGGAAGGTTTTAAATAATAAATTCAGTGTATTTAACAGTTATAGGGCCCTTCAAATATTTCACTTTATTTTGCTTCGGTATTGGGAAGGTGTGTTTTTCAAGAATTTGTTCACCTCATGTAACTTGTGGAATTTGTTGGCATGAAGTTTTTCATAATGGCCATTTATTAACCGTTCGATGTGTGTTGGACTCGTGGTGGTAATCCTCTCATTTCTGATATGGGCAATTTGTGTTCTTAATGCAACTTTGCAAACCAAATGTTGAAGATGCTCAGCCACAAGATGAAATGAACTTCGGTCTTTGAATTGCCTTTTGGTGGAGAGCTGACAACTAATCACGCACCTGCTGCCTATCCTCTCTGCCATGTCTTATGAGGGTGGAGTAGAAAAATGCATGTGGTATCACTTAGAAATGTCAGGGCCCTCATCAAATGTTAATAACTTACCTGTACATTGTATTTTATTAAGCTTGTATAAAACAATTTTAGGTATGTTAATTTCTCACGGGTTCCTGAAGGTTTTAGATACGTACTTGTTGAAGGAATTTATTTTTCAGGTTTAATTCTGCCCTTTCGATGATTCTGAATATTGTTGCTGTAGATTAATTGCATTGACAGCCCCAAACTTTTACTCTTCCTACTGTGGAAAGGGCATTTTGACACTCAACTCTTGACTTTGTGATCAGCCACATGACTTGCTTTGGCCAATGGGAAGTTAACAATTGTGGCTTAAAGTATCTTCTCTGGACTCAGTCTCTTGATGCTATTGCATCTTTGCCATAATCATGAGAACATGTCCAGGCTAGCCCACTAAAGGACTGTAAAGGACACATAGAAAAGATTCAGGTTGTCTGAGGCCATCCAAGACCAGTCAACCTCTAGCCATCCTGCCAATTGTCCACGGACTCATAAGCAAGCCTAGCCAAGATCAGTCAAGCGTGAGCCAGATGAGCAGAACTACCCAACTGACTTACAGACCAGTGAGAACTAATAAATTATTATTGTTTTAAGCCACTGTGCTCTGGAATCTGTTGTTATATAGCAATAACCGACACAACCTTAATTGAAGCAATAATCATTATGATTTTTGAATCTCCATTCGAGTGTTTATTGAGGCTGCTCAACATAGAAGTTTAGGCTCTTGGCTTCGCAACCAGAATGCCTGCAATTCAAATCTCAGTTCTTTAACATTTTAGACTTATAATAGTGCCTGGCAATGAGGAAGCACCATAAACATGTTAAATAAAATGGTACGTGGCCAGATCTATGACACGTGCATGCACAAATGATCTCTTTTTATCGCGTCAATAACTCTTGTGAAGTAGATAATATTACACCTATTTAGTAGATGTAGATGCCAAGGCACAGAAGTTAAAAACTCGCATAGTATAACATATTAAGTGAGTGGAGAGCCAAGATCATGAACCTAAGTCTGGCCATGTTTAAAATCATTATTATAAATACGTTGCCAGAGCATCTCAGCTATTTTGGCCTTCTTTTGGGCGCTGGGCCCCATTTTCAGTCTTGTGTCTCAAGTAGAATTTTTAAAAAGTAAGTTCAGAAGTCTAAGTAATGTTAACAAGTGGGAGAGGCTATGACAGAGAAAACGTGGACTGTGGCAAGTGCTGGGTAAGCCTTTTTACTTGCAGAGGTACCTTGGTGTTAACATCTTATTTATATAGATCAGTTTTGGTCATGAGAAATAAAGATAAATGAAAACCACAAAGGCTAAATCTTATCTAGTTAATACAGTAAAACCCTTCATGAAACCAGACTTATTGCCGGGTTCAAGGATGGAGTTGGGCAATAAACCTAACTGAACTTACAGTATCTGAAGTATAGATTTATTTTTCAAAGGAATGCAGTTCTATTTAGGTAAAAAATATCATTTCCATGGCAAATACTGTTGTTTGTAGATCCTATGCAACGATTTTATGAATGTAATTGATATATACCCTTCACTTCTTCCTCATCCCCTGCTGAGGTGCATGGAATTCTAATGGAATAAATTGCTTAAACACAGCCTCCAGCCTTTTGTTCACGAATAATTTCCTTGGAAAGACAGTAATGATAGGATGATCATAAATTGTGGATTCCAGAATCTATATTACTAAGATTTTTAATCCCTCATTCTTCTGGATTTTTCCATACAACTTTTGATCAACAAAAGACTGTCCCTTTCTTGTGCATATGCTAATAAGAACTTAAAAAAACCACACACACACACCATTGGAATCAATTCTTTGGGAGCAGACTTTGGAAAAAGTGGTCCGCATAATGCAGAGCTTGGGTAATGTGCCTCTAAACTCTGGATTCTCGTCTTTGAATGTACTTTCAGAGTGTTCGGTTTCTGTTTTCCTTTACTCTCTCCAGTAAAGGAGACATGGACTGTCGTTTAATAGTTTCTGCCTGGAGCCAATCTCAAATGACCCAGGTTTTCCTGTCTTTTATCCTGTACATTGGAATCATAATGTGCTTCCACCAAATGTGTGAGAGCTGTAACTCACCCTGGGAACTCCAGCCCAGCGTGGCGACAAGGGTGTCCGCCTAGATCGACACGTAGCCTTCTATGTCGGGGCTTCCTTGCTGAAGGTGGGGTGTTGTTGAGGGCACCCAAACCTCCATCGCCAGGGATCGGCCAGCTCCAAGGCCAGGTTCTTGGACAGATAATTATTATCATAGTAAAGTAACTTCAAAGAAGGAGTGGATTTTTTGTGGCCGTGAGATCGCGGTAGAGCTGAGTGCAACTTTTGCAGCATTTCATTAGTTTTTCCTGGAACGGTCCAGGAAGGGGCATGCATGAAGCTTTCTGGCTCACAGATTTGCTGTGCTTCTGGCTGAAAAAAAAAAAAAAAGAATTGAAATCTTAAGAAATATGTTTATGGTGCCCGTATCTTAAGAAGCTTTTACTTGGTTTTGGCAGGGCAAGTCGCCGTTGGAACAATTGAAAACATCTTTTTTAACTGTTTCCAGAAAGCATTTACAAACACCCCGAAGTAAGGTTACATACTTATAATTCATCTCTAAGCCTCAATTAAGGCTGTTGTTGTAGAGCGTTTGCTGCCTCTAATAGCCTGACACCATAATAGCATTATACAGTATCCCAAGATAATGAGAAGAATGTCTAACATCTGCTTATACTCAGAGAACAAAGAAGAATGGAAGGATGTGTCCTGCAACACTCGCGAAGAGCTGCCTTCGCTTGCGGGAGGTGCAGGGTGGCTTTCTTAGGAATTGTTTTTCTGCCGCAATGGCAAGAGGTTCTGGAAAGGCTTGGCGAAAGCTGCCCATAGATGGGTCGCTCAGGCTGGGGCTCAGCAAACCTGACCTCAGTAGGGGGACCGTTTCTGAGCTCCTTTGGAATAGTTGAAGGTTGTATTTTTAATTACATATGTGTATTTTGGTGAGAACATCTAAGATTTATTCTCAGCTACATTCAAGCATGTGATACAGTGTTATTAGCTGTAATCGCCATGTCGCACATTAGTTCCCCAGAACTCGTTAATCATATAACTGGAAGTTTGTTCTCTTTGATTAATCTTCTCTCCCACCCCAAGTCCTGGTGATCACTGTTCTGCAATCTGTTTCTGAGTTCAGTTTTTTAAGAATCTACACATAAGCAAGATCTACAGTGTTTATCATTTTGTGTCTGACTTATTTCACTTTGGATAATGCCCAAGTTTCATTCAAGTTGTTGCAAATGACAGTATTCATTCTTTCTCATGGCTGAATAATAGTCCATTGTATGTATGCAACTCATCTTTTCTACCCATTCATGAGTTGATGGACACTTAGGTTGTTTCCATGTCTCGACTATTGTGGATAATGCTGCAATGGACAGGGGAGGGCAGATATCTCTACAAGATCCTAATTTCAGTTCCTTTGGATCTATACTCAGGAATGGGATTTCTGGATCATAAGGTAGTTCTATTTTTAATTTTTTGAGGAGCCTCCCTAGCTTTTTTCATAGTGGCTGTACCAACGTACATACCTGCCAGCAGTGCACAAGGGCTCTTTTCTTCACATTCTTGCCAGCACTAGCGATCTCTTGTCTTTTTAATAGTTATTCCGACAGGTGTGAGATGATATCTCATTGCGGTTTTGATTTGCATTTCCTGATGATTAGTGATGTGGAGGAGTTCACTAATGCTATGGTGGAAATCATTTGGAATACATAACTGTATCAAATCAACATTTTGTACACTTTAAACTTACACAGTAGCATATATCAGTTATATCTCAATAAAGCTGAAAAAAATGAAAGAAATGTATAAATGAGAAATAAGTTGTATTTTGAAGTTAGTTTGTTGAATTAAGAGTAGCTGATATTCAGAGAGTGGAGAAAACTACAGAGATAATGGGTCTTTCTGACTTGGATCTTTGCTCAAATTAGGCCTAATGTCTAATGTTGTCCCCTGAGCCAAGTGATGGAGAATGGTGTTGACTATGCCCTTCTGACTTTCAGCAGTAGACACACCTGGGAGGAGATTAAAGATGGCTTTACCTTATGTCATGCTCTGCTTTCCTGGGGTCATACTCTAAAGGGACAAGGGTCATCATTTTTAGTCTTCATGAAGGAAAATGACTTTTGAATAGAAACACAGCAGGTAGGAGAAGGAATAGCAAAAATGGAACCCAGCCCTAACTGGTTTAGCTCAGTGGATAGAGCAGGGGTGGGCAAACTTTTTGACTCGAGGGCCACAATGGGTTCTTAAACTGGACCGGAGGGCCGGAACAAAAGCATGGATGGAGTGTTTGTGTGAACTAATATAAATTCAAAGTAAACATCATTACACAAAAGGGTACGGTCTTTTTTTTTCAATAGTTTTATTCATTTCAAATGGGCCGGATCCGGCCCGCGGGCCGTAGTTTGCCCACGGCTGGGATAGAGCGTCGGCCTGCGGACTCAAGGGTCCCGGGTTCGATTCCGGTCAAGGGCATGTACCTTAGTTGTGGGCACATCCCCAGTAGGGGGTGTGCAGGAGGCAGCTGATCGATGTTTCTCTCTCATCGATGTTTCTAACTCTCTATCCCGCTCCCTTCCTCTCTGTAAAAATTCAATAAAATATATGGAAAAAAAAATGGAACCCAGTGTGTATACTTCTTAGTCTGCCAGGCAATGCTGCACTCTTGTCTGTTTAACAAAACTGTAGGAAAAAACATGATTGGCTTATTAATTAATTTAAAGAGAGGAAACAATAATTAGTATAATGGACATTCATTGGGTAACTTTCTATTACTTTCCATTTTTACCCTTCCTCCTTTCTAACAGAACTCTGCATTTCCTCCTTTGCAAATTGTGGGGCCTTCTCCTGGTTTGGATATCCTCAGAAGCAAACCTGGACAAAGATCTAAGTTCAAGTAGTTTATTTGGGAGAAATACTGATGGGAGTGGGGCAGTGTGGCAGGGAGGGAGAAAGTCAGTAAAAGGGTGTTGACCAACCACTGCGGGCAACTGGAGCCCAGCACCCTAGGACACTCTAGGATACTCTGTAAAACACAGGGCACAGTTCTTCCAACTGAAGAGCTCGGATGCTTGGATATTTACTGGTCAATTCCCTGTTGTTCCTTAATAGAAGGCTGCTTTGGAGGCATTAACTCTGGAGTTTCTGGGTTGCTCTGTGCATGGGCCAAACATGTTTGCACAGTCGGTGGAGAGGGAGGAAGCCCTCGAGCAGAAAGTAGCAGTTGTTTGCAGTGAGCAGACTTGGGTGAGTAGACTGAAGGCTAAGGGGAGAGATGGGAACCAACAGTGACTACTGCAGGATGTGACTCCTCTCCCATCTCCAGTGGGAGGCCTTGATTGGCTCAAAGTAACCTGCACAGTCCATCCCCTTAGACACTGATCTGCTATTTGGGCGTGTGATTCAAATCAGTCTATGTCAGGAATGTGACTCAAATCCCAGACTTCAGTTGGCTGTTGCAGGAGCTAACTCTCTCTTCTGCATTAAATATGAAGAAGCAGGAAGCCTTGGACCTTGCTGGTGGCCATCTTAGGAGCAATGAGAAGACCCACTCGAGCCTGGGGACATGTAGCCAGTCTGGAGAGAGAGAAACCGAAACAGAGCCCTACATTAAGTTTAGTAGAAGACTGTATCAATTGCCTAGGGCTGCTGTAATAAAGTACCAAAAATGTAGGCGGCTTAAAACAATAGTAATTTATAATCCCACAGTCCTGGAAGCAGAAGTCTGAAATCACAGTGTCAGCAGGGCCACGCTCTCTGCTCTAGGGAAGCATCCATCCTTGCCCTCTAGCTTCTGGTATTTGCTGACAGTCTTCGGCATTCCTTGGCTGTAGACCCATCACTCTACTAGTAGTCACATGGTAATCTTCTCTCTGTGTGTCTTGACACCTTCTCTGTCCATATTTCCCTTTTTTTATAAGGACATCAGTCATAGTAAATTAGGTCCCATCCTAATGACTTCATTTTAACTTGATTACCTCTGTGAAGACCCTGCTTCCAAATAAAGTCACATTTTAATGGAAGTTAGGACTTCAACATCTATTTTTGGTTTATTTCCACCTAATCCATCTTGGACACCTAGAGCACTCTGCCAACCATGGAATCTGTTTGCAGGATATTAGTAATGGTAAAGGTGCGTCCAACTCACAGCCCATGGCAAGCTCAATGTGTCTTTAAAAGCTGTAAAGGCTGAAACAATTCTTACCAGCCATTATGAGCATTCTCTCTGACTTCAAGGTTTTAGTGTTATGAAAAGTAAAAAAAAAAAAAAAGGGCTTTGTGGTAATGTCCCTTGGGGTTTATTATTTTTAACAGCCAAATATTGATTTTCTAAAACATCCAAATATAAAAGGTGTAGCTGGAAGACCCAACACTGATTCCATAAGCACCCTATGAAAATCAGTTGTATTTTATTCTAGTTGTAGCCTCATAAGTTCTTATGGGTGAGATATTGAGCAATGCTTTAGACCTAACCGAATTCACTATTCATATAAAAGGACTCTCCATGCTCCAAAATGAAGTTTGGAAGGACAATTTGTCACTTTGCCAATTTGTGCCACTTAGCACAAATTCTTTTACAGCTTCAATTTAAAACAGCAGCTATCTATTAAGCAAACAGTGCATTTATTCAAGTGCAGATGGTAAACATAGTTAAGCTTACTAAATTATGTGTTGCTCCTGGATAGTAGCTGCATGAATATTAGATGATTGTGAGTTTCCTATATCCATGGTGATAGTGATAATATGTACTTGGATATATGAATAAGAGACTTTTAAAATCTCCCCTTCTGTAGGTAAAATTAAGTTATAGGAAGTTACAATTGATGTGGATTATTAAAGGTTCAATTTAAGGTACCCAAATAATAAGTAAAGAGAGAGAGAGAGAGAGAGAGAGAGAGAGAGCGAGCAAGCAAAATTCAGAGGCATAAATAAGAGGCAAGTTTGCTTCTCTCTGACTAAGTCTAGAGACAGGTGAGCAGTCCAGGGTGGGTCTGTTCTCTAAGGTCACCAAGTACTGCGTTTCTTCTGTCTTGTGGTTCTGCCTTCCCTTAGGTTGTCCCATTTCCCTGGCTGAAACTATCTGACCACCACTGCGCTTGCTTTCCAGCCTTTGGGAAAGGCAAGTGGAGAGAAGCTTCTTTCTTGAATGACATGACCTGGAAATTGCACATATTTCTTCAGCTTACACCCAGCTGTCCAGAGAGCCTAGCTGCAAGGGAAGCTGGAAATGTGTCTAGCCCTGTGTCTGTGTTCCCTGCCCAAACTCCTGGGGTTCAGTTCTCCAAAGAACAGAGATTAGACTGGATCTCAGGAGACACTTAGCTTATGTAAAGGTGCTGTGGTTTCTGTCATGAAAAGGAATGAAATTTGGACTTACTGATAAAACTTGGGGAGGCATTCATTTAATACTTAACAGGCACCATGTACTAAGGCTATGATGTTTTCCTCATGACCACATAGTCCCGTTTAAAAGATAGACAATAATTAAATAGGAAATAATAACGTGAAGATGTTGAGTTTGGGGAGATGCAAATACTGTGAGAAGAGCCTAACCTAGTCTAGGGACAGAAGGGTCAGCGATGGTTTTCTGGGGTGGCTGACCCTGAGCTGGGACTTCTGTGCAAGGTCCTAGTTGGGAGGTAAGTGGAAATAGTTCCAAGGGTGGAAATCAAAGAGACAGGGCAACTTTAATGAATCTTCCAAAGACAGAAGTCATTTACAAGGCTGCTGCAAGAAATCTTACCCCAAGGCAGTCGCAAAGGGAAAGCTATGTAGAATTTATCCCGAAAGGAAGAAGGATGACTGAGTTAGGAGGAAATCTTCTTGGCACCAGTCTTGCAGCAAAGTATAGAATCATGATGAGCCCCAGATTCTGGGTCATCTGCAGTGATTTGAAACATGGACCTGGTTATGGTTTGGCTTCAAGCAACAATAAATCGATCAAGCTTTTCAACAAGAATTAGAATATTCCTATAATTCCCCATTAATCACGTCTTTTGGAAAGGTAGGAAGTGGTAGGAATCACATCTGTTTGGTTGTTTGGCACCAAAGTATTAGCTCTCCTAGTGTGTTTCTGCTGTTTCTTTATTAAAAAATGTTGTAAGTTTGAATCATGATGAAATCTATTTTATTTGGGGAGTTGCTTTTGAGAATGGATAGCAAATTGCCCTGGGGGAAAAAAAAGTCAGGAAAAAGTATCGCAAGATAATGATTTGGTAGAAATGGGAACTTATTCGACAGTATTTGCTAGTTTGGAACAAAATGTCTCACTTCATTCCTGCTTTGAAACAGGATATCTCCTTTTCTCTATATATATTTTATTAGGTTTGGGTTTAAGTGCATGTTCAGAGCTGCTACATGCTTTTATTTTTACCTTTCTTAAGATTTTTCATTTACATGCATTTATTGGGTGCCTACCATGGTGAAGTGTTACAGGCTTTGGGCATTGCTACGGGGGAGGTGTCAAGGCTATGATAATGAAAAAGGCCAACTTAGTTCATGCCCAAATAGACCACAGTGCTGGAAATTAAGACACACCACTCATCAGCGTTATTTTTCTAAATGTTTTGTGTCTTTGGCCAGTTACTCAGCCTCTCTCTTTTATAAAATTCTAAACCTATAATGAGAATGATCATAGTATTATTTTTTCCCCTTTCACTTTTTAAAAATATGTATCTTTATTGATTTCAGAGAGGAAGGGAGAGGGAGAGAGAGATAGAAACGTTAATGACGAGAGAGAATCATTGATTGGCTGCCTCCTGCATGTACCCCATTGAGCCTGCAATCTGAGCCTGCAATCCGGGCATGTGCCATGATTGAGAATTGAACCAGAGATCTCTTGGTTCATAGGTCAACCTTCAATCACTGAGCCACACCAGCTGGGCTCCCCTTTCACTTTTCATTCCTACCCTCTGGCAAATTCTACCACATCCGGTTCTTTCACTGTAACTAGAACATGATTCATCATTGACAAAGCCAAGAGCATCTCCTCTCTAAGACTGTTTTGACAATAACCCCGAAGTATTTGCTAGATGATGGGATGGCTTCCCCATCACAGACACTCCATGTTTTTACTCACAAGATAGAAATGTAGGTATTCCTTGGAATTCCATGTCCAGCCAAGGCCATGTCCATTGTCTACTACACTTCAGAGACATGCTGAGTGGAAGCATGGAATGTAGGAGAGTTTTTTTCTCCCAGCATCTGACAGGAGTAGTGGCATAGAAGGGGTCTCAACATTAATTGAGTTGTGTGCTAGGCACTGCGGTACACTGGTTACCTTGTTTCGTGTAAGGATCAAGTCGACAATGAACCATTATTATTCCCATTACAAAGATGAGTAGGTTGAGGTTGAGAGAGGATAAATCACAGCCAATAAAGTCTCTCTCAGACTTCCATGTTCATTAAAATGTTTTCCCTGAGCCAATGAAATCTAGAGACTTAATTCGTCTGGTTGGGGTGGCCCTGCTTCTTTCAGAAATCCAGGTGGGTCTCACCTGTCTGGGAGAGCAAACTCCTCTCAGGCTGCGGCAAAATGGGACAGAACTGAGCTGAAAAAGGCTGTTGGCTGGAATCTTCTTGCTCAAGTTGCTGCCCCACTGGCAAGAACAGACCATTTTTGTTTAATAAAATGATTGTAGTTCATCACCCTGTCTTTCCTTCAGTTGGGCCTCAAAGATACCAATAAAGTATTTTTTAAAATGTTGTTTCTGGAGTTTTGAAAACTTGCTTCAAATTTATGCCAGGGCCAGGTCTGCAGAGAATGTGTGCAATCAGTTTACAAGCAGCAGCAGGTGTGCTTGCCCTGCGCGTTCTGCTGTAATCACTGACTGTGGGCCCCCGGAGGAGGGGTGCAACTTAGTCACTGTGGTCCGCAGCACAGTGCCTGGCCCACAGCTCAGCAAATGTCCATTGAAATTAACTGGCATCCCTGTGTTTCTTGTGTGTAACTAAAGGAATCAAATTTAAATTCAAACAGACAAGTGCCAATCAAGTCATTTCCACCTCTATTCATGGGGCAAGTGTGGGCTTGGTTTACCATTAGTTTTCCTGGAGGGTTGGCATTGTCTCTGTGCCACATCCATCCTTCTTAGGGCAAAGCTCTAACTGTGGCATGTGGATCCATGGTCATACCTTGGCGGTCCTTCAACAAATGCAGTAACATTTGCTACACGTTGATTTCATCTGTGACTATGATTGTGAATTTTTCCAAGCAAAAAGGAACTCTGGAGAGAAATTAGGGGAAGCCCATAGTTACCTTGCAATATATTGTTTGTAGAGCTTCTTGGAAAATGGGTAACTTTTCATGAGCACAGGAAGAGCAGAGAGAAGTGCCTGGATGAGAACACCTGCTCTGTGGTCTGAGTGGGTCTATTTGCATTTTTGCTCTCAGGGTCGCTCGACAGCCTTTTTACTAATGTTGGTAATGCTCTGGTGGTTAGTTCCAATGATTTTCTTTATTGTGCCTTCCAGATCAATCGCCTACATGGTTGTTCCATTTAACTTGTATTCCCTAGGTCATTTCTTAAAGCAATTTATTGAACATTATCCTAAATTGAACTGCATTCGCCATCCTTTTGACCCAATTACTTAAGTGGTCCACATTCATTTGATTTTGATTGTCTGCTCTCTGGCTGTTCACTTCCCCTCTAATTTTACCATCAGTTGCAAAAGAGACTGTTTAGTTCTGGTGTCTCTTCCTTCACAAACCATTCTCTGTCTGGCCAGTACAACTCATAAAGGCAGCTGTTCTGATTTGAAAAATCCCAGTTCTTCTGTCTGAGTATGGTTTATTTCAACAGTTCAATTCTACAGAGATTTATGGAGGGCCTGCATTGTGATGGGACTCGGTGAAGAGCTATCTGCCTGGAACCGTTCTGCTTAGGAGTGAGTTTGCTAGGGAAGGGTCTCTGATCTCTGAGCGGGGTGTCTGAGCCCTGGGCCCTGTCAGGTGGTTTTCCAACACCAGTGTCAACCTGGGTACCTTTCACACTCCTCTCACAGAGCACAGCCAAATCCAGCAGGTTGGTTGGCTGCAATCATTTATGTGTCTGTAATTTCTAATTGATGATCAGCCCTATTTCTTTAGGTGTTCTATCATAGTCTGTAGACTAGTCTCTACTCTTTGTGTAATAACAGTTGTATAATAAGCTTGGTCCTGGTTCATGTCATGAGTTATAAAATAAAAAGAAGTCAGTAACAATACAATGTGTCACTCCCCACCCTTAGAATTTTCTCTTTAAACTTCTGAACTTGGGGAAGATTCCGTATCTTCCTTCATTTCTCCCAACCCTTGTAAACGAACACTGTTTTTATTGGCTTACTCGTGTAAGTCGCGCTAGTGGTGGGAATGGAAATGGCTTTCTCTGGGAAACCTGATTATTTATACGACCTGAGTTAAGACATCTTTACACAGGGCCCTCGTTTGGTCTTCTCTGACTTCTGCCTGGTGTGAAAGTGACATCTGGCTAAGCTTTTCCATTATTTGTTAATTCCCGTGTCCATCTTGTGAGGACAGTTCTGCTGTCACCAACTTGCTGCTTAAATCCCATTACAACCAATTCTCCACTAGCCCGCAGATAGCCCAGTCACAGGTGAGCTCTGCTGGCCGGCAGCGACCCACCCTGAGGAGTCCCAGTCGGTACAAACAGGATGTGACCTGCTCTCATGAGGTGGAGGGAAGATCTTGTCTAAAGCCACTTAGTAGCTCGGTAGCTGAAAACCCAGAAATTCCAGATTTGGGGATATTTGCCCTGATCACTCAACCATGCCATAGTTCAAGCCGCGGGTTACATTTTGAGTGACAGCGATTGGACTCAACCATGACATTGAACGGGAGATTGAATTACCAGAGTGTCGAGTTTACTGAAGGGAAAGACAAAACAAAGCAGGAGCAATGGTGGCAATGGAGAGAGCAGAATTGGCTGGGAGAATGGAAGGAAATGGAATTAGTCTGCTATTTTGAAAGAGCTGAGACTGCAGGGATTATGTTAATGAGCGCATGATGTGCGTGTGTGTGTGTGTGTGTGTGTGTGTGTGTGTGTGTGTGTTATGTGTAATTTAGGCCTTTTGTGAAATGCTTTCTTGTGTTATAACAAAAATAAGGTTCTGCTACTTGGCCAAAAAGAAGAAAAGAGACATACTAAAAAGTAACAAACCTTTATATTTTAAACTATGACCTTTGGTCTCAGAAATGCATCTCTTTTTCTTTCTTGTTGGATTTACTCAATGGCAAATGGAAGAGAAGGGTTTGATCCCTCATTGTATCCCCCCCCTTCTCCTGGTGGTGTCTGGATTCAACTAGACTCTCTTATCAGTGTGAAGACATGGCCATTTAGCAAAAGATTGGAGGAAATAGTTCATTTTTTGTTTGTTTGCAGCTGTATTGTATTCTGAAGGGAAATGTGGTTCTATTACAGGTTTGCTATATAATCTTTAATATCTGGGCTCTGAGACAGCTATGCACTTATAAAAGGGAAGAGGGTGTTTTGAACATTAGGTGTTCAATGCTTTTTATGGAATATGCTATTTCTATTTGAGATTTAAAATTTTGTGCAAAAATATACTTCTTCACTAAAGAATGGTGTTTCTTTCTCTAGAGAATTAAAGAGGAATATCTAATGTAAACACGTAGTCTGGTGTGAATAATTCCATTCTTGGCTGTAAGAAGCTTTTGAAATGGGGCCATTTGAAACTTTACTTTTATCTTGTGTGCAAAATACAGTGTTTCAGAGCTTCCCAACCCTCCCATCCGGTTACAGTATATTTGACAATAGGAGATCAATTTTCTCTATTCACTCTGTCGACTAAACACGTTCCCCCTTCAATTTATTTGTCTCAATAGAATGAGACTGGCTACTTTTGTCATTTGGCATTTGTTATAGTAGCTTGTATTTTTTCCAGATGACTTTAGTGTAAATGTCAGCACTATGTACATGGAGCTCTATTTTTTTTTTTTTTTAAAAATAAAGCAGAATTCAGCCCAACCCTGTTATATAGAAGAAAATAAAGCCATATGGAAAGATTTCATTTTTCACATGTACTGTTAGCAGACAGAAAATTTAAATTCAGCTCCGGTGGAGGGCAGGTGGAGTTTGTTTCATGTCATTGTCACTGTGGACTTGAGTTTGAAGAGCGTTGGCTGACTCTTGACTTCACATCATGCGCAGTGTATCTCCTGCCCTTGTGTTTAGACAGATGTGAAGGGGAAGGGGGATTGGGGCAGATATTTGGGACAGCCAAACACAGTCAGACATTCCTGGAAACTGATGCAATGTAGGTTTCAGAAGAGGTCGTAAAGCCTTGAAGACCTTTATTGGTTCCATAGTGAGGTGTTGGGGGGACCCAAGCCAAGCAATGGCATCGGTGCCTCTGATGGAGTGACCCGTACAGGCCAGCTAAACGAAAACCACGCTCCCAGGATCACTGGACCGCCTTCATTTGGAGACCTTACTTACCGCTGTGTAGAATTTGAGGAAAATGCTCATGGAATCACGGAATAAAGATGTCAGCCAAGAAACGTCCTGGAAGACATCTGCCCTATGTATGTGTGTAGCAATCTGCTGGTGGGAAAACACAAATCATATGCAGTGCAGCTTGTAATCTACACCTTGCTTGAGAAAGATAATGGTTGTGGATGGAAACACATCTGGATCTCTTTAAAATACCGACCACCATAGTCACTTACGAATGTGTAAACATCGATTGCCATCAGCCATGGTTGGGTGGCACCTCTTTTCACCTCCAGAAGGGCTGGGGCGGGGTGGTGGTGCTGAGGGCATGTTGTCATACATGGACAGGCTAAGGGGAAGAACAGATTCCAATGGGAAAGGCACAGTCATAAAGGGGAGCATTAGGGGAGATTTTCTTTACAGTGAGCTGCTCTTGGCTGTTTCTATAAGAACAGACTGGTGGCTTGAACACTATGGAAAAAGCTGGATAAGCATATTCAAAACTCTGTGTTTCTTAAAGTGATTGGCAGCAAGTATAGATTAATATGAAAGATTTAATAAAAATTTGAATTGAAAGCAGCTGTAAAGTTATTAAAAATCAAGTAAGAAAGGATAGTATAGTCTTACTTTTAGTGGTTTCATTTTTTTTTCTGGATTCTTTTTATTTTGGTGATGTCTAATGGCTCATAAATAAGACTTTTGAGGTTTCTATTTTATTAGTATAAATAAAATTAAGATATTTTCATATGTCATAGTATATCTTCCCTTGGTGTTCTTGGTATCTAGTGCAGGTTATTTCAGATTTCAGGTTGTAAGTGATTAGGGAGCAGAAGAATCCAATTTAGTAGCTTGTGGCCAGCATTTTTTTCTCAATATTTTACTGAAGTAGATTTACATACAGAAAAGTGCCCATACAGTTTGATACATTTTTGCAAATTCAACACACCCATGTAACCAGCACCTATCAGGGGTGGGCAAACTTTTTGACTCGAGGGCCACAATGGGTTCTTAAACTGGACCGGAGGGCAGGAACAAAAGCATGGATGGAGTGTTTGTGTGAACTAATATAAATTCAAAGTAAACATCATTACATAAAAGGGTACGGTCTTTTTTTTCAATAGTTTTATTCATTTCAAATGGGCCGGATCCGGCCCGCGGGCCGTAGTTTGCCCACGGCTGACCTAGATCAAGAATACCAGTTCCCTCATAGTTCCTCCACCCCTGCTATGATTCCTTCAAGTCACTGTCCCTCCAAAGGTAACCCACTGTCCAGGCTCCTAGGATCACACCTACATTGGCCACTGTAGTCTGCCTAACAGCAGAGGTTAGGTTGGGCCACTTTTAAACTTTGTATAACTAGAATCATATAGTATTAACTCTTATTTGTCTAACATTATTGCACAAACGTGTCTACATTATTGTCGTACTCCATTGTTTGACTATACCAAGACTTACTGATGCATCCTGCTATTGATGAGCCTCTGGGTAGTTCCCAGTATTTGACCTTATGGACATTTCTTTTATTCATATCACTTCTGTGCACATTCAAAACAAGTTTAATGGTGGACACCTGCACTCTTTGTCCTGAGTATATATCTAAGAATGGGATTATTGGGTCATCGAATATGGTATAGTCCATTTTAGTGGATCCTACTAAAGAGTTTCCCAAAGTGGTCCTACCAATTTTGAATCGAATATAATAGAATAAACTGAACTGGAACAGTGTTGAATGGAATGGAAAGAAGATGGGAGCTTGCCTCAGATGCTGTAGCAGTAATTATTGTTTCTTCAGACTTTCATCAATTACATAGATACTTATGTTTGTTCTAGATCTTAATTTGACATATATCTTCTTTTTTCCGTGAGTTTCCATAAAAAAGTTTAAATATCTGCCTAATCTTAAGGCTCAAGTCCAAACAATTACATTGACTGTATGGCTTTAATGAGCAACAGAAATTGCCCTAGTGCCAGTGAGGAATAGAAAAGGCACTCTCCAGAGTAGGGAAATCATAAGCTCTTTTAGGAGTCAGACCAACTTCCAACAATAATAATATTTAGAAATGTGATGGGAGGGGAGCTGCACAGAGAAATGAGAGCATAAATGTTGAATGATCATTTGTGATTTTGAGACATTGGCAACCTGGATAATTTCACGTTATCATTTCTGATCTTGGGCACTGAGAGTGCTTGTGGAGTGTCCCTTAAAAAGCCTCTCTTTGCCCGGCTGGTGTGGCTCTGTGGTTGGGCATCCATCTATGGACCAGGAGGTCATGGTTTGATTCCCAATCAGGGAACATGTTGGGCACATGCCCAAGTTGCAGGCTCGATTCCTGGGGGGGGTGGGGGGGGGCATGCAGAAGGCAACTAATCAATGATTCCCTCTCATCCTTGATGTTTCTCTCTCTCTCTCTCTCTTTCTCTTTCTCTCTCTCTCTCCCCCCCAACTTCTCCCTTCCTCTCTGAAATCAATAAAAAATATTTAAAAAACACACAAAGCAAAGCAAACACGCTCAATACTGTAGAAGTCATTTTCCCCAGGAGGCGTTCCCAAAATGTGAATTATTTGCCCTTACTCCCAGTGATTCTGCTGTTTTCTAAATATGCTATGTTGTATTTTATCATTTAATTTTCTTCCTCACTGGATGTCTTCTTCACATTTGCTTTTATATCCTTAAAACATGTTCATGAAGTTAATCACGAGACACAGAGGTATTCTCTGAAAAATGGAATTGGCAGATAGCTTTAAAATTGTTGTCTCTTTTTATCTGTTGTGACTTATTTTTCTACAACAGACATGCATGACCTGTGCTGCAAAGTTGTGAAAGTTTTGAAATGAGTTAAATATAAAAAAGTAAATTAAAAAAAACCCAGATAACTCTAGGAAAGGATAAAGGGTGGTAACACATTAGTGAGTCTGTTATCTGTGGCTGGAAAGGGGGATAGAATTCCAGTTCCCTGGCTGCCCCAATCCCAAACCCATATTTGTTAATAGGATTATTAACAAATAGGACTAGGGTGTGGAGATTGTAGGGTCCCTCCTATTACAGGCAGGTGGAATCAGATAGGAAGTGAGTGTGGTTACGGAGGAGGAGGGTCATTTAGGAGAGACAGATGGGACCAGCTGTGAAAGTTCTTTGGAAACTGGAAGGAAAGGATTCCAAGTATATGAAAAATAGGAGCTACAGACCAGGAAATACGAGAAAAGACTAGAGGAATAAGAAGTACAAAGTGTGATAGAGAGAGGGAAGAGGGACAAAGGAAAAAAAAAGAAATAGGGCTCAGTAGAAAACAATATATTAGAAAGATATGTAGGGAACAGGTCAGGAAGGAACAGCAAGTAAGACTGTTGACGTATCCTACCCAGGGCCGGACATCTGGTCTCCCGCTGGTAGTAGATCTGCCTCCTTCAGCCTGCCAGGTGCAGCCATCCCAGCCACAAGGTCCTGCAGGGATCCCTGCACAGTCCCCTTCGGGTCACTCTTTTCTTTGGGAGGTTTTGTCTTCCAATCTTAAGTGCACTGGGCCTCCGGTGTGAGCCATTTATTTATGTTTTGAAATGTGAGCGTTGCATGTGAACTTTCCTAGCCTGCTGTATGTGTGTGCCTGGGACAAAAGACATGACTTAGCTGTCAGTGCGCTGAACTATGCAGCCTGCTTGGAGGTCAGGTCACCAAGCAAAGCTGTTTAAAAAGGATGGGGCTCCTCTCAGGAGACAGCTGTGTGTCCACGCAGCATTTGTCAGCTGTGCTAAAGATGGAATTGAGGACAGAAAGGAACATCCAGAAGAACACTATATGAATGGAAGGGCGCCATAAAGTGTTTTAAACGGGTGTGAAGTCGGGTTTGAAGTGTGGAAGTCAGAGGGTAAGTTCTCTTTCCCCTGGAGCCTAAGTCATTCTCTGGCAGATTTTCAGAAAACTAGCTGTGGTTGGTCCAATATGGCTGCACTGAAACACATTGACCTTGAGTCCCCTTGCTAGTTTACCAAGGGGAAGCCTTTAAGCCAGTCTGATGGTGATCATGTTTCCTTGGGCCCAGGAGGAGGGAGTGGTCATACTACCTCATTTATGTTCTTATCCTGCCATAGAGTCTACCTTTAACCATGGATAGTTGGTCTTGGAAATGCATCATCTTGGCCACTGTAGTCTGCCTAATAAAATTGACCTTGAAGTTGAAAGGGCTAAGACAGGTGGTCAAATTGCCTTTATTATTCCAGGGAAAGAACTTAGCCAGTATGAGCTGATTAAATTCAATATAAGGAACAACATGGACTGAGTAATGAAAAACTAGCTTTACATTGTGGCCTTGAATTTATTTATGAGGCGGTAAAGATGATTGTTGAGTTGTGTTGACAATGTGTGCACAATCACAGAAAGTAGAGTGAGGCAGAGCTAGGATGGCCCACTGGCTCCAGCAACTCATTCTTTCCTGTCTATGGCATGGATTGCAGGCAACTTTCCAGCCTTTGGTGTTGCTGTCCCATTGGGATGATTCACATCTAGTACAATGTAGTCTGAGTTTGAGTGTAATCTTTTATGACCCATGGTGGAAACTATTCTATCTACAGATACCCAGGCTCATATGGGAAAATATTGATTCATCCATGTCTCCATCTTTGGGAGATAGTTATGATGTTGTGGATGTGACATGGATTTGGGAATGAGATAGTCCTACATTCAAATCTACATTTGAATGTAGTCCTACATTTCTAGCTTGTTTAGAAACTTGGAATAGTCCTTCAGGCTTCTAGTCGGGGAGGAGTGTGTCTATCAGGTTAGCCTGGAACCAGAAGTAAATGGCGGGTTAGCTTTCATTTGCCTGATTTGCTTTTTCATAGACAGCCAAGTGATTATATAAAATAGAGTAAATGTTTTGGCCATATTTAGTTGTTTTCACAATATATTTTGATGCTTTGTCATATACTTACTGGAAAACCTTGGACAATTTATTTAACCTCAAAATTAATTATTTAATTAATTTAGTCTCACAGTTTTCTTATCTGTATGTTGAGGATAATATTATCTACTCAAGCAATGGTTGTGAATGCTAAATAAAAAAATGTGTATATGTTCGAATTTTTAGTTGTGAACAACAGAATTTGCTTTTGCTGATTTAAACAGAAAGGTATTTATTAAGTGATATTAGCTCACAATTATTGGAGGTACAGAAAGAATGACCTCAAGGCTGGATTCCAGGAATCACACTGCAGAACTGGCCTGCTAAGAGAGTTGCTGCCACAGTGAGGCCCAATCAGAGCCACCCAGTCGTCTCTGCCTTGATCAGATATTGATTGATTTAAATCAAGAGCGGTTGCTGCTGTTGCAAGTCCTGGGAGAGCCAAATGCTTCTGCCACCATGGTTACCTGAAGGGCTGGGTTCACCTGAGTGGCTTCCCCATCTCACTGTGCACTTCTATTCTCCCACCTCCAGTCCCAATGTGCCCTTCTTCAAAGGGTTATGGTCCTTTTTATGAAGATTGCGTTCAGATGCCTTGCATTTTGCCCTCTGATCTTTTATTGATGCCTTGCTACCCAGAATGACTGTGCTCCTGCTCTCCACCCATCAAAACCCTAGTAACCTTAAAGACATCATTCCAGTTCTCCTGTTCCAGGCTTTCCAGAATCAAGTCCTCTCTCTGTTCTTCAAATTCCAAATGCTCTCTGTCTCATTTCTCTGATATTGTTTTTGTTTGTTATTTTAAAATTTTATTGTGTTATTTTGTTTGCCATTTTATTTGTTCTTCTCAACTAAACAATTTCTTTTTTTTCTAAACAATTTCTTGATAACGAAGATACACACGCACACATACATACACACACACACACACACAAATAAGAGAGAAATATGTAAATTGACCATCACTTTGAGACACCCACCAGCCAATCAGAGTGAGTATTCAAATTAGCGGGACAAAGATGGCGGTGACCACAGAGCCAGCTGGAGTGGGTGGGAGGATTGGGTCGTCCTCAGCAACAGAGGAAACCAAGCTTCTCGCCCGCCTGGCCGGCCACCGAGGGAGGGGCCTGCAAATGTTCCTCAGCCCCTCACCCAGGCTGGCCATGCCCCCTCAGCAGGGACCCTCACCCCATGGGGGTGTGCTGGCCTGAAAACGGCACTCAGCCCCTTGCCCAGGCTGGCACCATCCCCAGAGTGGACCCCCATCCCAATGGGGGCATGGCCTGCCTGTACACTACCACAGGCCCCTTGCCCAGGTCTCCCCGTCCCCCAAGAGAACCCCGACCCTGATCCAGTACACCCTTCAGGGCAAACCAGCCGGCCCCCACCCATGCACCAGGCCTCTATCTATACTAATAAAAGGGTAATATGCTAATTAGACTGGGAGACCTTCCAGGAGACCTTCCGGATGTTCTTCTGGACAAAGCCATGGTGGTGGGGCCAAGGTAGAGGTGGTTAGGGACCAAGAGGGGAGGGCAGTTGTGAGTGATCAGGCCAGGATGGGATCGCAGTTGTAGGTGATCAGGCTGGCTGGGGGGCGGGGGGGGGGGGGCAGTTGGGGGTGAGCAGGCCAGCAGGGGGGCCAGTTGGGGGCAAACAGGCCATCAGTGGGGGTCAGTTGGGGGCAATCAGGCCAGTGGGGGGGGGCAGTTGGGGGTGAGCAGGCCAGAGAGGAGGGCAGGTGGGGGCGAGCAGTCCAGCAGGGGGGGGCAGTTGGGGGCAAGCAGGCCTGGAGGGAGGGCAGTTGGGGGCAAGCAGGCTGGCAGGGAGGGCAGTTGGGGGCAAGCAGGCTGGCAGGGAGGGCAATTGGGGGTGAGCAGGCTGACAAGCAGAATGGTTAGGGGCAATCAGGCAGGCAGGCAGGTGAGTGGTTAGGAGCCAGCAGTCCCGGATTGTGAGAGGGATGTCCTACTGCCAGTTTAAGCTAAACTGGCAGTAGGACATCCCTTGAGGGGTCCCAGATTGGAGAGGGTGCAGGCTGGGCTGAGGGACACCCCTCAGAATTTCATGCACCACGCCACTAATATATATACACAATTTAATGGTCTCCATAGAAGTGAGCACATGGTGTGTATTCAACAAATATTGTTGGTCACAAACCAACTGGACTATCAGCATACTTAGAACAGGTTCCATTAAGAACTATAGGGGGTGCTGTGATGAGCTACACAGATCTCCCTCTGGGAGTGAAGGATTTTTTTCCTCCAGGTGCTTTATCTCGACTTGGGACAGCTCTGAAAGGCCATTCCAGCTTCAGAGGTGCCCATGGGGTTGGCAGAGGTGTTTGCTGAGACTACATCACAGCCCAGAATGTCCCTTGTTCTCAGTCCTGCTCAGAGTCCCTTCTCCTGTTTAGGTGCTGGTCCCAAGAGCACTCCCTGATAAACTGCTGACACACCAATCTCAGGGTGTTTTCCTGGGAATTCAACCTGCAACAGGAACTGTGTGTCATGATAAAAAACAAGAAATATCTGGAAGGTTCTGAGCTTGGTTTGATGTGTTGGAGAGGAAAAGAAGTGGTTCAGATTTTGGCAAGGTTTTGAAGCCTGCACATTTGAAATCAGAGCCATGCCATTATTACTATCATTTGCAGGAGAGGATCCTAAAAAAAAAAAATGACTAAGGCGTGTCTTTGTATTCAGGTGGGATCTATCACCTTATTCAGAGAGTGATACACGAATCCACAAACAGGGCAGTTTTAATGTGCATGTCTTGTTTCTTACATGTACGAACTTGGAAAAATTACTGGTGGGTCCTGCCTGGTGGAAACTGAATGTATCATAATGTTGGTAAAAGACCATAACTTATTTGAGTTATCTAAATGAGTTAAAAAACAAATGAGGCAAAACTAGAAATAATAAAGGCATCAATGAATGTGTTTAAAAATTAATTGAATTTTCAAAGACTCACTGTCAACTTAGTATAAATTGCATTTTGTTGTGTTGCAGTGAGAATAATGAATTAGGGGGAAATATTAACTTTCCTTTTACAACAATTCTATTTACAAGCAGGGCTGTTTTTTTTTATGGAATTTGTAATTATATTATGTGTGTCATATGGCTGTTCCCCACCCCAAATATCAGAGCCGTGCAGCTAGAAGCAATCTTAGATTTCATCCCGTGCATCCATGCCTCTTAGCTTATACCTAGGGATAAAGGTGATGAAAAACATGTCCAGAATCATGACTTGTCTAGTAGTCAAGTCAGGCATCTAATCCACCCATTGTGTATGGTAGTCCCTTCTCTGAGTCTGTCTTTTGGGGATTATCTATGTAAATTATCTCTCACTCAGGGCCGGAGGATGACTTGTCTTACTTGAATTTTTTATGCTAGGCCAAACAATTTGGAGCGTTTACAATCAGAGCGTCTGAATTCCATAAAATAACAAAAGGCCAAACAAGTTTAATTTGGTCAAGAGGTTGATTTGTTTGGCCTTCATGATGCTCAGCAAGTGAGTGACAGGAATGTTTCTTAAATTACTGTTGTACCTGCTATGATGACATGTGGCTGCTTGACATGAACAAATACAAAGAAGATGGAGATGGGACATGATCCTTCTCTGCCTTAAATGTAATTAGGTTCAAATCAAAGGCTGAGGAATAAAAGAAGGTAGATTCTTAAAGTGTCTCCCACTCCACCCCCCATAAATCGGCCTTTTGCATCAACCTTGTCTGCGCAGAGAGACCCATGAGCCTATGGCTTGCTCCTCTCTCATGGGGTGGAGAGGCTAGAAAGCGTTGATTGGCTGTGGGCCCTCCATAGGGCTGCATTTCTAGCTTGTTTAGAAACTTGGAATAGTCCTTCAGGCTTCTAATCGGGGAGGAGTGTGTCTATCAGGTTAGCCTGGAACCAGAAGTAAATGGCGAGTTAGCTTTCATTTCCCTGATTTGCTTCTTCATAGACAGCCAAGTGATTATATAAAATAGAGTAAATGTTTTGGCCATATTTGGTTGTTTTCACAAACTAAGTCTATCACACGCTGTTCTATTACCTCTAGAGAGGTCGGGGCTGTCCAGAGCTGTTTTTGTAACAAAACAAAACAAACCTGGTCTATAACCAGAAAAAAAGAGTAAAAATGGAAGTAACAACTCCATACACCCCATTCTAAGAATAAACTCACTATTTGACTCCAATGGAGTTTAAGGTGACAGTCCCTAAGTTCTTTTGTTGGAATTACAACCCATTTTGGAAAAGTAGTTTTTGGGCTATGACCTCCTCAACCTCAAACAGACCTTGCTGGTAATTGTTATGCATCAGATGATACAAGTTTGGTTCCCAGACCCCAATCCTCTCATGATCACTACTTATTAAACGCAATTATTTCTTTAAGGTGAAATAAAATGTCAGCTTGAAATTGTGCAGTTGCAACCTGTCTTGGGAAGGACTCATTCCCTAGTTCTCACGCAATGATGTTTATATTCTCGTTTCCCAAGAGACATTGATTATCTGCAGAGAGATCGTCCCTGACATACTGGCCAGGGTATGTGGGGCTCACAAAGTACATACTCTTTCCACCAAATGCAGTCTTCCGAGTTTTCCTTTTGCCAGTAGTACTCTGTTATATCAAGGATTTTCATTATGCATGGTGGGGTGTTGTGTTTGTACTTGTAAGGCCCAGGACAGGCCAGGTCTGCATGATCACCACTAATATCACTCCAATGCCCATTTATTGAATGTTGACCATGTGTTGGACACTATAACAGTGCAAGTTAGGTGTTATCACATCCATTTTATTCATGAAAAACCCGAGGCCAGGAGAAGTAAAATAATGTACCTAGGGCCCTCCATCTGATTTGTCACAGACTCGGGATTCAAAGTCATTCTCTCAGGATTCAAACTCTTAGTTTTTCATTTTTCACTAGGAAATTAATATCCATACAGAGCATATAATTTGGAGATTTAACCTGCCCATTTCCCATATAATAGCGCAATGCAGAAAAGTATTCTTCTTTCCTTTAAAAAAACGCTACGAGTGATCCCCCTTGGTCTGGAGAGCCTTACATGGTAGTTGTGCTGCTTAAAATCGCATGCCACCTCCGGTAGTGGGAAACAGTGCATGGGTTTGAATCCCAGCTCAGCCACTTACTAGACACTTGAGCTCAGGTAAGCCACTCAGCCCAACCCCACAGAGAGCTCTGCAGCCTAAATTATCCTTCTGTTTGTTGCCTTGAGGTGAGGGACTGGGTTTTCATACTCCCTCCCCGGTCAACCATTGGCTACAGGCCAGGAACCGGAGGAGAGGAGAAAGGGTGCCGAGTCCAGGCACCCTCATTGGCCTGCACGTGTGACAAAGTGGTGCCCCCTGTGTTAGCCACGGGGGGAGATGGGGCACAGAACTGCAAACCAGGGCCAAGCGTCTGGCCAAAGCACAGGCAGGGCCCCGTGCAGTGTGGGGAGCATCCCGGTTTATATAGGGCACTGTCGGCATGTCCTGGGCTCTACGGGTGAATGCCCAGTGAGCCTGCTCAGGGAAGACCCTCATTGCTCCTCCGTGGGCCCAGGCTGTGGTTCCTGTGCTTTGTTGTTATTGTTGTTAATCCTCACCATTGATTTTTAGAGAGATTGGAAGGGAGGGGGAGAGACAGAGAGAAACATCGATGTGAGAGAGACACATCGATAGGTTGCCTATCACACGAGCCCCAACCAGGGCCAGGATTGAGCCTGCAACTGAAGGTATGTGCCCTTGACCATAATCGAACCTGGGCCCCTTCAGTCCACAGGCCGATGCTCTATCCACTGAGCTAAACCAGCTTGGGTGATTCCTGTCCTTCTTGAGGGCACCTGGGAAGCTTTTCTATCTCCTTCCTCTTTCTGCCTTGATAAGCAGAACCTTGCTCCTGGCCCCTGGTGCCGAGACACGGAGTATATGAAGAGGAGTGAGGGAAAGTCTCTGCCATGTGCAGAGCTCACTGTCTGGTCATGCAGTTGGCTAAAATGTTTCCTAAACACAATGACATTGGGGCTACAAAGAGGTAAAAACACAGTGCCATGGGAACGTAAGAGGAGGAGCAGAGAATTCGAATGGGGGCTTTGCGGGCAAGCTCCATGGCAGTGGCGGCAGCTGAGAAAAGCTTAGAAGGTTAAATATCTGTAAGACTCTGGGATGGGAAAGGGGAGGGCGCTACAGGATTGAGGGGACAGCATGAGCAAACACTGTGAGAAAGGAAGCATGCAGCTTAAAGCAATGAATACGTTGGCCACCCAGAGAGATGCCTTAGTGGGACGTGCCTCAGGGAAAGCAGGGCCTTGATGCTGAGGGAACGTTCACAGGGGCCATTACGTCGAAGGTGTACTTTGATAAGCTGTCCTATAAATGACTGGAACAGGAGGTTCCAATGAATGTTTCATCCAAATTTTCACCCAAGGTATCCACCAGTTCATGTCCACTGAGGAAGCTGTTTTATGGCTAAATCCCATGAGTTATGTTTGTTTAATGTAATGGTGACACTACTAATTATTCTTAAAATTGTTTCTTTGGGAAAAACTCACCCAATTCCCAAAAGATGGAATATAGCACATCGACACTCCTTTAGTTGCTCATGCTAGGTGATACCATGATGGTTATAAGTATAACCATTAGCTTGTGAACTAATAATTTTGGTACGAGAGTCAAATAAGCGACTTCCAGGCTCCTAGGATCACACCTACTCCAGCAGGAAATGAGACGCTGTCTCCAACTGATCTGCTCCAAGTGGTCCCAGCATCCGAGATGAGGGATCTTGGCACCAGGGTCCGGCCTTCAGCTTTCTCCTTCCACGCTGAGCCACACACCCTCTGGTAAGCTCCCCAGCACCCACCATGCCTCTTAATAGGCACTGATCCCACTGGTTCCCAGTCCAAGGCAAGGGGCATTACTTGCCCCCAGTGGGGTTCCGCTAGGCCCTCGGAACTTGAATAAAGGGCAGCCCAGGTGTTAATGCTCAGAGAGTGCCTGAATTGTCTGAGCTCTTCCAAGAACTGTGTCCCAAGAACTTACAGAACCTGTGCACCCCAGTCAATCCTGCTTAAGTGGTTTGTGGAGCCAAGATTTCTTTTAAGCCGAGGTCAGCAAACTCTGGTCCATGGGCCAAGCCAGCCCTCTGCCTGTTTTTCTGTAGCCTTTGAGCTAGTAGTGGTTATTATACTTTTTAAAGTTTGGGAGGAAATCAAAAGAAGTATAGCATTTCGTGACCTGTGAAAGTATAGGAAATTTACGTTTCAGAGTCCATAAATAAAGTTTTATTGGGACACAGCTATGCTTACTCGTTTATGTATTGTCTCAGATTCCAGTGAAAGTTGAACACTTTTGACAGAGGCCTTATGGCAACACCTTAAACTATTTACTGCCAGGCCCCTTATGGGAAAATGTTTGCCAATTTCTGATCTAAACGATTATACTACCTCCTATTTATGGTTTTATGTTGATTCAAGAAGCTTCTCTTCTCCATACATTAACCATTTTACTTTTGATTCTGGTGTTTAGGGCGATGATTTTCAACTGGTGCGCCACAAGAATTTTTAAAACGTGCAATACCTGACTATATAGCCAGGGGCATTGACTTCTTTTCCCTTAGCTTGTCAAATAAAACAATGGCAACTGCCAACACAACAATAGCCATCCAGTGTGAATGCCCTGACCTGCACCATGAGTACATAGGTCATCTTATTGGTCATGTCACATAATAAGGTTGTGTCTGGTTGGTTAATTCTTGGTACCACAAAATTTTTATATGCAAGTATAGACACCTGTCAATTTGGAGCAAAAAGGCTAGATAATTACTATTATTATTTTTTTGTGAATCAATAAAAGTTATACCTATTTTTCTTGTCAGGTTGTCAAAAAACAAATAAACATGTTTTTTGGTGTGCTGCAGAATTGTAGTAGTTAGTTTATATGTACCATGAGGTGAAAAAGGTTGAAAATCACTGGTTTAGGTTATAACAGTCATGGGGTTGCTGATTTGGAAACTGAATCCTTCCCCTGCTGGGAGATTTCAATATATAGCATGTTCTCAAATAACATCATTGCACTCAAGGTCATGTATTTCAAGGTCATGTCATTCAGTGTCCTTGATTTGTTATAATGTTGATGAGAAAAAAAATGATTCCCAGTCAGGGCTATTGTCTGGGTGGAGTTTGCGTGTTCTCTCCAGGTCTGTGTGGGTTTTCTCTGGGCATTCTGGCTTTCTCCCACATCCCAAGGATGTGTACTTGAGGGGCACTGGTGTGTCTAATTGTCCCAGTCTGAGTAGGGTTGTGGGGGTGAGAGCACCTTGCATTGTAAGGGTGTCCTGTTCAGGGTGGCTTTCTGCCTTGCACCCTGTGCTGCCCTGACCTGTGACCCTGAACTGGAATTAGTAGGAAATAATGATCTTACTTGCTTCTATTAATCTTTCTTAAATGTATGTATAGCTGACACTTATTTCAGTGTTTAATATTAGAAATGTTTTGCATCCTTATTTAGAAGTTTGATGTTTTTGTGACCAGAAATATACCATAGAAATGTAACTCTGGTTCATATCCATTAGCCTATGGTAAAATTGTTTTTATTATACATGTTTTGCTTAAAGTTGTAGTTTCCAAAACCTTGTTGATGATATTAACTGTAATATGGTGGGCAAAGCACTCAACAGGACACCTGGGGTAGGCTTGTCTTTCATTAGCTTAGAGCAGGAGTCCTCAAACTTTTTAAACAGGGGGCCAGTTCACTGTCCCTCAGACCGTTGGAGGGCCAGACTATAGTTTAAAAAAAAACTATGAACAAATTCCTATGCACACTGCACGTATCTTATTTTGAAGTAAAAAAACAAAACGGAACAAATACAATATTTGTATTTGCATGTGGCCCGCAGGCCGTAGTTTGAGGACCCCTGGCTTAGAGAGTCTAGGCAAGTCGTTTTATTTATGTTTTGGGGCTTTGAGGAATGAACTGTTTCACAGCCTGTGCTTTGAGGAGTTCTAGTCAGTCTTTGAATCCTTTTGGAATCAAGTAGATGGGTTAGGACTGATTTTTAAGCATTTTTTGAAAAACCATGGAATCAGATCATTGCCAAGGTTCCTTGCTGTTCCATGAGAGTAAGAGGAAGGAAGAGCTTTTGGGATATGATACCACTCAGAAGTTTAAGCCATAGACAGGGGATGCCGACCTTCCAATTCTAAATCCAGCTTTTGGGCACAGTATGTAATAGTCTACCTGTTTCAGTTTTCCCATCTAGACAACAGAAGAAGCACCTCACTTGGTTCTCTAAAACATGTGGTAGTTATGGCAATTCCATACACCATTTGAAGAAGAAATGGTGGCCTGGCTAATTTATTCCAGGTTTTGGCTGCCTGAAAATTCATGGATGTGGATTCCACCAGGGAAGCTAAAAGATGAGGAGCACCTTATTTCTTTCATGCCAAACCTCAGGGTTGGTAGAGCTTTGACATGCCATTCTATATAATAATATGAACTAAGTGTTGTTTTATATACACATTATGATTTTGACTGGTGAAGTTCATTAGAAAGCCTTAAAATGGTGGAAATATTAAGCCACAGTTTTTTCTTACTCCCTAATGTAGTCATGACTGGATATTTTTAGATTCTGCATTATCTTTGAGTTGATAAACATTTTCAGTTATCTTAAGAAGGCAAGCTTAACTGAATTTGCAGTTCACATTCTCTGTGTTTTAATCCCATTTGCAAATGACCATTCATCCGCCCACTTGAAAAGATTAATGATGGAGGACTGGCAAATTGCTTAAGATACGGTTATTTACTTTTACTAAATAATGCTTAACAGGAGGTCCATTGGGAGATGGTCCTGGTAATTATTCTACAGTCAAATTTTGAAAGTATGAGTGAGTGAAGGGAGGTGGAAGGGATATTCAAAGGAACAATAGAAGAATCCACTAAAATTTTATTTTAAATAACTACACTCAATTTATTCAGTAAAAGTTTATTGAGCATCCTATACCAAGCACTGTGGTGGATATAACAATGACTTAATTAGAGACTTGTTCTTGAGGGACCTATTCTTAGGAGAGGAGTCCAGAGGCAAACAATGGATCCTCTCCAATTAACTCAGACAAGACCACCCTTGTCTGGCCCCCTTAACCATGAGTAACTAGGGGCCCAGCTGTCAGGGAGGGCTCAGCTTGATGGAAACATTGCATGAAATGGACAATTCTCTCACCTTTCCAAACGCTCTTCCACGTTTCAGTTTTGATAGCATTGACTTATGTTTCCAATCATCTTTAGATAGCAGTTTGGAAGAAGCTACATGGGTGACTATCTCATCCGTTCAGCATGGGGTTTGGAGCAGTATCTGCACTGGAACATTTACGAGCAGAATTGTGGAAGCTCTGAATCCAAATCTTCCAACTGTGATGTTTTACCATCAGGGTTTCCAGAGAAAGCCTGGGACCCCACCCTGGGTCTGCACTTGAGTCTACATTGTTGGCTTGTCCCCAGCCGCCCTGTCACTCCTGACCAATCACTTGTTTTCCCTTCTCAGGTTCTGGAGTGGGGTGAGGTGTAGCCCTTCGGCCATCTGCTCTCCCTCACAGCATTATTGTGGTAATTTGCCGAAAGATCGTTCTTAATTGGCTTTCATTGGAAGCCTCCATGAATGTATATGATCAAGATTGAGAGGGTGTGGTGGAATGAAGTATCCCAAGATTTACAGTCACCCTGGGGTGGCTGCGGAGATGGAGGGCGTATTTCAAAGCCTGGTTCAATATCCCGAGTTGGGAACTTTGAAAGGAACTTGGACTTTGGAGAGTTTGAATTTGCTAGTTCTTGGCCAAGCACAACTTTCCATTCCTAAGAAAGAAGTCTATAAAAAGGCCATTTGGACTTCAAAGAGATGATGTTCTGATGCATTAAGTATACATATGAATCAGAAACATGTGGATTAAATTTCCCGTTCAAACATGTGGCCTTAAATTTTCAGGGGAAAGTGTTTGGCAAAATGTGCCTGGGATTTGGATAAAGACAGTTTTATCTTCTCCCACGTGCCCCCTGTGATGTGATTGACATAGTCCTAATGTATAGCCAGAGGGTGGCAAGGGGGAGAATTGCCTTCTGACCAAGACGAACTGAGCTGAGCAAAGGGGAGGAGGATATGGACCTTCCTCAGAAAGGTCACTGAAGTTTACAAAACCCCAAACCCAACCAAATAATTTTTTCCTGGAATAGGGCATGGGAAAGCAGGACAACAATTACACTGGCGACAAGTGCTGTGGGATAGTTGGTTCTGTTTTAATGACTAGTGTCGTGCCCTCTCAGGCCAAGGACACCATCAATATTGGTGAAATCTTCACCAGGCGGCCTTCAGGAACTCAAGAGGAAAACCAGCCCTTCTGAGTTTGCTGCCAAGGCACGGGTCTCTGCATAAACCTCAGTTCATCTGCAGGTCACTGGCTGTGGTGTGTATAGGATGCCTTCTTGGGTTCCTCCGGTAGAGAATGCCCGTGTGAAAGAGGAACTAGGCACTAATGTGCGCATCAGTGAGCTCGCCGATGGGAATGGTGATGACCTTCCATTCAAATACAACAGGGTCCTCCATCCAACCTAGAGAAGAATATGGAGCCCAAGTCATTGTTAGCTCTAAAGTTGGTTACAACTTGCTTTCTTTTTGTTCTATAATAATATGGTTTTCCCTAAGTATAAATAAGTCTTGCAAATTGTAGAAAATTTGAAAAGCAAAAACAACTCTACAGAAGAAAATAAAAACCATCATGATCCACAATAACTCAGTCACCATCAACATGGACATTTTTCCATGTCATTAAGAATTTTTCAAAACCATTACTTATGACAGCCTTTTAAAGTGCCACAGTACAGCCGAAACCGGTTTGGCTCAGTGGATGGAGTGTTGGCCTGCGGACTGAAAGGTCCCAGGTTCAATTCCGGTCAAGGGCATGTACCTGAGCTGTGGGCGTATCCCCAGTGGGAGATGTGCAGGAGGCAGCTGATGATGTTGATGTTTCTAACTCTCTATCTCTCTCCCTTCCTCTCTGTAAAAAATCAATAAAATTTATTTAAAAAAAAAATAAAGTGCCACTGTACAGATGCTTCAGAATGTACTTGACCAGTCTCTCCTACTGTTGATATTTAGTTTGCTTCCAGTTTCTTTGTTATGATAATGCACAGGTAAACATTCCTGCACATAATCTGGGCTCCCATCTCTGATTATTTCCTTAAGGTAGATTCTTAGGGAGGATGTTGCTGATTTAAAATGTGTGAACATTTTGATACATTATGCCAAGTAGGTTTCCAGGAAGGTTGCTTTAATTTATTCTCCCACCTGCATGCGAGGCTCTGGTGCGTTCTTTGAAGTCATTACAGTATGCGAGGGCACCCTCCGTATTCATGCACGGACTCACAGAAGGAGATACTGATGACTCCTTAGCCATGCTGAGCCCTTCAGTAAGAATGGCAGTGCCCCTGGATGCTAACCCTGGTGCCATGGAAGAGGTGAGAGCCCTGCAGAGCTTTCAGAAGGATCTTGTTGGCTTTGGAGTACATTGGCTAACATTTTCTTCTCCTCAGGGCTCCAATGATCCCCTCTTTCCTTTGAGTTGTTCTAAGAATCATTGGCAAGGCTGCTTCCGTGGGGGCTCCCTACAAACCAGCTCTCGGTTGGATACATGGGGTGGGCGTCTTCTTCCAAGCCTCTTGTAGAGTTTATCTCCCACAGACACTGGGACCATACCCTTGACTTTCCAACCTAATGTGGCCGAATGGAAACTAGGATTGGGGACAGTCGGGCAGTGTAAAGCCCAAAGTCAGATGTTCTCAGCCTTGTTCAGGGAGGGCTGACTGTTCCCTGACTGACCATCCAGAGCTGCCTGAACTATATTGTCTCATCCATCTTTCCTGCTGCAAAAACCAGTGGACTTTGCATCAGGGGATGGCGCTCTGCATAGGAAAGGGAATCCTATCTCCTACCTGGAGTGGGGATGTCTTCTAGGATCCAGGACCAGCCCGCCACCTCTCTCCCTGAACTACTCAGGCTCCCATGTCATCGCCCCCACACCCCCTACAGTGGCTACTGTATGTTAGGAATGCAAATTTGCAGTAATATTAGGTTAAGTAACACATACTTTGGGGAAGTAAATTTTCTGTTAAGCAAGCCATCCATTAACAAATTCCAAAGTCAAATACGTAGCTTTCGCAGTTACTTTGTTGAAAAAAATCCACGGTCTTCATTAATCAAGTACTTATAGTAGAGTCTGTGGAAACATTATGAAAACAATACTTAAAAAAAACATTTTAAATACTAAAAACAAAACAAAAGACAAAAGAAACCCTTAGAAATGTCCACTTCGTTTTGGCCACAGGATGTTTTGACAGGCATAATTAATGATATAATTTCCTGAATGCCCTTAAGTCCTGCTTTTTCTTTCTTTTAAACATACAACACACGCATATAACAAAATCCAAACAGGTAATTAAAGTGCTTCCCATTTTAAACGAGTGAAGCCTTCAGAAACCTGTCAGGCAGCATCCGGGCCCTACCTCCCACTCTTTATTAACTGACATGTCAAAGAAGAAAGCCATAGCATTTTTATGTTCCCATGGCACAGAAACTAATTTCGGGTATTTTTGGGGCCAGGGAGATTTATGGATCAGCATCCGAAACTTCTCTTGGGTCCCTGAGAGAGCAGCAGCATTCCAGGGGCTGGATGAATTTAGCATCCGCCCTGTTTAAAATATGGGCTCCTGTCGAACCTGTGGGTATCCCCAAGTAGCCCTCCATTACGGCCCAGCTGTTCCTTCAAAGAGGCCATGGAAAATGTCAGGTCACGGAGGCGGGTCTGCCCTCCTTTGCTGGGCCGCCCTGGGGAGGGAAGAGTTGAGCAGCAATTCTGCAGGAGGTTTCTATAGCTCTCAGGAGAACCTCCCAGTGCTGCTGCTGGTGGCCTTGAAGTTGAGCAGTTACTGTGAAGGGGGAGAAAGGGGACGTGGGAATCGGCGTTTTGGAGCAAACGGCAGAGATGGACCTGCTCCGGGAGCCTCAGGAGGAAGTTGATGTTTGAGAGCGAAGATGGAAACATCAGATTAAAGAGAGGACACGGTTTTTAGATTTTTGGTGTTAAAAAGGGGAAAAAAATTTGTTGTTCATTTGCTGGTCAAGGAGAAATAAAAGCATAATTGTCATTTGATTGGATGATCTGACTTTTGAAACCTCATATCTGTCTGCATCATTTTCCTTTTTATTCTAATAGAGGTGATAACAAATGCGCTTCCCATGTCCCTTAAGCTGCAAACTGGATCTTGAAGGGACACCTCAGAGACGAGGCGGCTTTGCCATCTATGAGGCTTGGCTCTAAATCCTTCCAAGCTGTGTGACCTTGGGTAAAATTTTAACCTCTCTGGGCCTGATTCCCGAAACTCAAAGTGAGGCTAATCACACTGACTTTACAAGGTTGGCTTGAGTGTTCAGTGAAGTTCTTAGTAGTGCCTGGCATATGGTAAGACTTCAATGGATGGGGGCCTTGAGGCTGGTTACCAGGGAAGCAGCAGGGGAAATGGAAATAGGTGAGTGACTGGATGGAACCTATGGAGGCAAAAGCAAGGCTGTGCTGTAACGAAATTTGATGAAGCTCGGTCGCCTGTTAGCTCGCAAGCTCCATGAGGATGGCTCCTGCATCTCGCTTTGCTCGCCGCCTATTTCCAGTGCCTGGAGCATACTGGTGCCTAGGGTGTGACTCTTTGGTGAATGAATGAATGAATGAATGAATGAGTGAGTGAATAAATGAACACTCAGTCCCAGTGCAAGTTTCCCATCCTCCATGGAGATTTCTGCAATCCATTCTGATTCCTCTCTTCTCTGAATTTCACCATCCCACCTCCGTGTCTTCCCGAGCAGAACATCCCCACCACTCTGAGCAGGGTCTCCATGTGGTGAAAAGTTCCCTTACTGCCTTCCTGTGAAATGCATATTCTCAGGAAGTCCTCACTTTAACTTTGCTTGACACCAGCTTACAAATCTTTGCCGACAGATTTGCAATCACTGGCTCTTTGACTCGGCGAGCTGGGCATACATTCACTGGTTTCCACAGGACTTTGGTTTCCAAGTTGAACAGGTACGAGGAATATGACTCCTGTCTGATCATAACTCACGGCCACCACAAGTGGCTGCTGAGGGACTTTGCTTACGGCTGCACCTGGGGCTAGTTGGGCACCTGCCAAGAGCAGGCGCGTGATATATTTGTGTGGTGTATCTGGATGTCTGTGTCCATAGGTATAATATTCATACATATTGCTTTGGGGATTGAGGGGAATACACTGCTCTCCCCCCACCCCCCCAGTGGTTTGTCGGTTGATTCTCCTTTCTGCCTACTTGGCTTCCAACAGGGTCCTACAATGACAAGTCCTCAGATAAAGCAAGTACTTGATAATTTTCCTTCAAGCAGGAAAATTCTGCGTGCCATTCACGAGGCGGGGGGTGGTATTAGGCAGAGGGGCATTAAGACGTTGATGCACAGTTGTCACAAATAGCCATATACCTCCCTACACTTTCTCTGGAGCTTCTGGCTCTATTGTGCTCCTTCCCGCCACTCACCACCCTGCCTCAGCCTGGATATCTGTGCTAAGGGAATGGCTTGTGGGAGATTTCCGGCATCTCCCTCCCCTTCTTGCTGAAGGAAGACTCTATAGAGAAGACGGGAGTTCAGAAACGCTGAATAAAGGAAGAGAGCTCTCTGTGCTCAAGCTGCCTACCCAAGTTTGTTTTCAATTCTTCACCGTAAACTTTGAGTCCATCTTTAAGGCACCGTCATAGCGTGCATCTCAGTCCTTTTAATATATTGAACCCTCTTTAAATGTTTTTAAGTTTTCATAGATTTTAGTAATAAGGACATCTTGGATTGACCAGGGGTAAGAATTTGGGCTTTTCTGAGAACTGGAGGTTATAGGACAAAGGACAGAGTGTGTATATGTGCATGTGTGCGCATGTGCTGTAGATTCTGAGATGCCAGTGCGGGCAAAGGAGACAATAACCACTGAGCACTGACTATGGGCTGGGCTTTGCAGGCATCATCTCATCTACTTCTCAAATTCTCACAGCAGCTACGAGGCAGTAGTTATTTTGACCCTCATTACAGATGAGGAACTTGATATTTCAAAGGGGAAATATCAATTACTAGCTTGTTCAAGTCACACAGCTAGTAATTGGCAAAGTCAGGATTCAAACTCATGTTTTTTTCACTCTAGAGCTCGAGTTCTTCCCAATGTGAAATCATCTTAAGGCTCATGATAGAGTAAAGCACACAAGTGCACACAAACGCACACACGCACACACACATGCACACACATGCATGCACACACAGACACCTGCCCCCGCCATCACCACCACCACCTCTGAGGACTCAGGACCTCTCTCTGAGCTGTGCAGATGTTCGATGAGCACAAGTTCTGGGTACTGAAGCCAGGAGAACATGGAGGGACCGAATGGTTCAGGATTTCTCAGTGGAATGGGCTCCTGGGTCCCACGGGCAGCTGGGCCAGGGTGCTGTTTCTCAGTTGGTTGGCATGACTGACAAAGAGATTTATGAGCTAAAGAACCATATGATTTTTGAGGGCCACCCCCTTCTGATCTGCAGGGACCAGTCCCATGTCAGATTCCTGGACCTGAGCCATGGGGCCTGAAGTTAGCTCGTGCTTCCTGGATATGTCCCTGTCTGCACATGCCCCTCTTCCTGAAGCTGCTCTCATTCTTTGTTGACAGCGTGGCTGTTGACTGTTGAGCACCCTGGTGGCCGGATGCCTCCTGAATGTTCTGGAAAGACGCGTCTTGTCTGTTGTGGAGGGAGGGCTGTTTGCCCAGCACTGTTTGTGCCCTTTCTCATTGTCTCTTTCACTTTCCCCTCACCTCGGCTACAGAGCATCCTGATCTGTTCTGAAGATTGGGCCTATAGTCCTTGGACCATTGACCATCACTTTCCGGGCCCCAGTTATCTTAGAAGTGGACCTGGGATTTGGTTCTGATATTCAACCTAGAGGCAGAACACCAGCTTAAGTCTCTCAAAGAATAGCTTGTGAAGTGATTAAAGAAACACTTTGCAAACGGAGATCAATATCCTAAGCTCCACTCTCACTTAAAGTCAGACCACCAGAGTAATCAATTCCAGGAGGCATTATCCTGCTCCATCAGGGGGGGTCAACAAGCGGGTTGTCTTCACGTGGGCTGCATACAGGATGCACAATAGGGCCTGAAGGGAGTGGACATGCAAAGAGAAGAGGGATTCCATGAATCACTCATCCGTCACAGATGACAATAAAATGCCCACTAGCTTAATGGGGTTGGTCACCTGCTGCTTCCAGGAAGCTGCTTAATTCAATTTGTCAGCTCCTTGCAGACACGAGGGACCCGGGCTCATCGCAAGGACCCCTGAGGTCTATATTGAATTCCTTTCAGCAGGATCCATCGGCCCCAGAGGCAGGTGGTGTTATAAGGATGTTGCTCAGAACTAGCAAAGGATAAACTCGGTGCTGAAGCAAAACCAGTAAGTCAGTGACCTGCCCTGGTCTTCCTTGCCTCCTCTGGTCCCCCAGTGCTGGGCGTGCTGCCAGGACACCATTGAGATGTCTCTGCATCACTGGCGACATCATGGAGTGACATCTGACCCTAATGTTTGTTTTTCATATAGAAATGAAGAGTCATCTTGCCTCCCATAGAAACACATTTTCTTTGGGGTGCACCAAAGTCCTCATTAAGTTTTCCTTGACCGTGGAAGATGAGGCAGGGAATTTCCCCTGCACCTACCCATTCTCAATAGAAACAACTCCCCTAGCTCCTCAGGTGTAGGCTACCTTATAATACTTCACGTTGACTTAGAACTTAGCCTCCGTAGCATGAGGAGTTTGTATGGATATTGTTCAGAGACATTTAAAAGATGGAGAGACAGGAAAATTGGGTGATCTCACTTGATCTGGAACCTAGACATGAGAACTAGGGTAAAAGTCTTACTTCCCCTTCTAGGGGCAGATGCCCATGATAATGAAGTCACGGCCTCGCTCTTCTACCAAAAAAGCAAAAGTTCTTGAGAGTAGAGTTGCTTTGGGGTTAGATCATTTAGAGCACCTGCCTTTTGTGGGTGACCTACGTAGCATTCTTGGGGCGACACAGCTACAAGTAAGGGTCCAAAAAGTGGAGCTCTGAGTGCTTACTGGAGCAGGGCTATTTCCGGGCAGGCGCTGTGGCACAATTGAATATCAATGGCCAGTTCCAGGTGGGGGGTGAGGGCAGTGTCCCCTTACAGACAGAGTGATGGGGACATTTTTTGTGTCTGGCCTGCCATGCAAGCAAGCTGCTTGGGTCAACAACATCTAAGTTTTATAGGCTTTGAACGTGTGGCGCTCCACATGTACTGGCATTTGAATTGACTGGTAATTTTGAAAAAGCAGGGTTTCTTGTCGAGTTCACTGGAATTTCCCTGTCATATGTTTTAGATTTTCAAAGCAGTGAACCAGGAGGCCTGGAGCTTCTAGTAGTTAGGGAACCAAATCTGAACAATGCCAGAGACCAAGATGGTAGAAAATTAAATAATCTTCGTAACACTGGTAATGCTTATCGCTTTAGCAGGCAGACATCTTACTGGGGGCCTTGTTGGCAAAGTTAATTGGATCCATTTGTTTCCCTCCACCGCCTGGATTTGACCGCAATCTTGATAATAGTTTCATTTCCGACCTCTCTGCAATAAGATTTAAAGCCTTGTTTTAGAAAAATCTGTATGGTTCTTATTCCTTCCCTCACGTCTCCCATTTCCAAGTTTAAACAAACAAGCCAAGCCATTCTAGATTTGCATAATCGCCCCCTGTAGGTTGCCTTTATCTAGAGTTGGCCTGAGTCATGTTTGAAGGTACATCCAAAGATCTGTAGACCAGGTCATTGGAAAAGCAGGGAACTTAGAATTTTCCCACAGCAAATGAAGTAAACAATGAGCGGAAGCAACTCCCAAAGGCGCTGCAGGGCAGGCTCTCAGGAAGGATGCTCCAAGCCTTTGTCTTCTACAGAGAGCAGCCCGCTGTGCGCCTTCCCCTGCGGCCCCCTTTCCTCACACCCCCTGAGTCACCAGCTACTCCAGCCCCCGCTCTGGATTCCATTAGCACTGCGCAGTCCGGACCTTCAGGCTGCATGCCATCCCTGCGCTGTTTCACACGTTAGTCTCTCTTCTTTGTCGGAATGACAAGCTCTTCTCTGGGCTCCTGTCAGGAGTGAGGAAGGTGCCCTGTCTTCCTTCTGTTCGTCTGAACCCCACAGGATCAAGCACACGGCTGGGCACATCACCTTGCACAATGAGTATTTACGAATTAATTCAACTTTTCTATTATATGGCGAAAAGGGACCACGACCCAAAGGGAGGAATTCTGGACCTCGAGCCTCAGGTTTCTCATCAACAGGATGAAGATAATGACGCAATGGTTTACAAAGTTTTTTTTTTTTTAAAAAAAAAAACAGCAATTTAACCTCCCTGCCCCCTCTCCCCCCACATGAAATATTTGATCTGAAGCACCAGCAGGCAGGGGTTCATTACAAGGCCTGTATTGCAAGTTTACATTTCCCACGGCCACTCGCTAAAGGCAGCGGTGTGCAATGCGGCCTCCTCTATGACCAACGTGGCGAGTGGTCGGCTCCCTGTGGTTTGTGCAGGTCACACGATATTGAGAAAACCCTCACTCACAGAGGCTGTTTGCAGATAGGAGCAGTTTTTCCTTTTTACACAGGCTGTCCACCAGTTAAACCCACCCAGGAGATTAAAAGAAGAAAAGGGGAGACATTTTTGATTCACATTTTAATCACTAATAACTTCTCACACCTGACAACATTATGTCAACAGTCAGATGGAAAAAGCTCTCATGTTGTATGGATGTGAAAACTGTAAGATGTTATTAATACATCTCACTGTCGTTATCTGCTTCCGATTACACAGTTGACAGCAACACTACAATCAGATATGCGTAAGGCATGCAAATTAATGAATGTTAGTTTTATTAAAATAGAAACATAAGCAGAAGGAAATTAGAAACTCATGGGATGGTACAGTTGAGAGTTGTACATTTTGTTCAATGTGAATTTAACCTGAGAAAAGAAATAGTATACACGAACTGAACTCTGGTTTGAACTATGCAGTTGGCACGTTTAGGAGTGCTCTGATGTCTGCAGCTTACTTTGAAATACAGCAAAGAAATTAAGTGGGTTGTCGCATGGATAGAGTTGGGTAGTTACAGAGATATATGGCAAAGCAAATATAGCAAAATGTTACTTGTTCACTATACAGTTCTTTCAACTTTTCTGTATGTGTGACTGTTCTCATAATGAAATATTGAGGTGCTGGGACCATGTTTGACCAATTAAGTCAGAGTCTTGGGGTGGTGCCTGTTATTGGAATGTTTAAACCACTGCCTCCCTACTCACACCCAAGCCAAATCCTCCTGAATCAAGGGTGGGGTGACAGGGCGACTCGGCGACTCGTGTGTGACGGCAGAATTTAGATCTGTTGGTTTTGACCGGTCAAGGTTTGCCTCCAGTGCTGGGAAGAAGCTCACCCTTTAGGGAAACACATAGCCACCTCATAAATGAACAAAGTTAATCCTCTGTGAGCAGGGGAATAGGCTATTGGATAGATGGTATTTATGTTAATCCTCTGTGAGCAGGCTATTGGATAGACAGCTGTCACTCATGGGGACATCCATACGCTGCAATAATTGCCTGGGCTTTCACCCCCATTGACAGTGGGCCTCTGTTCCACTTCTTTATAGCTTACCAAGTGCTTATCTCAATGCCTCACACAGGGAGGGGTATGCTATTCATTTTTGTGTATTATTAACTGCTTTGTCAGGCTGCTGGGAGGGTCACTAATGGAGTGAAGTTACTTTGCCTGGACATTTAAGGCAGCTAGGAAGACTGCTTCGCGTTCCCCGGCATCGGAGCCAGAGAGGAGGCACTGAAAGGTCCCGCTGTGTTCCTCAATAGTGTATCTGCCTCTTGACCCCGCGTGGTTTTCCGTGACAGGGAAATTCCACAGTCCGGCATGAATGCTGGGCCTGACCTGGGCCATGCCGGGCGCGGCGGCAGCTTCCTGTGTGCCCGCTTTTGTCCTCGGGGTGGTGAGGGCCAAATGTTGTCCCTCCAGCGCGACTCGGGCGAGTCAGCTCTGGGCCTCTTTTGTGTGATGAGTACATTTGGGTGTATCGTTGAGAACGTTCCCCCTCTGCAGGGCACTTGACATTTCCCTGTCCTGGTTAGAGAACACGCACTGGAAGATGGATAGGATGCAAAGACAGGCCGTCAACTTGAATTAACGCAGTGGATGTGGGGGAGGCTGGTTGTGACCTGAGAAGCACAAACTCTCTTTCATTCAGCAAAAGCCTGTGCACAGCTCCTCACTCACAAGCCCCACAGAGGAGGGTGCGGAGGCCTTGCCCAGCGGGGGCATCATTGGCACATTGACCTGTAAGCTGGTTCACTTCAGGCAGAAAAGGAGGCGGCTGTATGAGCAAGGTCTGTGAGACAATCACCTGGATTTTAAAATTTTATTTTGAGGAAAAGAGAGAGAGAGAGAGAGAGAGAGAGAGAGAGAGAGAGAGAGAGAGAGAGAAACATTGATTTGTTGTTACTCTTATCTATGTATTCATTAGTTGATTCTTGCATGTGCCTCAACTGGGGATTGAACCCACAACCTTGGCATATTGGGACAACACTCTAAGCCAGTGGTTCTCAACCTTCCTAATGCCGTGACCCTTTAATACAGCTCCTCATGTTGTGGTGACCCCCAACCATAAAATTCTTTTCGTTGCTACTTCATCACTGTAATTTTGCTACTGTTGTGAATCGTCATGTAAATATCTGATATGCAGGAGGTATTTTCATTGTTCACGACCCACAGGTTGAGAACCGCTGAAGGCCAGGGCCTGGATTTTTTAAAATAATTGAGTGTATTGGGGTCACATTGATTAATAAAATTATATAGGTTTCAAGTGTACAATTCTCTGGTACATCATCTGTATAGTGAGTGAACTGTGTGCCCACCACCCAAAGGCAAATCTTCTGTCACCATGTGTTTGACCCCCTTTACCCTTCACTACCCGCCCCATCCCTCTCCCCTCTGGTAACCACCATACTGTTGTCTGTGTCTATGAGTTTTTGTTTGTTTTTCTTGTTAGCTCATTTGTTGCTTTCAGTTGTATTATTTCAAGGTGGGAGGAAGGTGTTTGATAGTCAATCATTCCCTGCCCTGTAATAAAGTCTGAAATAAGGACTTTGTATTCTGTTACACGAAACCCCATTCTCAGGGAATGTTGCTTCCTCTCATTTCTTTCCATTCCAAACTCATCATCGTGTGGCCACCCCTATTAATGACTCGGTTCTTGGTAACTGGACACGTGTCCTGGTAGAGCCGCCTGAGGCTCAACTGGGAGGGCTGCCTCACATCAAACAAGTGGGAGCATGAAATCACCACACGACTGGGAAATGACTCTTTCTTTTCTAGCATTTTGCTCCAAATGGAAAATCTTTGCATATCCACCACCTTGTAGGTAGGAGATTTTGCAAATATTTTACCTCAGGGACAATTTTCTAAGGAAATGGGGAGGGCGGGCTATGCATATATTGCCATCAGGTAGAAGCCGACACCAGCTAACACTCCCTCTCTGCTCCTGCGCCGTGGATGAGCCCAAGGGGGGCCCCGGGAGGCCACGGCTGCAGTGGGCTGGATGGGGCTGGCTTCTCCCGTGTTGCCAGCAATGGGCTCTGAGAGCTGCGAAGCCAGCGCTGAGCTTTGTGGGGCGGGAGCAGGAGTGTTGGCGCTGCCAATGGGCATGTCCTGTGAACCTCAGAGCCCCACGCCGCGCTGTTTACAAAGACGCAGCCCTTCATGCCAGAGCCAGGATCAGATTCCTCTCCCAAATGTTCGTTAGCACAACTCTCACCCTTCTTCCATGAGGAATTACCGTAAAACGTGAAAGCTGCCGATGTGGCTGAAGAGGGTGCGTTCCTGAGCCCAATACAAGCGCCCTAATCGGCCAAGTTGACCGTCATCCAGGCTCCCAAAGAAAGGGCATGTGCCGGCCCCACCCTCATCATTTTCTTTCCAAGAATTTCCATGAAAGTGAAAATGAGTATAATTTTGCCTCAAATATTTATAAAACCAAACAAGAAAGCCTCAGCTTTCCTTCTCTAGTGCTAATTAGTTGGCACCTAGGTTGAGGGAAGTATACATTCCACAACTGGGAATTTTCTGGTTTCTGGCCAAGCCGATGTGGTGAGCGGGGTGACCAGGACGGGAGGCTTGTGCCATGCTTCTTGGGAGGCAAGAAGGAGAGAGAGTAGCCCAGTTCCCTCTCCACTCCCTGCCAAGCAGCCTCCCTGCTGGCCCATCGGATTCTTCAGGGTTTGGGGGCCAGGGGTGGGAGGGGTAGCGGGGCGGGGGGGGCGGGGGGTCATTATAATGACACCTGGAGGATTTCAGAAACTCATGGATTTGCAAGCCTTTGGATCCTGGCTGTTCTCTGCTCCCGGTGAGTCTCCTGGTACCGGGAGGGGCAGGAGCTAGGTGAGCCCGCACCCACCGAGGCTGAAGTGCCGGGAACCCCGCAGGGCAGGGAGCAAGCTACTGGGTGTGGGCCTGGGGCGAGGCCGAGACCTGAGCCTGGTGTCCTGGATGCCACAGGTGGTAGATGGATGACTTAGTCAACTTTCCTCCTCATCTCTTGGCCTGGAAGTAGGGATGACACCATCGAAGACTCAGGGTTTCCAACACAGATGACTACCTAGGAGTTTGTCTGTGGGAAATGTTGACTGTTCTGGCTGTGCCTGAGCCTGGCTTCCCCGCTCAGGGGCCTCACCACACATCTCCACTCACAGAGCTGTCTCCAGGCCATTCAACGTAAATCCTGACCATGTCCTGACAAGACGTTTTGCGAGCTCGGCTAGTGAGCGCTTGTGGGACTGGGATGCCAGGTGAAGGCCAGGGGTACATTTTTAGCTTTGTTCCTGGCGGAGAAGCCAAGGTATCAATGAGGAGAGGAATGACAGAGATGTTTTAACTTCTCAGGAGCTTGGCCTGCTCCTGGGTGTTTCTTCTCCTTTGGGGGGCAGTTGCTTTCCAACTCTGTTAGCCAACAGAAAGGATTCAGCGTGATAACTTGAAAAATCTTTTTATAAAAGGATAATCTGCTACACTGTTATTTGCCTGTGGGCCAGATATTCCTCTCTTTTGGCCGGCAGCAATATTTACCGTTTTTACTGCAAATGTGCTGCAGCCTTGCGTCCTTCAGGTAGAAACAGCCTTCCAATCACTTGAGCGTTCTTCCTGGTGTCCTTTAACCGTTGTCATGGTGACAAGCATGCCTTCTGTGTTCACTTCCAGCGGGGAGCAGCCTCTGTGGAGAGGGGCCGCCTCCCTCTTGTGCTCTCGACTCCTCCTGGTCTCTCCCCACTTGACCTGTAGGGCAGGAGCCAACCTCACCAAGACCTCACCAGCAGACATGAATGCACTCTTTGTAGAACATTTGCAACGGGATTAACACCCACCACACAGAAGGCCAATGCACTCCACTTCCTGCTGCATTTCCAGGCGTGTCCTGTCCACTGGGTCCACTCTGGCTGTGTAGACTTTGCTGCCACTGCCATTCCACCTCCAAGTCAGTTGGGGGCGCTAGATAAGAAAATGTCCCATTCTGACACTTTCCTGTCTTGTGTTCCCTCACATAACAGGCTGCTGAGTAGGTGGTGGTTACCAGAAGTCAGAGGATGGGAATAATGCTGGTGGAGGGAATGTCCAGAAACTCTTCAGTTTCTCTTTTTTATCCTATCGGTGTCTCTGTCCTCACACCCATTCCAAACCCTGTTATATCAAGGGCTGAATGACAGGGTGGCCAGGCTGATCCCTCTGGGACTGTGTATAAGGCTATTCACTACCCTGGACACTCACTATGGGTCTAATTTAAATAAGTTTTTTAAATTATTATTACTAGGACATAGTGAGTGTTCTCTAAGATTTATGCAGTGGATGTAAATTTCTAGGATAGTCCACATACCATGCCGTTGGAATAGGTCCTGTTTTTCAGTTTCACTGATGGAGTAACGTTAGAAATGAATTTGCTATCAGGCTTGAACTGGGCTGTCCGTCAGTGCAGGGAGAACCTGAGAGAGCATCTGGAGAAACTTTACAGGAGGAAATGGGCTCAGAGGGGGTTAAATAGAACGTCCAAGATGGACACAGTGAGTTGTCCGGTGGGATGGGGCCACTTCCCTGTGGCCTTGACTCTGTTGGTCCTGTACCATCCTGCCTCCCTGTAACTCCAATGGGGAGAGCTCCATTGTGCTTGGGTATCAGCAAAACTTATGATACGAGGAAGAGCCTAGCACTCTGGCTGCAGTGTTTCTTAGGGGTTCTATGGGATTCTTTTTGTTCACTATCATGGTCTGTAAGTCTTACTGTATTAGAGGGGCTGGTTGTTTTATGCCTTCAGGGAGGTGTAGACTTTGTGAATCTATATCTCTCATTAGAACGGACTGAGGGTTGGGCACCTTATTGGGCATAATGTCAAAGTCTTGATATTCTATAATCATTTTCTTTCAGATACTATGGCAGAAAATTCTCTTTCTCCCTCCCCACTTCCCTCCTATTTTCCTTCTTTCCTTTCCTTTCTCCCTTCTTTCTCTTCCTCCTCCTCCTTCTCTAAGCCCTCCACTTCTTATCTCCTCCTCCTTCTTGCTCCTCTTTCTTTGCTAAAGGAATGGTTGGGAGTGAATTGTCAGGATGATGTTATAGGGTTTTTTATGACTCAACCAATGCTAATTGTTTTCAAATCAAACATGTCATTTGGTGGCCCCCTAAACTAAGAACAAAACAAAACCCCAACCATAGAAAAAAAGATGTGTAGCAAAGACATAAACAGGCTTCTCCCGAAGACTGTGAATCTGCAGTTCCTAATGGCATTCTTGTGAAGAAAGTGTGATAATGGATGACATGGTCATAGACTAGATTAGATTTCTGCTTATTTCATTCCTGCATCCCTGGAATTTTAAGACGGAATCTGGGACTCCTGAGGGTGTAAAAGGGGCAGCAGGGTTATCTATGCCAAACTAAAACAAAAGCACAATCAAGCCAATCCAAGATGGCATCTTTCCTGAAGCGTCTGGACGTGGTCTCATAGGAGTAACGCCCGTTGTTATAGGCCAGAGGGCAAAACTCGACTTGGATTTTATTGCTAAGAGTCCTCACAGCAGAATTAGTTCTGGTTAGGCTGTAGTAGGCAAAGGAATGAATGCTAATGAAGGAAGAGTGTAACGAAGCTCACAGCTAAGGGAAACAAATACATTCCTATAGATTAGAAGACACAAATGTTCCCCATAAAAGGAGGGGTGGGACCTAGTTAGTCACTCCCACCAATGCGTGTGTTTCCTCTTCTCTAGAAACTTCTATTTTTGTCTTTGTTTTTTAAGGCAACTTAGAGCACATTTGATAATATGGAAATAGTCTAGCCATGATGGTGTTGGACGATTAAGGACCTTTTAAGTATTCCCCTGGCACCTCAGAGGTGAAAGGTGCACGATCATCCCAGGCCATTTGGAAATTGTGGTGACAGACCGTGTGGCAAATGCTAACTTGTGAACGTACGGTTCTCATCCTATTTGGGAGCCTGCTGATGGGCAGGCCAGGGGGGGCTACAGGCCTGAGGGCCTCACTGCTCATCTGTAGCTTCCTTTCGTCCCCCTTTCAGCTGGGGAGCTCCACAGTTTTTCAAAGCCCATGACACTGCCCCAATAGCATTCCTTAGAATAGAAGGCAGCACGTCTGTTTAAACTGAACTAGGGGATGCTGCCCAAGGCCAATGAAGTTTTTATTGACCCATATCTGGAAGGTCTAAAACACCAAGTGGCTTTCTTTGCGTTGTGCTTTATTGTTCCCGTGCAAAGGTAATCGGAATTGAGGTTTGATCCAGCTGATGTCAGCGGAGAAGTGGGACGTCATGCATAGGACAAAAGGAGAGGAGGAGGCGGTGGGAGGTGACATTTAAAAATAGAATTAAAGTATAACAGCATCATATCACAGAACCAAACTGTGATAGAGTTATCAATGTGTGTATATATGCGTTCACCTATGCATGTGTATGGATGTATAGTCACTACATATATAAATATTTTTTAAAAATATTTTTTATTGATTTTTAAAGAGAAAAAGAAAGGGTTAGAGAAAAATGTCAATGAGAGAGAAACATTGATTGTCTGCCTCCTGCAGACCCCCTACTGAGCATCGGGCCCACTATCCAGGCATGTGCACTGACCTGGAATCAATCAGTGACCTCTTGGTTCATGAGTCAATGCTCAAACACTGAGCCACACTGGTCAGACGAATATAAACATTTTTAAGTGAACACTTACTGTGTGCCAGGCACTGCTCCGGAGTCTGTGATTTGAATCTCACAAGACATCATTTCTCCGAGTGGTGCTTTGATTTCTGTAAGCAGACACGGGATTGTCCTTGTTTGCCTACAGTTCGCCTCCAAGGGAATTAAAACAACAACAAGCCACAAAGCCATGTGATTCAATGTGAGTACTATTATTAATCTCAGTTTTATAAGAACTTGAGTAATTTACCAAAGCCACACAGTTAGGAAGTGGAATTACTAGGAATTGAACACAGGGAGTTTGGGACCAGAGCATGTCTGCTTAACCACTGGACAGGCACTTCTTAGTATTTTCTGTTTGTCATCATGCCAACATGTACATACAAAGATGCTCGTGGGGGCATCATTTACATAGCACATCAGTGGCAAACATCTGCATGCTCTACCAAAGGGAACGCTTACATAAATGTTGGTATATTCACGCGAGAGAACACTAGGCAGCTATTAAAAATAATATTCTCACGGAATACATATGAATATTAGGTAATGTTAACTGAAAAAGCAAGCAACAAATTCATATGTATACTTTGATGCCAATTTGGTGTTTTAATGATTATAAAGGAAAAAAGTGTAGGCAGCCCAACTGTACCAGTAGAATGAGTAAATGATCGGTGACTTAGTCATAGAGTGGAATACCACATTCAGTTCAACTGAATGAAAGTGATCTCCGTGGGCCAAGAGGCATTGGTCTTCACTCATACTGTTGACTGAAAAAAGCCACGTGCAAAAATGAAAACATACAAAAGTAACATACGTGGTTATGGATGTATCAGACAGTAACAGTGTAAATCTATGCACCAAATCTATACCCACCAGCCTCAGGACGGCTGGCACTTCTTGGTTTCTTTTAGATGGGAGAATGAATTAGATAAGGCTGGGTTTTAGCTGGACCTATTTTATTTTTAAAGAAAAGAGAAACCTTGGTGTACACGCAGTGGCATAGAAGCTTCTTTTATATTACTTTCTGTATGTTTGAAATATTTTACAATGAAAAATTAATATATATCATAGGTACTCAAATATACAGGGTGTCCCCCCAAAATATATCACACTTTAACAGCTGATAGCTCAATTTTGGAAATGAAATGTGTTTGAATAAACACTACCTTTATAATTATTCAAAGTGTGTGTATGCCTTTTTGGGGGTCATTCCATATATGGAAGAGAGTAGCAGATAGGCATCAAAATGTAAACAATTCATATTTTCTTAAGTTGTTCTGTATTTTACAAATTTTCTATAGTGAGCATGAGATAAGAAATAAAAACAGCAAATGAATTTTTATAAAGTATCAATATTTTTGGGCCAAAGAGCACTGCATTGGAAGACAGAATCTGTTCCTATGTGACAATGCGAGACTCACTCAACTGATTTGAGGCACAGATTTCTTCCCTGCATGGGTGGCATTTGGAGTCTCTGTGAAAGATGGGCTCCATGCTCAGTAAACCTACTTATTTTTCTTGGTAACCGTGGTGCCTGGTTGGCCATGTGACCGACTCTTGCCAACAGAACAGGAAGAGGCAGTTAGAAGTGAGCACACCTCCCTCTGTCTGCAGGCTGAACAAGCCTGGGGGTCTTGGAACCCTTGATTGAGATGGTGGAGCCACAGTGTGGAAGTAGCCTGGATCCCATGTGTCACCACTGGGAGGAGAGTGGCCCAACAGGAACATACATACTGGATTCTGTGAGCACAGAAGTCAGCGTTTGGGGTTGTCAGTTACTGTGGTTAGCCTGCTCTGACCAATGCAGGCTCCATCTCCAGGTTCCTCCAAAGTCCAATCTATAATAATAAAAGCATAATATGCAAATCAACCAAATGGCCAAACAGTGGAACAACCATCTGGACAACCTTCTGGATGAAGCCGGGCCTGCGAAGGCCTACTCTTGCACGAATTTTGTGCATTGGGCCTCTAGTGCTCTATAAACGCAAAGAGGTCTTCGGTTTCAAGTTGTCTCTCTACACATTTGACACTTACTGAGATTCGCTAGTCTTGGGGACAAATGAATTTTAACCATTAATTTGGATGTATCCAAAAGAAGAAATTGTTACAATAATAAGTGAGTTGAAAAGATAAAGAATAACAGAAAGCAGGCCAGGGAAAAAGGGAGAACCAAGTACATTTGGGGAGGGAACAGTTCAAGGCTATTACGTTTTACATTTCCTGAGAAAAACGACCTGTACACCTTTGATCTTGTTATAATGCTCTATTTATATATATCATATATATATATATATATATATATATATCGTCACACTTAATCAATCCTGTCAGATGAATAAGCGAAGGTGTGGCAAGATGCTATCAAGTGCTAATGCTCACATACTTGAGAAATGCCACGGTGTAAATGTGTTTCCCCAAAATTCATATTGAAATCCTAACCTCCCCCACCCCCAATTCTGGTTTTAGCAGGTGGGGCCTTCAGTTATGAGGGGAGAGCCCTCATGAATGGGATTAGTGCTCTTATAAAAGAGGCTCCAGAGAGGCCCTTAACCCCTTCCCCACTGTGAGGACACAGTGAGAGGTATTGGCTGAACCAGGGAGAGAGCCCTCACTGAAACCCATGTGCTGGTGCCTTGATCTCAGACTTCCAGCCTCCAGAACCGAGAGAAATCCATTCCTGTTGTTTGTAAGCACCCAGCCTGTGGTGCGTTATCATAGCAGCCTGAATGGCCCCAGCACGGCTTAACTTCTGGGGGTACAGTCATCCTGAACTCAGCTCGGTCATCCATGGGCAATGGTGCCCTTTCAGTTCGGGGAGGGCCCTGGGAGCACCTGCTCTTGACCTGCAGGAGTGGGACAGGCTGCGCTAGAACCCTCCATGGCTCTGACTCTTCCTTAGCCTTTCCACGTTTTCATAGGTATAAAATCAGGTTAAAAATGCTACAAAACTCCTGTTGTCATTCTGAGGATGAAAGGAATTCATGCAGCTAAAGCAATTAGTATAGACCTGCCATAAAGTTGAGTCACTTGGAGCCATGACATGAATACCAAGTGACCCTTGTTAAATCAAGATAAGGCTCTCCCCTGTCCGTCTGGGTCCTCCATGGCCACCCATCTAAGCCAGCACAGGTGTCGTTGCCCTTGACAAGATGTCGCATTGCACTAGTCATGTGCTCCAAAACTGCCTTATCAGACCAGCAAGCCATACTTGCTGAAGGAATCGCGGGTCCTCAGGCCGCAGGGGGAGGTGTCCCGCAGGGTCACTTGCTGCTGCATGGCCTAGAGAAGGTGACTCAAGCTCCTGGAGTTTCATGGTCTCATCTGTGAAGTGGGAGAAGGCACCTACCTGTCCTGTAGGTGACTATGAGGATGCAGTGGAATTCCTGAAGCTCAGTGCCTGGCGTGGAAGGGATGTTTGTCATTCTGACCCCTCCGTGTCACTTCTTTGAAACCCAGCCATGGTTGAAGCTCAGAAGACATATTTCCAGTTTTCCTTCAGAACACTGTGGTTTTGTTAAAACTCACATACATTTTTTTGAAGCTTTTATTTGTTTACATTTCCCCCCCTCCCCCCAAACACCCATTTTCTTGAAGGGAAATGGAATCTGTCTGGTTTTGATTCATTTATACTCAACTTGTTAGTATTGTTTTATAAGCACCAGCCAACATCCAAGTAGCGCCTGGAACCTTGTTTTAAAAACTGCATTTTTTAAAGTCTAGAAGTTTATTTTTCTTCCTTTCTTCTTCTTCAAAAAAAATGCTAAAAGGGAACTGGACTTTAGCACCAGTCTGAGTTTGGGTTTATTCTCAGGGCATGACTGGCTTCCAACAGATTTGGTAAAAACACGCTTTGCCATTCCCGCTTTCGAAAGTTCAGCTCCATTTCATTTACTCTTGAAAAAAAGCGTTCATGTTCCAAACCAAGAGAATGCTTGTGTGTTCTGTCGCTTGTTTTGCTGGATCGTGAGATTGTCGTCTCTTGAAGACCTTTGCTGCGTATTTGCATGGCCCTGGTTTTCTGTGCACCCTAACTTCACTGACTCGGTAGAGGGTTTTGGGTGGAAATGGGTAAGAAGTTGCATTCATGTAGTCAGACGTGAGGAATTACATGTAATTATCCAAACCTACACTTAACAAGAGGAAAAACAGAATGGAGTTGGATGCTCCCCTTGGTGTGTCTCAGCGGCTTCTAATAAGCGGGACACCAGCCCCACTCTCTACCGTATCATTTTACCCGCGAAGCCGGTCTAGTAAACACAACCTCAAGACAATGCCGTTTACTCGCCATTGTGCGTAATAGGCTTCGTCTGCTGTTTCCGGGCGAACAATTGCTCATTGTTCCTGCTGCTTCAAGGTTTGGAAATTGAGTTTTCTCTCTGTTTCCCAGGGGAGACTGGAACCAACAAGGAGCAGCCACATCACTTGCCGTGGGTCTCAGGTTGTGTATCTGTGTATTTTAGGGTATCTGTGGTTTACAACAGATTAGACTTTTGTGTAAGTTTCGTTTGCACTTAGGTGTTGGAGCTCAGAGGGGCTTTCTGGGCACACTTGGTGAGCCTTGGCGAGTCTGATTTGAGTGCTCATTTGCAGACACGGAAGGTGTGTTTCTGGTTTTGTTAGAGGAGCAGGGTGTTCCTGTCTTCTAGCCTTCCACTTTGCTACTGTTGAGAGGCAGCGCATGAAATGTCACACTGATGGCTTTTATCCCCACCTCCATCCTGAGCATTTTGAGCTAAATAAGGGAGACCCACAGGTATCAAATCAGTTTCCTTTGCACCTGCATCCAAATTTTCATGTAGCCAAAATAGCCACAGAAGGAACGCAGGGGATGAAGGTGGTAAATAATCCTTGCAGCTCTTCCGACCTTAACTAGGAAGGTGGATCCCAGTGTGAACTTGCCTGCCCAAACCCAAAACTGATAATGACCCCCCCACCCCCCAAAAAAATACTGGAGGTGGGATCTTAGAGGAGTGGGATCTGGGAGGAGTGGCATTATGTTTATGGTTTGTTTGGCTGTTTTCTTTTTCTTTTCTGAATTTTTATACAATGGATGTATGTGTGTATAAAGCTTAAGTTTCTGTTTACCAAAAAGATGAGTATATATGTTTGTTTTTGAAAGTCAAACTGGTATATAGAAGTGTATAGAATGAAATGCATGAGTTCTTTCCATTCAGCCTCCAACCACACTCTGCTCTCTAGAGATCGCGGTTGGTTTTGTGTGTACATGTCCAGACTGTATTCTGTTATAGATGTGTAACTGTCAATGTTATGTTGGGAGAGTGGGACTCCATGTGGTGTAGGTCGAAGGCAGTTTCCCCCTGCTGCTCTATAAATGTGGTGCGCAGGCTTGCTCTAACTTTCTTGGGCACACACACAATTACAGTTTTGGGGTCTTTTAAACAATGCTGCAATGAATATTTTTGGATCTGCATTTTCTGCATGTGTGAACACATGCTAGTATTTCTCTAGGATGGAGGCATAGAAGTGAAGCAAAAGGTTAAAAAAGGTTTGTACCAAAAAAATTGTGCTTGATGCTGCAACGCGCCTGCAGGAGAGGTGTATGAACGCTCCCCTCCCCCGGCAGGAGAGGTATATGAACGCTCCCCTCCCCCGGCAGGAGAGGTGTATGAACGCTCCCCTCCCCCGGCAGTGCCTCAGGGAACCGGGTTCTCCACAGCCTCGCTCCACATTTTCATTGTTTTTCATCTTTACCATTCTGTGGGGCCAATAGTGATCTCATCATTATTTTATTCTGCATTCCCTTGGTTACTAATTAGGTGAGTTATCTGTCCTCATGTTTGTTCATTTGTGTCTGTGCTCTTGGAATTGCCCGAGCACATCTCCTCCTCCAGTTTAGGATTCCAAGGTCTTTCCCAGCAGCTGGTAGTTCTAACCAAGGGAGAAATGGCAACGTGATAAAGGAGAGATAGATTGTGGAGAACTGGGTGAGAACCCTGGCCCAGCTCCATGAGGACAAGAAATGGCAGAAATCCTACCACTCAGATTTTATCACTTTTATTTCCAAAACTCTTTGCAAGTCTGAATCTGAAACAACGGCTACCTTTTCCCTCAAATTGACACACAGAATTTTAGTAGTAAAATTTCAACCAATTCCTTGTGTTTGAGAACGTGTACAAACTTACTTTGAATCTTAAGTCCAAGTAGTGGCATTTATGCATTTCTGTTTCTTGGCCTTTATTTGATACATATTAAAAATTACTAAGGGCACACTGGGTTGAGAGGAAGAACCAAAAGAGGTTATTTAGGAACACCTAGCAGCCATGGCAACATGCCTTTAGAAGGCATGTACTCTGCTAAGAAATATTCCACTTATAGGTAATGACAAACGTTTGCCAAACAGCCCCAAGCGAACCCAAGAAAGAATAGGCAGATGGTTTGAGGTGTGTCAGGAACAGGATTTAGAAAATAAGATTATGGTTATGTTGGAAAGTAAGCAATCATTGTAAATAGATGGAGTAGTCTCACTTTTTGCGTGGGGCAGAGGAAGAAAGGGGTTTTGCATTGCTGCCTGTGAATTGGAGTTGGCGCACCTGGATGCAGAGCTCTGTGGGGATTTATAGATTTTGTAAGCACTTGTATAGACCACATGACTGGGTTTCTTCAGCTCTGAAGCAGGGGAACCACATTCTAATTCTAGACATCCCTGATGGCATTGGCCCTGTTTGGGTTGCGTTTGGCATACTAATCCACATCCGTTTCTACATGAATATAACTATCACTTGAACTGTCTGTGGAGAAGACATGAAGAGAGCTGGTCTGTTTATTCCTGAATGCCTATTTTGGCGGAATGAATTAGAGGGTGTAGAGCACCTCCCAGGTCTGATGGGCCTATTTGCTTATAAGACCAAATCCTAGGCCTTGAAGGTGTAATGAAGGTGCTTCTTCCCAATTCAACTAAGAGTTTAGAAAGAAAATGCTCCCTACGAGGAATATTTTGGCATCTTCCAAGGGAAAAGAGAGAGGGATTGTCCATGGGGCTTTGATGACGACATGAGAATAAAGGGGTCACAAAGAAAGCCTGGAGATCTCAGAACTGGGATGCAGGTGAGGCCCCCTTGCCTGGTTAGGAACTGTCTCCAGGAAAGCGAAGGGTGGAAATTGGCCTTTAGAATACATTTCCGTTCATCCTAGTATTTGACCGCTAGTTCCCAGTGGTAGCCCGAAAAGCATGTGAGGGCTCCAAATTGGCGAGGCCAGTCTCTGACTAATGGGGAAAATTACCCAATGAGAATTAGCAATATTGCATCACTGGTCAAAATTCTTGCACTGCCTTTCATGTAGGTAACAGAACAAGACGACCAAAAGGAGCCGGGACTGGTTTTAACATGGCCTGTTGGTCACCGAGGCAGGAAATATTTGACGTGAATCAGACTCCTTCGGAATATTCTTTCTTTGTCTCGAGCCTACAGTTTCCAGGTGTTAGTATTACTGAACACTCATCTAGCCCTTTTGTGTATTAAGAATGTGCCCTCTCATCAGTCCTGGATACAAAAAGTTGGCCTGATTTGGCTCCATCATGTTCTTTATTTGTACCAGATTTTTCAACATTAACCCTTTTGGAGAAATGGGGTCTCTTAAATGTTAACCTGAGAAAACCAGTCCTGACCAACTATCCCAGGGAGCAGCATTGCGGTCACAGGCTGAATTGATCCCAGATGGATTCTGAAACGGGAGGATTAACAATTACGTAAAATGGCCTAAATGTGAATTACACAATGGTGACCCTTTAGAAAAGTGGCTTGACCCACAGCCACATGCATCCTCAGAGGTGGGGCTTAGATACATTTCCTTGGTCAAAATGATGACAAAATGTTAAGCTGGTGTTGGAAGATGGCATAGTTTGAGAGCAGCTGCAGCAACTGAGGCACTGAGCTTGCCTTCCTCATCACTGATGCCAGAAACGAGAAGCTAGGGGCCCAGGGCAGAGGTGACTTGGCTCTTTCTCTTGTCATGAGACTGTGTTGTGAGACTCTGATTTTGTACATTTGCTGCCATGTCTTTGGGTAATAATACCAGCTCTGACCCCTCGCTACCTAAGTACAGTAACTATAATGACAATAATGAAAACACCTTTATTTATTTCTCCATGGGAAGTCATGAGATTGAATGGGGCTTTCATTTAGTGGGTCCCATTGCGGGTAGGGGGAGAGATATACAAACTGTGAGATACATCAAGCCTATGAGATCCATCCTGGACCAGAGGGTCCACATCTGACCCCAGGTAATGGGCTAACCTGAGCAGACTACAGGATGAGATGGGACTACCTCTTAAGATTCTGTTTTAAGAGCTATATGAACTGTGTACCTAGAACAAATTTTTCAGGACACAGGCTACAAACTATAAAGGCTAAGAAATGACTAAGGACTTAGGTCAGATGATAAATTCCAGCAAAATGCTTTCCTTTCAATAAATCCAATGTCAAAGTCCAGATGGCCTTTTTGAACACCTCCATGATATACAGGAAGCATGGGACACTGGGAACACTCCTACATACACACACACACACACACACACACACACACACACAGAGCACAGGTCTGTACAATCTATAAATCAAGATTTCTTGGGAGGAGATTTTTATATCTTAGCCTGGTGGTTATCATACAAACCAGGCTGCATATTAGAATTATCTGGGAATATTTTTTTGGGAGGGGTGGGGGGAGAGGAAGACCAATTTCCCTGATCCCATTCCAGACCAATTAAATCAAAATCAGGGCACTAATTCTTTTTTTTTTAAAGCTCCCCAGCTGATTTGAACCTGTAGCCAGGGTTGAGAATCATTTTCTCGGTAGTAGCTTGCTGTGATGGTTACTCTGACATTCCCTTCTCTCTTCCAGGTTTACTAGAATTTTCCATTAGGCTCTAGGTTCCTTGAGGGCAGGGCCACCTTGCCTAGCTCTTGGTTTTCCAGAGATCTAGCTCTCAATAATTTATTTGCGAATACCTTTGCACCAGAAAGGGCACCAAGTTCTAGTGCTGGGTTCGTTCATTCATTAGCTGGGTGACCCATGGGTAGGGTAGCCAGATAAAATAGGTAGGATGCCTAATTAAATTTGAATTTTACATGAACAATGAAGAGTTTTTTAGCAGGCATATTTCCCATGCAATGTTTGCATATGTAGTTTTGTTTGCTAAATCTGGCCACCTACCCAGGCATGTCTTCTTGGTCTCAGGTGATTGATTCATAAAATGGGACATGCAGGCTTCAGGGATTAAAAGATTGCACTGGAGCCCTGGCTGGTGTGGCTCAGTTGGTTGAACGATGTCTCATGCACCCAAAGGCTGCCAGTTCGATTTCAGTTCAGAGCACATGCCCAGGTTGCAGGCTCAATCCCCAGTAGGGGGCCTATTAGAGGCAGCCAGTTGATGTTTCTTTCTCACACATCAATGTTTGTTTTATTCTCTCTCACTACCCCTCTCCCTTCTTCTCTTTCTAAAATCAATAACAACATATTAGAAAAAATTCATTGGAAAGAAAAAAAATGTTTTTAAATCAGAGTCACTTTTAAATATTATAAATTTAAATTGAAGTGTGGCAAATTTTTCCCCCATTTAGGATTATCAAAACTGGTCCTTAAATGGTGTGTGTGGCTACATATAATGCTGACCAGACTGGCAGACACAGTGGTTAGTATAAAAGTGCTTCTTTTTCTTCATTTAATGATGTTTGTTTGGATTTCAAGGGACTCTTTCAGGTGAACACCAAAATGGAGTCTTTTCAGTGTCTATACAGATTGGAGATATTTGATTTTGAAAAGCCCTTCTCTCATCAATTCATTTCTTCAAAGCACACAGAGGGTCTTTGGCCCACTTAATTGAGAGCGTTTTCCCTGCAAAACAAATGAAAATTTTGTATCTTTCACACCTAAACTTAAATAGTATTGTGTGTGTATGTGTGTGAAATTGTGTCCTATTTCATTAAATGCTGCAACATGCAGCAACTTTTGGAGTTCTAATACTTTATTCAATAATAGTTATTACATCATATTTGCATATATACAGCTGTTCAATGCAAAGCTAAATGGAATGGAATTTGCATCCTAAGGCAATTTCTGTAAACTGAAGAATCATTAAAATTTGAATTTCCAAATAATTTTTTTCCCATCTTAAACTCATGGAATGGAGCAAGTCAGATGTCCAGGAAAGTAATTAGCAGTGTTCTTTAAAAAGCAATCACGACTTTTGTGAGGCGGAAACATTCCTGGTTTCACCTAGCATGCCCATAGCAAGGCAGGTCCGGAGAACACTCAATGCCTGGTGGCAGCGTGCTTCCTAAGGGCACCAGGGGGAAACTGGAAGAGTTTTCTCACCAAAGTGAATTTTACAATATGATCAACATTGTAAGAGGAGAAATATTAAGATATGAGTGTTTAAAAAAATGACTGTTGTAATATCTAAAAGAATACCATTTTCTGTTATTTTAATAGCAAGGTCAAATGGAAAATAGAGGTCATTGGATCTACCAGCTTGGAATTCTTTCCTGTTCTCCAGTCTCTTTCCTAGGAGCATTTAGGGAGTGTGCTGATTACTTTTGTTATTCCGATTGGGATTCTCAGTGAACATTTTATATCCCAACTTCCTCTTTTTCATTTTCCCCTCCCAGGTGTTCCTCTGGGCCAGACACCACACTAGATGGGGACACATCCTGCCCCTCTTGTGGCTAGTCAACACTCCTTCAGAAAGATTCTAATCCTTTCTATTTTAGTACCTGTACTTGCAACAAATTCTACTCCAGAAATCGTTATTGTGCAACACTGTGTGCTAATCCTTGTGCCAAACATTTTATATGCAGGATTTCACTTAATCATCAGAACAATCTTATGAAATAGACATAATTATCTTCAATTAACAGATATTTTGAGATCTATATAAGTTAAACATCTTCCCCAAGGCCTCAAGGGTATTAAGTGGCACTGGTAGAACTTGAACTCAGGGCTCTGGAGTTCTTGACCACTATGTTATGGTAAAATTCTAATTTTATAACAGTGGCATCATTTATTAAATAATAATGATTATTATTTTTATAGCAACACTTAATTAGTACTATGTGTCAAGTATCATGCTAGGTGCTTTACTGACCATCTCATTCGTACCAGGGTTAAATAGGATGATATCTATTCTATAGATGGGTGAGTCACGCAGCCAAAAAGTAGCAAACCCAGCTACCCACCCCAGAAGTATTTACCTCAAACCCCCATGACCTTCTTTTTTCACCCCTCCTCTTCGGGAGTCTCGGCTGTTGCCAGGTATGTCTAGAAGGGTCTGAGTACAGAAGGCTCTTCCTTCAGCACGGGTCTTCTGTCTGCCCTCCTCCTTCCCTTCTTACAAGACTGGAAGTTGTCATCTGCTTGCCTCATTGACTGTGACATTATGCTGCCTGTCTTGACATAAACTTGGATTGGATATCCAAGGTGGCACTAGCTGCCCTTGAAATGAAGCAACCTTTCTCTTGGGCTCCTTGAGCAAGGCCATTGTGACCAGTGAATACACGCTCAAGGCCAGGCTACAGGAAAAATGCTCAGCCTCACTGAGCCCATGTTAATGACACAGATGAAAACTGTTCTATGGAAACATCAAGTCAGCAATTTGATCCTGAACAGAAGGATTCTGGTCTTCACGAAAGGAAAATGGTTCAGCAAGTGGCATCTAGAGATACTGTGAATCTTGTGAACTTAGTTGGTAAAGATGGGACATTTAGGAGATGTGTGGTATGATGACCATATTTTCTGGTTTATGCCTGTTTTATGTCAACATAATTAATAATTAGCATCCAGCTCACCCTCAAAAGTGTCCTGGGTTGGCCCTGGCCAGCATTTCTCAGTGGCTAGAGCATCAGCCTGTGCACCGGAGGGTTGCAGGTTTGATTCCCGGTCAAGGGCACATACCTGGGTTGCAGGTTCGATCCCTGCCCCTAGTCAGGGTACATGTGGGAGGTAACCAATTTATGTGTTTCTATCTCTCTCCACGCCCCCTCCCTTCCAGTCTCTCTAAAAATCAATGGGAAAAAATATCCTCACTCTTCAGGTGAGGATAAAAAAGTGTCCTGGTTTGGATGGTAAATTATATGGTTGCCCTACATAAAAGAGGTAAAAAGTAAATGCTATGGGATTTGTTCATCTATTTATTCATTCATTCATTCATTTAACAAATATTTATTGAGTGCCCACATACTCTGCATCTGGCTGTGGGCTAGGGAAGCAAAGCAGATAAGGTGCTTGGCCTCCCTGGAGATGGAAGTCTAGTAGGTATGACCAATAAGTAACCAGTAAACGAAGAAATGGATTTTTACAAGTTGTGATAGGAATTATGAAGGAAATACCTGGGAAAAAGAAAAGAGTGGCAGGAGTGGCCTCTCGGGGGGATCTGAATGTGGGGGACTTAGAGGATGAAGAGGAGTAGCCATGGGTTATGTGGGTGGCGGTCAGACCGGAGAACCTGCATGAAGGTCTTGAGGTGGGACAGAGCTAAGTATGTTCTGAGGGTGAATGGATGGGAAGTTAGGGTGCAATTGTGGGAACGAGGGGAGGTTGCAAGGAGAAGGGAGAAGGGGGCTTGCTTATTAGCAGTCTTGAAGGTGATTAGGGGCGTGGGTATTCCTCTGGGGAAGGAGCATGAGCCGGGCCCAGGGTGGGCTGATTGAACCGCAGGTGTGTTCCTGGGACTGGTCTCTGAGGCCCCGTGAAAAAGCAACGGTAGAACCTACTGGGGCTGGAGCTGCAGCAGGAAGCGGCAACATGTCGTGTTCATTTTGATGCTTCCTGGTAGATGGCCTGGCTTTGAAGTTATGCCTACACCCAGTGCTAAATGCTGCTGCTGCTTTTTGTGCTGCGTGGTTAATTAACAAGGGAACTAATCTGCTGGGTTTGTGATGGAAACCAGTAGGTTTTCCAGGTAGAAGAAATGTCTGTTTCATCTAAAATTTTAGGGATTGTGGAGAACACACCAAAGTATAGTCTATTTTAATGACCGCAATTCTAATTTAAACATACTTTAGCATATGAGAAAACTATTATGTTTCAGGGGCTCAATTCTGATACCTACCCTCCCCCCACCCTCCACTCCATTTATTCCCTTCTTCCTCAGCTTTCATCCACAAATTGCATAGGGATTTTTAAACCAAATTTCTAATAAGTAGTCCCTAAGAAAGTTTTACAAATACATTTCAAATATATCATAAGTACATGTAGCACTGAACTAAGGCTCAGATTTCTGGATTAAAACACACATTTATGCCATAGAGCTGGGTGATGTTTAGGGAGAATTGAGGGTGATTTGGAATTTGTCCTAGGTATGATAGAGCTAATGACTCACTCCTTCCTTCCCCATTTACTGGGCCTTCCACTAACATGTGTGGTGCTTTATTGCAAACGTGGAATGCAACCTCTCCCTGCAGGCAGAGGCAGCCCTCTTCCAGGATGCACATCGGACAAGAGGAGTGTGCGCTGGATCTCAGCCTCCAGTCTCCTCTGGCCTGGGTGCTGTTGTGCGGCAAAGAACCTGTACGGCGGTCCCTGGTCGTCCTTTGCTGTGGTTCCAAACGTTCAGAAGATCTTGGCTTCCAGCAGAGAGTAGCAATAGGCCCGATCTGTCAGGGAAAGGAAAGCCATTTTCTGAGATCAGTAAAGGCTCTAATTATCTGCATATGAAGCCCCAAGTTTTAACCCTCGGGTTTGGGTTTCTTAGATCACACTTGACTTGCTCTTTACCCCTTTGATACTTTTGTCCCAGGGGAAATGTTTAAATGTTCCTCCCTCAGACAGTATTTTCTAAATTGGAAAAAATAAGAAGTAAACTTTGTTCAGCTCACAGAAATTCCATTTATGTTTCCCCCCATATGTATCGAGCTACTAGGGAGAGCCCACTCCTGGAAATCCTTTAGAAAGGCAAACATTTTCCATTTCTGTGTTTCAGCAGATAATTCTTGACTAGTCCTCATCCCATGTGAAGCACAAGATAGAGGAACTCATCAGTCTGTTCCATGCTACCACTCTCTTGGTAGATGTTCAACTTGCCTGTAATTCCAAGTGAAAGTCGTTCAGTGATCTGTGAGGCTCAATGCACCTCTGCCTCCAATGATGCTCAGTGCATAGCAAAGAGCTCAAGAAATGAGCAAAGAACCCCTCATCTGATTTCTCATGGGAACGAACAGATTTGACTCCAAGATCAGAGCAAAACTGTGGCACTAAAGTAGCATTCTGATTGGCCATTGCATCTAGGTTTGTAGAGACCTGTAAGACAGAAGTTAGGGTATTTTCCTCTTAATCCAGATCTATAAATAGACTAACCCCCTACGCAGGGGTGTTACAGAGCAGGATGATGGCACTTTTTAGGTGCTTCAGTCACTCTAATTTTGGACACATACCTTACAACATACAGGAGGCATGTAGGAAGCAGCACTCATAAATGCCCTGGCTGACAGGACTCATGGCTAAGTCACAGCAGTTAACATCCATAGCACTAGTGTCTTAAATTATTCCCATAGCAATGTCTGCATGCTGGTCTGCCTCCAGGTTCCAGGCGATTTGGCCCAGAGATGTGTGCTGATACACTGTACAGCATTACCACTTGGACTCTGTTGTCCTACCAGTAGATTCATTTAACCTCTGGAGTTCTCAATAAAATTATCTAGGAGTCCTGCACCTTCATTCTAATCCAGTGTTTTTCAAATTGTAAGTTCCAACCCTTTAAGGGATTTGACATCAATTTACCTATGTTTGTGGGGAGAAATTATATTAAATAGACTAGAGTAGTAAATATAAAAGTGGATTCACACAGTAAAAGTTGGTATTAGTGCTTGAAATTTTCTCTATATTCCATTCAAGACATATCATCCCATCTAAGATGTACATTTTCCCCATTATTTCATTATAAATCTCTGAAATCAAGATGAGTTTTATTATAGACAGCACTTTTCTCTTCCTTCTCAGTGGTTAAATTATATATTGAAATCAGTGACAATTAGATTTGGTGCATGTGTGTACTGGGTTCCATTGCTATATGTATTTCTTTCTGTTGGGAATGACCAGAAGAGCTCGAAGCAGGCTGATTTCACCTGCGCTTTCCAAGTTCCTTCCCCACTGGAGGTTGGGTGGCTGGTCTCTTGCTGCCTGGAGACTTCTGCAGGATTTCTGAGTCTCCAATGTCACCCAGTCACGGATGGGGAATGGCTGTCCTCCCTCCACAGGGAAGTATGCATTCAAAACCTGGTCATCTCTCTTCAGACGCTGAAGAGGATTCAGTCAGGCTGGTCATAGTGTCAAAGATCTTGAGAAATGGGGCTTCTCTGGCTGACCCTCCTGTTCCCATGTGTGTAGGCGGAGGCAGTGCTCTTCCTCTTCTTCTTTTTTTAAAAATATATTTTATTGATTTTTATAGAGAGGAAGGGAGAGGGATAGAGAGTTAGAAACATCGATGAGAGAAACATCGATCAGCTGCCTCCTGCACACCCCATACTGGGGATGTGCCCGCAACCAAGGTACATGCCCTTGACCGGAATTGAACCTGGGACCCTTCAGTCCTCAGGCCGACACTCTATCCACTGAACCAAACTGGTTAGGGCTCTTCCTCTTCTTATAAGGCCATAGGTCTTATGGGATTAGGATCTTACCCTCATGACCTCATTTAACCTTAATTACCTCCTAAAGACCCTCTCTCCAAATATAGCCACATTGGGGGTTAGGACTTCAACTTATGAATTTTGGGGGGGACACATGATTAAGTCTACAGCAGTCACTGTACCCACTGAAACCTTTCCTCATCGATAAAATGAGGACACTCATACTGGCCCCACTGGGTGAGGGGGAGCGTCGGAAGATCACATGGCACTCCAAGGTAGCCGGTGTTTGTTTTCTCTTGTTCTGTAACTTTATTCTTTTGGAGAGAAAATAGTGAAAGCGAGGAATGTCATGACTCCGTGATAGTATGTGATCCTATTGACAGAATCTAAAGCCAGGAGGTCCCACAGACTTTAAATGACTTGACCAAGGTCACGTATTAAGTGAAGGACAGAAACTGGCCAAACCCTAGGTCTCAGCATGGTGAGGCCTGCGTGATGCGACGTTGTCTGACTTGTTTGGCTCAGGGTTGACAGAGTGGGCGGACTGCTCAGCAGGCTTAGATTTGTCTTGGGTATTTAGCAGCAGTGCCGCCCCCAGACACATGCAGGCATTACGGGCTGAGTGGAACGCTATGTGCCCTGTGTAAAGCTATCCTTTCATTGGATTAGTGAGCTGGGGCGGTCTCTCTGGCTATGCTCAGGTCTGGCCTCAGGGTATCTGGTTTCAGAAGAGCGTGATTGGCCAGCACGCAGGTCAGAGAGAAAAAGTTCTGCAGGGGGTCACCAATGCCCTTGGGGAGGGGGGATCGTGCTTCGCACTGGGCAGGCGGCTGTGCACCAAGTGCATTGTAAAGCGTAAGAGCTCAGGCAGCTGAAATAATTTGCCCTCTAAGGGATTTGGGTTTTGAGGGACAATGTCTGCGATTGAATGACTCTGTCCAACTGAACTCCACATGGCTCCAGTTACCCCGATCATGCCAGGCTGCATGGACATTCTCGCTCTAGTCATGGGTGGTTAGGCACAGATTCCCAGACCCAGCTGGTGTGAGGGTAGAGAATGTGCTCTTTCCCAGTTGTTAGGATTTCAGGGTCAATGGCTGGGCTCCATTGCCCTCAAAGATTTCTTCAGTGGAGTGGGTCTGTGCTTGAACTCTCACCATTAGCAATGAATTCCCTTATGTGTTGACGTCTTTGGGGTCATTATCATCCCTCTTTGAGCCTTTAGAACCACTACATCGGATGAGAGGGTGCCAAGCTATGTGAGTCTCATCTCAGTTGTCAGGCAGCTGACCCCGTGGAGAGGTGACATAATGCAGACAGAAAAACGGTGTAGCTGGAAGTCAACCTACCATGAATTTATCTAACCCCCTTGCTCTACAGTCAGGGAAGCCAGAGTAAAAAGACTCATCTGAGGTCACACCATTGGTTAGGACAGTGATGGCGAACCTTTTGAGCTCAGCGTGTCAGCATTTTGAAAAACCCTAACTTAACTCTGGTGCCGTGTCACATATAGAAATTTTTTGATCTTTGCAACCATAGTAAAACAAAGATTTATATTTTTGATATTTATTTTATATATTTAAATGCCATTTACCAAAGAAAAATAAACCAAAAAAATGAGTTCACGTGTCACCTCTGACACGTGTGTCATAGGTTTGCCATCATTGGGTTAGGATGAAGCCATGTCAGATATCCAGACTTCTGGCTTCTGCTTCTGTCCTTTCTTAAAGTATAAGTGATGATGAAGAAAACAGATCGGCTGCAGAAGGCTGAGCCCCGGAACACAGGGAATGGGAAGGAGACCAAAGACAAACTCTAACTGCCTCCCAGCTGTGCCTGAGGCCAGTCCTGGTGTCAGCTCTCACGCAGGAAATCCCCTCTTATAAACAGAGTCGTGTTCCAAAAGTTCCTTCATGTTTATTTCTTCAATCGTGGGGCTTGCTTTCCCATGGAAATCATAGTTTAAATGTTTTAAATGGTGAACTAGGTTGTCCAAGATCTAGCTATAAAAACCTATTTAATTCATGGAGTACCTAAAGAATAGTATTACTAGAAGGATTTCAGTAAGTCCTACTCAATACTTGCTACTATTACTTCTATGGGAGTATAATGTAGGATGCTGAGTTTTAGATCAGGCTTTAAGAAAGCCATCTCCTGCACAGGGCAGGGTGACTCTCTTAGAACAGAATCAAGAACATGAACAGGGCACAGATTAGGAAGCTTGAGGGTGGCAGGGGGCAGCTGCCCGCTCTGAACCTCAGCTCTAAAACAAGGACAGTAGGAATAATTTTGTCCTGCCCACTTCGAATGGAGGACTGAGTGAGATAGTAGATAGGAAAATGCTTTGGGGGGAAAATAAGCCTTTTTTAGGTCCATCACTCCCTAGATATTTCGATGGGGTAGCTGAGGAAAGATGCTGAGGTGGTGGTGGAGTTATGGGGCTGTGTTTGGGCCCTAATGAATAGTATGTGACAGTACAGTAATGAATAGTATGTGATAGTAAAGTAATAGTTACAGAGAGCTTGCTAGGTGCCAGGCGTGGTCCTGGGTGCTTTATGATACTAATTTATTATAACCATTGTAATGATTAATTTTAAGTGTTAAACTGGCTGGGCCATGGCACCTAGATAGTTGGTTACATAGTAGTCTAGATGTTGCTGTGAAAGGTATGTTTTAGATGGAGATTAACATTTGAATCAGTAGACTTTGAATAAAGCAGAGTACTCTCCTCCACATCTCTTGCACACACACACACACACACACACACACACGTTCTGTTTTTTCTGGAGGACCCTGACTAATACACCCACTTAACAGGGAAAGAAGCTAAACCACAGGCGCTTTCATAAGTAAGAAGCTATAGGAGAGAGTAGGTAGTTGTTCACCAAACCATTTTCCTCTTCCTTCTGGTCATGCAGCTAGACTACATTTCCCAACCTCCCTTGCAGATTGGTGAGAACGTGCAATGGAGTGCTGGTGGGTGAAACAATGGTCACACACTTCCAGACAATGACCACTCTTCCCTGACTACTGACTGCAAGACCCTGGCTGATGGCAGGGCCATGAGATGGAAGGAGCCTGAGGCCCTGAGTGGCTTCATGGAGCAGAGCCTCTCAGCCACAGCACACTGCACAGTGACCTGAGGATCAGTACACTTGTGTCATGTTCAGTCTCTGAGATTTGGGGGGTTGTGTTGTTAATTATAGCACTTTCCCTGACAAATGCAGTGATGAAGTTAGAGTAGAAATCAGGCCATCAGGCTCCGGAGTTCGGATCTCTGTACTGCTCCAATGTCCTTTGCATCCACTAATCAAGAGCTCAGAGTAGGAATGCCTCCTTCGCTTTTCCGTACCGGCTCCTGAACACCAAGGAAGAGGCACTGAGCACCACATGCTGGAGCGGAAGGCCAGACACCATATTCTAGGGAGCCCGAAGCCATGCAGAGGAAAGTGAGTCCTGGGACATTAGGGGCGGGAGAGGAAGCAGACCGGCACAGAGTGTGCACTTGGTCTGTTTCCCAATTGCCCTGGCTGTGGCCTTCGTCTTCCCCAAGCAGGGTAGTTCCTGACTCTTTGCTGACTAATACGTGTGGTCTGTTTATGCTGGAGTAGACTGTGGAAATACACAGCACGTTCTGCGGGTGCCAACCATTCCTCACTGTGCGATGCTTTTTCCAAGCTAAGTTCAACAAAGGAGGGAAGAGCCGCCACAGCGCTGCTCACGGAGGCTGGCGCGAACACGTTTTTCCACATAAAGGTTGCCCTCTGTAAACAAAATCAAGGCTTGGGGGAGAGCGGGCTGCTTTGTGTTTTGGTTTTTGTTTTTCTCCTTGTGCAGTTGGGACTGGTTGGCCACTCTTATCTAGGCAAATCATGCCATCTCCCCTGAAGCAGTGACATTCCTTGATTTATCTAGGGTCAGAAAATCGTGGGTTGGAAAGTAACAGATTGGGCTCTTGGGAGTAGATTAAATGAGATGACTAAGTCTTTTCACCCCATAGAGAAAAGGAGTCTCTGGGAGGAAAGTTTGTATTAGAAAGGGATATGTTGATCCCTATATGCTTCCATTGAAGCCAACCCAAAACCCTGCCCATGTCAGCTTTTGTACCTTGAGGCATGTGTCGTCCAGCTGAGTCTGTGGGAAGAATTTGTTTGGTTTAGTAAAACACAAAGTTAAATATAGTATAACAACTATATGAGGTCAAAAGATTTTTTAACAGATTTTTCACTTTTCAGCTAGTGTTAGTTTGTTTAACTTCAGCTTCTGTCTAATCCATCTTTTCAAATAAAGAAAAGAATTAAACAAATGTTTAAATTGACCAGTTAATTTATTTTTTACCATATAGGCCATGACTACCTTTGTTTAAATAGAACAATGGTTGATTTCCTACGGTTTAGTAGAACTCAAGTATTTCAGCATGTCTGATTTGGGGGGTTGGGGGAAGGATGGATTGACAAAGCTCTCCCTGTACCTGTGATTTTTCCTACTCTACCACACTCTTCCTTCTTTAAGAACCTCTGTTCTGTGGTGGATTGCTGCATACTTATTTGAATTTGAGACAATCAGGTTTCTTGATGGCAAGCAACAGAAGCAGGTTTTGCCTAATGTCAAGCACATGGAAATTTCTTTGTTTATATTAGGAGTCATCAGATTCAGTGAGCAGCTGGGAGACCAACCTTGGGAATGATAGGAACCAAGAAGCAGGAAGTGGGAAACACAGCAGAGACCCAGGAAACAGGATGTTTCCACCTGTTACCACCACTGCTGCCTCTGCAATGAAGATGACTTTTGGGGATTCCCTACCTGTTTTAGGCAGAATTCTATGGCTATCCCAAGATTCCTATCCCCTGGTTATTCAATAGATCACTAATCTACATATTGGTGTGAAAAGATTTTGCAGGTATGAAGTCCAAAGTCAGTTGACCTTAAAATATGGAGATAATAAAAATGGGCCTGATCTAATTATATGAGCCCTTTAAAGCAGAAGAGGAAGGCAGAAGGGGAAGTCAGAGAGATTTGAAGCATCAGAAGGATTCTATGTGCTATTTCAGGTTTTCAAGATGTAGGGGCCATATGCCAGGACCACAGAATGACTGTGAGGAGCTGAGAGTGACCCCCAGCCAACAGAGCCCAAAAGGAAACAAGAAAGTCTTACAACTGCAAGGAATTGAATTTTACTAATAACAAGAATGAGCCCAACCGGCAGGTGTGGCTCAGTGGTTGAGTGTCAACCTATGAACGAGGTCACGGTTTGATTCCTGGTCAGGGCACATGCCTGGGTTTTGACTTGATCCCACCAGGGAGTGTTCAGGAGGCAGCTGATGAATAATTCTCATCATGGATGTTTCTATCTCTCTCCTTTCCTCTCTGAAATCAATAAAAGAATGAGCCTGGAAGAGGCATGTCAGATGAGACCACAGCTGGCCAACATCTTATATCTTGTAGATTCTGTATTAGTCAAGGTTCTCCAGAGGAATAGAACCAATAGAAGATATAGATATAAATTAAAGATATAGATATAGATTCATTATAGAATTGGTTTACATGATTATAAGGCTGAGAAGTTCCATGATTTGCCATCAGCAAGCTGCATAACCAGGAAAGCCAGTGGTGTAATTCAGTCTGTCTGAAGGCCTGAGAATTGGGAGGCCCATAGTGTAAGTCCTAGTCCAAGGCCTGAGAACCAGGAGTGCTGATGTCCAAAGAGAGATGGGAGAAGATGGATGTCCCAGCTCAAGCAGACAGCAAATTTTCCCTTCCTCCACTTTTTTATTCTACGAAGACCCTCAGTTGGATGATGCCTACTTCTATTGGTGAGGGCCATCTTCTCTACTCAGTCTACTGACTCAAATGCTAGTCTCTTCCAGAAACACCCTCATGGACACACCCAGACATAATGTTTTACCATCTATCTGGGCATCCCTAAGACCAGTCAAGTTGACACATAACATCACTGACCTTGAGCAAATAACCTAGCCACAACATCCCAGGGTGCTGACTTCATGCAGACCTATAAGCAAATCAATGAGTGTTGTTTTGAGATGCTGTTTGTAAGCATTTTCTACCTAGCAATCAGTAACTAATACAGAGTGTAGCAGAAGAAGGCTTACAGTTGTGAGTATGCCAGAGCTAATTCTTGTGTTATTATTTATTAATTACTGTATTATTTTCCATAGGAACAAGTGTAAACCTACTTTTGCCCACTTGTGTCCTGTGCCCTGTGTCACTTGGGAGTTATACTTTCTTGGAGACAGTGTCCTATTGAGTGAGCTTAGGCCCCTGACTGTACCCCTGGGCAGGTATTGTATGGATTGGTCTTTCTCTTTGTGGTTGGGAGGTGGGCTCTGAGAGTTACCTCCTGCCATGGCTACACACTATAGCAGTGGTTCTCAACCTTGGCTGCACATTAGAATCACCTGGGAATCTTTTTAAAATACTGATTTCTGGGCCTTATCCTCCGGAAATTCTGTTTCTTTGTTACTGTTGTGGCACCACCCCATAACAAAGAAACAAAATTTCTGGGGGATGAGGCCCAGAAATCAGGATTTTAAAAAGATTCCCAGGTGATTCTAATGTGCAGCTAAGGTTAAGAACCACTGCACTATAGGAAAAAGCTGATTTCCCCAAATGCAGTCAGGTGTGATAACAGAAAGGCATGGAGCTAGGTAGCCCTGGTAAATGTTGACCAAAGTTTTCTTCATAAATGTTCTGCTGCACCTCCTGCTGGACCTGCCTGTGGCTGCATTATGGGCAGGTGCTAACCACCCCCGAGTTCCTAACACAACCCTTCCTGTTTGCAGACCTCTTGCATACAATGTGGGTAGCGTGTTGTGTCTGTAGTACCAGCGTTTGAGGATAGGCTTAGGTATGTTTAAGAGGTAGAGTGGTGTGATGAAAGGGCTCTAAGTTTGGGAGTCTAGACAAGTGGATTTTAATCCTGGGTTTTCCTCGGTGTCACTTTGGGCAATCACTGACACTCCATGGATTTAAGTTGCCTCTCTGAAAACGGGAGGACTGTGATTAATGACATCTGCAGTCTCTTCTAGCTGAAAGAGCTTCTGCTTATCTGTCTTGAGTTCACTCATTCATTGAATAATTAATTATTAAAAGTTATATATGTTTCAGGTTGTAAGGATATAGCAATGAGCAAGGCTGGCATGACCCCTGACGTACCGGCTCAACATTACACAGAGGTTAGGAAAACCTCTCTGAAGAGGTGATATCTGAGTAGGACTTGGGGACCTAAAACAGAGTCTACTATGAGAGTATGAACAATGGGTTGACAGGCAGGATGTTGAGCCAATACAGTTGGGTACAGTTTAGACACAAGCCATGGTATCTGCCTGCCTATGTTTGTACGGCCCTTGAGCTGAGAAATGTTTTAACATTTTAAGTGGTGTGTTAGTTTTCTAGGGCTGCCATAATAAAGTACTACAAATAGACTGGCTTAAACACCAGATTTATTGTCTCACCATATGGAGGCCAAGTCCAAAATCAAGGTGTCAGCAGTTTTCTCCCGAGAGCTGTGAGGGAGATCTGTTCTATGCCTTACTCCCAGCTTATGGTAGCCTCAGGCTTGTTCCTGTTTCTCACACTGTCTTTCCTCTATCTGTTTCTCTGTGTCCAAATTTCCCCTCTTTATAAAGACACCAGTCACATTGGACTAGGGCCCACCCCAATGAACTCATCTTAACTTGATTACCTCTCGGAAGACTCTATTTCCAAACAAGGCCACATTCAGAGGTCCTGGAGATAGGGCATCAACATATCTTCTCTAACCCACAATAAATGACTGCATTTTAAATACTTATATATATATATATATAAGTGTGGGCACAGTACCCTCAGCTTTGTCTCTTGACCCACAAAGCCTAAAATATTTGCTATCTGGCTCTTTAGTAAAAAATCTGTCAACCCTGATCTAGATCAGTGGCTTTCAAATGTCAGGATGCATCTGTCATTTTGATGGCTTTGTTTTCAGAGTTTTGAGAATTTGCAAGTGTTGGTGATGCTACTAGTATAGACAGTGGCTCCCACATTCGAGTCCTTGGATGTGCCGCATCATGTAGGGAACTTGTTGACAGTACAAATTCCTGGTGCTCCAGACTTAGTCAGAATTTCCAGGGCTGAGGCTAGAGATGATTCTAGACCAGGTGTGGGAACTCCTGGTCTAGTTTAATTATCTTGGTCAGGAATTTTTATTGGTTTATTAATTCCTGGATTATTCCTTTCTGATTGGAAGGGTTGCTTGGGCCTCATCTATCTGTGGGAGATCAGGGCAATTGGGGATCCTGTTCTTCACATGAAGACTTGTGCTGAAGGAAAACATCATCAAGGAATGTATGGTCTGGAATTTTCCAAGGCCAGGGATCTTTGTTTAGGCTGATGAATATTATTGTCATTAAGTGGCTTGTCAGCAGCTCATGGTAAAAAGAAGACATATTGACTGTAAACTTAATGGGAGCCAACAATGTGGGACATCTGCTGGGAGACCTCAGGCCTGCTGGGCCACGTGGACAGCCACGTGCCACCCAGACCACAGCAGGTAGCAGTCCATGTGCCCTGGGGCCCGAGCACTGCGGCTCCTGGCCAGTGAAGCAAACTTTCAGAGAGACATGGACACCTGGAATATTTCCAGGGGAAGGAGGCGAGGGCTCTGGAAACTAAGGAAGAAGGGTTGAAGGATGGCTTGGAAAATGGTGGCCTGCAGACCAATCCAGCCCCAAACATTGTGCTCAGCAATCTTAGTGCTTAAATTTTGGGGGGAATTTGATGGTCTTTGAGTAAAGCGTTTATCTGGCCAGTCCTGTGACCTCTCCAGCTCCTGTCTCTTTATGCCAGCCCCATTCCCAGAGCTGTGTTATCTCCTTGCTCTCTGGGCTTTACAATTTGAAAACTCTCAGGAGGACTAAAGACATATGGTCAGGTTACAGAAGGCTAAGGAGAGAATATGAGCCATTTAAAGTATCCAAAGACATGCACTCATGTGCCCATTGTCTACTGAGTGCCTACAATGTGCCAGATGCTGGGGGAACAATCATAAGATCACACAACAGCTCAGTGTGGCCGCTGTTAACATTTTCTTGTAAAGGAGACACACAAAAAACAATTGCACCTTGCGATGAGCACGTTGAAGGAAACAGCAAGGGCATAAGTAGAGAACAAGAAGGAACATCTTAGTTTGATGGTGTGGACAGGTCAATTGCTGGCCCCTGGGAAAGTGGGGGAAGAGCTGCCATGTGAGGTGGAAGTGTGCTAATCCTGGTTTTCTGAGGAGTCCTGAGGGGCTATTTGAAGGACAGATTTTATTTCCTCATAAGAAAAAGCTTTCCAATTAGAGCATGAAGGGACCTTGCAAGATAATGAAATTCAAGACAATGGAAATGATAGGGCCAACTGCAGACCTCAGTAGGTAGAGCATGAAACAAGTGGGTGAGAGGGTTTTCTCATCTCCAAAGAGATCCCCTGCAATTCTGAGATCCACAGAGGTGATATGGTAACAACAGCGTCAAGGCAGAGAAATCCTATTATACAAGGTGTCTAATGGGGTTATCTACACATTTCATAGGCAAACAGAAAAAGGAGACGTGCCTCGTTCCACAGAGAACAGAGAACTTAGACTGTACAAATGGGATCTTGACGTGGGAAAACCCTGGGGGACTAACGATGTTTCAGAAAATTGATCTGAAACAGTTAGTAAATGGCTCCTGTGATTATGTTCTTCCAGAAGAATGGGATTGGAAGTGATCTGCTGCTCCAGCCCCTGTTATCCTTAAAAACTACGGTATCTGTTGAGCCCCATCCAGATTGTGGAAAACCCAGGCAGCCATTCTGAGCCCTGTTTTGTTTACCTGTTTGTTTGTTTTATGGGTGTTAAGGGGCCGAGCTAGAATCAGACTTCTGCAGCCATCCAGTGAGGGAGGGTGTGGTGGTCCCATTAATACAAAAATACCTCTGGGAGTCAGACACTCAGCACAGGTGCCACGGGTCAGTTGCTTAGCAAAACAAACACTTCCCTTCCGACGACAACTTCAGCTCCTCCCTAGCCTACCACCTCCTCTCAGGCTCTCTCCTCTCCATTAGTAATAATTCCAGCAACTAATGATGAGAGTTGCCTACGTGCCACGCTCTCATATGTTATCTTCTTTAATGTACAAAGCAGTCCTTTCTCCATTTTACTGATGAAATCGAGGCTCAGAGAGGTCAGGCTGGCAGCTTAGGCCACACAGCAGCTTAGGCACAGACCGGCTTTGAATTTAGGGTTGCCTGGCTCCAGAGTCCAGCTTTTCCCATCAAACTGTCTCTCATTATCTTTGAGAGTAATCACTGAAATTAGTAGGTTCGAATTTCTTAACATAAAAGTGTTAAGAAATTCCTCTGGGGCTGACCCTGATAGTAAACCTAGATTGCTAGAAGGGGAATCTCTCAGGTTACATACAAATTTCTCTCTAGAAGAATCCTGCTTTATGTGTATCTGTCTTTGTTAAGTAAAACTTTGATAGCTGGCTTAATTTTATATTACTTCTTTGCATTTCTCCTTTGCATTATACAGTCATTTAAATATATATATTGATTTCAGAGAGGAAGGGAGAGGAAGAGAGAGAAGGAAACATCAATGATGAGAGAGAATCATGATAGGCTGCCTCCTGCCCGCCCCCACACTGGGGATCGAGCCTGCATCCTGGGCATGTGCCCTGACCGGGAATTGAACTACAACCTCCTGGTTCATAGGTTGACACTCAACTACTGAGTCACACGCCAGCGAGGCTGGTTGCATTTTTATTTCGTTTGGTTTCATCTCCAGACTCACCTGCAGAAGGCTCTGGAACCCTGAGCAGCACCAGGGCCTGGGAGACCTCTCTCTCCCTCCCAGCTCCTTCCCAATGGCTGCTGACCCAGCAAAATGCCTAGCAGGGAGCAATGCTGTTCTGACAGGTGTATTTCTTTGTTTGGGACTCCTCCACGTTCCAATGTTTCATTCCAGCCCACACTATTGTGAAAAGTTCAGCTGATTTCTCTTCATTCTATCAAACTCTTTCTCTACCAGGCCTACTCTTCTGCCCGCCTGTCCTCAGCTAGGCAGTTTGTCCCAAGTATGAAAATAACCACTACTTTGTACTCTTCTTTGACAGGCATTTTGCTCTCTGGGATTAGTTATTTAGAGAGAGAGAGAGAGAGAGAGAGAGAGAGAGAGAGAGAGAGAGAGAGCGCCTCATAGTCTTTGATGGCTTTAAAGGAATATATAATAATTTTTGTTTGTTATTTCTTTTTATTATGATAAAAGTGATCATCTCTATGCCTTTCTACGGGAGCAGATTTTCCATAGTTCCCCCTAGTTTTGTCTTGCATTAGCTCTGCAGGCACGTGTAAGGCCTCAGAGGAACCTCACTAGCCACAATTCTGGATTTAGACTTATTTAGATTTAGAATGCCTGTCGCCTGAGTCATCAGCAGTATTTGGCCTTATAAAGTATTGCTGTTGTGTTAACCCTCCTTTCCACCACCCAAAGCAGTTAGCTTTACCACGTAAGCTTATTCCATAGGCCCTTTTACTTATTCCAATTTAATTCAAGTCTTTCTGGGTTTTCCTTCAATTCGTCTCCACTGGCACCATCCCGATCTAACTACCACAGCCAGATAACAGCAGTCACTTATTCCTGACATTCCAGCTGGTTTCCCCACTGCCCTCCGGGTGCCCTCTGATCCAGTCCCCACACTGCATCCAGGCGGATGGTTGTGAAAATGTTTCTGATCAGGTCATCCTCCTGCTTACTTGTAACTTCTTCCAGTGGCTTCCCGTTGCTCTTAAGGCACAGATCCCGGCATGGGCCCCATTTCCCAGTGCTCCACTGGCTTTCTTTTCATCCCTACCGTCTTGGCTTTCTCCCACCACACAGCCACTGCGCATGGTGATCGATCCCCTGCTTACCTAGTCCATGCCTGTCCCCTTCCCTGTTCAGAACTCAAGTATCACTTCTCAGAACATCCTTCCCTGACCTCCCTGGCTTTTCCTATCTCTTTTCTTCTATGTGTTGTCACTTGACGCAGTGATGAATTTTGCATTTGTTTGTAAGATTATTTAATTGTTGGCAATATCCTTCATCAGACTAGAAGCTCCAGTGAGGACAAGGAAAGTATTTGTTTTTCTGATGACCATTTCATCCCCAATGCCAAGAACAGTGACTGGCACTTAATAAAACTGTGGAATAAATGAATAACAGAATAATGAATTTGGAGAAAACAAATACATTTACTTTCTTTAATATGGGATTTATTCTTTAGATGGCTCTATTTTCTTCCTCCCTTCCTCCCTCCCTTCCTTTCTTCCTTCCTTTCTCTCCTCCTCCCCACCCTTTACCACCACCACCATTATCATCATTTCTTTCTTTCTTTGGTTTTCTAAAATCTTTAGACAAAACCCTTGGACTTCAGAAGTTTGTTTTAAATGAGATTTAACATAAGGCCACATAGTAAGTAGGAAATATGCCTACTTTTAAACTCTGAGTTTACCATGATAAGTGTGTTATTTGGTTCACAATAGCAAAGGAATATGGCTCACAAAGCAATAAAGGAATTCTCTAATTCTTTCTTTGCTGGCTGCGTTGACATGTCTATTTCTCTTGACCCAGATAACTAGATTGGATGGGAATTGAACATTTGCCAATTAATTAGCTACTTAAATCACTTGTGAAAATGGCTGTAAAAATCAACTCAAGCTGGCCTAACTGAATTTTCAGATGCCATGTAAACATAAATGGTGTTTTCTTTTTCTGTGGTGGTGTCCAAGGAATTGCGGTCAAGACTTAAGATCATTTAAGACCTCCCCCATAGAGCTCTTCTTCAAAGACTGGGTCTAGTTACCTAAGCTATTCTTAAATTATCTCCAGGTTTCCGATTCCATTCCTCATCAGGCTTTTGATCCAGTGTGCAATTACGGGCCTTGAAAATGGTGGAATTGTAAAGGAAACATCTTTCCTTTAAAAGTCAAGAAGATTGAGTTTCACACTCACATGGGAGTGATTTCAATGTTTTGGTTCCTAATAATTCTTTGGCACAACATTTCAAATGCTACTGGCACCCCAAGATGACTCAGAGTCGAGAGATTCTGAGTCTCTGTTGGTGGCTTTGCCCCAGCCCTTTAAACCTCAAAGAAAAACAGCATAACGGCCTTTCCATCTCTCACGGGAGGTTGAGACCCTCTGCCTCTCCGTCTATTACATATGGTAAAAGATATTGCTTGAGTGAAAGCAAGAAGACATAATTAAACTGTCTGCTGAAAGGAAGTAGTCAGTTACTCCCTGCCATCTCTCTCTCTTTTTTAAAGAACCAGTAAATAAGTTCAAGAAAGACCATATTGCATCTTAAATACTTAATTTTCTTGACATTTTAATATGATTAACAGGAATTGAGCCAATCTGGAATTGTTTTAAATGTCAAGAAATGCCTGTTTATTGTGTGTGTGTGTGTGCGCGTGCGCGCGTGTGCACGCACATGAATGTATGTGACATAGATTATAAAAGAGCATAATTATGCTATGGTTGAACATATTGTAGGTCTCAAAAAAAATGAAATCATTGTTCTGATTACTAATTCCTAAGCGTTTTTTCTCTTTTCACTATCTTTCTCTTCTGCATGTATATAAACATGGGGTAATTGTGGGGAAAAAGATGTATCCTGCCAAAACCGGTTTGGCTCAGTGGATTGAGCGTCGGCCTGCGGACTGAAAGGTCCCAGGTTCGATTCCGGTCAAGGGCATGTACCTGGGTTGTTGGCACATCCCCAGTAGGAGATGTGCTGGAGGCAGCTGATCGATGTTTCTCTCTCATCGATGTTTCTAACTCTCTATCTCTCTCCCTTCCTCTCTGTAAAAAATTAATAAAATATATTAAAAAAAGAGATGTATCCTAAGCCTTGAACAAGAGTCTTAAAAAAAAGTCTTAATGTTATTTTACTGAATCACATTTTTTAAAAATATATTCTTATTGATGTCAGAGAGGATGGGAGAGGGAAAGAGAGATAGAAACATCAATGATGAGAGAGAATCATTGATTGGCTGACTCCTGCACGCCTCCCACTGGGGATCCAGCCCGAAACCTGGGCATATGCCCTGACCAGGAATCAAACCGGCGACGCCCTGATTCCTGGGTCGACTCTCAACGGCTGAGCTACACCCGGCTGGGCCTGAATCACATTTTTAAGGTTATTAGTTAAGATTATTAGTTAAGTTTTTCTTTCTCAATATTCACTTCATATGAAATCTTTAGCACTGTCTGGCTAGAATGACAATATGATTTCTTTATATTTACTAGTTCAACAATTTTTTGAGCAGCTGCTGTGCACATGTATAATATTGGGTGCTACGAATTATATGTTAACTTGGAAAAAATTATAACTTTACTTGAAAAATACTATTGGCCCCCTTCTCTGCGCATCCCTTGTATCCTGATTACTGCTGACAAATGAGAAAAAAATAGTTAAACAAAAGTTTAACTATTTTTAATATATAAGCAGCCAATTGAGAAATGAGCCAGGGTGTCAACAGACAACTAATATTAATAGATAAAAAATTAAATATCAGTGGATAACTGATGTGAGAATTATTTTATCTTTAGTAATGCTCAGAGATACATATTTAAACAATGAGATGTGATTTTTGCCCGTTGAACGGGTGAGTAATATTATCTGTTGGTGAGGTGGGTTCCGGGAAGCTGTCATTGCTATACACTGCTGCTGGAACTATAACTTTTGGGGAAGGCAATTTGGCAAGATGTCTAAAACCATTGTGTATATTCTTAAGTAAACAATTCAATTTTAAAGAATTTATTCGAAGAAGATCATCTTACATATGTGCAATAATTTATGTATGATTGTGCTAGTCCAAGTATTGATTCTAATGGTGAAATAGTACAAAGAACTATAAAACCAATGAGGTGATGGGTTCAATGAAAGACATTTGCATTGAAAACTATACATCAAAATTGGGATCATGCTCTATATATCATTTTTGATGGTATTTTATTTAACAATAGAAAACATGACTCCATTGCTGGCCAACATTAATTTTTCCTACTTGTTGGTAATGGCATCTTATAACTCCTTTGGGAAACCACCACTCTCCCATTGACCTTCTCCCACCTCCAGGGAAGGGAGCTGGTTGAGTAAGTAACCGTGTGGTATCCTCCTGCTACAGCGATGTTGTGGGGATGCACATGCCATGCAAGCATCACATCTCGCAGGAGTTACCTTGTACCTTTGGCTGGGAACTACAAGGACAAAGACTATCTTGCTTCCTAAAGTTTGCGAATGTGGAAGCAAGTGGCTTCAGGCACTGTTGGCAGCCATTTTTGCACCATAAAGAGAGACCTGAGGATGGAGCTAATGCCGCTAAAAGGAGAGCTGGGAAGTGGTGAGAGAGAAACCAGGTGCTCCTCATATCCTTGGGCCCTGGTGAAGACTTGTCTGAAGCAACTATTTTGCATGACCTCAGACTCTTCAGGTGTATGAGCCAATAATTGCTCTTCCCTTTCCACTTTTCTGAGGTGGTTTGGATAGTGATATCTGTTTCATGCAGTTGAAAGCATCCTGACAGACACCTATCTGTCTGTCTCAAACATATAACTTATATGCTCAGGACACACTGATTCCAATTCTAAATAGCAAATGGCCAAGGATGAAAATATGCATATTGCTGAAGCAGAGGCTATGGTCAAATATCATGATCATTGAAAGAATTTTTGGACTATAAAAATAAATCTGAAATTATATGCAAACTAGAGGCCCGGTGCACAAAATTTGTGCACAGGTGCGGTCCCTAGGAGTGGCTGGCAATTGAAGCGCTACAGCATGTCCACTGCCACCCACTGCTAGTGCCACGTACGCCCACCATGTTCTGCGCCTCCCCCGGTGGTCAGCACATATCATAGTGAGTGGTCAAACCCCCAATCTCCATATCAAATGACTGCTCAAAGGGACAATTTGCATAGTAGGCTTTTACTATATAGGATGTTTCAATTATTTTCATAGTTAATATTTAACAGGCAAAATTTTAAATGTTGTTATTATATTCTAGGAACATACTAGTTTCTCAGAGCTGGCAATTGCCAGACAGCTCTTTTAGCCACTATTCTGCACATTCTAATACTAAAGAGAGGAACACTTTCAACTGGCACATTTAAGAACATTACCAACAACTTGCACATAGCAGGATATAATTCAAGCAATAATTTCAACACTGTTTTATTTACTTTATTCTTTAATAAATATATTCTTAATCTTCACCCAAGGATATGTTTTTATTAATTTGAAAGAGAGAGAAAGGGGGAGAATGAGGGAGAGAGAAAGAAAGAGAAATATATGAGAGAGAAACATTAATTGATTGCCTCCCATATGCTCCCTGACCAGGGATCAAATCCAATACCCTTTAGTGTACAGGACAAAGCTCCAACCAACTGAGCTACTCAGCCAGGACAACACTGTGTTTTCCAGAAGTTTTTACTGAAGACTAGAGGCCTGGTACATGAAATTCATGCATGGGGGGAGGGGGGGGGCTTAGTCCAGTCTGCAACCTCTCTAATTTGGGACCCCTTGGGGGAAATCCTTCTCACAATCCCAGACCACTGGCTCCTAATTGCTCACCTGCCTGTCTGCCTGGTTGCCCCTAAGTGCCCCCCACTTCCAGCCAGGTAGCCCCCAACTGCCCCTCCCTGCTGGCCTGATTGCTCCTAACTGGCCCCTCCACCGGCCTGGTCACCTCTTACTGCCTCCCTGCCAGGCTGGTCACTCCCAACTGCCTCCCCCCCCCCCCCCCGCTGGTCACTCCCAACGGCCCCTCTGCTGGCCTGGTCGCACCTCATGCCCCCTCCCCCCCCCCGCCCCCCGCTGGCCTGGTCGCCCCACACAGCCTGTTGTTCAGTCATTTGGTTGTCCCTCACTAACCCCCCTGCTGGCCTGGTCGCCCCTCACAGCCTGCCCCCACCCCCCGATCCGCTGGCCTGGTCGCTCCACACAGCCTGCTTGTTCAGTCTTTTGGTCATCCATCACTAAATCCCCTGCCAGCTTGGTTGTAGGCAGCCATCTTGTGAGAGTGTGAGGGTTAATTTGCATATTACCTCTTTATTATATAGGATTCATAACATTAACAAATCACAAAAATTCTTTATCTTTGCGGTAGAGGACTGGTAGCTATAGTAATAATTTCAACAAGCTTTTTATTTAAAATGATAGCTTCTACAAGCTCAAAGACTATAAAGAATTGCTTTATCAGAGGAATCTTAGGAAGTTTTTAATTATAAAATAGGATTAGTCATGTGGGTTCATTTTTCTCTAACACCTTGTTCCAGGGGTCCTCAAACTACGGCCCACAGCCACATGCAAATACAAATATTGTATTTGTTCCCATTTTGTTTTTTTACTTCAAAATAAGATATGTGCAGTGTGCATAGGAATTTGTTCATAGTTTTTTTTTAAACTATAGTCCGGCCCTCCAATGGTCTGAGGGACAGTGAACTGGCCCCCTGTTTAAAAAGTTTGAGGACCCCTGCCTTGTTCTGTGCCTTATACTTCCTACATTTCTTTCTTTCTTCTTTTCCCTTTCTTTCTTTCTTTCTTTCTTTCTTTCTTTCTTTCTTTCTTTCTTTCTTTCTCTTGTTAATCCTCACCTGAGGATATTTTTTCCATTGATTTTTAGAGAAAGTGGAAGGGAGAGGGAGAGGCAGAGAGAGAGAAACATAGATTAGATGCCTACTGCATGCACCCCCACCAGGGCAAAGGATTGAGCACATAACCAAGGTACATGCCCTAACCAGAATCAAACCTGGGACCGTCAGTCCTCAAACTGATGCTCTATCCACTGAACCAAACTGGCTAGGGCCTCTTTATATTTCTTGTGTCTGGAAAATATGTTTTATTGTACATGCTATGGTTCATGATTTGGGAACTTTTTCTCCTTATGAAATTTTAAGGTGGCAGAGTTTACACAATAGTTTTAATTTGTCTTTTTTTTTAAAAAAAAAAAAAAAGTAAAGAATTGATGCAGAAAAAGCATTTGAGAAAATCCAACACACTTTCTTGATAAAAACTCTCAGCAAAGTGGGAATAGAGGAATTATAATTCAACATAATAAAAACCTTATATGACAAACCTACATCCAGCATCATACTCAGTGGGCAAAAACTAAACTCATTTCCCCTAAGAATGGGAACAAGACAGGGATGCCCACTTTCATCACTCCTGTTCGATATAGTACTGGAAATGCTAGCCATTGCAATCAGATAAGAAGAAGAAACAAAAGGCATCTAAATTGTAAAAGAAGAAGTAAAACTGTCCTTATTTGCAGATGACATGATACTGTACATAGAAAACCCCAAAGACTCCATCAAAAAACTACTAGACCTAAAAAATGAATTTGGCAATGTAGCAGGATACAAAATTAACACCCAGAGATCTATGGCCTTTTTATACACCAATAATGAACTCACAGAAAGAGAAACTAAAAAAAACAATCCCATTTACCATTGCACCAAAAAAACTAAGATACCTAGGAATAAACTTAACTAAGGAGGTAAAAGACCTGTACTCAGAAAACTACAGGACATTGAAAAAAGAGATAGAAGACATAAACAAATGAAAGAACATACCATGTTCATGGATTGGTAGAATCAACATCATTAAAATGTCCATACTACCCAAAGCAATCTACAGATTCAATGCAATCCCCATTAAAATACGAATGGTATACTTCAAAGATCTAGAACAAACTCTCCAAAAATTCATCTGGAATATAAAAAGACCTTGAATAACCACAGCAATCCTGAGAAAGAAGAACAAAGTTGGAGGGATCATAATACCAGATATCAAGCTATATTACCAAGCCACGGTTCTCAAAACTGCCTGGTACTGGCACAAGAACAGACATATAGACCAATGGAACAGAACAGAGAACCCAGAAATAGACCCAAGTCATTATGCTCAATTAATATTTAACAAAGGAGACAAGAGCATACAATGGAGTCAAGACAGTCTCTTCAATAAATGGTGCTGGGAAATTTGGTCAGATACATGCAAAAAAAATGAAACTAGATCATCAACTTACACCATACACAAAAACAAACTCAAAATGACTAAAGGACTTAAATGTAAGACAGGAAACCATAAAAATCCTACAAGACTCCATAGGCAGTGAAATAGCAGACATATGTCGTAGCAATATCCTTACCAACAAAGCTCCTAGGGCAGTGATGGCAAACCTATGATACGCGTGTCAGAGGTGACACGCGAACTCATTTTTTGGTTGATTTTTCTTTGTTAAATGGCATTTAAATATATAAAATAAGTATCAAAAAAATATAAGTCTTTGTTTTACTATGGTTGCAAAGATCAAAAATTTCTATATGTGACACGGCACCAGAGTTAAGTTAGGGTCTTTCAAAATGCTGACACGCCGAGCTCAAAAGGTTCGCCATCACTGTCCTAGGGGAATGGGAACTAAGGAGAAAATAAACAAATGGGACAACATCAAAATAAAAAGCTTCTGCACAGGAAAAGAAACCATCAATAAAACAATAAGAAAGCCCACTGCATGGGAGAACATATTTGCCAATGCTATTTCAGATAAGGGTTTAATCTCCAAAATTTACAGAGAACTCATACAACTTAACAAAAGGAAGATAAATGATCCAATAAAAAAATGGGGAAAGGACCTAAGTAGACACTTTTTCAAAAGAGGACATTCAGAAAGCCGAGAGACATATGAAAACATGCTCAAAGTCTCTAATCATCCGAGAGATGCAAATCAAAAAAACAATGAGGTACCACCGCACACCTGTCAGAATGGCTATCATCAACAAATCAACAAATGACAAGTGCTGGAGAGGATGTGGAGAAAAAGGAACCCTCCTTCACTGCTGGTGGGAATGCAGACTGGTGCAGTTTCCTCAAAAAGTTAAAAATGGAACTGCCATTTGGCCCAGTAATCCCACTTCTAGGAATATATCCGAAGAAGCCAGAAACACCAATCAGAAAGGATATATGCACCCCTATGTTCATAGCAGCACAATTTACAATAGCTAAGATTTGGAAACAGCCTAAGTGCCCATCAGCAGATGAGTGGATTAAAAAACCATGGTACATCTTCTACACAACGGAATACTATGCCGCCATGAAAAAGAAGGAACTTTTACCATTTGCAACAGCATGGATGGAACTGGAGAGCATTATGCTAAGTGAAATAAGCCAGTTGGAGAAAGATAAATATCACATGATCTCACTCATATGTGGGATATAATGATCAACATAATTTGATGAACAAAAATAGATCCAGAGACAAATGGCAGTGGAGGTGGGGGGGGGGGGTGTTAAGAGCAACCAAAGGACTTGTATGCATGCATATTAGCATAACCCATGGACACAGACACTAGGGCGGTGGGGGCTTGCCCCGGGGTGGGAATGGCTGGGGGGGGGGGGGAGGCGGGGATTAATTGGGGAAAAAGGAGACATATGTAAAACTTTAGACAATAAATAAATAAATAAATAAATAAATAAATAAATAAATAAAGTTAACTCAAAAAAAGTGAAGAATTACAAAACAGAAATTTTCCTTGAAAAAATTATGGCCAACTAGAATTAAGTTGCTGAATATCATTCTGCCCAATTTTATTATTTAAAGTGTTATAAGCATGCTTTGGTTTAGAAAAGATATCATGATCTTCCTAAGTTATTTTGCTAATTCATTCTCTATTAATATTTGGTTAGTTTATTCTATATTAATATTGTGTTGTTTAATATTTGCAAACTATTTATTTAACTTTTAAAAGATTCAGTAATCACTTTAATACATAAAATTAATAACTTGTAATTATTCTTAATTATTATAGCATTTTACTCATATATTATATATTTATATTCATATATCTTTTATACTTATTATATATACTTACATTTATACTTGCAATATTTATACTTGCAACAAATTCTCTTAAACTGTTAGAATTTTAGTATATGAAGCACATATAGGAATTGTCCCTCCAGGTTACATTTTAAATGCTTATGTATATTTTTAGGTGAATATTTAGATATCAGCTCAAAATCTGTTTATGTCTTGTTCAAGTAACTGACGTTACTGTAGAATTGATGGTAATCTGTTGCGCCATACAGTCACTGAGCAGACATGAGTTCAAGGTTGCCACATGGTGGAAAAGTTGGTATTCAGCTCTTTCACTTGCCAAGGCCAAGGCCAGAGATGAAACCAAGGAGCAGATTTTGGATAAGCACAGAGGCCCAGGCCCAATGCTGGTGCAGCACATGTGTATCATTTTTTTAGCAGCTACACCTTATGACTGGACCAGCATTTCCTTACGCAGTCTTCCCGAGAACAATGTCTGAAAACACGTGCCTCACGCTGATAACGTGAGGTGATAACAGCTTATCTCTGGGCAGTAAAGTTACAGATAATTTTTTTTCTCATTGCTTATCAGTATTTTCCACCTCTTTCTACAATAAACATGTATTACTTGAGTGATGAAAAAAAGTCTAAAATGTTTATAATTTAGAATGAATAACAACAAAAAATAGACAGATTTACAAAGACAACATCACACTAAAAACACAACAACAAAACAAAATCTAGAGGTGCACCCGGCAACCCCTGTTGGTGAGACGTTGCCAGGGCTTGGAAGCTTCAGGATGTTTTTCCTCTGATGGATCCTCAATTCCTCTTGCTGTAAGTTAAGCCCTTGCATCAAAGGAGCAGAGCAGCTGCGAATCCTCATCTAACCCCACCTCCAGTGGGCATGACACTTCCTCCCCCCACTTCTCATTTTTAGGCTAAAAACGCTTTCCTTTTGGTGTCTCTTTGCCACACCCTTACTCTGAACAATTATAGAATTAAGCCTGACGGGACAAATTCCGCCCTCGGGACATGCCCCAGTTGTTTTATTGCGTTGAACCTCGTTGGCAGAATAACGAAAGAGGGTGGGGGTGGGCGAAATGGGTGAAGGGGGTCCAGAGGTACAGGCTTCCAGGTATAAAATAAGTGAGCCATGGGGATGCATTAATGTATAGCATGAGGACTATAGTCAATCACGCTGTAGTGTATATTTGAAAGGTGCCAAGAGAGTAAACCTTACAAGTTCTCATCACAAGAAAAAAAGAAAGTGACTCCGTATGGAGCAGGATGGTAACGAGACTTCCTGTGGCGATCATTTTGCAGTGTATACAGATACCGAATCATTAGGTTGTACAAGTGAAATTGATATGATGTTGTATGTCAGTTATATCTCAACAAAATACAAAAGCTTGTTGGAGCCAGGCCTTGAAGCACCAATTTGTAGACGACTTCTGGAACCTAGCAAATAAATAGAGTCAGAATGGTTATTCTAGAAGCTCAAAGATAGAAGAATAAAAAAACACACAACCCAAAACCAAGCAAACCATCACACACACACACACAAACACACTTTCCATATTCCCTGCTGGAAAATGCAGGAAAAGCCATTTCCAAGTTGTGTTGGGCCGCTGGCTGGGAGGAAGCACAGCCTCTTCTTGGGGTGGGAACAGCTGGAGGACGAGGGTCCGGACGTGGCCTAGCTTCCGGTTCAGGCAGTTAGTCTGATCCAGGCGATGCGGGTGCGAAGTCTGGCCGTCCGCATAATTGTAAAACAAAGCAAAATGGAGAAAAGACGTTCACAGTGAAGACTGAGCAGCTCCCTGTTGTCCAGTCTTGCTCCCCGTGAGTGTGAACTTGGTGCCGAGTGTGCAGGTGACACACTCACTGCCTGAGCCATCCCACCAGGCAGCTGCCTGGGAGGGAGTCCCTGTGGTGACCTCCTGTGACACACACAGCCTCTGAGGAACGTAACAAATGATCTTTTGGGGGGGGGGGGGTTACTCTTTTCTAAGCCTCTAAACTTACAGATTCAGATGAAAGTTGGGCAGGAGGTAGGGGTTGACCAGAGACATGGTGTTATGGTCCTGACCGAACCAATCACTGGGACAAAGTAATGAGCACCTAAAAGAACAGCTAGTTGGATCCGTTTTTAACCCTGTAACTGCGAAAGCACAGAATCATGACTGTAAATGATATTGTGCCGTTTCTGATGGTGTTATGAATGGCAACACAGTGAAATCAAAACGATAGCTTTATTTGATGCAGTAAATTATTCTAATTGGGAGAATCAAAAGCACAAATAATATGCCAAAGAATCCTGTGAATGTGTTTGGCCTACACACTCCGTGACCTTAGACCAAATCCTTTTCTTCTTCAGAAGGAGAATTAGAATTAGAGACCTTTGGGCACAATTTAAAAGAACCCCAAAATCTTTTTTCCAGTTCTTTGTTACATCGTTGTCTCCCTTGAGTTACAGGGGAAATACACTGACCAGCCAGATTATTATGACCACCCCATCAGTACTTTGTTGGGCCACCTTTTGCCTTCAATACTGCGGCAATTCTATGCCAAGAAGAATCGCCGCAGTATTGAAGGCAAAAGGTGGCCCAACAAAGTACTGATGGGGTGGTCATAATAATCTGGCCACTCAGTGTGCAGAGTGTATTAATGTAAAGCTGCAATTTAATAGATGTGAGTCAGCTGTTCAATCTTGGGGAATGTCCTGTCCCAAGCAGTGTCCTCTTCCCTCCGTTTCAGACTTGGTGCAGAAGCATCTACAGGGGTGGGAAGGAAGGTGGAGCTCATCCACATCATCGAAATTCGATGACCCTCTTGCTCAGAACATCCCGGCCAAGAGAAGGCAGCAGGTTGTCATTGGCCAATGGTTTTGATCCCAGGACGGGCTATGCCCAACGATGGAGCCGTGCCACCGAGGGCTATAACCCAAACACACTGAGGGATTGTGCCCAGGAGCTCAGCTCCTGGTGCCCCTGGAGCTGGCTTTGAGATGTTCTGTTGTGACGGCTGTTGTCTAGGACCCTTCGCTTACTAACACAGCTGACGTCACCAGGGTTGAGGAGAGTGAGGCGGTTGCTAACGGAGAGGTAGTCTAAGGGGGAGCTCCTGGCCTGGTTCCTGCTGGCTCCGCTGAGGGACGGCTGATTCGCGTCCGCAGACCATTGTCCTCTGAAACCTAATAGGACACACATTTTCTCCAGTAAGTGAGACAATTGCAGAATCCGTGTTTCACAAATGCTCCAAAGGGGATCTCTCACACACACAAAAGTAAACTTATAACTAATAGCCCTCGGGGGAGGGGCGATTGTATTTTCAATGACCAGGCTCGCATGGCCTTCCACTGAATCTGGAACGCTGTTGTCGGAACTGGGCTAGGAGCCAGGTCTCAAAATAGCGTAAATGGGAAATATTTCGGCAAGCCGTGTGATATACACTAGGTGTGTTTGGTTATTGTAACACATTTCCCTTCAGTGCTTTCAAAGTATGTGTGATGGATTATGGGGTTTGAGATGGCTGTAATAGGTGTCACTTCCCTTGTATGACATACCAGGGCTAGAGGTCACAGGAATCAGAATTCACTTAGCAAAACCAGGGTGCATATGCCTTATTTGGGGAATAGGCAAAAGCTTAATCCCAAAATAGCAACAGCTTCAGGTGGAGTAGGACACATAAACACATTAGCTTCATCTGTAAAATAGATTGCCAAAGATATTTGGGGCTCTAATATTGTATGGAAATAAATTTTCAGCCAGTTAATTTCAAATCTGAAAGGCCCGGCAAGTAATTGTCAGTACTTTGGGGATCAATCTCAGCACTGACATGAGGATTAAATGAGCTGATGTATGGAAATTCCCTGCACTGATGCCTGGCACTCGGGATATGCTCAGGAAGTCTTAGAGGCTGTGATGGTTGTTTTTATTGGTGTGTTTTGAGACCTGTTTAAAACCAGCACTACAGAGCCTGGCTCTGTCTGCTGCCCCCTGTCCCTCTCACACAGCCTCATAAAAAGTATACACTTCTTCCAATAATGTTGCCACTGTGCAAATATCTCCAAATTTTGCCTCTAAAATGAAGACGATTGCTAATAGAATTAAAGGAATTAAGACGGTGTACATGAGATACTTTGTAAACAAAAGGGAGCTATTCAAATATAACGAAAAAAATGTGGGTTTGGCTCTTGCTGGTGTAGATGCCCTTGTATGGAAATCTCTTCAATATCTGTCTGTTTTAAAATGTAGGTTATTTTATTAGTTAGATATGGTGAGGCCAACCGATCAGGAGATGATGACCATTGAAAAGAGTTTGTCACTCACAGTTCCCGAGAGGAGGGGGCATCCCACGCCTTGTGGGGCCACACGGGGAAGCTCCAGGTTGTGCAGGAGACAGAAGGAATAAGGGAAAGCATGGGCAAGACCCTGTATCGTGGTTTTTGTGGGAAGAAATGGGCAAGGCTGGGTGAGCAGGCTAGGCAGGTTTGGGATCGGCCCGTGTGAATGATTTCAGCAGGCTCTGGGATGGAGGGACTGTGCCTAGACCTGGAGTGATTGGAGCGGATAGTGGCTCAATTTGGCAGACCCTAATGAGCAGGTAGTTGGTAGGTACGGGCTCTGGCATGGCTAGTTCATTATATTTGAATAGCCCTCTTTTGTTTACAAATTATCTCATGTCCATCTTCTCAATTTGTTTATTCCTGTCAGCAATTGTCTTCATTTTAGAGACAGAGTTTGAAGATATTTGGAGATACTGAATGAAAGGCATGCTCTCAGCGGAGTTACTTGCTATCCGTGGGAATTAGCCAGCCCTGGGAGGGGCCGTCTCTCCCTGGACTGATTTGGAGCTCCTTGTGAATAAAAGGGATGAAACTGATGAAACGTCCCTTATGTGGCCATAGGGAGGCTTATGGGTAGGTCCAAGTCAACACCATGACATAGAGTTGGAGAGAAGACCACCCTTTTCTTCGCCTCTCCTGGCCTCTTCATATGACTCGGCCACGTTCAGGTTCAAGAGGAATGAGAGGATTTGGGGCACCTTGAAGTGGCCTCTGGGGCACAGTTGGGCCTTGCTGCTCCCAGGATGGGCAATGGAAGTAATGGATCATTTCCCCGTGGCTTTGCGGGCAGGTGTGGAGCAGTGGGAGCCAGAGCAGAACGAGAACCGACAGGCAGATGTGCGGACTCCCTCTGGGCATTCCCAAGGATAACTTGCAGGTACACTCTGTAGTCCTGAACCAGTAGGCATTTGGGGCAAACGATGGAAGATGGCATTACTTTATTTCAGAGCCTCATTTAATAGTTCACCAATATCCACCAAGTCCTTTTTCTCAGTCACACAAGAAAAGTCGTCTTATTTATTTTATAGCCACTTCTTGCTTTTGCCCTAAATGTGTGTTAACAGAATGACCACCCCCCTCTTTCAACAACCTGGCACTGTGGTCTGGATCTGCTGGGAAGCAGGTGCCTAGAAGGTGGTGGAAGTGCAGGGAAAGGAGGAAGCATGAAGGGCGGCAGAGCCATCCGGCCGTGTTGCAGGTCTGGCACCGTGGAAGGAGGGAGGGAAGGAGGAAGGCGGTGGTGGGAAGAATATCAGACTGCAGCACAGTTGTAAGAAATGTGTAAGAAATGGGCTGAAGGGAGCCCTGGAGTCCCATGTCTTGCCGGAATGGGCCTGCCTTTATTTCCCATGATGCTCAGTCATTGTCTGGAAGCCACACGGCGGAAGTACAGTGGATCCCAAGAGGCAGCAGCTGGGCCGTCAGTCAATTATGCTCCCAGCAGCCGGAGATCTGAGTGGGACATTTTCATTGCTGCCACCTCTGGGATCAAAACAATTTTGACCGCTTCCCAAATCCAAGTTAGCTTGGGCAGTGGAGGACTTGCCCCCTTTGGGAACAGGATTTGAAGGCAATCCTGAATGAGGCATCTGAAAGGAGGTAACTCCGGATTAGTCGAGTTCCAGCAGGGTCAGCGTGGGTGACGGAGCAGGGCTTGCAGAGGGGCTTGCTCATCAGCTGGCTGCCTGCCTGCCCTGGGCAGCGTTGCCTTTGCCAGCAACGTTGTTCTTTTTCACTTGCATGAACGTTAGCACTGGGGGCTGGTTTCCTATGCGTTCGTTGCAAGTTCAAGCGCATGTATTATAAAGCTACACTTTTGGAAAGAGGGCCATCTACCTCCGTCTGCCTCATGGAGACCTATTAAAACTCTTCCACAAGATCAAAGGCCTGGGCACATCAATGCAAGAGCTGGCAGCCTCCAGCCACTTCTTTCTTAATCCCTCCTCACTGGTGGAACTTCTCCCCCCAACCCCCATCCCTCCTCTGCGGGTCCCACCCTGGGCTGCCCCAAGGTGCTGACCTTTCTGTACCAACTGTGCTGCCTCCCATCACACACCACCCTGCCGGCTAGTTCTCCTAAGAAAAATGTTGGACCAAGTAGCTTCACCAGGGGGTTAAAGACTGACAATGCCTCCTGAGGGAATGGCAATAGGTAATATTTATCCAAGTTACTTTGTGTTAGGTGCTATGCCAAGTGACTTCATTTCATCTTCATAACAGTGATGAAAGGGTAATATCATCCCTGCTTTTTCAGGAGGAAACCAAAGCTCGAGGGATTAAATAACTCTGCTAGAGTCACATCGGTAACAAGGGGCCCAGCCAGGTTCTGAGCCTGAGCATTTTCCCTGCAGACTCCTTGCTCTTTAACCACCACACAAGACTGCTTCAGCCCCAGAACTCTCTGACACTGCCCTCTTGGTATCAAGAAAACTTCTGGAAAAGGAGAGAAGTTTGGCCAATGCGCCTTACATTATGGCACAGGAATCATTGTTTTTCAAAATAGTTCAAACATTTCCCAACCAATTTCATTGATCTTGAGCAGCATTTCAAAAACTTAAAATACCAAAAAAAAAAAAAAGAATACAATAGGCAAGAAAATGCCAGAGGTCATTGCATATACTAGTACAAAAGGTAGGTACTGGTCAGGGAAACTTGTTTCAGTTTTATAATTGCATATGTTTGTGTGTTGTATGGCACATATGCATATGCATCTGTATTGTCTGTGATTACTGAGCTTTGTAAACCTACACAGACAATGTACTGTTAACTCTGGGGTCAAGGTCAAATGAGCCTGTTTCACAGTTGGGTGCTGTATTAATCTGCTTCCTCATTTATCTGGCCCTAGAGGAGCAGAGAGCTTAGTAGATAGCTATGCTGGCCTGAGCTCACCCCAGCCCTCACTTGAGCTCCTGACCGGACTCTCCGGGAAGCAGAGGCCCTACAGGCAACGATATGCCCCCAGGAGACCTCCCCCCTACCCACTGGGTTTAGCGCACCCTGAAGGCATTGTGGCCACTTGGTCCAGACTCATCAGGCCTTACCCCCGGGGAGCTCCAGGGTAACAGGGCACAAACAGTGTGAAACACTACTTTTATGAAAGTGAGTGATTTAAATATTAGTGACATTCACATGTTGACAACACATGAGCCTTTTTTCAGTGAATAGGAACAACTGAGTTAAATCCTAGTTAGCAAGAAGAATTTAGTTAATTTAGAGCATGGGACAACTTTTCCACTAAGACCCATCTGTGAGCCCTATCATGACTTGCAAAGAGAATCTGAGGACATGTGAGGGTGAAATTCATGCTCTTTGTTTGCAGCATCGGAATTCCTAGTTATTCTTTTTTTTTAATTGATTTCAGGGAGGAAGGGAGAAGGAGAGAGAGATAGAAACATCAATGATGAGAGAGAATCATTGTTTGGCTGCCTCCTGCATGCTACACACAGGAGATCGAGCCTGCAATCGGGCATGTGCCCTGCTCTGACTAGGAATCAAACTGTGACCTCCTAGTGCATAGATTGGACTCAACTACTGAACCACACTGGCTGGGCCCTAGTTATTCTTACCTGTTCATAAGATAGTTAAGACCAGGGCTGCAAAGGTCAGTCGTTGGCCAACAGTCATGAGGTCTAACATTGGTTACTTACTAAGTGAAGACATTCTTGTAAGCTCTTTGATATAGGTTGTTTTATATATATAATCCTCATAGCAATCCTGTAAGTTAGGTTTCATTATTATTCCCATTTTGCAGATGGGGGATTTGAGGCTGAGAGGTTGAATAACTTGCCATGGCCGTACATCTAATAAGAGCCTACAGAAGCTCTGTTGATTGCTGTGATAGACTGACTGCAGAAATGGCTCTGGTTCTCCCTCCTCTGTATCCACCTCTTTTTCAATGTGACTTCCCCTCCTCCTATAAAGGGGTGGAGTCGATTTCCCCTTGACTTAGGGCTGGCCTCGAGACTCTGGCCAAGAGCTATGATGGAAGTGAGTGTGCGCAGTGCCTAGGCCTCAAGAACACCTGTGTGCTTTTGCTTTCTCTTTTGAGCCCCTGATTCCACAATGGGAACAAGCCTAGGCTAGTCTGCTGTGGGTGAGCGGCCACATGGAGCTGAGAATGGACATCCTCACTGAGGCCATTCTAGACCAGCTGGCCACTCGCCAACCCATCAACCTACCTATTGCAGACCCATGAGCAAGCCCAGCTGGGACCGGCTGACCCTGGCTTAGCTCAACAGGACTGCCCAGCCAACCCATCGATTAATGAAAAGTAGTAGATTGTTGTTATTAGCCGCTGAGTATTAGGGTGATTCGTTATGCAGCATTATTGTGGCAACAGGTAACAGAGTTGTCTATCCACAGTCATTCCTTCTCTTTTCTTTGAAAGTAAAATGTGCTTCCCACAGCAGAGGTTTAAAAGGCATGTGTTTACTTTTCAAATTTGTTTGCAGGTTGGGTGATCCTGTTCTGTGGGAGAGGTGAAGGCTGGAGAATAGTTCTGAGAAACATGTTCCTTTCTGCAAAGAAAGAATGTAGAAACGAGACAGAGGCCTTCTCCTTTCCTTCCTATCTGCTTTGAACACCGTCATTAAAAAGCAGAGACTTGAGCAATAGCAGCCACGTTGTGACCACGAGGCAACAAGCCCACGACCAGCAGTCTAACTGTTGGAAAGAACAGGAAGCTGAAAAGAGCCTGGGTTTCAGATCACGTCATTCAGTTGTAGAACTAACCCTGGAACTGCCTCACCTTCTGACTGATTCACTCTCCAAGCTTTTGTGTGTTGTTTATTCTAAGTGACTCAGTGCAGAAACCAGAGTCCAATTCTGGGCAGTCTAGTTTGTAAGCATTGTGCTGCTCTCACGGAGCACTGAGTGCTGGTCAGATAACAGAACCCTGGACTTGAGAGGCCCAAGTGAGTGTAGCCTGTGGCCATTGACAAGGCTTACTGTTGCCAGATGCTGGAGTAGAGTGTAGCTCTTGCTGGGGCCTGGGCTGGAGCGGTCCCTATGAGGATCCTTAGTCTCCTGGCTAACAGCGCCAGGGGCCAGAGCATGAGCTTTCCTGAGGGAAGTCAGAAGGATCCCAAAACTTTTCCAAAGACTCAGAAGCAGCAAGGTAGAGGGAGGAAATATAAACTCCACCCAATACCCATGTCTTGCTCTCATTTCTGAGTCCAATCTGCAATAACAAAAACTGTTCTAAATTTGTTATGAAACTAAAAATTCCTTCATATGGTCTTACGTAAATTTTCATATTTTGTAGTGTTTGTTTTATCACAAAATTATTTTATTATTAATGAAGTATCTTTGATCAGATAGATCTAACTAAGAAAAACAGACTTTGTCTACACAGAAGAACCCATATCAGACTTCACACTGGATCCCATGTTTGTTGGTTATATCATCTCTTTAAGCCAAGTCCAGGGTCATTTCTGCCCCTGGCATTCTGTCTGGCTTTCTCACTATTTCTTATCGCCCCGAATGGTCATGTGCTTTGGCCCCTTCCTGTTTCCCTGGTGTCTACTTCCTGTTGAGTCTCTCCTGGTAGCAATGGGTCTCTCAGCCTCTACCTTTTCATGTGTCATAGCTCCTGTCTGCCTCACACACTCCTGTCTAATCCCCACAGTTTGCATGGCCAACCCTGTCTTTGGTCACCCACAACCCAAGTATTTCCATCAGTGTAATTTATTCCTTTGCCTGTTACATAGCCAGAGAAAATCTTGTACAAATCAATCATAGTTTTTCTGTTAAAAAAAAAATACAGTCCCCTTCCTTTCCATACCTAAGCCCACAACACACAAAAACTTGTAGCATGAAAGTTGGAGGTGGAGCAAATGAGAGGACATCCAGATGGATGCACGTGTTTGGAAAATGCTAAGCATCCTGCGTTTGTCACTTAACAGGGCCAAGGACTTAGAGAGAGATGCCATGCATCTGCCTGGCAAACACTTATTTTTTTTTTAGTTGCAAGACCTCCAGATCCTGCTGGGAAATCTGTATCTTATGGTTGGAAAACCTTTCAGGAGCACATGTGGGCATTTTGAAGCAATAGCTCCTCTTTTTCTGTTACCTACAAAATGCTAACTGGACTCTTGCAGAGATAGAAGAAATAGAAATGGCTGATCCAGAGTCATCAGCCTGGAGTTTTACCAAAAAAAAAAGGAAAAAAAAAGGGGGGGTGGGGGTGGGGGAGAGAAATACAAAACTGCTGACCACTGGCTCCTCCGAGGCTGCACACAATGACATATTTACCCAATTCCAGCATTGTAATTGCCCTGCCAACCACGGGGCATTTCCCCTGCAGTAGGGACTCTCCCATCCAGGGCCATCTGGAGGGCCTGCAGAGGATGTCCATGTGGCAAGTAAGGGAGAAACACACCAGATCCTGTCCAATCTGCTACATACCAATTTTTGTTTCAAAATGGAAAAAGTGAGCCCTGGCCGGTTTGGCTCACTGGATAGAGTATTGGCTTGAAGACTGAAGGGTCCCGGGTTTGATTCCTGTCAAGGGCACATGCCCAGGTTGCAGGCTTGATCCCCAGTAGGGGGCATGCAGAAGGCAGCCGATCAATGATTCTCTCTCATCATTGATGTTTCTATCTCTCTCTCCCTTTCTCTTCCTTTCTGAAATCAATTTTAAAACAAATGGAAAAAGCTACGCAGGTGTGGGCTCTTACCAGAGGAAGGCCAGCTTGTTGTCTCCCTTGAAAACATGGGGTGGGGCCTGACTTTTGTGAATTCCATCTAACCTCAGCTTTGCAGATTGAGAAACCTCATGATTAGCCCACCCAGTGATCTAGCTTTCAGGGATGGGCTTACTGTAGAAAGACCTACAATTGAAGGAAGCCAAGTTCTGATGAGAATATACAGTGGGGCCTTGACTTACGAGTTTAATTCGTTCTGTGACGGAGCTCGTAACTCAAATTACTCGTATGTCAAATCAAAAAGTGAACGAGTGAGACACATGATCCTGAGCTGATGTTGTGGTGTTCACTGTGACGTGTGCTGCGCCAACTAGCGGTGGGGTATCTGAAGCTGGCTCATAACCCGAATTTTAGCTCTCAACTCAAAGCAAAAAATCAGCCGAGAGATGGCTCATATCTCGAAAAACTCGTTAGTTGGGACACTCGTAAGTCAAGGCCCCACTGTATCTAGGTCGGCATCAATTCACATGATTGAACCATTGAATGGCTTGAGGTAAAGACCATCTGCCATTCCTCACTCCATTTTAGGGATGATCTTGCCCATGGAACCAGAAAACTCCCTTTGATGGTGCTCTTTTTCTCTGTTTCTTGGGCTGGTTGACACTTTCCTTGCATATGTTAGTACACTATCTACTCTAGCAGGCCTCAGAGCCACTCTGGTCCTTAATGTGGCCATGCTTGTTTCTGTTCTGATCTATTTTGTATTGATTTCAAAGTTTGAAGCATTAGAGACACTTTAATTTTATTTCCAAGTTCTTAGGGGACACTGTCTTCCCATCAAATGCTGTCAGCAACTTGTCCTGCCATCCCTCTCTGTGGATGTCAGCATGTGGGCCCCACCGTCTCCCAGGTATCCCCCCCTAACCAGCTCTATTGTTTTGATTCTGTGTGCTTCTTTTTCATTCTTGTTGGTTTTTTTTGTTTGTTTGTTTTTTTCAAAAGCTCTATAGCTTTATGGAAAGACCAGTGTCCCTAATATTCCAACTGCTGGTAGAGATTCTCTATACCCACATGAAGCTAGAAAAATTTTAGGAACTCTGCTAATTGGACCCACTGGTATTTCATCTTTATCCTCACTGCTGCTCAATAGTTTAGTTTATTCAGCTCAGTGCTTCTCCATAGCATTCTCCTCTGAACAATGTCCACACTCTCCGTTTTCCTCCAGCCCTCAAACTAACTTCTCTGCCTTTGTTGCTCAGTGGAATATTAAAGGCATCTGAATATGAGTTTTCAAGTTCACCCTAAAATTTCCATCTTCTTCTTCTCCTTATTCTCAGAGGAAGAAATATTCTTTCCCCTTTCAAATGCTAGTCCAATACTATATGTCTTGATCCTTTGTTTTCCTAGTCCCTCCAAGATTTTGTTTTGTTACTCTTATTCCTGCTCTGTTGAGTTTTCTTTCCTTCCTTCCTTCCTTCCTTCCTTCCTTCCTTCCTTCCTTCCTTTCTCTCTCTCTCTCTCTCTCTCTCTCTCTCTCTCTCTCTCTCTCTCTCTTTCTTTCTCTTTACTTTATCTTTATTGTTGAAAATATTACAGATGTCCCCTCCCCTTTTTTTCCTCCAAAGACACCAATTACTCCTTTGTTAGGGGCTCCTGCTGCTTGTTTTACAAACAAATACAGGCCTTCCCTATCTTAAAAAAATTCTTTTTCTCTTACCCCTCTACTCTCTTGAGTTAGCGTCTTATCTCCCTGCCCTATCATTTACCCTCAGCTTGTTAAAGTGGAGTCTAATTGCCTGCCTCCATTTCCTCACTGGTGTGTTCTCCCTAATCCCTCTCAATCTGGCTTTCATCCCCACGAGGGCTGTGAGCACAGGACATTGTGGACATGGCTCATTCACAGGGTCTCCGAGATTCAGAGCCCACTCAACGGCACGGAACACACTCCATCCCTGTTGCTGTATCGAACCTGCTCTCCTGAAATGAGGAAGGGGAAGAAAACAGAGAATAATATTTGATGTTGAGTTTAGAAGCTAATCTGTTGGAGTCACCAATTTAATTTTAAAAACAGGGTTTTACTGGAAAAAGCAAGACAAGGGGTCTACTACATAGTAGCGAGTTTGAGAATACAGCTGAGTTCATACAGTTGGTCACCATCAGCACAAAGCTGGTATGTACACTATAACCTAGGAGAGTAAAATTCCATTGACTACCACAAGTACATTATAGCAAAAATTGCTTGTATAAGAAATATAAAGTGTCCAAGTGTAAGCTTTACACAGCTAGGTAAAGGAAGATTTGCGACAATCATAGCTTAGTAGTCAAGGTTTACATTCCATGGGAGATACGATAAAACGTCTGTGGTTAGAAGCAGAAAAATCACAGGAGAGCTTCTTTGCCTTTTTCAATAAACAATTCAATTTTATGATGACAAGATACAGAGTATGTATAGATTTAATTTAAACAGGAACTCCTGCCCACCTGGATAATACTTCTTATTCTTTATCTTACAGTAACTGTTATGTATAATTTCCTGCCTTCTTTATTTTTACAGCCAAAAGATAATTTTAATCCAGAACCTTGATATCTTTAAAACACTTTTGTCAACAGTCTCTTTCTGTCAAAATTGTTCTTTCTTTATTAGTTCCTACTTATCTTATAAAAAAGCTCAGGACTTTCGACTCCTAAAAAGATTTTTAAAAAATCTTATTTCAACACTGCTCCCTCTTGAGTTAGCATCTTATGCTTCTCTTTTCTTATTCTTAACATCTTGAAGGTAAAGGTGACACTGCCTGTCCCTACCCCAAAATTTCTTATTAACCATTGTGATCCATGATATATTATTTGATAATGACTTTGAATGAGATTTAATCAATGTTTTAGGTACTTACAAACTTTTATGTTAATAGAATGAACTTTAATCAGCACCAACTACATGTCAGATGCTTTATATATTTTTGTTGTCTTGTTTAATCATCATAACTGCACTGAAGTAGGGGCCATTTTTTGTCATTGAATAATTGAGAACAAAGATGTTGAAGACAAAGATGTTCATTGCAGACCCTGGTCAAAGTCACCCATCTAGATAAGTGTGGAGTTTGGATTCAGCCTATAACAGTCAGGATTCCTAGTTGCAAGCAATAGAAACAAAGGCTGGCTGATTCCAGCAGAGAATGAATTGATCATCTGGTTAGATCATTCACAGACCCTAGGCTAGGTATAGATTTCAGGCTGTATAGCTAACAGTGATCCTCTTCCAGCCAGAGGTAGATGGGTGAAGACACGACAGGCAGCTCTGGACATCGTGGCTTTTACTGCTAACACTGCCAGATGGACAGTACACAGTAGATGCCCTCATCAGCATCAATCTCATCACTGCCCCAGGAACTTAATATTTCTACAACTCCTACATCAGGGAGGATTTCTTGTCATCCCCTGATAGGAGGTAGCGATGGTTGACTGGCAGAACATAGGTCATGGCCTGCACCCTAGCTGCAAGTTTTCTTGGGAAAGCAAGTCTGGAATTTTTTATGTCTATAGTGGGAAATAGGTTTTGTCTCCCTTCAAGAATCATAATTTGTGTATATGTGTGTGTTGGGGAACAGGGTGTACTCTTAAATTAAGGAAGTTGGGTTCAGGTATTGGATGTTCAAAAAGAAAAACACATTGAATTACCTGAATTCAAATGTGCCTGACCCCAAGTCTTTCCTACGTACAATGAAGCATTTTGAAAGTCGCTAATGATCCCAATTTTAATTACTTTCTCTCTGACCCTTTTTGTTAACAGCTATAAAGATCTGATGCTTTTGAGTATATCTCTCTCCTTCCTTTCTTTTGTTTATTCTTTACTAAAAGGACATTAATTTGTTGTTTTTGTAAAGCAAAAAAGTAGAAAAGGAATAATAAAGAAAAGGAAAAAATTCAATGAAATAGAAGATAGGCAAAAAATAGAGAAAGTGAATAAAAACAAAAGTCTTTAAAGTAGTAATAAAATTAATAAACCCACAGGTAGACTGATAGAGACAAAAAAGAAAAACACAAATTAAGTGGCATCTGTACAGACCCTACAGACATCAAGAGGGTGAAAATGGGGATATTATAAATAATTTTATGATGATACATTTGACAACTTAAAGCACTGGACAGTTTTCTTTAAAAAGACAACTTTCTGAAATTATCAAGAGTAAAAATAGAAAATGTGACTACTCCTGTATTCGATAGAGAATTCTAACCCATAATTAGAAATCTCCCCACAAAGGAAATTCCAGACCCCAAGTGGCTTCATTTGTGAATGCCGCCAAACATTTAAGTAAGAAATAATATGCATGAAATGTATCTTGCTGCAATTATGCCTGCCTACAGAGCACCAAGGGGATCCTAATGGGTAGGGATAAGCATGGAGGAAGTTGATAGTTTGTGTGGTTCTGCCAGCAATTTGCCAAGCTGGAGAACGGCTTAAGAGCATCATCTAAGATTTCATGCCTGATGCAGAGGACCTGCCTAAATGCAGGCAAGTGGATTAAATGGTTTGTTCCAGTCTCTTCCAGCCCTTGATGTCTAGTCTTTCACAGAACAACATATAATAGATGTCATATGTAAAAGTGAAATAGTTGTTTATCAGTAGCTATTCTATATACATGCACATATACTGTATACATTTCAGATGTGAGTTTACGCTAAATATAGTTCGTGTAAATATAGATATTTATCTCCTTAGCTGTTTCCTTATCTAGTCTTTGTTGCCATTCATTCAATCACCATTGTTGCTGTTTTCCAAACTCCCAGTTTTCCAGTAGTGCACCATTTATAATCACATACAGCGAGACTGGTGTATCCGCATCAAATCTAAACAGAAAGTAAGCAAACAAGTATGTGAGAACGGCCATTAAGTAATTCCCTTAACAGTTGAGAGCGTCTGGGTCGAATCCTGTGAATATTCCAATTTTCCATGTCAGCTTCTCTTGCTTTTCCTCTAGGACTGACCATATACTCAAATGTTTTTAAAAAATATTCCAATCATTCATATATATATATATATATATATATATATATATATATATTCCTACTTCATAAAAACTATCCTTTTGGAAAGGATCTTAATAAAAGCCAAATATGTATTCTGAGAATCCTCTTGTGAGAAGATAAACTAAAGACCATGTTTGCAAAGCCTAACTGAATGTTCACATTCATTTTACACCCAGATAAAATTTTAGCCAAAGAATGTGGGTAGCATCCTTTGCCCTGGTCTGAGCCTCAGCTAGATTCCTGTTTCAAATACCTCTAAGGGCACATTCGCAGAAGCCTGTGTGCATGGGGGATGGGACACCTTCTTGGGAAGAAGTTATCCTAAGGACACAATGAGGCTGGACAGGTGTGTCCAGTAAGAAGCCTGGTCCTTGATGGGTTGGCCTCTCTCAGCCAGTTCCTCCATGACAGTATGTCTATGTCCAGAGGACAGAGAAGATGGGGAGTCAAAACTCTGGGAGACACTGGGGCAAAGACACACTGTGTGGGAAGGGCAATGCTCCCCACTCAGCACAGCGGAGACTGCCACTTCTGGCACTGGTGAAAGCCATGTGCCCGCAGGGGTGGTGGCAGTGCCCTTGGTGGGAGCCAGGTCTCAGAAGCACATAGGGTGGTGCGGGGCAGTGGCAGAGCAGCCAAGCTCAGCAGACATGAATGGGTGCAATGGTGATGATGCCTTTCCGAGCCCTGGAGACGGTGGCCAGATGCTGGCACACAACTTACCAGGCTTGGCAGGGATCGCAGCGGTGGGGTCAGAGTAGCGGGAGAAGGAGAAGTGTAAACATTTATTTGAAAAATGCCCACCCTGTACAATGTGTTTGGGAAAGTGTATTTGGAACAGAGGAAGGAGAGAAGATAATTAAGAACCTTTGAAGAAGTTTATCAGATATTGTGCAATTTGCATTTCATTTGTCTTTTAAAAAATACTTGTTGAATGTATTAAGTCTCAAATAAGTCACAACTTGAATCTATTTATGTAATTTTATTAACTGTATCAGAAATAGCTTATTAATTATTTTTAAGGAAAACATTGAACCTGACAAATCAAATGCTTGACTTCCCGTTTCATAAGTAAAAACAGATTTTATTCACCACATCACTATTGAAGACATCTTACGTCATTCCAAGTTTTAAAGAAAAAAGTCCTATGGTTGTCATAGATTATCAGACTGTGGGACTGAGAGTATCCTACCAGGGTGAGTCGGAGTGGCATCACTTGTGACGAAAACGTAAGGGAAAATAAAAGTGGGGAGGGATTTTGCAAAGGTGGAGAGATGACAGAAAGGAGGGTGACTGGACAGTGTTCTTAGATATGTCAACCCGCCTAGCTAAGTGGTTGATGCTCCTGTGAGTTACACTACTAATGAGCCCGTGTTCTGGTGCTCCCAACTAATCATCAACTCTGTCACTGGGGACCAGCAGCGAAAACCCTTAACCAACGGCATTCTGGTTAATTGGGTGAGGAGGCAAACAGGTAACACGAGTGGAACATGGCACAGTGTCAGTAGAGGTATGGAGAGCACATGCTCATCATTTTAATGGAGAGTTAGAGAGAAAGCTTGAGTTGCACAGTATACGTGGTGTTTAGGCAGGCAAATGAAGGTGGGAAGGGTATTCTAGAAGGAATAGCAAGAGCATGAGATTGTATGTGGCATGTGTGTGTGTGCGCGTGTTTGTGTGTGTCCACAAGTGTTAGGGTTTGGAGGGTGGGGGTGGCAGAAGCTGATTCATGGGGGGCCAGGCAGAGTGCAGGATACCAGGGCAAACTGATGTCACTGATGCTGAAAAGAGAGACTGGACAACTGACAAAGGAGAAAAGCTATGTATTGGACTGTACGATGCCCATTGTATTTTTCCCTTTTTGCACATTTTTTAATCTGCCCAACAGGATGTATGTATATATAACTAGTAGTGATATAAATTACATATCACCAAATTTACATATAATCACTAAATTGGTTTATCATACATAATTATATATTGCATATAAGTACATATCACAATTATAGATCATCACAAAATTGGGTAATATTAATACATATCATTGTGCATATTACATATATAATTTATAAAACCACTAAATCTGTCAAGTTCACTTTTGGTAAACTGGAGTGGAATGCAGCAGTAAGCATACTCACAGGCCCGTATTATTTTCTTAATCATCAAGTAGCATTGTGGCCGGCTCAGGCATCCCGGTTTTCTCACAGTTGAAATCCTTACATGGGCTATTGCAAGTGTATAATGCCCTTGGCCTTGCATGATTGATGCTCCCTCAGAACTGTTTAGTTTTGTGTAATTTATTCCCTTTTGGTGAGCAGAGACCGCCTGCTGGCTGGGGAGTCCCAGGCTGGTTCTCGCCCGCTCCCCCACAGCGGCCTGGGGGGCCTGGGCACACTCCCTGCCTTCTTTTTCTCTCTTCAGGAAGGTGTGCCTGGAATGAGTGTTTTCATGTGCCTTTCGGGGGCAGAGCAGTCTGGTGGCAGGTGACGGAACTAGGACCCAGGACTCCTGGCTGCTGGCTGGCTCGCCCTCCACCCCCGCCCCCCCTGCCCCCACCCCCCCAGTGTGCCCTTTAACAAGTAAGTGGGGACTCAGTCCTGCCATCTGTTGGATGGGGAGAAGCACACCTGCTCCACTTGTTCCCTGGCTCCTCACGGGGATTAAATGAGATTGTGCAAATATCAGCTGGTCATAGCGCTGCATAGCTCTAAAGTTCTGACACAGAGGACCATGCGCACCAGCCACTTTCCTGGTCTTACCCAGTTCCTTCCTGTTCCTTTAGAGCAGCGGTTCTCAACCTGTGGGTGGCGACCCCTTTGGGGGTCGAATGACCCTTTCACAGGGGTCGCCTAAGACCATCGGAAAACACATATATAATTACATATTGTTTTTGTGATTAATCACTATGCTTTAATTATGTTCAATTTGTAACAATGAAAATACATCCTGCATATCAGATATTTACATGATGATTCATAATCACCATGTAAAATTACAGTAGCAAAATTACAGTTATGAAGTAGCAACGAAAATAATTTTAAGGTTGGGGGTCACCACAACATGAGGAACTGTATTAAAGGGTCACGGCATTAGGAAGGTTGAGAACCACTGCTTTAGAAGAATGTTATAGTGTTAACGAGATCCATTAATATGTCCATAGCATACATCATCATCATCTTAATATTTAAGGTAGTGCTATTCATTCTGCAAACTCATCAGTATGCCACAATGTTCAGTGTCATCTCCAAGTGTCAAAAATGTCCTTTCCTCTGTCAGTTGCTGTGCGGTTTACCAAAAGGATAAAGCAAAAGTATGTTTCCTTTACTTAAAAATATGGCAGAGCTTCAGTATGGTCTTTTTCTGTGGGAACCATGTAAATAAAGAAGCAAATAAATAATAATAAAACACCACTTTCAGAATAGGGGTCACCACTTCCCCTTGGACTATGTGAGGAGGGAAAGGTGAGACCGACTTAGGAAATGAATTAAAAAATAAATAATGGCAGCCCCTGATCCTGTCATCATTTCTCACCAGACCCAATAAGACTTTGAAAGGAGGACGCGGTGGAATTCCCTTTAAGCCATGGGAAAGCAGCATGCGGTTCAAATCCCTGCACATAAAAATGTTGGGGTGGGCGGGTGTGTGGGTCAGGAGACGCCAGACAGCACTGCGCTCACGACCTGGATCCCCAGACCTTTCCCCATTAAGTACGATAATATGTGGCCAAGCCTGATGGTGGCAATACCGTGACTGGAAGTGCCTGGAGCTACCTATTTGGGGAGATTCTTATGGAAGTGTCAGACCAAGCTTGTCATTGTTTCCCAAAATTTATCCAGCTAGCAGAAGAAATCAGATTGCGTTTGAGTTAGACCATTTGTCTAGAGACCATCAAGTTAAAGGATCTTTTTGAAGGAAAAGGACAGACGAACCCTGGACCACCCCGGCAATGCAGACCAGAGTGGAGAATTGACATGCTAGATCCTGCTGGTTGTTTTACTTTTTCTTTCTTTTTATTCTTTGCATGTTTCTTTAGCTCCTATATCCTGGGAGGCACTTCACGAACTCTGTAGTAATACAAAACTAACAACAAGGCTCCTCTGGAAGCTTCCGAGATAGACAGGTACAGAAGTAAACTATCTGAGGCCGGTGAGTCGCCACTGGTGGTGACCAACAGCCTGCAGGGAAGGAGGATGGCTGGCCAGCAAGGCTTCTTGGAGGACCAGGAGTTTGAGAAGAGCCTGGAGAGATGGCTAGAATGGTGAAAGCCACAGAGAGGTGGATGGGAATCCATGGAAAGTGTAGAGGTGTGGAAAAGGCGTGTCTTTCCAGCTTGGCCAAAGAACGGTGGGCTAATGAAGGATGAGGAGGAAAAGCAAGTTGAGGCTTTGTTGTAGATGGATTTGTGCCAGGCTGAGGGGGGTGTGTGTGAATTCAGTTCATTGCCCCCAAGGGGACCAGGAGGCTTCTTCACAGAGTTGAAATGACTGCAGGATTGAATGACTGGAAAGGGGGGGGGGGCTGGGAATTGGGGGAGCCAGTTGGAGTCTGTTGAAATGGCTGAGCAGAGAGACCATGGGGGGAATGAGGTGGGGCATTGATAATAGGAACCAAACTGAGAAATTATTGCGGAGATAAAATCAGCAGGACACGGCACCTTGTTAGGTGAACTGATGGAGAAAGAAGGTGTGGGTTTTGGCATCAGAGATAACGAATTGCAAGAGAATTGTGACACATAGAAGGAGTGAATGATGGGTTGTGAATACCCTGGGAAATGCTGCAGGAAGAGGGCTCCCGGGCACATCGCAGGCATTTGTACTGAATAGCTTTTTCCAGGGAGATCCCCTGCTCTTGGAGGACAATGGATAGCCTGGGGGATTCCCCAGATCAGGGACTTTATGGTTAAGATGGTCTAGGCTGGGCTGTTGAAGTTTGGGCTGGATAGGGGCACACATGAACCCAGAAGTGCTGATGGGTAAAAACGTAGGAAGGGGCTTAGGTGGGAGGGGGAGGTAGGCTCAGTGGGAATCAGGGAGTGAGACAGTGGAACACAGAGAGAGATGGTGATGTGTGAGGAGGGCTCAGAGGGGGAGATCTTGGAGGTGGGACTGTTGGAGGGATGGAAGGGACCAGTGTGGAACTGGGCCATGGTGCTGGTGCGCAGACTCGAATTGTGGGCGTGGAGGAACTGTGAGGCTGTCGGTGGTGAGTAAAAACAAAGTCCCAAGAAAAATACCCAAGAAAGTTTGTGGGAGGCATGTATGCATTTTGTGTGTGTTTTGGGAGTGGGGAGAGGGGGTTACAGAAAAAGGGAAGGAAATTGCTGTATATATATTGCCTCACATTTTTATTGCTGCCTCCTTCATTCTTAATGCGTTGAGCCAACTTGGAGCTTACTCTTTTTTTTATACAATCCATGTGTTTTCTCATGTCTTTGAATTATGGTGGATGTAATGTCTTTTTCTTTTCTTTGTTAATCCTGTTCCTGGGGAAACATCTACTGCAATAACTTCTGCCAACTTATATTTTTCTTAAATTGGTCTTTGCTCTCTCTGCCAAGGTTAATCTAAATACCTCACACCTGGCCCAAAATTTCCAATCCGGAGTTCATTGCTTTGGCTGAAATAGCAAAGAAGGGCAAGGCAAGAAGGCAGAGAGCTTCAGGTGGGGGGAGAGGGACAAGGGGGGCAAACAGATCTGAAACCATTGTGGAGGCCACGATCACAACTAACGCATTTGAAAATTATATCAGATCCAAGGTTGCTTGGTTTTTCTTTGGTTGGGTGGGTGGGTGGGTGAGGTTTCTTTTCTTGCTCAGATGGTCTCGAGAGGCAAAGACATGGAGGGAAGGCAGAATGTTATCTGGACAAGGGTGTGAATTGAGAGTGAAAAGAATAACCCAGACTTCGTTGACCTTGGGCTGTCCTGTCACTGCTGTTGGACTAGAACCTTGTCTCGCCTCCATGTATGTGTGCTCTGTCTACATAGACAAAGGAAGGGACCTTTGAGTTTCAAAATCCCTTTGGAGGGGGTGTCACGCCCGCTGTAGGGTCTTCCCTCTACCTTTTCAGTTTTCCCGTTGGCTGCGGAGAGCCCAAGTTGCTCCCCTGGGCTAATAAACCTGCTGATGGTGGGGAGCTTTTTGTTTAAACTTTTTGTTCATTTTGTTCAACTTCTGAGCCCTGTCCTGTAGAAATGCTTTGGGGGAAGATTCATCGTGGAGAAGGGATGAGAACGACACTTGGTCCTGGTCAGCCAGAAAGGTGCACCTGAGGGTGTGCAACTGACAGGAAAGTGGTTCCTCTGGGGGTGGTGAGCGCATGGCTGCTGGAGGGGCTGCGGCCTGCAGCTCTGACCCATCCCTGTGAGTCACCCTGTGAGTTGAGAGGCCAGTGAGTGAGAGAAGTGGTTTCTGACTGCAGAAGCCTTGGCAGGAGGGAAAGTCAAAATCCAGGCCTTGGAAACGCCTGTTTGAGGCTCAAACTCTGGCTTTCACAACCCAAGGTTTAACTTTGAACGCAAATAAAGAACATCACTTTCTCGGTAACATTCTCCTGGGATTGTGTGTGTGTGTGGGGGGGGGGGGGGGGCGCGGGGGGAGGGGCGGGGAACAGGAAAGGAGGAACAAGTAACTTCTAAAACATGTAATAGTGCCCTTACTTAAGCCTCATGGTTTAAATTCTTGAAAACAACTTTCTCCTTGCTGAATTCAGTGTGAGGTGAGGTTTTCTTCTTCTTCTTCTTCACTCTAATGAAATATCTCTATTTATCTTTCATAAGACCATGTTTCATCACTTATAAATGGGATTTGCTTTGGTCAGATGAACTTGTATAACTTAGCTAACCTTTGAAAGGTGGGGGAAAGAAACTTTTTTTAAAAAATGAAAACGTACCGTGGGCTGTGCACACACACACACACACACACACACACCCCGCTCTTCTTTCACCTGGAGACCACCAAGGGCGTATGATGGTGGAGAGCTGGTCTGGTTTTTGTTTGGATTGGGTATTTTTATTTTTAATATTTGTCCTCTGAGTCAGAAGTGGTTATCTCTTAAAAGAAAAATTTGATGGCTTGAAAGCTGGGTGTTTGTACTTTCCCCTTGGAAATGTTAACATTTAAGTAGCCTTCAGCGTGCTCCCAGCTAGCACCCCGCTGAGATAAATTGGTGACCTTCCCCCACCCGCCCTGCCCCCAGGCCCTGGTGCACTCACCTCCCCGCTGGCTGGGAGCCCCCTGTGGCCTGAAATGGGCGATTCTGTGGGAGACGCGGGCAGTCTGGGTGGCGTGAATGCCTTGCCAAGACAATGGTGGCTTTTCATGCCGGGTTAGTAATCTGAAGAATGCGGCAGGCTGTCCTTGAGAGGAACCTGCTCCCGTTGATGTGTTTATGTGGTTTCCGGAGGGGGGAGGGGGAGGGGGGTCGGGGCTGGGGAGGAGTGAGGGTGGAGAGTGACATGTGGATTGCCTGGAAATTTACAAGTCAGTTTGAACCTGATTTATGGAGACTTTATGAAAGTTAAAAAAAGTCACCTCTCCAGTTTCCTCACACATTAAGTTAAAGATTGATGGAAATGAGGTTTTTCTGTTTCCAACCCTGACCCCGATGACCCAAAGACCCTACTCCTATCACAGCCCATGTGTCCAAGTCATTTTAAACGGCATCTTTTTGTTAAATTCTAAGTTCTACCTCGTCTGCCTGGTCCGTCTGCTCACTTAGACACCCCGCTTGGAGTGCATGTGACCATGCCGGGTGCTGGCGGCTTGCAGTCTCTTCCAGCACAGCTTCAAGGGGCCAACATTGGTATCTATTAACTCGCTTGTCTACCACCTCTGCAGGTGGGGGCAGGTGGGGGCAGGTGGGGGCAATGGGGGCAGGTGGGGGCAGGTGGGGGCAGTGGGGACGGTGGGGGGAGGTGGGGGCGGTGGGGGCAGGTGGGGGCAGGTGGGGGCAATGGAGGCAGGTGGGGGCAGGTGGGGGCAGTGGGGGCGGTGGGGGGAGGTGGGGGCGGTGGGGGCAGGTGGGGGCGGTGGGGGCAGGTGGGGGCAGTGGGGGCAGTGGGGGCAGGTGGGGTCAGTGGGGGCGGTGGGGGCGGTGGGGGCGGTGGGGGCAGTGGGGGGCAGTGGGGGCAGGTGGGGGCGGTGGGGGCAGGTGGGGGCAGGTGGGGGCAGGTGGGGGCGGTGGGGGCAGGTGGGGGCGGTGGGGGCGGTGGGGGCTGTGGGGGCAGGTGGGCCATGCCTGCTTGTCACAGGGCGGCGGAGTTTCAGCGTGTGAGTGGTCATGCACTTTCATCCCTGCTTCCACCTGAGCCAGGTAGTGAAGACAACAAACACACTGAGCGTCAGTGTCCGCTCAGCCATTCGCTTACCCTCTCTGAGCCTCAGGTTTCTTGTCTGTAAACTTGAGGAGGTTTATAACCGCCCGACAGGACTGCTTTGAGCTGTGAGAAAGGGATTCGCCCAGCACAGTGTCGGGAAATGTTAGTGAGAGCAGGATATGGAACAAGTACAACTTGTGATGTATTCAAGACGCAGCTTTATCTTTGCTGTCCTTGGTACCTTTGCAGCTTATTTGTGTGTGTGTGGGGGGGGGGGGGCGGGGTAATGCTCCCACACCCCGATGAAAAGTCAGGCAGCCTGTGGTGGCCGTGTGCGTTCCCAGCTTGGAGAGCCTCTAAGCCATATGGTCTGGAATCAGAAGACAGAAAGCCGCACTGGTGACGATAAGTGTCCTACACTTGACCTAGCGGCAAATCTCCCCTCCACCAGGACGCCCCGGGGCTGTGGTCATGCTGCCTCAGCTGTCTTCCTCCCCTCTCACCAATGACATCTGCTTGTTGTCCCTGCCAGAGTGGTGGGATCTGTGTGTGTGTGTGGCGGGGGAGAGGGGGGCGGGGGAGGAGTGGGGGGGGGGGAATGAGATAAGGGGCAGAGCTGTTCCTAACCGATTCTTGGGTCCTGGTGGATGGCTGGCACTTGCCCTCAGGGAAGCCTCTATGGCCTCCTCGAGGTCCCTGTGGGCATCTTGCCCTCAGCTCTCTGGCCCACAGGGCCCCTTCTTTTTGGTGGCTCAGCCTGGGGTGTCTCCCTCGTCCCAGGGCAGCTGTCTCTTCACTCCATCTGGGGTTGCCTGCTTCCACTGGTGCCCACCCCTCACCCCTGGCAGGCTCCACAGCTCCTGGCAAGCGCTTCCCCTCCCTCTGCAGGGCGCACTGGGCTCAGTGACGGGGATCCAGGAAAGATGGCTCACTAGGTGCTCCCCACACCCACTGGGAAGATGAGGGGAAGAGAGTTCAGAGAACAGTTTTCTCTAAAAATTTTCTCACAACATTTCTTTCTTGTCTTCATCCTCTGATCCCTGTCTGATGTTCCAGGTTCTTGGAGCTACTCCTCTGGGTTTGTATGCCTGTGTGGGGGTGTGTTTGTTTGTGTGCATATGTGTGCATGTGTGGGTGTTTGTGTTCATGTGTGTACATGTGTGTATTTGTGCATCATGTGTGCATATGTGTGGGTGTGTGGGTATTTGTGTGCCTGTGTGGGTGTGTGTTTGTGTGCTTGTGTGCCTGTGTGGGTGTGTGTTTGCATGCATGTGTGTACATGTGCATGTGTGTGTGATGGTGGAAGAATCTGTTTCACATTTGCCTTGTTATCCTGATAGTCATCGTTTTGACACCTCAGTCTAAATTGAGGCAGGAAATGTCCACCTTCCCACATACACACATTGGCCATAATTTACCATAAAGGGAACTTTAATCGGTGGCACTGAAGGGACCTTAGCAATGATTAAAAACCAGGGCCTTGGTGCAAAGCACGTGGTTGAGGCAGCTGAAAATAAATTGACAATTGGTATTTCAAAATAACATCCAAGTCATGATGGTGAGAAAAAGCAGTGCTTTGGCAAGTTGTAATTTATCGTCCAGCTTTGTTTTTATTTTGAATTGCGTGAGTGTTGGGGTCCAGGACAGCTTAGAGCAGCGGTTCTCAACCTGTGGGTCGCGACCCCTTTGGGGGTCGAACGACCCATTCACAGGGGTTGCCTAAGACCATCTGAAAACAAATATATAATTACATATTATTTTTGTGATTCATCACTATGCTTTAATTATGTTCAATTTGTAACAATGAAAGTACATCCTGCATATCAGATATTTACATGACGATTCATAACAGTAGCAAAATTGCAGTTATGAAGTGGCCACGAAAATAATCTTATGGTTGGGGGTCCCCACAACACGAGGAACTGAATGAAAGGGCTGCGGCATGAGGAAGGTTGAGAACCGCTGGCTTAGAGGTCTAATACGCTCATCAGGTCAGCTTTCACATGGCGCTCGCAGCCGCCTGTGGGATGCTGCCTGGGCATGGCGCACGGTGCCCTGACCCGGATTCGCCCTCTGTCCCTTAGTCTAGAGCCCACTGGAGGGGCCCTCACCCTGAGAGGCTTCTGAGTGGTGGGCCCTGCACCCTCATTTCCCGGAGGCCTGCCCAGCCCGTGTGCAGCGTGGCCGGCAGTGAGAGGCCAGGGCTCGGAGCCCAGTCAGTCCCGATCTGGCTGTCCCGGGCTGTGTGACCTTGGACGCACAACCTCACCTCCTGGAGCCGGTTTCCTCATCCCCAACAGGAAGCGGGTCAGGAGGATCGCCACGTGGAGTCTGGGCATCCCCTGAGGTCAGGCGTGCCGGGCAGCTAGCTCAGGGCCCGGTGCCCAGTAAACACGGAGAGGTCACGGTGTTCTTCCACGACGTGGGCGAAGGCGGCTCCCGGCGCCCACCTCGGGATGTTCTGATGCTGGAATCTGTATTTTCACAACTTTCCCCAGATGAGTTGTCTGGTGACCCGGGTGGGAAATACTGAGTACACCTCCTCCTTCTACGCTGTGGAGTCATTATCCTCTGCAGGCAGGTACCCCGTCTGATGTAGGCAGCTGAGGCCGTGTGGGCCAGTGGTTAGAGCTAGGACTCTGGAGTAAGAACGCCTGGGGTCGACCCCCGCTTTGCCATGATCTATAGTGTGTCCCCAGGGAGGCTGTTCACCCCCAGCGCCTCTGTTTCCTCATCTGTAAAATGGGGACAGCAATGGTGCTGCCTGTGGGGTTGCTGGGTGGATTCGGTGAGTTGATACATGCGGAGAGTTTAAAACCGCAACAGGCACACAGTAAGCACTCAAGACACACCAGCTACTATGAGGGTTACTGACTTCCTCATATACCCTGAGGAAGTCTTACAAACCAGCAACAAAAATTTGAATTGTTTTAAAAATCACCTTCATTCTTTAATCCGTTCTTAAGTAACATACAGACCACAAGTTTAAATATGAGCAATCCAAACATTGCAGAATTGTACTCATTACATAGTAAGTAACTAAATGTTAAAGAGTAATCATTGTAAAGCAATTTAAAGAAAATCTCAAACCTATCAGAAAGGTCTGCCACCCATGGCTGTCTGGCCTAACTTCTCTGTTGCCTCATTTAAATCCTTTCATAGCTTCTGCTTAAAAGCCTTGTTTTGTTTTCCCTTTGCATTTATAGCACCTTAGGTTCATTTTTTAAACATTTTAGTATCACTTTTTAAGGTTAATTTTCACTCAATCTAATTTAAAATATATATATATTTTTTAAAACATTTTTTTAAAAAATGTGAAGGTGCTGATCATTTTTTCTTAATATGTACTTTTTGGTTATTCTTTCCCACAAAAGCGTCATCATGGAGGCTGGCAAAGAGGCTTTCACTTTAAAGCAAAACTAAGCAGGGCCTACCCAATTGAAATACGTTGCTTTTAAAAAGGTCTTTGTGCTGCACAAGCTTTTAACAGGCTTCACAACTAAGTTCAACTCATGTACAGTGAAGTCTGGTGTCTGGAAACCATAGTCCGAGTTTCAAGTGCCATTATAAGCAGCAGTGGTGAGCATATTGATGCAAAACATCTTTGCACACACCCTTGATTATTGCTCTAAATAAATGATTAGACAGGGAATTGCTGGATCAAAAGATATTGTTGCAACACACATGAATATTAAAGTTTTGTTGCCTATCAAGTTGCATTCCCAAATAGCTGAGCCAGTTCATACTTCCACCAGCAGCAATATGTGAGAATGCTCATTCCCTGCGGCTCACATGGGCACTCGTTAATATCAGTTGCCAGTTTAATAAGTTAAAATGGTATCATATTGCTTAAACATGCCACTTTATTCATTCTACCCGTGAGGTTGAACATGTTAAATCTCTTTATTGACCACCTATATTTCCAACCTTATAACTCATATATGCACATTCTTTGACCATTTTTAAGGTTACTTCTTTTTCTTATTAGTTTGTAAAACTTTTTATGTATTAAAGAATCAAGTTCTCTCAAATATATCACAGATCGTTTTCTAGTTTGTCCTTTATCTTTTAACATGTTTTTGATGCATAGAAATTTAAAAAAGATTTTTGCAACTTAAAATTTTCCTTTATAATGTTATTCCTCTCCTTAATAATAGATCTTACTAACCTAAGTTTCCATAAATATTGTTTTTAAAACATCTAACTCTTCAGTATATTAGGCATTCATTTACTGTGTTTTTTCGAACATTTATCTCAGCACCATGTATAAGTCACATCCAAGAATTGTTCCTGGTTCATAGTTGGAACTAAAAAAATATGTTTGGAATCAATGATTAAGCTAATTTTCTTACTTAGGAATTAACTTTTAGAGTTTAATCCAGCATTTCCTGTTATTTGTAGAATGAAGAATAGACAAAAATACTCATGTGTGTTGCAAAAAATCACAAACCTTGAAGAAAGTGGACCCTGGGTGTCATGGAGTCATTTCTTTATGTGGCCAGAGCCACCGTTCCCCTATGCACCACCACCTCTAACAAATGCTAGGGAGAATGGGACTATTTTGACAGAATGGCAGACCCCGTTGGCTCTCTATGGCTACTTCCCCCTTTTTCTTTAGAGGGAGACACTGATTTTATTTAGGAGTGGGTCAGCAACATACTCAGGAAGGTGGGCCCAGGGCAGAAATCGTGAATCATCTAACCATAGAAGAGTAATACCCATTGTGTGTGTGTGTGCACGTGCGTGTGTGTGTGTGTGTAATTGGTTTAGAGGTGGGCATATAACTCAGTTATGACTAATGGGACCTGCTGGGAAGTCCACTGGGGAAATGTTTACATATTCGTAGGAAAGGAATAACGGGCAAGGGGAGCTTCTTCCCAACCTCCCCTACCTCCCCCCGCCCCACACACATACATACACATACACATACACATACACATACACATACACATACACATACACACTTGCACGCACACACCCTTCCTCCTTTTGGATATTGTCATGCGAGGATGTGATATTTGGGATGGTGGCAGCCATCTTGCCAATATGAGAGGAAGGTCTGAGTCTTAACAATGTTAACTTTCTAAAAATTAGTCCATTCTCCAGACTTCTTGTTACTTCTTGTTAGATGATGAACCCCTATTTTTTTAAAAATAGCATTTTTTAAAAGTATGTATTTTTATTGATTTCAGAGAGGATGGGAGAGGAAGAGATGGAAACATCAATGATGAGAGAGAACCATTGATAGGCTGCCTCCTGCACACCCCACACTGAGGATCGAGCCCACAATCTGGGCATGTGCCCTGGACTCGGAATTGAACCATGATCTCCTGATTCACAGGTCAGCACTGGATCACTGAGCCATGGTGGCTGGGCAAAAAATTAGGATTTTTTTATGGCATCAAATACTTGTTCTCTTAGATGAGCCCCTCAACCTTTCTGGGCTTTAGTTTCTGTAAAATAGCGTGGATGAGCTGGATGGTCAGAGTCCTATCCAGACGTAAAACTATGGTTCCAGCCGATGACTGGTTGCCCAATGGGGCAGCTTCCTTTTCTTTATTCTAAGAGAAAGTACTTTAAATCCTGAATGATAGCATCTGTAGAATACATTTCACATACATTATCTCTTGTAATCTTCATAACCATTCCGAGAAATAGGCATATCCATTTTGCAGATAAAACCAAGGCTCAAAGAGGTCAAGGACATAGCCAAGGTGTCTCTGGTAAGCTGGCTGAGCTGAGATTTAAACCAACCCAGCTTCTCAGCTCCAATTCCATCCCTCCTTCCCCGGTGCCTCGTAGCAGCAGGCATCATTATCTTAGTTGGTTTATAGAAGCAGACAAGCTTCCAATGTGATTAATTTCTCTTGCTGTCCAGATGATCACTGATCATTCTGAGAACAACTCCACAAGCAGCCAGAGAGTCCAGAAGGAATTTTACCACCCACCAATGGGTTCTTTTTTAAGTGAACTTACAGGGTCAGGCTCTGATGTTTATATGAAAAGAGATAAAACACACCTGTTCTCTGGGACTATACTTTAAGGAAAGGAGAATATATGACTTATTTTGGATAGGATATTTATAACTTACTAATCTATAAACTAAATGATGAATTACTGAACATCAGAAGTCTGCAGGCCCTGGCAGCATACAGTTTACACCCTGATCATGCATCCCAGCGCCAAGAGGAGAGGAGAGATGGCTGTGACAGGTGGGGATGGGCTCCTTGCTCATCACACCCCATTGCTGATGAGTAACTGCTGCAGAGCTTGGGGACACATACCTGCCATCTCCATCTCCAAGGCCTAGAGTTGCTATAGCAGGAGGGGGGTTGACATCCTCTGGGCCTCCCCCTGCCTTTATGGTTATGTCCTGTGCATCTAGCACAGAATCTGGCCTGTAACAGGCACCCAATAAATATTTTCTGCATCCTGTTGTTGATTAATGAAGTTGAAGCCTGAAGAGGTGAAGTGACTTGTTCAGAGTAAAATAACTAATAAATGACAGAGCCCAGACTTCTGGTCTCCTTGGTTTCATCTGTTAGATTTAATTCCAATAAAACTAGAAATATGGACTTTGTTGGAGGTCAGAAATATCACTGCACATGGGAAAATCACTGTTTTAATTGTGTCTCAAAATGTCTGGGATCCAACATAAATACATCATTCATATAAAAAGCAGCCAAATATGTCTTTTTGGATGAGTAGTGATATAGGTAGAATGGCTGGAATAGCGCTGGGAGTCTTTAGTTGTGGAAATCAGCCTTTGTTCCAGGGCCACTCTGAGGTCTATGGAGGTCTCTGGTCAGCCTGAACAGTCCCTTCTCTATGGCCAGCATGACTTTGGCCACCCTTATATACCCATTGGGCCACAGGCATAAGTTCCCTACAGCACCTCAATTTCTAGACACATGTTGATGGCTTAAATATGATCCAGTGATCCACCTTAAAGGAGAGACAAAGGTACATGATAGAAACAAAGATTCTGAAAAGACTTGTATCTAGGAGGGAGAAGGGTTCAGACACTTTGACTTGGTAATGAAGGAGAGGAGAAAAGAGAAAGGACTGTTAGCTCCGGAGGGGAGAGACTGAGTAATGTTCGTTGTTTTTAACATGTAGCAGGCAAGTATTTGTTGAAAAAATGAGAATTGCAGTTTTATCACATATGTTAGGCACATATTAAATGGATGCATATGTGTGTGTGTGTGTGTGTGTGTGCATGTGCGCACGTGCGCCTGCCTGCCTGCCTGTCTGTCTGCCTGTCATTGGTTGGATGGAGCAAACACTGTGTTCCCTGTTCTCTACTGGCTGAGTCACTGGTCATCTTTCTTGTTTTATCAGTAACCTAGAGTCTCCCAAACACGCTGCTTGACATGATCAATCCAAGTGGTCCCACTATATGGCTCTGACTGGCATAGAGGATGGGATCCATATACATAAAAGACATTTCCTGATGTCTACTGGGGAAGAAGTTTCCTCTCTTCTATGGAAGCCACCTGGCAGGATTCCCTCTTTCTGATGGGCAGAGCCATTGCATTGCACACATTCAGGGAGCACTGTGAGACTGTGATTTATAATAAGATATATATTTGGTCTTCTGGCACTGAGTTTCTACAAGTCTTGGAATTTCCTTACTGGTGAGAGCAATAAAGGTGTCTTTTGCTATGCTAGTGAGGTGAATTTTAGAAAGCTTCTAGGGTTGGGGGCTGGTTGCTGGGAGAACCAACCAAGTGCTTTGAGGATTGGAACTTTCTGTCCCACCACCTGACCCCTGGGGAGAGGGATTGGAGGTTGAATCACCCCTCAATGGCCAATGATCTAATCCATCATGTCTATGTAATGAAGCCTTCATAGAAGCCTGAAAGGACAAGGCTGGGAGAGCTTCCAGGTTGGTGAGCATAGAGATTTGGACAGAGCTTGAAAGCTCTGTCATATGCAGCTCTTCGTCTGGATGTTCCTGAAGCAGACCCTCTTATAGTAAACAAATCTAGAAGGGCAGATGTTGCTCTGAGTTCCGTGAGTTCTAGCCAATTAATCAAAACCAAGGAAGGAGGAGGTCCTTGGAACCTCCCATCGATAGCCAGTCAGTCAGAAGCCCAGGTGATAACATGGACTTGTGACTGGGGCCTGAAGGGGGACAGAAATAGTCCTGTGGGACTGAGCCCCTCACCTGGGTCCTTCCTACCATCTGGTACTGTCTCTGGGAAGATCATGTCAGAATTAAGCTGAACTGTAGGAAATCCAGTTTGTGTTTGAGAATTGTGTGGTGATGTGGAACCATCCGAAATGGGTGCTCAGGACCTTCGAGGTAGCGTTGGTATCATGTTTGTTCCATGAATGGTGAACTCTGAGGTTGTGCAACACGAGGACCTCTCACGGACATGAGGAATCGTATATCCCCAGAAGCTGCTGGCAGTCATCTTGTGGCCATAGGGACGCCAGCCTTAGGGTTCATACCACCCGTGGCAGACACATTGGAGATCTAGGGTGAAACCAGCTCTCTGGTGACCCTGCTAAGCACCCACACAAGCCCTGCTGAACCTTCCTACCTCAGCATCACGTGGCCCCAATGCCCTCCATTGTTTAAATCTGCTTGAATCAGGTTTCCTATGACTTGCAACCAAATAGGTCTGAAGAGATCCACCCAGAGCAATGGCTGCCTTAGATTTGCAGCATCAGTTTCATCAGTGTAGACACCCAGGTCAGACCACTTGGATCTGAGAGACTATTTTGTTCCGAGTGTCCAATTTCACACCCTATTTATAGTCTCAAGATAATTACTCAGTGTCTGTTTCAGCTTAGAATAGACATGAAAGTGTCTATACACATTTAACAATTCTCATCAACAAACTTCAGCAGAACTTCCTTTACACCAGGCACTTTGCTAAATGCAAGGTCATAAAATACAGGTTTAAAAATCAAAATGTGTTTAAAACCACGAACAAGACAAGAACCCAGCCTTCAGGACCTTATCGTTTCCTGGACAATAGGGGGTTGTAGAGGAGGTAGGAGAAAGAAGGAGGCCACAGATGCCTCCTGTCATATGAGGCACAATTGTTAAATGTAAAAAGTGATTTACTTCCAAGTTGGGGCATCGGTAAAGAGGTCAAGAATAAATTTGCCTATGAGCTGGACTTGAAGAATTCACAGAATTTCCATAGCCAGCAACGAGGGTAAGGGCATCCCAGGCAACAAAGGGTAAGCAAAGGCCAGGAGGCAGGAAATTAGGGATGAATACTCTAGTGTTTCAAGTGCTGGTGTGTGGTAGTGAGGTGGTGACGGATCAGGCTGGGAGGTAGGAAGGGCCCAGAGTTTGGGGGCCTGAAACACTTTTAAAAGGAACAGGACTTTCTTTAATAAGAGGATAGTCTTCATACAAATATATATATTTTGTGTGTCAGGAATTGGTCTAAGAAGATTATGTACACACACACATACACACACACACACACACACACACGCACGCACGCACTAATTTAATCTTTTATGACAACCTGATGAAGTGAGTACCATAATTATCATTCCCATTTTGCAGATGTGGAAACTGAACACAGAGAGGTGAGGTAACTTGTCCAAGCACACAATGGATCACACTGGACTGGTGAGGTGGGAGTCAAGCCCCGGCAGGCTGCTCCCAGGCTGAGTCCTCCAGGGCCCCCAGAATAGTAGCCATGTGGCTCCTGATGACTCAGGCATGACTGTGGAGGACAGAGGGCAGCCGGGCTCAGGTGGGAAACAAGAGTCTAACTAGGTCAGAGGCGGAGAGAAGGAAGGAGAGGAGATGGAGCCGAGGGAAGGACACAGATGAGGGGGACTCCCTGCAGGACGGGAAACTGGGCCACTGACCCGTGCAGTTCGCCCTGCAGTGTTTACAGGTTGAGCTTGGAGTGCCCTTTGATGGAGGATGCCCTCTGTTTCCCCACATCAGACCCAGGCTCCACCTTCATTTCCCTCTCCAGCCTGACCTTTGAAGGTGAACACATTTATGTCCCCTGTTGCATAGAACCTGATGTCAGGGAGAACCAAGTGAGAACGAGATGAGGGTGTCTAGCTTGAGGGTGGCGTGGATGATGGTGCTTTGTTGATGTGACAGCATAGGAGAGGCCAGGGCGAGGGGACTACCTGCTGGCCTGGGGTATGTGGACTGAGAGCTCTTTGGGCCACACTGTGGATGGCCAGCTGGCATATGGAAATAGAGCCTGGAGTTCGGGAGCTAGAAATGGTTCTAGCATGGGAGTGGAGAAACTAGTTAAAGTCATGGAGGAGGTGTCGGTGACACATGAGGGCCGGGCCCACGTGCCTGAAATGGACAGAGAGCTCATTTTCATTAATTTTAATCATTCAGTTGGATCCCATCCTACTCAGCAGGTTTTAACCAGACAGATTGAATCCCAAGAAACCAGTGGCTCTGGCCCCTGGCTGTGCATGAAAATCACCTGGGGAGCTTTAAAAATGCAGATGTCAGGCATCCCCCTCCCCTCCTATGAATTAAATAGAGTTATCTGGGCATGGATATCATTTTAAAGTGCCCCCTGTCCCCACAGGCGGTCTGAGAGATCAGCAACACCTGGAGAGTTGATGAGAGGATCCTAAAAGTGAAGGAAATGCCAGAGGCATGCCACGCCCCAGCCCTGAAAAGTCTGTGGAATTGTGCCTCTTACCTTACCGGAGCACAAGAGAGAGTCAGATGCCTGGTTATTCAGAGCAAATCAAATGACTGGACTCACGTCGTGCCTGTGATGGTCGAGAGCAAGGCTTCATGCTTAGACCCTAAATGTTGTATGGGGCCTAGTTCAACCCTTCCTTCTAAAGCCAGGTTTGGGCCCTAGCTGGCTTGACTCAGTAGATAGAGTGTCAGCCTGTGGACTGAAGAGTCCTGGGTTTGATTCCTGTCAAGGGCACATGCCTGGGTTTCAAGCTCAAACCCCAGTAGGGGGCATGCAGGAGGCAGCTGATCAATGAATTTCTTTCACCATTGATGTTTCTATCTCTCTCTCCCTCTCCCTTCCTCTCTAAATTAATCAAAATATATTTGGGGGGAAAAAAGACAAAACAAATAAAGCCAGGTTTGGCCCCTGTGTCAGAAGTGGAACTGAGCCTGCTGGTGGCAGGCAGGTGGCCCAGCTGTGAAAGGAGATGGGATCCAAATGCCAGGAATCCCATGGAACATTCATGCTTTTTAATGAGCACATGGTGAACTTAGCTCATCTTTGACTATAGACGAAGTCATCATCAAAGTAAAGCAAAACATAGACAGATAATTAGATTAAAGTGTTCCAAGTGACTTTAATGAGCAGCTAGGTGGCTGCCACAGCCCCAAGCTACCCAATTGAACGGCATCTCATTCACTGTGGATGATTGAAACTAAAACAAGGAGGTCACCTAATTCTAAAGATTTAAGATAGGATATGTTTTTCTGACTATAAAAGTCATAGATGCTCATTGTTGAAAACTGAAAAAGGATAAAAGAACATCAAAATCACTCAAAATCTTACTACTGCTGATAACTGTCTTATTGTGTTTCTTTCTGTTCATTTTAAAGTGCATGCATATATGACACTCATGGTTGACATCATGCTATTTTATAACTTTATGTAATTGTACTTTACATATTTTATTTTATATAATTTTATTTTTCATCAGACATGATATCATAAGCATTTCTCCATGTCATTCAAGTGCCTTAGGAGCATAGTTTTAAATAGCTTCAGAATTTTTAATTTGTATGGCTGAAATATAATTTACTCAATTGTTCTCCCAATCTTGGAGCACTTATAGCTTTCTCTTTTTTATGTTATAAATGATCCTGGTATCCTTTGTGTACAAATGTCAGGTTAATTTCATAGGCCAAGTTTCTAAAAGTAGAAACACCAGGTCAAGAGTATGAACATTTAAAATATGTATTCACAGTTCTGGTTAGATGTGTTACAGTTGGAATTAGTGGAAGGAGTTGGGAGGAGCTCTGGAAGTTGGAGAACCTGGTAGTTGACCTAGAGTCAGGCAGGCAGGACCCAGTGGATCCTCAAGCTCGGTCTCCCTGCTCCCCACGGCCAGTCTCTGTGACTGAAGTGAAACCATGGATCAATTAGCAGATAAGGGACAGAACACACACACACACACACACACACACACACACACACACACACACACACCAGGGAAGGCATTGTGGATAGAGCGTCGGTCTGTGGACAAAAGGGTCCTGGGTTCGATTCCAGTCAGGGGCACATGCCTGGGTTGCGGTCTCAGTCCAACGTGCAGGAGGCAGCCAATCATTGATTGATTGGGATCTTCGTTATATGAATTAGTCAAAAACATGCCTCTCTATAACCTCATACCCAAATTCCTCACTAGGTTCTGAAATCGCCATATAGTTAAGTAAAAGCATTTGTTTCCTTGAATAATGCAAAAGGCTCATTTCTACCTCATGTGCCTCTTCAGTGTGCCAGAGATTTGAATCTTATTCCAAAAGAATGTTTAAAAAAACACACAAAAGCTCCATATAAAAGTCTTAAAATTTCCCTTTATCAAACATGATTTAAAGGTCTTTGATTTGTAAAGTACTACAACCCCCTTTGGCTTGTGTGGGAGTGGGGGACACGGTCTTTCACTAGCTGCTGGGTGATTAGTACTTGGAGGAGAAAAACACTTTTCTCATGTAGACAGGGGAATAAACCTATCAAAGACTAGCCATTACCGTGCACAGCCTGGCCTGTTTATGGTTTGGTAAGTCAAGGAAGATAATCAAAATTATGGGGTTTTTAATGATCGTTAAATAACTCTTGATGTGCCAAGGCAGGAAGTCCTGGGTTTTATGCTTCTAAAGAAAAATTGTTTGAGGCTAAGCAGTTCTTGGCTCCTCATAACTTGAGATCATCACCTTAATCGGGAGAAGGAATCTGTAAAAAGAACCTCACCATTAGTGATGACTTCGTTATGTAAGCAAAAGAAGGCATTAAGGATCAAATGAAAACAAGACTAAAATCTCCTTTGAGACTCTGTCTCCTCCGCCCCTTCCCGTTCTGTGAGTTGACATGGCCAGATGGTTCCATTTCATCGTTCTTATCACGAATGTCCTTTCTGCAGTGGGTTTGATAAGCCCCCGAAAAAGACTCCAGCTTGTTGAGTCTGAGGACTGAACACATTCCCAGTGCTTCATTAGTTCTCAGAATCAGGAGGAGCTTGTAAAGCAGCGGACCTTGTGGCGAACGTCCTAGAACAGTGATGGCGAACCTTTTGAGCTCGGCGTGTCAGCATTTTGAAAATCCCTCACTTAACTCCGGTGCCGTGTCACATATAGAAATTTTTTGATATTTGCAATCATAGTAAAACAAAGATTTATATTTTTGATATTTATTTTATATATTTAAATGCCATTTAACAAAGAAAAATCAACCCAAAAAATGAGTTCGTGTGTCACCTCTGACACGCATGTCATAGGTTCGCCATCACTGTTAGAAATAGGTTCTGTCTAAACATATGTCTGTCCTGTCCCAAGGGTCTATCTTCCAGCTTGGCAGGGTGGGGGAGGGGAGGGAACAGAGGAGGGAAGAGCATGGAGGAATGGCCTGATGAGCCTGGCCCGCCTGGGCTGCCCTTCCAGGTCTAGAGTGGGCTGAGGGCAACACTGTGGACATTTGCTATTAATCGAGATACGTATTTTTCTCACATCCAAAAGTTCGAAAAAAGGAGACTCCTCAGTGAGTTCCCACACTCCAGGTGGCTCTCTGCCATCCTGTTTGTGAACTACATCTCCCTCTGGCCACAGGGTGGCTGCAGGGCCTCCAGAATCATGGTCTTCACATGACAGCTTCCCAGACAGAAGGGACAGAAGAAAGCAAAAGGCTTTCCTTCGGTGTCTGGCTACTTTCTACCAGGAAAAAAATCCTTCCTAGAAACTCCCAGCCAACTTCCTCTTATATCTCTTTAGGTCACCTGACCCAGATGTGGGTCACCTGACTGCCACAGGCTTCCTAGGTAAAGGGACCTAGGCCTGTTGTGAGTGGTCTAGACCGGCTGGCTGCATTCATCTCCTGGGGCGGAGCACACTGCTTTCTGGACAAAAGGGAGGCTCTGCTAACAAGAAAGGCGAAGGACTGGCTGCCAGAGAGGCAGCTTCCAGGGACTGGAATTAACAAGTCACTTTACAAAGTAACCTTCAGTAGGTGACATGACTTCATGTTATACAATTAAAAAGGGAGCCCTGGTCAGGTTTGCTCAGTGGATAGAGCGTTGGCCTGCAGACCAAAGGGTCCTGGGTTTGATTCTGGTCAAGGGCGCCTACTGGGGTTGCAGGCTCCTCCCTAGCCCAGGGCCCTGGTTGGGGGCTTGCAGGAGGCAACCAATCAATGTGTTTCTCTCACATCAATATTTCTCTCTGTCTTTCCCTCTCTCTAAAAATCAATGGAAAAATATCCTCGGGTGAGGATTTAAAAAAATAAAATAAAAGAAGAAGAAGAAGAAAGAAAAGGAAAGATCAAATGGACCAAGTTAAAGCAGGAAGCAAGTTTACTAAGTACCTGTCATGTGCCTGGCGCAGCACTTGGCTGGTGTCGGATTCAAAGCCCTAGGGATGTTTGCTGTGGGCCTTACCTGCGAGGAATTACAAGCTGCCTGGGTAACCTGAGAGAACAATAGGAACCAGAACATTCCTTTGGGCTACAGTGGGAGGTAGGGAAAATGCTGACGTGGGAAATCAGGATGGGGACACATCCTTGCAATTTGGAATCAGGAGAGGGCTTCAAGGGAGAGGTGGATTTGGGGCCAGGTGGGATATTTAGATAAAAAGAGAAGACATGCCAGGTGGGAGGACATTGCAGATCTGGGGGAAGGACGTGTCAAAGGCTAAAACAAGAGTGCATGTGTTTGGGGGAGGGAGGGCCAGTCTGCTGAGGACACCTGAGTTTGGAGCAGCTTTGGAAAGCCACTGATAGTGTTACAGAATTTACCAGGAGTACCCGGAGATACAGGAAAAATCCATTTATTTTCAGATGTTTCACACGTACTAGTACAGTGACTCAGGGGGTCAGTTCTCCAAATCCTGAGTAAGCCAATGTGGAGGAAGCTTTCTCTTTATATCCTTTGGTTTCTTTGTCCCCCAAATAAGGATCAGACTTCCGGGCCTTCCTCGATCTTTGCAAAAAGCTATGTGTGTTGGGATGGGGGCCATGAGATCACACCTAACAGCTTGGCCTGGCACCAGCACTGATAACCCCCTCCAGGGGTTGTGTATTGTTCATGGTTTATGGCCTCTGTAAAATGGGAGTATTTAGGTAAACAGGTCTTGAAAGACCAGATAATTAAGAAGGGGCAGTGATCCAGGGGTGGGCAAACTTTTTGACTGGAGGGCCACAATGGGTTCTTAAACTGGACCGGAGGGCCGGAACAAAAGCATGGATGGAGTGTTTGTGTAAACTAATATAAATTCAAAGTAAACATCATTACATAAAAGGGTACGGTCTTTTTTTTGTTTTAGTTTTATTCATTTCAAACGGGCCGGATCCGGCCCCACAGCTGGATTTGACTATAGGCTAACAGGAATGTGCGTTAGGGATACAGAGTCCGGCTGCTAGCACCACCCTCCCCCACAAATGTCTTATTTTCCTCATCATTAGAATTTGTGGAACGTTAACGTTCGAAAGGGCACCTTTGAGAGCAGGATGGTGTCTGGCAAGTGAGTTTTGCTTCATGAATTTCCCTGGAAGGACGTTGTTGTTGTTGGCAGGGCAGTCTTGCGTCTAATGCTTACAGATAAAAGCCCTCAGTTTGTTGGTTTGAAACATTGCTGATGGGGGTGCAGCTGGGCTGCCGCCTTCAGGGGACAAATGACCATTTGTTGTGCACATAGATTGCACAAAATCAGACATTTCCTTGTAGCTCAGTTCTTATTTACACAGCATTGCATTCAAAGAAAGAGCAACCCAGCCCTGGCCTTCCTTGAAAAATCACATCCACCTTTATTATAGGTTTTCTTATAGGGTGCCTAGTGTCCTCTTTAGACATCTTGCCCTTAGCCCAAAGGTTCCCCTTCCCAGCAGCTGCTGGACCCTCTCCCTTGGTATCCCCAGAACAACATGCTTCCTTCCCTTTTTTTAAAAATATATTTTATTGATTTTTTACAGAGAGGAAGGGAGAGAGATAGAGAGTTAGAAACATCGATGAGAGAGAAACATGGATCAGCTGCCTCCTGCACATCTCCTACTGGGGATGTGCCCACAACCCAGGTACACGCCCTTGACCGGAATCGAACCTGGGACCTTTCAGTCCGCAGGCTGACGCTCTATCCACTGAGCCAAACCGGTTTCAGCGTTCCTTCCCTTTGACTCCCCCTATGACTTGTTCTCACATCACACCTTCCCCAAGATCCTGTGCCCTCTGTGTGTGCAAAGATCCTCAGTTATAAAGTGGATGCAGGGGTAGTTTTGTAGATTTTTAATTTTATTTCTGCATAAAATTCTCCCTGTGGCTGATGACTTCGGGAGTCCTTAAGGAATGAGGTCAGCTGATCCTCTGAAGTACATCCCAGGTTCTTATCCGGTGAGGAAATCAGATGTTGTTCAACCAGATCTTCCCCCCATACCCATCCCTCTTCACTTCTCTCATTTTCTAACTTCCTTTTCTAGGGCTAGCTCACTTGTTCCAAGTACACGGACCTGCTTGCTTTCCCTTGGACACATTAAGCATGATCTTGCCTCTGCACGATGGCCTTTGCATTTGCCATTCCATCTGCCTAGAACACGTTTTACTTATACATCTGCTCTATTCTCTTCCTTTTCCCATTTAGGTACTCTGCTCAAAAGTCACACATAGCAGTGAGGCCATCCTTCGTTATTCAATTATTAAAATAACATTCTTCTCCACTAAGTTTCACTCCCCTGACTTTTCCCCATGGCACTTATCACCTATGCCAAAAGTTCTCACACTCTAGCACAGCGATAGCAAACCTTTTGAGCTTGGCGTGTCAGCATTTTGAAAAACCCTCACTTAACTCTGGTGCCGTGTCACATATAGAAACTTCTTGATATTTGCAACCATAGTAAAACAAAGATTTATATTTTTGATATTTATTTTATATATTTAAATGCCATTTAACAAAGAAAAATCAACCAAAAAAATGAGTTCGTGTGTCACCTCTGACACGTGTGTCATAGGTTCGCCATCACTGCTCTAGCAGATGTGAGAGTCACCTGGAGTGAGGTGGGCAGGCATGTTAAAATCCAGATTCTCGGCCCCACTCTCAGTTTCTGATTCAGGAAGTCTGGGGGGGGGGGGCTGAGAATTTGCATGTTTCAGAAGTTCTCAGGTGGTAATGCTGATACTGATTCCAGGACTACATTTTCAGAATCACTGTCATATATCTAATCTGCCTGATTGTCTATCTATCTATCTATCTATCTATCTATCATCTATCTATCATCTATCTATCTATCTATCATTTCAAGTTTGTTGGCTTTTAGTTGTTTATTACATTTAAATCATTTTAATACTGATCTTTCTCCAATTATATTCTCTTTTCTCTATACATTTTGTTTATTTGCAATTCCCTCCTCCCTTTAATCTGTCATATGAACTTTTCAAAAACCTGGCTTTCATTTTTCATATTCATTATACTCTTTCTCTTTGTGGCTCTCATTGTTCACACCCCTTATTTTCTTTTTTTCTTCCTTGTTTTTGGGTGCTCTATTACTCTTTACCTTCCTGAGTTGAATACTTAGCTTGTTTTCCATCTCTCTTGCTTTTTGTGACATGTATTTATTTAAAGCTCCCACTAGCCCTCTAAGCACTACTTTAGCTGCATCCATTCATTTTGACATGTAATGCTCTTCTTGCCATAAAGCTCTGTGGTTTTTTCTTTTTTCTTTTTTTCTCTGTGTTTTTAATAATTTCTTATTTGCTCTTGTACCCAAATGTTGTTTAGTTGGATTTTTTATTTTTTTGGTTTCCAGACATGTGGAATTTTTTTTAAAGCCATCATTTTGTAGATTTTTAATTTCATTGCACTGTGGTCAGAGAACCGTCTGCATGATGTGAATGCCTTGAGATGTCTTGATCTTTTTTAGCAAAACCCAAAGCATGTCCAATGTTTGTAATGTTTCATATGAGCTTGAATGAATGTGAATTTTATTTATTTGGAATGAAGATACCTATACTATATGTTCACGCATTTAATATACAGGGTGGGGCAAAAGTTGGTTTACAGTTGTTCATACAGAACAAGACATGCTGGTTATGATTCTTACAATAACTTTATTAGCTGTGTTTCACATACTCACAACTGTAAACCTGCTTTGCCCAGCCTGTATATTAGAACACTTATATTAACATATTAGTACTTCTTAATCATGTCATTCAAACCTGTACATGTGATTGTTGTCTGCTTGACCCATAATTTCCTTCTCTGTTTGCTCTCATTTTTCCTCCTGAGATTCCTCTTAGAGAGATGGTGACATGTCTATCCCTTAACCCTTCTCTCATTCTTCTCATCTCTAGCCTTTCCTGATGCCTACTGGGATAATTCTTTATCTGAGAATCCAGCTTGTACATTCAGACTTCGTATCCACTGTTTCCTGGCCCACAGTAAGGATCGGGGTAGGCATCAGGCCAGGGAATGTGAGGACGAGAAAATAACTCAAATAAAGCTCTTTCTCATGATTGGCGCTTCCACTATGCCCCGGGCTCTCTCCAGCATAAGGTCATCAACACCCCCCCAACATGACCCCAGCCAACGGGGTTCCCACCAAGACCCTCCCCGAGGATGTCTCACAATGTCTGTGTTTTTTGGCTGAGAACACTTGAGATCTATCAACTTCCCCATCCCTCCTGTAACATCCACAGCCCTGGGGTCCATGAATAGTCATTTCATGTCCATCCTGGCTTGTCTGTGGGTCCCATTTCACTGTTTTCATAGCCACTGCTTGTCTTAATTTTAATCTTTTCAAAATCACGCAAGAAAGAAAATACCAAGAAGTGTGGGATCATTTTATTAGCAACAAATGTCTGTCAATATTAATTTCTCCCGTGTGTGATATATGAGTGAGATAAGTGCCAAACTATTATATTTGACTTAAACAACAGGAACAGCAAAGAAGGAACTGAAATTTTTGGCTAGTAAAGTAGCTACGTTTTCTCAGCGAAGTTGACCTGCTGAAGTTCAGAGGTCTGGAGTGAAAAACTTCAACAGAGTTTGAGACAAGTACTGAATCTGGGAGGACAAATTTCTCAGGATAAATTCCCTGGATTTTGGCTGAGTTGTTTCTTCATAGAGTTGCTTCATAGAGTTCACAATAAAAAAAATATAGGATATCCAATTAAATTTGAAAAATAGCTTTGAATGCCAAATTTTGGTAATTTATTTACTTTTAAATAGCTGAATACAGGACACTTAAGGAATCCTGGTGAAGTCAGTGTATGACACAGGACAAATCACTAAATATGGGACCGATCCTGTGTACATAGGTCACCTGGCAACCGTTTTTCCATCCACTGGCACTATTAGACTCAGGCATAATGGTTGCTCACAGTCATGAGAAAGGCCTTCCTTCCAAAAGTGTGACCCATCACACCAGGGGGGAGAACATTTGCAATTGGGAACATTTTGGAAACTCCAGGACAAGTATTTGCATAAAAATAGGCCTTCTGAACAGCAGAAACCCTCAACCCTGGGGCCTACCAGCGTTACCTGCGGATTGGGTTGCCAGATAAAATACAGGGTGTCCAGTTACATTTAAATCTCAGATAAATGGGAGTAATTTCTTAATATAAGTATATTTCAAATGCTGCATAGGATATACTTATAGTAAAAAAAAAAAAAATTGTTTATCCGAAATTCAAATTTGACTGGGTGCTCTGTAACTTTATTTGCTAAACCTGGCAACCGTACCTGGTGAGTTTTTAAGACATACCCCTGCTTGAGCCACAGTCTAGGGCCCAGCCGTGGGCAAACTACGGCCTGTGGGCCGGATCCGGCCCATTTGAAATGAATAAAACTATTGAAAAAAAAGACCGTACCCTTTTATGTAATGATGTTTACTTTAAATTTATATTAGTTCACACAAACACTCCATCCATGTTTTTGTTCCGGCCCTCCGGTCCAGTTCAAGAACCCATTGTGGCCCTCAGTCAAAAAGTTTGCCCACCCCTGGCTAGGCAGTTAAATCAGAACCTGACGGGCCCATCTCTTTGTCCAGTTAGGAATCTCCCCGGTGACCCTAGGGTGCCCGCAGGGTTGAGCATCCCGCCTCTGGAGTTTCCAGGGACCTTCTCCAGCTTAAATTTTCATGTGACTCACCTTGGACTTCAGGGAAACCTGTGGAAATGGGTCAGTCGGGGTCTGTGGGCTGACGTAGGGCAAACTTCAGGTGCATCGTGCTCGTGGGTGGAGTTCCCAAGGCCTTTGCTTTCTTTATCACCCAGCACCCCACCCTGGTCCCTTCAAGCCCATTGTATGCGCGTGCGCATGGGCCCACACCTACACACGCTCTTTCTTTTTTCAATTCTTAGGGAAAGTCCAGATGTTCTGGTCACTGGTAAGATCAGCAGGGAAGTCTGGCTTGTTCCTCTGGAGTTGCTTAGTCCAGATGCCAGCCTTTCAGGGTGTACCCGCGACAGGAGCTGGTCACTACTGAACGCTGTCAGGTATGGAGCTTTGGAAAAATCACCTGAAAGTTGCCATATGCTACAGAACTGCCCTCCAAATACTAAGGAGAAATGGGACGGATGGGTCCCTGCGCTTGGCCCTCCAAAGAGGTGGGGGCCGATGAGTGGGGAAAGCAGAGATGCTTAGAGAAGGTTTGATTCCCATCTCAGTTCCGCCACCTAGCAATGGCGTGGCTTAGCCGGACGCTTCACTGGCCGGCCGCAGTCTTCTCCTCTGGAAATTGGGCTGGTTGCCCTGCAGAGGGCTGCCGAGGGTCAGTGAGAGATGCTGACGCACCCCGCACAGTGCTTGGCGCAGGGCAACTGCCCATCCATCGGTGTCGCCCAGCTCTGCCTTCAGGGAGAGTCTGTTTCCAGGACAACGCCCGGCCCTCAGCATCCAGGCTCTGCGGGAGGAAGGCGGCCACAGCAGCGAAGGCAGAGCTGCCAAGCTCCGCAGCAGCGGCCCAGCCCGTTGATGGAGAATGGCATTTACAGCCGGGCGCTTTCCAGGGTCGCATAGTTCAACAGCACAAAACAAATCACACCAAAATACCAGCGCACGCCCCTCCCTGGAAAAAGTATTTACTATGAGTTTTATGAGAAGTTGACTGAACTGTTGAAAGAATGTTGACATGAGGAGCCACTTCTGAAAGCTCTCTCAGGCTTAGAAACCTTTGGGCGCGTTATTAGCACCCTCTCCTTCAGCGGGGCTCTGGGCCGCCCGCCGGCGTGCCTGCACGAGGCCCGCTCCCGTGGGGTGAGCCGGAGGATCGCTGTCACCTCCCGGGAACACGTGTCCATTCCAAACGAGTCATCGCCGGGCCATCAGGAAATGCCTCTCACCTGGTACCCCCGGCGGGATGGCACGCAGGGAGCGCAGTGTTTGACACCGAATGCCAAGCGTGCAGACATGTGCTCCAGAGGCTGGGGATGGTGCTCTGGCGTTATCTTGTGATTGAAAAAATGAATTCAACTCCTGGATCTTCAAGTGTAAAGTGAGCAGGGAATGGATTCCGCCTGACTAGTGTGGCCAGACGTGGATTGCATTGTTTTGTGAATAATGATATAATCCAGCTCAAATCTATTTTAGTGTGTGTTGTGCACATATATGTGTATAGGTTAGATTATAAATAGAGAGTACATATATGCATGATATGTGTTAAATACATTGTGCTAAAAAATATGCTCTCTGTGTGTGTGTGTGTGTGTTCTGTATAACTCCTAAAAATAAGGTGATTAAGGACTATTCAATGACAAGGGGAGGTAGTAAAGTAAGAAGTTGAAAACAATTATAAAACAGTATGAGAGTCTGATCCTACCTTTGTAAAATTACACACACACAGAAAACATACCAAGCAAAAATTAGTATACATAACGATAATTAGTTAGTTATATCTGGGTGGTTGGATTACTGGTGATTCAGCTTTCTTCAGACTTTTCTGTATTTTTTACATTTTCTTCAATAAATGTTTTATTTTTTATAACTAGGAAGCTCCCCCTGCGCCCCCCCCCCCCCCCCCCCCCGCCAATATATATGATTTGGGGAAATGGGATGGAAACCCTGGTGTTTTCTCTGGCTGTGAATCATCAGCTGCCTTGCCTTCTGGGTGTGATGGCGGAGACCTCACAGTTTCCGCGACTGGCCTGGCAGGGCGAGGGGTGCCACCTCCAGCAGGTGGGCAGAGCTCAGAGTCACCTCCAGCAGCGCTGCCTCGTCCAGTGAAGAAAGCGGGGCCTGCCTGGCACCCGGCTTTGCACTTGACGGTGAAAAGGGGAAAGTGACACCTGAGGCCCAGACGGAGCCCTGCAGGCCCCGTGCTGGCCGGGTGTTCCGCGGCCGCCACGGTGAAAGCCTCGCTAGTTTTTGACAGAGCCCCGCGTGTCCACTGGGCCTGCAAATTATGTTGCTGGTCTTGCGTGAACCTCTGACCGCTCCAACGGGAGGTCAGAGGTTATACAAGGGAGCAAAAAGAGTAAAACCACAGTTTCGTTTTCCACTGCTTCACAGGCCTGGTCTGGAGAGCACACCCAGGTTGAGGGTCCTTGGGATGTCATATTTCTCCCATGGCATTTCACACTTTCTGTTTATTTAAAACGCAGAGCAGCCTGGCCCGTGTGGCTCAGTGGTTGAGTGTTGACCTATGAGCCAGGAGGTCACAGTTCAATTCTTGGCCGGGGGACATGCGGGAGGCAGCCGATCAATGATTCTCTCTCACCATTGATGTTTCTATCCCTCTCTCCCTCTCCCTTCCTCTCTGAAATCAATACAAATATATTTTAAAAAAGAAAGAAAAAAAACATAATGCAAAGCAAGGCAAACAAGCTCAATACCAGGTTGGTGGTGGCTTCCACTCAGTGGATCTATGTTTTTTATCCTCTGGAGGTGGTTGTGCGGGGGAGGAGGGGTCCCTTTCCCGGCCACACATCCCCAACTGGGGGCCCTGGTGGCACACGTGTGCCCTGTTCTCAAAGATGTCGAGTGACCCCGTGTCGTCAGAGGGGAAGGGCTGCCCCTTCCCACTTTTTGGCTGTGCCTTCCAGGCGTGTGACTTACTCTTCTTTGTTTGTTTCGTTAAAGAGTAGTTTTACTCAACACCAAAGGGTGCCGTCAATACAGTCCACCTGCGCGGCTGGCTTGGCACACTCTTCAAAAGAAAAAGTTTGCGTTCCATCCTGAATTACTTTACGGAAGCTGCACATTGAAAGCAGAAGACAAACAAGCTCATTCTTGACTCAGTCTTTTGCCAGAAAGAGGCAGAAAATCATTAGCCCAGTCGCCCCCAGGACGGCCGAGACGTTGGTTTGCACGGTGTCTCACACTGTTTCACGGGCCTGCCTGGTGGGCCTGCGGCTGGCGAGCCTGGCGAGGCCTGGCCTGGCCTGGGCAGCTGGGGCCTGCGGTCGCCTCCGCCGGCTGCCGGCGTTCCCCGCTGAGCCCAGCTTGTCATCTCCGTGTGGGCTCAGCTCCGGAGAGCTGGCCGTGGGCTCAGCGTGCCCTGCTCAGCTTGGTCTCCCTGGACCCTGTCCCCGGCGCAGGACCCGGCTTCTCCGGTTACAAAGGATCGCCTGCCGCAGCTGTTGGGGTCCGGTCGCTTCGCACCTGCTCCGCGCAGTTCGGAGTGCCCCTTGTTTCTGATGAGCTGCTCACCTCGTAAATCCACCCTCTCCCTCTCTCAGCACTCGGCCGCCACTCTCCTGTGTCCCCGCTCAGCCCCTCGCGCACCGGGAGGCCTCTTTGAGCGCCTCTGTTTATGTAAAATTCCCAAATAATGATGGACAGAGGATAACAGTTGGATCCTGATAAAAGCAGCCGTCCTGAGGGACAGTGGCCTTCCCGTCACACCCCCAGGTGCAGACTTGTGAGAAACCGGGCTCACCTTCTCACCCTGGGGAATTGTTTGTTTTCCCTTCCTGAAATGGCTGCCTGGGTTCTTTTCCCCTCAAAGAGTTTTCAACGCAACTAATGGCTGGAAATGCTGAAAGCCCGGAGCTCCAGGGCACCTCTGTCACTGCAGGGCTGCTCCCCCCAGGAAAGTCTTCAGTGAGGGAGCCAGACCCCAGGCTTCCAGCCCTCACCAGCCTCTCCGCCGAGGACAGAGCTGCCTTCCTCCCTTGTCTCCAGGCTGCAAAGAGCCTCCCCTCTGCGGGTTCAGACGGCGGCATCAGTGCTTCTAGAATAGATTCTCTAGAGCTGAGTTTGCTAAAACCTAACTATGTCAGTGAAAGTAAATGTTGCCATAACATCGTGCAAAAACAATAGAGAATCTTTCCTCCAGGTATGTTTGGGGTGGTCTGATTGGGGTGTACAAGACAGACACTTTGGGAGTCCTCACAGTGATGCTGACAAAGAGATGGACAGGCATCTTCTGGCATCACCAAAACTGCCATGCAGAGCCAACTGGGAGAGGCATGCCATTGGTATTAAGACACCATGGACAGCACAGGAGATAAGTGTTGCTGAGAATGTGAAGTCAGAACCCTCATACATTGCCGTTGGGAATATAGGATGGTGACTGTGCTATGGAAAAGAGTGTGGCAGGCTCTCAAAATGTTGATCATCGAATTAGCATGGAACATAGCAATTCCACTCCTAGTTATCTATCCAAGGTAATGAAAAGATAGGTTAACACAAAGTCTTGTACATGAATGGTCATGGTAGCATTATATGCAGAATAGCTCAGAAATGGATACAACCAAATCCCATTAAGGGATGAATGGATACACAAAATGTGATATACTTATAGCATGGATATCATTCAACAACAAAAAGGAATGAAGTACTGATGTGTGTCACAATTTGGATGAAGCGTAAAAGCACGCTACTTAAGCCAGTCACCTGAGACCATGCCTTAAGTAGGCATCTCTACAGAGAGATGGCTAGAGTAGAGGACTGGCTGCTTGGCCTGAGGCTGGAGGCCTGGAGAGTGATGCTACTGCATATGGGGAGGATAATGGTCTCACAACTCTGAGTACTCTAAAAACCATTGTCTACTTTAAATGGGTGAATTTTATGGTATGCAAATTATCTCAATTAAGCTGCTTTAAAAAAAACAAAAGACACCCTGAACAGAAAAAAAAAATAGTCATTTCAATTGTAAATGCATAATAAAAACAAAAAAAAAATCACACAAGTCCAGACCCTCCCAATTGGAAATATTGATCAAGGTAGATTTGGGTAGCTTGGCCCAGGGTTTTTGTTTAATGGATGTTAAAGGTTCTGCCAAGGAATGACAAGTTCACAGCTGGTCTAGCAGAGTAAGTTATCTGGTGACAGGCTTCCTGAACAGAGAGGCCCGATGTCCCCTAGTGGCTGGACCCCTGGGCCTGGAGGTAAGCACCCACCCTGGCTCTAGCACACACTTGAGGGCGGAGCCTCGGGTGCCCGTGCTGAGCTTAGAGGGCTCTGCCTCTGACCCCTCAGCTAAATCTGGCCCAGGCAGCCAGCCACAGTGCGCAGAGGATCGCTGTGAGAACTACGTTCCTTGTATAAAAACCTTTCCATTTTGAAAAATTGCTCCAGGTTCACCTGCATGTGTCACTTTATTTGGGCCATTTGGCTGGAAGATGGATGGAATTTTTCAACATGACCATTTTACAGCTTGAAAGATAAACTGTTTTTTGTTCTTATTCAAATATTCCACTTGTTGCTAAGATTCTGCCAGTGGAGTTGAGCTTCACCCTGAGAATTATTTACACTGTCTTCTATAACTCACTCTGGGTATTGTCATGGCCTGAGAAATGGACCCTTTCTGTCAGCAACCTCAAACTCTTTGGAGTTGTTAACATCCTATTTTTGTTCGTGAAATCCTCCTCATCAACCTGGGTGTGAGCCTGAATTCTAAGCCTCACCTCTAGCACTGAATTGTGCATTCTGTTGAGCAAATACCAATGAAAAATTAAAGAGTGCTGGACTGGACATTAGGGAACCCTCGGTTCAACACTTCGATTCTACACATTAGGGCCAAAGCGCCTTTGGAAGAGTGGCAGTCAAGTCCACAAGCTAGTTATTTCGGGCCTTGGTTGGCTCATCTTTAAAATGGGGTGGATACTATTTTCCCTTCATTGTTGTCATTGCTTCATTCATGGAACTGTTGTAAGGATAAAGTCAGATCATCTACGTAGATGTGTTTTGAAAAAGCTTTAGGAGAACTAGATAAACAGTGCTTTTAATAAAGGCATGCAAACTCAAATGAATTTTATTCTGAGAAGGTTAGCGTCTCCACTGGAAAGTCTGAGACCCTAGACATCATTAGAGTGGACACGTCTTACGCTTGTCTGATAAACATCGCGTGACCGGAGGAGCTAATTCAGTTTTTTCAAGTCCAGAAGGAAAACTGTGCTTCATACACTGTGTTCCCACATATCTTTTAAATATTCATCGGCTGTGTAATGTTTCACTCAGAGGAGGTTGTAAGAATTGGAGCAATGGGGGGAAAGCTTTGACATGGTTTCCTAATGAGGAAGAAGGGGTCTGAAAAGTGCAGCTGTGCCATGTCACGGGGAAGCCACCACAGGAGAGGGCTTGAGACAAGGCAGAGGTCTGGCTCCAGAAAATGATAGTGGCAAACTTGAAATAGCTGTAAACCACTGATGCGGAGACGGAAAGATGGGACAGTTTAGACCTTCTCGGTTTCAATGCGAATGGAGGGAATGACTCTGAGGATTGTATGATGTTCTCATAGCAATGACAGCTTTCCAAGCCCATGCAAGCGTGTCATTTGTATCAAATTTACCCATAACCAAGAGGGGCGATGTGTCTTAGGTGAAAAATCAGGCTAAAGGACTATGGAAATACACACAGAAATTCCCACATGGGAAGTACCATGAAGAAACTTGGATGAAAGTAAGATGGTACTAACATGCACACCTCTTGATGCCACCTTTAACAGGGGTGGGGAACCTTTTTTCTGTCAAGGGCCATTTGGATATTGATAACATCATTCGAGGGCCATACAGCATTATCAACTTAAAAATGAGCCTGCTGTATTTGGTCAAACATTTACTTAACTCACTCCTAAAGCCTTGGCAGGGCCAGTCCAAATGATTTTTTGGGCTTTATACTGCCCGCGTGGGATGTTCCCCACCCCTACTTGAAGAGGGGCCAGATGCTTCTGTCATGCTCCATGAAGCTAGTTCCACTTACAGAATGAATTGCAACTTTGCTCCCTGCTAAGAGAGAAAAATACAATCGTTCTGGCAGATTTTCTGCAAAGCTGAGTGAGGTTTAGAATTAGACTGCTGTCTTTATGCTTAAGCTCACAACTGAAAGCATTTTCAGTGCAAGTGAAGAAAAAGTTTGGAGGTATCTGCCCAATCCGTGCTCTCCTTCTCTCGGGGACCATTCCTAGGGATGGGCTCCTATGGCATATCTTTATTGGGTAACCTCTCCTTCATTGTCAAAACTGATTGGACCAGTGAGGGGACACCCAACCCAGGCTGAGTCCATCAAATTTTCTTCTTCCAGAACCTGGAATTAGGGTTCTGAGATGCTGGCCAGATTCAACTGAACGTTTGAGCTAGGCTATGATGTGAAGTGGAATCTCAGACAGAAGCAGAGAAGACTGGTAAGCAGAAAGGGGAAAAATAGAATGGTGCAGGTACACGGAGAAAAGCAGAAGCAGAGACCACATGGCCCCAGAGAGAGGAAGAAACTGAATTGGTTCTGAAAGCTTCACAGTTTCTGGTCTACCAGTAAGTCATTATAAGGTCCAGCTCTACTTCCTGCCCTAAGGTGCACACATTTTCTGAAGCTAGTTTCCACTATTTTCAATTTGACAACTTTATCCAATATCTCAGGGAATTTTGTAGATGAGAAAAGATCGGATGGTTATCCTTTTTTTTAAAATAAAATATCCTTCTTGATCCCCCCAATTTTTTCTGAGCACTTTGTTTTAGAAAACTTTAAACTATAACACATTTTTTAAATGTCATATGAATATCATTTGCATTATTACATACAAATGCCACTTTAGCCGGGGATGGCACGATCCTTAAACCACAGTGTAGTAGAGGCTCACTGAGTATTTGTCAAATGAATGAAGGACTCTTCCTTTGACAGCTACTCACTAAGCCCGAACGCCAAATTAATCCTACATTTCTAAAATTAATGGTGAATGTTCTTGGAAGATTATTGTGTCTTTCATCAACAAGTAAATGAAACATTTTTATAGATTTCCTAGACCACATGGCCCGCATATGCCATGCAGTTGTATTATTTCCACAGAAGAGATTTATTGTCTCCTATTAGCAATCAGGAGAGGAAGAATGGTGTTGGACCTTTGAAGATGTAGTTTATAGAGAGAACTAGTGGTTGAAGTTCTTACATGGGGAACTTTTAGTTTAGGACTTATTCATTTGCCGTGTAGATACTTAAATGTAAGGGTAAAGTGATTTACTTCATTTTAGAGTTAGTCCTGGAATCAAATCCTGCTCAGTGTCTGGGAAGATGAATCTAAAGCAGCGGTTCTCAACCTGTGGGTCGAGACCCCTTTGGCGGTCAAACGACCCTTTCACAGGGGTCGCCTAAGACCATCCTGCATGTCAGATATTTACATTATGATTCATAACAGTAGCAACATGACAGTTATGAAGTAGCAACGAAAATAATATTATGGTTGGGTCACAACATGAGGAGCTGTATTTAAAGTGCCAGAAGGTTGAGAACCACTGATCTAAAGCCTTTTTAAATGGCATGACATCATTTCCAGAACTACCTTGAAATTGTCTGTGAAGAGCATCTCAACTGCCCAGAGGAAGAGGAAAGTTAGCCTTTATTGGATGCCTTCACATTCATGAGTGACCACCTAAGGTTGATTTACAGGGGTCCTTATGGATGCAAGTGGGGTCCACCAACCCCATCTGTCATTTGATAGGGAAATGGTGGCCTCTGGTTATTCCCACATTAGCTACACAGCCTTTTGGCCTAGAAACTTTCTAAAAGTTAATTTGGTAAGAGATTCTTCTGAAATATTCCCCTGCAACTGCCCATTTTGAGTCCCCCATTAGCAATGAAATAATTCCTAGCCTATGATTTTAAAAGGATGGGTGCTGTGTATTTTCTGAAGCTGTAGGACACGTGAAGGCTTTCTTGTGACTGATTATGTAAGAAATTGTTGAGTGATTTTTATAGCAATATTAGTTCTGTTAAGCATAATTTAATTTATGGAATAAAAGAATGAGACTAATGAGTTACTTTAAAGACACAAAGGGAAACCACAAAGACAGTTTCTTTTGCTTTGTCTCTAACATGCAGAGTCAAATTCTCATTTGGTTCCACATCTCTGTAGGACAATAGATAGGTTTGTATTTATCATGCGCCTGGCAGCAGAGATGTTTATGGGAAAGCAAAGTTTATTTCCTGATGTCTGTATCAGAAAATAAGCTACAAGTAACAACTCCCATCCCCTAAACAATAGCTTACACAAACTTTCAAAAAGTCTAGAAGATAGTGGTTAATGGCTTTGGCAAAAATGGCTTGAAGACACAAGATCTGAGAGGAACAAAGGCGTAAAATGGTGCAGAGGCCTGTCCTCATTTAAGCCCCACCCACAAGACTCTGTGCCACCCTGGGGGCTGGTACTCTGGGAAACGTGGATTATTAGCTGGGCGCATTGCGCCTCCCAACAAAATGATGGTTTGTGGGAGAGGGCTGCCCCAAAATTACTTCAAAGCAAAGGTGAGGACAGGGTCCTAAACATCTGGAAATAATACCTCACTATGGATATGTGTTACCCTGAATGTAGCTACACTTGCTCGAATCTATTCCTGTTGTCAGCCAATCTACTTTTTGTAGGAAAAGGCAGCCATGCTAGAAACAAACAAATTCAAGTGGTTCTTTCCAGTTGGTCATTTTGGAAGATAGGAAGAGCACAGTTGGTGATGGTTATGTAACTTCACCATTTTTGTGGTCCTCACTCACTTTCTAAAGAGCCATATGGGAACCATTGATACCTGGAGAGACTTCCCTGCCATCCCTGTGTTTAACCACCCCACCCCCAACACACACACACACACACACACACACACACACACACACACGTGTTCAAACCTTTCATGCAAACGAACTCCCATCCCCCCATCGGTGTTCCGAGTTTGGGCTCTTCTCAAAGGCTCAGGGCATATGAGATGCATGATGGGACTGGAGCAGGAGTTTAAATCCCACATATGCAGGAGAGTGCATTAGTTTTCAGAGTTTTTCCAAGTTTGGCTCAGTGACCACCTGATTCAAAGCACTTGGGGTTTGTTAACATGCAAATTCCTGGACTCCAAGGACAGGTTCTAAATCTCTGAGGGAGAGCCGAGGAGATCTGCCAGGACAGCGCATGCTCCAGGAGGGCAGGGACCATCGATTTCCCGCTATTGCTGTATCCTCACTGCCTGGCATGGTGCCTGACATGACGTTGGCACTCCACATGTTGGAGATGAGCAAGCACTTCCAATGCTTCCTATGTATTGGGTACTGTTCTACGGCCCTTTTATGTGTGAACTCATTTAATCTATATAACAGCCCTTTAGGGTGGGCACTGTTGTAACCCTCATGGGACAGATGAGGAAGCTGAAGCACAGAGAGAGGACATGACTTGCCCAGAGTCTCAGTTAGTAGGTGGTGGAGCTGGGGCTTGAATGAAGCTTTCTGAATAAAATTAATGATCAACAATGAAGCTAAAAATATTAGTTTGGGTAGTAAAAAAGAAAGAAAGAGTTACTAACAAAATCTAGAGAATTGTGCCAGTCTCAGAATGCATCTCTCAAGATTACAAGAAGGTGATGGTAGGCCCTGGAAATGCAAAGAGGAATTTATGGGAGGAGCCAGACAAGTTAACAGGCCAATAACAGAACAGTGTGATACATACCATGAGAGAGGTTGGCTTGGCATGAGGCCAAAGGGAGGAGTAGGAGAGGCAGTTGGGGTGTGGCCATGGTAAGGGTTGTGCCTGGAGGATGACAAAGGGAGTTGTTTGTCTTGATAGGGACATGTAGGGAGCAGCAGAGAGTGGCCCAGAGAAGAAATGGGTGGCTTGGGCTTCTGGAAGGCACAGGGAACAGAACGAGAGAATGGATGAGCTCAGGACCATGTAATTAGTCCTTCTTGTGAGCACTACAGAGGCCACTAGTTATGAGCATCGATCTGTTCTATGCCAGGGGCAGTCTTCTATCCAGATGAGTAGTGACTAACTCATCTCTGCTGCAGTCCTATGTGGTTGTTAGATTCCCATTTTATAAATCCTGAGAAATAACAGAACCTTTGACTTTCTGAATAAAATTAATGATCAACATTTGCAGGAAGAAACTAGTAGTTCATAATTTAGTACCAAACCTTCAAAGTAGTAGAAAGAAAATGTCCAGAAAGGTTATTATAAAGAAACAGAAATGGTAAACCAAATGTGATGAAGTCATTTTTATCAACCCGGTTCACTGTCATTTCTCTTTAATGTGCACATTGCTCAGTGCCATTCCACTGAATGTCAATTTCATGAGCGTTCCATGTTCCAGATACCCTGAGCACTTCTCCAAAGCTGAATATTTCAGATACGAATGGGATAACTTTCCTTAAATGCAGTTTGCTTGTCAGAAGTGAAGCAAAAACGTCCCTTTGTCAAATGGAGAAACAATGTCTGTATGACTCTGAATGTGAAGTTTACACATGGTCGTGGGCGTTTATATGTACTTAAGTGTGTATGTGTGTTTTTTGAGCGTATAGGGTGCTGGATGTGTGTTGCATGGCAGATACATATGTGAAGATATTCCTAGTCACACTTTCCCAATTCCCACCCATAACTCTAAACTTTTCTCTGTGAATTTAGGAAAAACTGTAGACATAAAATTAAACTTCTTTTTCTAAAAAAGAAAGGTATTTTAATGTTTAGAAAATACTTGAAATTCATTGTATGTTCAACATTAGCAAAAACAAGAAGCCCCAATAAACCGTGAACTTTAAAAGACTGTCAAAATACACATTGGCATATACTTCATAAGTATATATTATAAACAAGTTTTAAGTAAACAGATAATTTATTAAATTACTAAGTTGATGAATGGCTATTACAGAAATTGATTTCTACATTTATCAGAATTAGATTGGATAATTGATAACAGAAAACGCAGATGGCAGTGGCTTAAGATAGAGGTTTATTTTTCTCTTCTGTAAAAGAAGTAGGAGGTCCATGACCCAGGGCTGTAAGGTCATCAGTGTTCCTAGCTCCTTCAGTCTTTCATCTTGGCCATCCTCAAGGCTTGCCTTCCATCCTCAGGTTCACCTCATGGTCCAAGATGGCTGCCACAGCTCCAGCCATCACGTCTAGGTTTTAGACAGGAAGGAGGAAAAAGGAGAAAGGGAGGAAAGGACAAAAGGGCATGTACCAGCTGCCTGTCCCTCTTTTAAGGCCTTTCCCTTGAAGTCCTACCTGAAAAATATCACTTACATCTCAGAAGCCACTTCTAAATGCAAGAGAGGCTGAGAAATGTCATCTTTCAGCTGGGCACATTGTTTCCTGGGATCAAGTTAGGGTTAGTTTGGGAAGAAAGAAAGGACTCGTGGTTAGACAGTCTTGGCCACAATACTGTACCTAAATCCTGAATTGGTCCTGCACATTAGGGCCCAAATTTTAAGTAAGGAAGAAAACCTAGTGCACTCGTTTGGCACTTACAAAAGTGAGGTCTCAGGTGACTGGCCTAAAAAAAGGGCCATTGACAACCCAGCAGGCAGCTATCAATCTAAAGTCACAGGAACCTTCCTATGTTGGGTGATTAGTGAGAAGCTGGCCTCAGAGATCTCTCTGGCCTTCACACTAATGTCTGCCTGAGAATCACTAGACATACCCCAATCCCAAGCGACAGATGAAGAGTAACAGAAGAGAGGGCCGAAGATCGTAGATTACTATTATTCTCCAAACTTCTAGGCATGCCCGTGAAAAGATGTAGTTTTCCCCATACAGATTAGCTTAGACAGGAAACTCCTTGTGATGTGCTGTAACAGGTTGCACTAAATCGCAGCATAAGCTGTTGGGTCCTTAGCGCTCTCAGTTGAGTGAACTGTGGGTTGGGACGAGGAGAGGGTTTGTCACATCCAGCCTGTGCTGCTCCGGCCCGGGAAGCGCCTCTCAGTGGAAATGCTCAGGGCAGGGATGAGCTCCTGCCTGGCGAGGGCTTCGTCCAGAAGAACATGATGCTGAGCCCTCTCCTGGGGGAGGCGTGCGATTTGTGCTACATCTTGTCCCCAGCAGTGGTGAGAATCCCACCCCCGTGCTCACAGTCACGTTCAAAACCGACACGGGGTCTGCTGTAGTTCTGAGCATCCTGCAAACAGAGGGGCTGAACTTGTGGTAACAGCACTGCCAGGGGCCACCCCCTGCTGTCTGTGACACATGGTGACGTTGCAGAGATAGGACACACCGGATGAATCCAAGCAACCGATGGATAGTTCCTGCCCTCCTTCCAGACGTCATGATTGTACCTCTGTCTCCCTTTTTCTTTCCACCTGGAGCCTTTTGTTTTCTGATCTTGCTCCAAAATCACTGGAAGGTTCACAGCAGCCTAAACACACTCTAGGCTAGGCTCACCTTTCCTTTGATGTGCTAGTATTGTGTTCTGTGGGTTGTAAAAGGTTTTTTTTTATTGTCTAAAGTTTTACATATGTCCCCTTTTTCCCCAATTGACGCCACCCCTCCCCTCAGCTATTCCCACCCCAGGCAAGCCCCGACCACCCCAGTGTCTGTGTCCATTGGTTATGCTAATATGCATGCATACAAGTCCTTTGGTTGCTCTCTAACCCCCCCTCTCCCCCCCCCCCACCATTTGTCTCTGGATCTATTCTTGTTCATCAAATTATGTTGATCATTATATCCCACATATGAGTGAGATAGTGTTGTAGAAGGTTTTTAAGGCTTACCCAAAGTTAGGCTGAAAGTACCTGTGGCGGAGAAAAAGGTAACTCTTTGGAAAGGTAGCTGGGGGAGAGAAGACTGTGGCAAAGGGACTGGGGGGAAGACAGAGTCTCCATTATGATGGGGCCCCTGGGGCTGATGGGAGAGTCAGGAGTAGAGTGGGACTGAGAAAGCCCGGGCAGTGCCCAGTCAGATGTTTCTTATGGCAGGATTTTTCTCATGCCCCTGCCCCCCATTTGGGCTCCAGACCTGCACCTCAGGGACTAGAAGCTGCTAGTTATGTCACCTGCCTCCAAAAAGAAACTTCAGGCATTGCCATGGCTGTTGGCACTTCAGGTATTGCCATGGCTGCTGAAGGGTTTATGATGATGTCAGGACTTGGATTTGGAGCTGAGCGTTTAGGATTGTTGTGGAGACGATGGGGGAGTGCATGCTTTTCTACCACTTCTCCTGAAAATGGAGAACAGCGCCATGTAAGAGAAATATAACGTGAACCACATATGTCATTTTAATTTCTCTAGTGCACACCTTAACAAGACAGATGAAATTAATTTTAATAATGCATCTTAACCATATATATTTGAAATAGTATCATTTCAAAATGCAATCACTATAAAAATATTAGTGAGATACCTTGCTATTTTTTGTATGCAAAACCTTCAAAATCTGGCGTGTATTTTTCATGTGCAGCACCTGCTTTTCAAGGGCTCAGTAGCCAGATGTTCTAGTGTCTGCTGTGTGGATCAGCATAGCTCTGGGAAGACCTATTGCTTCCATATCAGAGTTACTGTTATCTGTCTTTCCCAGACTTTCTCTCTCTCTCCCCAATTTTTGGAAATCTCTCCCTTCTTTCTCCATGCTCCCTTAACTTCTTTCTTAATATCTCCACTCTTTCTCTCTTTTTCTTTCTTATGCCAATGACCTGTGTAAGTCACTTCCAGAATCATTAGAAATGAGAAGACAGTCAGGACCAGGAAAAAAGGGACAAAGAGCTTAACGTTGTGGTATAAGAGAAGGGAAATAGGACAAAAAACAAAACAAAACAAAACGGTATGCAGTGGTAGCCTAAATTATAACATCTCAAGATCGAAGAAATAATATTTCTAAGTGAATTTAGTATGAAAAGAGTTCATTAAATTAATTTCATTCATAGTAGAAAAGAAATACTAACACTCCTCTATGATTAATTACTCCATGCCCAAATGTGTCAAACTGTCCAGTAGGAACCAGGCTGACTTTCTTTCAGTTGCATAGAATCTATTTAATCATTCGATCTCCTTCTTTATGAACTAGCATCCAAGCTTATACACAATGTGTGGGAGCATTCTCAGATGATATATTTACTCTTCTCTGCCACCTGAATCCCCCAACGTTTCTTAGAAAACAAGAATGAGAAAATAGTTTACCCCCCTCCCCCCCCTTCTTCCTCTTCAGTGTGCAAGGTGAGTTGAGCAGAGCCTCTGGGTGGTTGGCTCAAAGCTGTGAGGTGTGGGATTTGCTGGAGTTGAAAGCTGTTCTTCAAAGTCTTGAATGTGCAGAGAGTCCAGCTTCCCTCTGGCCCTGTTGCACTCATGGCCACCTATGGAGTTCATCAAAGACCCCGTTTGGATGATTCTGGGTCTCCCAACTCTTCCCTCTCATTGGAATGCATCACAGATAAAAACATCCTTTCTAAAGTTTGGATTTGGGGCCCTATTGACATGCTGCCTCAAACTCTCAATCCACTGAATTAAAATAAGTGAAACCGTTGTTCCACCTCCTAATAGAAATGGTTGGTTGGTTGGTTGGTTGAATATTTTGACTGCTCATCACCACATTTAGATATACTTTTGATTAGATTGTCTTTCCCACCACGTGCTAGCTTGACATTAAAACACGGCTCTCTTTGGCTCTAGCCTCACTGTCTGTGCTGAACCAAAGCGCTGGTTGTTTTCTGTCTAGCATATCCACCACCCACTTCATTTGACCTTATAAACAAGTTTAAATAGATTTCTCGGATAATGACCATTTTAGCTGGCAACTTCCCGTTGAGATATTACAGCGGGCACAGTGCAAATTAGAGGGCAGGGCAGCAAGCACTAGGAATCATGAGACCCCAGATAAATATAGGAGACAGTGCTCAGCGTCGGAGGACAAGGCTGAGTCTGCTCGAGTTTACCCACTGACTCAGGGAGTGACTCGGGGCGGGCAGAGTAAGACAATCATTGGTTTCATCCGCGGGTGACTCAGGCATGTTGATCTCGATTCGGGGGGCTGAAGAAGGAGTTTACTGTCACCAAGACACCTCATTTCCATCCTGATGTTTCACTGTCCCCTGGGCTTTCCTCTGAGTTCATGCTGAGGAAAACAAAAACGCCTTTTATACACTGGGGTGGGCGGGGGGTGGGGTGGAGGTGGGGGGACACTGGGTGATTATCAGGTTGACTGGCCTTATCGGCAATGAGAAGAATCTTTCTAAAGCTCCGCGGATGGGTAAATAGAAAGAGCTGGTCAGCCTGGTATGAAAAGGTAGCCTTTACAAGGTGGTTTTGCTTGACCTGGTGATATTTGATATAATGTGCTTCACTGCTCTGTGATCATTCTCCGTAGTAATTCAGGTCTACAAGTGAGTTAGACTTTCAGTACAGCCTGCGGGTCTGCTCAGCACCCAGCACAGCATTTTGCATCGACTAGGTGCTCAATGGGTGCTGAGAGGGTGAGTGAGTGGATGAAGGGCTGAAGAATGAGATGTGATTAAATTGTCAAGGGCTTATTCACTTTCTCTGACAGTAGCTTTACTTGTTGACTTGACTTCCCAGGTATCAGGGTAGTCCAATCTGAGCCACGCGTCTTCTTCCTTTTCCTGAAGTTCAGAATAAGGGTTGACTTCACAAGCATTTTCAGTTATGTGGTGGCCATCTGATGGGCCTTTTACACTCAGTTACTTGCAGATCAGACTTATGTAGCCTAGAAGGGAAATATTTTGGATAACCTTTCATTAGTCCTTATTAAATAAACTTAATATATCCCCCTCCTCATTCCACAGAAATATATTTCCATATTTTCTGATTGGAAACAGGGAATGAGAAAGTATGCTATATAAAACTGTATAGCAATTTGATGAACAGGACCTATGATGACGATTGTATTGAGTTTGGGTCCTGGTGTGACTTTCCCAAAACCATAACCTGCTAGGATCCTGAGATAAGCATTGAAAAGTAGTGAATGGCCTTGAACTAAAGGATACAACATCTCAGACCAGGAGTGTAGGGCACACTGCCTGGCTCTCCTCAGATCCCCTCAAGTCCATGTTACCATTTCAGGATGGCCCTCCCCTGGCTTCTGTGTGGTTTTGTTCCCTGGTTCACACTCGTGACTCTACAGAAGGCTGCCCCTTTGCCTGCAGCTTGGAAACCAGAAGAGCCTGAGGGTCTCTATCTCCCTGCAAAGGAGAGTGAAAGCCCAGATCTATTGCCTTAACTTAGAAAAAATGTGGGTGTGCAATTCACACACTAGAGTTCTGAAAGATCAGGAAATCATAGCCCTACCTGGCTGTCCCCCATTCCATATCCACCACCCACCTTCCTCAGTCCCTCATAAAACAAATCCTCATTTCAGAGTCTGCATCTGGGAAAACTGTCCTAACACGAGGAAACATGTCAACCTTCCAGTTTGGACTAAAGGTCTGTAAACAAAAGCCAAGAGGGAAGGGGTGATGCTGCAGCTGAGCCAGGATTACCTCCTCCTTTTCTAGGCATAGGAAGACTGCCCTCTCATCTTTTCTCTCTCCGGTTCTAAGCAGGAGACGTTTGAAGATGGCAGGCTCTGGCAACCGTTCCCTGAATAGAAATGAACAAGCCTTTCCCCCCATCTCCAACATCCCCAATATAGACTGTGTTCATAAAGTACAATTTGGAAATGATGATGACCAAAAGCATAATCATAGTCACAGCCTTCCATCACTGCTCTGTACCCACACAACCTATTGCTCACCCCACCAATGTTTGCCAGGAGGCAGCTTGCCAGAAAGGAAATCAGCTGTGGGGGTTGCACAATTCCAGGAGCCAATGCATCAAGAAGGCATTTGTGACTTTGGGGTGTGGGGGTGAAAGTGGAACAAAAGTAGTGTCTGTTTGCTGCGTCATGGGAGTAGCATTGGGAGACCAAACAATTCTAGTTGGTGGAGCCCAGACTTTTAAGACCAACTGGCTGCCCAGTGGGAAGGCTACCCGGTGGATGAACCCAGCATCATGCCTCTCTGTGTCCTGTTTGATTTTTTCAGGAGTGCCAGTCTGTGGTAGGTTACACTCATGTGATGATTACTCTGTTATGCATCCATTGACACTAATGATGTACAGACTTTCCAAAGCTCAACTGTTTTATAATGTTCCAAAATTAATTCCAAGAGCATTTCTGGGAAGAGGAAGGGAACTGCTTTGACATATGGACCAAATCTGATGATTCGTCTGAAATAGGTCAGTTGAATTCTTACCTCCTTTGCCCCTTCTAGTCTTTTAAGAAGTAAGAAACAATCATTGCCCCTTCTAGTCTTTTAAGAAGTAAGAAACAATCAATGTCACATTGTCCAATTATTGCAAAGCAAGGACTAACCAGTGGCACCTTCCACTTAGGAGGGGCTTTCTTTAATGGCCTCAGTTTGTCACACAGAATATGACATTGTGAAATCACTAGAAACTGAGTCTGTAGCTCATGAATTTTGACTTATTAAGTAGCCCTAAAAATCATTATTCTTATTGTTAATTAATGATTGAATTTTAGAATGCATTGCACATAAATTCATATTGAAAGAAATGTCATTCTAAAAGATGTTTCCACCGCCTTGATGAAATGAAGATATGCTATACTTAGCACTGCTTTCACCCACCATTCCGGGACAAAACAGATTTTTAAAAAGGTTATTTTGACACAGTTTGGTCTTAGTGATTCTCTGATTCCTCAAGGATAGGGCTTTGTAATTATACCTGAAGGGGGCTTATCAATTCTGAGTTAAATGAATAAATAAATAAATATCATATCATTGATCCATCCATTCATCATCTTATTTAGTACCTCTCTCCTTAACTTTGCTTTCTAAAATGTTATTTACACTGTCAGCTGGTTTTACAAGACTCTTTTTAAACCAAAGGCAAAATTCAGTGCAGTCACTGTCTTATTGAAAATACCAAATGTTCACTGTCTTATTGAAAATACCAAATGTATAGTCTACGTCTATGAGATTTTACAACTTTATAGCTTAGATAATCCAGGCTTTTAGAGCAGTGGTTCTCAACTTTCTGGCCCTTTAAAACATTTCCTCATGTTTTTACCCCCAACCATAAAATTATTTTCGTTGCTACTTCGTAACTGTAATTTTGCTACTGTTATGAATTGTAATGTAAATATCTGATATGCAGGATGGTCTTAGGCGACCCCTGTGAAAGGGTCGTTCGGCCGCCAAAGGGGTCGCGACCCACAGGTTGAGAACCGCTGCTTTTATAGGATCCATATGCCATCTATCCGTCAGCAGAGAGGCTGCTTTTCTCATGCATCTCTTCTTCTCTGCAAGGAAACCTTCTCAGAATCCCCCAAGCAAGTCTTTGTGTGTTACTGACCACAATTGGGTCCATGCTCTTTTCTAAACCAATCATTGACAAGGGAGGTAAATTTACAATAGTTAGTTGGGATTAATGGGGATTTGCTCCCTGAGTCATGTAAAGGAAGGGTGCAGGCCTAAGCAAAAGCTAAGGAAGGGAGCAATGGATGACGGCCAAGACACCAACAATGTCTGCTCCAACTGCCCAGCTTCTGCCGCCCAGTGGGGGGAGGTGTGTCTGAGGAATGTGAGGTGACTTTTTGTAAGGGCGGCTTTAACGGAAGACATGAGGCTCTTAAGCTATGATTAGTGGATGAACATGCTTACCCTCCCAAAATGTCTCACTAATGAGCCTTCTGAAAAGTCTTGCCTTATTCCTTTGGGCTAAATTATTTTATCCAGAATGAAAGTACTTAATAAAATGCATGTATAATTTTGGAGTGGTGTAGCACAGTAAATAGGATATTTGTTTAATGTTTATTTAGCAACTCTTTTTTTTTTAAGCACGTAATAGCAAGGCACAATGTGAGATGCCAGGGAAGATGCAAGAATATATCACAATAGTCCTCCGTACTGACAATCTATTCATTTGAGTGAGCTATGCACACAGAAAACAAGGTATAAAGTGGTGCCAGAGAGATGTGGCTGGTTATTGGCATTTAGAGGTAGGAACTGTAACTTTGAATGGTGTAGAGGATGGAGGGAGAATGGTGGAGAGGACTCTGAAATGGAAACAGAAAAAAGGACAATTGAGACATAGATTTTCATGGAGATGAGAAGCACGAGGAGCATACAGGGAAAACAAGGAGCTCTCCTATCCTAGGAGGAAAGAAGTTGGTAACCCGTGGTTGGCATTTGGTGCCAGGCTAAGGAGTTTAGTATTTATAACAAATATAGAGAAGATCCTGCCTGGCCAGCATTGCTCAGTGGTTAAGCATCCACCTATGAACCAGAAGGCCATGGTTCAATTCCTGGTCAGGGCACATGCCTGGGTTGTGGGTTTGATCTTCAGTGGGGGGCGTGCAGGAGGTAGCTGATCAATGATTCTCTCTCATCATTGATGTTTCTATCTCTCTCTTCCTCTCCTTCCCTCTCTGAAGTCCATAAAAATATATTTTAAAAAATACATAGAGAAGATCCATTAAAAGTATTGGAAGGAGAGGACATTTTAAAAACAGAATTAATTTTTTAGAGCAGTTTTAGGTTCCCAGTGAAATTGAACAGGAAATACAGAGAGTTTCCATGTGCCCTTGCCTCTATAGATGCAAAGCCTCCCCCACCATCAACAGTCCACACCACAGTGGTGTAGTTGTGACAGCCTACATTAACACATCATCACCTTAAACCCATAGTTTACATTAGAGTTCACTCTTTGTGTTGTACATTCGATGGGTTTTGACAGATGTATACTGACATGCATCCACCATCATAGAAGCATACAGAATAGTTTCACTGCCCTAAAAATCCTTCATGCTCTGATTATTCATTCCTCCCCTCTAAGCCGTGGAAATCAATGATCATTTTACTATCTCTGCAGTTTTGCTCTTTCCAGAATGTCATACAGTTGGAATCATACAATATGTATCCTTTTAAGATTGACTTCTTCCACTTAGTAATGTGCATTTGTTTCCTCCATGTCTTTTCAGGAAGTGCCTCTTGATTAGAGATTATAAGTGAAATTATTTTTTGATTGGTGAATAAACTGGGGAGATGATAATAGATTGGCAATGGTAAAAGGCTGTTATTTGTTCATTAATGATTTGAAAGGGCCTAGCTAATTATAAAGCAATTATATATTTTGATATTTGCAGTAATCTAGAAGCGAAAAGATGAGACATTAAGGGCAAGTAGCATGGTCAGAGGAGTTCAGGTTTACACGAGTCACCTCACTGAAATGTCTTGGACATCCAAGAGGAGATACAAGGGTACCAGGGCCCCTAAGATATTCACAGTGGTTGCAAAGTTGGAGTGACGCCCAATGGCAACTTTGGCTAAACTCAACATTTGACCCAGAGTAGAGATTTCTCCCAGGCGCTGGTAGGTTTGTTTTATCCATGGAGACTAGGTTCCCAACCATTGTCTATAGCTTGGGGCATTCTCAGAATTGGCGCCAACCAGTACCCAAACATCCCATTTGTCCTTCACCTCCAACTGACTCAGCAGCTTGTTATTCATGTTGTCTGAGTTGATGTAGGAAACTCTACTAGGACAGATGAGACCTAGTTTCCTTGAGGTCTTTATTGCTCCAGGTACTTTTCCACGATGGCAGCTCTGATGACCTCTGCATTTCTGCCAACAATACTAGTTCTCTAGTTTGTACTTCAAAGAGTCTTGGTGGCAAGTCCAGAGTTCTGGAGTTCACTTCCCCGGCAATTTTCACCGTGTTTGAATAGAAGTTGGCATTGGGATTTATGCAAGGCCATGCTATAGATGATGGATTCTAATTGAGAATTGGGAAGCAGGTAGTGTTAGAAAACAGCAAAGATGGATTCATTAGACTTTATCCATACCCATCTGTTAGAAAAGACATCTGTAATTTTTAGGACATTTGATATCAGGGTTTACTTCTGCCTGGTGTGCACCGTGAGAACATATTGGCCAACCTCCGTTCTGTTATTGGTGGTGGCCCCTGTTGTAGCACTAGGTGATACATTGTTGGGCTATCACCATTGCACAAAATGCCGAATCATAAATTTAAGAATAAAACACGTAGAGAAAAATAAGTTGTTCAGGAAACTTGAAACCTCTAACTTAGCACTTTTACACTGGTGTACCCTGTGATAGATATGGCGACTTCTGGTGATCTTGCATCTACAGATAATTAGGTACAAAGAGGAAACTAGTGTGAAAGCTAAGTGTCATATTCAGAAGTTCCTTTGGTTTGTGAAACATTCTTTTCAAGCAGAGTTGTTAGTTCAGTAGAATCAGAAAAGTCTCAGGAAAAAAGTTAGCATCTAGATTGGTGTACTAGTTTTCTGTTGCCTCTGTCACAGGTTACCACAGACTTAATGACTTCAAGCAGCACAAATGTATTATTGTACAGTTCTGGAGACCTGAAGTGGATTTGAATGGGCTTCAATTAAGATGCTGGCAGGCTGTGTTCATTCTATCGGCTCCAGGGGGGAATCGTGCCTTTGCCTTTCTCAGCTTCTGGAGGATGCCTGCACTTTTTGGCTCATGGCCCCTTCCATCTCTCAAGTCAGCAGCAGCAGGTTGAGTTGCTCTCACACTGCACCACTGATACTAACCCCCTGTCCCCTTCTTCCACATTGAAGGGACCCTCGGGATTATATGAGGAACAGTTGACAGACGAATGACGTGTCCCTCCTGCTGCACTGCCCTCTGCAGCTTGGTGGGTTGGATACACAGGAGCTGCTAGCGCTGATGCTTATGGCTAAGCTTCCCTTTGACATTGCATGCTACCACTTAACGATATCCAGGTTTTGTAAGTGGTTCCGAAAAACAGATTACCAGCTTGGAGCAAAGCTCCACCAAGGGGAGAGGACTTTGCCACATGTGTAATTTCACTGTCAGTTCTTTAGACATGGTTCCATTTGAAAATACTTTTTTTCCAGCCCATTTACATTATCTCAGAAAGACAGTTCCATTCTTGCCGTCTCATTGACTGTGTCCTTATTCCCCATTGATGTCAGAGCTGGGCTGCGTGATTCCAGTTTCTTGTCATCGATGCTTCAACAAAGAACTTTAAGTAGGTCTTTTAGAGCAAGATGTGTACAGACCTCAAGGAAAAAACACATAACACGTATGGAAATCATTTTAAGATGCAAACAAAATGGTCTAAGACCAGTGAGACATTGGGAGTGGGCTGGAGTTTCTTCTCTCCTCCTGCCTCCCCATACTCCTAAGCACCCTCTGTCTACCGCCTTGGTCATATTGATTAAGATGTAAAAATTATCTTTCCGGTCTCCTTGTTTCAGCTCAAGTGCGAATACACAACTATTTCTTATATTTTCTTCTCAAAACTCCACAGTTATCAGCTGAAATAAACAAAGAGAAAAATTAGAAAAGAGAAATAAATTTTAAAAGCAGTGTTTTTGAAAATACTTTTAAAATATAAGAAGGAAAAGAAATGCCTTTGCCAGCCTGATTAAAGTAAAAAGATAAAACAAAAAGAATTAGGAATGAAAATGGAGATAAAATATGGATTCCAGTGGAATTAAAGCAATTATGAGACAATTCCCCTATGGCAACAAGCTGAAAACCTAAGGTACATGTATGGACTGGTTCTGCTGACAATGTGGACAAGTGGAAATATCCTTTGGGTCTGATGGTTTTCTCAGACCAAAGGGAAAGAATGCGGGAGGCAAGCTTGGACCTTCAGGAATGAATGAGGAACATCAGAATTGGTAAATATCTGGCTGAATATACAAGGTTTTCTCCCTAATTTCTTTAAAAGACATTTGACTGTTTAAAGAAAAATTCATAACATTTTAACCTTGTCTTGTTGGTGTAACATATATAAAATGAAATACATATGACAACATGGGTCTGCCGGATGCGAGTTTGACATGCTTATGGGATATTGACTTATACAGTTGCAATATACAAATATTAACTCTAAGGAGACTATGAAATATTAATAATAAGTATCTTCATCTATAAGCAACCATTAAAAAACTATAAAAACGCAAATAGAGATAGCTAAAAAGCCTGTTGATAAATTGAAATCGAAATCTAGGAAAATATAAAGTATCTAAAATAATCCAACACTAAATGAAAAATGTGTATAGGAAAGTGATTAAAATTTTCCATAAAAATGGACTTACAGTTGAACCTATAAACGCTCTCTAGATAATCCCAATGGGCAGCTGGTGATGGTAGTCACCGATTTAATTTATTAACCCATCAAAAAATTGATAAAAGAATGGGGCAATTGCCAAAGGAATAGTATATCCAGAATGTGGTATTCCAGACATAGTAGCTTTGGGATAAAGGAGATACTTTGGAGTTTGGGGCTGAAAGTCCTTTCCATCATCCCCACTTCATGCTGTGCAGCAACTGAAAGTTTCTCCAGTAGCCCCAGAGCTTTCTGATCAAAATTCCCCATGTATCCTGACTACGGATGATGTGGTCACATTCGTTCCCATTGACTAAGTGCTCCCTGCATGTTATCGCGGTGAATTCTCACGGTGATCCTGTGAGGTAGGCATAATGAATTTCATTGGACAAATGAAGAAACAGAGAGAGCAAGCAGCATGCTGGAGGCCACAGCTTAGCATGTGAGAAAACAGGTTCTCATGCTCTCCGAGCCCCACAAGGCTGTATCCCAGGGCCTAGAGTGTGATGCTGAACAGATTGGTTTGAGGACAGGGACCAACTAACTCAGCCTGGAGGCTCTGCAGGCCCAAGACCACAGGGGGCCTGTTGGTTCAGCTGCCTTTGGACCTTGAGTTGCGCTTCACTAAATTATAAATAAGCCCCTTTCCCTCCTCAAAGTCATTGCCCTTGGAACGTTAGCAGCATTTCCATTCGTCACTGTCTTTTCAGAAGTGAGGGTTGAATAAAAACATTGTATTTCACATCTTCCTTTGCCCCTTTCGCCTGCTCTGTTAAGACTGCCGCAGATATTTAGGGCTGGGCAAATTGGGTCGGGGGGTGTTGACTAGTAGGTGCCTTTGTCATCACCATCCTTTCTCTCCTGTACTCTTTCTTCCCTTCTGCGGAATCCAGAGCCTTTAGGCTTTTTAAGCAGGGCTTTCTCTCAGGAGAGGGTAAGCTCAGTGCATTACACTACAGTGTAAATGACTGATAGGCCCCAGGTGCCACCTTTCCCAGGGACAGTCACCTTGGACCAGGGGACAAAGAGTTCAGTCTGGGAGTCTGTTGCACATGGACTTGAATCTGAGACTCTGCCTGTGTCCTGGTTATGTAATGTTTGGCAAGTAGCCGAACCGGTCTTGGTGTCTATGTCCTCATCTCTAAAAAGGGAAAGATACCTCAGAGAGTTGTCATGAGGGTTCATGAGGCTTGAGAAGGTGCCTAGCACAGTGCCTGGCACATAGTAGGAGCCCCTTAACTGTTCCCTGTTCCTGCGACCCCGGGGGAGAATCCATGCATCTGGTAGGCAGGAGTATAAAGTTCTTCCAGACCTTTTGTTTTAGAAATCCTTCAATAGCCCTCACCGGTTTGGCTCAGCGGATAGAGCATCAGCCTGCGGACTGAAGGGTCCCACGTTCGATTCTGGTCAAGGGCATGTACCTTGGTTGCAGGCACATCCCAAGTAGGGGGTGTGCAGGAGGCAGCTGATCAATGTTTCTCTCCCATTGATGTTTCTAACTCTCTATCCCTCTCCCTTCCTCTTCCTCTCTGTAAGTAATCAATTATATATATAAAAGAAATCCTTCAATAGCAGGTGGCGCCTGCTTCCTCTGCTCCAGGACAACACAAGGGACACATTGGACTTGTTCCCAGTGATACACACACACACACACACACACACACACACACACTCCATTGCTCTGTGACATAGACGGGTCATGTAGGAAGGTCGTGACTATATTTAGGCTCCAGGCTTCTTGTCAGCCCTTCCTTTCAACCCAGAAAAACCTCCCTGGGAACCTAGGTGTGAAGGTCCAGATCTCCCCTCTGGTGCACTAACTGTTGGGATACATTTTGGATGAAACAGCTAAGTTCTTGGTCTTTCTTTCTACGGAGGTTGGACGGCAGTTCTGAATGGGGAGCTGGAGGCTGCGTGCACAGCGTGTGGCTGGAATGCAAATGCGCCTTGGCTTTGCGTCTCTATTCCCACGCTTACAAAGGCGAATTAGGAAAGAACAATGCAAAGCCCTTAATTACGGAGCTTTCAGGGAGCTTTGTGCACAGGCTCGACTTTCATGATCTGTCTTTGTCATCCTTGTAAAGGACCCCATTAGACTTTCTACCGAGGCAGAGACACAGGCTGACAGCGGGCAGGGAGTTGTTTCATTGCTGGTACCTTTGCAAGTTTGAAATGCGTTTCCCTTTCCTAATGGTTCCAGGAAAAGAAGCCCGGATTTGAGGGCTGTTGGGTGAGTGAAGGGCTGAGGTGGAGCTGGCTGCCACACCACAGTTCTTCTCATGTTGCAGAGCCTGCCCAGGGACAGTAGGATTCGGACTTCACCTTGACGGGGTGTACAGGCCCAGGCTCTGAGCCACAGGGATCTGGGTTCAAAGCCCAGCTAGGCCACTCACCAGATGGCAGGCCTTGGCAAGCCATGTAATCTCTTCATGTCTCAATTGCCTCACCCGTAAAATGCGCAGAATGGCAGTATCTCCAAGGGTCTTGGTGAAGGTAAACAGAATTTACGTAACGTGCTATCACATTGCCCGGCCGAGAGTCAACTGAGGCTGCTGCCCTTCCCTTCTCTGTGCAACCAGATGGAGCTGGTCCCGCGCAGTCACCTTCCATGAGGTCAGATGCAGTGGGCATGGCGGGCGGCATTGGGCGGAAAGAGAGGTGGCAGAGGGGAAATACCCTTGGTGGGGGCAGGTCCCAGTTTTTGAAACTCAAAGGATAAACTGTAAAAACTCCAGTACATTTATTTCGATAACTATCTTACGGCAGCAAGTGCAACCGGTGTGGCTCAGTGGTTGAATGTCATTCGATGAACCAGGAGGTTATGGTTCGATTCCCATTCAGGGCACTTACTAGTACTTGGGTTGTGGGTTCGATCCCCAGTAGGGGGCATGCAAGAGGTAACTAATCAATGATTCTCTCTCATCATTGATGTTTCTAGCTCCCTCCCTCTCTGAAATCAATAAAAATATATATTTTTAAAAAACAACAAGAACAAAGAGGAAGCCCCGCACCAGCCCTGGGAACAGAACCGCTTACCTGGCCTGGAGATACTGGCTCTTTTGAAATGTCATGTTCAGAGCGCAAGATCTGATGAGTTACTTCAAGTCCAGGCAGTAAACATCTTGTAGAATAAATAACCATGGGTCGTGCCTTTCTGAAACATGTTTTCTGGGCTTTTTTTTTTTCTTTTTCAAACCAACAGAGTCTTTTCTGGCTCCCGAACACAGGCCGCCCTCGTGTATTTCCTAAGCTAATCCATTATAAATTATGACAGGCTCCCGGGAGCCTGGCGGCCAGCGCGGCCCGATCCGCTGCCCACGTCTCATTTTTCTGTCTTGGTCATCTCCGACAAGCTCCCTGCGTGACTGGTCAGGAGGCGGCTAATTCCAGTCCACGCAGTTTTCAGATGAGCTTCACTTTATTTTTAATTTCCCCACAAATCCACGCCAGGCGCAGATATCGTCAGTTACAGACATAGCTCTCTAATCTCTGCCGCCCTTCCGTAGTTCATACTATCAGATGAATTAAGGTCCAGTTACATATAAAAGTGATTATGATCAGCGAAATGTCTGCCCACAGTGGCCCTCTCGAGACGGCCAAGCTTCGAGGCTCCGCCCCTCCCTTCTGGCCGGGGAGGCCACGCACTGTACAATAAAAATGACCCATCAATAGTTTTCTGAAACTCATGCTGCCTCCACATTTCCCAGCTCCGTGGCCTCTGGCCACTACGGAACAGAGAAACAAACTGCTTTCTTGTGTTGGATGAAATTATTTGTTTTCTGTCTTCATCCAAGAAGATTTCTTTTCAGAAAAACTGACCTCATCCTTTTGAAATCTTCCCAGTTCACCTCTACAGGCATCTGGCTTTCGCTCAGAGCAGGTGACTCCTTCAGATCCTGACATTGGAGGGGTCGGACTTCTTGTTGTCTTGAGGATCCTTGTTAGGCTCATCCGGGCAGTTCTCAGGGCAGTTCAGGGCATGCGGACTCTGTTTCCCCCTCCAGTGGCCAGGGGCCAGGAGCACGCGGAGTAGGCGTGCACAGGGACTGGAAGGTAATTCGGGACCAGGGAGCAAAGGGAGGCAGGCCCTCTGGGTCTGCTCACAGCGTTTCTCCTTCACTTCAGGGAAGAGGAAATAGTCCCAAGGTCACGTTTAGTTACTGTACTTTATCGTCTCCATAAGTGAAGATGGAGAGAACCAGGAATAGTGTAACAGAAAGGTTATTCACGGCCGAGGGGCGGGTGGTGCCACCAAGGAAGGGTGTGCCCTTGTTGGCCTCCCTGCCTCTCTCTGAGCGGTGGTCTCTGGACTTCTGTGACAAGTGGGGAGAGAGCTTGGGGGATCAGGAAAGCCTTCCTTATTGGAGATCATTAGAACAATGATCACAAAGCCATCACCAGGCTGATCCTGAGGGGAGTGTCTCAGGAGTCCCGGATCAGGCCTCTTCCTGTGGGGTTTTCCAACTTGCTGTGCAGACCCCACAGTGGAAGCGGCCAAGTTTGTTCAAGCCCTTTGATACGGTCAAAGTGGAACCAAGTTGATAAAAGGTCCAGCAAACTCTCCTGATCTGCACCCTGAGCAGAGCCCGAGGGGTGGTGGGAAAGGCGGGGGGAATGCTGCCCCCTCCTGGCAGAAGCCCGAGTTACACCTGCTCCGCAGCCCGCCAGGCTGGGGCCCAACTGTGCTCTGGGACAAGCCAACCTTGGTAGTCACCCAACTTGAGAATCTTTTGAGCTCTTCCTGTCGCCATGCCCCACCCCATCCCATTCCACCCTCGCCTCTTTCTTCTCCCTGGCAGCCAGGCTGTTGTCAGATGTTTACCCCGAGTTAGAACCTCAGTGGCTCGCCTGGGGCCTGGGCTGGGGGTCAGGGGAAGAGCACCCTGGAAGACAATTCCTTTGGGGGGGCCTCGAGGGTGTGGCAGATGGAGGCCCACTTTATCCCGGTGCCTGACGGACTGCATGGGCTTCTGCGTGTTTTCGCTGGTTGACTACGGCCGGTCTCCGGCGTGCAGAGGCATTAATCCTAGATTAGCCCAAGTCGGATGCCCTTTTTTTGGGAACACCGGTGTCACCCAACGCCCATCTCAGTGGTCTCAATTTTGTCAGGACATCCGGGTCTTGTCACATCGTTTTATCACTGTCCCCCGACCCTGACTCCATCCTTCAGAGCCCCGAGGACATGTAACTGGAAGCTGCTCCTGCTGCTCCCCCCCCCACCCCTCCCCTCTGCGTGGACCCCTGTCACCTGCCGCCTTGGCCTCATCAGCCAGGCATGCACTGTCACACTCCCAACCGGAATGCCAGCTTGCTGCTTGCGATTCACACCGACACTCGGTCCCCAGAGGGCCCCTGGTGGAGCCGGGTCGGCCTGCGCTTGGGAGCACATAAAAGCACAGGAGTGCCCTGGCTTTCTGGAAGCACTTCAAGCACCAGCCCCACGGCGAGATCTGGGCCGCATACCCGCAAACTCCACAGGCCCCGAGGGCGCACACACCGTGATATTTATGCCCCCGGGGGAAGAGCCAGCATAGCTGCGTGGTTAGGCAGACGTGGGTCTCGGTCCAGGCCAGCGTTCCTGACACCTGTTAATGGGCATTTGAGAGAAGTGAGTCGAGGGGGGCGGGGGGCCTTTGGATCCGCTGCCAACCTGTACCTGAACAGCAGGGAGCCCAGCAGGGCTTTGGCCCACCCAGCCGGTGGGAGGCTCCCTGAGGGGGATGAGCAAAAGAGGCCAGGGGTTGCCAAAAAGGACCGTCCAAGAAGGAAGAGACTAGGAAAGAGGGTGAGAAGAAAGGTAAGAGACCAAGAGGGAAAGAAAAAATAGAGGCTGGTATTTTTAGATCTGCTAGCACAGGGCTTTGTGCGGGGCGCCCTGGTCCCTGTGTCTGCGGCACCGGGTCTGCTGGCCCAGCTCGGAACAGGCAGTCCCTGTCCTTCCCTCCGAGGTGAAGACCCACTCACCCCTCCAGGGCAGCTGCAGGACCACTTCCTCCACCAGCCCCCTCCGGAGGCCCAGCCCCTCTGCCTCCTGGGACTTGCCACACTGGGCTCAGCACCTAAAACTCCCCTGCGAGCTTCTCCTGTGCCCCCCTGCGCCCCCTGCCCCATGGTTAATTCCCCCAGGCTTCCTCTGCCCCACACTGCCCCGCACAGTCCTAGGCTCAGAGGAGGTTCTCGGTTTCACGCTGATGGGTTGGGGTTCTCCCCCTTGTCTTTGTCTCCTTCTGAGTCCCAGGCCTCCCACTCTAACTCCCGCTCAGCAAAGCGCCCGCTGCGTCCCCACGTGGCTTCCGGCTGCCTCCCGGGGCTCTGTGGGTCTCCTTCCCTGGTCCTGTCTCCAGGTTTGGTTGGTCCACAGCTTGACCTGAGGTGACTTTAGTAAACATGATTTCTGTATTTCATTGTCAGGGCACAAGAAAATGCCCAGAAAACCCCTGTTTATAAACTGGCTTATATTCCAAAAAGTCAGCTTGTAAATTCATTGTTTGAATCTGGGGGTTCATAGAAACAATATTATAAATATTATTCATTCATTCAGTCAGTCAGTCAGTCATTCAATAATTCAACAAAGACATCTTGAGCACAACTATAGGGCTGGCACTATTTTAGGTGCTGGGCGCCTGCAGGACAAAGCATATTAAAACCCTTTGTCCTCAAGGAGTGTGGACCCTGGTGGAGGAGACAGAGAACCCACAAATAAATGAGTGAGCTGTAGATACACCAGCTGATTCCGAGTCCATGGGAAGGAGCGAAATGGAGAGAGGAGTAAGGAGCCCTGGGGGGCTGGGGTTATAAGTAGGGTGGCCTGGGAGGGCCTTACTTGAGAGAGACCTGAAGGAGTGAGAGAGTGAGGGGGTAGGAAAGTTCCAGACTGAAGGCAAGAATGAACTTGCTCTGTTTAAGGAACAACATGCAGGTCAGATGAGCTGGAGCAGGGTGAGCACTGGGGAAAGAGAAATACTGGCTGGTTTCCCCGGCCAGGCCACTGGTGTCCATTTAGCCCACAACATGTCTGAGCTGTAATTCTAATTTAAAGCCATGCACAGTTCCTGATGCCCACCGTCTGCCAGGGATCAGGGCTAAGTGCTGGTACTAATATCTCAGCTACCATAGCCACAGTTCTCTGGGAACACCCCCTGTGTCCGCTGCAGAGTGCTAGGGACCCACAGAGCCCACTCCAGGAAGCACGGGGGCAAGCAGGTACAGTGCCCGGCAGACAAACACTCCCTCCTGGAGGCAGCAGGGGCCACCAGAGCCATCTCTTGGTTTCCTCTGGTGCTGACGGCTTCCACCATCTGAGGCGAACAAGGGCCTCTTGGTTTGGAGACTCAGGCACTAGCTTTGTGGCTGAGCGTTGCTTTATGTGTTATGTGACCTTTCTGGTCCTTGATTTCCTGGTGACGGTAATGACTGTTTTATCTTTTTTGTGTGTGAAGATTAAATGAGGTTAATGTACACAACAGAGCCTTATAGAATAGTCTTTTGATCTGAGTTGTCATGATTTCAGAGCAGTCACTCTGGGTTCGATGTCAGGAATGAAGTGAAGGAAAAGAGCTCAGACATAGGCACCTCCCACTGACACCTTCATATCTGGGAGTTGCTGGCTTTATATTGGCTGTCTAATTTCCTCTGCTGGCTGGGCGGGCAGGAGCAAGGTGGGGAGCTGCTCCGCTGAGAGCCAGGTGGGAGAAGGCACTGCTGATGAAAGAGAACGTTGCTGGGCTCCCGGGGAGGTTGTGGAGTAGGGTTTCAGGAAAGGTATATAATTCATTTCAAAAGCGACAAGCAAGAGAACAGAGCCGAACAATCGTGCCAGAGGTGCAATCACATTTCCCCTTTGTACACGGCTCCTTTCTCTCCACTTCCCTGCATCCTCGAGCCCCATTTCCCAGGGCCCATTAAGCTGCTCAATTAGCCCAGCCATCCAGTCCCTCCCACGCCTGCCTTCCCTCCAAAGCTGTGAGAATGGGGGACTCATGGAGGAAGGGAACTCTAGGGGCTCCCCTGTTACTGTGGGGCTCTGCATCCTGGAGAGCCCTCGTCATTAGACCTTCCTCTAAGTCACTTGCCGTCCGCTCCCCTGTGATTTGTACCCCTACACGCTGGCTCACCCTTTGAGGGACTGAGAGGCATTTTAACTAACAATTCTTTTAACACACAGCTTTTCAGATATCTGAAGACAGGTCCCTAACCCCAACACACTCAGTTCAAGATTTTCTTCTTATCTTTGGTATTCACGTCATGAAGTATCTGCTGTTGTTGTGTAAATGCTGCCCTATATGCCGTATGTGCTTTCTGAAGACTCATAACCTTTGCCACCATATGAAAGTTCTTAGCCATGAATTCTTCAAGTCTGCTTCTGCCCCAGCCACTCTTTCTCTTTTGTTGGAATGATTAGATGCATGTTGGAATCCCTCAGTCCACCTTCCCTGTTTCTGACAATCTTTTCATTTGTTTCTTTATCTCTCTGAACTGTGTTCTGGGTGAATTCTTCAGAACGGTCTTCCAGGTCACAGATCCTATCTTTAGCTATGACCAGTATAGTGTCCACCCAACATTGTTTTATTTGACTTTATTATTTATATATTTTAAATCCTTATGACTTCACCTTTATATTAAATGTCAATTGCATGGAAATGTGTGTCTTAATTTAGAGTACAGCGTTTCCTTTTAATGTTCTCCTTTTGCATTCTCTGGTTGTCATGGCTGTGTTTGCAGAACAATGGGAATTTAACTCTCTGTCTTCACTGTCCCTTCATGGTTCCCGAACTGACCTCATATGCCTGGTCTCCTGAGCTTTTCTGGTCAGGATCCTGTCCTCTGACCTCACCCCCCTTGGGGTGCAGGCTCTGAAAGTCAGCCATAGAGACAGAGGGCACTGAGCAAACAGTATTCTACCAAACATATGTGTTTTTACAAAAGCATCCACAGGGGGATACAAGGATGACGCCAAAGGGATTTCTTTGAGGCAATTAATGGGCAGGCTTAACCTGAGTCCACTGTAGGCCTATGATAAAAAAAAATGTCCATCAATCCAAGGGAAATCCGGCCGAGTTCATCTTGCATGGTTTTTGGGGACCTAACTGCTAGTCAGTGTCAGAATGTGGTAGAATGAGGTCTGAGACCTGGGCTTATTATTACCTAGCCCCAGGTAGCCAGTTGTGGAGGAAGAAGACATGGAGTCACATCCACCCCTAACTGCTGGAGGTGACCAATATTTACCACTAGATCTGTCAACTGCTAATGGCAAAATGGCTTTAGATTCTTTTGCAATCCCCTCTATTCTTAACAATCCTCTTCATTTTCCCACCTTCTTGCTCCTTTCCTCATCTCCAGTATCATCAAGTGACACCTAATCAAAGAAAGTACCACAGTCTGACATTGACCAGAAGCTAGGTCCCCAAACAACCAGGCAAGATGATCCCATAAGCTCAGAATGTCCCCATGTGGTCCTTTTAGATAATCTGACAAGCAAGTTCATGAAAGGTTTACCCCAAAGAAGCCAAGCCAAACATAACAAACATTCTGACAGCAGAATCAGTAAACACATTTTCCACCAAGTGTGGAGTCCAGCAGATAAATGAAATTCCAGGTAGGCTGCTGGACACCCTGGATTCATGCAAGGGCAGGCAAGGACGGTTAGGCAGGAGACTTGGAAAGGCCTGTATCCTTCAAGTGAAATCTAAAGATAGGAGGGAAACTGCAGTCACTTGTTCAGACAGAGGAACAAAGCACTCTCTCTCTCAGATCTGAATGACTTCTATCTCAGGGCTTGTTTATTCGAATCCCTCCTTTGGTCAGAAAATGACTCAGCTCCCACTCAAGTTTGCTCATTCAACCACCATCCCTCACAGTCTTCAAGGGACATTTTCTATATAAAGATTTGCATATGGACTTGAGGCTTCAGAGCTAGGACAGCAGGAATCGGCGCAGACATTGATATCACGTGCCTGTATCTGAATTTCTTTAACATTCTGGTCTGTTCAGTGCACCTGGATAGCTAACATTGCACCTTAGGTAATACTTTTCTCAGCCGCTCAACTCCCTCTAACTTTTCCCCATTGGTTTGACAGAAAGACCCTGGGCTTCATCCACTGGCAGAATTTGATCAAAGCAGGGGGGTCTGGCTTTTAGTCTAGCCAAAGGTGCTAGAGACACTAGCAGGCGAACACACCACTCGTCCTTCATGGTGGAGCCAAACACCCTTTATTTTATCACATCTATTGGGCTGCTTCACGTGAAGACCACATTGGGTTAGGAGCCAAATGCCTGGATTCAGGCTCCGTTATCTGACAGCGGGGTGTGTTTTTATAAGTCACCTGTTCAATGTCCTAGTCAGTCAAGCGGGGCTAGTGAGAGCACTCAGACTCACAGGCTGGTCATGAGATCCAAGGGCAGACTGTGCAGGTTTAGCTTTGTAACTCATGTACACAGACATATTTGTATCAGTCATATACATGCACTCAATTGCTTTTTGTGAACATGCCTTGTATTTCCAAGTAGACCTTAGGATTCTAGGAAGGGGAGGCTACAAACTATGAGTGCGGTACCTAAAAGTGCCTCACACCTACTGGCACTTAATGGGCAAATGAAAGAGTAAGATTTTTTAACAGAGAAGAAGGCAAACACTTGGATTAATATTATATAGTATATCTAGAGAATTGTTTCAACCGCATTTATTCAACCAAAAGTTCTTGAAAAGACCCACCATGTTCAAAGTTTTGTGTGAAGCTAGAACACAAGATGAGTATGATGTGGCCTTTGCCTTTAGGACATTAAGTGGAATTAAATGCTGAAAAGGCTGAACGTCTGTACTGAACACAATGGGGACGCAATGAACCACAGGGAGTTGAGGGTGGACCTGAGAAAGGGAAGGAAGGCTTCATTCAGAGAGTGAAGCATGAACAGGGTCTTGAAGGATGAGTGGGCACTTGACACAGGGGACCCAGAAGGCCTAGGCGCTCTGTTCAACCGGAAGAGTGTGGGCAGAACCCGAAACAGAGTGCGACTAAAGGCTACGGTGGTTTGTAAGGCCAGAGAGTAGGGAGCAAGAGGGGGATGGTTAGAAAGAGGTGAGGCTAGAAAGAAAGTCTTTCCCACCATTGGTTTCTAAGAAAGGGGTTTTTCCTATGTACACTCCTGACTCCTCTGCCGCTTGGAGAGGTGCAGTGACTTCTCTGGTTGGTAAATTGGGGAAGAAGACTTAGGCATATATTGCTTAGACTTGTCCTCTTTCCTCATGAGACCATGATTGTCTTCCACATGGAAATCTGCTCCTCCCTGTCCCAGTCCACATGCCTGGGGCTCCATGAGGAAGTTTCCCCAATCAGGGGATCAGCTGGTAGGCCCACCAGCTCTTATACTAAGCTGGGTTCTCCAGGTTCGCCTTTATCAGCAATAAAGGTGATTCTCAGGCCATATTTGCACTCTTTGCTTTATTTTGCAATTTGTCCAGAGCCCACATGGGGAAGAAGATACTGTGTGTTGGGAACCCAATGAGGGGCAGGCCATGGAGGGCCTGGGCTGCTCTGCCTAGGAGTTTGGAATTACGTGGACCAAAGGGTCTCCATTACAATGAGTGTAGGATGAGAGGGCCCGCAGAAGGCAGCAGTAAATGGATCTGGGTATCAGGACCACTGGGAGCCAGCCCCAGCTTGCCACTAACTACCACTTGACTTTGGTTAAATCGCTTACACTTTCCTGGCTTTAGTTTCCTCATCCATAGAAAGAGTTGGTTTATTAAAATCTTTAATGGCCCTTTCAAGTGATTAAAAAAGAGGATTTCCTAACAGGAGGAGGTTTGGCTGTGGGATTTCTTTGCTTGGAGGTCTTGAAGAAGCAGCTGGTTTAGCATCCTAGGTAGAGGCACAGTCTAGTTTGTGTATGCCGGGTACTCCATCCATGTGAGCTCTCTCATTGAACCCCATGCCAACCTATGAAATAGATACTATTCTTCTTCTTCTTTCACATATGAGGAAACTGAGACTTGAGAGTTGAGTCACTTTCCCAGGAGCCCACACGTAGTGAGTGCCCGTGCTGAGCTGTGGACTTGGGCAGCCCGGCACCGTGGCTGCAGGCTCCGGCACCTCACGGCACCACCTCCGTGCTAAGGGGCATCTCTGGGTCCTTTCCCAAAAGCCCAGCACAATCCATGGTGTCTCTGGAGGGACCCAGTTTGCAGCTTCTCAGGCACGTGCAAAAGGCAGGTGCTTGGCTAGTGAGAGAAACCAAACTCTTTTGGCTCTCTCTTTGCTCTGTGCCCTCGGTTTTGACATTCAGGGGCGAGAAACACTTGTTTGGCAATTAATAATGCACTGCCTTTTGACATCTCTTCTATTGATGTCTTTATTGTTCGGTTTCTATGCGCTTACGATTTGTCTCCTTCCTTAATGTTGACTGCTGGATTACCCCAGATGCTCTTCTGCGTGCTTGAACTGTGTTATTTCATTTGACACTCACAACAAACTTTCAAGGGAGGTTCAACTATTATCCCCAATTTCCAGCTGAGAAATCTGAAGCCCAGAGTTTGGAAAGATACTATTCAACTGCTCATAGGCCATAGACATTTACAGCATCTACTAGGACCTTGATAGATATTTGCAAGGGGATTAGTTAGTCAAGGTTCATGTATTTCAAAGATTCTTTTCATCCGGGTCCTTTTATATTGTCTTCTATTTATTCTCTATTTAGTTCTCTCTTTTCTGTATTTCTTTTACTGGCTGTGTCTAAGATGCTGATAGAAAACCAAAACAGCACAACTGTGGGATATTCCTAAATGCCTGTTCTAGGAGCCCGGGGGAAGCCATAATCCAGAGTGCGCACAGCACTTAATAGTTATGCATTAATTGACTAACATATTGATGGTCTGTTGGTTTGCTTCATGATCTGTTAAACATGTTTGTTCATTTCTTTATGAATTTCAGACCTGATAGTTACATTTTTTCTTGCTTTTGTCCTCCCCTCATTCTCCTGACTTTTTTCTTTTCTTGCTACCTGGAAGAGACATGGGAAAAACTAAAATCAGTAGAATGAGGGCTTATGGGGAAGATATGCTTTTCTGAACTGGGTGTGTGTGTGTGTGTGTGTGTGTGTGTGTGTGTGTGTGTGTGTACATATTTTTGGAGGAGGCGGGATCTGGGAAAAATAAAACTCTCTCCTCCCTGCCTCTTTAATGCCTTATGAGTCATGTGTCAATGACAAATCTACAATATCTACTTTTGCATTTAGGCCCTGACCGGGAGAGTTTAGTCTTTCCTGGGAGGGGACGGGATTTATCCACTGCAGACCGGCCGTCCACGTTAGCACTATTCTTTGTGAGCCAGTCCAACCTGACTGTGGCTCAGACAACAGTGCAGTGACCGCAGCTGGAACTCACACGGTCGGGGCCCAGCCAGACTCGCAGGCTGAGGTTGATTAATCCTGTGTGCCCATGGCCTCTGGTATCCTGACTTGTTTAAACCTCTTGTTACGATCCTTCTCATTGTAAACAAAATCAGTTTGCAATGAGAAGAGTTACGCAAGAATGGACACAATAGGCTCTTTGCCTCGTCGTTGCTGACCCTTCTTGGATGCACACTCTGCTTGAAGTTGCAGGTAGAGAAATCTCCAATTCAACCTTGGGCCTGTTTCCTTTGGCTTCGCTTGTGACACGTCTCCAAATAAATGTTAGCATTTTGCAACTTTGGAAAATACCAGGAATACATGTTTCCCCATCAACCCCAGGAAATTGTCAGTATTGGGGCACGAGCTGTCTCTCCACGACTCTGCACGTGGGGAACCGGTGTGCACGGCCTCCCCCGGTGCGTGCTCAGGCCTCTCTGCTCAGGCGGCGCACGTGGCCATCTGCACAGGCTCAGCCTCAGCTCCGCAGCACGTGCTGGAGGAGCCTGGCTGAGCCTCAGACAGGAGACTCCTGCTCTCCCCCTGCGCCGGGCAAGTACGGCTCCATTGAATGAACCTGAGGAGAGGGGGTGCTCGCCCACAAATTCTCATGGTCCGAGTGGGAGCTGCATTATGCATGCAGTTCACAGTAGTGAGATCTGGCCATCCAATCTATGCCTGTCCTGGGATAGGGAGTAGCTACGGTCCACCCTTATTAAAAATCAAAGCTAGGAAAAAACTACGAAGAAGCAAACTACGAGGAGGAAATGTGTGTAGTTGCCAAACATGTGACATCCATCGTTGTTAGGAGGGAAATGCAAGTGAAAACTACAAAAGGCCACCATTGTATGCCCATCAGATGGGGAAGAAATGTCTGACACTACCAAGTGAGGGTACGAACATTGAAGGCTGGGAAATCGTATGCCCTGCTGGTGGGAGTATACATTGGTTCAAGTATTTTAGAGAAAAATGTAGCATTTAAAATAATAATAATAATAATAATAATAATAATAATAATTATATATATATATATTTATATTTCAGAGAGGAAGGGAGAGGAAAAGAGAGATAGAAACCTCAATAGTAAGAGAGAATCATTGATCAGTTGCCTCCTGCACGCCCCCTGCTGGGGATCGAGCCTGAAACCCAGGCATGTGCCCCGACAGGGAATCCAGCCCTGACCTCATTCATAGGTTGATGCTCAACCACTGAGCCACACCGGCTGGGCAAAGTCTCACACGGTGCAGAGGAGATATGCACACGGAGATTTAGAAGGAGATTATTTGTTTAAAAAATGGAAATAACAGCATCCATCAACAGTGCATAAATAAATTGTGCCACCTTCATGCAATTAAGTCCTGGACAGGGGTTAACAAATGCTGCAAGCATCAACATGGATGAAGGTCATGAACAAAAGCCACTTGTAGACCAATAAATACAGTATGATATTACTGATATAAAGTTAAAAGCAGGCAAAAATACCACATAATCCTCAGGGATCCATATATATGTATATAATAAAAGTATAAAGAAATGCATGGGCTCTGGCCCAGTGACTCAGTTGGAGCATTATCCCATACACCAAAAGGTTTCTGGTTTGATTCCTGGTCAGGGCACATACCTAGGCTGTGGGTTCCATCTGGATCCGGGGTGCATATAGGGGGCAACCCATCAATGTTTCTTTCTCACGTCTCTCTCTCTCTCTTCCTTCCTCTTTCTCTAAAATCAATAAACATATCCTTGGGTGAGGATAAAAAAGAAATAAAAATGAAAAGTACAATGAGATATTACCTCACACCTATTAGGAACCACACACACAGAGACACACACACACACACAATGCTGGCAAGGATGTGGAGAAACTGAAACGTTTGCACACTTATTGGTGGGATTATAAAATGATGCAGTCATTATAGAAAACAGTATGAAGATGTCTAAAAAATTAAATATAGAATTACCATATGCTCCAGCAATACTACTTCTGGGTATATACCCCAAATAATTGAAAATAAGATCTGGAAGAGGTATTTGGATACCCACATCCATTGCAATATTATTCCCAATAATCAAGATTACAGAAGCCTCCTAAATATACATTCATAGATGAATGGATAAAGAAAAAGTGGTGTACACATGCCGTGGAATATTATTCAGCCCTAAAAAGTGAAATCCCAGCAGGTGTTACAATAATAGATACAGCTTAAGGGCATTGTGCTAAGTTAAATAAGCCAATCACAAAAAGACAAATACATAGAAGTGATCCCACTTATATGAAGTATCTAAACTAATCCAACTCATGGAAACAGGAGTAGAATGATGGTTGCCAGGGACCGGGGGAGGGGAAAAGAGGAGTCGTTCAGAGTGTCAGTAACGCAGGATGGAAAGTCCTAGAGGTCTGTTGTATAACCATGCGTGGCACACGGTCAACAAGACAGTCCTGTATACTTAGACATGATTAAGAGGGTACATTTATGTTGCGTGTATTTTCCTTAAATCACAATTGAAAAGCAAAAACATGATGAGAGCAAGGACCCGTGTTGGGACGACTTGTCCCTGATCCTGACTAGTCAGTGCTGGGGCGAGGCCTGGAGCTGCCAAGTCCAGGTCAGCGCCTTCCTCGGCCCCTCGCCGCCTCTCTTTGTCTTGATTCCGTGTGTTTCTGTAACTCCTTTCGCGGTGACTGCCCTGGAGGGACTGAGCTCTGCTGAGCAGTGATCCCTCTCCTTTCAGTGTCGGCTCCTGTCTTGGTGAGGCCGCCCACCAACCGTCCACAGGCTTTTACCCGAGTCCCCGATTTCAGTCCAACAACCGCACACGGCGTCGTATGCGCTCGGCCTCTGCTGCCTTTCAGATGTGGAGCGCGAGGGCCTTCCGAGGCAGTTGAGACTCACGGTTTGCTTACTGGATGAAACACAGCTGAGGTAGAGAGGAAGGTGTGAGGCCCAGAAAGGTTAGAGGAGTTATCTGACACTACAGTACCATCCCTGAGTTACCCAGAACTTCTCCAGCTCAGAGGGCGAGTATCTCTAGAAGTGGAAAGGGATTCAGATCAGGAAATAGAGCCAGCAGGCTCACCTTTGCCCTTGGAAATGACTCCTCCCCACTACCCTCTGTGACACTCAAATCTGGGGGCTCTTCCCCGCTACCCTCTCTGACACTCAAATCTGGGGGCTCTTCCCCACTACCCTCTCTGACACTCAAATCTGGGGGATCTTCTCTAGATTTGAGTGTCACAGAGGGTAGTGGTGAGAGCATAGGCATGTCCTTGACTCTAAGGACACCTTTCTGGAGATTTTTGTAATTTGGGGCCGACGGAGACTTTGCGGTGAGAGGGGGCATGGGTAACGCACACAGAGGGGGAACCGGGCATGTTGACAGCCACAGGGTCCCCCTCCTAATTCAGCCCTCCCGGGGCAGCCCACCCCACGGTGTCCTGGGCCTGGAGGGGTTCCCGCGGGCCTCGGGGCTGCCTTCGCAGGGCCCATCTGCCCATTCAGGTCACAGTTGGGCAGGCAGCCCCCTCTGGGGGTGGGGCCGGGCACTGGTCGGCAGCCTCCTGGTTCAGCTCAGGTTCTCAGCTTAGAAAACGGAGCTGCCAGTTGTTTACACCGACTTCCCTGATGACTTGCTTCCCTTTGCTGAACTGGCCCCAGCGGGGCTCCAAGAGAAACACCACTGCAGAATGCAGGCCGTGGCTGGCTGCGTAGGGCTCCGGCTGCCCCTCTCCAGGGCCTGCCCGCCATGGCCTGTGGGCGCATGGGGTGGGGTGGGGGCCTTCTGGTGCCCTTGGGCCCCTGAGTGCCTGTGGGGAAGGGATCCCGATGGCCAGGGCCTCCCTCACCTCGGGCGGGCGGCACGTTGATCCCCTCCGGGCTCCAGCCTGACCTCTGGGCCTGGGTGTTGGCACGGATTTATGACCCTGAGCTGCTCTTTATCTCTTCGGGAAGTCAACGTTTTGCTTGGGAAGTTTTTCAATTTCCTCCTGGCCTGGACCAAACCGCTCAGATTTCCAAGGGCGAGATGAGATCCCCTCTCCTCCCGGCCCTCTGTGCACGGGGGTGTGTTACAGGCTCGCCCCAGGCTGGTGCCCGGCCTGGCGGGGACCTGACAGGCCCAAGGGAGGGGACAGCAGCTCTCTGCAGCCCTGCTCCTCTCACGCCCACCGGGGTGCAATGATGGCTTTCCCTCTGTGTCCCCTGTGAGTCCCCAGTCTCCGTGCAAGAGCAGAAGCCCTCTGATACCCCAGGTCTGAGGTCCAGGCTGCAGAACCTGGACCGTGGATGGAAAGGGGAGAGCGGATCTAGTCCTCTTGTTTGTAATCCTTCTGCAACCCTATAGCATCGTCCCCAAGAGGAGAAAGGAAGCCCAGGCCTTCCAGTGCCAGACACTGGGCTTCTCCCCAAGACCAGGCTCCTTCGGGGGGGAGGGGGAGCAAGAAGTTTGCATCCAGTGACACCCATTTTTTTCTCTCCACGAGATCTCCTCCTCCCAGCCCAGCCTCCCCCCGCCTCCCCCCCCCCACACACACACACACAGGCAGGGTTCCCTCTGAGCCTGTGGCCGAGGCCGTGTCATTTGAAAGTCAGGGGAAGCAGTGGAGTGGGGCTCCCCTTTTGTACGTTCACGCAGATCTTCCGTTGGGATGGGCCCTTTCATCCTGCGGCTTCGCCCACTCCGTATCCCGGGATCACTTCACCCACCACTGAAGTACCGCCAGCCCAGCCGGCCGAGCGCAAGTGGCAGCTGTTGCCGTGTTCAGGGCAGGAAGCGAGGAAGAACATGATCTTCAATTAAAACGGCAGCGGGGACTCAGCGGGACAGCAGGGTCTGATGGAGACGGATGGCCCGGGAGATGAGCGGCCGAGTCCTGTGCCCAGCTCGGCCACCAGCTCCCGGGGTGACCTTGGGCCTGTCACTGCGACCGGCTGGGCCTTCGTTTCATCTGAAAAATGGTGGTGATGAGAACCGCCTGGACGGGATGAGGATTAGGGAGATTAGGGACGTGTGCGGGCCCTTTTGATCCCTTCAGAGTCAGCAGCAAAGGGTGGGGGATGCAGACGGCGGTCTTAGGCGGAGGGGCATCGGCTGCCAATGACAGGATGTGATTGGAGGTGCAATGAAAAGTCGGGGTGCAGAGGCGCCTCCCTGGCCAGCCTGCCGAGCTGCTCGGAGATGCAGGCATGGCCGGAAGAGCAGGTTAAACATGAGTGCGGCCGATGTGCCATGTGGGGCAGTGGCTGTCCACAGCCTCTTGCCCGGTAGCCGGAGTCGTTGGCCAGTTTCCCAGGAAAAGGGGGCCCTGAGGACAGAGGCGTGAGGACAGTCATTAGAGGACAGCTTAGTGCAAGGAGCAGAGATTGCGATTAGGGACTGGGAGGGGAGGGGAAGTGGTGTTCCAGAAACTGGTGGGAAACACACGCGATCAATGTCAGGTTAATGACAGTAAGCCGGCCTTCCAGGCGCTGCTGCCTGCTGTCTGTCCTCGCCGCGCCGCGCTCTGCCTGTCTCTCACCGGCCTTTGCTCTGTGTGGCCCTGGTTATGCTCCCCATGTACGTCCACGGCGCCAGGAGAGAGGCGTCCTGGAGGAAGCATGATGGCAGTGATGCCGGTGCCGCCGGTGCCACCTCTTACATTTGCACCAGCTCACACTTGCTGGGGCGCGGGCATCAGGCCAGGGAGGGTGACGGAGTCCTGGCTCTGCCATGTTGCTCTGGAACCCGAATCCTTGTGCTTTCTGGGACCCACTCATGATCTGGGAAAGGCCGAGCCAGTGATGGCGAACCTATGACACGCGTGTCAGAGGTGACACGCAAACTCATTTTTTGGGTTGATTTTTCTTTGTGAAATGGCATTTAAATATATAAAATAAATATCAAAAATATAAGTCTTTGTTTTACTATGGTTGCAAAGATCAAAAAATTTCTGTATGTGACACGGCACCAGAGTTCAGTTAGGGTTTTTCAAAATGCTGACACGCCGAGCTCAGAAGGCTCGCCGTCACTGCCCTCCGCTGTAGTGCGTTCCCAAGGCGAACAGGTGCCGTGGGGAACCGTCCGTGCACATGGCAGAGGCCGCGCAAAGGGGAGGTGTGGGCTCAGGCAGCGCGGGCTGGGTTTTGCTTAATTAACAAGTAAGATAGTGGCAATAACTCCACCATTCAGCCAGGGTTGATTTCTTATTCTTGCTGCGTGCTGGCCACAGCCCAGCCCAGCTCCTGGCGGTCACGCCGGGACGCAGGCCCACGGAGCAGCCATCAGGGCAGAGGAAGAACAAAACATGGAAGTCACACACCGTCTGACCTCACGCGGGCAGGGGCGTGCCATCCTACCGTGTCGGGAGGAGACGGAGCTGGAACACTTGCTCACAGCCCTGTCACGGGCACAGTGGCTACTCCACGAGGCTGGATGAGACAGGGACCCTGCCTGCAGGCAGCTGACCCAGAATCTTCCTCCAGGTCCCTCGGCAGAGGTTCCTGAAACTGCAGTAGAGCAAGCGGCTCCCTCCCACCCCCTTCCTGCCCTTTGAGTCCTCCCGGAAGCCCCTAACGCTCTAGCACAGTGGTTCTCAACCTTCCGAATGCCGCGACCCTTCAATACAGTTCCTCATGTTGTGGGGACCCCCAACCATAAAATTATCTTCGTGGCCACTTCATAACTGTAATTTTGCTACTGTGATGAATCGTCATGTATATATCTGATATGCAGGATGTATTTTCATTGTTACAAATTGAACATAAATGAAAGCATAGTGATGAATCACAGAAACAATATGTAATGATATATGTGTTTTCCGATGGTCTTAGGCGACCCCTGTGAAAGGGTCTTTCGACCCCCAAAGGGGTCGCGACCCACAGGTTGAGAAACGCTGCTCTAGCACATTCTTGCCTTTGCTGCAGGCTGGTTGTAAAATAACCCTAGGCCTCTCTCTCAGAGGGGTGTCCCCCTTTGTCCTTGGTGCCCAGGAGGCAGGCGCCTTGGGGCAACCCCCCCAGGCGGCAGCTAATTGCACCAGCTTCCATGCTGCTGGAAGGACAGCTCCCCTTGCCTCCAGCCCTTCCTTCCTTCCTTTGAGTGCCAGATGCCTGCTGGCCGTCCCGTGGCCCAGGATGGGTCTGTCCGTCTTCCAGCTCACTGTCCCTGAGGACGGTTTCCTGCAGAGTGCAGGCATCTCTGACCTCCTCTCCTTCCCACCCACCGATTCCTGGCATGGCCGACACTCTGCCTCCTGCCTCCTCATACCCCTTTTCCTTGGACACTTTAGCCAGGGCCCTCAAAGAGAAAATGAGAGTTTAATATAATACTATTAGTAATAACAATGACTGCAATAGCTTACCACATGCAAATATTAACTCATTAAATGCTCCTAACATCCTGCGAGATATGGATTATTAATATCCTCGTTACAGAAATGAGGCGGGAAACAGGCCCAGAAAGGTTAAGGAAATGCCCAGGTCACACAGCTAGTCAGGGGCAGAGTTGGAATTTGACTCACGAAGTCTGACACATTATTTTCCACCATGTCAGTTATTTATACAGCGGTTGAAAGAGGTGGTCGGAGTTAGAGATTGTATACACTGCCACATGCTCAGTTTGTGGGAGGAGAGCGCGCATTCCTTGTGCATTTTGAAGCCATGACTGCCCTCTGGTGGTCATTCGTGAACACTGCACGAACTGAACCGAACCCATTGGCGAAGGGCTTTGCAGGGAAAGTCAAAGGGCAACTGGCAAAGGAACCTGCAGCCTTCGCGCAGCCATGACATTGACGGTTTCTTCCCCTCTGGCTGGGCGTGTTTCACGTTTGTTTCTTTTCTCCTTGGAAAAAATTAAGGGGCTTGAAAAGTTCTCCGCCTCTGTGAAAACCAGCAGAAGGAACCGCAAGGATGCAGCCGCCACGTAGCACGTGTATGCGTGCACTGTCATGGAAATGGCTGTGTGGCATAGATGCCCAGGACACCCGTCCTAAGCAGCCGGGAGAGCACATTTCCAGTTGATTATAACTAAGTTAGGGCACGATGCTCTCCTGGGTTCATCAGGGCATTCTTCCGCGGTAGAGCGCTGCGTGCCAAAAGGTTCTTATTTTTAAAGTTCAGCCGTGTGGGATCCCTGACGATGTGATACAATTGAAAGAGACTCGGCTGAGTTTTCCTCTGCGTGAAGAAGCGTTTGCCGCTGTCTTTGCAAGGCCTTTTGTTGTTGTTTGTTTGTTTGTTTGTGTTTTGCAAGGCCTTTTCTTTGCCATGCATGCTATGTGGTGTAAGCGCCAACAGGTGTGCCACCTGGCAGCTCTGGCTGTTTGGCAATTGGCTTAAGAGTCTACTCTTGCCCTGACCAGTTTGGCTCAGTGGATGGAGCGTCGGCCTGGGGACTGAAAGGTCTCAGGTTCGATTCTGGTCAAGGGCATGTACCTTGGTTGCGGGCACATCCCCAGTAGGGAGTGTGCAAGAGGCAGCTGATCAATGTTTCCCTCTCATTGATGTTTCTAACTCTCTATCCCTCTCCCTTCCTCTCTGTAAAAAAATCAATAATATATATATATATATATATATATATATATATATATATATATATATAGAGAGAGAGAGAGAGAGAGAGAGAGAGAGAGAGAGTCTACTCTTTGGTTCTGCTTCTCTACATGAGTGGTTCTATTTTTTTAAAAAGTTACCTTTATTGTTGAAAGTATTACAGTGATCCCCCCTTTTTCCCATTGACCCCTTTTCCCCACCCCTACTCCCCAGGCCTTCACCACACTCTTGTCTGTGTCCACACGAGTGGGTCCTGAGGACCAGTCTCAGGGTGTTAATAGGAGGCCAACTTAGGTCTCAAGTCTAATTCACGTTTTCCGATTCAGCTGTTAATAGGAAGACCTGGGTTTTAAAGCGATCGGGCATTTGTCTAGCTTGAACAAAATAGATTCTATATTTATACGTTTTTTGTAAGGGTACTTTATAGGTTAGAACTCAGGGAGGTAAGTTTAAGTTCTCTGAACTTTCAAAGTCACCAATCAGGTATCCAGCCCTTGCCGATTTGGCTCCGTGGATAGTGTCGGCCTGTGGACTGAGGGTTCCCGGGTTTGATTCTGTCAAGGGCCCAGGTTGCGGGCTCGACCCCCATGGGAGGCATGCAGGAGGCAGCTGATCGATGAGAAAAATAAATAAGTAAAGTTCAGCCATTGGGGATTATCCACGTCCAAATAGACATTTGAGGTCAGGTTCTGGATGGTCATGGGAGACGAAGATGGCTGTGGTGACGGGGCTGTAATCAGGCGCCTCAGCCTGAGACGTAGCATTTCATCAGTGACCACTCTTCACAGGGCAGCCTGGCTGCTCAGAGCGCGCCAGCCAGGAGGGCCCCTCGGATGGGACAAGGTGATCCTGCCCCGTAAGTCTTTATGGGGAGGCGGAGAGAGAGGAAGGGGATCCCCAGCTGCTGGCACAGAAAGCCAATCCTGGAGGCTGTGCCTGGGGACTGGCCCGATGGCCCCTGGTAACAGGTGGGTGATGCGGAGTCGGGGCTCCTGGGGCTGGGTTTTCAGCCCCGGACAGAATCATCAGCATCTGCGGTGCTAAACGTGGCTGTTGAGAAGCTTGAGCGAGTCACGCGTGCACAGCACTGACATTACCAGCAGCAAACCCTGCACCCATCAGAGCTCCTCCGTGTGTATTTGCCCCTGGAAACTCACCCCACGTATAATGTGGGAATCACAACAGAACCGCTGATAGGAAGAACTAGAAAGGAGACCTACTTCAGGACACACTTGAGGATGTGTACGTACTCAGCCCACCACACGCCCTGCCTGGACCACGTACATGCATACCCTGCCCTTGGGTAACTTTTTCTCACCCATGCCCATGCCCATGCCCGTGCCCATGCCCGTGCCCATGCCCGTACCATCATCTCCATACAGGCTGCCTGCCAATCCATTTCCTTTCTGCTGCCGGTCCCAGGGTCCCAACTTGCATTCACCCGCCCCGTGGATGGCTCCGTCCATTTGTCCCCGCTCAGCATGTCCAATGCGGATCCAAGTTCCCCATCTCTGCAAGCACCTCCCCTGACGTCTCGGTTTCCTTCCATGGTCTCTCCACTCTCCCAGGGATTCCAGCTCAAAACTTCCCGCTCCTCCACTTTCTCTCATGTTCTGTCCCATTCACTGGAACCTGAAGGTACCATGTAACGGACCAGTATAAGTTTCAGAGTCAGGCGTGAATCCGGATCCCAGCTCCATTGTTTATTATATGTAGGAATGTGGACTTTTTACTTAATTCAGTCCTCATCTGGAAACTAATATGTCCCTCAGACGACTGAGTATGAGTTCGGTGGGATAACATAGGCCAAACTCTTGGCACCTGGTAGAATGCTCACGTTCATTATTCGTCCTGAGACGTTTTCCCCCTCCCTGCTTCTCGCCACTTTTCCCGTTGCTGCTTGCAGATGTCTGCTTGCTTTCCTGCCACCCACTCTGCAAGGGTGTGGGAGCGGGGGCTCCGGGTCCCTGTCCCAGAGGCCCCTGCCAGGCGTCTTCTGCTTGGGTTCCCCCAGGGGGCGCGCTCACTGGGTGTTTGGGAGCGAGGAGGGTAGAGGACCAGCTGTACTGTCTCGAGGTGTGGAGGGCTCTGCCCGGCAGGTAGTAAGGGACAGTCCTGGGCTCTGGCTCCGGGGGCAGGGGCCTGGCGGCATTGAGGCTCTCTCCTGGTCCCAGCCCTGAAGCTCAGTGTCCCAGCACCAGCTAGCGGGCCCCTTGGCAATCAGCTCTGCCACGTGGTGATCCCACCAGGGACGTGGCCTCGTGGTCCCAGGACTGTTCCAGGTACAGCCCCGCTGCGGGCCCAGCAGCTGGGAGGCACCCGGTGTGGGAGGAGGGCCTTCAGCAGTAACAGCACCTCTTGGTTTCTGCAGCCAACGCGACAGAAGTCTCTTCCTCCAGCTACGGATCTCTGGGTCGCCTGGCATCCCTGGCTTTGCTTCCCTGGCCCATGCAGTGTTTTTGTAGCGGATCCCCTGAATGAAACCCTCTAGGTTAGAAATGTGCAATTTGGTACTTTTTTTTCAGGTTAGACTCAGAGAGATCCACCACCCTAACGCCCTCTCTGCCACAAAACTCTTTCTGATCTCCCATCCAGAGGTCATCTGTTAACTGTTCGCTATTCTTTAACGCCTTTTGGGGATTTGTCATCTGTCATCCTGGAGGAAATTGGCTTATTTTACCCCATCCAATGTCCATCAGATTGTAAGCGCTTTGTAAGCAGTCGCCGAATCGTAATCATTGTCGTATTTCTCACAGCAACTGGCTCAGTGACATGAACTCAGTGAACGCTCTGAGCAAATGCTGGTTGATTTGAATTGATGTTCCACATGGTCTGAGATCTCAGTCAGTTCTATTGCCTTTGTCATGTGATGAGAGTGGAACTTATAGCTATAAATTTAAGGTTGTTTTTTTTAAAACACACACACACACACACACACAAACCCCTGTGATTAAATTGCAAAAATATTCGACCCAGTAATTCCTCAGACTGAAATGGAAATATTTGCACGCCCTTTCCTGTCTTCTACTCACTCAGTCCTACACTTCAAACAGTGCTTCCCACAAACATGACCTCATTTAAACTTCACCCTGATGATGGAGAATAGGAATGAATACCCTCACTCCACACAGCACGAAATGACAGCGTCTGGGCTCCTCACCCAGGCTTGATAACTCAAGGTCCAGCCCTTCTCCTTGCTGTTTTGATAGCTTTTGTTTGAAGTCGGGGTTCTGGCAAGCTAGGACCCTCATACTCGCCGTCTTCTCTCCTTACTGACAAATGCCATTAGACACACAGCCTTTCATGTTTCAGACAAAGGTACAAATGAACAGATTATGCGTGACTCCTTTGTCATCAGAAATAAAGGCAAAATGACCGTTTTATTCCTTTGGCTGCGGGACTGTGGACAATCATGTTCTCAATTTCACAGTTCATCGCGCGTGCACTGATTTGATTAGCGCTGGGTTAGAAACGCACCGTGGAACCGCCCAACATCTTGGCAGCCACTCTTTGATTGCTTTTCAGAACCGTAGACTCTGACCAAGGGTTAGTGAGTTAAAACCCAAGTGAGTGCTGCAGGCAGACATTGAATGCAATCCAGCCACGGCTCAAGCTATTACTTCTCTCCACCTGTTTATTATTTGATTTTTCGTTGGTGCCACTTCTTGTCTCCGGGGCTGATGCTATAGGAGCAGATCTGTTCTCCGGTCAGGAGATGATGAGCAGTGCACGTGCCCTGGCAGCAAAGAAAGGTCCTGCCGTGGGTGGCCCCCAAGTACCTGAAACACAGCCCGGGGAGCTCAGCTTGCGATCGGCTGAGCAGGAACTCTCCTGTGGCCAGCTCGGCATGCTGCGATGTGAAGGGTACTGGAAATGTCCAGCCTACGTGTCACTCTCTCCACCACACCCTCCGACATTAGAGTTGATGCCTGAATTCCACTCAATAAGTCACTTTTTCCTTTCCATCTGGTTTTCGAATCCGAGAAATTGAACACGTTGATGCTGCGTATCTGATCTTGTCCAATCCCCTTATCTGATCAGACAGTTTTGGCTCCAGAACCTTAACCACTCTTTTAAAAAACAACAACAACCCTGTTTTTATTGATTTTAGAGAGAGAGGACAGGTGAGGGATAGGGAGAAAGAAACACCGATGAGAGAGAAAATTCAATCGGCTGCTTCCTGCACCACCCCTATTGGGGATTGAACCTACAGCCTGGGCATGTGACCTGACCAGGAATTGTACTGGTGACTTCTTGGTTCATGGGTCAATGCTCAACCACTGAGCCGTACCAGCCAGGCCTTAACCACTCTTAAACGCCAACCTAATGTTGGTGAAGTACTTAGAATACTGCCTGGTGTATGAGTCCTTAAACAAAGGAAGTTATTACTTTTGTTATTATTACTATCACTATTCAATTTGTTTTGTTGGAAAAGTCAGCTAATAATAATGGCTAAATCTTACGGAGCACATCCTATTCATGATATTAGCCTAAGGACGGACTTTGCTATTGAATCATTGCAACCACCTTAGGGAGTAGGTACTATTATTTGATTAATTTTAAGGATGAGCAAATGGAGGCAGAGACTTAAGCACCTTTCCCAAAGTTAAAGAACTAAAAAGTGGGAAAACCAGAACTCAATGGTTGGAACCTCTAATAGTGGAGGAATGGAAGGAGGGGCAGCAAGAATATTCTAACACATGAGCCACATTCTCCCACGAGGGCTGGGAGGCAGAGTCTATCCGGAGAATGTTTAAGGGCATTTGTCTGGACAAAGAAAAAATTCAAAGGCTGTGTCAGTGAGGAATAATAAATATGGGCCCACTTTCTCCCAAAGCTTTCAGAACGGGGCACATGATATCGGAATAGCCTGGATATAGTACTCCCTCAGGCAGAAGATGCACTAGAGATGTGGGTCTCAACCTTTCTTGGCTCACGTCAGATTTCTGTGGTAGACGACTAACGGGGACATGCTTAGCTTTGTGCACAACCAACTCTCAGCCCTGACCTGCAAATCCCTCCTTTCCTCCTCCCCTCGAATGGAGTAATGAAGTCATATGTTTGGGCCAAATAACTTCAGAGAGCGTGGTTCTGGTAGCTCCCATGGGCAATCTCCAAGGGGAACTTGGTCTTCTCATGCTCCCTATAGGATATCCGTGGGTGCCGTCATACCTATGGCTTTACCTTGAGAGCTGGGCGACTTCCTGACAGAAAAACGAGAGTGATGAAAAGGACAGCGGTATGACTGTGCACGCAGACCCAGATCTTACGAGCACAGTTCAGGCCTGGTAGAGGAAAAGGTGGTCTTTCACCTACCCAGTTGTCCAGCTCAACTCCTAGCCTCAGGCTGCAGGAGGGAGGCCAGCCAACCACTGGTTTCCATGCATAGCCATGTATTTTTGCTCAAGGCCACAGGTCAGGGCTGGGCTGGCCTCTCAGCTGTAGGTTGGTCCAGGTCTGTTCCAGGAGGCGCTCCTCATCCTTGGATCAGTGGGATTCTTAGAACATGTTCTTCTCACAGAGAGGACAGAGTCCACCCGACCAGGCACAGTTCTAGCCTCTGTTTGCATGTGTCTTCTAACATTCCACTGGGCAACGCATGCCCCACGGCCACGCCCAGGGCTAAGGGGTAGGGAAGTGCACTTTGATCCTAATAGGAAGGTCTGCTAAGTCACATGATGAAGGGTGTGACTCTGGGGAGAGATGGAGAATTGGGGTCACTACCCCAGTTCAATCTACCACATCCCCGACTCCTGGTACAGGAGCTGCTGCTTTTAAAGGCACGAATAGCCAAGATTGGGAGGGCACCTTCACTCTGGTCAACTCTGGTGACCAGGGCCCCCGGGGCTGAGGCAGTGGGCTGAGAAGGAGAGAGGCCCGGGGTGCCCGTGGCAAAGGATCCATCACTTTCTAGGACTCTTATCTGCCTCTTTTCATAAAAAGTTTTCTCTTTGCCCACGAGATGGCACCCAAGGCCAACAAGCCCGGACAAGCTGCCTGTTGGGTCCTAAGTCACTGCCCAGTGCAGCTCTGCCTGGCGCTCCCACACACTCAGGGCACCAGGGTCCGAGCTGGATCAGCGCCCACTTGGCTTCCAGACACCTGCACGCCTAGGCCAACACGGGACTCCCTTTGGAATGTCCCCCATAGATTCATTAACATTTTCCCAAACCAAATAACTTTACCTTGGAAACTTCTGTTTACAAACTCCAGAGGTTCCCCAACCCAGAATTAACACACCTGTTCACCTCTAGCCAAGACATGTTATTACAACATGAGCATTTAATGAAGTCGACAGTTCATGTAATGCCAGCTTTTGAGGTTATGGTTGTACTAAAGAGCCCACTGTACTCGTCAGGGGCGGCCCTGGAGCAGCAGTGTGTGCCAGCCGGGAGCTCATGGAAACGCAGAACTCCAGGTCCACTCTTGACCCACTGGGTCAGACTCTGTTTGAATAAGACTCCCCAAGTGATTCCTGTCACATTCGAGTTCGAGAGGCACAGGAGAGCCACTAGCCCATCTGCCGCCTTCCTGTAAAAATATGGGGGTGCGTCTCTGCAGGCAGGTGCAGCCACAAACTTCTGAGCACAGCGGATTTCAGCGCATTATACAGTGAGCCTGATTACTGATGGTCCTGGGAGCTTCTCTCTTTCTCTCTCTCTCTCTCTCTCTCTCTCTCTCTCTCTCTCTCTCTTTCTCTCTCTTTCTCTCTCTCCCTCTATTCCCCAAGCTCCCATTCCCCTCTCTTTCTATAGGAAATGTACCAGAAGATCCACATGATATATATATAATGTTTGTTTAATCAGAACACAGCAGCTTAGCTTGCCAATTGTCTGTGGAAAGCACTTTCTGACTGCCAGCCACAGGGCTTGGGGTATTTATGTCCCACCCATTAGACCCGGTAATCACGGGCTGCTTGTATTCTGAGTCCCGGGCTGAGCCCACAGCCACGCGAACACTCCCACTGCAGAGTGGACGGAGAGAATCAATGCTGCACCCTTCTTGTCCCCCCTACATTCACATCACCCAAAACAAAACGCATCTTTCTTTAAAGACTGTGGGATCTTGTTTAAAGAGCAACAATAAAATACTCCTGACGGTCTCTGCATTAGTTCTCATCATGTTCTTTGTAAGCCTGTCTGATGCCCAGCATCGGGGGAATTAGGTTAATTCCTCCTGGAGAGCCCTGGCCTGAGCCAACCCTCGCCTTTGCTTATTCTGCGGGTAATGACCCCTTGGTTTCTCGTGCCACCAGCAGAGTGAAATATTACCGAAAAGAAGAAGAGTGACAAAGGGTAAGAGAGGAGCACAGAAAAAGAGGCATAGATAGATGGGGAGACAGAAGCTGGGAAGGAGGGGAGCAGGGAGGTAGGACACACCCCCACCCCCATCCCCACCCCCAGCCGACACAATGCTACGGCCACGCCCACCTCACCTCTGGGAACTGGGCCCCAGGCTCCTGCTTCAGTGTTCAAACAGCTTCCCAGGTATCCACAGGCCTCGGTTCCTCCCTTCATGAAATTTCTACTCAAAATCTCTCCCCTGACCCACCCCACATAAAACTTTATTAACACACCTCCCTCTCCCACCCCAATCCTGCTCTACTTTCCCTGCCAGCCTTTATCAGCCTCCTGACCTCTGACATGGCTATTTTTCCTTTGTCTCACTTGCTGGACCAGAATATTCATCCCAGGAGAACAGAGGGTCTGTTTCATTCTCTGCGGAGCCTCCAGCCTGGAGGCCAGAGGCTGCCCCACAGTGGGGGCAGCAGACCTCTGAGAGGAGAGGGGCGGGGAGGACTTGTCCGAGCCAGGCACTGTCCCGAGGTGCTGCTCATCTCAGCCTGTTCAATCGCACAGTCACCCTGGGAGGCAGGTTTTGTATGAAGAGAGCCTGAGGCACGGAGAGGCAGGTGACCTGGCCAAGGTCTCTGTGTTTGGGCACGTCCCTGACTTTCCATTGACCAGGCTTCCTCCAGGAGGACGCTCCAGGACTGTCTCCAGCCTGCTGTCTGCTTTTGTAGAGAAAGTTCTAGTGGAACATAGCCACGCCCATCGTGGCTGCTTTCGTGCGACGATGGCAGAGCTGAGCCCTGGCGATGGAGAGGATGTGTCCCCAGAAGCCTAGGACACATCCTGCCTGGCCTCTGCAGGAGACGTTGGTGGGCCCTTGTTCTTGAAGGCAGCCCGACATGAGGACAAGCAAACTCGTGGTCGTCTGAGGGTGCGGGTCCAGGAGCTGTGTGTCCTCGCCGCTTGCCTGCACCTTCGGGTGGGTGCAGAGACAAGAGCTGCAGCCTTGGGTTCAGCGAACGTGTATCCTCCTCTCTGCTCTGCTCCTCGTTAGCGGTGCAGTCTCAGCTCATCGCCCCTGTTCCTGGATCTGTTTCCGCATCTGTGCCGATAACGGTCAGGATAGGAAGCGTAATAGCTCTTGCTAAACGCCAGGTTCTGTTCTTCACATTTTACTGCACGATGGTGGTGTTTGATGCTCTCCGTGAATTACCTGGGCTTTTCATAAATACTCTGACTCTACCCGTCCGGGCACCGGGTAGATCTGTACTTCCCACCCACCTGGGAGTCAGTGTGGCCTTGAACTTGTCTGGGGAATGAAGTGTTAGAGGAAGTGACACATGCAACTTCTGATCACACGCCATGAGTCCGCGCACACATGCCCTCGGCCTCTTTCCTCGAGGTGCCCTCTACCATGGCAACCGTAAATGTTCTGTCATCTGGTGGCAGGGTGTGGACAGTGTGAACCCTCCTGGAGCATAAGCATTCGAAACCCCTCTTTTTTACTTGTTCGTTTGTTTATGAAGCCACTGAGTTTTGGGGCTGTTCATTATTGAAGCATCGGCTAGCCTTGCACACAGCCATTAAGATTCTCTCCAGGTCAAATTTTAGATTTCAAGAATAAAATTCCTCCCTCTCTGAAGTCAATAATGAAATACATACTTTAAAGTGAAAGAAGGAGGGTGGGGGAGGGTGGCAGAGATTATTGAATTGTAGGCATGATGTGTGGTCTCTGTGAGCCGTTTACCCTTGCCCCTCCCACCGTTGGTCAGAATGCTCTCAGGTGGCCGGTTCAGCCTACAGCCCAGGCACCTGATGTGTGCACGGCCCTCTGGGTCACGCTGGCAAACTTGCACTGCACTTGAGCATTGGGTGGAATTATTTCACACATCGGAGCTTTCTGCGTTGTTCTAGAATGGGCAATGCATGTCTGTTTTAAGATGAGCTGAGGGTCATTCTAAGGTGTAAGTGGCCTTTTGTGTGTCCAGCAAAGTCAAAGCCAAGTGGCAGCCACGTGGAAGCTGTGGTGTCTAAGCAGTAGGTGAGACACATGGCTGTGTGAGCCGCGGCCCTGATCCCCAACAATAACGGCAAACGTTTGCTGAACACCTGCCCTGTGCGGCCCCGGGCCTCCTCAGATGCTGGCCACTAGGCCACCGCATGGCCCAGCTCCTGGGACCACCGCCTCTATCAGGCTGCGCAGCACCGTCACAGAGAACGCGGTGTGAGCAGCTCCCGGGACTTGCATAAAGTGGTCCCCTTCTCTGACTCTCACCTCCCATGACATCTCACCGCCCCGGCGCCCTGGAGGCTGACCGGTTTCCAGGGCTAACTCTCTGGGATCGAGGCAAGGGGGTGGGGTCTCTAGAGAAGCTGAGTGGAGGGGAAGAGACGGAGTGTGACCTTGAACTGCTGTTGGGTACAGGAGACAAAGGAGACTCTAGGGCAGAATGGGGTGAGGGGCTTTGAAAGTGCAGGGGCTCTGTCCCATGTCGGGCGGAGCCAGAGGGGAGGGGACCCTCCTGAGAAGAGTACCCAGACTCAGGCTGCTATATTTCCAGGTGCCCCAATGCATGACAGTACATGTGGTTAACACATTTCAGGGACGTAGAGGGACGAGAAGGCTTTGTGGGCTAAATGATGTTGTTTCTTCCAATGTGCTTTGCTGTCTTTACATTTTTTACTTGGAGAATATCTGGCTTTCATAATCAGGGAAGCCAAAAGCTAGTTTTTGACAAAATTAACTTGTGTGTTGGAAAAAGAGGTAGAAACATAAGTACATATCATTAACTATTAATTATTTACATTGACTTATAATAATGCCAAAAATTATACATACATATAATGATACAGTAATTATAATGTAAAGTAATTAACTTACACTGATTATCAATAACACTGAGAATGCATGAGTGGCAGCCATGGCATGGGATGTGTTCATCTTCATTCAGATTTGTGTCTGAGGGAGGGAGGTATTTCTGGCATCTGGCCCATAGGACCTGTGAGCTATTTCCAAGAGTTTGTCTTGTCTTGTCATGTCATGTCATGTGAACATCTGTGCATGGTATAGGCAGGCCCTTTGTAATGATCAGCTGAACGGAAAAGCACAGTTCAGGTTTCTAAGCTTATAATCTTTGGAACATCCAGTATATCCATTTGAAAATGTGGACTTTCAAATGAGTAAGATTTTGCCTGCATTGTATAAACTCATAAGTTATCCAACGGCAAAAAGCAGTCCCATCGTGTGTGAAGCCCTGGGCAGGTGGGATTTCCAGCCCACGTAACTCTCTAGTGGGGCAGGATTTCTTTAGATCAGTGTACATATGAAAAATGGGGGAAAATCCTCATTTCACGTCTTTCCTTCCTTGCATTTTCCTCAGTCCTCTCTCCCTGTTTCTGTGATTCCGTAACTGTGCTACCTACAGGAGCTCGGTGCGTTGAGGGAAAGACTCCTATGCAATGAGAGCCGGGCATGCACTCTGCTGTCTCCACGTGGACACATTCTGAGCGTGAAGAGGACAGGCCTTCCCACAGCAAGTGAACATGAAATGAACACAACATTCTTGTTTTATTCTAATAACCCTGGAAAGTGATCTCCTGTAGCACCGCGAGGTAGGAAGACCTTGCCTAGTGTCCTCTGCAAGATGAATAATAAATGTAAGAGGAATTATTAGGTCTAGAATGGTGGTAACATAAATATAGGAGGAAATATTAGATCTAGAATGGTGGTAACTTGTGAATGTAAGAGGAAATATTGGGTCTAGAATGGTGGTAACTTGTAAATTTGGAGCTGAAAGGAAACTTCAGTTCATTCAACTTACTCATAGATGAGAAAAGGGATACCTAGGCTCACTGATGATCATCCAGCCAGTGGAGGAGTCAAGCATAGAACCTGGTCATAGTTCCCAGCCGAGGATGTATTGCGATGGATTATATATCCTGCTCTGTGTCTAGCAAGGGTCTGAGTTCACTCTTCCACTAGCATGTGCCTCATTGCAGATGAGAATTTGTGTGCCATCCTGACATAAACCCTGACATACACAGATATCCACTCTCTGTAAACTGAATAAAGAACATTGGAAAAAGAAATTCCATTTTGCTGGCTAATCCCACATGATGAAAAAAAATGAAGAAGAGTGATGAAAAAATGAAGACAGCAGATTTTAAGAAGCACTGATATGAAAGCTTGATTTATGCTCATGAGCAATCCCCACCCCCAATTCTACCTCTTTACATACTGAAATGTTCACCCATTGGATTCCATTTCAAAGCTAAAATTCCAACTTGGTGAAGCTGAGATGAAGATCTGAGTTGACTCTTGTTTTAGTGTGACCGAAATGTCCGACCCATGCCAACTTTTTCATTTTTTTTCTATTTTGTGTATTAATGGCGCCTTCTTTTTCCCTTGAAGTTTAATTCCATGAAACATCCTATTTAACTGTTCTACTTGCCACCGTCTAAACAATTCTCCAACCAAATGGTTCTGCCTCCTGGCACAATGCCTCCTCTCAGAAGGCCAGAAACACAGATACGCAGCAAACAAAGTGCAACTGTGTTCAAGTTGTTTAAGAGTCCTCCAGTGAGCAGCCCACCAATGGTGGTGGGGGGGGAGGAGGGCAGGGAGCAGACAAGGGGGCGGGCTGGAAAGGAAGGCAGAGAAATTCAAAGAAAGAGCAACAGTTTGCTTCAAGAAATAAAGTTAAAGAACACCTTTTTATTTTTTAAAAAAAAAAGGGAGGAGGAGGAGGAGGAGAAGGAGGAGGAGGAGAAGGAGAAGAAGAAGAAGAAGAAGAAGAAGAAGAAGAAGAAGAAGAAGAAGAAGAAGAAGAAGAAGAAGAAGAAGGAGGAGAAGAAGAAGAAGAAAACAACTCAGAATAAGAATGCAAAGCATATAGGATCCAGCGTCAGTACTCCCCAGGGAAAGAAAACTGTCTTATCTAGAAAAGTTAAGCCGATGGATGGCTGTTGCCATGGAGATTGTAAGCTGCCTTGGGCAAAGCTCTGTGGGAGTATCTGTGACATTGGGTGTCCATTAGATGGGTGAGGGTGTCGTATTAGACCAAGAAGACGCAAGGAGTCAATCTGTTGGCGTGGCCAGAGAGTCTTAACATCCTGAAACAGTTGCATGCCATCAGGAAGTTCATCCTTTAGTGTCAGGAAGAAGAAAGGGATCTTGGTTGGCGGCAGAGGAACATGGAGCTGGCTGTTGAAAATGGCCCGAGGCTAGAGAAGAGAGTTCTTAACAATAAGCTATTGATTATGAAGAATTTCAGAGACAAGGCAGGGAAGACATTAATGGAGACCCTGGGTGGGCTGTGAGACTAGACATAATGGGATCATATCAAGTGCCCCCCATACAGTGTTCTGGCTTTTCATCCTTAGGTTTCTATGGAAATGCATGTTTCCTGACTCATGTAAGCTCACATCAGCCCAGTGCCCCAGAAAGCGATGTGTTTTTCTCTCTTACCGAGTGAAGCAGTAGATAGAGGGATGTCTTGAAGTCAACATGTAGCCTCCTTTTTGAAACATTTATTTATTGAAAATGACAATGACAGTGGATTGTGACATATAGCTGAATCATGTCTGAAGGATAAAGATTGAAATCTTTGAGATTTAATTTGTCCCTTACCCCCAAATGATGTTCTTATTTTGAGGGAAACTTAAACCTTCAATTCTCCTTCTTTGCTCGAGTTTCTACTTTATTTGATGAGCTGTGTCCAGGTGACACATAGATATTTGGGACCCTTTTGCTAGCTTTACACTTTTAAGCCAGGCTCAATTTTTTTTTTTTTTTGCTTAAAGTATTACAAAGGGTATTACATATGTGTCCATTTTATCACCCCACCCTAGACAGTCCCCTAGCCTCCCCTATCCCCCAGTGTCTTATGTCCATTGGTTATGCTTATATGCATGCATACAAGTCCTTTAGTTGATCTCTTACCCCCCTACCTCCTGCCCCCCAACCCTCCCCTGCCTTCCTGCTGCAGTTTGACAATCTGTTTGAGGCTGCTCTGCCTCTGTATCTATTATTGTTCAAAAGTTTATAATGGTCTCTATTATCCATGAATGAGTGAGATCATGTGGTATTTTTCCTTCATTGACTGGCTTATTTCACTTAGCATAATGCTCTCCAGTTCCATCCATGACGTTGCAAATGGTAAGAGTTCCTTCCTTTTTACAGCAGCATAGTATTCCATCGTGTAGATGTACCACAGTTTTCTAATCCATTCATCTACTGATGGGCACGTAGGCTGTTTCCAGATCTTAGCTATGGTGAATTGTGCTGCTATGAACATAGGGGTGCATATATCCTTTCTGATTGGTGTTTCTAGTTTCTTGGGATATATTCCTAGAAGTGGGATCACAGGGTCAAATGGGAGTTCCATTTTCAGTTTTTTAAGGAAACTCCATACTGTCTTCCATAGTGGCTGCACCAGTCTGCATTCCCACCAGCAGTGCACAAGTGATCCTTTTTCTCCACATCCTCTCCAGCACTTGTCGTTTGTTGATTTGTTGATGATAGCCAGTCTGACAGGTGTGAGATGATACCTCATTGTTGTTTTGATTTGCATCTCTCGGATGATTAGTGACTTTGAGCATGTTTTCATATGTCTCTTGGCTTTCTGAATGTCCTCTTTTGAAAGGTGTCTATTTAGGTCCTTTGCCCACTTTTTGATTGGATTGTTTATCTTCCTTTTGTTGAGTTGTATGAGTTCCCTATAAATTTTGGAGATTAGGCCCTTATCAGATATGACATTGGCAAATATGTTTTCCCACACAGTGGGTTTTCTTGTTGTTTTGTTGATGGTTTCTTTTGCTGTTAAGCCAGGCTCAATTTTATAAACCAAAGTTAATTTCATCATCTGTCTCAGTAATTCTCAAATAATGGAGTACACAAGTGAAATTGAGGGTGTTTATGACTTTGGTTAAATTCAGTTTGAAATCCTAGCTCTAGAAATTTCTCTGTGTACCTCTGTTTTGTCTCTCTGTCTCTGTCTCTCTCTTCAGAGAGAACTAGCCTTTCCCTAGAATAATTAGCAACCCCCGAAGCAGGAGAAGACAGTAGCCCAGGCCTGACTAATGGTCACATGGTCTGGACCTCTGGCTGGCTAAAGATAACATCTTGACCTAAGTTATGTTTCAGTTTCTGAGCCCTAAAATGGACCCACCCTCTGGCTACTTTCCCATGAGACCAGACAGAGAGACGCCAGAACAGACATCAGAGCTGTCCTCAAGACCTGAAGAAATGATTCATTACCCTTACCTCACTTCTGACCAATCAGCTCCCAGCATGACCCTGAACCCCTAACCCACATAGTATCTAGTGATGTTGCCCTGTAGAATCTGTAACCTACAGGCTATCGAGGAGTCCAGGCTTCTGAGCATGAGCTTCCTGTTCTCCAGGATGGCACCATTCATAATAAAACAGCCAACCTTTCTCCACTGCAATTCTCGGTGTTTACCATGTGGCTCTACTAGAGCCCGTGGACCCACTCTTTCAGTTCTGTAACATAAGAACTCACTGAAAGTCTGTTAAATTGTGGATTTCTGGGCCCCACTCCCAGGGATTCTGACTCAAAAGGTATGGGACCTAGGAAGCTGCCTTGTGACAAACGCTCTAGGCGATTCCGATTTTCTCCCAGTTGGTCCACCAGCGATACTTCGAGAAACACCACCTCACCTCATCCTCTTCCAGTCACTGTCCCCTTCCGCTTATCCTGCACCCCCTCCACTTCCCAGCACCAGACAGAACTCTTCAGAATCCACATCAAGATAAAACTAAGTGACCCAAACTTCCTCAAAGTCCATCTCACAAGTCAGCAGCGCCCAACTACGTGCCCAATCATCCCAACCCTAACTCTTCCATTCTTTAGAATCAGTCTCTAATTCCACTCGCTCTAACAGGGGTGGGCAAACTTTTTGACTCGAGGGCCACAATGGGTTCTTAAACTGGACCGGAGGGCCGGAACAAAAGCATGGATGGAGTGTTTGTGTAAACTAATACATGTTAACACTGCTGCTGGTGAAGGAGCGGAGGGGAGAGCAAGAGAACCCTCCGCTCTTTCGGCTCCACGGGTGCCGGGGTCCAACCCCAGCAGGTCCAGGGGTTCCCAAAGGTGTGGACGGAGTTGGCAAAGAAGGAACGACACGGAGACAGTGTTCAGTTGATCAGCAGCCTAGCCAGGATCTCCAGGAAAGATCTCCAGCCAAGTTCTGGTCTGGATCTCCAGAGAGGTTCTGCTTAGGATCTCCAGCCAGGTTCTGTGTCCATGTTCTCTTGCTAGGTTCTCCAGCCAGGTTCCCCAGGTTCCCCAGCCAGGTTCGGTCACCAGATTCTGTAGCCAGGTTCTTCAGCCAGGTTCTGGCTAGGTTCTCCAGCCAGGTTCAGTCACCAGGTTCTAGTCAGGTTCTCTTGCCATGTTCTATAGTCAGGTTCAGTCCAGGATCTTTTGCCATGTTCTCTCGCTAGGTTCTGTCTCTAGGTTCTGTTGCCAGTTTCTGTCCAGGATCTTTTGCCATGTTCTCTCCAGCGAAGTTCTTCTATCTCTAGGTTCTGTGTAGGTTCTGTCTTCTAAATTCTGTGTTCTAAGTTCTGTGTCTTGCTGTCTTATTACATCTGTATTTATACCAGTTGATTCAATCCTATCAATCTCTATTACAAAGGTTAGGGCGTTTCTTATCTCCATTCCAGGGAGTAAAGATTATGTGGCTTAAGCATGATTGTTCGTAGTTAAAGTGATTAATTACCCGCCTGGCACTTAGTTGAGGGGTTTTATTCCCTCCCTAACTTCAGGGGAAAATCCCTACCTGGGGAAACAACCTTTCTCAGAGAGGAGACCTTGGTTAAAACACATAGTGCCAAGAAGGTGAGCAAACATTTTAAGAACAGTATGCCATATATACCAGGTCCTTTGAAACAGCAAGGATGGACCGGCTCCCGGCACACGGGCCGGATAGAACAGCCGAACAGGCCAGATCCGGCCCGCGGGCCATAGTTTGCCCACGGCTGCTCTACAGTCAAGCAAAGTGAGACTGAGATTGGCGATAGCTTTTCTTGAAACAAATCACAATCTCTCTTCAGTCCTTTGGTCCATCAACTACAAAATGAAACAGTTGGACAGGACCAATGGTTCTCAGGCTTGTTTGGTAGGTAGAGTATCTCCAAATTTTTGTGGCATGCTATAGAATATAGAGCTATTTACTTACTTCCAGCGTATGAACCAGGAACAGTTTTACTAAAAGAAAACTTGGCTTTACAGTAAAAAATCATAACCATGGCCACATGAGGGGCAGATTGTCTTTCCCAAAGATAGTCACATGCATCTACATATCCCAGGTCCTACATATTCTTCTTATAATGTGCCTGACACTGCTAACACTGAGAGGTGGGCTCTATATGTTCCCTCACCTTGAATCAGGGTGGTGTTTGTGACTGCTCTGACCCACGCATTTTGATAGAAATTATTACTTTGTGACTTCCAAGGCTAGGTCATAAGAAGAATGCATTGTTCCTGATGCTCCCACCTCTCAGTTACACTTGGAACCAGCCTCCACATTGAGAGGAAGCCCAATTATCATGAGGCAGTTATTCTGCTATTAAGGAGGCTGTGTCACCTTGGTGTAATGTTTGGGTTAAGGGATGGGGAATTTTTGCCCTGTCAGCATTGGGACAATCTCTTATTATCGGTAACTGGCCACTGAACTTAGGAGTTTTCCATTTATGTCCCTTTAGAGATTTTTCATGGCAGACCTAGTTATCATAATAAGAAGTTTTGATTTTTTAAAATTTATGGTCTAAAGTTTTACATATGTCTCCTTTTTCCCCATTGACCGCCCTCCCCCCCCCCCCAACACACACACCCCAGGAGTTCTGATTTTATTCTAAGTGCAATGGGAAGCTGTTGGAGCGTTTTAAGAAAAGGAAAGTTATACCATTATTTACATTCTTAAAGATAATTCTGAGAGGTTCATGAAGAATGGTTGTGTAGAAATCTGGGAGTCCTGTAGGAGGTTATTTCAGAAAGAAGTTATGATGGTGTAGACAAAGGTGTAACAGTGGGGCCGAAACCGGTTTGGCTCAGTGGATAGAGCGTCGGCCTGCGGACTGAAGGGTCCCGGGTTCGATTCCGGTCAAGGGCATGTACCTGGGTTGCGGGCATATCCCCAGTGGGGGAAGTGCAGGAGGCAGCTGATCGATGTTTCTCTCTCATCGATGTTTCTAACTCTCTATCTCTCTCCCTTCCTCTTTGTAAAAAATCAATAAAATATATTTAAAAAAAAAAAAAAGGTGTAACAGTGGGGAATAAAGCTAAGTGGATGGACTTGGGATGTGAGTTGGAGGGAGATTGGACAGGCTTTCCCAGGGGATTAATCAGGAAGGGTGGTGAGAAAAAGAGTTCTCTTGGCTTTCTGACTTGATGACCTGGTTGGAGAACAGAGCCCTTTACTGAGATGGAGGGAGCAGTGACTTTGGGCTGGGGAGACGCAGAAATCTATAGCTCCCTTTTGAGATCCTATTAGCCACCCACTCAGATCTATCAAGTCCAAAGAAGGATACCAGGGCGGAGCTGAGGAAAGAGGTCAAGGCTGGAAAAGGTAAATGGAGGCATCCTCCGCGACTGCTGCTATTGGAGCCAGGGGGCTAGATGAGAGCAGGGCCATGAGGAAATGAAGGGAGTACAGCAAAGCCCTGGACAGCCTCTGCCTGGAGAACCGCTCCAGAAGGGGCAGCTGGCACAGGAGACTGAGAAGACGTCACCGGCAGAGGAGAACCAGGAGCGGCTCGCATGTCTGTGTGTGGAGGGGGATAAATGAGCGGAAGAAAAAGAAAGGTGGGGAGGAAAGAAGTAACGACAGAAGCGAAGTCCTGGAGAAGTGGGAGGAGAGATCAGCACACAAGTGGAGGCTGGGCCTTCCACAGGAGCAGAGAAACCGCCTTTGCGACCCACGGGACTGGGGACAGACTGCGTGCGCAGAGGCAGCAGCTGGTGGATCTCCTGTGGGAAGATGAGAGAGTTCAGCTTGAGTCACTTGCTCTAAACCCACTTGTTTATTTACTTGATATCCTTATGGAAAACCTGTTTATAAAAGTCAGCAGGTCTTCGGGGAGGATCAGAAGTTCAGTTTGGCTTTACCGGAAGGTGTTTGCATTGCAGAGTTAATCTCAGAGCCAAGATTGACCCTGGGCAAAAGGGGAGGTAAAGAATGCTTTATCTTTAGAAATCCCCCATCTCCCACATCCTTCACCATTTCTCCCACCTCCTCCTTTTTGATCTGAGTACTTTCTAACTCAGATAAAAAAGAAAAAAAGAAAGCATCAAATACACTTCTCTATACCAAGTCCTAAGGGTGTGAATGTCACCTTTCCCAGGACTCTTTTCCTTTTCAAAGAGAGTTCTGGGAAAAGAAGACGTTCCCACTGCAAATCCCCAGTGGAGGAAGTTCAGGCCTGGGGAAGGTTTGGGGAGTGGCTTTGCATGCTCAAATCCCAGTGGGGACAGCCATCATCACACAATGGCAGGATTGAGAAACAAAACATCAGCCAATCACTGTGCACAAATCTGATTACCACTCACGGGTGCCAGTCTGTTTTATCTTCCCAGGTATTTGTGACACTGAACCATCATCGTGGGGGTGGGGGAAGAGAGACCAGGAGAAGGGGAGGGGAAAGGGAGGGAGAAGTGAGGGAGGATAAAAAATACACTATTTGGTACTATTTGGCATAACTTATTGTTGTAGTTTATTGACTCTAGCTGGCCATGTAATAATACCTTTCTAACAATGCATTTTATATTATTAGCAACTCTAATTGGCATGTCTAAGACATGTTGTGATTATCATGTATTCTACATCAAAATGGGCTGTTTGTGAAAGCTGGCTTAGTTATCATCATGTCACTTACCTTTAATAATAAAGTATAAAACTTCAGATAGAGCATTTCTGTGTGTTTTATCAGAGGCAAGGTAAAGAAATATAGTTGGCTATTTCATAATTAGGAGAAGAGCAGAGTCCATCTAACAACAATATTACTGGCAACAGTAGCAGCCACCACACTGAGCATCTATGTGCCCAGCACAGTGTTAGGTACTTGGTATTCTCCCATTTCATTGTTCTCACTGCGTCTTGTAGATATTTCATAAAGCCCATGATTTCATAAAATAAGTAGCTGTAAAGTTTGCAGGCTTGAAAGGTCAGAAATAAGGTGGCTCTCGAAACCCGCGCAGGTCAAGGCAGGGGTCTTTCACAGTAGGATTTTCTCAGGTCCACAGAGCACGTGTTCCCTGTGTTGATTTCTGCCTCACTCAAGCCCAAGGAAACAACACCCTCACCCTCTGCATTTGCTTTTTGGTCTCAGTTCTACATCCCTGAATCGTTTCCAAAATCTCTACTGATGTGAATGCTGTGCAATGAAAATAGTTTAAAGTTATCACTGAGCTTAAACCCCACCCGGCCCCTCCCCGCAGCCAGCAGCTGACGCTGAGGAGCATGCTACCTCAGGTGGGCAGCTCGGAGTCACAAAGCCTGCATTTGGAGGCCATCCCTGCTATCCATGAGCTGTGTAGCCTTGGTCAAGTTCCTTACCCTCTCTGGTGCTCAGCTTCCTCATTAGGAAGTCAGGAAATCCTGGCCTTCTTGCGAAAATCAGATCAGAGTGTCTGTGAGCATACACACTTTGTAATGGAAAAGACACATTGAATTTGGAAGGAAGTGGGGGCGGGGAGAGAGGAGATGAAGAGAGAAAGTGCATTCAGGACTGGGAATTGTTTGACACATATGGGACACATTTGACTACTAGCTGTGAGGAAGACTCCATTTCAATGAGAATAATCACAATAAATAGCTAACAGTTCTCTCTCTCTCTCTCTCTCTCTCTCTCTCTCTCTCTCTCCCCTCTCTCTCTCCCTCTCCCCTCTCCCCCTCTCCCCTCTCCCCTATCCCTTCTCCCTTCTCCCTTCCCCTCCCCTCCCCTCCCCTCCCCTCCCCTCCCCTCCCTTCCCTTCCCTTCCCTTCCTTTCCCTTCCCTTCCCTTCCCTTCCCTTCTCTCCTCTCCTCTCCTCTTCTCTTCTCTTCCCTTCCCTTCCCTTCCCTTCTCTCCTCTCCTCTTCTCTTCTCTTCCCTTCCCTTCCCTTCTCTCCTCTCCTCTCCTCTCCTCTCCTCTCCTCTTCTCTTCTCTTCTCTCCTCTTCTCTCTCCCTCTCTCTCTCCCTTTCTCTCTCTTCTCCATCCCCAATAGTTTCCAATATCTGCCCCACCAAAGCTTTTGTGAAGAGGTAAAATTGCAGACTACAATATCACCTTCTTGGGGTAATCCTAACAGGGGGAAAAAAGGGTATGAAGGTTTCAGATAATTCAAAAGCTGACTAATCAGGCCTTGATTAATTGAGAGTTGATTGCTTCACACTGGTTCCCGAGCGGCCAGTTCAGTGGACACACGGCCAGGCATGTGCACCCACCACCTCGCAGGGCCCCAAGCACAGGCACTGGTATTTGACCTTGACCTATACTCCACCAAGTCCAGGACCTTGGGATCTGTGTTGGGCACAGCACACTCTGTGCGTGCTCACTGTGTGTGCCTCATGCATGTTTAGAACACATCTGCCTGCTTTCTAGTGAAAGCATGGAAAACGGGGCTACCGGTCTGCAACCATCACTTATTTGAGCACAATTAAGAAAAGATTTCCAGTAGAGTTTAGCTAACAGGGTCAGTGGAATGATTTTTAGGCTGTGAGTTTAGTAACGGGCAATGGTGTAATTATGAAGTGAAATCTGTAATATGTATAAAATAGATTTATACACTAAATAGCTATGTAATTAAGTGAACTCTAGATTTCACTGGCATTTGTTGTTTTGCCATCTTGAATGCTAAATAAACTGGTATGTGAACTCCTACAAGAGTCAGTAAAAAAAAATAAGAGCTCTCCACTCTTGCGTTCCTCTGCACACGCTGCAGGGGAATAAACGGCCATCGCCCACGCCGGCGTGGGGAGCCTGCGGGCGCTCACTCCCCAGCAGAAGCCACACGTCGGGGCAGATGTCAGTGTCCTCTCAGAAGAGCGGGCCGGAGCATTAGTGCTTCCTGAAATCCAGGGGGTCAGCAGCCACCACATACATTTCCAAATCTTTGGCCTTTCTTCTCAGTCTGGGGCCAGGAGGGTTCTTTCTGAGGCCACTCTGTCACCTTCCTCCCAGGAGGGGAGAGCTCGGCCCTCGGCTGGGGTGGAGCGGGGCTGAGAGCTGCCGATGCCCAGTGAACCCACCCACACCATGCATCTCCGTGGGCTCCAGCACCGCCTACTCCCTGTTCATTCTTCTCATGATTGGCCGGGTTATGGGACAGGCACATCTTTGAAAAGATAAAAACGAATGGAAGGGCTGTGGGGCTCAGACGGGACAGGACACAGGCCTGTCTGCTTGGAAAGGAGCCGTGCTCGCTGCGGACGAAGCGCTGGTGTTCTGCTGTGGGCTGAAGGGGGACTCCGTTCTCCAGGGCCCCGCCCGCTGTGTCCACAGGCTCTCCTGGGAGCAGACTCACGCTCCGCCATGACCCAGCCTGTGGGGACCGGCTGAGCGTTCAGAGGGTAGGTGGCAATGACCGCAGCACAGGCTTCCTCGCCGCCAATGAGAAGGGAACCGTTCACAGTCAGCACCCCGGTGCACTGGTCCGTGACCCTCACGTCTTACTTCTTTGGCATCAGGTCTTGCCAAGGGGAGACCTGGCAGCACAGGGAGGGCCGAGGGCAGCCCCGGACCAGACTCGATGGAGAGGCTGCACCTGCGTCCTGAGGCTCAGATTCTAAAACACAGTTCCCTGGCATCTAATCACCGAATTTGGGATAAGTTCTTTTTTTCAAGTTCATTGGTATAAAATCATTTCCCTTAAAATCAAAGTATCTGGAAAAGGGGCTTGTTGTGTATAGAGAAGTGTTCGCTTTCCTGAAATGTATGCTAAGCACTATGTCAGGGCTGCGACCGCCCTCTGGAACCCAGAAGTCTCCTGTGGCGGAGGCCTAATCCTACCCCCTCTTTCCCACCACCCCCCTCGGGCTCAGGCTGCCCTCCCCCTGGGCTTCCCATTGGCCTGCAAGGCCCCGCTGCCCTCAGGAGTTGGATGGGAAGAAGGCAGAGTGATGTTTACAGTCCTCCTGGCTCCTTTTGTAGTCGCCAGCTGGAGTCAGATGGGGGTGTTAAACTGGGGCCCCGGACCCTGCCCCCCCAAAAGAGGTCTGTGGATAGAATTCAGGGAGTCTGAGAAGTTAAATGAGGGAAAATAATTCATTTTAATTTTCTCTAGCTAACTGAAATTTAGTATTTTCTTAAATTTTGCATGAAAGTAGAATTCCTTAACAGTATTCATGACCTTGTAGCCAATGGATATGATGGGTTTCATATCACATTATGAAATAGTCATCGGTAAGGTCACGGAATGCTGTGTGGTCCTCTCCACTGTGACACCGTGGAAGAGCTTATTGGAACAGGAAGTGCATATATCGCAATTTCTTAAGTATTTTGATAGCTATTTTAATAGTATTGGTTTTGCAATCTGAAGTAATTCATTTGATGCTTTTAAAAATAATATTTTTAAAATAATACTCTGGCAACGGTTCTTAAGCTTCACCAGAAAGCCAAGTAGGACCCTAACACAGAAACCTCTGAGTCCCTGCCTTGGGGTGGAGCGGGCGGTGAGACCACAAGATAGAGGGGTCCTGGGTCCGACATGACTGCTTGGAGCAGACCCCTCCCCTCCCTCTCCTCCCTCTCCTGCTCTCCCATCAATTCATATTAAACTGTGATACGAGCGGGAAATAAACCGACTTGAATGGCTTGTTCCAGCATCAGTCTAGGACCGCTGCATTGCCATGCGAAGGGAGGGAGGAGAAGTTGACATTCATGGTGGAGGTGACAATCCGAATCCTGGTTTGCTTGTCCGCCTGCTGGCCTGCAGCTACTGGGCTTTCATCCGTGTGATCCCCAGCGAGGCACCCTCTGCTCAGCAGAAGGAAGCACCTCACTCCCCGCATCCTTAGAGAGAGTCCTATGGCTGCTCCACGTTCAGCTGGAGGAGGCACCGTGCAGCTGGGGAGGGTTTCATAAAACTGGCACGGTGTCGCCTCTGCCCACACTCCACAGTCGTGGAAAAGACAGCAGCCACTTTCCCTGGCAGGCCTCACGCCGTGAGCCGTGGCCTCGCAATGGCTCTGTCCTTTTCCTTCCAGTTCACGTTTCTTCCAGTGCAGAAGCCATGGCATCTGAAAAATCCGTATTTGTTTTTTGACTTGGTTTTAAAACAACAAGAAAAAAATTCTGATGTAGGCACCAAATTTGGTGATTCAATGAGTTAGGAGACGGTGATTACTGTAGCCAAGCATGTGCATCTCATTATAGGTTTAGCTGGAAATGACTTTTCCTTTCTTGTGCTCTTCCTGATTTGCTTCACAGGAAACATGTCTACAGTTCTATTTTAATGGGCTCCTAACGACGTTCTCCGGACTCACTTGTATGTTATTGGAGAGCAATGGGTTTCTGCGCCCAATGAGGTCGATGATTATAGACATTCAAACCCAGACCACATCTGTAACATGTGCAATTCTTTTTTAACCTCAGCCCACTTGTCAGTAGCTAATGCCTCAATGTCGCTGGGCTTTTAGCCTTTTACGTGGGCATGCGGGGAAACAAAATACTGTAACAGCATTCCTGGGCTCCCAACACTGCAACTTCAGGGAGCATCTGACACGCTGGAAATGGTCTTTGTTCCTGAGGTGCCCACCTCCTTTGTGGGCATCTTATTTTTAAACTAGAGGCCCGGTGCATGAAATCCGTGCATGGGGAGGGTCCCTAGGCCTGGCTGGCGATCAGGGCCGATCAGGGCCTTCCTTCCCCTGGCTGCCGGCCGCCGGCTGGGGCCTTCCTTTGTTCCGCGCCACCCCCTGGTGGTCAGCGCACGTCATAGCGAGCGGTTGAACTCCCGGTTGGCCAAACTCCCGAGGGGACAATTTGCATATTAGCCTTTTATTATATAGGATAATTTAACTTGTTGTCTGAGTAGATAGTATAATTTATACAATATCCAAAAAGCATAAAAGATCATCTGGGGAGAAAGCAAGCCCTTCCCTCTCCCTTGCCTTTTAGAAACCCAGTTTCCAGCTCTGAAAATTATCATTATTACCCTTTTCTTATAGATCTTTTCAGAAGTATTCTGTGCATATTTATGTAAGCATGTTTGCATTCATTTTTCCATGCAAATCTGACAGTATACTGTAAAAGCTCTTTGTAACTTTTCTTTTTATAGTGTAACAGTATCATCTAGAGCAGCGGTTCTCAACCTGTGGGTCGCGACCCCTTTGGCGGTCGAATGACCCTTTCACAGGGGTCACCTAAGACCATCCTGCATATCAGATATTTGCATGACGATTCATAGCAGTAGCAACATTACAGTTATGAAGTAGCAACGAAAATAATTTTATGGTTGGGTCACAACATGAGGAGCTGTATTTAAAGGGCCAGAAGGTTGAGAACCACTGATAGAACTTTCCATAACAATACCTAAAGAACTTCCTTTTCGGTACAGTTTTCCATTTTACATACACACCATGCTCAGTGGAAGGAAGCATGGTGTATATGTAATAGAGACCGTTGAAACAGTCTCTATTAATGGGCATTTAGTGGTTTCTGATCTTTTGCTATTACAATATTGCAAATAGCATATTTGCCCAATAATAATGCCACTTTGCACATATGCGAGTGCCTGTTAATCAAATACCAAGGAACAGAAAATTCGAGCATTTTAAATCTGAGAGCTACTGTAAAGGACTATGTATATATATACAAGGCTAAGTGTCCGTCCATCCGAATGGTAGCTATGATGTGCACTGACCACCAGGGGGCAGACGCTCAACTCAGGAGCTGCCATGACATGCACTGGCCATTTAAAAATAAATGGCACCGTGGACCTGGTGCCCACGAAGCAACACTCAGCTTCGCTCAAGTGGGACACAGGCCCCGCCACCACCCAGGAGTGACACCTCACCAAATCCCAGCCAATGCTGCCAAGACCCCATGGCGCAAAATGCAGCCCACAGCCAGCCCAGCCTGGAAACCTGTGGCTGTGGGCACTGGATAATGATGTCATATAGCAACACCCAGCTTCCTCTCCCTGGCGACTAGCCTCCTTGGAGTTTCTTCAGCCCAGGAACCTGACTTGCTTTATAGCCAGGTGCAAACATTTTACAGTTCAAACACATGTTTGTAAAGCATTTTCCCATGCCTCATCTCATTTGATCCTCACAGAAGTCCTGGAGTAGGTAGATAGGAGACTCGGTAGAATCCTATTTTCTTTTTATTAGCAAGATGTGAATAATGATATTAAAATATTTCTTCTAACTGATTTTCTTTCAATGTGCACAAATCCGTGCACCGGGACACTAGTGATTACATAATTATGTCTTTAAATGCCATCTACTAGACTAGAGAGAAATTCTCCTAAAGAAGTCCCATGATGCAAGGGGCCAGCAATGCTTTGCCTCTCCTGGCCTCGCTGAAGGGCTAAGTAGACACAGCAGCCTAGACCTAATGCTGGCGAGCAGAAACAAATTGCAAGATGCAGAGACGTTTGGAGCTTGTGGTGCTGGAGGTGAGGGGAATGAGAGGAGCAAACCAATGCCATTAGAATTCAGGCCAGCCTGGCTAAAGACAGCAAGAAATGCCTGGGTTAGGAAGGGTGGCCACCTGGAAAAGATCGTTGTGCAACTGTGGAAAGAATGGGGTACGAAGAAGGGAGAGAGGAGAGGAGAGAGAAGGAACACTGATGCCGGGCCCAGGGTTATAAGATCCAGGTTGGAATTCTGGCTCCACCTCTTCCTAGAGCTGTGTGACCTCAGAACAATCAAGATCGCAGTGCCTACTTCCCAAGGTCCTTGTGAGCGATAGAGAGGCTGCGTGTGAAAATGCCTGGTAGACAGTATGAATTTAACAATGAGTGGCATCTGAATGCACTTAGGTTTCAACATGCTTACTAGTAGGCACCAAAGGATCTTAACTTCAGAAAGTTCTCCAGACCATCAGCTCCATAGGAGCTGGGCTGTGTCTGCCTTGTTTGCTGTTCTGATCCTTGTGCCCAAAACTGTGGCTGAATCAGTGCCCAATGAGTACTCACCAAATGAATGAAGTTCAGGTAATCTCTACACAATTGAGGAGTGAACTGCAGATGCAAAGGGAGAGGCTGGTTAAGGTCGGAGGTGTAGTTCGGCCTCATCATTAGGAGAAAAACCTAACCATTTATTAAACCTAATAAATTTTATTTATTAGATCTAATCATTAGGAGGAAAACCTAACCATGTAGGTATTTTATGACAATTTGTTGATTGAATCAATGAATGAATGAACTTTTCAAGGTGCTTTCAGAAATTATTTCATGAAGTCATGGGCTCCCCACACCCTAGAGGAAGAAAGGAAAGATTTTTATTTGAAATGCGTCAATTACAGTGACTTCAACTGTTGACAAAGTTACTGCATATTTTATTTTCTGTATTTTTAAATGATTTTTTGACCAATGTTTTGGTTGGAATAGATTAACAATGCATTTTAGTCCCTGCTGTTGGCCACGGAATTCTAAAGGCTGCTTTAAGTATCAATGTGTTTTATGTCTCCGGACGGAAATATATTTAGATCAAGAACAATTCCACAAACTTTCTCTTCTGATCAAGGATCAGGTTTTCAAAATGAAATGAGGCAATTGGGTTAGATGACCCTGCATGTTCTTTTCCCTAAAATGTAGAATTGTGTGAATAAAAGCATAAGAGGAAGAGCAGAGGTTTAAAAAACACCACCCCAAACCCCCAGGACCCCTGTGAGACAGAGCGGCATTATACCACTTGGGACATGATAATAAACACCTGCATTTATGGAGTGTTTACCAAGGGCCAGCCTCAGATACCATGTTTTTCTTAATCCTTACAGTCCCTATAAAAGAGGTGTTGGAAATTCTGCCTGGTGTCGGCAGCTGGAAAGGAGGCGGCCTTTCTAAGCGCATACCACGATTGGAAGCAGCAAATGTGCCAACAATAACAAGCTTTGTAAAAGTATTTGCTGTCCCAAGTCAAAGAGCTGTCCTCCACGAGAGTTGAAAGGGCCATTGAATCCGGGGGTGGTCTCTCCCTCCAGAAAGACATGCGGAAATCATGTCATCTGTGACTGCAGGGCAGGGTTCTGGGTGGCTGGGACTCCACGAGCAGAGCTTTGTTGCTTGCCTCTTCCCTTTCTCTAGAATCAGCTCTTCTTTCCTTCACTGGTGGTGATACTCTTTCTCCTTGCTGTCTGTTTTCTAATTTTGTTGTGAACTGGCCCAGCCCAACTTGGCAGCATGCAGTCCGCAGGCTCTTTTATCCACGCTGGGTGGATGTCCAGTGGTCAGGGGTAGGTGAGCTCCACCCACCTCCAAGCCCACCATCACTCAGCAGGAAATAAAAGCAAGAGAGAAATTCTGCCCCGGCTCAGACATTACTGACAAGCGGTCGTAAAAGCACACAACTCAGTGACTTCAGGCTTTGCCCGCTTAGATGTTCCAATGACTCCGTTTAAATGGAATTATTTGGAGCAAATGCCATAACATCTTAGAGGCAGGTTTGGTTAACCTGGTAGTTGCCATCAGGTAACCAGAATCCTCCAAGCCAGCTTAGAGTTTGCGGTGAATTTAGGACTATTTTGGAATTCAACCTTGGGAACCATTTTAATGTGTGCAGAGATTTATATTCTTAAATCCTGTCCATTCAAGGATAGTGGGTGTTTCTACACTATTCTAGCCTAGCAGTTGGCAAACTAGAGTGCTCACGCCAAATCTGGTCTGTGCCTGTTTTTGTAAATAAAGCTTTATTGGAACACAGCCATGTCAGTTTAGTCATGTATCTTCTCGGGCTGATTTCGTGCTGCAGTGACAGAGTTGAGTGATTGTGACAGGGATCATTTGCCTGCAAAGCCAAAAATAATTTACCATCTGATGCTTTACAGAAAGTTTTCTGACCGCTGCATTAGCCAATCCACACAACTATTCTCAGCAATGAAAATCCATTGTTAATATTCATATTGCTAATTAGCGAAACCTCTGGTGTGGATCAGAGACAAAGATAGCTGTCATGCTGACAGCAGCTGCCTCTGGCGTGTGGCCTCCTCATTAAGTCCTAGATGACACCCCTGCAATGTGCGTGTCCTGCTAGAGCAATAACAGCATCCAAGTATTTATGAAAACGAACGCACATTTACAGAACATTGTCAATTTTGAAATTCTAAAGGTAAATTGCAGCCAACATAATACTTTCCTTTATTGCGTCTCAAAACCCATTTTTGGTAATGATTATGATTAAATCTTCAAACACTCTCAAATCAATAACAATGTTAAGCCCAGAATTTGAAAAGTATGTTAACTAATTGGACCCCAATGCAATAGCTAAGATAGGACAGGCTTGTTATTATCCCATTTTACAAAATGAAAAACCTAAATTCTGAAAGTGAACCTCATTGTGTCACAGTTGCAGAACTGGGAAGTGATCGAGTGAGACTTGAATTTGAAGCCTTTCATTTCCCAGATCTTAAAGTCTGTCCTCTATGCCATGGTAGCTTCCCAGTAACAACAGCTCATCAATCATCATTTTGGAGCAAACTTGACAGATTTTAACTCCAACCAATAGAAAAATATTCCTCTTTAGAAAAAAAATAATATTCTTAGAAACTTCTTGACTATTTGCAAGCTATCTTTCCCTTCTTTCTTCACATTTTTTTATCTTGAAGTTATAGAGCCACCATTGAGTTTCAGGATTGGTTACCAGGGGTGGGGAGAAATTTCCTAGGGAAATCAAAGGAATGAAGGTAAATGCTTTAAAATGAATCTGTTTCATCAACTACATAAATTGAGACCCTACAGAGTCAAAGGAGGCTTTGAAAGGCCACCCTGACTTAGAATTCTGTGACTATAACGTGGTGGAACAGGGCGCCAGTGCTAGACCTAGACTCATACATGTTAGATGAGGAAGAAGCTCATTATGAGGTCAACGAGTTCACCCCACTTCACCCTGACAATGCTGGGTTGTTCTCTCAGCTATGTTTGACTGCATGGGAAGTTCATTTATTATGGATTGGCCGGGCTGGGGTTATTAGAACTATGTGTTGTCTCCTAAGCCTTTTCTCAGGTACTTTTCCCCATGACTCTAACCCTCATTTTCCCATAATCTATTCCCCTCTACCCCATGGTATCGTCGTGGCTGGATTTAAGCCCCTAATTGGTGCAACTGCATTTGCTTCTCCCATCTGCAGATTCTGAGTTGAGACAGGAGAATTTTTCCTCCAAGACAGTCCCTTTATATACATGGGCTCCAATGGGCCTATGTCAGTACCTTAAATTCTGGGGAAGAGGAAAAGGGGTAGATATTATACTCAGGAATAAGAATATTAAGATATGAGTTTAAGAAGGAAGTTAGAGGTCCCCTCTTCTGACGCTGGTTGTCTGCAGTGATTTGGATCACAAGTCATAATTGTATGGATTCTACTATCAAACGCGTGCCCCCCATTGGAGACTTTTAACAACTTTAAAGCAACTACTCAATAGTGCAGAGATACAAAAATGAGTTCAAGTGTGAGTTCATTGGTAGATGTTACAACAGCAGTATGTTAGGAGAAGTCCCGTGTGTGTGCATTGAGCAGACACAAATCACTTAAAGATAGCGTCCCATTTCTGGATATCTGGGAATCTTCTATGTGATTCTTCTAGTTGACTTTTGATGATGCATGGAAATAGCAGTGTAAATGTTGGGAACAATACAGGACTTTCAAAAGTTTGAGTTCAAGATTAAATATTTATTATCTAGCCTCAACAGGAAAAGGGGGAAAAGTACCCAATGAGATCTTGAATTCTGGTTTTGGGGGAGAAGACTTATTTTTCTTTTAAAGATAATTTACTTTTCACATAACACTAATCTGAGGATCACATAGTGAATGACGGTAACACAGAACCTCAAAATCTCAGCGCCTTAAAATAGCCAAGGCCTATTTTTCATCCATGCCCCATATCCATTGCAAGTGTTGACTTCACTCTGGGACCCGGGGTTACAGAATGACCACTCCGTGGAGCATGGCTGACCACTGTGACAGAAAGGATGGGGGCTTTGGGAGGGCGTGAGCCAGCAAAAAGGCTCCGACCCAAAGTAATGTTTTCTCACAACTCATTGACCTGCACTGGTCACATCCCCACTCAGTCCTACCAAGGACCTGGAAGACAGAGAACTGAAAGCATTTGTAAACTATTACTAAAAACATCCACCTGCCATTTGGAAGGACAAAATTTGGTCTGGAGCATGTGCAAAATCATGCACATCAGATGCTTCTGGTAATGGTGACATGTTGACTCTTTAAAAGTGAACATTCACAATAGCAAGAGGCTCTGCCCAATGGTTCTGTGCACTTGGAGAGTAGACATTGGGAGCTCTCCGAAAGTTTAAAAACGCTCATGCCTGGGTTCCACTCCAGGGATTCTAATTTAATTAATTTCAGATGCAGCTTGGGCATCAGGATTTGTAAAGCTCCTGGAAATGACTTAAAGTGTAGGTAGAGTAGGGACTGGATTTTAGGGTGTTTTTCAAACGAGGATTATGTACTTATCTGTGTGGTCTTGAGTCAGTTAACCTTTCTGATCTTCATTTTATTATCTGTGAAATTAGGGGTGGAATACAAATGACTTCTAGCAATCATTCCAGCCTTAAAAAATCTCACATAGACCACTGACTTCTATTTAGAACGTGTTTCAGAGCTCAAGTCAATAAGTGCTGCCAAATTACTTTGTGAGTTAATCTGGCCAAGCTCCCATCTATACTAACAAAAGGGTAATGTGCTAATTAGACCTGGAGACCTTCTGGGAGACCTTCCGGATGTCCTTCCAGACAAAGCCATGGTGGAGGGGCTGAGGCAGAGGCGATTAGGGGCGATCAGGCCAGGAGGGGAGGGCAGTTGGGGGTGATCAGGCCAGAAGGGGGGGCATTTGGGGGCAAGCAGGCTGGCAGTGGGGGGCAGTTGGGGGCAATCAGGCTGGCAGGCAGAGTGTTTAGGGCCAATCAGGCAGGCAGGCAGGTGAGTGGTTAGGAGCCAGAGGTATTGGATTGTGAGAGGGATGTCTGACTGCTGGTTTAGGCCTGCAGGGATTGGGCCTAAACCAGCAGTCGGACATCCCCTGAGGGGTCCCAGATTAGAGAGGGTGCAGGCCTGGCTGAGGGACAACTCCCCATGCATGAATTTCATGCACCGGGCCACTAGTATTTCTAATAATAGAATAAGGGCAGTCATTGGAAGAGTCTTTCCCAGGTAAGTAGTTGGGCTTTTCCACCTGACTAGGAAGCCTGGGCAGGCTTGGGAAGAAAGCCATATTACAAAAGAGATGTAAAGTTAACTTGATCTCTTGGTTGTATGTGGACTGAAGGTGAACTCCTTGATCTAAAATGAAAAAATTGTATTACCTAAGGCTGTTCAGATAAAAATAAAATTAAAAAGGCCACTTCCCTACATTCTTCTTGCTGAAAATGGAAAAGTTAAAGGTTTCACAATTTCTTCACCATGTAATCTTATCTTCGTGCAGTCAGTGTCTTAATAGTGTATTGATTGGCTCGCACTCCCACTGTCTTTAAAGAACCATTATGACTCTGTTAGGCCAAACATGAAAAACTACTTTTAAAGACCTTTCTAAAGAGTTTTTTGATTTTTCAAAAGCTTCTTGGGGGCTTATTGAGCTTCTCTGGCAGCTGGAATTAGCTCTACAACGCACTTTCTCTATTTCTGACACACAGAATTCATCTGAAGCCAAAAGCTATCAATGACTCACAGGAGGGAGAAGATAAGAGAACCCTGGAGATAAATTAATGCCATAATTATTAAATGGGCACCGGTATTTTTAGGCTCTTTCTGAGTGTTGCATTGCATTGGAAACTCGGGATAATTAGCAAGAGCCATCTTAAATATGTGAAGTTGACTCCAGTACTAGGGGGGAGAAAGTGAAGAGAGAAGATAGGTGGGAAAAATTAAAACGGTTAGCGCATAAAATAGCATTAAGCTGTTTCTCATTTATCAAAATGCCTGGCAAGTTGAAATAAGACAAAAATCTTCATTTGTAACTCCACTGGATTTATGCAATGTCCGTATCTCTCTTCTTCAATTATTAAGAGAAAGCATCAGAATAATTTTTATTGAATGCTTAGAAAATTGATAATGACAATACACTAAAATCCTACACTTTGGGTGATGATGGTAGTATGGGTGGGTCCTTTTTCTTCCTTTTGGAATCTCTGTGTTTTGCCACTTTTCTCTGTTAATCATCTCTCTCTCTCTCTCTCTCTCTCTCTCTCTCTCTCTCTATATATATATATATATATATATATATATATATATATATATAAAAGGCTAATATGCTAAGTATCCTACCATCCATCTGGTCACTATGACACGCACTGGCCACCTGGGGGGCAGACGTTCAATGCAGGCGCTGCTGTGATGCGCACTGGTCATTTACAGAGAAAAGACACTGCAGACCTGGCACCTAGAAAGCAACACTTGGCTTCCCCCAAGTGGGACACAGGCCCCGCCACCACCCCGGAGCAACACCCCGCCAAATCGCAGCCAACACTGCCAAGACCCCATGGCACAAACTGCGGCCCACAGCCCAGCCCAGCCCAGAAACGATCCCTGTGGGCACTGGGTAATCACATCACATAGCCACGCCCAGCTTCCTCTTCCTAACGACTAGCCTCCTTGGAGTTTCTTCAGCCCAGGAACCCAACTTGCTTTATAACCAGGTGCAAACATGTTACAGTTTAACCAAATGTCTGTGAAGCGTTTTCCTGTGCCTCATCTCATTTGATCCTCACAGAAGTCCAGGAGTAGGTAGATAGGAGACTCCTTAGTGGACTCCTATTTTCTTTTCATTAGCCAGAAAATGGAGATTTAGAAAGCTTAGAAACTTGACCTGGCTGAAAAGAAGTAAGAAATGGTGGACCTTCAAAATTACTGCAGGTTTTCTCATTGCACAGAATATAGTCAAACACTGCTGCAGTTAAATATTTTACCCTTTGTTCTCCCTGCGTGATCTACAATAATAATCTGCTTCATGTTGATATTTATTGCTGTGTTGCTGACAATTACTTGAAAGAGAAGTTGGGATGCTTCACTGGGGCTGGAAAAAGTTTAGCTAAATCAGAAAGCAGGTCTAATTAAGCAAGTTTATTCTATATATATATATATATATATATATATATATAAAAGATTAAGTTGACTTGCACATGCGTGATACACATAAAGCTCTCACCAGCGCCAGTCGCACGCGTGTGTTTCCATCTGTCATTGTCTATCATGAATTTGGTTGACACTTCTATTATAGAGAAAGGATGAATAACAATATTAAAATATTTCTTCTAATTAATTTCCTTTCAATGTGCACAAATTCGTGCACTGGGCCACTAGTGTGTGTGTGTGTGTGTGTGTGTGTGTGTGTGTGTGTGTGTATTTGAAACTGGCATCCTCCTCACTGAGTTTTATAGAAAATTACTTAACCCTCCTTAGCCTTATTTTATAACTCAAATGAAGATAATGATAGTATTTACCTCAAAGGGTTGTGGTAAATATTAGGTTCAATCACATGAAATAGCTATTTGATCCTCTTTTAACCTATGAAAATGGAAATTTGAAGTGGTTAAACATAATTGTAACCTTTAGCATTGTGCCTGACTAAACAGTCAGGAAATATTAGCTGTAAATAAAGGTTAAGGAACTACAGAGAGAACGCATTTGAAAATAGAAAAGACATATATGCAGTTTTTTAAATTCGGGTTTATTGAGGTAAAATTTACATGTAGTATACAGTTCTAAAAAAAAGTTGGCAAACACATACAATCAGGTAACCACAGTCAAGAGACAGAACAGTTCTATTGTCACCCCCAACAGATACTATCTCCCTGTAGACAAGCCCTCCCCTCCACAGTCTCTGGCAACCACTGATTGTTAAAGTTAGTCTGTTTTTTCTTTATATTCATTTACTAGATTTATTTTTAGTGTTTTTGCCCAAATAAAGTTTCATAAGCTTTAAAATGTAAAATATAAACTGTTGGAAATCATTTGCTATACTTAAATATCATGCATCTACTTCTCATTCCTACTTTATCCTTTACACTTGTGCCTAGATTTCTAAGCTTATACCAGGTCTACTCAGCAGAGCATCTGAGTCGGCTCCTTGGTTCCCTTTGAGCTCTGAAACATTTTCTTAGCACGTTAGCTTCTCCACTGGGTCCCAACCTGACTTCTCCAACTGTAGGTCAAGGGAGTTATGCTTTTGGCAAGTTTGTTCTTCATTATGCCAGGATTAGGCAAATAGCACCCTGTGGTTCAAGCCCTCGGGCTCCCTCCCTGGAAAAACATCTCCTCCAGCTGTGATGTTCTCAATTCAGACAATAATAGAATCTTAGGATCAGAAGGTTCTTCAAGGTCACCTAGACCCTTACCACTCAAATGTAGCCTTGGATCTGCAGCTCAGACATGATCCGGGAGCTTGTTAGAAGCGCAGAATCTCAGGAGCCATTCAGACCTACTGCATCCGAATCTGCTTTTTAACAAGATCCCAAGCGGTGAATGTGCACATTAAAGTTTGTGAAGTGCTGCCCCAGACCAGCCCCTCTTCCGATGGATAAATCCTATCTACAGTGTCTTCCTCCTGACCACCCCACGTGCTCATCAGCTTTCCCCTTCCGGCTTCAGGCTACCAGGGGTGGGCAAACTTTTTGACTGGAGGGCCACAATGGGTTCTTAAACTGGACCGGAGGGCCGGAACAAAAGCATGGATGGAGTGTTTGTGTGAACTAATATAAATTCAAAGTAAACATCATTACATAAAAGGGTACGGTCTTTTTTTTTTTTTTTTAGTTTTATTCATTTCAAACGGACCGGATCCGGCCCGCGGGCCATAGTTTGCCCACGGCTGGCTAGGCTCTCTCACTGGAGAGCAGGGGTTGCCAACTTTGCTCATTAAAGTCACTTGGGGAGCTTTTACAAATCCCAATGCTGAGAACTCACCCTTGGCTAATTAAATCAGAATCTCAGGAGAGGGAGCCCAGGCATCGGCATTTTATAAAGCTCCCCATGAGATTATAATGTGCAGCCAAGCTATGAACCACCGGTCAAGAGCCATCCATCTGCATCTTAGGCTACTTACTTTCTTCCTTGCTCTGATTTTCTGTGAAAATACAAATATCCCCTCAGAAACAGGTACCCCCTCATTTACACTGTGCTTTGAAATACGGTTCATTTTTTAACCCAAAGAGTTTATTGCAAACTCTTTGATATTATACACTAGTGGGCTTGGCAATTCGCACAAAATGGAAGTGCTGGATAAAAGACAGGTTGCTGAGAGGTAGACTTCAGAGCTGCTGTTGACCTGTTCTTGGTCAACTAAGCTACCTTGACCAGGAAGGGGCTGGGCCAGGCCAAGATCCAGGAGTTCGCCCTAACTGGTTTGGCTCAGTGGATAGAGTGTCGGCCTATGGACTGAAGGGTCCTGGGTTCAATTCCGGTCAGGGGCACATGCCTGGGTTGTGGGCTCAATTCCCAGTGTGGGGCCTGCAGGAGGCAGCCAATCAATGATTATCTCTCATCATTGATGTTTCTCTCTTCCTCCCTCCCTCCCTCTCGGAAATCAATAAAAAATATATTAAACAAACAAACAGATCCAAGAGTTCCCCTTTAGCCAGCCCACCTGAGGCTTTTGGCCCACCTTGCTCCTGCCCTCGTGGTCCTGCAGGGAAAGAGAGGTGTGGAGAGGTAAGAAGCTCTGTGGCTGCCAGGCCGGAGGGCCCCATCAGCTGAGCATGGGGTTCCCAGTCTAGTCCTTGGCCTGAGTGGTCCACGAGAAATTTTGCTAATGTCAGAACCTGCTGGCCTCAAAAGCGGAGAGTAGTTTTTCTCCACTCAGTAATCCTCTTGAGTAATAAGCCCTTTTGTCTGTGGCATGACTGTTTAAGAAACTGAAGTCTAGCCTTTTTCTTTTGCAAAGATTTAGGGGGAAATCATTTTGTTCATGTTTTATTAGCTTTTGACAGATCTAGTCATATTTAGATAGTGCTGCATAGGAATATATAAATTATGTTACCGGTAATTCTGAACAGACTACATACATGATCAAGTAAAAGTTTGTTGTTTCTAAAAGACAATCAAATTACTACCCATAGCCATATTAATTTACTATTATTAAAATATAACATAAAACCAATCCTTATTAATATGTAAGTTTGGAAGCTCTCACTTTAGATTTGAATGAATATCATTCACATATGAAAATAAAATTGAGAAAATTTGCAACATAGAGATTCTTCTTTCTACATATTTGTTTTGCAAACTAAATACTAATATAGGCTAATTTATTTGGATATTTGAGGGTAAAATACTATTATACCCTTTTCTCCCTCCCATTCCCTGATCTCCTAGCTCTTTAAATCTAGATAAATATACAAGAGTGCTTGTTTAATCATGAATCTGACATAGGTGCTTTACGGATTTAAAAAGTTGATTCTCAGTTCCTTAAACATCCTAATAGGTTATCTTAGCAATAACTTGCTATTAAATTTACTCTTTAGACTAAGCATGCATTGTAGGAAGAGGATGTATTTTGGGTACCTAGGAAGGAACAGAGAATTTTAGATTATTTCTGTTCTCCATTAGGGAACATGCAGTTTGGCTTCATAAGAAAACATGAGAAAAAAAGGAGAATATTTTAAGAATAATAATTTTTTCTAAGTATAATTGTTTTTTCCCACCAATATAATATATGTATTTTAAAAATTGTTAAATGAAATCTCAATTTGGATACATATATATTCTACTTTCTTTACTGGGTTACATTTTTACTTCAATAATGCTTTATCTTTATATTTGAATACATAATATTAAAATTAATGCTAACACTTTAGCTTAAGTGTCTATTCGGGAAAAGTCGCTTTGAAGGGACTACTTTCCTAAAAAATGTTTTAAATCATGAAAAAATAAATCATCTTCCAAATTCTTTTACATAAATTCTGATTTCTTTTTTTTTAAATGTACTTTATTGATTTCTCACAGAGAGGAAGGGAGAGGGATAGAGAGTTAGAAACATCCACGAGAGAGAAACATCGATCAGCTGCCTCCTGCACACCCCGCACTGGGGATGTGCCCGCAACCAAGGTACATGCCCTTGACCAGAATCAAACCTGGGACCCTTCAGTCTGCAGGCCAACGCTCTATCCACTGAGCCAAACCAGCTAGGGCTAAATTCTGATTTCTTATAGAAGGACACACTGTGAGGGCAACCAATTTGAACTGGCAATTTTGTTTATCTGCTTGACTTGTCATTAAAATGCTAAATAGTTAAAATTTGAAACTGTGCTATGGAACATGTTAGCTAGTCCTGTGGACTTTTTGGAATATAAGCTAGAGTGTATTCTGTTCTCTGTCTGTTCCACTTCCTTTCTCCACTCCCAATTTATTTCCTTGACTTCTGGGTTTCTTCTTTGTCCCGATTTCCCTCCACATAGTTCTCCACTGTTGGGGAGCCCAGGTGTACCCCGGCATGGGTGGGATACATGGGGGCGCACGTATACGTAACTCACTTGCCGATGCATACAAAGTAAAGCCACTATATTGGTCCAGTCTGCTGTTCACCCCAGCGAAAGGGGGTAGCTTCAATTGTGTGTTGTCGTTTTTTCCCTAATTAAACTCATGATAATAATAGAGCTTGGGACCAAAGAGCAATTAAAACCATCCCTGCCTGTTCGCCAAATGAATAATTTCCGGACAGCTTACTTTGTGCAAGTCAACATCTGTGTCTGCTTCTTGGGTTTCCATTATCTGGGCTCAGGAATCTCTTTGGTCTATTCCTTCTGCTCAGGCACCAGAGCTCTGGTGGCATTTCCCTGGGATAAGTTTGGGTCTGGACAGGATTAAGGAGGTTGTGCCTGGGGCTGCCGTGCCCAGCCTGGATGCCAGAATGTCCAAGCTGGGTAGGATCTTGGGCTTCATGCAGTTCAGCCCATGAGACCGATGCCAGGGAGTCAACGTGACTCACCCAGGGACATGCAATGAGTAACGACCCAAGGAGAAGAAAGGGAGCATGAAAAACATGCATACTGGATCAATTAGGAGGCACTAACTAAAGCTGAAGGAAACTATGAATGGGTGAATGCTCCCAGCAGCTGCGAGGGCTAGCTGGCACCCCACCCGTGTAGGTATACCCTGTTTGTGTTCCTTTATTTTGATGGCACAGCAGCCATTATTCCTTCCCGGGACAACCCCTGCCTAAGTACACCATTATCTTTTGGAGAGATCTTTCATTGTTCCAAAACACAAGCCTTGATTTTCCATTATTTCCAGTTCACGTGGAAAGTGTCTGTATCAAAGCTTCATCGCTGTCCCCACGTCCTCTGTGCCAGCCTAGACATAATCCACCAGTCCTCTGTACTGTAGCGCAGCAGAGCCCTTCGCTGTCTCCGTGATGAGCGGGGGAGGGATGGAGCAAAACAGTGCCCAGTTCAGCGTGGGGTGCATGGTGCCCTGGGTTATCCCATCTGATGGACACAGCCTTCGAAGTAGGCGTGACACCCCATCAAACAGGGAGGGAGCCGAGGCTGATTTTGTCCCTCGTCCTTCACAGTTGATCTTTCTTCGTGTTGTCAGTTAACTTAAAAACATGACTCTAAGTCATCCCCTCCTGCTTTTTGGATAAGGCACTTCCTTGGAAGCTACCCCGTTCCTCTTCCTCAAATCAGCACTACCATCCTGACATGCGGACAACTGCTCTTGCTTACACCTTTCCTCTCACCCCCTGTCTTCCCTGGGCTGGGCACCGTGGACAGAAAAGGGGCCCCATACTAAACCTGACAGGCTCTGGGGAGGCCTACATGGTGGGCCCTACAAACCCAGAGACCGAAAGTAACCGCCCAGGATGGTCTGACCATTAAAATTCCCAATGAAAAGCCGGTCATGGTGGGTAGGCCTGTCCTAGGCCTGTGGCTTCCTTGACAAAGGTCAGTCTTTACCTTAGGTGAGCCTGTCTATTGTCTTTTTGCATCTAAGATAACATACCTTTGGAATGTCAGAGTAATCTCCCTTTTCCAGACCCTTTAAAATACTGCCACAGAACCCCTCATCACTATCTTGTTCCCAGCATGCCAGTTCTGTGTGCTGTAGATGGTAACTCGCCTGCACCCGCCCATGTAAAAGAAGGTGTGTCTCTCCATTTTGTTCTTTATCTAATCTCACAGATTTCCCTGCTCCGCTTTCTCCCACCCGCTTAATCTCCCATGTTTGGACTTCATGTAACCCTCCTGACGCCTCCTCCTTTGATTGTATTGTAATGTGCGCAATCAGCTGCACAACTGCCCTTCTCCAGGGCATTTTCTCAATTCCTTGAGATTTTGCTTCCCAGCAATGGTCCTTCTGGCTTAAATAACAGCTCATAAGACTCTGTCTTAGGCTGGACCGCCTTTCGTCCACAGTACAAACCAAGCACACTGCTCCCAAAGCTACCCCCTACCTCCTTGAGCTACCCTTCCACTTAGTGACGCCTGGCCATCAGACCACACCTTCAAATCTTCCACGCCCCTGCCCCGTCTCACCTCCTCCCTTAAGGAGCACACAGATAAAAATATAATCAAACTCAGATGGAAAAACTGGCCTTTTGCTTCTTTCCACAGGTTTTTCTCTTGGCATCAGAAAATCTGCATTTGTTTGTAGTCACTAACTAACCCAGACACTGAGCCAGCATTCCTCTGCTTCCTACACTCCTCCCAACTCCCGTCTCCCGCGCCCCACCCTTCACACCTCCCCATTTCCTGTCTGGGCGGACTGGGAACTGTGAGTCCTCTGCCTCCAGCTTCTCAGAGGCAAGGCCTGTCCTGTGGGGTATGTGGTGCCTCTGCGTTTGTGGTCGTGTTTGTGTGTGTGTGTGTGTGTGTGTGTGTGTGTGGTTAAATGTTGCATTTTTACTGTTGTTGTTTTTTTAATTTATTTTTATTTGCAAGAGACTCTTGCTTTCCAACTGAAAAGTATTTTTCTGAGAATAGAACTTTTACATGACTCCTTTTATTTCTAAGCTGTGACCTTTGGCCTGGGGAAAGCATAGAGATGTGAGCTGAGACTCATCGTAGCCAACACTCTCATTTGATAGGAGAGGAAAATCAGGTCTAAAGAGGTGATGGAATCACCAGAGTCCCACTGGCCATTAGTGACAGGGCTGGAGCGAGAGTGCAGGGCCCTTGACCCCTAGCCCACCGAGATGTCCTGACACCATCTTGTGTCACAAACAAGCCCTGCCTTTGGAATTGCGGGCTGGCTCTCTAAGAGGTGCCTTTAGGAGGCTGAGCCTTGGCGTGTGGCCACTGTGGGGCTCCAACATTTTATGTGGTATGTGGCCCCTGGACCTGGAGATCCCACAACCCAGGAGATCTCCAACCTGCTGCAGGGTCACTGCACTAGCAGGAAGAGGCAGCCTCTGGCTCTCTTTCTTGCACATTAAATCTGGCAGCACTGGCCTGAGTCACATCATGGGTGACTGCCTCTCATGCCCCCTCCCCTTGGCAGCCCCTGACCCAGACTCTTCATTCTCTCCTCCTAAGATGTGTGGCACCCGGATCTCTCGTTGCGTTTCTCAGTCCCTATCATTCCTCCTGTCACTCCACCTAGACTGCCCTGTAGTCTTTTAAAATGCAGTCCTACTTTTTAACGCAAATAAAGACATTCCTAGGAGTAAAATAGAGTCAAAGAGAAAACAATGCTATTTCCCCCATCTACACCAGACCCTCCCACCCCTTCCCACACTCAGTCATCACCCGCACTCCATTCTGCATCTTGCTTTGTCCATTTTGATCCATTTTGGCGCAAGAAGCTCTAAGCCCATTATTTTTAGGTAGCAGGGTCATACTCCCTTCTATCCCTGGTGTATTTTCCCAGCTTCTCCCCTAGCGAAGGAGATGATTATTGCTTCCAGGTGTTGCTAGTGCAAACGGTCCATACCCCACATTCTGATTCCCGCACATCACGATTTCCCCTCCCAAAGCCTATTACACTCATGTTCTACCTGCTGTAGACCCTGGTGCTGATGTGCTAGGTGACAGCTTCATTAGCGAATATGTTAATCTTTACCTCCGTGTCAACAGGCGCAGTACCAACGAGGCCTTTCTTCCTTTGCAGGAAGAATACTCTCATTTCAAGAGCGGTCACTTAGATAAAAGTGCTTAAAACATCTCTCTTCCATCTCTTGCTGGTGCATTTTGGGACAGAAGGGGGAAAATCCTTAACAAGTCATACTTTCAGCCCATGGCAGTATTTCAAATCTCAGGAATTTCAGGAAAACAGAGAGACCGGTAAGTAAATTTTGTTGGAGCAGAAGGGCTTTGTTTATGCCCCAAACACAGAGTGCAGGGTGGCTGTGTACATGCTTACACCAGGTGGGGAGTGCGGCCACAGCGTTAGCCCCGAACATCAGCTGGGCTGATGCTCGCAGAGGAAAAGACATGGACCAGAACATCCTGGGAATCACTTCTCCTCCCTTGGAGTGCAGGTGCCCATCTCTGTCTCAGGAGGGCAAGGCCATTGAAAAAGGCTGTGATCACCATCCGTATCATATACAGAAATCTATTGCTGATCTAAATATGAAAGGGAACTGATAGCTCTTTTAGAAAGAAAACCCACAAAACCAAATAATATCTTTGTGACCTTGGGGTAAATAAAGTTTTTTGAACAAGATATAAAAAATGCTAGAAAAAAACTTGACCAACCATACTACATTAAAACTACAGCTGTTGTTCAATAAAAGTCATCATTGAGAAAGTTAAAACACAAGACAGAGGGTGAAAAATTTTTTTTTTCTTCCTTTTTATTGAATTTATTGGGGGTAACACTGGTTAACAAAAAATATGTCCAAAATAAATACCCACCACCAACAAAAATACTGCCACTTGTATCCAGAATATGTAAAGAACTTTCACAAACTAATAAGAAATGGATAATCTGATCAAAAAGTGGGCAAAAGGCATGAACAGGCACTTCACAAAATAGGATATATAATGGCCAATAGACGAGTGAAAAAGTACTTGACTGCATTAGTTATCAAAGAAACACAAGTAAAAACTATGTGATATTGCTGCGCATTCATCAAATGACGAACAGGAAAAAGATAATATCAACACTGGTGAGGCTGTGGACCAACTGGAACTTTCATATGCTGCCAGTGGGAGTGTAAATTGGTAGAGCTACTTTGGAAAACTGTTTGACCATATCTTCCAAATCTAAACATATGCCTGTCATATAACCCAGTCATTCTGCTCACAGTTATCACAACGGAAGGGCTTACTGTGCTTTCCAAAGGCACATACCAGAATGATCACGTAAGCATTTTGGGTTGTAGCTCCAAACTAGAAAACACCCAAATGTCCATCAGCAGGAGAATGAAAACAAATCAAATTGCATGTATACAGTGGAATAGTATACGGCACTGAGAAATAACCACAGAGCTTGAATGAACATCTGAAGCATAGCATTGCGTAACAGAGGCTGGACATAAATGATTACATAACTGGAGTAAACTACTGGATTCCATTTACATAGAGGTCAAAACCAGGCAAAACTAATGTAGATGTTAGCAATCAGGAAAATGTGTTCCCATTTGGTTGTGGGGTAGGTTATGATTGGGGGAGGAATGAAGAGGCTTTTAGAGCCGGGCATTGTTCTGGTTCATGATCTGGAGGCTTATCTCACGGGTTTATTTCCTTTGTGATAATCCATTGAATTATACACTTGGGATTTATTCACCTTTATTTAGTAAAAAGTTTACATTAAAATGAAAGGCTGGAGAATCATCAGGTTGCCCAACTTAACTATTATTCCCAGTCACTTTTAACCAGTGCGCAGAAGGAAGGACAGATTTGGAGAATACCAGCTAATTTACCCTGGTCACTCCAGCTCTGCCCCTGGGGAGTCCTATTATGTACATAAGCATAATTTATACAGTTGTGAGGCTAATGGCTATATTTCAATGTATCATTACATAGGTTGTCACTTGTAATACAGGGTCTTCCTCTCTTGGCACAACAGCATGATGCTTGCACTGCTAGCTAGTGCTTCCTTGGTCTGCTTTGTGGAGCAGTTGGTTGTGCAGCTGTCTTCTTGCCACAGAATGTAGTCTTCTGAGTGCAGAAGACACTGTCGGGTTTCCTTTCCTATTAGTCTTTCTGTTCACAGCACAAAGCCTTCTACAGAATGGGATCAAATCTCAATTAATGCTTGCTTCATTTCAGGGGTGGGGAGTCAAACATTACATGTTTGACTGATCAATTTTTATTTGTGCATTTTAATTGAAAGTGCATGGAACGTTTGAACTCTCTTGATACTTCCTCAAAAATATCTACATCTAGGGAGGGAGCGTGAGAAGGGATGGCTGGTGGGGGGGGGTAATTGTACAGTGTGCTCACTTTGCTATAAGGCATCATTCACTGCACTTATTATTTGTGCACTTTCTTTACATGTTCTATGTTGATTAAAACATGTCGTTTACATGTATGTAACATAAAGTTCTAGTTTGATAAGACACTATGTTGATGAGAGTTTGTGGAAATGGTCATACTCATCTATTGCTCGAGGCAGTGTAAATCCATACACTCTCCTTGGGGGGATTTGGCCAAATTATCAAATTGAAAAGGCATGTATCCTTTTGGCTGAGCAATGGCTCGTCTAGAAATGCACCCTACAGTCTATCATAACATATGCACACCGTTGTATATTCAAGATCATTCACTACAGTGTTGTCTATAACAGTAAAAATGTTACATAAAAACTATAGAAGAAAGGACGAATTGCTGCACATTACACAATAGAATATTATTCAGCAGTTAGGGCGAGGAAGGCAGATCTGTATTTGCTTATGTGGGAGGATCTTCAGGTTCAAAGGCTTGTACAAGATGCTCCTGTTTGTGTAAAATATATGTGTACATATTTGTTTGTTCCTAGAGTATCTAAAGAAAGATACATAAAAAACTGATAACAGCAATTGCTTCTGGGAGAGGAAGGGGTGAAAGGAAACTTAATTTCCACTATGCACGCTGCCTGATGCACATTTCAAATTTTATCTGTACATATAACCTATTCAAGAACTAAATTAACTCTAACGCTAATGTCTTTGCTACTGTCTTTTTCTCTCGTAGGGCCTTTCTACACATTTTGTAATCTGTAAGTTTGCCTTCACTTTCTTCTAACAGCCTCCAAATCCATTCCAGGGGGCAAGGGTCAGAGTCTTCTTTCATGATATTGAGCAAAGCAGGCAGGTCGGTCTTCTGCTGGTGACCTTGTTAATTGAGTTTAGACCTCCAGTGAATCTGAACAGATTTTTTAAAATGAAACATTCAAAGCCTCTTTGCCCTCTTTAGCTCTCTCCCCCCAGAGGCAGGAAGAGTGTGAAAGGCGAGCATTCTGTTTGTTCTGTTAGTCTTGCATCGCATTTCCAAGGGCCCTAAGCTGGTTGTCAAACTGGAAGGGGGAACCTTGGGGGGTGCGGTTTGACTGGCAAAGGAACGGAACAAGTTCAGTGGTACGTGTGCCCTAGAATTCTCACGAGCAGATCTCGAGAAGCAGGTTCTTGACTCGATGGCCTGAAGACCCAGAACTCTGGGGGCCTCACAAGGAAATATAACCATGCGATCTGAGGGAATCCTAAAAGCAGGAAACAAGAGGGGCCTCTGGGGAAAGCAGGCCGGCTTCCAAGTCGCCGAGGGTCATCCATCGAAGATGGAAGGGAGGTCCAGGGCCAAGTCTGAGGAGGTGGTGCGGACAAAGGAGGAGGACAGTGGCAAGGCTGCCACTCAGGTCTGCAAAACGTGCAGTGGATGGTTTGTACAGGTCTCTCAAAAAGCATATTCTGAGCAAAAGTGACTTGGATTAGAGCCAGGGGTGGGCAAACTTTTTGACTCGAGGGCCACAATGGGTTCTTAAACTGGACCAGAGGGCCGGAACAAAAGCATGGGTGGAGTGTTTGTGTGAACTAATATAAATTCAAAGTAAACATCATTACATAAAAGGGTACGGTCTTTTTTTTTTAGTTTTATTCATTTCAAACGGGCCGGATCCGGCCCGTGGGCCATAGTTTGCCCACGGCTGGATTAGATGGTGCTATTTTATCATATGGGAGGAGAGAGCAAAATCTGAATTCACTGATGGTTTTATCCAGGCCGTATATTTTACCAAGATCTACAACAAGCAGGGCCCAGGATGAAGCCCCCACAGGCCCTGTTTCTCAGTCTCCCCTGTGTCAGCTCTCCCCCTACCTGTCCCACAACCTGGGCTCTGGAGCCAGACTGCTTGGGTTCAACGCAAAGTCTGTCTCTTGGGAGTGCAGGTCTTTGGGGAAGTTTTTTAACTTTCAGAGCCTCAGTTTCTTTGTCTGTCAAGTGGAGAGAATGCTACTAAAGATACCTGTGTGGGATGACTATTATTGGGACTAGAGAGCAATTCAAAGAGAGTAGGTGTTACATAAATGCTGGCCATATGCTGATGGCTATTATTACTTCCAATTTCTACATCGGGGAGAATCATGTTTGAAGTGGGAAAGAGCAGAACCAGTATGGGCGGTATCTTCACGGGAGCGCCCGCCAGGTTGTGGGTGCCACCTTAGGTCAGATATAAGAAAATGCCTTCTCATGGAAAGAGCTGCCAACAACTTCGGGGCTGGAGTTCAAGTCCAGGCCCCTGACAGGCCAAGGATGCTGAACGCAGGTCCCTGAGGGTGCGGAGGCAGGGCCTCCATGACTTCTAGGGGCCTTGATCATCCTTAGGGTCTGTGACCCTGCTTTGGAGATAGCGCCCTGGGGGCAGTCACCCCGCCAGGCTCCCAGGCGGGCTTTCTTATGGCCATGAAGTGACAAGCGCAGTCCCTCCGGACTTTTCTAGTCCAGATTCACGTAAGGGACAAGCTCTGGTGTCACAGCTACGACGTCCCAATACCCAAGTTGGAGTGGCCCTGGCATTTACTAATGGGCAGCTGCACATCTGAGAACGCCACCATCAGGGAATATAGCCTCAGCTTTGCCAACAAACAAGATCCGGCTCTTGACAGACCTTTCGCCCCGGGAGCTTCACTGGGGGAGATCTATGGGTCAACAGGTGTTCCCGCCGGTTCTCCCAGGCCGCGGTGGAAGGAAGGGCCGCAGCCTCAGTGCTTGGTCCTCGGTCCTCTCGGGCAGCGGCCATGGTCTTCCTCTGCGGGCACTTCCCAGGGCCTTGCATCTCTCCCGGCACCGGTGAGCTGCGTTCCCTCCTGGTTTATTTGTTGTGCCTGCTTTCTCTTCTGGCTGGCTTGGAGCTCAGCGCGCCTGTGTGCAAGGGTCTCTCCTCTCGCAGGGAAACCTGGCAAAAGGTGCATTTTACTAAGTCCTCAGGCGGCAAATCCGGAGGCGAAGGTGTCTCTACGGGCCAGGAAACCAGCCCAGGAACTCCCATCCAGTATCAGGCACCAGGACCCCAGGCAGCGGGTGGCGGGCGTGCGCTCCCAGCCAGGTAGTCTCCGCCCTCCAGGGGGCTCAAGCTCCCCTCTCTCTCCCCAACGGGCTTAACCTGGAGTTTCATCTCCGCCCCGGAAGGGTCTCAAATTGCCTTCCTCCGAAGCCAGGGGACCCCGCTCCCCCACTCAGGGCCTTAATCTCCACGCGGAGTTTGCCTCTGAAGTGATGGGGCATCAGCTCTCCATCTGCGCGTCTTAAGTCCCATTTATCTTCTTAGCGCCCAGCCCAGCCGCCCCCGCCCCCTCTTCCTCGTTCCCGCACCCACTGGCATACCCAGACCCTCTCCGCGCCCTCGCAGTCCCCCTGGGGCGCCGACCAACCTGGGCCCCCTGGGGAGGTGCTGGGGAAGTCCCCAGGCGGGTGGGAGCCACCGAGAAAGCAGCGGCTGGAGGGGGTACAGCCAGGGGAGGGGGAGGTGCAGCAACATTTCGGGGGGAGGACCGCGGCCCAGGGTCCGGGACTTGCAGCCACTGATCTCCTGCCCTGCGTCTCCAGTGGCTGAGGTTGCCCCTTCCTGGTCCCCCAACCGAGGTCACCAGCCGGGAAGGGCTGAGCTGGGGGTCATTCGAGGGGGTGACGGGCGGGCCGTCTGCCCCAGAGGTAGGCGAACAGTCAATTGTCTCAGGGCCGGCCCCTCTCACTTCCACCCGATTGTAATTACATCCCCGGGCGGGTCCAGCCTCCCTCCCTCCGCAGCCAGCCGGTCCCTCCCTGCGGGCCTCCTCGCAGCCCCCGCCTCCTCCGCCGCCCCCCCCCCCCCCCCCCCCCAGCCCTGCTGCTGGCAACTGGCTCCACTCCCGCACGCCGACCTCCGGCTGCGGTCCTGCCTCCCCGGACTCCTGGCGGTTGCTGGTCTAGCTCCCTCGGCCCCTCACCCCCTCACCCCCACCAGGGGGTCCGCGGGGCCGGCGTCCCACTCGCCCCCCCAGGAGACGCCCTTGTTCTGTGCGCCCGGGACTTGGTGAAACTTTGCAGGAGCCGGCGGTGACATGGATTTAATCCAAGGCATCTTGTTCCGGCTTTTGCTCCTGGCTTGCAGCCTCCAGTCCGGCTCCGTGTTGATCGGGGAAGCTCGCCGAAAACCAGGTAACACGCTCTGCGCGCCGGTGGGGCCTCCCGGAGCGCCCAGGTCCTGGTCCCGGTCCCTGGTGAGGACGCGAAGCGGTCCACGCACCGCCTCTCTCTCCCCTCACCAGCGCCAGTTTCACTGGGTTCATCGCTGCCCCGGGCTGAGAAAAGACATGAGCCGCCCCCACCCCCGGCCCCAGCCCGACTGGGGTGGGGGGGTGGGGTGTGTGTGGGGGGGGAGGTGTTCCAGGGATATTTGTTTGTTAAAAGAATGATCTATTATGCAGGCACAGCAGAGGTGGAAAGCTCTGCATTTGATCCCAGAGACCTGAGAGCTGGGCTAGTGATCATGCTGTCTCAATTACAGAGGATTGCAACTGTGCAGAGGCAGACAGCTCCTCCTGTGCCTCCAAACATCTTATTGAATTCATATCGTCCAGAGCCCAGCCATTTCCTGTGAAGTGTCTGAAGGTTTGCCTGCCTGGAGACCCCCCTGCCCATCCCTGGCCCTGCCCACGCACTGAGTAGGGATGTGGCCTTTAATGTTAGGATTCTCTTCCACTCTGACTGAGGATGCTTTCTCAGAATTTCATCTTGTTTTGAACTCCTGCCTTTGCTCAGGGTTGTAGACTGTTAGAAGGAATTGGAGAGAACTCGAAATATAATAACTTGCATTTCCTCTAGTTTCACCCATAAAAAGTCTTCCTGTATTTTGTTTACTTTGATTTGGCCTGTGTTGTGAGATTATTCCAAGTAGAACATTTTAAGCAACGAAGTTCTAACCATTGTTTGCCCTGAAAAACGGTTTTTATTTTTTTTTCGCTGACACTATATTTAGAATTCTGGAAAATCTGTTTTTTTCTTAGTTTACTTTGTAAGCAAGGTTGTCTTATGGGATTAATTATGCCTTATGAACAATGGAAAACAATATAACTTTATTTGAATGCAGCCTGCAAAACTTTGCAGAAAGTGCAGTTTGTCTTCACAAATAGTGTTTTTTATAAGAGACAAACCAGGGGAAACTCATCAGAGGGCAGAGGAAATAATCTTGGCAGGTTCCCATAAGGCTGCTTAAATATATTTGCTGTTCAAGGATCTCTCCTTTTGGTTATATGACTTGTTGCTGTTCAGCTCTGGGAGAGACTATATCTGTTATCACCTTGCTACCTGCCTTGGAATGGAAAACATTATCATAATTTGCAGCATACTTAAAATGTGAGCTATTCTATTTCTCTGTTTCCACTGTTCAATTCATCCTGAAGATAATAGCGGTCGTCCAAGGTAATATTATGTTCGTTTCTTTTCTTACATGCACACATACATACATCTACCAGGATTTCAGAGAAGGGCCACTTTCTAACTTTCCTCCTTAGGTAACCACATCATGATAAATTACATTCTCCGGGTTTATTTATTCACATAAAACCATCTACTCACAATTTTGAATAATGCATAGTTCTATCTGTAGTTCTTAAACATCAACAGTATATACATTTTTCTTTTAAGGATTTCCAGCATTGAAGCAGATTTTTAAAACAAAGCATTTTACAAAACCCTGCTGTATAAAACTGCTCAAATGATTCATCATATTTCCTTTGGTATTTTCTGTAGTTCCCCTCCTAGAAATATTTCCTACCTGGTTCATTCAGAGCCTTGTTCTGCTGTTCATGCCATGAAGATGCCTCTTTGGTTTTATCTGAAGCGTGGATGGGGTTTTGGTAGTGGAAACTCCACCTGTTAAACATGTTAGCGTCTTAAATACATCAAATTTGGGGTAGAAGGAGCGTTTGGACTATGCTCAGCTTAGACAAATGCTTCATTACCTTATAATTTTATCCAGACACTGGCTTTCAGGTTGGAGAGCTGCTCAAATTAAAATGACAGCTACTTTATAAAATTCAGGGGGGGCGGGGGGGATTTCCTCCTGGGCTCATTTACATCCCTTGGAAAGACCGGTTTTTGATCCGGAAAATTGGTCCAGATTAAAAACTGAATGTGCCCGTTAGGCTCTGATGTGAACAGCAGCCAGCTAATTTATAATCTTCCCCAGACACCAGCAAGTCCTGCTAGGATCCATACGGAAATTCTTTGTACCATGTTTCCCCAATCGAAATTGGGTTGTGGGCAGTACTTTGAAGGTAGTGTAGCCACCATGTAGGTGGAGCAGTCCTGTTTTATTTGGTGGCCCTGTCTGTCACCTCACACTGTGGAATCTACTTTGACAAGCCCAGCTTTGCTGGAGAAGTCTTGTATTCAGAATCAACCTGAAGATTCCCCATCCCACCTATATCTGGTGACAAAAAACCAAGTAGCAGCTTCAGTTATGAGTCTAATTTGGGTCCAACATAGGCACCTTCTCTCGAGACACCCCAAGACAGTTCATCTTCTGTAACTGAACATTAATAAAGGAACCTCTGCATTTTCCGAGAAAAACAAGAAATGACAGTTTTCAAGTTAAGTCAAATTAAATAATCTCTAACTAAGTGCTGGCTATACTGTTCTAAGAACTTGACACATACAGATGTATCTGATCAACCCAACAGCTCTGTGAGGTGGGTACCATGATCACCCTTGTTTAGCTAAAGATGAAATTGTGGCTTAGAGACATTCAGTATCTCCCCCAAGGTCACCACTAGTAAGTGGGGGTGTGGGAATTCAGGCGCTGATGTTTGGGACCAGAAACAGTTCTCAGCAGCCCCTGGGCAGAGTGTGCAGCCTGGCACGGAGGGTCTGCCTCTTGGCTGGACGGGGGCCTCCAAGAGACAGAGCCCAGCAGGGGGTTATGCCTGCTGCTCTGTGGGGGCAGCCTGTTGAATGCTGTTAAACATTTGTACCTGGGATTGCACCCAGGCCTCCAAAGATAACAGAATGTGAAAGATACCACTAGGGAGTTCTGGAAGCTACTGTCTACTGACCTCATCCACAAGAATCAGGCTGTAACCTTGCTTTCTCTCCTTGAACTCTTGGGGGCTGAGGCTTGGGCGAGGCTAGAGCCTACCTGGAGGTAGAAAGGGGACTTCTGAAGATCACCAGGACTCCGTCCTTTCCCCATGGCTTGGAAATGCCATTTATCGGATGTCCTTCATTCCTTTTTAGATTACAAATTAGAATCGTAGACCTGGAAGGAAATGCAAAGTGCTATTTAACAGCTGAGCTGAGGGTGGGCAAGGGACGGTGCAAGTTAATAGATGTTGAAACTTGAACTCGTCCCAGGCCCTCTTGAGTGGTCCCTGGCACTTCTCCCTTAGGTTGAGTCTCACGGAGAAGTGCAGCTGAGCCTTCCGATGTGGGGCAGGAAGAGGGGGAGGGAAATCCAGACACACCTGCTGGACCAGCGCGCACCCAGCCACACCAGCTCCATAAGGCAGATTGGTACCTCTCGGTGTCTATGAACTCTCTGGGCTGGAGGACCGCCCAAGGGTCCGGCCCTCCTTCCTCCTTTCTGGTTTGCCTGATGTCCCAGGGTCAGTGGATCAAGGTCAGGTTAGGGTTCAGGATGTGAGGTTTTCCCTGGAGGACCTGGGGCTCCACAGTCATCCTCAGGGAGATGCAGGTTTCTAATCTTTACCTTTGTACTTCCCATTGTATTTCTCTCTCTGTAAAATTGGACAAAAATATCTCCTTACCAAAGCACAAAGCACAGGATCAGAGGAGGCTCGTCTCTTCTGAATGTCCCTCCTTCTCCCTTTCCAACCAACATTGCTCATTCTCGTTTTATTGCACTGCGCAGATATTGTGTTTTTTACAAGACAATTGAAGGCAAGATCCTCTACCAGCCAAAAGATTTCAACTAACTGGACACTCAGATGACGGTTAGCCTTTTTTAGCGACTTTTAAAAATGTCATTGTTTTTTTGATAGACATAACGCTACTGCATACCTAATAGTCTACAGTATAGTGTAAACATAACTTTTATATGCACTGTGTTTCGCTTTATTGCAATATTTGCTTTACTGAGGTCATCTCTCTCTCTCTCTCTCTCTCTCTCTCTCTCTCTCTCTCTCTCTCTCTGTCTCTCACCCCCTCTCTTCCTCCCTCCCCTCCCCTGTTTAGTTCTCTAAGAGGTCAAGGGACAGAGAAGTCAAGGTCAGGGGTAAATGTAGTAAAACACGAGGCAGTACTTCTTTCTCAGAATTCTTTCTCACGCAAGAGTGACTTGGCCAGGAAAGAATTGAGTGGTGTTTTTGTCTTCGTTTCTTACCCTGAGCCAGGGCTTTCATAGCCGTAGAATTCTTTGGGGACCAGTTGTCCATCTGTTCACGGGTTACTATAGCTCAAATGTGGTCCAGTGAGTCAGAACTAGATTTCTGGAAGACAGGGACTCGAGCGTCTGAGGCTGAGATGGGGCCTCGGCTCCCACAGGGTTACCCTAAGATATTCTGTATTCTCCTGCCTCACCCACTCGGCCAGCAGGACTGTCGTGTCTCCCAATCAACTAAATGAATGACGTAATGTCTTGTTGCAACAGGTCTTTGGAGCTGGCCAAGACCCCTGCCACTTGTCTCAGTCGCAGCGTGTCATGCTGCAGGGATCGGAAGTGCACCTGCTGTGTTAGAGATAGAAAAGGGAAAAGGAGGAGGAGATATTACAGAGCCCACAAGGTAGTTGTAGGGGAAACCCCCAGACCCCTCTTTGATTCCATTGGTTGGGAACCTCTGTTTTGAAGAAGGACCCAAGTGTGGCCTCAGCCTTATGAAATGAGCTGGAAGCCATTGGCACCTGGAAGAAGCCCTGATCTCACGGGATGGGGATGCCCAGTGGTAGTGATGGGTGGAGGAATGGGGTATGGAGGGAGGGATAGACACTCAGGTGAAAGTCAAATCAAAGTATTGCCAGCAGAGGGTGCACCTTCCAAAGCTGGTTCAGAGCATGTCTCTGACCTCAGAAGGTCTCAGGCCTCTGACCCAAGCAAGTAATTTCCACGTGGGTAAGAATTTTTGGAGTGCGTCCCAGGCATCTGCCTTTTTTACAGGAACCTCAGGTGCTTGGTGCATGTAGGTTGAAGTCCACACCTTGAGACTTGGCAAAGCAGAGTTTGGGCTCCTCCCACTGCCTCCCTTCCTCAGTGCATTCTGTACCCCACCAACAGTCTCCACTTAGTTCGTCCACACCGGGTGGGCTGCCAGCAACAACATGCACCAGTACTGTAACCAGGCAGCCCCGTGCTTAGACTCTTTGTGGGTGTTCTGAAGGCTGGATGGGGGACTCCAGTGGTCTCCCGGAGGCTCCTGAGGGATATCTCTTCCGAGCAGACCCTCCTCCTACTCACCTGGCTTCCCCATCCCAGTCATGGAGAGAAGAGGGAAACCCCACAGCAGCATTAACAAAAAGCCATGCCGCGCTGTAGCTAACCAACCTTTCCTCCCCACTTCGCTCAGGCCCACTCCACCCCCCAGCTCGTCTCCCTGCCTCCATGGCTGTTTTCTGCTGGCTGAGCAGGAAGGCTTGGGAGAGAGCACCGACATTGAGATTCAGCAAATTTGGATTCAAGTCCTGACTATTTTTTATTGATGACTTGGTGACAGAGAGAAAGCTGTATGAGCTCTGTAAGCCTCAGTTTCCTCATCTGTCAAAATAGGATAAGGAAAGAAGCTACCATTTAAGGTCCAAAGGAAGATTACATGAGGCAGTACCTGTACCAAGGCATTAAAAAGGGTTAGAAGCCTGAAGCTTGAAGGCAATATTTATGAAACAGGGATTGTTTAATCTACCAGTAAATGGGGGGGGGGGGGGGGGAGGGGATCCTGAATGGCTAGGTGTGACGGAAAGACTGTGTTTCAGGCATGGTGATTGATAAACAAAGACACTTAGGAAGTCATGCACTTTTATCCTTTTCCATGCATGTTAATTTATGATTGCTTGCATGTGATTTAATTTGTACTGAGTTGTAAAAATTTTTAGATAAATTCATTGACAAATCAGAAGGACTGTTTGGTCAACCGCGTGCCTTGATTTTTAATTTGGAGAATATGGCTGCCAAGTGTGTGGTCTTGCGTGAATGGATTTCTTTGAGAACCAGTAACCCCAAGGGTGATGGATGATTTCTGCCTAGTAATTGTCTTGGACAAGTTTTGCAGGGTGTGGTGGTGGTGGTGGGGGTGTGGGGGGGAGAGAATTACCCAGGCTGATGTGTAACTGAGGGTTGGTGAAAATTTGAACAGAGCTAGAAAGCTAAGAAATGGCCCATATTTGCTCATTAATCAGTCAATAGGAGTAATTCATGATCCCCTACCTGTGATGTAGAAAGATAAAGACCCAGTGGTTCTTCCTTTTTCTATTAATGATTCTTGCATTTTCTCAGCTTTGAAAAAAATCCCCCACTTACCCCAGAAAACCCCACCAGCTTATTTTCAGCATCAAAGGAAATAAAGCAGACTAGTGCTTTCAAAGCTAAAATGGTACAAAAAGATAGGGTATTTTTATCTAACAACAATCATAGTAATTATTATTACCTTAGCCAACCGGAACAAGCAAGGACACACTTTCTAAAGCTTTGATCTCATTTCCATTCTCTTCGTTCTCCACTCCCCTGAAGACACTGGAAGATTCTGTCTTCGTCTGACTCTGCAGATCCGGGCAATTTAAATCTTAACACTTGTGTTTGCTGACAGGGCTTCCAAAATCTTGAATCAGATGTAATGCAATGCTAACGCTATTTATTTTTCTTGGTGCGATACGTTTATATTAGCCCGTTAATGGTTTACATTGTGCGGAAGGAGTTGTATCAGCAGGCACTTTCCGTAACATCTGGACAGTTGGAAACATAATACTTAAAGACAACCTGAGTTTAAAACCTTCCTTGGACAGATGGCTAATTTTATTGATCTAATCTTACACTTAGGAATAGATCCCATGATCCTTTGCTCGTAATTCTTAGGGTGAGCAGAGACATAAGTAAATTGGATGACGGCTGTGAATTAGACGCCTATTCTATTGTTTGTGATTTATTTTTTAAATACTTCAGTATAAACAGTCACTGTGTGAATTACTTTAATCTCTACCCTAAGGGTGCTTAATTAATACTTGCAGTAATCCAGGAGACAAAATAGCTCCAGCATAAGAGTTTACATCTATTTTAATCTCTCGGTGGGTGACTGTGCTGTGCCTGTGGCTAAATGCTTCCAGCTTCTTCTACGAGCTAGCCAGGAACCCGCCCCACGGGGCTGGGTAGCTACTGTTTGAAGAACTTTGTAATGAAGTCCACTTTCAAGGTGGCTGGGAAAATACTTTAAGGGATGTTATCAAAAATCCAAGCCAGAGGATTTGTCAATTAGCACAAATCATGGTAGAAGTAACGTTTTCATTGGTGAAATGTGGGATGAGCTGGGAAGGCTATACATTCCCTTCGATTTTACAGGGGCAAAAAATTAGACTGCAACCAGGCCAGCAGGGGCTGCTTTGCAGTTGCAGGTGGGCTAGTACTCCACGCAGGCCTGCATATCCCTCGCCTAACAGACGGTAGGTTCATTTGCTGGTCCTGCCAGCTGGTTTGCTGGGCCTGCCATTGGAATATTGACCCATCTGCCTCAGCAAGGTGCTTGGAACAAACAACTCCAAACCTCAGGGGCTTGATGCAGAACGTGTTCTTCATTTAGCCCGAGTCTGAAGTGAATGTTCCTCGTTGGGCAGCGTGGGCTGGTCTCCTCCGAACGGTGTCTTGAATATCTCCATGTTGTCATGTGCCCATCTTTACAGCGGGCAGCCAAGGTGTCATGGACGGTAAGGAGAAAGAAGGCTTGTTGAGAGGTTTTTGTGTGCCAGGTTGCACATGGTCACGTGGAAGGCTGGGGAATGCATGGAGTTCATCGGTGCACAGAGGAGGAGAAGGGACAGCTGCAGGGGCTTGTCTGTGATGCAGTGCTTTGGAGTTCAGTCTGAAATGCAGGTAGTTACCATCTGGCTTTCCTTGTTGGGGGCTACTATTGTTCAACAAAAGATCCGCAACTAAGCTGTCAAATTGACTTAGGTCTGTTTGCCGTAGGGCCTAAAAATATGTGTATGGCTCCATGGATATAAGCCAGCAGTTCTCAACCTGTGGGTCGTGACCCCTTTGGGGGTCGAACAACCCTTTCACAGGGGTCGCCTAAGACCATTGGAAAATACACATATAATTACATATTATTTTTGTGATTAATCACTATGCTTTAATTATGTTCAATTTCTAACAATGAAATTGGGGGTCACCTCAACATGAGGAACTGTATTAAAGGGTCACGCATTAGGAAGGTTGAGAACCACTGATATAAGCTATTTGTTGCTGCATATTTCATACATTTTACAAAAAAGTAAAATTAGTTCCTTTTAAACAGTAAAATATCCAGCCCAGCCAGTGTGGCTGAGTGGTTGAGTGTTGAATATGAACCAGGAGGTCATGGTTTGATTCCCATTCAGGGCACATGCCCAGGTTCCAGGCACCATCCCCAGTGTGGGGCATGCAGGAGGCAGCTGATCAATGATTCTCTCTCATCATTGATGTTTCTAACCCTCTCTCCCTCTCCCTTCCTCTCTGAAATCTATCTATCTATCATCTATCTATAATATAAGTAAAATATACAGTGGATAGAGTGAATTTCTTTTTTAAAATAATTTATTGATTTTATTTTATTTTTTTTAAGAGAGAGGGAGAGAAATGGAGAGAGAGTGAGTGAAACAGATTGGCTGCCTCCAGCACGCCCCCCTCTGGGGATGGAGCCCGAAACCCAGACAATATGCCCTGACTGGGAATCCATCTGGGGACAATGCCCAACCAACTAAGCACACTGGCCAGGGCAAGTAGAAGAAATTTCTAAGGCACAGCAACAACCAGAACACATTCTCCCCCCACCCCCCCACCCCCAGTTTTTCTAGAAGCTCTTTCTATTTGTGCCCCATAATAAAAAAGAATATTCACGGCAGAATCATTTATTCAGTGAGAGGTGCATTTGAAAATATAAAAATTATTTTTTAGACACCACAGCCTCCTTTGATGGGAGTGAAGATGCTGTGGACTTATCCCAGCGAAAATAAATGGATACCTTTAGCGGAGCCACTGCCCTTTTCCAAGCACTTTCAGAGAATTGATGTCCTGTAACCCTGGCCCCACTAGGAAGTCTGGAGTGGATGATTTAGCAAAGAGGAAACAGGCATAGCCAGGACATGAACCCAGGTCAGCCCATCCCGGCCCTGTGGCTTCCCATCAATCCAGAGGTGCTCCTGCAGCGGATGGGGCGGAGCATGGTCCCTGCCGAGGGCGAGTCTAGCCTTGCAGCCGGAGGGACCCAGCAGGGGCCTTGCCAATGAGACGCACCACCCTTTCCTCACAGAAGCTCCCTGCGTATCATGGGCGCTGTTTAGAATGGACTGGTACTGTTTTCGCGCCGACTCCTGGCAGGTTCGTGCATTTTGCAAAATGCATGTTGACTGAGGGGCTGTTTGCAGTGAGAAACAGCTGTAGTCCCTGAAGGAGAGCTTTGGAGTCCCCCAGGGGTCTTCAATAGAGGACTCAGCCTGAAGCTTTCCATTCGGCCACTGTTTGGCCATCTTCCTTAGTGTGGCACTTCAACGTGGCATCATTCAAGTCTCCGGACTTTCCGTTCGTTTCTTAAACATCTCTGTGAGGGTCTAGGAGTTCCCAGTTGGTGTAAACAAGTAAACCCTTAGGTTGAAAAAGGAAGCATTCTTCTGAGAGTTATTTTAAAGTAATGGATGGATTTTGACGACAACTTTACATGTATCACACAGCCCTTCAGCTTGCAGGAATGGTAACAAGAATCCTATAACCAGGCCTAGGTTTAAATTTGAAATTGATGGCTGTCTGACCTCAGATAGAGTACTTAGCCTCTTCACACATTGGATCTCTCACCTAAATGTAAGGCTCATAATAGCTGCCACAAGGGTTTTACGTAACAATTATAAATGCGATGACGTACTGACGGAAATGCTCCTAGGAAAGTACTGAAACATTTGGTGCACAATGGGCACTTCAGAGCCAGTCCATATGAGGTAGGTCATTACGGTTTATAGAGTCTATGTAATTGGAGAGCTGATAGTTTTTCATATTTGGTACAACCTCAAATATTGACAGCATTGACACAAATGTATAACTGAGCTTATTTAGGCTCCTATGAAAATGGAATTGAAAAGAATTTCATTTCCTTAATTTTACATTATTATAAAAGACTTTTGGTGTCTAGATCAGTCATAAAGTTCATGTCATTGATGAAAGACCTAGAGTCAGTTTAGAGTTTAATAAAAATAGCTAACATTTGCTTTGGACTTTGTACACAACTAAGAAGAAAAACTTAAGATCACATGTTTTTATGTAGCCACTGTAGTAGATAGAGATTTTCATGTATCAGCTGTATGGCTCCTTACCCAAAAAGAGGCTATTAGCAGTTTGAATATCAGTAATTCCCCATAGCTACCTTCCTTACTGTGATATTAAGAGAATGCATGTAAAAGATGCTACTTCTATGATGTCTACTCTCTCCCCATTTTGAGTCAACCATTCTCTGCCAGAATGGTCTTCCCAAATGCAGTTCTCATCACTCTTGTGTTTAATATTCTTTGCTGGCTTTCTGTTGCCTTCCAAACTCTAAAGCTGAGCATCTGAGGTCTGCCATATGGGCCCCAACTTACTTTTCCTGTCTTCTCACTGGATACACACCTGTATCCCATCCAGCCAAGTGAGATCATTTGCTGTTCCATGGACCTCCTCTTCGCCCCAACCGCCTTTCCCCCTACCCCACCAAATGCAATGACCCTTCAAAGCCTGGCACCACTGTCCCCTCCTCTGTGAAACCTTCATGCCCTCTCCCCGCCAGCAGCCATTCCTCCCTTCTCCCGGCTGCCTGTGCTATGCTCTCAGTGTATCTGACCCAGGCCTTCTATTAGATTTGTGACTTTGTCAAGGAAAGTACTATGATGTCTTCACTTATGTGTCCCCTCCATCACCTGGTGGAGTGTCTCCAATGCAGCCGGCCTTTTCCAGCCAGCTATGGAATGGAAAACGATGGCCTCGTTTGGGGGAAATATGTTTGAACATCGTGTGAATGATTTGATCCAGCTCCCAGCTCCCAAATTCATTTCCTTCCTCCGGTACAATTCAGAAAAGGGGTCACTTCCATGTGTGAACATTTTTGCTTAACCTGAGCAGACATTTGAAAACCCGCACTGCAGTGTTATTTAGAGAAGGAAAGGGCCAGGGAGTCTGTCGGCATCAGCATGTAATTTCAGTCCTACCTCTGTGCTGCCAGAGGCTATGGGAATTGTGGGTTTTTAAGGAGCGTCTGATTGAGCCTACACTCTGAAATATGCCATTTTCCATACCCGGAGAGCAGGTAGCGCTTAAAGTAGCATGTGGGGCTGCTTCAGACCTGCTTTTTATCATGTCTTGGAGGTTAAGAAGCAAAGGCAATACCCTTACTACTCATACATCAAAATATGGGAGGAGTGAGGAGGTAAACAGTCCAATGTTCCATTGCTCTCCCTCCCCATCTGTCTTTAGATCCAAAGGAAGGAACCTGAGCCTTGCGTGGGAATGGCGTTGGTGGTGACTGAGAAGGTCGGGCTGCAGGAGGGGATGAAGGCGTCCATCTCTCCTAAGGAGATCTGGCTGTGAGGGCCGGAGGAAACAGTCCTCAGGGCCTTCAGCATTCCTCATCCGTGTTATTGTGCTGACCATGGCTTGCAGACAAAGATCAATTCTGTAATCCCTGGACGGCAAAGCGGCCAAAAGCTAGTATTTGCAAAGGTTTCTGCAGTCTTTGCTTGATAAAATGAATGCCCTTGGGCGGCCCAATTGAAGCAACAAATTGATTGACCCATTCACCAATTACATATATTTAGTTCTTGGCATATACTCAGCTCTAATGCGTGTATATGGGTAAAGTAGAGCTGAAAAGGAGTTGCATTGTAATAGCAAACAAAAAAGCTAAGTAAAGGATATGATGAGGAAGTATTTAGGGGAGAGTGAGTAGCTCTCTGAACTTGACTTTGAAATATATCAGAAGTAAGATTCACTGGTGGGTGGAGAGAGCGATAGAGTGCTGGGTATGTAGGTGGTGAAGCAGGTACAGTAGCGTTGATGGCAGGATCCACGTGGTGAGTTTACACATGTTCACTCCAAAGCCCTTTCACTTTTCTCTGTGTTTGATGATTTTCCCTAAGAAAGTGACGGAGAAGACGAGCTAAGTATTAAGAAAACGAGCGAAATGACTGCAAAGTCTGACCTGTCAAGAGAGGGGTTCCCCCATGGCCTGCTCTGCACCCACACACTGATGGGCCCTGTGTTTCTGTCCTGCTTCTCACTCCACTCTCTGCTCCCCCTGCCCCGCTCCATGCTGTTGGGGCTGGCGGCTGTGCCACTCACACTGCTCTGTCCTGTCGGTTCCACCCAGGGGCGGCATCAGAAGGAGGTCGGAGGAGAGCAATCCGGTGTGTTTCTTCTGGATTCCTCCCTCCTCTGGTACTAAAACCACATCTCTCAGCCCTCCATGGCACCAACTCTGCGGTATTTTCTCTACTTCCCTTTCTGCCCTGGTGGTTGTGGCAGTGTCTCATGGTGCTGGCCTCTGAGTGCATCAATATTCCTGGTTGGTCCTTAAAGCTGCTCACACCTCTGTGACTAGCCTTTTAATTAAACTCTTTTTTAATTAAGTAAGTTCTTCTCTCTGCTGGGACCCTAATTGATACCTTTGGTACCAATGCTTTCTTTTTTTTTTTTTTTTTTTAATTAAATCTTTATTGTTCAGATTATTACATTTGTTCCTCTTTTTTCCCCCCATAACTCCCCTCCTCCCAGTTCCCGCCCCACCATCCGCAATCACTCCCCACCCACTGTCCTCATCCATAGGTGCACGATTTTTGTCCAGTCTCTTCCCGCATCTCCCACACCCCTTTCCCCCCCAAGAATAGTCAGTCCATTCCCTTTCTATGTCCCTGATTCTATTATAATCACCAGTTCATTCTGTTCATCAGATTATTTATTCACTTGATTCTTAGATTCACTTGTTGATAGATGCATATTTGTTGTTCATAATTTGTATCTTTACCTTTTTCTTCCTCTTCCTCTTCTTAAAGGATACCTTTCAGCATTTCATATAATCCTGGTTTGGTGGTGATGAACTCCTTTAGCTTTTCCTTATCTGTGAAGCACTTTATCTGACCTTCAATTCTGAATGATAGCTTTGCTGGATAAAGTAATCTTGGTTGTAGGTTCTTGGTATTCATCACTTTGAATATTTCTTGCCACTCCCTTCTGGCCTGCAAAGTTTCTGTTGAGAAATCAGCTGACAGTCGTATGGGTATTCCCTTGTAGGTAACTGAGTTTCTTTCTCTTGCTGTTTTTAAGATTCTCTCTTTATCTTTTGCTCTTGGCATTTTAATTATGATGTGTCTTGGTGTGGTCCTCTTTGGATTCCTTTTGTTTGGGGTTCTCCGCGCTTCTTGGACCTGTAAGTCCATTTCTTTCACCAGGTGAGGGAAGTTTTCTGTCATTATTTCTTCAAATAGGTTTTTAATATCTTGCTCTCTCTCATCTTCTGGCACCCCTATAATTCTGATGTTGGTACGCCTGAAGCTGTCCCAGAGGCTCCTTACACTATCCTCGCATTTTTGGATTCTTTTTTCATTTTGCTTTTCCGGTTGGGTGTTTTTTGCTTCCTCGCATTTCAAATCATTGACTTGATTCTTGCGCTCCTCTGTTCTGCTGTCGGGAGTCTGTATAATATTCTTTATTTCAGTCAGTGTATGCTTAATTTCTAGTTGATTCCCCAATATAACATCGAGGGTCTCATTAGTTTTCTTGTAGATCTCATTAAGTTTATCGGCGGCTTCTAAACAGTTCTTGAGAGACCTTAAAAGTGTGGTTCTGAACTCTAGATCTTCCATTGACAATTTTGTCCTGTTTCTTTGTCTCCGCATTTTGTTATGCTTCCTTGGTGCACCCCCTAGTGGTCTTTGTGCGCAGTCTTATAGTTAAATCTTGTAGCTAATTCCAGGGAGGGTTTGACCTCCAGGCCAAGTGGCTATGAGAATCAGCTGTGTCAGCAGTGAGAGAACTTCTGTCCTCTAGGGAGGTGCTAATCTAGCCTTTGCCTGAGGCTATCCGGCAAATGCCTCTGTGCAGGGTTTGGGCGGGGCGGGTCGCACAGGATCAATAGGGTGGGCCGAAGAGAGCAGTGATAGCGGCTCTCAGTCCTGTCCCCAGGGGCTCTGCCTCTCTGAGTCCCAGCACCCGCTGCAAAGCTCGGAGAGAAAGCTGCACTCGCTCTGACCGAAGCCAGACAGTCCCGCTTCTCCCGTTTGAGTCTGGGTCCCTAAAGACTGGCCGGGATCTGGAGCTCAGAGTCTGCGACTCCCTCCCGATTGAAAACGCCAACCGCGCCCTCCGCCGCCAGCCCGCTCCACGCACTCCGCACCTCAGAATTTGACTTCAGCACTGCGCCTCCTCTGAGTGTCCGTATGCGTTTCTCTTTCCTCCTAGTTGTAGGACTTCCACTCAGCCAGCGTTCCAGTGGTTTTGGGTGATGTCCGTTCTGCCTTTTAGTTTCACTTTTGAAGTAGTTGTTCAAAGCAGCAAACGCCGGCGTTAACCTATGCCGCCATCTTGGTTCTCCCCAATGCTTTCTAATATATGCAGTATTTCTGCTACTTTCCCCCTTAGGCAAAGCCATAGGGTTTGATTTGTGTTTAGCTTGCACCCAGGACTCTCTGAAGGTCAGGTCTGATTTAGCTTCAGGGTGCCTGCTGTATATTCATGGACCAACTACAAGAGCAATAGAAACCTGGACCGTGTGAGGCTGAGCGTGTCCTCTGGGCCCAAATCTGCAGGCTTCTTGGATAGGAGCCCATTGAAGCTAACCTGCCACGGCTGTGTGGAATCGAGAAATAATTGCAGGCAATAGAAATTCTGGCCCGAATCAGTTTGGCTCAGTGGTTGGAGTGTTGGCCCTCGAACTAAAGGGTCATGGGTTCGATTCAAGTCAAGGGCACATACCTTGGTTGCAGGCTTGATCCCTGGCTCCGGTTGTGAGGGAGGCAGCCTATCGATGTTTTTCCTCACACATTGATGTTTCTCTCTCTCTCTCCCCCTCCCTTCCACTCTTTCTAAAAATCAATGGAAAAATATTCTCTGGTGAGGATTAACAAGAAAACCTCCCCCCAAACAAAAAACGAAAGAAAACAACAACAAAAAGAAATTCTGGGAGCCTAGAGGTTTCTGGAATATATATGTACTGAAGGGAAGATAATTTTTTTTTATCTCTTGAGAACATCAAACTAACCTCTTAAAACTCTAGTGAGTTTGACCTGAAGGGAAAGACCCCAGCAAGCTGGGACTTTCTCCCACTTCCGTTAGGTTTGTTGCTGGTTTTGATGCTCTTGACATCTTTTAGACTCTCTTCTGACTTCTTGGCTATAAATACCTTGTACCTGATATTTTACTCATGAGTTGAGTTGAAAATGCTTATTATGCAAACTTAAAAGAATTAATTAGGCTCTACCCATTAACCAACCATAGGACAACGATTTGAATGAAAATAGTTTGAGATGTAAAACAAAACAACACAAAAACAAAATACAGGGGAGTGGAGAAGTGAGGCAGGGAGTCCATGGTTTTCTCATCAAGTGAGTTACACTGTGGGTAGTTAGAGTTTAAACTCATGGGAGAAACGTGAAGTGATATAGAACTCATGGCTGAGAGTATCCTGCCGGAGGGTGAGGTGGCCCAGGCTTGGGTATTTACATCCGTTCCTTCCGTCCCTGGAAGAAGGCTGCGGCCAGGGTGCTGTCACTTCCCCACGCGTCCAGCCTGCGGGCTGACAGCCAGTGGGCCTCTGTGGCTTCTGAGAAATCTCTTGGGCAAAAAGTTGCCCAGATTGGTAGCTGGAAGTGGACTGACCAGCTCCGAGGTGAGGCCCGAGGGATGATGGCGGCCACTAACAGCTCTCCTGCATCCAAATCGACTCATTTTATTTGGGAACTCAATACTAAATACCATTTACCATTTTGATAGTGTCACTGTAAGAAACATTCAAATCTACAGAGAATTTTGGTGAGCTTATTTGAGCCAAACTGTCAACAATTGCCGGGAAGGAAAATCTCAATGCTTGGAGATGATGCTCCAGAGAATGGCGGTTTTGTACCCTGTTTTACACATTACAATCAAAAGAGGAGCCCTCGGTGGGTTACATGGAATCTATTGGTGATAGGGAGGTGGGAGAAAGCAAAGCAGGGAAACCTTTGGGATGGGATAAAAAGTAAAATGATAGACACATATGTCTTTGACGTAGATGGGTGCAGATAGTTAACAGTCAACAATTAACTCAGTAACAGTGAGGGGATTTGTGGTCTTTGCAGAGTGGTCCCTGTGCTTTGAGGGATCCAGAAAAAGGAAAATTATTTTGACATTCCAAAAATATGTTATCATATGTTAGCGTAGTTGTAAAAAGACAATAGACAGGCTCAATTAGGTTAAAGATTGACTTTTGTCAGGGAAGATGCCGGCCTGGGACATGACTACCCACCATAAACTGCTTTTAGTGAAAAAATTTTAATATCAGACCATCCTTTGTGTTTACTTTAGGTCTCTGAGTTTGTAAGGTCACCACACAGGCCTCCCCTGAGTTTGTCAGGGTTAATATGTGGCCCCTTTTCATCCACAATAGACAACCCCTTCCCCCCAAAGGGTTTGTATATGTTATGGGAAGAAGGCAAAAGATGTTTGGATAGTCCAAACCCTGAATTCCAGTTCACAGTCCCAACCTAAATCAAGATTTTTAGTGGGGGTGGGGTGGGTGTGGGTGGGGTGTGTGTGTCGGGGGTGGGGAGGCTGTCTACATTGCAGTTCAAAATATAGGCTATTGATGGAACCATTTATCCAGTTAGAGGTATATAGGAAGGGTTATTGCTTGCGTTTTACATCTAAGAACCACCATCAACAACAAACAAAAAATCCCACCAACTTGACTCATTCGTGCTCATTGAGAAGGCCATTGGAAATTCCAGGCTTCATTGCTTACGGCTATGCTCTGTTATTTAGAATTTGCTTTGAAATGGTTGATTGTTATACTGAGGATGAGTCCGCATTTCCCTTTAAAGGCAAGAATCATGCATGTACAGCACAATAGCATAGCTAACATTCATATCATATGTGCTACATGGCAGTGACAGCACAGACTCCCAAGGCTGGCATCATGGAGTCCTAGAATCGTAGCACCGGAAGGGACCTTAGGGATAGCTGTCTAACCCTGTGTGGCCTAGTGAAGGTAAGTCACTTGCCTAAGGTCGTGCATCTAGTGAGTGGCAGATTCAGCACGAAGACCCAACCAGTCTTCTGACCCCTGGCCTAGTGCTCTGTCCAGTAGACTTACCACCTCTATGACCATGGTGTAGGCCGAGACTTCTGTTTTCATTGACCATCCGTTTTTCCTTTGCGTTTGGTCTTGCTTGTATGTTTAGAGGTAATGAACCCCCAGCCAATTGCCTAAGGCGGTGCTGTGCCTGGAGAAACAAATGACCTGGGAAAGGTGGCCCGGGCTGCCTCCTCGCACCTTGATTAGCTCCAGCCTGCAGGGTCTGTGAGAAGCCCCGTCTCCCCAGCCCGAGACCTGCGGGTGACAGACAGGCTCTCCAGGCTGAGAAGAGTACATTGTTCGGATCAGAATGCCCATCTGGAGCATCTCCACAGCATGCTCTTAAGCGCATCCTCCCAGGAGGCACTCCTGAAGGGGAAGTTGAGGGGAAATTGTGTCATAAGACAGTATCAGTGGCTTAGTTAATCACCTGGCTTGCCTCTCATTGTTAGGCATAACCTTGAGGGATTAATTTACTATGGCGACGTTCCCGAACATTTTAAAAAAGCACAGGTACAGTCAGACCTCATAAAACACTGCCTTTGAAGAATTGATCCTTTAGAGCCAAGGTTAGTGAACTTTTTCTGTTAAGGGCCAGATAGCAAATATTTTACTTATTTGTATTTTTATTTATTGGGTCTGTATTGCAGCTACTCAGCCCTACAAAAGTAGTCATAGGCAATGTGGAAATAAATGTGCGTCACTGTGTTTCAATAAAACTTTATTTACAAAACAGGCTGACGGTCAAAGATTGCTGGAACCCAGTATTTAAATATATATACATTTTCTTTTAGTTAAGAGATAGCAGTGCAAGATTTATTTGACAATGTTTGGATGTAGGGGCAAAGCTCTCTTCCTTTTTAATATGGGCCCACTGATTGGAATTCTTGGTCATCCTTCAAGCATAAACTCAAGCAACAGGGCATTATGTGAGTACAGGAAGCAGCTAGATTTTCCAGTCTTTCAGAGTTGCAGTAATTGTTGGTTAGGGATTCCTTTATTGAGTTATTGCAAAGCAGTAAACCTAGCTTTTACAGAAACAACTTTTCTTACTCTATTTGTGTTTTATTTATTTGTAAAATGAAAGGTCATGTGGTTACAATAGCATCATGGAACAATACAACTGACTCTTGGTAAGCACAGCACTCAGCTGGGGGTGTGGGGTAGTGGTGCCCAAGGACCACCCAGAGTGGATCTCTGCCAGCCGCTAGCCTTCCCAGGGCCCTGGCCGCCTTCAGCATCCATACGCTATACAGAGGGAGCGAGGCTGGTGAGTAGTTCAGGACATAAAAAAGTCAACTTTCTTTTGCTCAGAGTACTTTGAAAAGTTTGGTTTTGATTCATTAAATAGGTCTTGCCCTCTTGCTCACACTCATATTTTGCACAGGTAATTTCTTCACAGTACACAAGCTCCTCCCAAACTTTGGTGAAATTGTCAACTAATGTTTGCCTTGGTGGTGTTCAAAACAATGAAACTCTTTTCACTGAGTAACCTTCGATTGTCCATAAAAGCTGTATCTTCTGAAATGACACATGTAAGTAAAAAACAGTGATTAATCATTTCAGAATTTTTAAAACTTAAACATTCAGACAGCTTTACATGCCAAATATTATTTCAAGTTGCTTAGAAATGATACACTTCTATTTCTCTTCACGTCCACTTGCGGTGCATCTTACCCCATCACCATGGTGTAGATAAAGACACTGAGGCAGAAAGAAGTTAAGTGGCTGTGCTGGGATTTGAACCAGGGGCTGGAGCTTTTCTTCTTGACCCTGTCTTTCTGCCTTTCTGGGCTGAGGTTGCCCACCACGAGTGGGTTAGAGACTTGACCCAAGTGAGCCCTCTGACACTGAAATCTTTTCCATCGTCTAGTTCACTCCAATAAGCACAAGCGATAGGTTCTCAGCACAGTGATCATGAGATAGCCTGGGGATGTAAGGTGAGCACAACTCCTCAAATCACCCGGCTCCTCCAGGAAGACACCTTGGTGGCCATGGTAGACATCCAGCCAGAGTGAGGTCCTGCCAGGGCATGAGAAGCCCTCAGTAAGAGCTGGCCACGCCTCTTTAATCCTCAGCCCTGTACCGGAAGCTCCAGCAGATTTATCGATATGGACATAGCATTGCCATTAGGAAGCCAGATCGCTGGGCTGACCACCCGAGGGCAGGATCTTGTGCCCCAGCACCATTTCCTGTACTTTATACAGATTATAAAACGGTGAGCAGACATCACTCCCGAATAGTGAATCTGTGCCTATGAAATGATAATCAGTGTGTGAACACGCCCAAACAGTCAAGTCTGATCTAAACAGACCAAGGAGGGGTTGCACACCATTTCAAGAGCCTACTGAAGATCTTGAAAAGTCAGGACCCTGCTGATGTGTTGAGCTGCCTTCAGACAAGAGATAGCTCGGAGGGCAGTGATAGAAATATAGGAGATTGACAGGTCATGAGGACAATAGCTCCTATTTGCGTGGTGCATCAGAGTTTGCAGAACTCTTATCTTTATCATTAGAGCTGCTACTGGTGATAGACTTGGGAGTCAGATAGCTGTTTTGCAGTCCTGCCTCCTGGATTTGTGACCTTGGCCACGTTCCTTCATCTTTCTGACCCTCAATTTTTCATCATGTGTAAAATTGGGATAAATCGTTTCCCTTTTGGAGTTTTATGAGTTAAGTCCTTCATTGCTCACGATGTGCCTGGCACAGAGCCCAGTCTGCAGTAGGTTCCATGAAGATCTTTGCACGTGCAAGCAGGCTCACTCACAGGATTGGCAAAACCAGACCCCGGGCCTCCTGACTCTTGCAGGAGTAGTCTCTGCACTTTATCATTGTCCAGAGGCGGGCACACTTCTGTTTAATGGCCTGTCAGGCAAAGGCACCGTCCAATCAGAATGGACAACCAACCCATCAGAAATAAATGGATCCGTGGTCTGAGCTGAGACACGGAAGTGAATATCACTCATGCCCTGAGTGGGAGCAGTGACAAATGAATGTGCTTTTGCTAATCACTTATTTATGATTACAGATTCATTTATTCCTTCAGCACTTGTTTAGTTAGCAAGTACCATATGCCAGGTATTGCACCAACTGCTGGGAATAAAGTGAATAAGAAATGTAATAATTTCTCTAAAACTCATTAACGCTTTGAAAAATTCCAAAGACATAATGATTCCTGTTGAAAACAGAAATTACTTAGTTTCTAATTGAACTATATTAGATTTAAATCATCTGATTACAGATTACAGCACTAATTATAATGCTGAAAGGTACACTATGAACTGTTTTTTTGGTATAGTTTTTTAAGACAGGTCTTTATTAATGTATTTTTATATAACTGAAAATTCAGTGCTCAGGTTAGATGGTCTGCAGATTTTCACAGTAACTGTTAAAAAGGGCCTACGTATATATGAGACTGTTTTATTGTATCACCCAATTTTCTTGACATCCAGCACTTTTAATATGATCAGTAAAATAGCTGTAACTTCTGGGGTTGTGAAAAAAATGTGGTCATTTTTAAAACTGGAAACTGGAATAAAAGATATTGCTGGGGAAGGAAGGAACTTCACTTTGATATTATCTATTATGCACATTATTATTCTCAGCTTCTGGTCAAATAGAAGGCCCTCATTTCACAATTGTACTTCACCAAGAAAAATTAAATAATTTCATAAAACTTTACCAAAGGGTCCATATTTAAGGTATGAGAGTGGGGTTTTGAGTTTCTGAGACTTTGATCCACAAGTTGAGAAAATATAGGGCATCTATTAGTTCTTGAAGTAAAGTGATTTTTTTTCCAGTTACATAATGAAGCTTAGGATGACCTAAATGCTAATATTTCTTCTGGTAAGGCACTCTCAGATTATAAGAAGGAGAAAGATGACAGTTATTCACTTTATTTTCCTTACAAGTTACGTAATTCACTTTTCTAGACAGTATGTAACCACATTGTTGAGTGACCCCTCCTCTGGTTGTGTAGACGAGAGGCGTTACTTCTTCAGTGCTGGGGCAATTGTGAGTGGTAGGAAGGTCGCTGGATTAGAAGGCAGAACCGAGTGCGAGCCATCCCTCCATATGTCCTACAGTTGGATCCATAACAATGGATGGTGGTCAGGGATTGTGATCCCTATGCGGGCAGAGGGATAGGAGGGCTTGTTTCGGTGGTGTGGGGTAGAACCTCTTCAAACTCATGTCTCAAAACAAACCAGCCTTTCTGAGACCCACTCTTCTTCTCAGTTGCCTTTCTCTTCTACCATCTCCCTTCCAGTTTTCAAGCTCGAATCTCTGGAGTCATGTTTGATTCCTTTTTTCTTCTCTTTTATTTGCTGATTCTTCTTCCCTGGCATTCACTCTTTCTCACTTTCACGTTCCATTTTCTAGGTCTTATTTCCAACTCTTTTTACTAGAGGCCTGCACTAGACTCCTAACCTGCCTTCAGTCTCTCTGCCTGTTTCCACCTGTATTAGTCAGGGTAGGCCAGGTTATGCTGCAGTAAGAAACAATTAGAATCTCAGTGGCTTAAGATGAAATTTACTTGTAGTTTATAATCATCATAGATTACAGGAGGCTGATAGCCGCAGCATCTTCACTCGGTGACCTACGCTCTACGATTTAGAATTTCGACGGTTCCTGATGGCAAGGGCTAGAGGGCCTGGAGGATCTGACATTGACAAATAATATTCTGTACCAGAAATGACACATTGATTTTCACTCATAGTCATTTGCCAGAACTAGTCACATGGCAGAAATGAGAAATTCTCTTGTGCGCTTGGAATAAGAGGAGAAATGGATATTGGGGAGATTAGAGGGCTTTACTATTTTATCTGACAATGAAGGTCATGATTCTACCAAGAAAATCAGAATTCTCCAAGGAAGGCCATTGGTAGTCTCTTCAAAGCACTCCTTTATTTAAAACCTTTCCATAGTACCCCACTCATAGTATCACATACCCTAGATTTCAAAGGTCTCTCACATTTATTGAATAGCCAATATTTATCAAACACTTACTATGCCAGATACCCTGCTAGGTCCTTTATATTCATTATCTTTCCTATATCTTACAACAATTATTCAAGGTAGGCATTATTATCTCCATGTGACAGATGAAGAAACTGGGGATTAAAGAATGTCCTACTTTGGGTTCCTCCAAAATCAGACCCTGTAGCAAGGACTCGGGTGCCAGGAAGAGCAGTGAGGAAAGGGGGTTGTGATAACAGTGAGAGAGGAATGTGAACAATGTGATAATGAGTGGGCTACCATTGTGGGCAGCGAGGGCTCTCATTCCGGCTGCAGACCATCTGAGAGATTGGATACAGCAGAGCTCTATACTTCAGGCCAAGGGACTGGGCTAGTTTTCTACCAGCTTCTGAATGCTTGATTGAGGGTTGCTCTTAAGACGTTAACTACCAACTGTTTTGCCCTGCCCTGCCAACAAGCCAGGCACACACTGTCAACCATAGAAGCCCCTTCGGCAAAGGGGTATAAGCCGTCAGTTTTCTAGAACAGTGCCGATCACCTGATGGGCTGTGAGCATTGGCAGTGTCTGCTACACAGAGGTGAAGTTACTTGCCCAAGGATACAGTGAATAAGATTTAAACCCAAACACTTTTAATTCCCAAACCCACTGTCTGTCCACACCGAAAGCTTACTGCTTACTAACAATGAACACACATCTGTGCTCCAGCCAGAATGCATCTCTGACCCCTCTCCGATCCATCCTTTCCTCTTCTCCTCCATCCCTTTGTGCATGCCATTCCTTCTGCCGGGAGTTTTCTTTGCTCGGTGCCTCTTATTTAACTTCTATCCAGGTTCTGTGCTCAGTTCAAATACCGCCTTCTCCATGAAGCCTTCTTTGATTATCAGAAACGCTGCCTCTTGCGACTAGACCCCACAGTGGTCAGCTACGTCGCTGTCTGGGCCCGCATGGCAAGGATGCGTGTTTGGGACTTTCTCCAGGTTAGACTGTAGGTTGCTGGAGGGCATGGGCCATTTTTTATTCAGTTTCTTCTAATGGTGGTGAAATAGACAAACATAACCGTGTAGGTGCACACATATCCATATGCATGTTTATGACACTTTCAGGCCTCGCTGGCTGACCTTGCCAAGGGCCACACTGAAGTCTGGATTTCAGGAAGAGGTGTTTTTTTCTGTTTTTATGCTGCTGTCTCCCCTTCAGCTTCTCTGCTTCCCCAACTTCTGGCATCTGTGTTGCCACTTGTACCTTCCATCCTTGAGGAGGGACAGGAGACGGGACTGACTGATGAAGGCAGGGGGCTTTCCTGCCGTGCGCAGTGGTCCCCTCCACGTGTCTGGTCTGGGAGATGTGTACCTGCCACTGTTCCCACTAGAAATGCAAGTGGAATCATGATGGTTTGCCCCATTCGGATGACATGACCAGAAGAACGCAATTAACCTTAAGGTGACACCCCAAACCATGTGCCAAGGATTGCTAAAGACCAGGAGGTGACAGGAACCTTTGATTTGTTTGTTTCCCAACAAAGTACTTCTGCCTGAGTTGCCTCCCAGTAGCTGGGAAAAGCGGCGTGGACTGAAGATGAAATTCTATGTGGCACTGCCTCGCTTTCAAATGGACAGTCATGTTCCTGAAGAATGGCTATCAGTGCACGCCGCGTCCATCCTAAGAAAACAGCAGAATGGGGGCGTTGCTTTTCGCACCCCATGAGGTTACCTAACAGGGTCCCCTGAACCCCTCCTTTAGGAATGCCGCTCAGTGTGAAAATGCTGAAGAGTGGCCACAGGTGTTCATTCATCCTAAGCAGACAGGTGACCCTTCTGGTCTGTTTCTCCCCATGAGTGTAGAAACAGGTTATATTATTAGTCAAATCCTTTCTGGAAAAAAAAAAACAAAACACCCAGACAAAACAAAACACAAAAAACAAAAACCCTATCAAATTACTTGCCTTAACAATATCCTGCACAGCAAATTCTTACGTCAGTGACGTAGTGGATGGGGAAGAAAGCATATCTTTTATCTGTTTTAAGTGAGTTGTCTTTCAATTTCATTGACTGCCCCTTAGTTCTTATATGACTAAGAGTTTATTTGAAGAATGGCAGCCATGGATGGACCTGGAGAGCATTATTATGCTAGTGAAACAAGCCGGTCAGAGAAAGACAAGTAGCATATGATCTCACTGAGATGTGGAATCTAATGAACAAAATAAACTTGACAAAATAGAAACAGACTCATGGATACAGAGAACAGACTGGCAGCTGTCAGACAGGAAGGAGGTTGGGGTGTGTGTAAAAAAGGTGAAGGATTTAAGCAAAGAACACTCATAGACACAGACAATGTCTATGTCTAAAATATGGTGATTACCAGTGGAAAAGGGGGTGGGGAGAGGTTGAAGAGGGTAAAGGGGGATAAATGGTGACGGAAGGAGACTTGACGTAGGGTGGTGAACACCATACAGTGTGCAGATGATGTACTATAGACTTGTACCCCTGACACCTATATAATTTATTAACCAGTGTCCCCCCCAATAAATGCATTAGCAATTCGCTTCTGATCCCTGGAAGAGATTTGTTCAGTTCTGATAAATTTATCTTAAAGAGGAGTTAAATCTTTTCTAAGTGTGGGTTTGTTGAGATCAGTTCTAAAATTATAAAACTTTGCTCTAAGAAACAAGTTTATCTTCTCTTTAAAAAAAAGAAAGAATAGCTTTGTGGTATTTCATGTTTGTCTCCAGTCTCTAAATAGAGAGTCTACAAGGTAAACAGTGACAAAATCAGCTGCCTGGTTGTGAGTCTCTTGCAAGTACAGGCAACCTAAAAGTTTGCTTTTGTCTTCCAGCTTCTGAAATCCATTCCATTTATCCATCACTCATGTGCCCCCATTTGCTATTCGTCACTAACCCAGTCAATGAATTCATAATTATCCTGAATAAAAACCACATAAAGATCCCAGATGTACTAAGAGGATAGTACACACATGTACACATGTAAGTATACTTTGCAAAGATACATGCGATACATGTTGTATTATGTGAGTTTTGTATATACATGTGGAAGGGATTGGCCCGGACTGGGCGGGTGGGCAGTGATTAATCAAGGAGAACTTTCTGGAGGAGTCAAATTCTGTGTCATTGTTAGGAGGAAAGATCATAATGCTATATAGTAAGTCATATAAACATTTATTATTCTTATACCTGGTGAGACAGTGATATTGCTATGGAGAACCATTAACAATTTTTTTTAAAAAAAAAAAATCAGTTCCTGCTCTCTATGCCCCTCCCTGTGGAACATGCAGCCGAGTTGCTCTCCTGCAAAGCGGCTCCGTTGTAAATCTGCTTTGCTGTTTTCTGTTTGTTTTTTGGTTGCTGCTTTTACTTTCGCCTTGAGCCTCCGATCACACATGTTTTTCATTTCCACTCAGAGGAGTTTGGACTGTTATTGACTGAGAACTTCTAGTCTAATAAGGCCTTTTATTTTTAACCTTTTAATTGGCCCCAGGTTTCAAACTCTGAAGGCCTTTGGCTTTCCAATCTGGCCTGTAGGCCACTGTCCTCATGTGTGCTGTGGTGGGAAGAACAGGGGCTTTGAATATGAAGACCTTGGTGTGAGTCAGCTGCGTGACCCTAAGCAAGACCTTCAACCTCTCTGAACTTCTGTTTCCTTGCTTGCAAAATAAATAAGGATAGCAATGCTTACTTCCCACAGAATTACAGTAAGGATTAAATTCAGTCATATGCATTTATGTATTGTAATTGTGTTGTTTTTTTGGTGATCAACGTTATAATTATACTGACGCTGTATGGAGACTTGGCTGCCAAGAATTTCTCCTTTAAGGTCTTCCTCAATTCCTGAAACACTTCCATTGGGAACCGTTAGCCACACAGAAAACATATTTGTCCTTAGCAGTGGCTCTTTACCACTCCCCCCAGGTGAATTCATATGCAGCTCCTCAAAATAGAAACGGTAGCGTTGTAGGCTTTACAGGGTTATTTCCTAAGGTCAGTGCCATATGTCAACATTGCACAAGGAGGGAACATTATTGTTGAAGACTTTATTATTGTTATTACTAGAGGCCCGGTGAACGAATTCGTGCACAGGTGGGGTCCCTTGGCCTGGCCAGCCATCAGGGCTGATGGAGGAGCGGGGCAGGCCAGCCGGGGGAGGGACCATGGGAGGTTGGCCGACTGCAGGAGGTTGGCTGGCACAGGAGGTTGGCTGTGAGAGTGCACTGACCACCAGGGGTCAGCTCCTGCATTGAGCGTCTGCCCCCTGGTGGTCAGTGCATGTCACAGCAACTGGTCGACCAGTTGTTTGGTTGCTTAGGCTTTTATATATATACTAGGGGCCTGGTGCATGAAATTCGTGCACTGGGTGTGTGTGGGGGGGTGCCCGTCAGCCCAGCCTGTCCCCTCTCACATACTGGGAGCCCTCAGGCGTTGACCCCCATCACCCTCCAATCGCAGGATCGGCCCCTTGCCCAGGCCTGACGCCTCCGCCAGAGGTGTCAGGCTTGGACAGGGGACCCCCATCTCCTCCCGATCACTGGCTCTGGCCCCCGCCCAGGCCTGAGGCATCTGGCCCAGGAATCATGCCTGGGCAGGGGACCCCCATCTCCCTCTGATCGCTTGCTCCACCCCCCGCTCAAGCCTGACGCCGCTGACCCAGGCTTCAGGCCTGGGCAAGGGGACCATCATATCCCCCCAATCCCCGGCTCCGCCCCCCACCCAGGCCTGATGCCTCGGCCAGAGGAGTTGACCCTCATCACCCTCCGATCACCAATCACCGGATCGGCCGCTTGACCAGGCCTGAGGCCTCCGGCAGAGGTGTCAGGCCTGGGCAGGGGACCCCCAGCTCCCCGCGGTTGCAGGCTCCGCCCCTGCCCAGGCCTAACGCCTCTGGCCTAGGCGTCTGGCCCGGGCAGCGGGGACCCGCAGCGGCAGCAGCCCAGCGATTGTGGGCTTCGCTTTAGGCCCAGGCAAGGGACCCCTAGCTCCTGGGACTGCCAGCTTCGACCATGCCCAGCTCCCATCGCTGGCTCCACCCCTACTTCCTGCTATCACTGGCCAGGGCGGAAAAGGCGCCTGATTCTCCGATCATGGCTGGGGGGCAGGGCAAAGGTGGCCCCAGGGCTGCCTTTGCCCTGCCCCCCAGCTCTTAGCTCCCCCCTGGGTTTCCGATCACTGTCAGTGGCAGGGGGCTTCTTCCTGCTTTCCCTTTCGCCTCCCTGCATTGTGCCTACATATGCAAATTAGCCGCCATCTTGTTGGCAGTTAACTGCCAATCTTAGTTGGCAGTTAATTTGCATATAGCCCTGATTAGCCAATGAAAAGGGTAGCGTCGTACGCCAATTACCATTTTTCTCTTTTATTAGTGTAGACTAGAGGCCCGGTGCACAAAAATTTGTGCACTCGGGGGGGAGTGGGGGGGTCCCTCAGCCCGGCCTGTGCCCTCTCGCAGTCTAGGACCCCTCGGGAGATAACAACCTGCTGGCTTAGGCCTGCTCCCGTGTGGCAGAGGGCAGGCCCAATCCCTAGGTGCAGCCCCTGGTCGGGCTCAGAGCAGGGCCGATTGGGGGGCTGAGGCACCGCCCCCTGTCACACTCAAGGCAGGGTCGATGGGGAGGTTGTGGTGCCACCCCCGTCATGCACAGAGCAGGGCCAATCAGGGGGTTGGGGCGCTGCCCCCTGTCACTCACAGAGCAGGGCCCATCAGGGGGGTTGGGGCTCCATACCCTGTCACGCACAGAGCAGGGCCAATCAGGGGGTTGGGGAGCTCCCCCCTGTCACTCACAGAGTAGGGCCGATAGGGGAGTTGGGGCACCGCCCCCTGTCACACACAGAGCAGAGCGGATCGGGGGTTGGGGCGCCACATCCTGTCACACTCAGGGCAGGGCCGATGAGGAGGTTATGGCTCTACCCCGTCACACACAGAGCAGGGCCCGTGGGGGGAGGGGGGTTCGGGCGCTGCCCTCTATCACCCACAGAGCAGGGCCGATCAGGGGGTTGGGGCGCCACACCCTGTCACACACAGAGCCACAGGGTGATCAGGGGGTTGGGGAGATCCCCCCTATCAGGCACAGAGCAGGGTTGATCTGGGAGTTGGGGCACCTTCCCTGTCACAAACAGAGCAGGGCGGATAGGGAGGTTGTGGCCCCACCCCCTGTCACACACAGAGCCGCAGGGTGATCAGGGGGTTTGGGCGCTGCCCCCTGTCATTCTGATCCCGGTGCGGGGAGGCCTCTTGGCTCTGCTGATCCCGGTGCTGGGAGGCATATTACCCTTTTACTATATAGGATAGAGGCCTGGTGCACGGGTGGGGGCAGGCTGGTTTGCCTTGAAGGGTGTTCTGGATCAGGGTGAGGGTCCCGCTTGGGTGCCTGGCCAGCCTGGGTGAGGGGCTGATGGCTGTTTGCAGCTGGTCACATCCCCTTCAGGGTGGGGGCCCCACTGGGGTGCCTGGCCAGTCTGGGTGAGGGGCTGAGGGCTGTTTTTAGGCTGGCGGGTGACTGAGGCTCCCAACTGCTCCTTTTTTTCTTTTCTTTTTTTTATTCTGGGCCAGCTTTAGCTCTGAGGTCTCCACTGCTGAAAGCAGGTATCTGGTTTGTTTGGGTTCTATAATCGAAACACTGTTTCAACTCCAGCTCTGAGATCCCGGCGGGCTGAAAGCAGGTTTCTGGGGTTTTGTTTAGCTTCTATATTTGTAACAATGTTTCAAACTGCAAGCTCAGAGGCCGGCAGCGGCAGGTGGGGAAAGTTGGAGTCCTCCGTCACTGAAGTAAGCAAGCCTCATGTTCGCTTCAAGCTGCCTGGCTGCCGGCCGCCATCTTGGCTGGCAGTTAGTTTGCATATCCTGCTGATTAGCCAATGGGAAGGGTAGCAGAGGTACGGCTAATTACCATGTTTCTCTTTTATTAGATAGGATATATTAGGCATAGAGCATAGTGTAAATAGTGTGTATGCTTTGATGTCTACACATGTGACTCATCAGGGAGCTATTTGTAGGAAAAGGATTTCTGTTTAAATACTGAAATCACACTCTGTGGGGTTGACAGTCACCCTGGGCATTGAGAGCTATTAGGAAGAAGTAGATTCAACACTCCCACATCACACTCACTCTAGGTGCTCAATCATTAAGCACCCTTTATGTTGACGTTTCTTTCTCTTTTCCTTCTTACTCTTGTTGGCAAACCACTGTCACACTCAGTGGCTTGTAAGAGCTCTCATTTATTCTCACTCATGTTTCTGCCAGTTGGCTGGGTCAGATTATCCAGGATGGACTCAGCTGGGCAGTGCTGTTCAAGGTGCAGGTTCTTCTGGGCTTGACTCTTTGTTATGGGTCAAGTTCAGGTCTGCTCCATATATGTCTTTCCTGGGACCCAGGCTGCAGGGGCTGTCATGGAAATGACACAGGAGACAAGGCCAGGTGCACAAGAACATGTTACGCTCCTTATTGTTTCATCTCTGCTAACAGCTAACATCTCATTGGTCAATGCCAGTATTATTGCTAAGCTTAAAGACGAGATGAGGAAGGATAGCTATATCTATATCTACATTGACACCTACATCTACCTCTACATCTTTATCTTTATCGTCATCTTTTTTTTTTTAATCCTCACTCAAGGATATTTTTTCCATTGATTTTTAGAGAGTGGAAGGGAGGGGGAGAGAGAGAGAAACATTGATGTGAGGAGAGAGAACTATTGGTTGGTTGCCTCCCGCATGAGCCCAGACAAGGGCCAGGTACATGTCCTTGACCAGGAATCAAACCCATGACCCTACTGTCCAAAGGCTGATGCTCTAACCACTGAGCAAAATCATCCAGGGCATATCTTTATCTTTTATCTTTGTCTTTATCTTTTTTTGTCTTTATCATCTATCATCTCTTTCCCTGCTCACCATGAAACCAAATCATATGGCCAAGCCCAATGTCAAAGGGGCTGAGAAGCATACTCCTTCCATATGGGGTGGGGAGGTTAAGTATTTTTGTTCAATGATCTAATCGACCCCTAATACATAAATTGAGTTCCTATGAGTGAAATACCTATGTGTGGCGCAACTCCCCCCCATAAGCATAGACGCAGTGCCCCTCGCCACAGGCCACCCGGAAGTGACACAGAGAGGACGATGGTCACAGGATGATGCTTCCATCCAGAATCGTTCCCACTATTAAAAAAGATGAGAGGCTGTAGGTGATACCGGCTTGCCTTGTATCTAGCTATAATCAGACCATTGCTCTCCCTTTCCAGAAAGTATATCTATCATGGTTTGTTTTAAAAAACAAACAGGTCTTCAGCTCGGAACTTCAGGGATGCTTAGTAATGAGTTGCTGTGATAAAGCGCACGCTGGTGGCAGCATGCCGTGACCGAGAACCACAGCTGATTCCAGGAACCACTGACCAGTGTGTCTGCTCAGCTGACTACAAAGTGAAGTTCATGGAGCATTGTAGTGACCTGGGTGTTTTGGTTTTTTTATTGACATTTCATCAGTTTGGGCTCAGAAAGGAAAGAATGTTTGTAGCAGTAATCAAGACAGAGAGAGGCTCATGTCAGATCTTTGAATAAATGGGTGTTTTAATACAATACATTGAAAATGTTAAAGTCTGACTGATGAAAGAGGTGAAGATGGAAAACTGCCTAAAGGAGGCTGCCCAAATAAGCTATCTCTTCTCTTTTTCTAGGTGAATGTTAGAAGAGCCCCAGTTTTTCACCAAATGGAAAAGTTTAGAAAATAATCAATTACAAATAGAAATTCTGCTAATTTTTTTTTTTAATTTAGGCTGGAACTGAGAGGGGAATCCTTTGAACTTTACAACTGAGATGTACCTTCATCCAGACCCCAAACAATAAGTAAGATTATGGCGATGGTTATCAGGCAAGTAGGAAAGCCACCTTCCCTGTTTCTAAGAGAAAAATGCTCAGGGAAAGCGGTATCTATTCCACTGCTAAGCAAACTGCCCTTTTCTACTGATGGTGTGTTAAAAGGCCATGACTCTATATTATCTACTTTGCAAAGGCAAGTATCCCAGGGCAGGTAGTACAAGTAGCAGTCCTGAAATGTAGAGGAATGCTTGCTATAGATTCAGGGCTAGAGCTATTTAGACTGCAATATGCAATCCCAAGCAAGCCCCATGACACTTTGAAGGGGTTTAACAGTTGACTTTTGGTTACACCCAGCACTACTGGCCATGCAGTGCTTTTCAAATGATGTGTCGGTAAGAAATAGTGTCCATGAGTATTGGGAGGGTAGGATAGAAAGAAGAGTTGCTTCTATCCAGTCTCTATGGGAGAAGCCCAGGCAGAAAGATGAAAAGACACTCCCGTAGCTCTTAGTGTCTTAAACCGAGCTAAAGAATTGTTGTACAGGAGGCAAGTGTCAATTTTTGATGATGATAATGATGATGATGATGATGTTGATGATGATGAAAGAGCTGACTTACTGAATATGTGCCCTGGTAAGCTGAATACTCTGGATAAACATAAGTCGGTTTAACGCTGACGCCCATTCCCTTTCATCTGGACTCAGCAGCCTCCCAGTGCCCTCAGCTGCCTCTAACTGAAGGAGAATGGCCTCTTCCGTACAGAAGAATTACAATGAATAAATGTCAAAGGGTTAAAGGAAATAGAAAATCACCATTAGTCAAATGCTGCGATAATAACTAATACAGGCAAGATCCATCAATGGATGCTAAAATTAGTGGGTGAAAGTTTAAGGAGAAGCAGGATAATTCATAGTAACATGTTATGTTCTCACCGAAGGATATTTGTTAATGACAAAGCAGAAAATTTTAACTTTACAGTAGAAAAAGTTGGCAGACACTACCTCATCCACGTGACCAAGGTTAACCTCACCAGTAATAAGACATATTGACATTCTGTATCCCTTAGAGAGACGCATCACTTCTGTGCTATTCTTGTCCAAAATGTGTAATCTCGATCTAATCATGAAAACAGCCAAATGGAGGGATATTCTATAAAACAACTGACCAGTACTTTTCAAAAGTGTTAAAGTCATGAGAGAGAAGGAAAGATTTAGGAATTGTTGTAGATTGGAGGATATTAAGAAGACATAACAGTTTAATGCAATATGGGATCCTGAATTGGATTCTAAAATAGAATAAGGATATTTGTGGGAAAATTGGATATTTGTGGCAAAATTGGAATAAGGACTATAGTTTACTTAATAGTATTGAAGAATGTTATTTGCGTAGATTTTATCATTGTGCTAGGGTTATGCAAGGTGTTGATATTGGGGAAAGTTTGGGAAAGGGTATACAGGAACTCTACTATTTTGCAAATTTCCTGTAAGTATGAAATTATTTGAAAATAAAAAGTTTAGCAAAATAAAGGTATAGTTTAAATTCCAATAGTCTAGGGATTTTGTTCTATCATTAGGGTCACCATTTTATCAAATAAAGACCGTGATCATCTATTCTTTACCTACCGAGAAATATAGAAAGCCCTAGAATTTTAAAAATTTCTAATCTCGTGCCAATGAATTTCAAATTATACAATTCTGTTTAGCATTAAACTGTCAGTTGGATATATTCTTTGTTCTGATGCTGCCCCTGGATTATGGACTTTTTCTATAGACTAGGCCAGTGGTCGGCAAACTGCGGTCCCTTGAGAATGGCTCTTCCACAAAATACCATGTGCAGGCGCGCACGTACAGTGTGATTGAAACTTCGTGGCCACACTCAAGGGGCCAGAGAGCCGCATGTGGCTCGAGAGCTGCAGTTTGCCAACCACTGGACTAGGCTAATGAACAAGAAATCAAATCAGAAATGGAATTTCAGAACAATTCTGTCCTAACCAAGTTTGCTGGCCTCCCTGAGCCTGTCCTGACTCTGTAGTAATGACCTGGTCTCTAAAGTCACCTTCTCAGGAGAAAAGGCAGCAGGAGCCTTTCATTAGTAAGTGTGATTAGCACCAAAGGATGGAGCGTGTTGTTCCTGGGCTCACTATCCAAATAGCAGCAGGAGGTGCTTCCATTATTTCTGGGCTCTGAAAACCTCCCAGCAAAGATTCAGAGCTATTTCTGGGTCCTCCCAGCTGCTCCCCATCGGGGTCCAAGGACAATGTTTTCCCAGTGCCTTTCAGCCAGGATCCAGCGCCATTCAGCCCAAATCCACATCATCCACATGGAGTGTAGACAGCAGCCTGGGGAGAGTGGAGTCTAGAAAACTGAAATCCTTGAGGGCTAAGGAAGACTCGGGCAGAAAACATGTCCACCCTTGACAAGACAGGTAACAAGGAGCTGTGAGGGAAGGACACAGGGCCAGGGATGGAACTTGCAACCCAGGTATGATGCAACCTTTGACTAGGAATCGAACCTAAAGCTCTAATCACTGAGCAGCACCAGCCTGGGCTTGAATATTCTTTTATAGTAACACTGTGGCTGCTGTGTTGAGACTGGACTATTGGAAGTTAAAAATAGAAACGGGAAACCAATGGGGAGGTCATTTCTGTAATCCAGGGGAGAGAGAAGGCCGTGACTCAGTCCAGGGTGTAGCAGTGGGAAGGGCTTGAGTTGGGGCTACATTTCAAAGATAAGGCCAATGGGATTTCCTGGTACATGGATGTGGGGTGTGAGTCAAAGGGAGGAGGCAAGGATAATGCCACGATTGTAGCCTGGGCAGCTAGAAGGAAGGACTTCCTGTCAGTTCAGATGCAGGAGACTGGGCTGAAGCAGGTTTGATGGCTGTGGGAGGAGCAGAGTGTGCGATGTGTTACATTTGAGATGGTTGCTAGACACCCAGGTGTCAGGAAAGCAATTGAATACGAGTCTGGAGCCCAGAAGAGAGGCCGTGGGCAAAATGCTGGTATTTACTAGTAAAGCCAAAGGTGGATGAGACCGGCAGGGGAGGGAGTGTAAGTACTAAAACCTTAAGAAGTCAAAGCAAAGGAGGAACAAATGGAAGGTTCTGAGAGGGAGTGAGGTAAACCCAGGAAGACCCCAAGAGAGCATGGTGTGCTGGAAGCAAAGCGAAGACAGGGTGGCAGGAGGACAGAGGGCAACTGGCGAATGCTACTGATAGATCAAGTGAGGTGGGGGCAGAGAACCGGCCGCTGGATTTCGCAGAGAGCATTGGTGACTTAGAGAAAGACATTTCAGTGACAGGGTGAGGCTGAAAACCTGCCCCAGATGGGTAAGGGGAAATGCGGGGAGAGGTGACAGAGAATTTTGATGGCTCTTTGGGGGAGTGTTGCTGCAGAGGGGAGAAAAGAAACAGGTGGTATTTTCCAGGAAAAGGAGAAGCAGGAGAACTTTTTCTAAGATGGGAAAATAGCAGGAGGTTGAAATGATGAATAGCTCAGGTCCTTTTAGGAGTGTTATGACATCTTCCTGTGCGAGGGGTCACATAGAAAACCCAATAAAATGCTGCTGCTGGTGTCAGGTGGGGGTTGGAAGAGGTAGAGTGGAACAAGATAAAAATGACATGGGAAGGAAAAGAGAGATATTTGAGGCTCGACACATCTTAAGTTCTGTGAATCTGGGGAGAACTGGTTATCAGCCAGGCCAAGATCAACCCAGCGCCTTGTACCAGGTAAGTTGTCCAGCGCCTGCTCTACAGTGGGCATCAATCTTCCTCTTTTCTGACAGCCCAAGGGCCCAGTTTAATCCTGTGATAGAGAGTCCAGCCTCAACTAGACATGTGGACCTCATAAAATAGACGGGGGGTCTTTAGATGTTAGTGATGGACTTGGCATAGACCTGAGAGTCAGGCTAGTTGACGTTCACATTTCAGTGTCTTGGGCAATGCTGTGCGAACTTGGGCAAGTCTCGGAGCCTCCATTTCCTTATCGACATCATGGGAACTGTAATAATGACTACCTTAGAGGGTTGTTATAAAAAATGCAATGAAAGAAGAGATATAAATGTTGATATACCTAAAAAAAGAAGCCAGTAAACTAGTTCCCTGCACCCTTCTAAAAATATAAAATAATTTTATTTGCATCTTAGGTTCGTTTTCCCCCAACAATTTAGAGGCACTTCTTCAAACTCTTCACATTTCAGACTCTATTTCTTTAAGAAACTTGTTTTTAAGTGTCTGAGAATAAAAAAAAGGACCTGGAAAGCAAGCCTTTTATCTCCATGTTCAAATAACTGTCACATTGGACAACATAGATTTTTCTAAAGCTTCCCTAAAACCTGGTAAGAGACAAGACTTAGTTATCTTAGCTCCGGGGTAATTTTCTGAACAGGTTGTACGTGCTTGAAATGAGGAGTTCATGAGCAATCTCTACTCTTGCTACTCCCTAGCTGTCCTCATGCCCCAAGAGCACCAGTTTCAACTGTGAGCTCATTCTAGACTCTTGGACTCCCAGGGCTTAGCAGGTGTCATCCAACTTGGTGTGTACAGCTGCTCGTAAAGAGAGATCAGGCAGGTTTGTCATTCCCATTTTACAGAGGAGGTAAGAAAAGCACTTGCAGGTTGTGGAATTGCAGAAAACACACCCCTTGTCCCTGGGATTTATCCAGAACATTTCTAGATCTTTAAAGGATTTCTCAAAGAAAAAAAACATTTCCCTAGTCAACTGTGGCATTCTCATTAGTCCTCCATCAGTGAGGAATGAAGGGGGAAGGCAGCTGAGCAGTCGCCTAAGGAGTACTAAGATATCCCAGGGAAGTAAAAGATATCCCACTGGAAATACAAGATGAAGGCAATTGTAGTTACCAGAATGCTTCTCAGAGAGAGTTCTTTATGATTAGAAGACATGTTTTGGTAAAGATACTTTGGGACGGGGTGGATGAGATAAAACCATTAAGGGGAATTCTTGTTAACAAAAGAGCCCCTAAAATTCCCTAGGGAGATGGATCCAGGTATCTTCAGGTCTTCTAAGTTTTGCTGAGTGAGCTATGCAAACCTGGGCCAGAGCTGAATTGCTGGGCAATACAGCTAAAGCTGAAGCCTATGTATTGATCATCCTTCTTCATGGTTCCCCGGGCAGTGCGCAGCGGTATGAGAACCACACTGAAAGATGTGTACAAAGGATGCTGAGACCTCCAGTCTTCCTTCCTCATCTCCCATATTGTTGGCAGACAGACTCCCCCTTTCAGGTCAGATATTGGAGGATCCCTCTCTGGGATTTGACCAGCCCAAGAGGAATGGCTTAACAATATCGGCATTAAAAACTCTTCCAACAGCGACAGTAAAGTTCACAGTCAGGGAGTCCCACTAACACCCACAAGTTTACAATGAGCTTTTTATTCCTCAGTATCTAAATGGGAGCAGATAATCACAGCTCCTCAGGCATCTAAAGAATGTCTAACATGAAAGATTGAAACCAAAATTATACAACAGAAAGGCACACTTGGAAGAAATAGGGACTATGAGAAGGAAAACTATGTAAAAGAAACACATCAAAAAAGTACTCACTCAGATTCTTAGAGATAAGATATTGCCTCCATTGCAGGATTGTATATAAAAGGAAATACTAACTGGGGGGAGGGGGGGAGATAAAAAATAGAGCTCTGAGATTGTGCTAATATGATGCCAGAAATTAAAAATTCATTATAAAGATTAAAAAGAAAGTTGGAGAAATCATTGGGAAAGTAGAGCAAAGAGAAGGCAAAAAGGAAAGGAAAGATGAGAAAATTAATGCCCAGTCCAGGACACTCAATGTCCAAATAACAAGCATTCTACACAGGAAGAACAGGGAGGGGGGACCCCAGCAGAGGCAGCATTCACTCAACAGATACTGGGTGGGTGGCCGTCCTGGTGTCAGGAGACTGAGCAGTAATCGGAACAGTCGGACTTGCAGAGAGCTTTGGTGTTGGCTAGCTCATCGCGGCATCATCCCTAGAACGGAAGTAGAAATAAACCTACGAAATTATTATTTGGTTTGTAAAAGTCGAGCCTAGTGAACAGAAATCTTTTTTGAATCACCACAATTTTTATAAAAAGACAGCATCACTTTGAAGGGCCACCACATTATTAGTCAATCCACAAATCTAAGTTCAACATAAAGTCTGTTGGGAATATCTTTACCGAGACAATGGACCCAGCAGAACCCATTTGAGGCCTGATGGCTACCTAGTTTAGGCTGAAGTCCTGATTGTTGGTGGCCTGGCCGCTAGGCTCACAGGGAAGCTATGGCCAGTCCCCAATGCTGGCTTTTAAAGCTCCATATTCAGGGCCGTCTCATGGAATTGCATTGCTGCTGTTGTCGCTATTCTATAATTTATATTCATTTTTGCTCTTGCATAACTCTATTTATTCTGCTTACATATGCACTGAAGCTACACTGCTGAGTTTACAGTATTTCTCAGACCCGTAAGGAAAGTCACCTTGGGCTGGTCTGTTCCCGGGAGCCCTGCCGCCCTGTGGGTGTTCACGCTCAGTGTTGGCACCAGAGTGCACAAGCCAAGGGTGCAGCTGATGGTGTGGGAAGGCTTCTCTCTCAGCCTTGACCCCTGGTTGCACTTGCCTCATCCCTCTCACTCCTCTGATACAACAGGAAAAGGGGACAGACACACTGTCCACTATCAGAGAGTAAATTCAGTTCTTTGCAGGGGCAGGTCAAGTCCAATCTGCCTTTCCCTTTAATGAATGATATCCCGACACTACACAGTAACACCAGTGCCTCTGCACCCCACAACACAACCCCCAGTGCACTGTCAGCCTGACAGGGAGTGGCTCAGGGAGCCACAACGAGGAATTCGCAGGAGCCAATACTGTGAGAGCCTCGAGGGTGCCACAGGCGTGAGGACCACAGGCACGGACACCAGCTGGGACATCTTCCCTGGAACAAGAGCTCATTCCAGGTGTTTTAGCAGATCTGGGAGACCTGGCCATGTGCTTCTCCAGCTCTTACTCCTCCAAGTCTCTGAGCTACAAGTGTAATCTCACCGTTTAGCTAAGTCCGCTTGGCTCGGAGGTTGCTCTCTGCCGAGTAGCAGAGTGGCCAAGAGCTGTGGCTTCTGGGGCCAGACAGTGGAGCCCAGCTCCCGCTGTCACTTACAAGCTGCACAGTTTGTGCCACAGTTTCCTCATCTGTGAAATGGGAATGATAATAGCATCTCCTCCATGTGCGTATCGGGAGGATTAAATGAGTTACACGCATTATGTACCGAGTTAAATCGCCCAGACCCGAGTGAAACGTAAGGGCTCAAAACGTCTGTTATAATTATTCTTTATTTCCATGTGAGGATGCTGCACACCCCCCACCTCCTTCTTCATACTTTCTCCCCTTCTCTAGGAATTTCTTTGTTGCAGTGTTATAAATTAACCACTAAAAAGAGGAAAACAATTTTTTCCTAACGTCTTACATAAAATGTCAAATGTTTCCTAATGTGTTACATAAACTTAAGGCCATCACCATCTACCCTTCTGGCCTGAATTTGCAGACACTGTTCAAACAAAGCGCAAGGTTGCAAATGTAGTGACGTTGACTTAAGATTTCAATCTCAGAGGCATTTTGTCTGACGTGCCCCCATTTAAACCCAGTTTGGCCAATAAACTCTTTCCTTCTCACCAAGAACTGTTGACACGTGAGACCTACTGCAGAATGATCACCTCAGGTGTCATTCTGTGCCAGAAAGCTGTGATGGGAGGCTCCTTCCAGAGGTGGCCAGATGTGGGTCCGCTCACTTTCCCACTGCCCCCACCCCACCTGGCCCCTTGCCTTTCTCTCTCCTACTTGGAACTAGGGATTTGTCACTAATGTCATTTTGTATGCAGCATCCATCTGTATTTTGTTTTTTTAAATTTTTTTCTGTTTTAATAGAAGCAAGAATGGAAATAAAGACATCTACAAAACATCGCAATGCATTTACACCCTCCTCTCACTAAGCTCCTTATCAAATCATGACCTTGGAGCAAAGTTAGCAAGCCTGGAATTGCAGATGCTGAGGAAGGAAAGCCAAAAAGGAGGAGGAATAGAAGGAAGGGATGACTTGGATGTTCAACGCATACTTTCTTAACTGAGATAAGGGGGCCGCAGAGGGAAAAGGAGGAAAGTATGGGAACTGTATGTACTAGTTAACCTGGCAGTTTGCCCAGTGGTGAGGAAGGGGTGGGGGGCAGAGTCGGCATGCCTGAGTTCACAGACAAGCTCCTTTCTTGCTAGTCCTGTAACTATAGTCACTTAACATTCTCAAAGCCTCACTGTTCTCATCAGTCAAATGGTCTCCCTGGGTTGTTGCAAGAGTTAAATGTCATAATCACTGTAGACTTACAACACTGGCTTCGGAGCCTGTCTGTCTTGGTTCAAATCTTGGCTCCATCACAGACTCACCGGCTGTGTGATTTTGGAAAAGTCGCTCTATCTCTGTGCCTCAGATTCTTATCTGTAAAATAGAGATGATAGTAACACCTAACGACAGGATGATACTAGGCATATGGGATCAGTCAGAGCGTCCCTAGCATCTAGATTTGTTAGATGTTATTCCGCCTTTAGCTGTAGGTGCTTCTGCCTGGATTTTGTAAAGTACCCAGGCTGACACCTGACTCCGTCAATCCTCGGTTATTATTATCAATTACTAAGATGCTCACTTATCTCTCATAAAAGTATATGCTCTTTATAGAAGATTTAAACATCTGGGAAAGTAGAAAGGAAAAGTAATCATTTTGAGCCAACTTCAATAAACTTTTGCTGATTTTGGGGGGGGGTTTGCTTGGTATAACTTTGTATTGTATGTACATGCATTCTGTAGACTGCCTTGTTTCCATAACACCCTAACAGAAGCCTCTCCCCATATTATAAACATCATTTTAAAAATTTCAATGATAAGCCATCGGTTACATATACATTATACACTATACACTATAATTTACTTAAACATTCTTGCCTGAATTCATGTTTGTTGTTTTTAAATATTTTATTGATTTTTTTTAGAGAGAGAGAGAGACATTGATATGAGAGAATGCTGCATACAAAATGATGTATATCCTCCTCCTCACCCCACACCAGGGATCGAACCCACAACTTGGGCATGGGATGATGCTCCAACCAACTGAGCCACACCGGCCAGGGCTCATGTTGTTTTTAATTTTAGGGTATATTGAGATGAACATGCTTGTGCATAAGACTTTTTCTCCCATATCTGAGATTATTTCCTTTGAATACATTGTGAGAAGTACAAGTATCAGGTCATAGTAGTACACACTGAGTGGCCAGATTATTATGACCACCCCATCAGTACTTCGTTGGGCCACCTTTTGCCTTCAATACTGCAGCGATTCTTCTTGGCAATGACTCCATGAGATGTTGAAAGGTGATGCGAGGAATCTGACACCATGCCTGATGAATAGCACTGTCCAGTTCTGTGAGATTTGACGGTTGTGGAACCAGCTGCCTGATGGCTCTTTCAGCTTTGTCCCACAAATGCTCAATTGGCTTGAGATCTGGTGATTGTGGGGGCCACGTAAGCAAGGTGAAGCCTCCCTCATGTTCTTGAAACCACTCCTGCACAATACGAGCACCGTGGCATGGCGCATTGTCTTGTTGGAAGAAGCCATCTCCATTGGGATACGCCATCGACATGATAGGATGAACTTGATCAGCAATGATACTTAGGTATGTTGTGCTATTCAGGCGTTTATAATGGTCTGGCCCTCTAGCAACTTCAGCGTGGAATTATAGCTGATTTGCCTACAAACGTCAGGTGGACATAATAATCTGGCCACTCAGTGTATATTTAAGAGCCTTCATACATTACCCAATTACTTTCCAAAAGCATTCATCAAGTAAAACTACAATCAAAATATATAAAAACACATCCTTTGTAGAACTGGGTTTTGATATTTTTAAAACCTTATTTCAACTTATAGATAAGCAATGACCCTGAGGGTTACAGTAAGTTGTACTTTAATATTCATGTGTTTTGAGTATTTTTCTGTATGTGGGTTTTTAAACTATCTTTTCTAGTCTGTCCATGCCCTTTGTCCATTTTTCTCTATAAACTGTAAAATGTTCCTGTTGAATTTTGTATGAGTTCTTTATATATTAAATGATTCCATTTTTTTCCTGTCTATAAATATTTGTCCCCTGCTATCTTTTATCTTCTGTTGTTGTTTTGACAGGAAGAAATGTTTTGTTTTTAATTTGTTAGGTAACCTGTTTATTTTGCATGTGATTTGTTCTATTAACAAAAACTTAAAAGTAAACATGCTGGGGTGATGGGAGTGAAAGGGGGAGAGTATTCTCGTTTTATGGTTCATAAATGTAAATTTCTCTAATTCTGTAATCCACCCAGAGTTAAGTTATGTTGGTGTGTGGTATGAACTAAGGCTTGAAATTGATTTTCTCTTCTAATTTGCTAACCAACTGTTCTGTCATCTGTGGAATAATTCTTCCATTCCCCATTGATCCCAGATACCTCTCTAATCATAAATTAAGTTTTTTTTATACATTCTAGGGCTATCTGTTCTTTCCTATTGATCTGCCTGTTCATTCCTATGCCAATACCATGGTGTTTTAATTATAGTTAAAGGATATTTTAAGTCCGCTATTTCAAGAGAGAGGCCCAGCAGAGCCAGAAAAATTATGTGAATGTGAGGATATGGGCAATAAGATACTTACAAATGCCTAATAGTCTTCTTTTCCTTGCCCATCCTTGGGCCCTGAACTGGTCACAGCGTGATTGGCATTTGTGGAAAGGAGATACTCGGTGATGTAGACATGCCCCTAAGAGGCCTCCCAGGCGTTAGCTCCCCTGGACAGAGCTTAGGTGGGTACCACTGTCTTTTGCCTGTGCCTCTGCTTTCTCTGTGTTCCACACGAATCCCCACTCCCCCACCAAGGAATCGCATCTTTCCGCACACCTTGACGGGTTGGTGATGTTCATCTATGATGTTGGCATCTTGAGCTCAGGTGGGGCCATGTGATTAGCTCTGCTCAATGAAGGTGCGTGGTAGTGACATGTGCCCCTACTGGGAAGAAGCTTGAAGAACCAGTACACGGTGCACCAGGCGCCATTAGCCTGAGCCCCGCAGTGGGGACAACATGGAGGAGAGGTGGAGCCTCAGCAATTTTGCAGAATGGATGACAAATGAATCCTTATTGTTGTAAGCCATTGTGTTTGGGGGTCCTTTATTACAGAGACATGACCTAGCCTACCCTGGCTGAGAGCAAGTGTCAGAATATGTCACTATTGATCTGACATGAGCATGGGCTGATGGACATGCACCCCGGCCAGGACACCATGGGGGTGCACCCGGCATGATTGCTAGCCTGGTACTTCAGTCAGGTCTTATCACCCCATCTCTTTAAGGTGACTTTGCATATCTCAAATCTCATTTACTGGGTGTTGATTTTCTAACTTCGATTTTATAGTCCTTAGTGATTCCAGCCCCTCTTCTGTTACCAAGGACATGCTTCGCTGTGCTGGGCAGTAGACAACTTCATATTTTATTGTTTCCACTGTGTTTATCTTCTCTCCCCATTGAGATCATAAGTCCTGGTAGTCATGGTCAATGTTGCTGCTATTTCTGTCCCTTCACAGACTATAAGGCTGCCCTGGGCCTGCCTGCCTTCATCTGAGAATATGCACTATGTACATTTTATATTTTCCAAGCCTGTGTGTGAGGTGCTCCCACTGTGCTTTGTTACTTAATCCTAAGACCTTATTGCTCCTAACTGAACAGACCTGCACAGGTGACCAGGGACAAGAAGCATCAGAGGGGCAGAAGGATTTTGGTGTCCTCCCCACCAAGAGAGGAGATGGGAAAGTCTAATGATCACAAGGCTTGGTTTCTGTAGTCCAGCCGCCCTGGATTCCTAGCTCCACTTATGAGGTATGTGATAGGGGCAACCTATTGGATCTCTCTCAGCCTCAGTGTACTCATCTGTAAAATGGGGTTCTTTGTAGAGGTTAGATGAGAAGATGTGTGTAAAGTGCTTAAGCACATAAATAATTAGTTATTCTTATTTGTCTTTATTACTAGGTTAGCCCAGATGTCTCTGGGGTTCCCTTGTTCCTAGCTGGTTGATTAAATTTGGCACGAAGTTCCCTGCATTATTCCCCAAGGCTTTGGAGTTGTCCTTAGTTCATGGTCTGCCTCCATCACATTGGAAAAGCTACTTAACTCCTCTCTTTCTCAGAGTTCTCACCCCTGAAACAGGACAATATTAGAATCTACCTTACAGAGTCGTTGTGAGGATTGGTGAATCAATACATCCAAAGCCCCTAGAACAATCCCTGACATATAATGAGAAGTCAATAAGTTTTCACTGTTGTTATCCTCCGTTTCCACATTTTGTAAGTTTGGCAATTTTTATTGAATATTAGTCATCCATTCTCTCCATCTTGCAGGCTCAATTCCATTACCTCCTGCTGCCTTTCAAAGCCCATGTTCCCAGTTCTTGCCCCTCACTAACCCCTGAGCCTCCTTGAGGCATAAGGTCCAATTCAGCGGCTCCTGCTGTTTCTCTTCTGGGGAGTAGCCTTGCCAGGTCAGTTTGCCCCAATCCTAAATCTGGGAAAATAAAATTTCCCCATTTTCTCATGTTGCCATTTAAGATGCAACTAAGGAAGGGCGGAGGGCAAGGCAAGACTTGCTGTCTTGGTCCAAGGGCAGAATAAAGGGATATGCAGTTGATAGGACTTTTGCCAGCAATTTACTGTCCCATGGAGCAAATCTGCTCCCACTCACCACAGTCCCAACCGTTCTTCCATCATATGATCCTGGAAGTAATTGAAAACATCTGTTTTGGGTGGAATTTCTACTGCTGGTCTGAAACCCTGGCTATTCCATTTTCTATCAGGTTGAACATGTTAATAACTGTTGTCCCTCAGTCTCCTCATTTAAGGGGGTATGATATCACCTACCTTGCAGATCTGTTGAAAGAATTAAAAGGAGTAACTTACAGCCCTAGCTGGTTTGGCTCAGTGGATAGAGTGCCGACCTGCAGACCAAAGGGTCCTGGGTTTGATTCCAGTCAAGGTTACATACTTTGGTTGCAGGCTCTTCCCCAGCCCGGGTCCTGGTTGGGGCACATGCAGGTGGCATCCAATCGATGTGTTTCTCTCACATCGCTGTTTCTCCCTGTCTTTCCCTCTCTTTTCCCCTCTCCCTAAAAATCGATGGAAAAATATCCTCGGGTGAGAATTAAAAAAATAAATAAAAAAGAGTAACTTACACAATGGTGGGCCAGTTGTGTGTAGCCAAGAGTTACAGATATCGGGAATGTGGGCAAGGATCACCTTGTTAATCCATGAGTGAGTAAGAAGACAATGGCCTGGGGTGGGAATTCCATCCCTTCTCCAAGCCTCCCCTGGCCTGCGGGTGTACGGGTTCCAGGAAGAGGAAGCTCTTTCCTATTTGCCCAAACAGGTCCTATGGTCTTGGGGCGGATGGAATGAACTCTGTCAAATGCTGACGACCACCAGGCTTTGAGATGATGGTCAATAAATTACAGCCATTATCACCCGTAGCCAATCCATATGCCCAGACTATGAGCCTACTGTTCTTAAAGTTCCCAGCATTGTGAGAGATGGAGGTGGTTGGTTGTTTCCATTTTTAAATGACTGCTCACCTCTGTTCCCTGAAGGGTAAGAAACCTTAAGCCTTTGGTGGTTTAAAAGAAGCTTGCGCAGCTTGTTGACCATGAAGCTTCATGTGCTACTAACTCAATGCTTTGCCAGGAAGGAGCCACAGGTAAAGGTTTGGCAAAATGCTTCTTGCTGCCATCCTGCAAATTGCAGAGCCCAGATTCTGGCCCAGCACCAGGGGGAAGCTGCTCCTAAGTCAGGTGTAGCATAGGCACTCCGCCCAGATGTGCTACCTTAGGTGCGGGGTGGGGGTGGGGGGGGCAGGTTGGCAGGAGGAAACGAGAGAAACCCAGCCCGAGAGGACAAGAAAGAGCGAGAGCTGCCCTCAGCAGCGAGTTACTGAGAGATGCCATCAGCGGGAGTGAGGGATGCAATGGGCCTTCTGGGGCTGATTTTCAGGCTGGGGACGGGTGAGTTCCAGCCAGGAGACAGCCTTGCCCTGTCAGAGGAACCCTGCCCTAGAGAACAAGGCTCTCCTGCTGGGATTATGATGAAAAGATTACATTTTTCTTCAGTGGTTTTATTGGGAGATTCATTTCAGATTTATAGAAGAATTGTCGCAATCGCATAGTTTCCGGTAACTCAGCTTCCCCTCATGTTAGCACCCTACATTGCCATGGTACACTTGTCCAAACCACGGCATTAATATTGGTACATGCCATTAACTAAAGGACAGTCCTTCCTCAAATTTTATCAGTCTCTCCACGAATGTCTTTTTTTCTATTTCAGTATCTAATCCAGGGAAGCACATTGCAATTTTTTGGTCCTACCTCCTTAGTCTCGGCCTGAGGCAGATTCTGTCTTTGTCTTTCATGTCCTTGGCACTTTTGAAGAATATTGGTCAGTTATTTTGTAGAGTGTCATTCAATTTGAGTTTGTCTAATATTTTCTAACTAGGGGCCTAATGCACGAAAATTCATGCAACAGTAGGCCTTCCTTCCCCCAACTGCTGGCACCGGCTTCCCTCCGGCACCCAGGACCCGGCTGGCTTCCCTCCGGCTCTGGCTTCGTCAGGAAGGATGTCCAGAATGATGTCCAAAAGACATCAGGTCTAATTAGCATATTACCCTTTTATTAGTATAGATCAGTGGTCGGCAAACTGCGGCTCGGCAAACTGCGGCTCGCGAGCCACATGCAGCTCTTTGGCCCCTTGAGTGTGGCTCTTCCACAAAATACCGACTTCTGGGCATGGGCCACGAAGTTTCAATTGCACTGTATGTGCGCGCCCGCACGTGGTATTTTGTGGAAGAGCCACACTGAAGGGGCCAAGGAGCCGCATGTGGCTCGCGAGCCGCAGTTTGCCTGCCGACCACTAAGATAGATGATTAGACTGCGGCTGTGTATTTAGGCAGGAACACCGGACGGGTGAAGTGTCCTTCCCGTCTCATCAAATCAGGGGATGAACAACATCAACATGGCTCCCCATTGGTGATGTCAACCTTGCTCATTGGTTAAAGCGGTGGATGGCAGGCTTCTCCACTAACGCTACCATTTCTCCCTTTCATGCTTGATTATTAGAAGTGAGTCACTAAATCCAGCCCACACTCAAGTGAGGGAACTTAAGTGCCATCTCCTAGGGCAGCGATTTTCAACCTTTTTCATTTCATGGCTCACATAATTACTAAAATTCTGCGGCACACCAACAAATGGTATATTTCTTGCCACTCTGACAAAAAAAATAGGTATAATTTTGATTCATTCACACTGGACAGCTATTGTTGTGTTGACTGTTGTCATTTTTTATTTGACAATCTAAGGGAAAAGAGGTCAGTGTTCCTGACAAAATAGTCAGGTATTGCATGTTTTAAAAATTCTTGCAGCACACGGGTTGAAAATCGCTGTTCTAAAGAAAGAAAATAAAATAATTTGTGGACATGAAAATCATCACAATAATTAGTAAATATTTTTGATGAAATACTTTGAGGCTATGCAGACATTCTCTGTATTAAAGCTTCCCCCACTGGAGCTTTTATTGACCCATGGATTTTGTCTGCGACAACGATCACGATCACTGTGGTGTTCTCATAGTGATTCTCTCTGCACACAAGGACCCTCACTGTGGTCACATCTGTGGGCTATTGGACAGCATGGAGAGCTGCATTAGGACAGAAGAGAGAGGGGGGAATTAAAGATGTTTCCAGGTTTGGGACCACGGGGAATATGGGAGAGGAGGGGATTTGGAGACCGAGGCTGATGGTTTCCATCTGGAACGTTTGGAGTTTGAAGTGTGTGAGCCATCAAGGCTGAGAGGAACAGTTAGATATCTGTGTAGAACTTACGTGAAAAGGTACATTTTGTTGGTGCCTGGGGATGCTCAGAAAGGGGTATGTGGGGAGTTCAAAAGGACATCCACACAATCACTTGTGTAGAAACTCTCAATTGATCCAATAAGCTAACGAACTATGAGATGCGATGTTTTCTCTCCTTCTATCCTGACAAATGTATTTTCATCATTATCTGGAAGACCACGTTCAAATTTGGATTTCTTGGACTCCTTGAAGTTCCACTTAAAAAGAGGCAACATGAAGGCAATTGGCCCCTGAGCCCTGGCTTGGTGCATCCCTTGGTCTGCCCTTCGCTGAAGGGTGCTCCTAGGTGTGGATGTGGACACCTCAGCCGCATGCTCTGCCTGTCACCATCCTGGCAAACTGCAATCCATTGGCCACCCCTGCCCCTGAGGTGGCACGCTCCAGCAGCATGGTCACACTCAGAAGGACAGACCCAGGGAAGTCCAGGAAATGGGCTCAGGACTCTCTGGGTAGGGAATCTGGAGCCTCGGGTATTCAGGGAATGGTCTGCAGGTATTGGGGAGGGGAGGTCCCAGATTCTCAGCAGGCATGTCCTCTTGGTCTGGGATACCACACTCTGGCCATGGGGAGTGGTTAGCCTGAAGTGGTGGGTTACATTCTGCAGTTATACTTTGGAGTGTTGGTGGATTACTCTGGAATGGTGGACCACTCTCTGGAATTACATAGGGGAGTGGTGGATTTCAAAGGGAAGCACAATTGTGATGCGAATGTACCCCCTGCTCCCCAAAAATGCAGCTGGCAGGGCTCTGGAAAACACTTCGTGCTGCTCCTCAGTGTCTGAGAATTTCTGGAATCCCGGGGTACTTGGAACAAACACTGGCCTGTGTCTTAAAGTCACATTTTTTACTCCCGCCTTGAAGGTATCACCTTGGAATTGGCCCTAGTGGCAGATCTGTGGTTACATATTCATAGCGCTACTTTAGTAATAATGGTTGGAGCGAACTTCAAAAAGATGGAAATAAGGTTTTTTTTCCTATTCAGAATTTCCTGACTATTTTTAGTTAGTCTGGGCACTTTCCAGTGCATCAGTGAATATAACTTGGTTCATTCCGTGAAAATCAAATAACTAAAAAGCTAGCAATGTATTTCTGTCACAGATGATATTTTTACTTGCATTTTGAAGTGCTTTTATGAATTGGATCACAAAACTAATTGAATCAGAGATGAATTTTGCTCAGGAAGTTGAAGTATTTTATGAAATAAAATTACCATAAGAAATTGGCCTAATTATTCAGAGTTTACTGGTGTAAAAACCTAATACAGTTTTGAAAGCCCTCCAAAGAAGAGAGCCCAGGAATACAGCTCCCTCCTGGCAAAGAAACTTTCTCTATCTCTTAAGAAGTATAGCTTTAGCGTACAAGAACACAGCTTCGGGATATATTGTATAAATGCATCATACTGGTTTTAAAGGCTACAACTCTTTAAAACTAGCTTTCCATTGTATAATATACTGCTCTGTCCTTGCAACCATTGTTGGTTAAATACGAGTGCTGTTCTGCATCTAACTGCTTAAACCGTGTTCAGTTCACATGCCAGTGGTCTACTACTTTGATTTTTTGAATACCGAGGAAGCACTGGTATCCCAGAAGACCTCAATGCTAGAACCATTATCAGAACTTATTTATTTATTTATTTTTTGCTTCATTCAGACTTTTTGGAAAATGCAACTGGGGCTTGGCTTGTCCAAAGATTAGACTTTTCTCCTGGAGGCTCAGAAATTGTAGCGATGTGAGAAGAGTTAGTTTCACACTCATCATTCACTTGGGTAGCTGGAAAAGATTTGAGGAAATACTTTGGCTCACCCCATTATGACCACAAAGATGTCTTCTAAGCTGACATCAGCCATGTTGGCAAGACTTGCCTGCTGGTGTTTTCTGGCCTTCTGGTCCTCTCTCCTTCCCTGCCTGGACTCTGTCTTGGGTGTGTGTGTGTGGGGGGGGGGGAGGGGGGGAGTAAGGGGGGTGTTGGGCGGGAGGCACCTGCTGGCTTACTCTTGCCTTTAGCCTACCCTGTTCTATACATAGGCCAATAATTGTACCATCTGTGTGTAAGCAGCGTACTTGGTCTGCAAATACAGCTTCAGAGCGCCCCCAGCTGGAGACGTGCCCTGCCCTCAAGGACATTGCAAACCAATACACCCGGAGAAAAATGCAGTGCTCCCTAAGCAAATGTGCCTTCAGAGTAGGCCTATGTGCTTCCTCCCAACCAGAGGGCCATTCACGCACCCCTCCTACTCACAAGTGTGAAAACCACCCGTCCTCGCGCCGCAACAACCTTAGTGTTGCATTCAACTGCTCTGCAGGAAAAAAGGTTTCATTTGGTTTACTAACACATATTCCCCAGAGGGTGTGCAGGCTGGAGAGGCCGCGGGAAGGAAACTATCTCTTAGGATCCAGAAAGGTCAGAGAAACCAGCAGGGAAGTCTTGACCAATGGGCAACAGGTTCCACTGTGCATACAGCTCTGAACCTTGGTCGTGTTGCTCTAGGCACGGGTTGAAGAGGATTCTGAGTGAATAGGAGAGGATGGGTACCATGTGATGTTTCATGTTGAGGGTGAGAGGTTTCTGGAAGCCATGGTGGAGGGTGATGTTGTTTATCAGGACGCCGATTACCGGAGAGGCTCAGGTTGAAGAGAAAGATGATGAATTCAGTTTTGACGTGTTGACTTGGAGGGCCCAGGTGACATCTGGGTCCACTTGGCAGTTGGGTACCTAGGCCTGCCACTCTGAAAGAGAAGGCTGGGCTGCAGAAATAGATTGGGGAGCCACCAGCATGCATGTGGTAGCGACTGGCAGGGATGAGAGCACCCAAGGAGAGGGCATAGTGGGAACTGAGGAGAGGAGGTTGGGCAGAACCACCCAGAACACCAGCCTTAATGAGTGGGGAGAAGAAGAGCATCTCTATCTTGTTTCTCACTGTCTCTGCCTTTTGTCCCGTGGATACGATCTTGCATCACTGCACAAGGGTTATCTGTTCTCTACATCCTTGTCACAGTTATCTCCTGTCTTTTTTTTATAATAACCATTCCAACAGGTGTGAGGTGTTGTGGCTTTTGATTTGCATTTCCCTGATGATTAGTGATGTTGAGCACCTTTTCATATGCCTGTTGGCTATTTGTATGTTTTCTTTGGAAAAATGTCTATTCAGATCCTTTGCCCATTTTTAAATTGGATGATTAGTACTTTGCTGTTGAGTTGTCTGAGTCCCTTTTACATTTTGGGTAATAATCCCTTATCAGGTATATGGTTTGCAAATATTTCTCCAATTTTTATTGCTTTTAAACTGATCTGGAAATCAAAATAATAATAAATATAGCATCATATATATGTTAGTTATTTTGGGAAAAAATAAAGTCTTCCAGTTGGTATGTGGGGACATAGGAGTAAGTCTATGTGAAGGCAGCATCTCAGAGCACTGGGCTTCCCCACCAGCTCTAGTTTATAATCTTCATGAAGACATGAAGCCAGGATCCTGGTCATATGCCCCTCATTCCTGCCCTGGATGTTGTGAGACCTGGCTGAGCCATTCACTTCATGTCTTATTGGCCCTGTGGCCATGATTCTCTAGCTCCCACTATGAAGAATCCAAGGGGACAAAGTTGTGTGACATTTAGAATCAGGCTGTCCTAAGGAGCAAGGATTTAAAACTGAAAATATATCCTATATTATAAAAGGCTAATATGCAAATCGACCAAACAGTGAAACGACTGTTTGCTAAGATGTGCACTGACCACCAGGGGGCAGATGCTCAACACAGGAGCTGCCCCTGATTGTCAGTGCGCTCCCACAGGGGGAACACCACTCAGCCAGAAGCCGGGCTCAAGGCTGGCAAGCGCAGTGACAGTGGCAGGAGCCTCTCCCGCCTCCACGGCAGCGCTAAGGATGTCTGACTGATGGCTTAGGCCCGCTCCCCCTGGGGAGCAGAGCGGGCCTAAGCCATCAGTCAGACATCCCCTGAGGGCTCCTGAACTGCGAGAGGGTGCCAGCTGGGCTGAGGGACCCCCCCACCCCCACCCCCCGAGTGCACAAATCTCGTGCATCAGGCCTCTAGTATTATACATTTAGTGTGCATAATAAATCCAGTAATAAATAGGATAAAAATAACAATATGCATACATAAGTATTTTAAAAATTGCATGTGACTAAAAGGAAGTATACTCTACTCAATTATTAATGAATGGTGAAATTATTATTTCTGTATTTTCTAAATTTTGGCAATCTGCATATATTGTTTTTATGGACATCCCACATATTATGTGTAAGCATAAAATTATTTAAGGTAAATGTATAGTAAAACACTTGATATTTTCTAACCCCCATTTTGCACTTAACCATATTTTGAAACTTTCTGCAATGGGAATATACTGGCTACATAAAGACATGTCTATATACCACATGTATAAAACATCTGTATGCTACTGAGTTAAAAAAATTTTATTATCTTGCTTAAATACATTTCAAGCTCCTAGAGCATCAGTTCTCAGCCTGTGGGTCGCAACCCCTATGGGGGTCGAATGACCTTTTCACAGGGGTCGCCTAAGACCATCGGAAAACACATATATAATTACCTATTGTTTTGTGATTAATCACTATGCTTTAATTATGTTCAATTTGTAACAATGAACATGCATCCTGCATATCAGATATTTTACATTACGATTAATAACTGTGGCAAAATTACAGTTATGAAGTAGCAACGAAAATAATTTTATGGCTGGGGGTCACCACAACATGAGGAACTGTATGAAAGGGTCGCGGCATTAGGAAGGTTGAGAACCACTGTCCTAGAGTCAAGTGAGAGCATTTGAATGTCCTGCTGCTGGTCCCTAGGGAATGAGCAGTTACAGCAGGGACTGAGGGCAAGAGCCGGGCTGACTTCCTTCCCTTTCAGTGCCAGGTTGGCAGGGGACAGCAGTGAAGTCAGACCAGAGACACGGCTGCATTGCCCGCTGTCCACCCATAGGTGGCCTCTCTTCCATCCTGTGCAAGTACCCAAGGTGCATGGACCTCTAACGCAGTCTCTTTTGTTTTGGCAAAAACAGGCAAGGTGGGGCCTCCTCTGCACGTCGTGCTGGACGCATTGAACTGCACGGCTTTCAGCATCCAGTGGAAGATGCCAAGGCATCCCAGGCACCCCATCGTAGGGTACACCGTGAGTATCTGGGCACGGGCTTCTGCAGAGGGTGCTTGGGATGACCGGGTGCTCCTTCTCATCTTTGCTCCTCCATGGTATGACCTCCCATCAGCCCCGCGTATCAATCACTGCCCCCTGCTCCCTCCTGAAGCCAGAGGAACTGTTTCCTGATCAAGGCCATTTGTCAGTGCCCTGAAGGTCATTAGGATCTAGCCTGCTCTTCCTCTGCTCAGGGACTGGAAAATTTAAACTAAGTAAAAGACATGGTTCCTGTAGCCAGCTGCCTGCAGTCAAGTAGCAGGAACATGGGCAATGCTAGGGAGTCACTGTGGTATGTTGTCCATACGTACAAAGTAACGTAACATCTGAACCAGGGGAGAGGGGTGAGCCAGCCAAGTGGAGGAAGCAAGAGAGAATGCGTCCCGCCTTCCACAGGCTGCAAATCGGACTGGCTGGAGTCCCCAAGACGTTTTCTTTGAACAGTGTTTATTAAAATGAGTCACCTTTTAGAAGTCAGAAGATTTCAGAGAAATATCTGCAGTTCTCAGCTCTCTGGGGCAATCGGAGAGCTGGCTGCACTGGGCCCGCATTCCCATTTCAACAAGGGAGGGTAGCCATTCATCAATGCCCCTGTCCTGTTGTCTTCTTAGAGTAGAGAAACGTGTTTCCCGACTCGGGTGGCATCCAGGGTGGGAAAATGCAAGGTTACCTGAGAGCGTGGTTGTGAGGAACAGGAGCTGGATCCAGCCAGTCCTCCCCACCTCACTGACGAGAGCCTGCCTCTGGCCTCTGCAGGCTTCCGAGGTGACCTGGCCCCGCGTGTGATGTCAGTTGTCCTGTAGTGTGTGTGAGGTGAGGCAGGGCACCCGAGAGCCCACTGCAATGTGAGCGCCCCCAGAACCCGGACCCAGATCCGGTGGGGAAGGCCTGCGCTGCCCTCACCCGCGTCTGCACCTTCCCAGGTCTCTTACTCTGCGGTGGGCACTGATGAACCCCTGCGGGAGCGGAACCGCAGCGTGCAGCTGGGCCAGGACTCCGCCACCGTGAGTACTCCATCCGGGGGGCCCTCCTGGCACGCCGGGGTTGGCATTTCCGAGATACCCAGGAGGGTTTCTGATTGGAGGGGGGCATGTTGCTGTATGTGTAGTGACCGTAACAATGTCGTGTGGTCCTCTCGAATGTGTGGGTGCCTTTCGTGTACACGTGTGTCTGCACCCCGAAAGGCAGCCACACGAAGAGAGAGTTCGGACGTCAGCACTCGCATCCTGGACTCAACCCACCCCGTTTATCACACGAGAAGACGTCTGCCTTACAGCTGTTTCCCCTTCTTTTCTTCAAAAAGTTCAACTCTGATTTTTGTGAAAGCTCAATAAAGCTTTATCAGTAAATATGACACAGCTGTGTCTTCCCCGCTGCCTGGCGACACAGTGCAGAAGAAAATGATGTCATTTGCAGTGTACGCTCAGCGGGTCCATTCTGCTTGTTTTTCTTCTCCAGCCTGTCCTTCCACTAGCCAGTTGTTGGCTCTTTATCTGTTTCTTTTCTGTTTCCTGTCACCGTCTGTCTGGGGGCATGTTTCTGCCTTAGGCCTGCTCTGTTCGCTTCTCCTTCACGGTCCTCCTCCTTCCCCATCTGCAATTGTCCTGCCGGCTAGAGCCTTCCCCGTCCCTGCAAGGAGTTGGCGGGAGAGCCCAGAATACTGTGGCCCTGTCGGTCACGCCACGGGCCCCCTGCCTGCGGGCGCGCACGGAAACCTATTTGTCCCGGGTGATCAGTAGCTCTCCCTTGCTGCGCATCTGTTACCCGCCAGGCCCCATCCCTCCTGCTCTCCATTTGCGCTTCCATTTCATCTTCGCCACTATCCCATGACCTCATTTCACTGCTGGATGCCGAGACTCAGAGAGGAATGACTTTCCCCAAGTCAGACCTGCCAAGCAACACAGCAGAGGGTAGACCCCGCACTTCAGGACCCTGCTCTGCCTACTGTCACCAAAGCCCTCGAGGCTCCGAAGGAAGTCCTGCGCAGTTTCAGCTCGAGTGTCCTTTGCCTGATGTGCTTTTAATCTCAGACTTTTGCTCAGACTGTTCCTCATTCGCTTCAGCGGCCCTCAGCCCCAGGCTCTGTGGTTCCCTCCACCCTAACAGGGGAGGAGGGGTTGGCCTCGCCTAGGAAACCATTACCTGAGGTTCAGTCTCCCCTTGGCACTAGCGCTGGAACTTCCAACAAGCCTGTGGCCCATCGAGGGCGGCAGTGTGCTGGGCAGTGTCCCAGCCCCGCATCCTGGCCTGCAGTGGGTGGGGCTAGCACTGTCTGGGCAGGGAGGGTGACAGGTGTTTCAGAGTCTGGATAGCACCTCTGAAAGCAAGATCCTGCCCCATCTGTGAACCTGGGCTGGACACTCGGACCCCTTGACTGTGCTCTTCACATTGCACGGTGTGTCTGGGCCGGCCACCGCGGTGCACACATAGAACAGAGGCCAGGAGGGACAGCACCCCAGGGTGGAAGCCTCCTTCCTATCCTTACAGTTGGGAAACTTTGGCCAAAGTCATTTATCCTGTCTAAATCTCTCCTTTCTCCCGTAAAAATGGTATAATAATTGCACTGTTGTGAGTGCCAAGTAAGATTGTGTCTCTAAGTCTTTGGTCAGGTGTAAAAGCAGCCATGTCAGCTATCATGTCTGGTGGCCATTGCCTATATGGTAAATACATCCTCTTGGTTAGAGTGTGTTATCAGGTTATAGCATTTGACGACCTGCGGATTTCAGTAACTTTCAGAGTCGCTGCTGGACGCCCAGCGGAGATAACAGAGCCCTGTTCTTGGGCAGCTCTCAGTCTTATTGGGGAAACCCCAGTCAGCTGACTACACAATAGAGAGCAGCAGGAGGCCAGATGCCATTAACAGGCCACTCAGCAGACAGACTGAGGTTCTGAAGAGGGAGGGATCCCTGTAGGAACAAGAGGTCAAATTGGGGGGCTGAGAATTAAGATCTGCTCGCCAGTTTCTGGAAAGGCAGGAGGGAGGGGCATTCAGGATGGTTTGAGCCAGGGGATTGCGCATGCGTGGAAATATGGATTAGCCGTGAGGGCTGACCTGACGGAGGAGGGTCGAGTGGGCTCTGGATCCAGAGGACTCACGTTCAGATCCTGTATTACACCCAACCAGTGGGTCCCTGACCTGTCTCCGTTCCCTCACCGACACACAGGGTTTCCCATAGCATCCATCCATAGGTAGTGTGTCTCTGACAGCAGGCTGCGTGCCAGGGTGCTTTGGGGGCTCTGCAGCCAACCCCCAGGGGGCTGCGGCTTATCTGAACTTTTCAATGGAAACAGCTCCATCGGTGTGAGCTAGTACTGCCAAGTCGTTTGGGCATAACCTGACTGACCTCCTGAAGAAATGGAACTGCTCGGCACAGCTTTGGGGTAGAGGTGCTGTCTGAGATGCTCCAGGTGACGTGAACAGCGGGAGTTTGGGAACCTCTGCCCTGTACCCTGTCATAGGGATGCCGTGAGCACTGGACAAGGTCCTGATCAGAGAGCCCTCAGCGGCATACCTGCCCGAGGAGGCACGGAGTGAGCGTCCGCAGAGTTCGTGCTGTGAGGGTGTGGGCCGCTGCCCGAGGTTGGGCTGGGGGGGTGGAGGGGGGCCGTGGCTCTGCGGGTTTATTTCACCCCACAGGCCTTCCTTTCCTTCTCATGTGCTTCTGTTTTCTCTCCTTCACAGGGGCAGCCCGAGCCTCCGGTGATTTTTGTAAGTCTGCTTGAGAAAAGCTAAACCCCGCCCCTCCCCCCACCCCGGGGATCCAGGGGGCCCTTTTGTTCAGAATGTTGCTTTTCCCGCATCTGCCTCTCACTGACCAGGGCCCAGAGAAGATGCTTAGCTCCCTAGGAGCAGGACCGCCCAGCATCCCCGGCGAATTCCATCCTCCACGTGCTGCTTCCTCTCACCTGCACAGGAGGGTTGAGGGGAGCATCGTTAAAGGTTGAAGCCATTTAAGCTCCGTTCCAAAACTAGGTGAAGAAGATTAAAAAGGAAAGGAAATGTTTAAACGAGTGAGAGAGCCTTTGTGGTGGCGGTTCCCCCCCCACCCCTTTCCCTTCTCCCTTTCTTACTTCCTCTAACCATCTGAGACCTCAATGAGACAGGACCGGTCACCTAAAACGGGGTGGTTGATTTTCTTTGGATTGAATGACAAACAAAAGACTGGGTTGGCAAGTGGTGAAATGACCAACATTACCTGGCTGATAGATAATGTGGAATTCCCATGCCTTCTTTGATAATCTGCCGATGTGGAGACTTCTGATTTGGTTAGCACTAGACACTTACCTTTTTTGTAGGAAAGCAACCTACAGTTTCATCCAGCAAAAATAAAGACTAAAGCAAATCAGGGCAATCTGGCCGTTTCTTAGAGTTAGAAATAGAAAAGGACGTTTAAACTGGCAGTCTCCACACTTTTTATCATGCATACCATCAGTAAAGAAATATTTGAACATGTACCAATATACGTATATTTATGTACTTATTAATTATACATGTGCTACTCTACTGATATATTATGCGCATTGTAAAATCCCACAGAATTTTAAAGGAGGACAGTAATTCTATTTGGTTGCTACCCAAGGTTAGAGAGAGAAAACTTAACCAGGAGACTTGCATCTAGTCCCAGCTCTGTCACCACAGCAAGGGTGACTTTGGGCAAGGCCATTGGGTCCCTCTGAATGTTCCTTTCACTATAAAATGAAGGGATTGGTGGGTAATGGTCCCCAACTTAGGCTTCCTTTGTCCTCTGTAGGGCATTTGGAGATCTGTGTGAGCATTTTAGTGGACAAGCTTCAGGGATGCTAGCTCTCTTGTAATACATAGGACAGGCCCATATGAGAAAGATTGGTCCTGACCCAAAGCCAATGGTGCCCTTCCTTTCAGACCCTGGACGACACTCTCTAACTCTCTGTCACCACCGGGAATGGGAACGCCCCCCCCCCCCGCCCCTCCCTCCACCCCTCCCTCCACCCTGGCCTGCACAGCCTTGGTCTGGACCATTGGAAGAAGGAGGTCAGGAAGAGAGTACTTTTCTGTTTTTCTGGTGCCTTCCATCTAATGATGCTAGATATTCCCAACTTGCACCAGGGCAACTGAGACCCAGCCCTGACTTCAGAGCTACCAATGAAGGTTATTTAAGGAGAATCCTAGAGTTTTGGTGTTGGAACTTCGGCCCAGAGAAGTTAAGTGGCACAGCTGCCTGGCTCAGAACCTGGGTCTCCTGGCTTCTTGTCCGGGGCTCTCACTTCATGCCTCCTCCCAGCCATGTGAACTGGCTGCCCTCATAGTACAGTAACTCCATGTCTGGGCGAGTGAACAAAACAGCATCTAGCATCATTTCTGGAAACAAATGGCCTGGGTTTCCAGCAGTAGGAGGAAGGGAGAGGGGGAAAAGTGAGGTCTGAAATCAGGGTCCAATCTTTGAGTTCTGATTTTCAGTGATAACTTTGAAATTTCTAGTACAGAAACTTCTACATGTATAGACCCAATAATAACCATCTGGTCGTCAGTGTTTATGCTAAGTATGGTTTGTAGATTTAAATATTATCTAATATTTTTCATCCACATATTATAGAATTAGAGCGTGGGTCATGGAGTCAAACAAAGCCGGCTTCAAATGCCCGCCTCACCATTCATGTCCTTGAGCCAATCGCTAGCTTTTCAGGGGTTCCCTTTTATCATCCACAAATGAAAATCAGAGTGGTACCTACCTCACAGGCCGGGAGAAGGATCAAGCCAGGCTGCCCGTGTTCCTGGGGCAGAGAAACAACACTCCATGGGAGCTGGATTTGTGTTGGTTCATAGCTAATGTCTCTAGTAACCTGTGAAACCGCATTACGCCCCTACACTTCACACAACACAATCAGTTCACAGGGAAAGGGATCCTGCAGCAAAAGCCTGTGAGAGCATCAAGTGGGCTTGGAAATGCCTCTCTGCCTCCATGGGAAAGGCCTGGGTGCGGTACTTGGGAGAGAATGAGAACTGAGTCTGCTGTCCCCCGTCCAGTCTCTGAACCCAACTTGACATGAAACCAGGGGGCAGATGGTGGAATTAGGTGCCCAGATGCAGGGAACTGGAACAGGAGGGGCTGTGGAAGCAGGTCCGTATGTTCAGCAAAGACCCCTTGTGCAGCTGCGTGTAGAATAGAGTGGGTCCGGGGTGTGGGGAGGGGCGGGGGAGAGGGAGTGGAGGTAGACACTTTCCAGGTGGCTGTTAAATGGTCCAGGTCAGGATTCAGAGGAAGTGGAAGAAGGGGGCATCTGAGAGGCATGTGCAGGTGGCTGGAGGGAGTGGGTCAGAGGGAGTCAGCCCTGTGTCTGGAGTTCCTCACTAGATCCAGGGGCTGGAGCACAGGCATTGATGCTGGGAATCCAGGTGGAGGGGGCAGCCTCTCTTTGAGCTCATCGGATTACCTTGGACATCTGGGTTTCATTTGTTTTTCTCATTCGCTAGTTAATGCATTTGTTCATCAAAAAGCATTTCGTAGGCACTTGGTACATGTCCGATAACACTGTGCTAAGCTCTGGGATGCCAGAGGAATAAGAACTTGCTCCCTGCCCTCAGGTGGGTGCAGAGAAGGTGACAAATCAACAGACAGTTACAATGTAAGGGGAGTGGTGTTAAGACTGAGGTGCACCAAGGACGCCAGGAAGCATAGAGGCATAGAGGAAGGGTTGCCCAACCAGACCGGAGGCTGGGGCTCAGAAATGAGGTAATGTCTCGGCTGAACTGAGTCATGAGGGATGAGTGGAGCTGAGCCGGGCAAGACTGGGGAGAAGGGCATTTCATGGAGAGGGAGCAGCAGGTTCAAAGGCCCAGAGGCAAGCGGTTGACTGGCATAAATCTGAGCCCTGCCAAGTCCTTAAGTCTGACAGGAATGCAGAATGCAGGGAAGGGTGGTGGCCTGAGACGATGCTGGAGGGATGAACAGGGGACACGAATACGCTCTCCTAAGGCGTTTTAAATTGGGAAGTGACATGGTATTAGGGGTTCAGGAGGATAACTCTAACAGCGTGGAGTCTGCATTGGAGGTGCAGGCAGTATTGGTGGCCTCGTAATTGCCAAAATTGCGAGGACTTGGACTGAAGCGCCTGTGACAAAATGACATTACCAGAATCAAGTGATCTGAAAGAGTACTGGTACCTGTAGAGGTAACCTAGTGAATGGCGGTTAGGGAGGACGAGCAAACAGGGAGAAACGTGTCAAGAATTTCTGGTCTGGACAATGAGAGGGAGCACAAGAGGTAAAATAAGGTTGTTGTTTTTTGTTTTCTTTTGGGTGGAAGGAGGAGAAAGGATTAGTTGAGCTTTGGTTATGTTGAATTTGAGTTGCTTCGTAGTTGTTGGGTGGAGATGTTCAGGAGGCAGTCACAGGCCCGCGCTGGACTCTAGAGGCAGGTCTGAGCTGGAGGTGCCCATTGGGGAAGGCGGGTGCTGGAAGCTAAGGGAGCAGGAGGTGAGCTTACCCAAGCAAGACGATGGCAGTCCTCCCTTATCCCAGGTTTTGCTTTCTGCAGTTTCATTACCTATGGTCAATTGAGGTCTGAAAATATTAAATGGAAAATTCCAGAAATAAATAATAACTGTTTTAAGTTGCATGCGTTCTGAGTAGCGTGATGAAATCTCTCGCCATCCAGCTCCCATCTAGCCCAGGTCATGAATCATCCCTTTGTCCAGAGTCTCCACACTATACACACTCCCCACCCTTAGTCACTTATTGTATAGATTCCAATAAAGGGTGATGCTCTAGTCTCAGGAAATACATCATGGTGTTTTCCTCTTTACAAATTTGAAAACTTGGCCAGTCTCAAAGAAAGCAAAACAACCTTTGTCCCAAGCAAAATTTCACAGGGGTCTCAAGAGGCAGCCTTCATGGAAATTGTCTGGTTTGCCCCATTGACACCTCTCCTGTTTGGTCATTGACAGGAGGAAGTGATTGGAGATTTGAAACCAGGCACTGAATATCAAGTGAGCGTAGCAGCTTCCAGCCTGACAGGCAAAGGGTGGCTTAGCTCTCCTCAGCATGTTACCACCTTGCCCCAAGGTAAAATGGGTTCAGTTCCTTAATAATAGGAAACTGACGGGTGCTCTTCATTCATTCCTTCATTCAGTATATATATCAACAAAGACCTCCTGTGTACCAGGCATTGTACTATGCCAGTGATGGCGAACCTATGACATCCGTGTCAGAGGTGACACGCGAACTCATTTTTTTGGTTGATTTTTCTTTCTTAAATTGCATTTAAATATATAAAATAAATATCAAAAATATAAGTCTTTGTTTTACTATGGTTGCAAATATCAAAAAATTTCTCTATGTGACACGGCACCAGAGTTAAGTTAGGGTTTTTCAAAATGCTGACACACCGAGCTCAAAAGGTTTGCCATCACTGTCCTATGTGCTGCTTTCTCTCACCTGCACAGGAGGGTTGAGGGGAGCATCGTTAAAGGTTGAAGCCATTTAAGCTCCATTCCACAACAAGGCTCTGGGAATTCAGTGGTGAACAGAACAGCTCCTGCCTTCCTGGAACATAGAGGGATGGGTCAAGACTCCATTTAATTAATGTGTAGTCACAGGTAGTGATAAATGCTACCTGCAGTGCTGTGAGAACGTACAAAGGGAGACCCGATGGAGGGGGGAGGTAAGAATTCCCTGAGATGACTTCTAAGTGGAGATCTGACAGTGAGTGGGAATTAAGAAGGTGAGGAAGAGACACAGGAAGAGAGATTTATAGACAAAGGGGACCCAACAAAGGCTCAGAGGTGGTACTGGGGGCAAAGATGCTTTGATCACATGGCATTACTCACAGGGAGCTTCTGTCGAGGGAGAAGCAAACAGTAAGCGAGCAACCCCAGTGCATCCCAGGTCTGTGCAGTGGACTAGGAGCACTCAGGAGAGAGCACGTCCTCCACCTCCAGGCGCAGGGAGGGTTTCAGGAAGAATCATGTATTTGCCCCAAATTTTGAAAACTGCCTATTTCACTGGGAAGAGAAAGCAGGAAAAATGTATCTGGCAGAAGCAGGAGTATAAAGGAAGGCTGAGCAATATGAAAGTCTGGGTATAAAAACAGTAGCAGCAGTTAGCTTTAAGCAAGAGGATCATGGGTAATGCCTATGTCTTTACACATGAGGGCATTTCCCAAATGTCCTCCCACTGGTATGTATTCTGATTATCATCGGGGGGGAACACACACACACACACACACACACACACACACACACACAGAAAGTAAGTGGCTGAGCCTTTTTTTTCCTTGTAGGTAAATATCAATTCCAACATGCAAACAGGGATGAAAGGCTGTTAGGAGATGGGAGTATGATTTGAGGTTTCAAAGGATACACTCAATTGTGTATCGCAAAGTCAATGGTCTGGATAATAGTTTAGTTAGATTCCAGCCAGCGGGGCATGGGGAAGACAGGGAGACCAGTTCTTACTGACTCCAGCCTTACATGGTGAACGCAGTTGTGTTTATTTTTGTGTTTGTTTGGTGTGGATTTCCTGCTGCTCTGAATAGAGAGGGTTAGGCAGTAAGAAGCAGACCTGTTGTTTTTTTACATATTAAACCTCTCCTGCAGCAAAGATCCTAAACCAACTAGTTGCCTGCTGTCTTGCCTAGATTCCTGCCTGCCTCCGGCAGCACCCCAGCAGCCTCACGTCACTGTGGTTTCCGAGTCCGAGGTGGCCCTATCTTGGAAACCTGGAGAGAGTGAAGGAAGCTCCCCTATTCAGTACTATTCCGTGGAATTCATCAGGTGAGTTTGTATGTCACACCCAGAAGCCAAAGGTAGTGACCTCAGGTATTCTAGGCATGCTGGAAGCCTAGAGGGAGCATCGGCTCACAGCATGTGTGTTTAACAGATGACAGAGATGTGGAAGCCTGGGCCAGCATCTATCCCCCCTCCTCTTCAGTGGTGGGCCATCTGGTAAACCTGTCCTCACTCACCTGACCTCTTTCCCATTTCCCTTCCACAATTAGAGAGAAATCTGCCTGCATTTCAGGCTCGGAACTTGCCTCCCTGCCTTTGAAACATTGTCTTTGAAATAAATACTTGATGGTGACTTTTCTGGAGGGAGAAGGAATAAGACCTTTAAAAACAATTACAGTTCATTGTATTGGTATTGCCTTGGGCAAGTTTCTTGGTGTGGTTTCAGCATTCTTTGCTCTCATCACCTCTCCAGCCCCTTTTTATTCAGCTTCTCAGAGGGTACAAAGGTGATTAGAAGCTTTTCTAAGAGTTTAAAATGTGAAACAGGGCTTCTCAATGCTCTATGTAGTTTTGAGCAAAAGAACAAAAGGAGCCGAAGGAATTTCCATCTAAGGTCCATCCTCTGGACCCCAGTTGCAGTTGGAATGTGAGTTGAAGCACCGAGCTATTGAAATGAGGTGTGTGGAGTCAGTGTACCCTGCATGAGAGGCGAGGGGCTTGTCTGGGGCTGCCTGCTGCAGGGTCATGAAGGGACTTGCTCAGTACTCGGTCCCGGGGCTCTCTGAAGCAGGGACAGAGGATTCTGCCAAGATGTGAGTAGCTCCGCTCTGGTCCTTGACTTCCAGCTTATTCCTTGGTCGTGGGAAACACTTATTTGTTTGTCCAGAGAAGTTCTGCACCGAGTCTCTTCAATGCTTGAATGCAGAGCTTGTTTGTGGCTGGTTTGTGGAATTCCAAGTGGCAGGAGCTTGAAGGAAGATGAGGCAGTGATGTCTGGACTCCTGGGACTGTAAAGTCCAGTGGCAAGGCTAAATTCAGGGAGGACCAGATCATGTGACCTTGACAGTCTGTCTCCATCCATTTCTGTGCCACGCCTTCCCTTTCTTCCCATTCGCTGGCCTCATTTTCAGGAAGGCTCTTCCTATAGGTGGCAAGGTGGCCACCAGGCACTGAAGATGTGCAGTTGGCTTGTGCACCTCCCTGCTGGAAAAGGACCCATCAAAGTCTCCATGTTCACTCTAATTGGCCAGGCTTGGCTTCCTGTTTGTCCTCTGAGCCAATCAATGTAGCCAGGGAGGAGACCACACTAATTGGTCAGCCCATGTCATATTCTGAGCTCTGGAAGTGAGGAATGGCGGGTTGTTCAGACCTAGAGTACATGACTGAGAGCTCAAGATGGTGGAAATTGTGGTGCAACTAATGGAAAAGGGAAGAACATTAAACAAACAAAAGTTGCCTCTTATTAAAGCTCCAGGCCAATGCTCTTCCTTAAGGGAAATCTACAATCCTGCTGTTGAATAGATTTGGTAGACAAAGGGAGTAGAAAAGATTCTAATTCTGTTTTCAATAATAGTTAAAAGTATAACATAGGAAAGTCCTAAAACTTTAGCTTTCTTATGTACAAAAACTTAACATTTCTAATTTACCAGCAAAGCAAAATGTAATACTTCAAAATTTTGGGGAAAAAAATCAAAGTTTTTTTAAAGGTAGATGATATGTGTAACCCCTGGCAAAACTGATATGTGTAACCCCTGGCAAAAATGATGGTTATAGTATTCATTTTGCATTGAAGCATGCATTTTTTAACTTGTTTTAAGTCTGGCATTTTGATAGAAGGTAGAAATGACAGCTTGTAGCCTTGTATGTACAACTGAAAGGAGAGATATGAAAAATTCATTGGATTTTTTCATAAGAATTGGGGCAGCCGGCCCTGTGCCTGTCACTTCCCCTGCTGAGGCCTCCATGCCTCTCATAGTTTGGGGTCTCCCCAAAGCAAAGCCAAGACAGGGACTTGGGTGCAAACCATTTATTTTGTTTAGAAGCAGGGATGAGACACGAGGAAAGTGAGAGAAGGAAGGAGGACACGTCACCGTGTGTGACTCTAGCGCCTTCCATGGGCGCTTGATGCTGCTGAGATCCCTCTGAAGTGTGCAGAGTTCTTCCTCCGAAATGTCCCTATCAAAACGACAGGAGCCTGCTTCCTCCTCTGCTGATCAGGGTTTCTCCAGGGGTATACTTCTCACCTTCTAGGCCCTGCTGGCTGTGGGTCAAGGATGGCTCCTGGCAGGGAAGGAGCTGTGATAGGAGCGCAGCAGGTGCTTGAGGTTGGATGCGGGCCATGCCAGGAGGAGAGTCTGAGCTCACAGGAAGCTCTCTGTGCCACAGCTGCCGCCGAAATCAGAAGTGGGGGGACCTGGGAGCTGACATGCCCCCAGGCGTTGACGACAGTATCCTTAGCTGCAAAACATGGTACAATGTGGTTAGGAGAAACCAAGGAAATCACATATGAGGAAGAATTTGTCAACATTAAGAACCTAGAAAAGTGCCAGGTATATGTGGCTGTCCTGTACCTACATTTAATAATTATCATTTCTCTCCAGCAAAAATGCATTTGAACATTCTGAATTGTCTCTAACATTTGAGGGGTTTAGGCCCCAAATTCTTATGTATATATATTTTTAAATTTTTCATCATCATAACAAATTGTTACATATCTGCTTTTTCTGTTTATCTTGAAAAATATACTTTAATAATGCCCTGGAAAGCTAGCTTCAAATGTAGTATTACTGGATATTTTGGAGTTCCAAATGGAGTATGGTAGAATGGGGAAGCCAACTCCTCTATTATCTCTTCCAGAATATGTGACTAGTCATGTGACCTTATCTCAGCCCCCTCCATTTCCTCATCTGTAATGTCAAGTTCATGTGACCCTCGTTGCAGGGCTGCTGTGCATAGATTTCACAGTGTTTATACACAGTAGACATGCAATGTGTTTGTTTCCTTCCCACCATTATTTTCCTTTTTACAAAGAAAGAAAGTGAGACTCAGTTGCTGAGTTGCTTTGCTGAGACAATGACTAGATGGGGACAGGATTAAAATGGGAACTGAAGTTCCCTGACATCCAGCCCCGTGCTCTTTTTACACAACCCACATCTCTTCACGTCTGACCCACCTTCTGAGAGGGAAGGAAGTGTGAACGCAGCCCACCCGTAGTCCTGCTGGCCGAGGGCATGGGGAGCCTCAGCTCAGCTGCCGTTTGCTGTTGGACCAGAAAGAAAGCTTTCACAGCTGCTTGTGGCATTTACTGTTTGGCTGCAAGATAAATCCCCCGCATTCATCTGTAAACATCTCCGAGTCTCTCCCATTACAGGTGGGGCCTGAGGACATGTGTTTAGGGAGAGCTTTCTTGCGCTCTAGCAGGAGTTGCAATGAGCCTCAACATCTTCGGGGTGTTCAATCATTCTGTTTTCCCCAGAGAGGTCTGTTTAATGTTCAATATTGAAGTCCTTTTGCCCGGATACGGATAACCTCCTGCGTCTAACACCTGTGACGGGTCTCGCTGGGAGCCCAAAGGTTCTTGTTATATCCAAGAGGCAGGCCAAGGCTAAGAAATTGTCTAAATCAGTTTATGGCCAGTGGTTATCCTCAGATTCCAACCGTCTTCATATGAAGCTTCCATCTAGGTTCTGTCCTTGGAATTAGGTTCCGGTCCTTTCTCTGTCTTGGTAAGTACTTAGATAGGGTGTCCCAAATTTCACGCAAGATTTGAATTTTGCGTGAGCATTAACAACAACAACAAAAAAAAAAATAAAAGCCTAATTTTACTTGGTTTATTGAATCAGATTCTAATATCTGCTGCCCTTTGATTTCAATCCCTTCAATTTGATAAGCATTACCAAGTACCAATTATGGCCCAGGAGCAGGGACAATGAAGACCAATGAAGACCACGGCTTTGCGTATGTGCCAGCAAAGCCGTGGAGGCCATTTACCCGATGTGCTACTCTGTACATAACCCTATACTGTATACTTTATGAATCAATAAAAAATTTACAATTTTTAATTATAAGCCTTGTTTTCTATCAAAATTACTTCTTGCGTGAATTTTGGGACACCCTATACATCAGTTGCTCTTCTTATTTATGAAATGAGGATAATGGTATCAAAGGCATTGCTAGGAATAGTCTTTAAAAATCTTTAAAAATACTTAACTGGCTAATAAAAGATTAACCTGAGAAATTACACTAGACCAGAGTATGGTCTGACTGCTCATTGGCTAGTTTGATGATGTTTCAGGTAGACATTATATATTTATGATGCTCTCCAGAGCCCTGGACTTACAACCAAGCACATTTTTGTTCCTCATCCAGCTTCTAGTTTCCCCTAAAGTTGGCCCGAGGTTGTTCATTATCCTCCTTGCTAACAGTAGATTTTACATTTTTAATCGGTATAGAAAAGATTTGAAGAGGCAAATTCTAAGTAAGGCTGCAGGCTGTAACCTATTTTGCAGTGTTTTCAGAAATTTTACCCACTTTCTTAAAACAGAAAAATCGTGCATTCATGATGAAAGAGAACATTTCTAAAGTGATACTGAAAATTTATTTGTGGGCAGTGATGCTTAGCGTTTGTTAAAATAAGAACCAAGCATAAATATAGCTACCTATGTTTTGAAATATTTGGGCTATAAATGTCTGAGAAACTTTCCTCTCTCTGCCTAAGAATTTCCCCAGGGTAAGTGTCTTTCTCATCAGCAAAAAATATATGTTATGGTGGCAATAAAAACCAAGTCCTGGAAAAATATTCCTCACCCCTGATGTTCCAAATGGAAAACCATGCTTCACATACTAGTATGCTATCATTAGGCTGGTTAAAGGTGAAAACTAGTTTTCATTGAACTTACCTGTAGTTTTTCTGTAGTGTGACCTGATTTGTTAACATTGCTTCAGAGCTTTGCTATGTCAATTGCTGAAAGGGTAGATTAAAGTTTTCAGTAGCTGTCTTCAATAAAAATGTCTACCCCTGACTTTGCTGGTGTGCATGTGGGAAAGTTCACAATGTTTCTGTGTATATTTTAGGGGCACAGGGTCAAGAAATGCGGATCTCTGAATCTCAGCCTGAGACAGTTACACCAATCAATGGGAAGGAAAAGGGTTTCTTTCTTTTCCCTTTCACACTTTTCTGCCTAAATAATTCCCTGATCCCTTGCAGATGCCTTCCATCATGAAACCTGGGAAATTCATCTTCACAGAGGGCTGTTTCTAAGCTGACTTTCACTTGAGAATCTCAAGATCATGCCCCTCTGGGTGGTTTTTGAAAATTATTCACAAATTGACATTTTTGTCAAAAGTTGTCTGTCTTTCCATCCTACACTCTTTGTTCATGTACAAGTAACAAATGAACTTAGTTCCTCACAGAAAGTGACCCTGCATAGGCTGTTGCTGAAATGAGGACCCAGTCGGGGACTCAGAATGGGGGCTGGACAGATTCTGGGTTTTCCTTGAGTATTTTTAAGGGATGATGTGATTTGAGTTATGGTTGAGGTCACAGCCTAAGAGAGTTAAAAGAAGTTTCTCATTCAGGATCAAAACTTACAGTCCGATTATTGGTTTCATCTCTCAGCTTTAAGTTTGTCCAAATTTGGGATCAGAAGACAAACTCTGAGCTGGCTCCAATCCTTGGGACCAGTGGCTTGATTCCAATTCTCAGCTTCCTTACATATACTATAAGGCTGGGCCATTTGACCTCTGAAACCTGGTGACCCTGATTTTCCATTCTCAGGACAAAGGCGAGGCAGTGTACACTGGTGGCTTATGTGCAGGCTCTGGACCTAGGCTCTCTGGCCCAACCCTTGCCCCCACCACTGTTAAACCATGTGCTCTTAAGCGGATTATTTGTGCCTCAGACAGATGAATGGGGGTAACCATTTGCTCACCTCATCTAGTTGTGAGATTCAGTGAGTTGATACACATGACTTGCACAGAACAGCACCCGGCACATAGTAAGTGCCTCCTCTATACAAATTCTTCCTGTTGATGGATTCTGTGATCGGTCTGGTCTGCTTTTCTATAGAGCCATGTACTTTCTTGGCTAGAAATCTTTCTGCTTGCTCTTCTCTGCCAGGATTACTCTACCACCTCTTTGTCTACCCAGCTCTCATTCATCCTTCAGGACACTTGTGTAATGATCACTTCCTCCAGGGAGCCTTCCCTGAGCTTCTGCCCCTTCTTCAGGCTAGGTTAGGTATCATTTGACCTTCAGCTTTCAGCCTTCTCTCTTTATTTAGAAATTGGTTCAACCCAACCCAATGACAAGCAGAGTTTCCTTCTCTGTGGATAGAGTGGAGAAGGAAACTCTGCTTGTCATTGGGTTGAGTTGAACCAATTTCTAAATAGAGAAGGCTGAAAGCTGAAGGTCAAATGATACCTAACCTAGCCTGAATTTAATTTAATTTAATACCTAATCAGCCAGCATTTAATTTCGACAGTCATCACACTTGCAGTGAATTACTTGTTCAGGTCCATCTTCCTCACCGTGACATGCGGGCAGACTCCCTCCCTTCTGTGGAATACAGCACCTGGCGTGGAGTTAAACATACCACATGTCAGGCAGGGGCCGGCCAACATTTGGACACAGGCGGTCATGGGATTACATCTAGAGAGTGCCCATAACTCGCTGGAACCTGCGCAAGCCCCTTAGCCTCGCTGCGCCATACTTCCCTCCGCTGTCCATGGGGATGATGACAGCAGCGACCTAGGAAGGTTGTGCCGATGGAAGGGCGTCTGCAAGGAACGAGCAGAGTAGCTCCCGGGGGATTTAGTTTGTGTTGGTTCTTTTTCTCACCCTCAACCACGTGGAAATGGAGATGTATTTCCACATGGGCCACAGGGGATTCCATGAATCCTTTAGGGCTCATCTCAGAGGCCATGACAGAAACCGACATCCTGTGTCCCCCACTGCAGAGGTCAAAGCCAGACAAAACCCCCATACTCGTCTGTGCACCCACCCCGGAGCCCCCTCCCACACAGTGTTGTTTATTGCTTTTGTTTTCTTATCACGAAAAGAATATCAGGATGTGGTGAAGCTTCAAAGAACACCTAAGTGCACCAGCCTAACAGAAAGTCCTGCTCCGGGTTTATCTCATATTGAATGTCAGCTTGCCTTCTGGAACTCTCTATAGTATATGAGTGAACTGTCAGCTGTTTTCCACAGTATTTTTACTAGCATGTGTATCAGTAATCGGGCAAATGGCTGCAATACTTACCAGTGATGTAGTCTGGTGTGTTTTCCTGCCCTTAAAACTATAGAACTTACAATTTAAATAAGTTTTTTCACCATTAGTTAATTTGGGGAAGAATGGAGGAAAATCCAATTTCTTTGTAAGAAGCTATGCTTTTTGAGCCTAAGCCTTCTTGACCACCAGGAATAGCCTTAGAAATAAGTGAGAATGGTCTTGCTCGATGTCAGCTGAGGCTTCACACACAATTCCTTTTCCTTACCTTTGGTTTCCAAGTTGAAAATCTCAGGAGCACCTTGCAGGGGAGCCCGGCCCCAGAGTTCCTGGTGTGTCAAGGTCACCCTCAGGGGCTGGGTGGGAGGGTGATTCTGAGTGCCTTGCAGAATCTCACCATCTGTCCTTCCTACACATCGACCCCTGAACGCCCCAGCCCCTCCCACCTCGAGCACCTCTGATGTCATCCCTGGTCAGCCTGTGGCTGGCGACATTCACTGAGCTCTCCGGTAGCACGCAGGGGCCCTGTGGGAGCTGTAAATGGAAGTGTGCTCTTGCTCGCCTGGGACGAAATGCCCCTGAGTTTCCTTCTCCATTCTATCCGTCTGCTTGTCATTGCGTTGGGTTGAACCAATTTGTAATAAAGAGAGAAGGCTGAAAGCTGAAGGTCAAACGATACATTTTTTAAACCTGTGACTACTTTGTGGTTCTGGACTTTCCTCTGCAATTCATTTCAGTGCCGAGCGGCTCCCGTGACAGTGACAGAACGGAGGCTCTTTAAAGCGTCAGGTTCTTCTTACCTCTGTGTCGCCCCGGGTGATCTTGGGGATCATGCCTCTTCTAGAACAGGCTGCTGGCCTGCACGCTGCAGATCCTCCGGAGGCCCATGGATAGAATTCAAGGGGTCCCTGGACTTTGGTTGGACAAAAATTACATCTGTAGTTTTACCAAATCCAGTGCACTTTTTTAAAAAAATCTGAACATAGGCAATAAGCCACAGGGTTATTGATAATTGCTGAGACTTTGTCAGCATTAGAATCCCAGATGTTTTCTTACCCCATTACATGTTGCACACATCCCCAAATACTAGTCATGCTCATCACTACTTTAAAATTATTGTAGTAATTAAATCTGTTGTGAGGTATTGTTATTTAATGTATTAATAAGGAAGTACATAGACTATTAGTATATCATAATTGTTTTATCATTGTTTTCAATATGATTGGCTTTCCTTGGTGATCCTATGTATGTCATTTTATTCATTAAAAATATTTTGAGCCTGGCCAGCGTGACTCAGTGGTTGAGCATCAGCCTGGGAACCAGGAGGTCATGGTTCGATTCCTGGTCAGGGCTTGATCCCCAGTAGGAGGTGTGCAGAAGGCAGCCAATCAGTGATTCTCTCTCATCACTGATGTTTCTATCTCTCTCTCTCCCTTTACCTTCCTATCTCTCTTCAATCAATAAAAATACATTAAAAAATATTTCGAGAGAGGGCTTAGATGCTTCCTCAGACTATCAAAGAAGCACAAACAAGTTTAAAGATTGCTGTTTCGATGCCCAGCTGGCGTGGCTCAGTGGTTGAGTGTCAACCCATGAAACAGGAGGTCTCGGTTCGATTCCCGGTCAGGGCATATGCCTGGATTGGGAGCTCCATCCCCATTGTGGGGTGTGCAGTAGGCAGCCAATTAACGGTTCGCTCTCATAATTGATGTTTTTGTCTCTCTCCGTTCCTCTCTGAAATCAATAAAAATATATTTTAAAAAATAAATAAAGATTGCTGTTTCATGCCAAGGGTTGTACAACTCTTTCTCAAGGGTCAGATAGCAAATATTTTATGCTTTGCCAGTTATCTGACCTCTGTCTCCACTATTCAGCTCTGCCATTGTAGCAGGAAAGCAGCTATCGGCAACTAAACAAACAAGCGGGGTTGTGTTCCCCTAAAGCATTACTTATACAACCTGGCAGCTGGCTGAAGTTCGCTACCCCTGGTTTAGGGCATCTTGTTATTCCTAAGCTGAAATTCTAAAGATGTTTCAGTTCAGCTCAACCACCCTTCATCTGACACCTACTATGTGCCTGCGTCCATCCAAACACATACTGGGAGTACCTGCCATGAGCACATTGTACACAGAGTTGCTGTTGCTCTGTCCTCCTCCACCCAAAGATGCTCTCTTCCTTTTCAGTTATCCAAACTCAAATACATCCCAAGCCTAACTTAAGTTCTTCCTGGTCCTCATAGACTTTCCGCAGGATTTCCATTCACAGTGACCCATTCAAATAGAGCTCTTGAAATATGTGATGCACTGGCTTCCTACTGATCCTTAGATGTATTATCTCCCAATTAGATTGTAAACTCCCTAAGAACTATGTTTGTAGCTCCTTGAGCCCCCAGAGTGTAGCTTCTGTGATGGAAGCCTCGTTGATAATCATTAATCACTTGCCAATTGACTAGACCATGGCAGCTGCCTACTGGGTTTGATGGTACCGAGAAAAACAGTTGTCCACGAAGGGTGAGGTTGGCAATGGGAGAGGTGTTTAAAATGCCAAAAGAAAAAAGGAATGAAACAGAAAAATATATCACCTACTGATTGTGCGCCTTTGGATAAATTATTTCCTTCAGTGTCCATGTGGGTCAAATGTGAGCCTCCACTAGACAAGTGACTCTTAAAGCTGCTGAGAATCTGATGAAAGCTGAGAACACTTTACTAAGAAAAATACAATGATGTTCACACATAAGAGCCCACATGCACTTTCTGAGAGCCTTCAGGCACCTGGGCGAAATGATCTCTAAGATGCTGATAACCAGGTTGGATGCTACATTGCCAGGGGTCATGCTTCTTCCCTCCCCAATGTACCAGTGAGTGAGTCTTAATTACTTGAGTCAGCTGATTGGGATTTGAGTAGCCCCTGCCAACACCTTGCTTGTGCCCCCGAACTCCTCTGCCCAGCCACCTGCAGAGGTGCCCGCTGGTCCCTGGAGATGCAGGACCTGACCCAGCCCTCGCCCACTCTTTGGAAAAGTGCGTCCAATGCCCATCTGCTGGCAGCTGCCCATCTTTACCTGGATGGCAGCACATTCTTCGTCTTCTTCTCTCCCTCTCGCCTTTTCACTGTTGGGGAATTGGCAGGGAGAGTTGCTATGGTGATTTGACTGGCAACTGTGCAGTTGAATAAAATAATTTCCTTTAATTAAAAAAGGAAGCTGTGGCTGGAGGGAGATCTAAGACAATAGTTTTGCCTAGTTGTCCCTTTCTCAACCTCCCCTTTGCACTGCTGTACCTGGAGAGACTCAGAACATTTAAATGCAAAGCCCATGAAAAGCGGAGGCCAGATGGTAAAGGTTTTGAACTGGTATTCAGGCTGCGTGAGCTGTCCTCTCACTCTATATAATGAAATGAAAGGTTAATGATTTTAATCTCTTATTTGCTGAAAACATAGCTTTCTTTCCTGCATTAAATGAACGAATACAAACTAATCGCCCTTCCCAGGGAGGGGGTGTAATTTTTACGGACGATGGTGGCAGATAGTCGGGTGAACAATGGCATCTGAGAGCAGTTACAGGTCATTTCCTCTGGAAATGCCAGAGGGAAGCTTGGCAGAGACCAACAGGAAAGAAATGTTGCATCTTTTTCTGATCTTACTTTTAGGGCATTCCTGTGGCTTTCCTCTGAAGTGGTTTTATTAATTTTAGTTTGTAAATGTGTTTCCTTCCTCTCTTTTCCTCTTGTGTGACAGCGTTAGTTTACATGAGAAGTCCGTCTTTAGGGAGAGGGTACCAAGGAAGAGAAACCGGCCCTGCTGCCTCCAGTGGGCTCGCTGCTCCCCTGCGTGGATTCCTGTGAGAAGGACCCGCGTCCCGCGTGGTTCAGGGTTCGGGATCTGGAGAAGGGGCCACACGCAAATGAAAGAGACGAGACAAGAAATAATAATTTGGAAATATTGGGGGCCAGGCGGGCAAGCCCAATGCAAGAGAAAGGACTTCCACTGGTGCCCAGGTCTTGCCAGCCTTTTATTCAACTTTGGATACACATCCAGCCCTTAGGCAGGCAGGTAACTGCGGTAACAGACAGACGATCTTAAAGGTCAGTAAATATTAGAAGGATTTACTCTGAGACTATTTGGTCAGGAAATAGCTTGAGCCCCCATTGTCTGGACTAAACAATCGGTGCATAGCTCTGGCCCTTGCCAAGGGCTCAAGGTTCACCAGCGTTCCGGCTCCTTGTTTATACTTCTCTGCTAGTGAAGACAACGGCTGGCTTCCCACAACAAACCACTCTGCACAGTGAGCCTGAGGAGGCTTCTTTTCCTGGGCCTAAGGGCTCCATTTCACCTTGTTAGAGAAATCTATGTATCATCTGAGCATTTCTTTCAGCAAAATGAGTCTCTATTTCCATGCCCAATAAGTTCATAACGGACAAACATCAGTCTATTTTGCTTCCTGCCTTCTTCTAAACACCTGTGAGCAGAGGTGTTTAACAATAGAGCACCGGAGAGGTGACCAGGCAGCAAGCTAAAGGGTGGAGACTAGCCCCCAGCCACTGTCCCCCCAGGTTTTCATCCAATACCAAGGGTCTTCTTAGTCTAACTTTCCCCCATCAACCCAAGTTGGCCTCACCATTCATCCGCTGTGACCTCTGGCAAGTGACGTACCTGTTAATGCCTTAGTTTCCCCTGTAAAATGGGGGAGGGTGTTTAATGTTATTACCTGCTGCATAGGGTAGTTTGAGGAAATAAATGAATTAAGTTGGAACCATGTTTCGTCCGGTAGTGTCCCCTTACTCATGGTTTTCCTCTCTGCGGTTTCTGTTACCTGTGGTCAACCAGGACCCAAGAATATTACACTGAAGATTTCAGAACTAGACATTTCATACATTTAAAATTGTACAGTGTTCTGAGTAGCGTGATGAAGTCTCCCACTGTCCCATTCCGTTCCGTTGGGGATGCTATTCACCCCTTTGTCCAGTGTCTGCACGCTCCCTATGCTACCTGCCGGCTAGTCATTTAGGAGCCGTCTTGGTTATCAGATCAACTGTTGAGACGGGTGAGAAGGGCAGTGCTTGTCGTTAAGTCAGCCTTATTTTACTTACGAATGTCTCCAACGAGCAAAAGCAGTGATGCTGGCAGTTGGGATATGCCAGAGCGAAGCCATACAGTGTTTCCTTTAAATAAGAAGGTGAGTACAAGACATTTGAGAGAGAGAAACCACATTTACATAAGTTTTATTGCACGTATATTGTTATAATCGTTCTATTTTATTATTCGTTATTCTTGTTCAAATGTGCCTAATTTATAAAGTAAGCTTTATCAGAGGTATGTACGTAGAGGAGAAAACAGTATATCCAGGGTTCAGTACTATCTATGGTTTCAGGTACCCACTGGGGGAATACTGTACTTCCTAAGAACTTGATAAATGGTGACTATTATTAGCTATTAACACAGAACCTCCACTCCAGGTAGGCCACCCTCACTGTCCTCCTGTCACCCACAGTCCTTCCCAAGTGTCATCTTGCAGCTCTTATTACCCAGCATGCTCTGTTCTCCCACCAGCTGGGACGTCCGCACAGAGCAGCACAGTCTGGTAGAAATGCAATGTGAGTGGTATGGAAGTTGAAGTTTTCTAATAGTGGCATTATAAAGGTAATAAGAAATACGTGAAGCTAATTTTAATAACATATATTAAACCAGTACATCCAAAATATCATTTCAGTATGTAATCAATGAGATACTGTACATTCTTTTCTTCCTTTAAAAATCCAGTGTACATTTTACCCTCACAATACGTTCTAGCCCTATTTCAAGTGCTGACCAGCCAGATGCTGGTCGACCCCAGTGATGTGTGCAAGTCCCTTAGATAATGGCTAACACGTGCTGAGAGTTAACAATGGGACCAGGCACCCTGCTGAGGATACAGATTTTATTTCATCTTGACCACAGCCCTCTTAGAGAAGCACTCCTAGTGCCCCATTTTACAGATGAGGAAAGAGAGGCTTAAAGACGTGAAAGGCAGCTGGCAGGATTTGAGCTGCTCCGTGCAGCTCTGCTTGTACTGTCACCCTCTGGGTGCTGCCTCCCCAGTGGGTGCTGCCTCCCCAGTGGGTGCTGCCTCCCCAGTGGGTGCTGCCTCCCCAGTGGCCGCTCTGAGTGAGGGTCTGCGTGCTGGGAACAGTTCTGCAGTTTGACTCAGAGTAGGAAGACTGGGCATGAACAGAATCTGCCTGGTTTTCCCGTGGCGATTCCTACAAGTTAGTCACCCCATAAAACGTTTATTTGTTTATTTTGTGAACAGACTGTGAGCCCGCGGAATCTGAGCTCCCCTGACCTCCGGGAATGTGGCTGTCAGGGGAAGCTGGTCTAGGAAACATCTGCAGGACAGAGCCTGGAGACGATCCCCGCGGGGGATGTTTGCGCATGGCCAAGGCCTGCGAGGGAAGGCGGCTGCTCCGTACAGGCTGCTCCTTACATGGCGTTTAAACACCAGCCCTGTAAAGGACCTGCCTGCTTTTATTGTCAGGGACTTAAAAACGACGGCCTATGATTGAAAACCAAGATGGGTCTCAGATAGGGACCGTCCCCTCTCGTTTGCACAAGCGTTGCTTGCAGAGTTGCTTGCAGAGCGCCTTTCCTCCACCGGGGGAGGTGGGGTGGGGGGTGGAGGGTGTGTCAGGGGGGCTGACCATGCTTCTTGCTCATCTTGTTCTTTCCTCCATCAAGGCCAGATTTCGACAGCAGTTGGTCCTTCATCCAAGAGCGGATCCAGATGGACTCCATGGTTATCAAGGGCCTCGATCCGGACACGCTCTACCAGTTTGCGGTGAGAGCCATGAATCCCCACGGCCGCAGCCCGCGCAGCCCGCCCAGCCACACCGTCCGGACCTCCCGTGAGTACCCGGCCCTGGGAAGGACACGCAGCCACAGGGCTAAGGTCGCCTCCTGAGGACCTACTAAGTGCCCTGCGGAAGGGCAGCCAGGGCTGGGCCTCCCTCGGCCTTTCCTGCGACCGTTTCCCAGCCCCTTGGAAGCCCTTTCAGCAGGGATTCGGGCTGTTGCTATGGACACGGGGTCAGCGGAGGGTTTATTTTTGCACCGTCCTTGGGGAGTGTGAGGTCAGCTTTCTTTCACGACCGCAGGAACAGAGCGCATGCCACGGCCTCCCCACACTTTTTATCCTTTGAGATAATGGGTTCGTTTTAAAATCACAGGGTTTAAAATAACGCTCCCAGACTCTTCGGGGCCAGTGTTCGCTTGCAAATCAAGGCCGCCAGGTAAGCCAGGCCCTCGGAGGACGGTCAGGGAGAACCAGAGGAGTCGCTGGTGTGCTGACACCTACGGGCACAGATGGCAGACGATCCTGTGGGTCCCAGCGCCTCTCCGGGCTGGGGGCGATGGGCGATGGGCAGATCTGCTGGGCGGGGCTTGGTATCTAGCAGATCTGCTGGGTGTTTTTTCAAAATGTCAGATTAAACTCTTATTACACAGTCTATAGTTTAAGGAGCTCCCCCATGATGGATTCAGAAGCCACTTCAATGACTTAGCCCTCCTTGCCAATCCCTGCTTAGAAATCTTTGTCTTTTGAAAGTGGGGGCACATGTACCTACAGCTGGGACCCTGTGTAGCGGGGAGGTCTCAGAACTGAAACTTTGAAGACTGTCATCTTTTCAGTTTTGCCAGTAAATTCCTTCAAGTTTCTGTCTGAAGAGCCCTGCTGTCCCCTGAGTCCCCTGTCCCCAGGAAGGCAGCCTGCCCCACACTGCCCGTTGGCTTTCCATTGGCCGGTGCAGAGCCCTAGTTCTATTGGTTAGTGCATCTGAATAACCTCCTCCCCTCTCCTCACAGGACACCCACACAGCTGACTCCCAAGGTCACGGCTCTTATCAGAGGTGGAGAGTCACCAAGTCCTAGGGATGTGGGCTCTTCTGAGAACAGCCCTTAGCCTAACCTTGGGTGTCAGGCTTCTTCCTTCAAAATGAACTGTTGGGGGATTTGGAGATGTGATGAGGACACACACCCCTACATACACAATAACGATGATCACCCAATAACTGCTAGACTCCTCTTCCTCTTGAGAGTTTAGGAGCTAAAACTCCCCAGGCGTATGGCCAGGAATGAAGCACCTTCTTCCTAGAAATGTCAACGATTCTATCTCCAACCCAAGGAGGGCCTCCTTCCACTCCTGCTGGCTGACATCTGTGCTATACTCTTTGGTTAAACTTTGTGCTGCCTGGCCCAAAATTGGGGTAACAGGGGCCTGACAAGCCTCAGCCTTAGATCTATCTGACTGTACTTTGAACGTGTAGTTTGTCTTTGTGTAGTTTGTCTTTACGACAAGCTAGGCAGTCACACTGTGTGCTCACCCCACTCTGCTCCCATGCTGTGAGCTGACCCACACTCACCTTCTTCCTTCTGTCCCTAGTGTCTCCTTCTCCACAGAGACAGACACGAGAAGGATGAGATGGCCCTGGATGTGGGTGTGGACATCAGAGTCGGGGGAGGGGATGTGGGTTAGGGCATCCCTCAATCTTTCTCTTATTAAACTGAAGCATGGTTCTGGTCTTGGAGTTCCTGATAATCATTGCCCCCTTGGTGGATCCTGATTTGTGGATTAAGTAGGATAAGGTATATGAAAGAACTTTACAGATGTGTAGTGGTTTTTTATTGAATTTATTGGGGTGACACTGGTTAAAATTATACAGGTTTCTAGTGTACAGTTCTACAATACATCATCTGTATATGGTATTGTGTGTTCAGCACCCCAACAGATACGTAACGTTTCATTACAATTGGTCTCCTGTGTGAAGTAAAATGTTATCATTTCAAAGTAACTGTGCACAGGGGAGGTGCTGCCTCAGTGAAAACTCTCAATCATGAAATAGTCTTAAATAAATATAATTTAACGGCTTTTACATATATACAGTTACTCACATCAGGAAAACAGAAATAGAATTTCTTAGATGGCCTAATCACGGACACTAAGAATGTACTGTAATCTGTATTTCAGTTGTTTTTTTTTTCCTCATGATCCCTTCCAATGTTTTAGAGACCCCTGTGGTTCCGGCACATTCACACTGCTTATTTGCTTTTCGTTTAGACTGTTATTTTGTTTCCCAAACCCATTTTCCGATATATAAAATCTAATTACCGAGGAGCACTTATTTGGATCACAATAGATTCCGGATATCAGAGCTACCGCTGTGAGAGTCTCCTGTGAGCCAGACACCACACTGAGCACGTTACCCGGCAAACCCCATACTAATCCTCACAAACAACCTTGTGCTGGCGGAATGGTGTCCCTTCCCATAGGTTTTTACACGTGGAGTTTTTGAAGGGTTGTGGATTTTGCCAAGAATAAAAATTACAAAGCAGGATTTGAACTAGGGTTTGGCTGCCTGCAAAGCCACTTCCCTGAGTGAGATTCAAATTAAAGGTGGTTCTTATTCTCCTAATGCCAATAGCATGAGGATGGTAAGGTCACCAATTAAACAAAATGGACTGAGGAAGTTCTGGCAGCACAGGACAAACCTAAAAGATTTTTTTTTTTTTCATTGAAAACTTGTGAGGTAGCCCTGGCTAGTGTGGCTCAGTTGGTTGGGCAACGTCCTGTGCACCAAAGGGTTGCTGGTTTGATTCCTGGTCAGGGGTTGCAGGCTCAGTCCCAACTAGGGAGCATGCAGGAGGCAGCCAATTGATGTTTTTCTCACATCAATGATTCTCTCTCTCTGTCAAATTAATTAAAAAATATTTTAAAAACATGTGAGGTATACTGTACATCCATACCAGCCTGAATTCACCCAGTATTCATCAATATAGCCCCGGGATGTTGCAGCCTTGCAGCCAGCAGCTCTTCTGATTGGTTAGATCCTAGTCCAACCAGTGGTAAATCGTTTGAACGTGGCCTTGAAGGAATTTATGAGAACCGTATTTCTACCTGTTGGGTTTTCCCACTCACTGCTCCTCTTCCTCCCCACCTCAGGGTCCTTCATACCTGGTTGTTTTTTGTTTTTTTTTTGCTGTGATGCCCATTTTGCTCCCTAAACAGTGAACTTCAGTACAGAATGTTCAGGTTGACTACTGAGGCAGAGTGCCCAATGGGAACCTTAGATCCCACCCTGGACGCAGCCAATCACTGGACTTCTCTTGCCTATTTTTAGCCTACGCCCTCCTCCTTCCAAAGGAAAAATAACACTTCCGCTCTCTTACTAACAAGCATTGACTTCCCGGGACCTATTAATGCCAGACCCTATTAGCAGCTTAATAGCTCAATGGGGCCGCTGGTAGATCTCAGTTGCTTTTGTGTCAGTGGTTACCGAAAGCCAGGGCCAGCGTTTTCCTCCGTTAGCGCTCAGCCCAGTGAGGAGGGAGGAGGGTTTTGAAGGCTTCACTGGAGTGTTGCTAGGCATCCCCAGCATCCCCATCTTAGCTCCACAAAGTCACTGTACAAGGACGAAGATCCTAGGATGCTTTAGTGTCCGTGTTTTCAAATGAGAAATGGAGCATTTCACTGGCCTTGACCGGTAATGATGCTACCTGTGTTTACGCCCATCCTTGTACTGGAGACTGTCCTCCCAGCACCTGTTCTGTTAGGAAACACAAAGGCCAAGGTCACGGTCCGGTCCCTCACCCTATCCTGCTCGATTTTTTCAGGAATACCAACAACCTTATAATTTGCCGCAGTGTTTCATGGCATTCTTTTATCGCCATGATTGATTTTATAGGTTAGCCGATCAGAACAGAGAGCCCTGTGGAACCTCACCGACATGGGCCCACGCGTGGCTTGGTGGGACATGTGTTCGCCCCACCAGGCGGCCACTTAATCTCTGGGAGCCAAGAAGGATGGAGCGAGAATACAAATGTGAACTATAAGTAATAGAAAGGGCAGAAGTCAGAAAGCGTTTTATTTTTACCAAAGACACATGAAATGAAATGAAAAACAACTCACATGTGTGACCAGCTTTAGGATGATAACAACCTTCCCTGAAAGGTTATCTCATCCTGGCGCCCTAAACCACTTAAACTCTTGTGTTCTATGCTCACGATACAGTCAGAGAAGGGAAATGGGTGCCCTCAGGGCAGTGCCCAGTAAAAGGTGTTATTTTCTTCCTATCAAAAGTTACTTTTCTCTTCCCCACCTGGGGGCGTTTGCACCCTGTTTTCTCTGCTGGAACTCGCTCTCCCCAGATCCTCCCATGACCACCCCTCAGGCAGGCTTCCCTCTCACTGTTACCCCGGCCCCATTTCCTGCTTGACCTACTCTGTAGCCCTTTCACTGCCTGAAACTATTTATTATCTGTATCGACCCTCCGTATAAGCTCCAACTGGAGTTGGAATGCCTTGTTCAAGGTTGTGTTCCCAACACCCTGAGCAAAGCAGGAGCTCAATAAATATTGATTGAGTGCGTGAACGGCTGAATGTGACTTAACACAGGGGCTCCTTTTAGGGGCCGGATAACTTTCCACTGCTACTGTCTGGGGAATTCAGAGGAGATGGGAGGAGAAAGCTGGTCTAGAAACCTTTGGGTTGCACCAAAGGCAAAGTTTATAAGCAAAGTCGAACTCCCAGAATTGTGAAGTGACACCAATAGAAACAAAGTAAATAAAGGAGGGAGGGAGGACAGAAGGACGGACAGGAGAAAGCGAATCCCTGGGGACTGAGTTCAAGGCCATAAAGGTGGCAAAGAGGTTTGAGAGAAACCCCGGCAATCAAGAGTGTAAGTGAGGAAGAGAGACACTTTCTAACCAAGCCCCTGTTTTGCTCCTGTGCTATGTCTTGACCATTAAAATAAGCTTTATCATTTCTACACTAAATTTCCCCTCTAGTCCTAATAGGTCTGATTATGGTCTCAGAGCCTCAGAGATCACATAGGGAGGTGGGAGAGATGCCTGGTTTGTTTGGCTTTTGCTGTATTCACCCCACAATCCAATTTCTTCAACAGTTTGAGAAACTCCTTCTTCTACTGAACTGAGACAAACCCAGCCTGGCTCAAAGCAATCAAATTTCTACACTAACCCTGACTCCACAATGTCCCCCCCCCACCCCCCGCCGTCGTCCCCACCCTCACCCCACTTTTCTTCTCCCTGCCTTCCTTACTCAGACATCGTTCTTCAGGGGTTGCTGGTTGTGTGTCTGTTTATATCCTGTGTCCCACAAGTGTCCATGTGTGAATCTGGCATTACCCAGTCTTGCTCTGAGCTTTGGGCCCTTGTTTGTAATTGCCTTAACATCTCCCCAGAGACCAGCTCCGTTCGCTCGGGCTCCTGGGTAGATGTTGTCACTAAGTAGACACAGAGTAGACGTCCTCTCTCCTGGTGACGAATGAGAGCTTCTGAATTGGCTGCAGCCGTGAGCAGAGGGGGAGGAAGTGGGGACAGAAGGTGGTGGCAGGCTCTGGTGGGGGAGGGGGTAGGAAGCAATCAGAGAGGGACTGGGTTTTAGGTGGTTGGTTAGTATCAGAAAGCTGCACATTTGGTCAGACTGGTGTGGCTCAGTGGTTGAGTGTCGACCTATGAACCAGGAGGTCATGGTTTGATTCCAGATCAGGGCACATGCCTGGGTTTTGGGCTCAATCCCCAGTAGGGGGCGTGCAGGAGGCAGCTGGTCGATGATTCTCTCGCATCATTGATGTTTCTATCTCTCTCTCCCTCCCTCTTCCTCTCTCTGAAATCAATAAAATCATATTTTTTTCTTAAAAAGAAAAAAGAAGGTTGCAGATTTAAAAGACATCAGAGAATCCAAACTGCAAGGCACAATAAAATTTTATAACTCATTGTGCAAGCACATCCTGGATCAGCCAGAAAGGGGGTGGGGGAGAAAAACCCCAGAGTTAGTGTGTACCGCTGTTTTAATGTGTGTGTTTGCTTTTTATTTTTGACCTCCCACAAAGAACCATTCACTTAGACGAGGGGCAGCACATTTTTCTGAGGAGGGCACGATAGTGACTCTGTTGGGATTTTCAGGCACCTCTGCATGGAAGCAGCCACAGACGATAAATAATGTGTGTGCCCATGTTCCAATAAAACTTTATCAGTGGACACTGAGATGTATATTTCATATGGTTTTCATGTGTTACAAAAGATTTTATCTTTTTAAACCCTTTTTTCAACCATTTAAGAATGTGAAAACTATATTTTTGACTCCTGCATTGTTAAATGATTAAAGAAGACAATCCTATATAATAAAGGGCTAATATGCAAATAGACTGAACGCCAGAATGACCAGTCGCTATGATGTGCACTGACCACCAGGGGGCAGACGCTCAATGCAAAAGCTGCCCCCTGATGGGCAGTGCTCTCCCACAGGGGGAGCACTGCTCAGCCAGAAGCCCTGAGCCAGGCTCACTACTGGTTAGCGCACCAGTGGTGGTGGTGGGAGCCTCTCCTGCCTCCACAGCAGCACTAAGGATGTCCAACTGATGGCTTAGGCCTGCTCCCCATGGGGGACCTCCCCCCAAGTGCAAGAATTTTGTGCACCCAGGCCTCAAGTTTAGGTGATAAAAGCCAAGTTTATCCCACACTGCCTGGAGCAGGCAGTCTCCATTCTCAAAGGTCCCTAGAACTGGAAGGAAGCTGGGCAGAAGCAGGGAGCTTACAGGATAAAGAACAAGAGAGGGAGAAGCAGGAAGTGGCTAAGGAAGGGGGAAATCATGCATTGCTGAGCTGGCTTGGCGTTTGCGGATTGGCTGGCACACAGCCGGTGGCTCTGGTCCAGCGGAGCATCTGCAGGGACCCTGAGCGTGCGTTTGCTGGGGTGGCGCCCGGCAGGAGCGGCTGCATCTTGGGTCGTGACCTTTCAACAGTACAAAGCAGGTGGCAGTCAGATTTGGCCTCTGGGGCGTCGTTAGCTGAACTCAGGAGGGTCTCCAGGAAATGAGGGGAATCCTCTTATGGGTAGCAATTTTGCCAAACTTGGAAGGAATCAGTTCGTGCATATGAATGAAATTGTCACCTTGAAAGGTATCCCTGCAATTCACACGCATGTTCTCACACAAGTATCAGACCTGGAGAGCCTGCGAGCCAAGGGTTTTCAGGCAGGTCTGTGCCGCTCTTGCAGCCAGGAGAGGAGCGGAGGGAGAGCTTGCTTCCTCGGCATTGCTCCAGGAGCTTGGAATAAGTAGGCCCATAAATCGGCGAGCTCGTGGATTTGTAAATCTTCGGAAGGTGAGACGAACGAGGAGACGGAGGAAGAACAAGTCGTTTGTTTTGCTCAGCGCCTCGGCAGTCTGCATTCTAAGTGTGCAGCTCCACGCAGACATAACTTCGGGTCTCACTTTGCATCCGGGCACGCTCACAGCCCTCGATTCTGCACGTGCTGCAGCCTCCACGCGTGTAAATCTGGGTGACAGCCTGTTCCCACACTTTATTGGCTCTGAAGGAAGTGATTCACTTTGCTGTTTAAACGCCGGCTACCTGTTTCTTGCTCCTCTGAGGCCTTCTACGTCTTCCATCACCAGGCAGTTACTTAGAATCGGTACACCGAGATCTTACCCCCTCTGGCTAGCTAGGGGAGAGAGACTAAGGCAAATGGGAAGCAAATATAATTTCCCAAACAAAAGGCACTCGCGGTGCTCGGGGTCAGCCGCAGCCAGCAGCCGCTGGGTGGACCGCATGCTTACTCCTCCCTGTCTCAATGGATCTGTACACATTAATACGCTGGCGTGAGTTCACACAAGCGTTAACGATTTTTCCTTTGTTTCCGTCCATTTTCTTGTCAGCCATTTTGTTCTCTTTCTCTTGGACTCCTCATTCCATGGTTAATCGTTACTGCCCTTCCCGTGGGGGCACTTCTTGCTTTTCCACAATCCTCCATTCGGATGTTGTCTTAGCATCTCAGCTCCTGGGTCACTTAGGTTCTCAGATGGGCCACAGTCCTGGGTTAGCTCAGAGAAGTTATAGGGAATCGGCCCAACACAGCGAGAGACGTCCGGGGTGGGGGTGGGGCGCACAGTGACAGACATATGGGAGGACACAGTGAGAGATGCACAGGAGGGACACAGGCCTGCTGGCCAGGTCAGCTGGATCTCATCCAATTTGCAGCCAAACGTGGAACAAATAGGTACAAACATGTCCAGGTCAGAGACAACCCTGGGAGAAGAGAAGGCTTTCCTAATGATCTCAGGTGCCACCAGGCTCCTGGCAGGAAACAGAGGCACGCGCAGCTGGGTCATTTGAAATGAGTTTAGCGAAGAGACTATTTGCACAAGTTCTGACAGACGCCAGGAAGTCAAGAGGAAGCAATTACCAGCTTCTGGAGACAGACAGGGAGGGCCATCGGGCAAGGGCTGTGACTTTTGGACACGTGTCCAGTGACAATCTCTTAGGATGGAGGTTGCTCTGACTCATTTTCCTCCCTTCTCCACCCTCCTGTGGGGGCTTTCCGATGGGCAGAGCACAGTGGGAGCCAGATAGGTCAGTCTCCGGAGGCCCAGGATGGAGTGGAGAAGAGGAGGGTGGCTCTGGGGGCATCGGCAATAGTATCATCTCCTATAGTAAGAGAATGGTGCCTTTTATGTGAGTTCCAAAACCATGAATCATGTTTTGGTCCTTCACTCTTATAGACTTAGGCATAGACCTTATCTCATTCATCTTTGCCTGTTGAGCATATTACAATGAACGTAGGACATCGTCAGAGCTCACAATCGCATGCTGTTGGTTGAGGGTTTGTGAACTCAGAGCTGGGAAGGACTGCCTCGGTCAGCCCGTGAGGAAGCAGGCCCGAGTGACCCCGCAGCCTTCTCAAGGTCACCCCGGGGCAGGTCCTGGGCAGAACCCAGGCTGCCATTCCCTTGTGAGGAGGATTCCCACTTTCTAAAGAATCAGTCCCCACGATATTTTACACCGTGTCCATCAATTCTTCCAAACTAATATTTAGTGCCTACTGTGTGCCAGGCACTGTTTCAGATGCTGAGAATTCAGCCGTGAACAAGACTGACAAAAGGAACCCTGACCTCACAGAGCTCACGTTCTAGCCAGGTGGACAGACAGAGAACAGATAAATCTAAACATGTAGATAGCATGGCAGAGGGAGAAAACAAAACAGGGAAGGTGACGGGCAGTCAGAGAAAGCCTCCTGAGAAGGTTACATTTGAGCCAGAAGAACGGGGTGGCCTCTCTGGATAGATCCTGGATCAATTATCTTCCTACCTAGCCAGCCAGCCAGCCAGCCAGCCAGCCAGCCCTTTGTGGGAGGAGCATTGCAGGCAGATGCCAGGTCCTGACGCAGGCGCATCCCAGGGCGGTCCTTGTTGGGGGGGGGGGGGGGGAGGTCTGTGTGGCCAGATTGGTAGGTCCTCCGAGGTAGAAGCGTGGAAGGAGATGAGGTCACAGTTGGTGGTGGCTGATTAGGACCTAGGAGGCCACAGGAGGCCACTGGACTTTGCTCTCACTCAAGGAGAGATGGGAAGACTGGCAGTTGGATGGAGGGGTGGAGGGAGGCACTTGATCAGGTTTCAGCAAATTCCCTCTCACTGGTTTGTGAAGACAGGACGCCAGAGGGGCAGGGGCAAGAGCAGGGAGCCCAATGAAGGAAGCCGTCCTAATAATCCCAAATCAGAAATAGCTTTTTTGTGGTCTCTATATAGAAAACGTAATCCATACTTATTATTAGAAAAAAAAGTACAAACAACATACAAAAGTGCAAAAAATAAAAACTATGTCTGATCTCAGCATCCTGGCATAACCGCTACTCACAATTTGATATATAATCTTCCAGAATCGTTCTTAATCTAATGATAAGGTCATAGTACATGCGTACTTTTTTGTATAACAAAATGCTATCTATGTCTCTGAATATAAGTAAATACAGGCCTAACACATTAATTTTAATAACCATGGTGCATTCCATTATAAAGCTCTACCCCATTTATTTACTAATTCTTTATCGATGGGCATTTAGCTCGTTTCACTATTGCACGCAGAGCGGGGCCGCTCGGCGGTGTCCTGGTTTGTCCTTTGGCTTGTCCAGGTTCTTATTTCCCCTTTCGCTATCTCCACGGTGCACAGTGGGTCAGGATGGTACCTCTCTCTGCTTTTATTGATGGAGGGACTAGTGTGCACAGCCATTGGCAATGTGGATGGCATTTGACACCACGTCTCTTACCTGCTAGCCTAACCTTTAGTATTTTGATAAGTACTATCCGTAGTTAAGCACACGTTTGAGAATTGTTTTTTACCAGAAGAAAAAAGCCATCTGCTATGAGGACGAAACTACCCATTGTTTAAGCTCGGGTCTCCTATTGGACGTTTTGGTGGTTCCAGCTGCTCATTCCCACCTGCGTGGAGAGCAGAGACCTGTGACGGAACAAGATGGGTTGCCATCTAACTCTAACCCCAGTGTCCACCACGTTTACAAATGTGAATGCTTGCCCATCCCAGCCCAGTGGAAAGTTGCCCCCAGCAGTCGTCTGGATCGTACAGTCATGAGGGATTCCAGAGCCCAACGGAGTCTGAGGATCAGCTACCTAAGGAAACCTCTGGCCAGTGGTCACCAGCCAGTGGTCCATTAGGGAATGACCCACAAATGCTCCTCAGGAGCAAGCAGGAAGAGGCACCCCCAGATGGCGGCAGTTTCCAAGTAGCCCAGCAGGTGGCGATAGGGCACAGACTCTCAGAGCCCTGGGAGCCCTTTAGAATTAGTTTGGAGCCACTTGAAATGGTTGCAATGCCTTTAGACAAACAAACACAGGTTTTGTAGGATAAAAGCCATCCTTAATTTATGAATAGAATTTGCATTTTGTGCATTCGTTTTTCTTATAGCGCAGTACCCTTGAACTTGTTTTGCATTCAGTCCGTGGTTTGACTGTTCTGGTTCTAAATAAATGCCTCCCTTTTAATGTTCTCTTTTCCTAATTAACAAAGTGCTAAGTCGAAAGAGATAAGTTATGCCCTTTAATTATAATAGCCCCAGGCTACTGGGAGAATTCTTATCGCTGGCTTGGGCTGCACGTTCTGTCTTCACTAAGAAATAGTGTGAGTAAAAGCTTCATGTCAGTGCTGGGTCTGAGATCTGAGGCAGCGGGCCCGGCAGGACCCAGCAGCAGTGAGCTGGGTCCCTGGCGTCTCCTGGTCATGCTGTGCCTGCTCCTCCCTGGGCACATTTCCTTCCGATCAAAACTGGAAAATGACTGTGAGCCTGGGTTAGTGTGAGAGATGCGGAGTTTGAGATGCTGCAAAGAGTACTTGAGGACGGCACCGCGAGTCCAGAATTCCAGATCAGCTCTGCCACCAATGAGCTGCCTCTCTGGGCCAGTCCCATGGGCTCCCTGACCTGAGCAGCAGTTTACTCCTCTGTAAAATGGACTAGTGGCTGATCGCTAAGGTCTGGCTACAAAAGTCAAAATGTCTTGGACTCTGAGTCTTGGTAATTCCATATTCCTTTCCCCACTCTTATCTCACAGTCTCTCTGTCCCCAAACTGAGAAGGAACTTCTGGTTTCTAGGAGATATGTTCTATACAGTGCTGAAACAGAGCAGCTTTTATCCACTGAGTCATAAGTGCCTTATTTTACTTGTCAAGATGAGCAGAATCGAGCCATTCCCATTCTCATCATGGTGCCATTTGGTACCTGCAGCCACACGTCAAGGTCCTTTTCTCAAAGGACTTTCCTTTAAGAAGGACTTGCTAGGATGGGTTAGGGGGCAGGACACCACTTCTCCTTCTGTGGCCTCAGTTCACTCTGAAATGAGAAGTTGTGACTGGGAGGTATCTAATGTCTCTTTCAATACTAAGCTTCTAGACTGAGTAGGGGGAAGGGATGGGAACGTTGGCAGTTTTGAGGGAATGTCTTTGGATTTGGGGGCAAAGTCTCACCATGGAAGGCTTCCTCTCCACATGTGTCCCACTGGGCCAGGACGGACAGACAGGGTCTACCGTGCTGTGGAGCATTGCAAGAGTGTCTCCTGTGCCGGGTGGAGACCTTGGTCGTTGGTGACTACGTTGCGTGTTAGTTAAGTGGAGGATGGGAAGGAATAACAACAGTCGGAAGTATGGTTCTGCCCTCAAGGGGTTCACAGCCAAGTTGGGAAACACCAGGGCAATATTCTGAGGCCGGGAGTTCAGAAGTGTAACTACTATCTTAATCGTCTATTGATTTCATCAAGCTATGGGAGCTGAGTGTGAGCTTACACTCAGGGGCAAATGTCGGTGTGTGGGCAGCCCCACCCAGGAGGAGGAGTGTCCTACAGGTCTCAGCAGCTCCATCTTTTGTGGAGTCACCATTTCTTCTCCAAAGAGTCTGATGTTTTCTTCTTAAACCATCACTTGCTTTGGATCTTTGGATGATGCCCCGTGTCTCCACAGAATGTGTGTAGCTAGAGGAATGGGAGGCTCTGCAGAAGGCGGTAGAAGAGGGAACAGAAGGGCAATGTGGAGAAGAGCACTAGGCAAAGTCTTTATTCAGGAGTCAACTGGTAGACCAGCTTGTGTGTTAAGACTTACGAAGAGGGGGGGAAAGCTGAAGACACAATTCGGAGTCAGATTATAAGAGGCGTGATGTAATCAGAGAGATTCCAAGGATAAATCCTAGCTTTGCCTCTACCATCTCTATGCCTCTAAGCAAGTTCTTTCATCTTTCTGAGTTTAAATCCCCACATGGTAAAATGGGAGTAATAATACCAATTTCAGAGGATTTCATGAGGATTAACAGAAGCAATGTCTGAAAAACACTTGGCACAGTAAAATACACACACACACACACACACACACACACACGTATTTCCAAGAGGAAGGGAAAGAAAGAGAGAGATAGAAACATCAATAATGAGAGAGAATCACTGATTGGCTGCCTCCCGCATGCCCCACACTGGGGATCGAGCCTGCAACTTTGGTCAGGGACTTTTTTAGAAAAACATATATAAAACATATAGGCTTAATATGAACACTCACATGTACCCAACACCTGTCTTAATGAATAGAATATTAGAGAGCATTCTTGAAGGCCCTGGAATGCCTCCTGCACGTCCTTCTCCTAACCTTCCACAGGTATTTTTTGTCACTGTCTTAATCATTTAAACTACATATCTATGTGTTCTTACATAATATATTAAGGTCTGCTTGCTGTTGACTTTTAACTAAATAGCATTACACTGGATGTGTTTTGTGGGTTTTTGGGGTTGTTTTTTTTTTTTTTGCAACTTGCATTTTTAACATGAAAAGATGTGAGATGAAGCCATGCTGGTGCATTATTAAATGCCCATTCATTCATTTCCCCTGCTACATAGTATTCTGCTTTGTAGAGACACCATAATTCGTTTATCCATTCTCTCTTGAGAGATATTACAAATAAGAACTTTGAGATCTTGTTTTTTTCTGTTACAAATTCTAATGCTATGAACATGTTTTGCACGTCTCCCAGTACATATGTTTCCAGGTTTTGTACATTAGGATAAGATTGCTGGGCCCAAAGGAATCAATGTTTTCTACTCTCTAAAACATTGCCAAGTGTTTTGCAGAGTGGCGTACACGTCTAACCTCAGTGACTATGGGTACCCACTGATCCCATCCTTGGTGATGTTTTTTGTTGCTCAGCTTTTACATGTTTGCCAGTCTTGTCGGTATAACATGGCAGCTCTTTCCGGGTCTGATTGGCACTGTCTTGATTACTTATGAGATGAACCCTGTTTTGTACTTTTTGGTCATGATCCTTCATCTTCAGTGTTGAGTTTTTTGAGTGCCCACTGTATCCCAGTGTCTTGGGCGCAGCTGCGTGCGACTGGATTAGGGTGGACGAGGGGTGGAGGGCGTGTTGACGGCAGTGGCTTCTTTTCTCTGCGAAGGCCCCGAGGAGGAGGGAAGTGGCCGCTACGGACCCCATTATCTAACGAACACGGGAGTCAGCGAGGATGACGAGGGATTTGAAGACGACTTAGATTTGGATATTTCCTTCGAGGAGGTAACAAAAATCTCTGCTATTAAAACCCAGGTGTTTTGTGTGTGTTTTTTCTTGCCGAACAAGGTAATTTGGCCAATGGGCTATGGAGCATTTTACATAAAACTGACTTAAATGGGCCTTGAACATATCTATTCCCTCTGACTATTAGGCTCCAGCTGATCATAAGTGAGTAATAACTAAATACCAACCGTGCTGATGTTCTGTGGGCATTCCTGTCTTCCGACTTCCAATCTGGCCAAAACATACTGAGATTTCCCACCACGTAAAATTTTACACAGTTAGGGATTATAAGGAAATGAGCAGGTCCTTGACAATTCCATCTTCGTGATATTGTAATAAGAAGAAGAATAAACAACCATATATCAGCTTTACTGCTGATTTTCTGACTAATACAAAGCAAGGTACCAAAAGTCCTTGAGCCTCAAGTTCTTTGGCCGTAAACTGGGGTCGGGACTGTCTGCCTACATCCCGGGGTATCAAAAGTGACCGTGTTTTCAAGGATTAGGCATCCATTGTAATAAGGCTGACTAATTCCTGGTGCGCCTTCTCAATCCTTTTCTGGCTGTAGGTTAAACCACTTCCTGCTACCAAAGAAGGGAATAAAGTGTTGGTGGAATCCAAGTTTGTGCCAAGATCAAACCCAAAGACCGTTGCGAGGCTTGTCCCCCCGACTCCAGCCTCTCTCCCTCCGGCTCCGGTGGCTCCCCAGCCCACTCCGCTGAAGAGAGAAGGGAAGAATGGCGTGCCTGCGATGCCCAGGCTCTTTGACAAGCCGTGCGATGAAACTCTCTGCCCCGTTGACAGCTTTTGTGCCAATGACTACACCTGGGGGCGCTCACGGTGCCACTGCTACCTGGGCAAAGGTGGTGAGAGCTGCTCAGAAGGTAGGCCCTGGGTGGGGCAAGGACACGGTGGTGGGTTGGCCCTACTGGACACCAGAGGGCAGGTTAGCTGTCCACCTGTGGTTTCTTCTAACCCTTTGTCTAAGATAAGCCTCTTCTTTTTTAAAAATATATTTCCATTGATTTCAGAGAGGAAGGGAGAGGGAGAGATAGAAACATTAATGATGAGATAGAATCATAGATTGGCTGCCTCTTGCACGCCCCACACTGGGGATCGGGCCCGCAACCCGGGCATGTGCCCTGACCGGGAATCAAACCGTGACCTCCTGGTTCATAGGTCGATGCGCAGCCACGGAGCCACGCCGGTTGGGCATAAGATAAGCCCCTTCTTCCCTGCATACGTCATTACATAAGCTACACAGGGCAAGCATGAGGCCACTCCGTGCGTCTAGTTAGAGAGCAGCCCTCTCAGTGTGCCAACGGGGAATACCTTTGGTGCCATGAAGAAGTCACCCCGGTGGCCTCGGGGGAGTGGGCTTTCCTCTCATCCCAGCGCCACTGAAGAAAGTGCCGCGGGACATGTGCATGCAGATTGGGGAAGGGCTTAGTGGAGCCCACGTGCAGCACACAGACGCACCGCTGCAGAGCAGGCGCCGGGGATCCGGCAGCCACCGTTCCTGTGTAGGGAAGCGGGCGACAGTCTCCAAAGGCCGGGTTCTCCCTGAGAACCCCGGGAGCTCAGAGTCCCCAGCAGCGCGGAGTCCAGGTGTCACAAGCAGAGAGAGGAAGAGAGTGAGCGAGGCTGAGCCGATGGGCGGTTTCACTCGGGGACCCCCACGCAGCGGCGCGCGTTGATTTTTGCATTTGAAGAAGAAGAGGGGGAACGTGATGTCTTTTCCTCTTCTCAGATGTTGCTATACAGTTCCCTCAGTTCTTCGGCCACTCCTATGTAACCTTTGACCCTCTGAAGAACTCCCATCAGGCATTTCAGATCACTCTGGAATTCAGGGTAAGAGGGATTCCTTGTTTGATGAGTGTCCATTGGACGTCCTATCACAGGAGGGAGGAGGAGAGGAGGGAGGGCCTGGGAGGTAAGTAGCAAAGGTCAATATGACACAGAGCCTGTGCTGAAACCCCTTCCCAGGGTAGCAGGGACGACGGGCCATTCACACATTCAAGGGCGCCAGTGAGGGGGTGGGTGCCGTGTGCTATTGAACTGTGCAGGCAACTGGCCTGAGGGTGCCCAGAGGGAAGGTTTGGGTCCCGGCCATGTTGCTCATAACAGGGCTCCTCCCTGGCCAGGACGTCAGAAGGCATAATGCATTCTCATTCCAAAACCGCTTTTAAAGGGAGCCCAGATGTCTGCCCTCGTTGCTGCGGCTGTAGCGGACAGATAAAAGCTGAAATGTGCCTCCCTGGCATAGAGTGAGGCCAGGAGATGCCCTCCGCTCTGAACAGCTGCAGATAGAATCCAGTCACGACTTCAGCTTCAAGTGGTTCTTCTGTGTATCTCAGGCGACACAAAAATGTCTGGAGACCTGGAAACGAGTCCCCTTTGCGGTCATGGTCACAATGTGTTGTTGTTTTTAATTGACTTTAGAAAGAGAGGAAGGGAGAGGGGGAGAGAGAACCACCGATTTGTTGTTCCACTCATTCATGCACCCACTGGTTGATCCCTGTGTGTGCCTGACCGGGGATCGGACCTGCAACCCTTGTGCATCAGGATGATGCTCCAGCCAGCGGAGCTACCCGGCCAGGGCGTGGTCGCCATGCTGAGTGTCCAGGGGATGACGGGTCGCGCTCCAGGAGAGCCAGCATGGGTGGAAAGCAAACCAGCCTGTCAGATGGGCTGTTTTCACTGTCCTGTCCTCCTGAGAGAAGGGGAGGAGCAGATTTGCATGCTTCTCAGAGGGAGGGAAGTAAAAACCAAAATAAAGGAAAACCACAGGCTGCTGCTGGAGAGAAGAGCATTGATGAGACAAGAGCAGCCTGTCCGTGGCCCTGGTCTCGCTGTGGTTTCCCTGAGGCTCTGCTGGTGGGTCCAGGGAACAAGCAAAGAGCAGGTCGAACACGAGGCGGCCTCCCCTTTGCCGCCTCCTTGACATTCCTCACACAGTTTGTACCACTGCCGTCGGGGTGCTGGGGCCAGGTACCTGGGGAGTCACTGGGCTCCACGTGCTTGTCCCTTTGGTCGGCCCACGGAGGAGCACGCGCAGGGTTCAGGCTCATGAGTGTTTCCAGGTGGCGCGTGAGGGACCAGGCAGTGCTCATGGTCCCCGTGGCTTTTGTTCGTCTGACAGGCAGAGGCAGAGGACGGCTTACTGCTCTACTGTGGGGAGAGCGAACACGAGAGGGGCGACTTCATGGCCCTGGCCATCATCCGACGCTCACTCCAATTCAGGTAACTCCACCCAAAGCCCACAGATATTGTAATGCCACCTTATGTTATATTTCCATTTTTATAGTGCGACAAAAGTAAATGCAGATGGTGTTTTTTTTTTAATGTTTTTATTGATTTCAGAGAGGAAGGGAGAGGGAAAGAGACATAGAAACATCAATGATGAGAGAGAATCATTGACCAGCTGGATCCGCACGCCCCACACTGGGGGTCGAGCCCACAACCCAGGCATGTGCCCTGACCTGGAATTGAATCATGACCTCCTGGTTCATAGGTCGATACTCAACCACTGAGCCACGTAGGCTGGGCCAGAATGGGTTTTTGTAGACAGGGAACAGTGTGCATAAGGTGAACGTGGGCCAGTTTAGTAAATACTGGAGCATCAGGGCCCCAGGTGACCTTTGCAGAATCAGGTACCTGACAACCATTCATTCATTCAACAGCAAGTGTTTCTTGAGCACCCACATGTGGGCAGATTGAAGATAACCAGACCGACTAGACAGATGTCATCCTAGAGAACAAGCCTTAGCTCAGTGATGGCGAACCTTTTGAGCTCGGCGTGCCAGCATTTTGAAAAACCCTAACTTAACTCTGGTGCCGTGTCACATATAGAAATTTTTTGATCTTTGCAACCATAGTAAAACAAAGATTTATATTTTTGATATTTATTTTATATATTTAAATGCTAGTTAACAAAGAAAAATCAACCAAAAAAATGAGTTCGCGTGTCACCTCTGACACGCGTGTCATAGGTTCGCCATCACTGCCCTAGCTCTTCCGTGCACACATTTAAGCTGCCCCTGGTGCTTGTAAACCTAATTCTGAGCGCATTGGCTCCCAGAGAGGCCGTCAGCCTGAGATGATGTTTGTGGGATCTGAACACACAACGAGCTGATTGATCAAAGTATCGTTCTTTTTCCTCCTCCGCAGGTTTAACTGTGGAACTGGGGTTGCCATCATCGTAAGTGAGACCAAAATCAAACTAGGGGCCTGGCACACGGTCATGCTCTACAGAGATGGGCTGGATGGGCTGCTGCAGCTAAACAACAACACGCCGGTGACGGGCCAGTCCCAGGTGAGTCTCCACACGCCCTGCCCACCCACCTGGCACCACCAGAGGCATCTTGAGGGCCCACCACAGAGCGGAAGCACACTTGGCAGGACTCGGGCTCCTGTGGGATCTCGCCACCCCAGCGGTACTGTCAGGGCACACATCCATCCCCCGTCCACCCAGGAGAGCGGAATCTGCAAGCACCATCGCAGTGGGCGCCCAGGGACAGGAAGGCCCGGGGCAGAGGGAGAGCCACTATCGGTGCCAGATGCAAAGCTGGCTTCTGAGACGGGGTGTCGCAATCCTGCGGCTTTAGGAAATGCTTCCAAGAGGTTCACTTGGTTCAATCTGCAGGAATCGCCCATTCATCTACCTTTTTGGGGACCATGATTATAGGAAGTGGTGAAATAATTTAACCGTTGGGCTACTCAGCAAATCGCCCAGGTATTCACATATTTGTCATGCTTGGGGCAATTTTAGGACTGTGTTTGGAGTAAACAGTTTGGGTTAGCAACCCGCCAAGGAACCGAACCTGTAATTACAATCAGTCAGCTGTCCGTATTCTCTGAGGGAAAATGTAGCAAGAAGGCCTTTGTGTATCTGTGGAGAGCTTCCTCCCTGCCCGGGCTCTTCGCTCCTCTGTGCTGGCGAGACATATTAAATGAAGGGCCACACCTTGCTGAGCCCCGGTAATGTGGACCCTCATGGTTCCAAAGGAACAGAAATTCAAGATAATGACTGTGAATCCAGTGAGATCACTTATGCATACATTTCTAAGGCAGGAAAAGACAGAATAAATGAACAACAGAGTCACATCCATGCCAGAACAATAGGCCCATATGATTAAAATTAAGTTTGATGGGAATAAAGAAGCTTTGAATTTGGGTCCAAAATGTTAACATGAAAACAGGATGAAGAAATAACACCTTTGAAAATGGTGTTAGATTTAAAGCAAGGAGGTTCTATGAAGGTTAATAAACAGAACCATGTAGTAACAACAAGCTAATGAAATGATAGGTTACATTAATAGAGGCATACCATCTAGAAAACAGGAGGTGATAATTCTATTTTATTCTGGTGACTATTTGTATAGTTCCCAGAGCTCTAATGGTGACTGATCCTCGAAGAGGATTGTGTTCAGATCTGTGACCACACTCTCAGAGGTTTACAGAAAAACTGGAGCATGTGCAACAAGCAGTCAATGAAACAGGAAGATGCCTTGAAGTCCCTGGAATGATTGATTGAAGGAGCATTGTTTAGTGTGGAGAAGAGAAGATGAAGGTGTGGAGGTAGCTTTTCATCAGAGTCAAAGGGAGAGTGTTGAGGAAGAAGGACTTACTGTGATCCCAAGGCTGACGCTGAATGGGTGAGCCACAGAGAGCCAATTGTAGCTTTACCCAATCACACACAGGTGTACAGATGCGCAAGAGGCTTTCTCAGGAGATGGCTCCCTGTCTGAGGGGATGTTCCAAAAGAAACTTCTCAGAACCTTTGGGAGGGATGTTCAAGGAATCCAGCAGCCAACGGGAGTTTGGGCTATTTGAGTTTTCATATTATTTCTAATCCTAAGAGTCTGTGATTTTAATACTGTGAGAATTAATTGCAAGAAGCATATAATTGTATGGATACTCAGGGCAACGTTTGTCTCTCTACTCCCAGGACGTGCTAAGCAAGTTGTGTGAACAGGACCACAGATGTGGAATGTTGAATAAACGGCCTTCGGGAGAAAATGACTCTGTCTTAAGCTAGAGTTCCTCAGAGACAGGCCAGAGAAGGAGTCTTGTGCAAATGGTGCATGAACGTAGTGTTGCCATAGGAACCTGTAAGGGAAGGAGAGATGGACGGGGAAGGGCAAAAGTAGGCACAGGTGAGCTCTCAGGTGGACCTCTTCAGGGTGCAACTGCAGCCTGACCCCACAGGGGAGCTTGAGGACACCTTACACCTCCGGGTGACTCCAGCCCAAAGCCAGCAGGTTGGATTTTTGTACTTCTGCACTCATTAGAAACTGTTAAGGGCTGTGCTGGGGGAATGCAAACTCGGGGCAATCCCAGTTCTCTGCATAAGCAGGCAAAGCAGGCTCCAGGGGCCTGAAGGCAGCCCTCCTCAGAGCAGGTAAAGGCCAGGCTCAAAGGCTGTTGCCTGGGGTGTCGTGAATGGAGCCTCCAAGGAACCAGCTGCCAAGGAGAAAGGAGGGAGCTCTCAGGCCCCTGCCGTGGTCTCGGGTCAGGGAGCAGGGCCAGAGGGTGAACATGGGATCCAGAAGGAGTGAATCCGGAGGATGTGGATGAAATAAGCCAACAGGGCACCCAATCCCTGTAACAGAGCAGTATGTCGGTGGCTGGCAAACAATTAATCCTTAAGCTTCACTGCACGTACTTAAACCTGCCCAGCTCATGGTCAGTGTACTGTATACCAAGGAGTCTTATCTGTTTATTAGCAGAGATAAAGCCATGACTGGGTCTTCTACTTTTTGGTAACAAAAGTATAAAGGATAAAGAAGACATTTCAGTGGCTTAACTTCTGGGCATTTTATGAGTCTGGTAGCGTGCCTTCTCCCAACCCCCTTCCATGGAGCCATTCATCCACATGAATGAGATATTTCCATAATCGCAGAAGCGTGTGGCCACGGGTGCCTTCATCTCGTCCCACCTGACATTCAGGTCTGTGTTTTACAACCTCAGAAGCTGCGGTCCAGGCTGCGGTCTGCAGTAAAACTGGAAATGTCTCCACCTAACTGTAATAACACTTAAAAAAATAAAACAAACGTCCTATCCATGAGCAAATTTCAAAATATTTTGCAACAAAATCTGCTTGCTAATCCCCTTGCCCCTCCCAGTGTTTCCTGCAGGATGTAGTGTAAAGGTGAGCAGGACACAGAGCGGGTAGATGTTAGCCCACGTACACACACACGAAGTATGATCCCCTTCGGAACGCAGAGCAGCCCTGTGACCCCGCCGAGATCCACAGTACGTTGGTGTCAGGACTGGAAGGAGAACGTTGTTTTTGGAGGCCCAGCCTGGTGCACGGCCTGCTGGGTTGCTCTTGGCTCTGCTCTCCTCCCCTCTTTTCGAGGCTTTCCAAAATCCTCCTTGCTCAAAACAGCCCTCCGAGAAGCTCCCTGTGTCTCCTGCGGTGACCACGCATTTAATTTTGCTGCAGGGCAGGGTCTTAAAGATAAATACGATGGTTGTAAGCTACATCCTGATCATGCCCCTCATTAAAATCAGTTGCATTTTTGGCTTTGGGTGTTGGTTCGTGAATCATGGTCTTCCTCTTTCTTAAAGGGCCAGTACACTAAAATCACCTTCCGGACGCCTCTTTATCTTGGTGGGGCTCCCAGTACTTACTGGCTGGTCAGAGCCACAGGAACGGACCGAGGCTTTCAAGGCTGCGTGCAGTCGCTCACGGTGAACGGGGAGAGAGTGGACATGCGGCCCTGGCCCCTGGGGCGAGCCCTCGGTGGGGCCGATGTGGGTAAGTGGGTGCCAGGTGGGCAGGGGTGCCCCTGTGGGTGCCTTTTTGGTGTGGGCGGGTGTGGGGGGTGAGTTGCAGGCGGGTGTGGGGGGTGAATTGTGGGGGGCTCTGTTTGCATCATCTGGTGACCTGCCCTTGAAAATGACCAAGTGCACCCTCCATGGGCCTCTCTGATGTGTTTAGTTAACACACTGTATGCGGGAAACGTATTTATACGTTTTACATTGACTGGTAGTAGAGCGCGGGACACGTGTTAATACTTTTTTATAGACTAGCGGTAGAATGCGGGTAACGTATAAATAAGTTTATTTTTATACTTTTTTATTGCTCTAAAGGGATGCTAACATGCAGATATACGAATTCCAAAGGACAAAATTTGGGTCTGTAACACATACAATGGTGAATTATGTATGTACTTCCAGGTATAACGGTAATCTATTCAACTGCGTAGAGTCGTCCCTTCACACAATTCCAGTATTTGTCTGTTTAAAATTTAAGAAAAATAATTCAGTATACATTTTATAGTAAATCACAAAAAGTTTCGTTGAAAAAAATATGTAAAACTAAAGTTATTGTAATTTTACTGAACGTTGCCATTTGTGCAAAAAATTAGCAAAAATGGCGCGCGATAAAAACTACCCGCAAACAATGTGTTAAGAGAACTAACCAGCCCACCTGATGTTGAACCTGTGAGCACCTTTACTCGCGACCACTTTCTCTCCCTCATAAGATCATAACTTTCCGGGAGAAACAGGGCTGCTGAAGTCACATGCTGAGGCCTCAGGGAGCCTCCCTGCCCCTCGCTGCTCCAGACTGAGGCGGCCCTGAGCGAGGCCAGTTAGTTCATAAGCTTAGACGTGGCCTCTGAGCCCCTTCAGTGCTGAGCTTGGTTGACGTAACGTCCAACCAGCAGGAGGCAGCGCTTTAGGTAACTGGGCCACACAGCCTAGGACACTTCCAACATCCTCACTCTGTTCACATTGTGGGGATTGAATCGCTCTCGTGGGAACAACAGAGAGAGGAATTAATGCAAAAACAACTCGGCCATCCCCGTCAGCGGTCAGTTACCCCCAAATCTGTTGTGTCCTCCATGTTTTAAAGTCTCTGTGGCTGTTCAGAAAGAACAGCGAGAACCCAGTGAAAGGGAAGTGTAGGTGCCACTCATGCAGAAGGCTGGCGTGCAGCGGTGGGAGGTGTGAATCAGCAGGAGTGGGAGCCCCACTGTGTCTGTGCAGAGCCTGAGCTGTGGCGTGGCCAGCTCCGGGGCCTTGGGCTGGCTGGCGACAAAGCGGCTGTGTGATCCGTTCTGTGTGTAGGCGAGTGCAGCAGCGGGATCTGTGACGACACCTCGTGCATCCACGGCGGCACCTGCACGGCCGTCAGAGCTGACGACTACATCTGCCTCTGTCCCCTGGGATTTAAAGGGCGACACTGCGAGGATGGTGAGAAAGAAGCAAGTTGATGGCGATTTCTATCTGCTTGTTAATTGATGGGGATGTGAATTTCCATCGGTGTACTTCGAGCAAAGCCCATATGTGTTTCTGGGATTAACATTGCTTCCCGGGATGGTTGGGAGAATCTTTTTTCTTTTCTTTAAGGTGGAGTGTCTTAAAGTGTAGGTGTCAAACCAAACTTCATTTTAAGATGTTCCCGGGTCAGGTTTTGAGGCCTCCTCTTGGCCCTCAAATAACTTTGAAGAGCTTATATTTGTGTGGCCTGTTTCCAGCTCAGTTCGAAGCATTGTCAGCTCACGCTGCTTAGATTATCTGAGGGTTTCGGAGGGAAGGTTGGGAAGACACGCCCAGAAACATCAACCCTGCGATGGGACGAGAGTGATCTTGTGTCATTTTCTTTGCACTGCTCTGCTGAATTATCCCACCTCTCAATAACGTATATATTGATTGTATAAAAACATATATAATCAATTACATACACACATATGTATACATATGTAGAAACATGTGCACACACAAATACACATATGTAATAATGGAAAATGTTTAAATATTTTGGAAAACCACACAGAATTGAATGTGTTTTAACTTTTCCACCAGCGATTGAGATTTGGACTTAAGATGCCTTACTGGAGAAAGTTTTTGTAACACTGTATAATGTAAAATCTCATGTCACTACCCAGCTAGCATGGCTCAGTGGTTGAGCATCGACCTATGAACCAGAAGATCACAGTTCAATTCTTAGTCAGGGCACATGCCCAGGTTGCAGGCTGGATCCCTGGTGTGGGGCATGCAGGAGGCATCAGATCAATGATTCTCTCATCCTTGATGTTTCTATCTCTCTCTCCCTCTCCCTTCTCTGAAATAAATGAAAAAATATTTTTTACAAAACCTCATGCCACCTAGAAGAGGGCATAGGAGTTGGGATACGCGAGGCTGTTACGTGCCATCTCGTATCTCCGTGGCCTAACGTAATACAGGCTGATCATTGCTCACAGTTCACATGGCTGCAGAGCTTGGAGGTGCTGGCGGTGGTGGGCTGGCCTCTGCTCCACGCAGTCATTCAGGGACACAGTCCTCTGATCCTGCGTCCAGCCAGCAGGGGGGAGAGGGAACACAGGGAGGATGGAGGCAAGTTCTAGGGGCCCCACCTGCATAGGTGTGGTGCTCCCAGCCTCATGCCACTGGCCAGAGTTCAGTGTGCCCACCCACTTCACCACAGGGTGGTGCCCAGGGGAAAAGAACACGGCTAGTTCTGGCTACGGAGGGGTTTCTGACCACATGCTTGTCTCTTCAGCTTTCACCCTGACCGTTCCTCAGTTCAGAGAGTGCCTAAGGTCCTACGCTGCCACGCCCTGGCCCCTGGAGCCCCGGCGGTACCTGTCCTTCATGGAGTTTGAGATCACCTTCCGGCCGGACTCGGGCGACGGCGTCCTCCTGTACAGCCACGACACGGGCAGCAGAGACTTCCTGTCCATCAACCTGGCGGGGGGCCACGTGGAGTTCCGCTTTGACTGTGGCTCCGGGACGGCTGTGCTCAGGTAAGGGCTGAGAGCTTTAGGGGCTCCCCTTCCCCGAAAAGTCAGACTGCAGCCACGCTGGGAGAAGGTGCATGTCATTCCATAGTGTGTGACCTCCCTGTGTCCCCTGCAGTGATCCTTCCCGAAACCTCTCCTGACTCATACAGATTGCAGGCTTCCTGTCCATCGTGCTGGCCTGCTGCAAGGCTCCCTTTCCTTACATGGCTGCCAAGAGGTGCTGATTCTCTGCTTGAAGCTAAGGAAAACGGGCTTGCCTCAGCGGGGGAGGGGGAGAGTGACAGCCTTCCTCTCCACGTGGGGTCACACCGTGCCCTCAGCAGAGATGGTATGAGTTGTAATGAATCAGCACCTTGCCCCGAGAGTCATTTGGTGGGCGCTTAGCAAATGAACGATGACCAGTAAAACAGTACTAGCAGAGCCCTGGCCGGTGTGGCTCAGGTGGTTGAGCATCATCCCATGCACCCAAAGGTTGTCAGTTCGGTTCCCAGTCAGGGCACATATCCAGGTTGCGGGCTCAACTCCCTGGTAGGGGGCGTGCAGGAGGCATCCAATTGATGATGTGCTCTCATATTGATGTTTCTCTCTCTCCATCCCTCTTTCTTCCCCCTTCCTCTCTCTCTAAAAATGAATTGAAATATATTTTTTAAAACTATTAACAGAAATTTAATGAACAGAAATGTCCTTGGTGACCTCACTTTGCATTTTGACTTTCCTTGTTGCCGTACCTTCAGTGGTGACTTGCGCTTTAGCGAGTCTTTCGCTGCTCCCCGTGCTCTGACACGAGTCCCCAGCAGGTGCAAAGGCCCCCCTCTGACCAGTGTGCTCGAGGAGGCTCAATAGCACGCGTGGCGGTAAATCGATGCCTCGAGTGCTGGCTGGCGTCTGCGGAATTGGTTCTGAGTTGTCAGAACTTTCCCTCACCTACCTGGTCTGTGGTGTGAATTTACTCAGATCGACGGTTCAGTGCCGTGTCTGTATCTCTGTGAGTCCCGGGCTGTGCAGGCATTTTTCTTGTTTGTTTGTGTCTCGCTCTTAACAGTGTTCCTCCCCTGGCAGTTTCTCCCTCCTACCCAGAGGCGGTGCTTCTCGCTCCCACGTGTGTCCACCTCTTCTCTGCTGGGGCTCACGGACGCCCTGCCTCCGAGCGGCCCCATAGCAGGGAATCAGTGAGCTTGCTGTTGTTTTGAAGGTGATTGCAGGTCATAGTCGATCCACTCATCTTGCTGGGCTGTCATTTTCCAGAAAGAGCATGTGGGTGAGATGTTACAGCCGTGCGTAGCCCTGAGTTGCTGGTCATAGTTCATGGCTGATGGGAAATCACTGCGTCGGATTTCCACGATTCCTCAAAAGGCCAGTTTGTTTCTGCCCTTATGGCTGAACCCCTGCCCATCAGTGACTCCTCCCACCGTGGGGGACGGACAGACGTGCTTGTACCCCTGGTCCTGCAAACACACTGGTGTTTCAAAACAACTCTGGGGGGTATTTAATTGATTCAGTTTACACATGATTAGTATGCAACCAGTCTAAGTGATCGCTAAGAACTGTTTGTCAAGTTGAGAAAGGAAGGCGCCTTGCACAGCACCTTGTACTTTCAAGTGGCTTCGTCCTGGATAAGGAATGACTGGCAGGAGCCAGGGAGGGTTGTGGCTCATCAACGCCCCTCCTGGACAGATTGCTCCCTGCACCTCAGCAATGTAGCTAAGCTGCGGGGGGTGGGGTGTGTGTGTCAGATTCATGGGACCTCAGAAGGACAGCTTTGCTCTTCCTAATTCTGTGTCTAATTGACAAGAGTAGTTCTTAATTAAAAAATAATAGTTTCGCCTGACCGGCATGGCTCAGTGATTGAGCATTGACCCATGACCCAGGAGGTCACAGTTCCATTCCTGGTCAGAGCACATACTCAGGTTGCAGACTCAAACCCCAGTAGGGGGCGTGCAGGAAGCAGCTGATCAATGATGCTCGCTCATCATGAATGTTCCCCTCTCCCTTTCTCTCTGAAATCAATAAAAATATATTAAAATAATAATAATAAGTTATTGTTTTCCTGCCTGGCAGGAAAGGTGCTTAGAAACAAAATCCTTGCGGCTCTGGGGTGAGGAAGAGGAGACTCCAGGGCAAACCGACCACTGCGATCACTGATGGGGTTGCAGACACCCCTTTGGGAGAGATTTATGTTACAAGCCATTCCAAAGACGTCCTGCTCAGTTAAGCAAATTCTGTGAAAGCCTGACCTACAGGAGGTTGTGGAATGGGCCACAGCCTTTTACCTTGATGAAAAGGGTGCGGTGGTCCAATTCATTATGAGCTGGATTCAAAAATGGTGACAATTGTAAGGAGCCAGCGACGGCCGTGATCGATACAGCCGGGCTGAGCGAGCGGCGTATCTGCAGGAAACGGCCTCTGCAGGTGAGAGCAGGACCGAGGCGCCGTTCCTCTGTGTGGACACGGGCCAGCTGAAGTGCCGCTGGGTGCTTTATTGCCTATTGATTTAGCCAAGGCGATTAAATCCTAATTGCGAAGGACAAATCACAAAAGCATTTGCCGGAGCGAAAAATCAAGTAAGGGGTGACGACCTTTCAGTAACGGGGCGCATTGGTATTCCTGATGGTTTCCCGGCGATCGCCCGGGACCCCAGAGTAGCTGGAGCTGCAGCGGAGGCCAGGGACCGCGCCGCTGGGCATGCAGACGCATGGGGACACTCCTCGTACGCCGCCCTGTAAAAAGCAATGCGCAGGACTCTGACCAGCTTCATTTAAACTCCAAGTGCTTCCACCTAGAATTTGAAACTGAATTTTTAAACTACTTTTAATCCTGTTCACAATCTCAGAGAACACGCAACCTGTCCTTGCCCCAGCGTTTTATTACGAAAACTCTCTAACGTAGAAGTTGATAGGAGAGTACAGTGAACATCATACCCACCTCCTATGGTCCACAGTTAATGCTTTGTTATATTGGCTTTTATCCCTCATCTAGCCTGCCTTCCTCCCTTCCTTCCTTCCTTCCTCCCTTCCTTCCTTCCTTCCTTCCTTCCTTCCTCCTTTCTTTCCTTTTTTCCATCCACCCATCCATCCATCCATCTTATTTTCTATGTATTTCAGTGGTTACTGCAAGACATCAGTACACCAAGGAATCTCTGTTTTACTCCACAGCCCGTATAACTCTTCTTCAAGGCTTGTGTGCCACAATGATCACATTTTACCCTCCTGCCACCCCTCATCGAGAAAACAAGGCTCCTCCCACCCCGCTTCAGGCCCGCCGTAAGGAGTAAATAAGATAATGAATGCAACGTTCCCACTGATAAATGGGGCAAACACTGCTGTGTCCACTAAGTAGGAAGGATCGTTTTCTTTTTGCCGAGCAGCGTGAGGTGCTGAGGTTGGCATCCGTGTCATCGGAGCCGATCGATGAACAGCATTCATAACCCGGAGGATGCTAACCCACGCTCAGTCTCCCTCCTTCCGCAGGAGTGAGGACCCCCTCGCCCTCGGCCGCTGGCACGAGCTGCGTGTATCTCGCACAGCGAAGAACGGCATCTTGCAGGTGGATAAGCAGAAGGTGGTGGAGGGCATGGCGGAGGTAAGGACTCGCCTGTGCTCCTGACGGTGTGTGGGGGCTGTTTCCTTTCTGTCCTGGAGACAAAGTGGCGAAGCACATGGACGCCAGGGCCAGGCTGCCTGGGCTACACCCGAACCCCCGACCTGGCAAGTTACTTAAGTTTTCTCTTCTTCAGCTGTGAGCGTGGACAATAGCAGTAGACGCCTCACAGGGCAGCTCACGGATTAAGTGAGCTAATTCAAGGGCAGCACCTGAAGCATTGCCGGCCGCCCCCTTTGTTCCTGTGGGCATGTATACAGTAGGCTCTGAAACCAGACTTCGGGGTTCAAAATCTGGCTCCCCTTACTTACCAGTAATGTGATCTCAGACTCTGAGTTTGTGTTTTCTCATCTATATAATGGGGGGTAATAATAGTCCTACCTCATGGAGTTGTGCAAATTAGAATATTGATATATGTCACGCACAGCAGTCCCTGGCATGGGGTCAGCCCTGTTTAGCTTTACTTGTTAGTAGTATATATATTGTACTTTCGTGGCCTGAATTTCTACTCAAGTTTACAACTTGATTTCATTTCCAAGGATATACCCGAAAGAAAATGACATTTTTAAGAAGAGATAGGAGAGATTTGCTTTAAGCTATAACCTACTAGGATTCTGCACACCCCAAAAATGTACAGATGCCTAAAAAAATGTTTGACTTTATTTTGTGCATTGCAAGATTTAAAGAGGGCAATGGTGAATGTGGGTGTTCTGCTGAGAAAATGGACCGGCAGAAAAACAGAAAGGAAGGAAAAGAGACTTTGGGTGGGGACAGAGGTATTTGGTGGAGGAGGAGAGAAGAAAAGACACACGTGTCTGGGAACCACCTCGGGGACAGCAGGGGGAGAAGGGGTGTCCCGAACCTCCCTGGGAATTAGAAGAATCCCAAACGGCCTGAAGGTTAGCAACAGGGACAATTCAGTCTGTGATCTGATGAAGGCAGAGCTGTGGCACCTGAATATAACAATAGCCGGCCATGCTGAGTGAGGGGTGCGTGTCCAGCTCAGTGCCAGGAGGGGCGACACTGTGCCCAGTCACACACAGCCCCGGGTACCAGCAGCTCATCACAGGGTCCACTTCCCACTCACGCTCCATGTCCGTCCATGGCCAACGGCAGCTTCCGTCTGAGACCCAGACTTGGGGCACCAGGGGTCGGGACGAGGCAGGGCGAGCCACTCCCAGGCTCCGAAGGCTCCTGTCCAGCAGTGGTCCGTGTCTCTCTTGCTCCCGTTTCACTGAGATCGCAGGCTGTGTGCCCCATGTGAGATGGACAGGGTGGAGGCTGTCAACCTGGGGGGGGGAGGGGGCGGGGTCCTGCTGGCTGAGCATCCACCCCTTTGCTGTGACGCATCCGCATCTGTGAGGTAGACACTGCGGTTCCCCTTTTGTAGATGGTGAACCTGAGTCTCAGAGAGGCTGTGAAATTTACAGACATCCACAGAGGTGGTGAGGGGCCACGCAAAGCCCTGCAGCGTCAGGCCAACATGAAGACAGATTGTCCTGATGGGTCTCCAGGGGACCCGAGGGCGCATGTGCTAGTCTTGACCATCTTTTCTCAGCGTTACAGCATGTTTTGTTTCACCTGTTGGCAGGGCGGCTTCACGCAGATTAATTGCAACACGGATATCTTCATTGGCGGGGTCCCCAGCTACGACGAGGTGAAGAACAAGTCGGGCATCCTCAGGCCCTTCAGCGGGAGCATCCAGAAGGTACGGCTCGCTTGCTCCTGGTTGTTGTGTGACCTTGACTCCAGACAGTGGGATTGAGAATTGTGACCAATGCTCAACCCGCTGCACCCAGGGACATTTTGAGAGAGTTTTGACATGTTTAAGATTTCATTTGTGAATGTTCACAGCAAGCTTTCCAGCCCCACGTCTTATAAAGTCTCAGTCCGCTCCTGGGTCTGTGCCCAGCAGACGTAGCATGAACGCAACTTGAGGAAGATGCATTTTTACAGCAAATCCACAAACATATCCTGGGACTGGCACCAGGTCGCTTCCAAAGCTTCCACAAAAGGGAAGGAGGTGAATGGATCTAATAGCAACTCTTGGCTCTATGCTTCTCTGTAGCTTACCGGGCAGTTTGCTGAAGGCAAGAACCAACTCTTGTTGTCCCTCCCCACTCCCCACTTGAGCAATGGTTCATCAGTCACGTAACCCAGTTCTTTAATCACGTAACCCAGTTCTCAAGAGCGTAGAGTCCTTCCATAGAAGGTGCAGGAGGAAACCGCTCAGCTAGTGACAGACACAGGGCACGGACCCCACTCATCTTCATCTCTTCCTCCTCCCCCGGGGGCTGCCCTGCCATGACTCTCGGGTAGGAGAAGAGGGAGTTCTGTCTGCAGCAGACATGCAGGGCGACTCACCAGCCAGGTCTCCAGGACCCCAAACCCTGGGGAACAGGGACTTGAAGGGAAGCAAGCTGGGTTCCTGGGTGTTAGCGTCATCCAATTTTCCTTCGGCCACCAGGGGTGGGGCGTGGGCCATTGACCCTTAAAAACCTGAGGTGGGGAGGCGCAGGGAAGGCAGGTCCTACCAGGATTTGCTCCTGGGAGCTGGGAAGGGCCCCTGGGCTCAGCCTTTCTGGGTGTCCTAGTGTGGGGTCCAGGCAGTATTTGCTGACTCCTCTGTGTTTCCTTTTGTTGCAAACGGTGGTGACAGTGACACCTCAATTCAAACCATTATACCCCCTCTTACCCCCTTGACTGGGTTTGGCCTTGTTTAATCTTGTGTTTGAAATTCTCACTTGGGAAGCAAGCTGAGGCGCTAAGAGGGTTCCCACCCTCGCAGGCCCCCTCCTGGGCACAGCACACACAGCCCTTTCCTGTCCACTCCAGGGAAGGCCACCCTCCCCTCCCAGGTCCTGGCCAAAGCCTTGGCTGTGCGTATCCTGCAGCGACTGGTGCGGTGAATGGCTTGCCTCAGCTATGGTGACAGTTTCACAGCCCTTCACTCGCGTCATGAAAGGGGGAGGTTATGGAGAGAGTCTGGCTGCTCTCCAGCAGCTTCTGAGATTCAGGACGAGGAAAGTTTGCTCCCAGCTCAGGACCAGGCCAGCCTGTGGAAATGGGGGCTAGTGGCCGGAAATGCCATTGCTAACTGCTTGGACCCCCTGCGGGGCGGGGTGTCCTGGGGCACTTTCTCTCCCTGAGTTCTGCAAAGCCTCCTCCACATGGAACACCAACAGCTCAGGTAGATACACAGCCTGAGTCAAGGGCTGGCAACAATGGGTGTATGTATTTGGGGTGGGAGCCCAGTAAGCTATTCCTAGAATTCCTCTTTCTCCAGAGCCCCCTGCAGGGAACAGGGGGTGGGGCCTGGAGCGCTCTGGCCCCAGTGAGCATGCCCAGCAGTGGTGGGAATGTGAGCTGAGTTCCTCTCTTTTTCTTTAATGATGAGGAAGGGGTTGTAGAGGGGAAGGGAATTCAAGAGTGTCCGGGAAGGAGGTCAGCAAGAGCTGGGGACTCCTGGCTGGTTGGTTCCGTTGATTGGAGCATCATCCTGTACACCAAAAGGTTGCAGGTTCGATTCCTGAACAGGGCACATATCTAGATTATGGTTTTAATCCCTGGTCAGGTGCATACAGGAGGCAACCAATTGATGTTTCCCTCTCACTTCCTCACTTCGATGTTCTTTTCTCTTTCTCTCTCTCCCTTCATCTCTTTCTAAAAATCAATAACACATCTCCTCGGGTAAAGATTAAAAAAAAGAGAGAGCAGGTGGGACCATCGGGAGGGCCCCACTGATGGAGCCTGAGGCAGTACCCCAGGGCATTAGTCAGGCAACAGAGCAGTCCAGCTAGAAGCCGCTCCTCCTGTCGGTTCTTTGTTCTGGATTCTTCCCTGTCTCAGCCTCAGCTGCATCTCAGGACCACCGGGAAGCCTGGAAAGATTACTGATGCCTGGTCGCACCCTCAGAGATTCTCACTCAGATATCTGGGTGGACCTGGGTGTTAATTATTTCCTAAAAGTCCCCGGCGATTCTGAGAGGCAGCCCGGTGGGGACCCCGCTTCGTAGGGACTGGGCTTTGTCTTTGAGCTCCGAGCCACCAGGCCTTCCAGACCGCAGCACAGCCCCACGCGCCCCGGCCATCACGTCGGTTCCCGCACCACGTCACTCAGGAGTATGGAGGCCGCTCCCGGCCCTTGTCTCCTCTTCCCGGAGCCCTCGCTGCGCGTGGTCTGGGTCAGTGGCCGAGGGACCCTTCACACACCGCCCAGTGTTTCCCGGGCCCCTGACTGTCTACGCTCTCCCCCAGATCACCCTGAACGACCGCGCCATCCACGTGAGGCACGACCTCACCCGCGGCGTGAACGTGGACAACGCAGCCCACCCGTGCGTGGCGGGCCCCTGTGCCCACGGGGGCAGCTGCCGGCCGAGGCAGGAGGGCTACGAGTGTGACTGCCCCCTGGGCTTCGAGGGCCTGCACTGCCAGCAAGGTACGCGGGCTGGGGCCGGGCTGGGGCGGGGAGGGGCTGGGCTGGGGCCGGGCCAGGCCGGGCCAGGGCGGGGAGGGGACTGTTGGTGAGGGCAGGCCAGCCAGCCCCGTTATTTCCATCAGCGATTTCAGCGCCATAGCCGATGGCTAATCACATATAAACCGCTATACTTATTTCACGATGAGAATGCGGACGTCCTCCTGTAACAGGAGGTAAACAGCTTCCCACCCGACTGCCCCGGCCCCTTCCCTGCGAATCCCCTCATGGCCCAGCATCCACAAGTTTAGCCCATAATATAGGGGGGCTTCCAGGACCCCCTGCACCTGGGGCACCCCCAGAGCCCATCCTCATAGGCTGGTAAATGTTCTGCCTAAACATTTATGAACGTTATAGTAAAGAAATCTTATACCAAATACAGAAAAATACGAATTGTACTTGGAAAGTATTAATAGCCTTCTGTAGAGTGCTATGTTCCCTGCCACCTAAGCCTCCCCTGTGCCTCAGTTTCCTCATTGTGAAGTGAGAATAAAAATAGCAATAGTATCTAACGCAGAGGGTGTGCGGGGTCAGTGAGACGATGCATATTCCGTGGAAGGATGCCGAGTGGGCACTCAGCCAGCACCAGCCATTATTGCTATCGGTGAGAAAAATAAAAACCCATTTGAGTGCTCGGCTTTTTTTTTTTTTTTAATATGGAAATGCCACTAGGGCTATCCTTTTTTTTTTTTTTAATATATTTTTATTGATTTCAGAGAGGAAAGGAGTGGGAGAGAGAGATAGAAACATCAATAATGAGAGAGAGTCACTGATTGGCTGCCTCCCGCACGCCCCCCACTGGGGATTGAGCTGGCAATCCAGGCATGTGCCCCTGACCGGAATCGAACCCGGCACCCTTCAGTCCGCAGGCCGGTGCTCTACCCACTGAGCCACACCAGCCAGGGCTAGTGCTGGGCTTCTAACCTGCCCTGTCTGAGAGCTGGAGCAGGGCCCAGTACTGGCTGGAGGGAGGCGGGACCGGGGTGTCAGAGGCGGCCTGCCCTCATGCGGGCATCACCTTGGGCCATGGGGAGCTTCTTGTTCAGGGGTCAGGATGGCCTCACTGTTTAGGAACTAATTTTTTAAAAGGTGGATAGGCCCAGAGGACATCAGGCACTGCCCAAGTGAAGGCGTGTGCTGTCTTCCTTGTGTGTTTCTGGTTCCTGGTTTTCATAGGACGGAGGGCCTAGAGGGAAACTGGAAGTTAGGGCAGATGGTTCGGGGTATGGGAGGATAGAGGAGTCTTGCAAAGTATGAAAGATGCCAAGTGGCCGGATGGAAGATTCAGTAGTATTATACTTAAATGAATTTTGAAACCTGCACAGCAAATCGTATGAAATATGTGCATTAACATAGCTCACTCTATAATAACCCCCAACAGAAAAGTCCTAGACCCATTTGTGAACGAGCCTGAGGAGAATCCCGACAAGGAAATCCCTGGTTAGCTAACAGCGTGTACTTGGCGAGATTCAGTTCCAGAGAGGCCCGTTCACTCAGAAACTGGGTGTGGCTTTCACGGGTCAGTGTTTGGATCTCGGGGCCTCCCCTCGGGCACAGGCAGGGGAAGCTGGCTTCTGCCTTGAACACCAACGCTAATGGTCAGTGCGTGAAGGCCAGGCTTCCGTGAGCAGTCAGCAGCTTCGGGAATTCGAGGAAGGACAGGGTAATGTGTGATCTTGCTAACCCTCGCTTCCTGCTACAGAACATCAACCAAGAAGGTATGAAAAGCTCAGGTGTATGGCTTTGTAACTGTGGGTTCAGGTTCAACGAGAAACACATTTTACCAGAATGAAGGGGCAGATCTCCGCTGAGGGTCTGGGCTACCTGATGAGGTCCCAGGAGCGGACAGTGGCAGGGGACCTGGGGGGCATTTAGGCTTCTTTCTGCAGCTCACTGGGCTGGAGCCATCAGCTGCCCCCCTTTTACATCGTTACCTCCTTGTGCCTTGAGAAAAAGATGGCCCTCTGGCACCGTGGCAGCTGCTGCCAGTGCTGGTGGGGTGGTGGGGAGTGCACATAGGGGAGGCCCGGCCTGCAAACACCTTCCTCTCCCGTTATGTGGCTTCCGAGGATTAATGGGGCTCTGGGTGCAGCCTCGTGCTGCTCAGAACGCGTCTCCCAGGCCCCAGCGGGCACACAGCGGCACACAGATGGCTGTCATCCTGGGGAAAGCGTCTAGTCCAGTGATGGCGAACCTATGACACGCATGTCAGAGGTGACATGCAAACTCATTTTTTGGTTGATTTTTCTTTGTTAAATGGCACTTAAATATATAAAATAAATATCAAAAATATAAGTCTTTGTTTTACTATGGTTGCAGATATCAAAAAATTTCTCTATGTGACACGGCACCAGAGTTAAGTTAGGGTTTTTCAAAATGCTGACACGCCGAGCTCAAAAGGTTCGCCGTCACTGGTCTAGTCCCAGGTCAGGATGGCAATGCTGGGAAGTGGGCCACTCTCACTGTTCTGTAAAGATGCAAAAGAACATTCTCAAAGTTTGGGCAAATTCTTAGCTTGAAAGACACGAATAGTAGGAATCTATCTTGATGGCCAGAGAAAACCCTGCCTAATCCAGCACGGAGGGTCATAGCCTCGTCCATGTAAAGATTGGGGTTTTTCCAGCCTGAAGACCAGGTCATGCTTCAGAAGCAAGACCCTGGTGTTTGTTCCCCACGGAAGTTAGGCCCGTCCTTGTACACTGAGCAGCGTGGGGAGAATCTCCAGCACCAGGCCCATTCAGTCCACACCCAGGGGCACCTTCTCCATCAGGAATGTGGTGTGGGGCCCTCCGCGAGTCGGGTTTCTCTAGCCGGCTCTCTGAGGCAGCAGCTGCCGAAATGAGGCCGCTCTTCCCAGCCTCGGAAACCCACCGGCTCTCGGACTCGCAGCCACGATTTCAGGTCCTGAGAAAATCATCAGCCTTGACTTTGGTGGTCGCCTCAGCTTCATCTCGGGGCTGTCCCTCTTAGGTGCCTTCCTGCACCTCCAACCTCAGCACTCTCATCCTGAGCCCCCCTTCTCATCTCACCCAAGGGGTGTCAACAAGGCCTCCCTCCTCACAACAAATGCTCCCCTGCCTTAGAGATTTCTTCTTCTTTCTACTCATCCAAATGTGCCCATCGGACGTTCCAGTTCCTCACAGCTCTGAGAGCCAAGCAAGTTACTGAGAAGTCAGAGCCGCATTTCCCAGAGTGCATGCAAGGATTTAAGTTCTAAGGAATATCAATGGCTGTTTTTCACACAGATCAGACACACATACATTCGCATGCACAAAATGGGCGGGGGTGTTCTGTGGTCAAAGAAGTTTGGGGAAATGTGGTTAAACAGCTCTCTCTTCTGCAGGACTTCTCAGAGCCTTTATTGTGCCCTGAGTATCCCGGACACGGGTATAGGATGCAACTGTTTTGTCCTGGGTTCTCCCAGCCGATAGCTCACAGGCAGCTGCTTGGGGAAGGGATAGGACAGGGATTACTGAGAAGTTTGGACTCAGGCGGTGTAGGACCCTGCTGGCCACTAGATGGGGCTATTTCTCTGTAGCAGGGGAGCTGAGGCCACGCTGGGCTTCAGGCATGCGCTCTTCATGGACGCAAGGTCCTAACACACGGGACCCGGCCTGATCTACATGGACCTACCACACACGCAGCACTTGGGACGCTTCATGTCGCATTTAGTAGATCCCACGCCTTATTGCTGGGTGTGATTTGGATTAATATTCTTCGGTCCCAGTGTATGAAAAATGGTTTTAGCAAGTATAGGCCGTGCTTTACGAAACCCAGGATATGGAAACACAAAGGAGGAACGGATGCCCACCACCGGGAATTTCTTTCCTGGGGGTGGTTTAGGATTAAACAATGAAACACGGCTGCTGTTCAGCCCAGGAGCTGGTCTTTGGTGTAGAGCAGGTTTTTGTTTGTTTATTTGTGGCCACAGAGTCTGCTTCCTGGAGCTGCCCCAGCCTGGATGGGGAGCTGCCCGGGGGCATCAAGCATGTCCTCGGGTGGACGGCCACATGTCAGGGTGGTGCTGAGCGGAGCCCTGGCTGTGGGGAAAGCTGGGTGACACCCCAGCTCCTCCTGTGACTGCGCAAAGGAGCTAGATGGCAACACCCCAGCTCCTCCCTTCACGCTGTCTAGTCTGCAGGGAATTGCAAGTCCCGGGCGGACAGTGTGCTTGGCCTGGCGGCTGCCGCTCACTAGGGTGGAGCACTTCCATGTGTCCTCGGACGGCACAAGCTTTTCGGTAAAAATGTGAGGAAGTGACCAAAACACATGTCAACAGATGCATCAGCAAGGCTTCGCCACAGGGAAAAGGCAGTGTGACAACGTAGACATGAAGGGTCCGGTTAAATGCAATCCCGTTTGCCATATTTAAACACACCACGAAGGGCCCAAGGGCTAGATGGTCGCCTTCAGCCCCAGCGTTTGAGGACAGAAGGCACACCTACATGTCTACACTGACTAGCGCGGGTGTGTTGTCGCTGTTGTACTCAGCGGTGTCACTTCTGGACGGTTCCCCTGCCCTTCGCTCACCGCCCATGACCAGAGCTCTGGAGTCTTGCAAAGGGGGGTGGGCAGGGGTGGGGACGAGGCTGGTGTTTTCCACTCTGGAGAGAGAAGAGGCAGCTGGCTGGCTTATCATTCCTTTTTCACACGCAGCCCAGAGCCAAGCAAAGTAATAATCACTGACGGACAAGGTAAGTCACTTTTTAGCAGGAGCTGTTACTCCAGGTTTAGCATAAAGGAGGACTGTCGGTTCAAGGTTGGGGAGCCTCAGAGGTGTCAGACAACTTATCATTCACGTCTTCTTGGTCCACCGCCACCCCACCCTCCCCCCCCCGTGGGAAGCTGGGGCTGGGAGGCGAGCGGGGCCCTCTGCGAGGCGTCAGAGGGAAACGCGCTGGTTCCCTATCTGCACAGAGAGGGGGGTTTACATGCCTGTGAGATTCTGACTCTCCCTGTTCTGTTTCATGCTGGCACACGGCAGAGTGTGGGAACTACTGTCTCAACAGTAAGTACAGTGAGTCCTACGAGAGACTGGGAGAGCATCTGGGCCAGTGCCAGGCAGGCGTGGCCAGCTGGGGCACATGCAGGCCCCCACACACAGGGGTCCCCGGGGGAGCGGTATGGGATTTAGGCATCCCTGGAGGGTGGCGGGCATCCTCTCCCCAGAAGAGCCGCCCTGAGAATGCACTTGAGTCCCCACTGGGCCTCAAAATGGGCTGAGCTCCTGAGCAGGGGCCTCAACAGACCCCTGAGAGGTTCCGTGTGCAGAGCAGACGTGTGACAAGCACGTCCTGACCATTTCAAGGAGCCCAGGGGAGCCCTAGCTCGTGGCCACCAGCCCACGTCCATGGCTAATAGCAGCAAGGACAGGCCCTGCCTGCACCTCCCACCTGAGGTTGAACCAAACCCAGAGGGGCATGTTGGTCATGGGCAGCCCCGGGAAGACGCCTCCATCTGCCTGGCTATTCTCTCTTCTCCATTCTCAGCTCCAGGTACCCCCTGCAGTTTCTTCTTTTTAAATATATCTTTATTGATTTCAGAGAGGAAGCAAGAAGGAGAGGGAGATAAAAACATCAATGATGTGAGAGAATCATTGATCAGCTGCCTCCTGCACTCTCTCTACTGGGGATTGAGTCCACAACCCGGACATGTGCCCTTGACTGGAATCGAACCCAGGACCCTTCAGTCCACAGGCCGACGCTCTATCCACTGAGCCAAACCGGCCAGGGCTTCTCCTGCAGTTTCTTGTCTTGTTTCTCCCCTGGCCCTCCATGTCTGCCCTCTGGGTCTGTCCTCTCTGCGCTCTGCCTTTTCCATTCCCCTGTCCTTTCCCTGCCCCGGGGCAGCCCGTCCCTGGCGTCCTTTCTTTTCCTGCCTCCCCCTCCTTCTCTCTTGGCATTTCCTTTCCCCTCTCCTCACTCTAGCTCGCCCCTTCATCCCCCGCTCTTCAGGGCCTTTTTATTTTGCATCCTGCTCTCTTCTCCTCTCTCCTTTCCTGCCTTTCCTCCCCCTCCTCCTCCTCCCACTTCAACCGGAAGATGGGGAGGCTGGTGGAGTTTAACAGATGAGGCTTTCCTCTGTCCCTGGCCCTAATGGGTCCTCTGGGCCCGCAGGCTCCGTCCAGGGCTGCGTTGCTTCAGAGAGCAGTTTCTCAGAAATTACTTTTAAAGCTTTTATTTCTCTTCCTTTGCTTTTCTTGTTTCTTCCCTTTTAAAATTTTTACTTTTAATGAAAAGGTTTTGAGGAACATGCAATAGGTGACCTGTCAACATAGGAACTTATTTTTGGGGGCCCAGTGCCATTGGGTTTTGGAGTTGGCTGTTATCTCTCTCTTTAAAAAAAAAAAAATGTTTAGCCCAGTTGGCGTGGCTCAGTGGTTGAGAACCGGGTTCGATTCCCGGTCAGGGCACAGGCCCGGGTTACAGGCTCAATCCCCAGTGTGGGACGTGCAGGAAGCAGCCGATCAGTGATTCACTCTCATCATTGATGTATCTATCTCTCTTGCCCTCTCCCTTCCTCTCTGAAATCCATACAACTATATATTTAAATAAATAAATAAATAAATAAATAAATAAATAAATAAATAAATAAATAATGTTTAGAAGCTACATTTCAACTCTCCTGGTTGTTCGTAGTGTCCAGTAACGATATATGTTCTCTTGGGTGTAGAATCCTTAGTTCGGTGTCTTTTTTGCACCAACCACGTATTTTGTGGAACTCTGACTTGTTTTATAAGCAGGCTTATTCTTCTTGTTTTGCACATTTGTTTGAAAATGAGATTCATTCTGCCTCAGTTCTTTCAACTGTCACTTCTGTGTTTTTCTAAAGAGGAAAGAGAGATGCTGTGATCTCTTTGGGTGGCATCTCCTGAATTATCGCTAATCTTTGACACCAAACACAACCCATAACCTATTCCTGTGCCAACTGCGTGGAGAAGGGAGATTTCTCAGGAAAACAAAGGGAAGGCAAGTTGAGAGGCAGGAGACAGGCTGCTGAGGTCCTGGGACGTGAAGGGTGGGCTGAGGAGCAGAACCGGGAATACGGGATCAGCCTGGTTCCTGCCCTGCTGCTCTCTTAGCCTCTAACCTCAGGCAGGTCCTTGCTGATGTCTGTGCCTGGTTTCCTCTCCTATGAATGGGAATAACCAGCCCTCCCCTTCTCCAGTCTCCCTGCTGCTTCAGGACGTTGTGGTGAAGAGCTTAGGAAGTGCGACACTGGAGGGGATTTGTAAAAACACGGCAGGGCCTTGAGACCTCATCTCATCGTTGGCCCATCGCCTGCGGTCATGGCTGAAAGGGTTTTGGGGCAGACTGGCCTCAAATAGGGAAATTCCGGTGGGCTTGTTGGGGGGTTATTTCCTCTGCCTCCCTTGGAGAACATCTAGGGGTGCCCCCAGCTGCTCCCCACATGGCCGGAGACCAGCTCCTAGGCTTACAAGAACAACTGGGCAGGTTCAAGTTTCAGCAATATCAAGCCCTTCTCAGTAGTGCTGAGGGCATTCACAGTGACACCAGCCCGGGGGCGGGGACAGCAGGGAGGTGCCAACCCCAGGCCTTCAGGCCAGGCAGCTCCAAACCTGGCCCAGAGGAAGGAGCTGACAAGTTGTTAACTGTCCCGATCCCAGGAGCTGGCCTTCTTGCCCTCTGTGTGTTTCCCTGCCCGCGGCTGAGAGCTGGGTCAGGAGAGCCACGGCCATGTAACTTCCGTTTTCTCTTCTGCCCCAGCCATCACAGAAACCATCGCGATCCCGCAGTTCATCGGCCGCAGCTACCTCACCTACGACAACCCAGACATCCTCAAGAGGTAATACGTGTCAGCCGGCAACAGGCACCTCATCTCTCTGGGGGTAGATTTCATAATAGTTTTCCCTATTTTATGAGCCAGAAGATAATTCTCAAAGAGGGCCGTTTAGCCATGGCCTCGAGGGAAAACAACCACACATCATAAACAAAGAAACTAGAACAAAACAAAACAAAAAAACAGACTTGAAAGAGGCAGCCTTTCAAAACACCCAAACCCTACCAAGGAGGTTGCCTGGCCTTGGGATTTCCATCCTCACATCTCACAGTGCCAGGGTTATGAGTGATTCCCCAGTCAGGGCAATCGATTTCAGAGAGGGAGAGAGAGAGAGAGAGAGAGAGAGAGAGAGAGAGAGAGAGAGAGAGAGAAAGAAACATCAGTGACGAGAGAGAATCATTGATCAGCTGCCTCCTGCATGCCTCTCACTGGGGATCGAGCCCACAACCCAGCCAGGTGCCCTGACTGAGAATCGAACTGTGACCTCCTAGTTCATAGGTTGATGCTCAACCACTGAGCCACGCCGGCTTCATGCTGCTCTTGGCCAGGGCCTGGCGCTTTGCTGCGAGCTGCAGCAGAGGTCCTGGTGCTCCCACAGCTCCATGGACAGTGTCAAACCTATGTCCTACTTCCCATCTTCAGCAGCAAAGGTCTATGTCCTCCGCAGCCGGCCAGCTCAGCGAGGGCTCCTCAGCTCTCTTCATGTGGACAAGGCACACGGAGGTGCCCAAGTCACCATCCTGGCTGGTAGGCCTTGGTGACCGAGGCTCCAGTACCCCCCCTCCCTCTGGCTCGTTCCCCCCTACCTCTTCCCCCCCTGCCACCCCAAGCTCCTGGTGTGGACTAGCCTCTTACTTAACCATGGGAAGACTGGCCCTTGGCAAGTCCTCGACCTGGGGAAGCTCGTCTTTGGTCCTTTCATGTTGCTTCTTTTTTTCTCCCTCCCCTCGTTCTCTATACAGTGGGGCCTTGACTTACGAGTTTAATTCGTTCCCAGGATGAGCTTGTTAAGGAGCTCGTTAACTCAAATTACTCTATCAACTCAATGCAAAAAATCAGCCGAGAGACAGCTGGTATCTCAAAAAACTCATTAATCGGGACACTCGTAAGTCAAGGCCCCACTGTAGTTTCGAGTCTGCCATCCCCCAGCACCATCCTCGAATTTTCCTTCCTCTTCAGGTTGACTGTTTCCTAACAGGCTAAGGCAACGCTTTACGCTAAAAGCACCCAGTTTGTAGGGTGGAGGTGGGTGGCTTTTCAAGGAACAAAGTTGAGAGACATTTTCCTGGGGCACTGGACAAGCATTTCCCTGGTGACTGAAGCCACACCAGGCGGACGGCCATTGCTTCATTTCTCTAGTCCCAATAGGGATCATGTAGGTGGTCGTGGTGGGGCCTTAGGCAAGATGGATTTCCACCAGGAGACACCCTCTTCTTTCTTCAGTCCTGTTCTCCAAAGATGGAAGGGCGCTCAGTCCCCAGAAAGCAGGGAGGGTGTGAAGGGGCCCAGGTCGTCAGCCCCTGGATGCTTAGCGAGTGGCACTGGGTGGCTCGGTGGGAACAGGAGGCACTCGGAGGCCCTTGTGCACATGTATGTATGTGCATGAACACATGCATGTGTGTGAAGCCGCAGGCAACAGTCGAGTTCAGGTCTGTTTCGGTTAGATGCCTTTGGCTGCAAGTAACAGAAAACTCAGCTCACAATGGCTTAAGCTACCTTAAGGGTGTTTATTATTCCGCGTAACAAGCAATCCAGGCTTAGACTGGATCCTGGTGTGACTAATTCAGAGTATCAGCTGGATCATCAAAGACGCACGTCTCCTCTGTCCTTTGGCCTTGTTATCCTCAGTGCATTCTCCAGGGGTTACTCCCTTCCTGGTTATAAGATGGACATAAATCAGGCCCATCTCCAGTGGAAATGAAAAAAAAAACCCTTTTTTTCTCATGTGACTCTTTTTAAAAAGGAAGGAATCTTTCCTAGAGTCTTCCTGCTGCATTTTCTCTGTCTCATTGGAGAACAGCGGGTCACGTGCCCATCCCTACACCACTCCCTGCAAGAGGAAGGGAACCATCATGCTTGGCTGCCACCAGTCAGCGTATCCCAGGCGAGGGGGGGAGGCGGGAGCCTGAAACAGGAGGCTGGGGAGAGCAGGCCTCTCGGGAAAGGGCCAGAGCGGGGGCTCTGCACCTGGCCTGGCGGGGAGGCACCACGTGGCCCTGCTCCTCCCTCTCCGCTCTGAGGCCCCGGTGGGAAGGCAGCCGCGGTCTCCTGCCTCGGTCATGCTCGGAAAGCCCCCTCCTGTTCACTACCAAGTGCATCCACAGCTCCAGGTTTGTGGGCCAGACAGGGGATGGTACAAGTGACAGGAGAATAGAGAGACTTTTCCTATGGTGCCATGTTAGTTGCGATATTAAATCACGGTTACTCTTACTGCCTTTCACTTTAGGACAGTGGTTCTCAACCTTCTGGCCCTTTAAACACAGTTCCTCATGTTGTGACCCAACCATAAAATGATTTTCGTTGCTACTTCATAACTGTCATGTTGCTACTGTGATGAATCGTCATGTAAATATCTGATATGCAGGATGGTCTTAGGCGACCCCTGTGAAAGGGTCGTTCGACCGCCAAAGGGGTCGCGACCCACAGGTTGAGAACCGCTGCTTTAGGACCTCATACTTGCTCTTCTCCCTGTGAAACACTGGTCACGTTAGAGCAAGCATGTCAAACTCGAAGGCTAACATGGGCCAAATAAACGAGGCATGTGGCCCGCGGCTGCGAGTTTGACATGCTTGCTTTAGAGAGTGGATTTCTGAACAAGTCTAGGCCCAGGAATTGATAAGAGCTCAAAAGCCTGTGATCCTATTCCCAGCCATGGCTGCAGGGCCGGGACCTGCCAGAGTACCCCTCCTGTCCTCTCAGACTCTCGTCCACCTCCGCCCTGTTTTCGCCGCAACACCTCTCATCTGTCACTCTGCCTCCTGCCCACCCACCCCTCTGCCCTCAGGGAGGGTCACCACCAGAGCTGGCCGTCCACAGCCACCATCGTAGCCCCAAGAAGCTGCCAACTTGGAGCTCTTGGAAATGACAAAGCCCACTTCCTTTGGGGGAGCGGGGAGCACTTTCCCCAGGACCCGTCTGTGGCAGGACGGGGAGGAAGGAGGACTGGCGTGTAGATTGGGGTGCAGCCTGGGACCTTGGAGTTGACGAGAGCCTGGTTAATCTGAGGCTCACCGCGTGCTCTCGTGGGGGTCGCACCGCACCTGGGACGGAGACGGCTGCAGAGCGAGCAGTCCGGCTGTCGGACCCGTGGCCTGACTCGCGGCGGTGACGCCCGCTCTCAGAGATGCAGGCTCGTCCTTCCACCGGCTTCTCAAGGCCGGCGGGCGAACCTCAGAAACGGATGCTGGGGACAATGAGTAAGTGGGGGCAATTGTGTGTTTCCTCCAGGGTGTCCGGATCAAGGTCAAATGTGTTCATGAGGTTTAAGGCGACGGCCAGAGAGGGCCTGCTGATGTGGCGGGGGGACAGCCAGAGGCCCAACAGCGACTTCATCTCCCTGGGCCTTCGGGACGGAGCCCTGGTGTTCAGGTGAGCCCTCCCCGCTGCCTTCCGCGTCACCGCGCAGGTCATGCCAGACAGGGAGGCAGAGGGAACCGAGCCTTGTCTGCTGGAATGGCCGGTGCCTGAAGCTCCAGGCTGGGCCGAGGCCCCTGGCCTTTCCTTCCGGCGTCCTCCTTCCAGAGCAGCAGGCAGCCCGCCGTCCACAGCCCGAGGGCCAGGGCTGGCCCACCACGCGTTTTCGTCCATGAAGTTTGATTGGAACGCTGCCATACTCATTCATTTATGTACTGTCTCTGACTGCTTTCATGCTACAGGGGCACACGTGAGTAGTTTTATTTATTTTTTATTTTTTGAAAAAATATATTTTTTTATTTCAGTGAGAAAGGGAGAGGGGGAAAGAGATGGAAACATCAATGATGCGAATCATTGATCGGCAGCCTCCTGCACGCCCCCTCCTGGGGATGGAGCCCACAACCTGGACATGTGCCCCGATTGGGAATGGAACCGTGACCTCCTTACCACTAAGCTATGCCAGCCGGCACACTTGAGTAGTTTTATTAGGGGCTGTATGGCAAAGCCTAAAATGCTTATTATCTGGTTCTTACAGAAGAGTTTTGTGACCCCTTTTGTACTGTGTTTCTGCCATGTGCTCCCCACTTGCAAATGGGGACTTGGTACAGCTGAGTGTGGCCCTGAGTGCAGGACTTGGTACAGCTGAGTGTGGCCCTGAGTACAGGACTTGGTACAGCTGGGGTGGCCCTGAGTACAGGACTTGGTACAGCTGAGTGTGGCCCTGAGTGCAGGACTTGGTACAGCTGGGGTGGCCCTGAGTGCAGGACTTGGTACAGCTGGGGTAGCCCTGAGTACAGGACTTGGTACAGCTGAGTGTGGCCCTGAGTGCAGGACTTGGTACAGCTGGGGTGGCCCTGAGTACAGGACTTGGTACAGCTGGGGTGGCCCTGAGTACAGGACTTGGTACAGCTGAGTGTGGCCCTGAGTACAGGACTTGGTACAGCTGAGTGTGGCCCTGAGTGCAGGACTTGGTACAGCTGAGCGTGGCCCTGAGTACAGGACTTGGTACAGCTGAGTGTGGCCCTGAGTACAGGACTTGGTACAGCTGGGGTGGCCCTGAGTGCAGGACTTGGTACAGCTGAGTGTGGCCCTGAGTGCAGGACTTGGTACAGCTGAGTGTGGCCCTGAGTGCAGGACTTGGTACAGCTGAGTGTGGCCCTGAGTGCAGGACTTGGTACAGCTGGGGTGGCCCTGAGTACAGGACTTGGTACAGCTGAGTGTGGCCCTGAGTGCAGGACTTGGTACAGCTGAGTGTGGCCCTGAGTGCAGGACTTGGTACAGCTGAGTGTGGCCCCAAGTACCCGGCTCAGGGCTCCGCCTCCAGCAGCGTTGAAGCCCCAGTCGGGAGACCTGGCGGTCAGTTCTGACCATGCTCCCTGTTAGCTGTGCGGCCGTGGGGAGGAGAAAGCCTGCTTTCCAAGCTCCCACTACCAAGGAGAGCAAAGCACAGATCTATAGCTCAACAGATCGACCCCACATTCGGCTTTTTAAAAATGCTTCTTGGGTGATACTGGTACGGAAGTCCCTAAAGTTCTTAGCCCTTTTCAGTGAACTTAGGCCGCTCTCAAGTTTTCCACTTGAGTAGCTAGGAAACAGCTGAAGGATCCCGACCCGACCACTTCTCCTCTCCAGCGTGGGAGGGGCTGGGTTCCCACGGGCCGGACTGGCTTGTGTAACAAATAGGAAAACGCATCCTCTGCCAGGGTGGGGCACATCCGGCCCGTGGGCCAGGGAAGGCTGGTGAAATCCTTGGGTCCGGCCCTGCCAAGTTATTAGGGGCGAGTTAATTAAATGTTTGACCAGATATTGCAGGCTAATATTTAAGTTAATAACTTTGTATGGCCCGTGAATGATGCTATAAATATCCAAATGGCCCTTGGAGAGAAGAGGTCCCCCACCCCTGGATCTCGACCAATGGGTCTTGAAGTCTGGTCCCTGGACCAGCAGCAGCATCGTCACCTGGGACCGTCTTAGAAATGCAAACTCCCAGGCCCACCCGGAGTGGAAAAGCACTAGGAGAGGAGCTTGTGCTGTTTCCACCGTTTCTCTAGGTGAGGGGGTGCTCGCTAAACCCTGCAAGGTCTCTAGACCACCATCTGCTCCGTACGGCAGGAGTTTATCCGGCTTTCCTTCTTTAACCTCCCTCTACGCGCCCCCCCCCCCCATCTCCGGGGCCTAGCCCAAATGCTCACTAAATCATTTCAGTTGGAATAGACAAAGGTAACTGAACAGGGAGAGGATGAGGCTTGGTTCTGGGCTTTTGTGGGCAGGCGCTGGCATCCCTCAGAGCCAGAGTAGGATCATGGAAGTCTTTCCCATTTGAATAAAAAGCATCTTGGGAGGAAATGTCACTTATCCAACATCGCACTGGCCCCTAAATAGCAGAGCGTGCTCAGTGACGCGATCGTGGGACGGCGGGGGACTTTTGAGAGACCCCTGTGGTTGAAGGCTAGAGGTTGGCCGATGAGAGCAGTCCCACCATCTCCGCACCCTTTCCCCTGGCCCCAAGGTCAAACGCCAAGCTTTTCACACCCCAGTTTCAGGCTGGCTGCCGTGCAGCCATTTTCTTGTGGTTTTCCTGTGGTTAACCTCACCAAGGCCTCAAGATCTTGATTGTGCCCAGAAAAGGGAATTGAAACAGTAGCTCAGCCGTGGGTGGGAGGCCAACTTCCCCCCTAAACCACCAGCTAAATCTATTCACCGCTCGTCCCAGCAGGACTTGAATCACATGGGCCCTGGCCAGCCCCCCCTACAGGCCCTGGCCAGCCCCCCACACCCTATGGGCACCCTTTCAACAACTCCACTCCATCTGGAACTATTTCCTATGATACTGTGTTTTTCTCAGGTTTTTGAAAATTGGCCCTGTTTTTCTTTGAAGGCTGGAGCTCTGGTTGTGTTCTGTGCATAGGACACACAGCTCAGCCCCTCCCTGGCCTGCCCCTGGGCCTGGGCCCACAGCTGCTGCTCCGCTGTCGCCTGCCTCCCAGCAGGTACTTCCAATACAGATGCGTGGTGCCCCTCGGAAGGCTGGCACGGAGCCGGCTAGACCGTAGGCCAGTGGTTTGAAAGCAGGGAGCTTGTTTCAGAGGCAGGTTCCTGGGCCCAGCCCTCAGACTCGGATGGAGCAGGTCTCTGTGGGCGCCACTCTGACAGGAAACAATCCGGGACCACGCCCTGGGAAACGGGTCTGAGTGGTCAAAGGCATGAGCTCCAGAGCCAGACAGGCTGGTTCCCAGGGCCACGTGACCTCCTGCGAGTGACCGGAAAGGGTTGGTGGAAAGGGTGGGATTAGTTCATTCTCGCAAAGGGCTTAGTGCAGGGCCCGGAATAGCTAGTTATTAGGGATAATGAATATCAAATGTATTTCCCTTGGTCAAGTGTAAGTTCTAAAAACCCCTACCTAGGATTGATATCATAAGGAAGTTAGCACAGTAGGGAACTAACTGCTTCACAAAATGGAGCTATGATTATTGTTCTTGTTTTTAATAAGCTGCCTGAGAGCAGCTTACAATGGGAGAGCTTAGAGAGTGGACTGGTGTTTGGGTAGAAAAACCGTGTTTGAGGTTTTGGTGTTTGACCCAGGTCCAAAGCGAACAATAGAAAATGTAAGATGGTAAAATATAGTCTCAGCTTTCTTGATTTTTTTTCTTCACCGAAATGCTGCTCCTTTTGCTACTTCGGTGCTCAAAGCCCTTCTGGCAGAGAATGCGTGAGAGCAGTGGAACGCCGAGAGAAACCATGTGTGGCTTCTGTGCGAGGTTCAGCAGAGGAAGAGGAATCAGAGTGTGCAGCCGAGTGCGGTTTTCCGTCCCGGTTCCGTTTCGTTTGGGTTCATGGTTGCATGTGGGGCAGAAGACCCAGTGAGCAGGTTCTGTGAGGATCCCTGGCCTGACCGTCTTTCCCGCTCATTCTCCATGTGACCTTGGTAACATTTTCGTGCAGCAGAGAAGGGAAGGGATCTGACCTTGGCGGGGTGCCCTGTGCTGCAGTTTAAAGGGCCCGGCTAAGTAGCATGTGACCACATGCAGGCGCGATGGTTTCCCGAGGCCTCCCCTGGGGGCTTTTCCATGCGAGGGGATTAGGAAAACCTGCCTCAGGATAACCAATCATGCTGGCCAGATCCACAAGACCTTGCTGGCGGAACCAGACAGGCATTTTTTGTTGTTGTTCATTTTTTCACTCATCCTTATGTATTTCCTTTTTTAAAAAAAATGGAGCTATAATTTACATGAAGTACACACATGTTTGATACATTTTAAACGTGTAAACACCTGTGGATCCCCTCTCCTCCCCCACACCCCACCCCATACACAGAACAAGATACAGAAGAGTTTTCACACCCAAGAAGGCTTCCTGTGCAGCAAAGAGAACCACTAGTCTTGGCCACATATGACTACTCCAAGGAAAGAGAGGTGCAGGGTGTCTGGGAAGCAGGAAGTTATCGGCGGGCCTAAATCTGAGGAGGGGGGGTGGGCTGGAGAGCCGGGCCCTGGAGACGCCAGCAGCGTGTGGAGGCCCGTGTGGGCTGATGCTGGAACCCGTCTGGCGGATTCAGGGCTGCCCCGAGCACAGCCTGGCTCCGCATGGACAGGCGTGCCCTCGGGCTGCCGAACAGGCAGGAAGCCCGGCCTTTGTCCAAACACAACTGCGAAGGTTCCCACTCACCGGATTCCACTCCCGTTCCAGCCCAGCGTCCCTGCAGCTTTCCCCGGGTCACCTCTGCTCTGCGCGCTCCTGACCCTTCTGGTTACACATTCACAGCCTGTGGTTTGCGCTTACACAGGGCTGCTCTCCCGGGAGAGGCCCGGGAGCTTAGCTCTCGGTGCAACTTACTCCTGCCGCCAGCTCCCAGGGGTCTGCTGCCCCCGTCTGCGAGCTGCATTAACACGGCACCTGCCTGGGGCGGCGGGATCATTTGTGTGGTTTCTACTCTGTGCTGTGCTCTGTGCATGTGCTGTCTTACCGAATGTTCCCTACGGCCCTTCAGGGCAGGTATAATTAATCGCCCCCACTTTCAGATGAGGGATCTGAGACTCAGAGAGATGAAGCCAATCTCCCCAGGGCAGGAGCTCGTCACTGGCAGGAGTGGGAATCAGGCGGGTGGGTCTGATCGGTGGGTCTGATCAGTGGGTCCCTGGACCCCTCGCGAAGCTGCACAGCCACTCAGCTGCGTGTCTCCCAGCCAGGCTCAGCCGCTGCGCGGTCAGGCCCTGGCCACTGAGTAATGAAATCTGGCAACTCCCCTCCAGGCTGCTCTGCACAAGGAGCCGCCTGATGTGGGAAACTTGCTGGGAAAACAGGGGCGCTTTCAGGGTCGGGTGGCAGCCTCCTCTCGCAGGGTGTCAGGTCACCGAGTTCTATTCTGGGTTAAATATCAGGCGCGGGGACTCCTTTGAGCCTCTGTTCTTGACGAAAGGACCCGGGGCGCTTTCCCTGGGGAAAGCCGGGTGCTGTCTGTTCTCGCTTTTTTTCTCAGGCCGAGTGCGCACAGGAGCCCAGGGCCGAAGCCAGGGCCTCGCATCCCTCTTCCTTGGCCGGTGAAGGACAGGAGAGACGCGTCCTTCCCCCAAGATGAGGAGAGAGCTGTTCCGGCGGGGAGACATTTCCTCCCCAGGCATGATGACCAAGGGGAGGGCGGGGCACGGCCCAGGCCCTGCCTAGGCCTGTCAGTCACTCGCCAGCTATTGTTGGATTCAATCCGATTAGAATAATCGAATGAACACTGGACTGGGAGGGATATTTCTCTCTGGTAAACAGCCTGTGTGTGTCTTTTGATACCCTCAGGGTATCGGGGCATCTGGAAGCTGAAATAGAAAACAGAAAGCTGCTGAGTGGACCCGGCATCAGAGCAAAATGCAGGGGAGGAGGGACAGATAAAATCCCAAGTTCAAAGGGATTTTAGGCAAATGCCTTTCATCTCTTTGGGGCTCTTTGTTTTGCTTTTTAAAAAGTGAAAACATATGTATTGGTTTCCAAGAGCTGCCATAACACATTGTCACAAATTGGGTGGCTTAAAGCAATAGGAGTTTATTCTGTCCGGGTTCTGGGGAAAACATCCTCAGGTGAGAATTAACAAAGTCTACGTGCAGGGGTGGGCGGGGCTGCTGCTTCTGAGGGGCAGTGTGGTCTGTGCCTCTCTCTAGGCTCTCAGGGCCGGCAGTCCTTGGCTCATAGCTACATCACTCCAACCTCTAGTCTTCATCTCTGCATGGCATTCTTCCCTGTGTGTCTGCCTGTGTCCAAATTTCCTTTTCTCATGAGGAAAGGATTTAGGGCTATCCTAATCCACTATGACTCCATTTTAACAAACGACATCTGCAAAGACCCTATTTCTAATGAAGGTCACAATCTGAGGTTCTGTGTGGATGAGAATTTGGGGGGACACTCTTCCAGCAAGTATAACACATTACAAATGATAAAGCCCTTCTTGTTCCTGATGCTACACGGATGCTTCTGACCATGGGCCTAAAGATCATCAGCCATGAGGACATTATTCTGAGTGAAATAAGCCAGTGACAGACAAGTAATGTAGGATTCTACCTATAGGAGGTACCTGGAAGTGGTCCACCTCATAAGGTGAATAGGAGCATGGGGGTTGCCGGGGATGGAGGAAGGGGGAGAAAAGAGTTGCTGTACAACGAGTGCAGAGTTTGAGCTTTGCAAAATAAGGAGAGTTCTGGAGAACAATTGTACAACAAGGTGAGCATCTGTGGCACCACCGAACTGCACACATAAAAGTGGTTAAGGCGGTAGGTTTCATGTTATGTCTACTTTGCCACAATTAAAAACATATTTGGTCATTCCTGGCCCAGCGTGGAAACCTGATTGCTAACATTGTTTTGTTTCGTGTGGAGGAAACAGCATGCTGAGTTCATAGACCTTTTGCCACGAGGTCATTGTGTGTCTGCCTGGGCGTCAGTGTGTGACTGTTCTGCCTTGTTCTTCTCCAACGCCCTAGCTATAACCTGGGCAGTGGTGTGGCATCCATCCTGGTGAACGGCTCCTTCAGCGATGGTCGGTGGCACCGGGTCAAGGCTGTTCGGTGAGTACCTCCCACGGCGCAGGACAGAGCGGAGCCCGGCAGCGGGGGGACGTGCTCTCCAAGTCCCGTTAGTCCCATGTCCTCTTCCCCAGCCTCGCCTGGCCTCCCACGCTCCTCATCCAGGGCATTTTGCTACCAACTCCCACCTGTGCCCTCCACTGACAGTGAACTCCCAAAGCTTCACTCGCCAGCGGCTTTCTGGAGAAATTATTTATATATTTGTTAATCCTCACCTGAAAATATTTTTTCCCCTTGGTTTTTAGAGAGGGTAGAAGGGAAAGAAGGGGGGAGGAAGAGAGAGAAAGAGAGAGAGAAACATCGATGTAAGAGAGACACATGGGTTGGTTGCCTCTCTGCACAGCCCCAACTGGTGACCGGGGATCGAACCTGCAACCCAGGTACGTGCCTTTGGCCTTAATCAAACCCGTGAATCTTGGGTGCACTGGCCAACACTCTATCCACTGATCCACACTGGCCTGGCTGGAGAAATAACTTTTTGATGGCCACCTGGAAGAGGGCCTCCTATTTAGTGAGATCCGGGTATCACTACTGGGATGAGATTTTGGGGCATATGGATTTTGAGGACGGCTCCACATCTCATTATGTAGGGAGTTGCCCGCTTTTTCTTTGACATCACTTCGCCTGAACCTCAAAAGCTCTGTGTATCCTGCCCCTCACAGAAGTCGCTACCCTGACTTCTGGTTCACTCTGGGTGAATCACTCCCTTAAAATTGTGGTCTTGCTACCTATGTCCATATTCCTAACAATATACTGAGAAGACAAATAGCAGGCCCAAATGGAGCAGTGTGAAGAAACCTCAGTCTTGCCATGTTACTGCAGGTTCCAGGAGATGAGCTGAACAGAGGTTTTTATTTGGGTTCCCTGAGAATTTACCACAACCCTTTCTGGGGAGGTTAGTGGGTGAGGTCAAAGGTGAAGCTTGGGAAACATGGAATCACCAAGGTCAGTTTCTGTGTCAGTTTCTCTGCACACATATAGACTATAGTGGGAGTAGCCTTGCTGGACCCCACGCTCTTTTCCATGGTGCCTGCCTTTGATACCCTAGAGCAGTGGTCGGCAAACTCATGAGTCAGCAGAGCCAAATATCAACAGTACTTCTTCAAAATCGACTCGCCCAGGCCGAAAACCGACTTCTGAGCATGGGCCATGAAGTTTCAATCGCACTGTACATGCACCTGCACGTGGTATTTTGTGGAAGAGCCACACTCAAGGGGCCAAAGAGCCACCTGTGGCTCTCGAGCCGCAGTTTGCCAACCAACGGCCCGAGAGCAAGCATGTCAAACTCAAAGACTAGCACGGGCCAAATAAACAAGGCATGCGGCCCGCAGGCCCCAAATATGACATGCTTGCCCTAGAGGGGGTGTGAGGACACAGAGGCAGATCTGTGCCCATCAGCTGCCCACATAGCATAGGAAGTCCTGGCGATAGTGATTTTGATGAAGCCCAACTCTTGACTTGTTGAACAAATGATATAAATATTAATACCATCAAAGAGATAAAAGTGGTTATTTTCACAAGAAACAAGAACTGTTTGCTATAGAAAAGGAACATTAAAAGACCAATAAAGAAGTGCAGCCTGGGTCGGTATCCCCCATGAGAGCTATGGACGCAGACGTGCTTTTTGAAGAAGCGTGGGGCTGGATGGTTTGGGGACCCTGCAAAGCCCTTCCACTCCACTGTCCTCGGACTCACTTTTGGGTGATTCTTTGGGTCCTTTCCAAACTTCTAAGCCAGTGGTTCTCAACCTGTGGGTCGCCACCCCTTTGGGGGTCGAACGACCCTTTTATAGGGGTCACCTAAGACCATCGGAAAACACATATATAATTACATATTGTTTTTGTGATTAATCACTATGCTTTATGTTCAATTTGTAACAATGAAAATACATCCTGCATATCAGATATTTACATTATGATTCATAACAGTAGCAAAATTACAGTTATGAAGTAGCAACGAAGATAATTTTATGGTTGGGGGTCACCACAACATGAGGAACTCTATTAAAGGGTCGCGGCATTAGGAAGGTTGAGAACCACTGTTCTAAGCCATTCTTTGTCCTTCCCTAGAGTAATCCTCCACCTGTGAAACCTACTTCATGGTTTCCCATTGTGCTCGGAATAACATAAAAACTCATCACGTGTTAATTCTTCTCTGGTTCCCTCTCACCTGCAGGATACGTTCTCACGAAGCTCCATGTGCCCTGCACCCTCAGCTCTGGCTTCCTCTCTCTCCACTCAGCTCCCACCTCCAGAATTCTCAGTGCTCAGTCTGCATCAACCTCTTGTCCTCTCTCTCTCTCTCTCTTCATAGCGACTGCCTGTTGGCATCAGCTTCCTCCTGTGCTTGACCTACCCAGCCTTCAAAACTCATCTCAGGCAGACTCCCTGGGGGAAGCTTTCCCTGACCCTCTCTCTCTGCCTCCTGTCACCCCAGTCTTCTACCGTCCCGCGGTGACACTGAACTGTCATTTGTAATTTGACTGTTTTGTCTTCCTCAGTAGACCTAAAACTCCTGGGAGCCAGGAATGTGTTTTTTGTTTTGTCTTATTTTTTTCATCTTTGCAGCTCTATCATTTAGCATAGTGCCTGGTGCAGAGTAGGTCCTTCCCTACATTTTCATTGAAATCAATTGAATAATTGAATGAAACTCCCAAAATGGTGGTGGCTTTTTCCAGGGACGGTCAGTCGGGAAAGATAACTGCGGATGACTACGGGGCCAGAACAGGCAAATCACCTGGCATGATGCGGCAGCTCAACATCAACGGAGCTCTGTACGTGGGTGAGTGACCTTGGACCCGGTCTCAGTTATGCCCTTTGGGTGTCACTCCTCCATTGGCCGTGCTGGGGCTCCTCCAAGCCGTGTGCTTCCCTGGACCAGCCAAATGCTTGGAAATAGGAAGCTCTCCAGAGAGTCCATTCTCCCTTTTCTGAACTTCTGACTCATGGTGAGGGGGCAGGAAGCACTTAGAGGCCTTTGTGCTTTGGATGGATCCACCAGGAAAACCATGCGTTTCTTGTTATAGAACAGGAATCTGCTAAATATAGCTCTGAGAATTCCCTCCGAGGAAGGAGGATCTGTTTTCCTGGCCCCTTTCAGAAGTAGAATGAGTGGTATTTCTGTAAATAGCTTAGAGCCCGCTAGTGCACACACGTAATATGCAAAGTTGTCTCCCTCCATATGCTTTCTACAGGTGGACTTAATTGAAAGCACTCAACATCCATGAATTTCTTTCAGCTTAAGACAGTGGTCAGCAAACTGCGGCTCACAAGCCACATGTGGCTCTTTGGCCTGTTGAGTGTGGCTCTTCCTAAGCCTTAGGAGCACCCTAATTAAGTTAATAACAATGTACCTACCTATATAGTTTAAGTTTAAAAAATTTGGCTCTCAAAAGAAATTTCAATCGTTGTACTGTTGATATTTGGCTCTGTTGCCTAATGAGTTTGCCGACCACTGGCTTAAGAAGACAGCACCTCTAACTACACACTACATTTTGTTGATATTATACAACATTTCAAAATTCACCAGATTTGGTTTGAAGTGGCCAACTGGGTCAGAAATCATACACGATGTAGGTATTTATAGCCTCTGGCTGTGTAGCAGATTGAACCAAGTCAACCTGTCCCTTCAAGGATAGTTCTAAAGTAGATGTGATGCACTGAGCCATTCGAGGGACCCACAGTCCTCACGTAGCCTGTCAGCCCAGGAACACCTTGGTCAGCAGACTCTCAAGTATCCTAAGGAAACACGGTTCGTGGCTCACCCCGTCTCCCTCTGGCTCCCCGGCAGGTGGAATGAAGGAAATCGCCCTGCACACTAACAGGCAATACCGGCGCGGCCTCGTGGGCTGTATCTCTCATTTCACCCTGTCCACCGATTACCACGTTTCCCTCGTGGAGGACGCCATGGATGGGAAAAACATCAACACTTGTGGAGCCAAGTAACACCAGCTGGCCTTGCCCAAGGGACGGAGCCTTCTATCCTGAGAATCCCGGGGGCCCTGAGACCCTGCCTGATGCCCTGTGCATTCACAGAGGCATGGGGGCCAGGTGTTTTTCTTCTCACCCAGGAGAAAGGACACCTGATGAGAGCCTGGACCCAACATAGGAGTCTCTGTGTGGCCTTTCCTGCTGGCACTGCGTGAGGGCCACACCCCACGGAATCCTCTGTGTGGGAAGCATCGAACATTGTCTGTTGACTGTGCAGTGGCCGTCCGAGATCACACATGAAGGCAAATTCCGGAGCCCGTCTGCTGTAGTCAATGACTGTGTTGTGATTCATCATGCAGCGAACTAAGAAAAGAGAGAGAGAGAGAGACCCAAGGGCAGTATTAAAATATTCCTTTCCTTCCCTGACTCATGACACTTACTGACAGCAGAATGACTGTGTGACCTTGAACCTGGGATTTCTCACCTTGGCCCATGGAATATCAGGATTAACCCCTTACACTCCCCACTGGCTGGTTCAATGTGCTCTGACTATTCCATGAAAATAAGGAGGAGAAGAGACTAAACATAGAATCATAATGCTGCCCCCCCCCCTTAATGATAAATCCCTACTTTTTATAATGCTAATCTAAAAACAGGCACCCCGATTTTGTAGCTGTCCTTTTGTATGTGTATATTTTTATAGCAGCTGATAGTCCACACAGTATAATTTTGCAACTTTGGGTGGATGACCCTGAATTCTTTGCACAGTTCCTAAAAATTTTCTCCCAAAGGAGACTTGTGGGGGCCCTTCATGGCGCCAGTGGGTAGGTAACTGAGGGTGGGCAGTCTCTTGGGGAGCTGACCATTCTGTTTTGGTAAATGGTGACGGCTCAAGGAAATGGATCTGAAGCTTCCAAAATAAGCAGATTAAAAGATACATGTGTTCCTGAGGGGGGTCAGTGTCATTTTTGTTTTAAGAGGCGAATCTAATCTAATAAAAGACAAACATGCAAATTGACCATACCTTCGCTATGCCTTAAGCCACGCTCACCAGCCAATCAGAGCGACTATGTGAAAATTAACCCAACCAAGATGGCAGCTGGCAGCCACGGAGCTGGAGCGAGCAGGAGGCTTGGTTGCCCCAGTGATGGAGGAAGCCAAGCTTCCCGCCTGCCGCAGCTGGAGCTGAGCTCCACTGAAGGCAACAAAGTTTCAATTATAGAAGGTAAATAAATACCAGAATAAAAAAGAAAAAAAGGAGAGGCTGGGAGCTTCCATCACCGGGGGGCTTGGCCAGCCTGAAAATGGCCCTCAGCCCCTCACCCAGACTGGCCAGGCACCCCAGTGGGGACCCCCCACCCTAAAGGGGGTGTGGCCAGCCTGAAAACAGCCACCAGCCCCTCACAGCCATCAGCCCCTCACCCAGGCTGGCCAGGCACCCCAGTAGGGACCCCCACCCTGAAGGGGGTATGACCAGCCTGCAATGGCCATCAGCCCCTCACCCAGGCTGGCCAGGCATCCCAGTGGGGACCCCAAACCTGAAGGGGGTGTGACCAGCCTGCAAATAGCCATCAGCCCCTCACCCAGGCTGGCCAGGCACCCCAGCAGGACCCCCACCCTGATCTGGGACACCCTTCAGGGCAAACCAGCCGGCCCCCACCCATACACCAGGCCTCTATCCTATATAATAAAAGGGTAATATGCAAACTGACCCTAACAGCAGAACAACTGGGAATGACTGGTCACTATGACACTCACTGACCACCAGGGGGCAGACGCTCAATGCAGGAGCAGCCCCCTGGTGGTCAGTGCACTTCCACAGGGGGAGCTCTGCTGAGCCACAAGCCAGGCTGATGGCTGCCAGTCCAGCGGTGGTGGTGGGAGCCTCTCCCGCCTCCTCAGCAATGCTAAGGATGTCTGACTGCAGCTTAGGCCTGCTTCCTGCTGGCAAGTGGACATCCCCTGAGGGCTCCCGGGCTGCCAGAGGGATGTCTGATTGCCAGCTTAGGCCCAATCCCCCAGGGAGCGGGCCTAAGCCAGCAGGTGATCATCCTCCGAGGGGTCCCAGACTGCGAGAGGGCACAGGCAGGGCTGAGGGACACCCCCCCCCCCCCCCGAGTGCACAAATTTTTGTGCACCGGGCCTCTAGTGTCTATAATAAACTTGAATCAGGGAGATGCAGAAGGGTAGAGCTCATTCACTTACTTATTCATTCATTTGTGCAGGTGTCTGAACCCTGCACAGGCCTGTCCAGAAATGGGCGTTAAGACAATTAGTGTCCCTAAGGCTGTACTGGGGTGGTGGGTGGGGGCGGAAAAGCAGGAATGCTTCCTTCTGAGCCTTCAGCTGTCCCTTTGCCATTCACGCACATGACGATGGAGACAGCTGGCTGGCAGAGTCCCATGACATGACTCGCTAAGGGAAAGGTGAGATGCATGCTGCCCCCAAAGAGCAGGGAAATATGATCCAATGCACACAAGAGCCTATGTTTAGTCCCAGTCATGACTCACCCTTGTTTGTGCTGCATTCATTCAGCAAAGACTTGGAGCTCTGTGCAGAGCACAGCTTAGGCACATTCAGAATTCTATAAAATGAATAAATAAACCAGAAACACTCCCCTTGTGCTTTAACCTCTGCCTCCTGTCTTTGGGCTCCTTTGATGACCAGGATTCTCCCTCCCTCCCAGAGGAATAATGGTAACAACAACAATAACAATAATTCATCCTCTCCTACACGTCTCCTTGCGTGTGCAGTTTGGAGAAAAGCCATGTGGTATGGTAGCAAGTGGGTTTTACGACCTCCCAGATGCCCTCCCCTCATACCTTGTTCCTTGAAGGCAGCTCGGGCCAGTGCTTCCCAAGATATAAGAGTTGCTTTCATAGCACATTTTGAGTCAGTAGCCTCCGGCCAAAAATATCATCGTGATTTTAGCAAAACATCCCGCTGAGCTGAAGCCAGAAGAGCTGTGTTGTAGATGAGCTATTGTTCCATGCAAGTGTCATCCAGGGAAGAATGCAGTGACCCAGGGATGCGGGCTGGGGGTGGGGGTGTTGAAGCAGATGAGAATCCTGAAGCACCGACTTGGGTGGGATGCAGGAGGGGCTGAAAGGGAAGGGGTGACGGACACCATGATGGATTCAGGGCAGTAGAGATCCTGCTGGTGAGAGGGCTGCAGGGACGGGGACCCAAGAGCAGCTGGTCACATGGGAGGCTCCGGGCAGGAGAACAGGGTAAGAGACAGAACATCCCAAGCCAGGAGGAAGGTTCTGTGACCCCCTCAGTGAACAGAGCCCAGGAGATGCGGGATGAGTTGATAGCAGAGGTGGTTGTGAGGATAAAAACTTGTCCTGAAGCCGAGGGATTAGACCCAGGGAGAGGCGGGAGAGCTGAGATGGGCTGAGGCTGGGTGTGTGGGTCCCCCGTTTTCTCTCTAAGTGCATCTGCTATCTGTATGTACAATAATGCCACATGGCAAACAAACACAGGCCCCAGTGACATACCAGGATAAGTGTTTATCGCTTACATGCCTGAGTGTTCACCTTGGCAGCTCTGCCGATCTTGGCTGGCTCGACTAGGTGCTGTTTCTGGTCTCAGCTGGACTTGGTCCCTGCGTAGCAGTTGGCTAATTTAGGATGGCCTTGCCTGAGACGGTGAGGTGACTTGAGTCAGCTCCATGTGGCTCTCATGCTCCTCCTGGGACCCGTGGGAGCCCGACATGCCCTTCGCATGACGACAGAGGAGGGTAAGGGCACTAGAGGGAAGGTGTAAGGTCCTGCACAGCCGAGGTCTGGAACTGCCACATCCTACGAGTTAAAGTTCATAAGAGATGAAAATACAGACTCCGCCATCCATCATCACTTGGCAAAGGGCATGGATACAGGGAGGGTGATACAGTCATGTGCTGTTGGGAGAAGGGGTGCAGTAGTCCTTCTGTGGGGACCCTTGGTGGGGGACAGGGGTCTGTGAAGTTCTCAATGATTGATCCAGCCAGGCCGGTCCAATGGGGCAGCATTTATCCCTCCCCGCCCCCCACCTCCTCTGCTGCCTCCCTGTTCTCCTCATTCTTCCACCTGTCCGCCTGTCCACCTGTCCACCTGTCCTCGGCCACTTGCACTGTGGTGATTCCGAGGAGGTGGGATCTGTGCTGGGCTTCTGGGCATCGGCTCTGTGGGGGCGTGTGTTGGAGAAGCTGCCTGGGCTCCTGGCCCTAGAGAAGTTTAAGGAGCAGCCAGGGAGCTCTCAGGTTCACACAGTCCGCGCCCTGCCCAGGAAGGCCTGCGTGAGGCATGGGTTCCTGGAAACCTTTGTCCCACCGGCAGGACCTGGGAGAATTCCCCAGAATTCCCCTTGTGTTCTGAGCAAGGATGGCTAGGGGGGTGTGGGGGTGAGGGGAAGGACTGTTCTTGCTTTTCCTAGTAACACTGACAGCCACAACCCCCTATTTCCTCTGAGCCCAGTCCTGGGGTTCTCTCGGGAAGGTCTGCGGGTCTCCCTCGCTGCTGCCCCAGAAGCTGGGAGGCAGTGATGACCGGCCTGCCAGGCACCACTGGGAGCCGCCTGCTCTCCGCCCCCTCGCTCGCCTCTCATTTCCGGAGCCCGTCCTGTTCCAGCCCCGGCTGCTCCAACACAAACAGGCCCTGCTCCCCCTCCAGCAGCCCTGGCCCAGTGACCAGCGCTTCCTTCCGACGGCCGCCCCGCCCTCCGCCCGGCCCTCCCTGAGTGGGAGGAAGGAGCTCGGAAAAGTGCCCGGAGCTGGCGGCCAGATCTCCACTTGGAGGAAACACTGCATTTTTCACCTTTAACCTAGAAAAATATGGTTCTCAGAAAGCTTGTTTTTAGCACTGGGAGTTCCCAGAGGAGGAAGCATGGGGAGCAGGAGGGGCCCGCGGCCTCTCTCAGGCTCCACAGCGAGCCCTGGGCCCAGGAGGCTGCCCCCGGGAGGGGACCCCTGGCGGCCTGGGAGGCCCAGCCCTGTGGACGAAATTCAGGCGAAGGCCCGAGGACAGGGGCTTGGGCAAAGCAGCAGCTGCCTCCCATTCCGCCCCTGCTCTAAGCCCCGGCCTGGCCAGGAACACACTGAAGCTGCCCTGGAAGGTGGAGGGGTGGGTGCAGGTGGCCCTGTGACCCTCAGGGCCTTGGCTGAGTGGGGTGTGTGGTGAGCTTATCAAAGGCAGGAGAGGGTCCCGCAGGACTAAGTCCCCCAGCACTGCCACCCAGAGGAGCCCAGAGAGCAGAGGACGCCAGCACAGTCAGAATCCACAGTGAGGGGCGTGGGTGCTTGGGCCCACCCTGCAGGTCTTGCCCAGAGTGGATGGGTCACCCCACTGCGTCCCCACCAATGCCTTCCCTGAACACAAAGGGAGAGACGCAGCCCCGCTTCCGCCACCCTGAGGGGGAAGGTCAGGGTCCCGCTGACAGGTGGTGGCCAGGCCTCCTTAGCCACGGGCCAGAGCCCATGGGCACGGCCTGCGTGACTCGGGAGGACAGAGGCTGGCCAGAGAGCCCGGGGTGACTTGCATGGTCCCACCACCACGACGCTTCACTGAAGCTTCTGTGCCCGGTACCCTGACCTTTGGGTGCAGCCTGCCCTGGGGCTCCCCGCCCACTGTCTGGCAGTGTAGTCCTGTGGGTGAGGGGGTCCGGGCACAGGCCAGTTCCTCCTCACAGCTCCACCTCTGCCTCCTTCCAAAGTTCTACTGCAAGGACCAGGCGCTGAACACAGCTGAGAGCACAGACCAGAGCCGCTCCATCAGAGTGGGGGGCGGGTTCCCCAACAGGCCATGAGGTCTCGGTTGAAGTCTTTGCCCCTCTCTCCATTGCCTTCCCGCCATGAATAACCTCCAGCGCTCCGGGGCGCTGTGGCGAGCTCTTTCCAAGCAGCAGCGAGCCCCCCTGGGCAGAGCCTAGCCCTGGGCCCGCCATGACCCGGAGGAGCAGGGCAGGCTGCAGGGAGCACCCCAGCCTCTCCTCCTCGTCCTGCCAGCCTTGCGGAGACATCTTTGTCTTAGAAAGGGCCTGGCTTCCAGGAGCTCTCATCTTTCCAGGAAAGACGTGAGGGGGACGCTGCTTCTCTGTCTATCTTCGTCTCTCTGACTCGCTCAAGTTCCACATGCTTTACAAAGACCCAGACATCTCCGAACAGGCGGCACGACCTCCCCTCCAGCCCCAGCTGCCCACGTCCCAGCCGGGGCCCAGCCCGGGGCATGGCCTCCTGGGACAGCCCAGCGCTAGAGGCTGCAGCTCCCACGTGGCTAAAAGATGATTTCGATGGAACATCTCTGCCAAGGAAGGCCAGGGAAGCTCAAGAAATCCGCTCCTGCAATGCACTCACTTAGACACAAAGCAGGCCAGGGGCTCAGCTGCAGGAGCCTGCAAGGAAACTGGCCGAAGGCAAAGCAAAGAAAGCGTCAGAGCCGAGGAGAGGGCCATGCTGCGCGGCTACGAGGCCTGCTGCACGGCCTCATGAATGACATGCATCAGTACATTCATAGCACGTACACATATATGACAATCCACTCATTCACACAGGCCAATGTCTGAAAGGGTAGAAAGTAAAATGTTCAAAATGGCTAATGCGGCGGAAGGAGATGGCGTGAGCTTTCTCTTTTTCCCTGTACCTGTTTTCATGTTCTTCAGCGAGCCTGCAGTGACTCTTGTTCTGTCCCCTTGGAATGTCATCACCCGTCTTTGGAGGACTGGTCCTCCCTCACTCTAACACCAGGCGCCGGTGAAAGTGGCCTTGACCTAGCGCCTCTGCCCGGCCACGTGACTGGAGCAGGCACGTGACCCGGCCAGGCCAATCGCGGTCCTGGGTGGGTGCTGGGAGGAAGGGTGCTGTCTCCTTCATGGTAAGGCTGTCCGCTGGAAGGAGCCTGGAACCACAGGCCCAGCTCTGCGGGGCCCTCCGCTGAGAGAAGGAAGTTTGGGATACAGAGGGGTATGTGTGTGACCTGAGGGAGGAGCGCAGTCTGGGAATGTCCAGGGCTCGCCTACCCAAAGTGGAGGCCGAGATCGGGCAGGGGTCGGCTCCCAGAGAAGCAGATGGCTACCGGGGAAGACAGGTGGGGAAGGAATGGATCACTTGGCCATGCAAACCATCGATTGGAAGGATACAGAGAACCGTACCCAGGAGAATGAAAGACACTTTATAGCGGGGAGGAGGTGCGGGGGGGGAGGGGGGCCTGTGGGTAGGAGGACTCTAACCTGTTGGCACTCGTGCATCTGAATTGGTTTGGAGGCGTTTACACCTGCAAGGTGCTGGTCAGAGAGCCGGTGTGGCTGAGGTTTCTCAGGGGGAGGCACATCTGTTCTGTGGGGAGCAATACTCACTCCACCTGGAACCCTCTGAACTTTGGAAAAGTCGGTTCAGAGCTGAGGAGAAGGAGAGGTTGGGAGCTTCTGTAAGGTCACCCCGGGAGCCCCAAGCCTTCCGAGCAGCTCAGGTGGGACGGCGGCTGCCCTGAGCCTGAAACCGGCATCAGCCACCCTGGGAACGGACAGGGGCCGAACGGCCGTGGAGGAAACCGGACTCGGGGCCACTGCTGAAGGGTGAGGGCTGCCTGCACGGGGGTCTGGGACTAGGAGGCCCATTTGCAGACACGGCTTCTGCAAGGCTTCCTGGCTCACCCAGCAGCCGAGGAGAAGCGGGGAGAGGTTATGCAAGCGCCCCCAGGACAGGAACGCAAGCCCTGACTCCTGCCTTCGACAACTTGTCTAGAGGAAGACATGGGAAGACGTGCGGAGGCAGCGATGGATGGAGCTGGCGGGGGCCTGGCGGGAGGTGACAGCTCAGCTGAGACTTGAAAGTCTTTCTCACCTTCGGAAGGTTGGGAGGCAGAGAGGGATGAGCAGCTCAGAGCCCGCCCTGCACTCACTGCTGCGTGATCTCCACTTAACGGTTTCGATGATCAGAATCCTCGCCCAAAGCTTTCCTTGTCTCTCTAATCTGAGACTAATCACTCTGGGATAAAACCAGCTCCAGTTTAATCCCAAATCAGTTCAAGACATCTCTGGTTACTTCAACTTCTCTGCTCCTCGCAGACTGAGTAAATACTTTTAATTCAGTTTCACCGTTAGTCACTCCAGGGGAAAGTGAATTCTTATACAGCTCTTTTGTAAAGGACTTGGGTTTGTTAAAAAAAAAAAGATTATTCAAACTACTCTAATTTTCTTTCCCAAAATTATTACATCATTCCTCTCTTCCGACCTTTTCAAAGTTTCTGGGGCCGATGATGCTACCTGTTTTGACTCAAGAATTCACTACCTGGAAAAAAAGTTATTTACAGGGGGCCCAGGTACTTAACTACTAACACCTGTCACCGTTAACTTAGAATTGGTCTACAGGTGCCTCAGGTTAAATCCAAGCCCTGTCAGTTCAGCTGTTCCTCTAGGTTAGGGGTGGGGAACCTTTTTACTGCCAAGGGCCATTTGCATATTTATAACATCATTCGAGGACCATACAAAATTATTAACTTAAAAATTAGCCTGCTGTATTTGGTCAAACATTTAATTAACTCACCCCTAATGCCTCCACAGGTCCAGACCAACTATTTCTCAGTCCTTATATGGCTCAGGGGCTGGACATTCCCCACCCCTGCTCTAGGTAAGCCCAGGCTATGTAGGAATACTTAATTTCTCCCCTATGAAGTTCTATTTAAGATCAATTCATACTTTAAAATTACTGAGGTTCTGCTGAGTCAATGGCTGTATTTCCAAATTCAAAAACTTGCAATAAAAGTTTTGTGTATTCCTAGAATCTCCAGAAATGTTTGTTTATCCTCATAGGAAATTAATTAAAAATCATATTTTAAGGACCAGGATTTATTTGATAATGTCAGATTCCCACTATTTGATTATTGTTATGCTAGCTTCCCTGGTAAATAGACTATAGATTTAATGAAGTATACAAAGGTTTATATCAATAGCATAGCAATTTAGTGACTGCCCTATGCGACTGTTTTGTAACCACTATAATTCTTAAGGGATGGAACCAAAAGTATTAAAGCAGAAGCCACTTTTCCTAAGTGCTTAATCCAAGAAGAAAAAAACAAAACAAAACAATGCCCACATCTGTCAGTGTAAGTTGTAAGAAAATATATTTATTTTTTCCATGACAATACTATGATAAAATTGTTAAATACATGCATGTTTTAAAAACAGACATAAGTAACATCTTTAAGAGTTAACAGCCAAGCGTACTAGTTTTACATTTAAGGTCTCTTAGTAATAGGTTACTTATATTCTATGTTCTTGCTATAACCATGTTCTCCAAAACATATGGAAACTAAATTCTGAAATTATACAATATAAAATGACCAAATTTTTCCATTCTAACACCACATAATCTCCAAATTTTCACAAGGCAGAAAATACTTGTTACCTTTGTAAGTGGAGTTGTTTTATTCCACATTGAACTCAGGATTTTGCGAGTTTGAGTGAGTCACACAAATGTCCTACAACCTGCAGTTTGCTTCCTGTATACGTATGTAAATGTTTCTCCTTATATGACTAAGCATGATCTTAGATACAGAACATCATGACTGATCATTCAGGTAAAAAAAAGAGAGAGAGAGAGAGAAACAAAAGGTCGGTAGTGGTAACATTTCAAGAAATGAAGAAGGGAACAGGTTTGGATCTGCAGCCTCTCCCTCTTTCAGCTACATTTGCACACACCTGACTGAACAAAAATTAGTAAACAGCTGCTAGTATTTATAAAAAAAAAAAAAGAAGATATTTAACATACATCCCTTTTGAAAAAACACTCATTCTACAAAGAACCTTATAAAAAACAAAAACTTATATCTGTTCACAGTATGTGTATTTTGTAAACAGTCATTCACTATAATGCGATTTTGAAAGTAGAAATGGCGATTTCCTAGCACTTTCAGAACTGATGGCCAGCTAATGAAAGAGAATAAAAAGTAACAACATTCCTATGGTACCATCTCAAATCTGGGATCTCTCTCTACCCAGGCCAATCTTTTCAAGCGATTCTAAATTGAAATGTTTTTTTTTTTTTTTTAAAGGCCATATTCTTTTTTGGGGAAAATAATGTGATAAAAACAATTCTCAGGCATCATACCCTACCCACCTTTCCACAACAATAAACGGAGTAAGAGTTCTTTTTGTGTGTTGCCTTTTACTCATAATGCGTCCACACTTTTCCTAAACATCATGTAGGGGAAAAAACCTAAATAGGAGGATATACCGTAAGTGATGGAGAAGAGTAGTTGGAATTAAACTGGGGGCAGACTATTTGAAAAAAACTTATGAAAATTATTCAGTATTGTTTTCTATGATCAGTTGCACATGTCACAATACTAAAGTCAAACCTAAACACTAACTTGTTCACATTTAAACCAAAAATTGTATTACCACGCACAAATCTTTTGTGTGTCTTTTATAATACATCCCTGGAATGCTTAGGAAAAATAGTGAGTTCAGAAACTGAAAGTTAACCATTTAAGAGGGAGTAATTATACAGGGAAGTACATTTTAAATGTATATAAGGGAGGTCCAAGAGGGCATATGGGGGATAAATGGTGATGGAAATAGCACAATTAAATAAAGGGGAATAATAAATGTATATAAGGAATTCAATAATTTTAAGTGAGCAATTCAATCAGGTGTAAAAGTATTTTTTGCTTAAGTGCAGCAGCATAAGGTCTATGTGGTTATTTTTATTTGTAAAAGTTCTGATTGGCTACTGCAAAGGCAATCTTAGGAGATAAATATACAAGTGTAATAAAATCAATTCCCCTATCAATTAAATATTAATTTTTCCATTCACATCTCTTAGTTTTTACTGTATTGAGTTACAGCAACCAAAAAGTAATGTAAGTTACTACTGCTTTGTAATTGGTTAATATTCCATCAGTTATAGTTACTTAAGAGCTTTTAAATTTTTTGTTTCTATGGTTCTTCAGCTAGGCACTTGCACATAAAAACATTCAGAGGGGTTCCTTCTTAAAACACTACTTTTAATTTCCATTAAAGTGTTGCACCGTTAGAATTTGTCTTGCATAGGTAAACTCTTTATAACCAGGACACTTATAATCCAAGATATTAACATTCTTCATACAGGGAGGAACAAGCACTACTTAAGGTTAAAAAGAACAGAATCCTGTCCTAACTCTGTATCATCATTAAATGGATTTGGATATATTCTAGATCAAACCACATCCCCTAAAGTTTTATCACACACCATAAAGCCTGACATATGGGTTGTTGTTCTTATTCCTCATACTGGCACCGATAATCCCCTGGGCACGCAATCCATGAAGACAGAAACAGACCAACATCAAACCAAGCACTTTTCAATGATATTCTAAGGTCATGTCTAAAAGATGCATTTCCAGTGAGGGTGGACACAAATCCTTGTGTGAAAAATGTTCTTTAAAAAGATGGGCATGGTGCCAAAGAAACTTTTGTTTCAGCAGAAAATACCGGTTTAAAATAAATGCTGCAAAGAAATAGTTTATCAACAGAATGAGTGCTTATTTAATCAATTAAGCTGCACGTCAGTGTATTGTTGGTTTGCTGGAACACATGCTGGTGGGTACAAACACGCCCCAAGTCGCATACCCATCAGATACAAAGGAACTGGGAACACTTAGGATGAGGGGTCAATGCTCTATCTGGTGACACGTGTGCCTGAGTCTTTCCCACGCTGTCAAACTGTGGAGCCACTTCTAAAGCACTGAATCTTCAAGCCAAGAGTCTCAGATCTATACGTTACACCTTGATAAAATGCTGCCCTTCAGGAAAACTCTGGAAACTGCACAGTCTGAGATGGGACTCAAGTCAATGAAAAATTATTCACAAAACTTCCACAATGTGCCTCGTCTTCGAAGTTAGCTAATGAGCCCACATGTTACTCTTGAGATGCCCAATTTTACACTTTCACGGTAAAAGATTTCATAAAAGACACAGACTTTAATAGAAAACAGCAAAAATTACTTTACATAAACAAGCAAAAAGTCTTCTCAGATCATGTGCCTGAGCAGTAGAAAATTCTGATAGCATTTTCTGCATAATGACATGGTAGGGAGTACTTTAATTTCAAAATACCATCAAATTGACTTCAAATTCCTTTTGGAAGAAAATATTCCTTAGTCTCCTTTACTGAACTATATCTAATTACTCAAATACAGAAAGGACAGTAATGTTCTTTAATGTGGATGGCATGAAGACAATTAAGAAATTATAGGACGAATTTTCTGCAAGAATACAAGTTTAAGAGTGTGGCTTTTGCCACAGAAAAAGCTTAGGACTACATGTTCTTCTCCATGGAATCCTCAGATCCAGGAGCCGGGAAAGCAATGCTGGTGTGGAGAGTGAGGCTGACCCTTCTGCCCTTGAACTTTTCTGTGAATGGCTGCTTCCGGGTCTGAGCTGCAGGCACACAGCACCTCTGTCACCTGAGCTCACAGACACCCAACTCAACCATCCGGGTTCTCAGGACCACAGTCTCAAACCCAGGCTTCTACAAGCTCAACACACTTAAGCCTTCAGTTATACGTGGGTTTACTCCATGCACTACAACCTGTTAAAAAAAAAGGTCCATCTAATGTTAAAAGCCTAACTAAGTCTTCTAAGAGTGTTTTTATATTGAGTAGTGTTGACTGAAGGGGGCCACTCACAAGACAAATCCCGTCACAATGACCACCAGGGTCTCCCTTCCTCGTGAGGGAAGCTGGACTTGAACTTGGCTGTGAGAGATGTGGAAGTGTGTTCTGTAGGCAGCATTCTTCAACAACCCAGTGGACACAGCTCGTGGACAGAGGGAGAGGATTCGGGAGCCCCAGCGCTAGTCACCCTTAGCCAGACAAACGGATCATTAGTTAGAAGGGCAGTGGGTCCAGACGGTCACAGCTGAGACACATCAGTATCAGTGACCGAGCTCACACAATCTCTGCTGATCTTTTCCCATGATCTCAGTTTAGTGTAGTCTCTAGACCAGCCGTGGGCAAACTACGGCCCGCGGGCCGGATCTGGCCCGTTCGGCTGTTCTATCCGGCCCGCGGAGCTGAAAGAGCGGAGGGTTCTCTTGCTCTCCCCTCCGCTCCTTCACCAGCAGCAGTGTTAACATGTATTAGTTCACACAAACACTCCATCCATGCTTTTGTTCCGGCCCTCCGGTCCAGTTTAAGAACCCATTGTGGCCCTCGAGTCAAAAAGTTTGCCCACCCCTGCTAGACCAATGAACTCCCACCTTAGACAACACTGATCCAACTTAAAGAGATGAAGGGAAGGGCCTATGGGTTTCTGTGGGGGATGAGGCAGGATCCTGTTGGGAACAAGCAGTATTGTGATGATGAGCTTTGTGGGGGGGGTGGAGGGGGGCAGGTCTGTCTCGGGTGAACGTTAAGGGCAGGAGTCCAACCAAGCTAACTCTGTTAGGGATGTTCTAATTTTGATACCTGTCTCATTGATGAAAAATCTATGAACTATTACATAGTTTAAATATTCTAGTGCAGGCAGGGGTCCTCAAACTACGGCCCGCGGGCCACATGTGGCCGCCGAAAACATTTATCCGGCCCGCCGGGTGTTTTTGCCACCACTGTGTGCATAGGAATTTGTTCATAGTTTTTTTTTAAACTATAGTCCGGCCCTCCAACGGTCTGAGGGACAGTGAACTGGCCCCCGGTTTAATAAGTTTGAGGGCCCCTGTTCTAGTGTTATGTACACAATTCTATTTTGTTCCACATGTCCACATACCGTGGAAGCTCAGTCCCAGCAGCTAACATCAGGATTCACACACAGAGCATCTACACAGATCTTGCCCTTTGTCGCCCTGTGGCTTTTTTCCACAAGATGGTTTTTATAAAGATACATTATGAGCTAGAAAACCCCCAAACTGATGCATTATGTACAGATACATTACAGAACCTCTGATGAGAAAAAAAACCAAACAGGCATACCTTGACTTGATATTTCAAAATTTTAAGTACTCTTAAGTATCAAAAGACAAAATACATAGACCACCCGAGGGCAGGAACAAAATAAGATACACTTTGTAGTTTTTCATCTGCTTTTCTGAGAACCAAATCCAATCCAGACATCACCTGTGAACACCACGGGCAGAGGCTGCCCTGGGGAGCGTGCCGCGCGGCTGTAACACAGGGGTGCCCATCGACTCACGTGGATCTTGTGACATTTCACCTAAGAGAGTCCTTGAGTAACTGTCCCTGTAAGAAGCATGATCTTTTTAGTTTATCTTTTTAAAAATGGAGGCCTGGATCGAACAGTCTGGACTGATGATCACATAAGAGAGAGGAACGGCTAAGAGGCGTGATCAGAAGGAACATCGGCTCCGAGGTGTCACAGCTGCTGCCTGGGGACCCAGGAGAACCCGAAGCCATCACAACCGCACAGGGAGCGAATGTCGCGAGACCCTGCGCAGTAGTCGTCTCAAACAGAAAGTCACTGCAATCGTATGTTTATGGGTAATATTGAATTTGCTCATAGATTTATGCAACTGACGCTGTGGAACAAAAAATAACCCAAATTAAAACAACAATAACAACTTAGATCTCGTCTTAGGAGTTTAAGTTTTAAATACTAGGCAATCAAGTGTGATATGAAGAGCTAGCAGAAAAGTTAAAAAAATAACGGAGAGGTTGGAGAATCCCTCCAGAGGCAGGAAAGACGATTCTGACTCGGGCTGCTCAGTGTCGCGCTCCTGTTCCAAGTTTGTACCCCTGAGAAAACTGTGTGATTGACACCCATTATACAGTAGGCACAGCGATCAGCACACTGATCGATCAAAACACTAACCAGCTGTCGCTACATTAAACAATTACATTAACTTCTGTAAGTGCTGTGGAGGGCGGAGGAGAAGTGTTAAAGGTTTTCAGATCTGTGCTTGGCTTTCGTCCAGGATGGAGTAAATGTCAGGCAAACCCACGGCCTCTGTGGCTCTGACAGTCCCTTTGCCTGCGAACCTGCGTGCAATTCCGTCAAGTGTCCATATGAGAAAACCACAAACGGCAGAACAGGGGACGGTGGCCGCGGGATTTGCTTTGCACGTACGGACCGGGCAGCGTTCGGCTTGAAATACTTCTGGGAGGGAGAGAAAGGGAGAATTCTTTGGCTCAAATCACAAACAGCTCCAGACCTTGGGCTGCGTCTCTGCGTGACTCTGCCGTGGCGGGTAGACTACACGGAAAGCAGAGGACACGGCCGTGTGACACACGTGGTGGGGCCCACCTCGCTGACAACACTTCACAGGGCCCCCGGGGTGCCCGGGCCCACGCGGCCGCACCGGCCGTGAGAGCTTATGAGATGGCGGACGGCAGTGACATGCTAATCGTTTGGTTTGTTCTGGAAAAAGTTTGTGAAGGACCATCCTCCTCCATTGGATCGCGGAGAGTCTTCGTCCTTCGGGGGGATCAGGAACTGTCGGGAGTTGATGGAGCACGGGCTCCCGAAAGACACGACGTCGCTGTTGCTGTCCGTGGACCGGGGGGAGTCCGGGGACACCAAGGTCCAGGCGTTCACATTGGCCTGAGGCCTGTAACCCGCCGTTTTCTCCAAGTCCCCTTCTGCGGCGGCCTCGTCCCCGGCAGAGGTCACGGGGAGGTGCATCTGGGGCTTGTAGCCGCCCCCCGGCCCCGGGTCCGCGTCCTGCTCCGCCTCCGGCTTGGCCTGCGGCTGGTACATGGACTGCACGTCGATGTACACGACTTGGGCAGTGCCCCCGGCTTCCTCCGCTCCTGGGTTCGGTATTTCTTCCTCGATGACGGGGGGACAGTAGGACACGGCCAGGTGGCTTTCGGGCTCTGCCTCGGAGCCGTCCGGGGGACGCTCGGCCACGGGAGAAATGATCTCTGTATCCTCTATTTTAGGAACTGCCGTTCGAGTTTCCAGAACCTCGACGTTATTCGGGGTACAGGGATTCATTTCCAATGTTTTCAGGGCGCTGCTTCCCTGGAAATCAATTTTAAGGCAGAGATTAAAGACAGCACCAAAACTCCCACAAAAAGCCACATTACTGCATCTATTTTTTCACATCTGCTTGTAAAAACCCGTCTCTGCGTTCTGCAGTGCTTACTGGAGCAAAGCTAATTCTGTCCCTCCATATCGATGTTATTCTTGCGATGAACAGCAGTGGGAAAAGAGTATGATACCAATGATTTAAAAATAATTATCGTAGAAATTTAGCAGATGGTAGAGCCCTTTATTTTTTCCATCTCTTTGACTTAGAATGACATCTGCATGTTAAAAATTTTCATAAAAGACTAAAAATACCAAAAGCCAGTACTTCAAAGATAAATGTAAAATAAATACAGGATTACCTCACAGACAGCCTTCTGAAACTGTAACGCTTTACAGTTTTCGGGATTAGGAATATCAGGGTAGAAGGTCTCTTTTATCCTTTAAATAAAGAACAATTAAGTATATTTAATAATTATAAGGTTAGCGATTAGACAACCAATAGTTAATCCATCATGAGGATTACTCTGACATTTCACAAGAATACTGTAATGGACATGAGATAAAAATGTGGGATCAGCCCTGGCTGGTTTGGCTCAATGGATAGAGCACTGGCCCGTGGACTGGAGGTTCCTGGATTCGATTCCGGTCAAGGGTACATGTCCGGGTTGTGGGCTTGATCCCCAGTCTGGGGCATGCTGGAGGCAGCCGATCAATGATTGTTTCTCATCATTGATATCTGTCTCTCTCTCCCTCTCCCTTCCTCCCTGAAATCAATAAAAAAAATATTTTTTTAAAAAATTGGGATCATTTTTAGTGTGATCACTAGAACTTTCCACACGATGCACTGAGAGGCTCCATTTTTAATATATAAACACCTACTTCTATTCCCAGAACGACAATAGCTCATGTCTCTTATGAAAACGGCAAGGGCAGAATTAAAACGTGGCTGTGCAAACATGGCTGTGCTAGCAGGTCAAAAGCAAAGCCTTGCTCACGTAAACCAAATGTTTGTGCCGCAACTGCACAGCCTGCATCACGCAGCCTCCCCCGCTCCTAAGGGCTCGGACTGCGAGCCTGAGAGAGAAGGTTCTGGACTGTGTGAGAGAGAAAGGCTGTTCCTCTTGAGCACAAAGTAAACACAGACACAAGGAAGACTCGGTGCCATACCCCACCTGCAGCCATTCAAAGGGGCGCTACTATTCAACATTCCTGCAGGAGAAGAACTGTTAATGCAAAACTGAAATGCTCTCACGTCAAAGTCAAACTCTCCCCTTTAGCTTTTTTTTTTTTTTTTTTTTTTTTTAATACTGAAATCAGTTTTAAGGAGTGATGTTGGATCATGAGAATGTGGTTATTACTAAGAAGATAGGGCAGGCATTCTACAGATTTCAGTCCTTACTATTTTGATTTATAAGCCAGGATTGCTAGGATACATTCTTGCCTTTGTCATAAACAGGGGTATTTTCAAGGCCAGTGAGGACGGTCGATGCATGAACACCACTGTTTGCCCCAGCGCAGCCCACGGCGGACCTTGCCAACTGACCACCGGGCACTCTGCCTCGCCTCACCTACTGCCATTCACCCAGACACATCGTTCCTCTCACTTTCTCCAGATGGTCAACCTCCTTCCAGTTCCTGGGTCCTCAGAGGAGTCCTTTTCTCTGCCTGGAGCCTCCTTTCCCCTACGCACCCTTTGGGACTCTGCCAGATGGACTCGACAGGAAGCCTTGGCAGCCCCCTGCAGCGACGGGGCCTCCTGCTGTCCTCAGGGCGCCCACGACCCTGCCGTGCCCGCCCTCTGTGGGCATGAATCTGCTGGGTGGTTATGGGTTTAATGCCCGGTGCCCCCTACGCTCTCAGTCCACACATTTACTTAGTTTACCACTATTTCCATCCTCACATGGGAGGAGGCATCCATGTCCGTTGACTAAACGAATAAATGACCAGATTTTCTAAACAGATCACTAGACAAGTCAGATCTTAACCATTAAGCTACATTTAATCTTGCATAAAGCTATTGTCAGATTTAAGCCTGCAAAGATTTCTTTTGAGTATAAATACCATTACTCTAAATCATTAGGAAACACAGTAGGGGAAACATTTGTGCTTCTACCTTATTAATTTTTAAACCTTTAAATCGTATGCCAAACTCTTGCCCAACATGCGATCCAACATTAATTCTGACGAAAACAAGTAGTTCTTTTCACTAACTAGCTTCAACCGAAAAAATGTACTTATTTGTTAAACATAAACTACACAAAAGAGCAAAAGTAAACGCAGGTGCCATTACCATTCTCGCTTCCGGTAACAGAGGACGCTGGTCACCACCCCGACAATGACCGCCACGGCCACGGGGATGAGGATGGCGATGATTAGCCCCACGGCTGGAAAGAGAATGTTGCAAATATTAAAACCCCCGCTTCCAGGATGGAGTCTAGAACGCATTTATATAAGAAAACATTTAAGTGGGTAGCTGAGAAGAAAGAAGTCCCGCCGGCTCCAGGAACACTGGAACTACTCGAGCATAACCTTTGAGCACGTGAACAGTTCCCACCCTCGCACTTCAGTTCTTCCGAGCAGGGTTTCTCAGCCTCGGCCCTACTGACACTGCGGGCCAGGTATCTCTTCACCGTGTGTGTCTGTGTGCCGGGGGAAGGCCGCTGTGCACATGGTAGGAAGTTTAGCAGCATCGCTATGGTCCTCACCCCTAGCTCTCCGAAGTGCCAGCGGACATTGCCAGGTGTCCCCAGGGAGGCAAAAGGCCCCCCCAGTTGAGAACCACAAGCTCACGGTCATTTACGCAAGCGAGTGTGTGACCTCCAAAGTAACGAGAATAAATCCGAAGTCCTCTCAGGGCCTTTTAACCTGCTGGGCACCCACTGGAAAAATGCCATCAGTGGGATCCCCAATAAACACGAATCGCTGGAAACACTGTGCCTACAAGTGCGGGGAGCCCCGCCCGCCCGGCACACTCACAGTTCTCCTTGGTCACCACGAACATGCCCTTCTCGGGGCCCAGGCCGCCGTCCGTGTAGGCGCGCAGGACCAGGTGGTAGCTGGTTTTGCCTTGAAGGTCGGCGATCCGCAGGGTCTTCTGGGAGATGTCGGTGATGTTCTTAACTTTCACGTCGGAACGACCTGGTTTTAAAGCGAAGAAGACTGTGATCATCTCTGGGCATTTGAAACGCGTGGGCACCGCAGCCGTCGCACCCGCGTCCCCGGGAGGTGAGTCCCGCGGCGGCCCCTCTGCAGGCCTGGGACCGGGGAGCCAGCCGAGCCATGGCCACGCTCCACCTCTGCCGCCGAGAAGCCACGTGAGCTGGACCTTTTATTTAAACCCCCTGAACCTGAGCGTCTCCAACCATAAAACGGAGTATCCGGCCTTATCTGGCGAGGCCGTGGGAGGCTCTCACACACACGTTGCCCGGAATGACACCCGGCACGTGGAAGGCGGTAACTACAAGTCCCTCTCTTTCTGCTGCGAAGAGCATGAGACACCACGGGCAGGCCCACCGGGGCGGGGGCCGCGGTCACTCCCTCTGGCCCTGCCTATGCGTTGGGACCAGAGGCAGCGAGAGTACAAATCAGTGGAGATGGCTCCAAACCACCCAGAAACAGAGGCTTCCCAATGAGGCACCAGTGAGGCAGCCTCTGAGTCATTTCAGAAAGTAAAGAATGGTTGAAAGGGCTTCGCCAACACACGTACATGCGTAACCCACAGACACAGACAACAGTGTGGTGCTGGCCAGAGGGAGGGGGCGGGGGCTGCGTGGAGGCGGGCAGAGGGGGAAACATGGGGACATCTGTAACAGCGTCAATAGTAAAAACAAAGGGAAAAAGAAAAGAACTGTTTAAACTATCATTTTTTAAATCTCAACCAAAACAACACAAGACACTAGTTTTAAAAAATTAAATCATATTATAGACCTAAGAACCAAAAAGCAGCCGTTCCCTGCCAGCTCCTGCCCCCCGCCCCCCACCCACACCCACTTTAGAATCATGTTACCAGTTTCCTTGGATACTGGTTGTGTGGGACCACGCAGGAAACTGTGGTCCAACCATTTCAAAACGAACTTCGATGGGCAGGGCCTGATTTTTAAATTCTGGAATTATCTACCCATGTCCCACAGGTAGACGTTTAGCTCGCTCTCACCACTACCCCTCTGCCCCCAACCCCACACCATTCATCCAGAAACATCAACACGTTTGGCACAGCTGGTGTTTCCATCACTGTGGTCATATAAACGTGGATTAGTGCTAAGACGCGCTTTGGTATGACGTTTCCTGTCTTGCTTTTCTGTTGTTATAACTGCTTTTTACCCTTACTTGCTTGCTGTACCAATTCCTAATTCCTCCTACATCCTCCAATGAATATTCAATACAACTTTCTACGTGGTCCAACACAACCAAGGCCCAGGATCATGGCCCTTCCCCAGCCCTCTATTGGCCTCCCCCCTTCCGTCTGCTGCGCGCCAGGCCACTCCTCCCAGAGCCTCTGCCCTGGACTGGACTCCCCGCCCCACTACGCCCTCACGGGTACACGGTGTGGCGGCTTCCTGAGAGAGGGTGTGTGCGGGAAGGAAGCGTGCGGGCCTGCATGTCTGAAAATGCCTCCATTCTGCTCGCATACTGGTTGGTAGACGGCTGAGCACAGAATTTCAGGCTGAAAATAATTTTCACTCAGCATTCTGAAGACACAGCTGTGATACCTTCTAGAACAGTGATGGTGAACCTTTTGAGCTCGGCGTGTCAGCATTTTGAAAAACCCTAACTTAACTCTGGTGCCGTGTCACATACAGAAATTTTTTGATATTTGCAACCATAGTAAAACAAAGACTTATATTTTTGATATTTATTTTATATATTTAAATGCCATTTAACAAAGAAAAGTCAACCAAAAAAATGAGTTTGCCTGTCACCTCTGACACGCGTGCCACAGGTTCGCCATCGCTGCCCTAGAATCTGGTGCGCTGTGGAGAGTCTGGGGCCAGCTTGGCTCTGCGGGCGTTCTGGCCAGTCTTCTGATTTTTCCGTTAGTTATTTCTAATACACGCAGTAGAACTCAATGGCCCCCAGGCAGCTCTGTTCTGCTTTAAAGGACTGCTTGCCCACCTGGAACCCGCTCCCTCTGATTTCTTCTGGTTCCTGTCTTTCATGCAAGGAGCTTTCTCAGCCCCTGGTCACCCCTGGCGGCGACCCCCGCTCCAGAGCCACTAACAGGCCAGGAAGGCCCAGTGTGCGCGTGGGTGGGTTCCCGGGGTGGCAGGCCTCACTGACTCCTGGTCGGGAATGACCAGGCTTTTCCCTGGGACGGTCCCTCAACTATCAGCATCTGTTATGTCCTCCACCAGGAACCATTTGCCTTTCCCAAACAAAGCGCCTCTAATCCCGTGCCTGAGAACACAGGCCCGGAGACGTCCTGATAGCTGGGTGGGGAGGCGGAGGAGGGAGGGTCGTGCCGTTCCTAAGGTGTCTCCTCTCCCTGTCCCATCCCATCTGGAGGCTCTTGGTTCAGTTTTTCCAAAAAAACACCCCTCTTGTCTTCAGGCAGGGGAGAGGCATTCATAGCAGCCACATGAAGCAGGCGGAGGGCTTGGGTTCTAACTGCTCCTCACGCAGTCTTCCCATCACACTCCCGATGTCCAGCCCAGATCCATCCTGACATTCGCTCTGATCCTGGCCCCTCAGGATGAATCCAGTGATTTCTCAGTGACGCTGACTGCCCCCTGGGTCCCACCGCTCCCTCCCAACAGCCCCAATGTCCAACTCCTCTTTCCTGGCGCTCTCCCACCTCTCTAGTGCTCTTCGTCTCTGTGGCTTTATGCGTTCTGGTTGTTGTTTTTTCCTGTCTTACTCTAATTTCACCGACCAATCCACCGTGTCGCACTGGAAGTCTAGCTGCTAGAATTCTAACTGGCTCAAGTGTAAAACTTCTGAGCATTTGAGGAAAATTACACCAGACTCTGATGTCCGTAGAATTTGGTAGTTAGGGGTTCCCTCCTTCAGGGGCCACTCTGAAGGCTCAGGAAATGCAGGCTCGGTGACGGGGAGGCGCAGTTAACGCAGCTGCTCTGGGGAAGGGACTGAGCGCAGGCCGGTCGGCGTCTCCACGCGCGGACGCCCTCCTCTACCTGTCAGACCAGCACTGAATAATTCAAGTGGCTTCTTTCCGGGGAGAGGTCATTAAGGGAAATGGAAGCCCTCCAACGGATCAGATGGTCCGCTTGAGTAATGTAGCTACGAATCAGAAACATCTGACTCCCACAGAAATATAAGGTAGGGAAAAGCCAGAAGCCGTCATCAATATTTCTGTAGTTGCAAGTCTGGGAGTTCTAGGTTCTCGAAATCCTTTGGGCATGCACTTACCAGGTGTCAAGGGTTGGCTGTATTTTTAAGATCTAATGGATACACTCGTCCCCAGTCGAGGCCATTAAGTTTCTCAGTTCATTTGGGCCGTGGCTGTGAGGGTGGCTGTTTGTCAGAAAACAAAGGAGGCTCCGAAGCTATTCTTTGGGTTCCTGAGTTTTCCTCCTCCATTATTATAAGTTCAGGGAGACTGTTTTCTGTTTGTTTTTTTAAGTGACCTTCATAAGATGCTATGGTATGGACCATGCCAGACTAGTAGGAGATGGGGCTTAGAGTCCAAGGTTTCAGAATAAATAACTCGAATAATTTCTGAAAGACTGCACACTTTATGTATCATGTGCTTCCGACTTAAAATTCTCATGTTCATAAAAGGACTGCATTTTCACTTCCCCGTTTTTCAGAGCGTTTTGGGAACCAGCGTTAAAGCAAGGAGCAGCACTTCCCTCCCTCCGTTACTTGTAGTGAATGAAGAGCTTCTGGGAAGCACTGCTGTCGCGTTAGCGATGAACTTACCCGACTCCAAGCCTCTCATCTTCGAGGTATCTCTCTCTCCTTTTTCAAAGTAAAACACATATCCTCTTAGGAAGCCTCTGAGCTCCTCCACGGGTATATCTTCCCACTTCACGAGGATCGAATCTGCAGACGTGTCCTCCACGGTGAAATTCGGTGCGACGGTTGGAGCTGGAAAAGGAGATGGTCAACAGCTGAGGGAGAGGTCACTAACGCAGAGGAAGACATCAACGGGTAATGTGTTTCCAGCCTCAAAAAGAGCTAAGTTTGCCCTCGCCGGCTTGGCTCAGTGGATAGAGCGTCGGCCTGTGGACTGAGGGTCCCAGGTTCAATTCCCCTCAAGGGCACATGCCTTGGTTGAGGGCTCGATCCCCAGTAGGGGGACGTGCAGGAGGCAGCCGATCAATGGTTCTTTCTCATCATTGATGTTTCTCTCTCCCTCTCTCTTCCTCTCTGAAATCAATAAAAGTATATTTTTTAAAAAAGAGCTACAATTCAAATGAAAAGCTTATTTCCTATTTAATCATAGACGTTCACAGATATTACTACATACCCTTTGGCTGTGAAGCTAGCAACCAAACATGCAAAGGTAGAACTTGCTATCTAGGGAAGCAACCTACACAAAATCTCTAAGTGGCTACTCAAATAGATTCCATTCGTATTTTCCCCTTTGTTGATGGTCTGGCATAAGTTAATAGCTGTTTAAATCTGTAGAACTACAAATTAAGTAATTTTGAAATAAGATTTTTTTCAATGACAATAAATTTGTGAAATACAAACACTAAATGAAGAATAAGTAATCATAATTTTAAATGTATCACACAAATTATTTTTCCTTCCTTGAACTAAACCTCCCAATTTAATCTACTTTTAGAATCCAACTGTTGTCGATTCATGTTACCTTGACCTCTAAGAAAGCATACCCATTTAACTTACCCAATTCTTCTACATATCCAATCACAGAGCGCAGCAACTGGTAGCCGTGGTTTCTGCACCCGTACAGGAAGAAGTGGTACCGCACGCCTGGGCGAAACTGATCTGTAGGAGGGACACAATTGCCATGAATATCTATTTTAGAAATATGAGATGTATAACAGCTTCCTCTGAAACCGCTGAAGCAAATTTTAAACACACGCTTTCTTATTACAAAAGATATACATCCATATTTTCAAAATTGGTAAATACTCAGAGAGGAAACTGACAAAACAAATTAAATTCACTTTTATTGTAATGAACACTTCAGCATTATAATGTATCACCTTGAAGAGGGGAACACATGGTGATCGAGGCTTTGATTTTGTTCCTTAAAACCAGGCAATGGCAGGCTGAATCCGCATTGGGTGACCTTGGGCAAGAGACCTAACTCCCCTCCACCCAGTAGGGCCATGGCTCCTCGGCCTCCTGGCTGGAAGGCGCTCCTCCTCACCCCACAGGTGTCAGCCTCACTTCCGTCCAGGCACGGCATCTACGGCGGTGCCTCTCCACGTCACTCCACCCCCATCCCTCCCGAGCACCCTCCAGACCCAGGTGGGCACGATGGAGGACAGCGCAGACACCAGTGTGAGAGGCCCCGGAGCTGCCTGTGGGGGAAAGGCGATGGGAGGCCCAGGGGAGGGGTGGGTGCAGCCAGCACGCTGCGGGGTGCGGGGAGAAAGGATAACGGAGCCACCATCCCTGCCCTGGCCAATCTGCACCGGAAGCAGCTTGGCTGCCTTCCAAGTAGACCCGGAACCCGATCGGACCCCACAGGCGGTCATCTAACAAAGGCGTCTCATCCCCACCATCTGACAGTGACAGGGAGCGAGGGGGAACAGCCAGCACCACTTGCTCTCCAACCACACGAGCAGGGGAGGGCCAGCCGCGGGGAAGGGCGGCTCCACCACAGGCTGCCGGTTCCAGGCCCCGTGGGTAGCGACACAGCCCTGGTCAGCTACTCGGAAGGAAGAGCGAGGGTGGGAGAGGGCACTCATTCCAACGGACAAGGTCACCCCGTGCCCCTGGGGCTAGTCCAGGCCGCAGGGCCTCCAGGGCAGCTCACCAGAGGCTCGGTGGGGCTGGTTAGCGGTCAGGGAGCTGGCCCCGCTCATGTGCCCGCTGCCACACCGAGTGCCCTTGATGGACGTCAGGCAAAGTGGGCATGCGGGTGCAGGGCCTTCAGGCTCGGCATCTCCCTGACCTTGGTACCCGGGCCCTGGGCAAACACGGGCAACGACACTGCGTGCGGCCCCACTCCTCACAGCTCCGGGGCCTCCTCCGTGAGCGCCTCCCGTGTTGTTAACCCTTCCAAGCACGCTTCAGGGCTGCTCCACTCTCCCTTTCATACCAGTGCCAGGACTGGCTCCTTCTACTCACTGTGCTCAATTCAATGCTGATGACGGTAACAGTGCTGTGGTGAGCATTCTCAGCTGTGAATCTGTGCGGCTCTGTTTCTTAGAATAAACTCCTAGACTAGTCAGTCCTAGATCGAGGGATCTGAACCCTTTCACACACACATGCCCCAAAGCACCTTCCAGAACAGCTGCCCAGCCCACGCCTGCCCAGCGGGGAGAGAGACCGGTCCCTGCACTGCACCAGCCGCCCCCGGGCTGCTCACCCCACCCTGCCCCCGGGGCGCCCTCGGAGCACGCACCCGACTCGATGACGGCCTCCGTGCTGTGGGCGGGGACCTTCTTCCAGTCCATGAGGCAGGGCTGCGGCTGCGATGTGTTGCACCACTTAATGACGTAGTCGCAGGTCATGTTGGGGTCGTAGTTCCACGTGAGGAGGATCCCGTTCCCCATTCCCACTGTCTGCTCTACTTTGAGATCATCTTCAACGACAAAGGAGGACATTTTGCTGAGGTGACGAATAATAACGTAAGGCAAAACCTCAAGAAAGTGGGCAAGAGTTAGAGAAATTATTTCCCTGCAGAGAAATTTTAGAATAGGGCTCCGGCCAGGTAAACCGTTAGTAAAATGTGGGAGTGCAGCCAGGTGTGCACTGACACTGGGGCTGGTGGGTGTGGAGCAGGTGTGCACTACACTGGGCCTGGTGGGTGTGGAGCAGGTGTGCACTGACACTGGGCCTGGTGGGTGTGGAGCAGGTGTGCACTGACACTGGGCCTGGTGGGTGTGGACAGCCAGGTGTGCACTGACACTGGGCCTGGTGGGTGTGGACAGCCAGGTGTGCACTGACACTGGGCCTGGTGGGTGTGGACAGCCAGGTGTGCACTGACACTGGGCCTGGTGGGTGTGGAGCAGGTGTGCACTGACGCTGGGCCTGGTGGGTGTGGAGCAGGTGTGCACTGACACTGGGCCTGGTGGGTGTGGAGCAGGTGTGCACTGACACTGGGCCTGGTGGGTGTGGAACAGGTGTGCACTGACGCTGGGCCTGGTTAGTGTTTGTCTCTGAAATGTGCTTTGCTCCCCTTTCCCTCCTCTGATTCTCCTGCGATCCACTCAAACACAGAACCAGTTCAGTAACAAGCGATAAGACTGCCTCAAGCCAGAAGTGAAAGGGTACTGAGAGGGCCCTGCCTGGACCCATCTGTCTTCCTTCGGGAGTGGGTGGTCAGAGAAGATGCCCCATACTGGGGCAGAACAGCGGGGGTGGGGTGACTCAGAAGAGGAGCTGATTCCAAGCAGAGGTGCCGTGGTATATGAACTCCCCACTCGGGAAGCTGCCGAGGCGGCTGAGGAGGAATGGCCCACTCACTGCTAACCATAAAACTTAAAAGGAAGGCATTAAGCAATTTAAAAATTACACCAAATTTTTTATAAGTTTATACTGAAGGTCTGATTTAGACTTATCAATAAGGGATTCCTATTAAAAGAATGTCTTATCAACAAAGCTGCCATTTAAACTGAGTATCTTTTGCTTGGCTGGTGTGGCTCAGTGGTTGAGCTTTGGCCCATGCACCAAGAGGGTTCAACTCCTGGCCAAGGCACATGACCGGGTTTCAAGCACAGTCCCCAGTCGGGGGCATGCAGGAGGCAGCCGACTGATGTTTCTTATTAATGGTTCTATCTCTCCCTCTCCCATCCTCTCTCTCTGAAAACAATAAAAACATATTTACACTGATTATCTTTTCCTGCCTGACAGGAAATAGCCTAGCTGACATAGAATCAACTCCCGTGGTGTTGGGGAGGTAAATGAAAAACGGTATCTGAATAAACAGTTAAAGCATTTCTTCCGAAGAGTAACACCCACGACTGTACCCCTCCAACATGATGCATTAGAGCAGTGGTCGACAAACTGCGGCTCGCGAGCCACATGCGGCTCTTTGGCCCCTTGAGTGTGGCTCTTCCTAAGCCTTAGGAGCACCCCAATTAAGTTAATAACAATGTACCAACCTATATAGTTTAAGTTTAAAAAATCTGACTCTCAAAAGAAATTTCAATAGTTGTACTGTTGTTATTTGGCTCTGTTGACTAATGAGTTTGCCGACCACTGCGTTAGAGTAACAGGCACAGTAGTTCCTGTCCATCCACAGATGCGTCAAGGTGCGACTCACGACTGGGGTCTCAGTGAGCAGTATTCCCATCCGTTCCTCCTCCTATACCAGCAGCAGGACGAGAGCAAGCCACCCCTTCCAAATACTTCGCTCCAGTTTCAGTTCTCGGGCATCACATTCCCTACGCACTCACCGTTCGGAATTTCCATGCTGGCTATTCTGGAAGGCGGCGATGAGCCCACGGAGTTTTTTGCCACCACACTGATGATGTAGTCATGTCTGTCCAGTTGTATTTCTGCCTTGTGTTGAGGGTCAGGGATCTCCGAGAGGGACTGTGTTTTCTCCTCCGACGAACAGGATACATTATAGAAGAGTATTTTCCCATTAGCTTCATTAACGGGTAAAGGCTATGAAAAACAGAAAAATAATTTATGACAAAGCCTTGAAAAACTGACCATCGAGTCCAACCTGAACACTACACAATCACGACACGATAACGTCAGAAAAGATGCTGCTGTTACGAACAGTGTAACATCCACGAAGACCTGGGCAAACCAGGACGGTGAGACGGAAGGAGAATGACGAGTGCTGTGAGCAGTAGGAGCACACACACAAACCTGTAAAACTTAAGTACATGAAAAACAACATTCAGCCCGGCCACTGCGGCTCAGGGGCTGAGTGTGGACCTATGAACCAGGAGGTCACGGTTCCATTCCTGCTCAGCGCACATGTCTGGGCTGCGGGCTCAGCCCCCAGTAGGGGGCATAGAGGAGGCAGCCGCTCAATGATTCTCTCTCATCACTGATGTATATGCTGCCACCTCCCCGGTCCCACCCCGCCCCTTTCCACCTGCACACCTCCCCAGGGATCCCACTTATACGGGGCTGCGTGAAGGAGTTTAATTCTTGTCCTGTTGTTTATTAACTGCTGTGTTATTTTCCTACCCCCCCACCCCCGCCACATGCCCCTAGGCTTTGTCTCCAGCTCCCATCTCTCCCCGAGTCAGAGCCTTACTTCCAACCACCACCCACTGGGCTCCCCTCGGACAGCCCAGTGACACATGTTTAGAAACCTCAACATGTCCCAAACAACGTAATTTCCAGCCAAATATGGCAGAACAATTAGCCTCGTGGCTGCAGTGAGTCTGAATCACTTCAACATTTTTAATCCTCGGTTAAACAGTCATCTAGTTTGAACAATTTTCCGAACTTCGCCCACACTGGAGTAACTTGGGCAGTCACTACCATGACTGTGAGACCTGACAGGCCGCCGCGGGTGGCTAAGGGGACGCAAGTCCCATCCAGACGACCTCAGAGCAACGGGACTTCTATGCTCAGGCCTCACCCCTCAAAGCTGTAGTGATGTCAAGGTTTTGCAAAAACAATCTTGTTCTCCTTTCCACAACAAAATTCACTATTTAACGGAATCTGGTTATGAAATCTGGTGTAGAAAAACAATTGTTTGTGTTTTTAATGTTCATAAATCAGATAAAAACTATAGCAACAAAAATGTGCGCTCTACTAGGGAAAAACAGTAAAATAGAATGCAATTCGTATTTTATCTAAAATTTTACAAAACTAGTTTACCTGTCATTATTATGACACAATTTATTTAAGGGAAACAAATTACATATAAAATCTATTTTAAAAATTGATTTCCTAGTCATCAAAGAAAAAAAATACAACACAAATAGTCAGGACTCTAGCTTGTCGCGTCTGGCTTTGTTTCTGACTAGAGTGAGAGGGACGGAATCCATGAAACCCTCAGGTCTTTTACAGGCCTCGTAAGGTCACAGCACAGAACGCTGAGATCTGAGACCCTCACTAAAGTGGTGGGGGTGCAGCAGTGAGGAGGAGTCGGGGGCTAGGAGCCCGGCTACGTCCTCAGCTGTTCTGCAGGTCTGAGGAATCCTGCCTGGCTCCCCGACGCCCCGGGACCCTGTGGAAGTCAGGTGGTTTACCATAACCAAGTCACATAAATATTCAAGGGAACACGAGACAGTTACCTTCCAATATATTATTAAATTCTTCCCGTCAGAGCGCCACTCTCTCCAAGTGTCCGGTCCCTTGGAAGGAACTAGGAAAGAGATGGAAAAGTTAGCATGTGAGGATGCTACTACGTCAGCTGATGTCAATAATTGAGATGGTGGTGCTTGAAGTTTGTTTCTAGGCTTCTGGAATTCTCGGTAAGAATGGGAAGCACACTCAGTGGCTTCCACCTGAAAATGAAGAAGGAAATGCTCTCAACCCTGACAAAACACCAGGCCCCTTAGCATGGTAACAACCCCCCTCACGGCTGTCAGCGCCGGGGAGAGTCCTCCTCTGCCCAGTCGGCCGTGGCCACACACTGGCTTCCTGGCTGCTTTCAGACCTGCAGAGGACGCCTGCCCGGGCTCCCTGACTTTCTCGCCCTCCCTTCCCCTGAGAAACCACCAGGCTGGCTCACTCACCTAGGGTCACCTTGTTCCCGGTCCCGCCCGGCCACCCTATTTAAGATGGCAACTCCCCTCCCCACCACCCGTCTTCAGTCCTCGGCCCCCTTCCTAGGTTTTATTTTTCCTTGTGGCACTCACTACCACCCAGCATACTAATATACAATAAAAGTAATGATTTCTAAATCTCTACCCTCTAGATCCCCTGGGCAGAGATTGCTGCTCTACTGCTGCTCTGTCCCTGGAGACCAGAACAATTCCGGACACACAGGTGGGGGACGCAACAGGTATTTGTCAAGTGATGAATGGCTTCACCTCAGTGAAGCATAAACAAAATGCTCCTGCCTTCTGGCTGCAACAGCTCATCAACTGAAGACAAAGTTTTGCCTGTGGGGGCTGCTCCTGCCCTGTGGGTCCCTCCCCGCCCACACCGTGTCAGGGCTGGCTGGTGTGACCAACAGGGAACGGCAGACGTGAAGGTATGCCCCTGCTGCGGCCAGGTCCTCAGGAGGTTGTGGAGGCGGCCTTGTTCTCTCAATGACCACTAAGTCCAGGGCAGCCGGCTGCCACCTCGGCGGACACCAGCAGCCCCGTGGGAGGAACGCAGGCTCCTGCCCGCAGCCCTGGGAGAGAACCGCCTGGAGCAGACCCTCTGGCCCCCATCAAGCCCGAGGCCCCCACCCACGGGGTGAGTGGTCTCTGGAGAGATGCTCAGCGAAGCTGCTCCGGAGTCTCTGACCAGGACACTCACTCACTGTGAGACAGGAAATGTTTGCTGCTTTAAAGCAGAGTGCTGTGGGGTAACTGGTCACAGCAATAGATGCTCTGGACTCATGCATAGGATTCGATTCTGAGCATCCCAGCGAGTCTTACACACACCGCAAAGCCCCGCTCCTCTCCCAGCCTTCGTGTGGAGACACAACATCCGATGAACAGCCATCACTTTTTGTTTTACTGTTTGTCCAATTTGGGAGGAGGAGTTTTATACTCCCTCTATTACAAAATGCAAATAAAGAATGTGCTATCTCTTGATGCATGATTCCTGAAAACCACACCTATTTCTATTTTGTTTTCAAGCCAGCAACTGGGGTTCAGGGGTTGAATCTTATTCTGTCTTTGGGGATCATAGTCAGAAAACCAGTTACCTGGCTGCATAGCTTATGCTGCTCTAGGTGTAGCTGTGGGAACTGAAGTTGGAGACCTTAGCCCCAGCCATCTCTCAGGCCTAGGTCAGCAATAAAAATTCCAACGAATCCTCTCCATTAACACTTGTTTTTACTAAAAAAGGCAATCTAGATCACGAACAGGAGGAAAGTGTGTGAGGAAAATCTCGCCACGATATCCCCACGGTTCCATCACTCTAACATAGACATGACTTGCAGAGAGGGTAGCTTGGTCCTTGCACACAGCACATGCCCAGCATTTCCCATATCATCACGAAACCTTAAAGACCATCATTCAAAATGTCTGTATAATATGTTACCAGCAGGTGTTATATAATTACACAATCTGTCTACCCACTCTCCTGTTTTCAGTCACTTTGGTGACATTTTTCTCTAAAAGCAGTTGTAGCATGTCAGGGACCATAGTAATAATTAACCATAAATCATTCTGTTAACTTACTGGCTTCTGTGGTTAAATATTGTTTTTCATTGCTCCACTTGCTCCATTTCCAGAAAGTTTCACTAGAACATCGAATCCGAAAAGCATACACAGTGTACGGACTTAACTTGTCCACAGCAATGAGGTAATTTGAATTGTCTACTCCTTTGACTGTGACAGTCCGCTATTAGAAAACAAACAATAGGTGCACATGAAATATCACCTGTATATAAATACATATACATATACATACACACACACACATACTTTTTAAAAATAAGAAAGCCTCCCTAATTTGTAACCAACTGACTGAACAGCCACATGAGTTTGCCTCTCTCAGATCATCCCCTATCATATTTTAATTCTTACATAAATGCCAGATCAGTGAAATTAAGCTCTGCAATAGCAGCAAACAAAACGAAGGTGTCTTGTATCCAAATACTGAATCTAATGAATAATGGTCAGTTAAATTATGCAGGGAGGAGAACATAAGTTTGGTAAATCAACGGCTAGTGGTGATGCAGTAAACCTTAATATACTTGGGTGATTTAAGGTGACCTTGAGGGTTGCACATGTCATTCAGGTGTATTTGGGAGCTTCTGGAAGCATGCTTCGGCTTAGCTGTTTTTCAATATGGCACTTAGCACCTCTAGTCTGGTGCTTAACCTGCAGACTATTCAACAAATATTTAAACTAAATAAAATTAAAAGGAAGCCATCCAAAACAAATTCGAGGATCTGCACACCCCGGGGAAGCCTGGGATCTCCCGGTTACTTACTCCAAAGGAGCTTTCAGAGTTACAGCTTGCAGTGCAACTGAAGACAGTCTAGAGATCATTAGTAAGTTTCCAAATGAATTTTTAAGTATGATATCATTTATTTTGGACGTTACCACCAATTACAAGGTGGTGCCGTATAAAAGTCAACCTGAGTATTTAAAATGTATTAAGAAGTCATGTTGAGCCTTATAATAACCGATTATAACTTGCTCCTGCAGCTGCACTTAGCGGTTTTAAAATCACATCTTCTCTCCGGTGCCAATTAGTCCATTATCTGATGCTAAAGGTTACAGCAGAAGCCACTCGCTAATTCACAAATTTGTTGAGCACCAGCTACACGCCAGGTGCTACACTAGACCCAGAAACAATCTGAGTAAAAGTCAAACTTATGCTCCGTAGCAGCCAGTATTATAGTTGTTTCCAAGTGCCACACACAATGCTGTCATTACATTCATACATAATATCGTGGTTCTTAGTAAATCTCTGTAATCAATACTCAGAGCTTATGCATATAAACTTAGTTATTTTTGAAAACGAAGTATCTTATCAATAATAACCTCTAAGGAAGTTTGCAGGAGAATCTTACTCACCAATTCCCGTACTGAATTAGCTTTGTTAATTTCCACTTGACATAACAGTTTAATCTTTGCAAAGTTGCCTGGTAAATGCCAGGAAAGTGTGACAGCTGTTGAATTAATATCCTTCACTCTGACTGAGGTAGGAGTATGAGGGTAAACTGTAAATACAATTTTTAAAGATGAATGACTTTAACAGCTATTTTCTAACATGACAAATGAGAATCAAGGACAATAAAGACCAAGAGAGGTACTGTTAGTGCCGATCAACAACATTCTGCTCAGTGTTTGTGAAATACGCAAACCTTGCTGCTTCACTGCCGACCACGTGCCAACATTTTTTAAGAACCGACCTCACTCAGGTTCCTGAACGGGTGTCAGGAATACTAAACGGTGGTCAGAGCACCGTCTCTACCTGCAAGGAACCCCCTGACTTAGGTCGGGGGGGGCGGGGACGACAAACCAAAAGAAAGAAAATGAACAAGAGAACAGATGCTAAATTCTAAATGTGGGGCACACACATTAAGCACCACAGGAATTTAGACATAAACGTGGTCAGGGGAATCCTACAGTGAAGACGGGACTGGGGGTGAGCCTGGAAAGAAGAATCAGACTAAAGCTGGCAAAACGAACGCAGGAAAGCATTTCAGGTCGGGGTCTTGGCACAGCGGAGCAAAGTGCATGCTACGCTGGTGACCACGCACGCCCCGGTCTGACGGTGGGGAAGACTCATGTGGTGAATAAGGCTGAAAGGGCAGAGGGCAGACAACTACACACAAACGCTGTCAAGTACAAAATGTAGCCATCGCGTCCTTAGGTAAAATAAGGAAATAAGAAAGACGCTGGGAGGAAATAGTTGACGAAGGTGATTTACATGTAACAAACAAGGCAGCAGGACCACGGCCCATCACTGGCCAGGCTGGACCAGAGGGCGTCGGGTTTAAGCCCTTCTCCGCGTCTGTTAATCTCCGTGCTGCAGAGCCCGGCACGGCTGGTGCGCATGGAATGACCATGGGGATGAAGGCCAAAGTGCTGGGCCATACTTTATCTCTATTTTAAGCTACAGATTCATAGGATTGGCAAAAATTTAAGAAGTCATCAGCAGTGAAAAGGAGTGAACTATTCACTGATCCATATACCTTGGATGGATCTCAAGGATATTACCCTTAGTAAAAAACACCAAGCTCCACAGGTTACACGCGGCACAGTTCCACTCACATGACACTCTCAAAATGACCACACAACGGAGATGAAGAGCAGATCGGCTGCTGCCCAGGGACAGGGATGTGAAAGCGTGTGTGTGTGGATGAGGGTGGTGTTAAAGGGACAGCATGAGGAAGTGCCTTCATGGTGACAGCAGTCTTGACTGTGTTGGCTCCATGAATCTAAACATAAATCCAATCACATGGACCTACACACATATACGTACACAACACACACACACACACACACACACACACACAATTGAATGCATATAAAAACTGGTTGAAAGCTGGGGCTGGGCAAGGTCGGTAGTGTGGTTCGCAGTACTGTTCCGAGGTCAGCTGCCTCGTTTGGATCTCGTACTACAGTAACGTCAGGGGTTACCACTGGGGAAAGCCAGGGCTCTAATTTATTATTTTCTGCAACCACTTACCATTATTTCAAAACAAAAAGTCTTTAAAAATTGGGCAATTTTTTTTCTCAGAAATCAAAAACTATTAGATAATGCCACTGACAGTTTCTATATAAATGAAATGACCTTCAAAATTTTACCTGGATTCAACAAAACGGTGAAACTTGAAATTACACATTTTAAAGCTTTTAAAATGACATATACAAGATTAATACCAAGTAATTGTACAGAAAATAATCAGTAAAAAGTAATCCCTAGACGGACCTTTCAGTGATCTCAAGACATTTTGCCACTTCTACGTTATTGTAAGACACTGGTTTGTGTAGCAGCTTACCTTTTTCGGTCACATTGATGAAAATCGTTGATTCTGATTGACCCAGAGGATTGCGAGCATTCAAAGTAAAATTATATATTTCTTGGTTTGGAAGCACTTGAAAGAGTAACTGATAGCTTTCATTAATGGGCGCTTCAACTCTTTTAAATTTAACAGATTCTCCAGAAAAACTGAAAATTAAGAGAGGAATAAGAAATATTAAAATAATATCAAGACCTGGCCTGGTAGCTCAGTTGGTTGGAGCATTATCCCAAAACACCAAGGTTGCGGGTTCGATCTCCAGTCATGGCACATACAAGATCAACCAGTGAATACATAAATAAGTGGAACAATAAAATCATTGTTTCTCTCTTTCTCCACCCCCGACTCTCTAAAATCAATCAATAAATTTTTTTTTAAAATATCAAAATGGCAAGAGATAAACGGGGCAGGAAAAAAATGAATGGGTAAATGTCTAACAATTAACGTTTTCCAAGTATTTCTATTTCTAATTATAGATGTACTACATCCTCAGAGAAGAAAGTGTATACGATAAGTAAACAGAAGAAAATAATCAGCCGTAAGCCCGCTATCGAGAAACAGTCTTTGCTCCTATTTGAGGCTTCTTCCTTCTGGGCTTTGTGAAAAAGGAGACAAATCCAGCCTGCACGCATTGAGCTGCAGTATATTCCATTTTATACTATGCATCTGGCTTTCTATCTTGCTCATAATATAAAAGAGATAGAGCACTTCGCTGTATCATGTGACATCATTCTAATGGACTCCATGCTGCTTAAGTCTGGCGTCTTTTCCTGGTGACGCCTACCTTTCAAACAAAGTGTAACTTGTACTGCGTGGGCCCACCAAAGCCGTCGGCCTTCCTGGGTCCCACGTACAGATAATCTCTTTTAAGTCATAAGTCTCACAGTTCAGCTTTTGAGGAATATCAGGTGGATCTGAAAGGAAAAAGAAAAAAAAAAAGTACTTATTTTGACATCTATGCCCCCTGAAAATGTTCTGTTTCATATATGTTAATTATATTTTGTACCATTTCTTTAAAATGAGATAATGTACTGTTCATATTTTACTTTTTGAACAATGCAGGAATTACTGTTCTTTCCATAGCATGTTTGTTCGGAGTTCATATTACATAAGAAATGACAGATTAAATTATACTGAAGAGTGACTACTAGTATTAGCTCATCTGAAAATTCCTCAATAGCAATTTGAAGATAGCAACTATATTTTCTCCCCTTAAATACTATTTGAGTCTATAAAATCTCTCAAAGGAAGGTGTGTCCAATAAGTTACGTCAGAAAAATCTACAGGTTAAACATATTATTATGGATCATATATATGACTTGAAAAGAAGTACCAAGTCATATTAAAAGTCAACCTAAGTCATGTTACAAGTTTCGAGTTCTTAAATAAGTCCCAAGGACTATTATCTACAAAGTAACTCTCAGTAAAATTCTGCATCTCCCTATGTTGAAAGTGAATTCTGCTCTTCTGTCATTTTCATTCTTTATTGAAACCATTCTCTCTGGCTTTGTTCAGGAAGGACCAGAAAAAGAAAAAAGGTGTGTGTTTTTTTTTTTTTAAGTGTGTCTAAGACTTTTAAAGTGATAAGGGAAAAATTCTACAGTCTGACAATGATTATAGAAATTGATATTTCTGTGATGTTTAACCGAAAACATAGGGTGTCCCAAAACTTTATCCAAACTATCTGCCACTGAAGGTAAGCTTTTTAAAAAACAATTATCTACTTATTGAAAAATTATGTAAAATAATCTTATTTTAAAACAACTAAATGTTTAAAAGTTCTTAGTTTATCAACCAAGACTTAGCAAATTTCACATACTTGCTCCAGAGATAAGAATAATGTCCTACAGTGATGTTTTAGGTAATGCCAGGAGTGATGAGTATTTATATCAAAGTCTAAAAAATGGATAATGAAACTAATACTAACATATTTGGTTTGAAATTTGTTTTAAATCTAAGGCAAAACTTCAATCACTTTATTAAAATGACAGCACATTTTTTAGTATATTTTAAATGCTTATTATTTTAATATTTGGCAGACATATTAAGTTGAAATACTTCAAGTCCAAATAACAGGCGCAAAGTAGAAAGAAGTGGAAGCAAAGAGAGAAAGAGAAAAAAATGTCAGAGGGCAGTATTTACAAGTTAATGTATGGCTTTTCTTTTCCTTTCAAAGACATTAACTTAAAAAAGAATCAACTGAAGCTAGGCAAACTAGGTATAAATCAATTGTATTTCTACGTACCAGCACATAACAATTTAAAAGTCAAAGCCATTTTTATGAAAATATTTTCAAATGAGAAAGTATTAATTTGACATGTGATATTAATATTTACATGTTCCAATCCCATGTCACAGTGTATTATTTTAAAACATCTTAAGTATGATGAAAGATTAACACTTAGGTCAATATTTAATGCTGAAGTAGCTCCGGCGATAAAAATGACTCATATGAATGATTACTGAACAAATAATGTCCACAGATCTGTTTTGCTTATGATTAAATTAGCTCATACATGAACACGGACAAGCATTGGCAAATAACTATTCTCCTGTCTGTGAAATGATAAATTTATTTTCAATTACAAGAATAAGCTTGAGAAGTAAAAAAAAAAAGCCATTTTTAATTGGCATAAACATAGGAGTAAATTTACTAAAAGATATACAAGACCTCTTACCACCAAGATAAATTAAAGAAGACCTAACTAAATGGAGGGCTATACCATGGTTTTGGTTTGAATGACTCAATACTGTGAGAAAGAAAATTTTCCTACGTTGATAGATTTAATGTAATCCAAATCAAAATATCGGCTGGTTTTTATTACGAATGTGTGTGTAGAGGGAAGCTGACAAACTGATTCTAAAATTCTTTCCAGTCTTTTCAATAAATTGTGGGTTAACAGGATGCCCACAGGAGAAAGAAAACAAACAAAACTCCCTTCCTCACACCATAAACTGCCCTGGCTGTAAGTTTCTAAAGAGCTCCCTTCAGAGGGAAAGTCTACAGCTACTTCTGAGTTCACAAATAGTGAGTGATATTTCCACCGACAGATGTTACAAGTGAAGGTTAAATTAGGAAATAAATGGGTTTGTTCTAGAACTCTGGTAAAAGATTAGAACACTAAAATAATAACACCTGTGAATATTCTCATCCTTTAAGTTTTAACTTTTTTCTTTCATGTTTGTAAGTGGATATCTCACTTTTTGGTATCAGCTAGTGGGCAGCTTCCCTCTGTATACCACTGCTTCTCAACTTAAGACTGCACGTCATATCCTAAAATACCATCAGGAAAGAAAATCTAATTTTCTGAAACTTAAATTTGAACATAACCTCACCCTCATTTGAATTCCAGTGCATTACTGGGGAGGCCAAAAGAGAGTAAGGTTACGGCCAGCAAGCTGAGAAGTGCACCTAATCCTGGTTCTTCCCTTGGAAGTGGATCAGCAACTGCAGGTAACTCACCCTAAGTGTCTATGGATGTGAGACAGAGATGGAGGGCTGCTGACCTGGAGCACAGCCAAGAATCAGAAGAAAGTGTAAGAGCCTGGCAGGTGTTGCTCAGTGGTTGAGCATCAACCTATGAACCAGGAGGTCAAGATTCAATTCCCAATCAAGACACATGCCTGGATTGCAGGCTCGATCCCCAGGGTGGGGTGAACAGGAGGCAGCCTATCAATGATTCTCTCTTTCCCTCTCCCTTCCTCTGTGAAATCAATAAAAATATATCTTATATAATAAAAGCCTCATATGCAAATAAACTGAATGGTGGAATGACCGGTGGAACAACCAGTCGCTATGATGCACACTGATCACCAACGCAGATACTCAACACAGGAGTTGCCCCCAGCCCACAGGCCCCAGGCCGACCAAGGTGGGTGCCAGCGGGGGGCTCCCCGATCTCCCTGCCAATTGCCCCACAGATCAGCCCTGATCTCCAGCCAGGCCTAGCATGAATTCCATGCACTGGACCTCTAGTGTTTTTTTTTAATAAAAGCGTAAGAAAATCACAAAGCAATCGAAACCCACTCACTACATTTCACACACTTCCTTTCAGGAGACCCTTAGACCACTCGCAGAGCCTTTGAATGAAGAATGTGGGAGGTGGGGGGGTGGGGGGGCAGAGCTCCTGCTGGAGACAGAGCTATCTCTGCACCAGCCCAGAGTGACCTCAGGGGAGGGGACCAAGAACTCATAACAACCTCATCTGTGCACATTCAACACAACCCATATAGATCTGGCAACCCCACAGCGACTTCTGGATTGCCCTGGAGATTAGATCTGCAGGAGTGGAGTACACAAATAGAGAGATGCCCTGCACTCTGGGACACAGGACACGCAACACAATAGGGAGGACGTCTTCTCACCCATGTCTCCAACTGCCCTTTTCTCAAATATATTCTTCTTAAAGTGGGTGAAACAAATATCATGCTATTGAAAGATTTTGCACAAAATCATTACAATTTCTTTAATTCAGGAGCTTATTTTCAAAAGGTATGCCATAATAAGGTGGAAAATTAACTTAGCTACACTAATAATAGACAAATATGTAAATTGACTGTCCCTTCACAGTGCTCCACGGCCAATCAAGAGTGAGTATGCAAATTAACCCAACAAAGATGGCGGGCCTGTAGGCAGCAAGCACGTGCGCAGGTGCCAAGGGGCCGGGGGGCGGGTGGGAAACCTGCCGCATCACCGTGGCAATGCGGAGGGTATCCCCGCCCCCCTGGCCACTCTGGGCCTACGTGCGCAGTCACTGAGCAGCCTGGGTCCCAGGGATGCCACTGGAGTGTCTGGTCCTGTCAGCCCGGCCTGGGGGCGGCTGAAGTTCCCAGTCCTTTTCCTTTCTGCAGCCCCTGGACTGGAAGCGAAAACCAAGAGCTCAGGGAGCACCAGGAATTCTGGGAATTGTAGTTATGGTGGCAGCCCCTGGACCAGAAGCTGAAGCCCAGAGCATGGGGAGCACCAGGAATGCTGGGAATCGTAGTTCTGGTGGCAGACGGATTTCCTAGACACTAGAGCAGCCGTGGGCAAGCTACGGCCTGTGGGCCAGATCCGGCCCGTTTGAAATGAATAAAACTAAAAAAAAAAAAAAGACCGTACCCTTTTATGTAATGATGTTTACTTTGAATTTATATTAGTTCACACAAACACTCCATCCATGCTTTTGTTCCGGCCCTCTGGTCCAGTTTAAGAACCCATTATGGCCCTCGAGTCAAAAAGTTTGCCCACCCCTGGTCTAGACATTAGAGCAAAGTGAGCCTGGAGCAAGTTACTGTTGTGGGTGGAGGATGGAGGGAAAGCAAAGGTGAGAGACATAAGTAAAGTCAGAGTGTCGAGGAAAAATTAAAAGGAAGATATCCTGCAAGTTCTAGGAAATCTCCACCAATGGAGCAAAGAAAAAAAAAAAGACCTCTACTATTGTGAGCACAAAACCAAACTGGGTTGGGGTCACAGGCAATTTGCTCATATGATTGCAAAGACAGACAGAAACTCCCGGATTGGAGAGGGCTCCCCTAAGGACTCCCAGATTGGAGAGGGTGCAAGTCGGGCTGAGGGGCCCATCCGCCGTGCACGAATCTTCCGGCACCAGGCCCCTAGTATGAAATAATTCTTAAAGGATTCAGAAATTATATACTAACTTCTCTTGACTCGGTGAACCTGTTAACCGAGAATTTAAAATAAAATTCTTATTACGAAACCTACAAGATATATAAATATACGTATGTAGAGAACAAGCTTAGATCTCACCTGTAAACAAGTAGAATTCTGCTGCCTTTTATATCCTTTATATTAAAGAATAAAAAAATAAATAAGAAATAGAATCACCTCAGGCCCCCCGAAAAAGCATTAAGGCTTTCAAAGGGCAAAAAGTGATTAATAGAAACAGTTTTAAAAAAATACATATTCTATACTTACATCCTGCAAAAACAACTGTTCCATACAAGTCTTTGTTTGTCATGAAAACCACGTTTGTCCCACTGCTTATGGAAGCAGCAATGTTATGGACCTGGATCGCCACATTTTCCCCATCGAGGTGGACAAGGGGGTACTTGGCGTAGCCGATCTGTGCTGATGACACTTCTTCTTGAGTCACAAAGCAGAATGTTACATCTGAGCCCACAGGCACCACCTTGTCTTGAGGAAAAACCCTATTCTGAGTATCAGTAGACCCTAGAAAGATCAGAAGGAATTACAGAGGCTTTAGAAGTCCTTTACCATGACGCAGACCAGTGCCATACGGAACACACTTTGGCAGCTTTATAATAACGGTGGCCCGAAGATCAGGGATGTCCTCCAGGTTACAGAGGAACAAGGCATATACAAGAAGTAAAATATGCGTGGTTTTATCTACATATGGTGGAGCGATGGTGGGAACGGAGGGGGTTGTAGGTCAATGTCTAAGGTCATAGGTTCATGCCCAAGAAGTTCTAAAAGTCTGATAAATGGGTTTACGGGTATATCCACATGTGAAAAGTCAACACCAAGCACAAGTCAGTCTTAACTCCCTTCCTGTGAATGGATCTATGCATTTAGGGCAGGCTTACTACTGTCCATCAGCCTGAAGATACGCTGGAATACTCCACCTCCGAAACAGCACTTTTCCTCTAATCCCAACTCTGTGCAGCTTACAGCCACACCTCTGGTTTTTATTCCCCTGAACAGCCACTCTTTTAAATTACCTCTAGTCTCCGTTCTACCTACTTACTCTTTCCCAGGCGGCAACGTGGCTCTACCCCAACGACTCCACGTGGAAGTGGCCGGCTGGCCGACTGCTCCGTCCCCGGCCACTTCTGAGCGATCTTCCCCTTCGATGTCCACAGCATCTGGTAGCTGCCCAATGTCCTCCTTCTCGAAACTCCCTTTGCTCCTGGGTCCCCTGGCTGTCCCCTCCTGCGCTACTCTTCACCCCTGGTGGCTGTTTGCTTTGCTGGTCTCTCTCTTCCATCCTCATAAAGCTTCTAAGGGCTGGGTCCTTGGTCTCCATTCCCCTTTCCCTGAGCTACAGGAACCTCCGGGATTTAAACATTTTTCACATCACATATCTGCTGCTGATTTTCAAATATGTTATCTCCAGCTCCAACCAATCACCCGGGTGGCCAACCTGTATTTCCAGCTGCCTAGGAGACACTGCTTTCCAGACACTGCCTATGTCCCTCTAGCTCAATGTATGAAAAATGAAGCGGATCTTTCCTACCTGATGCGTTCATCTATTTTGTCTCGGTGGAGAGCAGCCCCAGCTACCCAGCTGCCCAAACGAACCGTCATCTTTGGCTCTACTGCTCCCTGAGGAGACGCACCGTCCCCGATTCGCCTTCTGTCTCCTCAGTGTCTGCACACCTCCCCCTCGTCCGTTCCAACCCCGGGGATCTAGTCATGCCTTCACTGTCCTCAACTGCAAAAAATTCTCCTTATTTATCCACCTGCTCCAGTCCTTCCTTCCTCGGATCCATTTCTCCAGACTGTCACTAAGGTGAAGAATCTATGATGAGGCGCAGTCTTTTTAAGAACGTCGTTTTATTGCCAATAATTTGCTGGGCCTCTCCCATCCTGCCAGCATTCTGCCTGCATAAGAGTCTTACTCAATGTGCTGGTGATTTGGGGCATATTTGCCGATTCCCATGTCTCTGCAAAAACTGTTACCCCGAGGGGTCTGCTCTGTGGATGAGAAATTAGGAGCCTTTTTTAAAAATACAGGCTTGATCTCATTACCACCTACACACAAATTTTAGATGGTCTTCAATGTCTACCACAGTGATTTTCAAACCTGGATGTTTTTTAAATCACTCAGAGAGTTCTTTAAAAATACAGATTCCTCAGGCCTATCTCAGACTTTCTGAATCAAAACACACTGGGATGGGGGGCCTGGAAGATTCCCCAAGTGACCCTCATGCAGACGAATGGGGGTCCGAAAACTGAAAGCTTCAACTGCATCTCCCCCTGAAACAAGGGTAATCGCATCCACGGGAAATGAACGTTCTTTAAATGTCAGCTTACAGGAAATGCTCTGCAGGGGGCTCCAGTCGCTCCACTCTTTGTGGCCAGAGAAGTGCGCGTCGTCGATGTAGCGCCGCAGGCCCACGGAGTGCGTGGCACACTCCAGGGGCAGGTCCGAGGCCCAGCTCCAGCGGAGGACTGTGTCCTCCCCGTTCAGGCTTGTGTTGTAGGTCTCCTGCAAAATGAACACCAACGCAACACTCTACTCCCCCGTAGGGATACGTTCTGCTCTCCTTCGGGATCAACAACCACCACGGACTGTATATTACCACCAGCTAAGTAAGCCAAAGGTTTGTTTGTCCTTTTATTTGTATTTATTTTTTTATCCTCACTGGAGGATATTTTTTTCCATTGATTTTCAGGGAGAGTGGAAAAGAGAGGGAAAGACAGAGAGGAATATCGATGTGAGAGAAACATTATCGATTGGTTGCCTCCTGGACAAGCCCCAACCAGGGCCTGGGCCTGGGCCTGGGAGGAGCCGGCAACCGTGTTATGTGCCCTTGACGGAAATAAAACCCGGGACCCTTCAGTCCGCAGGCCGACGCTCCGTACACTGAGCAAACCGGCTAGGGCTTGCTTGTCCTTTTAAAAAATGATCTGTTCCCTACAAGGTAAATAGGACAGTGACAGTAACAATAATCAGGACTCATTTATGTTTACTTCTTCAAAGTATTTCCTTTTCTCTTGCTTCCTGAAATCTCTCGATAGCAAGAGGACAGATGTTTTTTTAAGGTGTAAATGCACAAGGGCCAAGAACAGAAGATGCTGGAGGGCAGATGCACAACAGTAACCGACTCATGTCGGTGTTTCTCTCTCTCTCTGTCTCTCTCCCTCTGTCTCTCTCCCTCCTTTCCACTCTCTCTAAAAATCAGTGGAGCCCTAGTCGGTTTGGCTCAGTGGGGAAAATATCCTCCTGTGAGGATTAACAACAACAACAAAAAATAATGTTAAGATTTTTGCCTAAAATAATAACATTAATAATTACATAGCCCATCCTAATTACCTATAGTGAGCCCCAGTCAACAAGCCTCATTTAGGCAAACAAAAATTCCAATTAGATTTTTCTTATTTTTTACAGGGCCACTCACTTAAATATGAGCAGCAACCAAGATGATCAGGAAGTGGAGAAAAAGTTCTAAAAGTCAAAGGTCAAAATAATGAAAAAAGGAACTTGAAGAAACATTGCACAGAAAGGAAAAGAAATTTAAATCACTCATACCCTCCTTCAGAAATAGAAGAAATATTGCAAGAACAGGACAGATGTTTTTTAAAAGAATGGAGCTTAACAAAAAAGGGATAGCTTGGCCCTAGCTAGTTTGCTCAGTGGATAGAGTGTAGGTCTGCAAACTGAAGGGTCCCGGGTTCGATTCCAGTCAAGGGCGTACACCTCGGTTGCAGGCTCCTGCCTGCCTGGGCCCTGCTGAGGGCCCATGCAGGAGGCAACCAATCTACGTGTTTCTCTCACTTTGATATTTCTCTCAGTCTTTCCCTTTCTCTTCCATTTTCTCTAAAGATCAATGGAAAAATATCCTTGGGTGAGGATTAAAAAAATAATAATAGCTGAAACCGGTTTGGCTCAGTGGATAGAGCGTCGGCCTGCGGACTGAAAGGTCCCAGGTTCGATTCCAGTCAAGGGCATGTACCTTGGTTGCGGGCACATCCCCGGTGGGGGGTGTGCAGGAGGCAGCTGATCGATGTTTCTCTCTCATCGATGTTTCTAACCCTCTATCTCGCTCCCTTCCTCTCTGTAAAAAAATCAATAAAATATATTTTAAAAACAACAACAACAACGACAAAATAATAATAAAAGAAAAAGGTAAAAGGAATCCAGTGGTCGATCTTGGAGACCCTTGGACTATAGCTTCCTAACGAATATGCCAAAAGACACTGAGGTTTGTCTTGAATGGGTGATGGGTACATCTAGGTTTGAATCTGCAAACTTAGAAGATCCTCAGAGAGATTTATTCACAAATATATAACTGATAGAATACTAGTATGCTTGAGTATTTTAACGAGATTTACACACTCTGGAGAGAACTTAGGATTGAATTACTGAAGTAGATAAATGAAACTAAAAATACAAGGTAAGAAATTTTACTCCCCTTCCCCCCCTCCCCCGCCCCAAAAAAGGAAAAGAATTGTGTACACTACTTGGTTGAGCTGTAAATAGTGTCTCTATAACTATAATACAAACAATAAATACTGGTCTATAAAAAATTATAACAGAACAATACTGGGAAAAGATAGAAACTGTGTGTGTGTGTGTGTGTGAGAGAGAGAGAGAGAGAGAGAGAGAGAGAGAGAGAGAGAGAGAGAGAGAGGGAGAAGGGAGCATGAAAGCAAGCACACAGTATGTGAGGTGACAGGGGACTAAATTCCCATCTTCCATTGTTCAGAGTTAATGAGACATTGCTCACAACTGGAAAAACAAGGAAGAGAGAAATGGGAGTAGCAAAGGTGGTGCATGGCCTATGGGTGATCCCTGTAGGTCATACCCTGGCCTGTGCTCCGCCTGGCTTCCACGGCCGTACGGGAGGTGGTGGGCAGAAACTGTCAACTTATAAATGAAAACACTAGAAATAAACTTAAAAGCTAAACATTAATATAGAGTGTTCTTGATCATTAAAGTATTGTAAAATAAATGCATTATAACCTGTCACAAAATGACTGATAATAAGCAATTCTAACAAATTCTGATATTAATAATGCATAATTATAAATAAAAATGTCACTTTTATGGACCTGGCTCATTTACCCTCTTCTATTTCACTTTTTAAAATGAACTTGTTCGATCTCTATTTTCTTACCTCTTGCTGTGTCTCCCATACAAAGATTTTTCTTCAAAGATCATATGTACTCTCAAAAGTAGAGAATTACTACCTTGCCTTTGCAGTCTTGTTATGAATGAGTCATGTAACTTTAGAATATTTCTATTCATTCATGTTTGATTTCACTCATACTTCAAAGAGATTCCCTATTCTTCTAGCAACCCTACATTAGTTTTTAAAAAATCTACCCCACAAAGGAAGTAATAACAGCTAATAATTGTTTAGCAGCTTTATAAATATCATATCATTAACTAAAGCAAATATTAGCACCACTTTACAGATGAGAAAAAGAGGGTTTCGAGAAGTTACCCTAAGCCAGGAAGTAGGAACCCAGAATACAAAATCTTAAGCCATAATAAAAAGCTGCTCAATGTAATTTTAAATAAGTAATAACTTTGAGACAACAGGGTAGAGCTATATCACCTCTAGCTGTATATTACACTGACAGGCAAGAATTGCCATCAAAATTCAAGAAAAGCAAGAACATCTTAGGCTGAAGTAATTAGGATGGGCTTTACAATAAGGAGTAGGATTTTACCTGAGTCTTGAAACCTAGGTTCAGTTTGGATAGGTGAAAGGAAGGGAGGGCATCATAGATGAAAAATTATATCCTTGTCATGTACAATAATCGCAATGGCCGGGCAGACTCTGGCCCCCCCACTTCGTGTTTCTCCGGGGCTCTGTCTCCCCATCTGTGAAATGGGGCTGATGCTAGTAGTGCCTCTCACATGGGCCTGTTGTGTGGATGCAAAGGATTAACGTGTGCACAGCTTTGACAACAGCGTCGGGAACTCTGGAGGCAGGAGATACATGCTAACAACGGCGACTGCTATATTTTCAGGAATGTAATACTTGGATTGTCAAAAAGGAAAAATAAGGTAACTTTAAACAGGATATCCTATTTATCTTTACTATTTCATCTATGTACTTAGGCAAAGAAATTGTTAAATCATGAGATACTGTCTAATTCTTAAATCTATAACTAAGCACATTTCAAACCCATTAGGGAATAAGAGTAAAAGGACAGGAGGAGGAATCACCACGTTACCAGCTGTCAAAACTTCTCACTACTGTTTCTCACTATCCCTTAGATTAAGAGCAAACTGAAGACAGATCATAAGGAAACCCATTAAAATTGGACATAAAAAAAAATAACAGGGAAAAAGCATTAGTACTAAATATAAGAATCAGATTAAGATATATTCAAACTTACAGATTTATACAAAATTTCTCAATTACTATGGCTAAATATGTTTCAAAACATTTCTTTTTATGTTGATAATATTAGACAAAGATAAAATAATAGACTTAATTATATGTACACTTTTATTTTATTTATGTAAAAACATGCATATAAAACAGGCTAGACTGGAATACACGGAGGCAATGTTTACTGTGCCCAAGTGGTAAAATCATGGATTGTTCCTCCCTTAATTTCCTTTTCATAATGGCTGCACATAATTTTAATCATTGAGTGATTAGTGGGGGGTTTTCTGTGTTGTTGTTTTTCCATTGATTTTTAGAGAGGGAGGAAGGGAGAGGAAGAGAGAGACAGAAACATCGATGAGAGAGAAACATCCATAGGCTGCCTCCTGCATGTCCCCTACTGGGGGACTGAGCCTACAATCTGGGCATGCGCCCTGACCGGGAATCAAACCAGCAACCTCTTGTCTCAAGGGCTGACTGAGCCACACCGGCTGGGCATGAGTGATTAGTTTTTAATGAACCCTGAAAGGATATCTGATCTACTTCCCTAATAATCCAAAGGTTCACTGATGCCACCTGAAAAGCCATTTTAAAAAGCATTCAGCTTCTTTAATGCCATAGGGAAAAAAAAAATCTACTCAGTTCAGACTTACTAATTTTACGAGTTCCAGATTCTCTTTCCGTAGGACTTTAATTTCCCAAATGACATTTGCGTGATGGGGAAAAGCAGAGCCCTTGTCACTCCACTCCAGGTGCAACGTAGAAGTTGAGAAATTGGCAGACAAACGCAGGATCTCCGGAGGGTCTGGAATGAGGGCTTAAAAAAGGAGATAATACTTAGTAAAATAGGTAATGATTTCTCATATTGTACTTCTATTAGTCAACTCATCTTAAACTCTATTCCTTCCTGATAAAAATAAGTACTCAAGAATGAGAAGCAAACTCTTCAACCTATTCCTGAAAAAAAAGAGAATGTATGTATTTATTTATATAAGCGGCTCCCAGTGACTCATTGGCCAAATCTGAGAAAATGATTTATCAGCGGCTGTTTCAAATCCCTAATGTCTCTTGGAGTAGCCACTGGGCTCCCACCACACACTGGTGTCCCCTGGTCTGGGACCTACAAGTAGGTCAGTCACATCGGAGAGAAGTAAAAGAACTTCAGTACGGCTGTAGGTCAGGCCTACGAAAAGGATGGAAAATGATGGCAAGCTTGCTCTGGGGCTTTCTCTGCCGCCCTCCCACTCATCTCCCAGTGTCAGAGCCCCCCACGCTGGGGAGTCACTCACAGGAGGATGCCATGGGCTCTTCCTGGTTATAGGTATCAATCAATAGCAGCAAGACCATAATACAGGCCAAGACACCGAGGGAGGAGGCCAATGGGTCCCTGGGCAGATCTGCAAGTCCTTCAGGAAGGCTAGGTCAGCAGGGCAGGGGGCCGAAAAAGGGACGAGGTGACCAAGTAGGAACCTGGCGAGAGCCATGAGGCTTGGATCATGATACGTATATGGAAAAGCCAGGGCAAAATCTGGTGGGCATTTCGAAGAAATGACTGGACCAAAGAAATGGAGGGTTGGTATAACAAGAGAGGCAAACGTCTGAGAGCTCCTCAAGTTCCTAGCCCAGAAAAGCAGGAAAGGCTAAGGAAGGAGGGACCATCCTGAAGAAATGCAGGAGAATGCAGGGGGCGGGGGCAGACGGAGTCTCCAGGGCATAATGGAGGGGTGTGCAGACAGCGGAGGGAGACTGTGGTCCCTGACGCGAGAGGACTTTGCTGAGTGTAGCTGGAGAGAGGAATGTGCGCACAGACGCAGAACAGCCAAAGCTCGCCTGGGGGCCATGGACAGACAGTTCCCCCAGCAACAGACCAGAGACCCTGCAGGAAGGACACAGACGCAGAAGGAAACCAGAGAAAATCCAGGGCCACTGAGACCGAAAGAAATGGGGTGCCATCCAGGCAAACAAAGCAGAGCTCACAGAAGACAGAGCAGACCAGTAACACTGGTGCGGGCCCCTCTACGTTTGAGAAAGAAGTTTGGGGGGTGGAGGTGGGGCAGAGGCCTCAGGGGCTGCTTTACAAAAGGTAGAGAGAGAGAAAAGTAGGAAGCCTTCTAAAGCTTCAGGTCCCCCTCTCTATATGGGGCGGGGAAATCCCTGAGTACTCCGTGGATCCGTGGAGAACACACAAGGTCTGAATGGGCTGTTCCGTTCCACGAAACGCGGGCTTTCTGGTCTGAGGGGCCAGAAACCCGGGGTTCTTTCCTGCATGCTCCCTCCGCAGTGACAGTAAGGGCTGGGGAAGCTCCAAGAAACACACAGACACGCCTTCCCAGGCCTCAGGCCATCCGCGTGGCTGCCCCACGGAGCTCCAGGACCCGTGAAGTCCCGGCAAGGGGGTGTCCGAATGTGCTAAGTAACGAAAACGGCAGAGCAAACCCATATCGTAAATTCATCTTGGAACTTAAAACTACGTCCATAGGAATAGTGGTATCCGTTTAACCACAACCCGCTGGCCACGTGCCCGGGGGGGTCTGTGTGACATGTCTGGAGACAGAGCACGCCCACAGCAACGTCGACGGTCCTCAGCTATCTCAGGACCCTGGGGCCTGCTGCTCAGGGGGCACTGCTTCCAGGAAAGGGGCAAAGGAGAGAAAGAAGCGCCCTAGTGCTGAGGGCGGGGGAGCAGGGGAGACCACCCAGAGCACAGGCTTCTGGCAAGGCGGTTCTTTCAAACGCTTCGCGACGGCAAGAGGTAGTGACTTTAAAATTATGAAACATGGGCGTATTTTACGAAGGCCACATTCATCCACTCAAGTGCTTTCCTCCCTGAAAAGCCCACACAATTTACATTTTACCTAAATAGCAGTGGGCGACTCTTCAAAACACAAGTCATTCCCAGTATTTCAAGCTACAGGCAGCAATTATAAATGAAAGGATTAAAAACACACACACACACACACACACACACACACACACACACACTTCTTCACTTCTTTCTCTACGGTATGCCGGGGAAGGTCCCTGAGCTCCCAGGATACTTGGAAATAGATCCTTGAGAACAATGTCTAGCTTTCTAGAAACTACGAACGTCCAGCTAAGAAAGAAATTCCATCAGTCTTGTCTGTTTATTTTTTAAAGCTGGAGCATTTTTCTCCCAACCCTCCCTGTTCTTTTTGCTGCGGGACACCCGAGGTCGGGAGCCTTCCCAGCTCTTTCGTAGGCTCCACGGTATTTATTCTGCCTCAGACGGATCCAAATGACCAGGTTATTATAAGAAACCTAGACATTAAAATTCTTAAAAAGACTTACTGTTGTGCCTAGCTCTTGCCAATTAGAAAGTTATTACATGTATATACATATATGTTAAATACCTTGTTCGCCTCTGATATGTACACTTTTAAAAGCATCTTAAGATCTGGGGAAAACTTGATTTCTCTTGCTTTTATTTAGTGGCAAATGGCCAAAGAACCCAGCTCCTCAGTGCCCGGCACCACCCACCCCACAACTTCCCCTGCACACGGCAGGTGCCCCGGGACCTGCTGATGCATCCACCTCCCTCTGTCCTGTTCATCTAATCTGCCTTTCAATTTATTTATTTATTTTTGTTAATCATCACCTGAGGATATTTTTCCATTGATTTTTAGAGAGAGAAGAGGGGGTGGGGGGAGATAGAGAGAAAGAAACATTGATGTGAGAGAGATACACTGATTGGCTGCCTCCTGCATGAACCTGTAGCAGGGCCAGGAATCAAGCCTGCAACCTAGGTACATGCCCTTGACCGGAATCAAACCAGGACCCTTTAGTCCATGGGCCGATGCTCTATCCACTGAGCCAGACTGGCTGGAGCGCCTTTCAATTTCTTACCAGTACTATCTTAGCAGTAGTAATGGGCATACTTAGTGTTGGGATACTGTTATCTAATACTCGAATCACAGTCAAGCCATTATTAAAAATGCTATCATGAGATTACCCGATATGCAAAAGCACTGAGCTATCAATCAAATAAGTCAGCTAGAGTCTCCCTTGATGTGCCTTCCTAACCCTTCCTGACACTGTCATCTGCAAGCAGCTTCCCAGACAGGACCTCCGAGCACCTACTGCAGAATCAGACAGCACAAACGCGCTCGCAGACAGAGTCCTGGGGGATTTTTAAAAATCTGGAAAAAGACTGAGATTCCCCCTACAATACGACAAAGCAATTCCATATGAATAAAAGGCTTACATCGGGTATGAAAACGAAACCAAAAACTCATAAAGAGAAACAGCAAGAAATTCTATTTACATAAAGACGAAAACCCGTGGTGTGAAAAACACCACAAAAGTTAAAATTGTAAACTTGGAAAGATATTTGTAACAAATATGACAGAAGTAACAACCATAATAAATTCAGCATGAGAAAATTTACCAAGGGTAGAAATCGTTCAAAAAATACATAAATGACTGATAATTAAAAAATGTAACCATCACAGAAATGCAAAAACAACGGAGCTCTAATCTGGGGGCCATCAGAGTGAAATGGAAAACGAAGATGGACAATACCCAGTCCTGGCCAGGAGGTGGGAGGACAGGCACGCTCTAAGATGACGTTTTGGGGACTACAAAGAGATTCTGAACTTTGGGAGAAAGATTGGCAATGGATCTGAAAAGCCATAAAAAGTGGGATTTCCTTCAATGCGGTGTTCCCAAGTCTAGACACTCAGCCTAACGAAATCACCACACAAAGTCGGAAACATACATGTGCAAAAGATGCTCTTTAAAGCGTTGGTTAGAATATTGAAAAACTGGAAACAAAAATCTCAATGGTAACAACCAATCATTTCAAGTGATTATGGTACCTCCCCGCCATTCAATGGAATAGGAGGCAGTTTATATTTAGATAACAACGGGGAAATCTGAGTTATTTCCCAAGTTCACATTCTTCTCAAATACTTACACACATTTTTTTCATTTAGTGTGAATTTGCTTATAGAACTTCCAAAGTCATGTAGAGGGCTTATCGTTATTTCATACTGCCCCGGATTAAGAGGTGGGATTTTAGTACTTGTTTTCCCCAATTGATAACAAGAAGAACGGGACCTGCAATATAAGAAATCAAATTTTAATCAGCAGATAAAATTAATAGAACAAGTTCCATTAAACCTTGATTAACACAAAATGCACTGGAAAATAGTTTATGCTCTTTTATACACAAAAACACGACAGGTTACACTGCATTTTTACACTGCATTTTAAGAATGCTACAAGATGGTATAATGGTAAGTGCATCAATATGGGCGTAAGAAAAATCACCAGATTGTAGCAGAAAGTTGAGGAAGCATGGATGATTTCTTCAAGAACCAGGACTGCAGCAAGCTCTTCAAACCCGACCCCAGTTCCCTCTCCAGCCTTACCTTCCACTGCACACACCCTCCCTCAACACCCCTCTCTTCTAACAGACACTGACCACAGAAAGGAAACTGGCTACTTGTCACCCCTAAAAACACACCTTCGATTTGTCTGCTCCTCTGTCTTGGCTCCTGGTTCACTGAACAAACTTTCTGGGCAACTCTGCCTTCAAAATGCTTCTACTTCCCACTCATTACCTCTCGGACAGAAGCGACCGTCTCCTCTGTGGCTCCATGGCCCTTTGTATCTTTATGAAACACGTTTCCATTCTTTTACCGTTATTCATACGTATTTCTAACTTCCCATGAAAAATGTTAACGCAAGCAAAGGGACTCTTGGTGGCGTCCACACCCCTGTCTGCACCCCAGCACCTAACAGGGGCCTGTTCACATCATTCACTCAGGCCTGAGGACTTCAAACGCTGGGCTCCCTCCTCTCAGCTCATGGTGAGGCTTCTTTTGGTGCCAGCAGCACACAGCTAACACAGGGAAGGGGCACGAGAAGTAAACAAACAGGCCCAAGTGAAGCCATGTTAGACTCAGCACCTGCTACCTGCTACCCGCTACCCTGCTACCTGCTCCCTGCTACCGTACTACCCACCACCCTGCTACCTGCTACCTGCTACCCTGCTGCCCTGCTCCCTGCTCCCTGCTACTGTACTACCCACCACCCTGCTACCCTGCTGCCCTGCTCCCTGCTACCCTGCTGCTCTGCTCCCTGCTACCCTGCTCCCTGTTACCTGCTACCCACTACCCGCTACCCTGCTACCTGCCAGCCTGCTACCTGCCACCAGGCACAAAACTTGGCTAAGCAGTCATGAGATAAGATTGCTATCAATAGCTTGCTCATACCACAAAGGTGTATTCATACCAGAAAAGAAAAACAAACCACAAAATATACCGTGTAAAGGTTAAAGTTAATCCCAATGTGCTTTTTCCACTCTCTTTCCCCACGCCGGCTATTTTCCATAGAAAGTACACCACCACCAGCTCCACCTCTGGAGACAGGCCTCCCTGCCTCTCAGGTCAGGAGAGGCGCTGCGCTGCTGGGAGGAGGCACTCCCTGCACTGAACCGCGGGGCTGGCTCGGGGCTGGAACTCTTTCCTGTGCGGAGCCCAGAACCCTCTGGGCTCGGGGCATCAAAACCACCCGAGTCCTCAGAATCGTGCTGTCATCCGTGCACGCACCGAGCCCGATCCTCTTTCCACCTGGAATGGCCTTTTGTCCTTCTCTGCTGAGAAAACGGAGTCTTCCTTCTCCCACCACGCTTCCTCCGAGCAGCGTCTCTGGAGCGGCCGCCACCCTCCTGGGCCGGTGCTCGCTGGCCCCCCAAACACCCTGTGAGCACTGAGCCCACAGTCTGGCCCCCGCGAACCCCTGGGGGCGGCACCGACTTCCTCTCCCTGTGGCCCGTGGCTCTTCCCCACACTCTGGAGGGCTCCCCTCTGCACTCGCCGTGGGACTGCATGCACTTCCCCACTCCTCCAAGCAGGGCCTGCAGGGAACGCTGAGTGAAGTCACATGATCACTTCCCCTTCCGGGCGGAAGTGGGAAGCCCCTCCACCTGTGCTCCCCGCTTCCGGGTCACCACAGCCCCTGGGCCTGGGCCTGGGCCTGAGCAGAGCTACCAGCGGACCCAAGAGAGCACAGGGCACCCACAGCAAAGCATCCTTTATTTTCGCAGCAGGGAGTAAAGAGATGAGAAGTGAGGGTTGTTTCTGCAACACAACCAAACTCATCCAAACTGATAAATTACCCCAGTTCTTGGGACAACACCCCCTCAATGCCCTCCAAATGAGAAAAAAACCCGAGTGTCTGTAAATACACATTGACGTCCATTTACATGAGGACTGCCCATCAGCCAACGGGGATTGGAGCTGCTCAGTGGGACCCTCTGGAATCACTGAGACCAGAGATGGGGAGCACCCTCCCCAAGGGCCATATGAGTCCCCGGAAACCATTGGGCCTGGCCCTGCCAAGGCATTAGGGACGAGTTAGTTAAATGTTTGACCGAATATTGCATGCCAATTTTTAATTTGATAATTTTGCATGCCCCACAAATGGTGTTATAAATATCTAAATAGCCCTTGTCGGGAAAAAGGTTCCCCACCCCCCGATTTAGACAATCCCATGGGATGGGATGGGATGGGGGAGGTGCATGGTGTGGCTCGCAGGCAGCCCAAAGGCCTCAGTCCGGCCTTCGGAGCGTCTAGCCCTCTCCAGCTTACCTGAGAGGGTCAGGAGGTGTGACAGAACCTGCCACCTGCCTCCTAAGGTTTACTTCCCCTTTTCCTTATTGACATGAACCCGCTGTGTATCTGGGCACACTGCCACCCGGCTGGGAGAAAAAGGGCCCAGCCCTGTGCGCGTCGGCTTAGCCGTCTGCCCGGGTTCCGCCCGTGGGACGTAGCGCAGGTGTGAGTGGCACTTCTCGGAAGTGTCCCTAAGGAAGAGCATCCTCTTCTCCTCCCGCTTTACGGGATGCAGACATGACAGCTGCTTCTCAGGCCTCATCCTGAACCACGTGACCACATGCCGAGGACGGCGGAGCAGCGGGGACAGAGGAACCCGGGGCTCTCGTGGCCACAAACAGCCGGTCAGCCCTGAACTCGCACTCCAGACCTTGCACGTGAGGGCGAAGGACCAGCTGGTAAGCCACCGTTACTGACGTTTTCTGTTAGGCACAGTCCAAACTTCAGCCTAACGCAGTGGTTCCCAACCTTTGTCTGGCCACGCCCCACCTAAGCACCTCTAAAATCCTGATGCCCCTCCCCCGTGACATATAATTCTTATTATTCAAAAAGTGAACACCTATTCATGTGGAGGAAGCCTAAAAGGCTATTAACTTGGTCTAAACAAGCTTCCAAAGAACATGGCGTCCATAAAAGAGAAAAATGAAAGGAAGAAAGGATAGTTGAAGTACTGAGGAAGAAATCACTAAGAAATTGTTAAAAAAAATAATATGAAGTCATATGAAAAAATAGAAAATAAAGTTTCAAAACATATAAAATAAAGACCTGAAATGCATAAATGCCACAATATATATTTATATACTGTATAGGAGGCCCCTAAGACCATAAGCAATGCAAAAAATTCACTGTTAATCACTCATGCTCTAATCGGCCCCCCTTAAAAATCAAATTGCCCCCCTGTGGGGCGTGTGCCCCATGTTGGGAACCACTGGCCTCACCGATATAGGCAGGCGCTGGCCTGGGGCAGACCAGCGAACCTTCCCCGGGGAGATCAGCACCCACCACCCACCCACAGGCCCGGTGTGCCACCTATTCCCGACTGATGAAAGAGTCAGCATTTGTAGGAAACAGAGAGCTCAGATTTCAAATTTCCTTCATAAAATGTACAGAACAAAATCGTTATGCTCTAAAATTAAAGAGAGAACCTTTACTCTTAGGCGGGAGCTGTCAATGAATCGAAGCATTTCCATTACCCGTTTTGGAGGCAAACATCGTAAAGAGCACGGCGGCCCGCTCCCGAGGGCGCTCTCCAAGAGCAGTCCCACGCTTGCAAATCGCTGGTCACACACTTCACGTCACGGGGGCCGCCTGGAGACGAGAAACCACACACACACACCGTGCTGAATGATGGAGCTGCTCTGCAAAGAGCAAGTCAAGCTGCATTCAGTAAGTACAAGCATGTGTGTCTGCAGCGGGCCCACGCTCTGTGCGGAGATGAGCCTGCAGGCCCAGGAGGGGGCTGGTTTTATATTTCTTTTTGTAGCTCCGGCTTAAAAAAGCTCCGGAGTAACCTGATGAAAGTGGGCCGACCGCTAACCACTCAGGGGGTAGGCTTCCATCAAAAATTCCACTTCCAGGCAACGAAGACAAATAGAGGAGCGCCCGTGTGGACTCCGTGGTGGGACCCAGCGGGGGCCTAGGAGAATTTTTATCTCCAAGAGCCTCATTTACTAAAAAAAAAAAAAGGAAAAAATAACTCTAGGTAAGAGCTATGTCTTTCCCACAAACAGGGCTCTAGACACTCCCAGCCACTCCTGCCTCACTGCTGGCTACCAGACTGCCACCTACATAGAAACCCCATAACCAACCTCCAGATTTTTATGCAGCATATTAAATTTATACGGTAATGAGCTCACACAAGTATCTGAGAAATATATAGTTCACGTGGGCCTAAACAACTGCAAAGTAGCCATCCAGAAGATCACAATCTAACAGTGCTCACTGCATCTATAAAATGACGTCATGGAACGTGTCAGCGCTATGCAATGGGAGACTGTCATTCTAAGAGGAAACTTCGAAGAAAGGAGGGCACAAAAGGAGGGAAAGAGAAAGGATGAAAGGGGGAAAAAGGAAAGGAGAGAGGGAGGGGGTTGGGGGGGAGGGAGAGGGAACAGCAATTAAAGTATAAAAGAGGTATTCTACCTCAGACTCTCTGTATCAGCCATTTTCAACCTTTTTCATCTCATGGCACACATACACTAATTACTAAAATTCTGGGGCACACCAAAAAATATATTTTTTGCCAATAGGACAAAAAAATAGGTATAATTTTAATTAATTCACACCTAATGACTCGTGTGTTGGCTGTTGTCATTTTCTTAGTTGACAATCTAAGGGAAAAGAGGTCAGTGCCCCTGACTAAATAGTCATATTTTAAAAATTCTTGCGGCACCCCAGCTGGAAAAAAAACCCTGTTCTATATAAGTGCCTATGAAAAAGTCTTTTTCTCTAGTATTTACATAGAGTCGGCATGATATTTACTACAGCACTAAATCATAAAGCTGTTTGTATAAAAGAAAACAAAAAACATTATAAGCGCTCACATTTGAAATTATCAGTAGTTATAATGAAGTTATTTAATCGTGATCTTGGGGAAATGGAAATAACATCCACACTAAACCCAGGGGCAGAGGGATAATGTTTTATAGAAATAAATTAGGTGACATCTAAACAAACATTCTTAAGGTAGTTAAATAAAACGAAAACAAGTAGCATGTTAAAGAGAGATACAGTATTCGATTTCATTTATAGGACATTCTGAAAGGCACTGGAGAGAGAGAAGCCGGTCAGTGTGGCTGGAGGGGGGACGGGAGCGGCTGGCCCAGAGGAGCCTGGGAAAGTTCTGGAGAGACTGTTCTGCACCTTGCGCTGGTGGCCACATAACCGTATGCATTTGTCAAAACTCACAGAACTTGATCCCAAAAGGGTAAATTTTATTGAATGTAACTTATACCTGAGCTTTTAAAATGGGGAAAGAATACTTAGATCTATATTCAAGGGCTTTTTAAAAAGAAACCAAACGTATGTAGAAAGGAGATGACAAAGAAACGGATTTTAACCACTCAAGCCCTAAAGGTTTCAATGAAGACACAAGACCACAGTCAGTTCATTCTCTGTGACTCGAAGGCACTTACCTTTTTTCTGGCTGTTTACTTGATTCATTAAATACAGCAGGATAAACGTGGACAGGAACCACCGGAAACGTGACGTCATCCTCATACCTTCGCTGGCCGCCATCCGGGTCGGTCGTCCTAAACACGAGGCCATGCCCATCCTCCGTCCAGCGTGGTCGGCCCTGGACGGGGAGGAGAATGTCACCCGGCGCTCCAGCGTCTCCCCAGCGTCTCCCCACACCGGCCTCACGCCGGGCATGTGCACGCTGGCACGGACAGCGGACACGGACACGGACACGGACAGCTCCCGAAACCCGGCCCGGAAATGGCCCGGGCGACACCGGGCCCCGCCGGCCGGGCTTTAGGAGACGTTAGCGATCGGACACAGCTGTTGCTGCAGATCCATTAGAGCAGCGGCTCTCAGCCTTCCTGACGCTGCGGCCCTTTCACACGGTTCCTCATGTGGTGGCGGCCCCCAGGTTCATTGTGACACATTGAACATAATTAAAGCACAGTGATTCACCACAAAAACAATATGTAATGATATATGTGTTTTCCGATGGTCTTCGGCGACCCCTGTGAAAGGGTCGTTCCACCCCCAAAGGGGTCGCGACCCACAGGTTGAGAACCGCTGCCTTAAAGGGTCACTTTTCAAATGACGGGCTTCAAGTTCAAGACTACGGCCGAGCACGCTGCTCTCCACTCTGATGCGACCGGAGTACAGACCAGCCGGGCATGAAACTGAATCTCTGACAGACCATTTTAAGTGATCCCTGGAATGACATTTCAAATTAATTCGTTTACATTCTCCTTTATAGTCACTTGTTTTTGACAATATCAGTTTTCCACGGACACTGTGGTATAAAGTTTCTATTTCATATACATTTAAGTAGTTTAAAAAGTAAAGAAAAAAATGGGAGAAGTAAGATAGGGGGTTTGCAGATGTGACAAAAATACTGATAATGGAACGTAAGCACATCGCGCTTGAAAATTTGCTGCTTGAAAACAGTGACTGCCCCGGTGGGCGGCAGGGAGGGGCCAGGGCAGCAGCCCGAGGGCCAGGTCCTCCTCCAGGCACCGGGCACATCACCAAACTAGACAAGGCCCCTGCCCTCAAGGACCTCAGGCTCCACTTCGGAAAGACACACACCTGAACAAATAAGAGCTTTACCATCCTGCTCCGCTCTTTGAAAACTAGCGTAGGTCAATGTGTGCGCGAGCGCGAGTGAGATCTGACTGATCGCAGGTGCCCTGACAATCAGGGGACAGAGCAGCGGCAAGTCCAGGTCCCTAAGACAAGGACAAGCTGCCCAGGAAGAGGGGCCGAGAGCAGGGAGACGCAGAGAGACGTGGGCTGGTCATGGCCAGGGGAAGGGTATGGGGTTTAACGGGGTTGAGAGGAGAAGTCACCGAGTGCTTTAATCAGGGGAGACCCTGATCTGAGAATATTCCTCCAGCTGCTGCGGGGAGCACAGGCTCGGGGGGTGGGGGAGCAGAGGCAGGGAACCGGGGTCCAGCTGAGCATGTCAGAGGCGAGGGCCAGGGTTCTGAGTGGAGGGGCACCAGGTGGAGAGGGATGGAGGGTCTCACCGACACACCACAGGGAGGACAGTGTGCGGCTTACAACACGGATAAAAAATAAAAAAGAAATAAACAAAAAACACAAACAGATGCGGTCTGAACCTCAGCTTCGCCACCTACTGTGTGATCTCCACCTCTCTGGGCCTGTTTCCGCATCTGTGAAGTGGGCTGATAACTGGATTTTCCCCATGAGTCTGTCGTGAAGATTCAATGAGAAAATATCTAAAATGCACTTGGAAGAGTGCCAAGCAGATGGTAGGTCCTGTAAGCGCCTTCCGTGTATTGTGGGAGGTACAGGGAGACCCCATAAGAAGCGACGGTGGAGGTGGGTGCCATGGGAACCCTCTCGGGGTGCACGAAGGAGGAGGCAGTGACGTCTGGGGCTGAACTGAAGGGATTTGAAGGTCTGTTCACAGAAGTCCACTCGGATGTGCTCCCACTCCCCACCCCACAGCGGCATTCTCCCTACAGACACAAAGAACAGCCGAGGGCCCAGAGCAGCTAACAAAGTCACGGGCGCCAAAGAGGGAAGCTGCCCACATCGGACGCTGAGGCAGTCCTCAGGGTACACGTTCCCGTCCACTCTCGTGGAATGAAGCCTGCCAGCCGACACATCCTCCAACGTACGGAAAACTCCTTGTTAGACCTAATGTCGCCTCACTTTTATACTGGCACAGACCGCCGAGGATCCCAAAACATACAGGGGCGGGCAAGGCAGGTTTACAGAAGACGAATACAAATAAACACTGTAATAATTAATTAATGACAATACAAGAATATAAACTGTGTCACATCCTCACAACTATACACCACCTACGTTCGCCCCACCCTGTATACGTAAAGCAGACGGCATTAAAGAGAAATTCAGGATAAACTGAACAATGAAAAGGCAAATAAAAATTACCCCCAGAGAAAGTTGGGAGAACGTGGAAAAACTAAAAGGAAAAAGACGACAGACCGCCACCTCTAAACAGCATTCTCACAGCAAACATGGCCCAGCCATAAAAACAAGAGACTTGCCCTGGCCTGTCTGACTCAGTGACAGTGCTGGCCCACCGACGGAAGGGGCCCGGGTTTGAGTCCGGACAAGGGCACGTACTTCGGTTGCAGGCTCAATCCCTGGCCCTGGTCTGGGTGCGAGTGAGAGGCAGCCACTCGATGTCTCTCTCTCTCACATCAACGTTTCTCTCTCTCAGTCTCTCCCTCTCCCTTCCACTCTCTTTAAAAATCAATGGAAAAAATATCCTCAGGTGAGGATTAACAAAAAAAACAACGCAAAATTCTAAGAGCCTTTGCCTGGGCCCCGGGCGCAGTACGCACTGTGCGGTGATGTTTTACCGAGTTGTGCGCTTGAAACCTGTGCGGTTTTGCAAACCAATGTCACTCCAGTAAATTCAATAAAAAAGAAATGTAAAGAATAAACTGTCTTCTGCACAGGGAGACTTCAGAAGGTTCAAAAAAAAAAAAAAAAGAGGATGCAATGAAAAAGGAGTAATCAGAAATAAAAATAGCTCTTACAAGTTGAAGACATTGCTTAATATTAAAATTTTTTCAAAGACAGATAAAAACATTGAGCAATCTTTCAGAGGAAACAAAACAAAAGACAGAAATAGAAAATGTCACAGGAGATAGATATAGGGACTTGATAAAGGAAAGGAAATCCAACATCTAAATCATCAGAGCCTGACAGGAGAATCCGGAGCCTGACAGGAGAATCCAGAGCCTGAGAGAAGAATCCAGAAAACACTCTCCTTAGTGCAGTGGTTCTCAACCTTCTGGCCCTTTAAATACAGCTCCTCATGTTGTGACCCAACCATAACATTATTTTCGTTGCTACTTCATAACTGTAATTTTGCTACTGTTATGAATCGTCATGTAAATCTCTGATATGCAGGATGGTCTTAGGCGACCCCTGTGAAAGGGTCATTCGACCGCCAAAGGGGTCGCGACCCACAGGTTGAGAACCGCTGCCTTAGAGGAAGGACACGGCCAGGCCCTGCGTGGCTGCTGCTGAGCGCTGTCCACAACCGGGGAAGGGTCCCCAACAGCTTAAACAGCCAGAACCCAAACATACACGAGGCCGACCACACGTGGGTACAGTGTCCAATGATTCTCAGGATGAACCACTTTCTAGTCGTCCAGTGTCATCAAAATGACTTATCAGAATGGAAATGTACTCACGGAACGTCTAAAATGCAAGTTGCTAATGTAATAGAATTACATCGTCTGTATGGGAATAACTGAATGAAGGAGACAAAAATAACCACACACCATATTCACTGGCTGGCTGAGCATGACCTTGAAGTGGGACAGCCCCTCACTACAAATTCCCAGTCGTCCTAAAAAAAAGGGTGCCCCACGCAGTGGCAAGGGCAGGGGGTGGAGGCAATGAGGCCCGCCCAGGCCAGGCACTGCGGACTCAGATGTCACCCCGGCTCCATCACTAACTAGCGGTGAGACTGAGGGCAAATCCCCTAACCTCCCGCCGCGGCCTCAGGCAGGGCAGCAGAGGCCGGCTCTGCTCAGGCCACACGGGAGACTTCCAAAGGGAGGCTGCAGCGCTGCACTCCTGCTGGGCCACACGCGGGCGGACACACTCCTGCACAGGCCGGTGCCACCAGAGCGACTGATCAGACCACCCCGGGGAGGTCAGGGGGCATCAGGATGGGGCTCTCGGGAACAGAAGCATCGAGGGCGGTGCCCCCGACGCCCACGTAACTGCAGACAGGCAGGACGATGAGCACTTTCCTTTGTCACCACCCACAGAGAACATCCTGAGCCAGTCATTGAGACAGCGGTCGCCAGCCGTGGTCCGGGGGCACTGCGGGCTGCGAGGTCCGAAGCTTGGCGGCCGCTGATGTGGGCGATGCGGTACTATGTCTGTAACAGATCGCGTTTCTCTACCGGGCAAAACTTCCGAGCAGACTTATCTGAGGCTGATCAACAGGTGGACAGAGCCTTCAGGTGTCTTTCCAGAAAAAGGGCCCGTGAACTTGTCTCTGCTCCCTTCTGGTCACGACACGGTCAGAATTTGCTTTTCCCCCCACCCGCGCCTTACTCTTAGAGGAGAAGGCGTTTTTACAGAATTCCAGGAGCTAATCTTCAAAATTAGGATAGCCGTTTCTTGCTGCACCAGCAGACGAACAATGCAGATGCCTAGAGAGCAGGGAAGGGACCAAACTGCACAGGCAGGTGCCAACCTAGCTGCCCGCCGAGTCTCTGAAGGTGGCAGCCGCCGGCCAGGAACCCATTCTCTGGAAAGGCTCCTACAGGATGTGATTCACCCCCGACAATGAGGTAGAAAACAAAAATGAGAAATGAGCCCTCGCTGATCTGGCTCAGTGAAGAGAGCAGTGGTTCTCAACCTTCTGGCCCTTTAAATACAGTTCCTCATGTTGTGACCCAACCATAACATTATTTTCGTTGCTACTTCATAACTGTAATGTTGCTACTGTTATGAATCGTCATGTAAATCTCTGATATGCAGGATGGTCTTAGGCGACCCCTGTGAAAGGGTCATTCGACCGCCAAAGGGGTCGCGACCCACAGGTTGAGAACCGCTGGAAGAGCATCGGCCCGGGTTCAATTCCGGTCAAGGGCACATACCTCGGTTGCAGGCTCGATTTCTGGCCCTGGTTGGGGCGTGTGCAGGAGGCAACCAATTGATGTGTCTCTCACATCGATGTTTCTCTCTGTCTCTCCCCTCTTCCACTCTCTAAAAATCAATAGAAAAATATCCTCGGGTGAGGAGGATTAACCAAAAAAATAAAGGAGAAATGATCCATGAAACTGGAGTTTTCACCCTGAGAAGTAACCCTGTAGCCCTGTGTCTCCCTTCCCCACCCCGAATCTCATTCCAGAGCATATTAAAACTGATACTGTTCCCAAGCTGCGGGATTCCTTCATGACTCCATTTTCGCACACATTTTGCCTTCTGATTAGAATTCCCTCTCCACTCCTTTCTGCCACCGTCCTCAATTCACCTGGGATCCCCCAGGCAGGAGGTGGGAGAGCTCACACCTGTGCCAGGCGTTCAGCATTCCCCAGGAGGCCAGCTGCCCCCTCCTCTGCTTCCACACTTCACACCCACTGCAGGGGCTCCACCACCTGGGACCAGGAGCCTGACTCATCCACCTGCGCTTCTGTAAGCAGTTTCGCTAGAACGCAGCCACGCCCATGGTTTGTGCAAGGCCCCCGGCTACTTGACACCGCAGCGTTAGGGTTGAGTGGCTTCTACAAAGACTGCAAGGCCTGCAAAGTCAAAAACATATACTACCTGCTCCTCACCCTCAGTGTACTGGCCCTGTCCGGAGGCATCCTTTCCTGAGTTTGTAATCCTCCAACAGCCTGCCAGCTCCCTGGGGGAGTTCACTGTTCACCGCCAGCCCCCGGGGTTCAAGCCCCAGCACCCGGCACTGAGCAGACATTGAAAATGCTAAGCTGGCAGATGGATGCATGAATGCCAGACACAAAGGAATACATGTCCACGCTCTAGGCTTTTGATTGTTGGGCTTCAGCTAACCCGACACTTGGAGCATAAGTCGGGGCTATGGTTCCCGGACCCTGCACCAAGGCGCCCCCAGGCACAGAAGCAAATGAACGGGATATTATGGTATATTTTATATTTTCAAAGCAAAGAAAGTGGTATCTGTTCAACACTGTCAGAACCATCAGCTCCAGACAGCTCAGTGTCCCTCCGAGGCCATGCTGCAGGCCTTTCGATGGCGTCATGTCTTTGTGAAGGGGAGAGTTGCTGTGATAAAACACACGCACCATCCAGAACTCAATGCAGGAATGGACATGAGCCCTGGCCAGGGAGCTCAGATGGTTTGAGGGTCATCCCAACACACCAAGGTTGTGGGCTGGTCAGGGCACTTCTAAGAATCAACCAATGAATGCATAAAAAAGTGGAACGACAAATCTCTCTCTCTCACAACCCTCTCTCTCTAAAATCAATACATAAAAAATTTAAAAAAAGAGAAATGAAAATGAGGGTGAAGGTGTCCAGTCTGGTGCCAAAGTCTGGGAAGCTATGCAGTCCCTAACAGGTTCATATGTGTGGCTGTTTACGAGTGAAAGAAAAATATTCCCCCCTTAAATTGATATGCATTGTTTTTTTAAACTGCTATTACTGTGTCAGGTTATACATACTTAGTAAGCTGTGTGGCCCTAACTACTTCATAAAAGGACCTGTATCAACAGTTCTCAACCTGTGGGTCGCGACCCTTTTGGGGGTCGAACGACCCTTTCACAGGGGTTGCCTAAGACCATCGGAAAACACATATATAATTACATAATTGTTTTTGTGATGAATCACTATGCTTTAATTATGTTCAATTTGTAACAATGAAACTGGGGGTCACCACACATGAGGAACTGTATTAAAGGGTCGCGGCATGCCCTGACTGGTTTGGCTCAGTGGATACAGCGCAGGTCTGCGGACTCAAGGGTCCCAGGTTCGATTCCAGTCAAGGGCATGTACCTTGGTTGCGGGCACATCCCCAGTAGGGGGTATGCAGGAGGCAGCTGATCGATGTTTCTCTCTCATCGATGTTTCTAACTCTCTATCCCTCTTCCTTCCTCTCTGTAAAAAATCAATAAAATATATTTTAAATAAATAAATAAATAAGTAAAGGGTCGCGGCATTAGGAAGGTTGAGAACCACTGCGTTAGGTATTGCTTTTGACCTGGGGGCACCATGAAAACGTCACTGCAACGCTAAGGGCCTGAGAACCCAGCCGGACAGCTCAGCGGCTCACGGTTCCCATGGTCTGCGTCCGTGTGCGCTGCGTGCAGGCGGGTAACTGAACCTGAACTCCTTCCTGCTCTGTGAGAAGAATACATCTTAGTGGACTCTGCCGAAAGCACCGCAGTTACTTCTGGGTCTGCAATTCAGATAGAAAGCTCCTGTCGTTTTTACAGTTTCCTGCGTTTCCTGGGAACTTTTTACCCTGCCGTCCAGACTTGTGATTCTCAGGGTCCTTACACCAGTTTGGCCGTCTTCACCCCAGGGAGGACTTCCCTGTCCATCGAGAGCCTGCTCATGATCAGCCTCACACATCAAAACACAGGAGCGCATCACTGTGGGCGCATCCCAGGCCCCCACTCTCCACACCTCAGCTCCTGCTCCGCCTGCAGACAGGGCCCTTCCTGTGACCACCACCCCCCTCGCTCCACACCACAGAGGGCCAACTGCAGCTCCCCCAACGCTCCACACTGCCGCTGGTCTTGGGGCTCCCCCTCAAACCAGGGCATCTAAGGAACTCCCCTGGGGATGTCCCCCACACTCCATCCTCCCCACCCTCAGGGGCCACCGGAAGCTCTATCAACTGGAGAAAGTGACCGGCAGGCGCAGCCTTCCATAAAGGTTAGTAAATGCCCAGCACACAAATGAACTTGTTTGTCCCTCTATCACAATGATGAAATGCTCTATTATTACAGTAAAGCAGCGGTTCTCAACCTGTGGGTCGTGACCCCTTTGGCGGTCGAACGACCCTTTCATAGGGGTTGCCTAAGATATCCTGCATTTCAGATATTTACATTATGATTCATAACAGTAGCAACATGACAGTTATGAAGTAGCAACGAAAATAATGTTATGGTTGGATCACAACATGAGGAACTGTATTAAAAGGGCCAGAAGGTTGAGAACCACTGCAGTAAAGGAACAACCTAAAGAACACTCCTTCTTGTTCAAAAACATCCACAAGATCTTTAAAATGCAGAAAGCATGGCCAAAGCTGACCTTCAGAGAGATTCAGGGGCGCTCTGTCCCCCAGTACCTGCTTCCTCACAATCTCACCGAGACCAAGGAATATCTTTTTTTAAAAATGTTTTTATTGATTTTTAGAGAGAGAGGAAGGAATAGAAAGATAGCAACATCTATGATGAGAGAGGAACATCATCGATTGGCTGCCTCCTGCACACCCCCTACGGTGGCTCCAGCCTGCAACCTGGACAGGTGCCCTGACCAGGAATAGAACCATGACCTCCTGGTTCCTGGGTGGACGCTCACCCACTGAGCTACACAGGCTGGGCAGGAATATCTTTTGTCTTAAATGTTAATCTTTTCCAACTGTTTGGCTATAAATGCATTTCCTGGATTGTGTGGTCAAAATGCCCTTTTCAGATGGTTACTGGTAATTTGTAAAGTTTTAGTTATAAACTGCTTATTCTATCTTTTGCCTGTTTTTTCCCTCATTAGGTATTAATCTCCTCCTCACTGCTTGGTAAGAAATATCCCAAGATGCACATTAACTGTTATACACGCTGTAAATCTAGTGCCCAGTTTGCTTTCCCACTTTCCAATGAGGTTTCTGTTTGACTTTCATTAAGTCAGATTTCTCAATTTTGTCCTTTATGGGTTCTGAACAAAACTTCCCTCTCATGCCAAGATTATATAAATTGTCACCTATACTGTCTTCAAATGCACTATGGCTTTTGCTATGTTAAGCCTTAAGCTGTAATCCACATGAAATTAATTTGGGTGAACAGTATGAGTCTAGGACTCATTCCCACCAAATGGTTAGTGCTTATCCCAACATTTTTCATTAAACAACCCACCCCTCCCCGCACTGACCCGAGAGGTCCTCAGGGTGCCTCTCATTGCCAAGCCCTTGGTGGGCCCCTGGCCCACTGCCCCTCCACCCCACCGTCCCTCCCTGCACAGCATCATCTGTCCTCGGGGCTGTAAGCACCACTCCTGGCTAATGACCTCCAAATCTATGTGCCCTGCACTGGCCTCCTTCCAGTTACGGATGGATCGTCTAGAGGGCAATTTCTTGCCTATCCACACCAATCCACTCAGATGGGGTCCTTCGGGAATGACAACACTTTGATACTACATATCACTTGGATATTTCAGAGATTACTCAAAAACCCCACATGCACAAAATGAATCTCATTTTCCCTTCCAAAGTGGCTCTCGTGCGCCCCAGTCCCTTCATGGCACCAAGCAAGAGTCACTCTTGATTCCTCCTCCTTCCTCAGCCCTTCCACCGACTCACCAGATTTACCCCCAACACAGGCCTGGATTCTTTCCCCTCCCCTCTACCTCAAACTCCACTCCCAGGGCTCTGGCTCAGGGCATCCAAATCACTACTTACTCATCCCATGGCCTCCAGCAAGGGCCTGGACAATCCATCTTCCACAATGACTGTTCCGGCTTTAAATCTCACCTTTATTTTTAACCCTCTTTTTTTTTTTACAAGTGTTTTTTAAAAAAATATATTTTATTGATTTTTTACAGAGAGGAAGGGTCTTCATTGGTTCAAACTCCAGGCTAAACGCCAGAAGGCTGCGCCTGACTGGGAGCAGGACAAACTCAAACCTGGACTCCACAGTCTGCTCTCCTCTTACCACTCCCGGGCAGACCGTGGCCACAAGCTCTCTTAATGCCCCCACTGCACTTCGTCTAACTTCCACGTGGGCCTTTGTCAGATGCCACCAGGTATGCCAGAGATTCTTCTTTCCCTTCCCCCGGCCCCTTCCCCCATCAGCTATGACCTCCCTACGGGCAGGGAGATCACACTTGCATCTAAGGGGGCTTTACATGTGCTACATATTCATTTACTAAGTCTTAGTGGCTTGAACAGATCCATCCCAATGGAGTCTTTGGCAAGGACTTCAAATACTTTGATGACACCCAGTGGTTGCTTTATATTCCAGGGAGAAAGCTGAATGGTATGTTTTTGAATGCACTGGTTTGCCACGAAGTTCCTAGGTACTGTTTCTCAGATATCATGCATTGTTTATGTTTATTACGAGCAGGCACGGTTTTATGCTCTTTACGTGCAATATTAAGTTTAATCCTATAACAACCTTACGAGGTCAGTTTATTCTCCCCTTTTTATAACAAGGGAAATGGAGCACACCGACAGGTTTTGACTCTTGCTTGCAAGCACTCAGCGAGTCAGGGGCAGAGCTTGGATTTCAATCCAGGTCTGAACTATAAATCTCACCCCTAGACCATGACACTACACTGGAAAATGTGGAGCAAAACTCACTGAACCGGAGTGGGAGTGCTGGGCTCCAGTCCCTAGTCCGTCAGTGACAAAGTGGCAGGTATGTGACCTGAGACAAATCCCCTAACAGCTCTGACATTACACAGCTATGACCCAGGGCCTGCTTTCCCTACATTAAATGTCATAAAGAATTTATAGCTGCATTATTCTTAGATGTCACACCTGGCTTGTCTCCTCTGCGAATGAGAAGATGGAGAATGCGATCAGGCATGCCGATCACCCCCGCACCCTCAGCTTAATGCTGCTCTTGGGGGAGAGACTACCTGCTTTACCAAGCACCTCCATTTGTCACATCATGACAAAAGTCTGGCAGCTCAGGGAACAAAGAAAACCGGCAGCCACCACCTTACCGCTCTCCTTCCAACTCTAATTGTGCTTTTAATTGCTTAGCTCTTATGGCAGCAGGTGCAAGCTCACACTTACTGGAGGGCCGGCCCATCGGCCGAGGAAGGTGGTCAGAGGAAATGCCAGGAGGAGGGGAGTGGGGGCAGTGAGCTGCTCGCTGCTGGGCGCCTCCTGTGGGAGCCCGAGCCCGGGGTAGTCAGCACCTTCAGGGCTTTCCAAGGGGGCCAGAAATGCAGGTTTGTTGTTGTTTCTTAATGTGAGATCTCCTTATTTGTAAATGCTGGCAACTAATTCCAATTTTTTTCAAAAACCTTGCACGGGCCAAACAAAACACATGCGCAGGCCAAACACAGTTCTTAGGGCGCCAGTTAACAACCTGTTTCAAAATGTATTGGCGTTAAAAACTTCTGGTCTTGCTGCTGAAATAACCTGAAGATATAAACTGTTTGAAGACGTTCATGTCGGCGCACAGGTTTTCGACATAAATGTGCCTGAATGCTTCCTTAACACTCTTTGGGGTCTGAATCTGAAGGCTCTTCTCCCCAAAAGAACTCGAATAGTCTTTCTCTTTCTCTATGGCAGCAGTTCTCAACCTGTGGGTCGCGACCCCTTTGGCGGTTGAACGACCCTTTCACGGGGGTCGCCTAAGACCATCCTGCATATCAGATATTTCCATGATGACTCATAACAGTAGCAACATTACAGTTATGAAGTAGCAACGAAAATAATGTTATGGTTGGGTCACAACATGAGGAACTGCATTTAAAGGGCCAGAAGGTTGAGAACCACTGCTCTATGGTACTGTTGAATCCCAAATCTCGAAATCCTAAGCATCATTTTAGAATACAAATGCTTCTCTCTCAAAAAGAAAAACACACCAAAAAACCTGAAACTTACGTTTTCTTGAGTCTTCTACATAAGGGTGGAAGGCAGAATGAAAAACACAACAGATCCTGAAGTAACTGGCATTGGGCAAAACTAACTTAGCAAAGAGACACTCTCAAGAAAGCAGATTCCACAGGCCAGTGACATGGGAGCCAGATGTGGATCCTGGATTCAATGACAGACGCACGTGAGAGGGGCCCTGGGGCGGGGTGCCCAGCCCCACCGCACCCCCTTATCTGATGAGGCTGCTGCACTGGGAAAGCAGGGGTCAGAAACACACAGGAGGTGTCTTGGTTTGAACAAGATCTTACTGAAAAATATTTATGTGCAAGATGAAGAAATACAGGATTGTAAAAAAAGAGTACGGGGAGGGGAGGGGGCAGGGGGGGTGTCCTTTCACTACGTGACCAACGGTGCTGATTAACGGATGCCGTCCACATGGACAAGGCTGCAGGCAGATGTGACAGAGTTCCTGACACTGTGACTAATGAACTGGATGGAGATACAGGGATCATATTAATCAAATCTACAGGTTAAAACATGGGCAAAATAGCAAGCATATTGGATGAAATAAGGAGGATTCCGATGAATTTATCCAACAAACGACGGCTAGTCCAGTAGGGTTAATTTAGCACAGGCAATTTCAGACGATGATGATGGCAACAGTAACAGGCGGAAACCAAACACTCACAGGCTGGAGCAGACCTGATTTAGCAGCAACACGTAGAAAAAACGTAAAAGGCTGGTCAGCGAAATGGACCCGTAAGGCAAAGTCACTGCCAAAGTAAGAAAGAGAGGGGCGTGTCTTGTCGCCTCGCTCCATCACAAAGCGTGTCGAAAACCCTGCCCTCCGGTGATGTTAAAATTGGGGGAGGCATTTTTAGCCTGAAGAATTCCCAGGTTGATAACACAACATGAAGGCAGTGTTATTTTGTAACAGAAGCTATTATTATTGCCTTTGTTACTGCCCAAATTATTACAAGTTCCCGCCCCAATACAGGTCTTACTCTAAGTGTTCTTATCCCCTCCCCCCATCGGTGCAGCCAACTCCCTACTTTCCCCCAGCCTTACTGGGGTGGAACTGACAAAAAGGTTTATGTGCTTAAAGCGTACAGCGTGATGACTTGCTATATACACTGTGAAGTGATGACCGCAGTCAAGTTCATTAACACATCGGCCACCTCCCAGTTACACCTTCCTTTCTGTGTGGGGTCTACTCTCCCAGCAAACGTCAAGTAGCCACAGCAGTCGGAGAACCCGTCACTCGGCTGTCCATTAGCTCCTGGAAATTACTCATCTCACAACTGCAGGCTCCTGCCCTCCGACCAGCAGCTTCTGCTCGGGCAGCACTGTGTCTTCTGGCTTCACCTGCTCCCCGATTCCCAGGCCGCCCACAGGGGGGGCTCCCTGATCACTCAGCCAGGAGGCACACACAGCAAACATGTTGATGTGTGTGCGTCTGAAGCAGCGGTTCTCAACCTGTGGGTCGCGACCCCTTTGGGGGTCGAACGACCCTTTCACAGGGGTCGCCTAAGACCATCGGAAAACACATACTGAATATATAATTACATATTGCTTTTGTGATTAATCACTATGCTTTAATTATGTTCAATTTGTAACAATGAAAATACATCCTGCCTATCAGATATTTACATGACGATTCATAACAGTAGCAACATTACAGTTATGAAGTAGCAACGAAAATAATTTTATGGTTGGGGGTCACCACAACATGAGGAACTGTATTAAAGGGTCGCGGCATGAGGAAGGTTGAGAACCACTGGTCTGAAGGGCAGGGCAGCTGCAGATCTGTGTGTGAGAGCTTTAAACACAGGGAGGCTTCTTCAGAAGTTTCGTCAGAAGCTTTAGGAAAAGGCAGGCGCCCCAAGCAGGAGAGGGGCGGGCAGTCATCACCACGCGAGCGCCGCTCCCTCCACGTGGGAAGGACAGGCTTCCAGGCAGCCTGGCTGCGGTGGCTGCCCCTTCCCGGCCGCACCAGCGCGTCTCGCTGCCTCTGGACGCCCCAGTCCTCCCGGCACAACCTCAAGTCACCTTTCTGAAATTTTCCATGGCTGTGCCGGGCCTGCCAGAAAGGGTGCCAACTTCGCATGGACCAGGCTCCCTGCTGTTTGGTGTCTCCTAACTTCCCAGTCCCACCCTGCCCACTGCCCTGTGCTCGGTCCCGCCAGCCCCGCCAGGCTCCGTCCTCCGCGTCACTGCACACGCTGTACCCTCTGCCCAGATGCCCTCCTCGCTCTCCTCTTCCCTGTCCATGTAGCAAACACCGCCTCGGCCTTCAAAACCCGGCTGGCATCTCTCCTTCCCACTGTCTTTCCTTACGGGTCCCCACAACAGACAAATTCCCGCTGCCATTCCCATCTAGCGTGTCCCTGCTGTCTGTCTAGTAGTGGAACTGGGGAGAAAGTGAAATCATCCTTATTGTCTCTACCAGAAGCCGAAGGACACAGGCAGAGGAGACGCGCTCAGCAACCTACGTACGAGACCCCGGCGGCCCCTCCAAGACCCTGAGCCTGCGATCCCAGGGGCACGGCCCCCGGGGATGCGTGAGCAGCGCCATCACAGCTCTGAGTCTGGGTCCGGGAGCTGCCAAGTTCCAGAACAGAGTCCCCTGTCACCGCTGGAGCCGGCATCTGAGGAAGGGCGAGCTGCCGGCGCTCCGTGCGGCCAACAGTCTGAAGTCTGCATGTCAACACGGCCGGCTGCTCTCTGCCATTACGCACTCGGGGCATCTCACAAAGAGGCATCGGGTGTTCCTTCATGAAAAGTGTCCCCTCCCCCGCCGCCGCCCCCCCCCCCCCCCCAGTCAAAAAGGCAGAAAGCTAACTGCTGGTTCCAATGGGGACGGGGGAGTAGCGTGGGCCTTGGAAAGCAATGGTGGGGCCAGAAAAAAACGGGGCATCGATAAAGAATAAAATGCTGACGCTGCTGGTGGCGCCGGCCGGTGACGTGACCTGTCCCACCGTGCTGTCTACACAGGAACAAGACAGACACGGCCTGTGGAACCGGCTTCTCTTATTGGGCTGTGCTGGGGAGATAAAGCCCACGGTCAGCGCTTGTCAGGAAAGTTCCAAGACATCTTTCGTGGCCACCGAGGGCTCACTTTATACTAAACTATTTACAACGGCTGCCAACGAAGAAAAACACACACACACAACTGTCCCTGCATAAAGAGAACAGATTATGAAATTAATGTCAGCTAGGAACACTATTTTAAGCTGAAAGCTTTACTGCTGTCATCCGAAGTAAGATTATGTGCTGGAATTTCCCAAACAGAATACCCATGAATTCCATCCCCCTTGAATTTATTAGTAGGGACCCATCTCAGTAATTTTATAAAAGGCGATCTCAAAAAGGCAAGGCCCTCACGGAAGATATATAGTAGCAATTGTAAGACTATTAGCCTAGGAGATCCTCACGCGTGTAGAACGTAAGCCGTCACTAAATCATCGGCGAGTGTCGAGGAGAAATCACCTCGCCTGCTCCTCGCGTAATTTGTGGAATAAGCGGGAGGAATGTTTGTGTTCACTGGAAAGTAACAGGGCAACAAGGTCTCTTTTAAAACTGCAGGAGACGAAAGGAGGCGACCCGGCGGTCCACTGTGGTAACAGGTTGACTGCGTGGGCCTCCCGGCCCTGAACTGTGCCGGTCACTTCCCGTGTCATGCCCATCCCGGGGCGCGTCTGTCCTGGGCACTGCGGTGGGGCGGAAGCGTACCCACTGCCTGGCACAGCGAGGCCCCTGCTAGCGATTGAGCGAATGCATCCCTGCGTTCCAACGACGCTATAAAAGAGCGGACCCTGACCTTCGGGAACTGATCGTATGGGATTATTGAAGAAAACAGTACAAGAAAACATTGCCTTCCATTCAACATAAAATTTCTTGGCAACGGAAAGCATTTCACTTTTAAAGTAAATAAAAAAGTCAACAAAATATTTCCCAGTGACCAGAAGCAATGGAATATTTTGTCAGAATGTCCTGAAATGCTTTTCACAACAGTTTGATGTAAGCTATTAAAAAAAAAAAAAAAACACAACACAAAAAACCCCACAAAACTTATTCTGCTTAGAAATCCTGTATGAACAGGAATATATAGCTTTGGCCTCAATCATCAGATCAGGCTGGTGAGGTTAACGTAACATTTACCCTCCGGCACCTGCAGGCACCATGAGCTGGATGTTATTCACATTTTACAGAGAAGGAGACGGACAGAGAACTTGCCCAAGTTCACACAACCAGTGGGTGGGAATGGGATCTGAACTCATTTCCTTTAGAATATAACATGCTTTACATGCTGAAAATCAGGAAAATAAAAAGAATAACCGTCATATGTAATTTCAACACACAAAGGTAATCTCATCTAACATTTGGTATATACTCTTTCTGGCACATTCCCCACCCCCGCCCCCCCCCCCCCCCCCCACACACACACACAGCGGCTTGCTCTCTCTCACATTCACCCTCCAAAAACAAAAAACTTAGGCTTAGATTGACCTACACATACTGTTTTGCAATCTGCTTTTGGGTTTACAAATTCTGAGTACCTTTCCACATCCATCAGCACTGCCCTCCCTCAGGTTAATGCAGGAAGGCTTCTCCATTATATGGATATACCATCACTTGTGCAATCAATCTCCCCAGGAAGGCTTCTCCATTATATGGCTATACCATCATTTGTGCAATCAATCTCCCTATCATTGGGCACTTCCATTGTTTCTAGTTTATAATTACCATACTATCACAGACAAAGCTATGAAAGTCATTTTTGCAAATTAGAGGTGGTTTTTTGGCGCGTACTTTTTGTGGAGGTCACCCGATTCTGGACAGGAGTTCCCCCCAAACTTTCAGAGAACACACCTCTTCCGATGTGAAGACACACACCCCTTAGCAGACTTCCCACCAAGTGAAGACTCACTGTGGGGGGAGAAAGCTACTGACAGGAATCTGTGTCCCCACACACTGCGTAGGCGAGGACCAGTGCTATAGACGGGGCTCTGCACACATGCTTTATTTTGTTTTTCCTTGAATTCCTAGTGGTGGAAATGCCTGGCTAAGGGGACATGGCACATTTTTGAGGCTTTCGATGAGTAACACAAAATTGCCCTCCTGGAAAGTTGTCACAATTAAAACACCCACCGGCAGCATTTGGAAGTGACAATTTCCAAAACTCTCCGGTTGGCTAGCTTTGTATTTAAACAATCAAATCCCTATATGGCCCTAAGTTTTAAAAACACTGAAGCTATTCATAAAGCATTTCTGGAAAAACAGCAAACAATCTGACAACAAAATGCTAGACTTTAAAGTACGTGTGTTTTCAAATACAAAACATAAAACTTCAATGGCATCAGGTCCCAGCAGACTGACCTCAAAGGAATGGCTCTTAGGAGACCCAGAGACACCAGGCTCAGAAAGACCCCACGCTAGGGAGTGAGGCGCAGCATCTTCACTTGCCCTTCTGGCTCATGTTAGGCTTCATAGTTTGGGCTTTAATAGCAACGTCCTCTATTTTTTAACAAGAAACTCATGAAATTGTATATCCCTTCAAACTTTATAAATACTGCTTTATAGCTAAGGTGCAATCTGAAGTTCTTCAAATCCTTTTAGATAATCATTTGTTCAACAAATATCAAATGCCTACTCCTCCAGGTCTTGTGTTGTGTTTTTTTTTTTATCAGTAAACTTAAGAGGTTGACCAGATGGCCTTAGGCCTCTCCTGGCTCTCCAATTCCACACATCCTTTGGTTTAAGTTCCTATTACTCATAAGAACTTTGCATGTTAAGCTCTATATTGTTCTCCCATGAAATCAGAACTAGGCTTCCCAAAATAAACAATTTTACATCTGCAGTACAGCTTTGATGATGCAGGTATCTTCAAGGAATAAACACAGGATAAGGTTCCAGGTAGATGAAGACTTTAACTGTTTCCTAGGAAAGATTTCCAGAATGCTCTTGCCTCCTTCCCTTTCCTACTGCACTATAAATACGGAGGCATGACACGTGAAACAGGACCTCACTGGCATGGCAGTGGGTCCCCAAGCCTGTGGACAGGAATGGCGGGCACCCAGCTTTTCGGTGGCACGCTGGCACCCACCCACCCTCAGGGGCTGCCGCACTGAAGTCCTGGCGTGAAGTCCTATTGCTCTGCAGCTTACTCCTACCCCGAACTCAACACACACACAATTCTGTCTACAGAACGTCTGCAGCTCACTGCTCCGCTGGCATTTCTAATATTAGAACTGGGAGCACCACTTCTGCCACCACTTGTTGTTTTCCACCAGATGCTCCTGCCACCTCCACTTCAACTGTGCTTGGTCCAGGGTCTCCTGGGAGAAGTCTGCTTCTTCCATCCGTTAGAGCAGCGGTTCTCAACCTGTGGGTCATGACCCCTTTGGGGGTCGAACGACCCTTTCACAGGGGTCGCCTAAGACCATCAGAAAACACATATATAATTACATAGTGTTTTTGTGATTCATCACTATGCTTTAATTATGTTCAATTTGTAACAATGAAAATACATCCTGCATATCAGATATTTACATGACGATTCATAACAGTAGCAAAATTACAGTTATGAAGTGGCCACGAAAATAATTTTATGGTTGGGGGTCACCACAACATGAGGAAGTGTATCAAAGGGTCACGGCATTAGGAAGGTTGAGAACCACTGAGTCAGAGGAAGGTACAGTTGGGGGGGCTCAGGATCCAGTGACCCCTCTAGGGAAGAGCCACACAAAGACTTTCAGGAAGAAATATCGCCTCCTTGTGGTCTTTTAGGGTACTGCCACTTAATAATGTAGATAGGTATTCTCAACCATAGGCACAAAGAAGGATTCCAAGGCTTACTCTATACCTGCCCTACAAACCAGACGAATGGGTAAGAGCCAAAGAGTTTCTTCCCTCTGTGCAAAGGGACATGAAAAATTTACCCACCACCAGCTTTTCCTCAACTGGCAACATAAAACACAGCCTCTGCTCACGTGAGCGGCAGCGGCAGCAATGACCATGACTGGTGAGGAGGCGTATGCAATTCCTGCATCTCTACAGTTCATGAAGGAAATGCAAAGGAAGTCGTAAATGTACGTTAAACTCAAATATTGAAGTCTCTAAATTTGTCACAACCAGTTAAATATACAGCAGATGCTAGGGCTTCTGCTATTGGCCAGAAGGGCCTTCACTTCGACGGCAGCGACAAAGACGACTCACTTAAGATTTGGGAGTCACAGAATCCACCCCTGACATAGTGTTTGCACAGAGCTGACGCGAGAGGCTTGGGAGATAATATGATCTTACATGGAAACAATTCATGGGGTTCTGGGATCAACCAAGTAGAATAGGAAATTAAAAAATTAGCAACCCTCATGCTGCCAGATCACGAAGGTCCTGATGTTGAACTGGAACCCAAAGTCCCAGCCCAGGGACAGATGACAGGTTCTTATGAGATGTCTATGACAATTGCTTGGCACAACATTCACTTCCCAAGCTTTCAATTAACATAAAGGGACATATATTTAGAATGACAAACAGGTTAGGAGTGGGAAGCGGAAATGCCACAGTTCCTGATATTCCCTGAAATAGACTGTGCACACATTCTCTCTGTGAGGAAAAAAGTACCTGCAGAAAGTACACAGATGTGCTCATCGGTCTGTCATCAGCCCCCAAGGACTAAAACATGCGGTTCAAAAAAGGGCCTCTTTGAAACTTCTACACTGAAGCAAACGGCCAATCCATGGACATCAAGGTGAAACTTCTGACCAAACGGCTTAGAAACCACTAGAATGTCCTAGGAAATTAGATATGCTTTTAAGGCTTCATACTTTAATTTCAGAGACTAGCAATCAAAGGCAAGGGACTTAGAGTGGTCATTTGAGAGGCTGTATTAACAGCGTAACAGGCTTGGTAACGTCAAGGGCCAGAGCCAAGGTGAAGCGCGCAGGAGAAAAGACTTCCAAACCTAACATTCTGACCAAAGGGGCAAGATTACTTTTTCAACTCTCTGATTACTCATTATTTCAACAAATATCCACAGCCCATTGTGACCGAAGCTGCTCGCAGCACGTGGGAAGCAACCAGGAGCCAGCAGATGTGTGCCTACCGGCCTGCAGCTTCCAGCAGGTGGAGAAACCCCACTATCCAAGGTCTCTCTTCCAGTCCTAGGAGCATTCCTTGACATATGCAAACACACAGGGCACCGTTCCCAGCACCTGCTCTCGCCTGCCTGCCACTCTCCCCCTTCACCATAACCTCCAGCCACACGGGCTGCCTCGGGTCCTCTGGCATCTGAGCCTCAGCCCCACTCCAGGGCCCCAGGGCCCTTGCACTTGCTGTTCCCTCTGCCTGAGCTGCTCTCCCTCCAGATCTCCCACAAAACACAGGTCTCTTCCTGTCCTTCAACTCTTGGCTCAAATCTCTCCATCTCAGAGAGGCTTGTGGAGGCATTCAATCTAAACCAGCAGCGCACCACCACCACCACCACCACCACCCCCTCTACCACAGCAACCCTATTTTATTACTTTTCCAGTATTTATCACTATTTGATGGTATCTCCTTTATTGTCTCTCTGCCTTTTATCTGTCTCCCCCCTCGCCCCCGCCTAAGGTATGAACTCACAGTGGGGCCTATCGGTCCTGTGCATTGCTTTGTTCTTAATCCCTAAAAAATTGCCTGAAACAGGAAAACAAATGGAATCCTTCTACGTATTTAGAAGAGCTAATATAAACAATATTAGCAGGGTTGTACCACCATGACAGGTACTAAATAATAAAGGGGAAAGACTACACCTTAGACGCTAAAAGGTTTGTTTGATCAGTTAAAACAAAGAAAGATCATTATCGCTTGCGCTGGTCTTCAAAACATTCTCAAAAATGAACATAATGGAAATATAAAGCTCACCATTGGCTAATATTCAAATTTTATCGTGGATCAGGCTCAATTTCTAGCATTAGCACTGCTCCCACAATTGATTCTGTTCTGAAAGCACTCTGAGACCTTAATTTTTTATTTAAAAGAGCCAAATATTTTCTAAAAGCATCCTCTCCTTTAAGGCTTATTAATAACCTCCTCCCAAATTGTACAATCTGTGACACGATTGTAGCAACACTCCAATAAGAGATATAGGTGCTAGTCTACAGATGGGAGGGATTTTAGTGCCCAGCGGCAAACAAGTTTTCGAAAACACAAACTATCCTCGTGCTCGACATAATAAAAAATATTTAAACCCTGAAGACGTTTTCTTCCAGATTAGTCTTAAAACTGTCTATCTGTCCTTTTACTCCCGGTGTTGAAGAGCTCAGGCATTAATCAAGGAATACAACTTTAGTTACTGACCATTATCATTTCGCCACAAAGACACCAAAGGTCCTTATGGACCGCTTGGAAATGATATAAAATCAAAAGGTGCGCATCGGAGTAAAGGGGCATTTATTTCCCGGAATGTACTGCAAAGAAGTAAATTACTTCTTTGGGCCTTTGGAAATCATTGAAATCCACTTAAAAACCTCAAGAACTCATGTTTTACCATTTCACAGCAAAATATCAGAAGCAACCTACACATATCTCAATAAAGAAGAGGTTAAATCAATTATGGTTTCTCCTTAATGGAGTACTCAGCAGCTGTTAGGCAATGAGACAGCTCTCTTAGGTACTGACAGCGAGTCGGCCAAGATTTAGTACTCCGCGGGGAAGGCAGGGAGCTGGTGCAGAGCAGAAAGACAAATAAAAAGGACACATACCAACTGTTCAGACTAGCATAGGCTCCATCTGGAAAGAGGTACGGCGGGAGCTGGTGACCCTGCGACACGGGGAGAACTGGGGGCAGTGGGGCACGGGGGAGAGGGGTACCTACTTTTCATTCTATACCTGCCTGTACCGGCTGGATCTCCCACAGTGTGCACACAGCTTGCCTGTCCCACAGATTCATGGGGTAATTTTAAACATTAGGATCATTTACATGATTGCCAGCTTCGTATGCAGGATGCCCATCAAAAAGCAAAGGCAGTCCACGTCACCGAAGTTTGCGCTCCTCCCCCGCAAAGCCACCGATCCTCATGCCCAGAAGAGAGCCCAGGTCCCCACTGATTAGAGAGGCGCACGCTCCTGGTCTCACCTGTTACAAAGCAAACACGCCTCCGTCCAATTCTTGGAAGAGAAAGGGCTGCCGGGTTCACCTAAAATACACGCCTCATATTTAAAGTGGGCATGTAACTACCCCTCGAATAAGCCTCCAAAACAGCACCGTGTCCACCTGGCCATACAACAGAAAGCCCAGGCGGGAACCAAGCGCAGGGACAGGCTCCTGTTTGGGAAACACACTGCAGCGAGGTCTGCCAGGCGCAGACAAGGACTCCTCTGACATTCGTGAAGTAGGACTTCAGATCTGTGGCAAAACAGTCATGGAAGGGGGGGGGGGGGCAGCATCATTTGCAGAAAATGAGGCTTTTAACAGCTGCCCTTTGTGGGGGAGGGGAGTTCGCTTTACATTTAGGTTGGAAATCATTTTGATAGCCCTGGTTGGTACTATGATGTCGCACTGATTTTACTTCAAGCGACTGTTTAAAGATAAATACCTGGAACTGAAAACGAACAAAGAGGAAGGCAAACTTTAACAAACTCTCCTGTTCAATGTAACCCTTTTAAAAGAACACATAAAAAGAAATGCAAAAAAAAAAAAATCACCTGTCCCACAAACACCACTCATAACAGTAACACAGCAGATCAATATTTGACTGTATTAAACACACCCGTACAAGAAGGAACACAAGGCTACCCGACTGCAAACAGAAGAGCTCATGCAGTTACGGTAGCAGAAGGTGCGAGGACCAGAAAGAGTTACATTATTCAAGCCCAGAGCACCTTCCCCGCACTGCTGTGGGGCAGAACTCATGGTGCCGGCTCTGCCCCGTGAGACAACACAGCAGGAGCGGCATTTGTCACGCAGCCTAACTGTCATCGCCAACACTTTTACTTTGGATTTCATCAGTAGAGCGCCTTGGGATATAAGCATATGAAGATACAGGCAAATCCAAGGAAATTTCAACCTCCTTCCCATCCCCCAAGGTGCCTCTGGTCTCAGAACTTACTGCCCTTCGTGGGGCAGAAGTTCGCAGCCGCGGAGTCTGCGCCCTCCGAGACCGAGAGTGGCCAAGGGCGCGCGGACAGCGGCGGGCTCGGAGCGCTCCCCCTCCCCCACCCGGCCACTCAGCTCCGATGCTCCCCAGACCCCGAGACCGGGGCCGACCCGGCGCTGCCCGCCACCCTACCACCCTGCCCGGGCCGCGGGGGTGACCCGGCGATGCGCCCACGGGACTGGCTCCGGGGCCCGGGCTCCCCCTGCCCGCGCCGCGCCCACCCGCCCCGGCACCCACCGGCCGCTCCCGCGCCGCTATCTCGCCATCGCCCGCCGTCCGCTCGGCTGCCCGGAGTCCGCAGTCGCCCGGGGCTGGCGACGAGGAGGAGGAGGAGGAGGAGGAGGAGGGCCGGGCACTGCCAGCCGCCGCCTGGCCTCCGGGTCCCAGCGCGGGCTGCTGGACACGGCCACGGGCGAGGGGCGCCCGCTGCCCTCTGCGCGCCCGGAGCCGCCGCCGCCGCCAGAGCCACCGGCACGGCCACGGCCACGACGGAGAGGGTCCGGCCGGGATTGCGGCGCGCGGGGGCGGTGCCTGCACGCCGCTCGGCTGGGGGCGCTGCTGCCCGGCCCCGCCCCCGGCCCGCCCCGCCCCGCGCCCCCGCCGGAAGCTGCCCGCGCGCCCCCGCCGGACGCCCCCCCCCACTCCCGGCGGCCGCGCGCTCCGGGCTCGCCCGCTAGGCCGCCCCGGGGACTCGGCGGAGAGCGGCCGGCGGGACCCCAGCGCCGGCGGTGGCGGCCGCGCGGAGAGTCCGGCCCTCGGTCGCGAGGCCGATCTCGGTCCCCAGGCCGGGCTCGGAAGGTCCTGGGAGGGCCCGGAGATCGGAGCGGCCGAGCGGGTGCCGAGCCTCACGCCAGGCCGGCCGGGCGCGCGGAGGCCCTGCGGGCAGGAGAGGGGCTCCCCAAAAGGCGTGAAGGCGCTTTGCACACCGGGCCTGGCGGCGAGGGCCACGCGGGCCCTGTGTCAGCTCCCTCTGTAAACACACGCGAACACCAGCTCCCGCGCCCTGGCGGGGGGTGGGGGTGGGATCGGGGGAGGGGGCGATGGCATAGATGCCCGGAGTTACCTAAAATACCCCCAAGGCCGGGGCGCTGCGGCCGGGCCACCTTCCTCCTCCCCGCGCAAGGCTCGCTCCGCCGACAGGACGGGACCCGGGGGGAAATTCTAAGAATATCCTGGAGCCATCTAGTCTTGCCTCCAAGGCGTGGTGGGCTTATTTGTGCGGAGAAGAAACGGCTCCCCTAATGGGGTGAGATTTTTCCTCCCTGCATTGTTCCCATTTCCGCAGTTTCACTTGGCCTGGATTTTCTTCCAGAGTAATGCACCAAATGAAATTAGCTGGAGCGCGTTTGATGGCGCAGAATCGGGTTGGAAGATGTTTACGCTCTCTGCCGGACGCGTTTGATGTTCTCCTGGGCACAATGAACTTGGCGAAGTTCAGAAGCGTGCCAGCTAGAACCCCTGGCCTGCAGCGTCCAGGGCTCTGCAGCCACACCTTCAGTAAGAGCCCAGCTTGTGTGTTTCACTTGTTGTTTATTTAAGGCCCCGGCACCCAGGCCAGCGTGTTTCATGGAGACCATTGGATGACATTGCAAAGCGATTTCTAAATTGGCAAACTGAAGCATATTTTCTGAAATAACTTTTCCCTGTTGATAATGCGACTAAAATGGGCAAAAGAATACACCTGCCAGTACATTACTTACTAAGTGGGCTCCGTGGAAGAAAACGTTCCACCCTAAACAGTGAGGGCGAACTTTTGAGCTCGGCGTGTCAGCATTTTGAAAAACCCTAACTTAACTCTGGTGCCGTGTCACATACAGAAATTTTTTGATATTTGCGACCATAGTAAAACAAAGACGTATTTTTGATATTTATTTTATATATTTAAATGCCATTTAACAAAGAAAAATCAACCAAAAAAATGAGTTCGCGTGTCACCTCTGACATGCGTGTCATAGGTTCACCATCACTGCAACACGTGGTCCATGCCAGCGTCCCCATGAGCTCTATCCAGTTGCACGTTTAGAACATCAAAACCAAACGCTTCTGTCATCTGTACCTATGAGTGTTTGTCGTCTTTGTTTGTTGCCACAGCGAAAGGGGGGTGGGGAGGAGGCAATAAAGGGGAGAAAGGGGGTCAAATATATGGTTACAGAAAGAGATTTGACTTGGGATGGTGAACACACAATGCAATGTACAGAGGATGTACTGTGCGCACTTGAAGCATATATAATTGTACTAACCAGTGTCACCCCAGTCAGTTTAATAAAATTAAAAGAAAATGTAAATGTTTCTGAGGAATAGAGTGAAGAAATAAAATGGAATGACTGTAGTCGAGCTGCTAAATTACTAAAATCAAGTAGGCTGAGGCAGAGGAAATCACACCTGTAATTTGTGGAAAGTTGTGGAAATGAAAGGCTTTGTTCTTTGAAAGAATGGGCCGCTCACAAAAGCAGCAAACATGCGATGATGGGGCTTTGTTATTAAATTACATCTTGGCCCTTGACAGGCTTCTCCGAAGGTGACAACATGTAGCGGGGTGTTTAATCAATCAGAGGGACAAGATATGGCTTTGTTCCTGGAAGAAATTTTGGAACCAAATAGGAATCTACAAATGAAGCATAGTCATTACCAGTGAATGGCTGAAATGAGTGAGACTATTCTTCATTTTACGCCTGGCTGATAAATGTAGATTTCAATTGGTTTATTTTAGAGCACAGTTTTGGACAAGATTCAAAACTTTAATTAGATCCCTGTAACAAGAAGACATATGAGAGCAATCAGCTAATTTTCTCTAGATGTTCTGTTCTTTACCCAAAGTGGTTTGGTTTGGAATGCTATTTGAGGGGCATGAGAAAATTGATAAACACCATGAACAATCGTATCTGCCCAGGATTCTGTTTGGAGTACTCTTTTTCAGATAAAGGGATTTCAGGAGTGTTATGTGAAGCATTTTGGTAAATTATTATGTCCTTAGCATGGCCCCAACAGAATGGTACTTTGTCTTCTGTTTACTTATACTGTGCTTTCTCCCAAAGAGACTTAGGTGGTTTGCCATGAAAGACAAATATTTAAAAAAAAAAAAATCAAGAAAAGCTCACTGAGACTAACAATAGCATTTGAGCACAAATCTTCGTTCCAAGCTTCCTCACAGCCAAGTGAAATGGGGGAAATGAAGGTTTTCCTAATTCTCATTGCCAGGTGGAAGGAATCACACAGTCTGCGTAGGAGAAAGACTTTCCTGGCCTCTGTACTGAGAGGAATTTGTCATGAGGGTCTTTGGATGAGGGATATTCAGACCTAAATTAAGAGAGACACTACACAATGACGGTTCTGGGCAAATCTTGGTTTCCCCTTTCCTTCTCCATAAAAAAAGAGGCTATTAAAAGTAGCTATTTCATAGGGTGGTGAAGAGAACAAAGAGTTAATGTCTGTAAAACCACCTACTGCTGTAAGTGTTAAATGTGTGCTGGTGTTCCTCGGCCAAGGTGTGTATGTCAAGTTTTTCCTCTCCTCTTATAATTTGTCTTTTGTTGTAAACCACCTCCATCCCCTTTTGGAAAAATGTGTGGTGTATAAGCCTGATATGAAGTAGGCAGTAAATGTTAGCTGCGGCTTTTATCATTACTATGATGTTCTATTTCCACTCCTAAAATGACCAAAGCAGATGTGTGAGCTTGCTCTGGGGCTAGGTGAAGTTGTGAGGGGATTAGAAACTGTTAGCCGTAGTGGGTAAAGCTTAGAGGAGTACACAGGCATCTATAAGAACCCATAAAAGCATCTTGTTCTCTTTTATTGCTCTTATTGTTTGCCTATCATGTTCTGTCCTACATGGCTGCACTTCATTGTTTGACTTGGGAGCCCTGAGTAATGGCCCTTCCTTCAACAGACTAACAGTTAATTCCTTGGGTCCTTAAGACCCCTCATCTAAAGAATCTTCTAAACTTTCTTCTACTTTTGAGAGGTAAATGCCTCACACTGTTAAAGCTAGCTCCCAGAGCCAGAAGCCGAGGGTTGGGGCAGGGAGAGCCGGGGATGTGGAGTGAGCCTCTGAAAGGACCGGACACCACTAGCGAGCCCTCTCTTTCCATAAGAACCCTGCCTGCACCTCTGTTCTGTCCCCTTCGCCATACTCCCCTCATCCGTCATCGGATCCCTCATTTCAAATTCTGCTTTTGTTTTTCTTCCTGCCATGCCCTTCTTCTCTTTGCTGCGTCTCCACTCACCCCTCCCATCCTTTCTTAGGCGCCTCCGTCTCTTCTTTTGGCTTCCCAAGCCCTCTCCTCTGCCCCCTCTTTGCTTTTTCTTCCCCTGTATTCTTCACCTGCTGTCTAGAGTCATTTAGAGGCAAAGCAAGACATTAGAATCGATGCTACCCTATTCCTCTTAGTCCATCATAGACCCAGAATCCTGGGCTAATATTCTCCGTTGAGCTAATGGATCCCACAAAAGAGCAATTTACTCCATCCTCAGTGGCGATAGAAAGCCCATTATTTAATTTAGTCCTACAGCTACTGCACTCAGTTGTGTTGCCAGAGGCATCTTGAGCAGATGGAGGAAGAAGCCAAAAGATTAAGGAATTGAGCTGAGGTCAAGCCAGAGATAGTGGCGTGGTTCGAAATTGGCCCAAATTCCTTAAATCCCTGAATATATTATTCTAACTGATGCACTTAACCCACAGCCTTCCATGGTCTGAACATCACCAAAGTGTGAAACCAGAAGAGAGTTTTCGTTTCCAGTTTCTGGCTGTGAAGAATTTTCAGTGGTGAAGCATTTGCCAACAACAGGCTTACTTCAAGGTCTCTAACCCATCGGGCAGCTGAAAAATAATGAGTCAGTTAAGTAATTTCAGAAACAGCGATGTCCCCAGGGTTTCCTTCGGGTCTCTAAGCTGGGACACCTCCAAACCTCCTATCGGAAAGTAGGGGTGGCCATCACTATGGCAGCTCTGGTCAGCAGGGACATGTCTGTTGATGGTTTCCCTGCTGGAACTTGAGGTCTCTGAGGACACCACTCTCAAAGGGAAATCTGCAGGTCTGTCTGAGAGTCATTCTGAGACAAGCCACAGAAATCTTGGGTTTCTGGCGATTTGGTTTAATCACAGAACTTTATGCTCAAAAGAGCTGACAGAAACCTTAACGCTACCGAACTCAAGGTATCATGCAACTCTAACTCAGGTGCTCACAGGATCTCCTTGTATCCACCTTGGTAGGCCTAACCTGGACTACACCAATTAATCCAGATTCGCCAGATTTTTTTTTTTTTTTTGTCTTGAGGAAAGAGAGGTGATTGTGCATGTGATCGTCCGGTTGGGAGATTACTACTAACAGATTACTAACATAGATGATCTCAGTTCTAGGCATTTTTTTATGTTCTACTTTAGAGGTGAAGAGATGATGAAAAGAAAGCTCAAAGCTCGAACATAGCAGTCTAATTCCAACGTCGTCTAAATGATTTGGAAAACACCGGCTAGAAGTAGGGTTCGGAACACTTCATTGCAGGTGACAGCAATGAACACGGATGAGTACACTGAGCGCGCCTGGTACTGTGCACCAACTCGTTCTATTCTCTCAGCGACTCTGGGAGTTGCAGGGAGGGTTGGCATCCCATTTGCCAAGGAGACCACAAAGATACTGACAACGGTGTGATTCAAACCACCGCAGTCTGGCTCCACACCCCACGCTTCCAGTACTGGACTCTGCGTCCCACTCTGAGCGCCAGCACTAAACCTTCTGCCACCTCCAGTTTCAGGAGCCTCACTGGGACCTCGCCTGCAACTTGCTGCCACTGTCGCTGGGGCTTTGATAAAGTTGGGTCTTGACCAACAGCTATGCAAAGCCCTCCCCAACCCAAAGGCCTGCTCTTCAATCTCTCCTTAGTCCGATTTGCAACTCAACTTTGCCTTGTTGGCTTGAATCTAAGTCTCTCTTGCACATCCCTGTTTCAGATTTCCTCACTCATTGAGAGAGATGACATGCTCTTTCTTCTGGGTGTGGTGTGAGTTCTGCCATGTTGTAAAGCACCATGCGTCCGTAGGACCCGGGTCACCCCACTGTTCCCAAGCTTCTCTCCTCTGCGTTGAGACCTCATCATCATATTTTAATACTATCATTTACCTCTGGGGGGTGAGTGCTTCCTTCGACATGAAAGTATCTTTATGTTTAAGACCCCCAACATCCAGGAGCACCTCCCCCCCAGACACTTCCATTGGATTTAGAGAGAGTGTTCTTTTTGCATATGCCTTAGAACACATCTTTATTTTACACACATAATTATACTCAGTTTCTGAGCCCTGGATTTCCAAGACATTTGTCCATCTTTAGAAAATAAAAAATTTCACAGTTAAAGAACAAAAATGTTAGCATTCCATGTAGTGTTCAGTATAACAGATATCAAAGAAGACTGATGGATGAAGATTCCATTTCTGCAAGTGGTAGAAATGCAGCCCTAACTAATTTTGCAATGCAGGGCAAAAGGGAGGAGGGAGAGGTCATGAAAAAGCACAGAAACTTTTGGAGCAAAACCAAGAGAGACTTTATCTTCATGAAGTTTACATTTTAAGACCCCTTTAAAACATGGTCAGAATGTACTTTATTAGCCTGAGTTGCCCAAAATACTCCTGCTTTAAAATTAAATTCCTATTAATTAACTAAAAATAGTTTTCTATTGCTCTGTTTTTCTGTTTGCTTTCCTTTTCCTCTTTCTTCTTTCTTTTTTTTGTTTTTTTGTTTTTTGTTCCTGTCATTGCACTAGATGAAGTTTTAGACCTAAATGTTTAAAATCTTTGATTTCTCAAAGGCCCAATGTTAATCATAGCTCATGAAAATAACATAAATTAACATGTATATTCATCCTAAAAGATATAGGGAATGTGTCATTCCTTTGATTTAAAAACCTTTCTAGTGACTAAAAGTAAAAATAAAAATATGCAGATGTATCAGTTGGTTTAAAATCAACACTTTCTTCTTTTTAGGCATTTTTAAACTGCTATTCAAGTGAAAGGAGAACATAAAAGAATCATTTTGTCCCAGCCACTAACACAGCAATCGATCTACATATTAATAATATTTTCTTCCTTAGTTCCCTTATCTTGTGTCTCTATATTCTGGTTCACTAGTTTGCAAACTATAATATAATCTCTAACTATAATATAATGTGATATGATGTGATGTGATCATATAACATATACAGGGTAGAGGACACTGCCCAATACTCATTCTTTCAGTAACAATATCCTAATTTTGTCCCTTGGGGATCCTCCCCTTCCCCATTCTTAGTCCTTGAGTTCTGGTGGGTTTGTCCCCCATTTCCTGGCTCTAGGAATGGTCATATGACCAGTGAGGCACTGGTTAGTGTTTAACAGCCAATTCTCCTAAGAAAAATAGCTTTGGTTTACAGCATTTGCCTATGTCCATGGTGTAAACACTCCCACCATGGCCAATTTCACGTTTCCAAGGCGAAATCCTGGAATGTGGAGTTGGGAAGAGACACAGTCAGTTCCTGGGAGCTCAGCTCAGCATATCTGACATGTCCCGGACAAAGTGAATCAGATCCTCTATCCCTGTGGGCACATAATTCAACCCAGAACAGCAGCTTCTGAGGCCCAATTCCTTGAATATTTTTGGAACTGTTGTGGAAGAGTCATGTCTTCAGCTGGGTTTGCTGAGAGAAGGAGTTGGAAAGAGTTCTGGTGATCTACTCGCCATGTGACCCATTTCGAAAGAGCCTGGCTGAGAAAACAGTTTCCTCAGCGAAGAGAAGAGCAGCACTGAGGGATGAAGAAGGACCAAGTTCTGGTATTGCTGATCGAGTCTCTGGATGCAGCCCAGCCTGACCTCTGAACTTTGCAGTTGCATAAGCCAGTGAAGCCCTTTCCCTTCCTTCCTCCCTCTGCAGCCATATGCTATCTATCTATCTGTCTATCTGTCTACCTATCTGCCCATCTCTCTCTCATCTCTATCTTCATCTGCCTGTCTCTTTATTCTTTCTTTGCTTATTTATTTCTTTTTCTGTTATTAAACCTGTTTGAATTGGGTTCTGTTCCATTGAGTAAATATGACCATGCTATTCTTTTTTTTTTTCTTTTCCCAAAGAGCCTTTCATGAGACTCATACCCCCCAGAGCAATTTGGGAACTGTGGTTCTAGCTCATTCTCCCCCACACACTTCACGGAACTTCCTCTCCCTTATCTTTACCTGGAAACCTGAGGTGGCTGTTCAGAGTTAACATTCTCTAAATCAGTGGTTCTTAACTTTCCTAATGCCGTGACCCTTTAATACAGTTCCTCATGTTGTGGTGACCCCAACCATAAAATTATTTTTGTTGCCACTTCGTAACTGTAATTTTGCTACTGTTATGAATCGTAATGTAAATATCTGATATGCAGGATGTATGTTCATTGTTACAAGTTGAACATAATTAAAGCATAGTGATTAATCACAAAAACAATATGTAATTATAGATGTGTTTTCCCATGGTCTTAGGCGACCCCTGTGAAAGGGTCATTCGACCCCCAAAGGGGTCGCGACCCACAGGTTGAGAACCGCTGCAAATGAAACTCAGATTTTTCTGCTGAAAATACATTCCTCCTATGTCCCCAGTTTTTATGAATTTATGCATAAATTATGTTCCTGGCCAGGGATATGACAGTGAAAAACACACAGTTCTTGTCATCATAGAGTGCTCATTGGAGAAAAACAGACAACACATGAACATTTAAGTAGATAATGTCAGTGTCAACTTGAAATAGTGCTTTGGGAAGAAATAAAAGACTTAAGGGATAGAAAATAAGAGGGGTTGCTTTTCTAAATGGGATAGTTGGGGAGACCTCACTGAGAAGTTTTTGAGCAGAGAGGCCTAAATGAGGTGAGAGGTGGAGCCTTGGGATCCTCTGGGGACCAACAGGTACATGGCTGACGTGTTGCAGAACGTCAAGGAGGCCAAGGTACTTAGAATATGGGGAGCATGGAGCGGTGTCTGGGGCCGGATTGCAGACTAGATGGAGCGTTGTAGGTATAATGAGGACTTTTGATTTCCTTCTGTGCATGATCCCTCTCGCCTATGTTGGAAGAGTAGCGGATAGGGGTCAAGAACAGAACCAGGGAGTCCACTGAGGAGCTTAATACAGTTGTCCAGGGTAGAAATCAGGCTAGCTCAGGCCATCATCCTTCTGGCTACCTTGGTCTGGCATCTCTGACTTACACTTATCTTTCACTTGCTACATCCCTGCATAGATGCCCAGCTGCAGGTTTTATGTCTGCAAGGCATCACACAGCCATTGGAAGCAGGTGGAGTTTCCCAGGATGCAGATTCTAAGACAGATTAGCATGGAGGAGATTTATTAGGGAGTCCTCTTGGAATAACAGCTTGTTGAAGAGAACAGAAGGAACAGGCTTGGGCAGAGAAAGAAGTTCATGGCCATGCAGGGAGTTCTGAATCTGTGATGATCCTTCAGAGCTGTCCTGAGCTATGTGAGAGTATGTGAGAGGGTCTTTAATTCTCCCACAATAATCAGCCATTGGATGCCAACCACCCCAGAAAGAGGGCATGACCATGGGCAAAGGGGCTGTACAGCTGCGGGCTCCCGGTTGGCAGCATTCACAGTGACTTGGATCGTGAGGCCTTTATTCCTTTTTTAAAAATATATTTCTATTGATTTCAGAAAGGAAGGGAGAAGGAGAGAGAGATAGAAACATCAATGATGAGAGAGAATCATTGATCGGCTGCCTTTTGCATGCCCCCAGTTGGGGACTGAGCCCGCAACCCGGGCAGGTGCCCTGACCAGGAATCAAACCATGACCTCCTGGTTCATAGGTTGATGCTCAACTACTGAGCCACGCCAGCCAGGCTGAGGCCTTTATTCTTGAAGAGGGTCTGGGTGCCATATTACAACATCCACCGTACCATCTGCTTTTCCATTTGTCTCTGAAACTGCCTTGATTTAATTTCTCATCCCCCCTGCTTAGACCACACTCCGCCATGCTATCTCCAGAATCATGCTCCAAAACTAAAGCCAAATTGCTCCTTATTGCCTATAGCCGTGGTCGGCAAACTGCGGCTCACGAGCCACATGTGGCTCTTTGGCCCCTTGAGTGTGGCTCTTCCACCAAATATTACGTGCGGGTGCGCACGTACAGTGTCAATTGAAACTTTGTTGCCCATGCGCAGAAGTCGGTATTTTGTGGAAGAGCCACACTCAAGGGGCCAAAGAGCCGCATGTGGCTTGCGAGCCGCAGTTTGCCGAGCCACAGTTTGCCAACCACTGGCCTATAGAATCAGATTTAGACACCTTGGCATAGCATTCAGGGTGTTCTAAGAGCCACACATCTTCCCACTGCATGTCTCACAATCTGGGCCGATGTGTCTACTCTGCACACCCTGAAGTCCATGCTGTTGCTTGAACCTGAAATGCTTTCCTCCAAAATCCTATCTACCCAAGTCCTATTCTTAGAGGCTAGCTCATATTTTACCTTCCTCCTTCCCAGGACCTCTGTTCTAGTACACATTTCACTCTGCCTGGAGTGAGTTGCTTATTTGTTAGCTGAGCAAGGGCAGCAATGAGGTCCTCAGCATTTCACACCCTCTCCCCCTCAGTCCCTAGCAGCATTTAGCATTGTGGGCTCCCAGTGAATGCTGGGTGACTGGTCTATTTCCGCTCTCATCAATTGCCTGATGGTCTCCTGAGAAGGCACTATAGCAGAGTGGTGGAGAACAGGGTTTCTGGATCCATACTCCTCGAGTTCAAATTTGGCTTAACCACTTACCAGGTCCATACACACGGGCAGATTTAACATTCTATGCCTCAGTTTGTTATCTGTAAAATAGGACAACAACACCTACTTCACAGGGTTACCGTCGTATGAAATGAACAAGCACAAGTAGAGCATTTAGAACAGTGGCCACGGCTTCATAAGCACATATAAGTGTCGGCTTATAGAGATTGCTGGCCTGTGTTCACCCGTGCTCATCAAGTCTGTGGCAGAGGAGACGACATCCATATACTCGCTGAAGGGGATTTCACACATCTCTTCTGCAGGGAAATCTGTTAACAGAGCTCTTGTTTTCCTCTTATGAGCATTCCTTAATGAGAGCATATTCTTGCAAAACACTGGAATTCTTCACTTTCCTGGGGACTTGGCAATCTGAACTAAGACTGGTTTGATGATGAAAACGAAGCACATTTCTAATGTAGCAAAGGGAAAGCAAGCATCACATTTAGGAATGAATTGAAAAGTGAATCGATTCACAGACACTTTTGACCAGGAGACAACAAGATTATGTGACTTGTCTAATGCACACTAACTTATCCAACTTATTAAAGGACAAAGTTACTCAATAACATTACCCAGTTTTTTCCCAAAGGCCCTATTTTCTTCAGTATGCATAATTCAAACAAAAGTGGCTCTAACTTGCTAAATCTGCACAGAACAACAACAAAGACATCTTGTTTATTTCTCAGACTTTTTGTTTTGTTCAAAATTTCTCCTAGGTTTGGCATAATACCTACTGGTTTCATAATTACCTTCTCCTGTGAGGACAAATAGTGACCGTAATTATTCATTCAGTTATGTTTTCACTCATTTACCCGAAAGACATTTGTGGAGAGTCTTTCATGGACCAAGCACTGAACTGAACATTGGAAATGAATTTTAAATCATTTTAAAATGAATAAGCCCTAGTGTTCTGCGACTGGCTCACGTTTATGGGATCTGTGTGTCTGCTGGGTAGTCCAAATTCAAGCCACTTCAGAACATGGGTTCAGGCTAGGAATTGAGTTGATCTTCATTAGCCAAAGGTGAAGCGTTGTCACTCAAGAGTCAGAGGTGATTGGATTCAGAGCAAAGTTGTCGGATATACAATCAATTATCATTAAGTGAGAATGGTTTTCCAAAAACAAACAAGTATTATATACTGGTCTCTTGCACCCTCTCTTTCTCCCACTGATTAAGATCTATAAAAGGCAGGATCAGCTCGACTGATGTGACTCAGTGGTTTAGCGTCGACCTATGAACTAGGAGGTCACAGTTCGATTTCTGGTCAGAGCACATGCCCAGGATGCAGTCTCAGCCCCCAGTAGGAAGCATGCAAGAGGTGGCTGATCAATGATTCTCTCTCATCATTGATGTTTCTATCTCTCTCTCCCTCTTCCTTTCTCTCGCTGAAATCAATGAAATATTTTTTTTAAAAGGCAGAACCATAAAAAGGGCATTATAAATTTTGAAGCACAGCATCATGTTATAACACAATATTAAAGCAGATGTTATCGTGTTTCTGCCAGCTGTTAATCAGTATTAGATGGGAAAATTCCCACGGTCAAATCAGTGTGGAAGACTCTTTAGTGTGCTTGCTTCTCTGAATGTTCAACATGCTCATCTGCACTATGGGTCTCCACAAGGGGAATCGATATTTGGCCTCAGTCGAACTATCTTGCCTGCTGAATCCTTTCAGTGCATTGTCCATGAATAGTTCCAAACCCAAGCTCAATTCAGTAAATTTCTATAACCCACCATCCATCAGGTATTGCTTTTTTCTAATTAAAAAAATCATTTTATAGTCTAAGCCTACCTTCCTTTTATATCATATAATATTTCGGATGTTTTAATATTGAGAAAAATGACTCAAAACCATCTGTCTGAGAACCTTGTCTTCACTTGAAAATCATGATGGAGGCACCCCGGGGCACGTGTGCTTCTCCCGCGCTCATGGCAGACGTCTCGCATCCATCACGCACTCACTCCACGCAGGTCTGCAAGAGGCCCAGCATCATTCTCAGCGCCATGCTGTAGGCGGCAGCTTCCCATCCTTGAACGTGGCCTGGTAGATTGGCATGAACTTGCCCTCATTGTTAACAATAGCCACTCCACAGCGTGCCCACTCTGGGCCAAGCATTTTGTGAGGCCTTTTACTTAGAATCTCTCATTGCACCTCATCTTAACTGCTCTGACCTTAGTCTGAGTGCCAGCATCTCTCACCAAGACTAATGCAATCACCTCCTAACCAATCAGATCCCTGCCCTTGGCACCAAGAAAGCAATCCGAAACACTTCCATCGTCTACAAGGCCTGCACGACTTGGACCCCCTGTACCTACCCAGTCTCTTCTCTTCCCGATTTCCTGAGCTCCAGTCATGGATCCACAGCTGGATTTGCAGGCTTGTTAGTGTCATGCAAATCAACTCACCAGATTAACATGTAAGCACAATGCCAATTTATTAATTTAAAATGAGAAGTGGAGCAACCAACCTAACCAGGTGCTTTTGTTGACTTGTTTGTGACCTGACCTCTTTTTGGAGGCTGCAAAGGGTGGTCAATGAGAGCCTGTGGGTCGGAATCAGACTGCCTGCGTGTGAACCCTGCCTGGCTCTATGCTTACTAACTGGATGGTCTCGGGCCAGTGGATCCATGTGCCTTTCAGTGTCCACTACCCCATCACTAGGAGGGAGACCGAAAGAAAACCTCCCTCCCTAGGTTGTGATGAGGATTAAATGAGAGAATACATACCACTTAGAATCGACACTGATGCATAATAGCTCAACAAATATTCCTAGGATGGAAATCTACTTGAATAACCAAGTTAATATCAGAGCAAAGGGAGGGAATCTTAAACAGATTTCTTTTCAAGTTGTGTTAACCCCATATACCACTATGTATGTATTCATTGATTCAATAGTGATTGATACCCAAATTATTTCAGACATTACTAGAATCCCCTGGTGGTCCCTCATCCCATAAATGTAAATGAATTCATGGATGAATACTGAAACGCAAATTCACAAATCAATCTATATTTTTGCACTCACCCTATCCCCACTCCTGCTCCACTCCCAGCTCTCTCCTTACTTTCAGTTTAAAATGTTTCAAAACCAATTAAGGCAAAGCCCGTCACTTACAGGCCCTGCCTGCCCCTCCCACCGCCTCTCCCTGCTGCTCTTTTTTTGCTTCCTGTTTGCACTCTCATTACCTCCTTTCCTCACACAGGCCACGCTCCTCACCCTCCTGAGATCTCTCTCGTGCTATTTCACCCGCCTGGAATTTTTCTCCCCCAACTCTTGGCCTGGCTCACATCTACTTGGGCTCAGAGAAACTGCCCTGACCCCCAGCCTAGATTAGCTCCCTTCATCCCATATTGTAATTAAATGATCATTGCTCGCGGTCTTCTTTCCTGGTAAAGCCTGTGAGGACAAGGACCCTCCTTTCTTGCTCACCACTGGATGCCTAGTGCCCTGCACACGGCTGTGTATTCCATCAGTGGCTGCTGAATGGATGAATTTAATCTTCTCCATAACCTGGGCTGCCTGCGATGGAAAGCCAGAGCTGGGCCTCCCTGTGTCACACAGTCACAGCTGGCCGAGCAAGGTTCAAACACAGGACTGTTTGACTCCCACCCAAGCCCTTCACCAGCCCACACAGCTGCCTCTGCTGTCAGCAAGCTGCACACCTGTCTACATATGGCATTGCTCACCTTGGCTTCACCTTCGCTCCACCTCCTCACCATCCCAGCCGTTTCTAGCCTGAGCTCTGGACTTCCCCCTTCACTCCTGAGCCTGTCCAAACCTTCCCTATTATATCTCTGCCGACTGTTTACTGCTCTAGTTACGCCACATTTCATCTTATCAAGATTTCTTTTCTCGCCTACAACCCTGCAACCCCACTCCTAGAGGGGTACCCCTTCCCCCAAAGGCATGCCCTGGAATCTTCATAGCACTACTCACAGTAAGCCCCTGGAAGCATGCAAATGCCCGTCCAGTGGACTAGATCGGCTGTTCTACATTCACACAAGGGCTATCAGGTGTCCATGATAATGAAAGGTCTGCAACCTTACCCAACAGTACGGATGGATCTCACTAACAACACTGAGGGAAGGAAGCCAGGCACATGCTATATGACTTCATGTATAAGAAGTTGGAAAACCGGCAAAACTAATCTGTGGTATTAAAAGTCAGGATAGTGGCTACTCTTGGAAGAGTGTTGGGTTGGAGAAGGTGGCGCGGGGCTGACCGTATCCTATTTCTCAATCTGGGAGCTAGTTCAGTACCAGTGTTTCACTTGTGAAAATCCATCCGTCTGTACTATTGACATGAACACTGCTCTTTATGTGTATTACACTTTAATAATAGGTTTTACAAAACAACCCCCATCTGCTTATTTCTGACTAGTTCAATCTATAGACACTGGTTTGAAGCCAAATGCCCCTGTCTAATGGGCTGGCACCCACCGGCCCAGATGGAGCTCCTATGCACGTAGTAAGTCCACTTGGAATCGTTTAAAGTCTAACTTGGAGCAGACAGCCCCCAATGTGACAACCACAAATGCTCCAGGGACATGGCCGAATGTGCCCTGGAAGCAAACTGACCGCGGTTGAGACCCACTGGCCTAATAGGGCCTACATGATCCTTGCCTGCACCAGTAGCCTGCTCCTTGCTCATCTCCTGCTCTGCCCTCACTTGTACGAATCCGGCCATTCTGGTCCTGGCCGGTCTTGGGCTACCCCAGGCACAATCGTACCTCCTGACTGCTGCACTGCTAGTTCCTCTGCCTGGAACCTTCTTCCTTCAGGGTCTGCAAGGCTTACTCCCTCAAGGATTTGCCCAAAGGTCACCTTCTCAGGGAGGCTTTTCCCAACTTCATTACAAATTGTAATCCTCACCACGCCTCATCTCTCTATCCTGCTTTGTCTGTCTCCAGAGCACTTATTACCCTCTAACCTAGTATAAAGTTTATTTATTTTGTTTATTGTCTGTCTGCCCTATGACAATGTAAGATCCAAGGCGGCAAGGATTTTGTTTTCTTCACTGCTCTTCCCCTGGGCCTACAGCAGCACCTGGCCCATAGTAGGTGCACAATTAATACTTGTTGAACAAAATCTATGGTCCATTAAGAGTCTGACATGTATATGGGAGGCAATCAATGAATAGGGGTTCCCTTTTCCTCACTCTTCCGTGACCAAGTCACTGTTGTAATCAGATGGCTTCAGGGTTTAACCCCTGTGCTCCTTGTAAACTCCACCAATCGAGATTCGGGCCCATCCCTTAGCCCAGAGGGCGCCATGGCCTTGGTTGACTAGTGCTCTTGATTCTGACTATCTCACTCCTCACCACGGCCAGTCAGGCTTTGCCCTAACCCGACAGACCATCCACCTGCGCACACTGTATCTAACCTTCCGCGTGCAGATTACTTGTCTGGATCGCCACCTTTCAGTCCCTGGACTCACCAGGTGCTGAGCCCCTACTGGGCCTGCTCCCAGTCTTCACCCTCCCCTCCTACCAGCAGCGCCCCACCCACTGCCTTCCCAGAGGCAGAGGCAGGTCTGGTCTCCAGTTCTGACATGACCTACCCACACCCCCAACCCCACAACTTCTTTCTGTCAAAAATCTTAGAAAAGCCGAGGGAGATTGCATCTCCCTCTGCTCATTTACCGAGAAACCTGAAATTGCGGCAAGCCTCTTTTTCCATGAAAGGCTTGCCTGCATTTTCTTGCTTCCACTTGACTGTAACGTGAGCCAGCACTCAGAGCCATAGAAACCTGACACGGTTCAGTAAGCAAACAGCTGTAAATGCCAAGTCAGCCTCGCGTGGAGGAGGACTCGAGGCTGGGCTGGTCATCGCTCCACTGCCTTGACATGACAGGAGACAGTTCCATCGGCAGGCCTCACAGGAATGTCAGCAGGGACTTACGTAGATACAGTAGATAGTTGCCTGTGATAAGAAAAGACCAGGGAACCAAACACATAATATTTTTATCTCCGGTTTGCCTGAGTGCCTGTTGCGGGGAGGGCTCTGAGCAAAACCCAGGTACGTACAAAGCACAACCTTGTGAAAACAGGTAAAGCGACACGCTGAAAACAAAATGTGTAACTTGAAATAGATCTCTGGACAAGATCCCAGAGTGCTCACATAAGCGAGACACAGTTGATTGAGCCATAATGCGCTTGTCTGAGATAAAACTGGAGATCGCTTATCAAGCTGTCCGTGGAATCCGTGATTTGACGACATAAACAGATATCTGAAGTTAGAAGAATTTCATGAGTAGCTCAAGGAATTCAAGGACACCAGTTGCAAAGACGATTATTATGATTTGGTTTCTGGACATCTGGCCACGGTATCCAGGCAACTCATTCTCCACCCTCCTCTTTCTTTCCATTCTGACTTCTAGCCATTTGTCCACAAGCTACGCAGTGGTTCTCAACCTTCTGGCCCTTTAAATACAGTTCCTCATGTTGTGACCCAACCATAAAATTATTTTCGTTGCTACTTCATAACTGTCATGTTGCTACTGTGATGAATCGTCATGTAAATATCTGATATGCAGGATGGTCTTAGGCGACCCCTGTGAAAGGGTTGTTCGACCGCCATAGGGGTCACAACCCACAGGTTGAGAACCGCTGTACCGGCGGAAGGGGCTGACACAGATAGGCCCTCTGTGCCCTTGAACGTTTCAGTTCCTGAACGCTCTGTGGGATGGCAGCCACTTATCACCCTCACAATGGTCAGTCGGCTGCAGGGGCAAGTGTCTGGCTTCCTGGCTGGCTCTATGCTTCCTACAATGGTCTGCAAACAGCAAGGACGCGTGCTGCTCCACCAGTCCCACCGAGGAGGGGAGGCGAAGTGAGGGAGGGCAGGAGCTGCTCCGTCTGCATGATCACACAAGTCACACACGGATCACACACATCGGGGCTGTTCCTCTGCACCGTCAGTGGTTGGAATCTGAGGCCGAGGCTGACAACAACTAGAGAGAGTTTAACATCTTCCTAAACAGGCCTCCCCTCATTGTTGTGGTGCACTTTATATTTTGAGCATTAAGAAATAAGCATAGCTGCTATGTTTTGATCAAAAAAAGAAGCCACATTTAAAAAAAAAAAAAAGATCTCATTTTTGGAATTTCCCAAATTTCTGGTAAAAGACCCAAATATCTAGATCTGGGCAAAACTCCAAGTTGTCTCAGAAATGAGTCCAAGTGCTTCAGTGAATGGTGGCATAATGCAAAACATGCGGAGGCTGCGCTGAGTCATCAATCAGAGACATTGATTACACACTCACTGTACACACGGCCTCACACTAGCACATTATACAAACAAAAATTCGAGACAGGTAGTCTGTTTGTGCCAGGGGGACACACAGAGGAAGCTTTCTTTAGGTAAAAGATACAGGTCAATGGAGAAACATCTTTGTAAATGTCCTTACCCTACAATTGTTCCATGACAATGAATAAGTGAAAATATGAGCTGTAAGTAGGAAGGCACTGCAGAATCTAAAACCGGTTTTTATACAGACATTGGATGTATAGCATCTTGGTTAAAATCACAAATGAGGAAAGCCCCGGGTTAGGCTGTTCTGAAGAAAGAGTCAGCCCTGGCCGGTTTGGCTCATTGACAGAACATCAGCCTACGGACTGAAGGGTCCCGGGTTCAATTCCAGTCAAGGGCACATGCTGGGGTTGCGGGCTTGATCCCCGTGCAGGAGGCAGCCCGTCAATGATTCCCTCTCATCGTTGATGTTTCTTTCCCTTTCCCTTTCTCTCTGAAATTAATAAAAATTTATTTTTAAAAAAATCACAAATGAGTTGATGGACATCCTAATAAAGACTGAACTGCCCTTCTCTGTGATATTGTGAAGAGCTCTTTGTAGCAAGTGGCTCTCATTCCAGCCTTTAGTAATTGACTTAAAGGGACAGGGGTCTGCCATGCAGGCATTTTGCTCACTAAAACTTATGCGTCTCCAGAAAATATGGCTTCCATGCAAACTAAATAATTGTGAATTTAAAGCAAGGTTAATAGGTGCGTAGATTCAACATCTCTAGTAGAAAAGTTTTATCAACAGGCAACCTTGAAGTAGAGGGCACAGGTTCCCATGACTGCAATTAGACCTCACTGAAATCTAGAATATTGAATTCTTCTCTGAGATTTTCTCAGGAAGGAAGAGATACCATTTGGTTACTTCAAACACTTTGGAATAAAATTGCTTGCTTCACACAGTTTAGAAAAAGATATCCTTTGGGGGAACAATCCAGTGTGTGAGCTCCCTTCCCCATCAGCTGGCCGGTACCCTGTCGGAGGAATGGCACGACGTCCACAGGGGTATGATTGCACCTTCCTGCCCAGTCTTCATTGTCCCCTTGCTGCTGGGAACAGTGCCCTCATTTCTCTGGGGGGAGCATTTATGATTCAGGTGCTGTGATGTCATCCCTGTCTCCAGAGCTGGGCACATGGCCCAAACAGGGCATTACTGGCCATAGAAATTGGGTCAAAGATTGGCCTTCCCAAGCCAGACCAATGAAACCCAGTTTGGGGACCAGCAACCTGTGGCTGCCATGTTGCTCCTTGTGGGAGAGCTGCCTGAGAAGGAAGCTAACCTGGAGGAAGCAGAGCTGAGAGATGGAGAGACATATTTCACAGCCTAGATCCAGCTATAAATGAATATAGTTGACTGACACCCTTACTGTCTACCTCCCTACTCCCTACCCCTAGTCATTCTATACCCCGCGGCCAGGACCTCTGCCTGGCCACAACCTGTCACATTTCCCTGTTGGAAATCACGGTCCCCAGACTCTTCAGGTCCTGCCTTGCCTGCTGGCTCTTCTTCCCAGGGAACCTGCGCGTGATCCTTGTCTTGCCCTCTCCCCACTCATGACACCTTCTCAGGGCAGAGTTGGTCTCCAGTTCTAACACGTCCTGCTCGTTCAACCAGCAACTAAACTTCATTCTCCCAAAATCATGGACATTTTAATTCTCTAACTAATAAACCAATATTTATTTTTATATTTTAAATATATTTTTATTTATTTCAGAGAGGAAGAGAGAGAAAGGGATAGAAACATCAAAGGATGAGAGAGAATCATTGATTGGCTGCCTCCTGCATGCCCCCTACTGGGGATTGAGCCCAAAACCTGGGCATGTGCCCTTATCGGGAATCAAATCGTGACCTCCTGGTTCGTAGGTCAATGCTCAACCACTGAGCCACACAGCCAGGATAGTTTTATTTTTTGCCTAAGGCGGTTTGAATGAGGGTTCTGTCATTTGCAACTGAAATAATCTACGATCTTCATTGGTAACAGAAGTTAATCTTTTTAGAGAAGATTGATCTTTTCTTTTTAAAGAGCCAAAGGTCACGTAGAGCCAGGCTTTGTAAATAAGACAGGCATTCAAACATGAGAGTGCCATTTTGTGCATACAGTATTTTGCATTATATTATAACTAGAGTCCCGATGCACAAAATTCACACAAGGGGCTCAGCCCTCACAGCCCCAGATTCGTCCGGAAGGTTGTTCTGCTGTTCAGTCTAATTAGCATATTAGCTCTTTATTATATAGGATGAAATATAATGAATATAAACTAAAATGCAATGAAATTCATTGCACACATGCCTCTAGTAACTCAAAAGAGGAGTCTCCCTGGTGCCTCCTTAAATTGGAATGGCATTTATTTAAATACATGTTAGCATATAATTGTTAATCAACTGAGTGGCTTTAGAGCAAAATACTCTCCCAGGCGCAGCTGACAGAACACCTGGATTGGTAATGTCTTGGGAGGCTGGGTTAACATTCAGAGTCCTTGGACCCCCTCCAGAGTCTCTGGGAACTGGGCCTGGAAATGTCCATTCGGGCCAATATCAGGTAATTCTCAAAGGTATACCATTCCTTTAAGTCCTGTTTCCTATATATATTTTTAGTTCACCTTCAAGTGTTACTGCCTGAACCTAAAGAATAATTCTAAGAACAGCTCATCATTGATAAGATTGGAACTGAATTTAGAAGTGCTCAGGATGCAGTCAGTGTAGCAGGCCAAGTTAGCTGTAGCAACAAATAACCAAAATGTTAGTGGCATACGACTCTAAAGGTTTATTTCTTATGCATTTACATTTGTATTAGGAGATGCTGCAGACATCCGGGTGTGGGAACACTTTCTATCTGGAACATAGCTGGTCTTGTAGCAGAGCGGAGGAGGGGTAGGCGGACCACAGGCAGCTCTTAGTGTGTCCACTCAGAAGTGGCACGTGCCCACGCCACACGCCATCGGCCACAGAAGGACACATATCCACTCCTGTGTTCAGTGGAGTGGGGAAGGAGAATCCCACAGAAAAAGGATGGGATAGGGCAGCAGTTCTCAGCCTGTGGGTCGCGACCCCTTTGGGGGTCAAACGACCCTTTCACAGGGGTCGCCTAAGACCATCAGAAAACACATATATAATTACATATTGTTTTTGTGATTCATCACTATGCTTTAATTATGTTCAATTTTTAACAATGAAAATACATCCTGGTAGAGAAAATGGCGGAGGTTTAGACAGACGTGTTGGTGCCTTGTCCCGGAGCAGATAAGGGCGGGCAGCTGAAACGGGTAGCATACAGCCCGAATAAGCAGAGGAGATTCAGCTGAGACAGTCTGCAGCCAGGAAAGACAGAGAAATCCTAGATAAAGGGAACGGTTAGAGGCTGAGGCTGAAACCTCTCCAGGTGCGCCGGCACAGCCGCGGAGACCGTGCCATCTTGGGTGACTGTCGCCGGCATCCAGAGACCAGCTACTAACCCAGCAACAACGGCTCTCAAGCAGCGCGACTACGTGAACTCAGAGGAACTCGGCTTCTCCCCACAGAAAGTGCCTGGTACGTTGTGCCTTGTTGTGTTGTATTTTGTGCCTTTAAATCAACGCAGCAGATCCAAGCAACAGCGGCCTCCTGATCTCCACACGCTCTGTCTGAGGAACAGCTGCTGTGGGTGAAGCCTCCCTCCACCAGCCAGAAGAGCCACAACAGCTGTGAACAGCACCCATCAGAAGACCCGCTAACAACAGAGGAGCAGCTGCTACCACAACCGCCCAAGGAGCAACCACAGCCCGAGGAGCCACTGCCACCGAGGGAGCAGCCACTGAACGACTCAATATCTATATACGTCAGTGAGATCAAACATGGGTAGACAAAGAAATCCCCAAAGGAAAGAAAAGGAGGACTCACCAGAAAAGCAGCTAAGTGATACAGAGGCATACAACATGACAGAAAAAGAATTCAGAATAAGGGTCCTAGAGTGCATACACCGGATGGAGGAAAAAATCGACAACTTATCCAAGAAGCAAGAAGAAACAGATGAAAAAATCGACAACTTAACTAAGACCCAAGAAGAAATGAAGTGCGATATAGCTGCAATAAAGAACACCATTGAAAGTATCAACAGTAGACTAGGAGAAGCGGAAGACCGAATTAGTGAATTAGAAGACAGGGAAGCAAAACACACCCAAACTGTACTTCAGTTGGAGAAAAAAATTAAAAGACAGGAGGAGAGCCTAAGGGAGCTTTGGGACAACATGAAACGAAACAACATACGAGTAATAGGGGTGCCAGAACAACAGAAAGAGGAACAAGGATTAGAAAACCTATTGGAAGAAATAATATCAGAAAACTTCCCTGAGGTGGGGAAGAAAAAAGTCACACAAGCCCAGAGAGTCCCAAGCAAGGTGAACCCAAAAAGACCCACACCAAGACACATCATAATTACCATGGCAAATGTTCAGGACAAAGAGAGAATCTTACAGGCTGCAAGAGAGAGACGGAAAGTTACATACAAGGGATCTCCCATTAGATTATCAAATGATTTCTCAACAGAAACACATCAGGCCAGAAAAGAATGGACGGAAATTTACAAAGTGATGCAAAGCAAAGGACTGAATCCAAGAATACTCTATCCAGCAAGGCTATCATTCAAAATTGAAGGGGAAATAAGAAGCTTCACAGACAAAAAAAGGCTAAGGGAGTTTATCACCACCAAGCCAGCAATGCAAGAAATGCTAAAGGGACTGGTGTAAAAAGAAGAAATAAAAATCCCAGAAAGAAAACAGCCACACACACAAAAAAAGAAATGGCTACAAACAAGTACCTTTCAATAATAACTTTAAATGTAAACGGGCTAAATGCTCCAACCAAAAGATATCGAGTGGCTGAATGGATAAAAAATCATGACCCATACATTTGCTGTCTACAAGAGACCCACCTCATTAGAAAGGACTCACACAGACTGAAAGTGAAGGGATGGAAAAATATCTTTCAGGCTAATGGAAAAGAAAAGAAAGCTGGGGTAGCAATACTTATATCGGACAAAATAGACCTCAAAGTGAAGGCCATAACAAGAGATACGGAAGGCCACTTCATAATACTAAAAGGATCAATACAACAAGAAGATATAACCCTGATAAACATATATGCACCCAATGCAGGAGCACCCAAATACATAAAAAATCTTCTGGAAGATATCAAAGGAGAGATCGACAACAATACAATCATAGTAGGGGACTTTAATACACCACTGTCATCACTGGATAAGTCCTCTAGACAAACAATCAGCAAAGATACAGCAATACTAAATGACTCACTAGATCAGATGGACTTAATAGACATCTTCAGAACACTTCACCCCAGTGCCACGGAATATACATTCTACTCAAGTGCTCATGACACATATTCAAAAATAGACCATATATTGGGTCACAAGCAAAGTATCCCCAAATTCAAGAAGATTGAAATCATAAAAAGCGTCTTCGCAGACCACGATGGCATAATATTAGAAATAAACTGCAATAAAAACAACCCAAAATACTCAAACACCTGGAAGCTGAATAGCATGCTATTAAATATTGATTGGGTTACCAATGAAATCAAAGAAGAAATTCAAAACATCCTGGAAACTAATGACAATGAAAACACAACAATCCAAAACCTATGGGACACAATGAAAGCAGTCCTGAGAGGGAAGTTTATAGCTCTACAGGCCTATCTCAAAAAACAAGAAAAAATGGTAGTAAATCAGCTAACTCTACAACTCAAAGAATTAGAAAGAGAGCAACAAGAAAACCCCAGAGTGAGCAGAAGGAAGGAGATAATAAAGATTAGAGCAGAAATAAATAACATAGAGACCAAAAAAATAATACAGAAAATCAATGAAACCAAGAGCTGGTTCTTCGAAAGGATAAACAAGATTGACAAACCTCTAGCCAGACTCACCAAGAAGCAAAGAGAGAGGACCCAAATAAACAAAATCAGAAATGAAAGAGGTGAAATAACAACAGACCCCACAGAAATACAAATGATTGTTAAAAAATACTATGGACAGCTCTACTCCAGCAAACTAGACAACCTGGAGGAAATGGACAAATTCCTAGAAAAATACAACATTCCAAAACTCAATCAGGAAGAATCTAAAAATCTCAACAGGCCAATAACTATGGAAGAAATTGAAGCAGTCATCAAAAAGCTTCCAGCAAACAAAAGCCCAGGACCAGACGGCTTCACAGGGGAGTTTTACCAAACATTCAAGGAAGAACTAAAACCTATCCTCCTCAGACTACTACAAAAAATTCAAGAGGAAGGAACACTTCCAAGCTCATTCTATGAAGCCAGCATCACCCTAATACCAAAACCAGGTAAAGACAACACAATGAAAGAGAATTACAGGCCAATATCCCTCATGAACATAGATGCCAAAATCCTCAACAAAATCTTAGCAAATCGGATCCAGCAGTACATCAGAAAGATCATACACCATGACCAAGTAGGATTTATCCCAGGGATGCAAGGATGGTACAATATCCGCAAATCAATAAACGTGATACATCACATAAACAAATTGAAAGAAAAAAACCACATGGTCATATCAATTGATGCAGAAAAAGCATTTGACAAAATTCAACACCCATTTTTGATAAAAACTCTCAGCAAGGTGGGAGTAGGAGGATCATACCTCAACATAATAAAAGCCATATATGACAGGCCCACAGCCAACATCATTCTCAATGGACAAAAACTTACACCATTTCCCCTAAGAACAGGAACAAGACAGGGATGCCCCCTCTCACCACTCCTGTTCAACATAGTACTGGAAGTGTTAGCCATTGCAATTCGGCAAGAAGAAGAAATAAAAGGCATCCAAATTGGAAAAGAGGAAGTAAAACTGTCCTTATTTGCAGACGACATGATATTATACATACAAAACCCTAGAGACTCCATCAAAAAGCTACTAGACTTAATACATGAATTTGGCAATGTAGCAGGATACAAAATTAACCCCAAGAAATCTGAGGCATTTCTATACACCAATAGTGAACTTTCAGAAAGAGAGATTATAAAAACAATCCCGTTTACCATCGCACCAAAAAAACTAAGCTACCTAGGAATAAACTTAACTAAAGAGGTAAAAGACCTCTACTCAGAAAACTACAGGACGTTGAAAAAAGATATAGAGGAAGACATAAACAGATGGAAGAACATACCGTGTTCATGGATTGGTAGAATCAACATCATTAAAATGTCCATACTACCCAAAGCAATCTATAAATTCAATGCACTTCCCATTAAAATACCAACGGCATACTTCAGAGATATAGAACGAACTCTCCAAAAATTCATCTGGAATAAAAAAAGACCCCGAATAGCTGCAGCAATCCTGAAAAAGAACAAAGTAGGTGGGATCTCAATACCAGATATCAAGTTGTATTACAAAGCCACTGTTCTCAAAACTGCCTGGTACTGGCACAAGAATAGGCATATAGATCAATGGAATAGAATAGAGAGCCCAGAAATCGGCCCGAACCAATATGCTCAATTAATATTTGACAAAGGAGGCAAGAACATACAATGGAGCCAAGATAGTCTCTTCAATAAATGGTGTTGGGAAAATTGGACAGATATATGCAAGAAAATGAAACTAGACCACCAACTTACACCATACACAAAAATAAACTCAAAATGGATAAAGGACTTAAATGTATGACAGGAAACCATAAAAATTCTAGAAGAATCCAAAGGCAACAAAATCTCAGACATATGCCGAAGCAATTTCTTCACTGATACAGCTCCTAGGGCACTTGAAACTAAAGAGAAAATGAACAAATGGGACTACATCAAAATAAAAAGCTTCTGCACAGCAAAAGAAACCATCAACAAAACAACGAGAAAACCCACTGTGTGGGAAAACATATTTGCCAATGTCATATCTGATAAGGGACTAATCTCCAAAATCTATAGGGAACTCATACAACTTAACAAAAGGAAGATAAACAATCCAATCAAAAAATGGGCAAAGGACCTAAATAGACACCTTTCAAAAGAGGACATTCAGAAAGCCAAGAGACATATGAAAACATGCTCAAAGTCACTAATCATCCGAGAGATGCAAATCAAAACAACAATGAGGTACCATCTCACACCTGTCAGACTGGCTATCATCAACAAATCAACAAACGACAAGTGCTGGAGAGGATGTGGAGAAAAAGGAACACTTGTGCACTGCTGGTGGGAATGCAGACTGGTGCAGCCACTATGGAAGACAGTATGGAGTTTCCTTAAAAAACTGAAAATGGAACTCCCATTTGACCCTGTGATCCCACTTCTAGGAATATATCCCAAGAAAACAGAAACACCAACCAGAAAAGATATATGCACCCCTATGTTCATAGCAGCACAATTCACCATAGCTAAGATCTGGAAACAGCCTAAGTGCCCATCAGTAGATGAATGGATTAGAAAACTGTGGTACATCTACACGATGGAATACTATGCTGCTCTAAAAAGGAAGGAACTCTTACCATTTGCAACGTCATGGATGGAACTGGAGAGCATTATGCTAAGTGAAATAAGCCAGTCAATGAAGGAAAAATACCACATGATCTCACTCATTCATGGATAATAGAGACCATTATAAACTTTTGAACAATAATAGATTCAGAGGCAGAGCTGCCTCAAACAGATTGTCAAACTGCAGTGGGAAGGCCGGGGAGGGTTGGGGGGCAGGAGGTAGGGGGGTAAGAGATCAACTAAAGGACTTGTATGCATGCGTATAAGCATAACCAATGGACATAAGACACTGGGGGATAGGGGAGGCTGGGGGACTGTCTAGGGCGGGGGGGATAAAATGGACACATATGTAATACCCTTTGTAATACTTTAAGCAATAAAAAAATTAAAAAAAAAAAAAAAGAAAATACATCCTGCATATCAGATATTTACATTATGATTCATAACAGGAGCAACATTACAGTTATGAAGTAGCAACGAAAATAATTTGATGGTTGGGGGTCACCACAACATGAGGAACTGTATTAAAGGGTCGCGGCATTAGGAAGGTTGAGAACCACTGGGATAGGGTGAGGCAGCAAATACTTTGAACAGAAATATACTCTACCACCTAGGACATTTGATTAAGCGGCTGATGTGTTCTTGAAAAAAATGGGGACTCTGTGGTCACATGGGATTGACAACTGCCGCATACTCTAGTCATCGCTGCAGCTATATAAGGTAAACCAGTACAGTAAAGACTCGTGGAAATCCTGCATGGAAAAATATTAGGATTGTTTCACCCCATGTTTTTAAGTTTTTTTAAAAAAATGCTCTATGATTTTCTTTATACTTTTTTGTTTCCATGGAACCCTTTTCAAACATCATCACAAAATACCTCAACAACCTGAGGTGCATTGGACGAAGATGTTATTTGTACTGTAGACAAAACAGCATTTTCTTCTTAGCCTACTACAGAGCATGCATGTGGAATATTCCTAGTAGAGTACTGCACAATAAATTCTGTGTAGCTTCAAGCTATTTGCATGTAAAAACATTCTGGCTTTCTACTAAGCCATCAAAAACTAGAAGACTCTATGCAAATATCCTTACTATTATTTTAACTAGTTACAGGCGGCTGAAATGTAATAGTGTCACTGGAAAGCATATAAGAAATGAATCAAATAAGCTGGTTTTGCCAGGTATGGGAGTATTCCAGAAAAGATTTTACTTTTAAATCTTTCTCATTACCATGTTTGGAATTAGGCAATGCCTATAAATTGAAGTAATGCATTTTTTTTCCAATTTATGGGAACCTGTCATTTTAAAAGTTCATAGCAGTTCTGTAGTGACCAATAAGCATAAAAGTACTCAACTCTCTAAGGGTTGTGATGGGGAAGGTCCTTTTCTCTCCATCCACCCAGTGCACCCTGCCCCTCACTGGGATGCTGGTGACCTCTACTGTGAGGTCACTCTGCACAGGCCTGCCCCTCACTGGGATGCTGGTGACCTCCACTGTATATGTCACTCTGCACAGGCCTGCCCCTCACTGGGATGCTGGTGACCTCTACTGTGAGGTCACTCTGCACAGGCCTGCCCCTCACTGGGATGCTGGTGACCTCCACTGTATATGCCACTATGCACAGGCCTGCCCCTCACTGGGATGCTGGTGACCTCCACTGTGTCTGTCACTATGCACAGGCCTGCCCCTCACTGGGATGCTGGTGACCTCCACTGTATATGCCACTATGCACAGGCCTGCCCCTCACTGGGATGCTGGTGACCTCCACTGTATATGTCACTATGCACAGGCCTGCCCCTCACTGGGATGCTGGTGACCTCCACTGTATATGCCACTATGCACAGGCCTGCCCCTCACTGGGATGCTGGTGACCTCCACTGTATATGTCACTCTGCACAGGCCTGCCCCTCACTGGGATGCTGGTGACCTCCACTGTATATGTCACTCTGCACGGGCCTGCCCCTCACTGGGATGCTGGTGACCTCCACTGTATATGTCACTCTGCACGGGCCTGCCCCTCACTGGGATGCTGGTGACCTCCACTGTATATGTCACTCTGCACGGGCCTGCCCCTCACTGGGATGCTGGTGACCTCCACTGTGAGGTCACTCTGCACGTGGAGGCTCTTGTTTCTCCAAGTCATTTTGTGGCTGGCACATGCCACAAACAGAGGTGGCTGTGGTCACCTCCTGATATTTCCAGCTTTAGGTCAGGCTGGTGGGGAACACCTGTTTGAAACCCCTTCCGCTGTTCTCTGACATCTTTCTTGCCTTTATCACTGCTTCTCAGCCTTTCCCTGCCTCCTCCTTCTCTGTCTATCCTTACACAACAGGGCTCTTCTAATTTCTGCCCTTAGTTGTTTCTCGACTCGCTCTCTACACCTGCTCCCTGGCCTTCTGCTCCACCCACACCTGCCTCCACCCCACATGGCTCCCGAGCCTGGAGTCCATATTCTAACTGCCACCAGGTCATCTGCACCTGGTACTGCATAGTTGCCTCAAAATTAACGTTTCCCCGAACTCCTTCTTTCCCTCCCCAATCTCGTGTTTCCACTCTTTGTTGCACTATCTGCGTTATAGTCTCCTGCGTTATAAAGTGGGACATTACCCCTGGCCCTTCCATTCCTCTCACCCTTAAGCTCCAACGCACGCTCCTATTCTGTGCAGTCCAAGAAATTGGAGACTTGAGACCTTCTCCTCCATCTCATGTGCTGACCCTGTTCAGATGCTGGTTACCACTTTCCCGGATTTCGAGAGCGTGACATTGGGGTGAAGAGTTGGATTGTGGCAGCCAGGTGGCTTGGGATGGAATTCTGACTCTTGTGGAGTGACCAACTTATTTAGCCTACTGTGCCTCAGTTTCCTACCTGTTAAAAAAGGATCATTATAATAACTGCCAAATGGGGTTGTGAGGATTACTTTGGTAAATATATACAAAATGCCTGGCAAATAATAAGTGTACAATAAATGTTAGTTACTAGGACTATAACGACTCTTCACTGGTACTAGTCTCCACTCCCATTCGAATCATCTTCCTAAGAAACAAATCTTGTCATGTCACACCTTTGCTCCTACTGGCTTTCTACCATTTAAAGAATAAAGTTCAGCAGAAACCGGTCTGGCTCAGCGGATAGAGCGTCAGCCTGCGGACTGAATGGTCCCAGGTTTGATTCCGGTCAAGGGCATGTACCTGGGTTGCGGGCACATCCCCAGTAGGAGATGTGCAGGAGGCAGCTGATCGATGGTTCTCTCTCATCGATGTTTCTGACTCTCTATCTCTCTCCCTTCCTCTCAGTAAAAAATCAATAAAATATATTTTTTAAAAAAAGAATAAAGTTCAACTTTCTTAAGCAGGACTTTAAGTCCCTTCAAATACCTGTCCCCAAGCTACCATTCCATCTCCATTTCTGATTCCTGAGGCTCTAAACCCCGAGTCTACATTCTGAGCCGTGCAAACCTTATCACCATTCCTCACACACTTCATAACCATCCACAGTTCTGCACCTTTGCACATGCTACCTCTGCATGAGTCAGCTCTCCTGAGTTGCTGCTCTAACAACCATCCCCACGTCTCAGTGGTGTTTCACAGCGCAGGCTTATTTCTTGCTCATTACATTATGTGTTGTCTGCAGCTCTGCTCCAAGGTCTTCTTTACTCTGAGAAGCCCCCTTTCCGAAAGTGGTGTTTTTTTTCATGTGCAGAGGAAAAGGAGTAAGGCTGGAATGTCATGATGAATCTGAAAGGTATTCCTCAGAAGTGGCACGAAATATGTCTCACATTTTCTTGGCCAGAGCAAGTCACATGACTAAGCCTGATCTTAACTGGGGCAGGAAAATAGCAACCTCTCACAGGGAGATGGAGCAAATAATCAGAAACAAAGATATCACCTTCCATTTCCCTGTATTTGAAATGCCACCATATGTCTCTCCTTGTCCCCATTCTTCAAAACCTTCCAAGCTAAGTCATCCTCTCCTTTGTGACGTGTTTCTGTGGGCACCAGGCAGAGTTAACCCATTTCTCTTCATCCTCTAAGGACTCTGGCCCCACTTTCTAAACAACAGTGTCTATTTACACCTCCCGTTGTCTCCATTTCTTGACTTGTCTATCCCCAGTTCCAAGCATCCTGGTACTCAGAATATGCCAACAAAAGGAATAAATGAGGCAGTCTGCTGCTTCGCCACATAATAGCCATGGTTGGGAAAGCACTTCTGCCTGTGTACCGTGGTAGGTGGCCAAGCAACTCCTTCTTGCAGGCAGAATGGAGGCTCTCAGACCAATGGGAAGGCCAGCGTGGTTTTTAATTCACACCCACCAAATACGAAGATCATTTTCTTATTTTGCTCTCAGTCTGTTGCTATGTACCAAGAATCAATGCTGTGAAAAGATACTGACTACGGATATAGCCTTGGGCATTTATAGACACGCAGTACTCAAATGAAAACACATTATGCCCATATAGTATTTGTCAGAACATTTGTCTCAAATCAGATTATCTGTTGAGAAGATAATATCAGCAAAATCATCTTAATGAATCATCAGTAAGTTTCACCTTTGGTAGACTTTTAACACGATACAACATCAAAGTGCTGAGTGTTCAGTTTAACCCTAAGTGTTGCAAAGTCGTCCCTGTCATCCCCTCACAGGCACTGTCTTAGGTTCGGTGCCATCATTCTTACCGGCACATGACTGCACCCCTACATGGTGTCTCAGAGGCCCAGATGCTCTCCCACCACTCTCAGCCTCCCGCCAATCAAGAACTTTTCAGGAGGCATCACCTTTCTTCTTGAGTCTGCCCAATGCCCTCTCTTCACCATCCTCAAACACTGAAATCCTGCCCTTTTTAAGTTCTTATCACTGTGTTTTATCAAATCGCATTGTAATTATTTGTTTTTGTGTCTGTTTCCTCTTAATGGGATAAGAGCCTTTGAGAGCAGGTATTGCCCTGTCCAATTCCTCTCTACACTCAGAGCAAAGTGCCTTTGCACATACTTACGATGCTCAATTAGTGTTTGTTAGACTGAGTCACTGTTGAACTGCAGGGAGAAATATGGCTACGTGTTTTGTGGTAACATGAAACAATTAAAAATGTTTTTTGATCTGGTGTTTTCATGCAAGCTAATATTTTCATGATTTATGGGGAATGTATTGTCTCTAGTATTAACCAATACGTTTTGAGTTAATTAATGTGAATGTTAACTTTCATACATAAACACCATGCATGACATTTGTAAACGAACCAGTTCTCCAGAGAACGTATTAGTATACTAAGAGAAATAAAATCTTAAAAAGTCTTTGTAGTCTTTGTAGATATCATAGAGCTAAAGAAAATTTAGAAGGTACCAAATGTCTCATTGCTATCTTTGCTACAGAAAACAAAACTGAAAGTTTCACTAAGACAGGAAAGAGAAAGAAATAAAATGAATTTATGCATGCTCTAAAAAAACAATAATAACAGGACAACATGTTAATTTGGCCAGATCTCCTAAAAGAAAAGAAGCTAAATGCAATTTACATCCACTTAATTAGTCCAAGAAGGAGATTTTCCGTTTTGGTATCTGTAACACGTGTTATGTAAGAAATTGTGAATGTAGGAGGGGGAGAAAGAGGTTGTAACTAAAGCGAATCTTCCCAGAACCCTGGACTGCACCAGGAATGTGGCCAGAACAAGCAAGGCTACTGCCTCCTGCCAGGGTCATGTCTGGAGGTGATTTTATCAGAGCCCTCGCTTGAGAAACACAACTTGAGCATTGAAGGGCTCCCATCGTTCAATGACCTCCACGTGCTTCCCATTCGGGTCAGAAGAAATGTCGTGGCAGCTGTGACAAATGGAATGGGATGGGAATTTTCAGATCTCTGTCCAACTTTTCAAAAAGGCTGTGTGCCCACGGGACACCAGGAAGGCCCCGCTATTTCTAAAGGGCAGGGACCCACAGCCACACAGAGTCACCTCTGAGCCACTGTGAATGGTCACTTTTTCACTCATTTCCTGTGTAGCAAAGCATCCAACTCAGCTCAGAATAACACCATAACTTTTAAAGTATAAGTTGATAGCAAAATATGACCAGTGAGCTCCCTTGCTCACTGAGCTCTCATGAATTTGGAAGCCACTAGAAAGGGCCTGTGAGACCTTCACCTGTCCACTCCCTCTCCACCAGGAGAGCATGGCCGGCCACCTAGGTCAGTCGACCCCCTTTCCTATGTGCCATCAGTAGCCAGTACTAATATAGCATGAATCCTAGGCCAAGTGGAGCATTGCTGTTAATTGCTTATCCAATATCCACTTCCATCTTTTCCTTCACTAAACACTTGCCCACCTAAGTGTTCATTTTCGCAGCCAATAAAACATGAGTAGCTGTTTGCCTGGGAATTCTGATAAAGCTTTAATTTTCTGTTAGAAGAGACAGAAGCACCACTCTACCTGCAGCCAAATACATTCCGAACTGATACACTGAGTCTATTAATAGCAGCTCAGTCAGGGCTGCCCAGGGGAAAGCCAGTCTCCGGCTACTCGCAGTAGAGGAATTCGTTTGGAAGAGGTAGAAGCCAGTAGGCTCTCCTTCCCTTTTCCAAATGTCCCTTCATATCCACCCACCCCGCCTTGTCATGCAGTTCTGGACCAGTCTTAGGAGATGGGATCAAAGTTCCTGTTTTATAACATCAATCCTGACACATCGCATACCAACTTTATGACTTCATTCCTTGGAATTATAAAGTTTCTTTCAACACTAAGGGTCGTTAGCATTTATCCTGCCCATGTTAGATTTTCAGCAAAATTTGTAACATAAGAAGTCTTACCCTTGCTCATAATCTTTTAATAAAAGAAGATGAAACTCTACACACCAAATTTTACATAATCTGGTCTCCATTATGAAAACCCTATCTCAAAATCCCAGCTGCAGGTACAGTATTCACCTGTTATTACTCAGGTCTGACTCAGCTATTGACATTCACGCAGATTCCACGAGGACCTTTTGCAACTTGTATGTTTATATGCTATTCGCAGTTACTTTCTGAGTGCCAACATATAGGTTTCTATAGGCAGGGGTCATATTGCTCTTTTGAAAAACAGCTCTGCAAACTGGTCCCATCTGGTTGACGACCTGGGCTGTGGATGTTGGCGCCTGGAGCACGGCCAGCCCGAGGCCCACGCAGACCTACAGGTACACCAGATCTCTCACATCAAAACCGCTTCTGTCCTGTCTCCAAGTTTGGGTTTGGCACGTTGTTTTATCTCCTTCTGCTCTAAAAGTTTCAAATAGTACTCAAAAGAGTGGGTGCAAAAAGGCAGCGTGCCTGAACTCCCCATTGGAGAAGTGTCCACCACAGAATTTAGAAATGACACAAATTCGTCACTTAAACACTCTGATCAAGGACCACAGGCACCACGGACTGGACATTTACATGAGCCAAGGGTTGTGCTGAGCTCTACACACAGTCATCTCCTTCAGCCTCTCACATCCACGGGTCGCCATGAGCCTCCTGATGTTAAGTCCTCCGTGCATCCAGCCTGTGCATACTCTGAGCAACTACTGGGCTAGACTCAGGACTGCAGTAGTAACCAGAGTGGGCCTGATGCTCCCCACCCCACTCGGCCTCGGCCTCCCACACGCCCAGGTATCTCACGGAGCTGAAGGGGGACAGACGTCACAGTGCAGTGAGTGTGGAGAAAGAGGAAATCAAGGAGCCTACAAGAGGGGCTCCGACTGAGGTGCAGGAGGGAGGGGAGACCTTACTGAGCAATGGCTAAGCCTAGACATTTGTGGTTATTCACGTAATTGGCGAGGCGGTGCTCATGCTGGGAGTGAAAATCATTCCACGCAGAAGAGACACGATGTTGTTGAACATCACAGGGGCAGGAAAGTGCCAAACAGCCCTTCTGGGGGCCGAAAACAAGGCCACTGCGGCCGGAGCTGAGAGAACAGGGATAGAACCGGGAGAGAGAACGGAAAAGGGGCCGGATCCTGTGGCCAGGTTTGGGGCTTTATCCCAAAGGCAACACGCAGCCATTCAAAGTGGTAGCTGTTGACATTGGTGTGTGTGTGTGTGTGTGTGGCAGGAGGGTGGACAGTGACACTAATGATCAGATTTAAACTGAGATTCAGAGAAAAGAGTGGGTACAAAAAGAGTGGGTGCAAGAAGGCAGGGTGCACTTTTACCCAAAGTCGCTCTAAAGCTGGACTTTGAACCCACTGTGCCCGACTCCAGGTACCATTTTGTGCATCGTTTTGGTGTCTCCTTTGACACACTCCTCTGCCTCGCACAGCAATGAAAGGGAGAACAGTGGTCCTGACGGGGGTGGGGAATGTCTGCCCCATGGGCTATAGAAGGCCCGTGAAATCATTTGGTCTGGCCCTGCCAAGGCATTAAGGGTGAGTTAATTAAATATCTGACCAAATATAGCAGGCTAATTTTTAAGTTGATAATTTTGTTTGGCCCGTGAATGATGTCATAAATATCCAAATGGCCCTTGGCAGGAAAAAGGTTCCCCACCCCTGTGTGACCATGTAGTGAACTGAAGACCTCCATTTAACTGATGCTTCAAAAGGGCACATACTCTCTCAACAACGATAGTAGATAATAAAAGATGAACTGTCATTTATGAAGTGCTTATTACACATTAACCTTCATCATCATCATCATTAAAAAAAAACATTAACGTTTATGGGGTCCTCGCTATGTGCCAGGCACTATCCTAAGCTCTTTGTGTGTATTATCTCACTTAAATTTCACAAGTATTCCATCAAGTAGATTCCATCGTTGTCCTCCCTCACAGAGGAGGAAACTCCGACACAGGAAAGAGAGACAGTAGTCACGTGACGATGCAAACAGATGTACAACTGCAGTGGGGCCAAGGAGGCTGAGGGAAGAGTTCGCAACGCTACGCCCTGGTTTCATGTAGTCGCCACGGAACCTCCACGCGCATTCTGCACACGGGGCAGCAGAAGCAAGGTTTAAGGAGGGAGAGAAAAAATATTTAGCCCTTGGCTGCGGACAACCTACTCAGAGTCGCCCGAGTCATGAATCAATGATTTCACTCTGTGTCATGTCGCATCTGAGCTGCCATTAGCGAATCGTTTAGCTTGGAAGCCTAAGTGGCAATTATGTGCACATTAAGAGTTCCCAAACATGGGTCTCACTCCAGCACCAGCTCACCCTGTTTTTACATGCGAACATTTGCTGCTGCTTATATAACAGAGGCCAGGCATCGAACTGACCGCTCACATGGACATGCCAGGGAGTCCACGCTTCTACTCGAACTTTCCGTCTGTTTGGTGGGATGTAGAGTTTGGCTTAATGACTGTGTTTATTTCTGTTCAAAGCACTGGAAATAAAAGGTCTGTGCAGATGTTTTGAGGACACCATATAGGCTATTCACAAACTCCTGTGGTTGATTCAGCCACTGTAGTAGGTTGGACCAATGACTCACTCTGGATTGGGTTTTGTTGGTTCTTAAAATACTGTTTGGGTCTTGTCCTTAGCAAAGTTGCTGTGTTCATCACAGGCATTGCTGGTTGGGAAGGGGGCCGTAGGGATGGGATTGTGTGAAATATTCTGGGTGACTAAAGTTCATTTCAGTGTTCCCGGTCATTCCCAGACTGCTCTGAACACAAGGAGCCCTGGAATATAAGAGCCTTAAATTGGAGAATCTGGCTCATCCTGTGTTTTCTGAAGGAGAAAGCTGGGTCCCTGAGAGACTGAGTCACAGGACCAAGGTCATGGGCCTGTCAGGGGCACAGATGTGCTTGGATCTCCATCCCCCTGAGAGCCAGCGCCCACAGCCCCCTACTCACTCCACGCTGACTCCTGGGTGGACACCCTTCATTGCTTCCGATGTGACTGTTTCATCTCCTCTCCCTTTTCCATGCCTCGAGTGTCGTGCCACGAGCATCTAACATGCCATGCGTTAGCCCCCCAACAATGGCTTAGCGCCATTGCCAACTGAAGCACCAGTGATGTAACTCTACTGTTTTTTTCTAGGAGTAGAGTTTGGAACAAAAAACATTTAACAGAGGAAGACATAAAAATGTCTAGAAAAGGGATGTGGAAGAGCCTCACCAGCGAAAGAACTGTTACAGGGCATCACCACGTTACGTGTAAGAGAAAACGTGTGCAGAGCTGGTGCCAATAAATGTGACAGACACGGCGCTGGGTATTCCAGCCACAGGGTCCGACAGGATTCCATTCCTTTCTGATGAGTCAGGGCGGATTCAAGAGGATGGGAAGGGAAGGTCAGGCAGGAGGTGCGGGGAGAGTTGGTGAAAGCCATCGGGACGGGTGATCTGCCGTAGGTAAAAGCTCAAACCGGCACTGTCCACCACAATAGCCACTGGCCGCATGGGGCGAAGTGGACATTGTTCAAATGCAAGGGAATCGGGAAACTCAGTTCCTCCATCACAGCAGCCACATTTCAAGCGCTCAGTGGCCCCAGGACGCCAGTGGCTGCTGCACGGCCCACACAGGTGGCCAGCACCCTCATCCCTGCGGATGAGTCCTTCAGAAGCGCTGACATAGATGATGCATCGCGAAGAGAAGGGCGGATGGCTGCGAGGAAGGGGGGCAGAAGGAAAAGCAGAAACAAGGGAGATGGGTTACACGGCGTGACCCAGACAAAGAGCCTGATTTGGGTTTGATCTTAGATGCCAAGCACTCGCTGAATGTTAAAAATGACGGGGCTCTGGGCTGAAACACCCTGTGGTTCCGGCTGGCAGATATTCCTTTGCACAAAGAAAAAAGCGTACCTTCTGCAAAGCTGTGAAACAGGAAAAGACTAGTGGTTTCCAGGGCCTGGGGAGGGGAGAGAAGGGATGGAGGGGTGAAAGGTGGAACACAGGGAGTTTTCAGAGCAGTGAAACGGTTCCATCTGATACAGCAATGGTGAATACATGTCATCATATATTTGTCAAAACCTACAGAATGGACAGTACAAAGTGCATCCTACTCAAAAGCACGGACTTTACAACATGCACCGACATTGGCTCATCAGCTGCAAGGCACGCCCGGCACCTCTGCACAGTGTTACTAGTGGGGGAGCCTGGGGAGGGCAGGAGGAAGTGGGGAGGGGGATATGGGAACTTTCTGTACTTCCTGCTCAGTGTATCTATTAAACCTGAAACTGCTCTATGAAACAGCATCTATGAATTAACTATTTCCCATAGCATATTTGCAAGTGCTCTAAAGCCCCCATTTTCACATAAACAATGAGATGACAATAAAACATTAATTTAGTCTCAGTTGATAATCTAATGTAATTATAGACATACTAGAAGCCCGGTGCACAAAATTTGTGCACTGGGGGGTAGGGGTTCCTCAGCCCAGCCTGCCCCCTATTACAGTCCAGGAGCCCTCAGGGGATGTCCTACTGATGGCTTAGGCCCATGGGGAGCAGGCCTAAGCCGCACTCTGGCTGCAGAGGCTCAGAGCTGGCACCCCGTGTGTGTGTGTGTGTGTGTGTGTGTGTGTGTGTCTGCTGGGTGCCTGCCCCCAGCTGCCCCATGGAGGCTCAGAGCAGGCGCCCCTCTGCATTGATCTCTCAGGCTCCAGGCCATACCTGTGTGCTGTTCTCTCAGGCTTGTGGCCGCACCCAGCCCCTCCTCCTGAGCTGGTTGTGACCATTAGGGAGTCCTGACCTCATTTGCATATTACTTCTTTTTTATATATATATAGATATCTGTCCTATAAAAGAGGCAAAACAACAGGGCCTCTTCTCCAGGTACCCACTGCGCAGTGCCAGGCACTCCACTTGGTGAGCTGAGGGCCAGCTGGATTTCAGCCCACACCTGTCCCCTCCCTCCCGCAGGCATCTTTGTGCCGTGCACAAACCGCACAACTGTGGCTCTACTGGGGCCCGTCCATTACCATTGTGGGGCTTCCAGTAGGCACTGGCGTCCTTATGTGGCTGGGGACAAAGGATAACCATCTCTGTCGGGTGCCAACAACAGGCTGGAGAGTCACTGAGATCAGTCAACTCTTCGACATCAATCTTAGCAAATTTTTTTGTATACGTCTCCCCGGGCAAAGGCAACAAAAGCAAAAATAAACAAATGGGACTGTATTAAAGTAAAAAGGTTTTGCACAGTGAAGGAAACAAAATTAAAAGACAATATACTGAAAGGGAGAACATATTTACAAATGATGTATTTGGTAAGGGGTTAATATCCAAAAATCTATCAAGAACTCAAACAACTCAAAATCAAAACAGCAAATAGTTCAATAGAAAAATGGGCAGAGGACCAAACAGACATTTTTCCAGAGAGGATATACAGATGGCCAACATATGAAATGTAAATCAAAACCACAATGAAATATCATCTCACACCTCAATGGCTGCTATCGAAAAGTCAATAAATAACAAGTGTTGGTGACAATGTGAAGATAGGGCAACCCTTACCTGCTGTTGATGGGGTTGTAAATCGGCACAGCCACTATGGAAAAAAGTATAGAGGTTCCTCAAAAAATTAAAAGTAGAACTACCATGTGACTCAGCATTTCTACTTCTGGGCATTTATCCAAAGAAAACATAAATACTAATTTAACAAGGCATATGCACCCCTGTGTCCATTCAGTATTATTTGTAATAGTCAAGATATGGAAGCAACCTAGGTATCCATGATCGATGAATGGATAAAGAAGTATATATATATATATATATATACAATGGAATATTATTCGGCAATAAAAATAAATGAAGTCTTAGCATTTGTGACAACATGGATGGGTCTAGACCAGGGATGGGCAAACTTTTTGACTCGAGGGCCACAATGGGTTCTTAAACTGGACCGGAGGGCCGGAACAAAAGCATGGATGGAGTGTTTGTGTGAACTAATATAAATTCAAAGTAAACATCATTACATAACAGGGTACAGTCTTTTTTTTTTTTTTTTAGTTTTATTCATTTCAAACGGGCCAGATCCGGCCCGCGGGCCGTAGTTTGCCCACGGCTGGTCTAGACGGTATTATGCTAAGTGAAATAAGTCAGACAGAGAAAGACAAATACCATATGATTTCATTTTTATGTGGAATCTCAAGAAACAAAACAAATGAACAAACAAAACAGAAACAGACTCAAAACAGAGCTTTGGCTGATGTGGCTCAGTTGGTTGCGCATCCTCCCATGCACTGAAGCATTGCGGGTTAGATTTCTGGTCAGGGCACATACCTTGTGGGCCCCATTCCCAGTAGGGGGCGTGCAGGAGATAGCCCATCCATGTTACTGTCTCATTGACATTTCTCTCTCTCTCTTCCTCTCCCTCTAAAAAAATAAATAAATAAAAATCAATAAAATCATATTTAAAACAAACCAACAACCCCTCCCCCAGGAAAAATCAGAAGCAGAAACAAAAAACAAACTGATTGTTGCCTGTAGGGAGGGGGTTGCAAAGGTGAAGGCGACTAAGAGGTACAAACTTCCAGTTATAAAATAAGGAGTCACAGAGATATAACGTACAGCAGAGGGAATGCAGTCAGTAATTCATAACAACCTTGCATGGTGACAGATGGCTACTAGACTCACAGGTATCACATTGTAAGGTGTATAAATGTAGAATCACTGTGTTGCATACCTGAAACTAATATAATATTGTTGTCAACTAAATAGATTTCAATAAAACAAACAAAAGACAAGACAGACTTCCGGAGCCCACCCTAGGCCAAGTGATCGGTGACCCATGCCTTTAGGATGGGGGCCTGGGAGTCTGCATTTCAATCAGCTTCCTAAGTGATTCTGTATGGGCACTGCAGTTTGGGGGTATTGACATAGATTGGCGGTTCTCGAACTCCAGCACGCACCCCGACCACCTGGAGGGCTCCTGTGCACACAGCTTGTGGGCCCGCCTCCGCAGCAGCCGATTCAGTATCTGGCGTGGGGCCTGAGAAGTTATTGTTAACAAGCTCCCTGGTGCTGCTGCTGGCTTTAGGGCCACACGTTGAGAACCACTGTTGTAGAGAGAAAATCTCTCCTCACCCAGCAATGTTTAGAGAAGCCAAGAAAGTGTAAAATTCCACTTACCATTCATCCACAGGATTGAACTAGCTTCTACCACCCTGTTCCTCAGATGACTAACGCCGTGACCTTCTGCTCACCTCGTTAAATAACATGGCCTTGTGAACAGCGATATGAAAAGGGATCTCACCTGGCCAGCCCTGATCTGGTACACTGTCCTGGTTCCCACTGTTTATATGATCATCAGTCCCGTCCTTTCCTCCTGTTTGGGGGGTGACCTGAGAAACCATTCAGCCTTGTGTTGCCTTGAGCTCAAAAATCGAAAATCAGCCCCTTTCTTCACTTGCCACAAAGAGATACCCTGCAAAAAAAAAATGTGTACAAAGAAAGAGAAACCTGAAAATATTCTGAACTTCAGAAAGTGTTATTTTGGGGAGCTTTCTGGGACAGGATGTGCCCATCATTAGCTAAAGGAAGCCCAGCTTCTGATAAGCATTATTTTGCCTCACGCAGATCAAAGAGAGCCATTTATTGAAGGAAGGGATGGAAGTATTTGGGGAGGCCCTCCTGCAGACTCCCAGTAAACAGGATAAGCCCTATCAATGAGTGCGTACAGGGCCAGGCCACCGTCCCCACGAACAATGGAGCAGCAAGAACAGTGGATGGCAAGGAAAGAGCCTGGTCCTGACAAGACTGTCCTGCCAAGAGAATGGCGGTAAACAGGATTAGTTGTAATGAGATTATCAACTCCACTCGGAAGGTCAGCCTGCAGAGCTCAGTGCTGCATAAAGAGAAGGCACAGCAGTGTGTAGGGGAGAGGATTACAAAGCAGGGCCAAGGGCTTTCCCTCCCTCTCCCTCGGGCCCAGGGATGCCCTCTCTCCCGGGCTGGAAACGTAGTCACTGTAATTGCAAATACTGCTTTGCAGGAGCAGAAGAACTAGCAGCGAAAGCACTGGCATAGAGGTCTCAGGGATGCTGGCAATGTCCGGAGACACCAGGGTTGTCACACCTGGGGAGGAAGCGGCTCCTTGCATCCGGGGCAGAGGTAGGGGCTGCTGCCCGGCATTCTGCCTGTGCCCAGGACAGCCCCCTGCAATACCCTTTCTCTCTCTCTCTCTCTCTCTCTCTCTCTCTCTCTCTCTCTCTCTCTCTCTCTCTCTCTTCCTTCCTACCTTCCTTCCTTCCTTCCTTCCTTCTTTTTATTTCATGGAAATTTCTTCGCACAAATTTATAGGTTACATTTAATGATTCCTTTTTGGGTTCTGATTATAAAAGGCATATAAGCTCATTACAGAACATTTGGGGGAAAACTGGAAAGTGCAGAAGGATTAAACGTGTAATTACCATATCCTGTGTAACATTACTGCCAATATTTGGGTATTTTTCTTTCAAGATTTATGAAGATGAATTTAAGTTGGGATCATGCTGTTCATAAAATTCTACTTGATGTTTTTTAAAAATATTTTTATTACCCTTGATGCTATCTCATATGAATGCAGCTGTGCCATTAAATAGGCTTTGAAAACACAAGCTTAACAATTGCTTAATATTTCATCTTGGAATTTACTGTATCAGTTATCTGTTGTTGCATAACAAATTACCCCAGAATTTAAGACAAGTATCTACCATGTCACAGAGTTTCTGAGTACCAGGAATTCAGGAGGACCCGTGGCCGTGGGGGCCCCACACGCCATGGACTGCAGCTGGAACACAAGCTAAGCTGGCCAGATGCTGGACTCACTGGACTTAACCATGGAGCGGGGGCTCTGGGCAGTGGCTGGAATTCTAGACCCTGCTGAGGACAAGACTTGGCTTTTTCCACGGAGGGATGGGTGGAAGGGAACCCCCACGTCAGGAGTCCTTTCCCACAAGTATGGAGTAGCAGCATGGCTCTCCCTCAATGTCGGAATGCCTGAAGTTGATCTAATTTCCTTCCAGCGAATTGTCCTGCCCCGTACGGGGAAGATGCGGAGGCAGGCGGCTGATGAAGACTGAAGAGATAAACAACAGGTATGGTGAGAAGGATGCCTGAGGTCTGGACTCCCACGGGTAATACCATGCCCAGGACAGTCATTTTCCAGCTGGGACCCACGGAAGCCCCAGGGTCGCTCAGGCACCAGGCATGTAGATCCACCGCAGTGGCTCCAGGAGCAGGGGCAGGGCATGCAATGCTGGCTCTGCCCACAGACCACCAGCTCGCCCCCTCTCTGGTCCCTAAGCTTCACCGGACCTACAGCCAGGAGAGGATGAGTGCCTCCAGTGATGCACTTCCGTGAAATGGGCCACAGAAAACACAGTGGGTCGGGGCCATGGGCTTTTGTAAATCCAAGACCTTTCTGTTCTCCTGTCTTAACGATAAGCCAGGAGGGAGGGGGGTAAGAGATCAACCGAAGGACTTGTATGCATGCATATAAGCATAACCAATGGACATAAGTCACTGGGGGGTAGGGGAGGCTAGGGGATTGTCAAGGGCGGGTAAAAAAAAAAGGACACATATGTAATACCCTTTGTAATACTTTAAGCAATAAAACAATAATTAAAAAAAAAAAAAACTTCTACACCATTGCTTAAAAAAAAAGATAAGCCAGTGGCCACGCCCAAGTCTCCAGGAAACACAGTTTGCAAACCACTGCCTCCAGGTCCGTGAGCTAAGGTAAGCAGTTTGGGTAAAGTGGCCGCAAATCTGGCTCTCAGTGTCCTGGTGCCACCACGGAGTCTCCAGCCCCGGGACAGAACCCGAGGGGAATAAGAGCGCTCTCAGAGATGGAGACCTCAGAGTGCAGGCAGGAGCAGGATCTGAAGGTCGGAGGGTGGAGAGGGACCTGAGGCACAGCTCAGGGTCATGTCAGGCCAGAGGGCTTGTGCCCCAGGTGGTCTCTGAAGCTGTGGGTGCGGATGAAATCGGAGTGAGAAGAGGGCTGAGCATGGGAAATGGCAACCGATTCCACAATGTCTTGTCTTTTCACTTCAGTTTTGGGGGGAAGCTTATGTTCTCAATTCTATTGCGGGTTCCTTGGTGTCTGGGGCAGCTCTAGACACTTAACATTTTTTTATTTATCATCTTAATGTTCGGACAGAGTAGATGCTAGAATTCAGTGTAGTAAGTAAATTAATTTACTTACTACAAGTTTAAATTAAACTTGTTTTCTCAATCATTAAATTTTAGGGAAGAGCCTTCTTTTGGCCCCCATTCCCTTCAGTTTTGGCGATTTGAGTTCTGCCTTCATCACAAGCCTGAAATGTCTCTTTAGCAAACTGTCTGACTTCAGCCTTGTCAAATCCATTGGCTTATGCTCCAGTCTCCTGTAAACTCTGCAGCATTCAGCATTCAGCACTGTGACACCACCTTCGCTTACCAGCTGCCTCCCCTGGTTTTCATATCACTGTTTTCTTGTTTTGATTTCATTTTTTCATCCTCACCTGAGGATATGTTTTCATTAATTTTAGAGAGAGAAAGGGAAAGGCGGGGGGGTGGGGGGGGAAGAAACATCGATGTGAGAGAGTAACATGGATCAGTTGCCTCCTGTACCCACCTGATCAGGGGTCGAACCTGTAACTTAGGTATGTGCTCTGACTGGGAATTGAACATGCAACCTTTTGGTGTATGGGACAATGCACCAACTGACTGAGCCACCCAGCCAGGGCTCTCCTCTCCTTTTTTATACTTTTCCTTGACAATTTCATCCATGCTCTCGGCTATGGCTTCTGTCTTTCCTGATCATTTTAGGCCTGATCATTGCTGGCCCTCTGGAATTGAGAGAAGGGGCGCATGCACCTTTTTAAAAAGCTGCCAGCAACTTTGTTGGATGCTGGAAACCAACACTGGCCTGACGGAGTGGACAAGGATGGAGGCAGAGAGGGAACACAGCAGGAAGGTTGACATCGGGGGGTGGGGGCAGTCAACCAGAACACAAACTTGAAGAACTGGAGTAGAAATAGGAAGTGTAAGAGATGTGAGGTACAGGCAGGTCTGATGTCGGTTCGAGATTTCTCTCTTGGACGCTGAGTTCTGATCATGGCACTGCTCTTCTCTGTGTTAGTGTCCTCCTTCTAAAATCAGGAACGGCAGGTACGTACTGGCTTCCAGATCACATGCCCACGAGGCTTTGCTGTATCACTCTACTGGGCCCTCCCTGCTGCTTCCTCCACGCTCACCTGGCATCTAGGGTCTACATTTGGCTGGCTTCTTTTCATTTCCTTTTTCACTTTGCTGGGTGATCTTATCCACTCCCATGGCTCGAGATACTATTTTTAGGTTGAAACTCCCAGATATACATCTCCAGCCTGTACTCGAGACCTGTATTCCTATTGTTTCCATAAAAACCTGAGCATCAACGTGCCCCACGCTGAAGCCATTCTCCTCCTCCAAGCTGGCTCTGTTCCTCTGCCTGTTGTTTTTTCCCCTAATCATGATACAAACAGCTGCCTGGTCATCCAAGCCAGAAACTGGGGAGTCATCTTGGACTCATCTTCCTCCATCTGTAAGTCAATTTTGCCTCTTAACCATTTGTTCATTTGGTCACACTTTTCCTTCTCCCCTGCTGATTTCTTGGTTATGCCCCATCATCTCTCACCTGCCTACCTCAGCAGCTTCCTAACCAGTCACTAGTGTCCAGCTTTACAAGCCCCCAATCCATCCTCCATGCCACGCGATACTCTTCAAAGTGGGAAGCTGATGATCCTACTCCATGGTTTGATGACTTCTCATTGCCTAGCCCCAGACAGAATTTAGACACAATCCCTAACACACATCTCCTTCCTGGCTCGACCTCTTCCTTTTAGGCTTATTTACAGTCATTTTCCAAGTAGTGCTTCAGGCTCCATCCGCACCCAGTGGCAATCTCCTGAACAGCATGCTTTCCTGACCCCCTCCCCTGCCTTGGCATGGCTGCCCACAAGCTGGAATGCCCATTCTTTTCCTTTTTAACATTGTTTAACCACATATTGTTTATCAGGGATTTTAAAGGTAACCAATTCTATTTTTTCAATTACAGTTGACACTCAATAATATATTAACTTCGGGAGTTTTTTGGATATGTCTCCTCAGGCAAGGGAAACAAAATAAAAAAATAAACAAATGGGACCATATCAAACTAAAAAAAAATTTTGCACAGCAAAGGAAACCATGAACAAAATGAAATGGAAGAAGATATTCACCAATATACATTCAATAGGGATTAAAATCAAAACATATAAAGAACTCATACAACTTAACGCCAAAAAACCAAATAATCTGATTTTTAAAAACGGGCAGAAGACTTGAATAGACAATTCTTCAAAGAGGACCTACAGATGGCGAATAGACATATGAAATGATGCTTAAAGTATTAATCATGAGAGAAATGCAAATCAAAACCACAATGAGCTATCACCTCACATCTGTCAGAATGCTATCATCAACAAATTAACAAACAAGTGCTGGCAAGGATGTGGAGAAAAGGGAACCCTCGTGCACTGCTGGTGGGAATGCAGACTGGTGCAGCCACTGTGAAGCACAGTAAGGAGTTTCCTCAAAAAATTAAAAATAGGACCATCATATGACCCGACTAGCTCACTTCTGGGTATTTACCCAAAAAAATCCAAAATACTAATTCAAAAATAGGTATGCATCTTTATGTTCATTGCAGCATCATTTGCAATAGCCAAGCTATGGAAATAACCTAAATGAAATGCCCTTTCCCTTTATGCTGATAGAGGCCAGCTCATCCTTGAAAACTCAGTTCTTGCTTCAGCTTCTCTTTGAAGCCTTCTCTGACATTTTCTAGATCTTTCCACTTCCTCATCCCTTGTACACACCTGTAACCTAGCACTTGGTGGACTGGATTCTAACTCCTTGCTTAGGTTTGTAACTATTCCATAAAATCTGAGCTCCTGGAGGGCAGGGCCTTGTCTCAGGGTCTCTCCCTGCAGCTCGCACAGTGCTTCTAAACTCTGCTCTCCAGAGTTCCCACCCCACAACTTACTAAAAGGTCTTCCTGACACAAGAACTGGTAGTCAGATGTATTTGAGGAAAGCAGCATGTTGACAATACACAGGAACTCAGTGAAATCTTTCAGCAGAAAGATCTAGTTTAACTCCTTCTCTCCAGACCCAGGGCAGTGGGAAGCCTATGCAGAACCTTCTAGTACATGTGCCAGAGGCCAAGATGGAGACGTGCCCAGTGACCAGGGAGCAGAGAAGGATTGGCTCAGGCTCAGGGCGGCAGCATTTCTAGAGGAAGTGACCTCCACCCCTCCCAGTAGAATAGTCAGCAATTTTTTAAAAATTTTTTTTATTGATTTGAGAGAGAGAGAAACATCGATGAAAGAGAAACATAAGATTTGCTGCCTCCTGCATGCTCCCAACTGGGGATCAAGCCCACAACCTGGGCATATGCCCTGACCAGGAATCGAACCTATGACCTCTTGGTTCATGGGTCGATGATCAACCACTGACCGGTCACAGTCAGCAATTTAATCCCCAGGAGGGAAATGTTGGTGCCCCAATACTTCCAGAGACTGAACTTCAGGGTTGGATGTGATCATCAGGAGAGTTTAAAGAAAGTCAAAGTCTTCCAGGATGTTCTCGTCTCATATTCATTCCTGTGGTCAGACTCAGCTTTGAACTGGCCTGCCGCGGGCTGAATCACATCCCCAAACGCAGCGCACTTAACGCCTTGCATCTACTATCCTATTGTTGCTATTTTCCTGTGCATGGCCTAGTGGTCTCCAGTCACAATACTTTAGGCTTCCGAAGGCAGGCAGGGGTTCTCCCATAGACTGCAAGCCCCAAGCACACAGGGCACCAGAGGAATGTTTATTGAATGCAGGAAACACAAGGATAATTTAATATTTCCTATTTGCATTGAGGCAGATGTGATGACGCAGAGCCTGAGCTCAGGTACGTCGAACCCCTGGGGGCATGTTTTGCAAAGGCTGAGGCTGAGGGGAGCAGACCCTTTCCTTCACCTCTGCCCAGAAGGAAGTGAACTCACTAGTTCCTATTTAACTCCCAGACGTGCGGATGGGAGGAAGGGCCCTGGTGGCATCTCCGACTTGGCTATCCAGCACACTGCCCCAAAGAAGGCCAATTGTTTTAAAGACATCAACTGTATTTCCAGTTTTGCGTGGAGGCAGTGCCCTACGGGGGGTTAGGGTAAGCACTGTGCCCCGTGTCTGGATTGGAATCCTGGCTTCATCACTTGCTGCCTCTATGACTTTGAAAAACAGGGGTGATTATCATAGTACCTACCTCCTAGGACTCTCATGAGGACTACCTGATTTACTGTGCATGTGGGATTTAGAAGAGTGCTTGGCATGTAGCAAGTGCTATGTGTGTTTATAAAATCAATCGATTAATATTAGTCTCTAGGTTGGGCCAGATCCAAGATGATACAAAGGATCGTGGCCAGAGAGTGCAAATTACCAGTAGTGCCAGCACTTACTGGGCAAAAGTAGGGATAAGAGTCATTTCTTCTGCTGTTTAATTTCATCCCCGACAACCTACAAAGTGGGCATCATTTTCATGTTCTTAGAGGAACCAGGCTCAGAGGCGGGCATGCACAATGCTGTGCAGCTGAGTTAGGGGATGGATCCAGCCCTCAAATTCATGCCTGTTTCACTCACAAACCCCATTTTTTCTCATCCAGTGATACTTTCTCTCAGGGGGGTGTTTGTGTTACAGGCAACCCAACACTTCTATGACTCTCTGGTCAGGAAGCAGTTCATAAGCCTCTTTAAAAAACAAACAAAAAAACCATTTTTATTGATTTCAGAGAGGAAGGGAGAGGGAGAGATGGAATCATCAATGATGAGCCTCTTAAATCACATAATTCATGTTGCTTCCCACCTATATGTTTAAAAGTCATTAGTTCTTTTATTAGAAAAGTTAAACTTGGTCCAGCTCACATGGCTCAGTGGTTGAATGTCAGCCTAAGAACCTGGAGGTCAGTTTGATTCCCGATCAGGGCACATGTCTGGGTTGTGGGCTCGATCCCCAGTGTGGGGCGTGCAGGAGGCAGTCAATGAATGATTCTCTCTCATCATTGATGATTCTATCTCTCTCTCCCTCTCCCTTCTTCTCTGAAATCAATAAAAATATATATTTTTTAAAAAAGAAAAGTTACACTTGCACATGATCCCTTTGTTTCACACACTACAATAAAAAGCAAGCCTGTCTCGCCTTCACATTCTCCATTCCCCAAATCTCGGGCAACATTTCAAAAACAAATGCAGAGACCGTTTTATTTATTTTATTGTTTATTGCGATGAGCTCTACCACTACCTCCCATGTGGATGTTTCTTCCAGAAATGATCCCTGCATTTATAAACATTTTAAATATATACAAATGAGATGGTGCTTTCCTCGTGTTACAGGCTTCCTCGCTTACACCCCAACGTACAGGTGAGGAAGAGGAGGCCCCGGCGTGACTCAGCAGCTCGCACAGCTCCCCTGCGTGTTGGCCTGGGCTTCTGTCTGAAGCACGTGGTTGAGTTTCTATTCAGTATTATTGCTGAGGTCTTATTGTGAGGAACATGCTCTTTGGGATTGCTGCTTATCTCTAACTTAAAAAGAAACTTGTTTTTTTTTAGTTTGCTTTTTCAACCTTCAGCTTCCATGACCTTTAAAAAAAAGTAAGTACAAGCTGAACTGATCTAAAAGGGAGCCTGTTTGCAACGTGATCTGGGACCTGGATCGCGACCAGCTCAACTTTGGTGTAAGGTTCTCCAAACACATTTTTCCAAGTGGCAATTGGTTGATTTCCACTGACACACTCCAGTGGTAAAATGGTAGTCTGGTACGTCAGGAGGGGAGCTAGAGAGCTAATGGATTTTTTTAGACTTTGAAACGTAGGCACCATTTATTATCCTTGTATTTAGCCAAATGCATATTTAAGGTTAGAACTGCTGAAGACAACATTCTAATAGTGTATAGTTTTTATTGAGATTGATATTTGATGGACCAGACAATCTTTAACATCACTTTTTGCTTTAAAATGCATGATTCTCTATAAAAAGAAAGTCATTTGCTCACTAAACCTGGAAAACCTGGTGAATTGTTTTTTGTTTGTTTCCAAGAGTGTAGTGCACACATAAAAAAATACGCATTGTATTACACATTATTTCCCAATGCCGTAACTCCCTTTACCAATGCAGACACAGTCTTTGTAGACCTGGTCTTTCTGTATGAGATTATCATAGAAAAGCACAGAAGAAACGATGGTCCCTCCCGAATGTAAATGGTAGAATGCCGTGATTTAAATTGTGAAGTTAGGGCTAATCTCTTAGGCTTTGAAAATCGCTCCCTCTCATGTTCTCTAACCCCCTTTCCTCTGTTATCTGAGGAGGGAGAGTGAGATAGGTAGATATGACTTTTAAAGTCCCAATGCAATGCCTATGACTAATGAGACATTAATGGTAGTGCTTAGTGCACCTTGAGGAGATCTCAAAGCAGAGTCTGTTCCTTTCATTCTATTAACTTACTCCCCAGGGTCCCACCCTAGCAAGCACAGCTCCTTCTCATTGGCTGTCCTCCGCAGTCCAATCCAGCTGTGACATTTTAGTCCTTCAAGAGTGGCATTCAAGTCCCTGTGAACCCTTGGCCATGCCTCCTCTCTCTCCCAGCCCCAGTCAAGGTTAACCAACACCTTCCCTCTCCCTGCAGGGTCTGCAGCTGCTCCCGCCTCCTGGCTGCCTCGCATCACTCCATAATCCGCAGCCTCCGTGGAGTCTCTCCCGCCCGCCACACGGTGCCGGCTCTGAGTCACGGCCACTCTGACCGCTCTTAGTCATGGCTTCTGTGACCATCTGCTGCTTTGTCCCCAATGTCCACTTCTTCTAGTGCCTTCACCTCCACAGGCATACTTGCCTCCCTTTGCCAATACTTACAACAGCCACACCGTCCCTGTCACCCCCAGGCCGTCTGTTATCTCTAGGACGTGTCAACCGATGACCTTGCTCCCCCAGAAGAGCAATGTCTGGAGACAGTTTTTGGTTGTCATATCTGGGGAGGGGAGAGCTGTAGGTCCCTAGTGAGTAGAAGCAGGGGTGCGGCTGACCATCTACCTGGACAGACAGCCCCTCAGAACAAAGGAGTCTCTAGCCCTAAATGTCAGCAGAACCCAGGCTGAGCCTCCTGCCCTGGAGACAGTGGAGGCCTTGATTCTCTTATTGCACTTTTGGCAGAAAGACAACAACAAAACAAAACACAATCTGTCCTCCAGGCACATACCTGGAGCCTGCTGTTCTCTTCCTCGCATCTCAGCTCAGGATCTTGTGGACCCAGCCTTTCCATCGGGTCTGGGTCCCTCTCCTCCCGGGGCCGGGCCTGGGACAGGGGGCTCCACCTGGGGAGAGAACCATTTCAGACCAGCGGTTTTCAGCGCTGGCCGCACATCAAATTCAGGTCATTTCAAAGACTTAGAATATTTAGAAAACACATACTCAGGATTCAAATTAAACTGGTCTGGGGTGGCGTCTGAGTGCTATTTTTTAGAACACCCCCCCACCCCACCTCCCCCGATAATAACACTGTGCAGCAAGAGCTAGTGCCCGCGGGACTGGCAGCCTGTGGAATGCACAGAGCAGACCTGCCCAGAGAGCCGTAGGAAGTTACGCCTGGACCCGTTAGCACAAGGGGAGGAGAAAAGTCTTAAAACTGTGGTCAGCCTGGGTCAGCGGGCAAATTCGGATTCTTGGAGGGTCGTTGTTCAGAGTCTTTCTATATCTCAAACTGGGGCTTACACTAATTTTAAATATTTATCAAAAACCAGGAAAGGAGGGTAAAAGCTATCTTCATAATTAAGCAGTCTCTGCTAGCTATTCATGAGTCATGGGGAACAATGTTTTTATCTTCTTGCAGGAAGATAAAGTCACCCTGAACTAAAGCTTTGAGAGGAATCATAGTTTATGAAAATAATGGGTGGCATCATAAATCACAAACGTTGTCTCTATGATATATGACCACTCTAATTCTGTACATTTCCTCCCTGTTTCAATACAATGGAGTCTTTATAATACAAATTAATCTGGCATTAACCTCGGAGTCCTTAGTCCGCTTTCCCTAATGAAACTGAAAATAGTAGGCCAGTCAGAGAAAGATAAGTATCACATGATCTCACTTATATGTGGAATCTAATGAACAAAATAAACTGATGAATAAAATAGAACCAGAGACCAAGAAGCATGAAACAGACTGTTGAATCTCAGAGGGAAGGTGGGGGCGGGGGGCAGGGAGGGGAGTGATTAACCAGGGAACTTATATGCATAGATGAGTAACCTTTGGACACAGACAATAGAGTGGTGAAGGCCTGGGGGGGGGGCGGGTGTAAGGTGGAGAGTGTCAATGGGATAAAAACAAACAAACAAACAAACAGAGGCATCTGTAACACTTTCAACAATAAATTTTTAAAAAAGAAATGAAAATAAAAATACTTCTCAATGCTTAGGAATCTTATTAAATAATATGTAACTTAAGTAAATCATATCTAATTTCTATTTCTTTTTTATTATTATTATTATTATTCCGAAGCCACACACTCAGCATTCTATAATGAAGTAAACATTGGATGTGTAGCTTATGCTATGGGACCGTTTTAGCAAGTCACTGCACCTCTCCCGACTGCTTCCGTGTCAGGATATGATGGTGCCACCAGGTGACATGTAAAATGATTCTCAAATTCAAATTAGCAAGAAGGCAGATTACCAGTCTGGCAACCCTAAAGAATAGCGAAGTGCCTGGTTTATTGCCTTGGCAGTTAGTGTGGAAACATGCCATATATCAATCAACAAAAATGTCCTCTCTTAACAAACAAAAAAAAAGTGTGGGGTGTTGCTATGGATACTTCAAAGAAATAGTACTATATCTCCATGGTTTTACTATCAATAAGGTTGGAGAGATACAGTTACATCAGATAAGAACATCCAGATGTGCCAACTGGTATTTCATTAAGTCAGTAAATGTTTATTGGGAACCTATTGCATGAGTTAGCTGCTCACCTAATGAGTATCACAGATATAGTGCTGATATGTTTGGGGGAAAGCTGTCACTTTTCTCCATTCGTATAAACCAGTGATGGTGAACCTTTTGAGCTCGGCGTGTCAGCATTTTGAAAAACCCTAACTTAACTCTGGTGTCGTGTCACATATAGAAATTTTTTTGATATTTTCAACCATAGTAAAACAAAGACTTATATTTTTGATATTTATTTTATATATTTAAATGCCATTTAACAAAGAAAAATCAACCAAAAAAACGAGTTCGCATGTCACCTCTGACACGCGTGTCATAGGTTCGCCATCACTGGTATAAACTATAGTAATACACTGCATTCACTCTTCAGTGAGTAGCATAGTGTTATCCACTATCTCAAGTAGCTTTCATGGACCTAACTTACTGCTATGGAAAGAGCACGGGTTTATCTTATTCTTGGGTAATTCTGCAAGTCCCTTCCCTGTCACCTGCTCCTCCAGCTGAGATCACCACCTCTGTTGTGTCCCACAGGCTGTTTCTAAGCTGAGAGCTAGTAGTCATCAATAATTTGATAGCAAATTTAATTAAATGTGCATTGATTGAGAGCTGTGTAGGAGATGTGCATTGTGAGCATTTTGTTAAATGCTGGCTATCTGGAGCGTAAACATCATTTGTACCCTGCCTGTGTAGTTTATAGTCAAGCAGGGAAATAATTCAATTATGATACACATGATAGATATGCAGTGATAAGGCCTGTTCAATGTTCAGGGGTAGCTCATTCATTCATTTATTCATTTAACAAATATGTATCTAGTGCCTATTTCCCCCAGCCACCATCCAAGTGGGTACTATACACTGGGGAGAAAAAAAAAAAAACAGACACGGTCTCTAACCTTATGGAGCCTGCAGATGAATGGAAGAATAGGTAAGTGGATGAGCAAACAGCAAAAACAGTATGTAATTTCCCAAAACGCCAAGTCCCGTAAAGGAACAAGCAAGGCACAGAGATAATGCGAGGGGTGGACCTACGTTCTCAGCATCTCAGCTGAGACCTGAAGAACAGAAGAGCCCATCATGCAAAGAGCAGAGGTGAGGGTCCCAGGTCAGGGGCACGGCACAGCGAAGGCTGGGAGGCAGGAGTGGGGGTGGCGTGCCTGGGGACCTGACCTGGGTGCTGTGGTTAAAGCGGTGAGCAGCGGGAGTGAGTCTGGAGGGAGGTCAGCCACGGCTTTGTGGATCAGATAGAGAATTTCTTTAAAACCCAATGAGAAGCTGTTGAAGGATATTACATTGGGGGAGGACAAGCATCTAAGTTTTAGACATTTACTCTGGGCACTAAACAGAGACCGCATGGGAGTGGAACATTTGTGGTGATGGGGAGACCATCTGGGAGGTTGAGGTGACGTGGGCTGGGCTGGTGGCAGTGGGCAGGCAAAAAACTATGGCTAGATGTGAGGAGGGAGGGAAAGAAAAGACCCATATGAAGGGGTCAAGGAGGCTACTGCACACACAAACATGGATCTTGGGGAAGCGTACAGGGTGGGGACAGCGATGAACATGCTTTGACAACTGCAGGGCGTCAAAGGGTCAGAGAAGATTAAGTCACTCATGGAATTAAAAAGAGGGAGCCCTGTCCCCAGTCACTGCAACCTTTGCAGGAGCTGAACAATGTGCTCTGTTCAGGTTCCGTAAACATTTTCGTGTCACCAGTGCATATAAAGCACCTGCTGTGGGTGAATGGGCCCGAGGACACCTTGACCCAAAGGGGAGGTAGAGGGCAGATTTCCTGGAGGCAAAGGGAACACACGCTTCAGGCTCCTTCACCAGCACGACACCTACAAGGCCCTGGATACGGTCTTGTATTTGTAGGTTAGGCTTTTTCTTTTTCTCTGGAGAGCCTCCAAGTTCCTAAAGTTCAGGCCCCACAACATCGGGCTCTGCCCCTGGTGGGGAGCTTCAGGAGCAGAACATACCATCAGAACAGAACATACTATCAGGAACCACCAATGCCCTGGCAATGCGGTGGCCAACGGGGCCTTTAGATTAGATTACCTCTGTGCTGGGTTGACTAGAAGTTGTGGGCAAACATATACTTTGCAGAAAAGCTTTCTAAGTTCAAGCCTATCCCCTGACCTATTCGCATATGCCCCAACCAGGAAGTTGGCGATAGCACGGTGAGGGGGAAGGGCAAGGCCTGGGTCAGGGCTGGGAAGGGGACGAGCCATGGGCATCACTCCGGCCATGAGAACACCCTGTGGGTAGTCGACAGAATGGACTCACCAGGCAACCGAGAGCTCATTTAGTTCGCCGAATCCAAAACGTTTGAAGAAGAGGAGAAAGGGTAAAAACGGTCAGGCAGGCTGGCTGCATAATCCACAGGGCCCAGTGCTCAGTGAAAGCGCGGTGGGCCTGCTGTTCAAGAGTATTAACCATTTCAAGATAATGGCCGCAGAGCATGAACCCAACAGCCGGCACCGTTTGGAGCAGGGCCCCGATGTGGTGCCACAGGTCACCACCCACGAAGTCAGCCCTGGGAACAGAAGGAACTTTGGCGCAGGGTTCTCACATTTATTGGGCATGTTCTATGTTCCAGACACAGGCAAGATGTTCACAATTCATTTTGCCTTCAGAACTACTTTGTGAGAGAAATATTATTATCGGCACTTCACAGCTGAGCAATTAGGTCTTAAAGGGATTGCTTGCACACACACGCACAGGTTGTACATTGGTGTCCAGAAGGGACCAGAAGTCACTGCCCAAGCATTGGTCAGAACCAGAAACACGGGGGCTGTGTGATAGGCTCACTTAACAAAGATGTCAAAATGGCTTGATGAGTCCTGTGAACCACAATTGAGGCAGTAAATAGGAAACCGAACCCCCCCTGGTCCTTTTCCACTTTCCTGAACCCTTCTGCTCTGAACTCGTGCGAAGAGGTTGTCATCCCAGTGAAAGCTTCTAGACTTTCGGTTTTAGTATTTAGCTGCTCTGGCTGGCATAGGGTTAAATGACTACTGCTTTATTTGCAACTTATTTATATTAAAAGTGAAAGGTCAAATTCACACAGGGTGAAATAAAGGGCTCATTATAAACATGCAAACAAACGCAAGTGTTCCCTGCCAAAAATATCCAAACAAACCAAACCAGAAACAAGAAATATCTCCTTGGCTCAAATGGTGCCGTTCTTCCACAGAGATGAAAGGAAATCCTGAAATTCAAGACCAAACTCAAGAAAGTACAAATTTTATGTTGCTCCTTAGTGGACACCAGGTTAAGGGAGAATTGATACACTGGCTAATTGAAGCACTGTGGACACCCACATTACAAGCTGAGGCCAAAAGATCTATTAAGGCATTGGAATTTTCTAGCATTTTCTAGCAGTCTCCAAACTGTCCTGTCTTCACTCATGCTTTTTTTTTTTTTTTTTTTTTTTTTGCACACACTATAAAGCATAGGTAAAATTCCTTTTATTGAAAGAAAGATTCCTTTATTTACCTGAGTTCAAACATATAGACAACATGCGTATACATGAACTTCACACAGAGGTGCTCTTAGCCTTGCTTTAGCATGGAGAGTAATGGGAGGACCGAGATGGCAGATGTATGATTTTTAAAGTGCATGTGGATCTGACGTGATCATCACCAAGGAGACATGGCCTCACATCAACATGAGGAACTGGAAGTGAGCCCGTCATGCACCGGTGCCAACTCCGTGGTCCTAGAAACTGGTGAAACGGGTTTGGTACTGACTTTGAACTACACACATGAACCTCGGGGCTTCCACTGACAGGAGAGTTTACTGGATTGTGGTTCTGGGACCTTTTCTGAGAAGAAGGCGGAGATAGAAACTGGCATCTGTTCTTTCACCCACGACAAGGAGCAGGCAAGCTTACCAAGTCCATTGCTCGACATGAGGAAAGTAGGATATTGAGCTAAGTAAAATGAGTTAGACAGAGAGGAGAATGTAAACAGAGAGGAAAATGGTGGTGAGAATAATAGGAAGGGGCTCACAGGTGGGTGGTGAAAATGGGGTGATGTTGGTCAAAGGCACAAACTTCCAGTTATAAGATGACTAAGTTCTGGGAATCTAATATACAACATGGTGACTATAGTTAACAAGCCTGTTTATAGATTTGAAAGTTGGGAAGAGACTAGATCATGAATATTTTCACCACAAAAAAGAAATGGTAGTTATGTGGCATGAAGGAGGTACTAGCTAACCCTATGGTCAATCATTTTGTAATATATAAATGTATCCAATCAACCCAATAAGTTATCAAATCAAAACCTTAAAATTACACAGTGTTGTATGTCCATTATATCTCAACTAAATTGAACAATAAGATTCATTTAAAAAAAAAAAAAAGGCAATTGCCAAGCTGTTTCCCAGAGTGGTCACACCATTTTGCATTCCCAATTCCTGTTCCTTCAGATCTTGGAGAATGCTTGATTTCGTCAGTTTTTTTCACGGTAGCCATTCCAAGAAGTGTTCTGGTATCTGATCAGATTTTCATTTTACGTTTCCCTAATGACTAAACAACTTGTGCATCTTTTCATGTGCTCATGTGTCATGCACAGGTCTTCTTTGGTGAAGTGTCTTTTCAAATTTTTTTTTCACTTTTCAAAAATTGGGTCAGTTGTTTTCTTATTATTGAATCTTCTTATTTTTAACTTGGAAAAAGATATTTACTATGCATATATGCAACTTATAGCTAGAATATTTTAAAAAAATGTCTACATATTATTTTTTTAAAAGCAGACTAAGAAAAAAATGGGCAAAAACTTCTTTACAAAAGAAGATATTCAAGTACTACATAGCCTATGAAAGTTTGCTTGATTTTATTAATAATTAGGGATATGAACACTGAAATTACAACGTGATCCAAAGTATTTCTGTCCTGGTATTAGCAAGAATGTGGAGCAGCAGGAACTCTAACACGCTGATGCTCAGGGCATATATTTGTGCAACCATTTTTATTGAATCTTTAGAATTCTTTATATATTCTGGACACAAGTCATATATATGCTTTGTAAATATTTTTCTCACAATCTATGGCTTATCTTTTCATTCTCTTAACAGTATCTTTTGAAGAACAGAAGTTCTTAATTTTGATGAAGTCCAGTGTATCAATCTCTTCTTTTATCTATCATGATTTTGGTGTTGTATCTAAGAAATATGCCTAACCCAAGCCTATGAAGAATTTCTCCTATGTTTTCTTAGAGAAGAGTTATTGTTCCATTGGTATGTGGCATGAGGCAGAGGTTACAATAGATCAATTGTTTTTTGGCATATGATCATCAGTTGCTCTAATACCATTTGTTGAAAAGACTATCCTTCCTAGGGAATTGCCTCTTTACCTTTGGCAGAAATCATTTGCTTGTGTATATGAGGATGCACTTCAGACTTTCTGGTCTATTCCATTGACTTATTGCTCCATCGTGGCTGGAAGCAGAAGTCTGGGCTCCAGGCAACAGCATCTTGCGTGGACACCGGCGGCCTTGTGAGGTGGCATGCTATCATCTAGTTTCTTCTTTCTCTGCAGCGGACAGGGATAAAGGAGAAACCCTGGCCGGGACAGAGACGGGTTAGGGGAGAAGGAAAGGCAGGATTCATTTTTCCCCCTGCAAGTGGAGAAGTTGTTTTGCACACCCCCACCCATATACTATTTCTCTAAACAACGCTTGTGCTGCCTCGGGATTTCCGTCATAGGCTTCTCACCCACGGTTTGAGGCCCTTGGATGCTCACATCTTTTGTTTAGAGCAGCCATGGGTAACAGCCCGCGGGCCAGATCTGGCCGTTTGAAATGAATAAAACTAAAAAAAAAAAAGAACGTACCCTTTTATGTAATGATGTTTACTTTGAATTTATATTAGTTCACACAAACTCTCCATCCATGCTTTTGTTCAGGCCCTCCGGTCCAGTTTAAGAACCCATCGTGGCCCTCGAGTCAAAAAGTTTGCCCACCCCTGGTTTAGAGCCTGGAGCTACGTGAAGGCCAGACTCTGGCTAGCGCCTTGGAAGATCATCTTTCCTGGTTCATGCCTACGGGGTTCAATTAAGAAGCTGATTCATTTCTACTGCTTTTGCTAAACCGTTGGGTGCTGCTCACCAATGGCCATTAACATGTCAGTGGCATCGCTGTATAAATCCTATCTTCCGTCTGTGAAAGGAATACCGATTAGTGTGACTACACCTGAATCCAATTAGTGTTGCCTCTTTCCATCTAATTTTTTAAATGTCATTTTGTTAATGTGAATTTTAATAGTGATTTATGGCAGCAGCATTCCTTTCTTTACCTTCTCACCTTACCAGGTAACTTCTTGAGGTCACAGGGCAGTAAGAGCCGCCTTGCTCATAATTCTCCCGCTCTTTCATTTCCTGTGGTAATATTTTTGTTACATTTTTAATCTTCTACGTTCCATCACACTTAACTGTGCCCCATTCTCAGGCTGACTTAGCGTGCTCTTCATGTCAGCTTTTACAAAGCACATGTTTCCTGGAAGGGCTGTTCTCCATTAGCCGGGGAGGACAGGAAATGGTCCTGTCCTAGGCCTGAGCCGAGAGTTCACACTGAGTTATGTAACCCTGTGGGTTGATCGAAGGCTTTCGTTGGCGTAGAGGGACAGTATCAACTTAAAAGCAGCTTGGACATCTCTAAAGCGGGGGAGGGAGGGGTAGCCCTGATAAGCACATCCAATTAACTATGTTTTCTGCCCTGGAATTTGTTATGAATCCTGACATTCCACAATCCGCATAGATAAGTACCAAACAATTACCAGAAAAATAACGCTGCAGTGTGGGAAATGGCACCCTCCCAGCCTGAAGGAGCCAGTGAGCCTCCGGCCACCGGAGAATCAGTAAAGCACAGGGGAGAGCCCGCTGTGACAGCCTAGAGGAAGCTCTTGGAGTCCAGGGATCGGAGGCATCGAGATTGCTGTGGTTAAGAGCACAAGTTCAAGGGCATGGCAACCTGAGTTCAAACCTCGATTCTTCTACTTTCTAGCTGTGTGAATTGGGGCAAATTACTTAACCTCTCTGTGTCGCCATTTTGCCTTCTTTAGCTGTAGACACAATAGTTCTACACAGGATTATTGTCCCGTGACAACTCACTTAAGATAAGTTAATATATGAAAACCTTGAGACCAGTGCCTGACATATACCGTTGTTAGTTGCTATTACCTTTGTGTTTAGAAATTGAAATATATTGGACATATAGCATTGTATAAATGTAAGGTGTACAACATGTTGATTTGATACATTTATATATTGCACTATGATTGCCATTGTAAAGATAGTGCTGTACCATGTAGTGCAATCATTATTTCTTCTTTGTGGTGGGAATAATGAAGATCTACTCTCTTAGCGAGTCTGGTGATTGTGATACAATTCTGCTGCCCATGTTCAGGGCTGTGCATTTGACTACCAGACTTGTTTGTGTATAGCTGCAGGTCTGGGCCCTTCAGCAACACCTCTCCATGCCCCCGCCCCTACCCCCAGGTCCCGGTCACTGCCATTCTACGCTTCCGTTTTTTATGAGTCTGACACTTTTAGGTTCCACATGTACGTGATATTACTTGGTATTTGTCCTCCTCCGTCTGACTTACCTTATTTAGCAGGGTGACCTTGAGGTCTTATTGAGGGTTTAACCAGGGTCAGATCTGTGTGGTTTAGTATGGTGGCCGCTAGGCACCTGTCACTATGAAGTGCTTCAAATGTGCCCAATGTGACAGCATAGTTGAATTCTGAATGCTGTTTAATTTTAATTTAAACCAATGCTTGACTCTGTTACTGGAATAATTGTAAATATGTTGAACAATTCGGACATGTGAACGTACTTTTTCAAGTATAAATTTTATGAAATCTAAGTATAGATGTTTTGATGTTCAGATTATAAAGAAAAAGTACAAGGAAAAAGACTGAAAAAGTATCTCATTGGTATTTAAAATACTGATTGTATGCTGAAATAATACTATTTTGAATATATTGGGTTTAATAGCTATGAAAACTATTTTCCCGTGTTTCTTTTTACTTTTCAAATGTGGCTCCTGGAAGATAGTACACATCGCACTGAACAGGGCTGGGCCATGTTATGAGGGAGCTTATTTGCTCTGCTAAAATGTTTGGACTTTATCCTAAGTGCATTGGGAAAAAACAGGATCAAATTTACATATTACATATTTACATATCAGAAAATTTACCCTGGCAGCTGTGTGGGAAATGGAATTGAGGGAAATGAAACCAGAGCTATGGAGATCTATTCATTGCAGAAAAATAGCAAGAAAACTCGTGGTCTGAGTTGTGGATGGCAGTGTGGATGGGAAGTGGCTCCTTGGACAGGTGGCTTCCTCGGTAAGCCCAGGGAAGGGGAGTCCACGTTGCCACCAGGGGTGTGGCTGGGGGACAGGATAGATTCTCTGAGACAGAGCCTAGAGGGAAATTGGAGAAGATCATTTAACTGTCAGACTGAGTCCCTGTAAGCAAACCACCCCGATCCCGTCCACTCTGATAACTCCACTGAGGAGGCTCCTACAGCCAAAACATTGCTCTTAGGAACCACTGGCTCTCTTATGCTTTCCCAAATCGGCTCCTACGTGAAGAAGCATGAAATGAAGTGCCAAACCTCTCTCTCTCTACCTGTCATTTTAAAAACAACCAACAAACCAGACATATTCCAATATGGTCACTGCCGTTTGATGAACGTAGTTAACAGTCCTTGCCTGTACTCACAGAGCTTCCAGAATTCAAAGGGACTGTTTCTGAAATGGGGATGGAGGAGAAGAGCCTGTGGAGACCTCCTCCTCCATCCTGCCGCACCTGCCTGCCCCAGGCCCCACCTCGCTCCCTTCTAAGTCCTGGCAGGTGGAAGGCTCGCACTCAGTGCATGCTGAACAGGTGGTTTACTGAACTCGGAGCCTCAGTTTCCTGACCTGTATAAACGGGATGACTGTTTTCACTGCGAACAGTGGTTTTGCAGATCAGATAATCTCCTACATAAAGTGGCACTTAGCTGCCGCTTGTGAAATGATAGTAATTACGAGCACATCTTGAATAAAGTGAAAGCAGTGGGTGAAGTGCTTCGTGATATATTTCAAATACTGCACGCGGCCCCCTTTGTGTTCAGACCACCATTCTGGACATTTCCAGGGCCATGGGGACGCGGCTGGCATACATCTCCTAAATCTCCTGGCATCCCAAACCCCAAACTTTAGTTCTGACCATCACCTTCAGCCTTCCCTCCAGCAAGTCTCCAAGCAGGGCAGAGCGGCCACTAACAACGGCCCCTTTGTTAACTGTCTTCTTCTCTTTGTTCCTCTTTCCTATCCTCCAGGCGCCCTGGGAGGGAAATCTTAGAAACTCAGAATGGTAGGAAGAGGACAGGCGGGACCTGAGCCAGAGCGAAGGTTGCATCACACACTGATTAACCAAGGTCGGCTCTCCTCCACGTGGAGGCTGACGCCGCTGTGTGTCGCCGAAAAGATCACCAACTGACCTGCCCTCCTTCCCGTGCTGAGTGTGCAGTCTCCAAACGGGGCTTAGGCAAATATTTATGCATAAAGTACAAAAGGCAGCCAGCGGCTCTTCTCGGTCGTGGAAGAGCAATGCCATTCGTCTTCTAAAACATTTTGCATGGAGCCAACACTCTCACCCACCGGGCTGGGGAGGGAGTGAGTGCTGCAGAGCCATGGGAAGTGTGAGGCGGGCTGTGCAGCTGCTGACGGAATGGCCAAGGGGTGGGAAGCGGCTCCAGAGGGGACACGAGGATGTTCCCAGAAAAACAGGGCCCTGAGCTCTCAGTCCATCGAGCCAGTGTTTGCAAAGTGGCTCCACTGTTGCCTGCGATGGCTCGTCCCCCTGGAAGACAGGATCCTGGTCCTGAGGGGCCGTATCCTTTGTCAAGATCAACAAGGCACACACTTGTAGTAAACAGAAATCCACTGAGCACTTAGCTGGGTGATGCTGACTGCAAATAGAAGGAGAGCTCCCAGGAGGGAAATCAACGTGGGATGAGGGTGCGGAAAACGTCTATGCGAAGAAGATGGGGGTTAAACGAGATGGGAAGGATGAGCAAGATTTCAGTACAGGGAGGGAGATGCAGGGAGGGAGGGAAAGAGGAAGGGAAGAAGGGAGGGAGGTGCAGGGGGGGAGGGAAGAAGGGAGGGAGGCAGGCAGGAAGGGAGGACATTGGAAAGTGATGAAGATGGGGGAGTGGGATTCAAAGGCAAAGACGCGCTGCTAAGTAGGGCTCACGCGGTCCCCTCGGTATCCTCACCCTCACTCTGCAGTTCACTCAGTTCTCTGCTCCATGTCGGTCCTCTCTCAAGCCCCACCTCACATTTCTCTTTTGTTAACGTCAAATCCCTCTTTTCTTATGTCTTTATCCACCACCCTTGCTAATTAATGTATGGACCTAAGATTACTTGTAATGCTTTATATACGGAAGTTGTAGCTTTCAAACCAAAGCAGAAGAGCCATGTGAACGCCCAGCACAGGCTGCCCCCTGCTCAGGGACCTCTGGCCAGCGGCTGACACTGAGTGGTCTCCCTCCATTGCACGCCACTCAGAGGCCCAGCGGGTTTCATTGGGAAGAAGACGTGGAAGCCCAAAATACTGCTAACAGGGGCAGAAAAATCCCCCGGGGGACATGGGCTCTGAAATTGTAGGGCCATTTGATAGCTAGCATTGAAAAGACCCATTTGTCTTTCTCTTTGTTTCCTCCTTCTTACTCTTTTATTTCCAGAATTTTCCATACATGGGTTCATTTACAAAGAGAAAGCCAAAATTTGGCTACGACACCTTCGCAAAATGAAGGCCTTGGAGAACTCTGGTCTGGATGGAGGCACAGGCCCCACCCCCAACCCCACGCTGTCCCTAAATTACTCCCTATAATTTGTTCGGCTTGATTCTACCCTGAGTGTCCAGGCGGTTGAAACCCACAGCCCCTCTGGCCCGTGAAGGGGAGGCGTCGCTCCTCGCCCCTCCTTTCCGTGGATCTGAGGCAGCTGGCCCTCTGCCCGGCTCTGCCAGAAAGTGGCATGACCACCGGGCCACTGTGGTCAGCCCAGGAAGAAAATCTCGGGTATTCACAGCTAAACGATGGTTTGAAAACTGCTGGCGACTGAGGGTTGGCTGGGGAAAGGAGCAAGAATAGCAGCAGAAATGCACTCTTTGACTCTGCTTCTGCCCCAAACAGGTCCTAAAAGAGCCGGAGAAAGGATCCCAGTGTTCCTGGCTGGGCGGGCAGATGGAGTCCTGCAGGGAGAGCCCGCAGGGCAGTCGGGCTCTGTTTCCTCCCGGTCCTTCTAAGGTAACACAGGGCTTCTCTGGGCGCCGCCCACTTCTGAGTAACATTTCTCTTTTATGCTAAGAAAGACCCTCCGGAGCCAGGACCTGCCCGTCCAGTTCACATTCCAGATGCCTTGTCCGCTGGGGAAAACGCAGCAGCTCGGTTCCCACCACTTTGTGTCCAGCCACTCGGCCTGTGCGGGGAGATCCTTGGCTCAGCGCCACCCAGCGGAGCCAGGATCTACCCGCATCCGCTGAATTTGTTCTTTCTTATTTTTGTTTCTTTAAATATATATTTTATTGATTTCAGAGAGGCAGGGAGAGGGAGAGAGAGCTAGAAACATCAATGATGAGAGAGAATCATAGATTGGCTGCCTCCTGCATGGGCCCTATGGGGGATCGAGCCCACAACCCAGGCATGTGCCGTGATCAGGAATTGAACCGTGACCTCCTGGGTCCAAGGTCAACGCTCAACCACTGAGCCACACCAGCTGGGCCTGAGTTAGTTCTTTCAGCGGCTTCTTCTCCCAGGGAAAAGGAGGACGTGCTTCTGTCCTGAACACGTGTCGGGCATCTAGAAAACTCACTTCCTCCGTCCTAACTCACCGCCTTGCTTAGGCCCCAAAGGTCTGGGAAACGGAGAGGAGGTCCCCCGCGCTGTCCCATCTTTCCTGTAAAGCAAATGGGCCTGGACGTGGCAGAGGTATTTGTAGGAAAGGACTGCACCGGGGATAGGGCCGTGCACGCTGTGCTCCTTGGTTATGCCTATTCACTGAAGGGAGTCAGAAAGCAGAGGCCTCAGGGCCTGCAAACTGAAGGAGGCTCTGAACTGGCGTCTCAGGAGCAGCTCAGGCAGGCGGCACCCTCCAGGCAACACGCTGGAAAGGGCTGAGGCTGCTCCGACCAAACTGAAGGAATTGATATGCTACCGAACGACTGCTGGTGTCCTCGAGTGACGGTGCATTACTGGAGAGCCAGTGTTGCTCTTTGTTGCTGGCAGCACTGTGAGCTAAATTGGCTGTTGTGAGTGTGCTGTTGGGTCCACGCATAAGCCATCAGCTCTGCCATCATGGCTGCTCTGTTCAAGAATCCATCCGATAAGCACCAGATTGGAGAGGACAGAGGCTGTCTGACATCTACCAGCTGAGTCACTGGCTATTTAATGCCTCTTCTGCAGTATAGGCTAGCGGTGCCCACCCACATAGGCCCATCCAAGGGCCTCCTCCCCAGGGATCCTTGTCCCCTTCCTAGGCCCTGACAAACCAATCAGGCCATCTGCCATGTACTCTGCTTCCAAGGACCATCCAGGTACCATTGCTTTAGGCTAAGTGCACTGGAAACCAGACTCTGAGACAGGGTTGCACGTATAAGGTTTCTTTTGGAGAACATTAAGGAGATTCATCTTTAAGGAACTGAAGGAAGCAAGATTGGGAAGAAGGACAGAATAAAGCAAGAGTGCTAGATATTTTATCTCCACATCAATTAGTCATTGGTCATGGGCTGCCCCAGGCAGGGAACATAATTTTGGATGAGACATAACTTCAGCTGAGAACAATTTGTAGTGAGGGACATAGCTATGTGTTGTTGACTGATGGTTATGTTAGTCCTGAAGAAGCAATTTAGGCAGTGATCATAGTATTCACTACAGCATTAAACCATCGGTTTGTCCTAATTCAGATTTGAGTTTCATTCATTGAAGTGTAAGAAATTACCCAAAATTTAGTGGCTTAACACAGTAGTAAGCACTTATTACCTCACAGTTGCTATGGATTAGGAATTGAGGGGCAGCTTAACTGGTTGATCCTGGCTCAGGGTCTCTCACAAGGTTGCGGTGAAGATGTTGGCTGAGCCTGCAGTCATCTTAAGACTTGACCGGGACTGGAGAATCCACTTTCAAGATGGCTCATGCATATTGCCGGCAAGTCGATGGAGGCAAGAGGCCAAAATGGCTGGTCACATGAACATTTCCATAGGGCTGCTGTGAAAATCCAACAGAGTAACCCAGAAGACACAATGTCTTTTAGGAGCCAACCTCAAATGTTGCATGTTTTCATGTCTATAAATCCTGTTGGGTATGCATGCCGGCTCTCTTCATTGTAGATAGAGACTACACAAGAGTATGAATACCAGAAGGCAAAGACCAAAGGGGGTTGTCTTGGAGACTAGATAGCACAAAGAGATTTCATCGATCTAGAAGTCTTGAACCAGAGGTCCTTCTATCAAATGCTCAGGTCTTTTTATTATTTAACTCAGGAGCTAGACATATCCAGAACGTGGGTGTGGTTGAAATTCATTCTAAATGTGGACCCTAACTTCTCTTCTTGCTACACACAACTATGTTTACAGGAAGCAATCCATCACTGCAGTAATCCATTGCGGCAGATTATGCCACAATTTAAAAACATATTATTGTTGTCCTAGAAATAGGTTGGAAAATCATATCATTGTGCTGTAAAGCCTGTGCCATGATATTGCATCTTTTCTGATTGAGGTGTTCTCACACACTCTAGGGTTCCATAGAGAAGCTTATATTTCTTCACCTTGGAGATTTAAATATTAAATGGTGGTTTTATGATTATTTTCCACTTTTACTCAAGAAAGGTATCTAAGTTCATGACTAGTAACTCTACTTATAAACCATTATTAAGATGTTAGCCAAAACTTTGAAAGTAAATAGCTAAACTTGACTTGAGAGACACTACAAAGAAAGAAAAATACATGGTACCTGTTCTTAAAGACATTCGTATTTTTGGAGGAAAACAGCACAAACCCTTAATGAGCTCATAAGAACTACACAGATGTAGCAACCAAACTAGAAACCATGAGAATAAAATCTTAGCAAAGTTCTCTCTGGCCTCCATCTCTCAGCAAATGCTTTTCTAACCTAGAAAAAAACTCAACTGGAAATAGAAGAGCAAATCCCTCTGCGAGCATCATGTCAGGGATGGACTGGAAAAGAGGTGAGGAGGGATCAGTCCTTACTGCCTGTCACCTTAGTGGCCTGGAGGAGCCAACACCAATTATAAATAGAATATTGCCTCCAAGACGCCCTCTCTACCCACCAGATCACACCACATCCCCTTGACTGAGGGATGCCCTTTTACCCAAGGCTGTAATTCATTTCCATGACTACCAGGAAGGCCAGAACAAACACATTACTCTCAACAGGAACTACATTTATTTTGAAGATAGAAAATCAATAACCAAGATATTTATTTTGCAGAGAATGTGCAGTTGGTTTAGAAGCATTGTACTCAGGTCTGATAGAAAAGTCTATGTGACCGGAACTCAGTTTCCTGGACTTGGAATCACGAGGAATGAGGTCTTTCATTTATTCACTCATTCCTTCAACAAATGTATTGCTGATGTAGGCACTGTGTTAGGCAGGGAGTCTACAGAGCTTAAAAGAATAAGTAAATAAAAGAGTCCTTGTCTTAAGAAACTCAAACTCCAATGGCAAAAGCAATACAAAATAATAAACCCTGTGATAGAAATGGGTGCTGAGCGTTGGGAGAAAATCTTAGAATTTGTTCGGTGAAGAGAGGGGAAGAAAGTGCGCTCTCAGCAAAGGAAACAGTGTTTTCTAAAACACGGAAGCCAGAAAGAATGTGGTTTGTTCAGTTCATTGCTAATTTTACTGGAGCTCAGAGAGTTCGTAGGGAAGAGGGAAGAGATGAAGCTACCATGAGTCTGATCAGGAGAGGTTTGGCAAGAGGAGTCAGGATTTATTGAGGTTAATTGAGAGCTTCTGAAAGGCCTTGAGGAGAGTGAAAGGATTCTATTTGCCTTAAAAAAAAATATATCGCTCTGGGAACAGTGAAGAAGGACAAGAATGTATCAGAATAGATCCCCAGGGAACTCCCACATGTATGAGGGAAACAGAGCCAAGAGGAAGGCGGAGAGGGGAAGCCAAAGAATTCAAAGGAAATCCAAGAGCAAGTGGTTTTGTGGACGAGAAGGAGAGTGTTTTAAGAAATAGGAAGACACAAGAGTGCCCAATGCCACAGAGAGGTCAGGAAAGGCCAGGATGAAAACACGGCCATGAGATTAGCAACCAGAAAGGCCGCAGAGCCCTTACGGAGAACAGTGTCTGTGGGGTGGGTGGACTGCGGGTAAGGAGGAAATGGAGTGAGGAAGAGGAGACGCCACCTCTTCTAGAATCCTGGCCCGGAAGTGCCTAAGGTCCCTCGTTAGAGGAATGTACAATTGAGGGATTTTATTTTCTAAAGATGGGGAGAACCGCCCAGCCAGTGTGGCTCAGTGGTTGAGTGTCGACCTATGAACCAGGAGGTCATGGTTTGATTCCTGGTCAGGGCACATGCCCGGGGTTGCAGGCTCGATACCCAGTAGGGGCAGTGCAGGAGGCAGCCGATCAATGATTCTCTCTCATCATGGATGTTTCTATCTCTCTCTCCCTCTCCCTTCCTCTCTGAAATCAATCAAAATATACTTAAAAAAATAAAATAAAGTTGGGGAGAATCGAGCACATCCCTGAGAATATGAGCACAGAGAATGTAGGAAAGGGTATAGTGGTTAAAGGAGCAAATTCCTGAAGGGTGGAGGTGACATTGGAGGAAAGTCAGCTCTCCGACTGTCTAAGGCAGCGGTTCTCAACCTGAGGGTCGCAACCCCTTTAGGGGTCAAACGACCCTTTCACAGGGGTCGCCTAAGACCATCGGAAAACACATATATAATTACATATTGTTTTTGTGATTAATCACTATGCTTTAATCATGTTCAATGTGTAACAATGAAATTGGGGGTCACCACAACATGAGGAACTGTACTAAAGGGTTGAGGAATTAGGAAGGTTGAGAACCACTGGTCTAAGGAGAGGCCAGGGATGACTGGTGGTGCTGAGGCAGAGGCAGTGAGCTTGAGGCTTGTCTGTTACCTGTGAGGCAGGAGAGAGAGTCTCTGTTGGGGTGGATGGGAAGGTGTTGTTGGGCCTGAAGACATGGAGACAGGTCGGATGGTTTGGGGAATGGGAGGGAGAGGTCGTCCGGGTGAACCTGGAAGAATCTTTGTGTTGAGGTGAGCTCCTCTCCTCTGACTCGGGAAGAAGAGTCTGATGCTGCCAGATTGTGATGTTGGGCAACCCAGTAGACCTCCCACGCCTTCTTCCTTGTGGGAGCTGTCTCTGAGGTTTCTGTAGTTTTAGCTCTGGATTCTGGTCCATTTCTTACTCCTTTTCAAACAAGAAGTAACTATACATCGACTAGACTATACATCGACTAGCTGGCAGGGTGTCCTGGCCGAGGGGAGATGGCCCTTCCTCTCCATGCGCCTGAAAAACCAAGTGATTCAGCTTGTGGTACATGAGTCAGTTTACTTCCACGGAAGTCGATTCTGTTGGACCATCCTCATATATTTTAACCTTTAGTGACGACAACTCTTGGAATGCAGCCAGGGCAAAGTGCTGCTGAGGCCCTCCATCCACTGCAACCCTTGCTTTTCAAACACATTAAATGTCCCATTGGATTCAGGAAGTTTTTCTGAAGCACCGTCCATACGCCTGTAACTGTCTTGTAAATCCAGGTACAGTGCTCCATCCGGTTTTGTTTGGGACACAAATAACAACTGTGCCATTCTGTTGCTCATTTGTGAGACATGTTATGACCACAGTCGTGGTACAATTCTTAAAATTATATTTTTGACCATTTTCCCTTCTAAAATTCTTCTATGATTTGTAAACAAGAACAAAAAAAAATAAAAAATAAAACCCAAGCCCTCTTTTAGCTAATAATGCTCCCTCTGACTGACACCCAAGGAATGGAACAGAAAGGGGAGGAGGCTTGAAGATGAAGCTAGTGCGTGAGAATGGAGAAGAAAATAATGAACTCAAATCCCCAAACCACTAATTTCTCAGAAACAAAACTTGTGTCTCTCTGGCCTTTGGGAAGCATGGAATCCTTGGGCAGCTATGGCCTTTCCTTTGATTGCTGCTTGGCCACACCCCCTGAGAGCTCAGGGAAGCGCCACAGCTATCTCCTCGCATTTGGGGAGCCCAGCTCCCCAGCATGGCCTGAAGCAGTGACAATCACTTGCTTTGTGTCACCAGCAGTTACTCATCTTATTTGTATTAAGGGATGAAGCATGCATCTTGCAGCCCATGGTGCAACCTTCAACCCAAGAACAGGACTGGAGAATGGGCACTTCTGCTTTCTCCTTCTAGTGGCTTGGGTCCTACTGTTCAAGGCCTACATTCTTTCAAAATATTTTACAATATATTAGTGACTACACCTCAAAATATTGATCTATTCACTTTTGGGGTTTACTGTCTGTCTCCCAATGAAACTGTAAGCATCAAGAAGATGGGATTAAGTTTTTTTTCTTTTTAAACACTTTTATTGAATCTATTGGGGTGACACTGGTTAATAAATTACATGGGTTTCAAGTGTACGATTCTGTATTACATTATCTGTTTAGTGTGGTGATTATCAACCTTTCTCATCTCATGGCACACATAAAGTAATTAAAATACTGCAGCACACAAAAAAATTATATTTTTTGCCAATCTGAGCAAATAGGTATAATTTTGATTCATTCATACCAGAAGGCTGTTGTTGTGTTGGCTGTCTGTGTCTATATATTCTAAGGGAAAGGAGGTTAATGCCCCTGACTGAATAGTCAGATATCGCATGTTTTAAAAATTCTTGTGTCGTACCAGTGTGCCACAGCACACCTGTTTAAAATCACTAGTATACCGTATTGTGTGTTCACCACCCCAAGTCAAGTCTCCTTTGGTTTCTATTTATCCACCCTTTCCCTCTGGCAATCATCATACTGTTGGCAGATTGAGGTTTTCTCTCCCTCGAGTACTAAAGTATGTACTCTGTTATCATTCTTGTCTGTTCCAAATGAGGTTGAACAGACTGTGGGTACTTGTCCATGTCACTCTCATGGCATGAATAACAGGTGTTCTGGATAATTCCAGTAGTAATACAGAATCACACATTTTCAGGCTAAAAAAAAAAAAATCTATCTAGAACAATTTTCAAAAAAATAGAGTCTGAGTCTTTTCAGCTACTTTTACAAAGAGGTAGCCTGAGGGATCCATATGTATTTGCAAAATCAAACCATGCTGGTACCCATTAGGATAACCATAAACCTTATTTTTCAAATGGGATACTTAGAGATTGAAAGGGAAAGCTCTTAAGAAGTGCACTGGACAAAAGGCATATATTGGAAGTATCCTAGAAAGACCAAAGTGAATGTAAGATTATACAGTAAATAGAATTGATTTACAGAGTTTTTTGAAACATGAGGTTCATGGAGAGAAGGCAGCTTTAAGGAGTCTTTCTTCTACTCTTAGGCACAGGTGTGTGTGTGTGTGTGTGTGTGTGTATGTGTGTGTGTGTGTGTGTGTGTGTTTTAATATAAATTATCCCCAAATGGAAAGAACAATCCTTAATCACCATTGGAAACCATTCTCATCTCAGCAAATTCTGTGACATTTCATTCTCCCTCCTAAGAAACACGGGCTACCATAACTTCAGAGCAACCTTTGTGTTTCCTAAGCTAAATAATTCCAAGACTTTTATATCAGCTTCCTTCTTAGGTTCCAATAAGATTTAATCAGATTTCTTGGTTTCCTCTGTGCCTTTCCAAGGTTCTCTCTGGGTTCTTCCAGCATTTGGTACCCAGAATTGAGCCTCGTCTTATAGGAAGGATCCAGGGGATATTATTTCTACTGTAACATGGCTGTGAAAACTATCTTGCCCTTGACATTCTGCCTCTTACAGGTCCACATCTAGCCATGAACATTCCTTTAAGAATTTAAAACACAGCAGGACTAACCATTGAGCCTTGACCTTGATAGAATTCTCCAGAGAGCAACTGCTTGTTCTTGAACAATGTTTTAGTAACGAGCCATGCCGCCATGACCTCCAGCTTATCTTATCCAAACATTAGATATAAATGACTTTTCTAATTTTGCTGTGGTAGAGTGCTCCCTTCACAGGTGTTTTGCTGTGAAGAAAGTAGTTAGCAGGCACTCCACTGCTACAAACAATGTTGGGAATGTGGGAATCGCCTGTGCTGGGACAATCAGTCCCTGGGAGGCACAGTTGGCAAGAAGAACCAGCTGGTTGAATGCCTGCATTGTGTCAGTCTCCATTCTTGCTGGGCAGACCCAGGCACACAGACTCCAAGACTGACAGGGCCAGAGGGCCCCGACATGGGCAGAGGCACCCCCTCCCCCCACTGTATGGATGGCGGGACCAGATTGCAGCTTCTTCTTGTCAAGACAGGTCTTGGAGAAGATGGAACGATGTGTCTGCAAACATCACTTTTGTTTCAGTCAAGTCTGTAGCTCTTTAATCTGACATGATTCCTTCCCCAAAGCAAGAACTACTCCTATCTCCCAGATCTCTTTCAATGCAGTAATTTGAGTCAGGCACTAAAGGAAAACACCATTTCAGATCTCTACACTGAAGTCTTCTCCTAGGCAGATAAAGCCAGCTCTCCACATTTTTACTCAAGTCTCAACAAGTAGCTAAACATTGAATCTTATGTCTGCCTCCTTTTCTGAAGTAGATGGGTTCCAGAAAAGTTTGGGGAGCACTGAACCAACTTACAAGGCTCAGGGAAGTCTGTCATTTAAATGATGCCTGCACATACCTTATTGTAAAAGAAAGAATCCCTTACTCCATCACCTTCAGTTGCTTGCTTTGATGTTTTGTAAATTATGCAGGATGGGGCAAAAGAAGGTTTATGGCTGTTTGTGTGGAAAATAAAACGAGTAAATAATAGTACAAGAATAAAGCGTGTTTCACATATTCACAACTGTAAACCTCCTTTGCCCGCCCTGTATTTTCAGACACCAGGGTTGTACAAATGGAGAATATTGATTGTTTTTAAGTCTGAGGTTGGTGTGTGCCAACTCTCCTTCTGAAGAGATTTATCTTTTCCCTTGTCTGCCACCCTCTCCCACCCTGGGTTCAAACTGGAGACTGACTTTCTCAGATGGCAAAATCAGGGCAGGAACGATCGCTTTCATTGGGCGCCTTTCCTCCCATTCTTAGCTCCTGTGGGCAGATGTCCAAGACCCAGGCTCTGCTTGGTCAATCCCACAAACTGAAAATCCATCTTAGTCCTGCCATGGACCAGTAGCTTAGTCCTGCGGGAGTGAGCTCAGATCTCGTCACGAATACAGACACAGAACTGAATCCATGGGGCCCTCCTCTGTAGAGTTGTTAAATGGGGCCAAGAAAACACAAGCTTCATACCTGCGGTGAATGTCTCCTCCAGGAGCCTAATCTCACTCCAAAATACCTGCTCCTCACCTGGCAGCAAACTAGCAATGGCACGGAAGTCCAGCCGATGAAGGTGGCTCTTCATTTTGCAACGTTGGCACTGCATTCTGGCAGACCTGGTCCAGGAAGTGTCCTCAGTTTGAGGGAACCAGACCCAGGGGGGCTTCTGTGTTTGCCTTCAAGCTCAAGTACATGTCTTCTCTCCCTCCTTCCTGTCTTCTTTCCTTTCCTTCCTTCCTTCTATGCCTCTTGGCACTTTTTTTTTTTTTTGAAGCTAAAACTGCAGTGATGGGCAGTGTATAGAAAGGAACAGTAGTCCCTGGAGAACCTTATTAGTGATATGCCGACATGAGAATTTGCCAGATTCTGCGGAGGCCAGACGATGCCCATGCGATTGATTGGTTCCTTTTATTTTCTCTAGGATAAAAATACCTAAAAGGCAGAGAGCAGATCCCTTCCACATGAGACTCAATCTGAGCAGATTGTGGGAGGCTGAGAAACAAAGTCTGTTGAAATGTGACAGCGTTTGTTGGTCGCTTCCCAAGCTCCCATGGACTAAGTTGACCTCCCCAATTTCAGTTCGGGGATCCCTTTCATCCCAGGGAAGCTGGCCGAAGCGGATTTGTGTATCCAGGGGGTCACTAGGGGTGAATGTGCGACGCAAGTTAGTCCAGGCAACGGTTCCCAGGACTTTTGCTGGGCATGCTGGGACAGAGATGCTCTCTCTCCTCGGGATGTGAACAAGGACACCCACATTGTCCCGGCCACCCTGCCACCAAAAGATCGCAGGAGACAGCCAGCTTCATGGACAGCAAAGCAGAGACTCAGAAAGAAACCAGGTCTGTTTTGACATCCTTAAGCCACTGGATTGAACCTCACTCGAAATCAAACCAACAACTGGATGTTTTTGGTTACATGGAGCCAATAAATTCCTTTTATTGTTTAAGCTGAGTTGAATTGAAGTTTCTGGTCTACACAACCCAAATATTATTAATTTAGATCAACCGCATCTTTGACTAAGAGCACTAATGGGCGGTGGGGTGGGGTAAGCACGCACACATCCATGCGCGCACGCATGCAGACCTCCATCCTGCACGATGCACGCAAGCTCCCCTTGGAGGACAGCCACGTGTAAGACGTGCTCGGTAGTGTGACTGTGACATAAAGCCGATGCAGAAGTAACTGTTAGAAAGAATGTGCAGATGGCAGTCAGCACAGAATGGCGTGCTTTCAATCTCTGAAGGAGGGTGAGGGGCTTCATGGAGGAGGTGAGATTCAGGCAAGAACACCTAGGAGGCAGATGGATGAAGGAGAGAGAAGCCGGGGAGCCATGTGGGCCAAGAGGCCCTGGCCTCTGCATCAGCTGTACAGCGCGGTGGCCCCGAAAGCCGCCACCCTGTCAGCGTGGCTTTATGAAGTATTCAGTACAGTGTCTGGGGATGCGATCATACTGAGCTGAAACGGACCCTCTTTTCTAGGAAAACCAACCGGCGTTCTCTCTGGGCAAACACTCCATCACCTTCGCAAAAGTCTGGGTGCGATTTAGCTGTCCAGTCTCTTCCCCTTCAGTTCCCAGTGTAATCTCTGCCTCGGAGTTACAGGAAATTTCTTTCCGAAGATCCATTTGGAGGCAGATGCTAACATAATGCCCGTGAACATTCCACTCTCACAATCGATGAAGGCGGCTCTCGCTGCAGAAATAATCAAACCCAGGATGGAATCTGATATGCACAGAGCTGAGGTTTTAACTAGACCCAAGAAGCTCGCTGATCCTGGGCTCCAAGCTGCGGCCTGGTTTGTTTTCCTGCCTTTGTCTTATATTTTTATATACTTTCTAAGGTCGAGCTTTTTGAAGTAGGTTATAGTCCTTTTATGCTATTTTAGTTGTTCAAGGTTGCCACCAAGGTCAAATCTACATAAAAATAAGCACGCTGGCAACCAGCAAAGAAAATGTTATTCTAGGAAGAAATGAAATGGCTGTTGTGACCTTGCATCCCCTGCCACACCCTCCTCACGCTGGCCTTCTGACTCCTTAAGGAAGAAGGCCGAATTGCTGCAGGCCAGTGTGTGCCAAGCAAATCAGAACTGCTTTCTTGGCAAAGATAAGCTTTTCTAAGTTAAAAGACATCCTGTCCCCGCTGAATCGCCACAGGGTGGGGACGGGAGATAGTGTGGGGACATGGTTCTCAGTCTATAATCTGGATTAGAGCAAGATGAAAAACAGTGTTACTCATTCTTTCTTTTCTCACCAGGATCATGCTGGTTCACCTTCCTCTCCTGGAACTGTTCCCTGCTGATGTGTCTCACAATCATCAGATCACCATTCTGAGCTTGTGCTTAAAAACCACATTAGAAGGATACTTAGCATATCTTAAGTAATAATGAGTCATGGACAATAACAACACCCTCTGCATATGACTGAAGGGAAGTCATTCTCACTATGATCATGGCTTCAATCTTTAGAAAAGGTATAGGTATTTGTATTATACTAAAGAAACAGGATCCTTCAAATATTCCATAGCTTACAGCAGCATTTATAGAATTGGTGGGTAAAGGGATTTCGAGAAATTTGGTTTCACTATGATTTATTAAATGGATGCTACTCTTCCCCCTGACCCCACCCAAGTCCAGCACCACCACCTACATACTCATGTGATTACAGAATCAGAAGAGGACATTGACTTCAGATCCCTATCGGTCTGAACTAGAGTCAGAGAAGTTCAAGAATGTACTGACAGGGCAAGAATGTATTCTCTCAGGGGTAGGTTTATGGATCAAATGTCATTTGACCCAAAGCCAGTGTGTCATCAGAAGTACTGAAGCCATTGAAGACGCAAGAGAACTTTCATGGTCTCCTTCTAAATCCTTCCCACGGTTAATCAGGACTAGAATGGATTACTTACTACTCAACAATAAAGGGGGGTGTGTGTGGCAGGGTGGAAACCACTGATATTCAGCAGTACATCACTGATAAATCACAAAATAATTATGCTCAATGAAAGAAGCCAGACAAGAGTACATACTCCATGACTCCATTTAAATAAATTTCCGGAAAATACAAACTCACCTAGAGTGACGGTAGTCGGCTCAGTGGTTGCCTGGAGTAGGGAGAAGATAGGAGTAGGGGCCAAGCAAATCAAAACTGCTTTCTTGACAAAGATAAACTTTTCTAAGCAAAAGGACATCCTGTCCCCACTGAATCGCCACAGGGTGGGGATGGGAGATAGAGTGGGGAGGAATGACAGTGTGGGGTCTGGAAACTTCGGGTTGAATTATATGATCATTATATTAATTGTGGTGCTGGTTTAATGAATATAGTCACACCTCAAAATGCAACAAATCGGACGCTTTAAATACGTGTACTTTGTTGTATGTTACCTCAATGACGCTATTTTTTAAGACTCAGCGATAGAAAAAGTAGATAACGGGATCAGGGAATTGGCCTGGAGGGCAAAATGTGCAAGGAATGTACTATTTCTCTGAGTGCAGCCCCGACACTTTCATGGGTGGGCACTCCCTTCCAGTTTCAATTTACTGCCTCCAAACTGGGCTCTAATTTCTATCTGTGGAAAACAGCTACACCTAAACGACAGCAAGTGGTTTTCATGACAACCCTTCTCACTAACCTGTTTCACCATCTAAGGAAATTCTTAAGTTTTTGTGATACACCATGATTAGCTACGCATTGACTACACATCAATAATATCTTCTTTCTGGATACTTAAAGCTCTTTATTGGTTGCCACAAGAGTTTTGGTGGGAGAGGTTGTCCTCAAATAATACATGTAATTATGGGAAAAGAATCTAGACAGTGGACTTTTCTCCTCCAAAAAAAAAAAAAATGTGTTGGGAAGAAAAAGAGAGAGACCAATGCAAGATGCGATGAGAGATCCTTCATGGGATTCTTGCTCAATCACGTCCATTGCTAACAGACTTCTTTGGGACAACTGGGAACTTTTACATAGAAGGCAAGGGGAGAGGATATTAAGGAATTTCATGAGAGGGAAAATGGCATGTCTACACATGAAAATATCTACAAAGCTTAGAGATGCGTAAGGAAGTGGGGATTGGCCGAGGTGAGGGTGACAGGGGCAACTGTGGCAAGACTTGATCATTGTTTAACTGGGTGATGGCATAGGAGGTTCAGCATACCATTCTTTTAGCTTTGCATATATTTGAAGTTCTCATAATAAAAAGATGTTTAAAGACTTTGTCAAAGTACCGATACCATGTTTAAAAGAGGGGAGAGACATACATCACGGTGATGAGCAAAGAGGAAAGGAAAGAACTGGGGGGGCGGGGGGAGTGGGAGGGGATGGTGGGGATGGTGGGTATAAAGCTGCCTTAGACCTATTTCTAGACTTGAGCTAGCCTGACTGAGTGACCTGGGGTAAAGTTCCTTACTCGGGTAGAACTGGAAAAGTGCTTGCCTGTCATGTGCTCTCCATCTCCAGTGAATGGGTGCAGCTACTCAAGGGCCTCAAACTCTCCTAAGTCTCTTTATGAGCTTTGATGGTTCTGCTCCTGGGCCCGATGACAAGCGGGCTGCCCCCCGCCCCGCTTCTGGTCCCAGTGCGGGTGGCTGTGCAGGAGCCACTTCATCTCAGACAAGGGCAGTTTTCTGTGACTTCTGTGAAGCTGGAAACCATCTCTTTGTGTCGGGGCCCTTTATTCCTGTGGTCCCCCTCCCTGTAGCCCACAAGAGCCTGGCGACAAGTAAGGGTGAGCCGACCCCAAACAAGTTCTCCCTCTGCATTTACAGGGAAAACCATGACTTTTTCAAGGCCCACAAATTACAGGGAGGCGAAGGGTGGAAAAATCCAGAAAAAAAAAGCACACAAAAAACAAGAATCAACCATACCACCCATAAAAATATGCCAAATGGGAGGGGAAGATGCCTGTAATTCTACTGGCTTTCCTATGTATTTAGTTCAGTCATTTATGAAACAAAACCCAGAAATTCCAAGCATCTCTCCCAAACAAAAGAACCGCTAATGTTTGCTTCTGGTCAGCATGTGAAACTTGGTTAAAACCCAAAAGTTAGACATAGGTTCCTAAGGAGGGTCCCTTACAGGCCAGAGCTCAGATAGGGAGGGCCTGCCACATGCTTTCTTTTCTTTTTTTCATAATATTTTTTTTTAAAAAATTTGATTTCAGAGAGAGAAGGGAGAGAGAGAAACATCAATGATGAGAGAGAATCATTGATCAACTGCCTCCTGCATGCCCCACACTGGGGATGGAGTCTGCAACCCAGGCATGTGCCCTAGCCAGGAATCGAACCGTGACCTCCTGGTTCATAGGTCAATGCTTAACCACTGACCCACACAGGCTGGGTGCCACATGCTCTGTTACCTCACTGTCAAACTGAGAGCCCAACCCACAGTTACCATCAACTGGGAAAATAAGCAGGAGGTGCTCTTCCTACTGTCACACGCACAAAAAGTAACAGTCACCAGAAAAGAAATAAAGGTAATTATTCAAACCACGGCAGGAGTTAGATTATCTAACTGACCTGAACCCCCCATGCCCCGAAATCTTGATTGAGATGATCTAGATTTCACAATGTTATCAGTCACCAACAGATTTCAACCTTCCTTGAAAGTGCTTCCAATTGTTTTAGTGGCTAAAGACACCGAAATCAACACTGGATAGAGCAAAAAAAACAAACCACTTATAAACGTTCCCATACCTGCCAAAACTGGAAAGCTATAAATAGGGGTAGCAAACACTGTTCAAAAATATTTCTCAGGGAGAAAACAGGCGGAAAAGAGTGAATAATTTTCAAAGAAGTAGGGATTTTTTTTTTTTTTTTTAAAAAAAGCTAGTTCATTTTGCAACTTGGAATTGCTGGGGCCATGAGGAAGAGAGGAAAATATAACTCAGCCATGATAATATGTTTCCCACACCCATAAGAACACTAAACTATTGTTAGCTTGATTGAAGCAATTACGTTGTATGCAATATTGATGTGTTATTATATTTTTTTGGTCATTCCCCCTATTGCTCCTGAGAGAAGGCAGTGTTTTTCAATACCATGAGCCCTTTTTGTATGTTTAAGAAAATAGGTTCTTTTCTCCCAAGACAAAAGCTCTGTTTGTCAAGGTCATTTAACAACTGAACCAGAACTCAGGTTGAAAGCTATGGTAATGTCTCATATTGAATTGCCCGACTCTCTCTTTAATCATACACTGGGTTATTTGTTTTTCAGACATCTAACTCTATTGTTAAGAGCTCACTGCTGCTGTTCTAAGGAACAGAAATCTTTGGAGTTGAGCACTTTTGAGTTTGAATTTTGCTTCTGGCCTTGCTAGCTGTGGAACCAGGGTGAGTTCTTAAACTCCACTTGCCGTGGTTATTCCAGAAGTGTTCCAGGTGGTTCTCTCCTTAGAGCCTTATGATTAGTTGATCTGGTTACTGATTCTATGATTAAAAATCAATCTATTTAGAAAAAAAATGCAGAGGGAATAACATTGTCTTCGGTGTGCAGAATCCTATCCTATTCTATCACTTTATCTTCCATAAGTTGGAAGTGAAATGAAATGTAAGGGCATGTGTATGTGACTTACTTAAGACATATTCAATAAGGGCTGTAGTTATTTTCATAATAAATACTTTCTGATGAAGTATAGAGTAATCATTTCCTAGATTTAAAAGGATGTTGCTTATAAGTACATCTATGAATGAAAATGACAACGAATACCATATACATGTAAATGACACCATTCAGCCAATGGACCAGTTAGTCCCAGGATTTTGGTGGAACCATGAACTTCACCTTCATCTCCCACAGCACAGCCTTGGCGACCCTCAGGGCCGAATAGATGCTTTGTTCATTCTGTCCCTAGTTTCCTCCTTTCTGTTTGGAATACAAAACATGTCATTTTGGTTTCTGACCCTCTGAAGGGGAAGTCCCGCAAGACCAAGTGTATTCAGAGCCTGGGTTGAATGCTGAGGTGGCCTGGCCTTTGTGCACAGCAGTTTGATCTTGCTGAGGCCACTGAAGCACTCGACCTATCAAATGGTTCTCAAAGTCATGAAGAAATTCAGCAGGACTGCTTATGAGCCCCAGCTGGTTGGGCTCTTTCATGCCTTTAAGGACATACGTAAAGAAATATGCCGTCGCTTAATTTATGTAAGAATTACATATTGTGTGTGGTCCATGTGAGGCAGGATAGTAAGAAGCCAGGAAAATTCCTTGGCAAGTGCAATGGAGACACTGAGACAGATGGCTGATTCAGACAGGTCTCCTCCAGCCCCCGGACTCACCTGCCCCCTTCTCCCTTGCATGGCCACTCCCTTAAGCATTAAGTCCTCAGGACAATGAAGTTCTGCTCAGCATCAAATAATCTTAGGAAAAGCGCCTTGGGTCTGTTGACCACAGAAACAGAGTTTGGGTCAAACTAGAGATAACATCTAGGCCTTAGATGTGTTTCAGCTCCAGGCTCAGGAAAGCAGCAAAACCAGACAAGGTGACTCCATGGCTGGCATCAGGATGAGATGCAATGACTAATGACCCTAGAGCCGACCAATCAGTAGAGACCATGACCCTAAAAGGGCACACCTGGAAGGCTGATAAATATTCTCTTGAGATCCTCCCAAGACTTCCTCTAAAATTACCACTTTTAGAAAACCCTTAAGGCAAAGGACCCAGTATATGTGCGTGTTCTTCTCTCTCTCCCTCTCTCTCTCTCTCTCTCTCTCTCTCTCTCTCTCTCTCTCTCTCTCTCTCTCTCTCCCACTCTCCCTCTCTCATGCCCACACCTTCCCCTCCTTCTTTTCTAAGGCATGTATTTTTGCTTTCCTTCTCCAAGGGCTCTTCTGCTTCACAAACTTGTTTCCTGAGTCCACGCAGCCCAGCTGGCTCACTTCTTCTGCCTTTGTGACTTTCTATCTAAAGGGCCAAGGCATCCACACCTAGGCTCACTCCCGTTACTATGATCTTGCCCTTCCTTTGTTTCACTGTCTCTAGCTTTAATAAATGTACTCTTAAAAGCACCTGGACTTGTGAAATCTTTTCCACATGAAGTCAAGTACTGAGATCCCACACCACTGCTAACACATCCATATGTCTACACACTGTATATGTGTAGTTTTTAATATTTTCTCAGCCTTCTTACCTCAAAAGCATTGGAAAGCTTTGCTGTTATTGGCATGTTGTTCTTTGGGAGATGGGTAAGAAGATGAATTAGCCTGGGTCCTCTGAGAAGTAGATTTATCATCGACAAAGTGGGAGTGAACATGCAAGGATCTGACAGGGGAAACACCTGTGAGAGACCATGTGCAGAGAGCGGGTGTGGCTGGGAGGGGCAATGCAAGTCTGACCTGAATAGAGGAAAGAGGGAAGGAAGGTTGGGTGGGTGCATCCTAGATCGCCCTGCAGTCTACAGAGGTTCTTCCAGATGGTCAAGACATCAGAGGAGTCCCATGCCACCCTAGGAGCAAGCCAGCCTTGGTATCCCTGCTGTGTCCAGTTACCAGCTGGGACCAACCTGAAGAAAGTATGATCTTAGGGCAAACCGGAGATGGCTCTCAGATCACAGCAGCCAGGCTCAAGTTCGCTCCCGACGTTGCAGGTCTGCAAGGTGTGTTCTCATGGCAGAGACCTCAGGCAGCTGGAGAAGTGAGAGGCCACCTGATGAAAATAGGGGCTGACCTCTCTCCAGGTCCCCCCCACACAAGCGTGCACACACACACACACACACACACACACACACACACACACACTGAGAGATCTATGTTTTCTGAACGGCACAGATAGATACCTTTCTACAAAACAGTGTGCATCACAGAAAGTCCCCCAGGTGTGTGGGCTTGGTGTGCTGGTGTGGGGCCCAGTCTGTCATATTGGTCTGATTATTCACAACCAGCTCTGAAGAGGTTTGGTTTGTATTTCTCCTGGGAGGGAAGAATGTCTTAGAAGTGGTGTTGGCTGATGAGTTAAGGAGGAGAGAGAAGAGAAGGAAAAGGGGAGAAGGAGAGAGAGAGAGAGAGAGAGAGAGAGAGAGAGAGAGAGAGAGAGAGAACCCTAGCAAGTTCAGTCAGAACCCCCAAAAAAGGGTGACCCAGGCAGCTTGAAGGCAGGTAAGTTCCTAAAGCAGTTAAGCCAATGACGTGGCTCTGGGGAAGTCGGTGGAGTCTTAGCAGAGCAGTCTCAGTGATGGCCCTTTGGGCTCTGGAAGCCACCCTGGCAGTGTCACCTCTGTGGGGTACAGAGCAGAAAGGAAGGACAGGCCTCCGAGAGGGTAGTAGCTGGACCATCTGAGGAGCCAGGAGGAGCCGGCGGGGAACTGCTAAGAGCGGAAGTAGCAGTCCACGGTGCTGCCCTCCCTGCTCCAGTGGACATCTGAGGACATTGCCATTCTCTCAACAGACAGTACAGACAGCCCACTAACCTTCACTCCAGGCACTGCGGTGCGATCCGTGTGGGCAGAAGTAGGGGTGGTCCCTGCACACACGGGGATGTATTGTAGTTGGGGAGACAGACATCAATAAAGAAACCCACCAACCAGTGCCAAACTGTGACGCGGTAAGTGCTCTGAAGGGAGGGGTGCATTGGTCCATGAAAAGATGTAACTGAGAGCTTCAGTGTTCCAGAAAGCCAGAGGGGGCCCTGAGGCAGGGACTGCCAGCTGAGGGCGGAAGTGTCCGAGCCTCAAACCTGCAGGAGCAGAGCATCGCAAGCAGAGAAAGAACCTGTGTGGGAGGAGAAATGGTGCCCAGGAGACTGGGGTGTGGAGGGAGGCAGAGGGGCGTAGAGCTGGACAAGGGGATGGAGATGAGGCAAGGGCAAGAGCGAGGCCCAGTGGGTCATTGCAAGGCCTTCGTTTGTGTCCCAGGAGCAAGAGGAGGCCACTGAGAGGCTTTCCAGCAGAGAAGCGCAGTGACGAGAGCTGCATTCTGAAAAGAAAGAAGAAAGCATCCCAGCTGCAGTGTGGGGCTCACCTGGGGACAGGGCGAGAGGAGATGCAGGCACCACGGTTAGGGATAGAGAGGATGCTGGCTCCGACCGGGAGGGCAGTGAAGGGGACAGAGAGGGTCAGTAGGGGACCGACGGGGAGTGAGCTGGCCATGACATGGGCATGGGCTGGGCCAGCAGCCGTGACTCCTGGGTGTCTGGCTTACATGTCCGTCTGGGCGGGTGACTTCACAGAGGCAGGGAACACTACGCAAGGACCAGGCTAGGGATGGAGGTGAGGGAAGTTCCCTTAAGAGATCTAGGAAGATCTGTCAGGTAGGCAGTTGCATACATGGCACTAGTTTCTGACAATCTCTGCCCTGAGGGTGTGCAAAGGTCTCCTGCTTTAGGTGGCACCAGCTTTAGGATGGTCCTTGGGGAGAGGGACACATTGGTGAAGAGAGTCAGTGGGACTAGGGCATGAGGGTCTTTGCAACAACTTGCCCTCCACCCAGAGCAACTGGAGCAGCGTTCTATCCCGGGGACTTGAGCTTGGCTGGCGGAGAATTCCTGTAGCTGAGTAGACAGGGCTTGCATGAGCCCAGTTAGCAAAGGATCAGAGGGGACTGGCAGGGGGCTTTGAGCCTGGATAAAGGGAAGTTCTGGGGCTTCATCTCTGTCCTTCAAACCCTAAAGGGGAGCTATCCACAGTCCAACACCACTGCTGACCTTGACTGTGATTGCTTTTCTGGGAACCTCATGAGCAGTGTGCTCAGACAGTGTTGTCTTTGGCTTGGCCTGAGGCTGCCCAGGAGCGAGCCAGGCCAGGGTGCTTCTGCCACCTGGAGGACAGAAGCGGAGGTGGAACCTGGTCCTGCCTCTCAGAGCAGGTGCATGGATGGGGGCGGAGGGGAGGACAAGGACCTGGCTTCCCTGAGAAGTTGTGCAAATCAGTGTCCACAGGTCCAACCAGGGTTCCTGGAAGTCAGGTAAGGACACAGGAAGCGTGGGAAACCACTGGACCCCTTTCCTGACAGATGACCCCCAGGGGCTGCTCTCAGGAACGGAATGAAGGATGGGTTAACCAGGAGTCCTACTGGTGGGTCCATTTTTATACTTTTGTAAACATTGTTGGAACTCTTCCCACCCAGGGACGAGGCCAGACTTGGCCCTTGAGTTGGGGAAAGGAAAGAAGGACGGTACCTCAGCTCCTGCCTCCCCTTTTGGGGTCTGTCCATTGCATGGCGGGTGTTTTCATCTGCTCAAGGGCCCAGCAGTGAAGACCCGGCCCTGTGGGCATGGCCTGCAGTTTCCCAGCCCTGCCTCGGCCTGGGCGGCGCGTTGTATCCCGTAGCCATCTCAGGAACCCACTGGCTTTCCTACTGACCTTGCTTTCTAATGCCACCGCTATCAATACTAAAGGGGACTTTAAAAAAAATCTCCATCTCCCCACTTCCTGTGTCTATGTTGAGCCAGGCATGGAAGTGTCACTTCTGGGCCCCTTAAAGCTCCTGCATACACAGAGGACCACTGAGAACTCGAACCCTTGGGGGTCATTCTGTGGCTTAAAAGCTGAGCATCCTCCAGGTGCAGAGAATTCAGCTCCCTGAGAGAACTGAGCTCAGCCTTTCAATGGCCACCTCTAACATGACCTGGGCAAGAGTGCAATGGGTACTTGTTGCCATCAGTGGTGGGCCTGGGTCATAGAGCCACTGTAACGCAGGGAAACGGAGGGAAGGGACGTTTTTTGCCTCCCCCTGCACTCACAGGCTGGCCCCGCAGAGGCGTTTTCCACTTGCCCCTCCGAGTCCATTGCCACCCTCTTCACTCGCCTGGCACCCAGGAGGCTGGCCTGTGGGAGGCACTGGTAGGAGGCCAGAGGGTGGGAGAGAAGTCAGGGTATTTTGACCCCCTCTCTGCTGGCTGTGGTGGCCTGTTCATCTACTGATGGTCAAACTCCTATCAGACCCTCTCCCACATCACAGCTCCTACCACGTTCTGAAAACCACACCTTTTCCCCTTGACCCTTCAAGCTGAGGAATGGTCATGGCCATTCACTGTCATTAGGCCCTTGGTCTCACCCTCCCTCCCTCCTGACCCCACACCCTGGTCCATAGGATCTCTACACACAGTCCCCTCTTTTTTTTTAAAAAAAATCCTCACCTAAAGATATTTTTTCCATTGATATTTTTTGAGAGAGTGGAGGGGAGGGAGGAGGAAGAGAGAGACAAAGAGAGAGAGAGAAGCATTGATATGAGAGAGACACATTGTTTGGTTGCCTCCTGCATGCACCCGGACTGGGCTGAGGATCATGCTTGCAACCCAGGTGGGTGCCCTTGACCAGGAATAGAACCTGAGGCCCTTCGGTACGAGGGTCAATGCTCTAACCACTGGCCAGGGCCAGTCCCCTCTTCAACGCTTTTCAATTACTGCCTTGAACACCCTCTCTGTTCTCTGGTGAGACCTGAGTACTACACTACACGACCAACGGCGGATTCAGACACCTGAATTTCAGCCCAGGGTCCTGTCCTTGCTTACACATTCCCTGCTGGGTCCAGCAGCCAGTGCGCACCTCCTAGAGGCCTCTTCGGGAAGCTCCGCCCCTCACACACAGCTCACAGCTGCCCCAAGTCAGTCTATAGGCAGCAAGAGCATTTCAGTACTCGAACATGTGTGCGTTACAAATGCCTGTAGCTCCCCACCACCCAGAACCTGAGACGGCCTAGGAATCTGTAACCCCCGGGAATCAGAGATGAAAGAGTTCTAATGTGGCTATAAATGTCACAGCGCCTTTTGCATTCTGCTGAATGTCAATTAAAAAACGCAAAATGACACTATCACGATTAACACCTGTGTATTTGAAAAACAGAGATTTTTATTTCCCCACCTTCCCTGCTCTAAGACAAGAGACTGAAGACAAATGACATGGTTTCAAATATTAGGGTGCACCAAGCAAGAAGAAGGAACAAAAGTAATGTCCTCACGCCCTGCAGCTCCACACTGTATGTGCTGTGGAGCAAAACCGAGGACTCCTTCCTCGATTAGAAACGCTTTCCTCTTTACAGCGAGCAAAACTAAGCGAGTGGCTGGGCTCAGACATGGCATTCTTTAGTTGTAGTCCGCGGACACCTGCTTTGCTTTGTCGTGTTTGTTGAGGCAGGCAGGAGGGAGCTAAAGGACGATTGTTTTCATTGGACATCTTCCTGCTCCTCCCCGATGTGGGGGGTTTGGCCTTGCTGATGGTGCATCATAGAGAGCAATGCACTGAACTCTCATTTATTGAGCCCATATTATGAGCTAGATGCTCTACTAGGCATTTTCATGTAAAATCTCCCAATATTCACAACAATGGTGCAAAAGGTTATCATTCCCATTTTAAAACTGAAGAAACGGGGGCCCAGAGAATGAAGATTGAGCTAGTGAGTGTGAGTTAGGATTGGGATCCAGCTAAAAACTTCTAAACCTCTAAAAGACGACCATTCTGCCATTTTGGTTGCTTGTTTATGGGCAAAGATGTGGTTTACAGCTTGTCACTGACTAGCTATGTGATGTTGGGCCGTTCTCTTTACCTCTCTGGGCTTCAGCGACCTCAGCTGTGAAGTATACCATAAAGAGGCAGGGCTAAAAGAAATTTAAGCTGTAAAATAATTTTGTATTTATACTTATGTAAAAATATTCCCCAAGGCCTAGCTGGTTTGGCTCAGTGGGTAGAGCATCAGCCTGTGGATTGAAGGGTCCCGGGTTCGATTCTGATCAATGGCTCATGCCCTGGGTTGCAGGCTCGATCCTCAGTGGGGGGGGGGGTTGGGGGGAGGGGTGTGCAGGAAGCAGCCAAATGATGATTCTCTCTCATCACTGATGCTTCTATCTCTCCCTCTCCCCTCCTCTCTGAAATCAATAAAAATATATTGGGGGGGGGAGAGAGTTTAAAAAATATTCCCCCATAATGAGTGTACCAGTCCAGATTCAGAAGTCACTCTTAGCTATATCAGCCAGAAATTTAATTCAGGGAGGTAGGTGCTCACGGGGGTGACTGAAAGGGCTGGAGGAGCAAGTACTGAGCAGGTACTGGCCACTCTGCCAAGAGTGCATCTGATGAACAGGCTGGGGTGTGGGGCCCCTAGACTAGAGGCAGGAGTTACACCACAATGATCATGGGTTCAAAGTGAAACAGTCCTTAGTAACAATAGCATTTCCACTTATGCGTGGGGCAATGTATCTAACCTCTCCGAACCTTCATTTCCTATACAATCAGATAACAAATGTAAAAATCTCTAGGACAGTGATGAGCACAGAGTCGGTAGTCAATTAAGTTTTGTCCTTTCCCCATTTCCTGGGGGTGGAAATTGTGTTTATTTCAGAATAGAGAAAAAATGTGTGAACTAGAACCATGGGAAATCATGATAAAGAGGTAAGATGGGGCCAGAAAAAAAAAGTTTTCCTTTAAAAGGGGGGTCAGTGGTAAGGGCTAATGGCGCTTTTTGGATAGGAAATGATATGAGAAATGTGTGGCTCTGGCAAAAATAGGGAGCCATATCATAAGAAGCAAGCTGTTCTCACAATGGGTAATAGGAGATGCCAGCCTTTGCCAACCTCTTTAAAAGAATGTTCCTTCCAATTTCATGGAAAATGCCCCGTGGGAAGCCACAGAAGTAGACTAAAGACCTTATTTAGTGAGAAGTATTTAATTGAAACAGTGCCTCTCGCTGTTAAGCTTAGAAGTAGAGTGTTTGGTCCCAGCAGAATGGTAGGCCTGGGACCACTCCCCCTGTGCCATAGGGGAAGGGCTGAGAAACAGTGGTCATGTAAGACAGAACGGATCTGACTCTGATATGATTGTGTGTCCCCAAAAGCATAACTGCATGCTAACTGCAGGGATGAGAAAACAGGCATGAGTTGGGAGCAGAGAAATCATGTGACCTCTTTGCCATATGGCATCTGTGAAACCACTCAAGACCTCAAATGATTATAATACCAGTGATCTCGAACATACAAAAAGGTTTGTAACTCCTTCCAATGTCAAGACACTTAAAAACTAAAATGTACCTGGGAATGTGTCTAGTAGCTGTTTAGTAGATTACAGCCTCCGACAGGTGCTTAAAGTAGATGCTTAAAATTAGAGTGCACAGATCAGCTACTCCAAAGCCTTCATGTTCTAAATGAGGTAACTAAGCCCGAAGGGTTAAGTAAATGGCTCAAGGTCACCAGCTAAACAGAGTCAGAACTTGAGTTTTCTGTCTTGCAGTTCATTGTTTTACCCCTCACTCCACATTGTTTTGGGCCCTTGTTTCTGAGGAAATTAGGTATCCATGCATCATGGTATTTTGTGAGACATGTTTAGCCAATTGGGCCATGATAGCCATCTGTCTGGGCCTCTAGGAAGTGTTTGTGACCAAGAGGTCTCCATGAAAACATCCTGGAGGGGAAGATTCACTTCTATCATGCACTGAGGAGAGTCATACCAAGAACATGGCTCACACAGTCAAGCCAAAGGACACGTTCCTGGGCAGGGGCTGGCTTAGTATGCATGGCTTTCTACTGGACCCTTTCCTGTTACTGCAAGTATTAAACATCTCCTCGGGCTTCCGTTGGTGCCAAAACATGAACACCACAGAGGCACAGTCTACAAATACTAACACATACAAGGGACCATTGAAGTGAAGACAAGGAAGAAAGGGAGGGAAGGAGGGAGAGAGCTAGAGACAGAGACAGAGCTAGTGCTAGAGACAGAGATAGAGGACACACACACACACACACACACACACACACACACACAAACTAGAAAGAGTAAATACATATGCTAACAAAGCCATTTTTCCTGGGCCGCTCCCTTCACCAGAAATCTGAAAGCTGGGCTCTAATTCAGGAGCCAATCTGTTTTGAGTTTCTTTCCATAGTTTGTAGGCATCTGATTCTTACCAAGGATTCCCATGGGGGAAATTGTTCTTTCCTCAGCTTAATGAGGATTATTGACAAAGACCACGTCCCTCTATTCTTCCCTGTAGGTAAAGAGTGACTCATGGATGGCTGAGGGAGAGAGTCCAACATCTCTAAGAGTTAAGACTCCCCCCTCCCTAGCCTAACAATTTGTTATAGCAGCCACCCTTGCCAATGGGAGCATCGTGACACAGTGGCAACATGTGCTTCACAGAGGGTGGCCCTTAGTGACAGCAGCCGGGAGCAATGACTTCTCTCAAACAGAGAGAAAGCTCCTCCAGCGAACCATGGAGACAACCGTCAGTGCTTACTCATGTCAGTGTCTTTTTGGATCTCGGGGTCCCTCCATTTCTTCCAGTAGTTTCTTTGCTCTTCAGCAGGTGGAAGACTGCATAGGACTCCCTCTGCCCCTCCTCTGTGGACCAAATCTCAGAAGTGCTTGATACACTTTGACCAACACTTTCATACTCACATAGGTACCTTAGAGAAAAAGCTCACACATGTCCACAAGGACCCTGACAAGGCTGTTCATTGAAGCATTGTCTATAATGGAAAACACCTGGAAACAACTTAGACATCTATCATAAGAAATGACAAATATATGTTGCTGCATTCATAGAATGGAATAAATACAGTAGGTAAAATAAATGACATTGGGATATATGCAGCAATATGGATGAATTTAAAAAATGTAATAATGAAGAACCCTGGCCAGGTAGCCCAGGTGGTTAGAGCATTGTTCTGAAATTCTAAGGTCGTGGATTTGACCTCTGGTCAGGGCACATACAAGAAGCAACCAATGAATGCATCAATAAGTGGAACAACGAATCCACTTTTCCTCTCTCTCTCTCTCCCTCCCCCCTTCTCCTCTCTCTCTTAAGTCAATCAATAAAAAGTATATAATAATGAAGAAGGAAAGCAATATAGAGCAGAATGCCATTTATACAACGTTTGAAAGCATGCAAAATAATGTTTCTTATTATTCATTGAGGAAGTGAGCAGAGACCTGAAGAAAGAGGGAAAAGAAGTCATGGAGATATTTGGGGAAAGAGGGCTCCACGGAGGAGAAAGCAAGGGCCTGGGGCCTGAGGTGAAGACACATTTGATGGGTTTGAGTGAGAACAAACAGGCTGTTATGGCTGGAGTAGAGTATTTGGGGGGAGGGCGAGAATAGGAAATGAGGACAGAGAGGGAGCCAGTTGTAGACCACAAGGGGCCTTGTAGTGGCCGTTGGAAAGTTTTGGTCAGAAAGCCTGAGGTGTGAGGCCAAAAATCAAGGTCCAGTATTATGCTCTGCATTGACATCTGGGGGAAGGCCCCACATGACCACCCACAAGCTCTTTTTTAAGATCCCCTAGCCAAACCACCTTTCTATGGAATTGTCGAGGTGCAGTGCCTGCATATCCCTTGATTATTCAAACAACCAAGCACAGCCCCCTGTGGGAACCACGGGGCACCACATCCTCTTGTTACTACAAAGCCTGCCTCCCACCACCCCTGGACGCTCACTCCATTCCTGAGTGCAACCCCCACGTGGCCACACATGGCCTGCACTGCACTCCTCCCCCAGACTGCGAGCATATGTGACTAATAAACTGTCATCAATGCCATCTGTCCAGTACTGGGTGCCATGCCTGTGACTATCAGTCATGCCCGTAAGTTTAGGCGGGAATCCTACCGCATCGATGGGGTGACTAGGAGGGAGTTACAGCAGTCACGTGAGCTGATTTATGCTTTACGTGGACGCCAGCTAGTGTTAAGAATGAGCTACCAGGAGATAAAGCCAAGACCAGATGGGGACTGTGGCATCATCTAGACATGCTTCTCATATCACAGAGATGAGAGTGGAAGTGGCGATGGGGAGATGGGTCTGGATTGAGAAATACTGTGAAGGCACTGCCAGTATGATTAGCTCAGAAATCAAATGTGGCTACAAATGGGAGAGGGGCGTCTGCTCTGAAAACTGGTTGCAATTTATTCATGTGAAGAAGACTGGGAGAAGGGATGTTTTACGGCGAATCACCCTGTCTTACACGAATTTTGGCAGAAATAATAAAAATAAAAGGGAAAGATTCTAGCTCATTTTGTGAGGTTTGCATGGTCTTAATACCAAATCTAGGTCAAGAAGATAAAACTGTCTCTAGACGAATTTCACTTAGGAACACGAACGTGAAAATCCTAATTAAAATATCAGCTATCAGAGTTCAGTAATGAATTTAAAGCATAAAATATGAGCAAAGGGGGCCCATTCAAGAAAAAATGGTTTAAGAAAAGAAAATACAAAACTACTAAAATATTTTATCCCATTAATGGACTAAAGGGGCAAAATTGCATGACCATCTCAACAAATGCCTGAAGAGCATCAAATAAAATTCAACATCTCTGTTTTTTAAATAAACTCTTTGATAACTAGGCGTAGAGGGAAACATTTTTAACCTAATGAAGGCTTTCTAGCAATGATCCACTACAATCCTCAGATTTACTTCCGTTACAGTTAAGGGGACAGGACAGCCTTGGGATCACTGCCTCTGGGACAGAGCACAAGAAGTCCTGGTCAAGGCACGAAGACCAGGAAGGAAGGAGATCAAATCGCTGGTCTTTGCAGTTACACTACCAGGGTCAAACGCAGGGGAGACCGAGGAAAATCAGTAAACTGCCATACATCCAAGATGGAAACCATCCCCACACCCACAATATTTTGAATTTAATTTAAAAAATCATCTGAGTCTGGAGCTGAATAAAGGACGTCATTGTCGTCTTCTTGCGAGGTGCTTGGTTCGATTATTTCTTCATCTGATGCCATTTATGGGGATTGAATTTCATTTGCATAATGTAATATATTATGATGATAAATTCAATAATAAAATAATGATAATTTTCACTTCCATGGGAATATCCACAAAAGCAAGTGCGAAATAAAAATAAACCATTGACACGAAAAGCCTCAAAAACACTAAATTTTTTTGATGCTCCAAAGACAAAATCTGTAAAAAAAATAATGAAGAATGCACACCATGTTTACCATTTTAGGCGTAAAATTCATGAGAACACAAATCTCAAGTGTCTCAGGGTTTATCTCTCACGCGTCTGAGTGGCAGCTTTATATATCGATATTGGAATTTATTCCATACACGTTGGAATATTGATGAATTTAAGTTAGCATAATTTTCTTTACTAACCCAGAGATGTCACTAACAAGTCTGATTTTAAAATTGGGCGACCAGAGTTGGTATGCTAAGTTTGCGGCTATAGACGTGCATGGCGTGTGGGGAAGGTCCATGCTTGCATCTATAGATGCTTATGGCATACCAAAGGTTAAAAGGGAGGGAGTTCAGCAAATTTGTTAGCTATAAAAACAAGATATAAAACTCAACAGTGCTCCTACAAGCAAGTAATTACCCAGTGAATAATACAACAGGATATAAGATGCCATTCATAGTAGCACCAAAAGCTATAAAGTACTAGTATACAGACATTAACCAAAGAAAACACAAGATCTTTAAAGAGAATACATTTAAAACTATTAAAGCACATAGCAGGAAACTGAAATAAATGGCATGTTAAATACTATGTAGATTAACAGTTTGCTTTAATAGCTTATAGAGTTCATTTTTTTTCTTGATTAATCCCTAAATTCAATACAATTACAATAAAAAACCCAGATGGATTTTTAAAAAAAAGAATAGATTCTAGAATTTATTTAGGAAAATAAGAATTCTTAAAGAGTTAAGTCAAAACGAAAAAAGCTAACAAAAGTGGCAGACAATAATGACAATAGCTCAAACCCACAAATAATTAAGTTTTAAGATTCTCTTGCAATCCAATTAAGTCAACATTGAAAGTGAAGTTCAAAGCAGATGGCTAGTAATTATATGAAGAATGCTCTCCCTCACTAGTAATCAGATGAATGTAAATGAAAACAAGAATGATATCCCACCTACTACACAGAGATCAGCCAAAATGAGAAAGCCGGGAAGTACCAAGTGCTGGTGTGGATGTGGGAAGCAGTAACCGCATACACCCCCGGGGGAGCACACAGCAAGGCAGCCTTCCTGGGCAGCAGCCTAGCCATGCCGACTGAAATGAAGATGCATCGGCACGGCAACCCCAAAATCCTACTCCTGTGAGGGTCCTCTAAATAGCGAGTGTTAAGACATCTTCGAGGAGGCTCATGCCCAATTGTTTGTGGTAGCAAGGACTGGGAGGCAATCTAAATGTCCATTGATCAGGGAAACTAACAAAGAAAATGTATGATATGATTCATGGAATTCTGTGTGACCATCAGACATAATGGACAAGACTTACACATAGCAACATGGACAGACCTCAAAACAAAGCGTTGAGTGAAAATAATAATAATAAGGAAACGAGATTCAAAGCTTGATAGCATTTATGTAAATCAAAAACACTGATACAAAATAACATTATATATATATGTATTTTAATCCTCACCCGAAGATATGTTTTTTTCCATTGACATTTTTAGAGAGAGTGGAAGGGAGGGTGGAGAGGGACAGAGAGAGGAGAGAGAAAGAAATGTCGATGTGAAAGAGACACTTCCATCCCTTGCCTCCCACAGGCATGCACCCGGACTGGGGGGTGAGGAACAAACCTGCAACCCAGGCACATGCCCTTGACCAGGAATCGAAACTCTGAGCCCTAGCTGGTTTGGCTCAGTGGATAGAGCATTGGCCGGCGGACTGAAAGGTCTTGGGTTAGATTCCAGTCAAGGGCACATGCCCAGGTTGCAGACTCTATCCCCAGTGGGGGATGTGCAGGAGGCAGCCAATCAATTATTCTCTTTCATCATTGATGTTTCTAGCTCTCTCTCTCCCTCTCCCTTCCTCTCTGAAATCAATAAAAATACATTTAAAAATAAAAACAAAAAAACTCTGACCCTCCAGTGCACAGACAAATGCTCTAACCACTGAGACCACCAGCCAGGGCAAAATAACATTACGTTTTAAGGATCTCTATGTGTAAATAAACACCAGGAAGACATATGGCCCAGATGTAGATTGAATACACTATAGTGAGTCGCACAGAGGAAGGGAGTGAGAGGAGGCATAAAGGGGGAAGATGTATAGACAGTGAGCGGGGCCTTGCATGGACCTGTGCTAACAACAGATCATGAAGAAAAACTTTTCATAGCTCAATTCTGCCTGCCTGCAGCCTAAGACAGAAAAAGTGCAGAAAGGAAAGAAACCTTTCGGGCCGATCTCTCTCTTGGTGTTCTGAAATGTCTGTCTTGCTTCTTCAGAAAAAAAGGAAGCATTTCCTAGGACCCAGTCAAAGACAACCTGTCCTCCCCAGGCCTGTAGCTGAGTCCTCAGGTCTCAGTGTCGTCACCTACGAATAGCAGTGCCCCTGCGCCAGGTCTGACATGTGCATCAAAAGAGCTGAGCCACGCAGTCCCCACCCAGGGTCTGGGTCAGTGTCCAGCCGTCACTGTTATTTGAAATCGCAGAATGTTAGCATCTGACAACATCCGATTGGCCAATGAGTCAACTCTGTTCCACTTCTGTGAGGCTGGACAACCCGAGGGCTTGTGGGACTTGCCCACAGTCTGGAGATAAGGGGGGAGACAGAAATGAGATGCCAGCTCACCTCACTCATCACCCACTTTTGTCCACTACCACTCACTGCCTCCCCAGGCTTCCCAAGAAGACTTACACAAACGCATTTTCCTGGAACTAAGAGGAATTTTTATTCCTGGTGTTTAAATCCGCATGGTGTCAACATTTCTGGCCAATAAAGTGCAGTGAAGGGAATAAAAAAATATAGAAAATAGAAAAGACTATCCACAATAGCTCTTTTCAAAGACGTAATGCAATTTCCAAATCATGCCAATGATTGTCCAGAATTAGGAGGGAAGGTGCCTGTGGAGTTAGGAAGAGGACATCAGGAAGCAGGCTGTTAGGTATCGGGGTGCAGTAAGCCAGGCCAGCAGGCTGTGGACACACCAGGCTGAAGGCCATTATTTGAGACCCAGCAAAGTAGAGAAATTTAAAAGCAGGGCTCTCTGACCCTCCTCCAGAAGAACGCCTTTATTTCTGTCTCCAGAATGCAATGTGGAGGCCAGCACACGGCTGCCAACCGCGGGAAGCCTGCCATCCTGCTGGATGCTGCTGTCGCCACGAAGGTGTCAAGCCCATGGACCATTCTGGAACATGAGGAGAGCCACCAAAGCCATACAGAATTGGGGCCCCGGCCAGGATAAGAACACCAGCCTCAGCCACAATGAGAAATACCATAGTGAGAGTTTATATGGGGCTTAACATCAAAACAAGAACCCAGCGTTTGCAAGCTCAAAGCCAGCCTCTTGATCCTGCCCTGGTGTACGTGGCATTATGATTTCACTACACAGACTCCTGCCTGCTGCTTCCTCTCCTCCTCCCGCTCTCCCTCAGCTAGTTGCGATTATCCTCCCACATGCAGAAATGCAGAGCGTTTGGGGCTCACTTTGTGATCCAGGGCACGTGTCCCCATCTCCAGGGGCAAACATTGCACCGAGGTTAGTTTTCCCCCTACTGTACGCCCAGAGAAAAGCAACGGGACTCTGTTCTGTCCCTTACACTGCCTTCCTCTCAAATTTCTCCCCTCGGGAGCTCTGACTTTTGCTCGAAATCCGTTTTCACCCTTTCAAGAGACATGAACATTCAGAGAGATGTCCACTCTTTGTGGGGTAACGGAGAGCAAATCATTAACTCTGTGTACACTCAGACACCAAGCAAGGTTTCCCCAAAACCATTCATTGGAGAAAAAAAAAAAGAATCATCTTATATTCACCGTCTCCTGCTATAGAGCCTTCTCATCATTATTTTACAACAAATAACACAGTTCTTTTCACAGAAGACACATTATCCTGAAACACCTCGAATCAATGCAGATTCTGATGGTTAGAAGTGGAACCAGCGAACTGTAACACATATTGAAGTATTCTTTCACTTGGGTGAATGGCCTCACAGCTGCCAGAGTGGGTGTTGAAAACAAGCCTTTAAGCATCACTTTTTTAAAAATTCTTCATAAGCATCACTTTTTAAAGTGGTTCAGTAATTGTGTGTGGGTGTTGAAAATAGGCAACGGTAGGAAGAAGGAAGAACACAAGGATTTTCATGCTGTGCTGTGGCTTGGGGCAAAGTTGAAATATGAGAGTGGAAAAAATAGAACTATAGTAATATTTTTATACAACATAAAATAATATATAAATGATATTAATGTATCCATTTTATAGGTATATGCAATCATTTAAATATACATAGCTAAGTGATAAAGTATTGGTAAGTAAATAAATGGTGATTTTTCGCTACGTTTCTAACATTTTGGGGGATGGGAAGGAAGGACTTACTGGAAAATGGAAGCGGGTCTCATGTTTGGCGTTGCCTTCTACTAGGGCATATACGGTCGCTCCATAGACAATGGCCAAGCCTAAGGAGGGTTGTGGGGGAAGAACCACCCACACTCCCACAGCAAGTTCTCCTCTGTCCTCAGTGTCACTGAGAAAGTATGTTTACCTAACAGTCCTCACCTTGATGCCCAGCCTTAGCACAGGATGGCTCTTCCCTACAGGTGACCACGCTCCTCTGTGAGGAAGCAGTGGGCACATTCTAGAAGACAGTGAGTGTCTGAGGTGCTGCTTCGAAAGCAGCCACTTTCGGAGACTATACATTTATTCCAAGAATGTCAGTCCCGGGCCTGGTGAGGACGCCTCGGCCTTCAGAGCCGCCCCCGCACTTCATAGACAGCCTTTCTTCTCTTTCCTTTTAACCCCAAACAGTTATACTCACACCGCTTACCAGGCTGGCCTCTGGATGACTTATGGCTCTTTCCAGAAATCATTAAATCCACTCCCGTCCATGGCTCCCATCCCCCACCCCCACCCCAAAGGATGGAGACTTGGCACAGAGCGGCGCTCTCAGAAAAATGCTTTGCAGGCTCCGAAGACAGTTCCACAAGAGCAGTTCCAAATGTTTGGAGGAAAAACAACATAATTAGAGTAAGTATATGACCTCCCAGTGAGAATGTGCTGAAAAGAGACAGCATTCCTTTGGGTTCTTAGTTCTGGGAGACTTTTTTTTAAAGAATCCTTTCATATTCCTGCTTCGTGTTTGAAATGTACAAGCCTTGCATATCAGACCAGGTACCTGGGTTTAGCAAGGAAGTTCATCTGCTTACTACTTAGTCAAAATGAAAGCCTTCAGCTTTTCTTTTCTTTTTGTGAGATTAGCCCTATCAACAGAAGCACAGTTTACAAACTGGCCATGCACATTAGCAAGAGTCAATGAAGTAAAATGAATATTCAATCTTGGATTCTTTAGCAAAGCAGTGAAACCATCACCCCAATAACAAACATGGACTGCACACAAGTCCGGGTGCAGTCCAGGAGGAAGGTAATGAATCACCACCTTCAGGTGCTCATTTGCAGGGGGCAGAAAGCCTTCGCTCTATGGACTTGTCTCATTTGTGGGCCCGCTTAAGACATCTTTCCTCTCACATTTTGGCTCCAGCAGGTTCTATTGTCTCCGTATAGCATACTCTGGTTTCAGTGTTCCGGACAGTTATTTTGTGATGAATTCATCACTATTCTGTTTTGGATAGAATCTCCCAGCATATAAACTATTCCCTGTTTGGAAATTAGGCTGTTTTCAAAATGTATTTTAACTCTTTCAAGCCACTAGAGTATTATTTAGGAAGTTCATTGAAGCAGTAATTTCCCTAGTAGGAGTAGCTGATTCTTTAAACGCTGTCAACACGCCAACTTGTGAGTTGATAAGATCCAATGCAGACATATTGTAACCCAAACCAGTTAAGAAATAAGCTACTTTGGGGATTTAAAAAGAGAAAACGAAGCCAGGGAAATTTGCTAATTCTTTTGGACAGAACTTTAAAATTAGGGAATGAAGGAAAATAAATAGGACTTTACATATTTGGGTATCAGAAGAGCATTTGATTCAGAAGAGTAATTTTACACTTAGATTAATTCAAGCTGGTTGGACTATTTGGAGACTAAAATACATTCATTCTAATATGATACTCATTAAATTCGCATTTCCCATTACCTCTGGAGAATGCACAGTGCCAAATGCAGGCCTTTAAGATAAGTCCTTTCACTGGGCAAAAGTTTTAGGAAACTTTTTCCAGGAATTTAACGCAGAGGAAAACCCAACAGAAACGAGAGCCATTTACATTTGTCCACACTATAGCATTTCTCTGGGTTCTGCCAGGCAGTTTTCAGATATCTCAAGTCAATCTCTCATTCCTACCTCTGGCATCTCACTACGACAATACCAGACATTGGTAGGGCATTTGCAATCATCAAATGCTTTCTTTGTACACTAGAGGCCAGGTGCATGACTTTGTGCATTGCGGTGGGGAGCGGGGGAAGCTCAGCCCAGCCTGCGCTCTTTAGCAGTCTGGGAGCCCTCAGGGGACGTGGGCCTAAGCTGCAGGGAGTGGGCCTAAGCCGCAGTGGGACATCCTAGCATTGCCACGGTGGTGGGAGAGGCTCCCACCACTACTGCACTCGCCAGCCAGCCATCAGCCCAGCTTGTGGCTGAGCGGTGCTCCCCCTGTGGGAGGGCACTGACCACCAACGGGCTGCTCCTGAGTTGAGCGTCTGCCCCCTGGTGGTCAGTGGGCGTCATAGCGACCGGTCGTTCCACCGTTTGGTCGATTTGCATATTAGCCTTTTATTACATAGGATGTTCTGCACCATTCTGTGGGTTTAGAAATGCTTCTCTACCTGAACGTAAGCTCCAAGAGGGAAGAATCTTGGTCATCTGGTCTACTGTTATATCCTTAGAACCCAGAGGAGTGCTTGGCACTCGGTAGGCATCAGCAACCATTTGTTGACTTCTGTAAATAAGGGACCTCCAGAGGAGGAAGAATGACACGTTTGTTAAACTCCCTAAGGTCTTCAGACAGCTGTCCTGTTTATTCTGTTTTTACAGAATCCCATATTTTATGAGAACACTGTCTTCCTTTTTATTGGGTCATAATTATACATTACACACACGCACGCACACACACACACACACACACACACACATACACACACACACCCCTCACACATTTCATTGTGTGATAGTGGCCAACAGCAATCTAACTTTTAAGAATTGGTGGAAGCTCTTTAATTAGGAACATTTAAAACCAGAAGAGATTCAACATCAAAAGGAAATAATGACAATTTAAAATAATAACACTTCAAGCTTATTCTTTTTATAGTTCTAAAAGAAAGTCATGGGTATGTTCATATTTACCCTTTGATATTTTTTAACCCTTCATTATGGTCATTTTCAAGCACACACACAAAAATAAAGAAAATAGTACAATGAATTCTTATGAACCCAAAATACAGTTTCAACACTTATCATCTTAGGATCAACTTTGTTTCATCTATAACACATACATATTTCCATCCTAGTTTCACTAGATTATTTTGAAGCAAATCCCAGATATTGTGTCATTTCATCAATCAATCAATATATGTATGCAATAAGAATTCTTAGAAAATTACATGTAAAAGCATTTGAAATAATCCCTTCCTGTTATAAAATATCCCATTAATGTTCAAATTCCTCTGACTTATTTTACCAAATTGTTTTTATAATTGCTTAACTGAAATCAGGATTCAGGAATTCCATCCACATGCATTTGATTGACACATCTCAAGTCTCACGATCAAGGCTCCTCTCTCTTTTGTCTTTTGTTTTTGCAATTTACTTGTTGAAGGCACCAGGTTACTTATCCTGCAGAGCTTCCCACTGATTTTGCTAATTTTATTTAATTTATGCTGTTGTATAAGACGTTCCTCAGCCTCCTTGTTTCACGTAAACTGAAGGTTGGATCTAGAGTTATCATCTGACTCAGGTCCTGTTTTTTGGTTGTGAATCCTGTACAGATGGTGTCGTGTACAGTCTTCAGGAGGCACTTCATTATTCTCTCTTTTGTGATGTTAGCAGTCATCACTTATTCTTATAAACTTTTTATCCCCCAAATTTTGGGGGTCATATTATACATAGTTTAACATATTCATTACAATACCTGTGAGTTTTATTGTCTTAGCCCACTTTCATTTCCATTAGTTATATAACGTTCTTTCTTTTAAGCATCAGTTTCCAAAGTTCCATCTATCAGGCTAGCGTGTTATGTCTTCTGCAATGAGACGGTTACTCTTCCTTCCTCTATCTCCTGCCCACCTCCCTTCCCCTAGGAAGGAAATATGAGTATTATGATGGTGCAGTGGACTTTGTAAGGATTCTTTCAGAATGTTGTCTTGCTTTTACAGCATTTTCCTCTGCCTGCCCCACAGAACCCCATTTCTGAGGCCACTACACTTGCCTTCTAAGATTCCGATCATCAATTCCAACATGTAGGTTTTTCTCCTCAGACCACCAAGCAATTTTCTGACACCAGCTGGGTATTCCATGATTCAGCTCAATTCTAACACCATCTGATCGCATCAGATCCCACAGGTTCAGGGCTTAGCCCCACAAGACTGCTCCCCTCCCCCTACTTCAGATGCCAATTGCATGTCTAAGTTGTCACCTGTGCTTCCCATGGACTAACGATAAATCAAGCATTTTAAGACCCCCTCTTTGGTCTCCATTAATTTTCTTGAGTGGCTCACAGAACTCAGGAAACCCATTTACTCATTAGATGATCAGTTTATTACAAAGGATATTAAAGGATACAAATCAGCAGCCAGATGAAGGGATACAGAGGGCGAGGTCCTGAATAAAGGAGCTCCCCTCCTGTGGAGTCCGGGCCCAGCACAATGGCACATGGCAGTTCTAACTCACCAGCCTGGAATCTCCCAAACCTGGTCCTTTCAGGGCTTTACGGAGGCTCCTTTACACAGACAAGATTGATTAAGTCATTGGTGTTGGATTCAACCTCCAGTACCTCTCCCCCGACTCCCGCCCTCCAGATCTGGAGGTGGGACTGAAAGTTCCAACCCTCAATCATATAGTTGGTTTCCCTGGCAACCTGCTCCCATCCTTAGATGCTTTCCAAAAGTCACCTGTTACATAAACTATGATATGATTGAAAGGGGTTTGTTATGAATATCAAGACACCTTTATTGCTCTTATCAGGAAATTCCAAGAATTTTAGAAATGGGAAGAAGACCAAAAGTATCTGTACTAATAAAAGGGTAATATGCTAATTAGACCAGGAGACCTTCTGGGAGACCGTCCAAGGAGGGCAGTTGGGGGCGAGCAGGCCGGCAGGCAGAATGGTTAGGGATGATCAGGCAGGCAGGCAGGTGAGCGGTTAGGAGCCAGTGGTCCCGGATTGCGAGAGGGATGTTTGACTGCCAGTTTAGGCCCGATCCCTGTGGCAGTTGGATTGAAGGGACAGAACGGAACTTGAAAGAACTAAGCAGAACTAAGCAGAAATACACCCTCCTCCCTCTTCAAGGACGAAGCAGGGACATACTCTTCTCCCTCTCCTCTATCTTGTCTTGCAAGGCTGGGCCCTCAGCCCAAGCCGCCCCCCCCGAGAGTGACCACAAGGATGCTGGTATTGTCCTAACTCTCCCAACCACCCACCTGAGTGTACCAATGAAGCTCCAGAAATGTAGCTAAGGTCCTAATAAGGCTATAGTGGAGGACAGCTCCAACCTTCAGAATATGATGGTCACTTCCTGACCCTTATGCTGTAAAACCCTGACCAATCTCTGTAACTCACGCCACCCCTAAAGCCCACCCCAAATAGCTAGCCCTATATAACCTTTGTTCTCCTGGGACACGCTCTCTCGCCTCACCGCTGTGCCGCATAGAGGCTGGGAGCCAATTCTAGAATTGATCAATAAAGACTCGTTGCTTTTGCATAGGAGGAGGCTCCCTGGTGGTGGATTATTGGGGAACCTGAGCTCTGGGCATAACAGGACATCCCCCAAGGGGTCCCAGATTGGAGAGAGTGCAGGCCGGGCTGAGGTTTACCCCCCACCGTGCACGAATTTTTGTGCACTGGGCCACTAGTATTTATTATAAATCACAATATCATATCTTCCTTTATCATTTTTATTTTTGCCCTCACACAGTATTCACAATATAGGAATACGTTTCATTTCTTCCCTGCTGATATCAAAGGCCCACACATTCCAGCACTTGACTGAACCTTCTCTTGTTTCTAGCTTCTTGTTTAATTGGGGTGATATTGACCACCCCTTCCTTACTGAAAAGTCCTTCTTTTTCTAGGTATTGCTCTCTCCTCCTATACCAGGGGTGGGCAAACTTTTTGACTTGAGGGCCACATTGGGTTCTTAAACTGGACCGGAGGGCCGGAACAAAAGCATGCATGGAGTGTTTGTGTGGACTAATATAAATTCAAAGTAAACATCATTACATAAAAGGGTACGGTCTTTTTTTTGAATAGTTTTATTCATTTCAAACGGGCCGAATCCGGCCCGCGGGCCGTAGTTTGCCCACGGCTGTCCTATACCCTCTATCCCTAAATTACTTCTTCTTGGTCTCTGTCAGAGTTGCCTCTTCCTCTGCACATCCCTGAAATGTGACTATTGCCCAAGTGTTTGCTGTTGGCCCTCTTCTCCCTTCACATGAGGCTGAGTGATCGGAGTCACCCCCTTGGCTTCGACCACTGACATAGGAGGATGACTCCCAATGCCAGACTTCAGCCAAGGATTCTATTCTTGGCTTAGAATTGTGTACCCAAGTGCTTACTAGAAATCACTCCCAGACAATTCCTCCTCTCTAGGATCAGAACAGAGCCCATTACCTCTTCTTTTCTTCTACCCCAAACTTTTCTGTCTTTGTTTTCTAGCTCTATGAATTATATCACTGTCAACCACAACCATCAGATGAGCACCCTGGACTCCTCCTAGGTTCCTTCCTCTTCTGTCAGGTCTGATGCATCACCACTCATGCTGACTGCTCCTATTCCCACTTTCTCACACTTGTCCCTTTTGCTATTCCCATGGCCTCACTATCGCCTAACTTGTTGGCCTGCTTCCTAAATTGTTCCCTTTCCATCCATCCTTCATGCTGCAGACAGAACAGTATTTCTAAAACACAAATGATGTATACCACTTTTCCATTTAATGTGCAAACTCCTTGGTATAACAGTCTTCAACCTTTGGCCATGGTCCTCTTGCCCATGCTATGTACACCCCAAGACTCACATGCAGTCACACATGGGAATTTATTGATATAGAGCCTAATATATGGTATAGCAACTACTTTCAATTTTTGGCCTAGATATTTGCTATTCCTCTTATGTCATATGCCATTCTATGCCGTTGTGTGTTTGTACACACTCTCCTATTCTCCCCACTCCCTCCTTGGCCTGTCTTCCATGTAGGTAGAGGTTACTTAATCTTTTAAGACTCAGCTCAAGCCTATTTACTTCAGGAAGCCTTTTTTTTGAAATGATATGTCATTAAACACCTCTTCTCTGTGCTTCTAAAGGTCCCTCTGTTGCCTCTACCATGGTCTCCACATGGTTTGGTGTTGGTTTACCTGTCCCCAAGACTATAAGCCATGTGTGGTAGGTCTTGGGTTTACTATTTATATCCCAACTAGAGGCCCAGTGCACAAAAATTTGTGCACTCGGGGGGGTCCCTCAGCCCGGCCTATGCACTCTTTCAGTCTGGGACCCCTCAGAGGATGATCACCTGCTGGCTTAGGCCACTCCCTGGGGGATCAGTCCCAAGCTGGCAGTCAGACATCCCTCTGGCAGCCCGGCAGCCCTCGGGGTATGTCCACTTGCCAGCGGGAAGCAGGCCTAAGCTGCAGTCGGACATCCTTAGTGCTACTGAGGAGGCGGGAGAGGCTCCCACCACCACCGCTGTACTGGCAGCCGTCAGCCTGGCTTGTGGCTGAGTAGAGCTCCCCCTGTGGGAGCGCACTGACCACCAGGGGGCAGCTCCTGCATTGAGCATCTGCCCCCTGGTGGTCAGTGTGTGTCATAGTGACCAGCCATTCCCAGTCATTCTGCTGTTAGGGTCAGTTTGCATATTACCCTTTTATTATATAGGATAGAGACCAGGTGCATGGGTGGGGGCCAGCTGGTTTGCCCTGAAGGGTGTCCCGGATCAGGGTGGGGGTCCCGCTGGGGTGCCTGGCCAGCCTGGGTGAGGGGCTGATGGCTGTTTGCAGGCTGGTCACACTCTCTTCAGGGTGGGGGTCCCCACTGGGGTGCCTGGCCAGCCTGGGTGAGGGGTTGATGGCTGTTTGCAGGCTGGTCAAGCCCCCTCACTCCCCCAGTGGGGACCCTCACCCCATCGAGGTTTGGCCAGCCTGGGTGAGGGGCTGATTGCTATTTTCAGGCTGGCCACACCCCTTTGGGGGGGGGTCCCCACTGAGGTTCCTGGCCAGTCTGGGTGAGGGGCTGAGGTCCGTTTTCAGGCTGGCCAAGACCCCCAGCGATGGAAGCTCCCAGCCTCTCCTTTTTTTCTTTTTTCTTTTTTTATTCTGGGATTTATTTACTTTCTAGAATTGAAACTTTGTAGCATTGAGAGGAGCTCAGAGCTTGCCAGGGCGGGCAGGAGGAAAGCCTCCTGCTCGCTCCAACTCCATGGCCATGGCTGGCTGAAAGCAGATATTTGGGGTTTATTTATCTTCTATAGTTGAAACTTTGTTGTTTTGAGTGGAGCTCAGAGCTGGGCCACGGCAGGCTGGGAAGCTTGGCTTCCTCCATCATTGGGGCAACCAAGCCTCCTGCTTGCTCCAGCTCCGTGGCTGCTGGCCGCCATCTTGGTTGGGTTAATTTGCATACAGTCGCTCTGATTGGCTGGTGGGCGTGGCTTAAGGCATGGCAAAGGTACAATTTGCATGTTTGTCTTTTATTAGTGTAGATAACAGACATGGCGCCTGGCCCATTGTGGGTGTTCAGTGAAGGCAAAAATGAGTGAAACCCAGTCATCTCTATCTCGATACACTCAGGTGAATTCAGCTGTCATCGTCTCTACCTGGACAACCATAATGCCTTACAAGTCTCCATCCTGGTTATTTCATCTCCCAGCTCTGATCCTACCATCTTCCTCCTTAAAGGGCCATTGCTCCCCAATTCTGATCTGATCCCTCAGGGAACAGGTGCCCATGGAAGCCAGAAATATATATTGTGTTTATAAATGGTGTAAGGCCGAAAACTAGCCTATAAAATGGAACCCAGGCTCCTCAGCATGATTCCAAAATGCCATGTGATCTGGCTTCTCTTCAAACTTCCAAACAGCCTTGGACTGGGCCATTCCAAATTTCCACGCTTGCACCTGAACCGAACTGCCCTGGGCTCTCCTGCATTCCTGTCTCTTCTCAGTAGGCACACTATGAAGTCTTGGATTCCTTTCTTTCACACAATCCTCATCCTTCAAGGTCCATCTGAAGTGCCACCTCCTCTGTCACACCTTCCTTGACCCTCTCCATGTTGCCAGGATGCTATGTGTCTATTACTCCTCCACTTACGGTCCAAACTGCTATTCCAGTGAGCACATTTCGTATGGATGCCATTCTGTGTCACGTTATGGAGTGGAATGTTGACATCATCACCTCATGAGGGTACAAAATCCTACACCATCTTCTTTCATGAAGATGGCAGGTGTTTACCTTATTCATTTTTGTTGCATTCCCCCTGCTCACTCCCTCCTCTAGCCCCGAGCACTTGGCACAGTTCAATATTTGTGGATCCAACGTGCATTTTTCTCAGTGAAAGCAGCTCTTCCATAGCTCACAGCTACTGGAACTCACCATTCCCTCCAGCTGTGAATGCCAGTTCTCTAAGTCTCTTGCTTCTTCCTTTCTTCCTGCCATAGACCTTTTGCCTTATCTCAACTTGAACCCCCAAATTCTTCATCTTTCCTTTGCTGGGAAAGAAACATTTACCCTAATCACTTTGGGAATTATCATTTTAGCATGCTCGAGACTTCCTCCATCTTATTCCCCTGTGTGTCTCAGATCCTACACCTGCTTCCTTTAAGAGGGCAGCCACCCCCCAGGTACCTGCCCTCATATGTTGAGCCATTAATGTCTCTCCACCTCTGCCTCTCACTCCCAATGAGATAGATATTTCCCTCATCTCATTTTTAGATCTTGACTCTTTAGAACTTCTTATCCTCCATCCATTCTTAGGTTATCTTCCCAACACAAGAATGGGAGCTGACTCCTCTCTCCAATTAAAAACCTTGCCCAGATAAAACTGGCCCTAGCATTACAGCCTCCTTCAGATCTCAGTGTCACTGCTGCCTTTAGTCACATTTATTTTACAGCACCATAAAGCAATAAAAGATTTCAATCCGCACACTATACAAACAGTTGGCTGCAGCCAGCTATAGCTTACGAAGATTAACACTGGTTCCTGAGCCATTAGATGAGGTGGGTGGTAGAGGACGCTTCTCCTGGGCTTCTCTTGTCCTTCGCCGTATTCCTAATGGTCCCTCTGTTGCCTGGCGTTCTGTGTTTGCTCTTGCCATGTGCTTCCTCTCCATTTGGATTCTAAATGGGCCTTCCTTTCCCTTTCATGCTCTTTAATTGCCTCTGCCCTGCACATCCCAGTCTGCACTGAGGTCTCAGGTCCCTTCTCTGTGCGGGCACTGGATTTCATGGGCCCATTTACTGCCCTCTGTCCGCAGAGGGAGTATAGCATCGAGGGCCAGGGTCCTGGCTGGGCGGCAGCCTGCATTTGGATGCTCTGCTCGGCCACGTTGTATAATCATGGGCAAGTTGTTTAACATCTCTGAGCCTCAGTTTCCCCATCTGTGAAGCAGGGGCAAGAGGAGTACTTAGTTCATAATGAGCAGTGACACTAGCTGTCACGGCCTTCGACACTTTGGCTCCAGCACTTCGGCAGCTATATAGATTCTTATCCAACCACCCACCACCACCACTGTGTTTGAAACTGGTGTGTCTGTGTCTGGCATGGGCTGTCACTGGCAAAGAAAAAAATAGTTGTACAACTATCCCTGTTTTGAACCATTTGGCCCAAGAACTCAGGGGTATGTTGGGTTTTGGGGCCGATCACAAAACTTCGAAGCCCCACAGGATGCCTTTGGAGTTTGTGCCTATTTTACTAAGATCCCCTGAGAGTACAGTGGGCCACCTTAGTGCCCATTAGCAGCAGGATTGGGGGTGGGGTGGAAAGATCCAGAACTCTTCTCCCTCTGGGAGGTGTCCCCAGTCTTCCAAGAACAAACAGAGCTCTAACTTCCAGGAAAACCCCCATAAGCCATCAAAGCCCTCACAGGGGGTCCAGCATAAGCACAGAGCCGGACAACAAGTGTCCTCAGCCAGTTTCCCAAGGACCCGGATACTAGGTCATCCATCTGGAGAGGGAAAAGCCCAATTCAGAAGGTCAGGTGACCTGGCATCTGAGCTGTGTGATGCCCGGCAGGTGGACCACCCTCTCTGGACCTCAGCTTCCTGACCTGTGGAGGAGAGGGTGGTTCTCAGGAGCCTGAACTAGCTGATGAGGAAGATCTCCATTCTGAGCACCTGTGATTCTACAAAGAAGGTCTTCCTCAGCCAGGCCAGGCCAGGCCAGGCCAGAGCCCCCGGCGCAGCAAAGACTTCGAGGATCTTCCCTAACTCTCAAAGCACGTGCACGATTCTTACTTTAGAAAATACTGTCAACAGAAGCTTGAAATCAGTAACCCCTGGCTCACCCGGGTCTGAGGGTAAGGCCAGCCCGGTGGTCCCTCCTGATGCCAGGGGTGAGCTCTCAGGCCAGAGCCGGGTGGAGCTCGGGCTTTGCTGGGCACTCAGCTCCAACGCAGCTCAACTCTCTACTGACTCGCAAGAATGAGTGAGTCTCTCAATGTGGGCAGTGTCCCCTTTTCAATGAAAAAAAAATTTTTTTTAAATAATAAAATAAACATGTCCTGCTGGCTGAGAGGAATCCCTGCGAGCTTCCAGGAACCAACATTCCCCAGCCCTTGTTCATGTTCAGGAGGGAAGCCTGGCTGGGGCGCAATAGTGGGGACTTGTTCAGCCACATCTGGTCCGTGTAAAGTTACAGGAGTGGGCCCAGTGGGGCAGCAAGGCTACTGCGAAACCACACGGAGACTCAAGGCAGAGAACGTGTGGCCTTGAGGTGAGAAAGCAGAGTCAGCATCAATGAGTCCCCAAATATTTTTATAGGGGGGTTGAAAGCAAAAAAAATAAATAAATAAACTGTCCCAAAACTCCCCACAAGCCCAAACAAAGCCGCAGTGTGTCCCCATTCACCACCAGCCTGGTAATCACACCCTCCAGGGCTTTTACAGTGAGGCTGGGACCAAAGCCTGGAGGCACTTCCTCTAAACAAAGGCCGCCCCCCTCCTCCCTGCTCCTGCCCTTCCCTCTCTGCACAACTAGGAGGTCAAGCACACGCTTAACCTTTTGTATTCATTAACATTTTGGCTCCCTTTTGCAAATGAGGGGCCAGAGATAAAGGACACATAAAATGACCATTGGGACTCATGACGGAAAGCTTGCCAGCAGGCCGAGCACACCCACCCACCCCTAAAGCTGGGTCTGTGCACACTGAGCGGGGCTGACCCCGCCTTTAAGACCGCAAGGTGTGGCTCTCTGTAGATCCCAGCATCACTTTGCCCCCCGGAGCCCAAAGCTAGAAGTTACAGTCTTAAAAGACGGTGTTCAGTGTGTAAGATGGTGGAAATTCAGAATTCTACCCACAGCCAGACAGGGGAAGAGAACTGGATGCCCCTTCTGAACCCTTCCTTCCCCTCCCAGCCTTTGCTCCCCAAGAGGGAGACTTCTCAGGTCTTTTTCTCTCCTGTTTATTTTATGTAACTGTCCCCTAACCTCAGAGTTGAGTTCAGCTCCCCCTGGCCTCCCCACTTCTCACCATCACCGTGAGCCCTCATGTCCTCGCTCACTTCACAAGGAATGACATGGCTCTTGACTGGCACTTTATAGATCATCTCTTGGCATCTCTAGTTGTTCCCTTTGTTATAGCCACATATTCTCTCTCTCTCTCTCTCTCTCTCTCTCTCTCTCTCTCTCTCTCTCTCTCTCTTCAGTTCAGTTGCATCCATACATTTCTCTACCACAATCCACTGGCACACATCTTTCACTTTCCTGTCTGCCTTTTTCTTTGCCTCTTTGGTGCATTTTGTCCCATAGGCCCTTGCAGGTACAGGGGATCCTCAGAAGTCTTCTCTCCACCTCTCCAGCAACTCATGGGCTCCACACGAGCTGGTCATGCAGCTGCTGCCTTATTATCTGTCCCTCCACAAGGCAGGGGATTTTGTTGTGATGAATATTTTGTGCTTCTGTGTGACTATCAATTGTGCTTCCTTTAGAAGACTGTATGGCAGTGATTGTCCATCGATAGCATGTTGAAGTATCACTTGGACACTCAGTAAAACAGATTTTGGTTGCCACCCAAAGAAACTCTTGGTCTGAGGTTGGGCCTAGAAACCTGGGCTGGAAGATAGTACCTTGAGAATGTCACTCTCAAGTTATTCTATGGAGAGCAGGTCTTGAACTGCTTCTGTGTCACCCATGGTATCAAGCAGCTGAGCCACCAGCTGATTGAATAAAATGACTGGGATTTCCATCCTAAACTGGTCTTCTGAGTCAGCCTGCCTTACCCTGCAGGGTTAAGAATTGTCACCTGGGCCCCTCCAAGACAAATGACCTCCACAAAACACATCAGGAAAATCCCTGGAATTCCAAGCTAATTGACAGAGATTCCAGAGATAGCTAGTAAATACTTCTTCCTTCTCTACTGAGGATCAGCAAGAACAATAGTTGGCTCTCAGCCCACCCAGCAAATATCATTCCACCCGAGGGTTCTCTGCGACTTTTCAGCATCTTACTACATCTATGAGAATAGAATTTCTCTAAAACAGAATTCCAAACCTAAAAGAGCAAATTTTATGGTACCTGGAGGCAGACCATTCAGATGTTTTAAGTTCATTTGGCATGGCTGAAAGAACTCTCACATTTGCAAAAATATCAAAGTTCATTTTTGCCTCCAAAGAGCTGAAATATAGCTCTGTTTTCCAACACTAATGAATTTGGCATGAACATCATTTCACAAAATGTGATTTTTCTTTTTTTTTTGGAAGACTAAAAAGAAAAAAATGGAGTGTGAATTAATGTAATAACAGATTTCAGAATCCCAGAATGCTGGAACTTTAACAATGCTGAACATTACCTAGTCCAGACCCAATTTTTAAAGTTGAGGAAACCAAGGCTTTTTTAAGTAACAAAACAACAATGAAAACCACAGTTCCTAAAGGCTACTTTATCCCTGCTGGAAGGATTAAGCTAAATATAAACAAATTACTCAGAGGACAATATAACCTAAAGTACTTTTAAGGGGCAAGATGTTCTATGAATACAAGGTGTTCATAGAGATTGTGACAGAGAGAGCAGAAGGAATGATAGACGTGGAAATGGAAGACATGAGTCCATTGTAGCATCTTGGCCATGGAAGAACTTCAAGATCCTGGGTAAGTCATGACTGAGCTTTAGTGTCTTCATTAAGAAGACACTAAAGCTCAGTCATGATAACATGATTGTTTTAAGGATGAAGTGAAGCAATGCATGGGAAAGTACATTATAAACTCTCAAATTCTATTGTCTCTGAAAATACTCATGGAGTTGCACCCAGATGGCCTGTTCAGAGGTAAGTCTTCATGTCCCCTTACTTTAGTCCCTCTGCCTAATCACCAAAGTCTAAATCCATATTTTGGATCCTGGTTGTTTGCGGCCTTTTTGTCTTCTCTGATCCCACTCTGTCCATCCCCCCGCCCCGCGCCCCCCCACCCCCAACACACACACCAAAAAAAGAGAGCACCCCTTGGCTCAATGATACCCATTTCCAATTTGGATCCAGGAGAACAGAAGTACAAGTGGATTTCTTCCATTTCTGTCTCCCAGCACCTAACACAGGTCCCCGACCTACAATAGTTCCTTAGCGTTTATCAAATTGTACTGGAGGGAATAGAACAGAATGGGAAGGAATGAACTGCAGAGACCCCTTTCCCCCCTGTGTCACATGGGGATGATGGTGGGGGCTACATATTTCCACCACATTTTCTCACTGAGTTCCCTCAGTTCAGTCTTCCGGCTCCAATACTTGTTATTGTGACCTTTTAGGCAAGTTACATAGTTGTCTGTCCTTGGTCTCATCACATGTAAAATGAAGATAAAGACCTGCCCTCCTTCTAGTGTTCTTGTGAGGTGTGTGTAAATGAGAACTCATCATCGCATATTACCTATTATTACCACTACTAGAGGCCTGGTGCACGAATTCATGCACCAGTGGGATCCCTCGGCCTGGCCTGTAGGATCAGGCCAAAACCAGTTCTCCAACATCCCCCAAGGGGTCCCGGATTGTGAGAGGGTGCAGGCCAGGCTGAGGGACCCCATCGGTCCACATTCGGGGCCAGTGAGGGACCGTGGGAGGGCTCCAGGGCATGTCTGGCTCATCTTGCCCAGTCCCAATCGGCCGGACCCCAGCACCCAGCAGCAAACTAACCTACTGGTTGGAGCATCTGCCCCCTGGTGGTCAGTGTGCATCATAGTGACTGGTCAAATGCTTGAACGAATGGTCGGACACTTAGCATATTAGGCTTTTACTATATAGGATTAGCACCTAAGTGTGACTCCCAAGCCCTTACTTTGTGCTGCCTTCCCTCCTCCGCTCTTTCTCCTCCTCTTGGACCTTTCCTCCTTGGCAGGCCTCCCGTTGCCCTTGGCAGTGTTTCTGATCCCAGTAGCCTGCATCAGAATGATCTGAGGTTCTACCCATATGGGTGGAGTCAGAATTTCTGGAGCCGAGACTCAGGAATCTGCATTTTCACAAGCAGCTCAGCTGCTTCTTCTGCACCTGAGGAGGTCAGAGCCACTGAGCCAGACTGACCACTGCCGCCCCTCCACTGCTCAGTCCTCCCCACCTCCCCTTTACCCCGGAAGTGGCCCGAATCCATCTTGCCACACATCCTCCCTCCCCTGCACACCCCCATCTGCTCTTCCACAATTAGCAACTCACTGTGTGCACTCGCCATTCCAATCCACTTTGAATAATGGCTTATTGAAGTAATGGCTCATCTTGCCTGAGAGGCGGGCCCATCAGAGAAGGTGTGGGGTGGAGAGGGAAAGGAGAGGCAGAGGGTTGGGTTACATCCATTCCATGTGCAAGACCCACCAGGTACTAAGAGGCAACAACTATCCACATAGAAAATCACAAACTGCAGGAGCATCAAGCCCACAAAAGAACCCAGCAGAGCAAGCAAACACAAAGAGGAGAAAGGAAATCAGCAGTTTGTGTTCGAGTTTTATCTTCTCTCACAAGCACAGTGGCTCCCTTTCAGAGAGCGGGCCAGGTGTCCTTTACCATCTGCTTTCACTTAACCCAGCTCTGCAAAGAATAGTCAACCAACTGCTCCTACCCCAACCCATGAGCCCACCAGAGCACTTCCAGCCGTGCCCCTCAGGGGCTGCGAACACTGATCCTGAGAATGGAACCCCGCGGCTCACAACATTTCTGGTTTTCTTATCATGACGATTTCTTTCTTTGCCCGATTTTCCTCTTAAAAGTAGACTTAATCTCTGGTTATGTAAACAACTCCAGATACTCTAATTCCTGAGAGGATATCAAAGCTCTGTACTTGAGTAGGGGAAGGACTTGAGGGGGTGTGGAAGAATGGAAGGAAAACAAGGATTAATTATTAAACACAGGATTCTAGAATTCACATACCATTTGTCACTTTTCCTCTCTGAGTGCTCTGTCCCCATTAAAGGCAGGGAGAGCCAGGCTTCTCACCCTGGCAAATCTGCTTAATTATATTTTCTCTCTCCTCCAGTGGGTAGGTTTCCATGGACTGGCTCAAAAATGCACTTCCTCTGGGTGTGTCTGCTCCGGACGGGAATGCAGCGGCCCTGGCTGCTCTGATCTGCTGCAATTTCTTATTTTACAAACTGGACTTGGAACCACTTAACAGAAAGCAACATACAAACAGGTGTGAATAACATGCAAATCAGCTCTACCACCCAGAATCCTAGGAATGCTGTTATAACAGAGCGGAAACACTGCCTGCTCTCAACTCTATTTTGCTTGCTGGAGCTCGGACAGGGGAGCCATTCAGGGCCTGGGAGTCCAAGGAGAGATAGGTGATAGAAATAAGACATCCCTGATGTCCTCACTGTTCACATGAGAGTAGATTCCGATGTATCCTCCACATTTTCCATGCTGTTAAATTCCTGGAACATGTTTAATGTTATTATTACAAATGGTTCAGACCAGGGGTGTTCTGACTCAGGGCTTGGAAATCCAGACTTTGCTATTGGAGGTGTTGTCCTCCTGGCACTCAGAGCCCAGGAGGGGACAACCCAGGAAAGTCACGTTCCCACAGGCCTTCTTAGACCTGGGACAGTCACCCATGTCAGAGGCCAAATTATCCTCAGACACCATCTAATCCAACTCCCCCATTTCACAGATGGGAACGCTGAGGCCCAATGGTCCAGTCACTATGCTACAGTGAGCTGGCGGCTGCACAGAGGTGAGAATTGGGCCCTGTGAGCCTGAGTCCAGGAACTGCCATGTCGCCCTTTAAGAGTTTACAAAGACTAGAGATGACATGAACACATTTTCTGAAGTCGTCATTATCTTAAAGAAGAGAGAGACAAAGGGGATAAAGGTAACGAAGGAAGCTGCGTCTAGCAGGGGGCAAGGAGCAGAGTGGTCTGCGTTCAGGCTGTGAGATAAGACACAATATGGATCAGCCACGAGTTTGATGTGTGACTTGGGAACTCACCCAACGTGCTACGCCTCGGCCCTCTTCTGTAGAGCAGAGGTAAGTGCCTACTTCTCGGGGTTGTATGAGGATCACAGGGGATACTGCACACACAGGCCCTGGCACACGAAGTGCTTCAGCAGTGTTGGCTCTTGTTATAATAACCCCAGTGCAGACATCCAAGGACGAGGATAAACTGCCAAGGCATCAGTCCTGGGAGGCCTGTCCTTACGGCCAACTTCCTCCCTGCCAGCTCCTCTCTCCCCGCCCTGGACCCTGGCTGCCCCGCCCTCCCGCATGCCTCCAAACCAAGGACAATCATGACAATCAGCACTCAGCTCCACGCGTCTTTCTGAAAGGGTGGCAGGGCACAGAGCGGAAACGAAGCCGCCAAAGGCCCCGGGGTAAAGGGTACTGGGGAGGAATAGGACATAGGAGGGGAAGGAGAGTGCCCACCAGGATCCCCTTCGGCTGCTCTCTTGACGCTGGGTGACGTGATTCGGCAGAGAGGAGGGAATGTGAACTACAGTGGCCAGCAGGCCAGTCCTCCATGGGGTTACCCAGGCGGCAGAACCGCTTTCCTCTGACCTCCCATAAGCCATCGGGCAGCCTGGGGGAGTGCGAAGGCTTGTCTTCTCCCCCCAGGACTGTTAAAACCATGTCCCATAAACACTGGTGCCCAGTCAGTGGCATTCTACTCACTGACTCTGTCCTTGGTCGCTGTACGATTATTAATATTGACAAAGCTGACCCTGGCTCAACAGAGAAAGATCAAGTCACGTTCATGTAATTTTCAGGAGAAATGCATCTGATCTGCGTCTCTGACATTCGGCCATACATCGTTTGTGCATCTGAACCCAAACGCTCCAGTTTCTATCTCTGCTGGAAAACCCAATGTGCTCTCCTCCCTGACTCCAGATCTGCACTTTTCCTTTCGAGTCCCCATTTATCTTCTTGCGAAACAGGACCCAAAAGGACAACAGGATCACATTTTCTCAGGACAATATTTGTTTTGCAGAGTGTATTCCTGACACTGGACACCGCCCAGCTGCTGGGACCCTGGAGGCGGAGAGTCTGAGGTTCCGACGCTGCAATTCAAACCCCAGAGCACAGCGCATCGTCCTGGTTTCAGAGAAGTCATTCTCTTTTTTTTCTTCCTGGACACTGCAGCTGCCCCCTACCCCCCGCCCCCCGCAGAGATAAGAACAAACAGAATGTGTTCTGTCTCCCCCAAGATTGCTGCCTCGGCACATATTCCCACTCAAAGCTTTTAAGTGCTTGACTTACACATTTGTGAACGCCCCCAGTGGACTGTTAGAGTTTGGTTTAATCTCCAAGAAAACTGGCGTTAAAATAGACCTTTTCCCAGCAATAATAATCTCATTTACGATAAATTATTCTATTCTCAGTACCTCTGAGACGCATGAGAGCTTTTATGTAACAGAGAAGCCATTTGTTTCCGAATATGTTAATGCATGTTTCCATATTTTTCTCATTCTTAATACAAGGACCACTGACAGTATTGTAAGAGAATGTCTTTTAAAAGCAAATTTATGGCAAATGTGCCGGCGAAACAGACGGCAGCCCGTGCCATCGCAGGGCTGCCCCGTGGAAGGGAGCAGGGCAGGGGTGTTCGAATTCGCATTTACGTGCATAAAAGAGTGACCTTGACAGAAAAAGACGATGTTCCTGGGCAAATGGAGAAGATGCGGGAGACCCCGATTCCATTTGGGCCCCATCCTTCACTTTGCTGTCCATACTGTACTGAGTTCCTGCCATGCTTCATGTCTCCCTTCGGAGATACGGGGGGAAGAGCAGAGGCTGGAGAACCAGGATGATGCTAGGAAAAGAGAGTTAAGTCAGAGCCTTTGCGTGTTTCCTGGAAAGAGGGGTCGCTCTGAAAAGGCAGAGTGTCAGGGAGCAGATAGGATGGTCTCTGTCAGAAGTTTGACTATTTTCATTTTCTCAATGTTCATTTCAGAGCCGAGCATTTGGACGCCGTCTATCTGAAAAGCCAGGTGACTTGGTAAGAAATCCTGGTACAATATAGCTACTTAGGATATGGACTCTGGAGACCAACTGCCTGGATTTGAATCCCAGCTCAACCACTTCCTAACTGTGTGTCTACTAGTAAAGGCACGGTTTCCCCAGCTATAAATTGCTTAATCCTAGAAGCTACTTCCAAGAGTTGTGAGAATTAAATGAGATGCATGGAAAGTGCTTACTAACTATGCATAGTGAGTCCAGCAATAAATATTGGCTGTTGTAGGATAAAGTTCTAACGTCTGGCTCCATCACCCTCACGGCAATCTTCCCCCATTGGTAGAAAGAATCAGGTGTTTGAAGTCTAGTCGTTTGAGGCGTAGAATTACTCCAGAGCAAGCCAGCTCTGTCCTGGGGCAGAGGGGAGTGAAAGAAAGCGGCTGCAACCTTGGGCCTTGCTCCTCAGGAAAGGAGAGGAAGTTGAGCTACTTGAGGACGTCTCCTGGACACTTAGTGCAAGAAGTTGGGGTCAGTGTGACCTCCCTTTGCCCATGGTAAAGAAAGAATCCTTTGCCCTGCATAGGTGAACCATCTCTCCAGGAAAGAGGACGCCCCAGGTCCCCAGGACACCCGCTGGGCACAGCTCCAATGGCCTGGCAGAGCCAGCTGGGCAGCAGGAACTGTCTGCATCAGGTGCCAGGTGGGCTGGGCCAACACGAAGGGTAGAGGCAGGATTGGAGAATTTCTGCTCATAGTGGTCAAGGAGTGGCATGGTCTCAGGCCACAGAGGAAGAGAAACACAGGGAACTTCTGGAGGCTTCCTGAGTGGAAACTCCTTCTCTTTACAATTCATTCTCCTCCACTTCCCTGTCTCTGGAAGGAATGTTTAGAAACTAGAGTGACTGACATGTGATTTTCCTAGACTTGGTGCATCTCCTAGGTGTTCCTCTAAAGCACAGGCCAAGATGACCACAGGGAGGACATGTTACTAGTATTTTGGCCAATAACTTGTCCTCCTTGTTATTGGCCAATGGAAGCCAATAGCACTTCAGAATGAGAGCGTTGGCTGTTTTGTTGCATTGTGGGGGTCAGGTGGGAGTTCACCTTGAGTTGGAACTAAGGAGAAAGGGAGTTCGGGGCCAGACCTGGAAGAGTGGTCTTTCCATCCTTCCTGTTTCTCTACCGAAGATCACATGTGACAGGCAGCCTGGACTCAGCAGAGAGAAGCAGGCAGGCGCCTGGATATTACTGGCAAGAATTATAACGCCCCATCGAGGAAGAGATTCTCTATCACAACAGGGAGTCTCAAATTAGTCCAAGTCTTGGAACGGTCTCCTGACAAATGAAATGTAATCAATTCTGATAACTTCTTTTGGGCTACATGTCTTGTTCCTTTCCCTTTGTTTACTTTGGATTGCCACTGAGGTCAAGTGCGAAGTTGTTGATCTCACCCCAACTGCCCAGGATCCATGAGCACATCTGCGGCCCAGGACACAGCACTCAGATGACCAGCTGTAAAACGTGGTGCTAAGTGAACCAAACCACTGAGGAGACACAATCTGGCAATAATCTTCAGCCAGTAGAATGTGATTTGTATTTGTTAAAGGGACATTTTAGAAAGAGATATGACAACCTGGAATGTTGAAGCAACCTCAATTCTCTGACATTGCTGGTGGGAATGTAAATAAATAACAACCACTTTAGAGAATTGGCCATATCTCCTAAGGCTGAACATGTAAATACATTATGCTCCAGCAATTCCACTCCTGTGACTATGCCTAATGGAACCATACGCACGCACGCACCAAGGCACATGTACAAGAATGCTCATAGCGCCCAGCCGGTGTGGCTCCATTGGTTGACCTTCATCCCATGCACCAGGTCATCTTTTAGATTCCTTGTCGGGGCACATGCCTGGGTTGCAGGCTCAATTCCCAGTAGGAGACATTCAGGAGGCAGCCGGTCAATGTTTCTATCCCTCTCTCCTTCCCCTTCCTCTCTCTGAAAATCAAGAAAAACATATTTTTAAAAAAGAATGCTCATGGCCACACTATTCAAAAAGCCAATCTGTAGACACTTCTTTTGCACAACTTCAAAATCCGCTGGGTCCCACCTCTGCTGTCACTACTGATTTCCTGCCGGCTTCAGCTTCTAGCAGGTGCAATGAGTAATGTCTTGCCTGTACCACACACATCAGACTTCCTACAATGCTGCTTCTCCAACTTGGGATTTCCCTGGAAAACTTACGCATGCGTGACCTGGCAGGACAGGAGAATGTGCTCTCAAAGGAATGCAGGTGGGACCATCCTCGGCCAATGGGAGGCAGGAGCCAATGGAAAGAGGTATCTACCCTCTGCTTCCCCTGGTGAGTAGTTCTGGAATGCATTTCCCCCTCCCCTTAGAAGACCCTGGTAGGACTGACCACCAGCTAACTGCAGTAGGTTAACTTAGCACATCCACACATTGGCCTCCCTCCCCTCCCATGTCACTGTCCTTGGCTGGCACACCTGCTCCCAGGAAAAACATCTCCAAATAAAGTGTCACCAGGCAAACTTCTGTCTTGGGCTTTCCTTTCGGGGGAACCCAGGCTAAAATAGCTCAATTTGGAAACCACTCAGTAGTAAAATGAATAAATAAATTGTGGAATATTTATAAAAAGACTGTTGAGCTCATCCACAAAAATAATGTTGAATCAAAGAAGCTAGATTCCATTGAAACAAAGTTCAGAGGCAGGCAAACTCCCAGTGTAAAGAAGTCGAAGAGAGGCTGCCTTTGGGAAACAGGAAGGGGCAGTATTTGGGAGCAGCTCTGAGGGGGCGTCTGGGCATACTGGCAATATTCTCTTTCCTGAACTAGACACTGTTAAGTGGCACTCACTTTATGAGAACTCCTTGGGCTGGCTTTCACGTTTGGCACATTTGTGTTATACCTGGATTTTAAGAGTTTAAAATGAAGAGATAGTGATGACTGACCCTTTCCCCTTACTCAACAACAATGTGTGAGCTTGCACTAGGAAGAGCGCCATTGATCTCCTCAGTCTATGACAAGAGATGCAATTCCAGCTCTTTCCCTAGCCAGGAGGCAACGCGACTAAGTGAAGGTGGCCCCGCAGGACTGTGCTTTTCTAAACAGGTGAGTTCTCTTTAGTTTTAGCCAGTGAGGGGTGGTAAACTGGCTCTCAAAAAAAAAAAAAAAAGCAAGGAAGCAAGCAAGAGAGGGAGGGAGGGAGGGAAAGATGAAGGAAGAAAGGAAAGGAGATGAAGGAAGGAGAGGAGAAGGAAGGAAAGAGAGAGAGAAGAAGAAGAAGGGGAGGTCCAGGTAGGGCAGGGAAGGAAAGAAAAGGATAAATAGAAGCCCTAATTTGTAGTTTGGCCAATACCCATGGTGTAAATAATCTCAGGATGGCTGATGTCAGACTATCAACTAACAATTGGCTCGCAACCTTTCTGAACACTTTACAATCGGCTCCTGTGAGCCAGGCTGAGCTGGCCCCAGCACACCACCAGCTCTGGCTGCCATGTGTGAAAATGGTTGCAGTGTGGCCTCATCTTGGAATTTTTCAAAAGAAGCCAGAAATCTGGATTTGTATGTGAAAACTCCTGATTTTTAAATGATATAGACTGGTTCAAGTTTTTCAAAAACACCTTACAGACCAAGAAAACAACCCACGTCTGCAAATTAGACTTGACCTCATAGAATGTCAGCTTTGACCTGTGGTCTGCAGACCACGTCTTTGAGCACCGACAGTGTCTCAGCCTCCCTGATGCGGCATGGCCCTCGCCCGGAGCCGGGGCTCACGCTGAGTGGCAGGGTGGTGCAGTGAGTGGAGCTCTACCTGAGGGTAGGAAAGATGGGTGCCAGTCCCAGCTTTACTATGGAACTTGCTGTAGTTACCTGGGCCTCAGTTTCCCATCTGTCTTAGAATGCCTTCTGAAGAGGTTCTTCTCAGAGCAGAACGTCCAGGTTTATGTAATGGCCATACAGGCGCGCCAGACTCGCCTATGGGACAGGACAAACTTTACAACGCGGCAGGAATCCTTCGGGGCCAGGTCCCTGGGCTGACATGGCAGGTGAGCAGGTCGCTGCTTCTCTCTTTCCACTGCCACCCCCGCTCATCAGAGAGCAGGCGCGGCCATCAGGCTAACGATGCCACTGGCCTGTGGGGAGTCCTGTCCTGATGATGCACAGAACTCAGATCCTTGATTTCCGGGGAGAACACTCCCACGTGCCTGAAGGGAGATGGGACAGCAGGAAGGTCTAAGCCTTGAGTCGATCAGGCCTGGGCTTGCAGCCCGGCTCTGCCACTTCCTGACCAGGGACTTCAACCTCGGGCTCCGAGGCCCTCCCTCCCAGGGATGGTAAGAAGCAGCATCAGCTGTTTAAAGGGCCTAACACAGCTTCTGGCACACGGTGTGCAATCAATGCTCCTCGCCATTATCATCATCATGATTGATCAAGGCGTCTATTTAGAGGTGCTGGACAGCCGACGGCCCACATCGTCATTAAAATTTCATCTTCGGTCTCCTTGTGTTTCATTTGGTCTCTGTTACTTTGTTATTTTAGATATTCGGCCAGAGCTAATATTTCTGCAAGATCCAGACAGGTCTGGACACGAATATTCTGATCGAATCCAAGTTTATGAGCTCGGGAATGCACACTGAGAGGTGCTGCTATGTATGCTGCTGGAGAAATCCACAAACCAGCGGGGAAAGGTTCAGACTTTGAATATCTGAGGAGGAAATTAGGTGGTTTAATCTATGCTATTAATTTATTTTAAAATAATACATAGAAGTTCCCTGAAGGCAGGATCAGTAACTATATCAGAGTTTGAGATAAAGAGAAAAATCAGTCATACCAAGCCTGTTTTTACTTAAAATTTTGCCGTTTTGTTCGTAGAGGATTTTTTCATTGATTTTGGTTTTTAAAGCATTGCACTAATGCGTTATATTGATCACTGCGTACTCTGGCATCCTTTACATTTTGTACTTCCTCCCCCTCGTCCCAGCCCTCCTCATAGTTCTGTGAATACCCAGAGCCAACAGCCTCTTCATAAAAGACTTTTTAATGTTTTTGAGAATTTCTAGTTGAATTCACTCAAGAACGTGACTCAGGTCTCCTCATATAGCGAGCTAGCAGTCAGGAAGCCCGCTTCCAGCTTTAACCTGAGGGTGAGAAATCACTTGCCAGTACCAGGCATCTCTGAGACTCTTTCTTTCACTTTAAAATAAAGGCAAACGCATGCATACATGTCACAAGGTTGGAACACTAAATGCTGACTAAAATATTCCTCTTGACCACTGAGTGTTGTTAGCATCCCCGGTGAAGTGATGGTAAATTGGCACTCAAAAAAAAAAAAAAAAAAAAAAAGGCAAGGAAGCAAGCAAGAGAAGGAGGAGGAGGGAAGGATGAAGGGCAAGGGAGGGGAGAAAGGAGGAAGAGAGGGAGGGAGGAAGGAAAGAAGGGGAGGCCCAGCAGGGAAGGAAAGGAGAAATAAAAGCCCCGATTTGTAGGTGGGCCAATGTGCAAGGAGCATTAGTAAGAGTTCTCAGGGCAAGCAACTGTGTTCACTGTAGCCACCTCAGCTGTGTTCACGGGACTACCCGGGCCATGACACAGACCACCTGGAGGGCTGGACAGTTAGGCTTGGGGGCTACTCAGCGAGGACCAACGCTGATTCGTGCTGCAGGAGAGGCCGCTGTCACAGCTGCAGCTGCTGCCGCTGGGACCACCACAACCTCGCACACCCGTGTCTCTGTCACCCACGTCAGCGGTCTCCCACTCCCCACTCGACTCTGAGAACTTCTCATCGAAGTCTTGCCTGGGCATCCGAGGAGGCCCGTGCCTCTCTCCACGTGCAAAGGAATGAGGGAAAATGAACTTCTGGCACTTCCTGGGGAAATGGAACCATAAATCTGAAGATTTTCAAACCGAAGAGGGTTCTGGAAAGTGCCGGGCAGCTATGTGGCATGACGGATGCCCATCGCAAAGCGGGGGTTCTGCAGGCGCAGGCAGCACGGACGGGGACCCGTGCAAACGCGGGGCCGGGGGTTAAATGCACGCTTGGAGAAGCACCTCCTGCTCCCTGCAGTCACGCTCGAAGCCACCCTCTCCGCTGCCTCCCCTGGAAGCAGCGCGTTTGTGAGAACTCGGGCTGAGATGCTCAGGGCCTCACTCCCGATGTCCCCATCATCCCCTCACGCCCTCCGATTTCCCCATTTCCTTACCGTAATCGGGCAGTAACGTGACGGGCCTGCCCCACGGGATGCTCTCTGGACTTATTAAGTCTGAAAATGCTCGGGAAGTGCATCTGCGAAGGCCTGCAGCCAACTGTCATCACGGTCAGCTTACAGACACTCTCTCAGGCAGCAAAATATTTTCAAGTTAAAATCCTGGCCCCCGCCCATCCTTTATTTCCACTTACCTAGCCTGGCTGGCTCTTCCGCAGAGGCCTCACAAACGCAAAATAAATCTCCTGCCTGTCTCCTTTCTGTAGATTACAGGGCCCGGCACAGCACAAGGAGGTGTGCTGTGAAATGAAGCAGTCCCTGGGAGCGCTCTCTCCTCCGAAGGAATCGGAGTCAGGCTCTCCAAAGCCTTCCTCTTCTCGGGCTTCTGAGAATGGCCCGCTGGCCTAGAGGCAAGGACTTTGCATTGGCATAGCCGCTGATCTTCATTAAAATGGACTTCTTGTGCCCTGCTCTAGTTTGAAACTTGTGGCCGCCTCACTGTGTGTGTGTGTGTGTGTGTGTGTGTGTGTGTGTGTGTGTGTGTGTTTATGCGTGCACGTGTGCGTGTATGTGCATGTGTCTGTGTTTACTTGCCTCGTTTCCTCTTTCATATTGGGAATTGATTGACATTGGGGACCAGGACACATCTCTGCCTTTCTCCCAACAATGACTCAAAACAAAAGAAAAAATGCAGCTAATGAATATTTTTTGAAATGACTTTTAATTCTTATGCAATAATTTTTCTTTGCCTTTTCCTTTCTTTCGTAATAAATTAGTTGGTTTTTCCCACAGAAACAATGTAATAAGTGCTGATTATATTCTAAGGGTAACCACACAAATGGCCATTTAATTAATAATATTGGTGAAAATCGTTTGCCACAAAAGAAATAAATAAGAAAGTCCTCTTTAAAACACTACTAAAAACATATAAACAAGAATCTGAGGGAAGAAGTTACTTTGGAAATACTCTGTAAACAGAGCGCGCCTGGAACTCAAAGAGCAGCAGGTACTTCGGGGAGAAGGAGGCAATGGAAACATCCCGGGGCTGCCTAGCGGCTCGGCCTGCACAGAGCTCTGGCAAACCATGAGGTGTCAACATTGGTTTCGTTTAATCTAATTTCACTCCAAGCAAAAAGGTAGTTAAATCAGTACAACTATTTTTAGGTTTATTAGACTTAATACAGCTTGTCTTCTGGCTCACAAATGAGACCAAGAAAGAAAGAAAAACACGTTTCAGCGTAAAAGGCAAGAGTTGGAAGAAAGTGGGAAAACATCAAAGTGCGTGTCTCATGACGTGCGAGAAAGAGCTGAGCTGGCGTGGGGTTAGCGGAAGTAGGGGAGCTGTTATTACCCTTCTATTGCGTGTATAGCTCCTCCTAAAGTCAGTGGGGCAGATCACTTGAGGCCATACAGAACATGGGCAATGAGAAGAGCGTGCGCTGTGATTTGTATTCTTGAACAGATCCTTCTGGCTGCTGTGTTTGTTGGGGGTCAAGACTGGAAAGCGATGCCCTGGCCGGTGTGGCTCAGTAGATAGAGCGTCAGCCTGTGGACCAAGGGGGTCCTGGGTTCGATTCTGGGCAAGGGCACGTACTTGGTTGAAAGCCCCTCCCTGGGTCTGTTTGGGCACGTGCAGGAGGGGGCATGTGCAGGAGGCAACCAATCGATGTGTCTCTCCCACATCAATATTTCTCTCTTTCCCTCTCTCTCCCACTCTCTCTAAAAAGATCAGTAGAAAAATATCCTCGGGTGAGGATTAATAATAAATAAATTTTAAAAAAAAGACTGGAAAGTGAGCAATGGACTGGGCAGTAGCAGGAGAGGTGGTAGGACGTGGTCATATCCTGGATACATTTTTAAGGTTGAACCATCAAGATTAGCTGATGATTGGTGGCACCTTTAGCCTGTGGATTAGTTGACTGTAGGAGAGGAGAAGGTGAAGTAAGGAGGGAGCTCTTTGGCCGGGGTATATGGAAAATGTGGAGTTCTGAATTGTCCTATGTTGACTCTCAGTGGCCTCCCTGCAGGGGGTGGGTGGAGGGAGCTTCAGGGTTCTTGACCAGACTCATCTCCTGGCACAATGGGAGAGAAAGACTCATCACTCTAGACCAGCGGTTCTCAACCTGTGGGTCGCGACCCCTTTGGCGGTCGAACGGCCCTTTCACAGGGATCGCCTAAAACCATCCTGCATATCAGGTATTTACATTACAATTCATAACAGTAGCAACATTACAGTTATGAAGTAGCAACAAACATAATTTTATGGTTGGGTCACAACATGAGGAACTGTATTTAAAGGGCCAGAAGGTTGAGAACCACTGCTCTAGATCTTCATTCAGCAAATAGCATTCATTGCATGCCTACTGTGCACCAAGCACAATGCTGAATAGATACAAGCTGGTTAACAAGGTTCCTGACCCCATGGAGCTTACACTCCCACTACTAAATTGCTTTATGGATATGAGGATAACATCTCTGAGCATAGCTTGTACTTTCTTACTTCTACTCAATTTTCCTCAAATGCTTTCCTTTCTTTGAGGTCTACTTTCACCCGTCAAAGCCCTCCCAGGTTCAGCTTCGGGCTTCCTTCCTCATGAAATCTCCTTGATCTCCTATCTTCAATTTTAAAGCCCTTTTTGACACCTTTTCTATAGTACTCATTATTCTAGAATATACTTTTTATATACCTGACTTTCCTCTCTTACTAAACAGTAAATTCATTGAGCATGAGTCTTGCCACTCACCTGTACCAGAACATTGGCCATAGCACATACTTGATAGTCAGGAAATGACAAAAGAAAGAATAAATACATCTTCCTTAAGGTGAGAGAGTGCAAAAATAGAAGTGCAGGGGGTCACGGGCTTATGCAGTTCGATAGGGGTAGAGCAAAGGGAATTCAGAGGAAAGACAGAGAAAGAGCAGATGCAGGAAGAAACAGTGCCAAGGAGGGGAAGAGCAGTCACCAAGTGAGTCTCTGCCAGGACAGGGATGCTGGGTACCAATGACAGGGCATTGGGTGATGGAACAGAGTCCAACTTGCAGGAGGCTAACAAATGTATGCTGTAAATGTGACCATGACCAAATGAGCTGACTTTCTCTATATTACTATTTATCTGCAGGAGTTGTTAACTGCCATTCAATACATTTCTGTTCTCAGGGTTCAGGGCAGGACACAGAATCTACTGCGGGCATTTCAGGCTGGAAATGCTGCAGAAGCAGAAGTCAGAGAGCTGCCAATAGACTTTTGGTTTCAAGATCAATGCAACTTTTGGTCGCATCCAGAGAACAGGCTTCTGCTGTTGCTATTGTGATGCTCACCACTGCTGCTGCCTCAAGCAACCACCTCGCCCTTGTGATGATTTGAAAGTCAGTAAAAAATTTTAACAAGGATGGGGTCAAGGATAGGTAACCAGGCATAACTCCAAGTCTCCCACTCCCAGACATTGGCGTCAAGGTCCTGATTAGACCCTTGTAACTGAAAATCAAGGACATTTGTGTTTTCTGGGGATAAAAGCTTGCAGAACACAAAGCTCGGGGCTGTTATAGGAGAAAGCCTGTGGCAGTCACTGGCCAGTTCAATAAATCCTCGTTTGCTGTTTAAGACCTAATTGGAGTCGGTGGTCTTATTCTCGCGAATGTTGGTCCACAACAGCCCTGTGAAGCTGGGACCTGCTGTTATAACACTCAGAACAGTTGGAGTTGACGCATTGGCCACCGCCATAACGGACAGCCTCTGCTTCACCTCTTCCATCCAAATCCATGCAAGGGCAGCTCCCAGGAAGACTCTACTTCTCATGTAGAGCTCTAGCTGGAAGAGTCCTTTCAGCCTTCCAACCTCTCCATATAAACGGAGGGCAAAATGGAGACTGAGAGTGCTCACCCAAACATGTCCCACAGCACCCCAAGTGGTCAGCTGAGAGGGGAGAGCTACTGCCATGTCACTGTCCCTTTGAGTGAAAGTTGGCTGCGCAGGAAGGCTTTCCTATCTCCTGCCTCCAACTTCAGAATGTATGTCTCCCTCCTGTGCGATTTCACAGAATGTTTTTCTTATAATATTGATTACATTCGCCTAGGTTTTATTGTTAAGTGTATGCTGCTCTTCCTCGCCAGAGCACACATATAAAGGCTTGTGTCTTAGTCTATTCATGCTGTTCTAACAAAAAGACCATAAACTGGATGGCTTATAAATAGCTGAAACTTATTTTTCACAGTTCTATAGACTAGGGAACCCAAGATCATGACTCTGGCAGGCTCGGTGTCTGATGAGATCCAGCTCCCCTACTGATGGCTGTCTCCTTGCTGTGTCCTTACATGGAGAAAGGAACAAGGGAGCTCTCTGGGACCTCTTTGATAAGAGCACTAATTTCATTAATGAGTATTCTGCCCTCATGACATAATCACCTCCCAATAGCCTGATCTCCTAATACTGTTACCTTGGGGATTAAGTTTTAACATATAAATTTTGGGGAGACACAAACACTAAGACCGTCGCAGCTTGGGATGGAGTTTAGTCATAGATAGTTCTCTGTTATTATTAATATTGTCTCAATTTATCTCATTTTCAAATCCTAGTAGTTCTACGGGTGCTCACTTGGCTTGCTAAATGAAAGAGTTGGTTCCTAAGCCTGTGTCTTCATAAATAGTAACTTTTCCCTGAGTGCCCCTCCTCCACTCCCCAACAGAAACACAAACACACACAACACTCTCAAGATTTTGCTCAGAAGTCCAGTCAAAATGGTGGTGTACGTAAACGTAGTACTCGCTTCCTCCCACAAACACATCAACACTACAACTAAGCTACAGAACAACCATCATTCAGAACTGTCAAAAATCTGGCTAAATGGAAGTCCTACAACTAGGGAATAAAGAAGAAACCACATTAAGACTGGTAGAAGGAGTGGAGGTGCAGAACGGGCTGGTCCCACACCTCCATGTGGTGAGTAAAAATCGGGAGGGAGCCCTGGCCGGCTTGGCTCAGTGGATAGAGCGTCAGCCTGCGGATTGAAGGGTCCCAGGTTTGATTCCGGCCAAGGGCACATGTCTGGGTTGCGGGCTTGATCCCCAGTGGGGATGTGCTGGAGGCAGCCGATCATGTTTCTATCTCTCTCTCCTCCCTTCCTCTCTGAAATCAATAAAGAAATATATATTTTTTAAAAATCGGGAGGGATATCTCAGCTGCGGAGGAGCCTGCTGAGGAGTGAGGCCCTCCAGTTCAGGGTTCCCGTGACAGAAAGAGAAATCCCCATAACTGCTGACTGTAAAACTCAGCTGAGGGAAGTGACAGGCTGCTGGAGTTTCAGGCAGTTCCTTCTACAGAGCTTGCAAACAGACTTACTCAGACTCACTTGCTCTGAGCTCCAATGCTGGGCAGTCGCTCAAAAGGCACCAGGGACATATGGGGCAGGGGGAAGGTGGGCGGGGGGCTGGTATTGCATTGTCCAGCCTCAGGGCAAAGCTGGGGAGGCAGCTTTCTCCCAGATAGAGGTGCTGACAGAGGCCATTGTTCCTTTGATGAGTCCTCCCCCAACAGAGCTAGCAGGTGGGTACCATATCTGAATCTCCATCAACCTAGCTCATGCTGTTTGCCCCACCCTGGTGATTCCCTGAGGCCCTACCATACCCAACTTTCAGAACCACCCAGGCAGTTTCCAGTGGTTTCTTCCATACAAATGGCCTGCCTTGGCATATGCTTCAGATTTTCCTAAAATTTCTCAAACAAGCAGCATCTGGCCTCAGCATGCTCTATACCTCTCACTAAAGTGGCCCCAGGCCCAGCCCTAGCAGCAGTGAGCCTTGGTTCTAAGGCAGCCGTGGGCAAACTACGGCCTGTGGGCCGGATCCAGCCCGTTGGGCCGGATCCAGCCCGTTTGAAATGAATAAAACTATTGAAAAAAAAGACCGTACCCTTTTATGTAATGATGCTTACTTTGAATTTATATTAGTTCACACAAACACTCCATCCATGCTTTTGTTCCACCCCTCTGGTCCAGTTTAAGAACCCATTGTGGCCCTCGAGTCAAAAAGTTTGCCCACTCCTGTTCTAAGGTCAGTACAAATAGCAGCCTAGAGAGAGGATGGAAGAGAGAGAGAAATATCAATGTGAGGAAAAAACTTCAATCAGCCGCCTCTTATATGGGCCCCAACTGGGTATCAAACCTGAAACCTAGGTATGTGCCTTGACCTGGATTCAAACTCAAAACCTTTTAGCTGTAAGGGATGACACTCCAACTAACTGAGCCAGGGCTGAACAGTACCTTCTTATATAATTTGTAAGCATTTTTTTAATTCCTTGGCAAATTGTCATAATCCTAATGTCACAAAATACCCATTCTTTTTTTCTCTTTAATAGTCTATTTTTAGAAGAGTTTTATGTTCACAGCAAAATTTAGCATAAAGTACAGAGTTCCCATATACCTCTCCCCGACACATGCACAGCCTCCCCCACTATCACCCTCCAGCACCACAACAGTATATTTGTTCTAATACATGAACCTACACTGACACATCATAGTTACCCCAAATCCATGGTTTACATTAGGGTTCATTCTTGGTGTAGTACATTTGATGGGTTTGGCAAAGGAACCCACTGTCATAGCATCAATATAAACAGTTTACTGTTCTAAAAATCCTCTGTACTCCATCTATTCATCCCTCCCTCTCCTTAGCCCCTGGAAACCATTGATTTTTTTTTACTCTCTTCATAGTTTTGCCTTTTCCAGAATGTTAAAGAGCTGGAAGCATATACTATGCAGTCATTTTAGACTGGCTTCTTTCACTTCGTAATATGCACATACGTTCCTCCATGGCTTTTCATGGCTCAGTTTCTCTTCGTGCTGGATATTCCCTTGTTAGGATGTGCCACAGTTGGCTTATCCACTCCCCTATGTAAGGGCCTCTTGGGTGCTTCCAAGTTTGGGAATTATCACTAAAGCTGCCACGAAAATCCATGTGCAGGTTTTTGTGTGGACATAAGTGTTCGGTTCCTTTGAGTAAATACCAAAGAAGGCAATCTCTGGATCATATGTGAGAGTAGGTTTAGGTTTGTCAGAAACTGCCAAGCTCTCTCTGCACCATTTTGTATTCCTATCAGCAATGAATAAAAGTTCCTGTTAAACACACACACACACCCCTCACATCATTCCTCCTACCCCCCATGGACATGTTCTTGGGAAAATAACAAGGAGCAGTACTTTACCAAAAAAAAGTGAGGACATGTGTTTTAATGCTTAATTTTCCCTGAGTGACCCGAACGTTATCAGACCGCACCGGCCCCAGGGAGTGACCGACGCTAGGCTGCCAGCGGTTGAGTGGCTGAGCAGGATCTGCAGCCACACAGCTGCTCCTTGCTCTGCATTTGGGGGGATGTTGCTAAAGATTAATGGAGGCTTTATTGAAATCAACATCCACTCCCTTGTCCCATGCAAGACCTTGATTTGGCTGCCAATATTTTTCAAATTAGTTTATGACTGAGTTGCTACAACATGCTTTTAGCAAACTGAATACTATGTCCTGAAAACTAGATGAAAACTTTGTACCCTGCAGTTCAAGTTTGTTGAACATACACTCTTTAGCCTCCTGTGCGGCTGCACAGGACGGCCTTCAGCATGCGAGGGGCACGGAGCGAGCCCTCGGGGAGCAGGAGCCAGTGCCCTGGTGGGTAGCTGGGTGCTGGTGCCAGGACATTTGCACGGCTGCCCTTTCAGGAGCAGCAGCATGGTGTTTTGTGCATTTCAAGAGCGTCAGAGGTATTTCCTTAGTGTCATGGGATCCAGTGATAATACACTGACGGCTGAATTTGGAGACACAGCCCAGACAATGTGGTTATTATCTGTGAGGGAGGTGTCCTCTTTGCCGGTGTGTAAATGTAGTTCCCGCTGGAAGTGGGCATCCACTGTATTGAGGGCTCTTGACGTCTACTCCTTCCAATGAGAATCTAGAGCAGAGGCGAGTCCTCCCGGGAAGGGCCGCCGTGAAAGTGGGCTTTTGTCTTAGGGGAGCGACTGTCTCCGGAGGTGGGGGAGGAAGCCCGGGACCAGCGCGGGCAGGCAGAAGTGAGGCCCAGCGGGTCCACAGGATTCCCACGCCAGCCAATCCACTTTTCTGTGCCAGGCCTCCCCGCCCCCCACACAGCCCCCTGCCCTCATTTGTCCTCTTAGGTCAATGCAAATGCCCGGGAGGCCTCCTCCCGCCTGCTTGTCTCCGGCTGAGTTTTGAAGCTCCTCCAGGGCCTTTCTGCGGCAGACATTCATCCCCTTGGCTGAAAGGAGCATGGCTCCAGGGGAGCCGTGTGGGCCCGGTGCCAGGGCGCCAAGGAGTATACAAGTTGGACCGAGAAAGAACTGGGTCCCATGGCAACCCACCAGGATGTGCTAGCTCAGAGCTGGCCCACCAGGGCCTTGAATTATTCATCAGCTTTCGCAGAGAAAGAAAAGGCAGAGGCGTTTCATCTTCTCCAGAACTGACTGTCCTACTCTTTGACCTTGAAATTCACCACGGGCATCCTGAACTCTCCCATGCACTCTGGGGGGGGGAAGCAAAGTACCCCTCATCTTCCCTCTACAGAGCGGCTGGGTCCTGCTGAGCTGTGTCTCTTCCTACTTAATCGTTCACACTGAGCTTTGTTCCTTCCTCTTCTCTCTTACTGTCAGGCCAGGCAGGTTCCCAGGCCTCCCATTGGATGACCTTGACATTTGGATAGGCACCAGGAATCGGGACAAATGCCCTCTTGACGTAGGGCCACGCTCAGCCCCCCAGGCTTTCCTTGGGAGAAGTCCCACACTCCTGGCCTGGACAGCCCCTTCACATAGAACATAAATGGCAGAAACAGAAGGGACTTTGTCCCCATCATCACTGAACTTAAACCCTCTTCCAGCCCCACCCCCTTTCTTTCAATCCAAGTCCTTGACTCCTTCTTCACCAAAGAAATAGAATCCATCAGGCAGACCCTGCTTTCCTCCTCTGCCTCGAAATTCACCTACAGAAGCCCCCACTGTCTTCACACCATCACCTCCTCCTTCCTGCCTCAAAGGAATCTTTCCTCTAAAACACTCCTGCCCCCAGCTGTGCCCTTTGCCTGAAAACTCTGCCCCTTCATTAACACCCTGCTCACTGGTGTTCAGTCCCTCTCAGAGGTAGTACGGCGTGCTAACCAGGGAGCTGCAGGCTTGGGGACGAGCACTGGCATTGCCACCTGCCCGCCATGTGACCCGGGCTGGGGCAGCTGCCCTCAGCACTGGGTGGTTAGACGTTGTCCGGGTCTCTGTTAATCAGAGGTGCTACAGTCCCTGCAACCTCACTAACGGGAGCATCTACCAGACAGAAGTCTTAGAGCCAAGCCTAAGGCTGAAAAGGCATAGAACTGTCACCCTGAATCCATTTTTGCAAGATTGGTCAGCCCTGCTCCATCTCAGGCACTCCAACCTGCACCTTGATAAAAGAGTCATTTCAAGGTCAACGGGACAAGACTGACAGCAGGGCCAGCCAGCAAGAGAGGGAAGAGGTTTGGGGAACACGACCATCTCTGGGGTGTGGATTCCTGATTAGCACTTACATAGGGGAGGCCAAAGTTAAACTACACACACCAGCGTCAGACTCTGGAACACCTTAAAGCAGTGGTTCTCAACCTTCTGGCCCTTTAAATACAGTTCCTCATGTTGTGACCCAACCATAAAATTATTTTCGTTGCTACTTCATAACTGTAATGTTGCTACTGTTATGAATTGTAATGTAAATATCTGATATGCAGGATGGTCTTAGGCGACCCCTGTGAAAGGGTCGTTCAACCGCCAAAGGTGTCGCGACCCACAGGTTGAGAACCGCTGCCTTAAAATAAATCAGCACACAAACAGCATAGCAGTAAATGGCCTCTCTCTGTGCCTCAGTTTCCTCATCCTGACAAATGGCAATGATAATGATATCTACCTTATGGGGTGTTGGGAGGATTAAATGAGTTAATACGCATAAAACATTTCAAATGGAGCTAGGGCTAGGCACACAGTAAGCACTCAGTAAATTTATTATTACATTTCTCTGAACTCATTCATCCCCATCAACCTACAGAATTTCTCCCTAGACCTGCCTTTCCCTCAGGTATGCCCTCTTTAGTACTAAACTTCCTCAAAGACTAAATTTCACTGTATGTCTCTACTCAATCAACTCTACCTCAACTTTCCACTTAACTCTACCTTTTCATCATAGTTTCTTATTTAATTCCTCAAACACTTGTTAACATGCTGTGTGTGTAAGGATGGTGGTTAAGGATATATTTGACAAAATGTGAATCTTTCAGAAGCTCGTGATAGAGTTAGAGAAAAGAACGCATAACTGCGAATTCCTTGAAGGCCAGGGCCTCACCTTAAAATGTGATTTTAAAGCAGAGGTAGGGCTGTTCATTTGTCACAGATGAAAATGACTCACTACCCCAGGAGAACACGCATCAACCTCTTAATATTCCTAAGAGTATTGACTTTTAAAATAGGGGAGATCGAGCAGTGCAGGATTCTCTCAATACAAGGGAGTTTTCTCATCAAATACTTTTCCATGCCTTAAAGTCCAACAAAAAGCAAAAATCCCATCAAATGACCGGTTTTAGTAAAAGTTAACATTTTCTCTGAGCAGTAGCAGAATCAGCTATTGTCTGACTTGAATGTAAGAGCCATGCCTGGGACTCCACTTTGAGTGTTTTCAGTATCCGGGTGACGCGTCAGAGTCTAGTCAGTATCTGGGCCAAGCTCTTGGGTTACTATGCACCCTCCAGCAAGCTCAGAAAGCAACCCCAAAATTCCATGGGAAGGTCCCTCCCAGGATATGGTAGGATAATCCATCTAAGTCATCCCTAATTTGTCTTCAGAAAGAATTAAAATTGGACCTAGAAGTGTTTAAGAGTATCAAAATAGCAGCATAAATGTTCTGCCTTCGGAATCTGAGTGTATTTGGTATTTCATATGTGGGAACATTTAGGATAATTGGACCTATTTGAGCTATAAATAGGTCAGTGTTGAAATTTCAGTTTAAAATGTTAATTGAGTAACAATAATTTACCAGTGGTTCTCAACCTTCTGGCCCTTTAAATACAGTTCCTCATGTTGTGACCCAACCATAAAATTACTTTCGTTGCTACTTCATAACTGTCATGTTGCTACTGTTATGTATCATCATGTAAATATCTGATATGCAGGATGGTCTTAGGCAACCCCTGTGAAAGGGTCGTTCGACCGCCAAAGGGGTTGCGACCCACAGGTTGAGAACCGCTGATTTAGATTCTTGATTTTAAGTAGAAATCGTACTGTTTTATACAGAATTGAAACATCTAAGAAAAATTAAGCTTCACCACACTGATAAGATTGTGACTTGTTCATTCTTTAAGAGATTGTTTGTATGCTCAGGATTTTTTTAAGCCCGACAACTAAGGTACTTAAAAAGAGAATCAGATCCAGAGACAGAGAAGCATCGAACAGACCATCCAACCTCAGAGGGAAGGCAGGGAAGGGTGGGGGTGGGAAGTGGGGGCAAGAGATCAACCAAAGGATTTGTATGCATGCATATAAGCATAACCAATGGACACAGACAGTAGGGGGGTGAGGGCATGTGCTGTGGGGGTGGGAGTGGCCAGGGAGAGAGAGGTCAATGAGGGGAAAAATGAGACATATGTAATACTTTCAACAATAAAGAATTTAAATTAAAAAAGAGAATCAAATGTATTAAATTTGTACACACAGTTTAAAGCATTTAAAGTACTTTAACTGAATGTGTAAGTGATGCAACATATCAATCTTCAAAAGGGATTTTTCAACTGTGCTAGATTTACAAATCTTCATCTATTTACAAGGAGAATTTAAGATGAAAGACTTGAGTTTTAGATGTGTAGCTTGATTAGTGTCACAACTGGAGGCCAGGAGATGAGGCAAAACAGAGCCTGTGGTTCCCACCTGATGGTCCCTTTCAGTCCAGACGAGCCTGCTGCCAGCCAGTCTGCCTCCTTGGCTGCTTCCATCACACCTGCTGCTGTCCCAGCTGACCTCTCTGCCTCACCAGTTTTCCTAATATCAGTGGCCCCTGCAGCGGGGCTTTCCTGCATTCTCACAGTAAAAGACCCCTCCTCCCTTGTTCGGGGAAGAGAGAGGCAACAAATGAAGGGGGCAGATAAGCCTCTGCCCATGAAATTGGAGGGAAGTAAGCAATCCTATGAGTTTCATTGCTGCGGCAGCGGTTAATCCGCCAAGTGCCCTGGGCGGTGTGGTGTGTAGGGTTCCTCCTGGTCTGCCCCACGCTGTGTGGGATCTTTGGGACCCCTCTCTCCCAATCTACAAAACCGGCTCTGAAATATATGCCGAGGCAGCCGTTCTCAAACATGTTGATCTCAGGACTCTTTAGCATTTTAAAAATTATTGAAAGTCCCAAACAGCTTTCATTATATCTGTCGGGTTCTATCTACTGTAATAAAAATTAAACCTAGGAAATCTTGAAAACGTACGAATTCCAAAGCACACATTCCATTCATCACCAGAGCAAAGATGTCATCATATGTCATGGAGCTCTGGAAAATTCCACAGTACCCTGGAAGGAAACCAGAACATGTCACCCCAAAATGTGCCTCTTTGGCATAAAAATTATTTTGAGCTGAAGGCAAGTTAGAAGCAGTGAGCCCAGAAAAAAGCTCCTTCTTTTCTGCCGAAAGGCAGGGTCCGACATCTCCTCTTACCACAGGCAGATTCCTCAGCCAGAGAGGAGGCCGGAGGGGCTGCAAACACACCGTGTCCAGCCAGGCCCTATCCTCCCAGCTGCTTCTTCACCATCCCCACTCCGCGCCCGGGCCTCTTGGTCTCATCGGCTCTTCACAAGTGTATTGTTTCTTTGCCTAAAGGTGTAAAAGCTTCCTGTCCTAGGTACTTTTGGGGGCTTTCTTCTCTTGTGAAGGCACCAGTGTACATGGAGAAATTCAGTATAATGTGTAAGCTTTTCTCCCGTTAGTGTGTCTTTGCGAGTTTAATTTTTAGATACAGTCAGGCACCCTAACCCCAGTGGTCGGCAAACTATGGCTCACAAGCCACATGCGGCTCTTTGGCCCCTTGAGTGTGGCTCTTCCTAAGCCTTAGGAGCACCCTAATTAAGTTAATAACAATGTACCTACCTATATAGTTGAAGTTTAAAAAATTTGGCTCTCAAAAGAAATTTCAATCGTTGTACTGTTGATATTTGGCTCTGTTGACTAATGAGTTTGCCGACCACTGCCCTAACCTAACAAGGTTGATGACAACTCCCTCCCCTCCTACGCACTCTTAGAGGATAAACGTGTAGAAAATCCTTAGTGTCACTGGGACACTGTGTGGGCCTCACACCTTGAGGACCACGGTGATAGCCTCCCATCATGAAGGCAACATTCAGTTTCATGAAGGAAACAGCCAAAAAGAAAGTTATTATTTTCACTTTGAACTGGAGATGCCACACCACACACTCTTGCTTTCTCTTTGGCCTCCGGAGCTGTGGGGACCACAGGCGGAGAGTGTCTGAGAAGCCCATTTCCACTGGCCAACAGCTGTCTCCACAGGCCTCGGGTGGTCCCTCCCACCTGCCCCGCTCCCGCCAGGCCGGGCCCACAGTCAACTCCGGGACACAGCCTGTCCTTGTGAGAACTGGGCAGGCCATGCAGAGTGAGTTCTGAAGTCAGGAAACCGGCTTCTAAAGGGCTGGCTCTCACTTAGACCCGGAGAATGCAGCGTACCTTCTGCCCAAGCAGCCTTTGCGGGCAAACATCTTAAGAAGTGGTGAGAGTCTGGAGAGCTGCAGGAGAGGAGCGTGAGAGGGCCCGAGCTGGCAGCACCAGCAGATGCTAGATGAGGTCAGGAGAGGGGTGAGCCTTCACCACCAACGGGCCATTGAGAGCCCCATCTCTGCTGGGAGCCCGAGCACCCGGCAGCCCAAGTCCTGTTCCCTGAGAGGCCCAGGGCGCTAGGCCATGAAGGCTGGTAGGATGGCCCATGTCTCCTACATGTGCCCTCATGCACTTTCAATACCACATCTTTTCACTCAAATGTGGTATTTTTTCCTCCAGGCCATGGCCCACTCCCCCACCTGCCTCTCTAGTAGAGCTGTGGCCACACAGAATGAATGGCCAGAGCACTACAGCCAGGACACAAGAGTCCAGTCACACCTGAGCAGCCACTCTGGAGGGTGAGCGTGTCCAACCCAGGGCCTCTCTGCTTCAGAGTCCCTCGGAAAGGCAGTCAAGACAGCCCACAGCAAGGCAGAGGCCGCCCAGAAATGACGATGAACCCTCCCACATCTCCCCTACCCCCAAATCAGAGGGGCAGACACTTCCTCCCCACCCCCTTCCCTTTCTGCATTCATCTCCCACCTTCCAGGGCAGATCTGCAAAATGCTTTGTTCCCGAATCTCCTAACATTTTTGGAAAAACTAGGTATCCTCCTCACATATTTTTAAGTCCACATATAAAATTTCTATTGCAAGTTTAAGTAATTGGTAAATATGTAATGTCTGACACATTGACGTAACATTATTAAATCACTAGATTAAATGTATTGAATATCCACCTTCATCTCTTCAACAAGCTCTTTAACATGAACCAGGTCTGTGACAGCCAGACATTTCCCATCATTCATTCCTCCTCCTGGCACTCACATTCCCAGCCATGTTACCCACAGAATCTTAGCATGATGTACTTTTAAGCTTGGCGACCTTTCATTGATCACTATATCATAATCCTCAGCAGAAACATATGTATATAAGCTGAAATTGTACATATTACATTTTTTCTAGATTGACTACTTATGGTAATTATTAGTTCAAAATGGAAAAAGTTAAAATTTTTTCTTATCATAAAACTATATATGATAATCAATATTCTAGATTGATTTATCATTACAATTTATATTACTATGTAATTGGGTAAAATAAAGTAATTATAAAATTTTAAAATAATTATTAGACATAAAAAAAGAAAACTAGTTTTTTAAAAAGATTAGGTTATGTATCATGGATGAATACTGCTTATTGTTAGAATAAGACAATATTTTGTGGAAATTACCAGCACTAAATGTGCAGAAAAGTTGAAGCAAGCAGGAGACTGCTACCTACATTTAAGAAACAAATGTGGATTTATAATATTCAACCACCTTTTGTCGTAAACTGAAGGAAACTTTCCCATGAGTCAGAGTCAATGTCTTAGACCAGGGGTCCTCAAACTACGGCCCGCGGGCCACATGCAAATACAAATATTGTATTTGTTCCCGTTTAGTTTTTTTACTTCAAAATAAGATATGTGCAGTATGCATAGGAATTTGTTCATAGTTTTTTTTTAAACTATAGTCCGGCCCTCCAACGGTCTGAGGGACAGTGAACTGGCCCCCTATTTAAAAAGTTTGAGGACCTCTGTCTTAGACAGTACTCCATATAATTTGCTTTAATTCGAAACTATAATCTTAATCTTTCACCTCCTCCTACTTGAAATCAATGCAAAGCATGTACTTGAGACAGAGATACCATCCCTATTTCCAGTTGCCCCTCTATCGACACCTGGAGGACTTGCTTCCCTCAGGGAGGAGCACACTTGGTGAGGCAGCTGCTGACAGGTGGACCTTGCCTTTGAAAGGTGCCATGGGGAGCACTGCGCAGGGAGATGGGGGATGAGGACCAGTGGGACACCCAGGCTGTACCTCGGAGGGATCAGTTTTAGGAATGAGCACGTGTGGAAACTGGGTCTAGAAACCGATTCTTAAGAATCACCCACACCGCATGCTCCTTGATGGGACTGTGTGTGCCCCTAACTGTGGGTTGTCCTAGGGCAACCGCTGTCCATCCTCCGTCCCGTCACTACACCTGCCCCAATATCCATTTCCTCAAGCAAAAGATCTAAAGCCCCCCACCCCCACCCCCACTTCAACAGGCCAGTGAGAACTGACTTCCTCCAAGTTCCAATTGCTCATTTCTCCTTCTTCTCGCCCCACCCTCAAGCTTCCAGGCACACACATTCTCCATCCAGGGACCTCGGATCTTGGTCACAGTAAGACGTGCGTGAGATCTGATGCCCTGAGATGGTCCAGACATACCATTTGCACTCTGGAGGCAGACACTTTCTCAAGGCCTTGCCCTGGTTGGTGGAGGAGGTGAGCTCACTCCTATCTACTCTCCAGCATCCTTTCTGCACCTTCCCCTCCACCCAGAGTCAACTCAGCAGTTCAGGGTTTCTCTACACAATAAGCTGCAAGTGCCCACGGTGCCGACCAGAAATGCCTTGAATAGAACCTCAGCCTGAGGGGCAGAGCTAACCTTGGCCTCTAGCTCAGAAGGCTCTCCACAGCCCAGTTTCTAGAGAGAAATAGGAAAGGGGCGGGGTTTCTCCAATGTGGTCCTGACATAAGCGTAGAATGAGGAGGCACAGGGTGAGCAGCTCAGCCTGGCCCGCATGACTCAGTAGCAGAGCAGTGACCTATGAACCAGGAGGTCACAGTGCAATGCCGGGTCAGGGCACATGCCTGGGTTGTGGGCTTGATCCCCAGTGTGGGGCGTGTAGGAGGCAGCCAGTCAATGATTCTCGCTCATCCTTGATGTTTCCATCTCTCCCTCTCCTTTCCTCTCTGAAATTAATAAAAAATAAAATAAGCAAATAAAAAATAGCAAATAAAAAAGAACTGAGGACCTAGCTGGTGCTCACCTCACCCCACCTCTCCCCACCCACTAGTTTCTGCCACTTCACAAGAACAGGATTTGGAAAGGGGGCAGGAGGTAGAGCCAAGCTCTACTTTCCATGACGAAGGCGAGGAAGAGACCGGCCTTAGGCCATATCTCTAAGCAGCAAAATAAGACTGTCTTGGCAGCCTCACCATCTTTGCCAGACTCCGCCCAGGCACCCCCACACTGCTTCTTCCCCCCACCCCAGCTCCCCGCGCAGGGATGTTTAGGCTGTGGGGCCTCCCTCCTGGCAACCCGGGAGGAGGAACGCCCAAGCACCTGGATCCCCTGCGGTTTCTTTGACTCACAAATCCTGGGGTTCCTCCTTTTCAAGCCTTAGCCTGACAACTTGAGACGTGTCCAGAAGATTCTGGAGGTGGAGCACTGGATCTGAAAGAGTGATCTGTTGGGTACTTCGGTAGCTGGCAAAGAACTGATTCCTTTATCATGCTATTGAGTTGTGGTTGATAGGCTGCCTAATAAGGCCACTAGACACATTACAGCATAACGTGTTAAACAAAATGTTGATGACTTCTGTGGAGGAACAGGATATGTCTATGTACCGAGCATGATATCAGTACTATTATCCTCATTTTACACATGAGAAATACATAGTTGCTCCAAATTCACACAGCCCATACCTGGCAGAGAGGAATGGTGAACTTGGTCTCTTTACCTGATTCTAAGGCCACACTTGTCCTGGGCTTCACACTGTTTCTCAGCTCCTAGTCTAGGCCCTGCACAACCTGGCCCTTTCCTATGTCTCAGGCCTTCTTTTCCTTCTACCCCTTTTCACCAGATAAGAGCCAAATACATAACAGTCAACATGGCACAGCCGAGACACTTTGGACCTGAACACATGTCACCTCCCATCCTGAGGGTGCCTGCTGTCCTACCTGGGACCTTGACACTCATCCCTGCCCCATTCCCTGGCACTTGGTCGCTCCTCCTGTATGATCTTATTGCTTCCCTCTATGAGAGGACAGGGTTCTCCCCAACCAAACCCTCTCTCTTAGAACCCTGTTTCCTCCCAAGGAAGGATATAAAAGCAGATAATGCAGCTGATGCTTGAAGCTAAGAAGACAGGCAGCATCTCCACTAACAGAATAACACACTGGGATAATACGATTAGCCCACATTAGCAAGAGCAAGTGGCAGATTTCTTTATTTGGTCAGATGATTGTTGACTGACTAAATGATGCACTCTGAAGCTCGACCAGGAAAGACGGTTTTGTATGCCTATGTCTTGGTGTACGCAGGAACCAGAGTAGAAGGGGCAGAGGGCGGGCAGTGAAGGCAAAAGACAGAGGAGCCCTGGGGAGAGACCCAGAGGGAGCGCGGGGCTGCTCCTGAGCCCCACCCGAGGCGGCCCCCCCCCACCCGAGGTGCCCCCCCCACCCGAGGCGGCCCCCCCCACCCGAGGCGGCCCCCCCCCACCCCATCCCCTGGGCTGAGAGGGAGCCTCATGTCCACTCTACGCTCTACAACTGGAACAGACCTCACATGAGAAAAATTAACTAGGGTAAATTAAGCAAGGGGAAATGATCGCGCTATTTAGATGTTACATGGAAATTAAAACCATGAGGCGCCATTTGTCTACTACATTATAGAGAAGAAAGAAAAATGATAAAACTCAATGGTCAGTCTCCCGGGAATAGGTGGGTCAACAGCACTGCTATTCATGGTGCAGCTCTGCTAGCTCGCCTGCCTCGGTGTCTCATACCACTTCCCAGTGTCCAACTGCGAAAGATTGGAAGACACATCATAACCAACGAACTCAAAAGTAAAAGTGCACGAAGACGATGACAGCAGTTATTTCCACGGCAGAACACCAAAACCGCCTAAATGAGGGGGAATGGTAAATGATGACAGAGTCATTTGGTGGAGAACCATCCAGCCATTTACAGTAATATGTGACAAATACCATGGAGTAACTTGAAAACATGCTTGTAAAATAATTTTAAGTAAAACAATACTTTAGGAAGCTGAGTATACATTGGGACGGCAGCTGTCACATTCTGGCTTCCTGCCCAGTCCTGTGCTTTAGTGGGTTCAACGCATCCACGCTGCCCCAGATCTGCCCACCGCAAATCCCTCTCCCAGATCTGCCCACCGCAAATCCCTCTCCCAGATCTGCCCACCGCAAATCCCTCTCCCAGATCTGCCCACCGCAAATCCCTCTCCCAGATCTGCCCACCGCAAATCCCTCTCCCAGATCTGCCCACCGCAAATCCCTCTCCCAGATCTGCCCACCGCAAATCCCTCTCCCAGATCTGCCCACCGCAAATCCCTCTCCCAGATCTGCCCACCGCAAATCCCTCTCCCAGATCTGCCCACCGCAAATCCCTCTCCCAGATCTGCCCACCGCAAATTCTGGTCTCCCCCTTTGTCTCCACCCTTGCAGAAACAACCCCTACCTCCTCCTCCTCTTCTTACTCCTCCTCCTCCTCCGCCTCCTCCTCCTCCTCCTCTTCTAGCCTTACTGGCGCTTGAATTTGGGGTTTTGGGGTTTCACAAAGGGGTTCCCAGCAGAACATCTCAGGTAGACAAAAGGGCTTCTAAGAATCTTAAGAATACTGTTCCTCAGCAGAAAGGCCAGTCAGAGAAAGAATTATAAATGTGGTTTTGGAGCATGTAGTGGACTTAAGTGAAAATAATAGAACACCTAGAACATTTTAAAGAGAGTTGTACTGAAAATAAAACATAGCAACATCTGTAACAGGCAAAACTATGGAGACAGTAAATAGGTCAGTAGTTGGCGGGTGGGGGAGGGGCAGGGAGCGGTGAACCCATGAACCAGCAGGGCACGGAGGGTTTTTAATACTCTGTCTGATGCCACAACGATGGATCACATCCCCCCAAACCAGAGAACCTACAAACCCAATAAAGAATGTTAACATAAACTATGAACCTAGGTGATTATGAGAAACAGGTTCAGAAAGCTACTCGGGAGCCAACACAGCTTTTTCTTATGGAAAAGGAAGGCTGTCTCAGAAGGCAGAGCCAAGAGCCACGACGGAGGTGCCAAGAGCAACGGAGAACAATGGATGGGGCCCCGCCGGGCTGCATCCTGCTCACAGAAGAGGAGGACCGGGCCACATGTGCCTGGCAGGATTCCAGGGCTCTTCTTACCCATGCCTGCCATGTGCCTTCCTTCAGGCTCCTTTTTGAATGGAAGTATTTACTACCATTGTCCTATCTCTGTCTCCCATTGTTTGTTGAACATGTGCAGAGCATACAACTTGTCTCATTTACAGGTTTCTGGGTCCAGAGGAGCCACAGCCAAGGAACTGCCTCACCCTCATTTGGAGTTAACAGAAATCACAGGATCTGGGCCTCTGAACCTGATGCTGTAGTTGAATGAGACTTGTGGGGGTCCTCGGAGGGAGGGAATATATTTTATATCTGAAAAGGGGCATTGATAATTGGAACTGTGGGGAAGGCTGTCTCTTACTTTCATGGTCATAGCCACCAGTGATTCATATCTTTAGGGAGGCACTTCCCACATTGACTTTGGGGTTAGCCATGTGACTTACACTGGCCAGTGGGACATCAGCAAATGTAATGCAAACAGAGGCTTGAAGAGACATGTGCTCATTGGGGCTTGCCCTCTCTTGCTGCTCCTGTGGAGTCTTCCCACCACCATATGAAGGAGCTCAGTTTGGCCAACTGAAGGATGAGAGATCACACAGTGAGAGGCCCCACACTGTCCCAGCCATCCCAGCAGAGGTCTCAAAGATTTGAGTGAGTCCCGCTCCAGCCCAGCTGGTCCAGACTACAAGAAACATCCAGTTATCCCAGAGAATCGTGTTCATTGCATCAAGTCATTGAGTTTTAAGGTGGCTTTTTAAACAGCTAATAAAAGAAGTCTTAAACAGGGATAAGTCCAACATATGAATGATGTGGGGAGGTGATACTGAGGTAGAGAAACCTCTGGGAAGAATGGACCCAGGTGTACAGTTTCCCAAGACAAATGAAAGCTGATTCACAGAGAGAAACCATATTACGGTCCATGGGGAGCCAGGATGAAGAAGAAAATTCCAGAAGTCAAGTCCAATGGGAAAGTACAAGATGGAAACTGGAGCATGAGCAATACATTTGTGAGTCTGCGGGATTAAGAAGAGGCAACTGGTGGGAGGAATGAATGGGTCAGGATAAGAGATTCAGAAATAAAGCTTTAAACAAGAGAAAGACACAGGCCCTCCTACAAAGCAACTAACAGGTAATTAGCATGATGTACAACAGAAATACTGAAACAGAATCTATGACGGTGTGACCCTGAAATCTGCATGCTTAACAAGCTCCCCAGAATTTTTTTTTTAATCCTCACTCGAGGATATATTTTTATTGATTCTTAAAGAAAGTGGAAGAGAGAGAGAAAGACAAAGAGAAACATCAAAGTAAGAGAAACACATCAATTGGTTGCCTTCATGAGCCCCAACCAGGGCCCGGGCCGGGGAGGAACCTGCAATGCAGGCATGTGCCCTTGACTGTACTCAAACCCGGAACACTTCATTCTGCAGGCCGATGCTCTAGCCACTGAACCAAACTAGCTAGGACTCCAGGAATCCTTAAACCATAATTTCTTTTCAGTGAACCCCTACTGGAAGGACTAAGCTTTGTTAAGTTGCCAAAGTTCCAGTTGCATCCTTTCCCCAGGATAAAGGGTGCTAGATTGCCTCAAACATAACCAAGGATAATCAGCATTCTCCAATCTAGGGGCACATTAGAATTATCTGGGAAACCTTAAAACAGAATACAAATGCCTAGGCTCTGCTGCACAGACGTTCAATAGGAATCTCTGGAAGTGGCATCTGGCCATCAGTATTTTTAAAACTTTCCAGATGATTGGATGATGCAGTGGAGGAAGACTCTGGAAGAACTGATGTAATCCCTAAGCCAAGAGCCCATCAGGTTTCTGAGAAATGAGTAATAAATCTCTCTGAACTTCCTCATTTTCATGTATTTTGCGATTGATCACAACAGATATTAAATTAAAAGAGCAATGCTAGGAATTTGGTGACTAATGGCTAGTTTTGAGTCAAAAATGAAATAGCACTTATTTTCATGATGTAATCGAAGCCAAGTGAACATTAACTCAGACCTTATGAATCAGTGAATGTGATTCTCCGAAGAGTCTGAAGTCAAATTATCTATAAAAAGTTATTTTGCTTAATCTGTTAAACAACATTTTTATTAAAATGTTCAAACTATTTTAAAAGATCTGGTTATAGAAGTGAGTAAAGCCAACCTGATATGTGAGACAATAAGGAGTAGTGGGGAGCTGTGACAAGTCAAATTTGCAGGGCTAGGTGGGAGGAACTTTTGCACCAGTCAATTGTAAAAAGAACTGAAGGTCAAAATATGAAAGTCTGAGTCATAATAGAAATCATTTTAATATGAAGGTGAACATAAGAATAGTATTACAACAGTTAAGGGGCCAGGGAAGGTTTTAAGGAAGGGATGACCACTGAGCAAAACTGGCTAGGGCTAAAAATAATTTTAACATATTTTGAACCTTTCCAATTGAAATGACTTTCTTTGCAAATATGTTACAAATATAGTACAAGACCTTCTGTGTACTCTTTTACTTAAATTAATTAATTTATTTTTAATCCTCACCCGAGGATATGTTTTTATTGATTTTAGAAAAAGAAGAGAGAAAAAGAGAGAGAGAGAAGAACATCAATGTGAGAGAGAAATACCCATCATTGCTTCCTGTATACACACAGACCAGGGAATGAACCTGCAACCTAGGTATGTGCCCTGACCGGGAATCAAATCCACAATCTTTGTGGTGTACAGAACAACACTCAACCAACTTAGCCACCTGTCCAGGTTATGTGTACCCTTCACCCAGATTCTCCAAATGTTAACATCTACCTAAACCTCTGTAAAATAATCAAAATCTGGACATTTTTCTCATATAATGTTGTTATGTAATTTATAGATCTTATTCAAATATCACCTAATGTTCTTTTTCTGGTTCAAGACCTAATCCAGGATCACACTTTGCATTTGGTTGTTATGTCTCCTTAGTTTCCTTTCATCTGGAATTTTTTGTTTTCGTCTTTCATGACCTTGATATTTTTGAAGACTATTGTTCAGTTAGTTTGTAGAATCGTCTTCAGTTTGGATTTGCCTGATGTTTGCTCATGATTTAAATTCAGGTTATATATTTTTGGAACAAACACCACAAAGCGATGATGCATCTATCTGAGTACATCGTGACTAGAGACATATGATGATGACTTGGACCATTACAGTGATGAAAACTTTGATCAATAAATTAAGGTGGTGCCTGGCATGTTTCTTTATTATAATGTTGCTACTTTCCCCTTTGCAATTAAAAAGAAACTCTGAAGATGTAACTGGAGAGCTGCCCAAGTCAATGGGGACTGGCTCTCCCCTCTTTGGCCCTTGTCATGCTCGTGATAAAGAATTCAGATGGTGACAGAAAACAGTGTTAAAGCAAAGCAAAAAATTTATTAAGGATACATTTGGCATAAAGAACAAGCAGGCAACTCAGCTAGTCTGAGTGGCCCACCTGGTAGAGGTTCAAGGGTTTTATACTTTTCCCACCTATAGGTTTCAAGGTTCCCCTGACAGGTAGACTAGATTTCAAAGTCCCTGTTTTACATTATTGTGGCCTTCCCCATATGAGAACATCTGGCAATTTTATCTTGGCAAGTCCCAAGACTGCTGACTTCTTTGTTCAGGGGGTGAGATAAACGCCTCTTTTTTTTCTTTTCCCCCCTTCCTCTCCTCCTGCCTTAGCAGCTATTTATCTTGCCTAACAGAGAGATACTTTGAGATTATTAAATATCCTGTTTCTCATCATAACTTGTCCACAAATTTTAGCATTTCTTGATGAATCTTATTACTGTGGTAGTTGCCAAATAGTCAAAATGGCTCCAACTGTTCCTGTCCTTTGGTTCTAGGAGGAAGAGCAGGAAAAATAACTTTGATATCAGGATTGCATGCCAGAATCCCAAGGTTTACCCTGATTAGACAGCTTACATTACATGACTACCCTAAACCAATGGTGAATGGGATATGTTTGGCCTAAACCAACCAGTGCCCACACCATGGGTAATTGAAAACAGCATATCCTTATAAAGAAAAAAGCATATTCTGGGTAGGCAACTAATAATAACCTATAACCAGGCCTTTTTAAATAAACTTGGTACCTGCCTTTTAAAAATAAGTGCATGTTACCTTTCTTTAAAAATAGTACAATCTCTACATGACATGATCTTATTTTTATGTCTCTCTTTGGATAATGTAAGGCTCCATGAGAATAGGGACCTTATTTGTCTTGTTCATTTCCCTTGTAATACAATGCCTGGCATTCAATAAATATTTGCTTAATGGATGAATGAATGCATTGTGTTTATCTTGCATCTCTGAGACCTTCCAGCATATTGTCCCAAACCTCTAGGGCATGAATACTTCATTTGAGATGCTTGGGCTTACAGCTTCACAGCTGGTAGGTGGATGTCCAAAACCTGAACTCAGACTTGCTGACTCCACACATTGTGCATTTCCGACTATTCCAAGCTGCTCCAATGTGTTAAAATAAGCCCTCAGAGTTTTAGCACAGCTGTGTTCAGAACACATGTAGGAAACACATAAAATATGATGACAGGTAGTGTCCAAATAATAATTTGGAAGATTAACAGGAGCCTTAAACATGAATTGATATTTGCTTTTCTGATCTGGTGCCATCAACATACTCCAAGTTAAAATCATATCCTGCCTAACAATATATGGAAGAATGGGATTGATCTGTTGCTAGTTAGTTTCTCATCTTGCTATGGCAATAATATAAGGCACAATCTAATGTTGTTTATTGAATGTTGCCTTTATTGAAAATAAACCCTTTTTATCTGATACTGTTAGTAGAGAGGCCTGATCAACAGAAAAGAGAACATTAATTGTCTACCATGAAGTAGGTACTTCACTTATTCATTCATTTGCATCTGTTCATTTGTATCCACTCACTGAATGCTTACCGAGTACCTTCCATGTGGCAGGCATCATGCCAGGGGCTAGGGACACAGCATTTAGCACAGGTTAGGGCAACACTGTAGTGAATTGATTAAAGATAATGAACTCTCCGGTCAGAAAGATCTGGTTATTTTCATTTCGAGATGGTCCTTATCCTCAACTTGCTTTACAATTAGTAGAGAAAACAGACATAAGTTTATACTTAATCCCCCCCCCCAAATGCTCTGAGATAAGTGTTATTTCTCCCACTTTACAAGCAAGGAAATTGAAAATTTCAATAGTTTGTTTAAGCCCTCAATTAGTGAGTAAACAAGACAAAATTCAAAGATATCTGAGTCAGAAGCCCATGTTCTCTCCAATAATCTGGGTGAGAAATTGACAGACAGTGGTTCTAGCTCCTATTTTAGACCATTGGTTTTCAACCCTTGAGAACTTTCATAAATTACCAAAATCCAGGACTCATGTTTGAATTCAATTAATTCAGACTCTCAGGTCAGGTCTCCCCAAGAGAGTCTAATGAGTCTGTTCCTTCCAGGTACAGCAGCAATTGTCAGAATGAAATTGGTGCTGTAAAAGCAGGGACATTCCAGAACTTTCCTCCATTGGGACTCATGGTCATCACTGTGCACTTTAGGGGAAAGGTCAATTCAGGTTGCATTCTCTTTGCCCAAAGCCACTGCCCTAGGGTTATAAGATGTGGTGGGCTATCTATATGGCATACCCAGGAGCTGCATGAGTGCTGGTGAATGACGGGGGTGGGAATCCAGTCTCCCCCTTCGATATTGAGTTGACAGATAGCAGCATCCTTCATACACAGAGGAAGGAGCAGCCTGGGACAAATCCCAAACAAATGCAGCTGTTCTTTGTTTCTGGAGAGGATGCCAATAACATTTTGTTCCTTGGGGTTCTCAGGAATGAAAATGTGTGCATAACTATAAAAACAAGCAAACCCATAGGGATAATTATCATACTAACCGATATGTCATACTTACTTAAGTAAATTAAGTGATAATATATATTTAGGTCTATATCCTCTTACGGACTTTATATTGAGATATTCTACAAAGAGAGGAAGAATAGTTCATTGGCCACTGAATGCTCTCTGCCATTCTTCAGTCACTCAGAGTCAAGCAGCTCCCCACACCAGTTTATTTCAGGAACTCATCTCAGAGTCTGGTCCAATGGAAACTTCTACTCTCTGATTTGTTCCTCCTAGCAATTCTGTGAAATACATGGTCAAGTAATACCATCCCCGTTCTACAGAGTTGGAAACTGAGGCTTAGAAAGGTAAAGCAACTTGTTCAGAGAGCAGAAAATACAGTCCATTTTCGGGCGTATATCTCATGAATTTCCCATGCGCAGTAGCCACAAGGGGCAACTGGCTCCTGCATTGGACCGTGCAGGTCTAGAATATCCAAGGCAATTGTTAGACGGATGTACTTACTATATAAAATCAGTTTGATGATGCTTTTTCATTATTTGAGGTTTAATTTGCAACAAGCTGGATTCTGATTTAACGTGAAAGGTAGGGTTTTGATGGGTAAGACAGTAACGTTTTTTTATTGAGCTCTGCTATTGCCAGATACTGTGTTTGGCTCTGGGAACACAGGGAGAAAACATGGAGCCCTGGAATCCTCTGAGTAGAGATGTTTAAGAAAAGAATACTGATCTACCTGAAATTCTGGGAATATAATTCTAATTGGGAGCTCTTGGGGATTCAGGGAGAGACATTGCGTGATGAAGATAATTTAGAATTAAAAATCAACAAGTGTTGAAGCCCCTATCATGAGCTCTGCATTCTTATGTGTTGTGGGTGATAAGATAAACATACAAGATAGAAGTTAAGGGTCTATAAGACTGACATATAAAATAGCTGCCTTGGTTTTGGTCCTCCCAATGTCCCCCACGATGACAAGGATTTAAACTTAAGTCATTTATTTTGGAGGCAAATCTCATAAAGCTGGATAAAGGAGTGGGAAGTGAGACAGAGAAGGGCGGCAAGCCAATATAGGACGCATAAATGAGCCGGGGAGTGCTATGGACAAGTGGTACTCCATCCCACGGAGGATGCTCCAAGAGAACATGTGGAACACGCCTCAGAATCCACTCACAGAGGCACAGGAGCTGGGGTATTTATCTGCCAACCCAACCCCTCATGTGTGAAGAGTATCTTCTAGGGCATTACCTCCTGGCACCTCCGACCCTCATGCGCTTGAGCTGAGCTCACTCCTGCTGCTAGGAAACACCCCCAGGAAAGGAAGGAAGGGGCAGGAAGCTATGGGTGTGCACGGGAGCCATCAAAGACGATTCTGGAGCAGGGATCTGACAGTGTCTGCAATGATGATTAACCCCCCTCGGTGCTTGCCATACCAGACAATGTTCTCAGCACTTTACACGTATTAACTCACACAGCTGTATGAGGTAGGTACCTATTACTACTCCCATTTTTAAAAGGAGAAAATTAAAGCACAGAGTGGTTATGTAATTTTCTCGAGGTCATTTAATTCAGAAGAAACCGAGCCAGACTCTGGGCTTGATGTCTTAATCACTGTGCTCTTAGTTACCAAATACCGGGGATTCTCTTAAAATCAAACCCGCCTTTCAAAGGAAGGCTGCCCAGTCATGCTTTACAAATACTATATCTTATATTTCAACAGAAAACTTGCCTTTTGAGGTCTCAAAACATCTACCCAGCTCTTAACATCCAAATGCCCGCAGAGTAAGTGGAACAGAGCTCTTCAAATCCACAACTAGACTAGATCATGTTATCAAAGATAGAGGTTGGCCAAGGTATGTATAATAGACATGGAAGAATATTTTTATATGTCAAAGATTAAGACTCTAAAACTGTTCATAAAACCACAGTAGGTAGAGATACCTCCCTCTGCAGTCCTTCCTCAGAGAACTGAAAGGTCAGCGGGCTGGACTCTCTGAAGCAAATTCATTTCCCTGCCCACTGATCTCCATCCTTCTCTGTGGGGTCTCTACTCCTCACACTTTGATGGTATCTCAGGCCGACTCCTTATCTTTTCTAGTTAGTCAAGATCAAGGATATCTCATTTGCAGATACTAAAAAGACCAGTTTAGCCCTAGCCAGTTTGGCTCAGTGGATAGAGTGTCGGCCTGCAGGCTGAAAGGTCCCGGGCAAGGGCACATGCCCGGTTTGTGGGCTCAATCCCCAGTAGGGGGTGTGCGGGAGGCAGCCTATCAATGATTCTCTCTCATCATTGATGTTTCTATCTCTCTTTCCCTCTCTATTCCTCTCTGAAATTAAAAAAAAAATGTATTTTAAAAATAAAAAGACCAGTTTATTTAATCCAAAACTTTAATCTCTCATGTATGTCAAAGCTTCTCTCCTCCCTCAACACAGACCTGACCTGGGCCCAAAAACTTGCATTAAGGAAGGGTGGAGGGTATTGATCAGTTCCTTATTCACCCTAAAATACCTCCCCTCCCCCCAACTTACTCTGCTGCTTTGAACTCTTTCAGAACCAGGGCAAGGGGAGAGCGGAGAGGAATAGGGGCAAACAGCCTCATCTGACCAGCACTGTAGCAATATGGTGGTGGTGACTTCTATATGACAAACCCTGGCTTTTTCTTTCATCCAGCCCTTTAGTGATTTTTTGGTGACCTCCTTGCTGGGGACATCTGCCTGAGGAAAATAATGTCTCCTGGCCGGCCATTCAGGATGCCCTCAGCTCCTACATGCATAGCAGTTGACCCACCGGTCTCTTTCAGATGGGTTGTCTAGTCCCTGTGAGCGGACCACTGGGGTCATTTCAAGGCAACCAGAGCCTGGCTTTCATCTGAGATGACCCCTTTGTCCCATGGATGGCAGGATTACACCCACCCTTGCCACCAGAGAAGGAAATGTTATTTGCTATCCCTTCTGCCCTCTCTCTTCACCCTATTACTGGGAACAATCCCATCAATCTTTTCCCTTTGGACTTTGGCTGACTCTGTGCCCTCCCATCTGTGTTGAACACCTATCAAACTTTCCCAAGAATTCTCTCTGAACCCATGACAGCCTCGGATTTCTGCAGTTATGGAGGGTGAGTGGGCAAGACCTAGTCTCATCTCCTGGCCAACACTCCGAAGCACCCTACCTTTTCCCACCTCCCATCACACTTTTCGTTTGAGTAAGAGGAGGGGAGGAAATGTTCTGGGTTCAGAAAAATCCTCTCTCACTAACCTCCTTTCGGGATTGTTATGGCCTTTTCTATTTGCAGGTGAAGGTGGGAGGTGCATGGTGGGTAGCAAAACTGGTTCCACCCTCTCATGGAACCAGTCAGCTTCAGAGCCTGAGCCAGGAGGACCATCTAATTTCCTCTGGTCACCTCTCTGGGCTGGCTTAACTGCAGTCACACTGACAGTAATCAAATTATGTCAAGACTAGAGGCCTGGTGCACAAAATTCGTGCACAGGTAGGGTTCCTAGGCCTGGCTGGTGATCAGGGCTGATTGGCTGCCAGCCCAGGGCCTCCCTTCCTTGGCTTCCGGCTGCTGGCCGGGGCCTTTCCTTCGTTCCACGCCTTCCCGTGGTGGTCAGCACATGTCATAGCAAGCAATCAAACTCTGGGTCTCCCTGTCAAACTCCGGAGGGGACCCTCTGCATAGTGACCTTTTATATATATAGATGTCTTCCAACATTCAGATTTCATATTCCTAAGTTTAAGCTTTTGTTTGCTGTTTTTTTCTAACCATAGGACAATTCCTAAAATTATTTGAAAAATGAGGGAAATACTTTTCTTTCCTTTAGGGGGTATATGGAAAAATCAGCCAGGTATAATCCAGAAAAGCCATCCAAGGACCCTTAGTTCCACCAGCATCCCAATCATTTCACAGTAAAGAAGTCTTAACAAAAGTGTGTGGGGAACACAAGCTTTGGAAAGTTGCCCCCATCTCCTGCAGTGCTCAGCTTCAGAAGAAACGTAAATAAGCGGAATCCCCACAGAATTGCCATTTCCATTCCTAAGGGAAGAGGGGGAGGGAAGTACCCAGAGAATCTATTTTTAAATGCTTAGTGAAACTTCAAATTCAGAGAAATAAAAATCTCTCCCTCTCTGCTTTTATTATAAAATCTCCTCTGTGTAAACAGGTTGATCTCTAAGCCTTGCAGGACTTTTCGCTGGAAGAGAACAATGGCTTCGGTTCCCGGGCGGAGCCATCCTGCTCAGCCATAGATTTTCCTGTCATGTGCAGCCAAGACTTGTGCTTTGCTGGTAGAAGGTCTGACGGTCTGTCTTCATGGAAGATTTAGGCACAGCAACCCAGGCTCAGAGGGGCACCCTGCAGCTCCCAGAGTCCCTGTTAGACAGGCTTCTGCCTGGCCAGGGAGCAGCACTCTCCATGGGCTGGTACTGCCCCGACACCCCCCCCCCCCCCACTGGCTCTCCTCCCTCCCAGAGCCAGAGCCCTTCTCCTGGCCTGGATGGTGGCAGGATGCCCAGGCGTGGAGGGACAAACCTTCCCCACCCCCATGCTCTCACATGACATCAGTGGGCACAAGAAGTGCTAAGTACAGGAGGCTGCTTTAATAGATGTGATTTAGTTTCTCTGCCATCAAATAAAATAAAAGCATGCCTTCAAATTGTATGTTCCCTTCATAATATTGAACAGATACTACGGAACAGCAGCTGTAGCTGTGCTACCCAGCTCAGCACCTTCCTTCCAAGCACTCTGCCATGTGCTAGCTCCCTGGGGCCTGAGGCCCACGGGGGAGATGGCACCAGTATTCTGCCCCCTCTGTGAGGCCATGGAAATGGGCGGTCACTGGATGCGACCTGCCTGAGTCACAAAGCTAGTTACTTTCAGGGTCTGCACTGAAAGCCAGGCTTCCTCCCACTCAGAGACCTTGAGGAGAAGAATGCTGCTTAGCAGTTAAAGAAAGTGGTCAGGAAAGGCCAGGATGAAAACACGGCCATGAGATTAGCAACCAGAAAGGCCGCAGAGCCCTTACGGAGAACAGTGTCTGTGGGGTGGGTGGGCTGCAGGTAAGGAGGAAATGGAGTGAGGAAGAGGAGACGCCACCTCTTCTAGAATCCTGGCCCTGAAGTGCTTAAGGTCCCTCGTTAGAGGAATGTACAATTAAGGGATTTTATTTTATTTTCTAAAGATGGGGAGAACCGCCCAGCCAGTGTGGCCCAGGAGGTCATGGTTTGATTCCTGGTCATGGCACATGCCTAGGTTGCAGGCTCAATCCCCAGTGTGGGGCATGCAGGAGGCAGCCAATCAATGATTCACTCTCAACACTGATGTTTCTATCTCTCTCTCTTCCCTCTCCCTTCCTCTCTGAAATCAATAAAAATATATTTTAAAAAATAATAACATTTTGACTTTGGTTGGGAATTTTGAATGCTCTGAAAGAAGTCAATAGTCTCCAGGCCATGAGCACGCTCATTTAGTTCAGGTTTCTCCTTGCCAAGCCAGACCGCACAGAATCTGGGCTACATGACAATAAGAGAAGGTGGTTTGGCCAGAGATACGCACTCCAGCTCTATCTAGGCCAGAGCATGAAAGGAGCCGACAACGCGGAGGATGTGGAAGCTCACGTTCCTATGTACAGTCAGACCCACCGCAGCCACACCATGCGCAGGTGCTCCAGCCTCGGGAGGGAACAGCTCTCTATCCTAGGGCATCTGCCCTGACTTTTCTTTGGAATCTTATTGGCTTAAACATCATCTTTGCCGGGACACTTGCCCTGAACCAAATTGGGTTCTCCCATGCTTTCCCCTCACTCAGTCATTTAACAAACATTCCGTCTTGATTGTGTTCCAGTAACAGGGAGATAGCCCTGAATGAAAGAGTCAGAAGTCCGGCTCCCATCAAGCTGACAGACAATCGGCAGTAACAACAACAAGACAAATAGGTGCCAGAATGGCAAGTGCAAAACAATAATAAAGCAGAGCCCTGGGCAACAGAGAAGGATGGGAAGTGCTGCCTCAGATAGGACAGCTGGAGGACACCTCTGTGAGGAGGCGGTGGATGAGATCAATGAGCCGCTCCACAAATGTCTGGGGAAGGACATGTCCAGGCTGAGAGAACAGCAAGGATGAGGATGTTAAGACAGGAGAGAGGACGGCATGGAGAGGCGTGGCGGGTTCAGGAAGTAGCTTGGTGGCCTGTGGTGAGAACACAGGGAGCTGGGAAGAGGTGAGGAAGCGGAAGCCAGGTCACATGTAGCTTCTAGAGCACCTCCGTCCCATCACAATGTCTGTCCCACCGCCCACTGTCCACCTGTCTTTCCCTCGCAACTGTGTGCTCTTCGAGGCCCAGGGCTCTGTTCATTCTGCTCATGACTCATTGTGAGCACTTAGCACTGTGCTTGCTGTATGGTAGGTTCTTAGCAAATATCTGAACGGATGAATGGGTGGATGGAGCACCTCAATAACATGAAACGTCTTGACTGATGACTAATCCCTGAGAAGATGGCACGTGCCCATATTACCAGGGGAGAAAAGGAGGCTCATGTTGCTTTAATGGCGTTGCCAGAGGGAGAGGTGGGTAGCGTGCCTGGAACCGAGCTTCCTCGTGATCATAGCGCCCTCTCACTATATCTGCACTATCTGCCCGATCCAAGAAGTAACCGGCCCTAACATCCAAACACTTACCTGCACATCCTCATTCTCCATCCCCCCACTAACCTTGAATTTGAAAGAATATCTTTAGACCATCCTTTAGGGCAACAGTTGGAAGGGGTCGGGGAGGGGACTTAAGACCTACAACTTTTTTTTTATTTGATGCACAGAATGACTTCAAAAAACTGGGAAATATAGTCTTAAAAAATTGAAATTTTGCTCGGCCGGTGTGGCTCAGTGGTTGAGCACTGACCAATGAACCAAGAGGTCACGGTTCAATTCCCAGTCAGGGCACATGCCTGGTTGCGCCTCGCTCCCCAGTTGATCAATGATTCTCTCTCTTCATTGATGTTCCTATCTCTCTCTCCCTCTCCCTTCCCCTCTGAAATAAAGAAAAATATTTTTAAAAAAATGACATTTCTGGCTTATCTTACAACAATCTGAAGACGTTGCAATGCTGGATCTGTAATCTCCATGGAAAAACTCTCCGAGCAGAATAGCGCCCGCCCTTTATGCCAGCTGTGCCCTTCCAATGTGTCTCAGCCCTCACTACTCTGGTGCCTTGTGCCTGCTCCACTGCACTGGTTTCGGTTACTAGCCTCGAGGGTGATAAAGTATGGTTTCATGCCCCATAACAAATGCAGTCAGGGCCCAGGGTTTAGGGAGTTTGGAGACTGCGCAGTCCCCTGTGTATTCCATTTCTCGCTCCGGTACAGTTAGGTGGTTGGATTCAGAAGGGAGTGACTGTCTAGAGCAGCCTACAAACCAGGACGTCAGGCAGCAAAAGGGATGCCCCAGAAGGCTGCATGCAGCGGAGGAGGTTCTAAGAGGGAGGCAGGGAGGACAGCGCTGATGGCTGCCTTCCCCCACCCAGCTCAGGGCGCCAGAGCTCAGAGGCACAGCTTAGGTTCTCATCTGTGCACAAGCCTACATGGCTGCAGTGCCAGCTGGACTGGCAGGGCTCTTGCCTCTCCCTTGGCTACTTAACTCGGCGCTCCAGCCACCACATATGATCTAGAATTCAGCTGTCGCCAACCTTTTGGACCTCCTGGCTGGTCTAGATGACTGTTTTACCGAAGACATTGATGCGAATCAGGCAGTACTGATTCAATTAGAGTCTGGCTTGAGAGAGCTCTAGAAGAGAGCTTGAAGGCATTTTCCGTGGCATGTTATGTAACCCAGGGTCTACCACAGGTCCTGGCACAGTCTCTGAAGACTTGCTGAAGATGAATGAACCTTGGGCAAGTTACTTCTCCTACTTCATTTATAAAGTGAGGGGTTTTCATGTAACTAATCCTAAGGACTCATAGAGCTCTGGAATTCTATAGGCCTATGGACTTCTAAGTAGTTACATGCAAAGTAGAGGTCAGCAATAAATAGCAGGGGCCTCATGCATTTCCTGGGCATAGTGAAACAGATTTTAACGATGGCAGGAAACGTGTAAGGGAGGCTCGGATTTGCCACTGCTGAGCTGAAATCATGCCATTAGTCACAGCTGTGTTTCTCAGCACTGGTGTCAGAGCACATATATCAGGAGTTTGCATTTTGCATATCAATGGAGTTTACTTGCCAACATGCATTCATTAAAATTTGCCTCCAGGACTCAAGAACCGTGTCTGAATGGGTGTGATATACAGGCGAGGCCAGCCTGCACAGACTGGCCAGGAGACTGGGGCTGCCTGGCTAGCGTGGTTTAACGCGCACCCCAGGCCCCTGGCCTGATCATTTTCTCCTGTGAGCCTGCTACGGTGCCTAGAACCTCCACATTTAGTCATTCCTGTGAGTTAAGGCCTTGAAAGATGCTCTCCAGATGCTGCAATAAGCAGAGAAAGATTTTAAATCAAAACATTTGCTTTTGTTACCATGTTCTGAGCTTCATTTTCTCCAACAGTAATGATGATGCTTGCCATCTATTCCTGAGGAACCCCGTACCAATCACTTTGCATGCTGCTGAGCACGTGATCATTATGTCCACAAAACCTCCCACATGGCAGGTAGTCTTGGCAAGAGCAGAGCGCACACAACCCCAAGTGGCTGCAAACCCAGATCTGCGGATCCTAAACTTTCTCTCTTTTTAAAGGTACATCTTACACACAATGAAGTGCACGATCTTACATGTACAGCTCAACAAATATTTACATATGCATACCCTCATGCACACAGATGGAGAATATTTCCAGCACCCCCGGGTCCCCTCCCAGGCGAGTTTCCAGCCTCCCTCCCCTGAAAAAAAACCGTAATCCTAATCTTAGCTGTTCGGCTATTTCTCCAGGTAAAGCTCGAGGAGAAAGAAAATGGTCTAAGACAAAAACAACGGGAGGGGCATGGGAGCTAGACAATAGGAGGGACCTGCCTCTGCAGAAACACCAGGGTTTGTCCCCAGGTGCCAGCAGCCCCTGAAACACACCCAGCTCCTGCCCTGGTGGCAGGACGACCATCAGCATCTCCAGAGCATGCAGACGCCAGCATGCAGAGATCATGGCGGGAGCTCAGGTCCTGCATTTCAATCAGTCCTGTCTCTCCCAGTGCCGGGAATCCCAGTCTCTAACAAGAAAACGAATGCTGACAAATGAAAAGGAGATGTATTTGCTGGCATAGAGTCAACGGAGTGGGAAAACAGGCCAGCTCCGGGCTCCCACGGCTAGTTTCAAACCCACTTTCTAGTTCTTCATTTAGCTACCATGCACTCTTCCCAGCTCCAGCGTTTGTTTTTACTTTGCTACATTTCAATCACGCTTCTCCTGCTGTCTGCCCTGTACTTGGGGATGCTGGCTGGACTGGATAAGCGCCTCTGGCTCCTGGACAGCATTATTTCCCCACTCTTTCAGAGAGCTCTTGTGCAAGCTGTCAAGTGTTGACTGGCAGCTTGTATTTGATTGTTCTTATCAGCTCTTCTTTAAACATGCAGCAGTCTGTCTACAGATCTGAAGTCCTAAATTGTTGGCAGGCTTAGGAGACACACCTCAGGGAAACCCTGTGACTTAACCTGCAGGGCAACTGTAAAGATGGTGAGATAGGTATGGAGGCTTCTGCTGGTGAAGAAAGAAGAGCAAACTTTTTCCAAGGGAAAGAAGGCTGAAGAAAGAGGGAGGAGGAAAGGGAAAAGAAGCATAAAGAGTGGAAAAAGATAAGAAGAAGGGAAAGAAAGAAAGAAAGAAAGAAAGAAAGAAAGAAAGAAAGAGGGAGGGAGGGAGGGAGGGAGGGAGAAAGAGAGAAAGAGAGAAGAAAGAAAGAAAGAAAGAAAGAAAGAAAGAAAGAAAGAAAGAAAGAAAGAAAAGAGGGAGGGAAGGAGGGTGGGAGGGAGGGAGGGAGGAAGGAAGAAAGGAAGGAAGGGAGGGAGGGAGAAAAAAGAACATGGTGGGAGAGAGGGAAACAGTGGGACAACAAGGAGGGAAGAGGGAGGGAGAAAGGAAGAAAAATTTAGAGAAGTCAGGGAAGCAGTGAGCAGATGTAGTTCAGACTTTCAGAGGATAAGAGAGAAGTCTGTAAGATACATGCAAAAGGATGAAACTAGATCACCAACTCACACCATACACAAAAATAAACTCAAAATGGATAAAAGATTTAAACGTAAGACGGGAAACCATAAAAATACTAGAGGAATCCACAGGCAGCGAAATCGCAAACATATGCCGAAGAAATTTCTTCTCTGATAATGCTCCTAGGGCAATGGAAACTAAAGAGAAAATAAACAAATGGGACTACATCAAAATAAAAAGCTTTTGCACAGCAAAGGAAACCATCAAAAAAACAACAAGAAGACCCACTACATGGGAGAACATATTTACAAATGATACCACCGATAAGGGTTTAATTTCCAACATATACAGGGATCTCATGAAACTTAACAAAAGGAAGATAAACAATCCAATAAAAAAATGGGCAACAGACCTAGATAGACACTTTTCGAAAGAGGACATACAGAAGGCAGAAAGACATATGAAAACCTGCTCAAAGTCACTAATTATACGAGAGATGCAAATCAAAACGACAATGCGTTACCATCTCACACCTGTCAGAATGGCTATCATCAACAAATCAACAAACAACAAGTGTTGGAGAGGATGTGGAGAAAAAGGAACCCTTCTGCACTGCTGGTGGGAATGCAGACTGGTGCAGCCACTGTGGAGAACAGTATGGAGCTACCTCAGAAGACTAAAAATGGAACTCCCATTTGACCCTGTGATCCCACTCCTAGGAATATATCCCAAGAAACCAGAAACGCCAATTAGAAAGGATATATGCACCCCTATGTTCATAGCAGCACAATTCACCATAGCTAAGATTTGGAAACAGCCTAAGTGCCCATCAGCAGATGAGTGGATTAGAAAACTGTGGTACATATACACAATGGAATACTATGCTGCGGTAAAAAAAAAGGAACTCTTGCCTTTTGCAACAGCATGGATGGAACTGGAGAGCATTATGCTAAGTGAAATAAGCCAGTCAGAGAAAGATAAATACCACATGATCTCACTCATTTGTGGATTATAGAGAACAACATAGACTGATGAAAAAGGACAGACCCAAAGACTGAGAAACAGCGATCAGGCTATCAATCCCCAGAAGGAAAGTAGGGGAGGGCGGGGGTAAGGGGAAGAGATCAACAGAAGGACTTGTATACATGTATATAAGCCAAACCAATGGACATGGACAACGGGGGGATGGGAGCATGAGTTTGTGTGTGGGGGGGAGGTTGGGGGTTAAAGGGGGGGATGAGGACACATTTGTAATTCCTTAACTAATAATAATAAAAAAAAAAAAAAAAAAAAAAAAGAGAGAAGTCTGTAAGACAAGCAAAATTGACCCCTGAAGCTTAATTATTTATGAAAATTGTCCACAATAAATAATTAGCTAAATACTGCCAAACATCCAGCTCCATAGGTGCCTAGAGACAACTAGACACCTAACGTCAAGTATTAAATATTGTGGAAGACCCTGAGCTCACACCCTCCCATGAATAATACTGAATATACAGCTGTACATAGAGCAATTCCTCCTGAAAAACGACAGAAGCTGGTTGAACAGCTTCTGCACAACATACAAGAGAGAAGAAGAGAGGTGGCGTAAAGACCAGGGTGGGCGGGGGGGGGGGGGGGGGCGGTGGTTTGCAGGAACACCGGGAATCTTGGGATCTGCAGGAACTGTAAGATCAGAGGTTCCTGTGGGTGCTTTGTTTATGTTCTCTCTCCATCTGCTTAGCATGAAGGGATCTCTGTCTACATGCTCTGGCTGACCTGGGAGGTGCCCTGGGCCATCCCAACCTGAGCCCACTCCAGCCCCAGACAACTGGACTTCCAGGACATGGCCACACCAACATACCCTGGGCCACCCTGCACCAAGCCTACTCCACCCTGGCCAGCCAGTTGCGCAGGGTGCCCCAGGCCACACTCACTCTCTCAGGCCCTAGCAGCCAGCCAAACCACCCCGTACATTCAGTCTACACAGAAGTTGCTCATACACAAGGCCACTCCTTCAAGATCGAAGAGATAGCTGTTTGGTACAATTCATAGAAACAAACACGGGAAGTTAAACAAAACGAGAAGACAGAGGAATATGTTCCAAATAAAGACCACAGACAAACGGACCCAGAAAAAAAAAAAAAAAAAAGCTAATGAAATGGAGATAAGTAATTAGCCTGATAAAGAATTCAAAGTAGCTGTCCTCAGAATGCTCACCAAACTTAGGATACAATAGGGAAAGTCAGTGAGAACTTCAACAAAGGGTTAGAAAATAAGAGAAGGAACCAATCATAGCTGAAGAACACAATAACTGAAATGAAAAACACACGAGAGTGAATCAACAGCAGGTTAGATAACACAGAGGAGCAAACAGAACCATCCAGGGCTGCCCACTCTCTTCTCTGAAACCCAACTGGACAGGCTTCTCTTGCTGTCAGCGACTTCGCTAACACTGGACAGTCTGAGTTTTCAGAACATTCTACCTAAGGCAAGCATGCAGTGCTTCTTGAATAAAGCTCCATATGAACTGCTTAGCATTCCTGTTTAATGTTTATCGTGGGTAAATCTTCCGTTGAAACTGAGCTGCCCAGAAAGGTGCCTCACTGCTCCTCCTCCAGGAGTCCTAGAGAGCCCACACTTTCCCTGTGTGTCTGTCATTACCATTAGGGAAGGCCTCAGAGACCTGCTAAATGGTAGGTCTGTTTGGCTAGGGGGCTATGTAACATGATGCTTTTTAGCATTTACTTATCACTGAATAGCATCTCTTGCTAGCCAAAAGATCCCTACACTTTAAAAAATTAAACCTTCACAGATAAAGAAACTGACTTTAAAGCACATAAAAATAGTGCCTCAAATGTGTAATGATATTCTATTTGCATTTTTCTTAAATTTATAAACATAGTTGTGCTGATATCATCACAGTTAGAATTCTGAATCTAGTCATCTAAGTTCAAATCTTAGAAAACCTATTTAAAGAAAGGAGGCATCTCAGCGAACTAGAAATTAGGTAACTTTAGTTTTAGTACTTTATTATTCACTAAATTGATATTACTATGTCATATATTTATTTATTCATTAATTCCAGAAATGTTTTATTGAACACTTAGTATGTGCCAGACTCTACTAACCTCTCAGGATGCAGAGAGGAAAAGTTCATTCTGAACCATCCTGTACTTCCTCTCCGAATGTCACTAAATTGTCCCTAATTATTTCAAAACTTATTTTGTGAATATCTGTCTCCCCACTTAGATTGTAAACTCTACAAGAGAAGCAGCTGTGCTACTGTTCACCGTTCTTTCTCCATCAGTTAGTCCAATACATGCCACATGGCATTTACTCAGCAAACATTCTTCAAATGAATGTGTTTATCATAAGCTAACATTTACATAGCGTTTGCATCTATTAACTCATTTATTCTTCACAACAATCCTGTGAGGTAGGTCTCATTTTCCCCATTTTACAGGCAGGGGAACTGAGAAGTGGAAAACCTTACCATAAGTCTCTAAGCACAACGGGAATTCAAATCCAGGCAGTCTAGTGTCAAAACCCATGTTCATATCCACTATACTATCCTGACTATGAATGCATCCATAAATGAATTAAGGAATGAGTGAATGAATGGGTGAATTTAAGTAGTTCATAGGCTCTGGCTTTAAGTTTATTAATTGCAATACGAGGAGGGGTTGGACAGTGCTCCAAACTTTTCCACCAAAGTTTAGCACAAGTTCTTTGTTTAAATATTTTTATTAATTTCACAGAGGAAGGGAGATGGGAATAGAAATATCAGTGATGAGAAAGAATTACTGATTGGCTGCCTCCTGCACACCCCATACTGGGGATAGAGTGCGAAATCTGTGCATGTGCCCTGACCGGGAATCGAACCATGACCTTCTGGTTCATAGGTCGATGCTCAACCACTAAGCCACGCCAGCCAGGCTAGTACTAGTTCTTTTAATTAATCACTTCTCCAGATTATCATTAGGTGCTCTCCCTTTGTCATTTTAAATGCCCTGCCTAATGTACAGGAATGGCTGGGCCTTGTGGCCATATACTCTCTAGATTAACAAGCATGTCAAACTCAATGGCTAACACGGGGCTAATAAATGAGGCATGTGGCCCATGGGCCGTGAGTTTGACATGCTCGCTCTACGTCCTTGCACTGCTGTTCCTGCCACTTGAGTTGCATCATTCCCAAACATGTTGGTGGCTTTTGCACTTATTACAATTCTAGAATTTAATTAAATATCATTAAAATGCACAGAATCTAACTCCAAAAAGAAGTAGAGCTGTTGTTTCTATGAAAACTATACAATTTAGCTGGTACATATGCAAGAATGGATTCTTGTCTATATGTTTGAAATCTCTCAAAATAAATAGTAAATTTTGGAAAAATAAGTTTAAAACTTTGGAAATCTTTAACAAATGCAAATCACTTGCATCTGGTCATTGCTTCCTAACAATGTATGAAAGAGACAATAGTCAAGGAATTGTCACACATCTTGAAGGACTTTCCACTCGGATGGCTTTGTTGGTGGCTTTAGATTCTCACATAGACCAGGCACTTAGTGATATTAGACAAGAAGAAACTCCAATCAATGAACTCACTCTCATAGAAATCTCTTTAGAGTGACATCAAAAGATAAGGGAATGAATATACCTTTATATGTTTTACATGTAATACATGTGTTTATATACATTATAAGATAAAACATCTCAGGCACATATATTCATCTCCTAGGATTCTCCTGCTTAATCAACATTGAAGTGGATGTACACAGGTTGCAGGAAACTTCTAAATCTTGTGTTTCATCCTAAAGTTTATATGAACTTTGCACCCCGTTCTGTGGTAGAGATTAATACTGTTCACTAAATATTTCTAGCTCTTCTGGCCACGTGTAGGAGTGCACTTCCCTGACCCTCTGTGAAGATAGGTGGGCCTACATGACATGCTTTGGCCAGTGAAGTGTGTGTGGAAATGACATCTGCTACTTTCGGATCCAGCCCATGATTTAGTCTAGCTGTCTTTCCTTCCACTAGACAAAAGGCAAAGTTCTACAGAGTCTGCCCCATGAATCTGGATCATGAATGAGGACAGAGTGGAACACGGGCCTCAGCTGACCCTTGTGGGCATGTCGCATGAATGAAAAATAAATTTTGTTGTTTTAAATCACTGAGATTGGAAATTTTTTGTTGCCACAGCATAATCTAATTTATTGTGACTAATATGTGTCCCATGATATATTTGTACTTGTTTAAATATGCAAATGTATTCCACTCCAAATTTAGGATACATTTAGCACTCCAGAGAGACACACCACATTTATCTAGTGACTTGGTATTCTGTCTCCACTTCCTCCCATGGGAGAGGCACAAAACCAGATGGCTGTTGGATTCCTTCAAATGCTCATATTATGTCATCCTTTGTGCATGAGGAGGGAGCAGGCACCCATGAAGGTTGTGCCTCTGTCACTTGACAAAACCAAATACAATTAAATTAATTGGATTAGAGAACTGTTATATCTGATTTTGGAGCAATTGATTAGATTTTCATAGAGTGAATCTGATTTGGTTGTTATTGTTTCAGTTATCTTAATGAGAGAATTGGATTGCACAGCGATCCCACTGATTGTTTTGGCAACTGGCCTGCCAACTGTTGGCCATTCCGCCAGCACCACAGTCTGACCCTAGGACAGGATGTGGCATTCATTCACTTGCATGCTAAATTCAAGCATTTTTTCCCTACAAGCTGCTATGTGTCAAGTACTGTCACAGAATTAGAAGTATCAGCTGTAAATATTTAAAATGTACAATGTCCCTGTATACATGCCACACCAAGAGCTCTAAATATTTCATGGTGCTATAAACTTTGATTGGGTCAAGCTTCGATTTGAAACTATGTGCAGACCTCTACTTCCCCGAAGAGCTTCATTCCAACATTCCTTAGGATCAAAAATTGATCGTTACTTGTTCTTAAAAACAACTGATTCTGATTCCATCGATTCAAAATGAAACCACTTGTGCAATGGGGGAGGAAAGGACTCCAGGCTCCAGGAGGCCAGTCACTTGTCTGTTCCATGCATTGCTGTGTGCACTCAAACAGGGCCTGGGCCGGCTGGAGAGGCTTAGAGAGAGTGGATGAATAACTGAATGAGCAATTAACTAATGACTGAGAAGCACCAATATTTCCTTAGTTCAGCTACTTTCCAGAAGTGAAGGGACTGTTCTTCTGAGCATATGAAGCAAGGTCGCTTCGTGGCTAAGTGCTTTGGGTTTGTAGTTAGTTGAGTTTAAATTTGATTTCTGATCTTGCCAGTGCAGCATACTGTATTTTCCAAAGATGGTCACAGTAGTATCTCCCATTCCACACATTCTTTTGCGATATGAGCTTTCTACGCCCCCATCATGAGGTAGTTGATTTCTCCACTCTATTGAATCTGGGTGAACTTAGGGACTGGTTTGAGCGATACAACTGATCAGCAGTGATGATGTACCCGTTATAGACTCAGTCCTTAACTGACCTGGCAGTTTCTGCCTCCTGCCTCTTGGAAACCAGCCATCAGGTAAAAAACATAAACCCTGGAAATAACAAGGTTTTAATTAGATTATTAGATTATAGAATGGATGATTAAAACATGAAAAAAGGGTACATGTTGAGAGAAAATAGGATAGATTCATTATTGGACATGCTGCATTTGTTTTGCCTTTGGGGCACACAACTTTAGCAGGGAATTGGTTATACAGCTTTGGAACTTAAAAAGAGAGAGATGCATTGAAGATATAGTTGCTTCCACTTTTAAAGGACTCTATCTCATTTCATTCAACCCTATCAGCAAAACAAGGCAAGTGTTCTCGCTCACGTCCCTCTTACAGATGAGAAAACTGCCATCCTACAGAACTTGACTTAAACAGTCGATGTCACCAGAAACAGCAAAGCCACAGTAGAAACTTCGTTTTCTCTCTGCTGGTCTTTTGGTGAATTGTGTAGGCTGTGATGAAGGAGGATGCAGCTTGATTTTCTAAAGTTGGGGCTCGCGCAGTTACTGAGCCTATAAAATTCACCGGAAATAAACCCACAAACACTAGGGTAGCCTGGACTCCAAGGTCAACAGAAGCTGTGAAAGTAACAGCTAATTGGATATGCTGAGAAATTGATCAGGTGCAATTGCAGCTCTCGGATTAATGGATCAGCACTGAATCTCACCAAATTAAATTAAAACTGCCTCCCTGTAAAATTAAAATTTTCCCTGCTGGTGCAAGGACAGCCTGCAGGCTCAGGGCGGTGATGGTGTTCCTTAGAGAGAGGCCAACTCGACAAGCCTGCTTTCCCAGTCCGTGGGCTCGCTCCCCCCCTCCCTCGAGGCTGAATGATAATGCAGCATCGCTATGAAATACGCGCAATCATCTGTCACTGCTTTTCCTGTGCCTCCACCAGAGATAGGAGTTCTGGCATCTTTAGTGTGTCATTAATTTTAGTTATGCTCTAAACATGGAGTAAGGAGGTCTCCCAGGCTACGGGTGACTGACAGTGTTTAGACAAGTCCAATTAAGTTTCTCGTGTTCGGAGAATCTTGGGAAGATAAATAAATCACTGAAAGTTGCATGATGAACACAGCCATTTGGCAATGGGTGCTTCTCCCGGGACAGCGATGCGGGTCTATGTCAGGGGAAGGTGGAGACAGCTGAGCGAGCCGTGCCGGGACCAGCATCCCAGTCACGGATGACCTCGGCGCAGCATCAGGTCAGCTCTGTTCGCACGTCACCTCCTTCCTTCCCCTAGGCGCCTGTGCCTGCATCTCTCTGGGTAAATTGTGGACCAAAGACGCTTCCTTCCCTGTGCCTCACACAGGCCTGTGGTGAGGAGGCCGTGCCCAAAGGCAATCGATAATTCTGTGACCAACACACCTGAACCCCGCTGTTCTATTCCCAGGGCCCCCCACCAGCCCGTGCTCTGCCCCTCAAGTCCTATCTTCGCAGGACGCCTTCCTACCCCAGGTGTGAGCAGTGGGCTAGCTCTTTCAGAATTCTCACCTGGAGCAGTAAACCGCCTCCCCCAGCCCTCTTCCTGCTGCCTCCCTCCATCATGAGGGCATCTGTGAATGATGCTCAGGAAGATCTCAGAAGCCATTAGGAAGGCCCAGGAAATGAATATGCAAAATAATTACTAACTGGCATTAAGCACTCCTGTGAATGTTCCTGTTTGTTTACACCACGGTGGTTATCTGAAACATTTCACTGCATATACATTAGCCATACATCCTGGGGCACTTACAGGGGGAATGGCATAAGGTCTGCTCTTAAAATACTTCAGAAAAAAGGGGAGGGGGCTATCCGTCAGGGTCCTGTCAGAAAACAGAAACCACACAAGTCATCGTAATGGAGGATTGGGCATGAAGAATTAGTAACCGGGTCACCCGTCACCTAGAGTCAGAGAGAACCTCGGGTGCCAGGGGCGTGGCAGCTGCAGGGAGTGGCGAAGGCCCCGGGGTTGGGCAGCAAAGGGAAGGGGTCGCAATGTCAGGACCCTCGGCGGGAACCAGAGCTCCCAGGAAGAGTGCTGGTCTCTGGCCCAGGGATACCCCAGGGCCTCTGAAGTCCCCTGACAGCTCCAGAGGCGCTCGGCTGCCTAGGGTCTCTGAGGAGGCTGGGGTGTGAGTTAGAAAACGTGCCAACTGGATGCTGCCATTGCCCTGGAAGGCTTGGCCGCTGCCAGGGTAATGCAGCATCACGGGGAGGTATAACAGATAGGGGCCAACAGGAGAGGCGGGTCCCTCTCCCCCCACCTGCCTCAGTCTCCCCTGAGCACCCACATGGGCAAGTCCAACAGGGAGCGAGCTGGCAAAGCAGAAGTGAGGTTTGTGGAGCCCAGGGCCCAGCCCCACAAAGGGAACATGGAGGGGAGCTGAGATGACAGCTTAACAACAGGCATGAGGGGCTCACAAAGCAGCAGGTCAACTGGTGAACCTGGACGAGGCATGGGGGCCGGTCCACGATTCTCCCTACTCGTGTGTCATTGGAAAGTTTCTATAGCATGAAATTGAGGTTTTAAAAAAAGGAGTTGACAGGCTCACTTTTTAAGAAATTTTTGAAACCGTTGGTGTTATTAGTATAAACACATCAACATATCAACATTATTTTAATGGGAAACATTTTTTAAAAGATATATCTACAATACTGCCATTCAAGGAAAATGTTTTTCTTTTGTAGACATCATTTTAAACACTTGCCTTATTAAGAGTCTCAAACCCCAGGGTAACTGGTCCACTCCATGCATTAGGAATTCCATTTTAATCCTCTCAACGCTTTCTCCACGGTTGTTTTTCTATTTAAACCAAGTCAGTGCTCAGCCTCCATCTGCATTTAAGGATATGACCCAGCTCACGGTCAGACTGGCAAAACTGTGATTTAACGTTTAAACTTTTAACTTTAACTTTTCTCTATGTATCTTTTTTTTCACCCTTTCCTCATTCCTACTCTCTTTGAACCCCCTCCAGGTAGCCAATGGACACAGGATCATCCACAGGGTTCAATGGAATCACCGAGAAAGGCTGGTTCGGGGCACGGCCAGTTAGCCTAGATGGGGCTCTGCAGGTCACCCAGGTCACGGCGGGCATTTCCTTCCCCTTTCCGGACTACAGGTCGCCTCCCGGACCCCACATAGAAATGGTCATGAGCTGGGCTGGGTCTCGGCTGCAAGAATATGAGTGATTCCCCCCCCTGTCCTGTGCTTCAGGAAGGCTGCCCTTGCTGGAACGTGGAGAGTGGACGAAAGAGGAGCAAGGCTGGGGCCAAGGAGAAAAGTTAGACTTGGAATCAGTAATTCAGGCCAAAGCAGATGATAACCTGGGATGAAGAATGGCAGTGGACGGGAACAGGGTCTGAGAAATGCCGAGAAGGCGGAACCAGCAGGACTGGAATGCAGATGGGAAGTGAAGCAGTAAGACAGAAAAGTCAGAAATGCCTCCACATTTCTCTTGCATGAGTGGTGAGTGGGTGATGCTCTCATTGGCCGAGAGAGAACGTCCAGGAGAGCCCTGGAGGGAGGAGATGTTGAGCTGCTTGAGGACTGGAGTGTGGGGATTGTGAGGGACACACGCAGAGGTGCACACTAGCAGGTAGGTATGCGGTCCTAGAGCCCAGGTTTTGAGGGATCTGGGATGAAGGTATAGGTAAAGAGTTCTTTTTGTCCCATAACTGTATTTATGTTTAATTCCACAAAGATACACACATGTATTTGAGTTGTAACCACCTCAAACTACACAGAAAGTGTCTCTTGAATAGCCTCCCCCAGCCTCGTCCCTCCCTGAAGTAACTGCTGTTGTCGCCTCACCTACGCTCTCCCAGCACTTTCCCGGCCTTTACAGACAGACCTGGACGTACCGAACTGTGTGCTCTTTGCTTGTTTGTTTACCTGAAAGGTGTGTGTCTGTCCAGGTCACATTCTCCAGGAAACAGACTCTGAGATGGAGATTTGCATGCAGGAGATTTGGGGGGTCGGGGTGAATTGCTGGAACAACACCTGTGAGGAGCGAGGGCGCTGGGTCAGGCAGGAGAACAGGTTGAACTGTGATGCGCGTGCAGTGACGTCTCTGCCATGTGAATGGGGCACCCCAGTGTGAGGACAACCTTCGGAGTTAACCCGAATGAGGCAAAGGGGCTGGGCATTGTACCCCCACATTATCCCCCGTCATTGACTGAGGGCTGCCTCTGAGGAGGGGACTGAGGATGATTCCTGGAGAGGGACCCCCCCCCCCCCACCAACCCCGGGACCCTTCAGCAGCGATGCTTCTGCTGGAGGCCCATCAAAGCATCCACAATACAATCTGTGCACACAGTTCTGGAACTTTACTTGTACACCTAAGACTACCTCCTAGAGATCATTCCTCTTTAGTAGTTAGATTGATCCTATTCTTCTTATCATTTTTTAAAAGTTTTAGTGGGTTTTTTTATCTTTATTGTTGAAAGTATTACATATTTCCCCCCATTAACCTCTTCCAGCCCACTCCCATCCCCACCTCCAGACTCCCCACCCCATTGCCTGTGTCCCCAGGTTATGCATATATGCATACAAGTTCACTGGTTTGATCCTATTCTTTTTAACAGCCACATAGTATTCCACCTGAAGATGTACCCCAGTCTCTATCATTCTTGTTAATGGGCACTCCGGTTGTTTCCAACTCTTTACTGTCAGAAGCAATCCTGCAGGTCAAACTGACTTCCAGCTTCTGGGAACGATGGAAGGAGTCCCTCCCGGAGGAACCGGGACGTGACACAGAAGCAGCTCCCCTCAGTCCCTGGAGAGCGAACAGAGCACACAGGCTCTTGTGGGGGTGGTGCTCGGAGGAGGGGCGCGCTACGATGAGAGTTCCCCATTTCTGTGGCTTTTTGTCTGGCAATTGATGTGGTGCATTTGGCATTTTGGCACCTGGTGGTGAGGGCACCGGTGGAAAAACCCACAGCCTTTCTGGTCAGCAGAATCAGAAAAACAAAGCCGGGAAGCGGTTGTGAAAGGGAGTGGAGGAATCCTGGCAGGGAAGAGAAAGGAGACCGAGAAAGGGTCCCTACACCTGCCTCCCCCGTCTCAGGCCGGCCCAGGAACCATGCGCGCAGCGGGCGGAATGAGGCAGCTCAGCTAAAGCAAATGATCTGAATCAAGACCAGACCTGCCGCCCAAAGAAACACTTGGCCGTTCCAGCCTCGCGAAGAAAATCGCCTGCTGCGACGAAGGAAAGAACACACATTCTAGAAAAGTAACAAAGCACAGCATCTCCATAACTCCACATTCGGGGTATACACGATGCATTCCCAAATGACTTGACATGTGAAGAATCAAGAAAATGGAGCACATTTTCAAAAGAAAAGAAACTGAAACACATCTGACCCTGAGATGAACCCGATGCTGAAATGAACTGATATTGTCACAGCAGCTATTTTGACTAACTTTGATGAAGTAAAGCAGAATATGTGCTCGGTGAATGAAAACATAGAAAAACTCAGCAGAGATAGTCAAACAACAAGAAAAATGTGGAAACTCCAAATCTGAAAAATACAGTATCTGAAAATATTAAATGACTGGATGAACTTAATAACTAAATGGATATGTTTTAAAAAGTAAGTAAACTAGAAAATAAATAAAATAGATAAACAGGAAGAAAAAAAGATTGGAAAACTGAACAAGAGACTTCTCAGATAATATCAAATGGTTCAACACACAGTCAGTTTCAGAAGAAAATAGAGAAGAAAAAATATTTGAAATAATAACAGCCAAAAGTTTCCCAAATTTGTTGAAAAGCAGAAATTTACAGATTCAAGATGCTTTGTCAACACCAATTAGACACTAACATTGAAATGCATCAAACTGCTGAGCCAAAGATAAAAGACCTTCAAAACAGCAAAAGAAAAATAATGCATTGTATATTAGGGAACAGAATGGAATTAAGAAGTGAATTCTTATCAAAATCCATGGAAGCCAGAAAAAAAGTGGGAAAATGTCTTTATAGTACTGGAAGGAGAAAAATGATTTAGTAAAAGTATCCTTCAAAGATGAAGACAAAATGTAAACAATTCCAGATAAAACAGACTTCGTTTCCAGCAGACCCAGTCTATAAGAAATGCTAAGGGAAGCTTCTTAGGTTGAAGGGGAAAGATTCTGGATGGAAATTTGGATCTTCAGAAAAGAATGAACAGCATCAGAAATGGTACAAATAAATAAATGGGGAAATGGAAAAAATATTTCTTTTTGTCCCTCTTAATTTTTAAAATAAATCTGTTTAAAGCAGAAAAGAATGGCATTGTATTGTGAGATTTATAATGTAGGTATATAACACAAAGGACAGAGGGGTAGCTATAACTCTATGTATTTGCAAGGTTTCCATATTTTACACAGTTACCATGTTAACAGTGAAAAATTAAGAATATATGTTATAATCACTAGTCAACAATTAAGAGAAATTCAAAGCTGAAAAGGCAATACAGCCAAAACCGGTTTGGCTCAGTGGATAGAGCGTCGGCCTGCGGACTGAAAGGTCCCAGGTTCGATTCCGGTCAAGGGCATGTACCTGGGTTGCGGGCACATCCCCAGTAGGAGATGTGCATGAGGCAGCTGATCGATGTTTCTAACTCTCTATCTCTCTCCCTTCCTCTCGGTAAAAAATCAATAAAATATATTTAAAATAAAATAAAAAGGCAATACAAAAATTTAAACAGGATTTTAAATATTCAAATATTTTAAGGACAAGAAATGAAAAAAAGACAAAAAACCAGAAGAGAGGTGAAAAAATAAAATGGTAGACATACCTAACATATTAATAATTACATTAAATATTAATGGATTAAACAATTCAATAGACAGAGATTGTCAGAATGGATATTAGAAACTACCATCTATAAGAGACATATTTTAAATGTGAAGATACAAACTCAAAGTAAATGAATGGAAATATATACATAGACCTACCCCCGTCTCTCCCCCACCCATCACCCCCCACCACCACCACACACACACACACACACACACACACACACACACACACACAATTCTAATAGAAAGCATATGAATGCTGCAGTGGCCAAATGAATATCAGACGAAATAGATTTCAAGATGTGGGTTGAATTGTGTTCCTCAAAAAGATACCTGTGAATGTGACCTTTTTTGGAAATGGGGTCTTTGCTGATGCAATCAAGGAGGTCATTGAGGATTAGGATAGACCCAAATCCAGTGATGAGTGTCCTTATAAGAAGAGGGAAACTTGGACACAGAGACAGACAGGGAGAAGAAGCCTGTATGAAGACACAGACGGAGATTGGATCGATACATCCACAAGCCAAGGAACACCAAGTACTGCAGGCAACCATCAGAACTGAAGAGGCAAAGGATTCTCCTCTTCAGCCCACAGAGGGAGCATGCCCTGCCGACACCGTGATTTTGGACTTCTAGCCTCCAGAACTGAGAGAGAATACATTTATTTTGTTTTAAGTCACCAAGCTTGTGATACTTTATTTTTATAGCAATCCTAGGCAACTAACAGACAAAACCAAAAGTATTATCACAGATAAAAGTGATTTTTTTTTTCATTTTAATGAAAGGATCAACTCATGAGGAAGACATAGCAATCATAAATGTGTATGTAACTAAAAAGAGAGATGCAGAAGATATGAAGTAAAAACTGAATGAAAGGGAGAAATTGACAACTCCACAGTCTTAGAGATTTTATCAATCTTCTCTCAGAAATTAATAGAATAACTAGACAAGAAAAATCAGCAAAGACATAGAAGATCTGTAAAAACACCACCAACCACATACAAAGGAAACCGCATATAAAGAAAAGAAATGCTGTTAGCCTTGGAACATTCTTTTCTGCTCTTTCTGCAGTTTTCCTAATGTCCTCAATTATAGTCTCTGTTTTTCTTCTGATATGAACATGTTTACTCTATTTCTCAAATTTGTGGTTACAAATGTTTTTAATTTGCTTTTTAAAAATACCTTTCATCTTACATCATTTATGCAGCTTTTTTTTTTTTTTTTTTGCTTTCTTCTTAATCAGTCATTTTAAATTTCCTTCTTACCGACTATCTCTCCCACACATTGATCTTTTCTGTTTTGTTCATATTTCTTCTTGTAGAGTTCTGGTTTCCTTAGTATAATAGAATAATAATAGCAAACACTTCCAAATGCTCTAAATATATTCAGTCTTAAAATCACTTGCCACAACCCTATAAAGAAGTACTATGATTATTCCCATTTTATTGGTCAGGAAATTTAGGCATAGAGAAGTAACTTAACCCAGGTCACAGAGCCAGCCAACGGTGGAAGCATTTTTTTTTTCTTTTTTTTTTATTTTATTTTATTTTTTTTTATTGCTTAAAGTATTACAACGGGTATTACATATGTGTCCATTTTATCACCCCGCCCTAGACAGTCCCCTAGCCTCCCCTATCCCCCAGTGTCTTATGTCCATTGGTTATGCTTATATGCATGCATACAAGTCCTTTAGTTGATCTCTTACCCCCCTACCTCCTGCCCCCCAACCCTCCCCGGCCTTCCTGCTGCAGTTTGACAATCTGTTTGAGGCTGATCTGCCTCTGTATCTATTATTGTTCAAAAGTTTATAATGGTCTCTATTATCCATGAATGAGTGAGATCATGTGGTATTTTTCCTTCATTGACTGGCTTATTTCACTTAGCATAATGCTCTCCAGTTCCATCCATGACGTTGCAAATGGTAAGAGTTCCTTCCTTTTTACAGCAGCATAGTATTCCATCGTGTAGATGTACCACAGTTTTCTAATCCATTCATCTACTGATGGGCACTTAGGCTGTTTCCAGATCTTAGCTATGGTGAATTGTGCTGCTATGAACATAGGGGTGCATATATCCTTTCTGATTGGTGTTTCTGGTTTCTTGGGATATATTCCTAGAAGTGGGATCACAGGGTCAAATGGGAGTTCCATTTTCAGTTTTTTAAGGAAACTCCATACTGTCTTCCATAGTGGCTGCACCAGTCTGCATTCCCACCAGCAGTGCACAAGTGATCCTTTTTCTCCACATCCTCTCCAGCACTTGTCGTTTGTTGATTTGTTGATGATAGCCAGTCTGACAGGTGTGAGATGATACCTCATTGTTGTTTTGATTTGCATCTCTCGGATGATTAGTGACTTTGAGCATGTTTTCATATGTCCCTTGGCTTTCTGAATGTCCTCTTTTGAAAGGTGTCTATTTAGGTCCTTTGCCCACTTTTTGATTGGATTGTTTATCTTCCTTTTGTTGAGTTGTATGAGTTCCCTATAAATTTTGGAGATTAGGCCCTTATCAGATATGACATTGGCAAATATGTTTTCCCACACAGTGGGTTTTCTTGTTGTTTTGTTGATGGTTTCTTTTGCTGTGCAGAAGCTTTTTATTTTGATGAAGTCCCATTTGTTTATTTTCTCTTTAGTTTCAAGTGCCCTAGGAGCTGTGTCAGTGAAGAAATTGCTTCGGCATATGTCTGAGATTTTGTTGCCTTTGGATTCTTCTAGAATTTTTATGGTTTCCTGTCGTACATTTAAGTCCTTTATCCATTTTGAGTTTATTTTTGTGTATGGTGTAAGTTGGTGGTCTAGTTTCATTTTCTTGCATATATCTGTCCAATTTTCCCAACACCATTTATTGAAGAGACTATCTTGGCTCCATTGTATGTTCTTGCCTCCTTTGTCAAATATTAATTGAGCATATTGGTTCGGGCCAATTTCTGGGCTCTCTATTCTATTCCATTGATCTATATGCCTATTCTTGTGCCAGTACCAGGCAGTTTTGAGAACAGTGGCTTTGTAATACAACTTGATATCTGGTATTGAGATCCCACCTACTTTGTTCTTTTTCAGGATTGCTGCAGCTATTCGGGGTCTTTTTTTATTCCAGATGAATTTTTGGAGAGTTCGTTCTAGATCTCTGAAGTATGCTGTTGGTATTTTAATGGGAAGTGCGTTGAATTTATAGATTGCTTTGGGTAGTATGGACATTTTAATGATGTTGATTCTACCAATCCAGGAACACGGTATGTTCTTCCATCTGTTTATGTCTTCCTCTATATCTTTTTTCAACGTCCTGTAGTTTTCTGAGTAGAGGTCTTTTACTTCTTTAGTTAAGTTGATTCCTAGGTAGCTTAATTTTTTTGGTGCAATGGTAAACGGGATTGCTTTTATAATCTCGCTTTCTGAAAGTTCACTACTGGTGTATAGAAATGCCTCCGATTTCTTGGGGTTAATTTTGTATCCTGCTACATTGCCAAATTCATGTATTAAGTCTAGTAGCTTTTGGATGGAGTCTCTGGGGTTTTGTATGTATAATATCATGTCGTCTGCAAATAAGGACAGTTTTACTTCCTCTTTTCCAATTTGGATGCCTTTTATTTCTTCTTCTTGCCGAATTGCAATGGCTAACACTTCCAGTACTATGTTGAACAGGAGTGGTGAGAGGGGGCATCCCTGTCTTGTTCCTGTTCTTAGGGGAAATGGTGTTAGTTTTTGCCCATTGAGTATGATGTTGGCTGTGGGCCTGTCATATATGGCTTTTATTATGTTGAGGTATGATCCTTCTACTCCCACCTTGCTGAGAGTTTTTATCAAAAATGGGTGTTGAATTTTGTCAAATGCTTTTTCTGCATCAATTGATATGACCATGTGGTTTTTTTCTTTCAGTTTGTTTATGTGATGTATCACGTTTATTGATTTGCGGATATTGTACCATCCTTGCATCCCTGGGATAAATCCTACTTGGTCATGGTGTATGATCTTTCTGATGTACTGCTGGATCCGATTTGCTAAGATTTTGTTGAGGATTTTGGCATCTATGTTCATGAGGGATATTGGCCTGTAGTTCTCTTTCATTGTGTTGTCTTTACCTGGTTTTGGTATTAGGGTGATGCTGGCTTCATAGAATGAGCTTGGAAGTGTTCCTTCCTCTTGAATTTTTTGTAGTAGTCTGAGGAGGATAGGTTTTAGTTCTTCCTTGAATGTTTGGTAAAACTCCCCTGTGAAGCCGTCTGGTCCTGGGCTTTTGTTTGATGGAAGCTTTTTGATGACTGCTTCAATTTCTTCCATAGTTATTGGCCTGTTGAGATTTTTAGATTCTTCCTGATTGAGTTTTGGAATGTTGTATTTTTCTAGGAATTTGTCCATTTCCTCCAGGTTGTCTAGTTTGTTGGAGTAGAGCTGTCCATAGTATTTTTTAATGATCATTTGTATTTCTGTGGGGTCTGTTGTTATTTCGCCTCTATCGTTTCTGATTTTGTTTATTTGGGTCCTCTCTCTTTGCTTCTTGGTGAGTCTGGCTAGAGGTTTGTCAATCTTGTTTATCCTTTCAAAGAACCAGCTCTTGGTTTTGTTGATCTTTTGTATTGTTTTTTTGGTCTCTATGTCGTTTATCTCCGCTCTGATCTTTGTTATTTCCTTCCTTCTGCTTACAGTGGGCTTTTTTTGTTGCTCTCTTTCTAATTCTTCGAGTTGTAGAGTTAGATGATTTACTAGGTGGAAGCATTTTTAACCAGGCAGTTGAGTCCTAGCTATGCTCTTGGCCTACGGAATCTATCTCTCTAGGTTGCCAAATTAAATTTCTTGATTCCTTTTTAATAATAACTTCTCTTTTATTTCCTCTTTATCGGTGTCCTCATTTTCAAATATTTTGTTCATTCTATTAGTTATATTATTCTTCATCAAATTACTTTCATGATGATAACACCTTTATCATCATAAAATTTTCTTTCCATGCCTTCTGTAGTGGACTGAAAAATGCTCCCCCCCCACCCAAAAAAAGATATTCATGTCCTAATCTCTGGAACCTGTGAAAGTTATTTTATGTGACAAAATCTTGGCAAGTGTGATTAAGTTAAGGATCTTCAGATGGGAAGGATATCCTGAGTCACCTGGGTGGGCCCTAAGTGTAATCCCATGGATCCTTAAGAGAGAAACAGGGGCCGATTTGACATACACTGGGAGGAGGAAGTAATGCGAAGACAGAGCAGAGAAGGAGATTGAAGTGATGTAGCCGCAAGCCAAGGAATGTCGGCAGTGACCAGAAGCTGGGAAAAGCAGGGAACAGATTCAGAAGCACAGCACTGCTCACACCTAGATTTCCACCTAGTGAAACTGATTTCAGACTTCTAGCCTCCAGAACTGTGAGAGGATAAATTTCTTTTGTTTTAAGCCACCTGGTTTGTGGCAATTTGCAACCACAAGAAACTAATACACCCCTTCTCTCAGCTACACTGTTAAAACCTTTTCCTTGTTGCCTTCTTCCATGAAGAGGGATAATTTTATTCTTTCATTTAAAAAATATTAGCTATAGACCCACTGTGTGCTAAGCTGTAGGGATAAACATGTAAAATAAACAGTGTCTATTCTGAAAGACCTTGGGTCAATGTTGGGCAGTGTTGGGCAGGGTATTTTCAAATAAAATACTTTAAAGTAAGTAGCATGAGATTGAGAAAGGCTACGAGATCACACAGGAGGGGTATGAATTCGAGAGGACCAAGCCTGGCTTCTTCGAAGAGGTAACATCTCATCTGAGGCTTGCATGGGAAGTAAGGATGAACCAGGCAAAGAGTGGTGTTCCAGGCAGAAGGAACAGCATGTGCAAAGGCAGCGATTAGTTCACCCTTGGGTCCTTTGCATCTGAAGGCACCCTTATTTTCCTTCAATTAACTGCTAAGACCCACAACATGTATTTTCTTCTGTACCCTGTGCTCAGTAGTGCTCTGTTCATGCTTATTAATAATTTAAAGGAAAAAACACACTTTTAACATAACCAGTTTCCTTGCTTTCTCTTCTGACAACATTCTTCAGTAGGAGACCCAGCAGCTGAGGGTTGGAGATGGGAGTCCTAGCTGCCATTTCCATGCTCACCTGCCCACTTCTATGATGTCTTTCCTCCACAGTCCATGAGTTTCTCGATAGGACACACAGGACAACAAACATGGACATGACCCCTAAACGTGACCTTCAGAAACTGACTTTTAATTTGCAATGTTCCCAAAGCCTCCGGAAGCCACTGTCTAATCTTTCTGCCTCTGTTTAAGAAGTCTTAGCCATCTCTAACAATGGCATGACCTCACCATCCGGCTAGATCGTTAACTCGCCATGGGCAGGAACTGACCCTTCATCTCGCTTGTATCTGCCCCTGCTCTCCAGCCAGAAACTGCACATAGAAGGTGAAGGGGAAAATGTGTATGAACAGCTGTGTTTTCTTTCTTTCTTGCCTTTAGTGTGTGTGTGTGTGTATGTGTGTGTGTGTGAGAGAGAGAAAAGTGAGAGAGACAGACAGACACCCATATTTAGGTCCACGTTCTGTACAGTTCTTACCTGAGATCCTTTACCCATGTCTACTGATATTTCTCCACTAACCTCATCAACATCATTATAATAATGTGATATATTAAAGAGCAAGAACGAAATTGCACACTGTGCCTTCTATGAGCTTTGAGCCTGCCAAACAGCTTTGAAGGTCAGAGGAAGCATTTAATAATAATGACCTCAAGAATTCGCACACATTTTTAAATTTTCTTTCCCAACTGAAGGCAGCAGGGGGAACCCAGAGGTTCAGGAAATGGTTGGCTGTGTAGAGAAAATGGTGTCACTTCAGAGCACAGCTGAATATATAGAGCGAACCCCCCTTTCCTCCTCAATTTCACAAACATTGGGTTGGCTGAGTTCTCCAGTGGCCCAGCCCTGCTCCAGAAGGTCTTTGTTTATCTTTGCAAGGACAATTAAGTGACAGGAATGTGTAATAGAGTGAAGGCGGCCAAAACAAACAGCTCTGGGTAAACACTATGTAAAAGTGGCTATTGTTGCTGGTGTGTCTGCAAGAGTCAGAAACCACTTGCTAATAGTTTAATTCCATTTCTCTGCAGACTGGCCGATCCTGTGGCAGAAGAGGGACCCTGTGGTCTGCTGGGGAGAGAGGAGCCTGGCCGGCCCCCATTTCACAGCATAGCTGAGCCACTGACTCATGGGCTCCACGGCTTAACCTCTGGGGGCTTGTTGGAAAATTCGATAAGATGTGAGGCTGCACTGAAAATCATTTGTGGTGCAGCTGATTTGCTTGACTACAGGGTAGAGTCTGAGACTGTGGGCTGGGGCTGACTGAGAATAGCCCTGAGGGCCGGGATTGGTCAAGGTAAGCCTCACACCATGCAGGGAGAGTCCAGGCTGGGAGGGTATCCTGGAAAGGACAGGAGAGGCCCTCTGCAGAATCAATGGTTGAGTCTTTCCAGTCTCAGCCCCGTCCAGCCTCAGCCAGTAATCACATTTCCCCATAAAATGGACCGTGACTGGATCTTACCTGTGTCCGGAGTCCCCAGCTCCCCGGCACACAGTGACTGCCCCCTGCTCCCTCGCTCCAGGATCTGAGACTGCGGGGACTTAGTGTGAGATCAGCGATGCTGAGACAGGGGTGAAGGTGTGGGAAATAAAGAGCAAGCCCTTCCTGGGTCTGCAAAGGGGAGCAAGTGTAATAAAACACATGCACCTGAATGGAAAGATGACTGACTGAAATTTGGTGAGTTAAGTTAAAGGAGAAAACAATTTGAGGAAGGAATGCTTATCTCAAAGGAAACTGACATTTGGTTTTGCCATCAGGTTTCTGAAAGACAGTAAGGGCACCCCAGGGATGGTGGCCTCAGATCCGGGGCCTGGGACTGACAGCATTTTCCTCCTGCAGGACTGGCCTTTGAAGGTGAGACTTCTGATAAAGGCTACAAAAGCCCCAAGGGAGTTTCCAAATTGCCTGGGAACCTGATAAACTGTGTGTGAAATGAGCTCCCAAGGCCAATAATAGCTGATTTGTGCTTAAAACACCTTTTAGCTAGGATAGCCCTGAACAAGCCAAAGGAGAATGGCTTTGGAGAAATAAGCCAGTAGGAGGGGACCGGAAATAACCTGACAGCCATGGCTGTTCGCTGTCCTAACTGTTCACAAATTCGCAGACAGCGTCTGAGTGGAGTACATTTTCCCCTTCGTCCTATCATGGATGAAACTGCCAAATTGGTAAGAGGGGTTGAAAGTCTCTCTGAGTACCCACAGGAACTTGCCCTCTGCCTGGCGATTTGGACATCACTTTCAGGGCCTGCCTGGCTCAAAGTTCAAAGCCCTTGAGGTCTTCCATAGGAGTACTTGGTTCCACCATCAACTCCCAAAGAACCAAGAGGAAAACATCACTATCATCTTGGGATGCTTGGGATGAATGAGAGAGGGGAGGACTGAGAATAAGGAAGCCAAAAGAATAAAGGCTTTATAGTAAGACTTTGAACCTAACTTGCCTGAGTAAAGAGATTGGGATAACAGAGGACTTCCCAAGAATCCTGCACTCACACGCTTACAAATACCCGTCATTCACCCATTCATTTTGTAAAGAGTCCTGATTGTCATCTTGCTTGTGTAGCATTGCCGTAGGTATTGAACAGGATTCAGAGATGAGAAGCAACATGATCATCTGAGAAACGTGACATTTGAGCACCTACCCAAAATACACATCAAGAATGATAATATATACATGCCAAACTAGTAATTCAGTGTGATATGGGCGTTTTTATTTAAAAAGAGAGATAGAGAGATCACTTATTTTATTTTTAATAAAATATGTGTTTTATTGATTTCAGAGAAGAGAGAGAGAGAAAGATAGAAACATCAATGATGAGAGAGAATCAATGATCGGCTGCCTCCTGCATGTCCTATGCTGGGGATCGAGCCCACAACCTGGGCATGTGCTCTTGACCGAAATCAAACCCAGGATCCTTCAGTCCACAGTATGGCACTCTATCCACCAAGCCAAACCAGCTAGGGTGAGATCACTTATTTTAATTAGATTGAATTGGGATAGAGAGAGAACAGGTGTATTCACAACAAAAAGAAATAAGAGATCAGAAGTCTGATAATGCAAAATGTCTCTGTAGACAGTAGCTTCTATATACAGCAGCGTCCATTTAGGGGAATGTAGGATATGAGATTCATAAGAAGCCTTGAATGATAGACTTCACCCTATAGACAAAGGGCATATTTGAGGGTTTGAGTCATCCCTTCATTCATTCATTCAACAAGCATTGCTAGAGTATGTTATATGTACCAGGTCCTTTACCTGAGTGAAATGGACAGTGGGAAGCTCACAGGCAGAGAGGTTGGTGTCTCTGTTGAGAAGCTTGTATTCTAAAATATGGATGGTTGAAATGACAGCTAACTAGATGTGCGGAGGAAGGGCAGGCTCCAGGCGCTGTGCACACCAAACATTTCTATCACACTCAGAAGAGGCAAAGAACCCAACTGTTCGGTGTTTTAGGAGCAAGGAAACCTTTCCTAGAAGGTCCAGAGTGGACACTCCCTCACACTTCTTTGAACAGAACTGGGCCACATGGCCATTCCTAAGCCATTCCTGGGTCCCTGGGAAGGGAATGGAGTTGCCTGACTGGTTGGTTAGCCACGTGGGTAGGTGCTGGTGAGGAAATCTGCATGGCGACTGGTCTGAGCAGGAGTTACTGCCAGCCTGCTAGTTAGGAAGTTTCAAAGGCCTAGATTTGTTTTGTGTATGGTGGTTAAATAGTTTTGAAAGTAGGATGTAAGAGATATTTTGAAGAGAGAACAGCCATTAATTGAATAGGGGAGAGGGGAGGGACAAGTGAGAGGAGGAAGAGGTTTCAAGGTTGAGTTTCTCCTCAGAATTCATCTATAGCAACAACAGAGAGATGCAGAGCCACTTACTAGTTCCAGAAACTTGGGAACTGTTCCCAGACTTCAAGTTCAGTTGTGGTTAACAATGAACAAACAAACAAATCCCAAAGTAACCAGCAGAATGCAGGACTCAGAGCATTTTATTATGTGGCAAGACAGGGGTGAGCTCAGCTAAGAACAACACACACAACAAATTCTTCGCATGGCTTACGACCACTTCATCTCCCAGAAGGTTGAAGCAGTGATAAGGAGGACCATTGCTCTGCCCTGAATTTTGATCAACTGCAACAAACTAGTTAAGAAGAAAAGAACAAGTAGGCAGTACATAGGAGCTTATACTTTAGGAAAGGGGGAGGGACAGCACCACCTCAGTCACATGTTGGCTTTCAACATTAGGGGGCTAGATCCTCAGAGTTCAGAGAAGACACGGAAGGTGAGAGGCTCCCTGGAAGGCATTCTGACTACAATCCCACCCAACACAGATGGCCCAGGACTGGGAGGGGTGGTCGCAAGAAGTTAAGTGGCTCCCTGAGATGCTCTCTGATGACCCCAAATTTTAGAAGAATATGCATTAAAAGATGGAATGAATCATCATCACAAGGTGGATATAACCCTGGCTATGAAGGAAGATAGAATGGGCGATAAGTCCTGGCACTGACTCTTGGTAGCTGTGTGGCCTTAGACAAGTTGCATAACTGATCTGTGACTTCTTCCCCCATCTTTAAACTTTCTTCCCCTTCTCCTCATCTCCTCCTGTCTTTCTTTTTCTTTTCCCTATCCTTTTCAGGGTATAGGACTGAAGCTCATTGGCCTGAGAGAACTGAAGATCCATCCCAGAGAGGAGCTGGCCTGATGCCTGGTAGGTGTAAATGAGACCAATCAGGTGGGCCTGGCTGAATTTATCTGAGGGAGCTGGGAGGACCTGGGGTGGGTGGGGGTGGGGGGATGGTGGAAACACTGCTCATTGTGTTTAAGGAAGTTTGGCCAAGGGAAGGGAACTGAATTCCAAATTTCAAAAAGTGCATCAATATGGATGCCCCCAAGTATGGAATTTGAGCCACCTTCTAGAATAGGTTATTAAAGGAGATTTGAGAGGGAGATTGAGAGAGCCAACACTAGACCTATACCATTGTCTCCTCTGACAGGGTTACTAGACCAAGAATCAATAGGGAATGTTGTAGGCACAGTGGGTCTGGATGTCATGAGGCAGTTGACAAAAGTTTCTTATGATAAACTGTGGGAAAATAGAGACTGTGGCCGGGGGCAAAGAGATTCATGTGGCTTCCTGCCTAGCTGGACCACCAGAGGCAAAGGATGCTGAGGAATGGTCCACTCCAGCCTGGAGGGGACCTGAGGCTAGTGTCCAGGGAAATGTCACCCAGATCATCCTGCTCAATAAGGACGTGGCTGGCAGGAGACCTCAGCCTTATCTGATCCTATCCTTAAGGGAAAATGTTTTATATTGCATGTGTAAGTGAAAAATAACTTTAAAATTTGTAAATATTTTAATAAAATATTTCAATATAATATTATAAATCTTAATTATTAAAATGATATAATTTTAATAATAAAATATCCTTTTGTTATTCCCCCATCTTTGTCAAGAGAAATCCAATCATCTAAGTTCCTTGTGCTGAATTGATTGCAAAATGGTTTTAATTATTTACCTTTTCCTATATACATATCCTTGGCAAAGACCTTGCAGAATCTCCCATCAAGACCTGTCCCTTTACCTTGAATGAAATGGTCTGGAAACTTCCATGACTAATATAATGGGGCAGAAGTGATTGCATGCCATTCCAAACCCAGGTCTTCAGTGGATGTGTGTGTTTCTGCTTTCTTTCTGCCCCCAGTGTATAAACAAGGCCGGGCTATCCTGATATATCATAAAAAATACATAGTCTGGCACCCAGCCAACAGCCAGGGACCTGCCAGCAAGTGAGTGAGGCCACCCAAGACCAGCCCAGTCTGCCCTGACCACTTACACTTGAGCAAGTCCCATCAATATCACATGGTCTCGGCCAGTCCTGCCAAACTTCCCAGCTGATCTGCTGACTCATGAGCATTAATAAAAGTGTACAGTCTAAATCACTGGCTTTTGGGGTAGTTTGTTACATGGCAACAGCCAACTGTACTAGCCCATACAAACTTGTCCCTCTTTCTCTGTCTTAGCTACTCTGGCACTCGTGTTCTTTGCATCAGCCACACTTTGAACAAATCATTGTGTCAATTTCACAGCTTTACCTGGTCTACCCACCTCACCCATCCTTCTTCACCTGGCTGATCCTGCTCATCCTTGAACTCATCTCAGGCACCCCCTTTTCCAGGAAGCATCCCCAGAGCGCCTTTCTCCAAACCTCTCCCCCCCTCTTGTTGAGTGACTCTGCTCTCCTGCTGATGGTCCTTATCTGGGCCTTTATCACAGCTCTGATCTTAGGTTACATTATCTATTTACTCAGCCTTCTACTCTTGCACTCTGAATTCCTTGAAGGTAGAATCTGTTACTCCAACAACTCGTACAAGTCCTCACAAGGTGTCAGTGCTCTCTAAATGTTTGTTAAGTGATATGAATTAAATGAAGCGTAAGAGACTGTAGCCTTAAAAAAATGATATTAATTAAATGGAGAGAAAGAGAATTTAGCCTCTAAAGATAAGATACAAAGGGATGAACAAAGTTAATAAATACACCATTCGTTTGGGAACAGCTATAGGTTACTAATCATATCTTCCTTGGTCCAGAAGAACCAGTTGATACATTTTGGCTTTTTTATCCATCTACCCCTAGCAGGTAATGTGTTTCTGGAAGAAGAAGATGTCACCACCATGAAAACTGTTTTATCTGTAAAGGATGGATGAAAAGACACGCTGAGCATTCATGTGAATTTCAAGACAGAATGGTGGGTATTGCGGGCTGACTGCCTTCTGACATGCCCACAGGGGAACAGAGGGAGCTGTTCTGCAGAAACATACAAAGCAAGTGCTGACGATCAACTACTATATGCCAGGCACTGTTCTAGGCATGGGTGAGCCTGCCGGAAACAAACCAGACAAAATCCCTGCTTTTATGAAACTCATATTTAGTAGGGTCCAGGAAACAAAGAGGATAGGCAGTGAGAAGGAGTGTGTGTGTGTGTGTGTGTGTGAGAGAGAGAGAGAGAGAGAGAGAGAGAGAGAGAGAGAGAATATGGCTGTTTCCTGGCAAGCCCCTGAGAATGAGAACCAATGGCCTGTGGGTCCTGTGACGACCCCCCATGGTTCTCCAATAAAGTTCCTGCTTGCTTATGCCAGTTAAAGTTGGTTTCAGTTACTTGCAACCCCAGGGGTCTTCACTGAGACTCATATGAAATGCATTTGACTCGGTGTCCACTCCCTTCACCGCCAGGCGGGGGCGGGGAGGAAGGGGACTTTGGGAGACCAGTAGGTCAGATGCCAGTGGAAGAGAATGAGCACTGCACCAGGTCCCAGGTTCTGGGTCCCGGGCTGTCCAGTGCCCACACTAAGGAAGACCGCGAGAAGCTGCTTCCCCCGATACTCGGCGCGGTCAAGCAAAGGTTATGCGAGAGGCCGCGTTTTATGCTCTCTACCGCATCCAGGTATTATGCTTATTTCATATTTCTACACCACTGGGCGATAAGCAAGGAAGCACATTATCTACTTAGGCTTACAATAATAAATAAAATCATTCCAAAACAAGGAAAAACCCTCCTTCCCCCAGGGCTCAGCGGGGAGAGGCGAGGCAAACAATACAGGACAGAAATACGGCCTTAGACGAGTTCAGGAAGTGTCAAATAGACCGCGGCGCAGCGTGGCCGGGCTTCCAGGGGCTTTTGGAGAGAGCAAAGGAAAAGCTATTTGGACGGCGATCAGGCTGGTGTGCGCGGCAGAGGGGCGCAGGTCCTAGGACAGCGTGTACCCCATCCTCCGAGGAGCCTCTGTTCTTCGGGGCTTAACTTTGGAACCGTCAGCTTATTAAGTAAGAGGATAGAGAGAGATTCTTAACAATTTTTATAAAAGCACCTTGCCATTTCGCCAAATCTGCTTTTATTTTAATGACTCCTACAGGGAGATGCAGACCTTTCCACTTTCCACTTGCTGATTAATTTCCTGTTGACTCTGAAGGTAACTGAAAACCTTGGGATGGAGCAGAAATAGCCTTCATGCGAGTGATTCTTGCTCAGAGATTGGGTTACTTGGGGCCAGCCTGTAGGGGCCTCCTCTGAGCTCTGGGTGGGTGGGTGGTTTTGGTTCTTGTTGATTTAAATGTGTCCACCAATAAACCATTCAACAAAGAGTCCTTTCTCTCCCTCTCCAGTGTCCTGGGAGGTTCCCCTGCATGTTCAACTCCGCAGCCCAGCGCTAGGCTAAGCTATGAAATCGGCTCTGCCTGGCGCATCCTCCCACCCACCCCCTTCCTGTGGCTTTCCCCATCATTGGGATGCTTTCTCCATGTTGAGGTTCCTCAGTTTCATGCATTTCACCAAGTTTTCATAGCCCGCCGAAAAGACAACACTTTCTGTAAGTCATGTACACTTGGGTACAAATGGAAGTCAGATGGCTTCTGCTCCGGGCACCCATATACTGCCCCTTGCATTTGAAGGGCACGGAGGTTAGAGGGGGAAAGCAATGGCTGGTTGTTCCAAGGCTCCACTCGACTCTGGCCTTCAGGCAAAAAGGCCGGGTTTTCGGGGCTAGGCTCTTCACTTCTTAGTCTTCATTTTCCTAAAAAATGCTATTAACACCAGAAACCTCACTAAAGGTAATTTCTAAAGTTCATCCTGCTCTTAAAGCTGTGCATTTGGTGTTAGAAGCGGGTATTTGAGGGGAGCTGGAGCATCGCCGGTCACCAAGCCAATCACATTGTGTTCCATCTCCTTTTTATTATTATTGTATTTTTATTGATTTCACAGAGGGAGGGAGAGGGAAAGAGAGACAGAAACATCAATGATGAGAGAGAATCATTGATTGGGTGCCTCCTGCACACCCCACACTGGGGATCAAGCCCACAACCCCAGCATGTACCCTGACCGGGAATGGAGCAGTGACCTCATGGTTCATAGGTCAATGCTCAACCACTGAGCCACACGGCCGGGCTGCTCCACCTCCTTCACCTCAATGCCAGGAGATCTGAAGTCGCCTTCCAGCAACTGACATCCACGATCTGCAGCTTTTCTCTCTGGGAACTTCCTGCCAGGACTTCAAGCCAGGAGAGCTACGTTCGTTATTCTGAGTGTCTACTCAGACCTAAAATACCTGCTGGCCACTTAATAAGTCCTGTGCCAGGGCACCTCCAGGACCATTACGCCAGCCTTTCTCGCTGCAGTGGGACAGGACAGCAAGATTCTGGAAACCTGCGGGACTCCATGCTCCTCAGGCCTGAGGACCATTCAGGACCCGGGGAACACCAATGTGGAGATGCGTCTTCTAGGCCCTGCCCAGGTGAGGGAGCTACTCCATCTCACCTTTCTTCTGCTCCTCAGAATCTATGTAGATTAGGGGATCTCCATCCCATGACTCTGTGTTTCACTGGGGAAACCACATTTTGTACCTTCTTTTCTCCTGACCTCTTGCATTACCTTGAAGAACTCACGTGTCAGCCCCCTGGCTGTTCCAGCCCCTCAGGCTCCAGGATCTTCCTGTCCTCCAATATGCCAAATTAGATTTCTTTCAGCCTAGTGTTCACCCAATGAATCCGAGGACTCCCAAGTTTCCACGGACAGCTCTCCGTGCTTCCCCTAAACCAGTGGTCGGCAAACTCATTAGTCAACAGAGCCAAATATCAACAGTACAACGATTAAAATTTCTTTTGAGAGCCAAATTTTTAAAACTTAAACTATATAGGTAGGTACACTGTTATTAACTTAATTAGGATACTCCTAAGTTGGCCTTTGCAAAAACATCCTCAATCTGATTGAGGTACGTTCGCTGAGGTCGACCCCTTCCAACTCTCCCATCCACACTCGTCTTGTATACTTGTTTTGTCTATCTCCTTTCTGAAAACCGACTTCTGCGCATGGGTCATGAAGTTTCAATCGCACTGTACGTGTGCGCCCGCACGTGGTATTTTGTGGAAGAGCCACATTCAAGGGGCCAAAGAGTCGCATGTGGCTCGTGAGCCGCGGTTTGCCAACCACTGCCCTAAACTATTCCTCTCTACTCTTTGTACTGTCTCCGGTGACCATCCTCCATCTTCCTCACTGTTTTCCTCCATCATTCGACACCAACCCCATTTCTTCATTCCCTCAAAGCACCACTAAAAGACTGTGAGTGTAATTATCTGGATAGTTTTGTGCGAATGATGGGTGTTACCACACAGAATAGCAGGCATCGACTTAAACTTGAACATCAGACTTCACCATCCTCCAACCCAGCAGCCATGGAAAATTCCAGTTACGTAGATTTACTTTTTACTTTTGGGGCCACATCCATCCACTCAAGAGACTTTTTCATTTTTCTCTCTCACTGTTACACTCTGCTCCCCCAAAATTCCTGATAATTTGCTACATGCGGGAAAAGTCTCTTTTCAATATCCTAGGCCAGCGATGGCGAACCTATGACACGCGTGTCAGAGGTGACACGCGAACTAATTTTTTTTGGTTGATTTTTCTTTGTTAAATGGAATTTAAATATATAAAACAAATATCAAAAATATAAATCTTTGTCTTACTATGGTTGCAAAGATCAAAAAATTTCTATATGTGACACAGCACCAGAGTTAAGTTAGGGTTTTTCAAAATGCTGACCCGCCAAGCTCAAAAGGTTCGCCATCACTGTCCTAGGCTCAGCTAGCCTCTGGGGACTAACACAGCCCTGTACTCATTCACTTGGCTAAACAGAGGGCCCAGGGGATGGAGAGTGGTTAACATGATATTTCTTTTCAGCCGCATCACTACTTGAGCAGAGCACCCTCTTAGGTCACAATTTCCGTGTGTCCGCTGTCCCTGTTCTGCTGTGCCCATTCTGGTCTGAGGTCAATTTCTTGATTTAAAAATCCACCTATGACCCAGTGTGCCAAGCCACCCACCTGGTGCAGGTGGGAGCAGCAGAACGCCAGCACTGGGAGGGACCCACAGGCAGCCCCCTCCTCCATTTAGGGGTGAATAAGATCAAGAGCAGGCTGGGACCAGCTGGGCAGGGTAGAGGGTTCACAGGAGGCTCGCAGCTTCCTGGGTTCACGTCACAGTGGTGTGGCTTTGGGTGGGTTACTAACTTCTCAGCAGGCTGATAAGATAAATGAATGAATGCATGCAAGTAGTTGGTATGGTGTTAGGACATAGTCCCTCCTCAATCTCATTATGATGCAAGGTCCCACAGCCAGTTAGGATAAGCTGGATCCAGAAACCAAGCTTCTCAGCTTCCAGGCCCCTGCCAGGCAATGAAGGGTGACACACAGCTGAGTCCACAGGTCCTTGCCATCTCGCTGGGAAAAGAAAACCACTCCACCCACAGCAATCAGGGGCTACGTGAAGAAGAGGGGGGCGGGACAAGGCCGTGATTCTCCATCTTGGCTGCACATTAGCATCATCCAGGGGATTTTTCAAAATCCTGATGCTCAAACCAATGAAGTCAGAATCTCTAGGAGTGGAGCCGAAGCATCGATCTATTTTAAACCTCCCCGGCAATTTGAACACGCAGCCAAGGAAAAGAATCACTGGCTGGAGTAACCATGACACCTTGATAGGCCACCTCAGTTCAAAGAGGTGATGCGATTTGCTTTTGATCACAACTTCGGAAAGCCTGAACTTGACCAAATCATATGACTTCTCTTCCAATCATTTTTTTTTTAAGCTCTCATTGATTAGGCTTTTTTATGTTCCAGACTGGACACTTGGTCCACTGACCAACATAATAACCCTATGAGGCTAGTCCTTTAAGTAGCTCCACTTTGCAGAGGTGAAACTAAGGCCTGGAGAGATGAAGTCAATTGGTCAACGTGACACAGGTAATGAACAATGGATGTGAGACTCAGACACACGCCTTCCGATCCAGAGCCCATGGAACTAGACTGTGAGCCCATCTCACTGCCCGACTCCCGAAGCGTCCTTTCTCCAAAATGCTTATCACCTGCCACCCACCCTCTGAGGGCAGAGCTCTCCCCAACCCCCACCAGCACCACCTCCACCACCTCCTTGACAAATGGCATCCCCTCCCAAAGCTACGAGACTTGACAGAATCCTTGGGTGAAGAACTGTTCCAGACTTGTAAACATCAAGAAAAATGAGAGTTTTGTATCAAAAATCCTAAAGGAAGACTATCTCCTTGCATCCAGGACGGAGATGGCAGCAGCTGTGCTGTGGGTATCGGGCCATGGAGCACGTATGTATAAGCCATCACCGAGCCTGGGAAGTCATTCTTCCTTGCTTCCCTGCCCCGGTGAGGACAGAAAGGAGGCACCCTGAGGGCTCAGCAGAAAGGGGCTGAGCCACCTGATGCTCACAGCTGCCCTAACGCATCCATTCTTCAACTCTTCTTACCTTATTGGTCCTAAAACTCCTTTTCACTTTGCGAAGATCTAACTTAAGTGTCTATCATGGTCGTTTTGTTTGTTAGATCACTGGCAACCTGGCCGCAGGGATGATTTCTACACGGGCCTAGGATGCTTCCACTTCCCATGAGCCTTAAAAAAGGTCAAGACCAAAATCCTGGCATTAGAAACACAAACAGTCCCCAAAAAGATGTGGGTGATGTTGCCGTACCTTCCCTGCCCAAAAGGTACACACAGGCTGGTGCAAAAGTGGGTTTACAGTCATGAGTACATGCGACACAGTTTGTTCTTGTATTATTAACTAGAGGCCTGGTGCATAAAATTTGTGCATGGGGGTCCCCTCAGCCCAGCCTGCCCCTTCTCTCTAATCCGGGACCCCTCAGGGGATGTCCGACTGCCGGTTTAGGCCCCAGGATCGGGCCTAAACCGGCAGTCAGACATCCCTCACAATCTAGGACCACTGGCTCCTAACTGCTTACCTGCCTGTCTGCCTGGTCGCACCCAACTGCCTCCCTGTTGCCGGCCTGGTCACCCCTAACTTCCCCTCCTGCCAGCCTGGTCACTCCCAACTGCCCCTCCCCGCAAGCCTGGTCACCCCTCATTGCCCCCCTCTGCCAGCCTGGTCACCCCTCATTGCCCCCCCTTGCCAGCCTGGTCACCCCCAACTGCCCCCCCTGCCGGCCTGGTCACCCATGCAGCCTGCTGCTCGGTCATTTGGTTGCCCCTCACTAACCCCGCTGCCGGTCTGGTCACCCCATGCAGCCTGTTCGGTCTTCTGTTCAGTTGCGATGGTCGCTTAGGTTTTTATATATATAGAGATGATTGTATTATTTTCCATACAAATGACTGTAAATGTACCCTTGTCTGCCCTGTATATTCTCTAAATGATAACGGGAGATTTTTTTTAAAAGTCAGTTACTTGTCCTCCATTCCTTGTTGTGATATTTCCAAAATACAATGAAAGAAACTTGGAAGTCTCTGAAGACAGCTGAGAGCTGGCAGCTCGTCCTGGCTGCAAAGCCCCCTGCCGCTGGGACCGAGACCTGGTCCCTGGTCAGACAGGGAACAAACTGTGCAGCTGCGCTTTCAACAAGTCTGGGCCGCGTGGTACACGGTAAACATGACTCAGGTTTTCTTGGCTTCTTCTTTCCTTTCAGTAAACCTGTCATTTTCATAAGAACAATATCACATGCAAATGGGACTTTCCAGTGTTTTCCAATAGATCGGCAGCTAGTCCTCAGATTCTCACCAAAACCTGACTTTTCTTCTCCCTGTAGCCATGGTGAGGCCAGCAGTACCCTGCCAGGCACAGAGCGGAGAGGGGGTTCTTCTCGTGTTTCCTGGGTCCTTGGGAATAGCTCAAATTTCCCCAATCTTTAGGGATTTGCCCCAACCGGACATGTTATCTGATATGATAGTCATCTCTCTTCATCCTAATACTCCCTGTCAAATGTGCAATCACACATGAAAAGATGCTCAATGTCTTACCAGAGAAACACAAATTAAAATGACAATGCGGTATCTCCTCACATCTATCAGAATGTAGATCATCAATAAGTCAACAAACAACAGGTGCTGGCGAGGATGTGGAGAAAAAGGAACCCTCGTGCACTGGTGGTGGGAATGCAGGCAGGTGCAGCCACTGTGGAGAACAGTATGGGGTTTCCTCACAACATTAACAAGGGAACTGCCTTGTGACCCAGCAGTTCCACTTCTGGGAATAGACCCGAAGAAACCCGAAACACTAATGCGAAAGGATGTATGCACCCCTATCTTCATTGCAGCATTATTTACAACAGCCGAGATCTGGCACACGCCCATCAGTAGATGAGTGGATAAAAAAGCTGTGGTACATTTGCACCATGGAATACCATGCAGCTATATAAAAAAAAAAGAAGAATCTCTTCCCCTCGCGACAGCAGTGGAGGAACCTGGAGAGCACTATGCTAAGTGAAATAAGCCAGTCAGAGAAAGGCAAATATCACATGATCTCATTTATACGTGGGATCTAATGAACAAAATAAACTAGCAAACAAAGTAGAAACAGGCTCCTAGATACAGAAAACAGACTGACAGCTGTCAGAGGGGAGGCAGGTTGGGAGGCAAGGGGAAAAGGGGAAGGGATTAGCAAAAGAAGAAAATCCCTCATAGACACATACCTCCTTGAGACAAGTACAGCTACTCCGCTGGTGCTGCAACCCAGCAGAGGCCCTCACAGGCCTCCCTCCAGGGCAATGAATAATACATGAGCATTTTCAGGAATTGCTGGAAGTATGACACCCACCCTACTCTTTCCAGATTTCCTGGAAGAATCCTGATTTCTTTCTGACAAATAAGTCCATTAAGCAGGTAATGAAATTTGCTTTGATTCTGAGACTTTTGTAAAGGTTTCTCCTCCATCAGACCATTCGGCAGGAAAGCTCCCCCTGTGCTGGGCCATGCATCGTGATGGTCTGCTTGGAAACCTGGGGCTGCAGCCCACATACAGAGTGACATGGGCGAGGGGAGAGCAGCCTGAGCAGGCGGGTGCAGGCAGGTCTCCGGCTCCTCCCACTCCTCACCTGGCCCCCCGCACCCCAGGTCACAGAGGGTGAACATCGACACTCGCACGGTCAGGGGAGCATCCTGCTTTCTTCCCACAAAGCAAATTTCATGCTGCCTTTTGGAGAAGATCAATCTGACTCATTTTTCTTTCTTTCTTTCTTTTTTAAAAATATATTTTTATTGATTTCAGAGAGGAAGAGAGAGGGAGAGAGAGAAACATCAATGATGAGAGAGAATCACTGATCAGTTGCCTCCTGCAGGCCGCCTACTGGGGATCAAGCCCACAACCCTGGCATGTGCCCTTGACCTGAATTGAACCTGGGACCCTTCAGTCTGCTGGCTGATGCTCTACCCACTGAGGCAAACCGGCTAGGGCAATCGGACTCATTTTTCCTTCTGAGGGTCACATGACGACCTGCCATAGGCCCCAAATTCAACAGTCACCAGGGCTCCGTTGCCAGATGTGCTCACTCAGTCACACTGAAGGCCCAGAAGGCCTATGGAACTAAACCCCTAAATGCAACCCAACAGCGTGCCCCCCCACCCCAGATCAGCAGGGGAGGGGTCTCCCTGCTGCTCCCTCACCATTTCCCCTGAACCCCGCCAGCCCCTCTGGCCTCCTCCTCTCATCCTTTTCTCCCTCCCTCTCCCACCCCCCATGTGCAGTCTGGTCAAGTGTGGGAGCGGGATTACACTCGCCCTGAGGCCCTGGCTGGAGTAAGGATCTCACCAACAATGCCGGCCGGCCAGAGCGTGCTGCGTCCCCACCCTTCCTTCCTGTCACCTTCCGATTTATTTCCTGCAAGCTGCGACCCTTCCTTGGAACATTAATTAGCCGTGATGCGTTTTTTATTAGAATTCTAGGAAAGTGATAGCCGTATGACTCACCCTTCACAGCTTAAAACAGTCTTCGCTACTTTTTTATAAATATTTTTTTATTAATTTCAGAGAGGAAGGGAGAGGGAGAGATAGAAACATCAATGATGAGAGAGAATCATCGACTGGCTGCCTCCTGCACGCCCCCTACTGGGGATCGAGGCCACAACCTGGGCATGTGCCCTTGACTGGAATTGAACCTGGGACCTTTAGTCCAAAGGCCAACGCTCTATCCACTGAGCCAAACTGGCGAGGGCAGTTTTCACTATATTTGGTGGAGGCAGATGAGTGTTTGGCTAATGCTTACTGTATGGATTTACGACCATCTGTAAGCATTTTGGGGGGGGGGGGGGGCCAGCACCACTGGTTCCTAATGAGGCTTTGCCATATCACTGAAACCCCGAGTGAAAACAGATGGGCTGAAATATCTTCGCATGATCTCATAAATGGCTTTATTTAGGAATACAACAGATTTCCTCAATAATGTTAGTTTTAAGAAGTTATATTCTACCACTCTGCTTAATAAGAGGATGATTTTACAAACTATACTGTTATATCTAAGGAATTTCATAATCTATACAATCATGAGCTTATTAAATAAACTATGTAAATGTGTGTGGCCCGTCTAAATTAACTTAGGCCTAAATCAATCAAAGTCTAGATAGATAGACCATGATTTAATTAAACGTTGAAAGCGTGACTCAAGGCACTGAAGTAGACTGATGTTTACTGCCAAGAGATGAATGAAGGGCAATGGGTCCTTCAGGACTGAAATAGACGGAGGCATCAAGATGGACACAGCTGCCCGGCCAGTGTGGCTCAGTGGCTGAGTGTCCACCCATGAACCAGGAGGTCACTGTTCCATTCCTCGTCAGGGCACAGGCCAGGGTTTCAGGCTCGATCCCCAGTGTGGGACGTGCAGGAGGCAGCCGATCATCATTGATGCTTTTATCTCTTTCTCCTCCCTTCCTCTCTCCAAAATCACATTTTTTTAAAAAAGATGGACACAGCATTGCAAGTGTTCCTATAATTGCTCAGATACTTGCCTGGAGGGCAGTTTCAGAACAAGCAAGCCCACGATGTAGTCCTGGGACGCCATAGCTGTGCATTTTCATTCTCAGCTTTTCTTGCTCTGACTTTGGGTTTTTATGTTTCTCCTCACCTTCTTGTAAGGAAATACCTTTTCTTTTCAGTCCCGTGCTCACCATGCACATATGACTTTGGTAACGCATCTTCTCCCTTCCACCTTATCTCTGAAACACGGCCCTCCCCTGGCAGCCTGTGGGTCTCAGTGCTGTGAGGTGGGGCTTCCTCCTGGAGTAGATGCCGATGACCCTCCGCCCGGCCGAGGCCTCTCTTCAGCCAGGTGTTCCCAGCAAGGTCCGGGCCAGCTGTCGGGGCCCCGAGGCATGAAGCAGAAGACACATAGGCAGGAGTATGGGTACCAAAGCTCAGTCACCCCAGCAGACTGGCAGGTGTGAGCTGGGGGAGCTGGGACAGGACGTAAGCTCAGGCTCTCCTGGGAACCTCAGGACACCCAGCCTGCATCTGACTGAGGAGCCGTGGCCCCACCACCAGGCTGAGGAGGGGACATTTGTCTCCATCCTAGTTCTTTCCTCAGGCCCTTTGCAGCCCACCCACCCGGCCCCACCCATGCCTGGCTTCCCACTGGGGTTCACTGTACCATGGATTCTCTCTCTGGCTTTTCCAGTTAGAGCCTTGCCATCACTTATGTGGTTTAAGCAGAGTCTTTAATGCCTCTGGCAAAGGAGTTGGGAATTTGGGAGTTTCGGCCTCTGGCAGCGAGTCCATGGGCTTCTCTTCGGTCAGAGGCTCTTTGGGGTCCTCCAGACCACACGGGGCTCTGGCCCCTGCGCGGCCCCACGGCAGGGCCTCTATTCCCCCACGACCAGCTGGCTCTCTGAGCTGCCGGGATGGAGAAAGGTGGTCCCACGTCCCACGTCCCACGGAGGCTGGGACACAGGGGGATCCCGGGGCAGGGCCGGGATTCCCCCCTGCTGGCCATGCCTGCTCGGGAGGTTGGGAGGAGCCGGTGCAAACCTTTCAGCTACTGTCCCTTCCTTTCCTTCTTCAACCAGAGCTTGGTCCTTCCTCCCCGCGTTCTTGAACACTCTTGGGAGACTCAGACAGAGAGATGCAATGTTTAGGATCAAATTTAAGATTCCCCAGAATTTTCCTCAAGAATAAACAAAACCTAGGGCCTAAAACCCTCCTCACTGCCGACTGGGATCCATGAGGAAGGTAAATGGGGAGGGGGCGGAGAGGAAACAGCTCCTAAAATGACAGTGGTCAGAATGTCTGACCAACTATCTATATATATATATAATTTTATTGATTTCAGAAAGGAAGGGAGAGGGAAAGAGAGAAACATCAATGATGACAGAGAATCATTGATTGACTGCCTCCTGCACATCCCTCTCTGGGGATCGAGCCCCCAACCCCAGAATCAAATCCGGGACTCTTCAGTCCATAGGCCAACACGCTATCCACTGAGCCCAACCAGCTAGGCGCAGTGGTTCTCAACCTTCCTAATGCCGCGACCCTTTAATACAGTTCCTCATGTTGTGGTGACCCCCAATTTCATGGTTACAAATTGAACATAATGAAAGCATAGTGATTCATCACAAAAACAATATGTAATTATATATGTGTTTTCCGATGGTCTTAGGCGACCCCTTGTGAAAGGGTCGTTCGACCCCCAAAGGGGTCGCGACCCACAGGTTAAGAACTGCTGAGCTAGGGCCTGACCAACTCTGGAGCAGTGGGAGCTGAAGCTTCTCTCTCCTCTGCATCCCTGGCTCCCACCCATGGCGCCCGCCCTCGGGCCATGCGCTAGCCTGCAGCGCCACCTAGCAGAGCCAGAGGGCACTGGGGGAACACCCGCTGGAGGTTTTGGTTTCTTTGTTTTGTTTCTTCCACAACCAGAGAAGGGGGTTTCCGTGTCACTCACAGAGTTCTGGGAAGTGGGATCTGTGTACAACCCTCCTGCACCTGATGGAAAACATTTATTAGCGTCTAATGGGAAAGTGTGTGGCCCAAAGGCAACAGCCATCAAAACGTAGGAGGGAGGACTGCAGCTCTCAACTGGCATTCCTCCCCTGGCCACAGCTGGGACTGCAGTTTTGCTTCAAGAGTAACCTGATTTTGCCTCCAGTTAGTTACAGATTTTGTCGATTTTGAAACTGACAAAGAATGACCCTTTCTCCTGTGTTCTTCCCTTTGCCCCGTCTCCTTTTCTCTCCCGGGGCAGATGCATGTCTGCGGGATGCCAGGAAGCCTGGAGGGGCAAGTGGCTCACCAGGGGCAGAGTCTACAGGCAACCTGGGTAGACTGCAGTCATGGGGCATTCTGCTGGTGTCAGGATATTGCTGTCCCCTCTGGGTTCGGCAAAGTGAGCAGGGCTTCCCCTGCTCCCACAAACCCAGCCCAGGGAAACTACATCACCCTCCCCACCAGGGACATGGCCCTCACCATCATGGACATCACATCACCCTCCCCACCAGGGACATCACATCACCCTCCCCACCAGGGACATCACATCACCCTCCCCACCAGGGACATGGCCCTCACCATCAAGGATATCACATCACCCTCCCCACCAGGGACATGGCTCTCACCATCAGGGACATCACATCACCCTCCCCACCAGGGACATGGCTCTCACCATCAAGGACATCACATCACCCTCCCCACCAGGGACATGGCCCTCACCATCATGGACATCACATCACCCTCCCCACCAGGGACATGGCTCTCACCATCAGGGACATCACATCACCCTCCCCACCAGGGGCATGGCTCTCACCATCAGGGACATCACATCACCCTCCCCACCAGGGGCATGGCTCTCACCATCATGGACATTACATCACCCTCCCCACCAGGGACATGGCTCTCACCATCATGGACATTACATCACCCTCCCCACCAGGGGCATGGCTCTCACCATCAGGGACATCACATCACCCTCCCCACCAGGGACATGGCTCTCACCATCATGGACATCACATCACCCTCCCCACCAGGGGCATGGCTCTCACCATCAGGGACATCACATCACCCTCCCCACCAGGGACATGGCTCTCACCATCAGGGACATCACATCACCCTCCCCACCAGGGGCATGGCTCTCACCATCAGGGACATCACATCACCCTCCCCACCAGGGACATGGCTCTCACCATCAGGGACATCACATCACCCTCCCCACCAGGGGCATGGCCCTCACCATCAGGGACATCACATCACCCTCCCCACCAGGGACATGGCTCTCACCATCAGGGACACCAACCTCACTCACCATCACAGACACAGCCCCGCCCCGGCTGAAGCAGCCCTTACCACAGATTTGGATAAAGCTCTGAGGAAAACAGAGACTCAAGGACGCATCTAAGCTTCCAGGAAAAAGATGGGTTTCTTTGTTTTTTGGGGTTTTTTGTGAGTCCTCACCTGAGGATATTTTTCCATTGATTTTAGAGAAAGTGGAAGGAAGGGGGGGGGGGAGACAGAGAGAGAGCAACATTGACATGAGAGAGACACATCGATTGGCTGCCTCCCATATGAGCCCCACCCGGGGCTGGGGATCAGCCTGCACCTGAGGTCTGAGGCCGTGCCTGGCTAGGGCAGCAAAAGCCGTTTTGATGACCAGGTTGGGAAGAGACAGTCTTTGCCTTTTAAAGGGTCAGGAGAGTGCGGAGGTTGTGCACATGGACTCTGGAGCCAAAAGCCCGGGTCCACGTTTGCTGCTGTCACTTAAGCTCCGCCTAAATTCTCCATTCCGTGAGGATAATTCTAGCCTATTCCACAGGGTTTGGGTGAATGCTAAATGAGAGAAACCATGTCAAGTGCTTAGGATAAGGCCTGGCACGTGGATTTGAATACCCTGGCATTTAAAGGAACAACCCAAGCTTCCTTGTTTGCTAATAAACCAGCCGCTGTTGTCTTGCCTGCCCCCCGCCCTGTCGCCCCCTCTTCCCCCCCCCTTCCCCCCCCCCCCCCCCCGGCAGTCTTCATTCCTAACACAGCAAGCTGTGCCCAGGGAGCCAGGTGCAGGCAGACTTTTGGATCTCCCCACACTGGCAGCAGGAATGGGAGGAGGCAGACAGCTTTCCAAACTTCTTTTAGGAGGAAGCACGCCCCAAAGCTTAAAGACCACTGATCTCAGTGCTGCTCAGCTGATGCCATCCGCTGATCGACAACGGGGTTGCTTGTTTCCACCTGCCGTCTGACCGCTCTCCAAACCCCAGGCCACCTCAGGCTGAGCCTTCAGCCCGCCCTATGGCAGCAAGGCCTCCTCTCATGTTTCAATTAGATATTAGATTGTAAGTTTCTCAAGTGCAGGGAGCCTGCCTGGCTGCTCTGTGCCCCCAAAACAACCATAAACTTGTGTAATTTGGGGTTCCACACCCAGACAATTTGGAGAGTGATGCCTTTTCTGGGTCCATGAATATGACTGAGAGTCGGATATTATTAGTCAACTGGATTGACACTAGAGCCAAATGAGAACACGTCTTAACTTTTAGAGCATCTCTTAAGGGTCAGCCTGTGTCTATTGTCACTGACTGAGCCATTATTGTCTTCAATCAATGCCTCGCAAGAATCAAATTACAAAACAACATTAGGAATGGCCTGTTTCTTAGGAAGTGGCACCCGGGTGTCTTTTCCCGCAAGGTGAGTGCGTGCCTTAAGAGTTTACCAGAAAGCCTTCAACACGGTAAGCAGTGCCGATGAAACAGCGCTTTATCTTTAGAAGACATGTACACATCCACACACGTGACTTTTAAAGGTGGAGCCACAGTGCAACACGTCCCTGAACTTTCTGACACGATGAGTGAGGTTGTGCTCAGGCCTCAGGGTGGGAAGGTGGCTTGAGGAGTCTCATACTCTAGTACTTCTGGGCCTCGTGTGGTGGTTTTTATTCAGTCCTAACTGAAATGCAAAAATATATGTACATTATAAATAGCAATTTAATTTAAGAGCAAAGTAGTCTATACTCTTTCTATTTTTTATTTTCATCCTGCAGCCATAGTGCAGCATCACACTCTCGTCTGAACTGAGTCAACAGATGACCAACAATTCTTAACTCTTTACAGATGGGAAGACATGAATAGCTATAAATGGCTTGGCTGCTATATTATATAGCTTTTGCCTCCAGGTCTGAATGCAATGTTTTGTCCTAGGCAAATCCAGAAACACAATCTTCACTGGTTTATAGTGATGTGCTTATGTCATAGTAATTGCAGTGACTTAGGGAACAGCTCTTTATTTTTTTGTTAATACTCATCCACGGATATTTTTTTCATTGATTTTTAAAGAAAATGGAAGGGAGGGACAGAGAGAGAGACAAAGAGAGAGAGAGAAACATCAATGTGAGAGAGAGACACATTGATTGGTTACCTCTTGCATGAGCCCCGACTAGAGCCAGGGATCAAACTGCAGCCTAGGTACATGCCCTTGATCAGGAATTGAATCAAGACCCTTTGTTCTATGGGCTGGTGCTCTAACCACTGAGCAAACCAGCTAGGGCGGGAACAGCTCTTTAAATGAGAACTCTGGTCATGGCGAGTGGAGTGCAGGCTCTCCTTCCATGCTGTTATCAGATACTGTTATACTGGAGCTGGGGGTTGGGGGAGGGGGTGGACAATGGCTTCATGCACCTCCATACCAAACCAACTCCCTGCTTCTGATATGTAACAATGATCTAATGGGGAATAATGCTGCACTAAAGATCTACTGCTCTGCAAAATGTGATCAAGTATATATGCACACATACATGAAGATATATGACTTTGTGAATTCAATATAATTCCAATCAAATCCCCTGGGCTTTGGAGAAACTTGGAAAACTGATTCCAAAACGTATATGAAAGAGTAAAGGACAAAAAACAGACAAGACATTCAAAAAGAAGAACCATATGGGAGAAGTTACCTCCCAGATACTAAGTTATTCTAGGGATAAAGCAATTAGGATAGCGTAGGATTGTGAGAACTCATATGGATGGACCAGTGCAGCAGGGAATACATGCACAGAAATCTAACTGGTTTTTTCTAGAGCTGACTTTGCAGATGCCTGGGGAAAATGATCTTTTTTTTTTTTTTTCAATATATGGGTATGAAGAAAAAGAATAACCCAAATATTTAAAAAATAAAATTGAACCCTTCCCATCACACATGAAAGCAATTTTTACTGTATTAAAAACTTAAATGTAAAAGCAGAATTACAAAATGTATTAAAGATTAGTAAGGGAAATTATTTTTCTGGTTTATAAAGATTTCCTTGAAAAAATATGTGCTATAAATAAAATTATTCTTAAAATGAGATAAACTATATTGTTTACATTCCTTAAAAGGCACCATAATGAAAGAACAAAGTAAGTTAGAAACTGGGAGAAGGTATTTGCAACACAAAGAATTAATCTCCAGAATATATGAAGAACTCCCATAAATCAATAAGAAAAAGACAATCCAACTGATAAATGGGCAAAAGTGGTAAAAGTGTATTTCACAGGAGAAGAGAAAGAAATGAACAAATATACATGGAAATGCTCAATCTTATTAGAACATAAAAAAACCCCATACAAATGAAAACCACAGTAATCAGATACCATTTTATACTTAAACACACAAGAAGTAAGAATCCTGATAATACCAAATGTTACTGAAAATTCACAGCGATAGTTATACTACCTTGCAAAATAATTTGGCATCAGTTAGCAAGTTATAAAAGTAGCTAAACTTTCTGACCCAGTACTTCCACCCCAAGGGCCCTAGAGACACTCTTGCACATGTACTGAGAGACTCGTAGAAGGATGTTTATAGCAGCACTGCATGTAAAATAATTTAGACCAGACCAAGTGTTAATAAACAATAGAATAGATAAATAAATTGTGGTATTTTCACAATGAATACATCAATGAACAAATAAAAAAGATACACAGAGCAGATGGAATTCAGAAAGGAAATACTGAGTTAAAAAAAGCAAGTAGTGGAAGAATATATGCAGAATGATTTCATTTATATAACATGGAAGGACATGCAGAACTAAACAATATATTCTTTGGGGATATACAATTACAAGGTAAAGCTTTAAAGAAAAGGAAAGGGATGATGGGAAGAAAAATGCAGGCAGTAGTTATTTCTGCTCGGGGAGGAGAAGGAGAGGGGGAGGGAAGGAGGGCTTTGAAAACTTTCAGGATAAGGGCCATGCCCTTTACTAAAGTGGGTTGTCAGTAATGGATCTCTGTTGTGTTCTTTTTATTAAAGCTCTTTGCATTTTACTAGATTTCATTAGTTTTTAGATATGTTTTTATTGAATTCAGAGAGAGGAAGGGAGAGGGAGAGAGACATATCAATGATGAGAATCATTGATTGGCTGCCTCCTGCATGCCCCCTACTGGGGATCAAGCAACACAGGCTGGGCAAATTTCACTAGTTTTTATATGTACTGTGTGTAGTTCTATCAAGTTTCATCTCATGCATAGATTCACGCAATCACCACCACAATCAAGATACAAAGCTGGAATAGTTTGAAAATAGGTGTTAGTTCACAGAAATATATTAAAAAGACCATACACCGTGACCAAGTGGGATTTATTCCAGGGATGCAAGGCCGGAACAATATTCGCAAATCAATGAACATGATGTATCACATAAACAAATGAAAGACAAAAATCAAATGATCATATCAATGGATGGAGAAAAAGCATTTGACAAAATCCAACACCCATTTTTGATAAAAACTCTCAGCGAAGTTGGAATAGAGGGAGCATATCTCAACATGATAAGGCCATATATGACAAACCTGCAGCAAACATCATAGTCAATGGGCAAAAACTAAAACCATTTCCCCTAAGAACAGGAAAAAGACAGGAATGTCCGTCTCACCACTCTTATTCAACACTAGAGGCCCGATGCATGAAATTCGTGCAAGAGTAGGCCTTCCTTTCCCTGGCTGCTGGCACCGGCTTCCCTGTGGCACCCGGGCTTCCCTCACGGCCCTGGCTTCATCCAGAAGGTCATCCGGTCTAATTAGCATATTATGCTTTTATTATTATAGATCAGTGATGGCGAACCTTTTGAGCTCGGCGTGTCAGCAATTTTGTAAAACCCTAACTTAACTCTGGTGCCGTGTCACATATATAAATTTTTTATATTTGCAACCATAGTAAAACAAAGACTTATATTTTTGATATTTATTTTATATACTTAAAGCCATTTAACAAAGAAAAATCAACAAAAAAAATGAGTTCACATGTCACCTCTGACACGCGTGTCATAGGTTCGCCATCACTATTATAGATAGTACTGGAAGTCCTAGCCATAGCGATCAGACAAGAAGAGGAAATAAAAGGCATCCAAACTGAAAAGAGGAAGTAAAAATCTCATTATTCACAGATGACATGATATTGTACATAGAAACCCTAAAGACTCCACCAAAAAAACTACTAGATTTAAAAGATGATTTGGCAATGTAGCAGGACACAAAATCAACACCCAAAAATCTATGGATTTTTTATACACCAATAATGAATTATCAGAAAGAGAAACAATCCCATTTATCACTGCAACAAAAAAATTAAGACACTTAGGAATAAACTTAACCAAGGAGGAAAAAGACTTGTACTCAGAAAACTATAGGACATTGAAAAAAGAGATAGGGGAAGACATAAACAAGTGGAAGAACATACCATGTTCATGGATTGGCAGAATTAACATCATTAAAATGTCCATACTACCCAAGGCAATCTGTAGATTCAATGCAATCCCTATTAAAATATCAACAGTATATTTCACAGATCTAGAGAAAATGCTCCAAATATTTATATGAAACCAAAAAAGACCCCGAATAGCTGCAACAATCTTGAGAAAGAAGAACAAAGCTGGAGGAATCACAATACTAGATATCAAGTTATACTACAGAGCCATCATAATCAGAACAGCCTAGTACTGGCACAGAACAGAGACCGCAGAAATTGACCCAAGCCATTACACTCAGTTAATATTTGACAAAGGAGGCAAGAGCATACAATGGAGTCAAGACAGTCTCATCAATAAATGGTGTTGGGAAAACTGGACAGATACATACAAAAAAAAAAGAAAGAAAGAAAAAGAAACTAGACCACCAACTTACACCATACACAAGAATAAAGTCAAAATGAATAAAAGGCTTAAATATAAGTTTGGAAACCATAAAAATCCTAGAAGAAATCATAGGCAGCAAAATCTCAGACATCTCTCATAGCAATATGTTTACTGATATATCTCCTAGGGCAGTGATGGCGAACCTTTTGAGCTTGGCGTGTCAGCATTTTGAAAAACCCTAACTTAACTCTGGTGCCGTGTCACATATAGAAATTTTTTGATATCTGTAACCATAGTAAAACAAAGACTTATATTTTTGATATTTATTTTATATATTTAAATGCCATTTAACAAAGAAAAATCAACCAAAAAAATGAGTTCGCGTGTTACCTCTGACACGCGTGTCATAGGTTCGCCATCACTGTCCTAGGGCAAAGGAAACTAAGGAGAAAATAAACAAATGGGACTACATCAAAATAAAAGGTTTCATGTCAGAGAAAGACAAGTATCACATGATCGTACTCATATGTGGAATCTAAGTAACAAAATAAATCAATGAATGAGTGGATCCAGAGATAAGGAAGCATGGAACAGAGTGCGAAATCTCAGAGGGAAGGTGGGGGAGGGTGGGTGGGTGGGAGGTGATCAACCAAAGCCCTTGTATGCATATATGCATAACTCATGGACACAGACAATAGGGTGATGAAGGCCTGGGGTGGGGGGGCTGGGGCGGGCTGGAGGGGATCAATGGGGGAAAAAGGGGGACACATGTAACACTTTCAACAATAAAGATTTTTAAAAATATATAAATAAATAAAAACTAAAAAAAGAATACAAAGCTGTTCTATCTCCACAAAGAAGCCTGATAGTCACACTCTCCCCAACCCGTAACCCCTGGCAACCAGTTGTCTGTTTTTATCACTATAGTTTTGTTACCCTATACATATTTTTAATGTTCTTTTGTATTTATTTAATTTTTTGTTTACTCAGTTTCAGAAGGAAAAATGCTTAATACATATGACAGTGATTCCCACCATCAATCGTGAGCCCATGAGGGGTGGGGGTGGGGGGATATGCCCGCACCTGCTGAACTTCACGTTCACCCCAACTCACCTTGCTCACCCCTTCCTCCCAGACCAAGGGGGGAGATGCACTTTTCTCCTCTTTAGAGGGTCATCTTAGAATCAGAGGACCGCCTGTCTTCCCCCCTGCCCGCCCCCCCTTGATCTCCAGCGCTGCATGGGGGTAACAACTCAGGACAGTCTCTGTTTCAGACGGGCAGTTAGCCCAGCAGGGGGAAAGCTCACCAAACACATCAGCACAGACGGAGAAATGCCAGATACACAGGCATTTGACCCTGCCCAGCGGCCTCACACCTGAGGCCTGCTTTCCCGGCCCCATCGCTTGCCCAGGCGGGCTGGCTCCCCTGAAGCAGAGGCCCTGGCCCATTCACACAGAGCCAGTTTACAGTGGGGCCTTGACTTACGAGTGTCCCGACTAACGAGTTTTTCGAGATATGAGCCGTCTCTCGGCCAATTTTTTGCTTTGAGTTGCGAGCTAAAATTCGGGTTATGAGCCAGCTTCAGATACCCCACCGCTCGTTGGCGCAGCGAACGTCACAGTGAACGCTACAACATCAGCCCAGCATCACGTGTCATTGTAATGGTGAAAATTGATTTGGCATACGAGTAATTTGAGTTACGAGCTCCGTCACGGAACGACTTAAACTTGTAAGTCAAGGCCCCACTGTGGTTGGAAACCAAATGCCCTAGTCCACCTGAACCCCAGTCTCACTGCCTGCCTCTCCCGCAACCTACCCCACTGTTCTTTAACGAGCCTCCTTGCCTCCATCCAGCCTTCTGGGGATAAAGCCTTCCCCCACTCTGTTTTTTATTTAAAAACAAGCAAAGCTGTTGCTCATTGGGCTCTTATAATTCTCCTTGATCTTTCAAACCTGGTTCAAAACAGCCTGTCCCCTCCTTTACACACACACACACACACACACACCCGCACCCCCTCCCACCGCCATCCAGTTCTCCTTTTTCTAGTTCGGTGTGTTTTGTTTCATCTCCACTTTGTAGTGCTCAACCATACATGCACAGGCAGACCCTGTTTGGGCCACAATTGGTTCTTGGAATCTTCCTCGTAGAGGGGATCGTGTTTCCTTCTAAGAGCAATGCCATAACTGGGAAGCCCAGCGCAGTGAAATTAAAGTGTGCCCCTTAGGATACTCTCATGGGATTGGAAATGCAGGTTGTGGACAAATAAATCCAGGAATCACTGGATGTAATCAAGTTACTTCCCAGCCCCTGCCACTGCAAGAATGCTCAGATCTTGTCTGGGTGACCCACAGACCTTTTCAGGGGAGAGAGGGGAGGTTTCTACTGACAGGGGATTTGAGTGTAAAACCACCACCAAATTAAAGCACGTATGTGACAATAATGTACCCTTTTATCATTATTAAATGTATTGGATGGCCGTTACAATGGGCTCCCTTGCTTTTTACTCACGTTTCTTCCGCAAGCTCAAGAGCACTCCCCAGTAAATGAGTTCCAAACAACTCAACCTGTGATGAGTCAGGTAGTTCTGTAGATCTTATAAGAAACAGCCGCTCCCTTCCATATATATGGAGATGAGAGAGAAAGAGACTTACTTTAAGGAATTGACTCACGATTGTGGGGGCTGGCAATTCTGGAATCTGTAGGGGAAAGCAACAGGTTGGAGATTTGGTTAAGCGTTGATACCTTGCAGCCTGAGTCTAAAGCGCAGGCAGAGGTTCTCTGTTGCTGTCTAGAGGCAGCGTTCCCTCTTGGGAGACCTCAGCCTTCATTTTGCAGGCCCTCAAGTGATTGAACAAGGCTCACTCACTCCCTTTTTCTTCATTCCTCAAAGTCTACTGGTTTAAATGCTAATAGACCTGAAAGATACCTTCACAGCAACATCCAGACTGGATTTGACCTAGCCAAGCTGGCACACAAAATTAAGTTACTTAGCGTATATACTCAGTAGAGAATGGTGAGGAATGGTGAGAAAAGCAAAGAGACAATAACCAGCTCTGAATATGCGTTACTTTTTCTCTTTTTTAAATGTCAACAAAACGTCACTGCCACCAATCCAAAGTGAACGGAAGTTTCTAATCTGGGGTGCAGTACATGAATAAATTTTATTCAAATAAGTAATTTACAAACCTGGGAAACAGCCGCTGGTTGAAACCTAAAGTGAACCGGAGATGAAGGGGAAGCTGACTTATATAAAGTGCCCATGTTGGTCCCTGATTGGTCCATTTTTCACAGCCTGCTTGGTCCAAATAACACTGTTCTGATTGGTTAAAATCTCACGCTCTGATTGCTTAGTAAATATGCAAATGAGGATCAGTTGAGAAGCTCTGATTGGACAGGGCAGATCTCAATCAATTGGTCAAAATAGCTTTCCAGGAACTGCATTATATATAAGGTTGGGTTCAGGCCGCAGGAGCCCAGTGCAGGAGGCTTGGCAGCTCAGTCTGCAGCTTTTTCTTGAAATGCTGGGTGTGAGAGGCCTCTGTAAACAATGGCTGCTGGGTTCCGGTTATGCATTTGGGCCCTGTTAACCACAGTGATTCCTTTTTGGCAGGTATATTTCTTCTCGGGTTCAACAGTACACAAATAGCAATCTGTTATGAACAGCATTTCATACCTTACTTTATTCACGTTATATATCTTGGAGATATTTTCATAGTAGTATATGGTTTCCTCATTCTTCTTTTCTGACGTATAATATTCCACGTCGTGGTTGTGCAACAGGTTTTTTTAACCAGTTCACTGCTTGGAAGCGTTTACAGTTTTCCCTGGGCTTTTGCAATTACAAACAGTGCTACAGCAGATACTACTGAAGTACATCACTTGCATCTGTGCAGGGATGATAAATTCCCCAAAGTATAATCACTGGGGAAATTAGTAGAAACATATTGTCAAATTGCACTTTCTAGGGTCTCATCAATTTATACTCTTTTTTTAATTGCATTTTTATTGATTTCAGAGTCAGAGGGGAGAGAGAGAGAGAAAGAAATCAATGATGAGAGAGAATCATTGATCAGCTGCCTCTTGCAAGTCCAACACTGGGGATCAAGCCCACAACCTGAGCATGTGCCCTGATGGGGAATTGAACCTTGACCTCCCGGTTCATAGGTCAATGATCACCTACTAAGCCACATGGGCCAGGCTCAATTTATATTCTTAACCAAAATATATGGCCTGTGTCCAATATAAAATGTTATTGAACTTTTGGATCTGTCAATTGTGTAACTAAAAGATGGTATTTCTACATTTTAACTCGTATAAATCTGCACTTATTACATCAAAGATTTTAATAACAAGAGATCTTGCAATATGTATCTGTAGAATGGGATGCCAATACATCAAAATCTTGTAAGATTTTCTGAGAATCACTGCAAGTAAGATGCTTAGCATAATTTCTGACACAGGGTAAATATTCAATAATTATTTGCTTGTTGGATATTTGATGCCCCAAAGAAAGCAATTATGGTGATTTTGTCCTCCAGAATGAAGAAATGGGCATGGCTTTATAGGAAAATCAAGTAAAGAAAAACTGTATGCTTACTGAGAGAATATTTTTTTCTAGGTGTTTTATGTAAAACATACAATGGATATTATTTTGCATATTCTTTTCATGTAAACAAAATACAATATATAATTAAAATATTACCAGTGCCCTATCCCTGTGTCAACCCTTGTTTGGGCCTTAGCTCTCTATTTTGGGGTTCAAATGTCTCAGGGACAGTGTGAAGATCAGTGTTGCCATGGGACAGGGGTGGAGAACAGGACTTTTAGGGGAATAAAAACACTCTGTATGACACTACAATGGTGGGTACATGTCATTATACATTTGTCCAAACTCATAGAATACACAACACCAAGAATGAGCCCTAATGTACACTAGGGACTCCGGTTGATTATGATGTATTAGTGTAGGTTCATCAACTATAACAAATGTACCACTCTGCAGGGTGGGGGTGGAGATGATAATGGGGGAGGTTATACATGTGTGGGGACACGGACTATATGGGAAATCCCTGTATTTCCCTCTCTATTTTGCTGCTCTATAAAAAAATAAAGTCTTAACAAATTATCTAAGGGATTTAGCTGTTGTCAGGCTGTCCTTTCCCCTCCCTCACCCCACCCTTCCTTGGAACAAAGGAGCAGCCAAACCATCAGCACAGCTCGCACACTTGTGTCCAATCCAGGAGGTGTGGAGCCCTTCTCACGGCGTCCTGCCTGAGGGTGGAGGCGGGTGAGAGGAGCTCCAGGAGCTCCCAGCAGTGGCAGGACTGGAAGTCACCCTGGAAACTGGGCTTCAGACTTTGCTGTCCTCTGCTGACATCCTGAGCATCACATCACGGGGAGGGAGCAGCTGGGGGCTCCTTTGCATCTGTTTACATTTTTAAAAAGGATTGGCCCAAGCTTCCTCTTTCTCTGCTCACCTGAAATAATTTTCCATAGAAAATCCGGCCTGGTTCTGACATTCCCATCATAAAGGAACATTTTCCACTGACAGCAGCATGTGCCTAAGACAGTGATTTTCAATCTTTTGCATCTCATGGCACACAGACTACATAAAATTCTATGGTACACCTGTCAACTTCATAATTTCTGAGCAGCTACTGCAATAGAGGTCAAATAATTTTAAATAAAAACAAGAGCCCTAGCCGGTTTGGCTCAGTGGATAGATCATCAGCCTGAAGACCAAAGGGTCCCGGGTTTGATTCTGGTCAAGGGCATATACCTTGGTTGCAGGCTCCTCCCCGGCCCGGGCCCTGGTCCAAGCTTGTGCAGGAGGCAACCAATCAATGTGTTTTTCTCACATTGATGTTTCTCTCTGTCTTTCCCTCTCTCCTCCACTCTCCCTAAAAATCAATGGAAAAATATCCTCAGGTGAGGATTAACAAAAAAAGAAAAGGAAAATAAGAAAAAAGTATACTATGACAGTGAAAATTTGCAGTGATGATTTTTTTGTTGTTGTTGCTTTGTTTTTTTAATTAGTGAGCAAGCTATCAATGCTTAGGGCTGAATCAGAAATGCTACTTATCAACCTGAACCTCTCCAACTATATGCTCACATTGACACACACCCCACCACCACCACCTTATTTCCAACTAGAGGCCCGGTGCACAACATTCATGCACTCAGGGGGCGGAGGGAGTCCCTCAGCCCACCTGCACCCTTTTGCAGTCTGGCAGCCCTCAGGGGATGTCCAACTGATTGTGGGGAGCGGGCCTAACCTGTCAATTGGACATCCTTAGCACTGCTGCGGAGGCAGTAGAGGCTCCTGCCACCACCGCTGTGCTCACCAGCTGTGAGCCTGGCTTCTAGCTGAGGGGCGCTCCCCCTGTGGGAGCACACTGACCACCAGGGGGCAGCTCCTGCATTGAGCGTCTGCCCCCTGGTGATCAGTGCACATCATAGCAACTGGTAGTTCCACTGTTTGGTCAATTTGCATATAACCCTTTTATTATATAGGATAAGTCCTTGAGTAATGCTGATGATGACAGTATTCAATGACTTGGGATTTAAACATCTGAAACCTGTTGAAGAGACAGTGACAGAAGCCAGAGCTGGAGACTACCATTGGACGGCTGGCTGGTGAAACCACTGCAAAAATGTATCTGAATGTACACGTAGAAAAGAAAGTGGGTTTGCAGGAAAATGTAAGGCAAAGATATTTTAACTAATCTATGGGGGGAAAAACATAATTTTTGTAAAATAGATAATTCTCTAGAAAATTATTCAAGAGCAGTAACAGGAAGCATTTAACAAACTGGCAGCTGAGCAGAATGTGGAAGCCTCATGTTTTGAATTCATTTGAACTAAATAGAACCAAACTGTCCCAATTAAAGTGAGTGGCAGAAGTGATATGTGCAGTGCCAAGCTCTAGAGATTAATACCTCTGTGGTTTACAGGTTCTGATACTCACAGAAGAAGAGGTTATGTGGTTAAACTGTGTCCTACCAAAAAACAACAACAACTAATCAAATCATTGAATGTTCTCTTTAACAGCAATGCACACCTTACACTTATTTCATGTATAATATTGATCCTGACAATGGAATTCATGTTATTAAGTTTTGTGGGGGTTTTTAAATTTTTATTTTATTGTTGAAAGTATTACAGATAGTAGTACATATGTCTTCTTTTTTTCCCCCATTGACCTTCTCCCGGCCTCCTCTACCCCCTGGCACATGTCCTCACCCCCCTCCCACCCCCAGGGTCTTTTGTCCATTAGTTATGCTTATATGCATGCATACAAATCCTTCAGTTGATCTCTTACCTCCCCCCAACCCCCCACAACACTCCCCAGCCTTCCCACTGTAATTTGAAGTTTTATAAAATATTAATCCTCCTCTTCTCCCCGTGGAGGACAAATATACTCCCCTACCCCACTGACTCTGGGGCTTGGCCAGGTGTCTTGCTTTGGACAACAAAATGTTAGCGGTGGTGACAAGAGCAGCCCTGAACGTGCTTGGGTAACCTGGCTTCTCCCTTAGGCGTCTGTGTTCTCCCATGGGAAGAACATGCCCTGGCAACTGTCAATCAAGAAGAATGTGAGGACACAGAGCAAATCTGAACACAATTATGACCGGTCACCGAAGCCTGAAGCAGAACCATGAGCAGAAAACACACACACACACACACACACACACACACTGCTGCAAGTCACTGAACTTTGTGTTGTTTTGTTATGCAAGATTATAGCACCAGTGGCTGACCAACACAGAAATCATCTACATACATGAACTTGAAACTTGAAAGCAGAGGCATTTTCTAAGGAGACTGTAAAGTAGTGACCCTTAACCTACCTAAGGGTTGTGGACTTCCTTAAGAATCTGTAATGTCTTGATCAGATTCTTCTCTAAACTTTCTTGCATCCGCCCTTCTCTACCAGGTCTCCAGGTGAGTCTGTCTGATTGGCAGAATCTAAAACACGTCTGAAACCCTAGCTGCATAGCCTTTGAAACCCAGGAGGATGTTGTGATGAGATTTGAGGGAGACATCCTACTCTTTCTGATGTGCCACCATGTGGAGGAGGAGTTTAGGGAGGAAATGAGAAGATAAAGCCAGAGAGCATTAAGAGAACCCAGTGTCATAAAAATTATGAAAGTATGAAGAAGCAAATGGTTAACCACATGAGTAAATGATGCAAAGGAACACCATGTAAAAATGTAGAGAATCTACTAAATTGGACAATAATGATGTCCTGGAGACCAGAACAGGGGCTTTCATAGGGATGGTGACCAGGTGAGAAGGTAGAGACAATGAGTCCTAAATCAGCCCTCTTATAGAAGCTTGGTTGGCCAGGGGAGGGCAAGGATGTGGTTACCATCCATGTGTTCTTGTGTAATAGTGAATTATCCCTCACAAAGGGACTGAAAAACTCAGTCTACCGAGGACCCCCTAGAAACTGCCTCCATCTCTTTGTCATTTTTTTCCATTGTCTTCTTCTTAGTCCCTGGACCAGGGGTCTTCTTCTTGGGTCTCCTAGTCTTCTGGTAAGTCAATAGAAGCGACTCTCAGATTTCCTTTGCATTTGCTGCTTGTCAGATTGTCACAGCTCTCAGCATCTGCAGACTTGCCATTGACCCCCTGGCAGGAAGGCTTAAAGCAAGTATGTACTTTAAGGAACCTGTTCTCTAAAAAAGGGCCAGTAGAGGGCTCCTTAGGGCCTCTCTCCGCAGCTGGTCTGTGAGCGGACAGTTGATGAGCGGTTTGGGACCTGTAGGAGGCCAGGGAGGGACTGAACAGAGTTCTGTCACACTGGTTAGGCTGCGAAGGTGGAGAGCCGCACCGCAGAGGCCATGCTCGCCCACCACCCACTTTATTTCTGCTGCGTGAGTTACTCTCCGGCAAAGGGGCTTCTTAGAAGCTCCATTTCTCACGAAAGTAAACATACATTTAAAATTTCGCTAATGTTGCCCTGACTGTTTTGGCTCAGTGGATAGAGCATTGGCCTGCGGACTGAGGGGTCCCGGGTTCGATTCCAGTCAAGGGCATGTACCTTGGTTGCGGGCACATCCCTAGTGGGGGATGTGCAGGAGGCAGCTGATCAATGTTTCTCTCTCATCGATGTTTCTAACTCTCTATCCCTCTCCCTTCCTCTCTGTAAAAAAATCAATAAAATATATATTAAAAAAACAAAAAACCTTTAAGCCGAAACCGGTTTGGCTCAGTGGATAGAGCGTCGGCCTGCGGACTGAAAGGTCCCAGGTTCGATTCTGATCAAGGGCATGTACCTGGGTTGCGGGCATATCCCCAGTAGGGGGTGTGCAGGAGGCAGCTGATCAATGTTTCTCTCTCATCGATGTTTCTAACTCTCTATCTCTCTCCCTTCCTCTCTGTAAAAAAATCAATAAAATATATTTAAAAAAAAATTTTCGCTAATGTTGATGTAAGAAGCATCCAAACGTGTGGAGAATTTTTATGAGTTTACTTGGGCCAAACTGATGACAACTGCCGGGAAGCAAAATCTCGATGAACTGAGAAAATGCTCCTGAGAAGTTGTTGTTTTTTTAATTGTTTTAGTTAAATGTACTGGGGTGATATTAGTTAATAAGGTTGTATAGGTTTCAAGTGTGCATTCCTCTGACACCGTACAGTGCACGGTGTGCCACCACCCAGAGTCACATCTTCCATCGCCATATATTGACCCCCTTTACCCTGAGCTTGTCAGGTGTAGCGTGTGGCTCCTTTTTAATTCATGTGAATAGAGTCTGACTAATTTATACTCCCATCAACAGCATCTGAAAATTCACTGTGCAGCCACACCTTCAGTAACATTGAATGTAATCCATCTTGTCAATTTTTCCAAAATGACGAATTAAAAATACATACTGAGCCCTGGCCGGTGTGGCTCAGACAGTTGGAGCGTTGTCCTATGCACTGAAGGGTGATGGCTCAATTCCCAGTCAGGAACATACCCAGGTTTGGGGTTTGATCCCTGGTTGGGGCATGTGATCGATGTTTCTTTCTCACATTAGTCTCTCTCTCTCTCTCTCTCTCTCTCTCTCTCTCTCTCTCTCTCTCTCTCTCTCTCCTCATTATTTTAATCATTGGGGGTATTTTAATTTTTTTACCAAATAATATATTTATATGGGTAAAATTCAAGAAATACAAAAGGATAGAATTAAAAGTCTCCCCTATGTCCCTTGGCCACCCAGTTCTCTTTCCCAGAGGCAACTGGTTTTGTTCCTTTTATATCCTTAGAGAGACTGTTATTGATTATAAATTGAGCATAACAACCAAAATAAGTAACAAATTAGGCTCCCTCTGAGTCAAGAAACACAATCTTTGATTTTTTTTTTTAATTATTACTTTTTAAAAATTAAAAGAACACATGACAAAAACTCATCTGCACAGACAGGTGAGAAATAAAAAGCGCAAGCCTCCCTTACGCACCAGCCCCTTTCTTCACCTTCTCCCCCAAACAACCACAACTACCGATTTCTTCTAGTCCTGCTCAAAACACGTTCATGTCTACATCCCATAAATATCACCAAATAGATGCACGGACACACCAAACACTCATTTCTGATTCTTTCTTTCTTTTTTTCTTTCTTTCTTTCTTTCTTTCTTTCTTTCTTTCTTTCTTTCTTTTCCACTTAATTATATATCTTGGACATATTTGCATAACAACACAGAGACCATCTTCCTACTTTTGATTTTTATTTATGAACCATAAAGGGTTTTCCGTCTTCTACTAGAAGGACTTTAGGTTGTTACTGGTTTGTTGTTATCACACACAATGCTCTTTTTTTCTACCACCTCCCCATTTCCCCAAGAATGTTTTTCTAATGAGCATCTGTACATGTGCATTATAATTTTGCTCCTTGAATGTTTGTAAGCCTACATTTTTAGTCAAGTGAATATTCCTTCGCCCCCCCCCCCTTAATAACAGGGGGTAGGCATTTTCAAGAGAAATTGTCTATTACAATCCTTTTTAAAAACATTTACACCTTCATCTTTAGGTATGTTCAACAAATTCTAGGAAGACACGTTCTTATAATTATTTTTCCTATAAGCTCTAATAACATTGACTTAATAACATTTCTCTCCATCTTGGGTGTTTCATCTTATTCTAGTTTAACTTGGTTATTTTGTGTTGAATCTGAATAAACATTTCTCCGTGGCCTGTTCCCCAGAGAATGCCTTGGGAGTGTGGAAATTACCTGCACATCATTCCAGAGGGACTAAGCATCGTCTGATCATATTTGATAATGGACAAAATGATTGCGATTGTATTAGAACTGGATGAAAGAGGCTGCATTTAAGAAGCTAAGATTGAAGATAAAAGGGAGTGCTTTTAGGAAGTTTTCTGTTTAATCTAGATCAAATTAGTTTAAGCACAAATGGAATGAGAAAGATAAAGACACAGCTTACTGTAACTCCCTCAAATAAATTTTGTTTTTGGCATGTGAACAAAGTTCAGAGGAAATCCAAAGACAGGTAAATAGTAGAAATGAAGGATACATATTGTAATTCATAGAGCAGAGGCTAAAAGTCCTGCAAAGGGGAATAACAAAAACTCATAAGGAAAATTAAAATAAAATTCTAAAAGAATTAAAATGTAAAAGAAGGCAGAAAAGAAGAAAGAGAAGAACCAAATAAAAAGAGGAAACAAAACAGAAAATATATAGTAAAATGGTAGGTTAAACTCAAGCACGTTAGTAATCGCCTTGAATGTCAGTGTGCTAAACACTTCCTATCACGTCAAAGTACAGATTGTCAGAATGAATATTTAAGGAGGGCCACCTACATGCTGTCTGTAATGTGATGCTATTTAAATATAGATAAAAATTAGCAAATAGTTTCCAAAAGTCCCCAAAGTTCCCATCTAATTCTTCCCCAAAGTACTTCCCCCCTCACTGGATTAATGTTCTATTCTTTAGTATTAACTTCTGCACTCATATTTATTAATTCCCATAGCCATAGGCCAAGAGAATCAAACAAACACTAAGTCAACATTCCCCCTAAAGCCCATGGGGAGAAAGACAGTAAAAGATCCAAACAAGTTCTCACCATTGCCTGGCTTTGGATGATTTCTGGGACCAGATGAGAACACAGTTACAATATCTAGGAGACGGAGAAATGTGTAAAATCAATCAATCCATCCATCAGTCAATCTTCAAGTAATACTCTCTTCAAGCAAGAAACTCCTTTAGAACTCTTAAGGATGATGTCATACCTCATTTAATTTACTTTACAGATATTGGGAGGGGAGCAATTCATAATTAAGTAATTCTAGGAAATCCCCTGAAATTATTAAATGTGAAAGTTCCACACAATTCCTGGCTCCCCTCCACCTTTTTTAGAGGGGAAGGGGGAGCATTTGGAAGTGATAGACGTCTCTTAGCTAATCAAGCTTTGTGATATATCTTAGATTTAAAAGTTTTCAGAGGGCCTACTTTGTTTTTCACAATGCAAAATAACATTTTTATTTCATTAAGTTCTCTTAAAAATATTGCCAGTATCACCAGCAATCATAATCAGAGCAGCATGTTTTAAGACCTAAAAGTGACTCTTTAAAATACTGATTGTGCTAATACACCAAAAAAAAAAAAAATTATATGAGAACTCTTATCCCTGAGGGCAATTGTAAGTCATCATCCATTACTTACTTGAAGCCACTTTCTTCAGAAAACTTCCAATTCCTTCACATGTGTTCTTGTGCAATATTGGCTACCAAATGCTGGCAAACATATATAGATATTTAAAGAAGTTGAACAAATAGAATCACAATAGCTGATTTCATATATCCATACTTACACCTATATCTATATCCATACCTGTATCTATATAATGTTATAATGACAATTTTATAACTCTTTTCCTCCTGAGAAGTTGGACAGGGTAGGGATATATCCCACTGAGGCCTCCCCTATAGTAGTTACACACAAAACTTTCCCATGGAAGATGGAAGATGATGGGGAACGGATCAAGGATCATTCCCAGGGTTTTAAATTTGGTGTCTAAATGAAAGGTTGGGCCATTCACATAACATAAGAGAATCAAACGGGGAAAAGTGGCGGGTTCCACCTTGGACCTATGGAGTGTGATGCACAAGTAAGTTGGTCTGGAGTAAAGAGATATTTGCACTGGAAAGGACGAATCTGGGGTTACCAAAACACAAGTGATCACTGAAATCAGGACCATGGCTGTGGTCATTCAGGAGACTGTGGGTCAGAGGAGAACGTCGAGGGTGGAGGCCTCGGACACACCAACATCCAAGGGACAAGCAGAGAACAAGAAGCCCACGGAGGTGACAGAGGAGAGAGTCGGGGAAATGGGGGAGAGCGGAGAGAGCTGTGCCACTGACATCAAAGCAAGAGAGGACATCAGGGACGAGTGTCAACTGAAGCAGAATAAATATGCGTTTTCCCAACACAACCTTGTCCGTGCTAAGCAAGGAAGGGTGTGTCACCCCTTGCCTTAATAAGCTGTTGGTATTTCCCATCTTTTTCCTATCAGCTATTTTCAGGCTAATTTTAAAAAGTAACCTTTGGAATATGTATCACATACATACTTTGCTAGGGGTGCTGTTACAAATTACCACAGATTTAGTGGCTTAAACATTACAGAAATTTGCCCAGCCAGTGTGGCTTGGTGGTTGAGAGTCAACCTATGGAACCAGGAGGTCACGGTTCAATTCCCTGGAAGAGCACATGCCTGGGTTGCAGGCTCGACCCCCAGTGTGGGGCGTGCAGGAGGCAGCTGATCAATGATTCTCTCTCATCATTGATGCTTCTATCTTTCTCTCCCTCTCCCTTTCTCTCTAAAGTCAATAAAAAAATATATGGTAAAAAAAAAAAAAAAAAGGCAATTAGAAGGGTGCGTACAGTAATTGGATTTTCTGTGGGCACCTGTTGGAGGAGGGCACTGAAAGGACGTGAGCCCACCTGGCCCCGGAACTGGACCGAGGCGGTCAGAGGCTCCTCATCTCTCCCTCTGGCCTTGGAGTGTGTGTCCCCCTGTTTCTTTACTAGAAGCCTTCAGAGGGTGCTGTCCCTAGAGATTGTGTTCCCGAGACCATCTGGGTGGTGTACTTTACTGAACCGCAGGAAGGCCTCTGCAGAAACTCATTAGATCCTGGCGGAAGGGGTGGAGATGTGCCGCCGCTGGGCCCCCAGAGCGCTCTCCTGCGGAAGCTCCCTGCTATTGAACTGCCCCTCTCCGATGGGTGTGTGCGGCCAGCTTCTAACTTCTCCAGGGACCTCCGGAGGTTTGCCACCAACAACACGGAATTGTTTTGCACCTGAGCTTCCTTCTGTTGTAATCCGAGCCCAAAGTAACTTACCACTCCCTTGGCAGAAATTGTTCACTCTCAATACTATTTTATTTGGCATCTCATCTGCTCAGGGAGGTACCCCTCCCCTCTTAACTATTCTATCAAGAAGAAAGTCACTTTTTTTTTTCTCTTCTCAGTGAAATAGAGACTCAGAAAGCCTTTCCAACCTGCTGGGGCCTGGCTCGCCCCTTTCCACAGCCATGCAGATAGCTAAAGGAATAGGCTCCGTAAAACCCTGGAGGTAATGGGAGGTGTGGCAAAGGCGCACATGTATTTAGACAAAAGCACCTTTTCTTCATCATCATCAAATATTTACTATGTGCTGCAGTAGTCTTCATGACACCATTAAGTGTATTCAGACAGAAAAGAAGTCTTTCCGTGCGATGACATTGGGGAGGAGCAAAAAGTATGGGCAAACACAAAAGTGACATCTGGAAAAGCTCTGACATGAATCTGAGCCATTTGTCAATTCGAGAAGTCATTGTGAGGTATGATGCCCGCAATCCTTCTCCATCACTTGGTCCCCCTCCAGCCCCACAGCCCCTGCCCTTAGCGATACTTTCCAGGGTCCCCAGACCCGGAGCAGAACAGGCTTAGCTGCCCAGGCGCTGTGCCCGGAGGAGCCAGCCTCGGAGACCGCGCCCATGGAGACCTGCGCCCAGGCTGTCCTCCGGGGCCCAGGCTGTGCTCCCGGGTCCGGGCTGTGCTCCTGCGCCCAGGCTGTGCTCCCGGGTCCAGGCTGTGCTCCCGGGTCCAGGCTGTGCTCCTGCGCCCAGGCTGTGCTCCCGGGTCCAGGCTGTGCTCCCGGGTCCAGGCTGTGCTCCCGGGTCCAGGCTGTGCTCCCGCGCCCAGGCTGTCCTCCCGCGCCCAGGCTGTCCTCCCGCGCCCAGGCTGTTCTCCCGGGTCCAGGCTGTCCTCCCGCGCCCAGGCTGTGCTCCCGGGTCCAGGCTGTGCTCCCGGGTCCAGGCTGTCCTCCCGCGCCCAGGCTGTGCTCCCGGGTCCAGGCTGTCCTCCCGGGTCCAGGCTGTCCTCCTGTGCCCAGGCTGTGCTCCTGTGCCCAGGCTGTGCTCCCAGGTCCAGGCTGTGCTCCTGCGCCCAGGCTGTGCTCCCGGGTCCAGGCTGTGCTCCCGGGTCCAGGCTGTGCTCCTGCGCCCAGGCTGTCCTCCCGGGCCCAGGCTGTCCTCCCGGGTCCAGGCTGTCCTCCTGTGCTCAGGCTGTGCTCCTGCGCCCAGGCTGTCCTCCCGGGTCCAGGCTGCCTCGAAGCACCAGGATTAGGGACTCCACACCAGCTCCCAAGTCGATGGGGCTCTCGACAGAGCACCGTACCTATAAGAGAGGGCAAACGAGGGCAAAAGTCCTGAATGTGAACTGTGTGTCTCCAAGATCCCCAGCACTTTTTGGAGGAAAAGTAAGCCACGGGGCAGCGCCCAGGCTTTGTGACCCGCAGCTTCTGGACTGTCCCAGACGTTGTTGGAGAGACGAGGACCAGGTGCCTAGGAACCGCTCACACACAGGACTTCTCTGAACACCAAACGGGGCCACGGCGTCTGCCCTGGTGGGGACCACAGGTGGCCGCGCCCCCCCCCCCCCCGCCCCCGCGCGGGTCTGCCGCCTTCCCCAGCGCCCCGCCGAGGGCACAAGTGGTTGTGGTCCCCAATTTTCCTCCCCAGGTCTCTCCCACTTCGCCCCCCCCCCCGCCCCCACCCGGTCGCACCTCGTCCCCCGCAGGGTCCCATCCTCCTCCCACGGGACCCAGGGAGGCGAATTCCTGCGAGTCCCAGGGGTGCCAAGAGCGCCGGCAAGACGGGAAATTGCAAAAGTCCGCGGCCCTCGGCCCTCCCCCGCGGGTTTCCCGTAACTCCCGCCCCTCGGCGCCCGTCCCGCGGCTGATTCATAGCCCGGGCGCCCGGCCGCCTCCCCACCCGCGGCGGGCCCGCCACCCGCGCCCGCCACCCGCCACCCGCCGGCCGCCACCCGCGCCCGCCACCCGCGCCCGCCACCCGCCACCCGCGCCCGCCACCCGCGCCCGCCACCCGCGCCCGCCACCCGCGCCCGCCACCCGCCACCCGCCGGCCGCCACCCGCGCCGTCGAGGACGCGTCGCGCTCGCGGACCCTCCTCCCGCCCGGCCGCGGGGTGAGTACCGCCCGCCGCCCGCGCCCTCCGCGCCCCGCTGCCCTCGGCGGCCCCTCCGACCCGCGGACCCGGCGCGGCGCGGGGAGAACCGCCACCCCTCGCCGCCCCTTCGATGCCCCCGCGGGCGCCGAGCCCGGGCCCGATCCGCGGGGCAGCTGGGCCTCGGGGGCCGAACCGCTGGCCTGCCCTCCTGGCGCGGGCACCGAGGGGCTCCTTTCCCGAGCGCTCGCTGCGGCCCCCGGCTCCTGCCCGCGTTTGCGGCCCCCGTCCCGCGGCCGCTCCTCCCGGGGCCGGGACGCTGGAGGCGGTACACTCCCCTCCACCCCGCCTCGCTCCCCACACACCGCCCGGGGCGTCCGTGTGCTCCCCCGACGCCCGCCCGCCCTCAGCTCCCGGGACAGTCGGTCCCTCCGAGTGGCGACGGCCCCGGCCTCCGTTTACACCTGGCGGCGGGCGCGCACCGCAGGCGGCGCCAGCGCAGGGGGCGGGACGGGCGGCGGGAGCCCGGCCTGTGTGCGCGCCCTCACCCCCTTTAATGGGCCATCCTGGGGGCGCGGGGCTCAGGAAACTTGTCCCGGCCGTAGAGCGGGCTGTGGCGGCGCTGAAATCGCTGAACCGGCTCCTGACTCAGAGATTCATTTCCTGAGAGTCCTTCGTCCACCCTCCCACCACCCGCCCGTCCATCCCGCTCCGTGCGCTGTGGCGGGAGGCGAGGTGCCCCGGAGAAATGCCTGCGTTTGGTAGCTGAGTCTGAAGACGCTTAGTGAACAAGAGGAATAGGGGTGCGGGCGGGTGTACACAGAGGCGGGAAAGCGTTGGATAAGGTGCAGTTCATTGGATTCAGGAAAGGAGCTTTAGGTCTTATTCCCAGGCCTAAACCCGACATTGGGACTTGGGTCAGGTTATGCATCGCCTTAGCCTCAGTGTCTTTGCCTGCCACATAACCATGGCCCATGCTTCCCAGGGACCAGGTACTATTGTAAGTGTTTGACATGTGCTCGCCCAGTTAACCTTCGCCACGGAGGTAGGGACTGGTTTTGTCATCCTGTGGCCACAGCAGGCAGGTGGCAGAGGACAGTTTGACTTGGGAGTTTGCTTATCACAATCATGCCGTGCCTCAGACTGGGGGCCCTTTTAGGACAGGCCCCGGGGCTGGTGTTTCATTGTTTTTCGGCTCTGTCTCTCTCTCTCGGGTAGTTTTAAAATGCGCCCAGAGACCCTTGAGGCTGCAGGACTTCAAATGGCCATAGCAGCCAGAGGTTCCCAAATTTAGCTGTGCCTCAGAGTCATCCCTGGGACTCTCAGAGCACCGGATGCAACCTCAGAATCCTCAGGGCATGCCCAGTGCGCTGCCTTCCCGGGTAGCATCCAGTCCTGTTTGGCTGCCTGTCGTGGCAGGGAGCTCACCACCTCACATTGCTGGACAGAGCTAATTCTCAGCTGTCACTCGCCTCCTTGTGACTTACATCTCAGCCCCAGTTCTGCCTCCTGTTGTCCCAGCAAATGTGTCTAAGACCATCGCTTCCACACCAGCCTCCTTTCGTCAGGCTGGATGACCAGGAGCAGCCGCGGGGACACACAGAGATATTCCAGTCTCCGGTGCTCTGACAACCCTCTTGCCTTGAAAAGGGAACCGAAGCGGGAGAACCATGTACTGTGGTTTTGAGACAGGACGGGATGGAAATGCGTCTGACAAGAGGAAGCAGTGTGCCCTCCTGTGGGAACTGGGCTGGGCAGCGTTGGCTCAGGTAGAAGGAAACCTTACTGTCATCTGGCTCCCGGTCAGGAACGATGAGCCCTGGCCCTCCCTTCCCTGGGGGAGGAAGTCCTCCTGTTTGGAAAAATATATATGAAATGGGGAAGGAATCTTGTGAGCAACAGCCCTCCTTGAAGCAGGCTTCCTCGCAGCTACATAAAGCGAGAGTATCTTCTCCCACAGCTGTGTCCTGGGTTCTTCTCCCAGCGTTCCCTCCTTTCTTCTTTTAGTTCTACTGGTTTTCAGCATTTATTTTCTCCAGGTTGTCTGCTCTTTTATTTTTACGTTTTTAAAATAATACAGCCCTGGCCGGTGTGGCTCAGTTGGTTAGGTATCCCATGCACTGAAAGGTTGCCAATTTGATCCTCACTCAGGGCACATGCCTGGGTTGTGGGCTCAGATAAGGAAGGGGGCATGCAGGAGGTGGCAGATTGATGTTTCAATCTCACATAGATCTCTCTCTCTCTCTCTCTCTCTCTCTTTCTCTCTCTCTCTCTCTGTGTGTGTGTAAAAAAAAATCTTTTAATAAAAAGTACAAATAACTGAATAGATTCTCAAACAACAGAGAAGTAAATGGAATGAATTGTACGAATACCATCATCATTCCTACTCGCACACAGAAGAGGGAAGGCTAAGTTTGGAAAATGCCATTCCAAGATTTTCTCTATATATTTGCCCTGTGTGTGTGTGTGTGTGTGTGTGTGTGTGTGTGTGTTTTTCCATATGTGTAAATGAGATCTTACTATACATTGTGCAACTTACTTTTTCACTCTCAAGCCTTAGAGATCTTCCCATGGCTGTGAGCATCTCTTTTGGTAATGGCTACATGGCACTCCAAAGTAGAAGTACACTTTCTCCACCCTTTCCCTTACTAATGGTCCTTTAAAGTCCTTCCGCATTAGCAACAGTGCTTCAGGGGACACTGCATTCATCTTGGGGCTCAGCCTGAGTATTTCTGTAACTAGAATCCTGAGGGAGCTATTCTTGCATCAAAGGGTTTGTTCCCTTCTTCATTTGATAGCTACAATCCTTCAAATTGCACCACTGCCCCCCGTGCGGGTACTAATTCAAACTCAGTGCATGATAATTTGCTTTCCTCATCCTTCCTAATATCAGCTGTTATTGTTTTCAATTTAAATTTTCAAATCTGGTGAATGAGTGAAACGGAATAAGGCATCCAGCTTGTCGTGCAGCCATCTCCCACCATCCTTTTCCAGAATTCTCCTCATCTTGCAAATCTGAAATCTCTGTACCCATTAAACAGTAACTCCCCAATCCACCCCCACCTCCTCACCCACTAGCAACCACCATTCTAGATTCTGTCTCCATGAATTTGACTACTTCTAGGTACCTCCTCTAAGTAGAGTCATACAGCAGTTGTCTTTTTGTGCCTTGTTTGTTTCGCTTAGCAAAATGTCATCAAGGGTCATCCAAGTATCAGCACGTTCTTCCTTTTAAGACTGATTAATATTCCATTGTGTATCTATGCCACATTTTGCTTATCTATTCAGAATACTTTTATTTTAACTATTAGAGGCCCAGCGCACGAAATCGTGCGTGGGTAGGGTCCCTAGGCCTAGCCTGTGATCAGGGCCATCTTCCGCCCGCTTGCCAATCCCCAGTCCCACCCTATCGCTGACACCCACCCCGGTGCCCCATAATTCCCTGTTGGTCATCCAGTGATTGGAGCCTGCGGGGCAGAGGCAGGAGGGGGAGGAGAAGACGGGGGAGGGACTGAGAGGTAGTCAATGCACCTCATAGTGACTGGTTGATCAGCCGTTCTGGTCATTATGCTGTTATGTTCACTGGCCTTTTATCATATAGGATGTTTTGCTGCACAGAAGTTTTAAATGTCTGTGTAATCAACTCTACAATCTCATGATTTCTGTGCTTTGTCCAGTTTAGGAAGGTCTTCACCTAAAAATTATTTTTAAAATTATTTTGTCTTCTAATACAGTATTTTGGGTTTTTACATTTAACTCTTTAAAATATTATATTTTTGTAGAAGGTGAAAAATAAGGATTAATAATTTTTTCTAGAGTTCTAGGCAGTTAACCTAATAACATTTATTAATTCATCCATCTTTTCCCCCACTCGCTTGAAATTCTGTTTTTATAGTGAAATAAATTCCTATTTATACAAGGGTCTGTTTCATAACTTTATTCTATTTCACTGATCTTTTTTGCCTCTTTCTATGCCAGTATTTCCCTCTGTTAAATGCTATAGCTTTTACAGGGTGTCCCCCCAAAATGTATATACACTTTAACAGCTGACAACTCAATTTTGAAAATGAAATGCATTTTTAATAAACACTACCTTTATAGTTATTCAAGGTGTGTATACATTTTTTGGGGGGACACCCTATATTTGTACCTATTTTAAAAAATTTAGAAATGATTCTTGTACATTTTCTCTTTTTATTAAACTTTATAGATAGCTTGTCAAGTTTAATAAAATCCTGTTGGAATTTTTCTTAGTATTTTCTTGGGTTTGTAATTGTTGGTAATTTTGATATGCCTTCATGTACATTCTGGAATGAGCTCTAAGCCTGGAGGAAGCAGTTCGATGTGGGGGGTTCCCCTTTGGGGAGTGACTCACCTGGTTTCAAGTTTGTGTTATTATGCCAACCTATGTCAGAGATACTTTAACCTTCCTTAGCCTCAATTTCCTCATGTGTGTGTGGAGATAATGATGGAATCCCTTTCTTAGGGCTGCTGTGAGAACAAATGCAGGTAACTCACTCAGCAAAGTGCCTGGCAGAAACTTGCTTCCCAGGTGCTAGCTGGGATTGTTCCCATAGCAGGAAACAGTAAACATTTTTCACTATAGATCGACAGTCTCCCAGGAGACAGAAGTATGCCCCAAATATTGAATCTATCATGTTTCTCAAACTTCAGTAAATCGCTTGGGGAGCTTGTTGAAGTACAGATTTTTGTTCAGTAGGCCTAAGATCTGACCTAATATTTGCATTTTTAACAGGCTCATGGGTGATGTCAGTGCTCCTGTTCTTCTGTCCACCCTTAGAGTATATAGTCTTTCCCTGATAGTTAAGATTATTCTGGTAGCAATAGTATTTCCTATGAGGATAAGTGTGATGTACAGGAATTGCAAATTGCTTTCTTTTAATGTTGTTATGTGCTACAGAACTACATTATAGTTGTTGCCTTTCTTCCTCTCTTCCTTCCTTTCTCCTCCTCCTCACCATCCTCCAAGGAAAGAGGGTTAGTGAGAGCACTAAATATAACACCAAGTTTTACTCTTAGATCTGAAATCCTTGATTGAATGTTGCGGTTGGAGGAGCCCTTATGTTGGGCCAAAAAGGCTTGTCTTGAGTGGAAGCAGCTGGGGGACGAGGGCTTGGTGTGAGTGTGCAGATGGTGCAGCTGTGCAGCCCGGAGGCAGAGTCAGCAGGGCTCCTGCAGTGGGTTCTCCCGAAGGTGCTCCCCGGCACAGCGGCGCAGTCACCACGCTTCTCTTCCAGAGATGGTTTCCTGTGCACACCCTTCTGGACCTTGCTTTTCCATTCGGTATGCTTTGGACATTTTTCCATGTCAGTTCATGTATGAATTCATTCTTTGTAATAGTTTCATAGTATTCCTTTGTTGCCGGGAGCCGGTCCATCCTTGCTGTTTCAAAGGACCTGGCATATATGGCATACTGTTCTTAATATGTTTGCTCACCTTCTTGGCACTATGTGTTTTAACCAAGGTCTCTGAGAAAGGTTGTTTCCCCAGGTAGGGATTTTCCCCTGAAGTTAGGGAGGGAATAAAACCCCTCAACTAAGTGCCAGGCGGGTAATTAATCACTTTAACTACGAACAATCATGCTTAAGCTACATAATCTTTACTCCCTGGAATGGAGATAAGAAACGCCCTAACCTTTGTAATAGAGATTGATAGGATTGAATCAACTGGTATAAATACAGATGTAACAAGACAGCAAGACTCAGAACTTAGAAGACAGAGCTTAGAACACAGAACTAAGAAGACAGAACCTACACAGAACCTACAGACAGAAGAACTTCGCTGGAGAGAACATGGCAAAAGATCCTGGACTGAACCTGACTACAGAAATTGGCAAGAGAACCTGACTAGAACCTGGTGACTGAACCTGGCTGGAGAACCTGGACAGAACCTGGCTAGAGATCCTGGCTAGAGATCCTGCCTAGGCTGCTGATCAACTGAACGCTGCCTCCGTGTCATTTCTTCTTCGCTGACTCCGTCCACACCTTTGGGGACCCCTGGACCTGCTGGGGCTGGACCCCGGCACTTTGTAAAAATGAATAATTATACATTATATTATACTAGAGGCCTGGTGCACGAAATTTGTGCACAGGAGGGGGGGGTGTCCCTCAGCCCAGCCTGCACCCTCTCTAATCCAGAACCCCTCGGAGGACATCCCTCTCGCAATCCGGGACAGCTGGCTCCTAACCGCTCGCCTGCCTGCTGGCCTGATCCCCTTAACTGCTCTCCCCTGCTGACCTGATCCCCCTAACTGCCCTCCCCCGCCAGCCTGATTCCCCCTACCTGCCCTTTCCTGCCAGCCTGATCCCCCTATCTTCCCTCCCCTGCCAGCCTAATCCCCCTAACTGCTCTCCCCTGCCGACCTGATCCCTTTAACTGCCCTATCCCACTGGCCTGATCTCCCTAACTGCTCTCCCCTGCTGGCCTGATCACCCCTAACTGCCTCTGCCTTGGCCCCGCCACCATGGTTTTGTCTGGAAGGATGTCTGGTCTAATTAGCATATTACACTTTTATTAGTATAGAGGCCTGCACAGGTAGGGGCTGGCTGGTCTGCCCTGAAGGGAATCCTGGATCAAGGTGGAGATCTCTTCAGGGGGCAGGACCGGCCAAGGCAAGAGGCCTGGGGTGGTTTTCAGGCTGGCCACACCCTGATTGGAGTGGGGGGCCCCTGCTGGGGGATGGGGCCGGCCTGGGGTGAGGGGCCGCCGGGGCTTTGCAGGCTGGCCATGCCCCCATTGGGGTGAGGGTCCCCACTTGGGACGGTGCTGGCCTGGGTGAGGGGCTGAGGGCCATTTGCAGGCTGGCCACGCCCCATTGGGGTGGGGGTCCCCACTGGGGGGCGTGGCTAGCCTGGGTGAGGAGCTGAGGGCCATTTGGGGGTGGTTTGCAGGCTGGCCAAGGCCCTGGCTTTATCCGGAAGGATGTCCAAAAGGTCTCCAGAAGATCTCCCAGCCTAATTAGCATATTACTCTTTTATTAGTATAGACTAGAGTTCCAGTGCATGAAATTCATGCATGGAGGGATGTCCCTCAACCCAGTCTGCATCCTCTCCAATCTGGGACCCCTCAGGGGATGTCTGACTGCCGGTTAAGGCCTGACCTGGCAGTCAGACATCCCTCTCACAATCTGGGACTACTGGCTCTTAACCACTTGTCTGCCTGCCTGCCTGCCTGATTGCCCCCTAACCGCTTATGCCTGGCAGCCTGATTGCCCCCTAACTGCTCCCCTGCCAGCCTTATTGATGCCTAACTGCTCCCCTGCTGGCCTGATCACCCCCAATAGCCCTCCCCTGCCGGCCTGATCACCCACAACTGCCCTCTCCTGCCGCAACCCGCCTCCTCTGCCGGGACCATCTCCTCTGTTCCGCGCAGAGCTGTAGGATCCCCAGGCCTCACTGTGCAGAGTGGCCACTGGGCCTTCCCTCCACTGTGTGTGTGGCCATCTTGTGGTGGCCATCTTGTGATGACGTCACATGAGGGCGTTGCGCAAGGGCATGATGCCACCTAGGCTTTTATTATATAGGATTATGTTATACTATATTTCCTCATTGCTTTTGATAGATATTTAGATGTTGTTTGTTTTTTCTCAACATAAATGCTACAATGAACACTATTTAAAAAAATATAGTTTTGTATAGATACATGAACACCACACACACACATACACACACACACACACTATAGGACACAATTTCAGAAATAATATTTCTGAATCAAAGGTAGTGCATACTGAAATTTTATTAGATAGTGCCAAATTGACAGTGATAAAATTGTACTTTTTGATCATTAGTAACAATGCCTACTTCTTCAAACGCTAACCAACGCTAGATTTCAAGAACTTTTTTGAACTTCCCAATAGGACACTACACAGAGACATACACAATTGCTGTTTCAATTTTAATTTATTTAATTATTAGTGATAGTGTCCAGTTTTTCTTTCTTCTCCTTTGGTTCTTAATATTTCCTTATTTTTTATGAATTACACACGCATGCTCTTTGCCAGGTTTTCTACAGGGTTGCTTGTTTTTTTTCTTTTGATTTCTAACAACTCCTTACATAGTAGGGATGGGGACCCTTCACCCTAAATATTGGAACTCCTGTTCTGCTGGGTGTCGGTCCAGTTGGAGCCCTAGCATTTTTAAAGTGCGTAATCAGTGTGGCCATCTTTATTTGTGTCTCTCTCCTGGGTTTCATACTGTGGTCGGATAGTCATTCCTGTGGTTCTTTCACCAGGTGCACGTCCGCACCTGCGCTGGGTGAACAGCGTAGCTCTTTCTTTCACACAGTCTTGGCGCATGACATCATCGGGCACCCGGCCAGCGTGGAGTGTAGCAACACACCCGGGCGCTTGGGAAGCAAACGACGGGTCATGCTTCTCCCGGGCATTTTCTGCACTGGGGATGCTTCCCAGGAACAACTGTTTCTGTAAGGACAGAGTGAGAAGTGCTGGTGCGAAGAGCAGGCCATGCCCTCTCCAAAGCCGGCTGTATCACGCAGGTCGTGTTTACACTGACGGACAGTCCGCGGCATCGGCACGGCGCAGAGAGACAAGGTTTGGATGAGAAGCTCTGCAAAACGGGTGGGCAGCTTTTCTTCTCTCTCCAATCCGTGTCCCCGCGGAGAAGGACTGTCAGCGAGAGACTATGAAGCAGACGGTAGTTGGCCTCAGAAAACGTGGAAGGGCCTGAAAAATCATCTATTTTTGTTAAAATGGGAAGTAAGGAGAGAATGTGAGACAACTGTCCATGTTTTTATTCTTTTATCAACTATTTCTGGGCAGCGAATGTGTGGTGGGACTGTGACGGACAGGGGGTAATAAACTCCAGCTGCTCATAGTCTAGCTGGGAACGACAATCTGAAAACTAGAGAGAAACAAAGCATGGGTTTGGGGAAGGACCAAGGAGTGTGGGTGAGGCAGGCAAGCGTTTGTCCTTTCTGAATTCTGCTACTTCGTGCTTCCCCGACTTCTTCTTATTGGAAACCGAAGTGCACACTCCTCACTGGGAGCTGTGGGAAGAGAAAGCCTGGGTGGCCTTTTCCATGTCAAAGGCAGAGCTTCAGCGGGAAAACCAGCCCCCACTGGGTGTACCTGACGAAGGAGGCTGTACCTGACGCAGGAGGGTGTACCTGACCCAGGAGGGTGTACCTGACCCAGGAGGGTGTACCTGACGCAGGAGGGTGTACCTGACACATGAGGGTGTACCTGACACAGGAGGCTGTACCTGACACAGGAGGGTGTACCTGACCCAGGAGGCTGTACCTGACGCAGGAGGGTGTACCTGACCCAGGAGGGTGTACCTGACACAGGAAGGTGTACCTGACGCAGGAGGCTGTACCTGACACAGGAGGGTGTACCTGACCCAGGAGGCTGTACCTGACGCAGGAGGGTATACCTGACGCAGGAGGCTGTACCTGACGCAGGAGGCTGTACCTGACGCAGGAGGCTGTACCTGACGCAGGAGGCTGTACCTGACACAGGAGGGTGTACCTGACGCAGGAGACTGTACCTGACGCAGGAGGGTGTACCTGACGCAGGAGGCTGTACCTGACGCAGGAGGCTGTACCTGACCCAGGAGGCTGTACCTGACGCAGGAGGGTGTACCTGACCCAGGAGGGTGTACCTGACCCAGGAGGGTGTACCTGACGCAGGAGGGTGTACCTGACACAGGAGGGTGTACCTGACCCAGGAGGGTGTACCTGACACATGAGGGTGTACCTGACCCAGGAGGGTGTACCTGACCCAGGAGGGTGTACCTGACCCAGGAGGGTGTACCTGACCCAGGAGGCTGTACCTGACGCAGGAGGGTGTACCTGACCCAGGAGGGTGTACCTGACCCAGGAGGGTGTACCTGACACAGGAAGGTGTACCTAACGCAGGAGGCTGTACCTGACACAGGAGGGTGTACCTGACCCAGGAGGGTGTACCTGACGCAGGAGGGTATACCTGACGCAGGAGGCTGTACCTGACGCAGGAGGCTGTACCTGACGCAGGAGGCTGTACCTGACGCAGGAGGGTGTACCTGACGCAGGAGGCTGTACCTGACGCAGGAGGCTGTACCTGACGCAGGAGGGTGTACCTGACGCAGGAGGCTGTACCTGACGCAGGAGGCTGTACCTGACCCAGGAGGCTGTACCTGACGCAGGAGGGTGTACCTGACCCAGGAGGGTGTACCTGACCCAGGAGGGTGTACCTGACTCAGGAGGGTGTACCTGACACAGGAGGGTGTACCTGACCCAGGAGGGTGCACCTGACCCAGGAGGGTGCACCTGACCCAGGAGGGTGCACCTGACCCAGGAGGGTGTACCTGCTGCTGAAGGAGCTGGCCAGCTTATCCCAACACACAGCCCGTGCCCTTGAGGCGATGCAGGAAAGCCAGGACTAATTCTGGATTTTGGTTTTGATCTGCATGAGGGGGTGTAGAATAGGGTGGGAGATGTCCCTGGACTCCGTGCTGGGTCCTCTCTTTTCTGTCTGCACTCCCTCTCTTGGCTCTATGTATGCCCTGAGGGCACCTGCATTTATACCCGGGCCAGGACCCCTCCCAGGAACTCCTAGCGTGTATCAGCTCACTCCTTGATGTCTATCTCCATCTCCATGTCGCAGTGGAGCCCCTGACACAGCCCACTGAGTCTCTTCTGCTTCTCCATTCCTGACATTCCATTCTCCCAGGGGCTCGGCGAATGCTGGCTCACGTTGTCACCACCACGCCCTGCCAGCTCTGTCTTGCCATCCCTTTGGGATTCCCACCACTGCCATCACCCTGGTCTCAGCCAGCGTGTTTTCCCGGACTGCTGCTGTGCCCCTCCCTGCCCTCCCTGCCTCTGCCCTCAGCCCGCAGTCCCTTCTCTCTCCCAGCCTCCCTGCCCCTGTGAGGTGGGGCATGAGGTGCCGCGTGGTGCCCTCTTTCCCAGAGTAGAAGCCTCAGTGTCAGAAATGTCTCTCTGGTTTCTCTCCTCTCTGCGGGCCCCAGCTTCCCCCCTGCCCCTCCCCTCCTTGCTCACTCCCAGGCCTGGCTCCTCCGCCCTCCACACTGCCAAGCCCTCGCCTGCCCCAGGATCTTTGCACATGTCGCTCCCTCACTTCTAGGCTTTTCCCTGTTAGTCAGGGGCCCATCAGCAAACAGCTGGGCCCTCTGAACTGAGAACTCGGGAGGATTTATGCACGAGGCGTGGAGGGGGCCGCGTGGGTTGTGCAGTCAGTCACCTGGGACTTGTAAGCAGCCCGCTCTGAGCCCGGGAGGGCTGTGTCTGTCCCACTGTGTGAGCCCCTGTGCTGCTGGGAAAACCATTCACAGGGCATTTCCCAAAGGGGGTTCCGCGAGCATCGCTGGAGTGTTCCAGCTGCTGAGGCTCATTCTGCACGTTTCGGTGAACTTTGTCGGTTTTACCAGGAGGTTTTCTGACAAAAGCCGGAGTGTGTGGTCCTTCTGTAAGAGATGCGGAGGCAGCGGCCATGCGGTGACACCAGGGAAGGAACAGCCACGTGGCTGGTGTGTGGGCAGTGGCTGCAGGTCACGGTTGCCACCTGCCCAGCATGCGTAAAACTGTGCACATCACACGGATAGAAATAAAAACAGCAAAGCTGAGTGGTGCTGAGCTGCCCCCAGGCCCAACCTGCTGCTTGTGAGCCGGCGGGAGAGGCAGGCCTTCAGGCAACACAGTCCCGGTGGTTCCGGGGTTTTGCTGCCACACCCAGACCACGGAAATGCGTCCTTCCTCAGTACTTACATACTTCACTTGTGCTTTATGACAGCTTTTATTCTTTAATTTCTGCTTACCCTTAATGGGGAGGCAGCTTCTAACTTTGGGTTTTCCATTTCTCTACCCCTGTGACTTAATTTTGCAACATGTAAAATATCAGCTCTGCTAGACGCTGCCTTTTTGTAAACATGTTAAACAGGCCTTTCATGTGGAGGACATGGGGCTGTGTGCCTGTCACCTCCTGAATCCTCCGCCTGGAAATTCAAGGATGAGACTTCCTTGCGGGGGTGGTGGGGGCGCCTGCGCCCTGGGTGATGCCACACACTTCTCCTTGGCATTTTCCTGGGCTTCCCTTTGGTTCTCAGCAGAAACTGTTTCTCTGACATGAGTCCTCGCCTCCCTGACCTTCTATCCAGTTGCAATAGGAACCTATTTGAAGTTGTAAGTGCAGACTTTAGAGAGGTGTGGATGACCTGTTGGCCAAGTGCAAGTAGCAGAGAGCCATGCTTCAAAGAATGTGAGCAAAGGTTGTCGTCTGCAGACTTCCGCTTCCGTTGCAATTGGGCTCAGCTCACCTGTAGGCAGGTTTGGCTGCAGTAGAGTCATTTAATGTTGGGTTTACCTTCTTCCTGTCTCCACTGTCAATCCCATTTAACTGTAAATACTATTAAAAAATAACTTGAGCCCGGCCGGTGCCGCTCAGTGGTTGAGCGTTGTCGACCTATGAACCTGGGGGTCATGGTTCGATTCCTGGTCAGGGCACATGTCTGAGTTGTGGGCTCCGTTCCCAGTAGGGGGCATGCAGGAGGCAGCTGATCAGTGATTCTCTCTCATCATTGATGTTTCTATCCCTCCCTCTCCCTTCCTCTCTGAAATCAATAAAATATATTTAAAAAAATAACTAGAGTGTGGGTAGTGAGAATTGATGGTCTGGTTCATTGACTCTCCAGGGTTGGCCGAAAGCCAGGTGGCCAGACAGAGGCAAATTTTGACCTTGCACTGTTCCAGTGCTTCTCTCTGCGATGAGTCAGATTTGAAGTAGAAAAGCGACAGCCGGTGCTTCCCCTAACACACTGCTGATTGAATTAAGAGCGCATTGGCCCCTTGGGGTCATCCAGGCCCGTTCTCGTGCCCCCGACTGTCCTGTGGTCAGACCCTGGTGAATCAGGACTCTGGCCGGTGGTTGAAACCCTCTCCGAAGGCAAGGAGAACGGGAACTTGTTTTGAACAGTCAAGCGCAGTCTCCGTTGGTGGAATGTGTTCACTCCTCCCAGGTGTGACTTTACTGAGGGAGACGGGGAGGAGGGACGATGAGTTCCTGAAAAGTAATTCACACTCAGCCCTGTTGAGGCTGGACTTTGTTCTCTTTCTAATCAGTCGGTCTTTTATATTTAACTTCTGTTTCCTTGCTTTGCCCTTCTTTTTGTAAAAAAAATAGATTTTTATTGATTTCAGAGAGGAAGGGAGAGGGAGTTAGAAACATCAATGATGAGAGAGAATCATTGATCGGCTGCCTCCTGCACTCCCCCTACTGGGGATAGAGCCCACAACCTGGGCATGCGCCCTTGACTGGAATCAAACCCGGGACCCTGCAGTCCGCAGGCCGACGCTCTACCCACTGAGCCAAACTGCTAGGGCTTCTTTGCCCTTCTTTACCAACCCTTGGCTTGCTTTGAAGAAGTTGGTGGATAAGTTAGCTCCTGCCACGGAGCCTAAGGGACAGACAGCGTTGCTCTCGGTCTGGGATCAGCTGGTGGTGGCTGGGTGTGGCGGGCCTCTGGCTGAGCTGGGCTGGACTGGCCCAGCTGGGGTGACTCAGCTCTGCTTCCTGGTTGCTCATTCTCCTCGTGGCTCCAGTGGGGTAGCCCCGAAATGTTCTTTTCGTGCCAAAGGTGGAAATGGAAAAGAGCAAGCAGAAATACACAGGTCTCTTTAGGCCTAGGCTCCAAAAGCACGCCATCACTCCAGCCTCATTCTGGCCAAAGCAAGTCACGTGAGTGGGGACATGTGCCCTTCTTATTGAGTGGGAATCCAGAGTCACGTGACAATGGGCGTGGATAGAGGGAGGGAAGAAGAATGGCAACTTTAATGCCAGCCTCTACCACAGTTGGCTCACAGAAACTCGCCCGAGCCAAAATTACATAAACTTTCCTTTCCTTGTGGTTTATTTTTTTCAGGAAACCAGAACCTATGGCGCCCATGGCAGTGTTTCAGGCAACATTCCTCTTGGCATTGCTGCCTTTGAGTGCTTACCAGAGCGAAGGTAAGTGGAAAACACAGTCGAGAGAACAATCACATAGAGGAAAAAGGAGGTAATTGGCTGCCTTGGAGAAAAGTTGCACAATTCTTTTTTCTTTGGAAATTACATGGAATTGGTGCGTAACAACAGGTACCTTAGTCACGAGCTTCCTGATCTTGATGACTTAATCTTAATAAGTCACCGTTGACCCTGACCTCCTGGCCATGGGGGCGTTTGCGAGTAGACCTAACCCTGCAGAACTTCATGGCTGATGCGTTGAAATGGCCATCACCAGGGAGATCTTTCTGCACCTTGCTGCGGAGAGGCGGGGAAACTGCCCAGGGCTGGCCACTAAGTCAGAACACGCTGTGGGTCCCTCTGCCACATTCACTGAGAAGCTGTGAGCTGCAAGACAGCCCTGCTCGTGCTGAAATGCTCTGTGTGGATTTAAGAAAAGCATTTATCGCTTAGCTGCTTCCCCAGGGAGGGTACTTTGAAATACATTAACTTTATAAACCAAGTCAGTAAGAATTCAATTCTTCTAAAATGTTTGTGGGCACTTCAGTTTGAAGGTGGATTCTTAGAGCTGAGAGTGTTTCCGTTGGTTTATAAAGTGTGTGCTGCTTTCTCCTGTGTTTTACAAAGCTCTAACTGTTCTGTTCGTGTGTTTACTTTCCTCTGCACTCCCTCCTAAGACAGAGGAAGGCACATGCTCTCTGTAACTACCCAGACAGCTCCTGTCCATGGATTCATGAAGAAGACATTTGCGAGAAACATCCATAGAACTTTGCAATTTTCCCTTAAAACTCCATGAAAAGATATTTGGAAATTTTTAGAAAAGGAGATTTTGTTCTCATAAGAGTTCAGTTTTCTGTCTGAGATTCTTTAGGTCTGGCTTGACTTCTTTCAGCTTCAGGGCACATGGGAAAATGCCACTTTCATGGCTTGTTAAAAATCATCGTTTGACTGTTGGTGTCTTCCCTAATCTGGAGCTGAACGGTAGGAAATAGGATTTTTTATCTGTAGTATGTCCACCCCTCCCCCACCTCAGGAATATCTCAGGGTGACCCACCTGGCCACAGGGTCCCACCTCAGAGAACCCCAGGCGTAGCCAAGCCTTCGGCACCACACTTCCCTGGGGAATTCTCATTATCTGCCCCGAGGGCTACTGGCTGTGTGCCTTCTCCTCACAAGACCTCTGCTCTCTGTCCCCCTCAGCTCCTGTTGTTTAGACCAGACATGCGCCTGCCTGTTTCTCTCCCACCAGCCTTGTTTCTGCCTCCAGCTTTCTCAGCCAGGCATGCCTGAGTTGCTAAGTAATCCTGTGTTCGTCCTCGCCTACACTACTTGGATTCCTTCCTCCATTTCTGCTGCATCCAACCAAGTACCTACTAAAGCTCCCCACTCACGCTAGTGTCCTCCCATGGGACCACCCACCAGCTCAGGTGTGGCCAGGCCTCCCTGCGTTAGCCCCGGGCTCACGTCTGCATCACCAGAGACCAGGATGGTAGCCTCTGGCTGGGTTTTCTTCCAGTCTCTTGTGTGTATGTACGCACAGACAGAGATAAAGATGTAAATGTGCAGACTTCTTTACAGAAGTGAAATTATGCTGTCTATACTGGGGATATTTATACTTAAGTGTGTGTGTGTGTGTGTGTGTGTGTGTGTATGCATATACATATATATGTATGTATTTAAGTGTGTGTGTATATATGTATATATTAGAGTACATATACTTATGTTAAATATATACTTATTAAAGTACATAGAGTATAGAGTATATATTGTATATAGCATAAGTATGTATACTGGGGAAATATACTCTATACAGCAGTGGGCAAAAGTAGGCTTACAGTTCTTTGTATGGAAAAGTATATAATACAAGAATAAATAATAGAAAAATAAACTCTGTTTTATGTACTCATAGATGTAGGCTACTTTTGCCCACCCCTGTATACTTATGAGTATATGTACTTTAATATAGCATATCCTTATTAAGATGATTAATACAACATACAATGAGAGTTGTTACCTTTGAGGTTAAATGTTCTTCTAGAAATAACATTATATTAAATGGCTGCATCGAGTCCCATCTTGTGAATGGACCATGGTTTATTTCCTTAAGTGGTGTCGGGGCCAGACAGAGAAACTGGATGGGAAGGTGGGAGGAGGGGCTGTGACTGAACCAAGTCAGTCTGATTCCCAAGCCTGCCTCTCTGGCAATACTCCAGGGCAGCGCTAGGGAAAGAGCGCTGGGCCGAGGGCCAAGGGCCTTGGGTTCTGGTCAGGTTGTGCGGTTTTGGGAAAGTCACTTCCTTTTTTGCTTTAACCTCAATTTCCTCATCTGAGAAACAATGGGATTGGACTTAATCTCTAAATCCCTTTAGCTCTCCGACTTGACCTTGGCCTTCCCCACCATTTCCCAAGGAAGTCCTAGATGGCCTTTGACCAAATTATTTTGACTGACTGATGTCTCTCCAGTATTTGAGTCACTCAACACTTGCTGATGCCTGTGCCAGTCTAGGACTTCCCCTTCCGTCTAACACAGCATCCAGTAGTTTGCTAGAGTTTCCAGAAATAAAGCTGATACCAGTAGTTAACTGGCACATTCAGCAGGCAGTCACTGATGCCTGTGCTGGGACAGGTGTGGTACTGGTCTTTGTTTCACTGAGCTGAGTAAGCCTTGGTCTCACCCGTTTAGCTCGCAGTCTATGGGGAGACAAACACACAACAGACTTGTACAGCACTCTGCGATCAGTGCTCAAACAAGGGCCTCGGGAAGCAGCCACGGGGAGCAGAGAACGCCAGGCAGGACACATGGAGGTGTTAGTGAGGAATGGCTTGTCAGGCACTTGAGACCTCGCAGAGATCCTGGATCTCTGTCATTTGAGATCAACGTGCGTTATGGGTAAGACACTGTGCCAAGTGCTCGGGACAAGAGTCCATCCAAAGACGCATAAGCATCAACCTCTGTCCTTCAAGGAATTTGAATCTAGAGTGAGACCAACAACAACAAACAGGCAAAATGAAATAAGAGCTCGGAAAGATGGGGGATTTTGCATGCACCCCGCTTTCTCTGGTGCCATTGGCTCCACAAGGGTTAAAAACATCCTAAAGTCAGACACCTTGAAAATCTCTCATTTCAAGAGTCAGTTGTGTCTCTCCAATAGGTTCATTCCTCGAGCAAGGAACCTTGTCACGATTATTTTATTTCACACCAAATGCCTCATATGTTGCGGATGCTGCTCTCATCCAGAAAGTTCAGTGAATTCTTGCCAGAGGTGTTTTAAGTTCTGTGCATTGAGATGGGCTGTTTCCCACGTTGTAGCTATATAATGAACAACAAAATACTGACTTTCAAAACAAGCTTTCATTTTTGACTTCCAGAAATATGAAATTGATAGCAACAAGTCCTGTTGTTCCGCCTTGCTGTGAATTTCCAAGCTAGTTATAGTATCCAAAGAAGTGTCCTTTATTGTTCCATTGTTAGATAAATCTGTGCAATTTGTTTAATTATTTATTGTTTGTATTATTTGTTTCACTGTTTATCAATGTATTAACTTGCTGTGTATCGTTGAGCAAATGGTTTCATTCATCTCAGTCTTAATTTCTTCATCTCCCGGTGATTTCTAAACTCCCAGCTTTTCAAGGCGTCTGACTTCAGGATGCTCACGTGAGCTGTGCCTTTCAAAGCGAAACACTGAGGATACTGAACCATACTGACCCGTGGCTATCCAGTCCCACTCCCACCGTCATTTCGTGTCTCGCTTTGGTCTTTCAGTCTCGTCCGAACCTTTATCGCTGAATGTGTCCATCAGTTCCGCACAGCAGCGTTTGCATCTACAATGGAGTGTCCGCAACCTGACTCATCCGGAATTAAAGATGGCTTTTCAGATCGAGATCAGTAGAATTAAAAAATCCAATGTCATCTGGGTGGTAAGTTTTGTTTTGTTTTGACTCTATATTTTAAAAATCCTTTTCTGGTGCCACCAATTTTCTTTGATAACATACAGAAGATCCCAGTATGGAAACACGTTAGCAACGCAAAACAGTGTTCCTAAACAGTCGCATTTCTGTGTTTTTAGTGAAGAGGATCGGGGACAAAGTAATGTGACAGTTTGGTTGGGCAGGTTGGATGGGAGGCATGAACGGCTCATTTCTTTGGTCCTGCGGGGCGCCTCAGAAGGCTGTTGGGTCGGTCCCAGTGAGTACCGACTCCCCGTCTATGAAGATCAACCAGCTTAGCCCTCTTCCTTCTTTCTTCCCGCTCCACCAGAGACTTTGTCAACAAGATGTAATTTTGGCAACATTTTCTTGCCAGCGTGGCTTCCAGTCAGTCTTTGCTTGCACTGTGCTGACATGACAGCAAGGAAGAATGAGTCTGGCACCTTCATGTTCTGGCCGGAAAGCTCTTCATCATGGTGGCCTTGGTCACATCGCCGGTGGCTTTTCCTGTAACAAATTAAGTGAGGAAAACCCTGATGCCACACTTTCGCTTTTGAATTACTTGGTTGGATTTTTCGCTCGTCTTGATTCCTATCATGGCCGTGTCCGTTTTGCCTGATGCTTCCTCGTCTAGTGCAGCGGGCACTTGTCTGGTTTCTTTCAGTGGTCATGGGTGGTCTGGGGCACCTTAATACTCTGCGGCGCACCCGTTCACGCATTGTCCTGGGATGGAGGAGGACGGCGGCATGTTTCCTCGTTGGAGGGGCGCGGAGGAGCTGCCTGCAGAGAAGGCAGACACGGGTCGTGTTGTTACTGGGACCTCCCTTACTCAGTGCAGGACCACTCCTCTCGGGCCAGGGAGGCCGGGGTCCAGGAGTCCCGATGGCTAGCTCCTTCAGGAAAGCAGGAAGGCCACTCATTTTAAAGCCTCCAGTGACTTTCCTCATCCACTGTTGCATCTGAGGTCTGAGTGAAATACAGTTCTGACTCTGTCGACGTAGGATGGACAGCAGGTGTATAACTCTACCCCCAGTGAGAGCTGTTTAGTGTTCTGATTATAACACTAGCCATGTCTACGGAGAGCTCTTCACCTCCCAACATCAGCACATCTTCCCACCCTCCCACCTCATACTAACCAGGTCATGAAAACAGCCCAAACACAATTCATCACGTTAAAAAAAAAAAAAATCACAGGATTGATGCATTCAAGGAAAGTTTTCTCTCCTCTTTCCAAGGCTGTAAACACCACAAACACGGTGTGGTTAGACGGAGCCCACGCGTGGTGTCGGGGAGAAGCCACGCCGCTGCCTGCTGATGAGCGGCTGGGGAGGGGGGGGAGGGTGGCGGGCGGGGAGGTACTCAGCACGTGGCCTTAAACCAGCGGTTCTCAACCTGTGGGTCGCGACCCCTTTGGCGGTCGAACGACCCTTTCACAGGGGTCGCCTAAGACCATCCTGCCTATCAGATATTTACATGACGATTCATAACGGTAGCAACATTACAGTTAGGAAGTAGCAACAAAAATAATTTTATGGTTGGGTCACAACATGCGGAGCTGTATTTAAAGGGCCAGAAGGTTGAGAACCACTGCCTTAGACCGTGGGCCCAGGTCCGGGCGCTGTTCAAGGCGGGGGTCCAACAAGCTCACAGACAAGGGTGTCCTGCCCAAGGGAGGGTCGCTGACCAGTGCTGTGAGGCTGATGTGGGACTTCCAGCAACTGGGAAGAAGGGCTGCTTGAGCCAAAAAATGTCTTTATCCCGAGGTCAGTGAAAAGATGGGAGTGGCAGGATCTGACTGGAAGTGTTTAAAAAGCCTCCTCTGCGTGTGCTGTGGAGAGCAGGTGGGGGGACAGGAGGAGGCCACGTGTGACCAGCAGCAGGCTGTGGGGTCGGTCCAGAGGAGAGGCGCCTGGGGGTGGGGGCAGTGGAGGCAGAGCGGCCAAATATGAGAGAGATGCAGGAGGGGAGACCCAGTTTGTGGCTTGTTGATATTATAGAAAGGTCACCATGATGGGTACAGTTCCTTTTCTTTGTACATTGAACAATATTGAAGCAAAATGCACTTGAACTTAAATAGTGATTAATGGTCAGGTCCACTAAACTGGTACTTAACAACATATGTTTTATAATCTAGAAATGAAGGGATGCCACACACTGAATAAAATATAAACGACGTACACGTCGGAGTTTTGCATCGATCAGGGGCGCGGTCAGGTGCGCCCAGGTGACTGAGGTGTGCAAAGGTAGCATCCAGGAAGCGAGGGACTCCTGGGGAAAGAAGACCTCGGCATTTGCCAATTCCAGGCTGTGCGACGTGTGTGCGCATTGCCCACCCCCTCACTGCGGGGGTTGCCATTGGCCCTTAGCGCCCTGGATGCCGACTCAGTTTCCCCAGGGAGCGCCAGTGGTTTGTTGCCTCCGTCTCCCAGCTGTGGGGCCAGAATGCAGGTTTCTGGAGAGCCCACTGCATGGGTGCCTGGAGCTGTGAAGTGTGAAGATTGCCCCACAGTCCCTCTCTCTTGGGGCCATGAGTCAGGAGCACAGCCACAGGTGGAATGCCAGCAGCTGCACACGGTGCACTGGGCGGCTTCAGGAGAGCAGGCAGGGAGGGAGCCAGAGGAAAGAGCATGGAAGGCTTCCTGAAGGAGAGGGGGGCTGCTTCCAGGGCAGAGGGAGCATGGGGGCACTAAGCCCACACGGAGGTGGGAAAACAGAGAGTTATTGCAGAATGGGGGTGGGCCGCGGTGTCCAGAGAAGATTCCTGCAGGGAGAGGGGGGTCAGAGTAGATTGTAGGCAGCCTGGAATGACGGGTGAGATGTAGAGGAGCTATGGAAGCCTAGAGAATCCTATCTAATAAAGAGGGAATATGCTAATTGAACCTCACATGATCACAAAGATGGCAGCGCCCACAGTCAATAAGGAGGGAATATGCTAATTGACTGCCCTGCCCTCAAAGATGGCGGAGTCCACAGCCAATAAGGAGGGAATATGCTAGTTGACTGCCACGCCCTCAAAGATGGAGGGTGCTGCTCTGTGTACCTGCCTTCAGAGACCCCCAGTACCCTCAGCCCCCCAGCCGCCTAGGACCGCCCGAGGCTCAGGTAACCAGGGCCAGCCCGAGGTGCAGGCAAGCCTCAGATCGTGGCTGCCCAGCTGCCCAGGGCCACCGGAGGCTTAGGTAACCAGGGCCGGCCGAGGCTTGCGCTGCCGGCAGTGGCAGCAACAGAAGTGTGATGGGGTGTTGCCTACCCCTGATCGCCAGGTTGCCTCCTGCCCCTGAGGGCTCCTGGACTGTGAGAGAGGGCAGGCCAGGTTGAGGGACCCCTCTCCAGTGCATGAATTTTCATGCGCCGGGCCTCTAGTTAGAGAATCAAGTCCCAGTGTCTTAGGAAGCTGAAGACTAAAGCTGTACAGGATGACCAAACTGCAGTTCTGCATGAATGAGCTTCCCAGGGAACAGTCTGAGCCGGTCCTGGGTGGTTAACATCTCTGGGAACTAAGATTCTGACAGATGGAGCTTGAGAGAGGGGATATGGTCCCTGTGGCCACCATCTCTGTGAAGAGAAGAGACACAAAAACTAAGGGAGACATGCGGAGCCATCTGTTGACCTCTGGGAGACCTTTGAACTCCCGGCACCATGAGAATGGCTTTCTCCACCGAGACTTGTCTGACCTGATCAGGCCCTGGCTAAAACTGAACATAACATCATACCCATAGATCTTGCTTACTTTTAAAAGCAGGACTCAAGTAATTCTCTACCAGCTGGCAAGACTTTTCTTAGCAGGTCCTGTGTGACCAGCACTGTGAGCACCTTCATCTCTGGTCTCTTCCCTTGAGAATGAGTTGCTTCCATTTCCTTTCACTTGCTCCACTCAGACCCCCTGGAATTGGAGGCCCAGAGTGGTGGGAGCCGAGTCTTTGAGAAGCAAGAGGCTCTGGCCGGTTCCTCGCTGAGTCGTCGGAGCACGGGGAGCCGGCTGGGAAGGATGGCCCGTCCTGGCTCATGCTATGGAGTTGCAGGGGGTGTGTGCTCTGGGATAAGTCCAGGAAAGCCCTTTTCCAGGACAGCATGGCTGTGTTCCCAACGGTTTCTCTTGACTTCCAGGAGAACTATAGCACCACTGTGCAGCAGAACCAGACCCTGCACTGGACATGGGAATCCGAGCTGCCTCTGGAATGTGCGACGCACTTTGTAAGGATACGGGGGAAGGAGGATGACGCCTGGGCCCCCCAGCAGAGGGTCTGGAGCAGCTGGAGCTCATGGGTGAAAGTGGATGGTAAGAAGCAAGGTGATGCCCTAGCTGGTTTGGCTCAGTGGATAGAGCGTCGGCCTGCGGACTGAAAGGTCCCAGGTTCGATTCCCGCCAAGGGCACATGCCTGGGTTGTGGGCTCGATCTCCAATAGGGGGCGTGCAGGAGGCAGCCGATCAATGATTCTCTCTCATCATTGATGTTTCTCTCTCTCTCTCCTTTCCTCTCTGAAATAAATAAAAAATAAATGTTTAAGAAAAAAGAAAGAAGCAAGGTGATGAAAGAGTGAAAGGGTTTAATGTAATAATATTTGGGGATCAATAGTCCTCTTTGTGGTACTCGCAGGACACCAGTCGTTTCCTTTGGCTCCCATTGGAACAAGCTTATTTCCCATTGGAATGAACAAGCTTGGGTGGGAAACTAGGCCCCAGGAGAGAGACGTCTGAGATTTGGCCTCTGAATCTATTCATTGAAATAATTATGCAAATCCAGACCATTTTTATTTCATTTCCAAATGTGTAGGGAAGGCTAAGGGAGCCAAGCAGGACACGAGCTGTACATGTTTGTATTAGAATGACACACACAGTGTGTGTGCGGCTCTGCCACTGTGTCCTTAGAGCAGTCACAGGCAACATGGAAATGAATGACAGTGATTGTTTTCCAATAAAACTTTATTTACAAAAACAGATGGTGGGCTGGCGTTGACCCCTCAGTTAGTTTGCCAGTATCCCTAATGTGGAGAGAAGGGAGGGACATATGGAAAAATGAAAGCAATTCTTTGAGTAATGAGACTATAGATAAATACACTTTAAGTATCACTTAATTTTGTTAATTTAATTGTTATAATTAAAATTTACAGTGGGTATGCCACCATTTCTTATGGTTCAGCTATGCAATATCATTTGGTTCTCTCAACTATATATCCTGCCAAGTTATCTGGAATTCCAACCAACGGAACCATTTCTTCATTAAGTGCTTATTCCAGTTTATGATCTCAAATGGATAACACATTAACCCATGAGTAGCCTAGGGATTAGTTTAATACTAAATAATAGAATTAAATCTACATTCTTGTCACTGTTTTAAGCACTATACAGACTGACTCCTCACATCTGCACATCTGCCTGCTTCACAGATGAGGAGACTGAGTCACAAATAGGTTATAAAAACCCCAGGCAAGGTCATCAATCCATAAAGGGGTGTGGCCATAATTCCAACCCAGACCACCAAGGTCCAGAAACCATTGCATCCTACTGCTGGAGGGATACGCTCATAGACGAAACAACGGTTAACCACACAGTAATGAGAATGAACTTCATAAACAACATATCTATTTTGATAAAAAATACACTCTACTTCTCCAAACTATCATCTCCAAACTAACTCAAGAATAAAGGGGAAACCTGATTATTCCTAACCCCCAATGCACTGGTTCCCAACCATGGTCACACGTTAGAATCACCTGAGGACCTTAAAGAACACCCCCCCCCGCCAGGCACTCTGCATGGCTGGCATGAACGATGGCAACTGGGGTGCCTCGCAGGCCAGCAGCGGGACTGTGGTGGGCTTGGGAGTGGGGACTGAAGGAATGTGAGCAGTGGTAAGCGCAGGCAGCTCTCCAGGGAGGCCAGCTGTGAGGGGCAGGTGGACATGGGGCCGAGGCATGCCTGGGAGCACGATGCTGCTGCTTAAAATGGGAGAGACAGGGGGATCTTACATGCAGGTGGGCCCTACCTAGGGAGAGGCTGATGCACAAGGAGATGGCTGAGTGGCTGACATTTGTGAGGAGGCAGGAGGGACAGTACAGGTTAGAGATTGTGCAGGATGCGGCTGTGGAGCTGGCCAGACCTAGCGTGTGTGACTGTGGCTTTGCCACTCGAGTGAACTTGGGCTCAGTCCTGCCTGACCTATGGTTGTGAAGGGGGAAGATGACCTGAGAGAATGGACATATCACTCAAGACAGGGCTTCCCACGGGGCTGGGGTCCACGGATCAGGCCATGGTCACCCCCCACTAGCAATGACCCAGCCGTCCTCAGAGGCCACATGAAGGGGTCTGGACAACAGCTGTGTGTTGGCGTGACACTGGGAGCTGGCACACAGGACTGTGTTTTGTGCACCCATGTTCATGGGTTTGCTGCGGAGAGCGAGGCCCCTATTTTCTCCAGGTGGTAGAAGCAGCTAAAGTTGCCTGTTGAGAGTGAGACGGGAGGGGCTGTTTGGATTCTGAGTCTCTTTCTCACTGAGATGTCTTCTCCTCTCTTGCAGCTCAGAGTTTGCTTGGACAAGGCCCGCCGCATATTTTCCCTATAGATAAGCTGGTGGAGGAGGGATCCAATGTCACCATCTGTTACGTTTCTAGGCACAAAGAGAGTAACGTATCCTGTCTCTTGCATGGCCAACGGATCCCCAGAGAGCAGCTGGACACACACGTGTCTGTGTTCACCTTGACGAATGTTTCCTTCATTAGTACCTGGGGGTCGAACCTCTACTGTGAGAACGACCCAGACATCGTAACCGGTGCCGAACCGGGCACGGTTCTCTTTGTCTCCAGTAAGCATGCGCCTTCTCCCTGCCCTCTTCCCGCTTCCTAAGGAACCGAGGGGCCCCTTCACCAGAACACAGTTCACATTTCCACTCACGGTCGTTTCCTCTGACCTCCCAAGTCTTCCAGGAGGAACTCAGGGAAGGAAACCCTGGAGCAATCCCAGCAGGGTTTCCTGTCGATGCCTGGTCCCTGCTGGCAATTTGATGCCTAGAAACCAGGAGTATTAAGGGGAGAAAGCTCAGGTCATGACCTGGAAATGTCCCGCGTTGCCTTCACCCAGAGGGGCAGCCAGGGTTGGGGTCCGGGCACCTGGGCTGACTCTCTCCCGGGCTGGGCCTGCCAGGTGGACACATTTCTTAGCCTCTCTGAGCTGGTGTCTGCCCCTGGGGAAGGGGGACGATGACAGCTGTTGTGAGGATTAGTGAAGTGGACGGGGCTGGCCCAGCGCTGCTAGCTGCACACAGTAGGGACTCAGCACACGAGGCCATCACTTCCATCACCCCCGTGGGTGGCCGCAGTGGGGAGGGAGCACTGGGGTTTTCTGTAGGTCTGTGTGCACCCATCCTGTCCCAGGGCTCCTCGGTTCTGTCTTGAGACGGCCCTTCCCTGCACATCAGGGCAAGATCTGCGACTGTGCCCTCGCTGCTTCCCTGAGGAAGGGCCTCCCCGGGCTCCCGGGCACTTGGTTTGTGCTCCTTGGCCTGGCCTCTTCGGTCGGCACCATTCTGGCGCTCCCAGCTCCCCACTGCTGAGGGTAGCAGGTTCCCCAAATCTGACCGACTTCCTGGCAGCCCACGCGTAACCCCCAGGCTCTCTGTCAGCCACAGCTTCGGAAATGCAGCCCCAGGCAACTCTGACTTGGTTCTTTCATTCTTTCACTGGCTCGCTCTGTTGCTGAGCAACACTCAGAGCGCCTACCAGCAGGCACTGGGCATACAAGGTCCAGCAAACACACCCGGGGCTGAGCAAGCAGCACGCCGGCCACCATGATGCGCAAAAAAGCACTGGGCAGGGGGGTGGGGTGGGGGCGGGGGGGAGACGTGCCAACATGCGTGCACATGGGACACATCCATGCAAGGGGCCCTTTCGCTGTCAGACCCCAAGCAGAGATGTGCATTGTATTGGCCTTTGATTTCACGAGGCCTTTCGTCTGTCTTTCCTTCCGGTGGACAGAAGTACTTGAGGAGCCCAAGGGCTTTTCTTGTGAGACTCGGGACTTTGGGACTTTGAACTGCACTTGGGATCCTGGGAGCGACACTGACGTGTGGATATACCACTCCCAACGCTACGCTTTATTTGAATCGTAAGTGAACGCGTTACATTCTTGACAGGCTCGTCCTCGTTTGAGTCCTGGTGACAACACAACAAAGGCCACATTTAGATGTTGCGAAAATTTGAACAGATATTTTAGAAAGCTCTGTAAGTGAAGGAACAGCTGAGCTAAAGCCACCCTTGAACAGATATTTTAAAACCGCCCTGACAGTCCTAGGAGCTCTTAGCTGGTCGCAGTACACAGCGCGTCCAACCCGAGTTTCATCAAAGGAAAGTGTAGCATCAAAACGACAAGACAGACCATGAATGGTTGGTTCATCTTGACGTGAAGATACTTCCATCTTTTTAAATTAGAGTTCCAGCTGCGCCTACCTCATTTCCAACTTATTAAGAATGTCCGAAGGAAATGAAGGAGAGGCCTTCCCCAACTGCGCGGGGAGTCGGTGCCTCACCGTCCCACATCTCACCACAGACATCAAACTTGCTGAAACAGTATTTTCGTCATCAGCGCTGGTTGATGATGGATGGATGAGCTCACGTGGAACATGGTTTAAAGCCACTGAGCATCCCCGAGGGAGACCAGGATGCACTTCCTCATTGACCAGAGCGTAACCCCTGAAATTGTGTTTTTGTTTTTAAGATTTTCCGGGAAAAAGAAATCCTGTGAACAAAAAAACTGGTGTACTTGGCAAGTAGCTCAAGACTCACCAATGTATAACTTCACACTCATAGCTGAAAACTACTTCAGGAAGAGGAGTGTCAATCTTCTCTTCAACCTGGCGCACCGAGGTGAGGCTAGAGCTGCCGTGGCCGTGTCTTTGTTTGGCACACGAGAGGGGGGTGGGGGAGGTGCGGGGCGGTGAATGTGCTGCAGGTCTTTGCCTAATTCACATCCTAAGCCAAAGTTACCATTTATAGCTCTCTTCGTGGATGCATGTGTGGCCCACGGTCCCCTGTTACTGGTCGGTTTTGATAATGTAATAAGCACCCATGAGCTTACCGCTCAACCTCACAACGAGGGCGGTGACAATGCCTTACTTCATGTCAGTTCCGTAATTCTCATTCCGGTTTCCTATTTTGGTTAGACTCTGGGTTCTGTTACGTCCTCCCCATGGGCTGCTTCTTCAAGTTCAGGCGCCCCTCCTCCATCTGCCCGATTTATTTAATTTTAGGGGTCCTCAGGTAGTTTCTTTTTGTATTTCGTTCAGAATTTCTAATGTAATCAGTGAAAGAGAAGAGTGGCAGTTGGCTTACTCCATCCTGGCTGTAAGTCTGGTTTTGTTTGCCATTTTCTCAAAAATAAACAAAGCTACTTACTGAATAAATAAAGGAGGAAATGAACCACTTATTTACCAGTCTTTTGGATCTGTGCTTGAACTCTTTACTTTGTGTCCTTATTCTCCCCCCACCCCCTCCCTTTTTTTTTTTTGGCAGTTCACCCAATGACTCCCTTTAATGTGTTATTTGAAAGTGTAAGCACCACAAATGCCACCATGACCTGGAAGGTCCATTCCCTGGGGAATTTTTCCACGTTTTTGTGTCAGGTTGAACTCCATGGCGAAGGAAAAGTGATACAAGTAAGGACACTGCTTACTACTCTATTTTCAAACTTCTTGATGCCCAGATCAGAGGGCCAGAGGAGCGAAATCTCTCTGCACTCTCATTTCTCTGTGGGTTCCAATGGTGTGGGTTTTCAGGGTAGAAAAAGGTCCATGAAATTCACTGTAGACTTTCAGACGGGGTCCGTAGAGATTTTTCTTCCCGAAGAACTAGTCTTACCCCAGCTCAGGCTGTGCCGTGCTGGGATTGGGCTTTGTAGTGGGGAGCGCTCACCGATCTTCTTTTTCATTAAGCAGCACAATGCTTCCAGCCAGGTGGACGGTCAGTACTTCTTCAGCGGCCTGGCCCCCGCCACAGAGTATGCGGCCCGAGTGCGCTGTGCTGCCAGGCACTTCTGGAAATGGAGTGAATGGGCTGGCCAGAACTTCAGCACACTCCAAGCTGGTACGCTCCAATCCCTGGCATTTCATGCAGGGATCTAGACTGACTGATGGGAGGTGGTTGTCTTCTCTGGGAGCTCTTGTTTGTACCAAAAACTAAGGGGGAAATACTACAAAAGAGGCTGGGTGCTATCTTCAAAAAGAAAAGAAGCCGGCCCTCGCTGGTTTGGCTCAGTGGGTAGAGTGTCGGCCTGTGGACTGGAGGGTCCCAGGTTCAATTCTGGTCAAGGGCACATGCCCGGGTTGCGGGCTTAATCCCCAGTGGGGCCCATGTAGGAGGCAGCCGATCAATGTTTCTCTCTTATCATTGATGTTTCTATCTTTCTTTCCCTCTCCCATCCTCTGTGAAGTCAATAAAAATATATTTTTTTAAAAAGAAAAAAGATAAAGAAGCTGAATTAAATGGCTAGTGAGATATGAGTGGGAAGACATCCACTTGGAGCATTTGCCACCAGTGTTATTTCTATTCTCTATTTTCTCTCTGATCTTTGTTTTCGCCAAAGTGGTTTCTAAGCTCCTGGCATTGCTGGATTCCCGCTGGACTTGGGGCTGTGTTAATTAGTAAGGACTTTTAACTCAGGACCAGCAAACATAGCGTCCATGCCAAGGAAAGCATTGGTCTCATGCCAAATAACTCTAGGCCAGCTTTGGAAATACAATGATATCTGGAAACTTGATTGTGATTGATAAGTCATTGGTTCAGCAACAGCAAACCGTGAGCCCCCTCTGTCATGCCCTCAGGGGCTGTTTCCTCAATATTCCAGATCAGAGAGTTTTTCTCCAAACGACTATGTGTTAGAGCTCCAATAGGCCTCAGCAGACTAGATGGCCCAGCCCTATTTCAAGATAATAAAGTACTACCATTGCCCAGTTTACTGATGAAGCAACTTGGGCCCATAGTGTGAAGAGACTTGCCTAGTTTGCAAAGTTAATGAATGGATGAGAAGTAGTAGTAGTAATAATAATCCTATATAATAAAAGGCAAATTGTCCCCTCGGGAGTTCGACTCACCAGGAGTTCGACCGCTGGCTATGACATGCGCTGACCACCAGGGGGCGGTGCAGAACGAAGGAAGGCCCCGGCAGGCAGCTGGGGGAAGGAAGGCCCCGAATGGCCCTGATTGCTGACCTGTGCACAAATTTCATGCACTGGGCCTCTAGTAATAATAACAATAATAATAATAATAATGATAATGATAATGGTTGACATTTATTGAGTGTGTAGCAGGTGCCAGACACAGCTCAAAGTGCTATCAATGTGTTTCTCTTTTAACCCTCACAACATGCAGTCGGCACTATTGCTACCCTTACCTGATAGGTGCGGAGACACTGAGGCTCAGAGGATAATGAACTGGCCTGGCCAGTGCCTGGGCCGTGGCTGCCCCTCGCAGCCAGGCAGGCTGACCGCAGAGCCCGCCCTCACCCGGAGCTGGATTCCGCAAGTTCTGTCTCCTGCTGTTGTTACTGCAACCTTGAGACCTGCTATTTTAGGGCCAGAGGAGGGACTGCATGTATTTATTTTAGTCCATCTTATTGTTCGTGTTTGTAGGCAGGCAGCTCTTTCTGTTTCACCTGAGGAGGCTCATTTTATTTTATTTTATTTATTTTTTATTTATATTTTTATTGATTTTTTACAGAGAGGAAGGGAGAGAGAGAGTTAGAAACATTGATCAGCCGCCTCCTGCACATCTCCTACTGGGGATGTGCCCGCAACCCAGGTACATGCCCTTGACCGGAATCGAACCTGGGACCTTTCAGTCCGCAGGCCGACGCTCTATCCACTGAGCCAAACCGGTTTTGGCAAGGAGGATCATTTTAAAGCAGCGACTCTAATTGAGGCGGGTGGGGATGGCACTGCCTGCATCAGAATCTACGCACGGGGTTGGTCACTGGTCACGCTCAGCAGGCCTCCTCGTCGTGTCTGGGGTTCCTGCCCAGCCTGCCCATCCTCACACTCCCCGGAACCCCGATATTTTTTCCTAGCTCTGTGGATTCCTCAAGGTTCCCCCGCTGCAGAAAGCCCTGAGAATAATAGGGCACATTCCTCAGTTGTATTTTATTAAAGAATGTGTACTTGAGTAAGGCTGCTTTTTATGCTTGGTTTTTGCAAATTTATTCCAACATTATAATTAAACTTAAGTGCTAAAGGAAAATGGCAAAAGGATAGAGATTTTAGTAAACTGTTTCTTTTAGATGATAGTCTGATAAACCTGAAAACACTTAGCTTTTGATGATGATGAGAAATTAGACGAACCTACTGATGGTGAATTCATACATTGCTTTTTAACGTCTGAGCACTTTGGCGAATGCTGGGAAGCTTGAGCTTGTGTGCATTATAATCACACTTCAGTGTAATCACAGATGACACTGGGGTGGAAATGATGTTGACATATATGTGAAGCACTATTAACTGTGCCACCGTGGTCTCTTCTTAAAACACCAACTTATGAACCAGCTAAGATTTTGCATTGACCTTGGGGCCCCCTATTGGGCCCGAGTATTTCAGTAAGATTTTGATTTAATGTTGGCTTCTCCAGCGGCTCCTTTAGCAAATTGAAATCTGCTTCAGTAGAGCCCAGCCGGTGTGGGGATTTACCTCAATAAGCCCCTAGAATTGGTCTAAATGGACAAAATGATTCCAAAATTCTTTGGTGGCTTCCAGAAGCTGAGCTTGGTGTTCATAAAGGGCTTCCAGGGTGGCGTCCTATTCAGATACAGCAGACCTTTGGTTAAGCACCTACTCTGTGTGCCTAGTGAAGCATGAACAGGGTGGCCATGGATAATGGGCAGAAACGTCACAAAGAGAGAGAGAGAAGCCTCACGGAGAGCTGCCGTCACTGGAAGCTGGAATGTGTGGCTCTGCATTCACATGGTGACCCAGGACCTTTCCTTGGTTCGTTTCAGCTCCCTCCAAGGCTCCTGATGTCTGGAGAAGCGTGAGGTCAACGCTGGGATCTTGTAACGTCACTTTATTCTGGAAGGTGAGACGCACCGATTCAGAAGGCCAGCTCTCTGCGGCCGTGTCCTTCACCGGAAACAAAGCGGGCTTGGCTGCAGCCTTCCAACGTAGGGAACTTAGGGAGGGTCCTTACCGTGAATGCGGCAGGCATCGCCCAGCGGGGGGCCCCACTCCACACCTACGTGGCTAATGCTTGCATGGTTCTGTCCTTGACCTTGACAGCCCACTGCACAGATGACCTTTCTCATTGTCAGAACCTGCCTCTCTGTAGCTTCTACTCTGGGCCCCCTCCAACTTGTGCAGCCCCAGGACATGAGTGTTATCAGACTTTGAATGCCAGGTCCTTGAGTCTCAATGTGGGAGAAATGAGCACTGACCTCAGTACAAGATTAAGCAGATAGTTTATGGAAAGGGCTGTGTGCAAGGGAGTCGACCAGAAAAGAGGAGTCATGCTCCCCAGGAAGCTTATGGAGGGCCCTTGGGTGGGGGGGGGGGCGGTCTTGGGAGTGAGGATGAGGCCCATTGTCCCGAGGTGCTCATCTGGTGGAGGCCGAGCCCGGGAGTCACAAGATGTTTTCCCTGGTCAGTGGCCCGCCCAGAGGGCCTGTACAATGATGCTTGTGCAAACGTTCCCATTACCATTTAATTGGCAAAACAACTGTTTTGCAGACCCTGCTGTTAAGAAAGGAGGTGATTGAGTGCATTCTTCCCTCTAAGGATGTGGTTAGGTAATTTCAACGACTGAATTTCATTGAAAGCAGGGAGTCACGGTCAGGCCTCCAAGGTGGGGTTCTTTGGGCCAAGCTGAAGTCCAGCGTGACCCCACAAGTGTAACTGGAGAAGCACGTTTATCGCCATACTTCAAAGTTACGGTTATTTGAGTAGTCACAGCATGTCTGTTTAAATGTATGAGCCAAGCTAAAACACTGTAATATAACCTCTAGGGTGCCTTTGACCTTGACGAATACGCCCATGGCCACCCAGAAGGCCAGGTTTGTGTTCGGAGCTCTCAGGTCCCCAGCGGTTGATACCAACGCTTGGCCACCCTGGGGCGCTGGCCCCAGCCACACCCACCCGCTCTCTTCCCACCTCCCCTCTGGCCCCCCCGCCACGAGCCCTGTGTGCACGCGTGTGGACATGCCACTCCGTATGTCCATGTTCTGTCCACCCTGTCTCAGGTCTAGGGGGCACCATCAGTCCTTGGGAAGGTAGGACTGAGGGACAGGCCCTGGGAGTGGGCTTGGGACTAGGTGAGCAGGGAGTTCTCTGCAACTGGGAATTTTCTAGGAGGGACCATGGGCCCTGGGGAAGGGGGTGCACAGTTGGAGGGGAGGACAGGAGTTGGGCCCTCTGCCGGGGCTCATGGATGGTTTCTCGCCTCAGTACCCACTCCGTCTCCTTTAAGTCCCAGCTAGAGAGCCCCGGTTCTCTGGATTCCTGCCTCGCTCCCTCTTCTGTGGCCACATTAGGAGGAGCTCAGCCCTCGGGAGCCTGCTCTCTGCTCAGCTTTAGAGAAGACAGCCTGGTGAAAGGCTGGGTTAGGGGGTTGTTTTCTCTATTAAACTGTGGTAATTTGTTGGTGGGTGCACATGTGTGTGTAGGCATTTGAGGGACAGAAAAGATTAGAAAGTAAGTGCGCAAACTCCTTCCAGCGGGAAGCCCATTTTGAAATGATTATCCATGTTTTTCAGCCACTGTCCAAATCGCAGGCCCATGGGGAGGTTCTGTTCTACAGTGTAGCTACAGAAAAGCGGGACAGACCGTCCAGCTCAAAGCTCTTCTCCATCCCTGCTCCGGCCAACGGCACAGAGCTAAGCCTTGACGGGTGCTCGCACCAAATCCGCGTCACCGCCAGCAACGCTGCGGGCGCGTCTCCCGCGTCCGTGATGGTCATCGCCGGGGACCCCGGGAACCGTGAGTTGTGCTTTGTCTCATTTTATTCTCTGGGAGGACGTTGGTGATGTTACAGGTAGAGAAGGGTGAGTCGGAAAGACAGTAACTCGGGGCGACAGACGTCCAGTGACCACAGTGTTTGCGGTTCCCCTTTGGACCAGGCGTGTCCGCGGGCTCCCCAGGACAGTCCTCCTCGTGTGGGGAGAAAGGCTCCAGCCATCACTTGGGCCATTTCTGCCCTGGCGACTCTTCAACAAACGGGAAATTATCTCAAATTTACCCCGATAAATGCACCACCAGCGAACAGCCCTGACGGGGATGGTGTAAATGTGGCTGCGGCTCATGAGGGATGAGTTGCAGGTGTGATATTGTAAGCTCTGTTGTCAGTCCTTGCCGCCTGTAAAGAGCCCATGAACATTCCAGAGACCGTAAGAACCAGTATCGTATCTCCAGAGGGGCTTTGCCAAAGCTGTAGAGTGAACGTGGGGACTGGCTACCCCCCCGCCCCCCACCGCACTCCCACCCCCCCCCCCCCCCCCCCCCGTGAAAGGAGCAGACAAGGTGGGAAAGACACTGACTGCCTCCCCGGGCGAGCTGGGCATGGGGGTCGGCGCACTAACCCCACGGGCCCACGCTGAGCCGATGCACGCTTGAACATAATACAGTTGCCATCCGGGGTCATTCATGAACCTTGCAACACTCACTACTATTACATCCTCAGACCCTGCTTACGGGGTGAGGTCAGGTGGTATACATGTGCCATTCACATTGGGCTTAATTGGGGTTACGTGGGCTAGAGTAGAGGGTGGTGGTGCTTCGTCTTGTTTTAAGAACGATGCATTACATCAAGTAAGAAAAAGAAAGTAGGATCGCGGCGCAGAAGAAAAACGAAGGAGTTATTTAATGTGAGCGTTGCCTGCCAAGACCAGTACTTATGAGAGGAAAGGACTGTATACATTCTGTGCTCATTAGAACCAGAACAGGAAGAGCAGGCATTCCATTCCCCCTGGGGGAGGGGAGACGAAAGAAAGACTGCCTCGCCGGAGGCCCAGCCCAGATGCTGCTGTCTGTTTCGGGGTTCCCACCATACCTTCCTTCCCTGTGCGGCCTTCAGGCACACCCCCCGCCCCCCCTCTGTGGGGCTCCCTCCAGCCTCCCTGGTGTTTGCATTCTTGTCACTGGAGTGGATGAAGACACAGGCGTCCTCTGAGACAGACCAAGGAGGTGACAGACCAAGGAGCTGCCTCTACCTCCCCTCCTCAGACAGTCCTGCAGTTGTACAGAAGCAGCTTGATAAGAGTTGTGATTCTAAATCCCGGGTGAGGTCTTAGTGTGACATGAAAATGCTGCTTCAATGTGAGAGAGATGTGTGTCTCTGCTGAAGGGAGAGGGAAGCCCTGTCGGTAGGGTACACACAGGCCTTGGGGAGCTCTCTGCCTTGTACCAGTGCTGCAGGGTCCTTTGGGCGCCCCAGCTGGGTAGTCACGTGGTGCCCTGGCAGAGTTAGCAACACCACACTTTCCCATAATGCTCAGCGGTACGTAGGATAGCCAGAGAAAATACAGGACGCTGGTGAAATTGCAACTGCGGGTAAAGAGAGTAAATGTTTAATGTCTGTCTGTACCACGCAATACGTGGTCCACAGTGGTTGAATTTCTGGGCAGCTGCCCGTGGGCTCACTCTTTGATGGGGGCCGGCTCCCTCTCAGATGGAAGCTGAGACTCCTGGCTGGGAACGGGGCAGGCTGTGCAGTCAGGAAATGGGGGATTCCCATCCGCAGGATGTAGGGTAACCCAGCTCTAAGTCGGTAGGACTGGTGGTCCATTAAGACATGTCCCCTTTTCCCCAGCTGTCAGACCTTACACAGACTGCCTGGGCACATAAACTACGTTGAGGTGGCAACCTGGGCCACGAGGAGTGTGCACATCCTTGCTTATTGCAACTTAGTACCTGTCCAAATTGTCTTTTCTCTTTTTGTCCTCGCCTCAATTTCCACCCCTCACATCTAAGAAACAGCAGAGGTTAAAGAAGAAAGAATTCAAGGCACAGAGGACGGAGTCTCTATGTCCTGGAAACCGCCACCTGGAGATGTCATAGGCTACGTGGTGGACTGGTGTGATGGTCCCCGGGAGTCGTCCTGCGATCTCCAGTGGGAAAACCTGGGCCCCAATGCCACCAGCACCGTCATCAGCTCAGGTGAGAACCTCCCACATCACCATCTTGTCCCATCCACCTTGCAGCACGATCGGCTAGGACAGTGGTCGGCAAACTGCGGCTCGCGAGCCACATGCAGCTCTTTGGCCCCTTGAGTGGGGCTCTTCCACAAAATACCACGTGTGGGCGCACACGTACAGTGCGATTGAAACTTCGTGGCCCATGCGCAGAAGTCGGTATTTTGTGGAAGAGCCACACTCAAGGGGCCAAAGAGCCTCATGTGGCTCACGAGCCGCAGTTTGCCGACCACTGGAGGTTGCCTGGTCGCTCTCGAAGATGCTCTGTGATAAATTCATCATTTTGAAATTACCAATCCAGCATGGGTGCTAGGATTTCAAATGTTGCAGGTGATATGGCCTGAGGTTTGACCTTAGATCTACTTTGCCAGAGAATATCTGAGCCTGAGGCTGGGAGAGGGTTTCATGATTTTCATGAATTTGTGGTCTCAGATGAGTGGCAGCATGACATTCGAACAATTGTCCAGAGAGCTTTTACAAAAGCAAAGAAGTGTGTGGATTTGGGAGACATCTAGGACAGTGATGGGCATCGATCATCGACTCCTCAACTTTAATGGAACATACAGAATTTACCCCCCACATTGGATTTGTAATTTCAAGACTGCCATATCAGTCAAATCAAAGGAGCCTAGGTTTGTGGCTTGAGCGGGGGTTGGTAGCGCCATCTGCTGGACTCAAGATGAAAACATGGGAATTGTCTGGGTCCAGAGGGTGACAGAGGCCCTGGAGGGCATTCAGCAGCCCTTGGGGACTGAGGAGGCCAGGCTCCCCTTGGCTAGAGAACGTCAGTGGCATGGTGGGAGCTGCAGGTGGACTGCAGTGTGAGGCAAAGCCAGGAAGTGGAAGCAAAGCCTTCCAGACACTTGGCTCTCCTGGGCAGAGAAGGCACATCGCTGGAGGGGGTTTGCGTCAAAGGAGGACTGGCAGTGGCTCTCTGGTCGAATCCTGCACGGAGTCATGCACACGTCATACACACGCCTGAGGTGTCATGCACACATGACATGCACATGTGTTTGAGAGCTCTTCCTCCAGGGCTGATGGAGAGAACAGTCCCATGGGCTTGCTTGGAGACAGTGGAGGACTCCGAGGCCAGTGGAGGGAGGGCAGGCAGTGGGGGCGAAGGGCAGCACCCCGAGGAGATTACTAGGGGGACACAACTTCCGTTTTCCTTCTTTTCCTTTTCAGGAGGAAAGAGAGGGTCATCCTGTGCTGTTACTGAAAATCTGTGGATTTTTCTTCTCTAGATGCTTTCAGACCAGGGGTCCGATACAACTTCAGGATTTATGGAATTTCTCCAGAAAGGACGGCCTATTTATTGGCGAGAAAGACAGGATACTCCCAGGAACTAGGTGAGTGAAAGCGTGTGGTGTGCCCACGGCAGACTTGCTCAGGACAACCCAGAGACTCAGCTTGGGGTGTAGGAAGTTCCAACACCGTGCCTAAGTTCGGTGTCTTCTTGATTCTGGTCATTGCGTTCTTAACAAATTATTTTTAAACCATACTAACATAAGACATTTTCACTGAACACAATGTATACCAGTAAATGCTTTGCAAAAGGGAAAAACCATTGCTAATTTTCCCAGAGTTCACATGTCCCTGCACAGAGAGACTGTTTTCAATAAACATGGGTGCTCACTCTGTGCAGGTGGACTTATGTCACTGAAAGGAGGACCACAGCCAACTCCAGAGGCTGCGGGGCTGGGGCAGGCTCAGGAGTCTTATCTTTTTCTCTAGAAGACTTATGCCTTGGCATCGTTTGGGAGAGCTGGGAAGAGGCTGAGCAACCTTCTTGTTCAAGCCTCCCCTTTCACAGATGTAGAAACCCTCCCCTTTCACAGATGTAGAAACACCTCCCCTTTCACAGATGTAGAAACAGATGCCCAGAGAAATGCAAAACAAGGTCACACAGCAACAAGAGAATACGGCTTTTTTAGAAATCGTCTGTTCCTGAATTCTAGGTGCAGCTGCCCTTGCACTGCATGGTTTAGAACTGCGTGGGTCTGCTTACATGAGGGTTTGTGTGGTTTTGTTTTTTATTTTTCAATAAATATACAGTCAGGCCTCCACATCCCTGGGTTTCCCATCAGATTCCCAAGTTAATATTGAAAAATACGGTTTTTGATCCATGTTTGGTTGAATCCACAGATGTGGAGTGCCAACCATAGGCACTGTTCTACACCACACACCACGTTATATAAGGGACTTGAGCCTCCATGAATGTTGGTATCTGCAGGGGTCCTGGAACACTTAGAGAATATTTCCAAATCCTGACTCTTCTTACCCCGACTTCCTTCCCAGCTCCTGCAAACAACCCTCGAGTGTACATAAGCAACCTGACATTGCACTCCTTCACTCTGAGTTGGACGGATTACGCCACTGACTCCCGGCCTGGTTTCATCCAAGGGTACCGCGTCTACCTGCGATCCAAGGAGGCGCAGTGCCCCCCGGGGTTCACAAAGGCAGTCCTCCCAGGTGACATGCGTGTTTGTTTACCCTTGTAACATGTCACTATTTGAAATCATGCGGCAGGCTGCCGTCTGTGACCATGTCTATTCTTGCAGGTTCTTAGACAAGTTCATAGGTGGACAGGATGGTGGGGGCCAATATTTTAACTTAAAAACCATGTGGCCTGATATTTTTAGAAGCACCTGAAGTCCCGCCATCTCAAGAAAACCTGCCACGTAGGAAACTTCCTTGCTAACCCCCTTTTCTTTTACCCTTTGACCTTGTTAAAGGTTATTTATGTATTTTTTTAAATTTTTCAATTACAGTTGGCATTCAGTATCTATATATATCTATCTATATATAAAAGCCTAAGCGACCGAACAACCAAACGACCGAATGACCGGTCGACTGGTTACTATGACGTGCACTATCATCAAGAGGCAGATGCTCAATCCAGAAGCTTCCCCCTGGTGGTCAGTGCACTCCCACAGCAGGAGTGCTGCTCAGCTGACCGATGGGTGCCAGGCGCAGGGCTCACGGCTGGCCGCTGCAGCCCGGAGACCACAGCAGAGTGGCAGCGAGCCTATTGAGCTGTGGTGGCTGCAGGCGCAGTGGGTGCAAGATGAGCAGGAGCGGCACGGCACCCAACCTGGGCTCAGGCTCCTCCCCAGCCACCTGCCACTTTGCGCACTGCTACATCCCTTGGGGGATGTCGGATGATCCCTGGCCTGCGGGGATCAGGCCGAAACCTGTAGTCCAACATCCCCCAAGGGATCCCAGATTGTGAGAGGGCACAGGCCAGGTTGAGGGACCCCACTGGTGCACAAATCTGTACACCGTGTCTCTAGTTACTTTATATTAGTTTACAGTGTACAGCATAGTGCAGTGATGGTGAACCTATGACACATGTGTCAGAGGTGACACATGAAATTTTTTTGGTTGATTTTTCTTTGTTAAATGGCATTTAAATATATAAAACTAGAGGCCTGGTGCACAAAATTTTGTGCACTTGGGGGGGGGGGTCCCTCAACCAGGCCTATGCCCTCTTGCAGTCTGGGACCCCTCAGAAGATGTCTACCTACTGGCTTAGGCCCACTCCCTGGGGGATCAGGCCCAAGCTGGCAGTCAGACATACCTCTGGCAGCCCGGGAGCCCTCGGGGTATGTCCACTTACCAGCAGGGAGCAGACCTAAGCTGCAGTCAGACATCCTTAGTGCTGCTGAGGAGGCGGGAGAGGCTCCCACCACCACCGCTGTGCTGGCAGCCATCAGCCTGGCTTGTGGCTGAGCAGAGCTCCTCCTGTGGGAGCACACTGACCACCAGGGGACAGCTTCTGCATTGAGCATCTGCCCCCTGGTGGTCAGTGTGTGTCATAGTGACAAGTCATTCCCAGTCTTTCTGCTGTTAGGGTCAATTTGCATATTACCCTTTTATTATATGGGATAGAGGCCTGGTGCACGGGTAGGGGCCAGCTGGTTTGCCCTGAAGAGTGTCCCGGATCAGGGTGGGGGTCCCGCTGGGGTGCCTGGCCAGCCTGGGTGAGGGATTGATGGCTGTTTGCAGGCTGGTCAAGCCCCCTCCCCCAGTGGGGACCCTCACCCCATGGAGGTTTGGCCAGCCTGAGTGAGGGGCTGATGGCTGTTTTCAGGCTGGCCACACCCCCTTTAGCATGGGGGGTCCCCACTGGGGTGCCTGGCCAGTCTGGGTGAGAGGCTGAGAGCCGTTTTCAGGCTGGATAAAGCCCCCCGACAACGGAACCTCCCAGCCTCTCCTGTTTTTCTTTTTTTTTTTTTTATTCTGGGATTTATTTACTTTCTTATAATTGAAACTTTGTTGCCTTGAGTGGAGCTCAGAGCCAGCCAGGGTGGGGCGGGAAGCTTGGCTTCCTCCATCACTGGGGCAACCAAGCCTCCTGCTTGCTTCAGCCCCATGGCTGCTGGCCGCCATCTTGGTTGAGTTAATTTGCATATTGTCACTCCGATTGGCTGGTGGGTGTGGCTTAGAGCATAGCAAAGGTATGGTCGATTTGCATGTTTGTCTTCTATTAGTGTAGATAAATATCAAAAATATAAGTCTTTGTTTTACTATGGTTGCAAATACCAAAAAAATTTCTATATGTGACACGGCACCAGAATTAAGTTAGGGTTTTTCAAAATGCTGACACACCAAGCTCAAACGATTCACCATCACTGGCATAGTGGTTAGCACTTATATAAGTTATGAACTGGTCCCCCAATAATTCAAGTACCTCCTGACACCATGGACAGTTATTACAACATTGCTGACTATATTCCCTCCGCTGTTCTTTACATGCCTATTTGTAACTACCAATCTGTACTTCTGAATCCCTTCACCCCAATCCTCAGCCCCCTCCCCTCTAGCAACCATCACTTTGTTATCTGCGTCTATGAGATGTCTTTATTTTATAGTGACTTTAGAGAGGAAGGGAGAGGAATATGGGGAAAGAAAAGCATCGACTGGTTGCCTCCCCTATGCACCCTGACCAGGAATCAATATGAGACTGTTGGGTGCAGGGGACAACATTCAATCAACTGAGCCACACCGGCCAGGGTTATGAGATGTATGTTTAAGTCTCTGGCAAGAGCTTGCCACCTATTACAGAACTGTGCGCTCTCCCCTGATCACCAACATCTCTTGCCTAGTGGATGTTTTGCCTTTCTGGCCAATTCCTAAAAATGTCCCTGCGTGATGAAATTCTGATTTGATTTTTTTGTTGTTTTAAAAATGTTCACAGTGCTGACTCAGCAGGAGTGTTAGCGCCAGCTCTCTTACATTCCCAATGTTTTTTAAACCACAGATACCTCAGTATGTTGCAAACATGACATCGACAACCCAGAGCAAAAGACATTTGTTGTGGAGAACCTGCAGCCGGAATCCTTCTACGAGTTCCTGGTCACTCCGCGCACGAGGGCCGGTGAGGGCCCGGCCCACCCCTTTGGCAAGGTCACCACCCGTGAGCAGCACGGTGAGTGTCCTTAGTGCAAGGCCGCCGCCTCCCTGAGCCCGGGAACCGCCCCGGAACACACACGCCCGGCTCTGTCCGGATGGGAGCTCTCTGTCTGTCTCTGTCTCTAGACCAAACTGTGTCACAGAAAATGTTACAGAATGGCCCTACAGAAAACAGCTGAGTGGGCTACTCGGCCTGATCATGGCCCAAAACCCGCTTCTGCCTCTCTCCTGCCCCCAGCACTGCTCTGGCGCTCAGGCCCGCCAGTTTGAAAGTCGCAGATGGCTTAGTGCTGGCAGGCAGTGGTGTGTTCCCCAAGCTGGGCTTAGGGCAGCTGGCCCTTGAGCTGGTTTCACTGGGTGGCGAACTAATTGCTTCCTGGACTGGGCCTCTCCGGGGTCAATGAGAGGCGGATATGATGAGAGGCGGGTGCAGTTGGGAAAGACGTATGTGTTCCCAAACCTGGTGTTTGCAGACTTGGTGGGGAAAGGGTGAGATAAAGAGATCATATTTTCAGCCCTAGCCAGTTTGGCTCAGTAGATAGAGCATCAGTCAGCCTGCGACCAAAGGGTCCCGGGTTCAGTTCCGGTCAAGGGCACATACCTTGGTTACAGGCTCCTCCCCGGCCCAGGCCCTAGTCAGGGCTCGTGCAGGAGACAACCAATCAATGTGTTTCTCTCACATCGATGTTTCTCTCTGTCTTTCCCTCTCTCTTCCACTCTTCCAAAAAAAAAAAAAAAAAAAAAAATCAATGGAAAAATGTCCTTGGGTGAGGATTAAAAAAAAAGAGATCCATATTTAAAAATGCTCTTGGCCTGAAAGATGAAGAACGAAGGGAAAAGAATGGTAGGAGCTGATTAATGGTAAATAGGAGTCTCCTGACAAAGCCTGGCCTGCACCTAACAGGAAGTGGGGGAGACAGACTGATGGAGGAAGGAGAAAGCAGGTGTCAGCAGAGGGCACAGAAGGTCCACAGGAGGCGGGAAGGGTCTCTGAAGAACTCCCCCATGAAAGACAAATGGGCCGAGATGTCTGCCTGACGTGACCAGCTGAAGCTGGGGCTGTAGGACAGGATGGGCTCCTGGGTGGAAGTGCTGCCCGGGGGCCCTGACCGGCGATGGGGACACGTGACTACAGGGGCAGCATGGGGCACTCACTGCCACCTATGGAACATGGCCCATGTGTCCAAGGCAGGTCACGGGAACACGGCCCATGTGTCCAAGGCAGGTCACGGGAACACGGCCCATGTGTCCAAGGCAGGTCATGGGAACATGGCCCACGTCTCTAAGTCAGATCATGGAAGATGCCCATGTGTCCAAGGCAGGTCATGGGAACACGGCCCACATCTCTAAGTCAGATCATGGAAGATGCCCATGTGTCCAAGGCAGATCACGGGAACACGGCCCACATCTCTAAGTCAGATCATGGAAGTTGCCCATGTGTCGAAAGCAGATCATGAGAATACGGCCCATATCTCTAAGTCAGATCATGGAAGATGCCCATGTGTCCAAGGCAGGTCACGGGAACACGGCCCATGTGTCCAAGGCAGGTCACGGGAACACGGCCCACGTCTCTAAGATCACAGAACACGACCCATGTGTCCAAGGCAGATCACGGGACCATGGCCCACGTCTCTAAGTCAGATACAGATTTCAGTCAGGGAGGCACAATATTTGAGCCCTCTTGCCATTTGGAGTTAATTTCTAATTTATTTTCAGGCTATTTTTCTTCTATCTTTGGTATTTACTTGGCTGGTAGAGGCGTGTGTGTACACACACATATAATACATATAATTCTCTCTATCTCAAGTGTACTTTCTGCTTTCATTCATCTCCCTTCTTTGTGCTAAGCCTCCTTAGCCTTGGCTGGGACTCTAGTTATTATACTGATTATTCTTAGAAAGCAAATCAGTTGCTGCTTAACTGCAGTGCCATTCTGCCGTGACAAGAGTGGCACGGACGCCGCACGGACGCCGCACAGACGCCCTGCTGAGTGACAAAGCGCAGGCCCGCCCCTTCTGTCTGATCCCACGCAGAGCACAGAGGCATGTGGGTTGTGCTGCTGAAGACAGGCAGTGGGTCCCCTGGGAGGGAGGTGGCTGCGTGGGGACGCCAGGGAGCCTTCTGGGAGCCGGTAACGTTCCTTTTTTTGACTGGGGCACTGGTCACCGGGGTGTGTTCAGTGTGTGGAAATTCATCCAGTGAAAAGTTTAGCAAACCAGTCTGAGGTTTGGACACTTCTCTGGTCAGGTCCCCAGGCTTGCTCTCAGTTACATTTAAAAAGTCCGTCATTTAACCCGATTTTGAGCCAGCTGTAGTCGCCAAAGGGGCTGATGTGGAGAGCAAGGTGCTTTTAGTGGTGTCAGGACAGAGTCTCTTTCCCTCTCCCTGGTGTCAGGGTTCCTTTTGGCCAGTTGTCCAGGTTCCTGCCACCCTCTCACCATCTGGGTCCTTTTCTCCGGAGCTGAGCGGCCTTGTAGCAATGGCTGGGCATCGTCCCAGGCCTGCCCTCCCTTACAGAACTCTAGCACTCCCCTCCCCACCCCTCCCCAATCCAACCCATTCCTTCCAGGACAGCACGTGGTGGAGCCGGGGCCTGGGGAGGGCAGGGAGCACATGGAGGGACAGAATCCACTCCATGTGAATGGCCGTCAGCCTCCAGACCCTCCCTGTGCACTTTGCATTTGTCAGAGAGGGTGCGGCAGCCAGCGGAATTCCTAATGGGGGGCTGGCACGCAGTGGGAACAGGAAGAGGGGCACCAAGGAAATGCAGCTCCTGTTGGGTTGACTTGTCGGAGAAATAGCAGTGGAGTCATTATCCAGTTAAAACATTCACTACATCAGAGACTAACTAGAAGGGGTGCAAACCCCAGGTTTGGGGACAAATACTTCTTATCCAACCGCACGCGTCTCTCATGGCCCTCAGAGAGGCCAAATCAGGAAGCAAACCTCAAAATCTCAGTGGCATACAGAAACCAAAATCTCTTTATGCTCACGGCTCGCTGGGCCAGGCGGGCTCAGGTGTGTTTCACGCAGCTCCCCTGGGGCTCAGGCGGAAGGGGCAGTGGCGATCAGGGGCACAGTCTCGTCCTGGCGCATATCAGGCGCACAGAGGACAGGCAAAACTGTGAGCGAGTGCATCCACATGAACTCCTACCATCCCATTGGCAAACCCAGGCCCATGGCTGGGCCCCAAGTGCCGGGGCACAGAAGGACACGCCATCCGCCATGACACTTGGGCCAGAGGGCAGAGTAGAATCTCACACGGGTTTGGCGGGGTGGGTAGAGAACTGGGAGCAATGGCCCATGTATCAGAGGAGATATCAGGTCTGGTCACAAGTGTCAGGGCAAGTGTGCCCTGTGCTGGCTGGGTGGTTGTCTGTCTCCCCGCCCCCCCCAATCTGCCGCCCCCGCCCCAGGCAGGCAGGTCCCTTATTGACTCTTACACATGTAGACTTTTGAGAAATAATAAACACATAAAGTTTCTCTCAACCTAAAACTTATTTTTCTTCCTTTGAGGAGGGAAAGGTACTCATTTAAAATATCACCTTCTTTCTCTTTCAGCCCATGCACTGGTCCGCATCATCCTCCCCATGGTTTTCCTCCTCCTGCTCCTCACGGTCCTGTGCTATGTGAAGAGTCAATGGTACGTGTGTGGGGGCATTTATCTAGGAAGAGAGTCAGGGAAAACTCTGGAAAGAAGTCTGATAAACAGAAATCACACCAATAATATGAGGAATAGGCTGGAAAGACAAGGGCAGAGGAGGCTACGAGGAAAGTTGAAAAAATGTTCAACATTTTGCTTTTGGGGTCAATATAAAGAAAACCATAACCATTTAAAAAGATGAAAGACTTGCTCAATAACAACAGCTAATGTCTGTACGTCACTCACTGTACAGTTGGCCATGTTCTAAGTCAAGCATGTCAAACTCATGGCCCACGGGCCACACGCAGCCCACAACAAATATTTTTGTGGCCCAGCCAATATAACGTTATGTAAGAAACATTTTAATAAAAAGTTCGTAACTTAATTTTTACAATATCCTATTATACATAATCTATATATAGAAAAGGCTAAGTGACCGACTGTCCGTTCATCCAACTGTCCAACCGACCGGCCGGTACATATGACTGCACTGGCAGTTTAAAAATAAACGTTGACTCGCATATGCGCGATACATATAAAGCTCTTGCTGACACCAATTGCACACGTGTCTTTTGATCTGTCATTGTCGATCGTGAATTTGGTTGTTTTTGTTGACATTCTGAAGCTGAAAGAAAGCCGCGTCGTTGACAGAATATGTCTGAAGACCAACTATTGGCCCAACTGTCCCTGTCTGACACTGGCCTCCCATTTAAATTAATTCAAAGACAGTTTCCCGTGATGCCAGCACTTGCAATGACTATTAATAAATCACGAGGACAAACTCTAGACCATTGGTCACCAACCTTTCAGACACCATGACCACCAGTGGTCCGCGGACCACTGGTTGGCGACAGCTGCTCCAAAGGTTTCCTTAAACCAGCGGTTGCCAACCTTTCGGACCTCACTGACCACCAGTGGTCCACAGACCACCGGTTGGCAACCGGGGCTCTAGACACAGTAGGAGTATTCCTACCTGAACCTGCTTTCAGACATGGTCAGTTATATGTTGCTTTCTCTTAAGTTCGAAGAGCGTGTGACGTTAAAGTTGTAAATACTTAATCACAAGGGAAATTAGTCAAGCACTCTGAAAGTGTATTTACTCAATGTGGAATACGGGGAGATATTAGAATAAGTTTAATCAATTTATCAGTCATTGTTTTTATCAATGATGTTTTTATATCATGTTTTTGTTGTTTTTATATCATGTTTTTTATATCATGTCTTTGTTGTTGTTATATCATGTTATTAGTCAATTTATATATTATTTTCATATACATTTGCCACACCAGCATGGCCAAAGGTGAACCTGAGTGGGGGCGGTGAAAGATTTAGAAAAGACAGACAAGAGAAGAAAGCTGGGTCTGGGTGGGATGCTGCCCTCTCTAATGGAGAGAGACAGTGCCACGGCCTATAAGCTGTCTCTTTATTTTATAGCCAGATTTCACCAGGCAAAGTAAGGGCATGGTTACAACGTTCTCATGGATTTTAAATCTACTCAATTACATGCACCTGAACTCTATCAAGCCCACATCACCCAGGCACGTGGGGCCACGTGTTCGGACCATAGGTTCAAACTTACAACCAGAGCTGTTGGCTATAATTGTGCTGGGAGGGCTTTGCCCTCCAAGCTGGGACTTGCACGTGGCCACGAGAGGACTGTGCCCTCTCATTAGTCCAAGGCTTGAACCTGTCCAAACACTGTAACCGCTCTCCACATACATTTTACTAATTTTCTTTCATCTCTGACACTTCTATTATAGAGAAAGGGCAAATAGCGATATTAAAATATTTCTTCTATTTAATTTCCTTTCAATGTGTATGAATCCATGCACCACTAGTTATTAATAACAAACTACAACATTCACTAATGACTGATTCCTATAATCATGTTGCATTCATTTCCCTTTCGTGCCTTACCACAGTTGCACCATTTCTCTCTACTAATACCGGCAGCAAATATTTTAGCAGCCAATTGCCATGTCATTAGCCTTAGACTGACTTGTTTGGTGTGCACAACATATTTAGCTTTCAGAGAACAAAAAAAAATAGGTTTATTTGCATTACATTTATTAATTTGTGCAGTTATTCAGTGTCTGGTCAGTTAATGTTCAAGAAAAAATATTAATTTTTATTAAAATGTTCTATAATTTAATGTTAACATCTATTTCATCCCTTTGAATTCAGCATGTCTCTATCGAAATAAACCTACGTTTCTATGAAGCTTTTGTTTTTTTGCGGCCCATATACACTTAAACCTTGTTTATTTGGCTCGTGTTAGCCTTTGAGTTTGACATGCTTGATCTAAGTGCTGACATATAACAACTCACTCAATCTCACTGCCCCACCCTGAGCACCGTCATTGTCTCCATGGAACTGATGAGGAAATTAAAGGTACACGAGGGTTAAGCAGCTGACCCAAGGTCACCGTTAGTGAGCCACAGAGCAAGGTTACAACCCAGGAATCTGACTTTAGAGTTCTCATTTGTAACTATTCCAACACATTCAAGCAAGATTCAGTCTCATTGTCACTGCTTTTCTAGGATGAAGGAGACGTGTTATCCTGACATTCCAGACCCGTACAAGAGCAGCGTCCTGTCCTTACTAAAACCCAAGGTAAATGCTGGGGAATTGTATGGAAACCCTAGACCTATGAGACTCCAGCCCCGGCTGGGCTGTAGCAACTGCACTTGCGTGGACTTCCCAGGAAGAGAGACAGAGCGAGCCAGGCACCTCTCTCCCAGGGCGTTGGGGGGGGGGGGGGGGGCGTGGGAAACACCCTGCTAACCTCGTTAACACTGACCAGGAGGGACCGAGAAAAGCGGCAGCTCCACGCGCCTCCCACAGACAGGCCCAGGTCACATTTCCTGTTTCTGTTTCCGTGCCAGGAGAACGCCCACCTGACAATCATGAGTGCCCATGACTGCATCCCCGACAAGCTGGAGGTTGTGAACAAGCCCGAGGGGATTAAGGCCCAGTTCCCAGGCGCCAGGAAGTCGCTGGCAGAAACAGACCACACTAAGCACGACTACATTTACCTCCTGCCCACGGAGAAGAGCTCCGCGGGCCCGGGCCCTGGCATCTGCTTTGAGAACTTGACCTACAATCAGGCAGCCCCTGATGCTGGGTTCTGTGGCCCCGTCCCAGCACCCCACACAGGCCCCCCAGGGCTGGGGGGCCTGCTGAGTGCACCTGGGAATTTGCTGAGGTCCCTAGAGCCGAGCTACATGAACTCCCCGGGGGAAATCCCAGCCGGAGAGACCACTCTGAATTACGTGTCCCAGGTGGCCTCACCCACATCTGGGCACAAGGACAGTCCCCCAACAAATTCCCTGGAGCTAGCACCCCGTTCCGAGTACAGAATGCAAATGGCCGTCCCCCTGGGCCTTGCCTCACCTTCCCCGAATGAGAATAGCAGTCTCTCCTCCATGAGCCTTTTGGATCCAGGCGAACACCACGGCTAAACATACATCCTTTCACACCTTCACGCGGTTACAGAGACACCCGAGAAGCACGGCCGGCCCCACCCCATCGCCAGGCCCCCACGGCGGGCAGGTCTGCGTCAGACAAGATCACTGCCATCGCGCTAGGTTTCCAAGTTCAGAAGCCATGAAACTGACCTCCCTCCCTCGCAGCAGGCTCGCTGTGGAAACGCCCGCGTTGTGGGAGCGGGGACCCTGCTTACCTGGTGGCTGCATGTCCCAGGCTCGCCTTGTAACAGCCTCCCTGGCCCCCCTCGCAGGGGCAGACCCCATCCTCGCAGTCCCGGGCAGGGTGGCTCCCGTCCTGGAATTCAGCCTGTAACCAGAAAGGTTTCCATTAAGTTCCACCCCCATGTTTCCTAACTTAAGGGTAAAGGAGCCAGATCGAAGCCTTTAATTGAAAAGGCCACCGGCGTTTCGTTCCTAGAGCCTGCGTTGTCAGTGTTTACTTCTTCTAGGTGCATTTCATGAAAATGTCACAGATGTCTGAGACCGACACAGGTTGGACTTGTCTCGCAGTGACAAGAACTGGCCGTGCATCGGCGCAGTAAAAACTCCTGGGGGCACAGGCCTTGTCTAACAGGTGAGACAGTGCACGTGTCGGGAAGACCCCCACCCTGTCCTCTCTCACTCACCACCGTCAGAGGGACTGGCCAGGGACTCCCCGTGTCAGGATAACGGCGCTGCCGCTTGGTGGACGCTGGTCTGCCACCGGAATTGTTGATGACTACCTCAGAGAGAGGAAAGCGCAGCATTGAGCAGTTCCGTTTACTTCCCATGGTTCCTCTTTCAAGAACTGCCAGGTACGTGGCCTGTGTCCATGTGGCATCCTTCGGACTGTGCAGCAGGTGGTCAGGGCCAAGTACCCCCTCCCTCTCATCTATATGTCTGCATTAGGAAGTGAAGCCACGCTGCGGGACCCCTTTGGGCAGAGCTCCTAGAGGCCACCTGGAGGGAACTCACTTCTGGCTCAGCAGCCTCGTCTCCTTGAACCTGTGGATGCGAAGCCAAGCAGCAGGTGCTCCGTGCACGCAGCTCCTTCCTCTGCCTCCTGCCCGTCAGCCGCAATGTGGGTCGATCACCTTTCTAAACAAGCACACCTGGGGGTGCCGTTTGCCTAATGAAGACGGCACTGCCTCTGCCTCTGGTACCCCACGCCCCGCACTCCACGCTCAACCCCACGGAGAGAGGGAGGAAAGGACTCGCCTAAAGCCAGGTGGCTGTCAGCCGGCCTCCATGGACCTGCACGCACCAGGGCTTCTGTTCGGGCTCTTCAGCGCTGTGCTCGCATGTATCTAAGCCTTTTCCTAACACCGCACCAACGAGTATCTCGGTTAGTAATTCCGAGAGGACCTTGGGTTCAGTGTTGTCATTTTCCCTCGTGTTCCTTTGTCACGACGCAATCGTAAAAGCCCACAGAGATGTCAGTGGCAGTGATGACTGACTTGTAAACAGTCCTTCATAGTTTAAAAAAATAATGCATGCCCTGGAAGTCGTTTTTGTTGTAACAAGCTCTCATTAAAGAGTTTCACCACTGTTCATGCTTCCTCTGCCTCCATGAAATAGAAACCTAACCATTAGCATAGCTCAGGGGTGGGCAAACTTTTTGACTCGAGGGCCACAATGGGTTCTTGAACTGGACCGGAGGGCCGGAACAAAAGCATGGTTGGAGTGTTTGTGTGAACTAATATAAATTCAAAGTAAACATCATTACATAAAAGGGTACGGTCTTTTTTTTTTTTTTTTTTTTAGTTTTATTCATTTCAAACGGGCCGGATCCGGCCCGCGGGCCGTAGTTTGCCCACGGCTGGCATAGCTCATACACCTCAGGAGCTGGTGTGCCCGGATGCCACTCGAGCCCTCCTAGTCAGGATCTCTGGCATGAGGCCTGGCGTCTCTGTCCACCTGGCATTCATTCGGATGCACACTCAGCTTTGAGACTCGCTGGCCTAAGTCAAATGAAGGCAACTTTCTGAACCGTAACAAAACGCCAGTAGGAAATGCTAGACTAATAATAACCGTTTGCTTACAGTTTCACTGTAACTATAGTTTTGGCTATAAATATTCCTCTCCCATGTTCAGAGCCACCAAGTAAATTAGTATTTCAAACCTTCAGTTTCAATACTATATGGGCAGGGTACCCCGACGATTCAGGGACCTTGTCGCATAGCAGCTACGGAATCTGACATCTAACACCAGACTCCCATGACTTCACGCGAAACTGGCTCTCCCTGGAATGTGTTTATTAAGGTCTAGTTGAATTAGACATCTGTTTGTCCTACGAGCTCTGCAGAAAGATAAGCTGGTCGTCACCTCAAAGAATTTAGAAAACATTAAGTATTTTGCATAAAGAACTTTAAAGATAAAACGCCTGGAGAATCGGTTAAATTTTTACAGCACAGTAACAGAGTAGTATGTTCAATTTAATGGACTTAGCAAATGCCATTGTCTTGGTCTCTATAAGCCTCAAAGAAATGAAGTTTTAGTATACTTTGGTTTCTTTTGTTGAGATCAAAAGTAGTTGTTATAGTCTTGACTGTCCCCCCGAAATGTGTATGTTGAAATTCTAACCCCCCTGATGATGGTGTTGGGAGGTGGGGCCTTCGGAGGTGATCGGGTCATGAGGCCGGAGCCTCAGATAGTCAGACATGCTCTCAGCGCAGGGAGCTCACTAGCCCCTTCGCCACGCGAGGACACAGGAGTCGGGGCACTGCGAGCCCTGGCCTGGCCGCCAGCCCACGCCGGTGAGCAAGCCGCTCCTGCTGCGAAGGCCCAGTGTGTGGTGCTTTGTGACAGCAGCCCCCGCAGCCCGCAAGGACTAAGACAGCACTTGTTTGAGTATTTTTACATATCGAAGGGTTTTAAAAAATGAGACAAAGTTCCTCAAGTTCAGCTATATTACCACATTTTCCAGAGATCAGCTGTAGGGTGATTCACTGTACTTTTTTATTTGGGGGCCTACTATTTAATGACACATACCGTGAAAGGCAATGAAAAGCGATACACAGAAATGTGCTTCAAGACCAAAATATCCAAAATAAATCTATTTCTAAAAGTGAGACATACATTTTACAACACTTAATCAGCTGCAATAGACCACAGCCTTGGCAGTGAATTTTAACCTCCAGGCTTGATAATTTCCCCTGCGGTGTATTCTTCCCCCACCAGGAGGGCGTATGTTACCCTGTCTGCTCAGGCCAGTTTCTGCCTGAGAAATCAACCACCTCCCACAGAAGTCATCATCCTATCATTTTTATTGTACATCAATTCCTCAAAAACTTCAGAACTGTTCAGAAGATTGATGCATTTTTTCGAGACCCTTGATAATGATTTGAGGGTAAAACTGTAAAGATATGTTTGATTAGATTATGAATAATGTTTAAGAGAGTGCAGATATTTGAAGACATTTTGAACAAGCCAGGAATGTGTCATTGAACGAGGTTATCTGTGTTGCTTAAAAGTCCCTTTTACTGGGAAGCATATATATCAGCCTCAGTGGTACATACTTCAAATCAACACTGATTGTTTTAAGATCTCAAACAGAACAACACAAGTTTAAGAATTTTAAGTACATTTTATTAAGAATGTATCCCTTTGATAAGATTATGCTTCAGGAGGCTTTTAATGCCCTTGACATAAACTGTACACATTATACAAAAACAAGAAAACCACACACACAAAAAAAATCAAGGTGAGAAAACCCATTTAGGGACAAACCTTATTTAAATTATACACAACTCAATGAAATATTCTTACGGAAAATATATAAATACTTTTTCTTTCTATGTTACAGTTATACAATATAAATCATATTTCAATGTCTGTTCAGTGACCTACAAACACCAGAACCTCCAAATATGTAGCAGCGTATTACTAAATTAAAAAAAGAAGAAAGTCATGTGGTCAGGGAGCATTAATCTGAGATTTTTTTTCACAATCCCATACTTTTCAAAACTAATTTACACCATTTGTTTTAGAATGCAGCGTCAGAGTTTCTGACAGGCCAGTACTGGGACATTTCCAACTATCATCTATGAAACATTTTTATCTCCCCCCACCTCTGCCCCAAAACTTTGCATTTTGTGCTAAATCAACCATTTTAGTGGCAAAATTACAAGGTATACTTTTTTGGCATAAATTATATTTCTCAAATTAAATATTTTATTTAAAAAATCAAACAAAATGTGCAATTCATGCGTGCTGTGGCATAGCTATCCACCTACATTACAAGAACACTCCAAAGGGGGGGAATCCGCATTCTGTGTTGGCCATACAAACCTACGATGAATGAAGAATGCCCTGGGCACCCGCGGCTGAAAGAAAACAATCGTGCTCCGAGAAAGGGTTCGGATTCCCATGTCCTGTGAGAAACACTGCTGTTGATTCACTGGCATGCTTTCATTACGGAACTCTCACTGAAGGACTCCTGGTAATCATGGATTTCCTGACTGGCAGCCAAGGCAGACCTTTCCCAACTTACATTTTGGAAAAGCTGAAATGTTCCTTTATTCCAACAGTTCTGGTAAAACTCTGGCAATGAACTCTACCTTTTCTTTTCCCTATGGTTTAATGGGTTGTGAATCTGAGATAAAACTGGAAGCACAGGACAAAAGGAAAAACCTTACTTCCAAAGAACCCTTTTTCAAGGTAGTTTACAAAGCTCATCTCACACAAAATCAGCACCTCCCTCTTACCATGCAAAAATAATTGCGGTTATAATTTGGATGACAATTTGGTGTTTATTGCTTAATCATGTGCTTAATGTGGGATAAAACACATCCTCTGGAATGAAATCTGTATATAAATAGCAGTAGACAAATCTAAATACGCATGGCCACCCCATTGTTGAGCACTTTGCCATTGTAATATGCCCTAAAAAACTCAGCTTTAATTGTTCCAAGCTCCAGATAAAAGAGCTGAAAACAATTAAAGACACCATTTTAAAAGGACTTGCACACATATTAGAGTAACTAGTATAGTAATGTATATATCCACCTCCAAAGAGCCTTTTTTAATGTCACTGTCTTACAGGATGTCCAAATGCTACCAATCTTCATTAAAAATTTTTTTTATTAGGGAGAAGAAACTTTCCCCCTCAAATCTACCTAAGCATAAACAGGAAATAAAAATGTAAGAAATTTTAGATATTTAATTACGATTACTAATTTCTAATTTTATCAGTCTTTAGTATGTGAAGCTAAAATCTGTTCTTGAAAAAAAATTCAATTAAAAACAATTTACTTTACTATTAGAAATTCACAGTTTACAACCAGCACAACTGTCCAAATTCCTCCAAATTATCAGTAATTACCAATAGTACAGATTTATATGGACTAAGATTAATCCTAAAAATCTTGAAAACCGATAGTATTGACATTATTTTGGTATTTTTTAGTCTGGTAATATCTATCATTTATAGATGATTTTCTCAATTACTTCTATTACCACTGACCCCATTCCTAACCTGTTCTGCTATAATTTATTATTTTTAAACCCCTAAGGTGATCAATCACTTGGCACGGCATGTGAGCATTTTTCATCATTAATGTCTACTTTTATACAAACAAGTACTCAAAAAGAACATATTCGACCTGTCAGTGAAACATATACACTTAAGTACATTTGTTCCTTAAATTACTGATAATCAAAAAGCTCTGAGTGTCTCCCCAAACTAAGTGCTATAGGCAAATATTAGGATGCATACATACAAGTCTTTCAAAGTAATTATAAAAACACAACAAAACAGTTCAGACAAACAGTAATGAGACTTCATTTCAGGATGGACGAGTGAGGTGGGGCCCCGGGATGGGGATGATGTGAGTGACAAAAAAGAATTACTGTTACCTTCTGAGGGGTTAAACCACAGATTTTATACTCTCTATTAATATTAACTGAGGTAGTGTTTAAAAATGAATGTCTAAAATAGGTTAATCCCATTGTGAATAAGATTACTATGTTACTGCCTTTGGAGTTTTTAACCACTATCTGGTCTAGTATCTCTAACATTTGGTTCTCTGGAAAGCAGTTTAATCACCCAAGACCAAAGACCAAGGTGACAGGCAAATTATTGTCGACATTTAAATGAACATTTGGGTTAAGGATAAGTTAAAGAATAAAAAAGTATATTTTGTCTTCAACTGGATTTGAGAGGAAGTCTAAAGAACCACTTTTTAACAGAAGCAACAGTCCAGCCCTTGTCTGCTTCGTAGCATGTCACTTGCTACACAGTGCACATGAGAACAGTTCGTGAAGTGCAGAGGTGTTATAAAGTAAGATGAAATGTTTCATCCCAATGGGAACTTTCAGTGCCAGTTAATTAAAAAAAAAGAAAAAAAAGTATTTCTGTGAGTTCTGCTTTCTGGTTCACAGGGTTCTTTACAGAGATCTCAGAGAACGAGCCCATTGTAAAGAGGATCTGTGAACTGGAAAACATGAATCAGTGTGTTAGGATGATGTCAAAGCTGATGTGTGACTGTAAAAATGGCATAAACAAATGATTAAAAAAGGGTCCTAATTAGTCCAGCTGGAATTTTTTTCTATTTATATATAGACCTTAAAAAAAATGATCCTTTCATTTACAAGCATTCTAATGATGATTGGCCATGCTATTTTTATATACAAATTTGCATATAGGTTTAATTTCTGTTAGACATATACAAATTAAACACATAAACAAAACCTTGCCCCGTCAACTTAATTTCACAACTGTGACCAAGGCAATTACTGTACTCATAAACTAACCAATCACTGCATTTAGTTTGTGCAAAACAAGAACACTGATATAAACATTAAATTACTGCTGCTTTAAAATTTGGTACTTAAGGCTTTTCACTACAATTTTTAATCATAATAACAGTGTCATTAGTTTTTAAAAGGAAATATGGCTTTTCTTTTCCCATGGAATGTGAAGTAAATTGTAGGCAAACTTAACTTTTCCTTAAAGTATCATTTAATGCTTTCTTTTGCTTTAGGTCTGCATTAATAGTGCTTATTCAAGTTCCTGTTTAAAATGGTAATACGGGAGAGGATGAAAACGGCAGTCCACTGAACACATATATATGCACTCTAGAAGTGGGAAAAAGCTGAACTGTAAAATGATTTCTGATTTTAATCAGGAACTGTAGTGAAAAACCTTAAATCGGTTCAAATAGCCTATAACAACAACACCTTGGAACAAAACTGAAGAGAAGGAAAACAAATAAAAAACTTTATGAAAATCTAATAACATAAAAATAACTTATAAGTCCGGGGTCGTTGAGGCTCTTCTTTCGCTTTGCGGTTACAAAGCTCTGACGTAGTGTTACGGACACTAGGGAAAGTTCCCTCTCATACCAGCAGTTACGGCACAAACCACTGTGGTGACGGATGACGTCTCGGAGACACTGACTCCTGGTTTCCATAAATTAGTTAACAAACAAGGCATGTTTTTATTTGCCCTAAAAAAGGGTTCAGAAATAACTGTGTGAAGGGTGCCTCTGTGTATCCTATTATTGTTCCATTGTTGTTATGCACGTAAAATGAAAAAACAGAAAACCTATGTAGGTGTTCAGTGCTTGGCTCTGGCATACAATGGTAACGGAAACTTTTAAACTGTGGTAATGAGCAGTGCGCCCACAGGGCTCCAGCGGGGAGGAGGATGTTCGCGTAGGGAAGTCGCAGGTCCACTGCTCCTGCACCAAACTGTTGGCACAGTGCACAGAGGCGCTCCTGTCCCTGCTGCCCGTCCGCGGCGTTGTCAGCGGCGCTGGCGAACTGCACAATGAGAATGTGTGAGTAGCATCTGCCTACATACATCCGGAACACGAGGTCAGGACTCTGCTGATGGATCAACTACAGGTTGCTTTGGTGGTACTGCCAACACAGCCTCTGCTTCTTCATGCATCTAGGGAAGAAGTGGTCCAATTTAATGACTTTCTAGTGTATCAACAGATATCATCTCTCTTTTAAACACAGAATTATTTTTGAAAGATAAATTTCAGTACAAATTCTACTTACTTGTAAAAACTGTACATCTTGAAATAATTCTTGTATGAATCTCCGACACTGAAGTCTAAACGTGCAGTGTGCCAGCAAATGGGAAACCTCCGAGTAAAGGCAGATGTCATCAAATGTCTGTGGATACTTCTCCTTAATTCTGTAATGAAAGGCAAGACTATGGAAGAAAACTATAATAACAGCTACTTTTGCCCCAGAGTATCTCTGTTTAAATATTCTTTCTCCAGAAACTAATGATTAGATGGCATATCTGGGGTTATGGCATACGAATATAAAATATTAAATATTCCTACTTCACACTTAAATTAGAAAACTCACGTTTTGAGTTATCTCTTAAAAATAATTAAAACCCAAATGTTTCTTGAAAAGTTAGAAATATTCTTTTCCACTGGCATGAGAAATCGCAAAATTTATTTATCAGTCTAGGATGACTCAAATATTTTCAAAATTAATGTTTTAAAACAGAAATAAGTTTGTGTGTTTTTTAAGTTAGACTGAAGTTATTGATGCCCTGGACTGAGCTATCTGTTTCTTTCTTTCAACCTTTAAACAGTAGCTTTCGCAGGACAGCACCTGAGGATCAGTGGTGGGGTGGACCAGGCAGTACACAGCTCAGGGCCACGACTCTAGAGCCCAGGCCGGCCTGCAGTGGGCCCCTGCATCTGCGTTACTACTGGGTTTAAAGCCTCCGAGGAGACCCTGAGGTGTTTCTCTTTTGAGGACCATTGCTTTAAATCGTACAAACTCAAAATGGTGAATATATAGTCTTTTACCATGTTGCTGTGATTAAAAAAAACACACAAAAATTCTGCAATTTTTATTGAGAAAAAGAAGGAAAAGTAGGGGAAAATTAACCCAAGAAAATATCATTTTATGTAGGCCAGCTTTTTTCATGCCTGGGATGAGGAAAAAAACAAAAACAAAAAAACTTTTTGGGCTCAGGATTCCCTTACTTTCTTAAAAATTATCAAAGATGCCCCCAAAACTTATTTTTTGTGTGGGTTATGGCCATAAATAATTACCATGTTAGAAATTAAAATAAGAAACTTTCAAAATATTTATTCATTAAAGAAATAAACCCATTACATGTTAACATAAATACATATCTATACTACTAATAAAGGAATATGCAAATTGTCCAGGACACCGTCATAATAACAGTAACGAATGAACAGCAGGCTGCATGGGGCGACAAGGCCGGCAGGGGAGTTAGTGAAGGATGACCAAAGAACTGAAAAGCAGGCTGCGTGGGGTGACCAGGCCGGAAGGGGGGTTAGTGAGGGACGACCAAAAGACTGAACAGCAGGCTGCATGAGGCAACCAGGCCAGCAGGGGAGGCAGTTGGAGGCGACCAGGCTCGCGGGGGGTAGGGGCAGTTGGGGGCAACCAGGCCGACGGGGGGGGGGGGGGTTGGAAGGGGGCAGTTAGGGGCGATCAAGCTGGCAAGCAGAGGCGAGTGGTTAGGAGCCAGCAGTCCTGGATTGTGAGAGGGATGTCCGATTGCCGGTTTAGGCCTAAACCGGCAGTCAGACAACCCCAAGGAGTCCCGGATTAGAGAGGGTGCAGGCTGGGCTGAGGGAAGCTGCCCCCCCTCCCCGCCCCCCGCATGAATTTCATGCACAGGACCCCCAGCATTTTAATTAAAAAAATAACTAGACTTTCCAAAACTAGATAAGAAAGAGTAGTATTATTTTACATTTCCACTGATCTCTTTAAAGTCTGGCTGAAAAAAGACAACTGGGTTAACACACCTGCTTCTGCTTCAGTCTGTTATCACATGTCATTTGGTTGAAGGACATGAAGAAAATCTAGCCTCACACAGATATGCCATCCTGAGAACTACTGATGTAAGCTACCTTTTGAAGTTATTTCAAGTATCTTTTTCACAATAAAAAGCAGAACAAAGAATACTCAGGCTTGGTATTAACTTACGTTAAAAGTCCAGTTTCATGACATTTAGTTGAAACTGAACTACTCAAGTTAATGACTAATCTTAGGACTTCTTTGCGAAGGAGTATACGGCACATTGGTGTATCATCTGGAATTGTTTTAACACCTGAAAAGAAGATTAAAATATTTTATCTATATCACAATAGAAAATGTTGTAAGAAATGGAATTTGTTGTTAAACTTTACCTAAAGATTTAAAACTGGGCCCTGGCCAGCTTGGCTCAGTGGATAGAGCATCAGCCTGTGGACTGAAGGTCCCAGGTTCAATTCCTGCCAAAGGCACATGCCTGGGTTGCGGGCTCGATCCCCAGTAGGGGGCATGCAGGAGGCAGCTGATCAACCATTCTCTCTCATTATTGATGTTTCTATTTCTCTCTCCTTCTCCCGTCCTCTCTGAAATTAATAAAGAAATATATTTTTTTAAAAAAAGATTTAAAACTGAGATAAACTGCACATACTCTGATCATTTCGGAACAAAATTCTTTCTAATGAAAGGAGACAACTAAGAAGGTACATATATATGTTAATATAGTTAAGTGCAATAATTGGCTAAACAGGCCTCACTAAAATGGATGTCATAGTTCTGAGACAACTTTAACAATATTTAGGAACAACAATAAACTTAGTTATATTAACAATGCTGGCATTTGAATGTAACAACTTACCTAGCAGCAATTCTGTGCTTTTGGTGCTGCTGGCTGAGCCTTCTTGAGACACGCCATCACTACATCCAGAAATCCCTGAGAACTTAGAGGGAACCACTTCTAAGGGATTATGGAGAGTCTGCTCGCACCAATCAGAATATGGAATGTCTTGAAGGTCTGAAGAGAAAGATCAGTTATTTCAATTAAAGTGTCTCAATGGCTTAATTCCTGTGCTTGTATTGTATACCATAGAGATGCTTCCTTGTAATTTCTGTCCAGTTTCCAACAATTATGTTTCATAATGAAGATTTTCAAAGTAGACTACTCAGATAATGAAATTTGTTAAATTCTCAAGAAAGATATACTACATACAATTTTATTTAAAAATTCAAATAAAGATATATATAGCATAAAAAGCACCTTATCTATCCCTCTCCCATCCCTCACAACCCCAAACTAAATATCACTCTCCACAGAAAAATATGGTTAAAAGTCTGTATATAAATTAATCTTTCTTGCTTCTTTGGATGTAAAGGGGGATTATACTATGTGAATTGTTATATGACTTCCTTCCCGCCCTCCATTTAATAATTACCAATGTAAGAACCATACTTCCCTGGCTTATCACTACTATAACTGAACTATCAGAACTTATGAGAGTAGAGAGGAAGGAGTGTCATTATCTAGCTCAGATAAAATACTCCTTACACTTAGGATGGGGTAGACTTACTAAATAGACAGTGTGCTTGTGTACAAACTTGCATGTGTGTAAGAGAGGGAGGGACAAGAAGAAACAGCAGGGAAATGCTGAAACAGGGCACAATTTGTTCAAAACTTTATGTCAGTAAGAGTATGTCAACTGTAAGAGAAGAGAATGGTGAAAAAGACACTAGTGAGGCCACACACAGAGTCTTGTGTGGTGGGCATGAACAGACAGTGAAGAACTTTCAAGAAATTAATCCCAAGGAACAGGTGAAAAGTAAACTAGAAGGGGCCAAAGCTGGAGACTGAAACACACTCCAACAAGGAGGTGCTGACTGAACTAAGGCTGAGGGCATGAGAAGGCAGTGTGAGGGATGCTGGATAGGGCTGGGGGATGACCTACGTGTGACTGGAGCAGATTCAGATTCAGGTGGATTCATCCAGAAGGACGTACTCACTCACCTGAATGACTACATATTGCACTTAGTTGGTTACTGGGTTGAAAACCCAGAATTTGAACACACACACAATACAGGCAGTTATCATCTGTATGCTCTTGTAGCCCAGTGTCTTCTGTGCTCTCTAAGAACAAAGAAGCATCTGAATGGATTGAATTCATTATTTCCGTAAGACTCATCTGCTGCCTCAGCAAGTGGAAGGAGTTTTTTACCAGACCTCCAGTGCCAGATGGAAGACCTGTGCAGAAGTAAACAAACACACTGGTAAAGACAGCATCAATGATCCTTCCCTCAAGTGCCTAACCTCTGTGACAGTTTACAGGAGGGAAGCTAGAGAAGAAAACCAGAACTCTTCTTACCACTCAAAACTGGGAAAAGAATAATTTGCTTTAATTAGGAAACTAATGTAAAGTCAGCAGATATGTTTCTATTACTTTGAGGCTTTAGGTACAAAATGGAAAACAGATTGTACAATGAAGACATCATTTTAGTTATCCTCAGTATTTTCATAAAGCAAAGTAATAATTCTGAGTCTAAAGTGGTACTTCTTTAAAAGCAATAAACAAAATTATAAAGCCTTAAACCTATGACTGATATCCATATATTTATTAAAATATGACAGACCATAACAAAGAGAGATCATACAATATATAAGTACATTTTTATCTCTCTCTATCCTTTGCCCAAATGGCTATTTCTTAGACCTATGAGGATTAGTGTTACAAATTTTTCATGTATTCTTTTTTAAAAAACAGAACTAACTGACCTAGTTTTTGTCTTCTTAGAGGCTGGGTACTTACTTGGAAAAACATTTTCTTATGTCCATTACACACACACAAAAATGTGGTTTAATTTTAAATGGCCTCAATTATTTTGGTATAAATGATCCAAAAGTAAGTATACCTGAATTTGTAGTTATCCTACCAAAAACAACATCCTTTTAAATTTTCTTTAAAATTTTTTTCTTTTTCTTTTAAATACAAAGAGAAGTCTCATGAGAACAAAATCATGAATTACCTCCTGCTTCATGAACAAACACTCTTGCACCTCGATCATCAATTGGAGGTATGGTTTTAGTCTGAAAATAGGGAATATCCTTTACCTAAACCAGATATAAATCACGGTTAAGTCCAGCTATAAAAACAAGTCCACTTTATGAATAGTAGCAAAAACAAATGAAATGCGCTTTAAATGGAATTACTATAGCACATGAACCTATAACAAAAAGTTTACTGAAGAAACTTAAACTTGACAAAAATAACAAATAACTTTTAAAGTCCTTGTCTAGTCTTGGTGATTTAAATGGACATCAAAGTAATTATTTTAGAATTTATCCAAAATGTATTTAGACATCTAAGCAAATGTATGTATTTTTTAAAAGTATTTTTACTGCTTTCAGAGACAGAGAGAGAAACATCAATGATCAAGAGAATCTGATCCACTGCCTCCTGGATGCCCTCTACTGGGGATGGAGCCTCATCCTGGGCATGTGCCCTGACTGGAAATTGAAACACGATATCCTGGTTCAAAGCTCGATGCTCAACCATGGACTCACACTGGCCTGGCCAAATGTGAATTATTTAGGACTATCTATTAGCTAGGGATTGTGAGTTTCTCATGGGATTCAGGCCACCTTAAATGACTGGGTACAACATGTGCTGTCCTGTGTGAGAAAAATAGGATCAAGGGTTAAAAAACAAGGAATACATTGTGCACCTCATACTCACAAAATATTACATGTCAGTTTTATCTCAATTTTTAAAAAGCTAACAGGAATAAAGTCAAATGTGACTAAAAGGCAAGGCTAGGAATTCACTAAATTTCTACAGATTCTATTATATAAAAGCCCAGCAACCCTTATGGTGGGATGACCAGAACGACCGGTCACTATGACACACACTGACCATTAAGGGGTAGACGCTCAATGCAGGAGCTGTCCCCTGGTGGTCAGTGCGCTTTCACAGCAGGAGCGCCACTCAGCTAGAAGCCGGGCTCACGGCTGGTGAGTGCAGTGGCGGTGGCGGGAGCGTCTCCCACCTCCATGGCAGCGCTAAGGAGCAGTTGAGCCAGATGGTAAGGAGAGAGCAGGTGAGCAGTGAGAAGCAAGCAGGTGGGTGGCTAGGAGTAAGGAGTCCCGAATTACGAGAGGGCACAGGCTGGGCTGAGGGGCCACCCCCCCAGCCCCCCGCACACATTTTTTGCATTGGGCCTCTAGTATACTGTTAAAGAAAATGAACAAGATGCCAATTTATCATTAAGGCATCAGAAGGGAAGGTAGTGTTCTAGGGACTTGGAGGTACTAAATAAGAATATGTATCAGGAATTTCTGGAAGATGGCGGCATAGGTACACACTTAAACTTACTGCCTCACACAACCTCATCAAAACTACAACTAAAAGACAAAATAGATATCATCCGGAACCACAAGAAGGCTGGCTGAGTGGCAATTCTACAACTAGAAGGAAAGAGAAAAGCGCATTGAAACTGGTAGGAGGTGCAGAGGTGCGGAAGTGTGGAGGTACAGAGGCACGCACAGAAACAGGCTGGCAACTGGGAGCGCTGTTGTCTTTTTCAATTGGGAGGAAGATACAAGCTCCCAATTGCTCTGAACTCCAGTTCTGGGGACCCAAACTCATACAGGGAGAAACTGGACTGTCTGGTATCAGACCAGAATGTGAGGGCGGCTATCTCACAGAGGTGCTTGCAGCAATCATTGCTCCTGCAAGGGGCCACGGGACACAGAGACCCAGGGAACTCTCCGAGGCAGGGCTGACTGGCAGCCATTGTGGTTTGCTCCACTTTGATGATTCCCTGAGGCCCTGCCCCTCCCAATTTACAACCCCACCCAAGCAATGAGCAGAGGCTTTTGCATATGAATGGCTTGTTCTTTTGCAATCTAAAACCTAACAAACTGCAACTGGGTCAAAGAGCGCCAAAGCTTCCAAAAGAAGGCCTAGACCAGTGGTCCGCAAACTCATTAGTCAACAGAGCCAAATATCAACAGTACAAGGATTGAAATTTCTTTTGAGAGCCAAATTTTTTAAACTTAAACTATATAGGTAGGTATATTGTTATTAACTTAATTAAGGTACTCCTAAAGCTTAGGAAGAGCCACACTCAGGGGGCCAAAGAGCTGCATGTGGCTCGCAAGCCGCAGTTTGCTGACCACTGTTCTAGACAGCAGCCTGCATTGCTTCACAGCTGGGCCTCATCTGGGCACTTCCAAACCTCAAACAAAGAGGAGGAATCTGCAGATCTCTCTGTAGCTCCTGCTGGGTGGCCTCAGGCAGTGGCTGACTTTGCACCTCCTTGGAGATCCAAGAGCCAGTGTACCCAGTGGTCAGAGTGAGACCATAACAGAGTACAACTCTTCACATCCATAAGCGACACACTCAAGGGCAGACTTAGTGAGCACCAAAGCCCCACCGAATCATGTCCTGCTCCATAACGGTATCTCCAGCACAGCAGTTCTCCCATTGTAGACACAGCTGGTCCTCACAGCTAACTGGCCTGGTGGTCAATTCTTCACAGTGATACCAACAGCAATCAAGACTTAACTACAACAAGACTGTGCACACAGCCCACAAAGGGGTGCACCAAGAGCGTCCACCTTAGGTAATTAGGGAGGCTGAGCCACTGGGCCTTATAGGACACCTAGCACACAAAGCCACTCTACCAACACAGGGAAGCAGCCAAAATGTGAAGACAAAGAAACATGTCACAAACCAAAGAAATGGAGGAAAGCAAACTACTGGATATAGAGTTCAAAACCACGATTATAAGGTAACTCAAGAATCTTCTAGAAACCTCCAAGAAATTTAGTGAGACCATCAAGGATATGAAAAAGGACCAATTAGAAATTAAGCATACACTTACTGAAATAAAGAATAATATACAGAGATCCAACAGCAGACTAGAGGACCCCAAGAATCAAGTTAAAGATTTGAAATACGAAGAAGCAAAAAATACCCAACCAGAAAAGCAAAAAGAAAAAAGAATCCAAAAATATGAAGACAGTGTAAGGAGCCTCTGGGATAATTTTAAGCGTACCAACATCCAAATTATGGGGGTGCCAGAAGAAGAGAGAGAGCAAGATACTGAAAATCTATTTGAAGAAATAATGACAGAAAACTTCCCCTACCTGATGAAAGAAATAGACTTACAAGTCCAGGAAGCGCAGAGAACCCCAAACAAAAGGAATCCAAAGAGGACCACCCCAACACACATCATAATTAAAATGTCAAGGGCAAAAGACAAAGAGAGAATCTTAAAAGCAGCAAAAGAAAAACAGTTACCCATACGACTATCAGCTGATTTCTCAACAGAAACCATGCAGGCCAGAAGGGAGTGGCAAGAGATATTCAAAGTGATGAATAGCAAGAACCTACAACCAAGATTACTCTACCCAGCAAAGCTATCATTTAGAATTGAAGGTCAGATAAAGAGCTTCACAGATAAGAAAAAGCTAAAGGAGTTCATCACCACCAAACCAGTATTATATGAAATGCTGAAGGGTATTCTTTAAGAAGGGGAAGAAGAAAAAGGTAAAGATAAAAATTATGAACAACAAAGTGACAACAAATACATATCTATCAACAAGTGAATCTAAAAATCAAGTGAATAAAAAATCTGATGAACTGAGTAAACTGGTGAATATAAGAGAATCAGGGGCATAGAAAGGGAGTGGACTGACAATTCTCGGGGGGAAAGGGGTGTGGAGGGTGCGGGAAGAGACTGGACAAAAATCGTACACCTATGGATGAGGACAGTGGGGGGGGTGGTAAGGGCAGAGAGTGGGATGGGAACCGGGTGGAGGGGAGCTCTGGGGGAAAAAAAGAGGAACAACTGTAATAATCTGAACAATAAAGACTTATTAATAAAAAAATTAAACAAGATTTTAAAAACAAAACAAACAAAAAAAGAATATGTAACAAGTGAGAAAGGTGAAATAATTTTCATAAAATTTCTTTAAACTGCTTTAAAAATCACTTTCTCCAAATTAGTATTCACTCTATAATTTCTAGCAAGCAGGAAACCAACTCATAAGAAAACAAGAGGATTTAGGATACCTGGAATATATCGTTGATGTCTACAGGAAGAGCAAGACCAATATAGTCATCTGAGCTCCCGTACGTCGCACTGGACACCATGGACCTCACTGAGGATGATCGATGCAGGGTATTTTGGTTAATAGGACTCAATAAATCTTCTTTATCTAACGAAGCATAACTTAAAGCTTTCATGAACCTATAATACCATAAAAATCACTTGCATTAGTGTTCTGATTTATAGTATTGACCATAAGAAAATTTTATTTTCATATATTCACAAAAAATAAGTAGCTAGTAGCTAGTCAAATACTAAACAGGGCCATCTTATCTACTGAGAACATATAAACACTTGAAAATATTTAGCTGTTATAAACTGACAGAAAAAAGGTTATCAGTAATGTTGACTGTTACCAAAAACAATGTTATGGTCCTCCAGGTATAATTCTAATATTATTTTTATGAAAATAAGAATAATTTCTTACCTTTTTTTCAATGATAATTATTTCAATACTTTATCAACATAAGATTCATGTAGACAGAAGTCAGACACAAAATAGCAAAAATAGTATCATTTGTAACTACAAGATAGCCTTATATGAAATATTTCCTCAATGTACTCCTTACCAGTGATTCCATAACAAATATGGCCTACTAATAGGCACCTTTCTCAGACAGATTCTTTTTCACGCAATAGACATGCTAAAATATTTACTAGGGATCTGCTTTGTATATACAAGGAACTACTCAAGGTTCCACAGTATATGCATATTGATATTTGGAAACCCAAGTCACTTAAAGTGTAATAATGTAGTCCGGCCAGTGTGGCTCCGTGGTTGAGCATCAACCCATGAACCAAGAGGTCAGGGCACATGCCTGGGTTGTGGGCTCAATCTCCAGTAGGGGGTGAGCAGGAGGCAGCTGATCAATGATGCTTCTATCTCTCTATCCCTCTCTAAAAATCAATAAAAACATGTTAAAAAAATAAACTGTACCAGTGTAGCCTGGTATTAAAACAAAGAATTACTTGTAAAGCACACAAAATAAATGCTTCATAAACAGTAGCTATTAAAATCATCATAGTGCCCTGGCCAGTGTGGCTCAGTTGGTTGGAACATCATCCATGCCCCAGTCCAGGCACATACGCAAGATGAGGGTTCGATCCTTGGTCAGGGCACAAATGGGAGGCAGCCCATCATGTTTCTCTCTTACATCGATGTTTCTCTCTCTTTCCCCCCTCCCTTCCTGTCCTCTTTCTCTCTGGAATCAATGAAAAACATATCCTCAGGTGAGGTTTTAAAAAATTAATAAGTAAAATAAATAAAGTTATCTTAGCTAAAACCACTCTTAATTTGTACTAATCTCCAACTAAAAACCACCCCTAATTAAAATTTATGTATTTCAAAAAATAGGTGAGTGGTTTTTAAAGTGTACTGTTATACCTCTCTAACTACATAAAACTCAAGGTCTACTGGAGTGGGCAGAAAAGGATTACTCGCTTTTTCAATCTCTAGTTCAACCAGAGTAGCTCCATTTAATCTTTTCCACATATTATTAGGTTTCCATAGAAATGTTTTGTGAAGAAAGCAACATTTAAAAATCTCAAAACTTACGATCTAGTCCTAGCTGATTTGGCTCAGTGGATAGAGCAGTGGCCTGCAGACTAAAGGGTCCCAGGTTCGATTCTGGTCAAGGGCACTCCCATTGGGGGGCATGCAGGAGGCAACTGATCAATGATTCTCCCTCATAAGTGATGTTTCTATCTCTCTCTCCCTCTCTGAAATAAAAACAACAACAACAAAAAAAACCACACAACAAAACATACAATCTAGTCCAGTCTCCAGTAAGGGAGGCACATGAAGTGCAAATAGAGAAAAATTCATGAATTTTTACTACAGAGATTTATGACAGTGAGCAACTGGCTGAGAGGTTTGCCTGGCTTTGTTCTAGATTGCTGAGGTCTGCAGAGCTATTGAATTCCAGGCATAAGAGACATTATGGCAGGATTTGCAGAACTCTGTCCAAGTTCATTTACTCAGTGTCAGGACTAAAACTCAGGATTAAGGATTCCTACTTCAGTGTTTTTCCTACTATGCTCCAAGGCACAACCTGAGTGAGATATGTTTTTAAGATTGCTGGATTCATGCTATCCATTATACCACAGGTATCAGTATGCCTACTCTTCTAATTTTATTAAGAAAATGAAAAAAGGAAAAATCTTCTCAGCCTGGATTCCAAGCCATTATTTTAAAGTAAATTTATAGTTATCATCATTGTCTTCATTGTCTCTGCATTAACCAAATAGGAAGACTAATGCCAACACGATTTTCCCTCCATGGAACCCGGTACAAAGTAAATTCTCGATACAGTTGCAGTATGAATGAAAGACCTGATGAACATGAGTGCTGTTAAGCTTCCATGCCTTTGCGTAAGCTGTTCCTGTTTCTCTTGACTGCTTATTCTTGTTTTTATTATTTCTCTCACAAGAAATATTTTCTCTCACCTATTCATTCTTTATAATGCCAATGATTTGGCATTTTACTCTAGGAAATTTCCAAATCTTCTTCTCCTGTTCTAACAGAGACTACAGGAAATAAGATCCTAAGAACCCAGAGTGGTTAGAGAATAAGCAACTTGGGATAAATGTCTTTCTGGTTTATTCTTTTGAATATTTAAGCACTACACTTTTTATCTATGCTTGTTATTCAACTTGGATAGAAATGCCTGCTTCAATAAGATACAATGAACCTAATCAGATGACTCAGAGTTAATAGCACTCGGGTCACTGCTGAGCTGTAAGATGGTGGTGCTCCTACTGTTTATTTCGGGGTGCTGTGTTCCTTACTGCCCCTGGCTGAATGCTACCAGGCTACTGTGGTTTTCTGAGTTTTCAAATACTTTCTGGTAATATTAAAGTTTCCTCCTCTGCTACCAATTTTATCAGCTGACCTTTCCTGTTACAGTGTGCCTCAATAAAAACTTCTAATTGCTGCTTCTATGGGCCTGAAAACCACACATACTAGCTGTTGAAATAAATATTAACAAACTTTGAATGCAGGTCAGAGGCACCTCCTTTGAATAAAATTCATGAACTTTTACTGCCTACATTTATTTATACTGGTGAGCTGTTGAGAGGTTTTCTGGCTCTGTTCTGAATTGATGAGGTTGCCAAAGCCAGTGTGTTCCAGGTAAATGATCCATTACTGTATAATTTATGAAATTCTACAAGAGATACAATTATCTGCTAACAGGAACTCCATCTACTAAATATGTTAGCATTACTCAAACAAAATTGCTTAATAACAACTTCTTAATGTGATTAATATTTTGGTTATATAAGAACCAAATGGATTACATTAAAAAATGATTACCAATGATGATGATGATGACAGCTAACTTTTATTGACTACTTAATATATGTCAGGCACTATTCTTAGTACCTAACAAATATTAAATAAATGTAACTGAATAATCTGAAACTAAAAAATTTTTAGAAGTATTTGGCCCAACAAAAATAGGTACAGAAATTTTTGCAATAACCAAATTTAACACTGCACCCCTAAATTTTTTACTTTGACCAGCTTGCTATATAATCTTTAGATATGACACAGAAATTCCCTAAATGTTCTTGAGCACAGGCAAATTGGTATTGCTGAATCCTAAAAGGCCAAATAATTTTTTATGTAAATTAGGTTCTGACTTGATAATACTTAAAACTGAAAATAATTTCCCTAAAATTTTTAGTTATTTAAAAAAAAAAAGGTCAACTTTTGGAGCCTTAAATTGACCTACCTGAAAAAGTTGTTTGTTATTGTAGGTCTTAAGCTCCTGATTCCCCCGACATGCTTCTTTTTAAAATCGATCCTTGCAGAAGCGAGAATAAAAAAAAAAAAAAAAAGCTTGTGACTTGTCTTTGAAAAGCATGTATGTTTACTTTCAGGGCCTAAATGAGTTTCTTTTCCCCCCTCGCAGCTGCAAGAATCCATTTCAAATCATATCGGGTAACTAGGAGCTTACAGCCTACCATAGTAAACAATGGTAATAGGTCATTTTGGAGGCTTTTATGTAGAGGGAAAACCTAACTAATGCTTTCCATTTAAGTCTGTTACAATGCAACCATTACTGTTCATTTTAAATGCATGTTTACTCACCTGCTTGGTGTTAACCTGGACTCGAAGCTGTTGGCCTTCATGGTGATGGTATCAGTAAATAGCACATCTTTAGCTGGTGATGCCAAAGCTTCAGAATGAGACAGAGATGGATGCATTCTTTGTTGCTGTAACCTTTTCAGTGTAGCGTAGCCAAAGGCATCTCTAGAACTTGTGTAACTGAAGTTACAATCTGCTAGACTTTTAATTGTAGCGATAGAGGGTGCTTTAAGGGACTGTGCTCTTCTGGGAAGTGTATGAGAAGAACCCGGAGGCACCAGAGATACTGAATTTGACTTGGAGAGAGATAGATGGTTAGACTGTGGCGTCAAATAGTGGCTCGTCTTAACAGTTTTAGTACTTACCACAGTACTCATACTTCCACAGTCTGTGTCCACAGTCGTAGCATCCACACCTACTGTCTCTCGGGAGGGGCTTGAGCTCATTGAACTTATGCCACTTGTTGTAGTGTCTGTATTGAAACTTTGGCTACGCATCTTCATATGCGAGCTTGTTGAACTTTCCACAACTAATCTCTCTCGGCTTGTGTTTTCTCTGTGATTCTCTGTACCAAGACTCTTGGTGAATTTTAAGTCATTATCTCCAATACTTGGAGTACTACCAGTGTCTTCTATATGCCTATTCCCCACAAATGAAGTTTCTAACTGTAATGTTTTCTGCACTGTGGATATGGGTGTAAAGTCATCACTCTGAATGAAGTCAACACTAGGATCCGTGAGAGTTCTGATCCGCCTGTTGCTTGTCTTGTTCTCAGATGACAGTTTCCCTCCTTTTGGATCACTGCTACTGCGATGTTTTTTATTGGGCAAAGTAAGGGAATTTAAGATACGATTCTTCACAAGTTTGCTAGACCCAAAGAAAGGGAATGAATTTTTATCCTTTACAGGTCCAGGCCGATCAAAAAAGGATGGCTCTGCGTCCTCACTGATGTCGAGGAAGAATGTACTAGTGGAGCTGCTGCCAAACCGGTCGTCCTCCATTATGAACATACCTGCAACCAAAGGACTGATTAATAACAGCACATAAAAATGACGAGCAAAGTCGTGGTACCGAGTAGTGACATGTTTCAGAAATTAATTTTTAATAGCTGAATAAGAAAAACATTGTAAAAAATGAAGGGTTAAATTTATCTCTTCTCTCAAAAATGAACATGTGAATATATCTTTTAACACAAGTATTATGAGTCAACAAACAAGTATTATGAGTCAACAATCTCTGTATCTGAAAAATGAATTAAAAACTATGTAAATGAAGAAGGTTGGCAAATAGACATTTACTTAGATTACATGACAAGCAAAATAGCAGAACAGTTCTCCTGGCACATGGCTTATTATTTAACTCTGAAAGTGGGATTTTTCCAAAGGCTATTGAGAAAGGAAGGAGAGAAAAAAATGTAGGTTCTGACTATACACACTGTTGTGAAAAGATACGCATTCTTCAAGAGGCTACTATTGCCATATTATCTTAGAAAAAGGTAAATTAGAAATGGAACAAATACACATAGATTTTGATATTCAAATACAAATGTTAACTGGCTAACTTTATAGGAATATGTCACAATACTCACTTGATGGCGCAGACTCACTCTCACTGTTATGTCTAGAGCTGGTTGACTCTGAGTTCAAACTCAAGGTGCTTGGGATAGATGAGAGCTCATTACAGAGCTGATCCACATCATCGGGAACCACTGGCCACAGATGTTTGCGACTGTGCCTTACAGCATCCCAGTTATGACATTTTAGAATATCACAGCCTTGTTTGGTTTTGGCTATGAGTCCAAGCACATACACGCAGGTCCTATATGTAAAAGATGTAGTAGTAACAGTTTATAATTCCAAACTGAGAATTCTTAAAGCACTCACAAAGTATTAGTTTGCTATGTGTACATTCCATTTTTCTTCGAAAGCCATTAAAAACTGTTAGGCTTGTGTAAAAATGTATTGAAACGAGTTAGGGGTAAATTAGAAGTAATAAATAACACGAAAAACTTCCTTATAAAAATACTAATTATAATGAAATAATTGACAAGAATATAATGCAACAAAAAACCATACATATTAACTTTTCTGGGATAAATTTGAAATATTTGGACTACTGGACCACTGGATATTAGGCACACACTACACTTCACTGTTTATCTGCAAATAAACTGTAATGAGAAAAATAGAATAGTAATGTAACGAGATGCTCCTTAAGGTGCTTAACTTAATGCATTTAAAAATCTCTATCATTAGGACTCCCAGTGAGTTAACTTTGAGTCATAAAATGCTCTTCCCTTATACCCATTAGTGAAGAACAATCTATAATCATAAAAGTGTAATATGCTAATTAGACTGGACGTCCTTCTGGACAAAGCCAGGGCTGTGAGGGAAGCCTGGGTCCCGAGTGTCAGAGGGAAGCTGGTGCCAGCAGCTGGAGGAAGGAAGGCCTATTCTTGCATGAATTTCGTGCATCGGGCCTCTAGTATATTATACCCTAGAAAGACTTCTGAGTTGAATGATGGAAAGTTCTTACCCTCTGATGGAAAGAACCTCACACTGTTTCGCAAGTTTTAGTATATCTGGAATCACATTTTCTTCCTGCAGCAAATTGAGACCCCAATTTGATGAGCCAATATTTCCCTGAAAGAAAAGAAATCACTTATATCCACTTTCATACAAGAGATTTGGAAAGCAAGCCCTAGCTGTTTTGGTTCAGTGGATAGAATGCTGGACTGCGGACTGAAGGGTCCCGGGTTGAATTCTGGTCAAGGGCACATGCCTGGGTTGCGGGCTCAGCTCCCAGTAGGGAGCATGCAGGAGGCAGCTAATCAATGATTCTTTCTTCATCACTGATGTTTCTATCTCTTTCTCCCTTCCTCTCTGAAGTCAATAAAAATGTATTTTAAAGAAGAAAGATCTGGAAAGCTAGCAAAAAAGAGAAAAATTTAATCCCATCTATGAGGAAAAAATGTGAAATAAACCTCAAATAAGAAACTTTAAGAATTAATGTTCGATTTCCCTTAGCAAGAGAACTAATAGTTTAGTCATCTATTTTCCAGCTAAAATTTAATATTTAAAGGAGCAGGAACAATATTGGTCATAGAATGTAATGTTCCATATAAAATTATTTTTATTTATTTACTATTAATGGGAAAATTATAAAAATAAAACATTATGAAAATCTTATAGAAGTGTTTATTACAAACCAAGGCCCAAAGAGATGCTTTCAGTTTTTTAATTTCTTCCCATTTATCTAAATCTGGTGTACGAACGTTGTGACAGAGCTCTGCAATAATATTCTGGAGAAAGAAGAAAAAAAAATATAAGAAACGGTTTTCAATGTATTTTCTTATTATATCTGAAAACCTATTTAAGGTTTGCCTTCAATAAATCTTGCGTATTTATAATTCTAAAATAATTTTATGTAAAATTTCTTAAGCAGCAGCATGGACTTTCAGCTAATATCCTAGAATTAGCATTCATTAGCCATGTGGACTTGATACTTAGTATTACAAAAATATTAGTCATAATTATTATTTAAATAGAAAATACATTAACACCAAGATTTTATAATACTATATAGATAATAGTGCATTGAGCATACCACTTCGGTGCTCACCAAAGGTAACTGAATCTGTTATCAGATTCAGTTTAATTTCACAATAAGAGGAGTGAAGAAACTCAGTTCTTTAGAATGTTTTTACTAAGACAATTTTCCCCAAAACACTATAAAGGAAAAACTCAGACCTTCACTGGTTACAGATTTTATGTAACAAATTAGTTTTGCAAAAGGTGACACATAAATCAAGGAAATGCGTGCAAGCTAATAATATGTCTAAAGATTACAAACACAGACTACCTGAGTCCATTACAAGATGGATGCTTTAAAAGCAATATGCCACCGACCTTAAGACTTTTGAGAAATTTTTGCAAAAATAATACTTTAACAAAATTAAGATTTTTCCCTACTTTGTAGCTACTTAAATAAGCAGACTATGTTTTTACCTGTACTTCCAACAAATGACAGCCTGTTTTGTGGTGTACCAGTTGTCCATAAAGGTGTACAGGCAGGTAGACATGAGGACGCTGTAATCTAGTATAATAAAGATGATTGATATACCTATAGGTTCATTTGAAATATGCTAACTAAACAATTACTAATAACAAAGTACTAGTATTAGACAGATATAGTTATTAGATATAACTCCCCAGCATAAATAAAAATGGAGGTGGAATGCATGATGATTTCTCTAGAAAAATAATAATTTATCTGGTCTCAAAGTAACAGTAAGAGAGCCGAGACTAAGAAAGATAGACTAGTAATAGTAAGAGCATGAAGGGTATTTGAATGCCTTATATGTAAGGGTATTCTCTGTATGCTAGGAATGCCACTGGAATTTTTGAACAATCAATGCCATCCTCTAAGAACATTTTTGTCAGTGTAAGAAATAGAATATCCAAGTACTCAGAAAACTTCAGAAATTAATGATTACAAAATGTTTTTAAATTTTATATTTGAGGATCAGTAATAAATTATTCCATTAACTGTTGGTACCTTTGGTTACTCCGACGAACATAGTTATCGCCATCAATCGGCTTCCGATAAGTAGTAAGTGCTTCATTAAGTTGTTCCTCAATCAAATCAACATATTTTGAATTATATTCCTAGAAGATAATATTGTTTTAATTGTATATAGTTTCATAAGTTCACTAAATTTATGTTAGGTATCTAGCAAGCCTTAGAGCATAAATATGAGAAAAATAAGTATCTATTTAAAAAATTTAAGACATTTTTAAAAAGAGTAGAACAAAGTACTGTGAATGTAAATATTCTAGCACACCCAAAATATTTCTGTTTATACTCCTCTGACCTCATTTTCAATCAATGGGGTCCACACTAGTAAGTTAATAATTTTGTTTTTTATCTTATTTCAATCCCTTTCCCCATTAAAAAAATAGCTTCTTAATATTAAACACTGAAGATATTCACTTGAAATTTTAAAAAGGAAATTAACTGAGTTCTATCATTTTAGCAACTTTTGGTAAGAAATAATATCTCTTTTCCCACTGATGTAAATCAGATCAAAAGTAAAAAATGTTTCCAACTAAAACATTTAGTCAATCACATTGCCATCTTTACTGCAAAAGATCTTCACTTCAAAGTGCTTTAAAAAATTGGTAGAACCTCTGTAGAAGCAATTTAACAGTATTTATCAAAAATTTAAATTCACATACATTTTAACTCCACCATTATGTTTTTAGAACTTTATCCAATAGACATACTTACAAAAGTATGGAAAGATATACAGGGTATCCCCCCAAAAATGTACACACTATAACAGCTGAAAGCTCAATTTTCAAACTGAAATGTATTTTAATAAATACATTTATTGCTTTTATAATTATTCAAAGTATGTGGGACACCTGATATATGCTAGAGTATTCAGCAAATACTGTTTACGAAACAAAAACACTGGTAACAATTTAAATACCCATCAAAACAAGAGTGGTTATAAAAATTAAGGTAGCCCTGGCTGGTGTGGCTCAGTTGCCTGGAGCACCATCCCGTGCATGGAAGGGTCATATGTTTAATCCCCGGTTAAGGCACGTAAAGAAGGCAACCAATTGATGTTTCTCTCTCTAAAACCAATAAAAACAAACCCTCAGGTAAAGATTTAAAAAAATCAAAGTAATATATTATGTAGGCACTGAAATGAACTAAATTTAAATAGAATATACACAAAATCAATTAATTCAATAACAAATAACTGTAGCTTAAAAAAGGATAAATATAAATACAAATAATTACATAGAATTTAAGACCTGACTTCAGATAAAATTTAAATATTAACATCCTTAGTTTCAAAATATTGATGATATAATAAAAACATCCAAGTTCACAAATCTATCTTCTAAGTTAATACATACAAATTGAATCTTATTCAATAGAAAGTTACCTTGTGCCACTTTTCCAATTGTTTTGCTACATAACCCCTTTCATTCAGATAGGAAAACCCTTTTGGAATGGAAAGAAATCTGAAAATGAAAACAATCGATAGTTTAACATTGAATCTGACAAAACACATTAAAGACTAAAATATCTCAAACAAAAAATATGTTTAAGGAGCTTAAAGACTAGATACAGCTCCTACCTAAAACAAAAAGGTCAGCTATTATTGACTGTACTTCAAATACAAACACATTTTCACAATCTTTGCAAAACACACACAAATCTAATCACACTAGAGAAAATGCCATGAAATGCATGAGACACAGAATGTAAAAGAAACACTAAAGATTTAGAGGATGTCCAAGGTCCTAAAGCAGGCCCCTTTCACAAGTTTACAGCTGACCTCCTTTTTAGGTTGGAATCCAGCTTTGACATATACCACCAGAGAACACACAGAAAACAGAACTACAAGAAGACTGATTTAAAATTTACCTCAGAAGGAGAAGCAAACCTTTGTCCCCAAGGTGGGATAAAGCTGGCTTCATCTGAATAAGAGCATGAAGATTGGCCTAAAATAAATAATTAGGCAAATTGAAAAATTGTACTAACATAGTATATTCTCTATTTTCAAAATACCTATAATATACACATTATAATTTCATAGTTTTCTATTAAAATTGATGTCTGCATACTTTATTAGAAAATAATGAAGCATCACCTTGTCTTCACAGGCTTCATCAAGGATATCAAGAGCTTCAGAAGAAATTGTTTTGTTTTTATCATGTAGCTGGGTCACTAGTAATTCAATTCCCCAGTTATTGAAGAATTCAACATTAGCTCTCAATAACACTCTTAAATGTTTGGTTGCATAGAGCCTACAGGCCTATAAAGACAAATGAAAACATTTTTATTTACTTTATTTTTTTATTTCTTTATTGATTAAGGTATTACATATGTGTAATACCTTATTACATACACACTACCCCTCCCAACCCCCCCCCCGAAAACATTTTTAAAAAACACCACAAACTTCACCACGAATAGCCTATCTGACTTTGTTTTGGGACAGTTCTGCTACTTGAAAAGGGCAAAAAAACTGGGATTGATGATCTAGTTCTTGTACGAATATTTTTTCAGTGCTAGTAAAATAAAATATTTCTGTTCCTATCTAGCTGCTTCCTCCCCTTTAAATAAAAATATGAGTACTGGATGGAGTTCTTTGGAAGAACTAAAATTTTACAATAAGCTCAAATTCCATCCTATATCCTTACAATTTATAATTAATTTTAAAGTTTAAAAAGGAAATTAACTGACTAAAGTCTATAAAACAATAAAGTACCTAGTTATTTAAAAAACAACAGTATCACTGTCTGTTATACTCACATCAGTGGCTGCAGTGAGGATCTTGGAGAGGATGACTCTGGCCAGCCCGTCTCTGCTGTAATCCAAGCTGGAAACAGTCAGTTTTAACAAGTGATCTTGGTTTTTCAAGGAGCAAAGGTTAAGGAGACTAAAAAAAAAACCAGAATAAAAATAATGAAGTTTATTAGAAATTATTGTATCAATTTGTTAATTCACTAAACATTTTTAAATTCCTAATATGAACAGGCTTTTCTAAAATAAATCATTTAATAACAAGTGAAAACAGAATCTAGAGATGCTCACCACTGAAATACGCTGCATTTTTCCAGCATTTTGACTCCATGAGGGTGGCAAGAAAGTGTTCCAATAAATAAAAAGTAGTGTTGACTAAGGGTGGTCAATAAACCGTTATTTTGAAGACTTCTTTCAGGTTTCATTCCAGAGGAGGCATTGAGCCACTGAACAATATCTTTTACTAGATCTTCTAAGTACCCTTGCCCATCCTAAAAGCAAATACATTGTGATATTCTTAGAAAAGCACTTAGTACCTATAATTAGAACAATTAACTTTAATCAAGTCCAAAAAATTTAATAATGATGAAGTTACAAATAACAGATTGTCAATCACCCGAGTACCTTATTGTTTTTAATAAAAAATATAACATTGTTGTACTTAATCCCAGTAGACACAATGCTACATGAAGATGGTGTTATTTTCCATTTTACAAGGAGTAAACCAGTTTTTCTAGAAGGCAAATTACTGCCCAAAGTCACAAAACTAGCAGGATTCAAATTTAGGTCTGTGCTCATTCCCTATGTGTCTAAATATTTATACATATTCAGAAGTAAAAGGGAGCAAATACAATAAAAAACTTTTGCTCTTGAAAATACTCAAAGTGCTTATTACCTCTTCAGACTCAAGAAGAAATTCTGTAAACTGGCAGCCCACGACTGTAAGCTGCTTCGACTTGGCAAAACCCAGGTCCAGGTTGGCATATAATTTACTGCTAGGCTTGTAAAAGTAAAGTAGTCTTCGTACAAACCTAAGATCAAAATTAAATTAGCAGCCAATAAACCAAGCAATTATTTTAGAAAGAATCTTAACCATAACTTATGAAAAAATAAGGTTTTGAATGTTTTGTCTAAACCATTGGCTGGTGGGCACATGTGCAATATACAGATCTTGTAACAGAAGCCCACACCTGAAACCTGTATGTCCATGTTGACCAATGTCACCCCAATCAATTTAATAAATAAAAAAGCAAGCAAATAAACAAACCACTGAGGTAAATGACAAGAAATTTAACAAGCACATTTGGTACATTACACACACGCACACACACACATGCACGTGCACACACACACACATCCCCCCAAAACACAACCCCCCCCCAACCCTTTATTTTAAAGAGATCTTTGTAGAATAAGAATTTTATAGTGAGATGCCTGAAAGAAGTTGTGGGGGAAAAAAGTGCTAGCAGGAAAAATGCAGATATATAACATGGCTAGAAGATAAGGTTGGATAAACAGCCACCTGGACATAAATTTTCTTCTATTGTATTTCATGAAGAACTTTGTAATATGGCTCTATAAATTAATCTTATACTAGGTAATTGTAACCATGTTATCACACTATGATTTTGTCATTTATTCTTCACAATTAGGCAAAAAGCCAAGTATAAAAGCTGCAAGTAAATTTTAGGTTACTGAATTTATGAAGCAATGAACATAATTTCTGATATTTCAATGTTCTAGTTTTTAACATTACGTTCTAAGCTTCCATTTAATTTACTTCAATTAATTTCATTCACTATAATCCAATCTAATAAATGTGCCAGTTACAGAAGTGGGAGAAACAGCTGAATGAGACATCATCTCTGTTCTCAGGGAGTATAAAAAGTTAGTGCTATGCCTCTTTATTCCACTGTGGTTTATATAGTCTACATCTTTCTCAAACTTTAATGCAGATATTAAATTAAAATCACAAGTTGGTAAATACAATAAAAAAAACATGATATAAAGGCCCCCTTTACTTCTCCAAGTAGATTCAGTACTGGTGGCTGGTTACCTACCTCAGAGGCAGTAAAATGCATGGCGGTACTAGAGAAGAGCATAGGAGCTGCAGTGCTGCATTTGCTATGAACATGAGTATGTCTTGGGGAAGGTGTGGAGTATTAACTTGATTAAGGAGGAAGAATGGCTAACCCTCCAAAGGCAGATGGGAATAGAAGTGAAATATTAATAATGGCCCTCATTTTGGGAGGGAAACACTATGTCCTTAATATGCCATTTCATACATTAGGATTAAGATTACTACATAATTGATATTATCCAATTTGAGAAACTTTTATATTAAGTACTTCATTTGCTCCAAAACTAAAACCACAATGTAAATAACTAGAAAGAAAATTAACTGATGCTTTCTGGTTATAAGACTATGTATATATAAAAATATATAAAAAGATGACCCCCGATTAACAATTTTTCCACTTTATCACGGTGCAAAAAAATACGCATTTGGTAGAAACTGTACTTTAAATTTTGAATTGTGAACTTTCCCCAGGCTGGCGATACATGGTACAATACTCTCTCCTGAGGCTGGGCAGTGGCAGCAAGCCGCTACTCCCAGGCAGGTATGTGATCATAAGGGTCAACAACCGATACTCTACAGCACACTGTGCTGCCGGAGTTTTTTATATATGGTGTTCTGAACACGTTCAAGGTAGGCTAAGATTTGATGTATGTTCAGTAAGTTAGATGTTATAATGCACTTTTGTCTTTCAACTTACAATGAGTTTATAGGCACATAATCCCATTGTAAGCCGAGGAGCATCTGTATGTATGTGTAAAATATACCAAGTATTATAATGTACATATGCATCTTCAAAGCACCCATTATTATTTTAGCATTAGGTATAATTCAAAGCTACGTTCTTTACACTTAAAAGAAAAATAGTTCTTACATACCTATGTAACTGTTCATCTTTATAGTTTCTTAGATTTACATTTGGCCACTAGAAAAACAAAATGTTTACATTATAAAAGTATTTACCAATTACCAAACATATAATTATGATGAATTCCAATGAATAATAAAATGAAGACAATCACACCATCACCAAGAAGTATCCTGTCATACCTTAAGAATGGTCCCTATAAGATTCCAATTCCATTCGAGATTCTCTTTATGTTGAAGGACTTGGCTATCTCTAAGGTTCATTAAAAGAGCCTCCTCTGTATCCTAAAATCATCAGAAATAAGGAAAACTAAGGCAAATTTTCTTACATCAGAAAAGTCTAAAATTTAAAAGCAAAAGAAAATATTTTTCATTTTAAAATGAATTATCAAATGTTTTTTACTTCTAAAGTTGTAAAAACACAACTCTAAACTGCCCAGTCATTATAAAACGTAGAAGCCATCGGGAAATCCATATGCATGAATAAAACTGAAAAGTCAAGCAAGTATATGTACTAGTACACTAAAATCCAAGCAAGTAAGTGATACTTAAGGAAACTGAGTTATAGATTGTGATTTCTTTTCAGTACCTTAAGAACAAATATATCTTTCTGAACTCTGAGATATTGATCCCGTTTCTGATGTGTTGCAATTGCTTTCTGAATAATGTGATCTAAATGAAGGCTGTAAGGCTTAGGTCCTCGTTTCTTCATTTCATGGAAGCGTTTTAAACAGTTCAAGGCTGCACTGGCTCTCCTAATGAGAAAAAGATTCAATTAACACTATAGCATAATTTTAAAGAGATCACTTTGGTAAATCACTCTATTAAAACACATAAATGCAAGGATAGAAATTATCACTGTAAAGTAAATTATCAAATCAAATTTGGAAATACAAAGAAAAAATATCAAGAACACTGGAAGAAATTCATGGCCATAAAAATTTAAGTCTATCAGGCTTTGGGAAAGCACATTTTTCCATCATGAAACTACTAAAATAAAAGCTGAAAGCTACGCTTACACATGTAAGCCTATAGTCAGGATCAAAATGGTCCCTAATGTCCAAAGTTTATAATTCAACTTCAGTTTGTTAAAAATTGTATTTTCATTGATAGAATTAAAATCAATAAATAGAATATTATTTATCTATAGTGAGGCCCACATGTATATTTCTGAATAAAGCCAACTAAACTTTTGAGAATGTATTATAACTGTCAACAAAATTACATAGTTCTGAACAGCTATGAATTACATTTCACTAATATTATATAAAATATGAGGTCCATATATAGATGATTGAGGATGTAACTGGAAAAAAAAAAAAAGGTACCCCTGTCCTAGACATAATCTTTACCAAATGAAAAAATTCCTACTAGCACTTCCCAGTCAAGTTCCTCCACCTTTATCTTATTTTATTAGCACTGGAATTTTAGCAGAGCTATAGCTATCTTATCATACTTTTGTTTATAGATTCTATATTTGCAATATATCCTTCAGAGTTTAGCTTACTTCAATGTCTCTAATAAGGGTTTCTAAATTCCAACATTAATTTAACCCCACATATAAAATACATTGTCAATCTTTGTGCTTTATTTATTTATTTATTTTTTATTTTTTATATATTTTATTGATTTTTTTACAGAGAGGAAGGGAGAGAGATAGAGAGTTAGAAACATCGATGGGAGAGAAACATCGATCAGCCGCCTCTTGCACATCTCCCACTGGGGATGTGCCCGCAACCCAGGTACATGCCCTTGACCGGAATCGAACCTGGGACCCCTCAGTCCGCAGGCCGATGCTCTATCCACTGAGCCAAACCGGTTTCGGCAATCTTTGTGCTTTATTAATTTGAAATAATTTAGATATTTTTTAAATAGCCTGAATTGCTGCTCAAAACATAAAAAAGTCCAAAAAAGTCACAACCAATGTTTTAGTGATCTGGTAGAAAGTCTATGTCCTTGTCCAAGAACATACTAGAAACATGCTAGAAAAAGTTTGTATTGTGGCCTACAGTACAAATTATTAAATAAAACTATTAATTTCCCCCTTATCTATAAGGCTTCCCTAAAAGAATTTCCAAGCATACCTTACACATACTACTTTATAAAAAGAAGAGGTTATCTAAATGGTGGGTATTAAAGGTGCCAGGCACAAACTTTGCCATAACTCTGATACTTACAGTCTCTTTTCCTTAGGGATATCAAAGGATGCTGCCATATTCATTAGGGTTGGCAGGCAGTGCAAATGATGGCTATGTGAATGAGGAAGAATTGTGTTTGCCTAAAATGAAACATAACATTTTATGAGAACTGAGAAATAGAAATATTTTATGTTCTAGATCAGCAGTTGCCAACCAGTGGTCCGTGGACCACAGGTGGTCGGTGAGGTCCGAAAGGTTGGCGATCGCTGTTCTAGATTATCCACAGATATAAAGCTAAAGACTCTGATTTACTTTCCAATATTTATAATTTTTTTCTTACCTACTTTCAATGAGAAGATGGAACAAATAGACTCACATTACATTAACAAAACTGTAAGTTTCATAGATCTTTTATTATAACATTAAATTATATTTTTTAAGTGGTAGACAAGTAAACTCAATTCTTAAATGATCTAAAAAACAATATATCAAAACTTATATCCAGAGCTATAATGTTACATTAAAAATATTTAAAATGCTAGATGCAATATAACTTATTAGTTGACTTCTTAAGTTTTAAAAATCATTATCAAACAGGTTTACTTCATATTCTGACATTTAAAATAAGAAACTTATTAACACTTGCTTTACAAATAAAATTCTACCACTCCATCTGCTTTTATCAATGAAGATAACTAAATTAATTAAATGTAGAAGCCAAAATATATAAGAATAATAAGCAATGACCTAATAACACTGCTATACTACTCAAAATTACCAGCTTTTATATTTCAAGAGAATCATGGAATTCTGATGTATAGGTAAAAGGAACAGAGGAAATGTTAAAATTAGTTCCTTTATATAAAAGCAAATAAATTTGGATATTGATATGCTTACAGGAAATATTTTAATAATTAATAATAATCAAACTTGAGAACCTGCAATATTACTTAATTCTTTCATAGATGGGCTGGAGAACAGAGTAGCAAGTGGCTAAATAAATGATAAACAAGAAAGTTATCATTCAACTCTGTTTAATTCTCTTTCCTTCACTCACACAACCCAGCTGCTATGTGGAAACAAACAAACAAAAAACAACTGGGCCAGCCGGTGTGGCACAGTGGTTGAGCATCAACCCATGCACCAGGAGGTTGCTGGGTTGACTCCCAGTCAGGGCACATGCCAAGGCTGCAGGCTCGATCCCCAGCAGGGCTGTGCAAGAGGCAGCCGAATGATGATGTTTCTCTCTCATCAATGTTTCTATCTCTCCCTCTCCCTTCCCCTCTCTCTAAAATCAATAAAAACAAATAAAAAAACAACTGGGATGTAGGGGTGCTAAAAAAACACAAACAAAAAAATACACTGCCAATAACAGCAAGTTATACATATAATTTTAAAAGACGTGCCATAGGGTTTCTTCTTCTTTAATGAGTTTAAAATGGTTCTTTTTATTTAGTATTAAGAGGTGACCTATAAACAAGAATTTCTATCTTACCATCAAAGTCCCTCATTGCTGGGAGTAAGGAATGGTCAGATCACTTTCCTAGCTCCCTTTTTCCAGAAGTTACTGATATCACAATATCACGGGAAAAAATAAATATTCCCACCCTGTGAACCTCACTACAAGTTGACAGAGAAGACTATGTTCAAACAAGGCAGTTATATTTAGAAATTTTGTAGTTTTCTAAATTTTAGGCAGAGTACCATATTCCATTCTAGCTGATTGAAGTAATTATCTATAGTTTTTTAATTCCTAAAAACAGAAAGTCTTTCTAAGAGCAATTAAGATTTATAGCACTCAAGTTGTTAATATTCAAAGTTAGTATAAAATATTAATGATATGAGGCATACTATTAATATGTAAAAGCTTACCATATGTAAAAGCTCTCCTAAAAGGATGGTAGCTCTAACTGAGATATGGTCATCGCTGTTTGTTATCACTTCAACCAAACCCTTTTAAAAATAAAAATAAAATACCATAGTTGCAAAATAGTACACATGAACATATTTATGCATCATCTGTCTGTTGCTCTGAAAAAATTTTGTTAGTAAAAATATATAAAATAAAATAGTGTTTATAAGTCTTACCTCTAAAAGTCCATTACGAATAAATGCGGAGAGTACCAGTGCCAAATAATTATCCATGAGGTCTGGCCTATAATAAACACAGCACAGAAACAGTCTCACTAATATTCATATATTACATAATCTACACCAATAAAAGACAAACATGCAAATTGACCATACCTTCGCTATGCCTTAAGCCACGCCCACCAGCTGATCAGAGCGACTATATGCAAATTAACCCAACCAAGATGGTGGCCAGCAGCCATGGAGCTGGAGCAAGCAGGAGGCTTGGTTGCCCCAATGATGGAGGAAGCCAAGCTTCCCGCTTGCTACAGCGGGTTCTGAGCTCCACTCAAAGCAACAAAGTTTCAATTATAGAAGGTAAATAAACCCCAGATACCTGCTTTCAGCTGGCTGTGGCCATGGAGCTGGAGCGAGGAGGCTTCCCTCCCACCCACCCTGGCCAGCTCTGAGCTCCTCTCAAGGCTACAAAGTTTCAATTATAGAAGGTAAATAAATCCCAGAATAAAAAAAAAAAAAGAAAAAAAGGAGAGGGGGGAGCTTCTGTCACCAGGGGGCTTGGCCAGCCTAAAAACGGCCCTCAGCCCCTCACCCAGACTGGCCAGGCACCCCAGTGGGGACCCCCCATGCTAAAGGGGGTGTGGCCAGCCTGAAAACAGCCATCAGCCCCTCACCCAGGATGGCCAAACCTCCATGGGGTGAGGGTCCCCACTGGGGGTGGGGGCTTGACCAGCCTGCAAACAGCCATCAATCCCTCACCCAGGCTGGCCAGGCACCCCAGTGGGGACCCCCACCCTGAAGGGGGTGTGACCAGCCATGCAAACACCCATCAGCCCCTCACCCAGGCTTGCCAGGCACCCCAGCGGGACCCCCACCCTGATCCGGGACACCCTTCAGGGCAAACCAGCCGGCCCCCACCCGTGCACCAGGCCTCTATCCTATATAACAAAAGGGTAATATGCAAACTGACCCTAACAGCAGAATGACTGGGAATGCCTGGTCACTATGACACACACTGACCACCAGGGGGCAGAGGCTCAATGTAGGAGCTGCCCCCTGGTGGTCAGTGCGCTCCCACAGGGGGAGCTCTGCTCAGCCAGGCTGATGGCTGCCAGTACAGCGGTGTGGCCTCTCCCCCTCCTCAGCAGCACTAAGGATGTCTGACTGCAGCTTAGGCCTGCTCCCCGCTGGCAATTGGACATCCCCCGAGGGCTGCCGGGCTGCCAGAGTTATGTCTGAGTGCCAGCTTGGGCCCGATCCCCCAAGGAGCGGGCTTAAGCCAGCAGGTGGACATCCTCTGAGGGGTCCCAGACTGCAAGAGGGCATAGGCCGGGCTGAGGGACCCGTCCCCAAACCCCCCCCCCCCCCAGTGCACCAATTTTTGTGCACCGGGCCTCTAGTTTAATATAAAAACAGTCATCACAATAAATTTGAACCATTTCTGTATCTAAATTCTACCTGGATCTGGCACGATGAGGAAGAATAGTTTTTGCTTCAGCTGCTACAAAGCCATCTGAGAGCCTCCAGCTGTCCTGGAATCTGCCTGGATCTAAAATAGTTAAAAATAAGTAGTTAGGAGAAAATTAAACAAGTGTATATAACTACAAGCTAGCCAGGCTATAAATAATCTTTTTAAATGTTGGTTAGGAAAGAAATAGGCTAAAAAAGGCATTCAGAAAAAAATGATTTATATAAATGTACACAAATCTAACTATTTTGGGACTCTGGGGTCATTTGTCTAAAATAAGAATTAGATTATATAATTTGTCTCCTCTTCCTTTCTTGGTCCATATTTTTATTAATTTCATTGCTCATTTGAAGAGCTAGGATGACAGGAGAAACTAAAAATTTCTTCTTTTTAGAAATTTATTGGAGGTTTTACTTTTATATTAATTTCATGCCACAATAATGCAATAAGAAAAGAAAATTATACTCAATATTTAGTTGAGTACTTTTTCTTTGAGGGATTGTGTCCATTAGGTTGCCATTTCAAAAATTATAACATTTGAATAGATGCAGATGCACCTTGATACTTACCTACACTGAGCAGCGCTTCTATGAACTCTTCAGTCACCACAGGCAGAGGAAGACGAAATATGTCATAAAGTACTTCAAGCAGACCTCTCTGCAAATGCAAATAAATACAGTTCATTAACTTTTATGGAGGAAAAAAATCTTTGCTTAAAGATGTATTGAATGTTCTATTCTCAAAATAAAAAACTGATAAAAACAGAACTAATAGGCTATACTACTCTCTGTCCGTGGATTCATTCTGACTCTGGCAGACAAAAAATCCAGGTTCCAGTCCAAAAATTTCTTTTCAAAATGGTGCACTGACCGGGAATTTCTCCATTAAGTCAGTCAACCCTCTTCAGGTCGAATGGAGAATTTCAAATTTCAAGCCCTTGCACCTGCCCCTCCAGGATGTCTACAAAATTGGTGGCATTGGTACTGTCCCTGTGGACACTGGTATTCCCAAACCCAGTATAACTAATGGTTATCTTTGCTCGAGTCAGACTTCAGTGTTATAACTGAAGTCTGTTGAAATGCATTATAAAACTTGAGTGAAGCTCTTTCTAGGGACAATGTGGGCTTCAATGTCAATGACGTGTCTATCTAAGATGCTCATCGTGCACCATGGCTGGGGACAGCCAAAATGACCCATGAAGCAGCTGGCTTCACAGCTCAGGTGATTATCCTGAACCATCTAGGCCAAACCTGTGCTGTTTGCAAGTTTGCTGATTAAACCTGTGAGAAGACTGATTGTCATTCTGGGAAGAAGCTGGAAGATCGCCCCAAATTCTAGAAATCTGTTGATACTGTCATCATTGCTGTGGTTCCTGGCAAGCCCAGGTGTGTTGAGAGCTCCTCCTATGGGTCATTTTGCTGTTCATGATATGAGACAGATGGTTGCTGTGGGTGTCATCAAAGCAGTGGGCAAGAAGGCTGCTGGAGCTGGCAAAGTCACCAAGTCTGCCAGAGGTCTCAGGATCTCAGAAGGCTACATGAGTATTGCCACTAATACCTGACACCCAGTCTTAATCAGCACTGGAAGGAAGAACAGTCTCAGAACTGTTGTCTCTATTGGCCATGTATATTCAATAGTTTAAAAAAATGGTTACTGATAATGCATTGAAAACCTTCAGAAGGGAAAATGTTTGTGGACCATTTGTTCTGAGAGAGGAGGAGGGGGACTTTAAATTATTAAGTTTTTAAAATTAATACTTTTCAATGAAAACCACTTGACCATTTGTCACACAATTTTGAGACCCACTAAAACATAGTTTCTTAAGAGAGAAAAAAACAAAAACCACCAAAAAAACAAACGAACAAACAAAAACACTACTGCTATCAGGCCTATATTAGATAAATTTAATCTCTTCAATAAATCTTTAGTAACCCCACTGTACACATGAAGACACGGGTTTAAAGGTTAAAAGCAATATGCCTACCCAGCAGGCATGACTCAGTGATTGAGCATTAACCTATGAACCATGAGGTCACAGTTTGATTCCCAGTGTCCTGGTGTGGGCTTGATCCCTAGTGGGGGTGTGCTGAAGGCAGCCAATCAATGATTCTCTTTCATCACTCATGTTTCTTTCTCTCTCTCTTTCTCTCACACATACTCTCTCTTTCCCTTCCTCTATGAAATCAATAAAAATAAGTATTTTTAAAAAGTAGTATGCCCAAGGTCATAGAACTATAAGTAAAACTAGTAGTCAAACTTCAATCAACCAGACTCCAAAAACTATGTCCCTTTATCACTGCTGAGTAAGAAGTCAACTAAACTGCCCCAACCTCTAGGTGCCTGTTTCTGGATCTTTCCACCTATAAAACCACATCCATTTCCACCATCACCTGAAATAACCTTTTTACAATTACTTTCTTCTATTAAAAGTCCAGAAAATGAAACAATCAGAATAACTTTTACAAACCCTTATTTCCATATTTGGTATGCAAAGTACTCCAATTAGAGATTGAATCCCAGAGTTTCCAGGTTTACATAAATTAATAATACCTAAAGTATAAAAAGAAAAAAAATCATTGACTTGAATTTCAAAAAAAATTAGTAATCTATATTTTCTCTTTGAGTTTGGGTTCAAAATTATTTGCTTAAGTCACCAAAATGGTATTTCTCAAACTCTGATGTTTGATGCAATGTGAGAGATTACAGATTATGATACAGTCTCTATAGATCATACTCTGCACTAATCAGGAAAACGGGTGGTTGCATCTCATGAAGCAACTGTGTTCTGGAGTTCATTTGTCAATCAATTTTGGATTTTGTAATATATATAATAATGTTACAAATATACAAAAGCTTATAACTCATGAACAGTACCACAGTGTCTAAATACTATTTATGAAATTATTTCTGTGAGAAAAATGTTTTCAGAGTTCTATCTTATAATGCCGGTATTTTTCTCCTTACTTCATTAGGAGGGTTGAAAACTCTCAACCGTCTAAGTTTCTAATGATGGATCAGTATATAAGGGACAGAGGACAAACTGAAGCACGGTAGAAATAATGTTTAAGAGATGCAAGGGAATAGAATGGCAGAGCTTAGAGACTGGAGGTAAGGAGAATGATAGTAGCTAGGCTGTCCTAGTGGTTATAGCAGGATAGAATTCATGTGTTGGTAAGACAGAAACTGCTCTAATGGCAAAGAAGTTGAAGAATGGCAAAAGATGATAGTTGTAGCTAAAGGAAACTAAGTTAGAGTGAATTCTGAAGTAAGGGCAGTGACAGTTAAACTTGGCAGAAGGACTGTGTTGGTTTCTATGTTAAAATAGTGCGTGGAGGCTGGTTAAGTATAAAAAAGAATGTGTGATCGCTGGGCCCTCATAAATACCTAGCTTATCCACGAGGGTAAGGAGAAACAGGTAGTCATGAGGACACAGCATGAATGGAGATTTTACCAAAGCACTGAGAGGTCAGGGGAAGTCACTGAATACATACTGGCTAGGGGCCAATGGCTGGGATAGTAATCTGTATGGAAAAGATATCTTAGCATTACCTAGGTAACACAGATATGTTTAGGAAAATGTTCTTCTGTTTACTGCTACACTCCTTTGTATGCTATTCCTTAAATTATTCTACAAAGTCAAGAAGGAAGAAGGTATTTATTAATATAAAATAGCACACTTAGTGCTGGTATTATTTTAAGAAATATGTTTGCTTTCTATTCCACAGAAAGATAAAGCATGCTTACTCCCTCTTCTCAAGAAATGTAAGATTACTAATAGCCTACACCTTGCTTATTTGGTATTAATTATGTTTTATATTGTCCTTTTAGGTAAACTTTAGTTACATATACAGCTAACACCCTCATATATACATATATATAACCATATATATATACATCCATATATATACACATACATCTATATATATATAGATGTGTGTGTATACACACACACACATATATATCACGTTTAATTTTTTTAATTGCCCAGGTAATCCTGAATACATAGACTTACAAATAGTCAATTTTAATAATTCTGTGCAAATTCTTTTAGGTCTAAAAATAACATGTAAGACTAGATTAACATCTACATTAGATGCAGCATAATAACGTTTGAAAACAAAGCCAAGTAACTTACCTGCCCATGACCGGAATGTTGCTATGATTCCCATTTTACTGGCTAGAAACCTTGCTTCTCTGTCTTCTCTGTGTGCGGTAGTGGAGGGGAGGAAAGAGGGCGTCAAAGAAATATGTTAAAATAAAAAGTGAGTTTTTCCTGGTATTGTATCAGAATAAGCGCTATCATTAGTTAGCAATTAAGTATTTACACAGGAAATTAAACAACTTGTTAAAAAAAACAAAGATTAGATCTACCTCAAAGCAAATTACCTAATTACATGGGAAACTCCAATTGAAGATTCACAACATGGTTTAAAATAAGTTACTCCCTCTGTCCCATAATATAGGTAGCAAATGAATATTTAAACGGGAATTATTGGCAAATGCAGCTCTAAGTTATGTTGTAGCGCAAAATTGCGAAGCCTTCAATCAAAATCAATGTTTCATGACATCTGTCATTTGTTTTGACACATCTTTCAATTTTTAGGTTAATCTAATTATTACGAATTATAACTATTTTTCTAATATCATCCGCTGATCGAAATCAGTTGTTTTATTTCAGTTGAATATCAACCCAATGTAAAAGTAAGATGAAAAAAACAGAGTTTTCAAGCAAAGATCGAGTTGCGATTGTCCAGTTCTTGATGCATCAAAAGAAAAAGGGAAAGTTGCAGAAAGGTGCAATTACATTAGCTGCAAAACAATTTAAGTGCAACAGAATGACCATATCAAGAATCTGGAAACGTGCTTCTGAAAATAATTGTTAAGGAGAATCTTATGCTAATGTTGATTCTTTGAAAAAAACAAAACTGTGGACATAAATGCAAAGATTATGGAGGAAAACTTGAAAAACGTAGACACATTCCTCTCAGCAGAAGAGGCGCCATGTTAGCCTTTGATAACATTTCTCCCGAAATACTGGGTAATAAGCTTCTGTCACTTCAACAACGTATGCTGGGAGCAATGAAGAACGATGGCTCCTATCATTTTAAGCTCACGCATATAAAGCAAAGCTTCGCAGCCAAGGGATCCTACCTACAGGTTTAAAATGCAGTAACAAAATTATTGAAAAATCCAGAAACTATCTGAACACTCAAAATAAAAATTAGGAGTACTATTTTTAATTAATTGTTTAATTTAATCTAGTTTTTTTTTTATAATAAATGTTGCATTCTATATTTGTTTTCTTTTGCTACTATTATTACGGGACAAATTACATTCATCAACTGCTACTATTATTATGGGACAGAGGGAGTATAAATTTTGACTTTTCTATTTAGTTCTACATTTCCTGCTCTTTTGGAAAAATATTCTTAGATAGCTCATTAACACCTTTAATTGACCACTGGAGACAACACCAGCCTGCTTAGTAAGCATTTCTCTCTGGAGGCTGCCCCTCAGGAGAGAAAACTACCATGTAAACCTCTTACTTTTATCACGTGTATTCAAGTTGCTTCAAAATTTTTACCCAAACTTATTTGAGCATTTTCAACAAGCAAGCTCAACACCTACTCACTGAAATGTTATTAAATAACTGGATAGTGTTAATATCAACAGCTTCTTTCTACTTTGTAGTTGTGTATCCAATCATCTCACTTGTTCCTTTCTATGCAATAGTTTATGACAATTAAGCAACAGAACTATAGTTTTGACCCTTCAACAACATAGGTCTGAACTGCACAGATCCACTTAAATGCAGATTTTTATTTATAAATATGTACAGTACTGTAAATGCATTTCCTCTTCCTTATGATTTTCTTAACGTTTTCTTTTTTCTTGCTTATTTTAAGAATGCAGTATATTTGTATTTAAGTTTTGGGGGAGACAAAAATTATACACAATTTTCAATTGTGCAAGGTGTCACACCAAACCTGCATGTTGTCTAGGGGTCAACTGTATTTATATTGGTTAAACATTTTCCATGGGTGACTTATGACCAGTTTCAATGCATCTAGCTGTCTTATACTCCATGCCACCTCAACCATCTCTACCCTGTCAACTGTCCATTTTTTTCTGTGCCCTCTTTTATTCTTCCCTAACAGAGTTCTTAACAGTTTTGAGAATACAGAAATCAAGAGAATTGGGAAAGAAAAAACAGAAGGGATACAAATTTTAAAAAGACAGAAAATCAAAGAGCAGTAATCAGGTAGTCTACGAGAGAAATGAAACATTTAAAAACACATACACAAAAACAAACAAACTAAGCTCTATAGCATCACTTAAAATGAGAATATAACAGAAACTAAAATGGGGGAGTAAGGGTGGTGGAAGAAATGAGAATTGGATAACTGTCTAAGTTTTCAATGCTCCTTCTCTTAAAAATGTTAGTAATATCACTTCTATCAACTGCATGGTCATCCATTTTCTAACCTACTCACTAAATCTGTAGTATTTAAAAAAAAAACAACACATTTATTTCCTTATTCCCTGCCAAAATGTACTCATGCTCCCATTAAATGCCCACACTCCAGAAACTTAGTATAAGTAAAGTTCAGACCCAAATAGGAAAAAAAGAATTTGGTGAAATGTATTTTCCCTCTTCTAAGTAAAAAATACCCCGGGTGCTCTCTTGCTTATCCTGATAAATGCCCCCACCCCCTTGTGATTCTGTGTCCTAATCCCTGGATCCTGTGTACTGTATATGATATCACCACAATGATAGTGATTATTTTATGCTTATAGCCCAGAAGACCCTAAGAAAGGGAGATTGTTGGTAGGCTTTATCCAACTGAAAAGTTTTCTCTAGCTGGTGGCAGACAAGCAAGTCTGAGAGAGATTCAAAGCACAAGGATTCGAGCAATTCTTGCTGTATTTGAAGATGGAAGGAACCATGTGGCAAAGAAAGAGGGTGGTTTCTAGAAGCTGAGAGTAGGCCCTAGCTAACAGTCAACAAGGAAACAGAGTCCTAAGTTGTAGCACAGCAAGGAAGTGAATTCTGCCAACAACCTGAGTGAGGTTGAAAATGGATTTTTCACCACAACCTCCAGATAAGAGCCATACCAGACTTCTGAGTTACCAAATTCTGAGCTAATAAAATGATGTTATTTCAACCTGCTACACATTGGTAGTAATTTGTCACAAAGCAATAGAAAATGCATGTGCTCTCCATCAATAAAGAGAATGTCCAAGTGTCATTTAAAAAGTCAAGAAAAGGGGCTTAAAAATCCTGCATTCAAAACTTAGCAAAAACAGGTTGGAGAAGTCTTTTTTTATTTTTTATTTTATTTTATTTTATAGTTTAAAGTATTACAGATAGTAGTACATGTGTCTCCTTCCAACCACCCCACTGACCTCCCCCCGGCCTCCCCTACCCCTTAGCACATGCCCTCACCCGACCCCCCAGTGTCTTGTGTCCATTGGTTATGCTTATGTGCATGCATACAAGTCCTTCAGTTGATCTCTTACCTCTCTCCCCCTCCCCAAACTCCCCAGCCTTCCCGCTGTAATTTGACAGTCTGTTCCATGCTTCTCTGCCTCCGTATCTTTTTGTTCATCAGGTTATAATGTCGTGTATTATCCCTAAATGAGTGAGATCATGTGGTATTTTTCTTTCACTGACTGGCTTATTTCACTTAGCATAATGCTCTTCAGTTCCATCCGAGCTGTTGCAAATGGTAAGAACTCCTTCTGTTTTATATTAGCATATTATTCCATTGTGTAGATGTACCATAGTTTTCTAATCCACTCATCTGCTGATGGGCATTTAGGCTGTTTCCAAATTTTGGCTATTGTAAATTGTGCTGCTACGAACATAGGGGTGCATATATCCTTTTTGATTGGTGTTTTTGGTTTCTTGGGATATATTCCTAGAAGTGGTATTACTGGGTCAAATGGCAGTTCCATTTTTAAATTTTTGAGGAAACGCCATATTTTCCACAATGGCTGCACCAGTCTGCATTCCCACCAGCAGTGAAGGAGGGTTCCTTTTTCTCCGCATCCTCTCCAGCACCTGTCATTTGTTGATTTGTTGATAGCCATTCTGACAGGTGTGAGGTGGTGCCTCATTGTCATTTTGATTTGCATCTCTTGGATGATTAGTGACTTTGAGCATGTTTTCATGTGTCTCTTGGCTTTCTGAGTGTCCTCTTTCGAAAAGATTCTATTTAGGTCCTTTGCCCATTTTTTGTTTGGATTGTTTATCTTCCTTTTGTTGAGTTGTATGATTTCCCTGTAAATGTTGGAGATAAAACCCTTATCGAAGATAACACTGGCAAATATATTCTCCGATGCAGTGAGCTTTCTTGTTGTGTTGTTGATGGTTTCTTTTGCTGTGCAGAAGCTTTTTATTTTTTATATAATCCCACTTGTTTACTTTCTCCTTAGTCTCTTTTGCCCTAGGATCTGTGTCTGTAAAGATATTGCTACGACATATGTCTGCAATTTTGCTGCGTATGGAGTCTTGTAGGGTTTTTATGGTTTCCCGTCTTACATTTAAGTCGTTTAGCCATTTGAGTTTGTTTCTTAAACAGAGAACATCTTTGCTCAGGACATGATATGTTAGGATGTAGTAAGTCCACAGTGATAAAGGTGATTAAAGATATAAAACCACTGTTTTGAATTCAGGCGAAAAATGAAAAACAATAAAAATATAGGCATATTTCATTGTTCCAAACTTAGTGAGGAATTTTAATAGCAACAGCTCAAAATAAGCAAGTATGTCTGCAACCCAACAATCCTACTAGGAAAACACCTCATAGCATATTTACTGGAACTGTGTCATACATACTGTACATTATTTGACCTCTGAATCAGTTTAATTCAGTAAAAGGTTATTCTAGGATATCTAGTGAACTATGTGCTTTTCTCTCGCGAAAGACCCTGAAAATTATCCTCTCATTTCTAGAAAATAATCTTTACTCTAACTCCTTTTATTTCCCTTTGAACCTTACTCTCAAAATTCTACCTACACTATCTTCCTGTTTACTCAATTTGTTAAGGAAGCTCTTCATTCCATCCCCCTTATTTCATTCTTTTAGTCTCTCAATGTAACTATGTTAAAAATACATACAATAAAAAAAAAACAAAACACCAAAGATCTAGTTTTCTACTGCAGCCTAACTTACTTTTTAAGAAAATTCTCACCCAAGGATATGGGCTATATTTTTAGAGAGAGGAAGGGAGAAGAGAAGAGGTGAATGGGGGGTGGGGGGGGGGGAGGGGGGGGGAGAGAGAGAGAGAGAGAGAGAGAGAGAGAGAGAGAGAGAGAGAGAAAGAGAGAGGAACATCGATTGGTTGCCTCCTGTGCACACCTTGACCAGGATCAAACCCACAAACCAAGTTTGTGCCCTGACAAGGAATCGGATCCACAACCTTCTGGTGTACAGGATGATGCTCCAAACGATTGTGCCACCAGCCAGGGCATAACTTACACTTTTTAAATAAGAAATTAACTCTAAGTCTTTAATTACATTAGCAGAGACTTACAACGTAACTCCATGAAATAATACATTTACTCAAACTCACACTGTCTGGCTCTACATGCAATCAGACAAATTTAAAACTTTAACAGTAACACACGCCATCTTTAAAGTTATAGGAACACATGATACTTACTTGAGCTGTCCTTCAGCTGTATCTGGACTATGTCTGTAGTGAAAATCAGTATAGGGCGCTAAAATTCGCTAATAAAAAGAAAAGCAGGAAGAGAAAAAGTGTCCTTATTGTAAAATGCATTCTTTCTGTAACAAGCTAAAATTAATTCTACTTCTCTTTATCCTTAATTGGGTATACTGTTTGAGAAACTTATTTCTTTAAATTCATCATCAACAAATATATTTGAGTAATTTTTTAAATGTAGAAATTGAATTTTTGAAATATTAAATTGAGGTATAACAGAAATGTATGATTTGATGGATTTTCTCAAACTAAGTGCTCTCCTTTACCCAGCACCAGATGAAGAAAATATCAGCAGCCTCAAAACCTCCTTACCCCCCTTTGTACTCACAAGTCACTTCTGACCCCAGGATTACTACCCTGACCTCTAACACTATGAGTTAGTTTTGCCTATTTTTGAACATTATTTAAATGGTTTTACTTTATAAATTAATTCTGCTCTTGTTGTTAGTATAAAGAAATATAAACTATTTTTGTGTATTGTCCCTGTATTTAGCAACCTTGCTATAAATTCACTAATTTTAGTACTTTAACCACTCCATCTCATTTTCTAAAGTCTCTCACTGCCTATTGCATTACTGATCTGAATTTTAATTTTAAATAATTTAAGATACAGAAAACATCACTGATATTGTTTTTGACGATCAGTATTTTTTTATATTTACTTATATATTTTTTCCTTCCTCCATTTCCTTGTCTTAGATTATTTTCCTTCTGATTGAGAACTCCCTCTAGCCATTCTTTCTTTGTTTTTAAACAATAAATATTAATTATCTCACATGGTTTCTGTAGGTTAAGGCTACTGATCATCTTTTCCTGATCACCAACTGAGTTAAATTGAGACTATGTTGCAATTTTGATAAGCTATAGTGAGTACACTTCAGTTTTCCTGTGCCTATAGTATGGCCCTCCAGTGCTTTCAATAGAAAGCTTAACAAGTATTTTTCTCCTTAGAGTTTATTTTTTCTTAAGTTTTGAACAAAGATCTTTAGCTATCCATCCAGGATAGCTTTAGATTTGGGGAAATGTCAAGAACAGGAATCAGCTATGAAATGTCCAGTTTTGTCACTTTAGTAACACACAACTGCCAAATGCTCCTCCTGTTTTTCTGATCTCAGCAAAAACCCATGTGGATTTTCAGCTTGTAATTATATCTTGATCAGTAAGTGGACCCAGGAAAGAAAGCAATTGCATAATCAGTGTATACTACTTCTTAAAGGCCTTTCATTGTTTGCTCATGGCCCCCACCTAGGCCTTTGCATCCTATGCACTGGAGACTGCAGCATATTCCACTGTGCTTTCCTCAGGTTTTAACATGGTAGCTTCTACTTGGCACAGATTCTCATTTCAGCAAATGTCTGGAGGGGTAAGACAGACTTGGTAGACTTTTCATATCTCCAGGCTTGTCATGCCATAACCCCTAAGACTGCCAAATAATCCGGTCTTCTATCTAGGCTTTGGTCCTATTTTTAGTTGCTAGCCCAATCTGCAAGTGCTCCCAAGGGCATCTATGGATCTTCAGGGCAACTCTCCAAGTATCTTCCTTCCTTCCTGGTCCTTGTTGCTTTCGCAGCTCTATACTGAATTAAACGTATGATTTCCACAAATACCCAGTTTTTCTTGTTTTCCATAGCAGATGCTATGAACTACTCTATCCCACTCTGAAGTGTAAGTTTAATAAATGTTTCTTAAATTTACTTTAAATTACAGTTAATTTACAACCTTTACAGAGTATCTATTTTATTAACATTATTATATTAAATCTACATTTTTTCCTGAGATCAAAACACATTACATATAATATAAATAGAAGCTAGGGTAAATTTAAAAAAGGGTTTCTAACAGGAGGAAGATTTGGGCCTAACAACAGACAGTAGCACTGAAAATGTTTTTTGTTTTTTTGTATGTAGAAAAGGGAACCAATTATCAATTTACAGTGAAAATTGATAAAATTTAACACAGAGAAATGAGGACAATATTCTCTTTGCTGCAGTTTCTACAATGAAGAAGATGTTAAAGTAAAAGATGATGATGATAAAGTAGATGATGATGATGTTAAGTACCATCCAAGGCAACCAGTATTAGTTAGGTATTTATTTTGTGCCAAGTACTAAATAAAATATTTTATGTAGATTAGAATTAATATGTGAGAAGCACTTGAAAAATAATGCCTAACTCATTATAAGCTTTACATTAGTATTAGCTACTGCTATTATTACTGCTACCGCTGCTGCTGCTACCGCTATTATTACAGTACTTATTCTTCACAACTCTTCAAGGTATAAACCATGACCTTCATTTTACCTAAGAATAAATGGGCCCAGGACAGGCTAATAAGTAGTCCCAAATCATAAAGCTAGTAGGTCATACAGCAAAAAATCAAAACCAGATCTGTTCAGCCCAAAGTCTATGTGCTTAATCACTGTGCTATTCTGAGGGATCTTGTTAAGGAAAAAAGAAACTAATTTTGTGGTTTTAAAGAACAAGATAGGAGCAAAGATATAGCCATCTACTTAAACATCTAACATATTATTTGAAGTTGTTTTCACTTTGGGCTTTTTAATCTGCTTTACAATTAAACAAAAAGGAACAAAAAGGAGGCCTACACATATTATCTTCCTTCACTATAATAATCTTGCCAATCTTAAAATTATAGATTTTTAAAAATAAAACACACACAAAAGAATGTAAAGCTATACATACAGTAAAATGTAAAAAATGCCAGTCTATTCCCATTGGACTACCTAAAGTAATGTATTTAAAATCACATATAGAGAAGAATATTGTACTTAAATCTGTTGGTACGGTATAAGCTAATGTCAATGTTAAAATCTAAAACATTTTTAATATCCCTAAGAGAAACAAAACTAACATTTAGGACAAATTTTATATAAAATGATTTAGAGAAACAAACTAGGGCACAATAAATTTTTATACCTGGCATAATTTCAACCCCAATACAAACAAATTTTGAGTTTAAACTTACTCTAAATGATATCTGTAATGAACAACAATGTACTATAGTCACACAAATAAACTATTAGAATATTGTGTGTGGTAATTCTGTTCTAACTTCCACTATATACTTTATTATAAAAGACTAATCATTTTAGTCTAACTATGAAAAACAATGAATTAGTAAAAAAAATTTTTAATGTCTTCTATTTCTTTCAAGTATATATGGTCATTAGTTGCTAACAAGTGCTTCTAAGTTCAGAGACTTTTAGCATGGTTTAGATAAATAAATGGTGTATTTTTAGCAAGACCTATTCACAAACAACATATTAAAGTCTTTAGCTATACAATATTGCTGGGAATAAGCCAGTATTAGTAAATTTAGGTTTGATAATGCTGTGCTGCATTTACTTACTTTAAAATTGTGAAGTGAGAGTTGTATTTAAAGTCATTTTAAAACTAGTAAAGAATATTAAAGTTCCTACCTCTAATTCTACATCAGCTCGCACATATTGTCGGGTCTTTGGATGATTAAGGAGGTGCAAAATTGTAGTAATGAGGGCCTCATTTATTCGACTTAATTGGCAATCGATCACGTTTTTCAAGATGGTGTTTAGTCCACCTCGAAGGGCCACCACCTCTGGATTCTGAAGTGCTAAAATAAAAAAGAAAAACTTAATATATTATATAGGGGATAATTAACAAAAAATATTCTGAAATCGGGGCTTTTATTTTAAAACAATTTCCTTTCTGACTTGGAAAACTCTCTAGTTTGAAAAGGGCACGTGGATACAATGTTCTAATAAGAGGCACTGAATATACTTCCCAAACCTCTGATTTTAATTTTTATGTCTCTAAATTATTTTTTCATATCCTGTTCATATTTCACTGGAATGGTTTTTCTTTCCTATTAATTGAAAAGACTTTTTTATATAGTGGGAATATTAGTCCTTTGTTTCAAATCTTTTATCAGATTTGTAACTTTACTTTAGATTTTAAACTCAGATTTTAAGCTCAGGAACTCCTTTTCTTCAAAGATCAGGCACCTTAATGTATGCGTGCACAAACATGAGGTTGAACTTTTTCAATATGTTGTTTGGCCATGCATATATTGCTTTGAGAATTGTCTGTTTTTCCTATTGATCTGTATATAAGTTATTTACTTATCATGTTTGTTACTTTTTTTTTCTTTGTTCTTTCACTGTAGGATGTTTTCTTGCCTTCTTACAATAAAATCTGAAGCTGCTGAAATCTGATTTTCTTTGTAATTCAAAATTCCTGTTCCTTACAATGATCAGCAAATATTTATCCACTTTTCTGTTTTCCCCATTTAACTCATTTTTTAAAATATATTTTTACTGATTTCAGAGAGGAAGGGAGAGGGAGAGATAGAAACATCAATGATGAGAATCATTGATCAGCTGCCTCCTGCACACCCCTTAGTGGGGATTGAGCCCACAACCCAGGCATGTACCCTTGACCAGAATTGAACCTGGGACCTTTCAGTCCACAGGCCAACGCTCTACCCACTGAGACAAACCAGCTAGGGCATCCCATTTAACTCTTTAATCTTTTTGCATTTAGAATTCCTTTTTTTTAAAAAAAAAAAAAAGTATGACAGATTATTGCTTTTAACTCACACCAAGATATTAAGATATAGTATGGTTAACAAATGTCTGAAAGACAGACTTAAAGAGATTTGATTTTAATTACCAGAATTTGTACAATTCTTATGTACTAAATTTCATGACGAGAAAAACTTTAAAAGTTATAGTGTTAAGTTCACTTAAGAATTATTTGTTAAATAGCAAGTATTCTCCTATCAGTAATGTGTACTACATTTTCATATCTTTGTTCCAATAACTAAAGAATTTATGTGTTAAAGACATTAAGGAATGTTACATATTCTTTATAAAATACTACAGTTTTATTACTCAAAATTCTAACCTAGTTCACAGATAATAGCAATGCATGCTCGGACCATTCTGTCTCTTTCTTGAAGTCCATCATTTCCAACTGCTATTAATGAGTTGGCCACAGAGCTAGGAAACAAGGAAGCATTCACAGTAATCATCTGTAACAGGGAGAAATCAGAAAAAGAAGTTACTTACTTCATAATACATTTTTAAAACCTACTTTGCTTGGTTTGAGGTTTTTAAGATTACAGAGTTTTTATAAGATTTAGGCATCACTTTTAATCTTCTGCTTCATATGAACATTTCAAATAATTAATACAACTAATAATTGATGCAACTAATGTTAATATCATTACTATAAAAAAAGTGTTGCTTTTTTCCCTGATAGTTCAGATCACAAATTAGTTGACCAACAAAATTTAATGTTTCTGAGATACTAAGCTCCTCAGGAATAGAATCTACATTTCAAACACTTCTCAATATCTAGACATAGTATATTAGTGGGGACAACAGCTGTCAACACACTACTGTATTATTGCATTCCTGACTTCCTTCTCCATATACCCATTTACCTCATTATCTCTACTCTCATCCCCATCAAACTCACTGACGTGGCTCCCCATTCTTTCTCATTTGCTGTAATTAATGTCTGATAATTTCCCTATCTGTAGCCATCATTTGTTGCTATTCCAAAAGGCAAAGTTAATAATCTATAATCTATCTTTAGTATTTCAAATTTTACAATAGAAATAGTATGTCTCTGGTGATAAACTTCGGATGAATCTCACTTTGAGTGAAAACTGTAATTGGCAATAACATTTGGAAAACTGAAAATAGATAACATGTATCTTCAGTTAGGGAAACAGAAAAAAAAACAATTATGTAGTGAATGACTGCTTAATAAATAAAGACTATTGGGTAGATGAAGTATTTCAAAATAAATTCCTGAAGTGGGAGTAGAAGAAAATGTTTTCTTTTACTTGGGTGGTGATAAAATATTAGGATAATTAACCTGTCCTAGATATTAATGCATTTATAATCCTGTTGAAAAATAAGACTTCTACTATGAAACAATTAGAGGATGCAATATAACTAAATTAAAGATACCCAGTTAAGTCTTATAAAGGGTCAAAGGAAAGATCTGCATTGACTAGAGTACTTACACATGATTTATGTTATTTAAGAAGCATTATGCAGTATTACAAGGTTCAAATGAAATAAGATACTGTTCCACAACCATAAAATCGATTTCCAATAACTATAGAAACTACAAAATTCTCACATTCATCTCTTAATCAGTATTTTCTATTCATCAGAAATGTTGGAATAGGAGAGAAGGGAAAGGGGGTATAGAAAACTGATCTTTCTAGATGACAGAATTCTAACTTCTTATGATATTAATTTGTATTTTAATATTTATTGATCTATTATTATGCTTATAAGGAGCTTGTAAGAAAAGTTTTCCTCAAAATAAAACGTAATGTATTCTGGAAAGTTAGTTAGGAAGCTAGGCCACTTGGCTCTCAGAGCTAAATGTACCATTAGTAAATTACTAGAGGCCCGATCACGAAATTCGTGCAAGAGTAGGCCTTCATAGCTGCGGCGGCTACCTCGGCCCTCACAGTCCTGGCTTTGTCCTGAAGGCAATACAGAAGGTTGTTCTGCTGTTCAGCCTTTCAGTCTATTTGCATATTACGCTTTTATTATTATAGATTAACTTGGCCAAATCAATCTTATCAGTGCTTCTGTTTCCTCATTTATAAAAGGATGCTTATGATCAGATGACTTCTAGAATTTAAAGTATAAAATCTTAATCTATGAAGCTCAAGTGCTGTGAAAAAGAATACCTATTATTTATTTATTTATTTATCTATTTATTTATTTACAAATGAAATCTTATTTTCCAGGGAAATATATGCAAAGAAACTCTTTAATTCTGTGCAAATCAGAAAATGCTTTCCTCAAAAATCAGTGAGTACTCAATAAAAAAAAGTGATATAATTCATCTCTCTTTAAAGAAAAGTTTAATAATCTTTTTAGGCATGATAGGACAAACAGATATAAACATATTAATGAGTAGGTAATAATTTATAAACTTCTATAAAGGAATTAGAGTTCTCTAAGGGGAATATCTGAAATTTGAGCTGAAACTGAAAGATGAATATAATGTAGAAAATGGTAAAAATTAACAGAAAGAGTAAGAAAGAATAATGATCTTAACAGTGGCAAAGGGCAGCTTGTCCACACTTATCCTATTCCTATATAATAAAAGGGTAATATGCAAATTGACCGAACAGCAGAACAACTGGTCGCTATGATGCACACTGACCACCAGGGGGGCAGATGCTCAACACAAGAGCTGCCCCCTGGTCATCACTGCACTCCAAAAGGGGGAGTGCTGCTCAGCCACAAGCCAGGGTCATCACCGCACTCCAAAAGGGGAAGTGCTGCTCAGCCACAAGCCAGGCTGACGGCTGGCAAGCGCAGTGGTGGTGGCAGGAGAGTCTCCTGCCTCCATGGCAGTGCTAAGGCAGTCTGACTGACAGCTCCTGGACTGCTAAAGGGCGCAGGCCGGGCTGAGGGGACCACCCCGCCCCCATCACCACCAGTGCACGAATGTTGTGCACCAGGCCTCTAGTAATGGCATAATGATATAGGTCATAATGGTTGGACCAAATGTTGGCTCTGAATGCCAAAGTAAGAAGATAGTACATAATACTAAAAATAATTGTGGGCTAAATGGGTTTGGCAATCCAAAGAACTAAGTTCTTACAATGGATATGCCAATATCTTGCTATGAATAAAGGGCAAATAATTTCCCTAAATGAATCTCTTTTCAATTGTAAAACACAAAAACAAAACACACACACACACAAAAACCTGACATATTATTAATCTTTTATTACATGCATTAAGAAATTACAATTTAAAGAAAAGCAATAGCTGACCAGTGAAAAAACTATATTGAAAATCAAAGAGATAAGAAAGGATTGCCTGGACTGGAGAGAAAAGGGAAAAAAATCACAGACATTGAAAAAGAAACAAGAAAATAAACAAGAACCTTCCGAATGATTGAAGTAAGTGAAAGTGAAGGAAAAGTAATATGAGTATTCCTTAATTACTCATAGAGCAGTTATCCTAAAGCAACAAATATTTTTACTTTTAAAACTAAAATACTTTTACAAAAAATTTCAAACTTTTTTGCATGCATATAAAAAATCCTCAACAATTATAATATTATCATTAATTTCTACTACCTCAGTTGCCAAGATGTTACTGAAAAAAAGAAATGTTTGCTTTGGTTGTTAAAAGTACTAATGAAATTACAGTTCCTCAGGCCAATAGAGGCCATTGTTCACTCAGCAAGTGTGTTTTCCCTTTAACTGCTTTTAGCTAAACCAAGGACAAATCCTGTGTCAGGACTCTTCCTCTGAGCTTATATTCTACCATCAGGTACAAGCAATATTCCTGCTCTTGGATTCACAAACAGTATCTGCCACAAATTACTAAGTACTTCAGAAGATAACACACAAAATATAATTTTGTTATGGAGTTATTGTTTTCAAGAGTCTGTTTATTTTACTGGCCATTTTGTAACCTGTACAAAAATGTTTACAAAATTGAAATAAAATGTTCTTTAAATAATTTTTTAAAAGTGAATTTAATTGTTTGAATCCATTTGGAGTGGTCTTTTCTTCTGAACGCAATTTCTAGGGCAACAATTCTCAAAGTGTGATCTAGGAAACTAAGGAATACATTCAGGGATTCTGCAAAGGTAAACTGTTTTCATAATAAACCAAAGACCTTATTTGTCTTTTTCTACTCTCATTCTCTCACAAGTATATATTGAAGTTTTCCAGAGACCATTGCATGTGTGAAAACACATCAGATTGAATACCAAAGCAAATATGATAATCCAGCTATCTTCTATCAAGACAGACATTATTTGCAAAAATCTAATATAATGCCACTCTACTCATTTTCTTTTTAAAAATAGTTACTTTTATTAAAATGTTATTTATGTTTACATGTAATGATTATGTTATTTTTAATATGCTAACATATTTTAATGTCTCAATTTAATTCCTAATATGATAAATATTGACATAAATAACTCTAATAACCAAAAAGTTATTCTAGGTTCTTCAGGAACAACTTTGTTTTCTTATCTTGAATTCTCAAAATTATGGCAGTAGGAGAGATTGTATGAATAAATCAAATACATAAATCTAATTCTTAAATTTAAAGACACAAACTATGGTTCCAATATGTTTACCTGTAACAAAAATTCATAATTTCCAATCTCACTCTTTAAAAAAATTACAAACATTTCTTAAGATAACTCATCCATTTACTCTTCCTTACTATGTTCACTAGTAGATACTATTCCAAACACAAGCTAGACAATTGGAAGAAAAAGGAAAAAGAAGGAATCTAGTTAATGTACAAACTCAACATTGCACATTCTGGAGCATGCACTGAATTCCAAGGTGGGGAAAGAGAAAAGCCAAAAAACTTAATTGACAAATAATTTTAGATGTTTTTACATTAAAACAAGCATACACTTCATGAGTCTCATGAATGTTTAGAACCAAACATGATACTTTAAGATGAAACATGATAAAATTCTTTCACAAGCTATGTCCTAACAAAGCTAACTCAGTTCACTGTTCCTCTACCCTTAGGGCCTCGCATTACATGTAAGAACAAAAACTTTCTTGAAAGCCTCTCACTATAAGCATTATGGATTAACCTTAACAAATTCTCTTGCAGAAACTGAGATTTTGACTTTTTATCATACTCAATGGCCTGAATTCTTATTGCAGCTGCCTATAAATTGTATCCAAATTTATCTTCGAAACAACTATTGCAATTATTTGGGCATCCATTTAATAGTATTAATTCCAAGCATATATTTAAGGGAAAAATCAAGGGAAGAAGCAAGTAGTCCTCTTTTTTCAATAACATATCAAAACATTAATTTCATTTGCATGTCTACTAAAGAGAGAAATACTCTTTACAATAAACATTTTATAAAAAATATTGCTCTAGCTATACCTAATAACATAGAATAATTACACAAATATTTATGCTCACCTCAAAGTTTCAAAAATCTATTTAACTCATATATAATCTTAAAAATATTTACTGAGAATTTAGCTTTAAGTTTTAATAAAAGATTTCATAAAATAGTCTAAATCTAAATATGCAAAATACTTAACATGGAAACCATAAATCTGCCTTTACTTTTAGATATGGAGCATACCTTTCTGACTAATCGAAGTGCTTGTGTCCTCTCTACCTCGTTGCTCTGCTGTATGTCAATGCACCTAAATAATACACAAAATAATTATTGATAAAAGTCTTATTAACAAGTTTTTGTAAAACAATACCACTAAATCAGACCCATATTCATAATGTCAATATGGTATTTAAAAATGTTTAATACACATGAATTTGTAGTACCAGCTGATATTTAGTTAGCTTACATATCTCTAGTGATAAATACTTACTATAATAAAACATTTCAAAACTACTTCATATACAACTCTAGGAAATGCTATAGAATATAACAAGTCAGTCACAGAATTATATATGTCTATACAGAAATAATAAATATAGAGCAAAGTACTAGAAATCTACTGAGAAATATATTCATCTATCTTTGATAAAATTCAGATATTTTATAAAAAACTGAAAGGCAAGTATTTTAAGCTTACAATTTAGTTGTGATTTTAACCAAGGCCTAACTTTAATATGCAGGGGTTGGCAAAAGTAGATTTACAGTTGTGAGCATGTGAAAGTTTATTCTTGTATTAATTATTGTATTATTTTCCCTATGAACAACTGTTAACGAACTTTTGCCCCACCATTGTATTGTGACTGAGTTAAAAGTTTTATGTACTAGCCACAATAACTCTATTTTGCCAAAATATAATTTGAAATCTGAATGCACTCCAAAAATTAATGCTCAATCAAATATCAGTTAATTGACATTTCTCTCTAAAATGTATTAAATTGTTCAATTTCTAGTCTCTGATTAAGTCATTTCACCTGTATTTACACAGGTCATTATTCTAACAAACACTTTATAGTTTGCTATTCAAAAGCATTACTTCTCTCTTTATATAATTAATCTAGAGCAGTTTTATTAAAACATGAATAGACATAGAATTCCATTTCTGGCCACAACAGAGAGGATTGGCTCAGACACACCCTCCTGCCAAACACAATTATAAAGGTTGAACAAACTACTTTGTAAAGACACTGTTAAAAGGGCAATGGATAATAATCCTTCTAAAGAGAAGCACAAACTCCACATTCACACCATGCTTTGTCACTGGGGGCCCTTGTCATTCCCTAGTTTTAGGGAAATAGAGTCCTAGCAGAAAGCTAAAGTCCTGTTGGATTGAAGGGACAGGTTGAACTTTGGGACTTGAGAGGGAAATCCCACAGAGAAGAAAATACAGGAAAGTGAGCTCAAATCTGCATACAATACCCTCTTCAAGGTACTTGCCAATTTCTATGTTGTGCAAAAGTAGGATTAAAATCCAAGAAAGCAAGCAAAAAGCTACTGCTGGTGGGAATGGAGACTGGTGCAGCCACTAGGGAAAAGAGTATGGCGTTTCCTCAAAAAAATTACAAATGAAACTGCCACTTGGCCACTAGGAATACATCCTAAGAAACCCAAAACACCAATCAGAAAGAATATATGCACCCCTATGTTCATAACAGCAAATCAGGAAACAGCCCCAAGTACCCATCAGTAGACGAGTAGATAAAAAAGCTGCGGTCCATTACACCATGGAATACCATGCAGCTGTGAAAAAGAAGGATCTCTTACCCTTTGAGACAGCATGGAGAGACCTGGAGAGTATTATGCTAAGCGAAATATGCCAGTCAGAGAAAGACAAGTATCACATGATCTCACTCATAAGTGGAATCTAATGAACAAAATAAACTGATGAACAAAATAGAGATCCAGAGACATAGAAGCATGGAACAGACTATCAAATGTGGGGGTGGGTGGGTAGGTGGGAAGAGATTAACCAAATAACTTATATGCATATATGCATAACCCATGGACAGAGACAACAGTGTGGGAAGGCCTGGGGGGAGGGAAGGAGAAGTCATTGGGGAAAAAAGGGGACATCTGTAATACTTTCAACAATAAAGATAAATTAAAAAAACAAATAAAAAACCTGCTGAGAAGTTAAGAAACTGAGCAGAAATTTTAGCAGGTACATAATACCAAGATAGATGTCAGGCCTCAATTCTAGTCAAGGTGAAGAAGTTCTGCTGAATATCTACACTTTCATTTGAGATCAAATAGCCACTTCCTAGAGGAAAGGCAAAGCTAAAACCTTCAGCATGATATGCCAACATTCCAGAATAAATCTAAACTCTCTTAAGGGAAGAATAACATGATCCAGAGCCAAAAATTTGGTATACAATGTTCACATCTAATCAGATAATATAAAATATGCTTTAAACAAATGAAGGGCCAAGTAAACAAAAAAGTAAGAAAAGAAAATGACAATAGAAACAACACAAGTGATTCACATATTGGAGTTGTCATTACAGGGCTCTATAAATAACTATAATTAATATGCTCAAGGAAGTAGAAAATAAAGAAATAGTAGAAACCTAAAATCTTTAAATAAGAGTAAAATAATAGAGAGACAACTAAAATTAAAAATTCAAGAGGCTGATTTACTAGCAGGATGGAGGAATTAAAAAAGCCACACTGAAGCACAAAGATTAACAACAAAGAATGAAAGTATAGTAAGGGTATCAGACAAATAGGGGGGCAGTGAACAGATGAACAGATTCAACCTATATAGCGGGAGTACCAGAGGATAGGAAAGAATATAACAACACCACCAAAAACAACCATTTAAAGTAGCCAAAGGAAAAAAAGACACGTCAACCCTAGCTGGTTTGGCTCAGTGGATAGAGTATTGACCTGCAGACCAAAGGGGTCCTGGGTTTGATTCCAGTCAAGGGCACGTACCTCAGCTGCAGCCTCCTCCCTGGCCCAGGACCTGGTCAGGGCACATGCAGGGGACAACCAATGAATGGGTTTGTCTCACATTGGTATTTCTCTCTGTTTTTCCCTCTCTCTTCCACCAAAAATATCAATGGAAAAATATCCCCGGGAAAGGATTTAAAAAAAAAGACACATTACTTATAAAGGAACAACAAAAATGAGCAACAACTTATTGTGCAACAGGTAAAAATAAAATATATCCAAAAAATTTATTTGAAGCACTGAAAAATAGTAACAGGTCATTTTAAAAAGCCTTCAAATAGGAAGGCAAAGGAGAGGCATTTACAGAAAATAAAAGATGAGAGAATTTATCTCCAGTAACCTGCACTACAAGAAACAGTAAAAAAAAATTCATCAAGCAGACAGAAAGTGATCCAAGATGAAAGTGTGGAAATGCAAAAAGGAAGACTACTGGGGCGCATAAATAATGTGGGTAAATATCAACTGTTGAAGTTTAAAACAATAACAATACTATCCTGTGGGTTAGTAGTTTACAAATATATATAGAAATAATAAATATAGTGATAACTCAAAAGAGAGGAGAAGATATAGTCAAACTGTAAGAGGCTTTCTGCATTGTGCTGGTTGTAATAAAAGTGATAGACCTTAATATGTGAAGGATACATGTTGTTATCTCTACGGCAACTGCTAAAGACGTTAAAAGAAGAGAAAAATTCTTGATCATTCCAATAGAAACAAAAAAGGAGAAACACAAGAACAGAGAACATATGTGACAAATAGAACGCAAATAGCAAGATAGCAAACAAATTCAAATATATGAAAAAACTGATAACTAAATGACAAATGTATGGGTAATTACATTAGATAAAGTCCAGATACCATTTATATAAAAAAACCACTAAACATAGTCTAAGCACTCCAATTAGAAGACAAAGATGTCAAACCAGAGTTAAAACACAAAACAACACTTGATATTTATAGGAGACACTTAAATGTAAGGACAGAAAAGATAGAAAGTGAGTGAATGACAAAAGACATATTATACAAACCCTAAATAGAAGAAAGTTGTGTAGCTATATTTAGATAACATAAAAGGAGTACTCATAAAAGGAGTACTACAAGGAACAAAGAGAGATATTTCATAACTATAAAAGGATTCGCCCAATGTGAAGGTTTAGTGATTCTTATTATGAATGCAATAACTAAGCTTCAAAAAAGCAAGAACTGACACAAGAAGTACAAAACCAGAATAGTACTAATAGTACTCTACCTGTTAAAGAAATTGAGTCCATAATCTTAAAACTCCAATAAAGAAAACCCCAGGCCTACACATACTCACTGGTGAATGCTAATCATGTAAGAAAAAAAACAAGACCCATCTAACATAAATTTTTCCACAGAATATAATGAAGGCAAAACTTCCCTAGTTGTTTTATAAAGCAAATATACTTTTGTTGTCAAAATCCAAACATGGGCATTAGAAGAATGGAAAAACGAAGGCCAATAACTCTCATGAGTATAGCTACAAAAAAACGCAACAAAATATTAGGAAACCAAATTCAGTTATACATGAAAAGGTTGAGACATCATGAACAAGTGATGTTTACTTCAGGAACGCAAACAAAAAAACAGAAAAAATTCCTCTGAAAGCCTATATAGCAAGTTTCATAAATAAGGGTGAAATACTGAATTCTTGTAGTCTGAGTTAAGGAGCAAAACAAAGTTTTCCACCATTTCTAGTCAGTGCAATATTCTAGCCAATGCAATAAGGAAAGAAAAATAAAGATATAAGGATTGGAAAGGGAAAAATAAAATGGTCATCGCTTGCAATTAATACTTATGTAATAGAAATTCTAAAATAATTTTAAAAACAATTAGAATCGAAAGTGAATTGATTACATTAAATAAAAATATATAAATTATTAAAATATACCTTAAATAAACCTAACAACTATGTGCAAGATCTGTGCACAGAAAACTACAAAATGTTGTTGAGAGAAATTAAAGTTCCAAATAATTAAAGGTTTGGAAGATTCAACATTATTAAGATGTCAACTCATCCCAAATTAACCTAGAGCTTCAATGTAATTACTACTAAAATCCCAGAAACTTTTATGGAAATGGTCAAGATGATTATAAAATTCATATGGGAATGCAGATCCCAAAATAGCCAACAGACTCTTGAAGAAACACAGCTGAAAGACTTATATTAACAGGTATCAATATCTTATCAAACTACAGTCATTAACACTGTGAGAAACTGGGGCAAGAATGGACAAATAGACCAACTAATGAGAATAAAGAATGCAAAATAGATCCATATTTATCTGATACCTGATTTACAAAAGTGGCACTGATCTAGAAGTGAAAAAACCTTTTCAACAAATTCTGCTCATATTTATTTGATAAAAATAAAAATGGCCATTACCTACTAAAATGTATTAAAGAATAAATTATTTAGGAAAAAATATAGAATACCATCTTCCAAAGAGATCTAAAAAATTAAGCTATAAAACAAACAACCTCTATATTGAATTTTATTAATTAAGAAAAGTGAAAGGTAAGGCAGAATGATTTGGAAAAAATATTCTTAAATATGCACAGCACACCTGAAAGGAGTCACATACATAAGATATCAAGAACTCCTATACAACAGGATAGATAATCAAATTTACAAATGAGCAAAAGACAAGGAGGATACCCAAATATAAAAGGTGCTTAACATCACTACCCATCAGGGAAATGCAAATTAAAACCACAAAGGGAATTCACAATGAAAACCACAGTCAAAAGGGTATAATTAAAGACTGAAAATAGCAGGTGCTGATGAGGATGTGGAGAGACCGGAACTCTCAAACATTATTGCTAAGAATGTAAATCAGGACAATCATGTTGGAAAACTGTTGGCAATATCTATTAAAGCTAAATATACATAAACTTTACGACCCAGCAATTCCACTCCTACATATGTATGCATCTGAGAGAAATGAGTGCATACAACTAGTATATGCCCATCACAGAATTATACAGAATGTTTAGGAATGCTTTATTCAAAATAGCTAAACACTGAAAACAAGTCAGAAAAACATCAACAGAATGGACTAACTGTGATCTATTCATAACATGAAATACTACACAGTGATTTGCAACATATGATGTTCAAGAACAGGAAAAACTAGTCTATAAAGAGAAAAGCCCGAACAATGTTTATTACTGGTTGAAGACACAAGGAAACTTGACTGGGATGCTGAAAGTGTTCTATATCTTATTTGGAAAAACAGGGAACTTGGTTGTCTATATCTGTAAAAATTATCAGGTTCACTAAATATTTGTAGTTTATGATAGGTATGCTAAAACTTAATACATATAAAAAACATATATGTTTTTAAAACATATAAAAACATAGATAGTTCCCAGAAAATTACCTGGCTATTAAATAGTCCACTTTCAATTTAAGCACCTTCTGCAGAATAGTGGAATCCTGGATGAGATATCGAAGAGCTCGTAGCCCTGCTGCCCGCACTTCTTTTGCTTCATTCAATAAAGCCAACCGCAAGCTGTTTGAAAACAGATGAAAAGTTTTGCTGTACAAGTTTCAAATACACATAAAATTGTGGTATAAAATTCTTCCTCAGTTGAAATAAGCAAAACTACTATTTATTTTACACATATAAAAATAATTTTGCTGTAAGCCATGGAACTTCACTAGTGATATTTTTTCATCTGTGCTTCCTTGGTACATTCTCATCAATCAAGAAAATGTTGAGTTTTGTCCTATCTTCTGTAGTTTATTTTACATAAAAAATAGGACACTAAATATGCCTTTTTCACGTTGTAACACATATGCCACTATAATCTATTCCCCTTTATCTGCCTACCTGCTTCCACTCTAAAAAAAACCCATTGTGTTTAAACCAGTAAGTAAAAATCTATACTAATAAAAGGGTAATATGCTAATTAGACTGGGAGACCTTCCAGACAAAGCCATGGTGGCAGGGCCGAGGCAGAGGAGGTTAGGGGCGATCAGGCCAGGAGGGGAGGGGAATTGGGGGTGATCAGGCCAGCGGGGGGTGGGGGCAGTTGGGAGCAAGCAGGTCAGCAGGGGGGGCCAGTTGGGGGTGAGCAGGCCAGCAGGGGGGAGCAGTTGGGGGCAGCTGGAGGCGATCAGGCCGGCAGGGGGGAAAGTTTGGGGAGAGCAGGCTAGCAGACAGAGTGGTTAGGGGCAATTAGGCAGGTAGGCAGGTGAGCGGTTAGGAGCCAGCAGTCCTGGATTGCGAGAGGGATGTCTAACTGCCAGTAGTAGGACATCCCCTGAGGGGTCCCAGATTGGAGAGGGTGCAGGCTGGGCTGAGGGACATCCCCCCCTGCACAAATTTTGTGGACTGGGCCACTAATATTTTATAATGACAGTAGGCACAAATTATATCCTTTTAATTCCTAACCATACCAAAAAGATGGTTATACTACTATTAGAGGCCCAGTGCATGAATTCGTGCATGGGTGGGGTCCAGCTGGCCCACCCTGATGGGGGCCCATGGGACCGGGCCGGCAGGGAGGAGGGGCCATGGGCAGTTGGCTGGCCAGCCCCACCCCCGATTGAGCTGGGGGGGGGGGGCAACTGGAGGCTGGGCCAGTTTGGCAGGGGGCGGGGAGGGGGGGCAATCAAGGCCCAGATCAAGCTAGTTGCTTGCTGCAGTGCACATCATAGCCACAGGTAGTTCTGGTTGTTCCACCATTCCGGCTGCTGGGTTTTTATATATATATATACATAATATTATGCCTCTATTAGTGGGCATGAGCAAATCAAGTTTGCCATTTAGAAGTTTAAATTGAAGAAGTCCAGATATTTTTCAACATTAGCTTTGGTTCTTTATATTTCATAATTACAAAATATTAGAACAGGATAACAAACAAAAATTGGAAATCCTGAATTTTTCTAATGTTTAAACAACTATTTCTATAAGACCAAATATGAGATATTAAAGTATCCTAATTTTAATTTAAAATTACTAAAACTGATTAATACTAAAATCCAGAAGAGAGAAGAAACTGAACTACACTTACCAAATTATAATATCCTCATAGTTAAAACCCAATTTGTCTTCACTGTGGCCAATATCACAAAGAAGCTGTCAGAAAACAAAATATGTATGTATTTATTATATATTTTTGTCTATATACACTACTCCTTTAGATTGAAAAATAAAATACTTTTAATAAATTTTTAAAAAAATACGATTCTAGCCCTAACCGGTTTGGCTCAGTGGATAGAGCATTGGCCTGCGTATTGAAGGGTCCCGGGTTCGATTCTGGTCAATGGCTTGTACCTTGGTTGCGGGCACATCCCCAGTAGGGGGTGTACAGGAGGCAGCTGATTGATGTTTCTCTCTCATCAATGTTTCTAACTCCCTATCCTTCTCCCTTCCTCTCTGGAAAAAATCAATAAAATATATCTTAAAAAAAAAATACGATTCTATAGTTCAAGGATACAGATTTCTACTGCCTGATGGGTGGTAGAAACCACTGAGCACTGATCCAGGAACCAAGAGGTCACTGGCTCAATTCATGGTCAGGGCACATGCCTGAGTTGCAGGCTTGGTCCCCAGTTGGGGGAGTAGGCAGGAGGCAGCCAATATATGATGTTTATCTCGCATCGATATTTCTAGCTCTATTCCTCTCCCTCTCAAAATCAATTAAAAAACATATCTTTTTTAGAAAAGCAAGAAATTGTTCTTTAATATAATTATACCAGACTAGAGGCCTGATGCACGAAATTCATGCAAGAGTAGGCCTTCCTTCCCCAGGCTGCCGGCACCGGCTTCCCTCTGGCACCTAGGACCCAGGCTTCCCTCGAAGCTCTGGCTTCGTCCGGAAGGGTGTCTGGTCTAATTAGCATATTATGCTTTTATTATTATAGATAAGAAAACAGACTGTTGATGGGATTATAAACTGAAAATATTTTGTGGAATAAACTGAAAAAATGCACCAGGATCAGAAAGTACTTTTGATGATTTATATTAAAATAATCTAAAACATAAAGCATAATATGCTCAGGACATTATTTACAGTAGTAAGGAATTAGAAACCAACTTAAGGAGGAATTTATAAAGGAGGAATCTTATGCAGCTATTAACATCAAAAAGGGAAGTACAAGCATAGGTGATTATTTTCTTCTCTGCTTGTCTGTATTTTATAAATGTTTACAATAAATATATATTACTTACGTTATATGTGTGTGTGTCTTAACAGTAACATTGATTGACAATTAATCTTACCATCCCTAGAAAACTAAGTAATATTTTTGTAAATGAGGACAACTTAGGCTTTCAGATGGTCATGACTTCTTGAGACCACAAAGCTAGTAAGTGGTAAAGCCAGAAATCAGACTAAACCAGTTTGAATCCAGAGCTCACTGTGAAAAATATTACTACAACTTTGTACTGAAATTATTTACACAGGGAGAGGGGAGCAAAGTTGGATATTAAAAAAAAAGAATACGCCGAAACCGGTTTGGCTCAGTGGATAGAGCGTCGGCCTGCAGACTGAAAGGTCCCGGGTTCGATTCCGGTCAAGGGCATGTACCAGGGTTGCGGGCACATCCCCAGTGGGAGATGTGCAGGAGGCAGCTGATCGATGTTTCTCTCTCATCGATGTTTCTAACTCTCTATCTCTCTCCCTTCCTCTCTGTAAAAAATCAATAAAATATATTTTAAAAAAAAAACACCTAAATATTAGCATCTCACTTTATTTCTCTAGCTTCAAAAGTGGTATGAACCAAGTCTGGAGAATCTCACTCTGGCTAGATACTCAATTTAAACACATAGAATGAGTAAATAAACTTAACTATCATTTGTACCAGAACAGCTAACTAAAAACATACATTTAAAACTTGCCCATTTCCAAGGATTAGAACGCACACACACACAAAAATACACTTATCACTATTAAAAACAATTTAGTATGCCCTGGTCAGTGTTGCTCAGTGGTTATAATGTTGGCCTGAACACCGAAGGGTCCCAGGTTCAATTCCCAGTCAAGGTCATATACATGGTTTCAGGTTTGATCCCTGGCCCTGGTCTGGTACATGTGAGAAGCAACCAATCAATGTGAGGTGTATCTCTCTTACATGGGTATTTCTGTTTTTCTCTCCCACCTTCCCTCTCTCCCTTCCACTCTCTCTAAAAATCAATGGGAAAAATATCCTCTGGTGAGGATTAACAAAATAATAATTTAGTATTTATTTGAGATTTCTCAGATATTTCATAATACTAGCATTGTCACTATATGGTACTACATATTAATAAAAAAGAAAAATCAGAACTGTTTATGATTGTAATCATGGTGTTATTACTCAGATCTTGGACACACTCTAATTCATAAACTTCATAGAAAAATGAAGCTAAGAATTTGTATATATAAGACATTGAGCTTTTTAAAAATGGGAAAAGTTACTTTCTTAAAACAATGATTTATATACGTATCAACTAAATTTCCAAAGAGGCAATATTTGTATTCTTCTTCCACAACGGTAATGAATGTTAAAATGAAATGTTCTGAAATCCTAAAAGTAAATATACAAAAGTCTTGTCCTGTCAAGTGTTGGTTTCTCCTCTCAGTGTGTACTTGGTCCTCATTTCCTGAATTATCTTTTTCACACTTGCTAAATAGATTAGATTAAGAGAACATAATTTCCAAATTACCCACCTTCTCAGATCACCGAATATATGACTGTTCACTATTTTACATTTGCTCTAGTTAGCAGTTTTGGTGGAAAAGTAAAACAAAATTTAAAGTTATTTCTATGATCTCATAAAACACAATTTGGAAAGTATTTAGAAATAAGTATTTTCTGCTACCTAATATTAACAAATTTTAATTGCAAGAAACATTTCTGAGGAAAATGTCTACTCAACTGGAAAATGGAAAATCACAAGTAACAACTACAAAGAACCATTTACAATGAAACAGCATATTAGTCATAATCCATGTCTTTTTTTCAGTGACAGCAAGGGATGCTAGGGCTATACTTTTAATGGTGGCTAAATAATGCTTTCAAGATTTTTCAGAATTATAGAAGGATTTATTGATCAATCTCAAATCAAAATACCTTGTTTGAATCAGAATTACCCCAGAGACTAAATTTTCTACACATACATAATTTACATATATCAGAAATAAGACATTAGAAGATATTACTAAGAGCCTAACTTCCAATTATTAAAGAAATATCATGTTTACTTTTCATCACCAGGAATTCACCTATAATAAGATTTAAAATATAATAAGAATTATTTTAATACAAAATTCTTGTAGTGACTGACTCACTACCTAATTACCACCTAATTTAAATAACCAAATCCTAAAGTACAAATCAACCCCCTTAATTCTTACTCCAGGAAAGAAGCAGATAGAAATAGCAGGTAAAGCCCTGACTGGTTTTGCTCAATGGATAGAGCATCCGCCTGTGGACTGAAAGGTCCCGGGTTCGATTCCAGTCAAGAGCACATGCCCGGGTTGTGGCTCAATCCCCAGTTGGGGGCGTGCAGGAGGCAGCCGATCAATGATTCTCTCTCATGATTGATGTTTCTATCTCTCTCTCCCTTTCCCTTCTCTGGAATCAATAAAATATATATTTTTAAAAAAGAAGAAAAAGAAACAGCAAGTAAAGCACTAAATTGGTGAGTTTAAGCAATGGGACTCTCAGCCACCGCAACTACTGATTGAATTACGAATTAATCCTTAATCTTTAGTAACAATTCCCTCACTATCTTAGCCATTACAGGTAATTTCCTATCTCCTGTATACGTTCTTGAAATGTCATATTGCCGCCCTATCACTGAAGTTTGTTATATTAAGAATAAATCACCGATTATGTTTAGAAGTCATTAAAGACCTTGCAAAATCTAAGAATTCTTGGCATAACAAGTCACTAAATATGCAAAATTATTAAACATCACTCAACACTTTTCACTGGACTTCTGTTGCTCCCTATTCCATGTGTTTTTGTGACCAGCAGTCACAATGCCTGGCTGAATGTGACCAAATAGGATCAGATTTCATCAGAAGACACAAAGAGAGGGCTACCCTCTCTCTTTTAATGACTGAACGCTGTCTCTTAGTTATTTGGAAATTGTCTAAGAATACTAGTAAAGCTAATCTAAAAGAAAACAGAGCTGAAAAATGGAGAGACAGAATGCAATTACCACTGTTCAACCCCTGGGTTTTTTGCCTGAAATTAGGATCCAACATTTGGTATTCCTCATCATGAAAGCAAATAACTTCTTTTTACTTTAGCTCAGTTGAATTAGGTTTCTTTAATTTGTTATTTATAAACCAAATTAAGCATTCGATATCATCAAAAGTCTAAAATTATGAACATAACGGTTAAATTTAATATAAACAAAACCCAATAAATTCAATGAAAATATAAAATAGAAGTCTAAACCCACCTCTAGATAATAAAAAATGAGATGATTAATAAAATTAACTAAGAAATATGATAGTCAGTTAGAACTGGGCAGATAAATGCTATTCCCATTTTACTCATATTGCTCTGAAGGTTAAATGAATGGTTCTAAATAAGCAACAAATAGAATAACCCAAACTTTTAAACATCTTATCACAGAGTAGAATTCCATAGCATGCTCTTTTCAGAGGGCACTTTAGAAGTTAATTTTAAAATAAAAAGTACAAATGCTCTTGACTAAGAAATCATACTTCGAAAATTCTATCTTATACAAATATAGCTATAAAAAAGTATACCTATATTTATAGAAAAGGAAAGAATTCTATGGTATATTGGGAAGTAGGAAAAGGCAAATTGCAAATCAATATATCTCATTAAAAAACCTTTGTGTACACACATAAAATAGTAAATAAACTAAGCACTATATTAAATACCTCTTTTTAAGTCTTTTAATTCACACACACACACACACACACACATTTATAATTATACCAGAGAAGGATAAATACTTTCTAAGGGTTCCCTTTGGAGAATGGTATTTTTGTTCCCTCTGAGAATGGGGAGATGGATGGGAAACATGTGAAAAAGGATTTGCACTATTTACTATATATTGTTCTGTACCATTTTGATACTTTATATTTAGCTTCAACTATTTTTAAAGTTTTTAAAAACAGAACAAAATAAAGATTCCTTTGGGGGTTTTAATATAAATATGTGAGATTAAATATAGAAAAAGAACTTTTAGAATATAAAAGCTGAAATACTTTCATCTTTAAAAACAGGTCTTTATGAGCATGTTGATAGTTTTAAAAATAGAATACTAAGATTATATTCATCAGCAGTCTGTTATACACATTACTTTATCTAGTGAAATGATGTCAGGAGGCAAGCATGGCTGTGTGACATTCACATGGTTATAGGATCACATAGCTAACACCCTCTCTCTCTTCATACCTTAAAAGGAGGTTTAAAATTCTAGAGATGAAGTCTACCCTATACAACATTTTAGCCCAATGATCTACTAAATTAACTTAATCCTAAAAGCTAGGCTTACACTTAACAAATGCTAAAACAACAAAAACTCGTATTTAAAAGGCAAAATTTTCCTAATGTAATGTAATACCTTTAATTAAACACTTCTTATGTGCCAAGCTTTGGGATAGAGAGGTATATAAGAGGAGAAAAATAAATATTAGCTATAACATATGTTTAAGAAACTCAGTTCAATAAGACAGTAACCTACAACAAATAATAAAAGAACAGATAAAATTTAGTAGACACATATATAACCTGTTATGAGAATACAGAGAAGGATGACCAACTAACTCCTGATTAACAAGCATACTGGCATCATAATTATTTTTCTCTTTTTCTTAGTCTATAGAGCTATTCTTATGAGATTCTGAGATTTCTACATTTTACTCTATAAGGAAATAAATAAAAGCTTTTTAGGAATACCAGGTCTGAAATACGTATTATTAATATGACAAATATTAATTATATATTTATTAACCTACCTCTCCAACAAAATGGAATTCAAAGACACATTATATTATGATTAAATTCAGTAAGCATTTATTTTGTGCTAGGCATTTAGAGATATTTTATAATAAAACCTATAGACATTTATTTCCAGCAGTGATTCTTCTTAATTCTTTCAGAATCCTAGTTGTCAAGAGATGTGAAAGGACATATCTAGGTGTCAACCTAATTATGACATAAACCTCTATTAATATTTTTAATAGTTAAATCTAAGCAAGTGGCAAAGACTTATTAGAGCTGAGTGAAAAATGGTGAAATAAAACTGGAACTGTAATAGAAAGGAGGGAACCCAGGAGATGCAATCTGCAACCTTGGACAACTTTAGGTCTTAAAGACTTGACATTATCTGACTAGAACAATGAAGGAAGGTATCTGGAGACTTTTCATCACATTCATAAAAATAAAAACATACACAGGGATATTTTTGAAATTCCCTTCTCAAGCACCTAGTCGGTGTTCTTAAAAGTTGTTTATAAAAAAATCACTCTCATCTCTCATATAAAATAATTTTTTCATCTGTTATATAAAAATAAATGCCAGAATAACCAAAACTTCACTGAAAACACAAATGTACTTGATCCCCTATGAAAAAAACTAACCTATTTTATATTTACTGCACAACATATACTGACAAAACAATTTTGTTACATAGTGACTATATACTTATCCCCTTTTACTTCTATACAATCAAATCAAGTCCAAGTAATAGTCCAATTATCAGATAGAAAAAAAAAATTAAAGATTTTAGAGGGTTAAAACAGTGCTGCTCAAACTTTAATGTACACAGAAATTCACCGGAGAATCTTGATTAAAAATGTAGATTCTGATTCAGTAGGACTGGAATGGGGCTGAAAATAGTGCATTTCAAACAAGCTTCAAGGTGAAGCCAATGCTGCTGGTCTGTGGATCACAGAATATGAAAAGGTTAAAACATACAATTATCCCTACACTTAAAATTGAGAAGAACAATTTATATTTAGTAAACTAAAATGGAAAAATAAATTTTTCCGAAAGAATCCATTCTGGTTTCTATTTATGGCATCACCTCAAATGACAGGCATTTCAATGTTTCCAAAAGTTGGCTTTCCAGGATTACCAAGCACAAAAACATACCAATCCATCAAACTCAGGAATCTTGGCTACTAACAGAAATCAAGTCAATATTTATTTGGGATGAGGGCCCCTGCATTTATCTTAGGCTCTAACTGAGAGCCAGACAATGGGAATCGAGTATCAGGGAAAGAGAGAGGAAGTTCTAGTATTTCACTGGGAATTATGATGTCTGTGAAATGCAATGCACACGTACTTATGTACAAACATTTATCATATATCATCAAATAAAAATAAGTATAAAAAGGCAAAAACAATACATCACTATGTGTGAATAATAGTGAAAACTGGATTATGGATTTCTCAGTGATCTTTTTTTTCTTCTTTTCTGAACCCACCAAATTTTCTACAGCAAGCATTTGAATGATACTCCCCTTATTCAAATACACTTTTAAATTAGAAATCACATGATAAAACCCTGAGAAGCATTAGAGGAAAGCACTAATACTGGGAGAATACTCAAGAATTCTTGTTAATGATGGTTAAGAAGCATCCAGTAAGCATACTAAGGAACGAAGAATTGTAGATGATATTGATATTCAAGTTACTTACCTTAGTAAAGTTATTCAAATGGCCCAGCTTTCTCATATTTGAAACCCCTTGCAATTTGGCCACATTTTGGAGAATCTCCCTTAAGTTATCAGAAGGTTCTAGAAGAAAAGACAGATAATTCAAAAGAGTATTTTCCTAACCAAATACATAAAACATACAGAATTAAAATGTCACAACTTTGGCTTTTAATTTAAATTCTTACTCTCCATCTCAAATCCATCTTCTTAGGTCACATCAAAGTCCATGTTGATGAGTCATCAAATGACCTTCACATTTATACTCCACTCATATCTATGGTCCAACTCTGTATGTCATCATCTGGATTTATTCAATCACTAAATCTTAAATTGCAACACCCCAAATTTCACTTTTAGCTACAATGTAGTAATGGACATAAAAAACACTATCCCATTTGAACCACTAAAAAACTGTACAAAATATAGGAAACTATAGCTCAAGAGACTGGGCATCAGCAAGTAAAGAAAAATGATCCATAAGAGATGAGAAACAAGCAAGTGTGCTCTACAACTGTCCCGGCTTACTGCCTTCTCTAGGCAGTCTTCAGGCCTTGGTGCTAGCAGGAGAAACCTAGGCAAACTGATTGAGTTGAAGAGAGAGAGCTCATCTTGCAAAGGGACCCCTCAAGTAGTCAGTATAGCAATGGTTGGTGCATGTATGTGTGTGAGGAAATTACCACTCAAAAGAATGAAAGGGAAGAGTACCTTGCATTCATACAGGACAGGGAGCTGTGCTTGTTCCTAAAAGCCAAATTGAGAAGTCTTAGCTCAGTGTGGGTAAAAATCAGATGTAGACTAAACATTTCTTTGACCCCATTTAACAAATCTTCAAATATGAAAGCATTAAACTGATTCCAAGTAACTAAACTATGTTTCAGACCAAAGCTCAGAAAGATTTATAGGCAGAGAAAAAAATATGAAGCATATAACAGGGCAAAATTTACAATGTTTATCATCCACTCAAAAATTATCAGGCATGCATGGCAAAAAAGCAGAAAAACATGATCCATACTGAGCCAAAAAAATCAATCAACTGAAAATACCCCAGAACTGACATAAATGTTAGTATTAGCAGAAAGGGACACTAAAACCATTTCTATAACTGTAGTCTATATGTTCAAAAACTTAGCATGAGGTTTACAAATGCTCTCAAACTACAGATGGGAATAACAGCACAGATTAGAAGGTAAGAACTGCAAACCTGAAGACAAAGCAACAGGAAATAATCAAAATGCAACAAAAGGAGAAAAAAATAAAAGTGCATCAGTGAACTATGGGACTTCAAGCAGCCTAGTATAATTAAAATATGTTTAGAGTCCTCAAAGGAAAGACATGGGGGATAGAAATATTTTTTGAATAACAGATGAAAACTTTCCAAATATGATGAAAACTAGGGGCCCGGTGCACGAAATTCGTGCACTGGGTGTGTATGTGGGGGGGGGGGGGAGAGTGTCCCTCAGCCCAGCCTGCCCCCTCTCACATACTGGGAGCCCTCAGGCGTTGACCCCCATCACCCTCCGATCGCCTGATCGGCCCCTTGCCCAGGCCTGACGCCTCCGCCAGAGGTGTCAGGCTTGGACAGGGGACCCCCATTTCCCCCCGATCACTGGCTCTGGCCCCCGCCCAGGCCTGAGGCCTCTGGCCCAGGAATCATGCCTGGGCAGGGGACTCCCATCTCCCTCTGATCGCTTGCTCCACCCCCCGCCCAAGCCTGACGCCTCTGACCCAGGCTTCAGGCCTGGGCAAGGGGACCATCATATCCCCCCAATCCCCGGCTCCGCCCCCCACCCAGGCCTGATGCCTCAGCCAGAGGAGTTGACCCTCATCACCCTCCGATCACCAATCACCGGATCGGCCCCTTGACCAGGCCTGAGGCCTCCCGCAGAGGTGTCAGGCCTGGGCAGGGGACCCCCAGCTCCCCGCAGTTGCAGGCTCTGCCCCTGCCCAGGCCTAACGCCTCTGGCCTAGGCATCTGGCCCAGGCAGCGGGGACCTGCAGTGGCAGCGGGGGGCGCCGCGATTGTGGGCTTCGCTTTAGGCCCAGGCAAGGGACCCCTAGCTCCTGGGACTGCCAGCTTCGACCGTGCCCAGCTCCCATCGCTGGCTCCACCCCTACTTCCTGCTATCACTGGCCAGGGCGGCAAAGGCACCTGATTCTCCGATCATGGCTGGGGGGCAGCTCTTAGCTCCCCCCTGGGTTTCAGATCACTGTCAGTGGCAGGGGGCTTCTTCCTGCTTTCCCTTTCACCTCCCTGCATTGTGCCTACATATGCAAATTAGCCACCATCTTGTTGGCAGTTAACTGCCAATCTTAGTTGGCAGTTAATTTCCATATAGCCCTGATTAGCCAATGAAAAGGGTATCGCCGTACGCCAATTACCATTTTTCTCTTTTATTAGTGTAGATAAGCCAATAAATCCAAGAAGCTCAACCAACACCAAACACAAGAAACGTGAAGAAAACTAGACCAAGCCACATCTTAATCAAATCAAATGCTCAAAATCACTGGTAAAGAAACTCTTAAAAGCAAACAGATTAAAAAAAAAGGAAAAGAAAACTTACATAGAGAAAAGCAAGGAAAGGATGACAGCTGATTTCTTGTGGGAAACAAGCAAGTGAGAAGAAAGTTGAACAACATATTTAAAATATTTAAAATAAAAAATGACATGACATGTATAGAAACCATTCTTAGCCCACTTGCTTTACAAAAATAGGCCACATGCAAATATGGCCCCACAGTCAGCAGTTTGCCAACCACTGGTAAAGACTGTCGATTTCTTCAGGTTGCCATACACTGTTTTTTTATTAATATACTCAGCATTATATTTGTTTGGAAAAAAACAAAAACACAATCTAAAAAGAAACTGTATCACATGCAGATATTTTAGTGTAAGAGCCATTATAACTTCCTTTGAGATTTTTAAATAAACACAATACCAAGGAATTATTTGTTTTGAATTAGTGTTTTCCTCAGCAAATGAAACTGTTTGCACTGTCCTATTTCACATTTAGCTTGCATCTGTTCATATTCTGTTACACTGGGTGTTAGCCATGACAACCACAAACTGATCACTCATTTAATCTTAGAGCATCTCCTATAAATTTTCGATTTATTTTTTAACTCCAATAAAATTCTATCTAATTTTAAGTGATTTTAGAATATGTCCTTAAAATTAGTCACTGAGAGTATCTTAAAAGTGAAATGAAAACAGCTCATCATTGGGTGGGATCAGATCTCATTAAAAAGAATTGCAAGGTCACTGTTACTAGTGAGCCAAAGATGTAAAATTATTTAACTAGATATGAAAACTTTATAAAAACTTTACAATAACTTTTAAAGGTAATTTAGAACCTGCAGCAATTTGCAGTCAGAATTAAGGATCATTAGAGCCAGTGCGAAATTTACCTAATGGAAATATATAACCTAACCATTTAATAACAATTTTTAATTAGGATGACAGGCACCAAACAAAAAGTTGCACTAAAGTGATGACACTTACTACAATGTAATGATCTGACATGATAGTCAAGATGATTAGTCTGAAAAGATATATACTTCATAAAAGCTTGTAGATTTCTAATTATTGCCTATTTCTAGGTATAAATTGCAGATTTTTTTCAAGTACAATCATGTAACAACCATCTTACACAATCATATTCAAAATAAAATCTCATATCTGAGTTCATTCATTCAATATGTATTAACTGAAAAACTATTATGTCAGGTACATTTTAGGTAATGGGAATACATCAATAATCAAGACAGAACCTTCTTTAACAAACCTTATATGCAAGTGAAAGGAAACTGACCATCAATAACAAGAAAACAAAATAACAAACAACATGCACATAATTTAAAAACTGACAGGCAGTAAGAAGGCAGCACTGAAACAAATGTTTGTCTAATAAATAATGATATAAAATGAACCTAATACACTAGAATACAGATGTTACCATTGTCACTACAAATCAAAGTGAACCAGCCATTCAACTTCCTTCCCTTCCTCACCCCCTTTCTCTTTTATATAATCCTATATAATAAAAGCCTAATATGCTAAGGGTCCAGTTGACCGGTCAGTCGTTCAACCAATCAAAGCGTAATATGTTAATGATATGCTAAAGCCGCTCAACCACTCGCTATGATGTGCACTAACCACTGGAGGCAGTTGACCAGTGGCTATCATGTGCACTGACCACCAGGGGGCAGGTGCTCCAATCAGTAAGTTAGCTTGTTGCTGGGATCCGGCCGATTGGGACTGAGCAAGATGGGCCAGACACGCCCTGGAGCCCTCCCGCGGTCCCTCCCTGGTTGGCCAACCTCCCCTGTCCGTCCCCACCCCCAATAGTGCACCAGTGGTATTCCTCGGCCTGACCTAAATTACCTTAAAAGTCAGGCCGAGGGATTGGTCCCTCGCAATCCAGGACCCCTTGGGGGATGTCAGAGAGCCAGATTTGGCCCGATCCCGCAGGCCAGGCTGAGGGACCCTACTGGTACACGAATTCATGCACTGGGCCTCTAGTTAATTATAGGAACTCCCCAATTATGGAAGAATTTCAAGGTTTCTTCATGATATGTTAATTCAAAAGAGTATTAGGGCCATTTTAGACATTAAATACTATAATGCTTATGTGCTACAATGTCCCCATGGTAATGAAATGAGACTCCTGATCTAGCCAGTAAAGTTTCTTCCTTACTGGCTAGATCAGGAGTCTGTAAACTTTTTTTGTAATGGTCCACAGAGTAAGCATTTTATTAGAATTTGCTGGTCGTAAGGTCTCATTGCAATTACTCAACTTGAAGTTGTACCAAGAAAGCAATCAGAGAAAATACATAAATGAATAAATATGGGCTATGTTTCAATAAAATGGACTTGGCTCAAGAGCTGTAGTTTGCCAAATCCTTAGACTAGGAAAAGTAGTGAGCAAGCTGAGATCAATGTGGCTTTTATTGGGGCAGGGAGAAATGGGAGGGGAAAAAAAAGAAATTTAAGGAGAGTTTACCTCTTTATTTCTTCCTACTCTATTTGTTTCCAATTTAGCTTCTCTGAAACTGTCCCAATTATAGTGCTATGTGAGAAGTCTAAAACACAAATGAGCCGAAGCCGGTTTGGCTCAGTGGATAGAGCGTAGGCCTGCGGAGTGAAAAGTCCCAGGTTCAATTCCGGTCAAGGGCATGTGCCTGGGTTGCAGGCGCATCCCCAGTGGGGGATGTGCAGGAGGCAGCTGATCGATGTTTCTCTCTCATCGATGTTTCTAGCTTTCTATCTCTCTCCCTTCCTCTCTGTGAAAAATCAATAGAATATATTTAAAAAATAAATAAATAAAACACAAATGAGATAATCTACTAGGATATTCTCTGAACTCCTGAAGTTTAGGAAACCCGCAGCTGCATAAGGGGAAAGGAAAAAGAAACTGCCTTGCTGGCTATGATGACCAACCTTACAAATGCAAGGAAGCAATGCACAAAAGAACTACTAGAATTATGGTGGCTCCTTTTCCTCTTATTGTGTAATCCTTAGTTCCTGATGCATCTCTCTAGATGTAATGAAATAACTGAAGTCAATGCTAAATATCTAGCAATTTAATATCTTATAAACACACATACACACAGAACCAAGAGAAAACTACAGAAAATAAACCTTTTGTCTATATGTATCTACAGACACATACACACACAGACACTCAACGGCTCCTTTGGATTAATTCTCTGTGTATGTGCACATGTGTGTACACACACTCAGATATATGTATATATATGTGTATAAAATGAATTTATTTTCAAATATGTTCAATATATACAGCTTTGAAGCATACTACAATATATTATATTAATATCTTTACCTATTAATAAATGTACAACATATAATTGATTTTTATATAAATTAAGGTTCAAATATACATAGTAAATTAAGGTCCACAAACTACTGGCATATAGCTATTTGGGAGTAATGGAAAGAAAGACAATTTTGGAATGAAAAAGAACTGGATTCAAGTGTAGCTTTTTCGTCTATAAACAATGTAACTTTGACTACAAACCATGAAACCTCATGGGCATCATTTTCTCATTTATATAGTGAAAATTGTAATTACCTACGATGAAACCACTATTACAAGATATGAGGAAAAAAATTTGTCTCTGAAACAATTCACCAAGTAAATGAACCCTACAAAAGAATAGAACAGCTATACCTAAAGGCTGAGGTAATTGTGATACACACCCAGCCTGCTAGCATTATTTAAAAGTCATATATTTTCTTGCATAGCTACTTTCCTGTTTCTGTTTTTCTCTGTGAAACATAACTATTTATAGTTCAGATCACTTCTCTGACAGGTGGCTTCTAGAAATGTAATTAAGGGCTTCCCTCTCATTCATATATATCCTAATATGCAAATAGACCAAACGACAGAACAACCAATCAAACGAGTTGCTATGACGTGCACTGACCACAAGGGGGTGCATGCAGAACATGGTGGGATAGTGAAGCAGGTGAGCAGGTTTCCCAGACCAAGGCGGAGCAGCAGTTGCTGTCATGAGGTGAGCCTCTGGTGGTTACTGAAAATTCTTTGCCCCCGTGTGCCGGTCCTGCCTGCACCAGCTACTGGCCCCCAATTGCCTCTCAGGGCTTTTCGCCCTGCTTCTGAGGGACGATCGGGGCCGGCAGCCGCCTCACACCCCCACTGCTGGCGCCGGCCCTGCTTGCACCCGCAGCTGGCGCCAGAGCCGCCACTCGAACCCATTGCCAGTGCCGGTCCCGATCGCCAGTGCTATCAGCAGGTGCGCATGATGGCTGCCAGCCCCAATCGCCCCTGAGGGCTTCTCCATATCCCCCTGCTCCTGAGGGGTGATCGGGACAGCAGCCTTCACTCGCACCCGCTGATGGTGCCGGACCCGCTTGCACCTGCTGCTGGCACTAGCTCCAATCGCTCCACGCCTTCAGCAAGTGTGAGCGGGGCCGGCGCCACCGTCAGTGCATGGGAGCACCATCGGTGGGAGTAGGGCTGCCAGCAGAGAGGGAACCAGGGGCCACGGCAGGAGGGGCCGGGCAGGGACACAGAGTATGGACTGAGACCCACCCCTGTGCCCACCGCAGCCTCACAGCCCAGTTTCTTTCAAGGTGCACAAATTCATGCACTGGGTCCCTAGTAAACTAATAAAAGAGGTAAAGATACAAATAAACTAATAAAAGAGCAAAAGGTATAAATACACTCAATTTGCATGTGGGTTAGAAATCTGAAAAATGTTATTACAATGCTATTTTCTAATCCTTCCATCTGTATTCTTGATTCCACATCTTATTATCTCATTCTAATACTTCTATCATTAATTATTTCTCATCGATTTCAGTCTTTAACAAAAAGGCTTCTGCCTAGTTTCCCATTTTTGAAGTGACATCACTCCTTTCTTTTACCAATCTCTCTTGAGATTCAAGTTAATTAATTCTTACTTCATCATCTCCTAATCTCCATCAATCAGGGGTCTAAGCCACTCCACTAAAGTTGTTGCCCTTGAGTTTACTGAACAATGCAACGACTTCTCAGTTATTCAAACTGCCCGACTTCTCCATTACAGTACTGGCCAATGCTAACCCTACCTTCTCTACTTTGGTTTCTATAATTACACAATCTTGGTCCTCTTCATACCCATTTCTCACTGTTCTTTGTGTGTCTCCCTTAAAAATTTGTATCCCTTCCTCCTTTTTCATATACTTTAGCATTACCTAAAATTCTATCCTTTGCCGTTGGGTTTCTCTTTTCACTGTCTCCATAAACTCTAACATATTCAATTTTTTTTAATCCTTATCCGAGGATTTTTTTCCCATTGATTTTTAGATAGTGAAAGGGAGGAAGAAGGGGAGAGACAGACATCCACATGCATCCACTGGTTGGCTCCTGACAGGCCCCAGTCAGGGGCAGGGTATGAACACACAACCAAGGTATGGTGCTTTTGACCAGCAATCGAACCTGAGACCCTTCAGTCCTCAGGTGGAAGCTCTATCCATGGAGCCAAACCAGCAGGAATAATATATTCAATTTTAATCTTTGAATATATTAAAGCTTCAATTCTTCAAAGTTTCAATTCTATATGTTTGGTGGTCTGTCTACCTCAAGTATAATATAATATGTCTTGTAATCATAGTAATTCACCCTTTAAACACACACACACACACACACACACACACACACACACACTTTCAAAAAATTCCTTCCTCGGGCAATAGTAATGTCTGATCTAGGAAACTACATCTGGGTAGTGGGTAGTTATCAAATATTACTGAAATGTCCTAGCATATGTATCTTAAGCACCTCTTTTTAAAAGAAGAATGTAATTTTTTCCTTTTTTGATTGATTTTAGAGAGAGAAGGGAGGGAGGGAGGGAGGGAGGGAGGAAGGGAGGGAGGGAGGGAGGGAGGGAGGGAGGGAGGGAGGCATCGATGTGAGAGAGAAACATTTATCGTCTGCCTTTCATACGTGCCCGAAAGGGGATCAAACCATTCAATCACCAGCAGAGGTAGAGTACTCAGGCCCAAGTAAAGGTCAATAAAATGTGTCATCTGTGAACAAGTTATACCAATATTATAAGAAAAGTAAGATAATATACTGAGAAAGCCCAAAGAAAGAAGATGCTCAATGCTGCTGGGAAACTAAGACCGACTTTCTGGAAAACTTGTTGCTGGCTACAATGAAGAAAGTGGATTGGGAAAGGATAGAACTAAAATAGGAAAAGTAGTTAGGAAGGCAATGAGAAACCAAATAAAGGCATGACAACAGAAATGAAAAAACAGATTTTGCAGTTATTTCTAAGATAAAATCATCATCATTAGTATCATTGTAGATCTCATGTGAAGAATAAGGACAAGGAATGAGGCTAGAGTGTCTCCTGGGTGTCTGATTTGGCCCCATTAAAGTACTGCTCTTAATCTAGATGGGAAATGTAAAAAGATGTTTAGAATATAAGTGTCTGATTTGGCCCCATTAAAGTACTGCTCTTAACCTAGATGGGATATATAGAAAGATTTTTAGACTAATAAGAGAATTAGTAAGTTTAAAACAGAAAAGTTTGATATACAAGACTACATGGTTAAGAAGTTGAGTAAGCAGTAAATAAATTGGTCCGAAACCCTCACACTAAAACACAAATTTGATAGTCATTTATTCAGCCAAATTATATTTATCAAACACAATACAATGCGCTGGGGCTAGTCTAGGCACTGAGGATGCAATGATAAACAAAACAAAGTAGCCTTGACTTCATAAAACTTACATTCTAGGGAGACAAACAATAAATGATATTGTAATGGCAGTAGTGGCATGGGCTATGGAAAAACAACAATATAGAAGAATGTAAAGTGATATGATGGAGATGGGGGCTACTCTAGATAGAATGATCAAAGCAGGCCTCACTGGTAAGTGCTATTTGAGTAGAGAGAGTTAAATGAAGTAAGGGAGCAAGGCTACATATATTGGGGGAAGAAGTATCCAGACAGAATGCAACTGACATACAAAGGTCCTGAAAAAAGAACACAAGTAGCAATGATTGGCAAGGAGGCTGCTCTACCAAATACAGTGAGCAAGACAGAAACAGTTACGAAATGAGAATGATTGTAGAGGTAGCCAGGGACTAGATTATAATGGCAGTCATCCCAAATAATGATAATATTTTTTAGAAAAATTGTCTTGTCACACATTAATACAGTTCTGAGAATATAGCAGGTGCTCAAATAATTTTTTTCAAATTAATGAGTGAATGAATTAACAGATTTCCATTATATTTGAGCCCAATTTGTATTTTACCATTTCCCAAACTCTAATTCATCCCCACAGGACAAACCAAGTAGTAATTAAAAGGACTACTTATAAGCTTTAGCAAATCATCAAAAGTAGAATTTTTAAAATGTGGTGAACAGTGACATCACCACTAGAATTAGTACATGCCCTTCAAAAGAGATTGCACAGAAGGAAACATCTACTTCAATCAATCAATAAATATATATATATATATATATCCCCTAATATGCAAACAGACCAAACGGTGGAACCGAACAACCGGTCACTATGACGTGTGCTGACCACCAGGGGGCATGTGCTGAACATGGCGGGCGTCAGCCATGGCAGGATGGTGGAGATGAGTGGGGGCGCCAGACCAAGGCGGGGTGCTGGGCACTGTCATCGGGGCGAGCCTCTGGTGGTTACTGAAAATTCTTTGCTCCCATGCACTGCGGCCCTCCCCGGCACTTGCACCCGCTGCCAGTGCCCAGTGCTGGTCCCGATCACTCGATCACTCGGCACCATCAGTGGGTGTGAGCAGCAGCTGCTGGCCCCAACTGCCCCTGAGGGCTTCTCCACCTCCCCCTGCTCCTGAGGGGTGATCAGGGCAGCAGCCGCTGCTTGCACCCGTTGACAGTGCTGGCCCCAATCGCTCCGGGAGCAGGGCTGCTGGCAGACAGAGGACTAAGGGCCATGGTGGGAGGGGCCAGGCGGGGGTGTGGAGGATGGGCAGAGACCTGCCCCTGTGCCCATCGCAGCCTCGCTGCCCACATTTCCTTTCAAGGTGCATGAATTCATGCACTGGGCCCTGAGTATAATATAAAACTAGACTTTTGCTAAAACAGTACTTCATTTGATAAACCCTTTGTTACTTTGTAATGTTTTAAGTAATCAAAATATATTTCAAACCAAGTTCTGATCATATTTAACAGCCAACAGTTTACCATACTACTTCAGTTTTACACTAGAAAAAAATCATTTAAAACACTTGGAAATAGCCGAAACCGGTTTGGCTCAGTGGATAGAGCGTCGGCCTGTGAACTGAAAGGTCCCAGGTTCGATTCCGGTCAAGGGCATGTACCTGGGTTGCGGGCACATCCCCAGTAGGAGATGTGCAGGAGGCAGCTGATTGATGTTTCTCTCTCATCGATGTTTCTAACTCTCTATCTCTCTCCTTTCCTCTTTGTAAAAAATCAATAAAATATATTTTTAAAAAAAACACTTGGAAATAAAGATATGTCAGTATGTACAAGAGCAATAGCAATGTAATCTTGAAAAACATACTTAAAAATAAAGATGTACTGCATTTTGGCATTCCTAACTAATAGAATTAAACAAGCACTCACTCAATTCACCTGTAAAAATAAGTATTCCTTTGATAGCTAGTAATTCATACTGTTTAAAACTGCTCAGTGTGCCCTAGCCGGTTTGGCTCACTGGATAGAGTGTCGGCCTGGGGACTGAAGAGTCCCGGTTCGATTCCGGTCAGGGGCATGTACCTTGGTTGCAGGCACATCCCCAGTAGGGGGTGTGCAGGAGGCAGCTGATTGATGCTTCTCTCTCATCAATGTTTCTAACTCTCTATCCCTCTCCCTTCCTCTCTGTAAAAAAATCAATAAAAATATATTTTAAAAAATAAATAAATAAAACTGCTCAGTGAAATAAATAGTCTAGACTCAGAATCTGCAAGGATCTTTCAAGGTTATTAAATGTTCTCACCCTTAGAGAATTCTGAACTCATTCCTTTACATACTTCCAAAGCGTAAATACATAAATATTTAAAATTTGAACCAGGGTGGGGCAAAAGTGGGTTTACATATGTTTGTATGAAAAATAATCTATACTAATAAAAGAGTAATATGCTAATTAGACCGGACATCTTCCAGGTGTCCTTCCTGACAAAGCCAGGCCTGGGCGAAGCCACCCGCCTGTGGTCCCAGGAGCCAGCGCCTACGGCCCGGGAGAGGGAGAAACCTCCTGCCCATGGTCTCAGGCACCTGCGGCTCAGGTGAAGCCACCCACCCACGGTCCCCTAATACAATAAATAATAATACAAGAATAAAGTTTGTTTCGCATACTCACAACTGTAAACCTACTTTTGCCCCAGCCTGTATTTAAAATGAAGTAAATACTAATATATATTTTTATTATTTTAAATGTTTTTATTGATTTTTTTAAGAAAGAGACAAAGGAGGGGGGAGAGAGAAACATCGATCAGCTGCCTCCCATACATAACAGACCTGAGGGTGAATCTGCCACCCAGGTTATGTGCCCTGACTTGGAATGGAACCGTCCACCTTAAGGTGCACAGGATGATGCTAATATTTTTAAATTATCAAACACTCAGAAAATGCACTTCCTCAGAAATTTCTTCACCCTCATCAGAAAGTGAATATTTTTATTTCACTTTTACATTCACTCTTGCCTCTGCATACTGAAATAAGTAAAATGTTCTTTATTCTACTAATCTATGCTAAGCACATGTTGCCAAGTTGCTTTCAAGTATTTAATCAATTTTATGCAGTACTCAGCTCTAATTTCTTGAGGATAAATACAAAGAGATGGGCAGTGGAATCTTTTTCTATCAAAGCATCACCAACTAAAAAACAATGAAGGGTTAAGTTTTAAAAAAAAACTTGATTAAATTTTCTTTCAAGTCAAGGAACATAAAACTATAATGTACAGCCCAAGAAAAATGTAGCATGTCCTATTATTGAGCTCCTAAGAAAGACAAGACATTTAAACATATATGTTCTTTCAAGGAGAAGCATCTCTGTTTTGTATTCTAACAACTTTTCAACTCTGACATACTTTTAAAACTACATTGTTGTAAATCTAACATATTAACACATTGATATTGCCTCATTAACATATTATTCACACCAGAGGCCCGCTGCATGAATTTGTGCACGGGTGGGGTCCCTCAGCCTGGCCAGTGATCAGGCCAATTGGGGCCATGGGAGGTTGGCCGGCCAGAGAGAGGGGCCAAAGGAAGTTCCAATCAGGGCCATTGGGCCGGCCGGCCGGGGAAAGGGGCCACAAGAGGTTGGCCAGGCGGGGGTGGGGGTGGGAGTAGGGGGGGAACTGCAGGAGGTTGGCTGTGGGAGTGCACTAACCACCAGGGGGCAGCTCCTGCATTGAGCGTCTGCCCCTGGTGGTCAGTGTGCATAATAGTGACTGGTCAACCGGTCATTTGGTCACTTAGGCTTTTATATATATAGATAGATGAACATATTATTGAAGTGAGGACCAAGTTATGTTTATCATCCACTCTTTTTCTCTGTAGAAATATTAAACCAATTTGGTAAATATTCAACCAATTAAATTAGGTCAACAAAACTTTTATTGGATTTGACTTCTAATTTTTCCAACTTTCTAACCTGTAGCTTTGAACTCTTTATGGTGATCTTTTTATTTATGCTTTTTCGCTAAACAATGGTTAAGGAAAAAATTAAAGAAAAAAATTCACCTATCTAGATGTGTTAACTGGCTAAAACCCATTAAATTAAAAGGTTACGCTGAAGAGGCAAAAGATAGAGATATTCAAAAAATGATTTAAATTTTTTAAAGAAAGTTGGAATTAGTGTAATTTTTCTAAGCTCTATCCACTTATACAACTACTCATCCAAAAGAAACTAATCCATCCACATCATAACATACCTAATACATCTAAGCAGACTTGATTAAAATACCTAACTTTAACTCTACATATAACACAGTGATATAACATAATATTGGGCATATAAAGTAATATATAAAAGAGTACAGCCTATATGAGCATGAAGTTCAAAAATAGGCAGAATTAATCTATCCTGTCAGAAGTCAGAGTAGCAGCAGTGCCCTTGGTGGGAGAAGTGGTGCCTGGAAGTAGATGATCAGTTTCCAGAGCATTGAAATATTCTGATTATCCATGTGTTCAATTTGTCAAAATTCATAGAACTGTACATTTATGAAAGACATTTTTGGATCCATGTTTTCTTTTAATTAAAAAAATTTTTTAAAAATAACATTCACTGCTCTCTTACTATATTAGGTTCTTTGACATATAAAAAGAAAAGAGGGTTTAACAGCTCCACAAAGTTTTCAAGGCCCTCAATAACTTACTCCTGTCCTACAACTCTAATATAAATGCTAAAATTATATATCCTTATTCCTCTCAGTAAAATATTTCATGCCTTTGCTCATACCCTAGTCCTCCTGATTTAACCAGTCTAATTATTCAAAGTTGAAACATTGCTCCCCTTTCTTTTACTTTTTCCAACTCAGGCTTCTCTCTCCCTTCCCTCATCCCCTTTGCTTTACACTGACCACATAAAGAACACCTGATATCTACTTCTTTTTTTTTTAAATATATTTTATTGAGTTTTTACAGAGAGGAAGGGAGAGGGATAGAGAGTTAGAAACATCGATGAGAGAGAAACATCAATCAGCTGCCTCCTGCACACCCCCTACTCGAACCCTGGACCCTTGAGTCCGCAGGCCCATGCTCTATCCACTGAGCCAAACCGGCTCTGGCCTGACATCTACTTCTTTTTATCTATGTGCCAAAACTGTAATAAATACTTTACAAACATTTTACTCCTCCTCAAATAAGTGCTATCTCCAATAGAGATGAGAAAATATCCTCAGAAAAGGAAACCTGTCTGAATTCAAAAACTTTTAAGAAGCAGGTCCATCTGGCTCCAAAGCCCATGCTCTTATAAGGCTCTAGTGCTAGACTGTCTCTGTATCATGCCATTAACATGTTATTATATGTTATTTTGTCCATATTAGTCATATTTTGTACCTTATTACCTACTTTTATATTATCTCACTACCCATATTGTATAAAAATATACCAACTCTATCAAGTCATATCTCACCTTCCTTGAATTATGCTGAGATAATTACCTATCTGAAAAACAGCCAGAATGTAAAAACAAGCACTCCAAGAGATGGCAATAAAAACTGAAACAGTGTATCATCACCAATTTTATTCACTACAGTTCATATATATTATTGACAGTAGCACTCCCCCCACCCTTAAATCCTTATAATGACAACCTATTTCTCTTTATTTTCCATTCAGATTAACAAGCCAGGTATATCGTTTCCATTTTATAACACAGTAAAAGTAAAAAATAAGGAATTAAAAGACTGCTAAATATAGAAACAATAATTGCAATGTAAATGATAGCTGAGAACAATGAAATAGCACATAAGATTAAAAGAGCAATCCAAAGTTACATAAGGTATTAATAAACACATAACTAACGATGATGACCCTAGCCAAAAAGTTAAAATATAACTGATATTTTCTTCTTAAGAAAGGACAGATGTAATAGTTCTAGAAATAACTGTATCTAAAATGTTTAAAAGCTCAGCCAGTAACTTGTTTCCTGAGTGCTGCAAATAAAGTCCTACAATATATAGAATACTCATTTAGTTACTAATTATTCCAGCATCATGGGCTATCTGACTTCTTTTTAGAAAGACTGTAAAGGATTAAGTACACGAGATTTAGAACCAAAAACAATAAATAGGATCTGAATCTTACCTTTCTTACTTACTGCCAAATGACCTGGGCTAGTTAGGCTGCCTCTGGGCCCCATTTCCTTCATAGGGATACTAATATATATTTCCTTGGTATGTAGGAAGATTAAATTAGGTAATTTAAGTAATGTTTTTAACTCAGTACCCAACATATAATCAGGGTCAAAATATGGTAGCTGCTGCTGCTTTTTCTGTAAGAAAAGACCATATAAACTAGAACAACACCAGACACAGTGGTGGTTCTCAATAAATACTTGGTGATCGGCCTATAAAATGAGAGTAAAAGGGTAAGAGTCTGTCCTTAATAGCATACACAGTGTACAAATTACACCTACTGCAACTCTACTTCCCCTCAGTTCTACTTTTTATTGGTAAACACTTCTAAAATAAAAGAATAAAAGCACTGTTTCAAAGGGAAGAACTAGAACCAATTACTGAAAAATTCTTTTATTAAATTTTTGGTTAACTTGATATGAGAATTTTACTAACATAGCTGTTCAAAGAAACAAACCCTTTTGAATAAGCTACTTATCAGTGAAAGGTCTGAGTGATAATGAATGACATGTCAGATACTATAGAGAACATTCCTGTTTTGAATAAGAGCACTAATAAAGTAATTTCTAAAGTAGCTTCCAAATATGCTTAAAAATAGACAATATTTACAGACACACGTATATCTCCCAATACACTCATATTCAAATACCCCAGGTGAATATTTAGTGGCATATAATTACTTGTTTTTAAAACAATTACACTTTCCTATGGTACTTTACAATGTAGACATAATTATTGAAGTAAGTCAAAAAGTTTTCCTAGAACTCATAAAGTCTAAGCTTTTAATATAAACAAAAAAACTATTAGAAAAATCAGCTACATGACTTTGTAAAAGGAATTTCAAATCAGCAAAAGACAACTGCAACAATTTATCCAAATGTCTTAATCTTTTTATTTCCTTTTGAAAAATATCCAGCATCTTTTAATATTCCTTTTATTTTGCTAAGTAAAACAATAATATACATTTATTTATTCAAAACAATGTTGAAACATGAACACATAGTAAATTCTCCCCAAAGGGGAAAAAAAGGCTATTTTAACGTTCTTATTAAAATATATGAAGTGATTTAAACATTTTTAAGACTATGCCAATCTAAAATTTAACTCATTAAAGTTATAAAAATCTTATGTTAAAAATTATTCTTATATTAGAGGCCTGGTACACGAAACTCATGCACTGGGGATGGGGTGGTCTCGCAGTCCGGGATCCCTCGCTCCCTTCTTCCCGCCTACCTGTTCGCTCCTTACTGCTCGGCTGGCTGCTCCTTAGCGCTGCCACAGAGGCGTGAGAGGCTCCCGCCACTGCACTCACCAGCCATGAGCCTGGCTTTTGGCTGAGCGGTGCTCCCCCGTGGGAACGCACTGACCACCAGAGGGCAGCTCCTGTGTTGAGCGTTTGCTCCCTGGTGGTCAGTGCCCATCATAGCAACCGGTCATTCTGGTCATTCCACCTTAACGGTCATTTAGGCTTTTCTTATATAGATGACACATGAAATCTGACCTGCTTTGTACCACATTAAGTATGCCATTCAAACATAACACTAGAAATTACAACCTAAGTAATAATATAAAACCACATCGTTTTAAATAAACAAAGTAGGAAACAGTTATTTGTATTCAAATATCCCAGTATTATTACTGTCTACTAATATCACATGTGACAGATATGATTAAAAACTTATCTACCTGTGCTGAAGAAAAAGTTCCACAATATTCCACTTGCCACCTAGCCACACACAGAAACTGCCATGTAGCGAGACATTACAGTTTACAGCTCACCTACCTCCAACCACTGGAGTCTTCTCACTCTTTCTGCAACTCAATTCCCCTCGGGTTTTTTCTTTTTTTTTTTTCCTTGGGGGAGAGGGCTGGTGGTGATGGTGGAGTGGTGAAGGTTAGGGAGTGTATTATACAGAATTATGAATAGAAAAGAAAACGGCAATTAAAACTTTTAATATCTGAGGGATGAACATTAAGCATGGAAATAATTAGCAATATTATTTTAAGATGTGATTTCTCAGAGTCAGAAACTACTGATAAAAATATTATGTGCACACATCTAAAAACAGTTAAATATACTTTTATCTGGCAAGCTGCTCCTTCTTAGTCATTAAAAGTAAATTACTTGAAAATCTTCCTTTACTAGTTTCTGAGGCTTTTCACTCTACTTTTAATAAGAAATACATTAAATTACACTGGACTGTGAACAAGTTTACTAAAATCCCTGCAAGTGGCAATTCAACTCTCATTTTGCTACTTTGAGAGCAATAACTTCCCAAACACTGTTTATCTTTCATCCAAATAACTAGAGGGCTGGGTAAGGTGTCTAGATTTGGCAATGAAATATTCCATGTTTACTCAAGATAATCTTAAAGTATTTTATAATACTGTCAGGTCACATGCTTGAATTTTGAGATCCGAAAATACAATAATTTTAGTGTAAAAATAACAAAATATCCCTCTTGTAGTCTCTGCATACATCTATCTATATAAAAGCCAAGCCAGCGGAATGACGGGAACAACAGGTCGCTATGACTCCCACTGCGGCCGGCCAACTGACCCAATCGGGGGCAAGACTGGCCAGCCAACTTCCCGTGGCCCCTCCCCCTGGTTGGCCCCCATCGGCCCTAATCAGAGCAGGCCGGACCCCACCCATACACAAATTTGTGCACTGGGCCTCTAGTCTAGAAATAAGTTTGATAACAAATGTAGAGCCTTTTGAGCATGCAGTATTAATGAGAGTAGACACATATACTACAAAACAATGGAAGAAAAAATCATTTATGCTTGGGTTTCGAATGCAGCCAAGCATTTATATACTCATAATCAAAAGCACACAATTACTGCACAATATGCCTAAAATCTCTCAGTCCAGCACTGCCTTCAAAGATCAGAAGAAAACTCTAGTTTAAAACATAATCAGTCTTCAGTAGTTAAGAGATTTACATGCAAAACTCATCAACATTTTCTCAATATCTTTTCTTCAAATACTCAATAATACGCCAGAATATGTTAGTTCACAAATTAAGCTGTGATTTTTTAAACACTGATCTAGAACTCTCACTATTCAAGACCTTTTATGCAAAGGTCTTACAGGTGTCAACCTTCTATGAGGTCTTCGCTCTATCATTCCTTACCTATCTCCCATTTTTGTCTGAATTTCTCCAGCTTTTGATTCCTTTATAAAGATAATTGGCAGGTGCTTCAAATACTACTGTCTTAAACTATGCCCTGATTCAGGAATATCCCAACTATAATATAAACTCCTTAATGCCAAAAATTATGCCTTCCTGATGTACAATAACACTTACTGCCGAAACCGGTTTGGCTCAGTGGATAGAGCGTCGGCCTGCGGACTGAAAGGTCCCAGGTTCGATTTCGGTCAAGGGCATGTACCTGGGTTGCGGGCACATCCCCAGTGGGGGATGTGCAGGAGGCGGCTGGTTGATGTTTCTCTCTCATCGATGTTTCTGACTCTCTATCTCTCTCCCTTCCTCTCTGTAAAAAATCAATAAAATATATTTAAACAAAAACAAAAAAAAACCACTTACTAACCTAATTATTTATAATGATAAAAGCATAATATGCTAATTAGACCGGACGGCCTTTTGGATGAAGCGGGGCTGTGAGGGCTGAGGCAGCTGCAGCGCTGGGGCGGGGGCTGAGCCCCTTAAAGAAATTCCGTGCATCAGGCCTCTAGTATAATATATTCATCAAAAATATTTTGACTGACATTAACAAACCACTACAAATCCAAATTCTTCAACATATTAGGGTAAACAAAAAGGTAAAGTAATTGAAGGAATCAAATTCTTTATTAATTCAAGTAATTAAGGTTAAAACTCCTTTCTATTTCTTACTATACCCAACTGACTCCTTAAAAATATTGTTTGATATTTTAAATTTTATAAAATATATTTTATTATATTTTATATAAAAGGCATCATTACCAGGTACATTGTTTAGTTTATGCAATCTGTCTGGCTACATGACTTTGTAAAAAGAATTTCAAGAATGTACTTTGGTTTAGGTTTTCTTTCAACCCTATGACTTTGAACATATGAATATCATATTTAGCTAGTTTTGAATAATTATTTTCAAGTTAATTTGGTATCGGCATAATTTTATAAGTACACTCATCATACAGATATAATTTTAAAGTAGCTATTTAGCTTTAACCTGGCCACACTAACAAAAAAGCACAGATAATACAAAACAATGGATGATCCAAAAGCACAGCCAACTCTCAATTATTCATATGTAGTTTACCTAATAAATATTTCAGTCTGTTTACTTCCACTATTTAATAGTATTCGTTTAAAAAATAAAAATTGATGCTATTAATTCAAATAAAAAATACATCAATTTACTGTAGGAGAGGAAAGAATATAAAAGATTCCCAAGACGCATATAAGTAATGCTGTTTAGAATATACATTTAGCACTCTTCCACCATTATTCAACTTTTTATTATGTGCAAGTAACTGAGAGTGGACTGTATTTAGCTTGGTGACAGTCAGTGGTACAGATACACAAGCATGCAAACCATTCACTCACCCCACAGTGCTTTTCACAGCCCTATTTTCAGTAGCCTGAGACCTGGGAGGGAGGAGGCAGCAAGTCACTGCAGATGATCACTTAAAAGGAAATTGAGAGTTGACTATAATTTACATTTAAAGCGCTATGAAATAGCATCACTCCTACATGTACTAGTATTCATTACTGTTTATAGGAATACCTCTCACAGTGACTTAACAGGGCTATAAATGCTTTCTCTTTAACCTTTCAATATCCCAGAAACATAGTGATATCTGAGAATCACAAAGACAGAAAGCGAAAGTGCTACAAATGTAAAGTGGTATGCATTTTAGAGATTAGGAAACTGATACCCAGAGAGGTTAAGTAAACAACTCAGTCATCCTCAGATTAAGGAAGAGCATAACTCAGTTCTCCTAACCCCAACCGCAATGCTAGACTCTCTCTGTCCCGTAAACCCAAAATTTTCCTCTTGGCTTCAGAGATCTTGTAATTTTCTTCTCTTCTGTTGAACCCTTTCTTCGTACTGACCCGTCCATCATGGCAGACAATTTCATCAGTTTATTCTCTAACACTCCAATGTTCAGCTCTATCTCCATTTACATTCTTCACGTTTTCAAAGCCCTATGCAGGGAACAACCAGATCACAAGTTCAGAACTACTACTAAAACTTCCATTTCAGTATCTGCTGCTACCTCTCACACATCTCTGACAGAGTCAATCACCTTAAAATCAAGAGCAAGGGACTCATTATCATCCCTCCTAAAATGACTTCTCCTTTCATGGCACCATCCATTTCACTGTCCCTCACGACTGCAAACATAAAATGCTCTTTCACATCTGATCTCCTCAATACAGTACATACTACTCCTGCTCCTTTTCTCTTCTCTCCATTCTTCCATTTAATTAATGCTTCAGTTATTATCATATGATAGATGCTGGGGAAGAAGTGTGATGTCCAGTGAAAGAAAAACAACTGGACAAAGAACTTAAATAAGACAATGGTAAGTGATATTTAGAAAAGAACAATCAGAGATATGGGAAGCATAAATTCCCACTGGGATGATTAGAAAGGATTTCCAGAAGTGGCATGTGACCTAGACCTTAAACCAGGAGTTTGATAAATAGTGCTGCAAATGGACTTCTAGGCAGAGGAAATAACCTATGCAAGGTCAAATAAAGAGAAACTGCATGCCATGTGCAAAGATTAAGTCATCTTTGACTAAAGCAATGATCCTCAACTAGGGCATAACAGAATCTTCAAGAGGAAGAATGAGGAAAGGAGAGGTTGGTGCTACTAGCAAATCTCCCCAAACCTTCGGGAAGCACTGTGTATAAAGAAGGGAGGGAGTGTATTCCATAAGTGCAACTATACAGAGAGGTAGACAGATTGAGAACAGTATGGTTAAGACCGTACAGAAGAACATTTTGAAATAAATCATCAAAGGCCTTCAATGCCAAGCTAAGAAATTCAGATTCTATTCAGTGAGTAAAAATGGGCCTGAGAAGTTTAAATGGGAGATTGCGTGTATGTGTTTTGTTTTATTTTTTAAGGGAATCGGATCTAGATTTCAGGGAAATAATCTTGGCAATTGTACAGCAGAATAATTAAAAACAGGTGAGAGAAAGATGATTTTACTATCATCCAAATGAAATAATGAGGAAGGGAACTAGATCAACGACAAGGGAATAGGAGAGATTGGATGCAGTAGATAGCTCAGAGGCAAATTGGAGGAACTTCCCAACTGAACAAAGAAGAACACTAGGCCACTAGCTTGAGTAACAGAGGACGGTGGTGGTACCTAGCAAGTGAAAAGAGGTATGCTATGGGGTGCAACATTTCACACATCAGGACTCTGAGATGAGTACCAGACACAAATGATAATGTTTTGCAAGTTAGAAGAAAAAGTCTGAATAAAAGTGTAGTTATCACAATGATCTCAATTTATGGAATTTTGAAGTCATGAGTGAAAAGGCTGCTCAGGGAGACAGCACCAGTAATAGAGAGGAAAAGACCAAGAACAGAAGAACCTTAGGGCTCACTTGCTCAAAAAGTTGGAAGACCAGCTAGTCAAGAGAAGCAACAGCATAAAAGGTAAGAATCAAGAGAATATTTTACAAAAGTCAAGCAAGGAAAATATAGTGGCTACAGTGCATGATACATTAGTCACTAGCCCTGTGACCCTGGCTGAATTACCTTTCAGAGTTCAGTCCTTTAGAATTTCAAAACCCATATCCTCAACTGTAAAATAGGAATAATAAGAGTACCTCAAAAGGCTGTTGAAGATTAAGTGAGATAATAATTTAATACAGTACTACTAATAATAGAATGGGGAACATTCTACAGTGGATAAGGAAGAAAGTTATGGAATGAGAATAAACTATTCTGTCTATAGAACCCACAGAAAAGTAACTGTTTTGTAATCTTTGTACTTACCTTTCACATCTCTCAACATCATCCCATACCCAGTGTAGTACCTGACCCATGTGAAAGATACAAAAACGTTGCTGAACATGAGAAAACTAAGCCAATAGGAAGGCAGACATAAAGAAGCAAGAAATCTTAGTTCTACAGAGAATATTACACATTATTAGAAGCATAAAGATGCTTTCTTCTGACTCAGAGACAGAACTATGGGTGAAATGAAATAGAAAGGGAAGACAAGGGAACACATATCATACAGCTTCTACCTTCATAACAAAGAAGTAAAAGTTCTCTGCACAGAGTAGGAGGATTACAAAGTCAATCTGGAACCTGAAGAATAAATTAGATGATTCTCCATTCCAATATATATTCAACTTCATTTATGTCTCCAACAGTCCTGGCTCAGTCCCCCATCATCTCTCAGATGGTAACAGTGGTCTCCTAGGCAGCTCCTCTTCCTACCGACTTTCGACTTTACTTTTCCAAGGTGTAGAGAGCCCACGTTTCCTTCCACTTTGTCCGTGACCGTTCTCACAAAAAGCCAACCCCTCTGTGAAGCCTTCTCTGATCCTCGACCAACCAGATCGTTAATCATTCTCTCCTCTGGGCTACTTCTGTTCCTGAAACAGTTTGATTACTTAATTTATTGTTCCATATTGTAAACACTTCTTTATGTCTGTTCCAGTAAACTCCTAAAAAGGGAGTACCATCTTCCTCATCTTTATTCCTCTGGCACTTATTTCAGCATTTAGTATATAATAGGCATTCAGTCAATGTTTGTTTTGTCTAACTGAATTGAGTAATTAAACAACATGAGTAAGCTTCTAACTAGAAGAAATCAGAAAACAAAAAGTGATTGCTCAAATCATCACTCAAAAAACCTTCCTACTTTTCTAATTCTTAAACACCAATTAAAATACTTTTTTTATTTTTACTAATGGAAAGGTAAAAGAGTTGGATAAACAAAAAAAACCTCAATACTTTTAAATAAATTATATTCTCATAATTACATTTGAATATGTGTGTCCATGTCCTCAGAATTCACTGTGAATATGATAATTAAATTATACTAGGAAAGGCTTCCACAGGAAAAATACACTTAGTCTTTTCAGTACCAGGAAGAGATGCACAACTGCATTGACAAAAAATAGACTATACTTGCAGTAGAAGTAGCTAAGGGAAGCATATGGGTTTTAAAATAGATTTTGGCATGCAAAACTGAGACTATTTAATGATATCTATAGCAAATATCAGGGATTTTCACAAATTAAGCAGGGTAGCTGTCCAGACAAAACTGAAAGCAACAATTAACCAGTAAGTTGCCCGTAAGATCTACTGCAATGAAGTTCCTAAACTAGAATAAAATTAAACTATCAACATCTTTTAACAGAATCTTAAAAACTCTCCTATGCCTCAAGAAGCTTGCAAGACTAGCCAAGTTATTATTACTAGGAAATTTTCTAGAGTCAGGGAGAAAAATTCTAAGGTTCTATAAATTAAATATCATATTTTAACTTAAGTTCATTAATAGATTGCTCTTTGCTTATACTAATTTACTGGCAATCTCATATTACTTTTTTACAGTTGTTATATTCAAGAACTCTACTTCATTTATATCTAATTTAATGACTCAAAAAAAAAGGCTCATCTGGCATGGCTCAATGGTTGAGCATCAACCTATGAACCAGGTCATGGTTTGATTCCTGGTCAGGGCACGTGCCCAGGTTGAGGGCTCGATCCCCAGTGTGGGGGGTGCAGGAGGCAGCTGATCAATGATTCTCTCCCATCATTGATGTTTCTCTCTCTCCCTCCCCCTTCCTCTCCGAAATCAATAAAAATATATTAAAACAAAAGAGAACTTCAATACCCTAATTCCTTATTAGCAAGTTTGTAATATTCAAAACAATCATTTTAAATATTTTAAATGTGGTATGAATAATTTTGATTTCACAAAGTAGGAGGGCAACTAACATTAAGTTAACATTACTCACAAAGTATCAGGTCCTGTGCTGAGTACTCTAAGTAAGCACTAGTCTTTTACTTCTCACATTCTAATAACTCTTTGAAATTTTATCTTTTTTTTTTCTGAGATGAAGAAACCAAGAGTTAAGGTCAAATAACTTGCCCCAAATCACCTAACTATTAAGTATCACAGCTGAGATTACAACCCAGAACTATCTGACTGTACAGTCCGCTCTCTTTTCCTAAATAAAGGTCAATGACCATGACCTTTATTTTATAATGAACTTTGTTAGAGAGCCACACAATGACTTTCTCAAAGGTTACATTAAAAAAATCAGAATGAGAGCAAACATTGCCTCACCATTATAAATACATATTTTTTGGTTACCTAAACTTTATCTAAACACACTGTAATCCAACCACAAACAGCTGCCCTTCAGCTGCAATCCAGTGTCCCACAGTTCTCAAAATATTACTAACGTGTAATTCCTCATAAATTTTCTTCATGTTAGATCCACAAGCCTTCTGGTTAACAATGAAATGTTTGTCACAATGGCAATTTCTTAAACAATAGTGTCACTATATAATGAATCTCAGATTACTTTTTTTTATTCTAAACTTTCCTAGGATTCAGGAATACCGTTCTCATATAGTCTCTCACTGTTAGCTATATATTGCTTTTGCAATCAGTTTCAATAGGTTGTGTATATTTTCTTTACAAATTGAAGTACATTTTGTCAGAGCGAATAGAAATAGCATTTTCTGCACTTACTGTATTCCCTAGGAACCCCTATGAACATAAGTGTTTACTAAATATTCAGGAAATATAGTATTTTAAATAGTAAATGTACATCATTATCTGTATATATGAGTAAAACTGAAGTAAACCAACGATATCAAACCAAATAGCTCTTTTACAACCCAAAACTTTGACACCTGCCAGAGAAACCACCATATACAGGAACTCAGCAAACTCAATAAAAGCACAACTGTAACTTGTTTCTAGCACCACATCCAAGCAGGTTTTTAAGACACAAAATCTAAGAAATGATCTTTTCACCTCTACCTAAAACATACAAATTAGTGATTTATATAGATTAAATCACTAATAAACGACATCTGTTACAGAACTACACGCCAATTTTGAGCCCTGAGGGAAGTTTGCTGATGTTAGGAAATTGACTAAGACATCTTTTCCCACATATATGAAGTCCCTCGACTTTCAGAATAAACTATTGTTACAAGAATGTACGCTGGTAGCTAAATTTAAAAAGTGGCCTCTTGGTGTATATAACAGTCATCTTACATTATGAGAGACAAAAAAAAAAAAAAGAAACAAATTAGAAACGCACTATGCTTTCAATTAGTGAGGAGCCCCAACAATGAGCCCACGTCTCATACTGCGGATAACAGTCTGCCAGTGCAACACGGGTTAAAGTGGTTTTGTAAAATGTGATACAGTGTCCACGGCCGTCTTCTAACTCCCGGCGTGGTCTGCAGATCTCAGAAGGGAAGCCGACTGTGCAGCTGACGCAGGCTGCGCTCTAAGAACGCTCGGGCCGCGGTGGCATGAACTTCGCGGCGAGGACACCGAGCCCCGCTCCCCGCGGCGGCGGCAGGGAAACCGCGCCCGCAGCTGCCGAGCCTCCGGCGGGACCCCGTCCGCCGCTCTCGGCGCGGGGACCGGACGCACAGGCGCGGGCCGGCCGCGGGATGCGGTCCTGAAACGCACACGCCGGGCGCCCGCAGCCCCCGAGGTGTAAACACACCCGCGGCCGCCGCGGAAGGTAAACAATGAACCTGCGGCCGGGGCGAGGGGGCGGCCCCAGCCAACCGGGTCCCGGCGGCCCGGCCCGGCCCGGCGGCGGCGGGAGGGAGGGAGGCAGCGCTCCCCGGACGCTGAGCAGCGATCGCCGCCCTCCGTTTTCCTGCCGAGTGACCGCCGCTCGCGTCCCCGGGGCGGGGGGCGAGTAGCACACGGGCGGGCGGGCGGGCGGCGGAGACCGAGCAGGTCCCGCTTCGGCTCGGGGGCCGGGAAGGCAGGATGTGGTCGCTCTCCCCTCCGACATCCTCCCGCTGCCTCGACAACAGCCTCCGCCGCCTCCGGGCGCGCCGGGACTCGCCTGCACCCACGCCGGGCCCCCGGGAGCCCCGAGTCCCGCGCGCGTCTCCCCGGCACGCACGGCGCCCCAGGCCCGGAGCAGCGCTCGGGGCGAGGGGAGCGGGCACCCCGCGAAGGGGGATGGGTCCGGGAGGCGGCCCCGGGCTGGGCTCCCGCACCCCGCCGGTCCCGCGCGCGGTCCGCCCCGGCCCCCGGCCTCCGCCCCCCGGCCCGCAGCCCTGGCCCCTCCCCGCACCGCACCCGCGCCCGCGCCCGCGCCGCCCGCGTTACCTCGGGTCAGGTCCAACGGGACGTTCTCCTCGCCGCTGTCATTCCGTCCTGCGCGAAACACACACAGCCCAGTTAGGACCCGCGGGCAGGCCGGCGGCGGCAGCCCCGCTCCGGCCGGCGCCCAGCCCGCCCCGCAGCCCGGGGCCGGGGCCAGGCAGGGGCCGGGGGCGCCGGGCGCCGGGCGGCGGGAGTCAGGGCTGCGGCGGGCTTACCTCGGATTCGGAGGTTCTTCAGCGAGCGGCCGCGGCCGATCGCCGCCATATTGACGGGTTTCAGTCACAACACCGGAAACCTCGCCCAATCGCGCGAGAACCCGTCCCCTCCCGCGCGCCGGCCCCGCCCCTCGCGGCCTCGGCCCCGCCCCTCCGCGGCGGCTGGCGGGCGGGCGGGCGTCCGCGGGTCTCCGTGCCCATTCGGGGTCTGGGTGCCACGGGCGGCTCGTGCGTCCTCCCCTCCCGCGGCCGGACGTTGCGGCGACGCGCCCGGCCCTGCGGGTGCAGGTCGGCGGGAGGAGGCATCCCCGCGAGGGGACCCCATTGATGCGCGCGTACGCCGTAGGCGATGCTTCCCCTCCGGCTGCCGCGGGAGCCGTGGTCCCAGCCGAGGCCACCTGCTGACACGGTCCTGCGTGACCCTCCCGCTTGCGTGCAGGCGCTGGGGTGGGATGAACGACCCACCCGCCGCCGCCATCCCTCCTTCATCAATTAAAATGATTTCTATTAAAAACAAAAGGCTGCGCGCAGTGTTCATCATTCCCCTTCCCAAAGGCGCTCTGCTCCAACCCAGCGAACACGTAACAAAGTTTGTTTTCCTCCCTCGCTCTGGCCGCCGCGCGGAGCAGCCATGCGTCTGATCTGCAAAGCCGCGCTCGGCGGGAGCCCCCACGCGTGGAAGTGGGCGGGGAGGGTCCGCCCGGCCGCGGTGCGGGGTGGCCGTCCTGGCGGTGGGTGGGTCCCTGGGTCCCGCCCGCGGAGGCCGGGAGGCCGGGGTCGGGGTTTCCTCTCCGCGGGACGGAGAGCCCCGGTGGGCTGAGTCCGGGTTTTCTGCCTGGGTAGCTACTGGAACAAGGCTAATAACATAAACGGGATGGATTGATATTTTTAATGTGTAAGCTTATCAATTGCTAACGCGGGAGACTTTAATTCTAAAAACTGCTTTAGCTGATTAATGTACATACACCTGGCCCCTGAGCCAGCAACTTTTTCTTAAACTAAAGACAAGCTGAGCATTTTGTTGCTTCCTATGCTTCAACCCTTGTCTCCTGAGACAGAAAGGTAACTGATGGTGGAAAGCTTGCCTTAGCCACCTCTTTGCCAGCGTCCAGTTCATGCAAAGTCCGGCACCAATAAATGTCCAATATATGATCAGTTGCTTGAGTAAATGCCCGGATTACTCTGTTCCAATCCCCTTCTTGCTTAAAAACACATACCAATATTCGAGACACTAATTGCAGTCGTTGGTAATAGTGAACAATGGGAAACACTCAAATGAGCAAAGGTAGGGGTTGTGATATTAAACCAAGCGAGAGGTTACAAAATTCCCATTTTTATAAACGTTTAAAATACATACCAAATTAAAAGTGTACTTTATGAAATATTGTACATGTCTGTGCAGGTAGAAAAAAGTCTGAGAAGATACACATCAAAGTGTTACATGATTTTTCCCCCTTAATAGTGGTGGAACTATATATATATAGTTTTTCTTGTTTGGGGGTCTGTGATTTTAAAATGTCCTATAATTAATATATGTCAATTGTAAATTGAAAGTTTTAAAAAGAAAAAGAAAAGCAGTATGGAGTAGTATCAGGAAGATAAACTAGGATACTCCCCTCTGTGGGCGCCAGGTCTTTCTTATTACATGTACATCAGATATCTGACGCTGGTATTGCACTGAGATTCAAGGATGCAACACAATCAGAGTACTTTTTAAAAATATCTCCTGCCATTACCAGGAATAATTTTAATCACAACAAACTTGTTCTCTCTCTCTCTCTCTCTCTCTCTCTCTCTCTCTCTCTCTCTCTCCATTTAAGTCTTGGTGCAAATGATTTCTTCTAGTTAGGGGTCTAAGGCAGCGGTTCTCAACCTGTGGGTCGCGACCCCTTTGGGGGTTGAACGACCCTTTCACAGGGGTCGCCTAAGACCATCAGAAAACACATATATAATTACATATTGTTTTTGTGATTAATCACTATGCTTTAATTATGTTCAATTTGTTACAATGAAATTGGGGGTCACCACAACATGAGGAACTGTATTAAAGGGTCGCGGCATTAGGAAGGTTGAGAACCACTGTTTAAGGCAAAAATTACAAAACTTGAGGTCTGGCTAAAAATGTTGTGTTTCATCCCTCCTTGTATCACCACATTTCCCCATTTTAGAAGAGTTGAAATCAATGGAAATTCTACCAGATTCTACAAATTGTTCCCATTTTCAAACTGTCTTTCTTATGCCTATTATTCTAAGTGAACTCCTTCCTAATACAATTTAACTTTATTTTCTCTTTCAGTCTTTCCTAAAAGTTGAGTACAATTGATCTAATTTTACATTACTTAGGGTACAGAAGAGCCTGAACTCAACAGCCTTTCATCTTTATAACTTGTATGCTCCTGTTTAAAGGTCATAATTCAATTACTCCATCCCTGGCAGAAGAAAAAAAAAATTATGCCTCTCCAATCCTACAATGAAACTAGGTTTTCCTCTGTTACTGTCACTTGAATGGCTGAATTCTCCACATTTGTTCTTAAGATGAATGGCATTTCTGATAAAACAAACAAAACAAAACAAGTACTTAGTGTTTGCAAATGACACTCAACTAAGAAGCAGGAATTTAGGTAAATGTTAGTAAGGAATACACTTCACAATGTTGTGTTTGCTTTTTAAACAATAGAACTACATTATTGGCCCTAGTCTGCTTGTTATTTCTTAAAATCTCTAAGTTATACTCCATGCTTGCCAATGTCTAGCCATTCCTCTTTTTGAAACTTGTTTTTCTTCCTTTTTCATTTTAGCCCACTCCTGTGTCTTACTCATTTTGTTTACTTCTTACGACTTCTCCAATTTTCTGGGTCATTTTCATTCTAATCCTGTCATTGAGAATGGGACTTCCTCTTCTTAGTTTTCATTTCCCAGCTAGGTTTCATTTGCTGTGTGAATGAATGCTTTTTCTCATAGTATTAGTCATTGATAAAAAAAAAAAAAAATGTTATATGAGATTAGGTCCAGGACCACACCTCTAAGAGATAACTGCTTGATTCAGAAGATATAATGACTCCATTGATAGTCACTCTCTGGGTTCTATTTTCTGTCCTACTGCACACAGCCAATAATTCTAATTTATAAACCTAATTTTATTGGCTTCAGATACAGTGGCAACATTGAACAGAAACAAAGTCTTGCCAAAACCTTAGTTCCCTTTATCTATCTGCCCTATTACATAGGCCATGTGAAGATAAAGCAAGTCAAAAACCACATTTGACCAGTCTCTTTTTGGGTACTTTCTCTTCAGAGAAACCACACATTTAACATCTAGATAAAGGCCATCAAAACGACAGGCAATGGGCTACATTCAACAAATGTTTTCCTGCTACACAGGGTTGTTTGTAAAGAGCCAGCCTTGGTCACAGCAGAGAGGAATCTCTCAGTGTTGCTCCTTAAATTTTCATGTCACAAAATCTCCTTTACAATTTAGTTTTAAAATTCTTTAGGGCATAAAGGCCCTAGAGGAACACAGTAGTAAATGAAGAAAAGCCTATGTTTGGGCAAGAAGAAGATACATATACTTACAGAATAAAATCTGGAAGGGTGTGCACTAAAATTTTCAAGTGATTTTCTTTGGTGGGTAGAATTTGAGTGATTTTTAAAAAGCTTTCTTTTCCCCACTTTTATTTGTCCTAAAATAAATTTTTACTTGTGTAATTTTTTTAAGAAAAATATTTTAGAGAAATTTTGTTGGTGATGCTAAATCACAATTATATATGTTGGATTATGATTTGTTAAATAACGGACCTATCAAAATTGTTTGTTTGTGCATCTCATTAAAAAAATTTGTCCACATCCTCCAATGCATCTGTGTTTACCTTTTCATTAAGTAAAACATGAATATGAAATAAAAATGGTTAAAAGTAATTTTTAATGCTATGTTGCTAATGGCACAAATAAAAGCAATGGGACTAAATATATTTCATTATTTTTAAAATTACTTGTTAAATATTTTGCAATACAGAAAACTCAAAAGTTGAATTCTAAGAAAAGTTTATTTGGATGTTGGGATTTAGTAGCTGAAACCCCATAAAATACAAATAAAAAATGGGAGAACGACTCTATTGAGTGTAGTTCCTAAGCCATTAACACTCATTTTTCAGTTCCATCCATCAGTTATCCAAAGGTTTTTTATGTAATCTGGCTAATAAATGTCTATCTTAATGTCAATCTGTTTTCATAGCCAATGGGAAGGCATAACATTCAAAATATTTTAGCAAATTGTTTGAAAACTCTTAATCTAAAGAATTTGAAGCAGCTTAGGAAAATGTTTCCAAGATTTTTAGGTGTGTGAATATCATAGAGCTGACACATTTATATTTTTAATTGTTTCAGAAAAAAAATCACAAAACTGTGGCAATGTATTCAAATATCTATTTCTAAATGCTCTGTAGCACATTTCTTTTTTGAGTAATACCTTTCTTTGTTATTGTTATCGCGTTTACTTTGAAGGGGAAGATTAATATTTTTTAAAATATGCCACCAGTCATCATGAAAAAAAGTTTGCCACTAAATAAATATCAAACATTTACACAGTATGAAAGATTTCCGGAGTCACTCCCCTTCTCTTTTCAGCGTGTGTGAAAATTAAACTGTATTTTAAAGGCATTTATTGTGTAAAACTATCACATGTGGCACTATGTCCGTTCTTCTGTGAATCCCCCTAATTCTTAAATTTCATTTATAGCAACTGCTTCATCGATTTTTCATAAAACATTAATTTTATTTAAGAAGCTGTTTACTGGTAACTGCACATTCCTTGGTACATATTTACTTTGGCGGCACAGAAGAAAAGTAGTTATTTGTGTATTTCATTACTGCACAGAATTTAGCAAACACTGTAAGCTGAGACAAGTGTAGAAGCTTCTATTTTCCACCTAACTGTACAGAAAAGCTTCTATAATACCTATTTGTTCAAATACCTTTTTCTTCAAACCTTCAGCTTATTTTTTTTCTTTTCCTGTTTCCATCTTAGTTGACAAATGGGACTGCATCTTAGTTTTGTCAACAAATTGTTTTCTTTGTTTTTTCCCCAGCCATTTTTAGCATCGCGAGAAATGCCACTATATTGCCCCCTGATATGTACCTTTTGTTTGTTACCAAAAAGAAGTCTCTCCTTTTGCAAAGTAATGGATTCAATATGCATGACTTTTAACATCACTGAAAAAAGATATAGAAAATTATCTTCCCATTCTGAATGCTTATTTTTAAATATTTTGCTAATCAGAGAGCTTTATATTATCATTAGCCAGCCTCTCAAAGAACAATTTTTAAAAATTTGGCTGACATTGGTACGTCTGATTAAATTATTGTGGCTTTTTTTGTGTGCCATGATTTTGATAAAGTGCTAATAGCAGAGGTAGAAGCATGTGATCTTTCACATTAGAAGACGTTATGCTTGTGCTTCCATTATTTTACATACATGCAGTGTTATCGCAAGGTCCTTTTTAATCCATGAGTCCGTTTTGAGAAGGAGGCTATAAAACACACTCCTTAAACCCACTTTCCTGGGCATGATAATTGGCCCCGTGCCCAAGAGGGAAGATTCCTGACAGAGTGTTATGAGCGCCTCTGAACGACAGAATTCCCAATCTTCCCTCAGATTACCTTGTATGATGCATGACAATTTAAGTACTGACCAAATGACAGCTCTACTGTCCATGTATATAATACATTTTTCTTTTCTTCTTTTCTTTTTTTTGGTTAGAAACATCCCAAACGCCTCCATCAAAAAACATAAAACAAAGAAGAAGTCACTGAAAGTTAAGGGACAGCGAGCACATGGAAGACGGGAAGAGCAGAGCTGTCTAGAGGACAAGTGCCAGCAGCACACGGGAGATCTGAAGACTCGGCCAGGACCAGGAGGTAGAAAAGCATAAGGGGAGACTTCTGCATGAGGCCCGGGTCCGAGAAATGGACCAAAGGGGACCCAGGTTGGTAGCGCCCCCTGGCGCCTAGTGGTAGCAACTACAAATCCTTTCTGGAGGGAAGTCCTACCCCTCACCAATGAAGATGAAGCAAATAACAGCTCCTGTTCAAACATCATCAGCTCAGAGGAAAAAGTCATCATGAATAATATAAGAAATAAATAAAATTATATCTCATGAACTTCAGATATTGATGAATATAAACAGAATATAAAAGAGCTGAGTATGAAATTATTTTTTAAATGAAGAATTTCTGTTTTCATTCATGTTGGAAAATAGGTGTTGGATTTGATTTCTCACAATCGACAACTATTAATCTATACAAAATATAAGAACAACCGTGTTTAGGTTTTGGACAATAGATGGTACGGCACTATGACCTGGAGAGAAAAGAAACAAGCAAGGTGAACGCCACATTCTCTCCGGCTTTTTCCTGAGGATATCTTTCAAAATGAACACAAGCTCTGGAAATCAAACAGATGACACCAATCTCACTGGGTGAATGGCGGGGGGGTGAAAGCGAAGGGCGGGGGGGGAGCTTGAAGATCAGAGATAGGAGGCATGGGACATTTGAAAATATTAGAGAGGAGGTAGTGACAGAGCAGCAGCTCAGCTCCAGAAATCTGTTCTTGAATCCTCTTGATTATTTAGCTGAGTTTTAAGCTGCATAACGACAGGATGAGACTGTGAGGCCCAGCAGAGAACAGCTCCTGGGAAATGTGAACTGAATAGAGAGTCCAGAAGTTGCAGATTGCTAAGAGTCATTAATTAGAGTTCCAACCAACAAGTACAGAAACTGTGGTGAACACTCTGAGCATTCAGTTAAGACCTCCCAAAGGCGATTATTTAGGAAGAGTGTTGCTGGAGACCCTGTAAAGATAATAATTTAGGGGAAGAGCTGCACTACCCCTAAAATAAAGGTCCCTATAGACACATCCAACAAAACTAAAACCAAGTCTCAACGGGGTCAGTTTGATCTGCAAATAAAGTAACCAACGAATAGGGGGAGAATCCTACAAAACTCATTATAAAGAAAGCAACAATATTCCAACTCTCAAACATATTTATAATGTCCAACATATAATACAATAATATTACATGTGAAAAATCAGGAAAATATGATGTATGGCATGAGAAAAAAATAGTCAATAAAACAGACCCAGAGATAACACAGATTTTGGAATTAACAGAATTTTACAAATATAGTTGAAGATTTAAAAAGAAAGTGTGACATAATGAGTGAACAGATGGGGGCTCTGAATAGAGGAATGTATGCTGTAAGAAAAGAATCAAGTGAAAAGTCTAGAAATGAAAAATACAACATCAAAATCAAAATGTAAGAATCCATTAGAAGATAACATATGGGACACTAAAAAAGAAAAAGGATTAGTGAATTTGAAGATAGACCAATAGAAAAAATATGAGAAGAAAAAGACTGGGGGTGGGGAGGGGGAGCCTTAGTGACCCATGTTAAAAGAAAAAATCAAACAATCTAAAATATCTGTACTTAGAGTCCCAAGAAAAGTAGAGAGAGAGAGATTAGGACAGAGAGAAACATTGAAGAAATGCATTCGCACACTGCTTAATGACATTTCAGTCAATGACAGACAGCATATATGACGGTAGTCCCCTAAGATTATAATAGAGCTGAGAAATTCTTATTCCTATGGATGTGGTAGCCCTTGTAACATTGTAGTACAAGACATTACGCATGTGGGCGCAGTGATGGCGGTGTACATAAACATACTGCACTGTCTGTGCTATAAAAGTATACCACACACAATTATGCATAGTACCTAGTACTTTATAATGATAATAAATGACTTACTGGTCTGTGTATGGACTGTACTATGCTTTTTATCATTATTTTAGAGTGCACACTCTCTACTTATGATGTGAAGAGGGCCAGCTTTAGGATTTGGTTCATACAATTTTATGTCTCTTCCTGTTTACCATGAGAACCATTATTTCTGCAGACAATTTACTTTCCGATCTACCCCTGTCAAGTGACTGGCCAATGCACCCATTCCTCAGGTGCTGTAGGAACTGGCTGCTAGAGCGCACAGCTGAACCTTATTGCAGAGAATTGTCCTCAGACCAAAGGAGCAATGATGCTCAGAGATGTCTCACATAGGAGATTGAGGTTGGAGGAGGAGGAAGCCTCTGGCAGCAATGACGGCCTCGGAGGTGCAGCCCAGCCCCCTTGCCTCAGTGTGCCATGACCCAGCGAAGCCATTGCTGCTTCTGTGTTTCCTTCTGGGATCAGGCTGAGGCTGGGCTGCAGCTGGACCCACATCCTTACCCAACTCCTTCCCCTGAGCTATCCTGCTTCCTCACTCCTTACAGGTTTCTCCTGGGTGAGCCCCTCAACAAATCCCTCACACAGAAATGCCAGTCTCAAGCTCTACTTCTAGGGAACCCACCCTAAGAAACCTGCCTAGTCCATCTGCTTCTACAGCTGTCCAAGGAAGAGGAGATGTTTGTGTTGCTTCTCTTCTGGAAGAATGTGTCAAAACCTTCACGTGTCCTTGAATACTTTGTGGTTTTGGTTTCTAGTCCTGTACATTCATTTAGTTCTCGGAGGTTACTAACCATCATCGCGTGGTGGACCTCTTCGAGGTGTGTATGTATTAAAGAAGAGAAACCAAACGACAACCCTGGTCCCCTGAGGCATGTGGGTGGCAACAGCATTTCAGTGCTTTTCTTAACATAGCTTCTACCATTTAGGGTGAAGCTCTGACAAGCATATCATTTAGCTAAAGCACAAAACCCAAATCTCATCATAATTTGAACACTTCAGTGCTGCTGCTAGAAACGCGATGGAGTTAAGCTTTGGTATCTGCTGGCATGTCTTAGTTCATGAATTTGAAGGGAAAGAGATCGTTTACATGCTTGCATAAAACTCTTCATCAACTTAAAGTTTTTGAAAAATATTGCAATATTTCAACAATCTTTTTCCAAGAACTGAGACAAGAGAGCTGACGTTCATTGGTGGCCTTAGGTATTAGCTCTCCTTTGCTAATAAGAACCTGGCCACAAACAGCCTATATTAGCTATTGGGAAAGTGCCAGACCACAATTTGTCTTTAAAGTTCTGCTGGCTTGCAGGCCATGGCATTTGCAACATATCCAGATGCTGAGGAATTTGTGTGCAGCAGCATTAGTTTTTATGATTGTACTAGAGGCCCAGTGCATGAAAATTCATGCCCTGGAGGGGGCGTCCCTCAGCCTGGCCTGCCCCCTCTCACAGTCTGGGAGCCCTCAGGAGTGGGAGGCGACCTGGCGATGAGGGGAAGGTGACGTCCCATCACACCTCTGCTGCTGCCACTGCCGACAGCACAAGCCTCAGCCAGCCCTGGTTACCTGAGCCTCAGGCGGCCCTGGGTGGCTCGGGGGCTGAGGGGACTGGGGGACTCTGGAGGCAGGTGCACGGAGCAGCTGGGCCTGCCTGGGGGTGGGCCCAGTCTTGCCTGCATGGCTGAGGGGACTGAGCGCCCCCATCTTGTGGCTGTGGGTGCTGCCATCTTTGAGGGCAGGGAAGTCAATTAGTATATTCCCTCCCTATTGACTGTGGGTGCCACCATCTTTGTGATGGCGTGAGGGTCAATTCGCATATTTCCTCTTTATTAGATAGGATTCCTATTAGATCTTTCAGTCTCATTTGCTGCTACCAACTGAAATAGAATCTGGCTGTCAGAAACATTAAATAAATTTTGTCCATCACCCACACAAAAAGACTCCTCATTATTGGTGAGTTGGATAGCTAGAGAGTAGCTGTGCTTGATCTGATTTATTTCTCATTAAAAATGGCAGGTGTTGTAGACTTACCACATGGGTCAAATCAGGCCTAGAGGAATAATTTGCTTGGTCTGAATAGTATATTTAAGAAAAATTAAATCAACTGTTTAAAGAAAAGTAGGAATTGCATATATACCTTGATAATCAGCTTCTTTTGAAAAATTGAAGAGTCTATAAATACTGGACCCACAATCATCACAGTTGAGTCATAGTATCAGTAGATCCCGGATGGGAAACAAATGGCACACTCAAGTTGGAAAATTTGAGAACTGTTTGCAAATGTATGTAGGGTGAATAGGGAAACCACACAGTCAGGAGCAGTCTGTGGACGCTCCTGGAACTGGTGATGTCAGGGAGTGGTTGCAAATCCAGAAGGAACAGGAAGGAGTAGATCTGGAACCCAGAGTCAGCAAGTGGAGAAGCCTATCTGACAGAGCTGTGACCTTGGGTGAAGGACACAGCCAGCTCATGATGGTACCTCAAGGAGGAAGCCAGAGGAATAAATATCTAAAACTCACTCTCCTGTCCCTCTGATGACTTGCTAGTGCTCCTCATTGGCCAAATGAAACTGGAATTTATAAGTCAAGGGAGCCTCTTGAGGCAGTCCATAAAGGTTAGTCTTGGGGGGCCTAGAGCAGAATGGAGAGGTTGGAGAGGGGGGATGTGGAGGGCCAGAAGATGGCTAGCTGAATTAGCTCTCACTCCTGTGCAGAGAACTTATATTCTGTTTGTCACAGTCTCCACCATTCTCTATTATGCCCATACCAAAGCTATATATCATTTGCCATTTATCATTTATTATCATGTTGGCATTGTGATGTTTCTTGTGGGAAAGAATCATTTCTCTACCAGTGAGCAAGAAAAAAATAGAAGACCAAATTCTTCAAGAAAAATATTACCATGTGTTTAATATGTAAACAAAATATACCTTGGCCTGGTGCATCTCTCTCCATATATCTACATCTACATGTATATCTATTTGACAACTATCTCCTTACAGTATAGTTGCAAGAAATGCCAAATAAAAATTGATGTGCTACACAGGAACCTAATACTCAAATGTAGAAACTGGACAAGGCACAAACATTGCATTTATTCATTATTTTTAAATTTTTATTGTGTTTAATATTAAGTGTTTCTGTATTACTCTCAAATATCAGTTGGTGAATAATTGGGACTTAGAGCAAGTTTACCGCCATTAAAGTAATGTTCATCTTAATAGGATTCCATCACATGGACATGTTCAAAGTGCGGAATAGCAAATAGCAAGCAGGGTGATGATAATAGTTAATGTGTGTCAGACACTGCACTCAATGCTGAAGTACACACAACCCTGCAAAGGAGGTACTTTCATACCTTATAAATGAAGATCCTGAGTCTTGGCGAAGGTCAGACTTTAAGGTTACATACCTTAGCTGGTCATCTGAAGCAGGAGGAGGAGAAATGATGTACCAGTCATGAAAATGAGCCCTTAAATATGTGGCACATTTGTGACAATATAGGCAGCATCAGAAAGGATTTCAAAATTAATCATCATAATAATAAGTGGTAATATTTGAGTCCATATGGTATGTCCAATACAATGCTTAGCTTTTTACAGATGTATAAAGAGAGAAAAATTATAAACCTATCTTTTGCAAGAAATTTAGATCTTTGATTATACCGCATCTCTCTTATGTTTTCAGCTTCCCCTCTCAACTAGATCCTTCTCATTAACTTAGGATGGGGCTCAAGTCTTTTCTGTCTTAGAAGACAAACCATTCCTCAAAACAAAATAAAAAAAGACCTTTTTTATTTCCCCATCTGGGTGTCACATACCATGTTTCTAATTTGTATGGTAAAATTTTTTAGAAAAAGGTGTCCATAATGTTGGTCTCAATTTTGTGACCTCCCCATTCATTTGTGGACATGGACTGTCAGACCCCTTCTAACGGAAGGGGGAGTTGCTGGATGCAGCTGGATCCCCTGCTGAGGGGCGTGTGGTCTGCAGACCACAGCTCTCTTCTCCTTCAGGGTCTGTCTCAGCTTCATTCATCTGGCACAAGGTCATGCTCTTCCCGGGTGGCCATATATGGTGATAAGGGAGGTGGGGGTCAAAAGGCAGGTCATTTTGGCCTGAAGGCAGATAACTCTGAGTGGTAGCATTTACTCCCAAGGTCCACATCTGGTTGGCTGAAGATGTTTAGTGGCTAAGCACTCAATTCATATTAGAGTTAATTAAAAATTGATTTAAAAAATTCCTTCCCTAGAGAGTTTGATTCAGCTGATCTGCGGAGGAAGATGTGTATTTTTACAAACAAACTCTTCAGCTGTACTGTGTCCAGTTCAGATCCTCTGGAAAGCAGATACCAAGATGAGGTGAAAATGCAATACTTTTGTTTTTCTGAGGAAAGTACACGTGTGAGAGGAAATGGGGAGGAAGCTGGGAAAGGCTGGAGGAACCACCAGAGAACAATGCCAGTCTGACCCCAGTGAAGGGAGGGATGGCTGGGTAGAAGCATCTCTGAGTGCTCTGCTATGTAAAGAAGCTTTAGCAAGGCTGATGGGTGGTCTGCAACCCAAGTCACTACGGAGGGCTCTGTATCTTTCAGGATCAGGCCAGCCAGGCCCAGCCATTGGTTACACAGGAGCCCTCTGTGGGAGGCGTGGTGTTGGCCCAGCTGTGGTGATGGATTTCAGAGTGCAGAAGCTGGGGTCTCCGGTCAATGAAGCTCCCTATGGTTGCGGGTCTGTGAGGCACATTCTCCTGGCTGCCACGTGACCTTACAATTTTAAGACAATGGGATGAGAAAGGAAGATAGAAATGGGCTGTAGTGGGAGATATGTTTGGGATTCAAGGCAAGGTTTCCTGCTGTTTTTGGAATGGAAAAGACTTCAGTGTATTTGTAAGCCTAGAGGAGGGAATCTGTACAATGGGAGAAGTTAAAATAAAGAAAAGGAGGGAAGAAAATATGGATAGAGAGGGGGCGGGAGAGAAAGAGAAAGAGAGAGAGAGAGAGAGAGAGAGAGAGAGAGAGAGAGAGAGAGAGAGAGAGAGAGAATGAATTAATTGGGGAGGAAGAAAACATGGGAGTAGGCAAGAGGAAGAAATGGCTTGTGGCTATCAATCTGAGAAGCAACGTCTAATTCTCTAAGCCAGTGTTTGGACATGGGGCTAAGGTTGAATGTTGTTGGAAGTTGAAGGAAACTGCACTTGGTTATCTCAATTTCTACCACAAAATCGGAGGCAAAGTATCAGAAGCACTGAAGGAAGTTTGGCCACCCTCTGAGGCTGAAGCAAGAAGAGGTGACGACGGGCTTAGAGAAAGACTCTTGCAGATGGGGCATGAAGTTACGGGAGAGAAAGGCAGATGGCTTAGATTTCTTGATGAAGTCCGAGGCAAACTTTTCTGCTGAAGGTATTATTCATTTGTTGCTCTTCTTACTTGACCAAATCCCAAACATAAAACTATAACAGAAGTAATATTTAGTACATTAAAATTCATACTTCCAATATTTATTTTATATTAAGATGATAACCTATTACACAAATCTTTCCTAGGTGTGTGAGCCTATTTCTTGGTTTTTAAACCAAAACTCTAAAATATTCCCTCGATCTAATTTGGAATTAAAAAAAAACCAACAAAACAAAAAACTGATACTCTATGGAATTTATACTGTTCTCAATCAGAAAAAAAAACCCAAAACGCTGGAAATATACTGTCAGTGTATTATGTATATTGGTTACCAAATTTAACAAACAGAAAACATTCTGGCCCTGGTATTAAGTTCATCATGTGAGCTTAGACTCGTTTCCCTATCAAAAGGTAGACATAAAAAATATTTCATAATTGGGGGGATCTTTGAGATCAGCAGCTTCTCATTTGGGGGCCTCACACTTCCAGAATGTATAAATTGAGCAGTTGACGTTGATGTTCTATTTTCAAATTCCAATGCATCTAATGGGAATCCTACTTTACCCATATGAAGGCTTCGAGGTCCTTTACAATCATTTGAAATTATTTCAATTCCGCGGGTCACTTTTCAGAAGCAATCTTCTTGGGAGTCAGGGTTTTGAATTTTGTATCATGATGTTTAGTGTTCTTAGCATTTGGGACCCAAACGCTTCGCATTCTGATTCTAGGTTGCTTTGGGAAGAGGGTGTACCTATAGGAACACCCTTATATGAACTCTAGGATTGATTAATTTGTACTCCCTCTGTTGGCCAACTTTCCAATAATGCGGTTTTTTAAAGAGCTCCATAGAGGTAATTGAAAAACAAAAACAAAAACTTTTTTAAAAGTCTTCATAGTAAAGATGCACCATAAAAGGGTAATTTCAAATTCCGAATTCCATTCTGCATAATTTTAGAGTAAGCCTCACTGTTACTCCACTTAGAGCACTTTAAACAGAGCACAGGATTATGAGGCCAGTGAAGGAATCTGAAAAAAGAAACCTTCAGATCTTTCCACAGTTTTAATCTTAGGTGTGCATACCAAAATGCATACATTCTTATCAAATAATTAACACATATTCACAATTAACAAACAGGGGCAAACTTTATACAAAAGTTCTGCTACTATTATAATTTTTGAAAAACATTTAACCCACCAGCAAGAGAGACAAGAGGTCAGCCTTTTTAAAGACCGATCATTTGAATAGAGAATATAAGATATAGTCACAATCAGAGGTGCAAACAACAGTTTTCTTCTTGCGGGGCCTTTTTAAATATTTCTTTATTTTTCTTCCTTGGGATATCTTTAGACAACACAGTCATTTCTTCTCAAATGATTATTTTTTGGAAGGGGGGTTGCTATTGATGGTCTAAAAGAAGCGCCTTCATCCTTTTAGCTGAGGCAGAGATGGGGGATATTTAATGATTCTTATCTCATTGATGTAGTCTTCCAAGATGTTGATTAAACAGAGAGGTCATTTTCCAAGTCCAAATGTTAAAACTTTATAAAGATACTCAGAATTTACAACAAATGATAATAAGCAGTTCTGTGGATTCATTTTCTATGATAACCAATCATGTATGTCAATTAAAACCCAAACTTCATATTGGCGTCAAATGAACACTGCAGAATGACCAAAGCTGGGGGCTAGTCATTGTCATAGATGCAACCTGAAAAAAAATGCAAATTGAAACATGGTTATACAAAACATATACCCTCTGAGTGTTCCAAGGTTGGAAATATGGGTGATGCATATGCTCCTGGCTTAAAATTTTTAAAAAGTAGAACTGGCTTCTTTTATTAAAACAAAAAAGAAAAAGTAGTTACATGGAAGGCCATGTATTTAGTTTGCTTTCATTGCTCAGTGTTCAATTCCAATAAAGTTTATGGACAAATTTATTCTCTCACAAAATGAGACGGGATTATTTTCTTTTATTTGCCACTGAATTAAATGTATTTTGTGGTGGGCATTCTGAATGAGGTTGGAAATATTAAACATCAGTAAGAATATGTTTAAAAGGAACTAAAAGGCAACATGATTAACACTATGCTTCATGTCAGTTGAAATTAATTTTTTAGATCATAATTTAGGAATATATAATGCTTAGGAAACACTAGTGAGTATTACAGGCAATGAAATGGTACCAGGTACACATATATTTTGTCAGTAAAAACAATTCTTATTAAGATTCATGGTATAATAAAAAATTCACCAACTATTTTTCTATTTCTGTTTTCAAAGAAAATAAATGAGATTCTTCCTTACTTTCCAGGTATGTGCAAAAATATTTTTTTTTTCCATTATATGAGGACATTTACCTTTTCTAACATTTTCAAGTGGTTCAAACTCTGATCAGATTGGGAGGTTCTAATAAATCAGCAAGCTATTTTTGGAATTTGACAGGACAATAGGTTCACTGTCTGTTCTCTGTGGTCGGTGCCATGGGAAACTTACCATCAGCTATATCATCATAGATCTCTCCATCACTGTAATTGTAGAAAAGAAATTTCATTTTTAAGAAAAACATCTTCTTAACATTAAAGCAATATTTAGATGAAAAATTTAATAATATAATTTTATATGACACAAAGCATTTAAGGATGAAAAGTTGCTATGCATTTATAAGTGGGAAGAAATTTCATATTCATCTGCATCTTCTTTCTTTGGCTTAATCTAATCATCTTTATTCTAAAAAACACTCCCCAATTTATTTCTGCTTACGATAGACACAGTAATCAGAAACACACCTCAGGAGCACAGCCTGTGCCTTTCTTGTGTTTAGACCCAGCAGTGAGTCTAGCATACAGCTGAGCTGGGTAAGAAGAGTTTGTTGAACTAAACAAACTGGAAAATCATGAGGTATTAGAACCAGTGGGGTTTCTAATAAAAAAAAGTTCATTATATTGTTAATATCAGATTTATACTTTTACTTGAACTTCAAATACTGAATGGAATATATTATTTGACATAGAAAACAGATACATCATTTTTGCATAATTTCTCATAATTTTAAAATATTAGTTATAAAACACATAAATATTAGTTATAAAATAAGTAGCCAAGATATAGTTAGTATGGTGATTCCTATGTAATATAAATCTAAAAAATATTTATGGTGATAGGCAACATTCATAATACTAGTTCTGGCTATCTTGACACATTTTAGGTTTTACCGGGCCCTTTGTGAAATATTCTATTCTACATGCAGATTGAATGTCTCCCATGTCCCAGGAGATATAAATACGAGGAAGACACAAACTTTGATTTCAAGAAGCGTATAATCTAATGGAGGAGAAAACGATATACACATAAGTAAAATATAAAGTATCATAAATACTAATATAGCCTTGAAATGTAGGACACAGTTTCAAAGTCCAGAAAGGTTAGGTGACTTTGTCATGCCGACCAGACCCACATTTGGTTCCTGTTCTAGCTTTGAGCTTTTACCATGAAGCAGCAGCAGGCCCTTCAGACTGCTGCCAACCATGGCAGATGCTCTGAGTTCCTATGTCTTCTGTTTGGATCCTTTCTCTGAGATTGAGGGCGGCTTTGGCTAATGCAAAATCTGATACAAATGCAGAGAGGACAGATTTTCCTATTATCCACTAAAAAACTTATGAAGTATTCATTTCAATAGGTGGTACACCAATAATTACTTACAGAGTCCTCTTTCTAAATTCTCTCTTAATCACCCTTAATAATCACTGGGGAACCTGTCCTATTATTTAGCACACATTCTTTCCATGAAATTTGTATGTTTTATATAATAAAACCTATTGAGAAGCCCCATGCCAGCACCGCGATTAATTCTCTGAAGAAAACAAAGTATTAGGATTCTTTTTCTTTTGATTCTATACTAGTTTGCAGACAGAGCCCTTAACATTGATTTCTCTCTTTCTGATTGGTGCCAGGGTGTTTGTGGATATAGTCTGTAAATCCTCTTTGACTTTTTTATGAAGCTGAATTCTGTAAATCTTTGTGATGGGACATGTTTACCCTGATAATGGAATCGTTTCTTGCACTGGTTTACTTGGAACAGATCTCACAATGTGTGGCGGGACCCCTGATGGCACACTGCCACCAGATAGTGACAGCCACTTATTCATAAGAAAGAAGAAGCATTGATTGCTCTATTTTCTCTGGCATGCCTCCAAAAAAGACAGCTTCATACTCTGCTACGCCTGGGTTGAGTAAAGAAAAGTCCTCAATTAAGGGCCAAACTATAAACTATTAATAGGTGATATTAACACCGACTGTGTAGATAATAATTGATCCCTGATTAATTCAATTCAACCAACTGCATTCATCAGCAAGTGAAATGAGAAGTATCAATGCAAGTGTTCGAGGCTGTGACCTGTCTCCGATGTTTGCAATGTCTGTCTCCAATGAACAGTAAAACTATGAACTGTATAATGGTGAACAAGAAGGGCTTCTTGTCTATTTAAAGTGACACTTTATGAAAACCTTAACTTTATTATGGATTATGGGTACTACATTAGTATGACATTAGTACAGCATATTGTTTTAAATTGATTTCTGGTAGTTCCGTAGATTATGTTATTTATCATGTTAAGAATCTTTCTTAAAGCAAAGCATAACATTCTTTACAAGTATAACAGAAGAAGAAAATGAGCTTACTTGTCCACCAAGTAACTCCTAAGGACATAACCATCTATGAAAGAAAAAGAAAATGAATCTCATTAGTAGAGCAGACTTGAAAATGCTTACTATTCCTTTAAGAAATTGAATTAGGGTTGAATCGATATATATAAAAGTCTAATATGCTAAGTGTCCAACCCTCTGACCGGTTGCTATGATGTGCACTGACCACCAGGAGCTGCCGTGACACGCACTGGCTCCGTGGACCTGGTGCCCACAAAGCAACACTCGGTTCCCCCCAAGTGGGACACAGGCCCCGCCACCACCCTGGAGCAACAGCCCACCGAATCGCAGCAGACGCTGCTGAGACCCCATGGCGCAAAATGCAGCCCACAGCCCAGCCCAGCCCTAATGGTCGCCAGGTAATGACGTCAGGTAACAACTGGCTTCCTTTCCCCAGCGACGACTAGCCTCCTTGTAGTTTCTTCAGCCCAGGAACACAATTTGCTTTATAGCCAGGTGGAAACATTTCACACTGTAACCAAATGCCTGTGAAGCGTTTTCTTGTGCCTCATCTCATTTGATCCTCACAGAAGTCCTGGAGTAGGTAGACAGGAGACTTGGTGGAATCCTATTTTCTTTTCATTAGCCGGAAAACGAAGATTTAGAAAGTTTAGAAACTTGACCCAACTGAAAAGAAGTAAGAAATGGTGGATCTTGAAAGGTTTTCTCACTGCGCAGAATATAATCAACACTGCTGCAGTTAAATATTTTACCCTTTGTTCTCCCTGCATGATCTACAATAACAATCTGCTTCATGTTGATATTTACTGCTGTGTTGCTGACAATTACCCAAAAGACAAGTTGGGGTGCTTCACTAGACTGGAAAAAGATTAGCTACATCAGAAAGCCGGTCTAATTAAGCAAGTTTACTCTCTCTATATAAAAGGCTAAGTTGACTCATGCATGCGCGATACTTATAAAGCTCTCGCTGGCGCCAATTGCATGCATGTGTTTCGATCTATCATTGTCGATTGGAATTTGGTTGGCACGTCTATTATAGAGAAAAGGCAAATAGCAATATTAAAATATTTCTTCTAATTAATTTCCTTTCAATGTGCACAAATCCATGCACTCGGTCACTAGTATTAATATAATCTACACTAATAAAAGAGAAACATGGTAATTGGCGTACGACCGCTACCCTTTTCATTGGCTAATCAGCGAGATATGCAAATTAACTGCCAGCCAAGATGGCGGCCGGCAGCCAGGCAGCTTGAACCTAACATGAGGCTTGCTTGCTTCAGTGACGGAGGAAACCAACGTTCCCCGCCTGCCTTGCAGGCCTCTGAGCCTGCAGTTTCAAACATTGTAACAAATACCACCGGACTTCAGCCAGCAGATTTGCAACATTGTAAGCAAAGGCCAGAAACCTACTTTCAGGAGCGGAGGCCTAAGAGCTGGAGCCAAGCCTCAAGCTAAAGCTGGCCCAGAATAAAAAAGAAAAAAAAAAGAAAAAAAGGAGCGTTTGGGAGTTCAGTCACTCCCAGCCTGAAAACAGCCCTCAGCCCCTCACCCAGACTGGCCAGGCACCCCAGTGGGGACTCCCACCCTGAAGTGTATGTGACCAGCTGCAAACAGCCATCATCCCCTCACCCAGGCTGGCCAGGCACCCCAGTGGGGACCCCCACCCTGATCCAGGACACCCTTCAGGGCAAACCAGCTGGCACCCACCCATGCACCAGGCCTCTATTCTATATAGTAAAAGAGTAATATGCCTCCCAGTACCGGGATCAGCAGAGCCGAGAGGCCTCCCGGCACCGGGATCAGCATGACAGGGGGCAGCGCCCAAACACCCTGATCGGCCCTGCTCTGTGTGTGACAGGGTGCGGCAACCCAACCGCCCCCCCCCCCCGGGCCCTGCTCTGTGTGTGATGGGGTAGAGCCATAACCTCCCCATCGGCCCTGCCCTGAGTGTGAGAGTGGCGGCGCTCCAACCCCCTGATCGGCCCTGCTCTGTGGGTGATAGAGGGTGGCGCCCCAACCCACTGATCCACCCTGCTCTGTGTGTGACAGGGGACGGTGCCCCAACTCCCCTATTGGACCTACTCTGTGAGTGACAGGGGGGAGCTCCTCAACCCCCTGATGGGCCCTGCTCTGTGCGTGACAGGGGGTTGTGCCGCAACCTCCCCATCGACCCTGCCTTGAGTGTGACAGGGGTGGTGCCCCAACCCCCCAATCGGCCCTGCTCTGAGCCCGACCAGGGGCTGCACCTAGGGATTGGGCCTGCCCTCTGCCACCCGGGAGCAGGCCTAAGCCAGCAGGTCGTTATCTCCTGAGGGGTCCCAGACTGCGAGAGGGCACAGGCCGGGCTGAGGGACCCCCCCCTTCCCCCCGAGTGCACAAATTTTTGTGCACCGGGCCTCTAGTATAACATAATATATTGAATAATTGTATATCTATCTTCAAATATGACCCATTTTTCTTACGTCCACTTTTCTCTCCTTCATTTTTCTCTCCAACTCTTCTCTTTCTCTCTCCAACATGTCTCTTTTCCTCCATTTCAAATCCTTCCACCTTCCCCCTGTAAATATTTTTTGTCCTTCTCTAAACTACTGCAGGTTGTAGTAGAAGGTCCTTTCAAATTTCTATCTATTTCTTAAAGCATCACCCACTTGACCCATAGGAAGAATTTAGTAAGCATAGTTTCTCAAATTACAAAAGTAGTTCATAGGTAGGTATTTTAAATACCACCACATCTAAGACTTAGCTCTTCCAGTTTTAGAATATTCGGCAGAATGAGAACTGCTTTCAGATGCCAGCTATCTAGAGCTACTTGGGGGAGCGTGCATTCTACACGGCCTCCTGCTGGCTCTCTGATCTTCCGGGTGAAGGACCTTCCTCTACTGCTTTTGCCGTTTGAAAGTCTCAGTAGTTGCATTTTCATCTTTCATGGAACAAATCATTACAGAAGAACACACAGCAGGGATCGTAGTGATCCCCTGGTTAAGTAGGAAGTAGACCGTATGTTATGCAAGAAAGCAAAAAAAACCCCAAATAAACAAAAACCACACAAGTTTTTTGAGCACCTTCTGTTTGCCCCTCAGAGTGGAAAAATACTCTTAGTTAGAAAAAATATAGACTATTTTCTTCAGAAAATGTCTGCTGACATCTCATTACTATTATTAACTTTTGAAAACACTAGCTTTGTGTTACTCCCTAACTCTGCTGTATGCTGGAGATTAGTACCATTTACTGCTTTGTCAATACAGCCTGTAAATCACTTCCTTAACTGAGTCAATCTATTGGCTTTGATCCACACCAGGTATAGCTTGGGTTCTAAATCAAAGTAGATGTGCAACAAAGAATAAACCAGAAAGCTCATAAGCAAAGATTTACACAAATAATAATAAACTAACTTAAACGTATTGATGTCATATTACTGTTGATTTCACACGAAAACACATGGTTTTTAAAAATTAGGATCATACAACTGAAATTGTAGATTAAAATAAAAAAAAAAATAAACATTGCTTTGAAATATTCCAGGGTAAAAAAACTTCACCAAAATATTTTTTCAAGAAATTTACCACCTTCAAATGAAAACTGTTGATAAGAAGCATACTTGAAAAAGAAAAAATCAAGGTTATTTTTGAATTTCTTCAGTATAAAAGTAATGAAGGATGTTGCAAAATGATAAAAGCACAGTAAAGTAATATTTTATTCAGAGTATGAAAAATTAAACCATTTTATACCTTCTTTTTATGTCAGACAAAGCAAAAGTAGCAAATTATTAATGTAAGAACAACTAAAATTTATCATCCTGAGGTAGTCTTATCACAGTTCCTTCACTCATTTCATGTTAAGAGACATTAAACAAGGTATATATCATAATTTAACACAGTTTTTAAAGGGAGATAAGCTCATCTCTAACAAATTCAATTTTATGTGTCTCTCTAATGAGAAAAATGGTGCAGATAACAAGGTTTAAGAATAAATTGTGGTTCTGTGTCAGGTTCCAATAACTAAATCTATCTTTATCTGTACTTACTATGTTCAGGGCCAGAATCAAATGTGAATAGTTCTCCATAGATGGAAATAGTCACAAACTTTTTTTAAAAAAATTAGTTAAAATTTGTGGTTTTATTTTCATTTTGAATTTTCTCTTAAAACACATTGTGGGGAGACAATACAACTGTGTTCCCATGATAGATTCATGTTTAAGTTAACAATTGAAAAATAATGACATAAATAAACTAAAGCTTTTAACCATTATGTCAATCTCATAGTGAGTTGTTGGGCCTTTATAGTCTCTCTGAACTAAAATGAAAAGACAGAAAACTAGAGAAATGGGTAAGAAATTATAGTGTTGTCAGAGACTGGAAGTATTCTGGCATTAAATATATTTCTGGTTTAAAATATTTAGAAGATTAATAGTAATAAAGCTAAAAACAGAGAACATAATCATGATTTTTGGAAATGAAAGGTTTTTCGTTTCTTGTGCTGTTAGATAATCTATTTTTTAAAACTCAATTATGCTAAAACTGTGTAGACCTGAATAAAACACTCTCTGTAATTAAGCATTAAAACCATCCTTTACTTGACCAAAATTAATAACTCATTACACAGCTTAATGATCTAACTTCACAAAATAAATTACAAAAATTATATTCTTAGATTCTCAAAGCCCTCTTATGACATTTCCTCTACATCTTGCCTATTCACGAGTTCTATGGAAGAGCTCTCTCTTTTGTTGAATGCTCCATTTTTGTCGTTGTTGGGTGTTTGATACATAAACATCAATGACTGTGAATATTTTAAAGAAAAATGCATCCAGGAGATCAAGTGTGGGATGGCACTGTGCTGCTCTATTCCAGTTCCCTGAAATGATGTGATAATTGGGGGCTCAGTAGCTATAAAATGACTATTAAATAGCATTTTTACTGGGTTAATGACTTTTAATACAGCATAGTTTTTGCTGTCTTGTACATTAAAAAGCCTCTGCTAAAACTTCATTCTGTTAAAAGCATGCTTCATGATAGTGTCAAAACAAGCGACTTGCCGTGAATTTTTATATAATCTCTCCATTATAGTTCCTAGAGATAATTTTTTTGTAGTACAAAAATACTCTCTTTGCCCACATGTTCTATGTACATCCATCATAAAGGAACGATAATGAAAAATGCAAGCACCCAGCTGGTGTGACTCAGTGGTTGAGCGTTGACCTATGAACCAGGAGGTCACGGTTTGATTCCCAGTCAGGGCACAGGCTGGGGTTGTGGGCTCATTTCCCAGCGGGGGGAGTGCAGGAGGCAGCCAGTCAATGATTCTCTCTCATCATTGATGTCTCTCTCTCTCTCTCTCTCCCTCTCCCTTCCTCTCTGAAATCAATAAAAACATATTAAAAAATGCAAGCAAATGAAGTCAATAAAAACTGCCTTGTGGTTCTGTACCCTGTGGAACGGCTGCCATGTTTAGTTAGCCCTATAATCTTGTGGGTTTTGGCAGGGATTCTCACACATAATATGAAATTGTTATTTGGAAACCTCACATTCATAGAACGGAACACAGTGGCTTGAAACAAATGTTTTGAAATATGTGGTGGGGGAGAGCTCGTTAAGGAAGGAACACCCGCCCCCGAATGTGCCAGCAATGTCTTCGGCAAACATTTGCCTGCTACCCTGCAGCTGTGTCCCAGGACTAATGACTCACCTTTCCGAGGGGTGCTGTGAACATGAAATCACTGAGGAAATACAAAGTCATCTTCAAAATGGGAAACGTCTTCATTCTAATAGTTTCAATTTTTTCACTTGATAAAAATGACAACTTTGATTTTTTTTTCTTCATTATTTCATGTGTGGTGAGCAAGTCCAGATATAAAGTGAAATTTACTCAATTTGGCCTCATGCAATTTACAAAACAATGAAATCATATTGTGTAGATTAACCCAGGCAAGTAGAACAATGTCCAATTTCAAGGGGAAATGCTCACAATATAATAAAAGGGAAAAACGAAATGCAGTGTATAATACTGAATATAAATGATTCTAATATTATCCGACTTTTACAAAATGTTCTCTCTATGTAGGTATCTCTCTCATTTCTGAGGATTCAAATCAAGGTGACTTCAAATTTCTAAACTTACAATTTTTTCTTCATGTGTTGTTTTAGCACTAACACCAAAATTATTTAAGCCAAGAATGGCCAGTTGGATTTGGGAAAATTTAAAGCACCTTCAAAATCCCCCTTTCTCTGATATACAAAAGAAATGGAGGGCATTTCAGCCACAAATAACTCAGCCTGTGTCTCATTGCATATTTTTGTAGAAAAATTTTCTCCAGTGACAAGAGGTGGGAAAACTCACAGCTCATGAGACACTGACTTGCGGAATATGCACAAATACTAGGGCGAAATGCGAAACATTTGGGAACGTGCCAGAAATATCTATGTAAGTTCTCAGCGCCCTTGAGATCTGCGCTTCACAAGTCAGTGGGTGAGACTTGATGGGATGAGATAAAGCCTGTGAGAGGCTTGCACTCCACTCCACAATGGGAAGGGATTAGCGTTAATGCTTTTGCCTCTAGTTTCTATCATTACCAACCTAGGGTTTAAGTAAGCGATGTTTTCTTTCCTTTGGTGGATTAAAGGAGAATGGAGAGTAAGGAAAACGTTAGGGTCACCATGGTGTTGGATTGCAAATGCCTTTGCTGCTAATCAGATGATGCAGAAATAAGGAACTGAAAGTTTTAAGGGCTCCCAAATGATACACGACAAGCGGACTGCAGTACTAAGGCTAAGGCAGAGAACTTCCTTCTCCTAACCAGTTAAACTATTCAGCAGACATTTTCCCGTGAATGCCCGGTTGTCAGACTTTTATCTGGTTCTCCAACTGCAGTGTCCAAATTGCCAAATTCCATTCAGCAAGCCCTGAGCAAGGTGCCAGGCACTTACAATGTGTAGGCATAGCAATGTTGAGAGCCTTTCATGGAAGCTACTCTCAAGCTCAGAGTCTAATAAGAGTAATAGACTCTTGATTGGTAAACAAGGCAATTAAAGCAGCAAAAGTAGTACTTGGTGGGGCAGGGGAGATATTAATTGTGATGGGGTAGCTGGGAGTAGGGAGTGGATGTGCATCCAATTTTAGACGACAACTGGGTTGTTTTTAATAGACAATTATGAGCATTCCAAGTAGAATAAAATAGCTTAGAACAGTGGTCGGCAAACTGTGGCTTGGCAAACCATGGCTCTCAAGCCACTTGCGGCTGTTTGGCCCCTTGAGTGTGTCTCTTCCACAAAACACTGACTATTCCACAAAATACTGACTTCTGCACATGGGTCACGAAGTTTCAATCGCACTGTACATGCGTGGCCGCATGTGGTATTTTGTGGAAGAGACACACTCAAGGGGCCAAAGAGCCGCAGGTGGCTCGCAAGCCGCGGTTTGCCGACCATGGATGAAATAGAGTAATTTATTGGGGGAATGACAAATAAGAGTTTGTAATTTTAGGGTGTCAGCTGCAGGTGGGAAATAGTTGATGAGCATGAGCATAGATCAGAAAGGGGTTTCTGTACTAGGCTAAAGATATTTTTCATTGATTTTTAGAGAGAGAGGAAGGGCAAAGAAAAGAGAGAGGAACATCGATGTGAGTGTGAAACATGGATTGGCTGGCTCTTGCATTCCTCCAACCAGGGATTGAGCCCGCAACCTGAGCATGTATCTTGAATGTCTTGCCACCTTCCCTGGAGTGGGCTTCCATTCCTGATGAACAGAAGGGGTACAAATACCGCAATTTGTTTCCTACCGGAAGGGGTAACTGCCACTCCAAGTTCCCTACTAGATGAAGTTCTAATTACTCAAGTGGTAACTGTCTTCGATCCCTTGTTTGCTTCTTCACTAGCCTACCTGTGTTTCCCAGAAATCACCTCTCAAATGAAGAAGCCAAATTTAAGTCCAATCCAAAGAAAGTCTTTAAATAAAAACAGCAGGTACACACATATTACTGATGTAACCATCTGGTTCCCATCCTGTTCGAGATGGACCCCCAAACCAGCTAAGTAAAAGTGTGTTGCTACTGCACCAGGGAAAAATGATAAAAGTTACATGGATTCTTTGAGTGTCATCTCCCAGAATTTTATGTAATGTTTCCACCTTTCATTTTTTAAAGATGATGAATTCCAAGAGGACAGGAGCCTTCCAGTATTCCTCACAATACTTAGGATTACTGATGTCCAAACAGGGACTGATAGCAGCTTACAAACAATCTCTGAAAGGCTACTGCTTTGCTTCATTCTCAAGACCCACTGGTTCCTAGGAAGATAGTCATCTCTTCTGTGTCTGGGGCTGATACCTACTTCTGCTCAACTACATCTATACCTATACACGTTTGTCAAGAAGGGCATCCACATCCTTGTAACTAATGTGTTCCGTGGGTCAGCAGCATCAATGACCTGGGAGCTTGGTAAGACGCAGAATGTCACCCTTCACCTCAGACCCGCTGAATTAGAATCTGCGTGTCCAACAAGTCCCCACGTGCTGTGTAGGCACTTTGATGTCGAGGAGCATTGCTCCTCATGGGATTTACGGTTGGGGACAGGAATCTCAGAATACCTTGGCAAGGCTTCCTTCCACCAGACCAAGGGCAAGGTGTGTCTGGAGCGTGCGCACTGGAGACAGATGCGCATGACCAGCCCTAGGGCCATTCTCTACTGTGAAAAATGTGAGATAATGTGGAACGCAGAGGAAAGGAAACATATTACTTAGGCCCATCAACCTAATCATCCCCTTTAATGTTTTTATTTACATGATGTTAACATGCCTATAAAGCCTATCCCACATTAAGCAGGCTTCTTCTCCCTCTTACTATTGTATCTGGAGAATTTCCTGTTATTTTCATGATCATCATGGAAAATACTTAATTCGGTATATCTGTCACAACTTACTTCATTATTTAAAAATTTTGAACATGTTTATGATCTTTTTTTTTTTTTCTTAGAGTTTTTCTGCATTGAAGGCCATTCCTTTGGGTACATTCCCCCAAATGCTAGTCTGAAAGGGGCTTTTCTTTGCTTCCTTGCGCTCTGTGTACACATTATCTCCAGTAAGCTCTTACTCTTAACACTACGCTGCCTTTTCTCCTTTGTATCCACCTTCCATTTTCCCCTGCGAAAAGCCAACCACACCTCCTCCATGATAACTTTAGCTCCACTTTCCCCACCCTTGAGTCACTGTTTTGTTCTTAAAGCTCCATTTCAGTTCCTGTCCCTGAGTCACCTTCCTGTCATTAAAATTCGACTCTGAGTTCACGTGTTCTCCACAGGCTAATGTAGCTGGTATGGGACAGCCATGCTGGCTATCCGATTTCAAATATAGGGCAACATAGTTTTGAATTACTCTTTCCTTGACTTCAAATTCATAAGCTTCCTTTCTAATATTTGACAAAACATTTGCCTGTTTTCCTAGTTGACAGAGTCAAAGAGAACAAGGACTGTCTTACAGTCACGTGGGACAGTATGCAATATTAAATGTGTCCACACAGGAAATGAAAACAAGGAATTTGCAAGGTAGGAAAACTAGAAACTCCAGGTGTGACATATGCTATAGAATTTCAAAGCCAGGCCAGAGCTAGTGCCCTTCACTACTTTAGCAGTGGCTCTTAACTTCAGTGTACAGAGGAAGAAGCTGGGAAGAGTTATGATCACAGATTCCCTCCGACCCCAGAGCTCACGACTCAGGAAGTCAAGGGTGGTTGCCGGCAACTGTGATTTCAATGCACACACAAGGGTCTACGCTGCTGGGTGTCTGCGGGACCCCCTTTCAAAAAGCACCAATTTGGTGCTGCAGTGGGAAATAGAGCAGGTGGGAAATGAAAAGAGAAGGGAATCAGATATGTTGATTGCAACACAGCAAGAGTTCTTAATGTTTTCCATAATTCACAAGGCATAGAAAGAAAGAGTTAATGAAAGCAGGTGTGGTCATTGAGCCTTGTTTGGCTGCTAAATTCTGAGGGCTTCTCGGAAGAGTAGTCAGTGACTTACATTTGCCTTCGTCATTCCGGCAGAGAACTTTTGTATCATCGGTGTTTTGTATGACTTCGAGGGATTCGCCAGGCTTCACCTGTAGCTCTCTGTTCCCCCACTTTTTAGAAGTTAAGGATGGAACAACTGTGGTTGAATACAGGACCCTAATTTCACCATCATACTGGAAAAAAACACATTATTAATTGATGAGTATTATTCAAGTTAACACATTTATTGATGTATTTATTAAGAAAGTCTTTGCTAAATAAACAGTTCCTTGTTTTTAAAAGATAATGTAAGAACAGTGAAGAAAATTTTTTTTTTGGAAAAATCACATATAACCTCACCAACCTAATTTAATATTTTAATTAAAAAATTTATTAAAGTTTATGTACATTATTTTTATACACTCATATATTTTAAAATTATAATCACTGTGTTTAGCTAACACCTCAATAACCTCACATAATTACCATTTCTTTTTTGTGGTGAGAACATTTAAGAATTACTTTCAAGTGTATAATACAGTATTGCTAGCTACAATCACGATGCTGTACATCAAATCCCTTAAACTTATTCATTTTATAACTGCAAGTTATAAGGTCTTTACCTTTAGACCAACATCTCCCCATTTCCCCCATCCGTCCTGCCTCTGGTAAACCCTCATTCTCCTCTGTGTTTCGGCAAGTTTGGCTTCTTTTAGATTCCACATTTAAGTGACATCATACAATATCTGTCTTCCTCTGGCTTACTTCACTTAGTATTAAAGTCCATCCATATTGTCACAAATGGTAGGACTTTCTTCCTTTTTCATGGCTGAATAATATTCCATTGTATATACACTACATTTATTTTATCCATCTTATTTTTAGATTATCTTATCAAAGTTTAAAGGATAGCTAAATTTAGATGGTTATTTCAGTATGTATATTATGTATGTATGAATTTGTTTAATTTGTTATAGGAATAAATTTAAACCTAAAATAAATTTCATAGAAAATATAGGAGCTATGATGGGTAACTGTGATACTGATCATTATACTTCTAAAATATTCATTTTGGAACTTAAAAATCATAGGATTTTTTTTCATTAGCACTCTGTATGATATTTAAATATGACATACTTTAAATTTTTTCCTGAAGTCTTTTTCTTCTTTTTCCTGCCTTTTTAGCTTCTTAAGGTCTTTCTCTTCTGTTTTGGCCTTGGCTCCTTGACTGAGAAGGCAGAACACATGTAAAACAACACTTAGTTCAGAAAATATAAAAAGAATAATGTATAATAAAAACGTCAGTCATAACATTAAATTTTTGTTAAATTTTGTTTTTAATTATTTTTCTTAATACAGCCATTGTCATAAATGATGACATTTCATAGTGCAGAGGAGGCTCTTCAAGAGAATAGATTCCGAATTAAAATGGAAGCGAGAGATGATCTAAGAGTTGAACTGTATGAAGTCACTGAGGAATAGTTTAAACATGGTCACATATCAGCACTTTCATATGATTCAACCTATTCTTGAACCCTTTCTATTTCTCACTCCTTCCTAGGTAATTAAATGAATCAGCCGATGCCATAGAAAATGCTTTTTTAAAAAGAGCACTTAAAAATGATTTTCATAGCTTAAAAAGTTTATCCACATATTGGCCTTTTCATGTCTACTTAAAGTGGAGCCATACTGATACCAATTGGACTAGAGCCAATTGTTGTAAGAGGTGAATAAGCCCAAGACAGTGGTTCTCCAGCGTGGCCCCATACAGCTCACCTGGGAAGCTTTATGCCATATGTATTTATGTATATGTGTATATTATATATTTAAATATATTTTTACTGATTTCAGAGAAGAAGGGAGAGGGAGCGAAAGATAGAAACATCAGTGATGAGAGAGAATCATTGATCGGCTGCCTCCTAGAAACCTAATACCAGGGATTGAGCCTGCAACCTGGGCATGTGCCTTGACCGGGAATCAAACCGTAACCTCCTGGTTCATAGGTTGATGCTCACCCACTGAACCATGCCAGCCAGGCTTACCTGGGAAGCTTTTAAAAAATAAATTGCCCTTGCCCAATTCCTAGCAATTCTGATTACATTAAACTAGTTTAAAATTCAAATTAATTAGACTAAGTGGGGTTGGTGTACTGAAAGCATGTCAAACTCAAAGGCTAACACGGGCCAAATAAACAAGGTTTAAGTTTATGTGAGCTGCAAAAATAAAAAAGCTTCAATTTTCATAGAAACATGGGCTTATTTCAATAGAGACATGCTGAATTAAAAGGGCTGAAATAAATGAGTTAACATAAAATGATAGAACATTTTAATAAAAATTAATATTTTTTCTTGAACATTAACTTACCAGACACTGAATAACTGCAAAATAATTGTAATGCAAATAAACTTATTTTTCTTGTTCTCTGAAAGCAAAATGTTTCCTGTTTGTTGCTCACACCAAACAAATCAGTCCAAGACTAATGACGTGGCAATTGGCTGCTAGAATATTCGCTGCTAGTTTTAGTGGAGAAAAATGGTGCGCCTGTGCATAAGGCACATAAGGGAAATGAATGCAACATGATTATAGTCATCAGTCACTAGTGAACGTTGAAGCTCATTATTAATAATTATGTATAACAGGATATTGTAAAAATTAAGTGATGAAATTTTATTAAAACGTTTCTTACATACCGTTTTATTGGCTGGGCCACAAAAATATTCGTTGTGAGCCGCATGTGGCCTGCGGGCTGCGAGTTTGTCTATAACTGATTTATTTTAAAATTTTGTCTATAACTGATTTATTTTAAATGTTGTTTCTTCCATTCTTAACCTTAGAATTTAGTGAATTCCCTGTGAGACGAGTCAGGACAATATTCTGCTTCCTCACTCAGTATCTCCCATCCTATGGTACTCTGGGCAAGAGTGCAACACTCCATACCCCATGAGTACTCTGACATTATCAGAATATACATGAACGTTAAAACTTCCCCCTCCCCCCCCCAAAAAAAAGAATTTATTTAAAAATAGAATACTATGCTAGAGAACATAAAATTGTTTTAAACTCTGAAAATAAGCAACCGGTAAGAAAACAGTTGCATGTCGCATTAAGTTGAATCAGCTGGTGTTTATTTTTCTTGAAGGGTCAGTGTGTGACTCTGGGTTCCTAGAGAGCTGTTGCACGGAATGTAGTGGCATTTCTGCAGTAATATAAAACAGAAGAAGGAATTGAACACTGCCAGGCATAGAGGCCGTTTCCCACTGGCGAGGAATATTAAAGCTAAACAGTGCTGAAGATGACCTTTTCCATTCATGGAGAACAGAGACAGGAGACCGGCTCTCCTTCCGGCTTTTTTGTCGTTCTGCCTATGGAGCGTGATGTTCATCTATAAATGACAGCACATTTTCCCTTCGGTTTCTTTAATCTTGGCACTGTCTCTTGTCCAGTAAAATTAGTTTAACAATCTTGATAAAAAATAAATACTTTGAGTTTATTTATGCATTTTTTACCAGTGCAGCTCAGAAGACATCACTTATTGTATTCCACTTATGTTACTTTCACCCTTCAACTAATCAAGTCCAGAATCTTTTTGTTCACTTTTCTTTTTTTTTTATTTTTTAAAAAAGCCAGAGATGTGTTTTCTTTTATACACAGTAGGTATCAGATCATCTCACATAGTTATTGAACCATAAAAATACATCCTACCATGTGATTTCCTATTTCAAAAGAGTTTTCAAAAGGAACGCCTTTTGTATCAACTGATTTTAGATTATCTCACAATTTTAGCCTAAAATTAAATTGAAACCTTAGGTGAGCTGAAGAATGTCCCTATTCACTGTTGACTTTTTATTATTCTTATTCTTATTATTATTTGAATGGACCTTTGAGAAACGGATGCTTTTGTGAAAAAGAGACAGACCAGAAGTCCTGTTAAAGAACAAATCTTCCTCCCATAAGAGGCTTACACAAGGTGGGTGGAGGCTGATATGTAAAAGAAGAAGAGTAGTCAAGACAAAATGGTTTTGGGGAAAGAGTAAAAATAAAGGGAAGAGATGAATCAGGAAGATCAATGTGATCAAGCTCTCAGGTATTTTCTCAGTGAATGAATGAATGCAGACATCGGTGAGTCAGGGAGCAGAGGATAACCAGGGGACAATGAGCAGGACCACAGGGAGAGGGGAGGGAAAGGGGAAGAGGTGAGGAAGGAGAGAGAGAAAGAGGAGGGTCAGGGTTATCCTCACAAACCTGGCAGGAAGTTAGAGCTGGGATCAGGGAGAAGATAGAGGGAACCCAATCTCACACCGTAGATGCACACCCATCGGAGTTTGATCTGAGTTCCATTTTTTTGAGCAGTCTCATTTTCATCACGTCATTGTAATGAGAACATCTGACTTACCTCATGTCTGCCGAAGGCGAGGGGTAATCAGAGGCATCAACATCATCATAAACTTCGTCCCCCACATCTAACAAAAGACAAAATATCGAATGTTGAAATGCTGTTAGTTTAAATTTCGACATGAGCATTTAATGTTTCAAGGAGAACAAAATAAGTGTTCCTGTGGTCTCTGTACATTTCTCCCGGAAGTAGTGTCTGTTCCTTAAAGGGGAGAAGTTCTTACTTCCTTGGATGCCTGTGTTAAATGTCCCTCCAAATGCCAGTGACCATGAAAAACCCCAAACAGTGACAGGTTATTTGAAGATTCACAAGTGTGATGAATGGCAGTATTAGTAGGTTACTGACCAAAAAAATCACATTATTGGTCAATGGCAGTATTGAAATCAAGATTTTTGGGGGATTTGAGGTGTTATAATAATATATCATTTTATTTTTAAAAATTCTTATTTATTTATTTTAACCTTCACCTGAGGACATGTTCATTGATTTTCTTTTTAAAGAGAGAGGAAGTGGGGGCAGGAGAAGAGAAAGAGAGGGAAAGAGAAACACTGATGTGAGGGAGAAACATCTGTTGGTTGCCTCCCCTATGTGCCCAGACCGGGGATCAAACTCACAACCCAAGTATGTGCTCTCACTGGAAAGCAAACCCACAACCTTTTGATGGATGGGATGACGCTCTAACTAACTGAGTCACCTGGCCAGGGCTCATTCTATGTCTAGCCTGTCTATCTACTTATCTATCTACCTCTCTATCAATCATTCTCTTTTACTCATTGATCTGTTCCTCATTAACTTTTACCTTACAGTAATATTATGTATATTAGGTATGGCACCACCTTAAAAGGGAAAGAATATTCTACTAATAAGACACTTCTGTTACCAGCAGGTATTGAGAATCCATATTGGTGGAAAAGTTGCTATGACCTTAACTGGTTCAATGGCTTTTCCAGTCTGTGTAGTTACTGTTCCTCCTTCTAGACTTTTTGTTAATAAAGATCCACAGCAAATGAAGAGATGAGTGGAAGAGTACAAATGTTTTAAGGAACAATTATTATAGAAAATTTAAATGTTCTCTGGTAGTGACAAGGACCTGATTTCCTTTAAATCTTTGTGTGTGTGTGTGTGTGTGTGTGTGTGTGTGTGTGTGTGTCCCATTTCTGTTAATTAATTTCAAAGGATAAAACCTGCTTAGCTATTTGAAGAATCCATAATAAATATGTTGAAAAAAAATGACACATTGGTTTCCAGATAAGGAAAATATTACTACCCCATGTACATACATTTAGAACATAGAAAAAACAAAAGAAAATTAAAACAAAAAATACAATTGATCACAATTTCTTACATTTTATTCCTGCTCTTTGTGGAGCTGTTTCTTGAATATGCTTTGAAAATTATAGATTAAGACATAAGGTCATCATTATTTATTGAATAATTTTAATTATATACTTTCCCAAATTTATAACTGAAAAACTTAGTGTTTGGTTTGCTCTTTCAATTTATTTAGAAATTAAAACAAAGTTTTTGAAAGCCCCTGAATATTCTTGTGAGACATTTTATTTTGTTCAAGTAAATGTTTAGAAAAAAAATGTAAAGATCTGTTTCAGCACAGGTAAAAAAAAACACAAAGAAAAAACAAAACTCTCCTATCTAGTTTGGCTCGGTGGACAGAGCCTGTGGACCCAAGGGTTCCAGGTTCTATTCCAGTCAAGGGCACGTACTTGGTTGCACGCTCCTCCCCTGCCCTGGCCCTGATCAGGGCTCATGCAGGAGGCAACCAATTGATGTGTTTCTCTCACATCAGTGTTTCTCTCTGTCTTTCCCTCTCTCTCCCACTTTCCCTAAAAATCAATGGGAAAATATCCTTGGATGAGGATTAAAAAAAAAAAAAGCTGATTGAAATTGTACAATTCTTTTTTTTTTTTTATATTTAGCTGTGGAAAATTTTCCAAATATAACATAAATTAGACATTTAAACAAGTAAAAAAAATAGATTTAGAAGGGCCTTGGTGGCATCTAATCTGATTTGTTTTTAGAAACTGTTACACAAAAGTCCAATATATGAAGCTCTGATTGAATTGGGGTGCGGGAACACGGGGAAGTTGGTATCCACCCCTGCCTGCTTATCCCTTTCTCCATTATGACCCTTATCCACTGGGAGAACTGTTTAAAAACCATTAATATTTAAAATTTTCCTCTTCAGGCTATTTCATTGTTGAGAAACTGTGAAATTACTAGACAAGGTTACACAACTTATTATTTTCAGTCAGAACTTTAATCCAGATATTATGACTATATCCAATGATTTCTCACTCCCCAATCTGCAAGAAATGAGATATATAGTTATATATAGTTAGTTTTTATTACTTACCCAATTGTTTAGGAGGAGCAGGGAAACTGGAAAGAAAATGAAAACACAATTATAATCAGACCAATATAAACACAGAAATCGACTCCTCTATTTTAGAGAGACATGAACAAGTAACAGACTGGGGGCTTATTGAGGCTAATCAATCTGTTGACGATCATTCCTTTCTCATCCTCCATTTCTCCATTAAGTCCAGTTTCTGTCCATTGATTTGGAATTTAGCAAGACTTTTTTGAACTCCAATGTTAGCCAAAAAAGTCAAGAGTCAAGACATTCAGTGGTTTATTTTCTCATAGCCATTGGATCAATGTTTTCAGATTTGTTCTATGAGGTATGGGCATATTATTACCACAAGGTAAATTAAATGGCCTCAATATTTTGAATTCATTGTGGCATAGCTCAGGCCAAAACTGTTTGTTTGACTCAAAGAGTAGAAATAAAAAATTGACATTTACAAAGGTCTAGGAATCTTCATATGACCATGTTTGCCCAATATATATCCCCAAACAGGAGAATGGTGAATAAGAGAGGCATATCCATTGAAACAAGTGTGAGAGAGCTTATTAATAGAAGTGATCTGAAATCAGGATTGGGTGTCATTTAGTTGCAACAGAAAAAGATCTTTGCTTTTATTACTCCCTGAACTTTAAGCATGCATGCACACACACACACACACACACACACACAACTGGAAGAATGGTGCACAGTTTTACGAAAGTATGAGAGGTCATTAGTTCAAATAATCCAAAATTAGGATTAGCTTTTGTGTAATTGAAGCAGAAAAAATAACCGTGGCTTTTATTTCTAAGAAAGGATTATATTTGAGTAATGCTTCATCAAAAGACTTGTTATGTTCAGCTATAATTTTAAGTGTCCTATTTATTGAGTGATGTTTTAGTGTCTCACAAAAGGGTTGAATCATGTACCAGATAACATGATTAAGATCTTTCAAATTCACATGAATGGAATTTGTACTAAGGGTTATTTTTGGATGGAGAGAGAAAATTGTTGCACTAATTTTTATTTAGACAAACTGAAGATATTTAGGATATCTTTAGTATAGTATAAATATATCATTCAAATAGAATTAATATGTCACTATTGTGAAAGTTGAGTTACAAAAACTTTAAATAGTGTGTTTAGAGAAAGGAAATTCCAAATGTGTTCTTTATGTCTAACAAATTACTTTTTAAAAGAGTAAGTATATTTTGCCCTAGCTGGTTGGGCTCAGTGGATAGAGTGTCGGCCTGTGGACTGAAGGGTCCCTGGTTCCCTTCTGGTTAAGGGCACATGCTTGGGTTGGGGGCTCAATCCCCAGTAGGGGGCGTGCAGGAGGCAGCCGATCAATGATTCTCTCTCATCATTGATGTTTCTCTCTCTCTCTTTCTCTCTCTCTTTCTCTTTCCTTTCTGAATCAATAAAAAGATATTTTTTTAAAAGAGTAAGTATATTTTGAGGAGTAGTTAATATAAAATATTATATAATAAAATGTGGCATAGGAATTGTGAGCTTTTAGATCTAATGTTACAGTTTAAAGAGTCCTATTAAGTTATGAGTGTGTGAAGATATGTGTGTGTACATATATGTATGTGTGTGTATTTGTACATGTTTGTCAGGAAAACAAAATATATCTTTGAACTTTAAGGTTTTTTTAAATACTTTGTGCTCCTATTATGTAAGTGCATGAGTTTAAGGGTGAGACAGTAAGTGAGGCTAAGATAATTAATTTAAAATACTATTAAAATTGCGTAAGTCTGTCAGAATTCGATTATCAGTTACAAAATATTAGTAGGATTTGATTAAATTAATATTAGTGTAGTTATCGTGCACTGGATTTGGTTGGTTGACTCTTACGATGAACCTTCATTATTGTCTGACTCAGAGTCTTTAGGTTTCTCTCGTATACTTTTCTTTCTGTCATCTTTTCCCTTTAAAATCTTCAAAATCCCCCAGGACCAGGAGTTACTCTTCTCTTCAACCTGTAGTGTGGAGCTTAGGGGCATGCAGGCATTGATCAGAATGGAATAATCAGTGGAACACGAAGACATTGGGTGGACATTCAGGCTTGCTATAATTAGGCTGCATTGATCATTCAGGCATTGTTGTAAACAAGATGATGCAATTAAACTTACTAGTACAAGTCATAAGCTCTGAATACTGCTGCTTAGTAAGGTAAGGAGTAGGTACGTTGTATTTTTTTTTTTTTTCTATTTGGTGAGTTTTCTCTTGGTTCTTAAAATAGTAAGCTAAGTCAAGATTAAGTTTTAAACATCAATTGAGCTTTATTTTTTATTAAAAGTAAGTAACCAATAGGTCTTAAAATTTAAAATATGCCATTTTGAAAGTTTAAACAACTAAAGGGTAGGGTATTCAGTACTGGTTTTGCCATAGATAGAATATGGTCTCAATTTATTTGGGGTTCCTATGACTGATTATTATACAAAGAATAGCCAGGCAACTGATAGACTCTTTGGAGCTTGTTGTAAAAGTAAACTCTTAATTGATAAATAAATGATTGGCAATAGTCTGGAAAATAAAAACTACAATAGCTGCAATTCTTTAACCCTTTTTTAAATCACTTCTTTTGACGTAATTATCTAGGTTTTTCCAAACAATATAATACTTCATTTGAATGTGGTGTAATTACACTTCCTGATTTATGGCTATTAACTAAACATTTAAATCATTTTTTTGGTAATTTAAAAATGAATACCATTTCTGCTTTTTTATTATAACTACAATCCAAAACTTCAGTAAATACAGTAGATTTTAATAAATACAATAATTTGCAAAATGGAAATTCACTGATTATTCTTACCCATCATCAGCATCTTCCTCTTCAATTCCATCATAAATATCATCATCTGGGGGAGGTGGGAACATCCCTTCATTTGGGTTAAGAGGGAAAAAGCTTCTGTTAGTTTTGTAATTTGGTCATGTAATAGTCGCTTGAACTTTGATAATAAATATGCCTCATTTAACTGTACAAAACATAGTAGCTATTTAAGTAAATAGCTACTTAAATAAAAGTAGTAGCTATTTAAATAAAAAATATTTTTACTCTCTCACTCTCACATAGATAGTAGGTACATAGTTCTGTGTATACAGAATTTTTAGAGATGAATATAATACAAATATGAGGGATAATAAAAGTTACTGTGCACTAGAGAGAAATGGATAGAATAAATATTAGAAAAAGAAATACTGAATAAAGAATAGAGTTAAATATTTATTGTTAAAAAGAGAGGGGAGAAGATGATAAGAAAAAGCAGGCTGCGTGGGGCGACCAGGCCGGTGGGGGGTGCCGTGAGGGGCGACTAGGCCAGCAGGGGCGGAGCAATTGGGGGCTACCAGGCCAGCAGGGAGTGGGCAGTTAGGGGTGACCAGGCTGGCAGAGGGGGGCAATTGGGGGTGACCAGGCCAGCAGGGAGGGGGCAGTTGGGGGCGACCAGGCCAGTAGAGGGGGGGCAGCTAGGGGCGATCAGGCCAGCATGCAGAGGCAGTGAGGGGTGATCAGGCAGGCAGGCAGGTGAGCGACTAGGAGCCAGCAGTCCTGGACTGTGAGAGGGATGTCCAACTGCCGGTTTTGGCCCGATCCCTGGGATCGGGCCTGAACCGGCAGCTGGACATCCCCCGAGGGGTCCCAGATTGGAGAGGGTGCAGGCTGGGCTGAAGGGATGCCACCCCTGTGCACGAATTTCATGCACTGGGCCTCTAGTTTACAATAGTCAAGTGTCCATTAGTAGATGTTCATTACAGCGTTATTTACAATAGCCGAGTGTCCATCAGTAGGTGAATGGATAAAATAGCTGTGGTATATTTTAACAATGGAATGCTACTTGGCTATAAGAAAGGACACCTTACCCTTTGCAACAGCATGGATGGACCTGGAGAGTATTATGCTAAGTGAAATAAGCCAGTCAGAGAAAGGCAAATACCATATAATTTTACTCATATGTGGAATCTAATGAACAAAACAAACTAACAAACAAAACAGAAACAGACTCATAGATAGAAAACAGATTGACAGCTGTTAGAGGGGAGGGGTCTGGGACTGGGTGAAAAAGGTGAAGGGATTAAGCAAAAAAAAAAAAAAGTCTCATAGACACAGACAATAGTATGGTGATTATCAGAGGGGAAGGGGAGTAAGGGGAGGTTGAAGAGAGTAAAGAGGGGACAGATATATGGTGATGGAAGAGACTTGACTTGGAGTGGTGTACACACAGTACAATATACAGGTGATGTATTATAGAATTATACAGCTGAAACCTATATAATTTTATTAATCAATGTCATGCCAATAAATTTGATAAAAATTTTAGAAAATGTACAATGAACTTGAAATTTGACTTTTCGGATGAAAATGTTAGCTGCAAAGTTGTTGTTTTTTAAAAATATATTTTATTGATTTTTTTACAGAGAGGAAGGGAGAGGGCTAGAGAGTTAGAAACATCAATGAGAGAGAAACATTGATCAGCTGCCTCCTGCACACCCCCTACTGGGGATGTGCCTGCAACCAAGGTACATGCACTTGACCGGAATCAAACCTGGGACCCTTCAGTCCGCAGGCCGATGCTCCATCCACTGAGCCAAACCGGTTAGGGCTGTTAGCTGCAAAGTTTTAGTAAAATTCCCTTATATTGTTGATGAGAAGTCAAGGGGTCTTTAGGAGTCACAGCTGAGGTGACCATATAAGTTATACAATCAAGGATACTTCTGAACATGAAGGAGGAGCTCTGGTAATGATGCCTGTACCACTGGCACAAGCAGCACTGCCCTGGGTACACTGAAAGGGGAGCCAACTTCTGACCCATAACGAGCGTGGGAGAAAGAAGTGAATTGCTCAGGGTCACTCCGTGACCAGGGCTGAAATCCAGGCCACTGGTTTCAGTCCAGTGTTCATTCTACCACTTTAATATGCTCCTCTTGAGGTGCAGACAAAGGAATTTCATCATTAACATACACAAAAATGTTGAAGTCTTGGAGAAACTTCTGCTAAAAGTGTGTGGCTTACCTCCACTTCCACTCTGACTGTGGCTAGAAAAGAAACAGAGACAGATTAAATTCGCATATGAGTTATATAGTTATCAAGAAAAGAAGTACTTGTATTGAGCAGTTATACCAAAGAGAAATAAGACTCCAGTTCTTAGGATATGTGAATAAGAAGAAAAATTGTTCTGTTTCATAAGAGATGAATAGTAACAGGGCCCACAGTAACAAAGCAAAATACAAAACAAATTTAATAAGAATCAAGTGAGTTTTGATACTACATAAAGAATTCAAAACAGCCGAAAATGGTTTGTCTCAGTGGATAGAGCGTCGGCCTGCGGACTGAAAGCTCCTAGGTTCGATTCCGGTCAGGGGCATGTGCCTTGGTTGCAGGCACATCCCCAGTGGGAGATGTGCAGGAGGCAGCTGATCGATGTTTCTCTCTCATCGATGTTTCTAGCTCTCTATCTCTCTCCTTTTCTCTCTGTAAAAACTCAATAAAAATATATTTAAAAAAAAAGAATTTAAAACAATGCTACTGTTTGCTCCTAACATTTTCCCATAAGGCAGTTTTCGAATTATACATTATTACATCATTCCATAGATGGATTTATATTAAAAAAGAGTATTATTCCATGGGGCAAATAGAACTATTATTGCATTAAATCAATTCTCTTTCAACATCTTATAACCACAGCATTTTGCTCTTAGTACATAACATTACATCTTATTTTAAATAGGACAAGTTTTAAAAATTGAAATCTTACTCTTGGGGCTTTATAGAGTGTAGTCCCCGATTTTCTAAATCCAGACTGCTTGTATTTCTTATTTATTTATATATCATTCTACATCCCTATATTTATTTTTTTGTTAATCCTAACTCAAAGATATTTTTTCTGCTGATTTTTAGAGAGAGAGAGGAAGAGAGGGGAAGAGACAGAGAGAGAGAGAAACATAGATGTGAGAGAGACACATGGATTGGTTGCCTCAAGCCTGCAACTGAGATATGTGCCCTTGACTGGAATTGAATCTGTGACCTTTCAGTCCCCAGGCCGATGCTCTAACCACTGAGCCCCAGCTATGGTACTATATCCCTAGTTTATCATCATCTGTTTCCTTGCCTGTGTTTGCCACTAAAATGTGAATTCTGTGACAGCAAAGGAAGTGTAAATTGTGAGACCTGGAACATCTCAGAATTCATCTGTTTCAATTCCCTCAATATGTTGAAAAGAAACAGAAGCTCTGAGAAATTAAATGACTTGGCCAAACCTTTTCAATGAACTGAAGAGCTGAGACCAGAACCTCAACCTCCTGAGTTCCTGGAGAACGTTGTACTGGCTACGCTCCCTGGACTGCCATGTTGACCCTTTGGCTAATCTACCCACAACAGCTATCAGTCTGATATTATAACCAGACAGTATCATTATACACTCATATCTGCTTCCTCAACCTTAAAGGCAGATTAGAGAAATTGGTCTGATGCAAATCTATGGTTAATGTAGAAATAAAAATGTCTTGCTAATGGAACTTTATAGAAAATCACTCTATAAATGTTTTACTATGTAAGCAAGGAATTAACTTTGATGAAGTTTAAGTATCCTCTTACAACTATTTTCACACTCATATTCTCTGACACTTGCTTTTGAGCATAAAGCAGAGAGAATTATGTGAAGAGTTACAATCTGGTTGGCTGACACTCATGGCAGATATATCCCATCTTGGAAATTCTGATACTCAACTCCCAAAGAACCAGGTTATCAGAGTCAGGAGCAAAGCTGCCACACACTATTTAATTCCTAGGGCAATTCTGTTTTTATTAATTTTAGGGAGAGAGGAAGGGAGAGATAGAATCATCAATGAGAAACATCTATCTACGATACCCCGCACACCCGCTACTGGAGATCAAGCCTGCAAGCCTGGCACGTGCCTTGATGGGAAATTTAACTGGCAACCTCCCTGTGCATGGGTTCATGCTCAACCAACTGAGCCACCCCGGCCCATGCCTAGAGCAATTCTTTAGCTTCCTCAAACCACTATTTAGAATACAAAACATTTAACAGATGAAAGAGAGGTAAGGAGAGGGAGAGTGTGAGAAAAGAGAAGGAAAGAGAAAAAGAACAAATGGAAGGGAAAAGGTAGGGAAACATACATAGAAAAATTTTGCTATGTGATGGAGGATTGGAATTTGCATTTGTAATTTCCTTTCTTTCAATTTTCATATTTATTCCAGAAATTGTCTTAAATGAGAAGAAAAAGAGAAGGACAGCTGTCAGGACCTGTGCCTTTAAGCCTGTGTCTGCTCAGAGAGGTTGTAGTGTACAGTCAGCTCTCCTGGAGGGATCAGGAAAGAGTAAAGAGTGCAAGGGACCAGGAGGCACTGGAGGAGGGAGGAGAGGAGGGGGCTGTCTCCTATTCTTGCCAGGACAAGCTGCCGGCTAGGCTATCGTCAGCATCTTTTCTTGTTCTAGGGACAAAGCATGTTCTGTTATGAGATCCCTGCCAGCAGCAGCTGTAGTTTCAAAAACAAAACTTGTGTAGAAATTATGTCTCTTCTTTCATTTTCTTATTAAGCATGCACGAGAGGAATGGAGGCTAGGAAATATAGTGGTTCTATACTTGCTTAACATGGAGCATTAAAACCATACCTCCAGTTCCATTTTATTACACAGAAGATTCTCTGCTACATGTCTACTAACTGGAGCGTGTCTTTTAGAGTTGTGGGATGTAGGGACTTGATGAGATGGAGAAGGTAGTAATGTCTGGGAATTAGTCACCTAGTATGGTTAAAGAATGCTCAATTTAAAAAATACCCTTCTTTTTTGTGGATTATTTTTTCTTGAGTATGTGCATCACTGTACACATGTATTTATTAATACGATGCGGTTCTTCAGCCCCAAAACAAGAGAAATGTGATTTTGAAAAAATAACTAAAAGATAAATATACTATAACATGCTAATATAGGTAGAAGATGTATGTCTAAAAATTCTATAAATTTCAGACTGTGACTATGTAGAGCTTTAACTGACCTTGAAACTGACATTTACTGACTCCCAAACTAGATTAATGGGTTTCTGATGGCTAAAGCCAATTCATGATCTGTAAATACCAGTGCGCATGTTGCATGTTTTGATGTATGTTGCATAAGTTATGGACATAACATGGTAAGAAGGCATTGCAGGCTATAATTCATTTTAGATCAAACTGCCAGAAAGAAACACAACAAATTTCATTAACACCAAGAGGGGAAGACCACAAGAGGGAAATTCAATTCTTCATGTGTCTTGAAAGTATGTTACTATTTTTGATAGTTTTAATTCTTTTTAATGGTTGGTGATTAAAACATTTTTTTCTTTGAAATCTGAGTGATGAAGAAGGCACACATTTTTACCAGAGAGAAGATCTAGCACAGATCACGTGCTTGGGGACCACAGTGGCGGATTCCCAATGCCACAATGTGGGCCTAGGAAAACGAGGGTTTATTGCTGGGGTGGACATCGTCCTTCTTTCCCTTCAACTTGAGGAGATTATGATTTTACCAGGAAGGGGAGACACTGGAGGAAAGAAGGAATGAAAGGAGAGGGGGAATGGAAGAGCAAGAAGGAGAAGAATGGACGAGGAAGATCGGAGCTAGGGAAAAGAGACACAGGAGGAGGCATGGAAAAGGAAACGGAAGCCTGAGAGGGGAAAGAAGAGAAGAAAAGGGACATGGGAAGAGTTGCCTCCTCTCTCCTCTTGGCTCCTCCATGTCTTGTTCGGTTCCTCTGCTGTGGGAAGGTGTTCCCAGGATTTGTGTGGGGGAACTTCATCCTAATCTGGTGGAATGAATGGGCAATGGAAAGTTGGCCCCTTAGTTGATACGCAGGGATCATAGGGAATGGAGTTTTTACTTCTGTACTTTTAAATATATTTTTATTGATTTCAGAGAGGAAAGGAGAGAGAGAAATAGAAACATCAATGATGAGAAAGAATTATTGACTGGCTTCTACATGCCCCCTACTGGGGACTGAACCCACAAACTCCGGTACATATCCTGACCTGGAATTGAACCATGACCTCCTGGTTCATAGGCCGATGCTCAACCACTGAGCCACACCAACCGGGCTACTTTTGTACTTTTAAAGAGTGAAGTAGAGTTATAATAAAAAGCATTCACTTATTTTCTGTTATATGTTCAAATAAGAACAACAACTATATTTAGGCTCAAAGATTTCAGAATAAAAATTTTATATTTCTTAGAACTAAGTGTTATATTTCATGTCTTATATTTTACAAAATCATATTTATTTTAGGCAACATATCCCTAAGGTCAAATGAATATTATAGAACAGCATGTTGGAACAGTGACCTATTTGTCAAGATCAGACAAATGGCTCATTATTTGTCAAGGAGTATTTGATACATATAACCAAAGAGGAAAACAAAACCATCTGGAGTTTCCAATGGCCTTGCACCCATATTGAACTTACTGTACAAGGTCATTCAGTTTAGTGGTAGAGAGCAGTAGGAAACATGGAAGGTAAAATACAGAAGGGCCTTAAAACCCATAATCCCTGGCGAGGAGACAGCCTGAGCTGTGTAGCTTTGCACATACCTGCTAGCCTCATCTTGCTCTGCCACATCATCATACACTTCTTGGTCATCTTCAGTGGGTCTCGATGAAAGAGGACCCAGAGAGTTTTTCTTTCGTCTCAAGGAATCATAGTCAATCTGCACAGCAGTGGTCTTAATGTAGCCATCTACCAGAAGGGGAATGATGTATGTTCAGGCGGCTGCAGCTTACAAAGCTTAAAGTTATGAATAAAATATCAACTGCACATTTGCTCTTTAAAGTGGCCCCTGGTTTCTTTGCTTGCAATTCTGATTCATAGACTCCCCATGTAGACACATGTTTTACTGTACCTTGTCCAAGTTTTACGCTGCTGTGGTTTGGAGTAAGCCTAGAGTCTGTTTTCAACATTCCAAAGTGATTCACAGGACTCTCTCTCTCTCTTTTTCCCCCCTTTTAACATCACCGAGGAGCCTAATGCTCTCTTTTCCTCCCTGGAGTCATAGAAACACTTACATTGTTCCCCACTGAAAGATAACACAGATGACGTGAAGATGGAACTACCAGTACTCCTGTCATTTTAAATCTTCCTATCCTTGTCCACCCAGAACAAAACTCTTAACTCAATGGCTATGAGTAGTTCTGGAAACATTGGCGCGTTTCTCATTTTTGGCTCCAAAAGAGGACAATCTGAAGTCATAGGACAATGTGCACTCACATGACCCCCTGGTGGTTCTGCCCAACCACTTCCCCTCTGGGTTGTCCGTGATGCGAATTATTTCAATAGGCTCGCCTTGCTTGAAGCTCAGCTCATTCTTGCCCCCTTTGACATCACAGCAAGCTCTGGCTTGATGGATGACTTCAATGGGGCCGGTTAGCTGCAAAGAGGAAAGGGAAACAATCACAACAGGCTTCTTTGCTATTCAGAGAATCTTTAAGGAATGCAGTTTGAAAGCCAGTATGTCCACAGCTTGCCAACCTGCCTGTTTCCAAGAGCTACAAGTTTAAACTAGAAATGGAGGGGGAATGTCATTCCTGGGATGCTCTTATAGGAGCAGTGAGGGGAAATTCCCAGGGGTCAGGCAGGACCAGCGAAGAGCAGGTGCATGTGCTTGGGGTCCCGGAGAGAGTGGAGGTCTGTGGACCTTAGCAACTCTGCGAAGGGCTTGCAAAGGAAGCCACTGATAACCGAATACCACTTATGTACGACAATCCATTCTGGGTGCTCTGTGGTTTTATGGGATATTCAGGTAGTCTGTCTGGTATGGGAAGGTTTCTTCTCACACTGCATTGTGAAGTTATTCCGATGGTTCTAGAAGGCCTAGAACAGCTAAGGGAGGGGTAGGTGATGGTGGTGGTGTGTACTCATGGGAAAAGCAATTTCATTCATTCCTTTTTTCCCCTAAGCTTGTGATATTGTCTGTGTATGAACATGGAGTAGACATTACCTGCCATAAACAAAATAACATTTTAGAAATAGCTTTGTAAATAAAAAAAACCCAGAAAAATAAATGTTGTGAGGTTTTGAAAATTAATATCCTAATTAGTACAGTGGTTTCTTGACATCAGAGGAATCATCTAGTTTAGACCACAAATCCTAAAGATTTAATTTTCTAATCTTAAATTGCTATCTTCTAAAACAGAATTTCTTGGATCTTTTAATATGCAAATATGCATTGTGACTTTTGACTTATTTTATTGAACTTATGATGCTATGAATTGTGAGACAAATCATTATGTACCTCTGAGAAAGAAATAAAACAGCTTAACTTAAATTATGATGTGCCACTAATGTGAAGATGCATCCTAACTTCAGAATTTCAAAATGCAAAATATTTTATGTCTTAGAATTAAGGAAATATGGTATTATGGAGCCGTTCTTACTGTTATTTAATTTATTTATTTTTGACAGCCATTAAGATTTTGGGAGGAATACAGCTTGTGAAGTCCTAGTCTTAAGAAACGTTTGAGTTCATATTTAGTGGTATGATTCCCACACACTATATTTTTCTTACTAAAAATGTTATTTGGATAAATGAATGAAGCAATGCAAAACTGATTTCTCCAAAAGAAACACAGGAAAAACTTCACATAATTCCTTCAAAACTATAAACTCTCTCTTTGTGCGTTGGGAAGACTTTCATTTAAGAAATTAATTTTTCATATATTCCACTTCAAAAATATAAATGTTGGAGCCATACATTCTGAAAGAGTAAAATGTTTTACTCTTCACATTGTAATCCTAATTTTACTTACCTATAGTAAGATTTTTAAAAATTTAATGAGAACTTATAATAGATACAGTGCTTTATATGCACTAATTTATTTAATTCCCCAACAAACATGGATAGCTGGAATTTGAATCTACATCTCCTCAACTAACTAAGCTTTACATTTTCCCTGCACCATATTGTCAAAGTTTAGTTTTAATATAATAAATATACTGAGAAGTTATATATGAATAAAATTTTTACAACTCAAACTATGTAGTAACTATTTTGGGGGAATTCAATGTTTATAGAAAACTATGTGAATCCTTTATAAAGTAAAGAATAATTTTGTAACTCACCCTAAAATATAGCTGATGTACCAGACCCACACCAGATGGGCCATGGCATCCAAGATGGCGTAGCCAAGAGAAGAGAGCAGGCAATACAGTGTTAGTGGTAGTAATAGGTGTCACACATCAGAATTAGAGATCAGAAGAGACAGAGGTCAGACATCCAGGTAGATGAAGAGGGCTGAGAAACAGCAGGTATCAGAAGTCAATGTGTACATATGCTTAAAACCAAGGCAGGTCTAGACATTGGCAGCTAGAGTAGCTCATAGGAACTTTATTCTAAGACAAGTGTCTCCAGATGTCCCTTGCACCACTATAATACATGCCCCAGAGATGTGTGTGGTCCCAAGCTCATAGCATAAGTAGGTTAACATGGAGTGTGTGAGGAGGAGAGCCACAATGGGTTTGAGTAACTGAGTATTCATTCACTCAGTCAACAGATTTCCTGGGTGCCCACTAAGTATAAGCCACCATATTTTATTTGAATTTTGTCATATTACATGGGATAGGAGCATATTGGACAAAAACAAGTCTGTTGTGAGGATAGTTACTCCTTAGAAAACAACTAATTCCCCAGCCATGTAAGGTTTCAAGACAGGTGCCCCTTTTGTGTGAAAATTATAAAAAGAGGTTCCTCTTTTCCACCTGTCAGCAAGCACGCTCTTACTTTAAACTTCTTCTTTATCTCTTGTTCTTTCTTTTCTCTCTCCTTCTGTTCCTTTTTCTCCTGCTCCAATCTCTTCTTTTCCTCCTTTTCCCTTTTCTTCTCTCGTTCTTTGGATGCTTCTCTGTGGATAAACATTGTTAGGTTGTTTCAGCAGCTGCAGGCATTGATGTGATAAGGCTGACTATCCAGAGGGCTTTCTATCCACACAGAAGATAGTATCTGAAGTCACATGAAGGTAAAAAGCCAAGGGGGAGGGGAGGGGGCCAACATTCCTGGATGTGTGATTGTTCTTAAAGCCCGCAGGAGGCACACAGAGAGGACTCCTCCCAAAGGCTCTGCTTTCCCTACAGCTTGTGCAACAAGGGAAGAGACTGTTTATAAAGGTGCTCTTGCTCCTTGTCGGAATGTGTCTCCCCTCGCCCCCCCTTTCTCTTGTCCATGCACTCACAGGTACAAGAGCACACACATGGGGTCTATCTAGACTGGCAAGATTCTGGTCTCTCTTCTCGCCTATGTGGCTCAGTGGTTGAGCATCGACCTATGAACCAGGAGGTCACAGCTTGATTCCCAGTCAGGGGACATGCCTGGGTTGCAGGCTTGATCCCCAGTAGGGGGCGTGCAGGAAGCAGCAGATAAATGATTCTCTCTCAGCATTGATGTTTCTCTCTCTCCCATCCCTCTCTTCATCAATAAAATTATATTAAAAAATATTCTAGTCTCTCATGCAACAGCGTTTTAACAGAGTTCTCTGTGAAATCCTCAGACAATAAAGACTCTTTAGTCCTTTGTATTAAAATAAATGTTACCATTATATGTCAGTCATTTGAATAAAAAAGCTTTCCCCAACTAGTGCTGAATATCCATTCATTCTCCCACCTACAAATCATTCTATTCATCTTAGAAGAAAAATATCATGGTAAAAAATGCAACTCATACATGTCTTCATATGTTTCTCCATCACTTTCTTCCTGTCAAGAAAACATGAATAATAATTAAGCTTAGTTATTAAAAAGGGGAGCATGCACACATTTTCACAGATCAAGCACTTAGCAAAACAAACATAAATTTAAGTGTATGTATATTTGACTTATTTAAAATATTTGTTTTCCTTCTTAGAGATAGACCATGAAAGTAAACCCCAGAAGAATTCATTTTATCTCCTGCTATGTAATTCAGATGTGTAGCCAGACTTAAGTTTATGTTAAGAATTCCTATGAGTTGCCGAAACCGGTTTGGCTCAGTGGATAGAGCGTCGGCCTGCGGACTGAAGGGTCCCAGGTTCGATTCTGGTCAAGGGCATGTACCAGGGTTGCGGGCACATCCCCAGTGGGAGATGTGCAGGAGGCAGCTCATTGATGTTTCTTTCTCATTGATGTTTCTAACTCTCTATCTCTCTCCCTTCCTCTCTGTAAAAAATCAATAAAATATACTAAAAAAAAAAAAAAAGAATTCCTATGAGTCAGAGTAACAATTGGTACTTAATGTCTCAAGCATTTTAGATGAACTAAGATCATAAATGGGAAAAATATCTTTACTTTAAGAATTTTCATTTGTTAGTTTTTACTAATAAAAAAATGAATCGCAATGATTATTAAATATTCTAGTTCCAGCAATATAATTTGAGAAGGAAAAAAACTGACCTCATCTAGATTTCCAGCACCTAAAGGGGTTAAAAAAAAGAATGAAATTTAACATACTGTAATTAAGAAGCACTTTAATACAGGATTATTAGCTGTAATATAATATTCCAGATAATTCATAATCTAACAAAACTTACTAGTATGTTTTATCAAAGACATAGAAGTACAAAATAGAATATGTGGTTTAGATCCTTATTATGGCTTTTTGATACTTGTCATTTAATTATAAAATCATTTCATTGGCTTTCATAAGATAATGAAGACACCCTTCATTCTCTTTATGAAAGGCACGCACATTTACTATGGGGCATCTCTGGAATAAAGGTATTATCAGAAACTCACAACTAGTTTTCCCTTTTTGACTTACTTGTTCCCAGTGATTTGCTTTCATTATCAAACAAATCAAGTTAATTAGATTTTTTTAAACAAGATAATTTTCCCCCTAGAGATAGGACTTCTTCAATAAAACTTATAAAGCTTAAATTATAAGGTTAAAATTATTAATTTTTATTGTATTAACATTTAATATGTTCAGTGAAGGACAGCCTGGGCTAGGTTAATAGACAATGAACAGAATGAGAGAAGGTATTTGCAATCTCTGCAACTCACATGGGATTAATATCTGGAATACAAGAAATTCCTCCTACATGTCAACCAGAAAAGGACAACAACCCCCCCAAAAATTGGTCAAAGGATATAAACTGGCAACTTCCAGAAGAGGAAACACAAAGGCTAATGAACAAGTGAAGTACTCAGATCAACAGTAAGCAGAGGTAGGCAAATGAGGTACCATTTTAAACACGTAAGACTGGAAGCAATTGGAAAGCTGAATAATACCATGTGCTGGTGAAAGGTAGGCATCTTGGAACCTCCCTGCCCGCTGATGGGAGTGTACACAGAGGCAGAGCTTCTGGAGAGCCCGCGGCTTCCACTCAGTCAAAACGAACACACCACAGCTTCGGAGCAGCCATGCCACTGCTGGGTAAGTCTATCTCCATAAAGAATCTCTCAGAGGTCCAAATGGCGGCAAGGAGGTGCACAGAATTATTATTTGTTGTACTAGTGAGTTGGAATAAAATGTAAAATGTAAATGCAGCTGAAACTGGTTTGGCTCAGTGGATAGAGCGTCGGCCTGCGGACTGGAGGGTCCCGGGTTCGATTCCAGTCAAGGGCATGTGCCTGGGTTGTGGGCACATCCCCAGTGGGAGATGTGCAGGAGGCAACTGATCAATGTTTCTCTCTCTCATCGATGTTTCTGGCTCTCTGTCTCTTTCCCTTCCTCTCTGTGAAAAATCAATAAAATATATATATAAAAAAAATGTGAATGCATAGGATGCATACCATAGAGTACTTAACATGGATACCATGGAGCACATACATAATGTATGCAGTAGTTAACACCAATGAATTAAATATAGTTCATATAGCAGCATGGACGGGTCTTCCAAAACACATGATGTTGAGTGAAAACAAAAGAGATCAAAGTGAGCTCTAACATAGTATTCATGTAAAATGAAATATATATACACATACAACAGAATGCAAAGACTATATACGGACACATACACATTAAATACATTTAGACTATTTGCCTCTGGTAAGGGGAAGAGAGGAGAGAGAGTGGTCATGGTGATAAAATGAATAAATCAATAAAACCAGAGAAGGGACTTGCATGGATCAATGATAATGATGATGCCCCATTAAGAACCCTATGAGAAGGATTAATTTAAACTTCTGTAATATGAGGTAACAGAAGGATAAATAAAACCCCCTTTTACCCCTTACCATCAAAGTGCATGGCACCATCTTGATTGTCTTCATTGACAGGGCTTCTGGAAACAACAAAGAAGAAAAAGTGAAAATAGAACCAGTCGACGCTCACCTTACAGTAAAAAATAAGAAAAAATAAAAATTATTCTCTTTTAATTCTTTTCTCTTTAATGTCTGCTCTGATGAAAAACGTCAGAAGTCACTAGAATAGGCTTAGCCCTATATCTATGCTACAACTGCTGCCAAGAAATGGAGCATCGGGAGCCTGAGCACAGAACTGTCCGTCCACAGTGAGCACATACAGTGAGTCCATTGCTTCAGGGCAGCAACAGGCTTTTTTGTTTTGTTAAAACAGCACTATGTCAATCATTAAATTCTGGGATTCTGAAGGCATTTGCTTGGTTTATGGTATAGAAACCCAGGAGAAACCAAAGGACTTGTATGCGTGCATATAAGCCTAACCAATGGACACAGACAACAGGGGGGTGAGGGCATGAGTGGGGGACTAATGGGGGGATAAGGACATATATGTAATACCTTAATAAAGAAATTAAAAGTCAATAAATAAATAAATAAAATTTAAAAAAAGAAAAGAAAAAAAACCCCAGGAGATTTAGTTCTAATCTTTTTTTTAAAAATTTTTAAATGTATTTTTTTTTTATTGCTTAAAGTATTACAAAGAGTATTACATATGTCTCCTTTTTTTTCTCCCCTTGACCTTCCCCCGGCCTCCCCTACCCACCCACCCCCAGTCTCTTGTGTCCATTGGTTATGCTTATATGCATGCATACAAGTCCTTCAGTTGATCTCTTAGCCCCCCTCCCCCTTTAAATGTATTTTTATTGATTTCAGAGGGAAAGGGAGAGGGAGAGAGAGAGAGAGAGAAACACCAATGATGAGAATCACAGATCGGCTGCCTCCTACACGCCCCCTACTGGGCATCGAGCCTGCAACCCGGGCACGTGTCCTTGACCGGAATCAAACCTGGGACCCTTCAGTCCGCAGGCCGTCGCTCCATCCACTGAGTCAAACCAGCTAGGGCTAGTTCTAATCTTTGACTCCTTTCTCTTTTCCAAACTTACTCCCCTCATTTGTGGCTTGGACTCCAAGGTGCTTCATTTCAAACCACTTCACTCCAACTGCTCTACACAGTTATTAATGCCTGGGCTTGGCAAATCCCTAATTATTTATGGAACATCTAAATTTTCTATTTTTATTCTCCAGTTGATTAGCATAGCTGGAGAAAATCGCCACTTTATTGATTCTGGATATTACAAATAATTGACATTTTTTTAAAATATATTTTATTGACCTTCCACAGAGAGGAAGGGAGAGAGATAGAGAGTTAGAAACATCGATGAGAGAGAAACATCGATCAGCCGCCTCCTGCACATCTCCTACTGGGGATATGCCCGCAACCCAGGTACATGCCCCTGACCGGAATCGAACCTGGGACCTTTCAGTCCGCAGGCCGACGCTCTATCCACTGAGCCAAACCGGTTTCGGCAATTGACATTTGATCTTGACTGTACCCTCTGCACTATTCTATAATCTAATTACCCTTTCTTTCTAGTCAACCCTCTCTTGCATCTAGGTCAATGGCAATTCACCACTTTCCTCTCCTTCTCCCCTAAAATCAGGTGATCTTGTTTCTTACTTCACTGATAAAATAGCAGCTCTTGGGTATGAACTCTCTTAAGAAAATACATTCTGTAACCCACCCCCCCAAAAACAAAACAAAACAAAACCAATGTCTCTCTCACACTGATGAAGTCAGATGAGCCAATGGCAGTGCATGCCTAATGCGTCAACTCTCTGATCCGGAAGAATTGAAAGCATTTGTAAAAAAGGTTCTAATAGCAAATTCTTACTTTTCCTCCAATGTTAGAGCCCCCCTGTCCCCCCCGCCCCCCAAAGAAACCCAAACCAAACCTTACACCGACTATGATGACCTTAGGAAAAGAACTGTGTAACCTTTCCTTTTCCAACCTCGGTCACTTCCCGTTATTTGTTATTTCTTCTTACCTCACTTTTCCTGTCTCATTACTATTAATAACCATGCAATGTGCTTTGTATACTAAAATATTCAACCACTGGTTCTGTTTTCACGTGGACCATTAGACATACTGTGAAAACTATCACTGAAAATGTAAACTAGCACAAAAAGCGCGTTACACTAAAGCTGTTGAGCACTGAGCATGAGAAAGATGCTTTAGTTCCCCTCGTTGTCTGGGGAAAACAGCCGAAAATACAGCTAACTGAGTTCTGACCACTAGGTGGGGAGACAATACAATTTAAAATACGATATAACTTTGGCCTCCACGACTTTGTTTTTAAAGCTATTTATTCTTTCTAATTTTCACCTGCCTCCAATCTCTTCCACTCCTGTGGCAACCCTGACCTGAGTGAAATAATCACAAGTGACTTCTGGGGAGCGGGCAGGTGAGAAAGGCCACCCTGTCTCCTGAAACCCTTCCTGGATCCGAGGAGAGATGTGTCTCCTTGCCCTGGGCAGTGCAGACCCCACCCCGTAAGCCTCACTAGTCCATTCTGTCCCTGGAAAGCCGGTCCTGCACCCGCACCTGCACCCGAGCACCAGCCCCACTTGCTCTAGTCCCTGGTCCCAGGAATGCTTCCCTTTCGTTGCCATTATTATCTCCCCTCTTCACGGGATCATTCTCATTAGTATACAAACACCGTTCTTTCTTTTATTTTGGTTAATCCTCACCTGATGATATTTTTTCTATTGATTTTTAGAAAAAATAGTAGGGAGGGAGGGAGGGGGAAGAGAGAAAGGAGAGAGAAATATCAATGTGAGAGAGACATATTGATTGGTTGCCTCCCAAAGTGCTCTGACCTACAAGGACCAGAGATCAAACCTGCAACCCAGGTATGTGCCCTTGATCAGAATCGAACCTGCAACCCTTCGGTGGGCGGGGCGACGCTCTAACCATTGAGCACACCAGCCAGGGCTTTTATTTCTTCCATCTTAAAAAAAAAAGTACAAATCTTAATTCCGTTTTCTCACTAGTTACTGCCCCATTTCTTTGCTTCCCTCTTTTTTTAATGCACTGTCTATACTTGAGTTTTCCAGTTGCTTTCCTTTCTTGTTCTTTTAAAGCCATTTCTTTCTTTCTTTATTGATTAAGGTATTACATACTTGTCCTTATCCCCCCATTGCCGCTTTAATGAGGCCCGTGCCCCCACTACTCCTGAGACTTCCACCCACACTGACCTGCCTAGCGCTCGCCTCCGGGCCCTCGCAGCCTTGGACACAGTCGGTCACTGCTTCCTCCTGGGGAACACTACCTTGTTTCTTGGTGTTTTTTTGCTTTTTGTTTGTTTTGTGCTTTCTTGGTTGTTCCTTTCTATTCTCCTTTCCTGGTTTTTCTTCTCCCAGGACCCAGGGCTTGTTCCTTCTCTCTAGTTATCCTCACTTCCTTAGGGACCTTAACAGGCTTGTGACTTTAAGTGTGGAATATGTGCCTCTGACTCTCAAATGTATATTTTTACACCAGAACTATCTCTCAGACTCATCACTCTTATACCCAATTGCCTCCTGCACGTCCCCACTCGGATGTTTAAGAGACACCTCCAGCTTCACATAGCCATGCCCTCCTGACCTTCCACACCCCAAACTTGCTCCCCTGCAGCCTCTCCCATTTCAGCTGATGGAGACATCATCCTCAGTGTTGCTCAGGCCAAAAGCCTGGGAGCCATCTTCCATCCTCATTTCCTTTCACATCCCGAATCCAAATTGTTTCAAAATGTATTCAGAATCTGCACGCCACCCTCGTGAGACGCCCCCCTATGTCTTGCCTGCGTTTCTGCGATACCTGCCTCACTGCCCTCCCTGCTCCCACATTCGCCTACCGTCTCATTTCCCTTGCTCTACTCCAGCCCGTCACCTCCTTCCTAGTCTTTGAACATTCTAGGCCTTTGCTCTGTCTTCTCCACTTAGAACTGTTCTTCTACAGGTGTCTGCACGTCTAACTCCCTCACCCTGTTGAGTCTGAAGGGTACCTTCCAAAAAGGGAGCCACCCTCACCTCTGTTGAAAGTTGCAACACACTGTCCCCATTCCCACCCTTGCACTACACCACCCAACCCTGCGCTATTTTCTCCCACAGCATTCAATGTTTCCTAACATACTATATCCTTTACCTGTTCGTTATTTTTATTCCTTTTTTGCTCTTTTGCCCCTGTCTTATGTGGGCAGGGGTCTTTGCTTTATTCACTACTTCCTGAACTCTTATTACAAAAGCACAAAGTAGTGGCTTAAAAAGTAATTGTTGAGTGAATGTAAAATAATCTATTAGCTCTTGACTCTCAGGGTGGCCGCTGATTGGAGATGGGGAGGAATTGCATCCGCAGGCCAGCAGAGGGAGCACCAGGGAACACCCAGGTGTGTGTTTTGAAGGGTGTTGGTGTGAAGAAAAGCACAGAAACACTCATATTTTAAAATTTTGCTTAAAGAGTTTTCCATAAGTTTCCCTCTCACATTAAATGTAAAATTTTGAGCCAGACTATCAAGATCTATTTTGCTTTCATTTCCTCTTTGTGTCTTATCTAGCTTCCTCTACTTGGGGGAAAGTTTCTAACCCAGATATTTCTTCATGTTGGAATTTACTTGAGTTCTCTGATGAGAGCTTAGAAGTTCTCACTATATAAAAATATTACATTATAGATGTCCTTTAGCTTTCATTTCCTCTATTATCTCCATCTGACAATTAACTTTCAGAAGCTCCAAATACATAGGGTGTCCCAAAAAATGGATACACACACTTTGAAAAATTATAAAGGCAGTATTTATTAACATATATTTCATTTTCAAAATTGAGCTATTTTGTGGGGACACCCTGTAGTTGATCTAGGCAATATAACCTCTAAGACTTTTATTCCTCTCCATCTTTCTTCTGAGAGTATGTATTTTGTGGAGTTGGCAACTCTTAGATGAATCAGACTTTGTAATTAGAAGTCCTTAATAAGATGGAAATAGGGGTAAGGTAAAGTTGATTACAATTGGTGGCTTTTGCTATTATTTTCATCAAATAAGAACTAGAGCCTGGCTGATCAGTAGGTCCTTTTCAACTTTGCAAGAATTCCCTGCAAAGCTGGGAAACTGACCAGCGTCCTTACGATATAGTCATACAGGTTACCAGGCTGTTTTTAAAACCTTTCTTCCTTCTACAACATTTTACTCCCCACCCCATCATAATGGATTCCAGGGAGTAGGTCAGCACAGCAGGCCCACAACTGCTATTTTTAGAAGAATCTGCTACCAACGTTGGCCCTTGGCTTGTATCTGGAAACACAGCTTCTAAAGAATTCCCTCCACTGATAGGAAAAGCTGCCTAGTTGTAAGAGTGCTTTGCTGTGTCTAGACCAGTGGTTGACAAACTGCGGCTCGTGAGCCACATGTGGCTCTTTGGCCCCTTGAGTGTGGCCACGAAGTTTCAATCGCACTGTACGTGCGCTCCCGCATGTGGTATTTTGTGGAAGGGCCATACTCAAGGGGCCGCAGTTTGCTGACCACTGGTCTAGACTATATGAACACTGTGATTAGGATGAATGGCTGCTTCTTTTAGAAGTCTGGCATTTTGGTAGTTGCTAGGTAGCAGGTGCCTGCCTATATGACCAGCTTTCAATCAAAACCTGTCTCTACTAGGCGTTCTGGGGAAGCAGCATCACACGTGCATTGCGTTTTCATAGCTGAAGGACCTTCTCAACGTGTCTGTTCCCAGCCCTAGAGCACAGTCCTGCTGTGAGAAACCTGAGCCATCAGCACTCTCTGTGGTGAGCCCTGTGAATCCTCTCAGTAAATCATCACACATATGGGGGCTCTTGGGGACCTCCAAAAAGCAGGAGTAGTGCCAAATACTCCTTTTCACATTTCTTTGATCGAGCTATTATGTACCACTCTCCATGTCTTGTAAATGTTCAGGAATTCATGCTCAAGCTATTTAATACAACCTCTCACTGGAATTACACAGGACCCAGAAGCCTGGCTGAAGCCAGAAGCTGGGGTAGGGTCACATCATAAAAGTCAAAAGTACTAAGTTCAAATCAAGTGGGTGAATTTATCCAAGTAGGAAAGAAATTAAGAAAAGGACACAGGATGAATACATATGAAAGGAAAGTAATTACACAGAAATCAGGTGTATCGAAGAACACATATTAATTAGTTATTTTAATTAAACTAATATTTATTTAGCATTTATATGTTAGTAGGCAGATGGCTTGCATTCTTATTTGGTAGCTGGATATCATGGGGTTTTAGAGACTTAAATTAGAATTTATAAACTTAACCGTTTGGAAGGTACTCAGTTCATCTGAACACAGGTCATTGGCCTAGAGAAGATAAAAGTCACTTATCTGCTCTAAAACCTTCTGGTGGCTGCTTTTGAATCTTCCCAAAGCATAATAAAGTGAAACATAGTGGAGGCTACCCATGACTAGCATGTTTCCAACCCCTGCTCTAAATTGTAATCATCAACATTTAAAGAAAGCTGTCAATCAGATATTATTACTAACAGGCTCTATTATACAGATTATGAATATTAAGACTTTAAGTGCAAAGAACATCCATCTGGTAGGGGATTGAAGTGAAGGAAAAACAAACTGCAGCTCAATATTACTTACTGTGGAAAAGGAGAATCATGGAAAGCAATTCTCTAGAAAAACGAGAAATCTAGCCTCACTTGCCATTAAGATCCATGCTTGCCACAGTCTGAGTACTTCAAATAAAAAATCCCACATTTCCTTCTACTCCAATCTTCCACTTGCTTTTTTCCTCAACCAGCTATTCTGGTAAATCACAAATAAAGAGCCCATGTGTAACCACCCATGTAGTTCTGACATTTCTAAAATGTGCCCTCTAAGAAAATTTAAGCTTGAATAAAAGTTTCCTAGGTTTTTAAAACGGCTCGAAAAATGAATGATGAGAGAAAACTTGTTTTACTTTGGACTCAGACTGACATTGGCTCAGGTTTCTGCTCTATCCTTGTGTGACCTTGGAGAAGCTATTTAGCTTCTGTAGCGTTCTGCTTCCTCATCTGTGAAATGATGATAACACGAGTAATTCATTACGATTATAGGGATTATATATGTAAAATGCCTAGCACATCATAGGCTGTCAGTAACATATGGTAGTCGTGGTGGTGCTGATGGTGATAATGGTGTTGGTATTGGTGATGATGATGGGGAAAAGGATGGTGGTGGTGCTGACCTGAAAAATGCTTCAGAACTTAAAAAAAAAAGGCAGTAGAAATTTTCTTCCGATGAATGCTTAAGAGAAAAAACCACTGTAAAAGCAGGTAAACAAGAGTTGCTCAAGGGTCTGGAGGTATGAGAGCAGCTGCTTAGACATTCTTTTTCCCTGTTAGCTGTCCACCTTGGTGTCCCCAGCATTTTACCACGTAACCCTCAGCATTCAGCCAAGCAAGCACCTTTTGGAAATCTATGGCAAGAGACTGACAAAGAAATGACAAGATAACCTTTTACTTACTTTAGATCTAAAGGAGGTTTAATGTTTCTGGGAGGTAGGCTTGGGACTGGCGGTTGTGTTGGGTGAGAAGCTGGCAATGGCGGTTGGCTGGCTGGATGGGATGGCGGAGGTGGTGGTAGGGAAGCTGTTGAGTAAGGCGTTTGGCCTTTGCTGGTACCTAAGAAGTAAAACAATACCATGAATTAAGACAAGTCTTCAAGATACAAGAACTGGTTATTCCAAGTATGCAGAATTGAGAATTTAAACATAAAAATGTAAGAAATGCATCCTAAGTTGAATGAATTAATGCTTTAAATAGTCTAATATTCCAAGTATTATCGGACATGGCATTTTTAATGTCTCATTTCTTTTTTTTTAAAGATATTTTTTATTGATTTTTTTTTTACAGAGAGGAAGGAAGAGGGATAGAGAGTCAGAAACATTGATGAGAGAGAAACATCTATCAGCTGCCTCCTGCACACCCCCCACTGGGGATGTGCCTGCAACCAAGGTATATGCCCCTGACCGGAATTGAACCTGGGACCCTTCAGTCCGCAGGCCGACGCTCTATCCATTGAGCCAAACTGGTTACGGCTAATGTCTCATTTCTTTTATTTTTTCAGCCTTAATGAGGTATAATTGAGAAATAAAATTGTAAGATATTTATGTGCACAACATGATAACTTTGTACACCTATATATTGTTTAAGAATCCCCACCCCAGGCCAGGGGATTGTCAAGGGCGGGGAGAAAAAAAAGGACACATATGTAATACCCTTTGTAATACTTTAAGCAATAAAACAATAAAAATAAATAAATAAATTTTAAAAAATAAAAACAAACAAACAAAAAAATAAAGGATACAACAACAACAACAACAACAACAACAGCAAAAAGAATCCCCACCCCCATGGAGTTAATGAACACATGCAGATGAAACTTAAATGTGTGTTGCTTCTGTAGATATTGCATTGTGAACGGGATAAAACATTGGGAAAACATTTTCCCAGGATTTGAAAACTGTTACACAACTCAGCAAAGTAGTCACTCAATCACTGGAAAGTGAGTGAAGGTCTGGCATATATCTTTGTTGTTTCACATTTGTCTTGTTAACGTCAGTGAAAATATTAATCAACATCCAAGTTAGAGCTACACTCCTTCATTAACTGCAACCATAGGTTGGCTACAGATGTAAAAATCAACAATGGGGCTATATGGAGTTTTCAACGAAAAGTACTGTATATTTTATTATCGGTATGTTGTGTGTCATACATCATCCTTTATATCAATACAATTTATTACATGTATGTATGTAGACATAACACACATCCACACGGTTTTTTCCTGGAGAACTCGTTCCACATTTGCCAGCATACCATTGGTTATTTCTGAAAACTGTCTGGCTTCCACTGGCTAAATAATGAATCTAACCACTTGTCTCTGTATCTCCAGCCTTGGCTTGGCCCCTCGTCCTCTTTGTCAGTCCCCGATTCACTTTCTGATTTCATATCTTACGCTTAGGAATTATACACATTGCCTGGTTTTCCTAAGAGTTTGTATTTCATGTCCTTCTTGCTTTGGGGCAATTTTTTGGAAGGCAAAGGGGATGGCCTCTTGAAAAACATTTTGTTTTAGTTTCACATGTCTGAGCATTAGTGAGGTCATTTTTTTTCATCTTTGTAACCATTTTTAATTGTATTATCTGTTCAAATCCTTTGCCTATTTTAAAAATAGTATTTGCTTTTCCTTATTGGTTCACAAAAACCTCTTTATTAAGGATCTTAATTGTTTTGCTTCTTACATGGACAACTAAAGAGAATAGTTTGAATGCTTTGGCTCCTGCCTCTGCCTGTCCATAACAAACAAACAAACACAAACTAAAAACAAAACAAACAACCCTAAACCTTGCCACAAACAATCAAATATTAAAAATCTTCAAAACCTTTAAAGAAAATGTAGTACTTAATTGTAAATTTCCTTAATGGTCAATGGCAGTCTTTTCAATGGCATATTATACAAAAAGCTTCCTAATTCCTTTTAGATATTTCCACCTCTTTCCAAAGTTTCTCACTTGTGGTGATTATTAAGAATAGTGCCCTCTCTCCTCACTGTTCCAGTCCTCCTCTTGGAGCGCTGAGATTGCTCAGGCCCTGCCCTCCGGACTCGGGACACTCCTGCCAGGTGCAATCCTCCCAGCAGGAGCTCACCTACTTGGTAGCTGTTTTGGGGGAGTTGAGGTAGAGAAAATTAGTTCCCTTATAAATCAGGTTTATAAAAATTCCTAACTGAAGATATTTTTATTAGAAATAGTGTATCAATTTCATTTTTGTCATAAGTTCAATATTTTGATATATGTCTTTTCTCTACATCTAAATCAACAAATACATTCTTTTATATATAATTTATATCATTTAGAATTACTTTTAGAAAGATCTTTCCCACCCTGAGAACATATAATTATTCACCTTCTTTTTTCTTCAACTTCTCTAGTATTTATTTATTTATTTATTTATTTATTTATTTATTTATTTACATTGAACTTTTTAAAACTATTAGTAATTTATTTTGGAGTAAGGCCCGAGATCAGGATCTATTTTTATGGTTTTTTATTGTTATTGTTGTTCTTAAATCATTTACCAAATGTCCCAGCCCCATTTATCTAATAAGCTATACTTGCTGATTTGAAATGCCTCTTTCATTATGGAATAAATATTTACCATCCTATTGGGTTTGGCAGATGAAAATGGTATCTTGTTATTTTAATTTATAAATTCTGTGGTTTGATAGCTCCAGAAGTGATTTAAAAGCTGTACACAAAGAGAATAAGCAACTGTGAGTGGATGTTATGAACCATTGTGAACATATGCCACTTGTGACATCTTTTCATGCAAAAACACTTGACAAGCAGGAGGTGTTACCAGATGAGAGCAATCTAAGGCTGGAGGCGCGAAATTACAGACGTGGTTTGGGGAATTGGAAACACTACAAACTGACTTAACCCCCAAATCCACATGCTTGCTCATCTTTACAGAGATTTTCTGAGTGGGCCTTTGAGGTGGGCCCCATTGCTCTGCTTGCCTCTATTCTCCCTTCCCTCACTGTCATAACTGCAGCTACCTGGAAAGAGCATGCCTGCCTTTCCCCTGGACTGGGAACCCCAGGGGTCCCCCTGCAGCTGGGGGGAGCCACCTGGCCACAGGCAGGGGAGAGCGTGCCTGAGTGCAGCGGAGCCAGAGGAAAGCAGGGCCGAGAGGAGGAGGGGGACTGGTTGGTTTCAGGAGGCTCTAAGCCAGTTGTTTACGTGCCCTGTTCCTCATGAAGCTTGGGAGACACGTGCTAAAGTCTTCCGAGGCTCCACCAGCATTTAGCAGCGAAACATTTGATTTTCAAAATCTGTGGTCGCTTTCAAATACTACCAGGAATATATCTGCATGCATACAGAATAATTCTAAGAACAAGCACCTTGCCGAAACCGGCTTGGCTCAGTGGATAGAGCGTCGGCCTGCGGACTGAAAGGTCCCAGGTTCGATTCCGGTCAAGGGCATGTACCCGGGTTGCGGGCACATCCCCAGTGGGAGATGTGCGGGAGGCAGCTGATCGATGTTCCTCTCTCATCGATGTTTCTAACTCTCTGTCTCTCTCCCTTTCTCTCTGTAAAAAATCAATAAAATATATTAAAAAAAAAAAAAAGAACAAGCACCTTACTTTTCCAGGGGAACAAGAACAAGCAGACATCCATTACTGTAGAGCGATTGGCGCTAAAATCTCAATCTGAACTGTTTTTTTAAGTAATCCAACATGCAATTAGTAATATTGGAATTCTCACAAGCAAACATCTAACCTGTTGTGATGGAAAGAGTGGGTGGATTATAACAAAATAAGTAAAAAAGAAACAGAAACTTTAAATCTATAGGAAATTTATGATATTAATGATAATAACATAAAGTAATCACTTTTTTTTTTTTGGCCAGGTACCAAAAAAAAAAAAAAAATTCTAGGCATTTCACATTTGTAATCTTGGGTATATGTTGTTAGTTTGTTTCCATTTGATAGTTAAGAAAACTATCCAAGTTCAGGGAGTTTGTAAATGATAGAAGTTGGGATCAAACTCAACTGGAATTTGAATCCTAGGCAATCCTATCTAATAAAAGAGAAAGATGGTAATTGGCGTACGACCGCTACCCTTCCCATTGGCTAATCAGGGAGATATGCAAATTAACTCCCAGCCAAGATGGCGGCCGGCAGCCAGACAGCTGATGCGAACAGGGAGGCTTGCTTGCTTCAGTAACTGAGGACTCCAATGTTCCCCGCCTGACTTGCCGGCCTCTCAGCTGCAACTCTAAGCAACTATGTTGCAAATATAGAAGCTAAAAACCCCCCAGAAACCTGCTTTACTCAGCCGGGCTTCAGCCAGCTGGACCGCAACATTGTATCAAATACAGATGGTAAACAAAGGCCAGAAACCTGTTTTCAGCAGCTGAGGCCTCAGAGCTAAAGCTGGCCCAGAATAAAAAAAAAAAGAAAAAAAGGAGTGGTTGGGAGCTTCAGTCACCTGTCAGCCTGAAAACGGCCCTCAGCCCCTCAGCCAGACTGGCCAGGCACTCCAGTGGGGACTCCCGCCCTGATCCAGGACACCCTTCAGGGCAAACCAGCCAGCCCCCACCCGTGCACCAGGCCTCTATCCTATATAGTAAAAGGGTAATATGCCTCCCAGCACCGGGATTAGCGGAGCTGAGAGGCCTCCCGGCACTGGGATCAGTGTGACAGGGGGCAGCGCCCAAACCCCCTGATCCGCCCTGCTCTGTGTGTGACGGGGGGGCGGTGCCCCAACCCCCCTGATGGGCCCTGCTCTGTGAGTGACAGTGGGGAGCTCCTCAACCCCCTGATCAGCCCTGCTCTGTGTGTGACAGGGTACGGAGCCCCAACCCCCCTGATGGGCCCTGCTCTGTGCATGACAGGGGGCAGCGCCCCAACCCCCTGATGGGCCCTGCTCTGTGTGTGACAGGGGGCGGTGCCCCAACTCCCCTATTGGCCCTACTGTGTGCGTGACAGGGGGGAGCTCCTCAACCCCCTGATCGGCCCTGCTCTGTGCATGACAGGGTACGGAGCCCCAACCCCCCTGATGGGCCCTGCTCTATGCGTGACAGGGGGTGGCGCCGCAACTTCCCTATTGACCCTGCCTTGAGTGTGACAGGGGGCGGTGCCCCAACCCCCAAATCGGCCGTACTCTGAGCGTGACTAGGGGTGGCATCGCAACCTCCAGATCTGCCCTGCTCTGTGCATGACAGGGGGCGGCGCCCCAACTCCCCAATCAGCCCTGCTCTGAGCTCGACCAGGGGCTGCACCTAGGGATTGGGCCTGCCCTCTGCCACCCGGGAGCAGGCCTAAGCCAGCAGGTTGTTATCTCCCGAGGGGTCCCAGACTGCAAGAGGGCACAGGCCGGGCTGAGGGATCCCCTCTCCCCCCTGAGTGCACAAATTTTTGTGCACCGGGCCTCTAGTCTATATATATAAAAGCCGAAATGACTAAATGACTGGTCAACCAGTCACTATAATGTGCACTGACCACCAGGGGGCAGATACTCAATGCAGGAGCTGCCCCCTGGTGGTCAGTGTGGTCCCACAGCCAACATTCCATGGTCTCTCCCTCTGCAGCCAACCTTCCGCCGCCCTGATCGCCCCGCTGGCCAGCCACCCCACCTGTGCACTGGGCCTCTAGTTTCTTATAATGTCTTTGGCCTCGCTGCCATGTTCTACTGCTCCTCAAAGCAAAGAAATGGAAATTATTGGTAAGTTCAAATGAACATGTTAATATGCTCTCCTAGGATCTGAGTGTAAGCCCAGCTTTTCCAGTGGGTACCTTTCCTCTTAGTGGAATTTTATAAGACTTTGCAGTTTCAGGCAGAGCAGAACTGGCTTTGGAGAAGGCAAAGTAATTCTGAGGCACATATTCACACATATGGGTGTTTTGAATGTCAACTTTATAATATATACCATAATTTGACTCTGGAAACTAGATAGCAGGAAAGTAGACATTTAGGAGCTAGTAGAACATGGGTCCCCAAAGATGAATGACTGATGTGAGCTGGCAGGAAAAAAAAAAGTCTCAAGGAATGGAATTGAGGAATTTGAAATAAAGTCATTGAAAACTTAGAAGATATAAAGTAAATAAAATAATGGAAACAACAACAAGCTTAGAGTTTAGTTAGCATCAAGAATTGGAGATATAAAATTGAGAGGTAATACCCCAAACTGATCTATTTATGGATTGTATCCTTCAAGGCTTAGGGGGTGTTGCTTGTGGCTTAAAGATATTGGACCTTTGCCCTAGCTGGTTTGGCTCAGTGGATAGAGCATTGGCCTGCAGACCGAAGGGTTCTGGATTTGATTCCGGTCAAGGGCATGTACCTTGGTTGCAGGCCCCTCCCGGCCCTGGTTGGGGCTCATGCAGGAGGCAACCAAATCAATGTGTTTCTCTCACATCGATATTTCTCTCTGTCTTTCCCTCTCTCTTCCACTCTTTCCAAAAATTAATGGAAACATATCCTCGGGTGAGGATTAAAATAAATAAATAAATAAATAAATAAATAATAATCCTATCTAATAAAAGAGAAACATGGTAATTAGCGTACGACCACTACCCTTCCCATTGGCTAATCAGGGTGATATGCAAATTAACTGCCAGCCAAAATGGCGGCCGGCAGCCAGGCAGCTGGAAGCGAACATGAGGCTTGCCTGCTTCAGTGACGGAGGAAACCAACGTTCCCCGCCTGCCTTGCCGGCCTCTGAGCCTGCAGTTTGAAACATTGTAACAAATATAGAAGCTAAACAAACCCCCAGAAACCTGCTTTCAGTGAGCCGGGATCTCAGAGCTGGAGTTGTACATTGTTTCGATTATAGAACCGAAACAAACCAGATACCTGCTTTCAGCAGCGGAGGCCTAAGAGCTGGAGCCTCAGAGCTAAAGCTGGCCCAGAATAAAACCAAAAAAAGAAAAAAAGGAGCGGTTGGGAGCTTCCATCACCCGCCAGCCTGAAAATAGCCCTCAGCCCCTCACCCAGAATGGCCAGGCACCCCAGTGGGGACCCCCACCCTGAAGGGTGTGTGACCAGCTACAAACAGCCATCATCCCCTCACCCAGGCTGGCCAGGCACCCCAGTGGGGACCCCCACCCTGACCCAGGACACCCTTCAGGGCAAACCAGCCAGTCCCCACACGTGCACCAAGCCTCTATCCTATATAGTAAAAGGGTAATATGCCTCCCAGCACCAGGATCAGCGTGACAGGGGGCAGTGCCCAAACCCCCTGATTGCCCTGCGGCTCTGTGTGTGTGTAACAGGGGGCGGTGCCCCAACTCCCCTATCGGCCCTACTCTGTCAGTGACAGGGGGGAGCTCCCCAACCCCCTGATCAGCCCTGCTCTGTGCGTGACAGGGTACGGAGTCCAACCCCCCTGATGGGCCCTGCTCTGTGAGTGACAGGGGGTGGCGCCGCAACCTCCCCACCGACCCTGCCTTGAGTGTGACAGGGGGCAGTGCCCCAACCCCCCAATCAGCCCTACCCTGAGCATGACTGAGGGTGGCATCGCAACCTCCTGATCCGCCCTGCTCTTTGCATGACAGGGGTGGCGCCCCAACTCTCCAATCGGCCCTGCTCTGAGCCTGACCAGGGGCTGCACCTAGGGATTGGGCCTGCCCTCTGCCACCCGGGAGCAGGCCTAAGCCAGCAGGTTGTTATCTCCCAAGGGGTCCCAGACTGCAAGAGGGCGCAGGCCGGGCTGAGGGACCCCCCCTTCCCCTTGAGTGCACAAATTTTTGTGCACTGGGCCTCTAGTAATGAAAATAAAGTAAAATACTGGACCTGAAAAGACCACTTGGTACTCATTCCTTCCTCAAAAATGACAGAATTGTGTAGGGGTATGGGCCCCACAGCAGTGGGCAGAACTTGACTCCTGGACAGTGCAGGATGACTTCGTGACAGTAGCTAATCAGGTAAATTTGCCACCTAATGCCCACTCTCATCCCAAGTCAGATCCAGGAACTTAACAGAAGCTTAAGAGTTTGAGGAGGATGTTGGGGAGGAAGAAGCTCTCCGCTACCATTCAAAGTCCTTTTAGCTGCTCTAATAAAATCGGCCCAAAACAGATGAACAAGAGAAGGTAAGCAAGTTTCATTACATATGTATGCATGGAACTCCACAGACACAAGAGGCTCCGAAACGGAAAGGTAACTGTGGTCTGTGTGACATTCCAAGCTAAGGATGAGGTGAGGCCCCTTGGGGCTTCCGAGGGGAGGAAAGTCATTTACAGGACGCTAAGAAGAGCAGACGTTCAATCATTAGACGTTTGCCCTGCCTTATGGATAGGTCATACAAAGTCATTTCTGATTCTAACTTACTGTGAGCGTGGCCCCTAGTTTACATTCTGTACAGGAGAGATCAAAGTTTCTTGTGCACCTGCGGGGTCTCAATTGCCTTCAGCTCAAAATAATTCACAGGCCAAGGTGGCACAAGTTGGGGAGGCCTGTTCTGAACCCCTGCAAGGAGAAACTGGGTATTTTGCTAAAAAAGGCAAGTGGAAACTTGACTTAGGTTTTGCTGTAACATTGGAACTTCCACAACAGATGTAATAATTTTAATAATAAAATTCTTAACGACAATAAAAATGAGACTAATGGCAAAAACCAAAAGAGAACTCACTGTACTTGTGTTAGGGAACAGTTCATACTGGCTACAGAAAAACAAAATGAGGTGGGTTGGGAATGGAGAGGAGCGAAATTGCAAAATCTTACAGACATGAATAAAGCTCTGAAGGATCTGGGAAGTTAACAGTCTCTGGTTCAAACTTTTCATCCTCTTTAAGCTTGGAAGCTCAGAAGAGGCTTTGCACAAACCATAAGCCTCGGCTCAGGCACACCCGGATGGGTGGAACTCCAAGGTCATTTTATGAGGAGGAAACGGCTAGGAGGGGCCCTCTATGAGTCAGCGGTACCAGGAGTTATCTGGCCCTGCCCTGAGGGTGACTCCGGATTCACTCAAACACAGACTCCCCGAAGTGATGGCATTCTGTCGGCATCTAAAACTCTATAATCAGAAAAACAGAATTGAGGAAAAAGAAGGAATGGGGAGAAGGGGAAGGGATGATTAATGAAGATACAATAAAGGCACTAGTATACTCATAGAAGAAGGAAATTGCATTATTTCACAAGCTTTGCACTTTAGATTTTTCTGCAAAGCACATACTGGTTTTAGATATTGTTACACAACACTTTATTTTTTATTTTTTTAAAAATATATTTTATTGATTTTTTACAGAGAGGAAGGGAGAAGGATAGAGAATTAGAAACGTTGATAAGAGAGAAACATCAATCAGCTGCCTCCTGCACATCCTTACTGGGTATGTGCCCGCAACCAAGGTACATTCACTTGACCGGAATCAAACCTGGGACCCTTGAGTCCACAGGTGGACGCTCTATCCACTGAGCCAAACCGGTCAGGGCTGTTACATACTTACAACACAAAGGTCTGTGAGGATTCAGGAAAGGCATCCCCTAGATTCTGACATTTATGACTTTCGACTAAGAAGGTACCTGTAGTCTTCATGTCCCAGAACGCTAAGGAGCATTTGGAATTGTGGTGCTCCATTTCCTTTTTAGTCTCTGCTTCCTTCACAAAAGACACTGCATCATATTGCCCTCGATTACAATAAATCCCTGACCCTGGGCCAGGCATTTCTAGTTCTGGTTCTGCTGGGATGCCTTGGAATTAGGCCAGGCATTAGAAAACGTGGACTTTATCACCAGCGGGCTTTCTGTCTTTGGCAAATAAGTTAACCTTCACATGATTTAGTTTTTCCATCTGTCCAATGGCAGGAATACGATTCCAGTCACTTCACAGGAGTCTAAGGATCGGAAGAGCTGATATACACGAAAGCATCCTAAGAAGTCCGAAGCATTGTGTAAACAGGAAATATGATCACAGAAAGGAATGCTGCGGATAAAATTATTACCAAGTTACCCTGACTTCAAATATTTTGAAGGCATTTATATGTTTATTTATGCGTTGGGAATTACTATGTGCCTGCCCCAGAATTTAGACATTGAATTGGTAACTCGGAATATAGACTTTTAGTTTCTCTGGGCCTGGGTAGGCATGTAGCTATTCCCCATACAAATGGGGAAAAAAGCTCTAGCTGCTGTATGGCATTTCTGGAGTCTAACTGGTGAATTCCACGTTAACTGATTTGTAAATTAACCTAGGTGCACACATCATGGAACCCCCAGCACACTCACTCACACTCACTCACACCTCAGGACCGAGTCTCGCGAAGATCTTACCGCATGTGCTGGTGTCACTCAGACCTGATTGGACTCCTAATCTCACCCAGTACTGGCTGTAGGACACGGGACATTTATTTCCCTTCCCTGGGTTTTGTATGCTCTGCCTGTTACGATGGCACAACTGATTCTGAGCTTATAGGATGACTTTGAGAATCATACATAATATGTGCACCTGCCCAGGATATAACAGGCGATCTACTTATGAATTATCCCAGAACCTAGAACTGTGTGCTCTGTGGAACAGGCCCTTAATAAGCCTCTGAGGGCACTGTACTCCCATATGTGTAGAGGGAGTGAGATACTCAGACTTTTCATAACTTCAACTTTTTTATTCTAAACTGCCACTCGTGCCTGACACAACATGCTAATTCTGCGCATCTGCCTGCTGCGTGGACAGCAGGCTTCTGAAGAGCCAGGGCGCTTTCAGTGCAGTGTGGCTGGCTGGCCATCTCCCTCATAGTAACACCCGGCAGCCTCATGCTGTCCAGAGAGCTGTTCTTCATTGTGCACAGAGCACTCCCACGTGCTTTCTTATACTAATGTTCTTTTCTTTAAAATTCCCATGAATGACTCATTTATTTATTCATCTTCTTCCTGGTTAAACGGTAACCGTCTGAAAGCAGCTCTACTCTGTCAGCACCTGGGCATGGCCACAGCACTGGGCATCTACATTCACAGCAGGGCATTTCCTTCTTTATTGATTTAGACTTTCTTTTTCCCTTAGGAAAAAGTACCGAACTTAAAATATTTTGTTACCAATTAAATATATACACAGTCAAACATTCAATAAAAGAGGGAATACGGAAAACCTCACATCTAGATCCCAAACCCCAGGCTCCATCCCCAGAGACAACTGTTATCAAATTCTTATGTGTCTTGCAAGAAATATTCCATTTGTTTTTTATTTTTACACAAATGTAAAATATAATACATTATTCTGGACTTTGCTCCCTTAACTTAGTTTTAAAAAGAGATTGTTTTGCCCTAACCGGTTTGGCTCAGTGGATAGAGCGTAGGCCTGCGGACTCAAGTGTTCCAGGTTTGATTCTGGTCAAGGGCATGTACCCAGTAGGGAGTGTGCAGGAGGCAGCTGATTGATGTTTCTCTCTCATCGATGTTTCTGACTCTCTCTATCTCTCTCCCTTCCTCTCTGTAAAAAATAAATAAATAAATAAATAAATAAATAAATAAATAAAATATATATATATATATATATATATATATATATATAAAAAGATTGTTTTATATTTTCACAAATAGGATGATCCGTTTTCATTTTTATTATTATTTTCCCCCATAGCTGTGGAGTTCCCTATTGCATAGATTTACCATAGTTTTTATTTGGCAGGTCTCATCACTGATAGACATTTAGATTATGTTTTAATAACTTTGTCAAGATGTAATTTACTGGTTTAAAGCATATAATTCCTTGGCAGTATATTTACAATTGTGTGCCCATCATTATAATAAAATCTTAGGACATATGAATCACCATAAAACTAAGCCCTGTACCTATTAACAGTCACTCCCTCTCTCGCCCACTCCTCAGGCAACCACTAAGCTATTTTTGGTCTCTATAGGTTTGTCTGTTGTGGACATTTCATATTAACAGAATCATAAAATATGTGGCCTTTTGCGACTGGTTTCTTTCACTTACTTGTTTTGCAGTTTATGTTGTAGCAGATACCAGTACTTTATTTTTGGCTGAATTATAGCCCATTGTATGGGTTATCATATCTATTTATCCATTCATCAACTGGTAGGCATTGAGTTGTTTCCACTTTTTAGCTATCGTAAATAACGCTGGTATGAACATGTTCGTTCAAGTCTTGGTGTGGACATGTTTTCATTTTTCTTGGGTATATGCCCAGAGTAGAACTGCTAGGTAACTCCATACTTAACCTTTTGAGGAACTGTATGTTGTTTCTTATATGTTTATAGTTTTGGATTATTAGACAATCACAATTATAAAATTATTCTTGTACTTATTCCTTTGACCATAAGTGTAAATGTATCTCTAGGATAAATTCAGGAAAGTAAAATTGATAGTTCAAAAGAAACCAACAGGAAACATTTTGGTAAATAATGCTAGTTAGTGAGACTTGTAGGTCTTTTAGCCCAAATACCCGTGTTACCATAACCACACCAACATTGTGCATTATCATACTTTTTTAGTTTTAACAATTTTGATGGGTAAAAAAAAGATATGACATTTCAACTTGCATTTCTATGTTTAAACGTGAGGCTAAGGATCTTTTCATACAATTTTAAGACATTCTATTTGTGTGTGTGTGTGTGTGTGTGTGTGTGTGTATGTGTGTGTTAGTTAAGCAGCTGAAAAAATGAACGTTGTCTCTTTTATAATTGGGATTTGATCTAATATAGAATATCATTGACAATATAGGCATATATTTAGGTCAAAGTAAATTTCCAGAAGATCCTCACCAGCCTTCAAAGGTAAGAACTTGAAACTTCTGGGTCACTGGGTTAGAAAATCTAGTTTTACAGAATTTTTCCTTGCCTTAATTCAGAGTTCTCTGCCTTTATCGTCAAAGGATTTGTAAACTCATTGTGGATGGAAAATTTTGAAAACGAATTTAGTAGAAAACAAAGCACTGCAACGATATTAGTAAGAAACCCTTTGCTTTGAAAGCAAGTTGCCAAGAAAATGTTGATTAGCTTAGAAGAGTCCATCAAAATGGAAAAAAGAAGTAATACTGAAACATCAGTTTTTGCATATAGATAATCAAAGTTAGGATGAAGGCGAAGAAGTAGAGATCAAAACATACATGATCAATTAGAAGAAACTAAGTAAAGAAAGGCTTTGATCACTATCTTAAACTTCTCCATCTCAAACTGAACTTTAGCCTTCAATGTCTCTGAATATTTAAAAACCCAATAACTTTTGCTGGCTATCATATAATTATTTGCATAATTTTATGTAGTCATGAAATGTAAGTGGTTTTGATGAATGATTTTATTTATTTTCAATTCATAAAATAACATGAAACTGAATTAGGCAGTATTTTGACAGACAATTTCTGACTTTTGAATCTTTTATTTTAAAAAAGTGTTAAGTATTATTTTAAAAAGAAAAAAGTGAGGATATAAGAAATGTGTCTTTTTGGTCAGATGCTCAGAGCTTACAGAGTGCCTCTTTCTGGATCCATGATAGAGCATAACTGGGCAGGAGATAGTCACTGAATTTCTTTTCTTCAAATGCTAACGTTGTTTAAAAGTACACTAATAACTTGCACGGGAGGAAAGACAGCACTAGAACTCGTTTTAGAAACATCCTCAGATTTACTGATCCTTGTGTTGGAGAAATAGTGAATATTTTGGGTGAATGAATACTTTTCTAATAAAATCAATATAACCCAGAAATAAAGCATCAATGAGCAGAGAAGGAGTAAACATAGATGCTACAGAGACAATATCACAGCTCAGAAGATGGGCAAGTAAAAATAGATGCTCCAAACTCAAGTATCCCTGGAAGCCAGGCAGGAACCTACATTTTTATCCTGAGCTGAGAGTGTGACTGGTGATCAGATTAATACCCTGCCTCAGTGGGGAGATAAGAAGTGGGGGCAGGGGGGTGAGGTGGAGGGAGGTTACTACAGGGTTCCTGCCATTGTAAACATGTGAAGAACAAATCTAGATTTTTCTTTAAAAATCTTCCCATTTTTGCCTGGCCGGTATGGCTCAGTGGTTGAGTGTCAACCTATGAACCAGGAGGTCACAGTTCAATTCCTGGTCTGGGCACATGCCTGGGTAGTAGACTCCATCCCAGTGTGGGGCATGCAGGAGGCAGCTGATCAATGATTCTCTCTTGTCATTGATATTTCTATCTCTCTCTCTCTCCCTTCCTCTCTGAAATCAATAAAATATATTTTTTAAAAACTTCCCATTTTTGAATGTTGACAACTAAGACAACTAAACAAAACAAAACGAGTAAAACAAAAAAAGACTCTGCACACCAAACAAAACACATTTATGCTCTACATTAATCTGAGTGACGCCTTTTTTTTAAGTAAAGGAAGAGGAAATTGCCATAAAGAAACAGTTTATTAAGGGAAATTGCCTAATCATAGGTTCATCCGGAAAGCCATTTTTTTCCCCTGTTAAAACGATGAGATTTTAAGGGGGCACATTAGACCATCACAGGCACAAGGTCACAATGAGTTGAGAAAAGAGAACCAGAACTGCCAACAAGAAGCCAGAGCTTCCTGCAGCGCCTGCACAGAGGACGAATCACTGGGCAGGCAGAGTGACCACAACCCAGTGTCGCTGTAAGAAGCACAGCTGTGTGGACAGACGAGTGGAAGTGAAGGTAATCGGTTCAGCTAATGTTCGCTCTTCTGTGACAATGACTGTTATTGTTGTTGCTATTTTTGCAAGATCATCTACGCAGAAGAAAGGAGGGTCCCCGAGTCAAGAGACAGCACCAAAGCGTTAGATGGTAAATGGAGACCCTGAGAAGAGAAAGACAGAAGAAGGGAAGGGCCAGAAGAGAAAATATAAAAACTAAAGAGAAGCTCCTACTAGAGTTGTGATCTCAGGTCTCTCCCTCTTCCTTCCTTTCTTAAAAAAAAAAAAAGTATTTTTAATTACACAAATAATATACTAATCATTTCTGGAAGAAGTTTTACAGTACAGATAAGTAACATTTCACATGGCTTCTCACTCCCTATTGCCCTCTCCTTCCCAGAGGCAGCCTCTGTTTATCTTTACTGAACTTTTTCTACAAAGTTACTCACCTCTGTTCATATGCATAGAAATATCTGATTAAAAAACTAAATATTCCTGTCCGCTGAACATTGTATTTACATATACGGAGACCACCTGATTCTCGGGAACTGTGGCCAAATGTTTTGGGATGCTCCTTGGTTTGTCTCCCCGCCTTGATTTCTAACACTACGTCCATGAGCATCCCCTTACATGCTTCTCTGTGTACATATGGTTGGAGATTCCTAGGAGAGATTTCTACACTTAAGTAGTGTTGCTGGGATGAAGGACTTGCACACTTTCTGCTCACAGAGTTTCTGTGAGATTGTCCTCCAGTGGGGCTTTGGCCGTGTGGCCTTGCCCAAAGCTTCCCTCCTCCTACCTTCTTCAGGACTGGACATTTTAAAAATCATTTTCTAATTTTACCAACACAATCACCTAATCTTGCTGAGCCTTTTGTTTTAACCTGTAAAATGATATAAATTCTACTTCACAATAACGTTATGATATTTATGTCAGTTGACAAGAGTGCTGATTGCAAGGACCTAGCTCACAGTAGATACCCCATAAACATTCATTCCCTTCCTTTATTACAGATTCCTTAGTGGGGGAAAATATAGTCAAATTGGGTGCAATTGTATCATTTTCTTATGGTGCTAATAAAACTTTGCAATTAGTAGCATGTGTTTAATCATTGAATAAATTCACCTTTTAGCCCATATTCATATTCTATTTTTAATTACAGTTTTCTAATTAGGAATATTTCTTTATAGTTCAGCATTACTATGTTACTATGTTCAATGTTGTAACTCTATTTCCCACTACATTTCTTTTCTCAATCAAATGTACACAGCAATCATAGAAAAACTTTTTGGGTACCTTTATCCAAAGATAAAATATTAATAAATTTTATAACATAGTTATTTAAAAGATAAAATATTTTATATTTTAGACACCCCAACTGAAATAGGACTCCGAGTTTCTGAAATGAATCATATTTCAGACTCTTATTCAGTTGTCAGAATTCACCTCTTTATACACTGTTATTAGGCTGATTATCACACTGCGGTCTATTTAGAGTGCTTGAGAATCACGGGTTTATTTAATAAACAGGTTCTAGAAACCACCCTTAGAGATTCGGATTCAGATGCTTTTGGGTGGGACGCAGAGGTCTGCCTTCTGATGCTGATTTTTTTCTTCTCTTTTATTTATTTTTGGTAATCCTCACCTGAGGATGTTTTCTCATTAATTTTTAGAGAGAGTGGAAGGGATGGGGAGAGAAAAACATCAATGTGAGAGAGAACTATCGATTGGTTGCCTCCTGCAGGGCCCCAACCAGGGTCAGGGATCGAACTTGCAACCAAGGTACATGCCCTTGACTGGAATCGACCCTGGGGCCCTTCAATTGGCTCTATCACTGAGCCAAACCAGCTAGAGCTCGTCTCCTTTAAATGAAATAGTACAATTCCAGTCAGCTAATGCTAGTATTACTGATCTAGTGAAAGGTTTAGCTTAAGGTATAAAAAGATGTTTTTAAGGTGAATGCTTAAAGAGAATTAAAAAGTAACCTGGAGGTAGCATTTATTCACATTTGTCTATTATCATATAAGATAGTAGTTATTGAAGCATAAACCCAGCACCACCAGCAGCCCAGCAGCCCGTGAGAGCTTATTGGAAATTCACATTCTCAGGCCCCATTCCAGACTCACTGAATGAGGGACGCTGGGGCCAACAATCCTGTTTTAGAAAGCCTTCTAGGTGATGCTGCCGCACCTAAAGTTTGAGAATCACTAGTGTAGAATAAATGGGGGACACCTTGTCATATTTAAAGGCCAACATAAAAATGTAGAAGGCTGTGAAGAGACTGGTAACTTGAAGTAGTCATCAAACTTCTAAGCTGTGAAACGTCTTGCCTGACATGTACAGGGTGGGGCAAAAGTGGGCTTAGGTTGTTCATATGGAAAATAATACAAAAATTAATCAATAATAACATAAGAATGAATGCTGTGTTTTGTGTACGCACAACTGTAAGTGTACTTTTGCCCCACCCTGTATTACTATGACAACCTCTCCTTGTTCAGTCTTAAAACACAAATTGTTTATTTTTTAATTTTTATATTTTTAAAGGCTTTTAATTGATTTTTAGAGACAGAGGAATGGAGAGGGAGAGGGAGAGCGAGAAACATCCATGTGAGAGTGAAACATCAATTGGCTGCCTGTTGCATGCCCCCTTCCTGGGACCAAGCCTGAAACCCGGGTAACTTTTTGGTGCACTGGGTGATGCCTAACGAACTGAGCCACACTGGCCAGGGCAACACATCTTGTTTATTTTTGACCCTCAATTATATTGTACCATGTTCTAGCTGACACTTTCAATTAGTACTTCATTCTTTGAAAGTCCCTTGCCCTTTCTACAAGAACCAAACCTTATATGATCCAACCATAGTTGTAGTGAGAGAACCTGGTGGTTAGGAACAGGAAAAGCCTCATTAAAAGGCCACAGTGCTACCCATTTCACAATTGGATGGATGGGGAAGTGACAAGTAGGAATGGAGGGTGATGAAAGGCAATGGGTGAAAATCAGAAGATGACTTGAGGAGATGGCAAAATGAAAAGACTATAAAAAAGCAAAGTGACCAGGAGTGCTCTTTAACGTACCATTTAGAGCAGTGGTTCTCAACCTTCCTAATGCCACGACCCCTTAATACAGTTCCTCATGTTGTGGTGACCCCCAATTTCATTGTTACAAATTGAACATAATTAAAGCATAGTGATGAATCACAAAAGAATATGTAATTATATATGTGTTTTCCGATGGTCTTAGGCGACCCCTGTGAAAGGGTCGTTCGACCCCCAAAGGGGTTGTGAACCACAGGTCGAGAACCGCTGATTTAGAGAATGCTGGCAACCAGTTTTCTATCCAGAACGGGAACAGACCTGGGCAAAGTGGATTCACCAAAGGGAGTGGAATCCCTTTTAACTACGTATGGAGCAAATTACCAAGGAATTCAAATCTCTGATCCTAAAGACAGAACCACAAAACCATGGCCAAAGGTAACATTTAAGAACAACATGGGGATCCTGACCAGTGTTGCTCAGTGGTTGAACGTCGACCCATGAACCAAGAGGTCACGGTTCCATTCCCGGTCAGGGGACATGCTTGGATTGCGGGCTCGATCCCCAACACAAGCATGTCTGTCCTTTCACATAATTAATCATGTAAAATCTCGCAATTTGCGATGATCGGACGATTAGTCTTCATTTGGCACGGGTTGAGAGTGGCTTCACTTTAAAGTGCCAATCTTTGCAAAGGTGAACGCTGCTTGTCTCTCCAGGAAGTCATAAACAGCGGGAAGAGAAGCAAAGATGGAAACATTAGAGTGTTTCAGAAGTGGGGTTTTCTGTTAAAGTGAAAAGCAACACAAGAATAGCAACACGGCCTCCTGATTTTCTGATTCAGTCATCCTGGGTGCCAGTGGTTTGGTTTGGCTTCCCGAGGCCATTCTGGTGGAGATGGTGTAGGCAGTGAAAGTACAGTGAAGTTTCCCCTGAGATGCAGGGGTGAAGAGAGAGGCTAGCCTGGCTTCCTGGGCCTGGGGTGTCCATTTTTATGAAGCATCGCCCACCTATGGGAGGGGGGCGCTTCCCCTCATCCTCATACAGAATGCATTTCAGACTTTGGAAAATGTGGACTATCTCGGGCATGTTGGCCCTGGGAACACGGAATACAACTTTTTGTCAGCTGTCATTGTGTCCAGGCACCCGTGGCCCACACTTACTACTTCAGTACCATCCTGAATTTAGTAACATTATACCGCGGCCCTGCAGGCTAGAGCCTGGACACCCAGGCTGGTTTCCTAAGGGCTGTGGCTAAGCCCCAGGTTGTTGTCTTTGCTGCTGCCTTCTTACTACAATGTCTTTGCTATTCAGAGAGGCTTCTATTTATTAACAACTGGAAGAGGTCTGTACCTTACCCATTCCTTTCATTGCACGGGTCCCTAAAACTGGCAGCCACCTAGGGGTGATCTATGTCACCGCTCTCGTTTTGCAAATGAGAAGGTGGTCAAAGAAATTGCTTGTTCTGGATCACCCACGGTTGACAGCGTTGAGCCCCAGATGTAGTCTCTTGACTTTAAACCCAACTACACCGTCCAATTTAAGAACTGCGGGCCGACTGGATTCACTAGGACTTATGGTGCTCACACTGGTGGCCGTGATAGAATTAGGGGATTGTTAGAATGCAAAACTATCTTTTCCCAGTAAGTTTGTCAAACTTTGCAATTGCTTTAATGCAAACTTTTAAACCTTAACATTTATATGTACAAGGGGGCTGCTGTACATGCTTCCCCATCTCTCTCATGTTATGAGGCTGCGTGTGCATGTGTGTATGCTTCTGAGAGAAGGTGCCTGCAGCTCTGGCTCTGAACTACAAAGTTGCTGAAGCTGGTAGAAGCTGCAAGAATACCCACTTCCTACTTTACTGGTGACATATTTTTGCAAAGCTGTTCTCACTCAGCTTCCCCATCTCAAGCAAGTTGAGATGTAGAACAATGCCTCAGGTTCCTTTTTATGCTGCTTCTGCTTTGTACAGTAAAACAACTTTCCTGGCAAACATGAAAGATTTTTTGCCAGTGAATTTGAATTGTAAGTATTATCTGCTACTCTGCATTTATCTCATGTAGCATTTCCTCCAAAGCTAGTTCCTGGGAACATTGGCCTAAGCTATTTTGAGACAAACAGAAAGAGAGATGAGAGAGAGAGAGAGAGAGAGAGAGAGAGAGAGAGAGAGAGAGAGAGAGAGAGAGAAAAGAGAGAGAGAACAGAATAGAGCTCTGTGGTCAAATATGATTTGAAAAATTGCTGCAAAGTATATTCTCCCTTTGATATTTATAATGCACAGTAGTGTATTAAAGACCATAAAAATGAATTTAACTTTGTTAAACCCAGGATTTCCCAAATATGCCAAAATTACCCTAACCCATCACATTTGCTGCAGAACTCTCAGTAGATGGGCAATGCTGAGGTAAGCGCCAGCCTTTACCGAGTGCCTTCTGTATGTCTCATGGGGTCCCAGGTACTCTATGGAATAAAAAATGTTTAAGGCTCAAATAGTCAAGTACAAATTCAAACTACCGTCGGAGACTCAGGGTTCAATTCTGGTCACACCTCTTACTACTTGAATAACTTTGGGTAAATTACAACCATCTCTGAGTCTTAATAAGAATAAGAATAGATTGTGATATAATGTGTGGAGAAAAGGGGAAAAAACTGCTGGTAGATTATCCAATAAAGTAAAAGAACATGAGCAATGCTTAAGTTTTTTAACTCCACCAAGATTAAAAAAAAAATAAAAATACAGAAACATAACTGTCATTATGTTTTTAATAACAACTAAGGCTCATTTTTTAATCTCTAAAGGAATGTCACCTGATATTTATCATTGGGTATAATAAGACAGCCTTCCCCTCCATATCTTTTAAAATCCTGCAATAGTTTTCTGATAGGTACCTGATAATTTTCTCATAAGCTTAGGAAATCTCTTATTTTAGGAAATGTATCTTGTGGAACACACAGAAAATGCACGAAGTTTTAAAATCGTTCTAGCCCTGGTCCTCTGTGGGTTTGTTAGCGGTTCCCCATGGGAATGTAAGCCTGATTCACATCAGCTAGCTGGAGCCTCTTCAGCCCGCGGTTGCAGCAGGCAGCCTTGGCAGCGTGTTTTCTCTGTCCCAGACGCTGTTCTGAAAGCTCTGCTTATGGAAACACTCAGTAATTCCTCAGAACCCTTAGAAGGTGGGTAGCATTATTGTCCTCCTTATAGGTGACGAAACCGCAAATTATTAATTTATCCAAAGTCTGACAGCTACTGAGGGGCAGTGCTGGGAATCGAACCCAGACAACCTGGCTCTAGAGCTGGCCACTGACCACCGCACCGCTCCCCTGGGTGGAGCTGGACAGCAGTATTGGGTGGAATTCCTGGGGGTGGGTAGGGAGGGCAAGAAACATGGGGTTGAGTAGGAAAAAAGAAAAAAAGATGAGATCGGTTTCATTCTTAGGGGACAGGGAACAATACGCAGGGTTTATCTTTTCTGTAACTTTTTACTCCCCACTTCTCCGGTGGATTCTCTAAGTTACAGAGAAGCTCCCTCCGCTACCCCACTCAGCTCTCACCTCTCTCCACCTCAGCACACACGCATCCACTCTCCCGCAGGCCTCTGTCCGCGGCCCTCACTGGCCTGACTGACAACCTGTTCTCTTAGGGGCTCAGCTTAGGCGTCAGTACCGACAGGAGCCTTTTCCTCTGACCCTCCAGGGATATTTAAGTTGGGGGCGGGGGGAGTAGAAGAGCCCATTGGCATGTCTGTGGCTCCTACGACAAGACAAGGTGCTCCTCCCTAGGACACAAACGGGAAAACTATATCAGACCCTATCATGCCACTGGAAGAAAAGAGTGTGTTTCTTTCTACCCGAGCTTTGCCTACCGTGTCTTATGTTCACGTGTCTCATCATTCCTCCTACGCTCTCCACCAACACCGAATTCCCACTCCAATCCTTCCACCCTGGTGTGGTGCGAGCAGGGATCTCTAGTAACAACCCGGTGATGAGCCTAGGCAGGTTGGGTGTTGACTCTGAATCTCAGGAAGTCCCTGATGTGACACTGGCCAGTTCCAGGAAGACTGTGTGGGCAGGAGTCTCATCACCACTATGGTTATCTGGCCAGGTATCCAGTTCCTTCGGGGGCAGAACACATGAGAGATGGAAGCAGAGATTCTCTAGCAACCAATACTGGTGCTGCTGCTGTCTCCATGGAGTGGAAAGTGGGGTAGGTGTTACCCACAGAATGCTGGGCTCATTAACCCTGACTACATAGATTCTCCTACTTCTCCTGTCTCCACTCTGAGTATGTTATCATGGCGTGTGATAAACCCTCTCACTGAAGCTGCCTTCTAAACCAGGCTATCATACTTTACGGTTTTAGTTTTTAGTAGCTATTTCACCAGAATAAATCTAAGAAATTGCGTAAGTGATTATTTTTCTGTATATTTTTGAAACAGGATTTTAGATATTGACTGGCTCAGCTATGCATTCGTTCAACCAATGCTTGTCAAGCACGCAATACGAAGACATGTTGCTGAATGGAAGGGATGTGTGGATGCATGGGGCCTGGCCCTCCCTTTCATGGGACTCACAATACACAGGGGTTCAGGTACAGAACTAACACACACCATGTGGGATGTAATGTGCATGATATCACAGGAAACGTTCCTTTAGTTTTGGGGGTGTAACTGACCTACCAGCTGGTCATTAGATCAGCGCTGTTCAGTAGAATGTTCTGGGCTGTCAGATATGTACAATACCGATGCTGTCTTACACTACAGCCACCAGCCACAGGTGGCTATTCAGCATTTAAAATGTGGCTACAGAAAGTGAATTTTAAATTTTATTTAATTAATTTAAATTTAAATAGCCCCCTGTGGCCAGTAGCTTCTATATTGGAAGTTACAGGTCTAGATAACCGTCTATCAGACAGCAATGTAAAAACTCGGCAAAGCTTTGGGTCCCAAGAGGCAGGCTGAAGTGTCAACAGTGTAAAGAGAAAACTGAAGCTCTTATGAGCATCAGACCCTCGTAACAACCTTCCTATTTCATTTCTCAAAACCCATCATTTTCTAATCAAAGGATCTGTCAGATCACCCTCTTCCCATCTCCACGGCCACCTCCTCATTCAAGCTCCTGCCTGTATCACTTCTCTAACTGCTTCTAGAACCATCCTTCACAGACATCAAATATGACCAGGTCACCCTCTTATTTAGGCAAAAGTTCCAAGTCCTTAACATGGCCTGTAAGGTCTGGCCTCTGCCTACCACCCTAGTCTCATCTTTTATTGCTTTTATTCCTTTCTTCCATTGCAACCTCATTTACTTTATCATCTTTTTATTGTTCATTAAACAATCCTGGAGTGAGTGGAGAACAAGGGGGCAGGTACAGAGGCCACTGGTATGTATGTATGTGTGTGTGTGTGTGTGTGTGTGTGGTGTCAAATATTAAAGACCACTGCCATTTGGTTTTGCCAAAATTTTTGTTTTGTTAATCCTCACCTGAGGATATTTTTTTCCCATTGATTTTAAGAGAGTGAAAGGGAGGGGGAGAAACTGAGAAAAAGACATCAATTGCTTGCCTTCCACATGGACCCTGACCTGGGCCAGAGATTGAGCATACAACCAAGGTACGTGCCCTTGACCGGAATTGAACCTGAGGGCCTTCCGTCCACAGGCTGACGCTAACCACTGAACAAAACCGGCGAGGGCTGGTTTCACCAAAATTTGAGGAAGTTCCTAGAGACACTGTGCAGATGCCTCTAAGCAATAAAAGTAAATGCTTTCATTTAGGCCCGAGGTCTCTCTTTGTTTAATATAAGTTTTAATTCAGTGGAAGGCTTTCCAAGAGATGCAGGCCACATGCATCATTTTAAGTGGGTTAGTGTGGCCTATGCAGGTGCAACATGGGAAACCTGAGCTCATGTTAGCACCATCTCACCCTTTCATGACAGCTCCAAACCAGGTGAAAACAAGGAGCCATTGTCACGCACTTTGAAGGTCAGAGCACTTGGCATGTGGTGACGTCAAGTCAAATATTTGGTAAAATCAAGTGCTGGTGCGAAGAGAGGCCTGTCTTCCCACCACTACTTTCCCAGGACAGTTGGCACCTCTGCCCCACACACTTTTGTGCTACTGTTCCCTTCTCTGCCAGTTGTTGGTATTCATTTTCTAGGTGTTTCAGGATATTGCCATTAACCTCAAAGTTGTTCAGGGCAGAATTGTCTCCTAGAAGAAAGGAAACAAGCTGCAGGCAGGCCTGGCTCCAAGCAAAACCCAGTTGACAAAGTCTGTCTTCCCCTCTGTCTCCTGCTGGTTTTTGTTTCTCCTTTTTAGGTTTTCTCACTTTGGTCCAAGAAGGAAGTAGTTGGATCCAAGATGCCTTTAGTGACAAGTGCAAACAAGCGCACTATATGCACTGAACTGCTGGGACCTATCCTAAGAGTCCTGGCCCCTGACAGGAGGACTGGCTGGCATTCCTGGCATGTTGGGGATGAATCCTGCCCAGCAGTGCTCTCTGACTTCACACAGGTGAACGGCCGAGGCCAGCTCCAGTGGCCCCCCAGGCCAGCCTGAGTCCACAGCTGGGTGGTTAGAATGGTTCCCACCAACTGCCTGCTTCAAGGTATCTCCACCCTTACCTTCTATGCCGTCCAGAGCTTCCCTAAGGAAAATGAGTTACCAGCACTGCTCAAAACAAGCTATTCCTGACTTCGTAAAACATGAACAAGTATTTGCCATTAAAAGAAGAGCTTAGCCCTAGCTGTTCTGGCTCAGCGGATGGAGCGTCAGCCTGCAGACTGAAGGGTCCTAGGGCACATGCCTGGGTTATTATTTTAATATTTAAAAATAAATAAGTGAAAGAAGAGCTTATTTGGGTGACTTTTTAATTTAAAAATATTTTTATTGACTTCAGAGAGGAAGGGAGAGAGAGAGAGGTAGAGACATCATTGATGAGAGAGAATCATTGATTGGCTGCCTCCTGCACGCCCCCTACTTGGGGATCGAGCCCGCAACCCAGGCATGTGCTCTGACCGGGAATCAAAGCGTGACCTCCTGGTTCATAGATTGATGCTCATCTACTGAGTCACACTGGCTGGGCTGTGGCATTTTTTAAATTGTTAATGTGCATAACTTTCTCCTGAGCAGGTTATTAGAAGTGGAGATGACCAGACCCCCTTTATACCTGAATTAGAAGTTCTGATTTGGGAAGGGGGTTGGTAGAATTGGCTGGTAATGGTAGAATTGGGGTGGGGGGGTGATCTTAAGTTTTTAAAAATCTTATTCCTACGTGGATAGTCTACAGGCCACACTGGGGAAAAACACTGCCTTGAGAAACGATGGGTAAAAAGGAAATTTTTTAAGTGGTGTCAGGAGAGAGATTTTGACATGATGAAAACTTATTTCATCTCATGGCAAACCCAGTCCTATTTGACAACTTAGAAGAAAAGTCAATTTTCAATTTTTAGAAACAACATAGTAATGTAGTAAAAACTGATTCTCTAGATGAATTTTGTGAGCATATCAGAAAACGTGATCATGTTAGCCACAGTTCCATTTAATCCTCATAATAGCCCGACAACAGAACCTACTTACGTTGACGGATGAGGAAAGTGAGGCTTTGAGAGGCTAAGAGCCTTCCGTGGGTCCCAGAGGGAGGGGAAGAGCTTGGATTGGACCCCAGGCGCTCTAGCACAAAGCATCTGCTCTGAACTCTCCCTGGTGCAAAACAATGTGTCAATGCCTGGTTTTTCAAGACCATGAAGAGTGCTCCTGTGTTATAGGGCACAGAGCTCCTCCTAGATCAGGGCCGATAGTGCGGGCAGCAAGCTCTCTTATCAACTTCAAGGAGAGATTAACAAAAGTTTCCAGTTTACAAAAATACAGCGACAAGCCTGAACAAATGTCTGTTTTTATCAATGCCACATCCACCCTCCCCTTTCATCATGGGGCTCACAGATGCGGGGATCTGTCTGCAGCATCAAAACTTGAGGGTGCTCTCCTGCAAACCGTGTGCCTTTGAAGATCAACTGCAAAGCGTTACACAAAATAGAGGCACCGTTTAGTTAAGGACAACTGCCTACCTGTCTTTCGCATTGACTTAATTTCTTCTATGTGCTACAGGAACATGGGCCTATTTTGAAGATTAGATACACTAACCTTGTTGAAGAAAAAGAGGGCGTGTTACCAAGTGATGAGTTATCTGGTTAGTGGGGTAACCAGGCCAGTGCAGCTGCACTCGGGTGCTGATCAGACCCACAGCATAGAAACACCCAGGGGATTTAACTCTGCTCAGCCCTTAGCCCTCCTGCCCAGTTTCAGTGGCGGGGCGAGGGCGGGGCTATCACCAGCCACGGAGACCTTACAAGGGAACAAGTGTGGTCACATGGGCAGGGGTTTGGGCTCCTTTGTCATTCTGGCCTCTGTCACAGCAGCAGTTCTTACACCGATACATACTTATTCATGTTTTCAAAGTCTGTTTATCTTAGCACTTCGATTTTTTTCTTCGCCTCGAGGACCGCCATAGTTGGTTTTTAATTCAAGGAATAGCAATTATATGTGCCATGTGTAAAAGACTATGCTGAAATAACCTGAAGGCCACTGCAAGGCAGAAACTGAGAAAAGAAATAAAAATAAAAGGGAATAGAGAAGAGGAAAAGGGTAGAAAGGAAAGAGAGGGAGAGAGTGGCAGGAGTCCTTGACTCCAGAGTTCTATGTGGGGAACTCTTCTGGTTCAGCGATTTTCAACCTTTTACTACTATTCTGCAGCACACCAAAAATATATTGTATGTTTTGCTGATCTGAGAAAAAAATAGGTATACTTTTTTTTTCTTTTTTAAATGTTTTCTTTATATATATATATATATATATATATATATATATATATATATTATTGATTTTTTTTACAGAGAGGAAGGGAGAGAGATAGAGAGTTAGAAACATCGATGAGAGAGAAACGTCAGTCAGCCGCCTCCTGCACACCTCCTACTGGGGATGTGCCCGCAACCAAGGTACATGCTCTTGACCAGAATCGAACCTGGGACCTTTCAGTCCGCAGGCCGACGCTCTATCCACTGAGCCAAACTGGTTCCTGCAATAGGTATACTTTTGATTCATTTATACCAGACAGCTATTGTTGTGATGGCTGCTGTCATATTTTTATTTGACAATCTAAGGGAAAAGAGGTCAGTGCCCCTGACTAAATAATCAGGGATTGCATGTTTTAAAAATTCTTGGGGCACACCGGTTGAAAATCCGTGTTCTAGGCTGGTGGTCAGGGTGTGTACAATTTAACCACTAACTGTCAAAATACTGAACTAGCTACATCCCTCTAAGGCAGTGGTTCTCAACCTTCCTAATGCCTCGACCCTTTAATACAGTTCCTCATGTGGTGGTGACCCCCAACCATACAATTATTTTCGTGGCTACTTCATAACTGTAATTTTGCTACTGTTATGAATCGTCATGTAAATATCTGATATGCAGGATGTATTTTCATTGTTACAAATTGAACATAATTAAAGCATAGTGATTAATCACAAAACAATATGTAATTATATATGTGTTTTCCAATGGTCTTAGGCGACCCCTGTGAAAGGGTCGTTCGACCCCCAAAGGCGTCGTGACCCACAGGTTGAGAACCGCTGCTCTAAGGGCTCCAGAGACTCCTTAGAGATCCCTGGACCTCTTTATGCTCCAGCAACTAAAAGGTTAAGCCTGACATAGCCAAGGACTTTTAGGACTCTGGTACCAGCCATATAGATGTTGGATATTTGAATGGCACCCTAACTAAGCAAATTTTTAAGATCAACCATAGGAACCTACCTGTTTGCTTAAACAGGTCACTCACTCATTTCCATATTTTGATATAATCACTAACTCCTAGTATCTTATCTCATGGTATTTTGTTTTGTTTTGTTTTCAGAAAAATACCTGGGGCTTAGAAACCCTACCTCTTTCCATCATCCCCTTTACTCCTGGATCAAGTGTAGTCATTCTCTTAGACTGCAGTATTTCTCATTGTGGCCCAAGAATGACCTACCTTCGAGCCACCTGGTGATGTTGATAGCTATTCCAGTCCCTAGGTGGTTCCTGGGAACTATGGGGGCATTCTTATGCAATTTTAAGTTTGATAACCTTTGAAATTATGGCCCAATTTTGACGGTCTCTTGTCCTTCTGAGAATATGACATACATATTGGTGGTCAGAATGTCTATCCATTTTGGATCTCTCCTTAGAGACCCATTTAGTGTTACGATGACCAGGAAGACATGTAAGGGACATTGGTTAGCATGGGAGTCCTTGTAATATTTTAATCCAGAAAGAACCTGAAAACTTTCAAATTCTAGGCCTGGCAAAAGAAAGCTGCTCTCCAGCGCTCTTATCTTCTAAGAGGAGAAAACAACCTGATTATCACACCCATTTGGAAGAATTCAGATACTGTACTTCTATCAGGATTGACCAGACTTTTCCTGGATGCATTCTATTCATCAGTAGCTTGTTCCTAGTAATATAATAAATATCGATAGCAATACAAAATAAAACCACTTCCTCCCACCTGGCTATCCCTTTCAACTATCTCCTTCCACGCCCAGAAGAGGTGGTGAAGACACCTTTGAATAAGAAACATCTGCTTATATGCAAAGGAAGACCGCAGCTGAGTTTAAGGCTAGAGACAGTTAGGCTATTCTGAACAAAAAAAAATGAAGAAAATGTCCTTATTTTTCTTAGCCATTGAGAAGGGGGAGTCAAGAAATGAGGAAAAGAAGGAAAATGGTGAGCAACAGGGGAGGGGACAGGAGCCCGAGTTGCAAATACTTAACTGCTTTAAAAAAAAAAGTTTGTGGTGCCCTAGTAGGTTTAGCTCAATGGATAGAGCGTCAGCCTGCAGACTGAAGGTCCCGGTTTTGATTCCAGTCAAGGGCAGATGCCCAGGTTACAGGTTGGATCTCCAGTGGGGGGTGTGCAGGAGGCAGCCAATCAATGATTCTCTCTCATGATTGATGTTTCTATCTCTCTCTCTCCCTCTCCTTTCCTCTCTGAAATCAATAAAAATATATTTATAAATAAATAAATAAAAGGTTTGTGGCCCACATGCCATCTCAAGTTTCTAGCTTCTATGCAACATAAACTCCTGCCTCCTCACCCCTTCAGTGAAGTCGGTCGTGCACACAAACATGCCTTCAATGAGTGGTTTGCAGTGAGAACTAAGGAAAAGCACCACGTCTTGTCGGGGTGACTGCGGAATGGCCCAGGGTCAGTCAGGAAATTCCTAAACCCATCCAAGGCAGAAAGAGCAGGAACTGAAAGTCAGAAGTGAGCCTGAGAATTCAAACCACTTGGTCCTTCATTGATCTGTGGAGACTACTAGATTTTTCCATTAGACATGGCTGGTGTTTGAAATTAACTTGATCCAGATTTTTAAAGACCATGCCAATTGCTTTTTTATTTCCTACCTTAGCTATTCCATTTCAAAGGCATGACGGCACATGGAATTCGCCATGTTTTCTTAGTTCAGAATTCAGCAGCCTCTTTGGTCACATGCCTCCATAACCCTCAGCATTTTTCTGTGGGTTTTACTAGCCTGTTTCACTGACTCAGAAGAAAGGAAATTTGTGGCGATGGTATGGAGAAATGGAAAATAACAAGATTTTTTAAAAAATCTTAGCTTAGAAGATGAGAATGAAGAAAAATCAAGAAAATAAAAGGGAGACATATGGTCGGGGCAATGGGTCAAGGTCATTTCCTAGGCCTGGTGGCACAGGATGTCTGCCATAGACTGAAGGTTTGTGCCCCCCAAATTCATATCTTGAAACCTAAACCTCAATGTGATGGTGCTAAGAGGTGGGGCCTTTAGGAGGTGGTTAAGTCATGGGGGTGGAGGCCTCATGAATGGGATTAATGTCCTTTTAAAAGAGACTCCAGAGAGCTCCCTTGTCCCTTCTGCCATGTGAGGACACCGTGCGAAGACAATCATTTTGAACCAGGAGGTAGACTCTCACCAGACACTGAATCTGTCAGTGCTTTGACCTTGAATGTATCAACTTCTAGAACTGTGAGAAATAAGTTTCCCTTACTTCTAAGCTGCCCAGTCTATGGTAATTTTGTAATAGCAGCCTGAACTGACTAAGATACTACCTCACCTTGTAATGGTCCACCCACACAGTCGGTCCATTAGATAATTACTCAGACTTTGTGGGGAAAGTCGAAGTTCCCAACTGGGAGGTAGAGATCTGGCAGAAGGTCTAGAAACCTCAATTGGTTGCAGGCCACTCAGCCAGAGGATGAGTTATTCCTCCCCCTGAGGATTAAGAACTCAAAGACAGCCTCTTTCTATAAAATAGGGAGGTTTCCTGCTTGGATCTAGAAAATTGTCTTTAATTTAGAGTAACACGAATGACTGAAATGTATTTTATAGACTTGCCTTATTTCTCTTCTACATCAAACTGCTTTTGAAAAAAAAAATGGCTGAGGAGCAAGTTAAGGTAGGGGTGTGTGTGTGTGTGTGTGTGTGTGTGTGTGTGTAGCTTTTTTACCCAATCTAGATGAACCAGAACTAAGGGAGAAACAGGGTCTTGGAGAGGCTGAAATCTAGATCCTCAGGAACTGAGAGTACATGCAAGGGGTACCCCAACTTCTTCAGGGTGACAATTGGGAAGAGAAACAGGAAATACTGTAGGGTTTGAAAACAAACCACTTACTGAGGGGGCTTTTTAAATCTAGAATTCTTTCACCACCTAATAATAGTTAAGCATTTTTTATTCCAGCATAAGAGGAACAAATACTCTAACTCACTTTGGCTATCTGTGCTATACATCTGCCCAGCCATTTTTTTTTTAAGACAGATTTTTAGTTGCTTGGCTTTACCACACAATTACTTTGGGAAATACAGTGAGCTACCTTATTCAGAGGATTGTAAGAAAATCAAGAAGAGAGAGCAGTGTTAAGTGGAGAGAAGCTTTCTCCTTGCCCCTCTTTGTCTCAACACACGTGTGGGCAGCCCTGGGCGACACAGGCTGGTGGCCAGGAGCACAGGCCCAGGGGCAGGGAGCACGCCAGCGGCAGAAAGAGCCACCGCACAGTGCAGTCAGCAGCGATACGCCGACTGTTGAATAAAGACAAACAGCTGATTCGCCGTGCAGGTTCTGACTTTGGGGAAAGAAAAACCTCACATGGTTTTTTTTTGTTGTTTTTTTTTTTGTTCAGGTTTTTTTCTATAACCAGATGTCTCATCTTCGGTTACTTTTGTCTGATAGTATCTCTAGCTATTGGGTGTTCTAGATGTTTTTTTTCTACCTTTGCTATGCCAGACAGCACAAAGCCTAATAGTTTTTTTTTTAGTGGCAATTGAAATAGAAGAGCATATGCTTCTTGTCTATTGACTAATGCTGACATAGCAGTTAAATTCTCCAACTTTTGGGCTACTTTTCTCTTCCTTCTTTCTCATATGTTGGAAAAGCAACTAATTTAGTGCTCTAGATGGCTCCCTGGGCTTTAGAGCCAGATCATAACATATAATTTTGCTTTCTCTAAAAGGATATGAATTCGTGTGTTCTTATAAATTTCCAGATAGCTTCATAAAAATGGGTAGCTGGGTTTCTACTCCTGAGTTATTCTTGTATAAAAGTTAATTTCATTTTCTTAAATAAAAGCCATATGCACAAAGTGGTGCTTTTAGAATATGTACCCACATTCAGAAATAGTTTCCAACAAGACAAAGAAGGACCGTTAGTGGCAACTGCACATTATGGGTAGCTCATTGTATTTCCCAGTCCTTTAACACTCAAACTCACTTTGGGTTTTACTTGACTGGGCTTAGAAGTTATTTTAGCAGGTTCTATGAAGCAAGGCATCCCTGCCCAGTGAGAAGACATTCGTTTTACTCTTCTTATCTCGTTGTTGTTTTTTAATTTTATGTGCGTAAGCACAATTGAAGTAAATTAGAAAGAGCTTTTATGTATTTGATTCTGAGACCTGACTTTCCTTTTAATCTCCTCCTTCCTTTCTCAAGTAATTGAAATTTCATTTTAATGTTTTTACCTTCATGGGTTGTATGATTAGTTTAAGAATGAACTAATTTTGATCCAATTTGGCATACATTATAGCATCTCATGCCTTTCATATTTCAGCCACTGTAAAAGAAAATATTTGTTTATGTACAAATCTTCTTGGATCTAGCACAAATGCTACTAATGTTGAAATAATGCCAGTTGACTGGCAATCCATATCCTATCTAATAATAGACAAACATGGTAATTAACCGTAACTTCGCTACCTTTCCCATTGGCTAATCAGCGAGATATGCAAATTAACTGCCAACCAAGATGGCAGCCAGCAGCCAGGTAGCTGAAGCAAACAGGAGGCTTGCTTGCTCCAGTGACGGAGGAAGCTAAGGTTCCCCGCCTGTCACCGCCCAGCTCTGAGCTGCAGTCTAAGAAACAATGTTGCAACTATAGAAGCTAAACAATCCCAAGAAACCTGCTTTCAGCCAGCCGGCCTCTGAGCTGGAGCTGAAACAGTGTTTCAATTATAGAATCCAAACAAACCCAGATCAGCAGCCGAGGTCTCAGAGCTGGAGCCGAGCCTCAGAGCTAAAGCTGGCTCTCAGTTCCAGTGATAGCCATAGAAGGTAAATAAATCCCAGAATTTAAAAAGAAAAAAGAAAAAAAGGAGAGGTTGGGAGCTTCAGTCACCCGCCAGCCTGAAAACGGCCCTCAGCCCCTCACCCAGACTGACTCAGGCACCCCAGTGGGGACCCCCACCCTGAAGGGGGTGTGACCAGCTGCAAACAGCCATCATCCCCTCATCCAGGCTGGCCAGGCACCCAAGCGGGACCCCCAACCTGATCTGGGACATCCTTCAGGGCAAACCAGCTGGCCCCCACCCGTGCACCAGGCCTCTATCCTATATAGTAAAAGGGTAATATGCCTCCCAGCACCAGGATCAGCAGAGCCGCAAGGCCTCCCAAACCTGGGATCAGCAGAGCCGCGAGGCCTCCCGGCCCCTGGAGCAGCATGACAGGCGGCAGCACCCAAACCCCCTGATCGCCCTGCGGCTCTGTGTGTGACAGGTGGCAGGGCCACAACCTCCCTATCCGCCCTGCTCTGTTCGTGACAGGGGAAGGCGTCACAACCCCCTGATCGATCCTGCTCTGTGCCTGATAGGGGGGAGCTCCCCAACCCCCTGATCAGCCCTGCTCTGTGTATGACAGGGTGTGGCGCCCCAACCCCCCCATGGGCCCTGCTCTGTGTGTGATGGGGTGGAGCCGCAACCTCCCCATCGGCCCTGCCCTGAGTGTGACAGGGGGGAGTGCCCCAACCCCCTGATCAGCCCTGCTCTGTGGGTGACAGGGGGCAGCGCCCCAACCCCCGGATCCGCCCTGCTCTGTGTGTGACAGGGGGCAGTGCTCCAACTCCCCTATCAGCCCTACTCTGTGCGTGACAGGGGGGAGCTCCCTAACCCCCTGATCGGCCCTGCTCTGTGCATGACAGGGGGGAGCTCCTCAACCCCCTGATTGGCCCTGCTCTGTGTGTGACAGGGTACGGAGCCCCAACCCCCATCATGGGCCCTGCTCTGTGTGTGACAGGGGGCAGCGCCCCAACCCCCCAATCGGCCCTGCTCTGAGCCTGACCAGGGGCTGCAGGGCAGGCACCTAGGGATTGGGCCTGCCCTCTGCCACCCAGGAGCAGGCCTAAGCCACCAGGTCGTTATCTCCCATGGGGTCCCAGACTGTGAGAGGGCACAAGTGGGGCTGAGGGATCCACCCCCCGCCCCGCCAGTGCACAAATTTTTGTGCACCAGGCCTCTAGTATATATATATATAAAAGCCTAATATGCTAAGTGTCTGGTAAGTTAGCTTACTGATGGGTCCAGCCAATCGGGACTGGGTGAAATGGGCTGGATACTCCCTGGAGCTCTCCCGTGGTCCCTTTCCAGCTGGCCAACCTCCCGCAGATACACCCAGGCCGAGGGACCCCACCGGTGCACAAATCCGTGCACTAGGCCTCTAGTACCTCTATATTTTCCTTTGTAAGTGGCTTAACAACATACCAACTCCTGCCTCTTGATCACAGGAAGTTGTTACCATGGGGTAAATCATGGCATGTTGCTGCAAACGAGCTTTTACAGAAATTTCTCTTCCATAACTAAGAAAAGTGACTGTCCCTCTTATAAGCAGGGTGAATATCTCTGTAAGGAAATGTTTCCCTGTAAATCAAATGGTGTGTGGATTACTGCTGTGCTCACATCAATTTTAAAAGACTATCTGGCATCTGAGCGGTTAAGAGAAAATAAATCAAAGACCAAATGGAGCACTGAGCAGGGAACTGAGAACCTAGCCCTTCTGAGGGGCCTTCTCAAAGGCAGGATAACTTAGGCCGGAGGAGAAGTAAGGTGTATTCCCCATATGTCAACCCCAGTGGCCCTCTCCCTCTCTTGGCTCATTTTCCCATCCAGTATTCCCTTCCTCTCTTAGTCTCAGCATAAGCTGGCTGGCTGGTAAAGGTTTACAATAGGACTGCTATCTGGAAATTTGCAGGTGAGCGGAGGTCAGGTGCTATCCACAACCCAGAGGTGAAGCTCCCTCAGGCCCCTGGGTCTCTCCCTTCTCCCACCGTGATTGGGTCCAGAATATTCTTCAGAATAGAAGACTTGGAGAAGGGTTAGGAGTGGTCCTCCAAGTCCTTGACTAATAAACATAGACCAGAGGATGTAAAACCAGTCTGGCTGTGGGCACTCAATTCATGTGCGTTTCCTCTGTTCCAATTTGGAGGGGCCAATTGATGGTCCTTTTAGAAATATTGCTCACCCTGGATTATAATGGAAATATTGAGCTGGTATTAAATAATGAGGGAGGGAACTTCTGGCATGTTCTTCCTCCAATTCCCAAATAAAATAGTGAAAACAAAATAAGGCGAGATAAGCATTATCTCAAATTCACTAGTGGTTCCCACACAAGCAAAGGAAAATAACCTCATTGGATATGTTTCAAAACGTGGTGGCTAAGGGAGGAGGCAGAAGGTTCTGGTGCCATGGGAGGCAAGTGGAGCTTCCCATGTGCTCCCAGGCTCAGGAGCAGCACTGCAGAGACAGTGATCCTAGAAAAACCTCTGCATTCTCCCTAATACACTCCAGCCTGGAGGCATGAACTTGGGGGTGACTGAGCAGCTTGGTCAAGGGGAAAGTTCTAGCAAGAAAGCCCTAAGTGCCAGGACAGGGTCACAGCAGAGGCAGAGGGGGCTGAGCTGTCATGGTGGCCTGGCCATGGCACCAGGCACTGGATGAGGCCTCAGATAATGGAACAGAGTCTAGATCTCTAGCAAGGACTGCCCTCCAGGCCAGCAAATACCTTTCCCTCCACAGAAGAGTGGATTAAAGGCAATACAGGACTCAAAGCTCGGCTCTCAAAGGAAGACACATGTAGCACCCTGGTTCAGAGCAAGTAGATGCATTTATCATCCATCAGTCACAAAAATGGTGTGCCTCCTCTGCATGTGGAACCGAAAACCCCTGAGCTCAGAGGAACATCATCTCTCATAAAATACTGATGACAGAATGAATGACACAAGTTTAGAATGATGACAGAATGATTGACACAGACATGTTGGCTAAGTTTTAAGCCTTAAGAACAGAGATTTCTTTGGGAATATAGATAGAAAAGTAAATCATTTTCAAAGATAGACATTCAGGATGGTCTCAGACTTCTCCTCAGAAAAATGAAATGCCAGAAGATAAAAATAAAGACCATGTAGATTGCTTATGAATATGACAAAAACATTGGATAATAAAAGCCCAACGGATGTTGTTGGCATATGATACAGCAGAAGGCAGGTTGTTCAATAGGGCAGAGTGAGGAGCTGGTTTATCTTAGAAGAGCAGAAGAGAGAGTTTTAGAAGACAGAGAGTAGGCAGCTCTTAAGATCTGACCTTGGACCAGTGCAATTAGGAAGGGCAGGCTCTCCCCAGGGCATTTCTATTACGGAGTTAAACCCAGGTAAGCTGCCAGATTGACAGTGAGTGTTTCCTCAGAAGTTTCAGCCAGGGATAGAGGGAAGACAGACAGGTCTCACAGAACACAGCTTTCCCAGGGAAATAGCCCGGGCTTGGGCTAGAGCTAAAGGTAAGGGTGGATGCCAGCCACAGAGCATGCACCAGGCTCCTAGATAATGACAGCAAACAGCATGTGGAGTGTCTGTTGACATCGAAGCTAAGCCATGCCCAGCGGTTCTCAACCTGTGGGTCGCGACTCCTTCGGGGGTCGAAGGACCCTTTCACAGGGGTCACCTAAATACATCCTGCATATCAGATATTTACATTATGATTCATAACAGTAGCAAAATTACAGTTATGAAGTAGCAACGAAAATAATTTTATGGTTGGGGGTCACCACAACATGAGGAACTGTATTAAAGGGTCATGGCATTAGGAAGGTTGAGAACCACTGCTTTAGACAATGTCCCACTCCACAGAGCGTCACCCTCAGCTCCCCAGTGCTCTGAAAGAGCCCCGTCTGTGAGATGCTTCTGAAAAAGTATCTGCTTGTTGGTACCTTGCTCTTAGACTCCAGCACGCACTCACGTGTCAATGCTTATAGAAACCCTGGTGTAAGAATCCACCGGTCCCCGAGTTTCTCAAATGTGGTTGAGCAGTGAATCCCTTTGCCCTGTCCTGGCTGGGAGCAACACGCCGATATAAAGCTTGGTCTATAAATACCTAATGGGCAATGTTCAGAGAGTACACGTGAAAGGAGGCTGCGGAGAAGAAGAAAGGTGACAGCTTCGGGGTCTATGAAGGATAAACTTGACCCCTCCTAGAAAAAAGTTACTTGCCGGCGAAAATAGGCCAGAGGCCTTTTGGTTCAAAACCGCTGTCCATGTATAGAGTGACACACAAGTAGCTGAGGAGGGGCCCATTGCTAAGCCATCTGGGACATTGACCTTGCCCCTTCGATTGTCAAGATGCTTTTCTGGTCATTCTTACAGTCAACACAGGAAAGATGAGTCTTACTTTCTCCACAGTGTTAAGAACAAGCTTAGGAAAAAACAAAACAAAACTGGATGGACTATTTCCCAGCAGGGCTTGCTCACTCCTACACACAAACCACAGATGGCCAGGGCGTCCTTACAACCCAGGCTGTGCGGGCCAGGCATGCACGGGATGCTGGGAGGAGGTCCTTTCACCACCGGCCTCGGAACCGAAAGGGGCCAGGAGAAATGTTAGTTCAAAGAACATTCTGATATTTTGGATTGTTTAAAAATGTTGGGCCTTTTGTTACCTGTAATGGTTCCGGGGCGGGTGGGGAAAGGTATTAGTTCCATATTCAGAAAAGCACCACGTTATATTTCAAGCGTTCGGTTTACAAGAAAATCAGCTGAAAATCTACAAGAAGGACTCTGTGCATAATATTCATTTTGCATAGAAACCCAATTCAATTGAGCACCAGGCTATTGTTAAGGGTTATCTAGTTGTTGAAAGAGGACTTGCTAAGCTACAGAGAGTATTAATCTTAAACTCTGATTAAAGAGATTCTGGTGGGAAGACAAACCTGAGCAACTAAGAGGAACATTTTATTTCTGGGCTCCAAATAAATAATGTTAAGTGGACTGGTCTGTCTTCATTCAGCTTATAGTGGTATTTATAGTAAAAATAAAAAAATAAAATTAAAAAAAAGACTCATTTCAACCAAAAGACGAAGAGAGGTAGAAGAATGAGGATTCTTTGGGTTTCATTTATGCTTAATTTATAATCTCATTCTATCCCTAGCATGTGTTTCAAGAGAGGGAGCCCAGCAGGGAGGGTGGCGATGGGGACCTGGGCTCTAGAGGGAGGACAAGGTCTGTTTCTACTCAGTCGCAGTGCAGCCTGGGGCAGGTTACCTAACCTCACAGAATTCCTGTTTCATTGGCATTAACAGGGTAATGAGTGTCACATATATAACATGTCCTCAATAAGGGATCAATATTTGTAATGGTTACTATATTGGACAAAGATGATGAAGACGGAGGGTAGATCTGAAGATGAGGCTTAAGGAATTGGACATGCATCTTGAAGGGAAAGAATCAGGTGGGAAGGCTAAGAGAATAGTTTTAGAGTTTTGAACGCCTACAAAATGATTTGATGAAGCTTTTGTTAATTTGGACACTGTATGCTTTCTAATTCTGGTATTTTTTTTTAACCTTCCTAGATGGAATGCTAAATTGCTTAGCATGATTAAGGAAAATAGTAGTGGTAGGATCCGGAGTCAGCAGACCTGACTTTTTTTTTTTTTAATATCTTTTTATTGATTTCAGAGAAGAAGGGAGAGGGAGAGAGAGAGAAAAACATCAATGATGAGAGAGAATCATTGATCGGTTGCCTCCTGCACACCCCGCACTGGGGATTGAGCCCTTGACCAGGCATGTGCTCTTGACCAGAATCGAATCTAGGACCCTTCAGTCCACAGGTCGACATTCTATCCACTGAGCCAAACCAGCCAGGGTAGCAGATCTGCCTATTAAGAAATTCTCTGTGTTCAGAAAATAAATGTTTATTTTATGATACATATACAAGACTATTTTCTGTATAATGTTCTGACTGCAAAAGTTTGGAAATAATACAAACTGTTTAATTAGGTGAGTCATCCATTTATCAGAATACTGTGCAGCTTAAAGAATAATCAGTTACCTCTCATTAAAATGTAGAAAGACATACAGGATTTATCAGTGTTTTTAAGAAACAAAGATCAGAGCATTGCATATAATATTCTACTTGTTGAGTAAAAATCAGGGGTGGCTAGTATCTGTATTTCTATTTGTTGTGTAAACATAAACAAACTTTGGATGGAGGGGAAAGTAGAAGAATGGTTGTTCTTGTGGGGCCGATGCCGGGAAGACCCAGCAAAAGGCAGGAAAGGACTGAAGACACCTTTTCACGATGTTCCATTTTACACCTTTTTACACTTGCTGTGTTTTTGAGCTAAATGTGATTTCTATTTAAAAACAAATTGAAAAAAGTGAGTGCTTTAAAGGGATGTTATTCAGAGTTTAAATTTATGAAACAGATTGTTTTATCCTGACGCCAACTGGAGGTCACTTTAGATTAAAAATTGAGTTCTGATTTGTGAAAAGGTGGGTGAAGAGGGAATGGGGTCCATTTTGGAACATAACATACAGCCAGGGCCCAGAGGTCGGAAGTGGGGTACACTGATGAGAGCTTTTAGAATCCAAACGGTGTGGTGGGGACCTGCGCAGTGGGGAGGCATGTAAGGACGGGGGGAAAGGGTTGTAAAGGGAAAGAGAAAGGCAAGAATCAACGCGAATACTGAGCAATTGTGCCTGGGTCCCTGGGAGCTACATTGCACTGAAAATCAGCTCAATGCTGACCTTGACAGGACTGCAGAGCCAGCAAGAGGACTCAATTAGCATCTGTGAGAACTCATTCAATAGTGTGACACCAGGTAATGGGGTCCCACCATCCAATCCTGGTAGGAAACAGCGAGGGAGGACTGGGAGCAAGCACCCAAGGATTCCTGCCGGACCTCAGCACAGTTTCCTTGGCGTGAAGCAGAGCCATGAAATGGAACGAGTGACAGCACGTCTTAACACCTGAGATACAGAGAAACTAGGAAAGAGAGATCAGAAGGGGCCTTGTAGAAGGTCTTCCCCAAACGAACATTTCTGAATTAGGGACCAGTATTGAAATGGGTAGGTGACAAGTGCAACAAGCCTGAGTCTTTCTAGAAGGTGTGGATCCTGGGGTCATTGCACACCTGCTTTCTGCATGATGCAATCTGTTGATCAACACTGAAAATGCTGATCTCAGGAAGATCACAGATTGATTGCAAAATACTTCTATGAAGCCAAAAAAGAAGAACAACCTTATGCCTAGAGCAGCTTTAATCAGACCATGCTTTTGTAAGGAAAAAATTATGTCCAATAGTGGTGTGGTCACTTGTCAACACCAGCCCCCCCCCCACCCCCCAATACACAGCAGTTACACATTATTTGCCTAAACTACTCATCATTTCAGGCATAAGTGAGTTTCTCTCATGGCTATGCAGAGTTACAACTCTTTACCAAGTCCCTCAGATCAAATGATGGGTGTGCCATAGAACTGTGGTAACCTCTCTGCTAGAAAATGCGCTGTCCCCCCAGAAGAAGAATGTACCCCTTTTCTGGCTTATTATCCGAGCTATGTATTACTTTATGAATCAGAGAAGTTCGGAGAGCTTTACCTTGAGAAATAGGAAGCAGCTGGACATAAAACAGAAAGTGCAGTTTCACAAGGGCCCTGATGCCCTCTTATTTGCATGTTGGGCTTAGGAAACATGATGGAGTTGTGGGCATTTATAGCCCCTGGGAGGAGGTCTCTGAACCCGGCACTGTTGGCGTTTGGGGCTGGATAATGGTCGTGGAGAGCTGCCTTGTGCATTGTAGGGTGTGTGGCAGCGTCCCTGGCCTCTGCTCAGTAGATGCCAGTAGCACCCTCCTGCTGTGACAATGAAAAGTGCCCCCAGACATTTGCCAAATGTCCCCGGGGTGTCAAAATCGCCCCCGCATGAGCATCGCCGCCTTAGGGTTTGCCTCATCTGTCCGTCTAACTCCTTGGTGGTAGTACAAGTGACACACCACAGCCCCATTCAACAGAAATGAAACCAAACTAAGGAAGTCAATGAAAAGATGATCATTAAGCGAAACCACGTATCAAATCAAATGGATGAGTTTGCCTCCACCCCCCAAGCCAGCCCTCCCTCTCAGAGCTCCCACACCAAAGCCAAACCATCCCAAAGAGATGGTCACCCCCACAGCCGCCGGGGATGGATCCTTCCTCATCACCAGCTTCCCCCTGGAGCGAAGATGCCTGCTGCTGGGGAAGCAAACGCGTGAAGTAGAAACGAGAGAAGCACTTACTGTTTGCAGGAGCAGCTTTTCGGAATTTGGCCAGGTCCACGTGGGGGGGTCGGCTGGGCTTCGGTGGAGGGGGGCCCAGGACAGCCAAGGGGGGCAGGGGCTTCTGCTTAGGGGTGGCGAGACTCTTGTCTCCCCTTTCCTTTTCCTGACCTTGGCCCCAGGGCCCGGCCATCGTCACCTTAGAAGGTGTCTTAGGGAGCAAGGCAGGCGGCTCCTCCTGGCTCATCTTGCCCAGGAACACATTCTTAGCAGCATCCACCTTCCTGTCTTCTCTCCTGTCCTCGGCCTTTCTGGAGAGGCCCGGGGCTCCCCTGCTGGCGGCCGGCTTCAGGACCACTCCAGGGAAAGGTGAACCTGACGTCTCGCCTCCTTGGTCTTTGGTGTCTGGGTCTTCCCTCGCTGGCCTGAAAGAGCCTGTTTTGGACCTGAATCCTGGGGGGGCCGGGGGTCCTCTGAGTGGAGACGCGTTCTTAGTGGGGCTCTCGCCTTCGTGGGGGTCATCGAGACTGGGGGATGGCTTCGGGCCAAAGGGGGGCTTGGGGAAGAGGGGCTTGGGCTCCTGGTCCTGGGAGGCTGACCCAAACTTGCCTTGCACCCCAGACAACTTAGGGAACACTGGCTTCTGGTCGCTCTCCTGGGCTGCAGGGGGAAGCCTGGGCTTCGGGCCCGGTGGCTTTAGGTCGTGGTCTTGGTTGACGCCAGCGTGGAGCGCCGGCTTGTTCCCAGGAGGCCGGGGGAACGCGGGCTTGGCATCTTCTCTGGGCGGGTTGGGCTTGGGGCCTACGGGCCTCAGAAAGGCCGCTCTCCCCTCGGGGTCTCTGGGGGCCGGGGGTCCAAATCTCTGGCCCACTCCCGCGGGCTTCAGAAACGGGGGCTTGGGCTCCGGCTCCGGCTTTTCCTCAGGAGGAGGTTTCACCCCCACAGTTGGCTTTGGGCCCCCAAACTTGGGCACGCTGCTGGGTCCCGTCAGAGGGCTGGCGTTTCCTTGGTTGTTGAAGAAGTTCTTTTTGGCTTGGAGTCCTGAGGGGGAATTCTGCCCGGTGACCTTGAAGGGTCGGCTGCCGGCCGAGACCTCCTCCGTGGGGTCGCCCACCGCGCTGAACTTCGCCATGAGAGACTTCACATCTGCTTTTCCATCCTACAAGCATGGGGAACAAAAACCGGTGAGAACAGCTCGCCCTTCACAGTTGAAAATGCTGCACTTGACAGGGTTTCCTGGTTTGAGGCCCGCGGTGCTGCTGATTGGGCAGCGAGATATTGTAACACTGGCCTTCCTCTATGGCAACATACGTTGTGAGAGTTTCTGGAAGGGGGAGGGCGCGTGTGCATGCACTTTTTGGGGTTGTCTGAGACTGACATGCTCATTTTTGTTTGTCACAACTTATTGTTTCCCTTTCCTGCCACTGTTTCTCTCGCTAGCTTGTTGAATTTACCGTTCCCTTCGTGTTTGTCTACTTTATTTCACTTGAAAAAATATGGGAGTCTCTAACAAGTGACTTCTTCCATATTTCACTGATGAGCCTCTTAAATAGAAACTGCACTTAAAAAATGAAAGTAAGCCCATAGGTTGCGTGTTTTCTGTGCATGGCCTTGTTCAGCATCTCTGTGGTTTGCAGGAGTTCTCTTGACCCATCCACAGCTCAGGTCAGCCTGCTAACAGGGAGACGCGGCAGAAAAAGCCACTCATTTTATGTGTAAGTAATAAAAAGAGTTTTCCTACTGACTTTTCTATTTAATGCTAATGATTTAACTGGAACCAGTGTAGTGGGCAGCGTGTGTTCCATCCCATGACTGGTCCTGTCTAGGGGACTCAGGGGAGGTGACAAGGATGCAGAGACTGGCTGGGAAGTCTCATGTCCTGACTCCTAGCTTCTCCGGTCTTGCCTCTTCTATAATGACACCGGTCACTCCTTCTCAGAGTGTCTGTCCTCCTTGTCTATTGCTTAGTAAAGAGAGCAGGCACTCAGCCTTCTCTGTGGGTATAGTCCCACGTAATCTGATAGAATTTATGGTGTGTTTGGTCTGTCTCTCAAATGCAAGTTCTAGAATATTCTAGATCTTTTAGAATATTTGAAAGTCTGAAGCTTTAAAAAAACACACATTGGAGATACACACGTGACCATCACCATTTCTATTTCCGTGCTTTCAGATTCACCTAGAAAACGTTTTCTTCCTTCCCACCCCCACCACCCATTGCCACACACCCAAGCACTTTTCATCTCCCAAGGGCCCACTTGAATACCACAAAACCAGACCCTGTCCGGTTGGGGAGATTTGCTCTGTCCTCTTAACTGCTGTATCACCTCAGACACTTGTACATGTGATGCAAATGTGACTTCCTTTCATAATAGTAGGAACCATTGTGTAGTGTGTACATATGTGTGCTTGATTCTGAATCATGCTTGTACCTGTGTGGCTCATCTCCTGCTTTGGGGGGATGGCAATACCTAACTCCATTTCCCAGAAAAGAAAAGTGAGGTTAAAACTGCAAGAGGACATAGTGGAAAGATCATGAGAACTTGGTTGGAATCCTAGTTTATTAGTTGGGCCTCCATGGCATCATCTATAACATGGGGCTGATGACACAGACCTGCCAGAATTGTCATGCACAGGAGAGATGGAATTTGTCAAGTGCCTGCCTGGCTCACAGCAGGGGCTCATTCGATGGGAACTCTTACCATGAGGAATGTTAAGTAGCACATTCACGGACGCACAGCCAGCAACTGTGGGCACAGGGATGCAGACCCAGGTCCCTCTGAGGCTCCGAAACCCAGAACCTGTCTCATTCTTCTTTGTGTCCTACAACACCTGGGCCCCGGCCAGGCTTTTCATACAGATTTGGGGAATGCAGGTTGGCACTGAGCTGAATCCTGTGAACAGTGATTTTCAAAGCAATGATGCCCTCAGCAGGAGTTTGTCTCCTGCCAAAATGCAGCCCGTGTGTATTTGCGGGATGGGGGTAAGGAACCTGGGCAGGCGATGAAAACCAGATGAGAGAAATAGTTTCCAGCTTGAATTTTGCTCCTTTAGTTTACTACCCGATAGCCGAGTCTCTGAAAACATCTTGTTTTCTACCTTGCCTCTCCTGAGCCCCATGGTTCCCTCAAGTCCTCAGTCTATCCAGTCGATCCCTGAAGACCTAGACCAGGGAGAGTTTGGGTGTTGGGGGTGGGGCTCGGGGGAGGAGAAGACAAGTACCGCCCTGTGCCTCCAGGGAGATGGAAGCTGCAGAGAACTTCAAACCTGAGCACAAGCAGCATAAAGAAGTGTCAACACCAGTCCTGACCAGTTTGGCTCAGTGGATAGAGCGTTGGCCTGCGGACTCAAGGGTCCCGGGTTCGATTCCAGTCAAGGGCATGTATCTTGGTTGCGGGCACATCCCCAGTGGGGAGTGTGCAGGAGGCAGCTGATCGATGTTTCTCTCTCATCCATGTTTCTAACTCTCTATCCCTCTCCCTTCCTCTCTGTAAAAAATCAATAAAATATATATATAAAGAAGTGTCAACACCAGAATTTGCTCACCACCAGGAAGAAAGTCTGTTTCTGGGGAAGCATGCTTTCACTCTAGACTTACTCTAGGTCTATAACTTGTTCTAGATTTTGTAACAAGAGGCCACAAGGCAGAGTGGCTAATAACACAGGTTCAGGAGCCAGACCGGCTGGGTTTGAATCTTCCTAACTATTTAATCTAGGGCAAGGAACAAAAATTCCCTGGGCCTCCATCTGCTCACCTCTGTCATAAGAATAAGGCCCTGTGATAGGGTGGCTGTTAGGAAGAATAAATAAAGTAATATTCATAAACACATGGAAGAGTGCCTGGTACATAGGAGGGTTTGCTCTTTATGCAGCAAGTCAAGCTGTAGAAATCACCTAGTCCACCTCCTCCTCCAGGTCAGTGAGGAACAGAAACCAAGGGATTTAAGTGAGTTCCTACTTAATGCTAGCAACTTCACATCTTGAATTTCAAGGGGGAAACCCCAGGAAACACACTAACCCATTGTCAAACTCCACGTCCTGGTTTTAATTTAGAAAATATGGAAGTGGTTGATTTGCCATTGGAACTTGTCTCAGATGTCAAGCCAGGCCCTGGAGGCAGGTGAGCGCGTCTTGGTTAATGACACAGGCTCTGGGATCATCGACTTGGCTTAAAACCTTGACTTTCCCAATGACTAGCCATGCGATTTACCTGCTAAGGTGTCTTCACCCATAAGATGCAAATAATCACCGTATCTATTTCTCACAGGGCTTGTTTTTCAAAAGAGGATCGCATGGGTTATTGTGTGTAATGTTATGCGATCAAGAATTGCTTGTCTGCCATCATTGTATCTTCTAATTCACCAGTCACATTACATCATTTCCTTCAGGTGGCCATGTTGTGAAGTTATAGTTGTTACTGTTACGTCCTAATTTTAATGATAACTGAGGCAAATACCGCTGGATAACATCATAGAGTTAGTATGTTTGAGTTTAGTTTATGCACATTCTGAAACCTTTCACTGGATGCTGAAGGACAGGTTAAGAAAGAGCAAGTTCTTATGTTGTTACTGAAGAAATGGTAACAACACCTGAGCTTACTAATATGTCTGGCAAATCAAGTAGCCTGGACTTACAACTATTTAACCACTTATACTGACTGCTTAGCTTTAGAGGTTATTTTGTAATTATCACTGTTAATAAGTTTATTAGATAAAATTTTAACACCCAGATTAACCATTAATCGGAACAATATTAGCCAGATTTCTTCCTTAATGATAGAAAGTCAAACATGATTTAACTTTTTTTTTTTTACATTCTCCTATCTTGACTTCATTGTAGGTTGGACATTCATTTCATTTTCTAGGGCTCTTTTTACTTAGAAAATAGGGTGGGAACAATGTATAATTGTATAACAGTGATATGAAGACACCTTATCAATGTTTGCTTTTTATTTTTATTTTTTTAATATATTTTATTGAATTTTACAGAGAGGAAGGGAGAGAGAGAGTTAGAAACATCGATGAGAGAGAAACATCGACCAGCTGCCTCCTGCACACCTCCTACTGGGGATGTGCCCGCAACCAAGGTACATGCCCTTGACTGAAATTGAACCTGGGACCTTTGGTCTGCAGGCCGATGCTCTATCCACTGAGCCAAACCGGTTAGGGCAATGTTTGCTTTTTAAAAATAATATATTTTTTATCTTTTCAATTCCAGTTGACATATAATATTATATTAGTTTCAGGTATACAACATAGTGACTAGCCATTATATAACTTACAAAATGATCACTCTAATAAGTCTAGTACCCACCTAACACCATACACAGTTCGTACAAAATTATTGACTATATTCTCTGTGCTGTATTTTATGTCCATGTGACTATTTTTATAATTGCCAATTTGTACAAAAAGTTTGCTTTTCATTTTTTTATAATAGAGTATACTCTAAAACCTATAAATAAAAACTAAATAATACGAAGGCTACAACTAGAGATTGTTTTTAAAGTTTCTTATCTTCAAAAGTCTCATGTCTGTAGAGTGTCATTTTGTAAAGCACACAGGAAATAAAAACATCCATGGGTCGTGGCTACAGAATGAATATAAAATAACTTTGAAGCCTGAGTTCACCCCTTAAGTTGTGTTTGTGTCACTTTTGTCATTAAAGCATGAGGAGAACGGGCCGTGCTATGGGTGCTGTTATTTTCCCTGAGGAAAGAGTGAAGACAGGGAGTACATAACCGGGAGTCCCTTTTCCCAAGCTACTGAATTATTCCCACTATGAGGGCTGAGGCATGGGGACAGACTGTATTCTTGTTCTAACTAGCCTGGCACTTAGACTTTTTTACCTTTTCCAGTACTGTGACACGGTCTGCATACAGAGCTGGACATTTATCAAACATCCAGACAACCTGGCTACCCCTTGAAGGACTCAGCTAACCAGGCCATCTGCCATCCATTGTCCAGACCACTGGCCATGACCAGAGCTCCTGGTACCCATCCTCAAGACCAGCGGTTGCCAACTGGTGGTCCGTGAGGTCCGAGAGGTTGGCAACCGCTGCTCTAGACCACCTGGCATCCCTCATCCAGACTGGCTGACATCTGACTGATCACTGTCCTGGACAAATCTCAGGCTAATAAATGCAGGACTGATTATTCTCAAAAATGCACTTTTTACAGTAAAAACTCAACTTCTCTTTCTTTTTTGGAACATCTGGGTTTTTGCCTAGCTGTGTTCTCAGTCTACAAACTCTAAGACCCTTGAATAGATCTTTATCATTTATTTCTAACCACAACCTCAGGTTCATAATTCATTCAATATTCCCTAGATAAAGCCCATGGAAAAAGAAGAAAATTTCACTTGATTACATGAATGCTTTTAATTAAGAGAGAGACAGGAAATATCAATAGTTTACCCAAACTGATATCTTTTTTTCTTTTCCTTCCTTCCTTCCTTCCTTCCTTCCTTCCTTCCTTCCTTCCTTCCTCTCTTTCATCATTAATCAATTTTGCTGTGTGTGGGTTTTTTAAATTATTTTATTGTTATGTTGGACTAGAGGCCCGATGCATGAAATTTGTGCAAGAGTAGGCCTTCCTTCTGGCTGCCGGCACCGGCTTCCCTCTGGCACCCGGGTCCTGGGCTTCCCTCCAGCTGCTGGCAGGCACCCAGGACCCGGGCAGCCACAGCTTCGTCTGGAAGGTTGTCCAGAAGGACGTCCGGTCTAATTAGCACATTACGCTTTTAATATTATAGATAACATGTCAGCACCTATAACTTATTTGGTCTGAAATGCTGATTACCACTGCCACTGTTTCCAGGAACAGGAGCCCAGGAGTAGTGGCCCCAGGGGATAACAGGAGGCTACAAGGAGGTGCAGATGTAAAGAGAAAATGTTCCAGGAAGCAAGTCCCAGGCTTGCTCAGTCATCAGAAATTGGAATCAGGGTGTATGGAAGAGGGGAATCAGCAGGTGAGGAGTGCTGGGGCGATGGCTCATGCTGCTCACACTTAGGATCCACTCGGCCAAGGACTGACCAGAAGGTATCACAAAAAGACTGGGAAGCAACAAGGTTCTTTGTAAAGCCAGATAACTCACCAGCCCTGAGGTAGAAAAGAGGCTGGTAAGAATGTGTAATAGACTCAAGCAGCTGTCTGAGCTGCCATAATATTCAGCCTCACTGGTTTATGTTGTCTAGGTCAAATAAAGCAACAGCTATGTTCCTCATGATCAAGTCCTCTGAGTACACAACACATGCGCACGCGCGCACACACACACGCATGCAGAGTGGTAACTTGTCTTTTTTCTCTAAAGAGACTTGATTTGCTATACCTAGTAAACTTGGAAAAGGGAACTGTCTATAGATATATATAGAAGGCTAAGTGACTGACCATCCGTCTGTCGACCAACTGACCAGCCTGTACATATGATGTGTACTGGCAATTTAAAAATAAATGTTGACTCGCGCATGCACGATACGATACATATAAAGCTCTTGCTGGTACCAATTGCATGTGTGGTTTCGATCTGTCATTGTTGATCGTGAATTTGGTTGACACTTCTATTACAGAGAAAGGGTAAATGGCGATATTAAAATATTTCTTCTAATTAATTTACTTTCAATGTGCACAAATCTGTGCACCAGGCCACTAGTTTTAATATGAAAATCAACTTTTTAAGAACTCTTTATTCTTAGCAATTACATAACAAAGCTACTCTAATTGTTTTTAGTTGTGAAAATCAAGTTAATGGAAGTTGGCTGAAAGTCAGTACTTGATGGTAGATGGTAAGTTCCACCATTTATATATATAAAAGCCTAAGCAACCTTTCGACAGCTTGACCAGTCGACTGGTAGCTATGACGCGCACTGACCACTAGGGTGCAGATGCTCAACACAGGAGCTGCCCCCTTGTGGTCAGTGTGCTCCCACGGCTGGAGCGCTGCTCAGCTGACCAATGAGTGCCAGATGCCAGGCTCACGGCTGGTGAGCGCAACTGTGAGCCTCTCCTGCGAACATTCCCCCTGTGCACCCCTCCCCCATCCAGACCGGGACCAGGATAGGGACCAGCATCGAGACTGACCAGGTGCAAGCCCTTGGCTGCTTCTTGGTCATGGGCGCATCAGTATCGCCCTAGGATGGGCGCACGGAGACTGCAGTGGAGTGGCAGTGAGCCTACCAAGTGGTGGTGGTGGCAGGCGCAGTGGGGCCAGGATGAGAGGGAGTGGCACGGCACCCAGCCTGGGCTAGGGCTCCTCCCCAGCCACCTGCCACTTCGTGCACTACTACATCCATCCCTTGGGGGATGTAGGACTACTGTTTTCCACCGATCCCCATAGGCTGAGGGACCCCAATGGTGCATGAATCTGTGCACTGGGCCTCTAATAGATAATAAAACTGCACTAAACTTTTTCATCCTTATCAACACAGTCTAAAGAGTTATATGCTTAAATGTGTGTACTCTGTTTCCCCAATGAGATGGAAAAGCAGGGACCTGGTTTTATTTTTTTTCCTCAAAAAGGCACCCCTCTGCCACCACCCACCCAAACAAGCACTCCCCTGATACCTGGCACATTTCTTTCCAGAATACTGGGTGGGGGCAAATTAGGTTTACAGCTGCTCATATGGAAAATAATAAAATAACGAATAAGCAATAATGCAAGAATGAACTCTACGTGTCACATATTCACACATAGTGGTTGATGGGCTGACTTGACTTGAATTTCACCGCGCTTGAGCCCAGAGATAACTGTGGGAGAAATGATTTCCTAAGCTTCTTAAAGAGTGTTGAACCCCAGTCACAGATCTATGTTTACGCACTCTCTCCCTAACAGTCTCTACTCCATGGCAAACGCTCTGTGAAGGATTCCAGTTGGCCGAGCCTCTGAGGCTGGAGACAGCACCAGGCCCCTCTTCAAGAGGATGTGGGAACATGCCTCTCACCACAGATTGTGTTGTTGGGGCAGGAGCAGGCTGCTGCTGACTGGGCCAGGGCACAGGCAGGAGGAGCAGGTGGCGAAGGCAGCAGGGTTGGCCCTGGTTGTGACAACCCCTGACCAGTGAGCATGGAGATGGAATGGCAGGCAACCCCAGCGGCCAGCTCTGTGCTCTCAGGTGTAACGCAGGAAGGAGAAAACACCTGGCAGAGCTCAGAGGGGGTTCTCTCTGGGAGCCATGTGCTCGGGGTTCCCTAAGGAAATGGCCTGAGAAAACCTCTGCAGATGTCCCTGTGTCACCATCATGCCCTGCTTGTTAGCTCAGGCAGCTGCTCCTCTGACCCTTTCCCGGCTCCTTCTGGTTTTCTCTTCTGGGGTAGATTGACATGAGAAAGCAAGATGGTTCAGCAATTGGTTAGCTTAGATCAGCGGTTCTCAACCTGTGGGTTGCGACCCCCTTTGGGGGTCGAATGACCCTTTCACAGGGGTCGCCTGAGACCATCAGAAAACACATATATAATTACATATTGTTTTTGTTTTTAATCACTATGCTTTAATTATGTTCAATTTGTAACAATGAAAATACATCCTGCATATCATATGTTTACATGACGATTCATAACAGGAGCAACATTACAGTTATGAAGTAGTAACAAAAATAAATTTATGGTTGGGGGTCACCCAACACGAGGAACTGTATTAAAGGGTCGCGGCATGAGGAAGGTTGAGAACCACTGGCTTAGATGGTGGTGGCCCACCTTGCGCAGACTGCGTCACCTTGAACTCTCACATGTACTGATAGTTAGGCTTTTGTGTACACTCTGTCTTGAAAGACCAAGAGCTTGAAAGTCGCCATCATTATACAAATTGTAGCCTTTTCTGCCTGCTTATCCCACCAAATGGCCTTTGCACACAGTGTTGACTTTGATGGCGTATGCATAAATGGATGAGGAAGTTAATGTGACTTTGTATGTGTTTCTGGAGTTTGTTTTGCTATAAGTTTTTGGCTTCTTGATGCTGATGGAATGGTGACAGGACGTAGAGAGTACAGAACACCAAAAACAGTCCTGAAACCCCTTATTTTTGTTTTTCTGTTTTATATAATTTTCAGCAAATTTAGTTTATATTTGCTTAGGATATAATTCACTTACCCAATTAAATATACCAAATTGGAGGAGAGTCATTTAGATTTTGACTAGTGAACATGGAGATAATTGAAAATTGTCTTCATCGATATCTTACTAATGACTTACTTGGATGTGAGGGTAATATTTAATGTACACACGCCATAATATAAGTCCTGTCATTTTCCCTGTACTTCCAACTTTGTCACCTCAAAGGGATCTTAATTTCATCTACTACTTCTTGCACTTAGTCTATTTTCACAATATGAAGCAGCAAAAGAAAACTCACTTTGCTAAAAACATGACATTTGAAACAAAAATTTTTGATGGCAGAGAGAGACTGTTTGACATGGAAAATTAAAAATATTATGTTCCCTTTTTTTCAGCACCCAAATCCCTCTGAACCCACATCAACACACACACACACACACACACACACACACACACACACACACACACTCCATTCGGGGCAGCAAGTTCCGTCTGTCCTTGACGGGAAGTTAGAAACTGAAAGTGTATGGTCTGCATGGAGCGGGGTGGGGGCAGGGGTATGAGGCTCTGTCGGGTTTTCTAGAGACTTCCTTCCCAGCATGTGAAAAGTCCTGTGTGAGGAGAACAGCTTAGAAGAGGAAGACTCAACAAATGAATCAAGATAGGTGGCAGGTGCTTGTCAGTGCGGGATCCACAGCTGGACGTGAGGAAAGTAAAAACTGAACAGTAGAAATGGAGGATTATGGAAGATTCCACAAAGAGAGACGGATACTATTTTGGAAACTCACTCCACAGAATATGATGATGTGAAACCCTCTCTCTAACTTCCTCCATTCCCACTCTACCTCTTCTCCTTTTACTCTTTGAAGATACTGCATTCAGTATTGAGTAATCAAGATTAAAAACATAGTCACCTCACACCTCTGACCTCACTTTTTCTCCCCTATAAGTCATAGCAACAAGACTTCACCATGAGACAAGCAAGTTTGCTCATCTCTTGCATCATGGCTCTTTACTGTGGGTTGCACCGTTTCTCATTAAAGTTGTGATGTTCAAAATTTCTAGCCTTTCATGGTGTATATCCTGTTCTCAGCACCTAGCCTCCCTTTTCCCATGCCTCCTCACCTTTCCTAGGTGCGTGACGGCTTCAGCTACTCTGGGTCTTCACTATCCACTCATTTCTTCTGAGAGTGCTGTGACTCCTAGCTCCGGTGTGTGGCACTTTGTCACTATCTAGTGTAAAGTCTGTGTTTTATTAAGATCACTTATTCCCAGGGTACAATGACCTCAACAGTCTGCCCCCCAAACATGTGCACTTGTATAGTTAGCAAAAAATTCTGGAGTTTGGTATTATGCACATACTAGGGGCCCAGTGCACGAATTTGTGCACCTTGAAAGGAACTGCGGGCCACAAGGCTGCTGTGGGCACAGGGGAAGTGGTTGTGAGTGGTGGCTCCAGCGCCAGCAGCAGATGCGAGCAGGGCTGGTGCCGGCAGCAGGTGCGAGCACCAGCCAGGACCGTGGCGTGGGAGCAAAGAATTTTCAGTAACCACCAGAGGCTCACCCCGATGACAGTCACCGGTGCCCCACCTTGGTCTGGTGCCCCCGCTCACCTGCTCCACCATCCTGCTGAGGCTGATGCCACCATATTCCACCCTCTGCTGCCTGCTGCCAATGCCCGCCATATTCTGCACTGCCCCTGGTGGTCAGCGCACGTCATAGTGACCGGTTGTTCTGGTTGTTCAGTTGTTTCACTGTTCGGTCTATTTGCATATTCACATTTTATTATATAGGATTGCTAATTTTATTATTAGAGCTATTATTCACTTTTTAAAAATCTTCCCCCCAGGGTATTTTTTTCCATTGATTTTTAAAAATAGTGGAAAAGAGAGGGAAAGACAGAGAAATATCAATGTGAAAGAAATACATTGATTGGTTGCCTCCTGCATGTGCCCTGACCAGGGCCCAAGCTTGGGAGGAGCCTGCAACCAAGGTATGTGCCTTTGACCGAATCAAACCCAGGACCCTTCGGTCTGCAGGCCGATGCTCTATCCACTGAGCCAAACTGGCTAGGGCTGTTAATCACATTTTCAAACAAAATTTTATATACAGTATCTCATTGGATTGTCCCAAAGCCTGGTTATTTCTTATTTTTATAGAAGGCTAAACTAAGTGCAAGCATGTGGTAGGAAGGAGAATTGAACCTAGGTATTCTGACTCTAAATTCTGTGTCAATTATCCATAGAAATCATGCCTTTCTTTTGTTCTTGTGTAGTTACTATTTTGAATTTAAAATCTTTTAATAGTTTCCCTCTGATCCAAAACATTTTCTGTTAACCCTAGTAATTGACCTTCTGTCCAAGAATCCCTAATCGTTGTAGGTGACGTGTTAACATTTTTGTTTTGCACATGGAGGTGATCATAGCAGATCTGAGCTAAGCAAGGAAACAGAGCAAGAGTAGGGGACAGAGTGGGGCTCTAAGCCAACACATCCGATTGACTTTGAAACATCACAGGCATTCTGGAAAGGGGAAACAAGTGAGAGAAGACAAACAATGCTGCTTGCTTTTTTGATGATTGGTCTATGCATGTGTTGCTGCAGGGGTGGGATATTTAAGCAGACAACTAACTATATGAAGTTTCTTTTCCCCTAAACTATCCACTGAGGCAGTGAGATGAGTCATCCAAACAGGTTTCAGAGGCCTAGTGCCCCATTCAGGTTCAGCCATTGTCACCCTGGGATGGTGTTAATTGTTCTCCTGGCATTAGCTCGGACTCATTACCAGAGGGAGGCTGAGGGTGTGAACCAATATGACTCAGGAATGAGGCTATGATTTGGGAAGGCCCATGGCAAAAATGAGGTAGATGGCAATGCATTCATATAAAATTAATGTTTCTGTCCGGATAATAGACAAGCAAAAAAAAAAAAAAAAAATTAAAAAAAAAAGTTCGCATCTATGGTTAATTCAAAGAATAGAATAAAAAATGAAAAAAAAACCAAAAACCCGCAAAATCCCTTCCTGTTCTGTAATTTTCTAAATACTAAATGGTTTTCTAAGAATGAAAATACCACAGGGATTTACCTCTTGTTTTAAAATAATTTTCCTTTTAATTAAACAGGCAAATTTTTATGTTATGGATATTTTACCATAATACAAACCAAACATTTAGAAAAAAATAGTTTACTATTTTTTGGAGAATTATTAAGTTAAAGGAAAATGCTGTAAATAATAATAAAATTGTTTCAATATTTTCCCATGGTGATATGTTTTCTTTCTTTTTGTCTGAGTATAGTGATTGGTAAATACAATGGCAGTGACTCAAAAAGGAGGAGAAAACAGCATTTCAATAAGACCATGCTTATAGGTGAACATTTTATTGTCCAGAAATATGTTCATTTCATTCAAATATTTTTTAAAACTTTTATAACATTTTAAATGACTTAAGTGTGGCTAAATACAATAATGGGTCAATGCCAAATTTCTAATATGAATAAAAACAATAAAAAACTTCACCACACTGACCCAATTCATCTTGCTTTATTCTTCAAAGGGTTTCTTTATAGAGAATCACCAGCCCAGCAGCTATGGCTGCTATTGGGAGGGCGTGGCATCCCATGGTGTATTCAGCTACAAAAATGATTAAAAACCTGGGTCCTCTAGGATCCTGGATCTGTCTTGCTCTGATCCTCATATTTTTATTTGATCTGCCTCTTGCTCCAACAGTATTTGGACGGAACAGACCCAGGGACACCTGACCACCCTCCAGCATCTTTCCAGTCATCACCTTCAGAACTATCTCAGCCATCCTCAGAACCAGTCTTTCTTTCTTTCTTTCTTTCTTTCTTTCTTTCTTTCTTTCTTTCTTTCTTTCTTTCTTTCTTTTGTTCTTTCTTTCTTTTTTCTTTCTTTCTTTCTTCTTTCTTTCTTTTCTCTCTCTCTCTCTCTCTCTCTCTCTCTCTCTCTCTCTCTCTCTCTCTTTTTCTTTCTTTCTACATTAACTTCTTATTGTCAAACAACCATGAGCTCCCAAATTTGTCAGAATTCTTCCACGGAGCTGGAGGCTGCCATCAACCACCTTTCCAACCTGCATCTGTGGGCCTCCCACACCCACTTCTCTCTTTCCACAGTGACAATGTGGCTTTGGAGGGTGGGGGCCACTTCTTCTGTGAGTTGGCAGAGAAGAGGGAAAGGGCGCTGAGTATCTCTTAACTATGCAAAACCTACCCTGGTGGTTTGGAATAACAGGGTAAACGAATGTATTTTGAATAGTCTATTTTGCGGTGAAGATAGGGAAAGCAGAGGATATGGTAGAGTTATCCTCAGGGGAAATTTTCCATGCTCTCTGACCCATCTTTGGCTCAGTGGATAGAGTGTCAGCTTGCCCACTGAAGGCTGGTGGGTTTGATTCCAGTTAAGGGCATGTACCTCGGTTGCAGGCTCAGCCCCAGTCAGGGAGAGCACAGAAGGAAACCAGTCGATGAATCTCTCTCACAGTGATGTTTCTCTCTCTGCCTCTCTTCCCCCCACCCTTCTCTCTCTAAAAAGCAACGGAAAAAATATCCTCGGGTGAGGATTAACAACAACAACAACAACAACAACAAAAAGGATGCAAAACCAGCTCGGTGCCTGCATCCTCTTCCCGGACGTGCTCATGCCTCCCCAGGATGAGTGGGTAACACGCAGGGCGCTAGGGACGCCGCCATGGCCTTGGAGAGGAACCTGAGCTCGCTCCTTTTGGAGCTGCAGGCCCTGGGTTCTGGCCCCGCAGACCCTCAGCTCTGTGACTGCCTGCAGAACCACTTCCGTCTTTCATAAGAAGAGGAGTGACACCTGACTCACCTCCGCAGACTGCTGGGCCCCAGGCGGGGCTGGGCCAGTATCTCTTAGGAAGGCGCACCCTCAAGTGGACCAGGAGCCTTCGGAGCCCAGAGGCCTTTGAGGGGCCCTCTGCATCTCCTGGTGTCTGACTTTTGCCTGAGCCTCTCCTCAAAACCACTAGCCATTATTTTAACCACCCTGGAGCCATCTCCCATGCAACAGACCAAATGGAACCAGTAAAGCTTTCTGCAGCAAGAATGAGAATGAGAATGAGAATGAGAATGAGGAGGAGGAGAAGGAAGAGAAGGAGAAGGAGAAGGAGAAGGAGAAGGAGAAGGAGAAGGAGAAGAAGGAAGGAAGGAAGGAAGAAAGGAAGGAAGGAAGGAAGGAAGGAAGGAAGGAAGGAAGGAAGGAAGGAAAAGAAGAAGGAAGATAATCAAAATGGGCCTTAAAGGTAGACCCATTTTATTTGGGAGCATTACCTTAGAATCATAGTGTTTGAGAAAGAAAACCTTCCTGAACATCAGTGAACTCAAGCTCTTCATTTTACAGGAAAGGAAACAGGGTAAGTGACCTATGCAGTCACACAGCTCCTTAGTGGCAGCACAGGAACCTGGGTCTCCTTGCGCAGCCACTGGGCTTCCCACTGCCCTGTGCTGCATGACCTGTGGGGTCACCGCTTCTCCTGCAACTGTTTCCCGGGCACAGTCCCACCGATAGCAGAGGGCTCCGGGGATGCCTTCTGGGCGTCGAGCCCACAGCAAACCATGAAGAGGTTATTACTGTTATCTCCACTTTACAGATACAGGAACCAAAGCGTGGGGCGGCGCAGTCATTCACCCAAGACCCACAGCTGGTGAGTGGCAGAGCCCCTATTCAAACTCCGATCTTGAGTCTGGAGCCACAGTCTTAACCACAACCCCTGGAACCGCAGACTAAGCCAGGCCAGTACGCCACCGTCCTCCCCCCAACACTCTTGTTCTTAGAATGTCACCTGGAGGCTGCTTCTGCTAACACACCAAACAAATGGAATATTCTGCCTACTTCCCCTGACCTCTCTCTCTTGCTGACATGGATACCGAGGGAGGGAAAACAGGATTCTTCAGGCACATTAGGACTAGGAAAAGCTTCAAAGCAATCGCCTGCTCTTAGCATCCAGACCACTAGGTGGCAGTGCGACTGCCCCCTGAGGCGACCATAACTTTCAAGGCTGTAGAATTTGCCCAGAAACCAGCCTTTCTGAGCTTGAAATCCAGGGAAGGGGCCCCTGGGTGTGGACAGGAGCCGAGGAGCATTTGAAGCCCAGCAGTAGTTAAACACACAAGTGGGCAGCGCGGATCTGAGCCTTTAAAATAATTTCCCAGGAGACAGGAAATGATTCCCAGGCTTTTCTCTTTGAAATAGAAGGCTGACTTCTCCTGGGTGTCCCTTCAATACAGCTCAGTTCCTTTGATACTCATGCTCACCTTTCACAGAGCATTTTTAAGATGTGGTTTTATTGGAAAGAACAGCCCTCTCCCCCTCCCCCTCCCCTATCATTCATCATTAATTTCTTGGGGCGTTAGAATATGTGAAGTTTGTGCCTCGCCTGGTAGATTGATCTAAGTCAGTGGTCGGCAAACTCATTAGTCAACAGAGCCAAATATCAACAGTACAACGATTGAAATTTCTTTTGAGAGCCAAATTTTTTAAACTTAAACTATATAGGTAGGTACATTGTTATTAACTTAATTAGGGTACTCCTAAGCTGGCCTTTGCTGAAAACGTCCTCAATCTGATTGAGGTACGTTCGCTGAGGTCGACCCCTTCCAACTCTCCCATCCACGTCTTGTATACTTATTTCATCTATCTCCTTTTGTTCATCCTCTCTATATGTCCAAACCATCTCCACATACCTTTCTCAATCCTTGGCACTACATCTTATTTCACTCCACAACGTTCCCTAAAATTAACTTAATAAACTTTACTTAAAGTTTTAAGTCAACTTCGCACTGTACGTGCGCGCCTGCACGTGGTATTTTGTGGAAGAGCCACACTCAAGGGGCCAAAGAGCCGCGGTTTGCTGACCACTGATCTAAGTGAAACCTCTCCTGACAGCCTTAGCCTGGGGCAGAAAAGCACAGGCATGACTTTGCCTGTGTTCACAGACCCATCTATTTTCCTACACAGAATAATCTCTCTGATGACAAAATATTAAAAATGGCCAATATTAATGATCTCTAGTATTATATGTTATCACACAATGAATGTATGTAATTTGTACACTTACAACGGCTCTCTGAGGTTAGTGCTCTTATTATCCTCGTTATTTTAGAGGAGGAAACAGGCACAGAGAGGTTAAGTGACTCCCCCAAAGTCACACAGCTGGTAGGAGGCAGAATCAGAGCTTCCTCTTCTTCTTTTAATTACCTTTTGGTCAAAATGGGGGGGGGGTACGGGGGGGGGGAGGGGGACAAGACCTTGTGAATTCTTTAGAAGAGGCAGCAATTTATACAAGAGAGCCAAAGGTTCTAACCAAATGTGGGAGTTACTGCTGCTCTGAAATATTTCCCGAGAGGACATGCAGCCCCCTGCCATCCACTGTCCTGGTTTCCTGGTATTCCCGTGAGAAGGCAGGGTTGATGGCAGCAGCGTAGCCCCTCTTTTCGTCTGTGTAGAAATTTCCCATGAATCCCCACCCCTGCCAGACCTTAAGGTCCGGGGGAAATGGAAACTTGCTCCTTCTCATCAGAAAAGATGGATGAGCACAGGCTGTCAGAAGCAGGATGAAGCAAGTTGTCTGTGCCCGATGGGATTCTGTGTCTGGTTTGGGGCAAGCCTTCATCTCATCCCAGCGGCACCAGAGGTTGGAATAGGAACACGTGAGGCCCTATCCAGTGACAAAGCGGCAGATGACACACTTATCTGCGGATCACCCTTCCGCTACAATGAGGCTGGGTTTTCCTGCCTGACTTCCGCCTCTCCTGCTATCTTCCAACTGAACGTGCCTCTCTCTCAGCCTTTCCAGCCAGCACAGTCTGTGCCGCCCGAATTTGGAGGGGGCACCTTCTCCTGCTGTAAAGAAAATGGCACATTTATTTGAGAGAAGAAACCTGGGCATAGCTGTTACCTGACTCCGGCAGAATGAGGTGGGAGCGGGGCCTCCTTCAGTGGGTTTTCCTGGGGCCTGGGGCGGGCACCCTCTCACTTTTGGCTGTTGTGTCTGCTCAGCACAGGGAATCCAAGTACTGTGGGCCTTTCTGAGGCCTGGCCTCGGGGATGTCCAGGGGAATGTTTGCGATCCTCCCCGCCCTCCCCCCAGGCTGACTTAGACAAGAAAAGTGCTATTATGTCCTCAGGATATTGAGCAAGAAGGAGGAGAGAGAGAGGGGAAGTGAAAAGTGCCTATTCAGCCTGGACACTTCTGCTGACATTCCCACCAAGCACGTGATATTTTAAAGGGCAAAACCAAAACCAGGTTCTCCTGCCTGCTCCCAAGGGCATCTGGGGAAAAGCTGAAAGGCTTTGGCTCTGTAATCTGTTTGCATACCCAGGGCTGTCCCCTGCAGTGGAGGTCAATCAGGGAAGTCCACCTCAAAACATGGAATCTATAATAATAAAAGCAAAATATGCTAATTAGACTAGACAGCTGAACGAGCTTCCGGACAAAGCTGCAGCAGGCAGGGCAAAGCAGAGGTGGCTGCCACAGCGGGCGGGGCCCAGGCAGAGGCGGTTAGGGGTGATCAGGCAAGCAGACAAGTGGTTAGGGGCAATCAGGCAGGCACAGGTGAGTGGTTAGGAGCCAGCTGTCTGGATTGCAAGAGGGATGTCCAACTGCCGGCAGTCGGACTTCCCCTGAGGCGTCCTGGATTGCGGGAGGGTGCAGGCCAGGCTGAGGGTCCCCCCCTCCATGCACAAATTTTGTGCACTGGGCTTCTAGTATTCAAATAAAAACCGATGCTGAGAGACTATCATTGGAACCAGGTGGGATGTTAACAAACTGTTTTTGGTAAGTTAACCTCCTTTACCATTCATTCGTTCATTCATTCATTCACTCACTCATTCACAGACTCATCAGTCATGAACATTAGCGCCTACTGCATGGGCCAAGCACGAAGCTGAGACGAGACAGGTGAACATCAAGGTTCTTCCTCTGAGTGGTTTATAATCTTGCACGGCTCATGCAGGAGATGGCCACGCTCCTCCCCAAACACTCATCCTTCTGTGAATAGTGGGGATTGGAAAGCTGCGGCCTACTTGCCCAATCTGGCCTACGGCTTGTTTTGCACAGCCTCTCAAGCTAAGAATGGTTTTTATATTTTTAAAGAGTTGTAAAAAACAAACAAACAAACAAAATATAAAAGAAGAACAACAATACATAACCCAGACTCTACGTAGCCGAAAATACTATCTGGCCCTTTGCAGAGAACGTTTGCCATCATCTATCCTAGAGTAAGAGAATTCTTGCTTTTGAGCCAGGCATACAATGGAACTGAATAGAACATTTCCGAGCCCTTCTGGCCACTAGATGACTACGTTTTGGCCAATGGGATCAAAGCCGAAGAGATTTCTGTAGCGGCTGTGTAGAACTTCCCCTCCCTGCCGGCTGGACTGCCCTGTGGGCCTGAGCCATCCGAGGTAGGGCACTGCTCCAGGGATGGCGGAGCCAGAGTCCAGAGGAGCCTGCACCCTGCCCCAGGGAGCGCTCTACCATCTCTGAATTTTGCTGGATGGTTATGAGGGCAGGAAAGAAGGGAGAAAGAGAAGAAATGTTCACTTTTAAAAGTCAGTCTTATGTGTCCCCCCCCCCCCCCCCCACTAACTTCCCTGGGATACTAAAATAAAACAAAACCCTCCCCCAAATCCAGAACTTGCCTTGCCCCCATAGATGCACCTCCACTCTTCCCCCCCCCCCCACCTGGTTAACTCCTATTCATGCCCCAAAACTCAGTGTAGGCATCACCTCCTTCTGAATTCGGCCCCTCAAGACCAGGTCAGGCACCCTTGCTCTCTGGCTCCTGTAGTACTTTTTAGTTATTGGAGACAGCTACGCTTCTCGCACTAGACCTTGAGCTCTTTAAAGGTGGAGACTATATCTTACTTGTCTTTAAAAAATATATTTTTATTGATTTCAGAGAGGAAGGGAGAGGGAGAGAGAGATAGAAATATCAATGATGAGAGAGAAGCATTCATCGGCTGCCTCCTGAACGCCCCCTACTGGGGACCAAGCCTGCAACCCAGGCATGTGCCCTTGACTGGAATCAAACCTGGGGCCCTTCAGTCTGCAGGCTGACACTCTATCCACTGAGCAACCCAGCTTAAGGTTCTTATTTGTCTTTGATTCATAGCTCCCAGGACAATGCCTGGCACACTGCAGGTGCTTTATAAACACTGTTGAGTGAATGATTTTATTAGAGGCTGAGAGTGGCTTCCTGTTGTGTGGGCAGCTGCTTTTTTGTTTTTGTTTTTTTTTTTGCTTTTTTTTTTCTTCATGCATTTATCCCAGGAAAAGGTAAGTCCAACGATTTATATCTCTGAGAAGAAGAGGTACATTTTGCTTTCCAAAATGCGGGAGAGGGAGAAGAAATGTACATATTTACAAAGATTGTATCTTTAAAATTTGAGTGTTTTATTTGAATTGGATGGTAGTATTGCTTGCTGATAGTGTCTGAAAGGTTTGAAGATTTAATAAAAAGCCATGAGGTGAGTTTAGTAACATAGCGAAACATTCCTGAAGTAAAAGGAAGTGTAGCTACTTTCTTAAATCTACCTTATTATGTAAAAATAATCACTCCTTTTGTTCTATTTTTATATAAGTGTTTCTCACAAAGGAAAATTGTGCAATAATCTATTATGTTATAATAATAATATGATAATGATGATAAAAATTTCATTTGGTTTTCCCCATACCCCTTTATGTTATGTGGTTTATAATCAATACATGCAAAAGCCTATTTTACTGTATACTCTGGATATATGCAACCAATTTTCTCAACCAGCCAATTAATGTAAGACTTTCAAGCAGTAGTACTTTTTTCCTTCACAGGGGTAGGGAACCTTTTTTCTGCCAAGGGCCATTTGGATAGGATATTTATAACATTATCTGCAGGCCATACAAAATTATCAACTCAGCCCTAGCCGGTTTGGCTCAGTGGATAGAGCATTGGCCCACAGACTGAAGGGTTCTGGGTTTGATTCCGGGCAAGAACGCACACCTCGGTTGCAGGCTCGATCCTCAGCCCTAGTTGGGCAACCAATCAATGTGTCTTTCTCACATCGATGTTTCTCTCTCTGTGTCTCTCCCTCTCCCTCCTACTCTCTCTAAAAATCAACTGAAAAATGTCCTCGGGTGAGGATTAACAGAAACAAAATTATCAACTGAAAAATTAGCTTCTATATTTGGTCAAACACTTAATTAGCTCATCCTTAATGCCTTGGCAGGGCCAGACCAAATGATTTCAAGGGCCTTATTACAACCCGCAGGACAGATGTTACCCACCCCTGATTTAGAAGAAAGGATACAAATTATGAGGGGCATATTGTCTTCACAGATAATCCTTCTTGAGATGGTGTTAACCAAAAGTGGAGCTGGAAAAAATTACTTGCATGATGTAATACTGGGTTATTATTCAAATTTCTACTTTTCATTAAATTTTTAGTTATTTACTAAAGCTTTTCATAAATTACAAGGAAGCCGGAGTATAAAATAAAAGAATGATTCAAAGGTTTCTTAAGTCAAGTGTTAGATCTTACATTATATGCTAAAGAATGCTAGCTAACACCTCAGTGCTTCTGGATATTTTATTAAATGCTCAGTGCCCTCCTCCTCACTCAGCAAAATAAATTCTAAGCAAATGACAGTCTCAATGAATAGCTCATTCTGTGTGGGTTTGAATACTAGGCCTTTTCTCCTTCATCCTGTGCAACTGTATTGTGCAACACAAGGAAATAAAATCCTATAGGAGGAAAATTAGTGAGTTACATAGTGGGGGCGGAGGAAGTCAGCTTACTCAACTCATCACTCCCAGTATCAGCATCTATTTAGTATATCAGACTTTTTGTTTTTATCATTCAGGCAAATTCTTTTACTCTTCCTATCTCATCTCTTCCTCCCCTCTACCCCAGACTGAGAAATCTTATCCTACTTCTATCTGGCCAGTCTAATTACTGCCTGAAGCATTGGCCTGTTTATAGACATGCTTGCTTGTTTGTTCTCTAAATTAGAATATTGTACTTACGATTGTTCTTATACTTCAGCAATGATAACCCTTATTTCCCCTCAATTAAAAAATGATGCCATCAGTATTCTAGTTCTTAAAGGAGTAAGTGACATGAAGTCCTTGGCCAATCTAGCCACCTTCTGGGGAGAGAGGTGACCTGTGGCTATGCCAGCTCTGCTGCATTGTGAAAGCCTCCAGGGACTTACTCAGAAAGCAAAGCCTGGACGTGCTTGGGCGTGAAAATGACCTGGCCTTAAAAAAAAAAAAAAGAAAAAGAAAGAAAGAAAAAGAAAATGACCTGGCCGTGTGTTAGGCTTTAGCGCAATCCTGTCGGCTTCCTTCCCTTCAAGGGTCTGGGTGTAGTGCAATGGCAGAGGGGGTGGGCTTCAGCCTTCTGCTTGCTCCGCACAGGAGTGCATCTGGCAGCAGAGGTCAAGCCTGGTCTTGGCCCCAGGCTCAGGAGCAGCAGGGAAAGCACAGGTGAACCCACACCCGCTGAAAGCAGGCCTGGTGGTCAGGCGCTTTGTCTTTAAGCCAATCATGTCCTGATCCCACATCATCCAAGGTGTGTATTCCTAGAGTGAGTTGGCCGTCTGCTGTCAGAAACCCGCACCCAGACATGACAACCAGGGTGAGAGTGGATCGCCATGAAGGAGAGAAGGCAAGAAACAGGTTCTGCTTATTTTCTGACTTTGACAACTGCTTCTCCTTCCTCCCCTCAAAGTGCTAGAAGGTGTTAACCAAAAGTTAGCGTCCTGGTTCAGACGTGGAAAAAAGGGTGTCTTTTTTCTACTTTCCTCTCCCCTACCTCCCTCTGACCCCAACCTCCTTCCCCTAACCAGCTCTTTCTTTTTGCTCCTCAGGAAAGCGGAAAACTAGCTGATCGACAGCAAAGATTTTTCTCTCAGATTCTAAGATTTTAAAAATTCCATTCAAAATAGGAGATGGTATGTTGACGTAAGAAACATCGAAACTTGCAGAGAATTTATGTGCATTTATTAGAGCCAAACTGCCCAGAAGCAAAATCTCAGCAAACTGAAGAAATACTCCAGAGAATAGCAGTTTTGCAGCTGATTTTATCCATTAGATTCAAAGGAGGAGCTGTGAGGAGGGTTATATGAAATCTATTGATGGTAGACTGAGGGGATCGGAGAAAGCAACGCAGGGAAATTTCTAGGATTGAATAAAAAACAAAATAGTGGTACTAACACTTACAGCACATAGAGATGGTCTGCAGAGAATGAGATAACAGTGAGGGTTCTGTGGTCTCGTGCGCTGGTGCTGAGAGGTCTAGCAAAGATTACTCTGATGTTTCAAAGGCATGTGATCTTAACTTCTTTAAAAACTTTTAAAAATCGATTTCAGAGAGGAAGGGAGAGGGAGACAGAGATAGAAACATCAGTGATGAGAGAGAATTCTTGATGGGTTGCTTCCTGCACTTCCCACATTGGGTTGGAGCCCGCAACCCAGGCATATGCCCTGACCTGGACTAGCACCATGATCTCCTTGTTCATAGGTTGACGCTCAACCACTGAGGCATGGTATCTTGGATGAAAAAAGACAATAGATAGGTTCAGATAAGATAAAGACTAACTTTTTAAAATTTGCTAGAGAACTTGGCTCCAGGTAGGACGTGACTACCCAGTATGACCTGCTTTTCGTTAGGAGCTTTTATGTTCAGACCATCCCATGTGGTTACTTCTGGTCTCTGAATTTGTAGGGCTCACCACGCAGGCCTCTCCTGAGCTGGTCAGGTTTAGTATGTGGCCCCTTTTTGGTCCACAGGTAACAGGGACTACAATTCTCAGGGGTTCTTGCTGTGTGGGGTTCTATTAGGGGCAAACCTTTTGAAAGATGCCAGCAATCTTTGGGAAGTGGGTGTGCATGAGTCATGCCCACCTTCTCCCTTCTTAAGTCTCTCCTAAGTTTTGGTCATGCAAAAGAGTGGTCACTCAAGATTTTTCATTGTGTATGGGTAGCAATACAATATATTTGCCCATATATACCTAATATGTGGATATTTATTAGTGAATTCTGTTGATCTCTTTATCTATCTATCTATCTATCTATCTATCATCTATCTATCTATCTCTATATACATACATACACAGTATATATATACAGTGGGGCCTTGACTTACGAGTTTAATTCGTTCCGTGACGGAGCTCGTAACTCAAATTACTCATATGTCAAATCAATTTTCACCATTACACTGACATATGATGCTGGGCTGATGTTGTGGCGTTCACTGTGACGTTCGCTGCGCCAACGAGCGGTGGGGTATCTGCAGCTGGCTCGTAACCTGAATTTTAGCTCACAACTCAAAGCAAAAAATCGGCCGAGAGACAGCTCGTATCTTGAAAAACTCGTTAGTCGGGACACTCGTAAGTCAAGGCCCCACTGTATGTACGTATGTATATGTGTATGTATATATATATATATATCCCAAAGCACGATATTGGGCGGCATCACCACAGACATGCAGCCCTGCCTTGACACCCAAACCTGTCCACGCAGAGATCCAGCGAGCCTGGCCCAGCCCCCAAACCCTCTGGCCTTCTCTGGCTGCTTCAAGCCCTGACCTCAATCCCTCCAGTTGCCTTGGGCTGGTCCCACCTTCTCTGGATGCCTCCCCGCTTCCCCTCCCCCCACCCCCCACTCCATCTCCAGAGCAACATGGCAGCTCCACCCTGTCAGGGCACCGCAGGAGAGCATGGAAGCCTCCCGCCTGCTGTGCTGTGCTTCATCCCCTGGCAGGTGGGCCCTGTGCCACTCAGAGTGCAAGCAGTGGGGGGTGAAGGACTGGTGGTGGTGGGGCGGGGGCTATGGGTTCTCACCCCCTGCATGGGATGGTCCCGCCTCCTCCGGGCACCTCCCTGCTTCTGCCTGTCTCCGGAACAACGCCCCAGCTAATATGCTAATGACCTGGTCGTTACCCATTACCATGACCTGCTCATTAACATATTAGCTCTTTATTAGTATAGATTATTTTGTGAATATACTTTATCCACTATAAAATATAAACAAAATATAGAAAAGATGATATTCTTAAAATGTAATATTTCTAGCAATTTCTCTTCATGCTCAACAAACTGTCTTGAACCTCGTTCTGGTGTATTCCCTCCACTTTGGAGACCACTTGCAAAGAGTGGGGAGAGAAAATCGTAGCCCTAGAAGTAGGCAAAGGGCACTGAGAAGCCAATGAAACTAGTGTTCCCTACGGTTGGCTCCACCCATTCAAGGGGGTTTACAAAGTTTGCCCTTCTGCAGGCAAGTGCAGCCACGCCCTCTGTCTGATTCAAAGCCTGCCTCCTCACCCCATTCTGCCCCAGCTGCATGCCTCTCCGGGGTCCTTGCGCTCAGTTCTAAGGCTCTCCCTGCTGCTCTCTTGACCGGATCACCAGCTAAGGGGCATTTTCACCTGAATGTCCAACGGACCTGAGACTGAAATATGAGCCGAGAATCAGCGTTAGTTGCCCTTCTCTGACTCCCATGCTCACATCTCATCAGCAAGCCCTGTTTCTTCTATCTCACAGCTCTTTCAAATCCTGTGTGCCCTCCTTCCCCAGTGACTTCTTGCCTCTTAAACTGCAGTGGTTTTTTACAGACGCGTTCTGCCTCTAACCCTTTCTGCTCAGGGCTCTCAAGCATGATCTTCCTATGATTAACTGGATCGCGTTTGCTAAAGGCTCTTCTGTGACTCTCCAAACTTTCAGAAAAAAAAAAAAGAAAATTAAAGTGAAAACTCCTTAACCTGGCCTGTGAGGTTCTCCTTCATTCATCTCTAACACATCTCCAGTTGCATGTAGCGCAGCTTCGACTTCTCTCTTTTCTATACCTTCTTCAAACTCCACTCAGACCCCATCCCCTCCATTCTCCCAGAGCCTCTCTGACCCTCCCTCTGAGCTACTTAGAGTGTTCATTGAATCATGGGATAATGTTCCACATCTTGGTTCCACTAGAACTTGCCAGGGGGAAGGTCAACTGTTAATTTATGTGTGTCTTTAGAATAGTGGTCCTCCAACTGCAATGTTCAGAAGAATAACTGGAGGTGCTTTAAAAACTGCAATTTCGGGGGGGGGGGTAACGTGGGGATAAGGACACATATGTAATAACTTAATCAATAAAAAAATAAAAATAAAATAAAATAAAAATAGTGTTTTCTGATTGAGGAGGTTAGGCTGGAGAGGTCTTCAAAGTTATGTTTGTGTGATGGTCCAAATCTACTTCTTACATCCATCCAGTGGCTCTCAACCCTGGCTTCACATTACAGTAATTTACTCTTGGCAAATACTGATGACCAAGCACATGTGGTTCAATTAAAATACAGTATTTGGGCCCTGGCCAGATGGCTCAGTTGGTTGGAGCATTGTCCTATACACCAAAAGGTTGGGGGTTCTATTCCAGGTTCCGGTGTGCAAGGTAGGCAACTGATTGACATCTCTCTCTCTGTTTCCCCCACTTCCCCTCTCTAAAACCAATAAAAACATATCCTAGGGCAGTGATGGTGAACCTTTTGAGCTCAGTGTGCCAGCATTTTGAAAAATCCTAACTTAACTCTGGTGCCGTGTCACATATAGAAATTTTTTGAAATTTACAACCATAGTAAAACACAGACTTATATTTTTTATATTTATTTTATATATTTAAATGCCATTTAACAAAGGAAAAATCAACCAAAAAAATGAGTTCGCATGTCACCTCTGACACACGTGTCATAGGTTCGCCATCACTGTCCTAGGGTGAGGATTAACAACAAAAAACAAAAACACAGTACTTGGGTGAGGTGCCTGAGCACCTGTTTTCTTTAAAACTTCCATATGATTCTAATGGTCCATCAAGATCCAGAATCTGAATTACCTTGTACTGCTTCCAATAATAGTCCCCCAAAGATGTGCACCTCCAAATCCCTGAAACTGTAATCCATGGCAAAGAGGAATTTTCCAGAAAGAGACTGAGTCAAGGATCTTGAGATGGGGAGCTATCTAGGATTATACAGGTGGGCTCAATGCACTACAAGGGTCTTATACAAGGAAGAGGGGGGCAGGAACATCAATGTGAAAGCAGCCTGAGCTTTGAAGATAAATGGTCATGCGCCAAGGAATGTGGGCAGCCTCTCGAGGCTGGAAGAGGCAAGACTCTTCTCAAGTCTCCAGAAGGAACCCAGCCCTGCCTGCATCTGAATTTTAACTCAGTATGACCCATTTTAGACTTCTGACCTACTAAACTGTAAGGTGATAAATCTGTGTTATTACAAGGCACTAACTCTGGCCTTTTGCTTATACCCTAAGTGGTATTGTTATGTAACAGACTAAAGGTCTGGTGCACAAAAATTTGTGCACTCAGGAGAGTCCCTCAGCCCGGCCTGTGCCCTCTCGCAGTCTGGGACCCCTCGGGGAATGATCACCTGCTGGCTTAGGCCCAATCCCCGGGGGATTGGGCCTAAGCAGGCAGTCAGACATCTCTCTGGCAGCCCAGGAGCCCTAGGCGGATGTCCACTTGCCAGCGGGAAGCAGGCCTAGCTGCAGTCGGACATCCTTAGCGCTGCTGAGGAGGCGGGAGAGGCTCCCACCACCACTGCTGTACTGGAAGCCATCAGCCTGTTGTGGCTGAGCAGAGCTCCCCCTGTGGGAGCACACTGACCACCAGGGGGCAGCTCCTGCATTGAGCATCTGCCCTCTGGTGGTTAGTGTGTGTCATAGTGACCAGTGATTCCCAGTCGCTCTGCTGTTAGGGTCAATTTGCATGTTACCCTTTTATTATATAAGATAAAGTCCTGGTGAATGGGTGGGGGCTGGCTGGTTTTCCCTGAAGGGTGTCCCAGATCAGGGTGGGGGTCCCACTGGGGTGCCTGGCCATCCAGGGTGAGGGGCTGAGGGCCATTTTCAGACTGGCCACAGCCCCTTCAGGGTGGGGGTCTCCACTGGGGTGCCTGGCCAGCCTGGATGAGGGGCTGATGGCTGTTTGCAGGCTGGCCAAGCCCCCCAGCAGGGACCCTTACCCCATGAGGGTGTGGCCATTCTGAGTGAGGGGCTGATGGCTGTTTGCAGGCTGGCCACAGCCCCTTCAGGGTGGGGGTCCCTGCTGGGGTGCCTGGCCAACCTGGGTGAGGGGCTCATGGCTGTTTTCAGGCTGGCTACAGCCCCTTCACAGGGGGGGTCCCCCCTGGGGTGCCTGGCCAGCCTGGGTGAGGGGCTGATGGCTATTTGCAGGCTGGCCACAGCCCCCAGCCACCCAAGCACCCAGTGGAGGCTGGCTGGAAGCAGGTATCTGGGATTTATTTAGCTTCTATAATTGAAACTTTGTTTCTCTTTTGCAGAGGCCTCAGCCAGCCAGGGCAGGTGGGAAGCTTGGCTTCCTCCATCGCTGGGGCAACCAGTCTTTGGATCCCTAAATGCACTGTTTGGTTTCTGTGGCATGTTACTTCTGGAAATTCTAAGTATTTAAATCCCAGGTCCTTTGGGTAGGGATTTAGATATTCCCATAGCAGACCGACAGAGGGAATATTTAGCTGCATGTAGAATTCTGCAGCACTTTTCAAGTCATAAAGTTGGTGAAATTTGTTTGCCCTCCAGGGCAGGATGGTTGGCTCTGGGAAGGTCCTGCCTAGACTGGTGTTTTGAGTCTTCTCTGGCTCTGCAGCCTGGGATATTCGGCAATGATTTGGCCATATTTTGACCACTTTGCTGAGAGTGGTGTCTATAGCAGCATAGCACCCAAGGTATGAGATTGGTATGTAGCAGATTTCAAGCATTTTTAAAGCTGTGCAAGGCTTTTTTCTAAATGAAATCTGTGTAGAAAATAGATATGTTAAAATAATTCTAGCAGAGGCAGGGGTGGGTATGTCAGAACCTCTTATATCCTCTACCCTAACCCTCTAATATATCTCCATTGAGTTCCCAGGACTCCTCAGAACATTTTGAAATTACCGGGCTACAATATTAATAGAGAGAATGGAATGACCCCAGGTTGGCCATAATAAGTCATGGAGCATAATCTTGTACAAATATCTTTGTATTTTAAAAGGAAAATATACTATTTTACATCATGATATTGATTGATATTGACTAGGAAGAGGAGGAAGAAAAAGATGATGAGGAATAAGAGCTATTGATGAAGAAGGACTTATTGGGGGGAGGCACTATGATAAAATAGAAAAATGTGCTTAACTCAGAGCCAACTCCTTCAGCCGCCAGCCCCAAACTGCTGTTGCTCTCAGATTGCTCTGTTACCCTGGACAAGGTCCTTCATCAATTTGAGCCTCATATTCAAGGATTAAATTAAATAATGCACGCAAAACGTATGCTTGGCACATGGAGTGAACGAAAGAAATGCTGGGTCAGTCTTCACATCTGAATATGAGTACTCTTCAAGCTGTAAGGCATTCTGTCAGGTTCTATGGTCAAGGACAAATAAGACAAAATTTATGCTCTCAAAAAAAACCTAAGGCCATTTAGAAAAATGAATGCCATATTTCTGGAAAGTTCAACATACAGTGACTAGTACAGGGTAGTATATGTTAGGTACCAAATAAACAGTGCATACATGACACATTATTATGCATTGAAGTGATCCTGAAATGCCACTTGGGGCCTGGGTAGGATATGGTGGATGGGAGACTAGGAGAACAGTGTTAATTAACAATGTGAGAAAGAGGGTTTATAAAGAGGAGCACAGAGGTTACTTTATTCTCCAAGTTCTTCCTAGATGGCTGGGAGGTGAATAGAAGAAGCACAGTTAAGTATTTCTCTTTTACAGTGTAGGGAACTGAGACAGGGAAGGCCAAGTTCTCAGAGAGTCAGCAATTCCCAGCTGCCCCCTCTTCAGATGTGTTTTAGTCATTAGACCACATTGCCATCAGCCTTCAGTGGGATGCCTTTGAAAGGGAGGCTAGGTAAGGTTGAGTCACCCAAGTAATAATAGATTTTTATAAAGGGGATGGGACTTGAAAAGTGCAGGATGTAAGACAGAAGAGAGGCTGCAGGGATGCAGAGAATTATATCATCAAACTGTTTGGTCTAGCACTGAGCTCTTGGGAAATAGATCATATAGAATAATTAGGAGTGGTGAACTTTCTCTGAGCCAAAGATAAGAGTGGTTGAAAGAAGGAGACTGAATGATACCTATGTGAGAATTCACACACGTGCGGGCGCACGCGCGTGCATACACACACACACACACACACACACACACACACACACGCGCGCGCGCGCGCCAATGCCCTTACACAGTCACTTTTTATTATAATGGACATTGCATTATTGTACAAAAGGGATCAATTTAACATAAAATTTCCTGGTATTATTAGCCTGTATTTCCTAAACTGTGGCACATGAAGCTATACAAGTAAGCTGCTGGGAAGATAAAACAGGGCTGATTTGGAACCAGTCTAACTCTTTGCAAAAACCCACAGATGACGTGCATCAGGTCTCAGAAATGGTATCTGTGTGCTGTGACCACACAGCCAACCTCAGCCAAGGCTGCCCATAGACACAACCATCTTCTCAAATTAAAACTGAATTCTCATTTGAAACCACTGTAAGTGCAACTGTTTAGAGTAAATATTGTATGAAACCAGGCAATTTGTATGCAACTGAAGAAAGCTAGCAAATATTTGGCCGGGCAAATGGGTGGTTTGGTTTAGGAGAAAAGAGTAAAGGAAGACTTAGAAGTAGCCTCCGAAAAGCTGTCTGTAATTAGTTGATGAGACGGAGAGCCAGGGTCAGCATCTTCAGCAGGGTCAGTCTTCAGGTCAGCTCAGAAACAGGGTTCTACTTGCTTTCCCTTCTTCAGCTCATCATTGTCAGGGAGCCCATTTACCTATTGGCACTCATCACATTCTAGAGCCGTGGTTCTCAGCCTCTGGTTTCAAGACCACTTTGCATGCTTAACAATTATTGGAGGGCCACAGAGAGCTTTTGCTAACGTGGATAATAACTGAAAAAGTGTTCACTTATTTATGCATTTAAAACAACAGTAATAAATCATTACGTATTATCATGAACAACACTTTTATGAAAAATATATTTTCTAAGACAAAAAATGGAGGGAGAGACATAGTGCTGTTCTATATTTTTGCAAATGTCTTTAATGTACGGTGTAACAGAAAGCAGCTGTATTCTCATGTTTGCTCTGCAATCTGTTGTGGCATGTTTTGGTTGAAGTACAGGAAGATATGGCCTCAATGGGAAGACTACCTTACTAGCCTTTTCATGAGTTTATGTGGCCTCTGAAAAATTCCACTGAACATTCAAGAGAGGATGAACAAGACAAATACCATCTTAGTATTTTCATGGAGATAGTTTTGACCCTGTGGATTCCTTAAAAGGCTCTTGCTGATTCCCAGGGGTCTCAGACCACACTTTGAGAGTCCCTGTTCAGGCCTTTCTCTAGCTTATATGGGCCAGATGTGTTTCCAGGGGAAATAATGTTTCCTGTTATTTATGGATGATTCTTTAAGGAAACTAAGTGTGGGCTCCAAATGTTTGACATTCAATCTTATTTCTAGATCTTCTAAAAATATCTCTACCTACTTCTAAAACCACTGCCCCATTCCCACAGCACACACGTCAGATAGTCTGATTTGGTGTGGAACGCTGAGGAATTTGCGAAAAGGTCACTCATTAAGATTGTTTTGTTTTTAATTGTATTTGTGTCTTTATTAAAATATTATTGGTGCGTAAAAGCCTTAACTCCAGGCAAGGAGACACATTTGTGAATCTTCTATAATTTATATATGTAAAGGTATTTACTGGTGATCTCCCATGGGCCCAAGTCTTAGGTAATGGGATTACATTTGAACCTTGAACAATTTGGGGGTTAGGGGAGCAGAACCTCTGCTCAGTAGAAAATCCATATAACTTTGACTCCCCCCAAACTTAACTACTAAGAGCCTACTGCTAACCAGAAGCCTGCTAACAACATAAACAGTTGATTAACACATATTTTGTATGTTATGTATATTAAATACTGTATTCTTAACATTAAAGTAAACTAGAGAAAATATTATTATGAAAATCATAAGAGAAAATACAGTTATAGCACTGACTGTATTTATCAATACCATAAGTTTGTGTTGTCTGTTTGCAAGATGATTACTAACACTAGACATCAAAAATGAAAAGATGTGAAAAAGCAAATCAAAGTTATGTGCAGGTAAAACCATTCATGCCTTGATAATGAAGAAGCAAAAGTACAGCCTAGGGTAGTTGATATGATTGCTACATGATAGTAAGGAAATCGCCAAAAAATTTTCCAAAATGTTTATTGAAAAAAATCTGTGTACAAGTGGACTCATAGAGTTCAAATCCGTGTTGTTCAAGGCTCAACCATGTAAGACTGAATCACACAGTCCTATTGGGCCAAGAAGCTCAGAGTCATTGAAATATGAAGAGGTCATGACAAAATCACACAGCTCATAAGCACAAACTCAACAATCAATTCAAATTCTCTGGAAGAAAAGAGGTTAATGTGGGTGCTTGGCATGGCACTGCTTTCCTGCTCATATTATATCCAGGAATGAAGGCAAGAAGTGATGACTGTCAGAAAGCCTGAAACAGAGCGGGAATTATGATAACACCCCAAGGAACAGCCTTTCCTTTCAGAGTCAGAGCAGGATCTGAAAAATATTTTTCTTGAGAAATGAACAAAGGTGACATTTTTACCCCTTGGGCTTAGAAGTGGGTCAGCACACATTTGGAAAATAAATAACTCCTGGCTGATTTGATGCAGATGTAATCCACAGCTGTCTAAGCAGGGGCAGAGCGGGTGTCAACCACTTGCCATACATTTACATGTAAGCATGTCAGAATTCATGAAACGTGGACTACTTGTGCATAAAATAGTTTGTTTCTCTTTCTGCTGTTTAAGTCTTTACTTTCTAAAAAATATTGTGATGCCAGATAACTGAGTATATAGGAGCTGCCATCATTATTCAAGAAACACTTGTTAAACATTTTTGAGTGCTTAGTAGGCACCAGGTGTTACAGTGGGTGAATAAATGATGGCTAAAAACCCTGTGATAGCTACTTATTTGCAGGACTTTTAGCTAATATTCCATCAGCTTCTATGAATTACATCAGCATATATATTTCTTAACAAAAATGTAGATAAGCTTCCAGAGTAGTGCTTCCCAATAGGATTATTTGTAATGTAGACATGTCCTATATCTGTGCTGTCCAGTATAGTAGCCGTTAACCATATCCTGCCATTGAGCACTTAAAATGTGATTAAGCCCTGACCGGTTTGGCTCAGTGGATAGAGCATCAGCCTGTGGACTCAAGGGTCCCAGGTTCGAATCCGGTCAAGGGCATGTACCTTGGTTGTGGGCACATCCCCAGTGGGGGGTGTGCAGGAGGCAGCTGATCGATGTTTCTCTCTCATCGATGTTTCTAACTTTCTATCCCTTTCCCTTCCTCTCTGTAAAAAAATCAATAAAATATATTTTAAAAAAATGTGATTAATACACCCGAGGACTGAATTGTATTACATTAAATTTAATTTTAATTAATTAAAATTTAAATAGCCACATATGAGTAGTGAGAACAGTACTGAACACCACAATTCCAGAGAACCAGAACTATACAGTATACCTTTGTTTTCTAAACTCAGCCACATGAATTCTAGGCCTGTAAGAGGATTTTAAAAGACACTTTTCCATTAAATTATATTATTCATGTTATTATGAAGGCTCAAATCTGAGTTCATGTGAAGATCAATACGGCTCTGAAACTAAGAATAGATTTGAGAAAAATGATAGAAGATTTATGTGACTAGATCTCTGATTTAAAGTGGTCAATGCATCTTGGGAAATCTGGACATTATGGACTATCATAGACTAAAGAAGGTAGTGGGGCTTTTTGAGATTATAAAAATCTATCAATTGAAAAATTAAGCTATTAAATAACTGGTGCAAATGGAATAGGAAATGCAGAAAGTAAAGACCGCATGTGGCAGATAAAAATCGGGAGGGCTATCTCCCCCACGGAGGTCCAGGCCCACACCAGTCCCCTGAGTGCAGGGTTTCGTGCCAGGAAGAGATGTCTCCATAAATTCTGGCTGAAAAAACCAGCAGGGATCGAAGCCCCAGAAGTTCCTCTAAAGGGCCCACACATGGACTTACTTGGACTTACTTGCTCTAAGTTCCAGTGCTGGGGGACATACAGGGAGGAACTGAGTAGCTTGGAATCAGGTGAGAGTTGGAGGGGCAACTTTCTCCCAGACAGAAGTCTTGGCAGATTGTTCCTTTTCTGAGCCCTTCCCCCAAATGGCTAGCAAGTAGGCACCGTATCGAAGTCTCCATCAACCTGGCTAATACTGTAACTTTGCCCTAGTAATTCCCTGAGATCCTACCTCACACAACTTGTAGGCCCACTCAAATCGTTTCCAGTGGCTTCTCCATACAAATGGTCTGTCTTGGCCCATGGTTCAGACTTTTCTAAAATCTCTCTAACAAGCAGCATCTGCATAGGTGTGCCCTGTACATCTTACTAAGTGGCCTCAGGCTCAGCACTAGACACAGCCATTCTTGGTTCACAGCTTTGCCTCTCCTGAGCACCTTCAAGCCCATCACAAGGAGTAGCCATCTGCATATCACTTTGTAGCTCAGGCTGGGTGGCCCCAGGTAGGGTACAGATGGCAGCTGACCTTGGCCTTCACCTCCTGGGAGATCCCAGAACCAGCACACTCAGTGGACAGCTTCAGGCCACATCAAAGCACCATCCTACCACCTTCACAAATGACAGACTCAAGGGGCAAACTCAGTGGGTACCAGAGCCCTCCTGAAGTAAGTCATGCTCTGTGGGGTGGGCCCCAGAATAGCTGATCCTTTATGGTGGTCACAACCAGTCCTCACAGCTGGTGAGCCTGGGGGTAAATCCCTCCCATTGAGACACCAACAGCTCAACTACAACAGGAGGTTGTACACAGCCCACCTGGAGCGCCCAGATCAGGTGAACAGGAGGCTGTGCCTCTGGATGTTACAGGATACCTACATAAGGTTACTCTACCAGGCCCAGGAGACATAGCTGCTCTACCTAATACATAGAAACAAACACAGGGAGGCTGCCAAAATGAGGGACAAAGAAACATGTCCTAAATCAAAGAACAGAATAAAACTTTAGAAAAAGAACTAAACAAAATGGAGATAAGCAATCTAACAGATGCAGAGTTCAAAACACAGGTTATAAGGATGCTTAGTGAAGTTAGGAAAAGGGTAGATGAACTTAATGAGAACGTCAACAGAGAGATAGGAAACAAAAATATAGATAGAAAACATAAGAAAGAACCAGTCAGAAATGAAGAATACATTAACTGAAATAAAGAATACATTACAGAGAATCAACTATAGAATAGATGAAGCAGAGGATTAAATCAGAGATTTGAAAGATAAGGAAGCACAGAACACCCATTCAGGACAGCAAAAAGAAAAAATAATCCCCCCAAAATGAGGATAGTTTAAGAAGCATCTGGAACAACTTAAAGCTTACCAACATAAGCATTATGAGGAGTGCCAGAAGGAGACAAGAGAGAACAAGGAATTGCAAACCTATGTGAAAAAATAATGACAGAATACTTTCCTAACCTGGTGAAGGAAACAGATATAAAAATTCAGCAAGTGCATGTAGTCCCAAACAAGGTGAACCCAAAGAGACCCACATGAAGGCACATCATAGGTAATGGGAAAACATTGTAGATTCACACCAAAAATAGTGGACAAATAGATTAGTCAATGACATGATCAAAGATAAATTTGGGGAAAGGCAATGCCAGAAAGCAGTTAGGAGTATATTACAACAATCTGAGTATGAGATAATGACCTGACAAAGATGGTAGCTGCAGAAATGGAAATAAAAGGGCACATACTAGTATAAGAGACATTTTGAAGAAAGAATGAGTTGAATTTGAATTTCCCAGCCTGTGTGCCCAGGTGTTACAGGGGAGTTGAGATACCCATGAAGGCCTCGGGGGCTGTGGTGAACACCCTGCTCCCCAGGCAATTACTTTCAGACACAAGCCGCCTTTTTATTCAATCAATTTAATATCATCATTTCCTACGTGGGACGTGACCTGAAAGATTCTGATAATCACTGAATTAAAGTGCTTAGTGACAGTGACACTTAACAGCAAAGGAGAGAGAGAGTTAAAATGGCTACAACACATTTATTCTTCAAGACAGGATGGGTGGTGCTGATGGAAGTGGGGAAGGGAACAGGTTTGCAGCATTTTGTTTTGGATATTTCAGTTGCTGTGAATATGAAAAATTTCTGTGAACCAGTCGTTGTAATAACAGGATTGAAACAAAGATGAAAGGTTTCTTAGAGCTGGAGGTTGATGGCACCGATAACGGAACACAGTCAATTGCATTTGGCCAAAACACCCTCAGCGGTGGTGGATCGGTGGATTGACATCAGCTTGCCCCTGTCTCCTTTGTCTTGTCTGCTCTATTAGTCATTTTCATCTTTATGTTAGACGAAGATGTAAAGGTATTCTGATATTTATAAATCATACAAATATTGAAGGACTAGCTAAGATGTTGGCTGATATAATCAAGATTCAGAATAATTTGTTGAGCCTAAACTAAGATGATAAAAATAACAAGTGCATCCAACAATGCAAATATACTCGATGCCACTGAACTGCTCTATCTATCTATCTAAAATACTGTGGAGTTTAAGAAGGTAAAAGAGAATGCTTTACCCTTCGTTAGGTGAATTTTTATTTTCTTCCTTTGGGCCTCTCCTAAAGATTCAATTGTAACTTGACAACGATCAAGATATTTAATTAAGCCAAGATAAATTTGTTTGCAATACTTTTGTGGGCCACGCCTCCTGCCTACTGAAGGGACAATAAAGGGCAGTTATTGTGTGTGGAGAAAGCTGGATGAGGACTATGAAGTCTCTGCTGACCGGGAAAAGAGCTATTTATCACTGGGTGCAGGAAGAGAAAAAAGGAGCCCTCAAGCCCTCTAAGTATTTGTATGTTATTTTTACAACAGCGCCCATCAAATCAGTAGAAAGAATGTCTAGCAGCATACCAAGAATAACTAAACAAACAAAAATTAAGAAATAGTGCTTAGAAAGGCTTATTTAGCCCCTAGGAGAGCCAAGGGGCTCTCGGGCGGGGCTTTAGGCTTTGTTTACCTCTTGCCTCCAACAGCTAAGTTTTCAAACCACTTCCCCTTCTAACACATGAAAACCTCTTTGTTGTGCATGAGAAACTGCTGAAGGTTTCTGCACCTTCCAGTGTGCCTGGTGTGGTCAGCTCAGGCTGTTTAGAGCTTTGGGTATAAGTGGGTCATCACCCCAGGGTCTCCTAGACTTCATTCTGGGAGATGGACGAGGTAGAAGGGGACCTGAGCTTCACTTTCACTCCCTGACTTTGGAGCTACGTATCCTCAGGTCAGCTTATTCTCTCACCTTCCCCTTTATTCCCATCTCATTCTTTTCCACTTCCCTCTTTCACTTGTTCCTCAAAACCTAGAGTGGCGGAGAGGTGGTAAAAAGGGAGAGAAATGAGATCGAGATTGGGCGTGGGGGTGGGGTTCCACCCTACTTCCTTATTTTTTCTCATTTCTCCAGGTGGCTCCAGGTAGGCAAAGGAACAGGTATGTTGAGTTGATGGTGCCCTGCACAACCCTAGGGAACGTCATTTGCAATGTGACCTACGATACAGAGGACTTCCCAGTGAGAAATCTGCCTTATTTGAAAAGCGGGTGCATTGGAAAAGGGCCTTGTGGCACCTATTTGCAATCATCTGTTCAGGGAATTTGTTACTTGAAATGCGAGTCTCTTTTAAACTTACATTAAAGCCCAAAGAACGTTTCATCAGGCCAAGGATTTTATATCATGTTCCTTTTTGATTGTATTTCCTTCAAATTTGTCAGTGACCCTGAGTATATGTTTCTGAAAACCTTCAGAACTCTTTACATGTGTCATGTTCCAGAAACTGTTAAATCACTTTATTGTGTGTGTGTTTTTCTTCTTCTTCTCTAAAAATAATCTGAACACTCTTAGGTTGACTCAAAGTTTTACTTTTCAAACACAATCCACAGTTTTCTTAAAGTTGTCAAATGGTAGAATCCAGAATTCATTATAAAAGGTATGTGTCTGTTCTACCACAATTTAAAAAGAAGTGTATGTGTGTGTGTGTGAATGAGGTATGTGTGTGGGGAGTGCTTCTTCTCATCTGCACAGTGATATTTTCCCAATTCAAAATGAAATATAAAGTCATAATCCCATAAATCTCTGTGCTAATCACATCATTAATAAATATTGGCCTGTGTTGGTGAGGATGTGTACATCGTAGGGAGTGTGAGGTAGAGGGGATGGAGAGCATAACTTACCAGGCTTTTCTGAGAGAGAAGCAAGAATAAGATGATGGTTGGTTGGATGGGGTTTACTTGTGACTTTTTGAATGGGTGCTAGCTGAGAATTCACCATCGTCTCCATGACCCCAACAGTCCCTTAGAAATGAGAGGATAGAGAAGGGGCTGCACTGAGGGACGACTGAGAGAGGAGGCTTTGTGGATCGGGGTTTCCAGATGAGAAGAGGAGGAACAGGCTTTTATACAGCTTGGCAAGCAGAGTTACTAGCGACTATAGAGTCCATCTTCATGGAAGACTACATCAGAAAACCCTGGAGGGGGTGTTTGTTTAGTTCCACTTTAAAAAAAAAAAGAAATTTCACAGCAATGCTCTTATGCCAAGGGAAGAAAGAAAAATAATTTTTCTTCTGTTTTGTTTATGCTTAATCTAGATGGAAAAAATATAAAATGGTATAGCTCCTTTTGCAGTGGACAGATGACCCAGGGCATAAAAAAATGAGAAAACAATAAAACAGGGGAAAAGCTGAGTGACCAATGGGACACACCTCTTTTTTCCCCATTGACCCCCTTCACCCCACATAGCTCCAGCCCTCCAACCCCCCTAGGCCTTCACCACACTATGGTCTGTGTCCTTGGGTCATGCATATATGCATACAAATTCTTTGGTTAATCTCTCCCCCTACCTTTGAAGCATTTTAAATAACAAATAAGATAGCAAACATTCCCTGAGCTCCTTCCTTGTTCTCTGGTAGGCAGTACCAAAAGCTTCCTGCAATGATGGCGCATTTGATACCTGTGAGGCAGACTATCATTGCCCCCACTTCAGAGGGGAAAACTGGGCCACCAGAGTGAAGCAGCTTGCCCAAGGTGCAAGCAGGTAGCAAGAGGATAAGTTGGAATTGCATGTGGATTATCTGGCTCTGGAGACTGTTCACAACCACTGCGCAAACCCCTTAGACAGGTGACCCACTGGAGTGTGTGTGGGCAACACAGACTGCCTGGTAGGAAGTTGAGGGAGATGTGATCTGACAAATAAATCAAGGCCTCTTCTTTTATTATGTTATTCTTCTTTCTCAACATTCTCTGATCCTATAGGGATATGATGTTAGAATAGAAATAGGATACTAGAGTTTTAAAAACCACTTGAGATGGGTTATTATCATCTGACTTGAAATCTCAACCATTTAGCACATCAGTTTTGAGAAAATGTAAACCATTTATCTTAAATTTATCTTAAAGAGCTCTTAATTCCCCACAGGCAAAACAAAACAAGACAAAACAAACCAAATAAAATAAAACACACACACACACACACACACACACACACACACACGGGACTGAAAATTGTCAATATTTAAGTTGGAACTCCAAAAAAAGAAGTGTACCAGAGTTTTGCTTTGATACTTGGAACCCTGTGAACATGTGTAGTTTGGGATTTTTGGCTGACTTTGAAATCCACTTACTGGGTCAGAATCGCCAACATTCTCGGAACTGACACGGACATTTCTGGGCTCCTCCTTTTAAGGACTGTGGATTGTTGTTGGTGCCATAAGCACAATTCAACAAACTGTGTTCATGCCTGTGGAAAACTCAAACTGCAGATTTCCTGTTGTCCTTAGGGTAGATAATATTAAAAGTTTCTACGACTAACTGCAAAAACAGGTTAGCTGCACTAGCTAAGGGTTCATACAAGCCACAAGTCAACAGTGTGCTCTCAAAAAAGGCAGAAAGAACACATTTCGTAGAGGGCAAACAAGTAGGTTGGCAGACCAGTCATGGATTCCTCATTACTACTTTTAGAGGAATGTGGCAATTTTGGACTCTGAGTCTCAAAGATGCTATTATAAAAGTGAACTTCAAGCTGTGTGGACAGAATCAGGTTGCCAAGGGGATTGTAATCAGTTATTTTTCCCAAAGAGAAGTCAACATATAATGGGGAAGAGGAGGAGTTACTAGGATATTTTAGCTCTTGTGAGAACAACCATTCTTCATTTATCAAAGAACTATAAATGAAGGAAAAGGACTTACATAGTGAAAAAAGTTTGAATGGGATATTAATTAATCCATTTGGCCAATATTAATAAAGCTTCTGGCACAAACCCGACAATGGATTAGGGGCTTTTTAAGTAGAGGCAATTTGGACAAGGGTCACATTTAGAGACTGCTATTCCGGTTGGGGACAGAGCAGAATAACAAAAGTTTTCCTGGTAGCCCCATTGGCGGGGCTCAGTGGTTGAGTGTCCACCTATGAACCAGGAGGTCATAGTTTGATTCCCAGTCAGGACACATGCCCAGACTCAATCCCTGGTGGGGGATGTGCAGGAGGCAGCTGATCAACCATTCTCTCTAATAATTGATGTTTCTATCTCTTCCTCTCCCTTCCTCTCTGAAATCAATAAAATATACTTAAAAAATGTTTTCCTGGTAGTGTGATGGCACATTGAGGACACAAAAGGAAGATATCCAGTTCTTTGGGGAATACCAGGGTTTGGGAGTTAGAAAATGTGACCCTGAAATATGAGTGTCCCAGATAGGGTATTCTAAATATTGTAAATATTCCCTTTGGAATGAACAAAGATACTGTTGGTCACACGGTCTAGCACCACACTGTCCAATGTGATAGCCACTTGTCACACGTGGCTATTTAAGTTTAACTTTATATCAATTAAAATGAAATAAAATGAAAATTCAGTGGCACTAGCCATATTTTAAGCACATAGGAGCCAAATGTGACTGGCGGTTACTGCATCAGACGGTACAGACATGCAAACATCTCCAGCACCACAGAAATTCTCACTGGACAAGCACTGCTAGAGGATAGGTGGAAGGCAGTGATGGCGAACCTATGACACGCGTGTCAGAGGTGACACGCGAACTCATTTTTTTGGTTGATTTTTCTTTGTTAAATGGCATTTAAATATATAAAATACATATCAAAAATATAAATCTTTGTTTTACAATGGTTGCAAATATCAAAAAATTTCTATATGTGACGCGGCACCAGAGTTATGTTAGGGTTTTTCAAAATGCTGACACGCCGAGCTCAAAAGGTTCGCCATCACTGATGTAAGGTGTGGCCGGAGCCATGCCTGCAGGCAGAGGCTATAGCTAGAGGCCTTACATGTCATAACATGGAGCTCAGATTTTATCCACTAGGACAGGCATCAGCTAACTTCTTCTGGAAAGGGCCAGATTGTCAATAGTTTTGGCTCTTGGGACCACACGGTCTTTGCCAAAACAATACAGCTCTGATGTTGATGTTGAGATCAACCATAGACAATACATAAACAAATGAGCATGGCTGTGTTCCAATAATACTCTATTTGTAAGAACTGGCAAAGGGGTGGATTTGGCCCTCAGACCGTGGTAGCTTGCTGGCCCTGCTCTAGCCCATTAAGAGCCACCTGAAGGCTTTGAAGCCAGAAAGTTGCATAACTAGATGTGTGCTTTAGAAAGATCCTTCTAGTAGTAGAGTGAGGACAGATTTAAGAAGTGTGGGATATAAGACTATAATAGTCCAGTCAAAGAGGACAGGGGCCTGAAATCTGAATGTTACCCAATGAATACGGTTGCAGAAAGAGAATGTGTTTGTGCTTTTAAGCTGGGTAGCAGGGCACTGGTGACAGTGGAGAAATACGGAATGACATAGAAGAATAAAGCTTGGGTGATTGGGTAGTTGGTGGCTCACTGAGTTAGAGAATACAGGAGTAGGAAGAGATTTGGGGAAGGACGATGACTCCGGTTTGGGTCAGGTAGCATTTGAGGTGCCATACATGTGAGTCATCAGCAGAGGATTAGTAGCTAAAGCCTTGAGTCATGGAAAATACCCAGGGAGAGAGTCAGAGTGAGAGGGATGAAAATAATAGTGCCTTGAGTATCACCAAAGTGGAAGGCTCAAGGGAACTGAGAAGGAATTGTTATTGGCATCAGGATGAGAACCAGGGAAGAATGGTATTGCAGGGAACCAGAGAAGACTTTCAGAATACCAATGAGAAGACTAAAAAGATTCCATTAAGTTTGGTAATTAAAAAGCAGTTTTGAAATGTTACCCAGAATAGATTTGATAAAAGAAAATAAAACCATGAAAATCACCACCAAATTGTCTAAAATCTCTCTCAATTTCTTTTAAAAAAAAAATATGTTAAAAGGGTTGAAACACTTTTTATGTTCTTGGTTTTTCTTTTAGCACTAAGTGGTAGAAATACTTAAGTGATCAGCGTCCTTTGAATCACACTTTGTAAATGGTACGGTCTAGCAATCACTCTACTTAGGGGTGGAAAGGCAAGTAAGATCTTGTCTGATCACCCCGAGGTGATCTCTGCAAATTCCTTGGGTAAGCTTCATGCTGGGAGTGTTGGAAAGTGGATAGATAACCTCTTAAAATGATATGAAGTTCTGATTTTAGGGTGTGTAAGAACAAAAACAGTGGACTTCCTGAGACAAGTGGCCCTGGAGTTTTATGGAATAACCACACTCGATACATATAAAGGTTCTATCCTGAAGTCACCTTAATAAAGAAACTAAGTAGAAGCAGCTTTAAGATAAAATCATGTGATTTGGGCGTTTCCCATTTCACAACTTAATGGTCAAAGGATTAGTCATCCCTTCAATGGAGGAGTTTCAAATGATTGACAGCCACCTTGGAAGAAGGTTATATAAGAAAATAGTTTACATGCTGGTGGATGACTATGTCTCACTCAAACTTTGGGTGATTTGTTGTTTAAAATTTTGTCTGAAAACATGGAGAAACTGGCAAAAACAAGCTCACGGTTTTCAAGAGTATTTCTTGAGAGAATTAGAATTTGTTTCGGAAGGAATTGCTTAATAGCATATGAAAAGCTGAGTAACACACGTTTCTGAAGAGTTTCCATTAATTTTGCCTCTAGAAACCACATCAAGGGAAAGTGAGACTGACAATAACATAATACTATCAACAAAAATAAAAAAAGGAGTCCTTTCATCTGCAGTGACCAACTGGTTCACCCAATTAGACCAGAATACATTCTTAACTGGCCCTGCAGTTTTCCGTGAAGTGACTTGACTCTCTGATGCTCTGTTCCCTCTCCTTGGCCTGACTCTGCCCAGACCTGCAAAGTCATTCTGAGAGTGCCTCCGGGCTGCTTGAGTAGGTGGCAAACCTCTAGAGGCAAAGTGTGAAAAGCAAATTGAACTCCCTACAGAGCAATACTAAAAAGGAAAGCTGCTTACAATACATTAGCCCATGTTCTTGATACTAAAAGAATTACAATGGAATCCACAACTAGAATATTTTTAAAGAATTTAAATGAAGTAATAAACTTACCTAGAAAAATACACGAGTAAGGACTTAAATGAATATTGTGAAAAGAGGAGCAATGATGGAAGGAGTGAGGGAGATCCCTTTAGATATTAGAATATATTATAAAATAATAATTGAAAAGGCATGATAGCGACACAAAAATAAAATGGCTCAAAAGAGAGCCATAATATATGGTAATCTAAAAGTAACGAAAATGGGAAAAGAGGATCTATAAAATAGATACTATTTTAATTTCACATTTAGTTCCTTCCAGGAGTCAGAATAAATTCCAAATAGATTAGAGTCAAGAAGGAAAATCAGCAGAGAATGGACTACAGTATTTGTCCAAAAAGGTGTTGATTTTTAATGAAATTACAACAGAGAAGAAGACTCATGTATGAGAGATACAGGTCGACACAATACTATGAAACAGCGGATTCATACTGTGCCCTCCCTCTAGATTATGTTAGGGCCATTTCTTTGTACCCAGGGAGTTGACAAGCACAGTAGTTTAGACACAGATTCTGGAGCCAATCAGGGTTTGGATCTCAGTTCTACTACTTACTTATTTGCTAATTACGTAAACTTTGGTTTCCAGATTCATAAATGGAGTAAATGTAATATATCTCCCAAGATTGTTATAGAACGTGATGAATTTATATTTTAAAAACACAATGTCTGGCAAATAGAAAGCACTACGTTAAATGCTAGTATTGTTATTCTAGTCTTTATTTCCTCAAACACAAAGTTTGAAAAGTGGTTTGAACTTCAATATAGCTCAGCACAGTGCTATACAAAAGGAGAATGACAGAAACAACCCATTTTTCTATTTCCAAAGAAAAGTACACTTGTATTGCCTAGATTATCTAGTCTATTAAACTGTTATTTGAGATTCCCTGGAAGGAGTTTGTAATGGAAATAAGTTATTTCTATAAAATCAGGAAGCCCTTCATAAAAGTTACATGCAAGAAAATGACTCATGGAAACTCCTTGAAGTAGATGTATAAAGATATGTCTCAACCATGAATAAGAATGCTTCTTTTCACTTTTTAAAGAACCAAAATCTAGTTTTAGTTCCAAGAAATAACAATGCCCATAAACATTGCCAATACCCACTTGGGAGCCCAGAACATTCCCTGCCCCTCGGAGACCAAGCCAATCCCCCATTAGGAACGCTTGGGAAACGGCAATGACAAATCCAAGGGAAAATTGCATGAGCTGAGGTTGATTTATATTTTGTGAAGTAAGAAGTCTGTGCATTACTATTATAACCTCTGTGTTTCCCACAATTTAATAGAAATAGATTGGCATAGATATTCTCATTTTTACCTAGAGTGAAAATTTGTTTTAAACTGTGCAGTTACAATATTAAGTTAGGAGGATGATTTTGCCTTAATCAGATTGGGCTCTTATAAAATCCTGAGTCCATAACAAATATATATCGACTGCTTGGGGTACAGAAGGTAACATGGCGAATGTAAAATAATTGGGAAGAAAACTCATTTGAATATGCTTGATGAGAATTTCAGGGCACTGATAAGAGTAGCTGAAGGCAGGACATGCCAATCAAGGGGGTGGGGGCGGTTAAAGTGAGTGAGTGTGGAAAGTAGAAGTTTTTTCCACAGAAGAAAGTTGGAGCCGTGTAAGTGTCGGGGCTGGTTTGGCTGAGCTGAAAGTGGAGAAGCTGCACAAATACAGCTACAAGCAGCACATAGGGAAGGTCTTATCTCCAGTCTAGTGATATATCCAGAAAAATATTTACAAACTTCCAGTTAGAAAGTAAGTCACAGCCCTAGCCAGTTTGGCTCAGTAGATAGAACGTCGGCCTATGTGGACTAAAGGATGTCAGGTTCAATTCAAGTCAAGGGCACGTGCCTCAGTCGTAGGCTCCTCCCCGGCCTGGACCCTGATCAGGGAATGTGCAGGAGTCAACCAATCGATGTGTTTCTTTCACATGGATATTTCTCTCTGTCTTTCCCTCTCTTCTACTCTCTCTAAAATTCAATGGAAAAATATCCTCGGGTGAGAAAAAAAAAAGGAAAGAAATTAAGTCATGGATATAATGACAGCATAAGGGACAGGGTCAATAATATTGCAATAACTATGTAAGGTGACAGATAGTTATCAGACATAGTGTGGTGATCACTTTGTAAGCTATATAAATGTTGAGTCACTATGTTGTATACCTGAAACTACCGGTAATATAAAATTGTATGTCCTTTATAATTTAAAAAAAAATGTTATTTGAGATTTTGTTCAGATGGCAGGGTTTTTACTTTCTCTACATATTCCTTTATTTTTTGAAAAATTCTATCACCCTCATGCATCTCAGTTTCACAAGGAGGAAAAAAAAATAAAGCTATTTACATTTAGAGGTGAAAATTCTTTTGCAGATATCACATTAGTGGATAAATAGGCTGTATAAGTAAACCCACTGGTTACAAATATAGAACATGAGGTATTATACTAAAACTAGAGACCTAGTGCATGAAATTCATGCACTGGGGGTGGGAGGAGGGTCCCTCAGCCTGGCCTGTGCCCTCTCGCAGTCCGGAACCCCTCAGGGGATGTCTGCCTGCTGGCTTAGGCCTGATCCCCCCAGGACATCCCTCTCGCAGTCTGGGACCCTTTGCTCCTTACTGCCTCCCTGCTTGCTGCTCCTTAGCGCTGCCACGGAGGTGGGAGAGGCTCCTGCCACTGCTGCTGTGCTTGCCAGTCATGAGCCCGGCTTCTGGCTGAGCGGTGCTCCCCTTGTGGAAGCGCACTGACCACCAGGGGCAGCTCCTGCATTGAGCGTCTGCCCCCTGGTGGTCAGTGCACATCATATCGACCCGTCATTCTGGTTGTTCCACCGTAATGGTCGCTTAGGCTTTTATTATATAGATTTTCAGCTCCATTTGCCCAGAATATATTACATTTAAACTCCCCACCCCCCATTTTTATTATGAAAAATTGCAAGTATAGCACCCAAAAGTTGAGACTGAAGTTGAAAGTGAAAACCAAAATACCCCCACTTAGATTTAAAAGTTGTTTGCATTCTGCTCTTCTTGCATTTGCTTGATCACATCTACTGATTAATCCATTCACCTTTGTTCTTTGATGCATTTCAAAGTGAGTTGCAGACATCAATACCCTATTTGATACTAAATTTAATCATCCCCCAAAACCCTCTCACACACTCTGGAGACCAACCATGGAACCCCAAGCAGGCTGAAATCTGATCTTTTCCCCAAACCTAGACATTGCTTCCAATCCAAACAGATCCCAAATCAGCCGCCTTCCCAGAAGGCAAAGTTTACCAAACCTTTCCCTGACTCTTTCTACATATCCAGAACTGTGCAATTTATCCAACTCATAGAATATTAAGGCCGGAAAGGGAAACTATTTGATCTGGAGTGGCCAGCTCCAAAGTTTCCCGGAAGCAAGTGGGTAACAGAAAAAGTGGGTATCGTTTGTAAGATAATCAAGTAGATCTCATAATGGAGACTCACCAGACCTCAGTGTGGGGAAGGAACAAGGAAAAGTTGAGAAAACAGAATTTACAGTTGGGGTACGGCTCCCAGTCTCAGCCTACAGGTTCCAAGGGCCCTGTATTGTAACCAGTGTCTCTCTTTTTGTCTCCCTGCGGGTCTAGGACACTGAAAGGTACACATTTATTAGGATAGTTTGAAGAGTACACTGTTAAATAGAATCATTTTTTTAAAGCATGCATGGATGTAAACGTGTGGAATGGTTCTAGTTTTTGCAAGTTACTTGCCCAAAAAGACATATTCCTCTTTCTCCCTGCCTCCCCCTGGAATGAATGAAGTCAAAGAAGAGAGGAACCAGTTTTCTTACTGATCAAAGAGTAGGATCAATGATGTAGCATCATTTCTCAGGAATGTGCTGGTAGACCTGTGTGTGTGTGTGTGTGTGTGTGTGTGTGTGTGTGTTTGTGTGTGACAAATTAAATGGAAGGATTTACCACATGCAAGGGAAGAAAAATAAGAAGAGTCAAGATGTGTAGAAACTATATCTGGGTTTTCTTGCCTAATTAGCCATGAAGACCTGGTTATTCTCGATACCTTCTGGAACTTCCTCCCACGCTCCTTGTCCTGCTTATCAAATTCAATCAATGTTGCTCAGGTTGTCTAACTTTTATAGCTACTGAAAATTGAAACCATCTATGCTATGCATGTTTAGTAACTACAGGTGGATCTTTCTTAGAAATCAGAAATTACAACAATTCCACCCTCACTCTTTGTTTGGTAATTAACATCAGAAAGTTTGGAAACTCCCTACCTCTCACTCCATCAGATAACTAGTTTAAACACTGTATATCTTTGCCCTATTGTGTTGGGATAGCTATGTTCTGCTATTGAAAAAAAAAACCCAAACAAAACAAAACAAAAAAACCAACAGAAAAAAACTCCACCCAGCCCTGAAATGCTGTCTCATGCACTTGTGGGTAAATGTGGCAAAAGTAGTTTCTTTCGGATGAATGTCCACTTGTGATAAAGTAAACCCAACTACTTTTCTTTCAAAGTTGTAATAACTTTGCAAGTCATTATTTTTGGTACAATGTCCATATACTGACAAATTAAAATGTATTCATGTAAGTTAAACCTCCCAAATGTCTATTTAAGTGTTCTTCCTAGATTTCACATGAATTCTTTTAACTAAATGTCTGTCAAAGATCAAATCCAGCAAATGTTTACTTTAACTCCACGTCTTTTAATCTCTGCCAGAATTTTCATAAGGGTTGAATTTATAGTTGGCTTATCAGTTTTGGTAGCTAAAATATGACTATAGAACCATGATTTTGAGCTCTGGTATTATAATTCCATTAGCTGTTTTTAAAGGCATATAGTAAAATTCTGAAATTTTTCATGAAAAAAGGTAAATTTTTTAACCAATATTTTTAAAGACCATATAGCATTGTGAGAGAAATGGGTTTTATAAAACAAAAGGTCCCAATATGTAAAAAAGAGAAATATTCTTTAAACATTTTTTTTAAAATTTCCATTCTCAAAATACTTATTTTGATTTGTTTTGCAGGTTCTTTGCATGTTTTACTTACAAAATAGTTTAGAAAAGTTTTGTACAACATACCTGTGTGACAGGTATTTTCTGAGGACCTTTGTGTATAAAGCTATGCAACCCTTATAACATCCTTATAAGTAGATATAGTTATTCATCCATTTTTACACATGGAAAAACTGAGGTATAGAGAGGGTAAATTGTTCAAAGTCATATGGCTGGTAATGGGCAGCACTGAGATTCAAACCCAGGAAGTCCAACTCCAGAGTCACTTTAAACTCTGTTCACTAAAAGTTCACCAGTTTGCACTTAGAATGCCAGAAACACCAGGTAAGAGTTGGCATAAGTGATTGTCAGAATGGGCCAAGCAGTAAATGAATAACTAAATCGAACTTTGACTCAAGGCTTGAACCATTTGGGGAACTTAAAAGAAAAAAGTACCTAAGCCCCTCCCAGGCCAGCTGACCCAGAAACTCTGGGGGTGGCAGGTGATTCCAGTGTGCAGCCAGGCTGAGAACCATTGATCCAAACCTCGTTAGCTAAGTCTTAGCACAGGGGATCTCAAACTGTAACCACTCAGAATCAGACCACTCAGAAGGCTTGTTCATAAACACAAGTGGCTGGGTCTCACTCCCAGGACAGCCTTTTCAGTCTTGACTGGAGCCCAAATATTTCTATTAAGTTCCCAGATGGTGTTCCTGCCGCTGGTTTAGGGAGTACACTTTGACAACCACTGTCTTAATAGGTTGGGGAAAGGAGAAAGGGGGTGATGGAGATCTGGAAGAAACTGGACGAATTCTCTTAGTATCTCATCAACCCGGCTGCTCACACATGTCCTCTACTTTGGTGTTTTACCCAAGGCCACTGAGCAAGGATAAGGGGAGAAAAGAAAATGGAAAGATATGAAGCTAAAGGGAAGTGAGGGAAAAGAGAGAAGAGGAATCAACTGGTCAGTAAATTAAAGTTTTCTAGCTCTCTCACTGACCTAACTGTATGTCAAGAGTAGAAAATAAAAATGTTTAAAGATGGCCATGTTAAAAAAGAAGAGGAACAATTCTAGATCAGAAAGAAAATTAGAAACGCTAGGAAGTGAGTGAAACTGGAGGCCTGGAGGACGGGTGAGGTGGGCTGTTGGTTCAGGATATGGAAGCATTTGTTTGTTCAACTCCTATAGGGTCATCTGAAAACCTGAGGTAGGGTTGCTCTTTGAAACCAAGGGCAGAGACAGATACGCTTTCCCGTCCTTAGCACCATGAAAGGGGCCAAATGATTGGCAACTAAAAAGTTGCCTTAGGAGAGACAAACATTTCTCAACACAGGATGATTTTGATAAAGCATGAGTGGGGGTGGGGAACACATCCTGTCTAATAAAGAAGGAATATGCAAATTGACCGTCACACCGTCACAAAGATGGCGGAGGCGGGGTTTCTGTAACACAAGATGGCTGCACCCACAGCGGAGGCCGAGTTCCCATAATGAGCCTTAATGAGCAATCAGCAGGGACCTGAGGCTGCGTGGCACTGGGCCGGGGCAGGGGACCTAAAGCTGTGCCCCCCGCCAGATGGGGCTTGACGGGTGACCTCAGGCCACACCCCCTGCTCTGGCACCGGGCCAGGGGACCTGAGGCCATGCCCCCTGCCTGGGTGGGCTTGATGGGGGACCTCAAGGTGTGCCCCCTGCCCCGGTGCTGGGCCAGGGGACCTCAGGCCACACCCCTCACCAGGCGGGGATTGATGGGGGATCTCAGACTGCTCTACTCCCGCCCAGCAGGGCTTGATGGGAGACTTCAAGGCGTACCCCCCATCCTGGCCCAGGCTGGGGGACCTCAGACCGTGCCGCCCGCCTTGGTACCAGGCCAAGGGACCTCAGGCTGCACCCCCTGCCCCGGCACCAGGCCGGGGGACCTAAGGATGTGCCAGTGGACCTGAGGCTGCGCTCCCCGCCCTGCGGGGTTTGACGGGGGACCTGAGGCTATGCCCCTCACCTGGCGGGGTTTGACGGGGGACCTGAGGCTGCGCCCCCCACCCGGTGCCTGGCCAGGGGACCTGAGGCTGTGCCCCTCACCTGGCGGGGTTTGACGGGGGACCTGAGGCTGTGCCCCCCACCCTGCGGGGTTTGACGGGGGACCTGAGGCTGCGCGCCCCACCCGGTGCCTGGCCAGGGGACCTGAGGCTGTGCCCCCCACCTGGTGGGGCTTGTCAAGGGTGGGGCGGCTGGATCTGGATCTTGCCCAATGGGGGGGTGTTAGCTGGGTCTGGGTCTTGTGCAATTTTGAGGCACCGCAGGTGAGTGGGGACTCTGGGTCCCACAGCATGCCCCAGACTCTGACAGGAGGAAGATTTTCATATACATTTTACTAATTTTCTTTCATCTCTGACACTTCTATATAGAGAAAGGGCAAATAGCAATATTAAAATATTTTCTCTAATTAATCCCCTTTTAATGTGCACGAATTTCATGTACCAGGCCACTAGTGGGTAGGAACCAGAGATGCTGGTAAACATCCTACAATGAATAAAAGTGATGATGTTGAGAAACCCTGATTTAGAAACAGCCCCAGAGCAAGAACCTGGGCCAAGATACCAGTTGACTATGCAATGAATATGCTAAGTGCAACATTACTGTGGGCCTGGATCATGCAGCTGTCAATATAAACCTGGGGCTAGGCTCTAGTCCTCAGGAAGAAGTAGTAGAGATCAGCACAACACTAGAGAAGGTGGAGAGAAGGCAGGTTGGAAGGGCAAAACCACCAACCAACAAAACCTTCTCAAAATGGGTCTGTAGCTCAAAATTCCAAAATATAAGAAGAAACTATTAGTAAGAAAAACCCCCCACAAAATAAACAATTATAACATAGGTCTACCTAAATTAAATTAAGAGAACAATCTGAAAATGACTTCAGAACTTCAGGACTCAACAAGAAACAAATAAGTGAATAATATCCATAAGAATATTTGAAACAAAAATGGGCATTTTATGGATATGGACATACAAAATGAAAATATAAAAATACGACCATGAAGGCAAGATGCCAGGATTCTCTGCTGTTGGAGGGAGAAGCATGGAACGTGGAAAGGCAAAGAGAAGGCTTCAACGTTGTCTTTTGTTATGTTTTGAAAAGATGGCAAGTGGCAATATTATGGCAAAATAGTAACATGTGTGAGATTTGGGTGGTGAGAATGTGAGCATTTGCTGTTGTTTGTTTTATAACATACCATAATATTTTATTGTATTTTTATACTCTAATATTTTTAAAAGAGAAGGACACGAGGAGAAATAAAGGGCAGATGGGATGCACCTCAAAGTACTAGAGAAGTGATATTAATGTGGCCAAATCAAGAGCTGGAGCCCCACACCAATTCACTTCAAGAACAAGGGTGCCACACACTTAGTGTATGCTAAAATCTACTCTAAGACATGGCTCTCATTTCCTTCTACATGCATCAATGTGTAGATGACAGAGAAAAAAAAAAGTAATACATTGGGCTAGCTCTTGCTGCAAAAGGGAGATGGCCCCTTCTGTGAAGAGAGGCAGAGAGATAAGAGTGAGTCAGGGAGTGGGGGTGGGGTGGGGCAGCATGTGGAAGTGAATGGATTTCTTTTTGGGAATATTAACATATCATTCAAGATTATGATTGGTCTCCCTCACCCCCAACCCCAGCTTACAAGATACGGACAAGAATACCACTCTACGTAAAAGAAGTGGGTTGGAACCACAGCTCCCAAAGGGATCCTTCTAGAATGGGATGTTACATATGCTGATTTCCCTAAGACACCAGCATTCAACTGGGTTTCCATTACAGCCTTTCAAGTTCTGAGCCCCTACATTGATTGTCTAACTTGGCTGTGTGCTAATTGGAGGCCACAGTTTTGAAGGAGGAGGGAGAACATTCGATATTGAAGTCCCAAGTCATGATCAAGGCTGTCTGCTGAGGACACATGTCACGTTACAGGAAGCCCTACTCTCAAAATGCAGATTGGGCATGATGCTCTCTCCTTGGCTAGGAGCCTCTCGTGACTGCTGGGATGCACAAAATAAGGTGGGATTCCTTGTCATGGCATTCGAGACAACTCAGATAAGTGGCCACTGCCTGTTTCTTGAAAGCACCTCTTGCCACTTTCCTCTTCTCTTGCTCATCCTCCAGACATCCTGGTCCCCCTGCAGACCCAGTCTTTCCTCTGCCTCACTTCTTCCACAGCTGCCATTTCCTTTGTCAGACGTGTTTTCCCCGCCACATCCCTGTGCCCAGCTCCTTCACACTCCTGTGCAACAATTCTCAGCCCTCGCTGGGCCCAGCTCCCATGTCAAGCTTTTGATTTAACTGGTTACATTGGGGCCTTGAGAATGGGGGTGACAGATAAGCTGCTGGAGTGATTCTAATGTGTAACCAGAGTTGAGAGCCACTGCTTTAGTCTAAACTTCACCTCACCAGAGACCAGACGTACCCCTACGAAGACATCTCCTCTATATGCTCTATTACAGTGATGGCGAACCTATGACATGCATGTCAGAGGTGACACGCGAACTCATTTTTTTGGTTGATTTTTCTTTGTTAAATGGCATTTAAATATATAAAATAAATATTAAAAATATAAGTCATTGTTTTACTATGGTTGCAAATATCAAAAAATTTCTATATGTGACACGGCACCAGAGTTAAGTTAGGGTTTTTCAAAATGCTGACACGCCGAGCTCAAAAGGTTTGCCATCACTGCTCTATTAGCTCCTTAGTCATCTCCTCCAAGCTCACTACAAGGCCATTATTTATATGTTTGCTCTGACTAACTTCGGATCTATCCACTACCTCAGAACAGTGGTCTCCAAGTGCCTGACCAGTGGCATCAGCATCCTCTGGGAATCGATTAGCTCAGATGCATCCCTGAGCCTCCAGGGGACCCAGGTGCCCACTGCAGGGAGTGTTCACCCAGGAAGCCAGCACCGCCCCCTTGCCCCCTGGGTGGTTCGCCCTGCATCCTCACCCAGCAGAGCCCCAGCATGGAGTCGGGCTCCATACCTTGGTGGAATGAATGAGTGAGTGAGTGATACACTTTTCTCTTGTCAGTAGCTCACCTGTGAATAAAAACTGAACAAAAGGAGCAAAACAATCAAGCAGAAACCCCAAACACATTTTTTACTTCATTTCTTAAGACCTTCTAAGATGTACTTACAAAATTTTTTTCTCCTCACTAACCACAAACATACAAAAATTTGTGCATTATTTGATATCTATTCCCCAGAAATTTTACAAATTGAAATGTACCTAAAAACACTTGTCTTATGAACAGGTATGATTTGCTATTATTCCCATTTTAGGGCTGTGGAGAGAGCTGGTTTGCCTAAGGTTGCAGATTAAGTCAGTTTCCACAGGGGCAGATGTTTGAGAGGCAGAATCCTACTGCCCATGGCCTTTCACGTCTGCAATGTGGAGTCATATTATAAAGAACACGGGGGGACACCAAAGCCAGCTCTGTACCTTCACTGAGCAGCTGGAGGGACCGGGTAAAGATTGCGCAGGTGTGATGAAAGGCGGGGCCTGGAACCCGGCACTCCTTGACACTGTGTGGCTAACACCCATCAATCTTATAACCCATGTGCTTGTCCTCGCAAAATCCCACATACTTTGGGCTTCATGCCCACAGGTTTCCACAGTTCCTCTACCAATGGTTACAAGGTTCAGGTGAATTTCCCAATGACCACCTGGGCAATGACATGGCCCCACTTTCTGGTATCTTTTTCCCTGCATTGAGCCTGGAGGAGGCCAGGTTAGTCACATCTGTGACACAGTAGATGCACTTGGGAGGGGGAGGTGGGAGGGGGCATTTGATTATTTAACTCCCCTTCTTGAACCGTGGGGTGGAGAACCACAAAGCCAGGAACCCTTCCAGCCTTTCATCCCAGTGGCTTCTGCAAGGTTTAGATAAAGTGAGCATTCTGGAATTTGGACAATTCATACTGACCATAGCAGCGGCTGCTCCGCCAGCTGATTCCCAACTCTAACAGGAGGGTCACCTGCCTGGGGAAAGGCCCCTCGGACTCTAGAAGCCAGTGCCGGGCTTTTCTAGGACCACCCTGTTGTCTTCTCTGGACCTACTTTTCCTCAGACGCAGCAGAATGTACAAACGCTCAGACAGTGGACAGACAGCTTTGGGCACACACTCCAGTCCCAGTATGTGATAGTTGTGTGGCTGTGAGCAAGGGACTTACTCTTCCCACGACTCAGTGTGCTCAGCTGGACAATAGAAACAACAGCAGTGCCTGTCTCTAAGCTTTGTTATGGGATTTAATGAGATATTGTGTGCCAGGGCTCACACATTTCACTGCTGTCATCATACTCCTCCTGCGCTCGCTGGGAGTCCCTGGGCCTCTTTAGGAAATTCTTTAATTGGAGCTAAAAGGAAAGAAACTCATATTCGTCTAATGCCTGGCTGGTGCCTGCACTGGAATAGGCACTCTATAATTGTGATCTTATTTACTTTCCAAAAGAACACTGTGGGATAGCTATCATCATCATCATCATCATCATCATCATCATCATCATCATCATCATCTCTTCCTCCTCCTTCTCCTCACCATCATCATCTCACCACTGCTGGATAAGGAGACAACCTTAGAACTTAAATGACTTGTGAGAAAACATACAACTAGTACACAAAACCTAAAAAGCCACGAGTATCGCCCTTTGACTGTGCCATGATGCTTTCAAGGAGAAAAACTAGGGTTTGTGTTCCTTCCTTTAATATGCTACCTGCCTCTCGGCAGCTATGTTGGGGAGAGAAGAATTAACAGGAATATACTTCCTTTTCGCTGACATGCTACACAGATCGGCAGATATATACCATAACTGCAATTTGGAAATTTATTTACTGCCCCACTATAGAGTAAGTAAGCTTAAATTAGAAATGATACCTAACTCCTATATTATCCAAAACATTTCGGATAAAAATAAAAATCGGTAAGGAAATGGTTTATACAGTATGATGGCACTTATAGAAAATTATATTTATAAAATATATTTTTAAGTGATAAAATTTTAGGATTGGTACTGACTTAACAATGATTGTTCCCAGATGATAGACTATAGAAACTATGTATTGTTTCATTTCTGCATATCTGTATATCTAAGAAATGGTCTTTAACAACAGGTGCTGCTTTTATAAGAAGATAATCTCATAAGAAAACATTGCTTACATATTACACCAAACACGCACTATGCAGTTAAACGTCCTTTTTCCCCCTGCTATTATCCTCTCGTTTTCCCCATGAAAATCTAAATAACTCTTTGTGAACCACGATGTCCTCATTTCTTTTTCTTTCTTAGGAATCTGTAACTTATATTTTAAAAATTACTCAGAAACAAAAAAGAAAAAAAAAAGGATAAAAAAGAAAAAAAATTACTCAGAAACATGTGTACATTCCAGTGAGACATTGGTCCCATATTACATTTTACATTTCATCACCTGTTGGGGAAATGCCCTGGTTTATGTTGGAGGAGGATGTCAGTAACTAAGGTCAAGATGCTTTCTAAGAATCCTGGACCTGGAGACCCAGTTTGGAAACACTAAAGGGATGTGGGAGTCCCACCTTGCTCAGTGACTGCCTTCCTCCCACAGGTGCGGCTGCAGGGGGCCAGTGCTACCATTTTTGTCACCACTGCACATTCCTCCCCCATGACTGCAACTCTGACCCCACCGCTCCTCCTCTCCTCCAGGGCATGGCTACCCTCTCACCTCCACACTTTCCCCTTCTGGCTCAAGAGCTCGCAGATTACAAACACATCCCATAAACTCCTTTCCTCTCCATCCCGATGCCTGCCCTGCGCTCCCTCCCCCACTGAGAGCCTGTAAGAGTCCCGGCCTCATTCCCCATCTTCTCACTGGAAGCTGGTAAAGGAAGTCCTCCTCTCCCTGTTGGGAGGAGGGAAACCAGCCTCCAGGCTGGGGCTGGGGCTGGGGCTGGGGAGGGGCGTGTGTGGGCCAGAAGGCTGGCTCTCTTCTAGACTCTGGAGCATAAGAACACCACATGCATGAGAACGCAGTCAAGTTTCACAGAGAAATAATAGGAAATTGTAGCAGGAGGTGAACGCTGTAGTTCAGCTACATTGTAAGTTAAGCTAGTTGTTATGGTACAACTGGGAACCTGGTCACAATTTTAAGTGCATTCTAATGAATGACTTTCAATTAACAGGGGAACACAACCTGTCCCTAAGTTTTGGACTATTTGGGCTGTGTTTACTTCTCTTAATTAAAATAATAAAAAACACATTTAAAAACAAACAAACAAACAAACAAAAGAGCTCCTTTTGCAAAGTCCACTGTGTTGTCAAAATGGCCCTCCCCATCAGCAGTATTCCCCAGCGCGTATCACTGGAGTTCTCTTCTGTGTCCAAAGTGCTCCTAATAGAACTACGGACATTGCTCGTTCTGGAGCTCAGCTAGCTTAAGAGGCCAAGACGAAAAACACAACTGCTCTTTCTCTAAGGCATAGCTCTTCCTCTATTCTGAAGGCTGGAGTCAGAAAAGGGAACTCCTGCAGCCCCAGTCTCTCCAGCGACATAATAAAGACCCAGCAGCTTTCATAGCAAATGGAACAACTTGGGACAAACCAAACTTCCCAAGGCCTGGAAGACCTGACGAAAGCACCCACCCGTCTCTGCTCCATGGAGAGAGGTTAGGTGTTGCCAGGAGACCAAGGAGAGCCATAAAATGGGTTACTTACCATTTTTCTTGAAAAGAGTTGATGTGCCTGGCACCCAGTGACCCCCAAGATGCCGTAACTCGGGCAGTGAATGTGCAAGTTAGCTTTGCAGAATGTACTTCCTTTTTTAAACTGTGTGGTCTGTCCAGCTTTCACACATTGATATGTAAGGTTGATTTGCATATCAACCTTAGCCCTCAGAACATTTGTATAACTGGCCAGGTTAATCCAGTTATTACCCTTTAATAATATAAGAACAGCTATAGGTAAGGTTCTGAAGTCAGAAAATTGACTCAGAAATTTTATAAAAGTGCCTAGATATTAAATTCTGTGTACATTATTAACCTAATTTATATAAAGTCTGTATTTGTGGATCTATCTATCTATCTATCATCTATGAATGAAGGATCTACTCTAAAATGTTAACAGTGGTAGACTTGGGTAGAGGTATTTATTATTATACATAATTCTTATTTTGTACTTTGCTAATTTTTTAACTTTTCTGTTTTAAGTAGATAGTGCTTGTTGAAAACAACTATAAGCTTAAAAAGATCAAACAAGTCACAATAATTTAAATCACAATTCCAAATGTATTCCCATCAACATTTAAATGGTGGAAATATTCATAAGTTTATCATAGAATACCATTCATTTCATTCAAAATATAAAGCACATTTCAACCTAGGTTCATGTGTTAATTTTTCAATAATTTTTGCTAGCATCAAATGCCCCAATCCCTCACACAGGCAAACTACATATTCTTGTAATAAGGGCATGGTATTTGATCTCAAGTAGTTAGATTCCCCACCAATCAACTGTAGCACCTATGTAAACATATTCTGGTACACAGAATTATTTCTTTTATTTGAATATATTGCCTGATCCTCAAGTAATTCCAAAGGTAGAAGATGATCTTTGTTTCCTATTGGAAAGGAAAGCCAGCTGAGTCCTTAATTTGGGGTTGCAAATGCTTACATCTTCTTGTAAGTACTACCGCATTTACCTAGGTGAGGGGCACCAAATTTCTTCATTGATGACAATCTAGTACTAATTATACCTAGACAATACAAAACCTTTTATTAAAAAAGATGTTTCTTATTTATTCCTTAAAATGAAAATGCTTTTCAAAATCAAGATGCTGTAAGAAATATGGGTAGAATCATTGCCAGGGCAAGGTGGGAAGGCAGGGCAGGAGCAAGTTTTGGGGGGGAGTGGGGGTAGAACGGAGCCTGATATTGCTCTAAAATTCGTAGGTATTTTAAAGAGGGGTGGGGCTTGAGGAGAAGTCAGAAGCTAGGTTGGTGGTCAGTAATCTCAAATTGCATAGTCTCTGGCACATAATAAATGTGTAGCAAATGAATGAAGGAGAAAAATCAAGGCAGCACAGGTGTGGGAACCAGGCATGCCAATGATGTAAAACATCACCAAAGGAAGACCTCTCAACCGCAGCTTCTTTAGTGTAACCAGAAGCCTCTGGTTTCACTCTCTGCTGAAACCGACATTATCCCAATGCAGGGGCACCTTAGGGTCCAAAGCAGTGGGTCTCAACCAGGCTGTGCATTAAAATCACTTGAAAGTTTTTCTTTCTTGCTTTTTTTTTTAAATCCTCACCTGAGGATATTTTTCCATTGATTTTTAGAGAGAGTGGAAGAGAGAGGGAAAGCCAGAGAGGTACTGATGTGAGAGAAACACATCGATTGGATGCCTCCTGTATGCATCCGACCAGAGACTGCAATGAGGTATGTGCCCTTGACCGGAATGGAACCTGAGACCCTTCAGTCCACAGGCCGGCGCTCTATCCACTGAGCCAAACTGGCTAGGGCTCACCTGGAAGTTTTTCAAAAAGTCTAGTTCCCAGGCTTTACCCCAGACCACTCAAATAATCACTTCTAGTTTTGAGACTCTGGCATCAGTATTTTTTAAAGCTCCCCAGAGGAATCCCAGGTGCAGGCCTCAAAAAGGGGGAGCACACAGGTAACTCATGCTAGTGAGATGGCGGGCAGGCCACCAGGCACGCCCTGCAGGTTAGAAATAATTCTACACTCTGACACTGTTTACTACTAAGTCTATCAATATATTTTCACCATGCACTACATGATAATTACTGTGACTTTCTCTCTGTCCCAGTAAGTGGGACAAAAGTTAGGTGCGAAACAGAAATATAGCAATTTCCACAAACAGTGTAGCTGATTGGACAAGTCTAGGGTTAGGAGGACTTCAAGAATTTCAATTCTTTCACTTGAATTCCCTTTCAATTTCTGCTTACTTCTAAACGCAGATTAAGGTAATTTTTAGTTGTTATTGACATAAATGCACCAGTTTCTGAAAAAATGTGCACTTAAAAGAAATATTTTGGCTAAGAGAAAACCAGGTAAGGGCTGAAGCTCTTAACCATAACTTATAACCCACTAATAAGTTTCTATTTTTAGTGTCTGGAGCATAATCACTTTACTTAAAACAATTATTTCCATTGTGACCTATGTGGGTATATTTTCTGTGATATCAACCAAGTACACAAGTCCCTGAGCAGAAAGATGAAACAGGAAATGCAGTAAAGATGACAGACACTGCAGCGATACCATCTAAAGAAGATAAAGTTATATTTTCCTGGTATGGGCCCTGCCATTGGAAGGAGAAGTAGCTCAGAGAGTGCAAACCTGGTTAGAATCCTTCAAGGGCTGGGGCGCGCATTCTCCGTTCATGTCTTTGCATTCTGGAACACTTTTTGTTCAGGCAATGGTAAAATCTGTCTGTCCCTTTGGTATCCACTGAAGGTGACAGCTAGGTGGATACTGTGAGGCCCAGAAACAGGGCGAGGCTGTTCATTTTTAAAAGCCAAATTTACAGGAAAATGGAGGAAGACAGCACAAATAAAAATTTAAGTCACACTACTGATCATTGTTAACAGGACTGTCAATGCTGTACCTAACAGGCTTTAAAGAGCGATGATTAAATTGTTAGAAATACTCTTACACAATTTCTGCTTTATCACCTGAATGGCTAACATTTAGGGAAGAAACACTAGATTATCTACTTTAAGGATCCAACATGAGCATGCCTGGAAAAACCCCTGAGATAGAATATAGGGATGTTGCGTCTCACCTCTTCCAGGAAGTCTTCCATGATTCTTGCTCATTCATCCCCTGGTTTTTCTGAACTCCTGCAGACTACACCATGAAATGAAGCTCTTTGATATGTTTGCCTTTTATGGTTCTCCCACTGAATTGGCTGCGTTAAGTTTGGCTCCCTAACTAGATTTGAAACTCCTCCAATTTTTGTACTTCCTTCTGTCACCCAAAGATCCTAGAGCAGCTTTTGTTTTTCAAACCTTTTCATTTTGGCGCATGGGTTCCTCTCAGAATCTGATAAAAGTGGTAGACTCTTTGCACACAAATTCTGCATGTGCACAGCCTCCCTCAGAGCCCATCATTTCTGGGAAGCTGGCGGAGAACTTTTGGTCAAACACGGGGAGATGATCACTACATTGTTGCTTTTTGATGATGAAAGCACAGGAATGTTAAGTGACCCCTCAAGTTTCCAGACTGAGTCTGGTAAGTAAAAAACGCCATTATTTTTTATGCTTGACTCTTTTCATCAACACGCTTTTGAATTCTGCCAGCAAAGAAAACTCAAACTCACAAAATAGATTCATAGAAATTCAAGGAAATTCTAGTCTCCCTGCTTGGATAGATATGGAACAGCCAGATGGCAAGTGGCAGGGAGGAAGCAGGATATGGCCGAGCCTGCTTAAAAAGGTTGTGCAGGAGGAAATGGGCAGTACCTGGATTTGGCTTATTTTTCTTTCATTTTTTTGTTTTAAAAACAAAATGGATTTTTTTCACTCTTGTCCTTTCTAATTTTGATGAAAGGAGGCCTTAGCCCTTTCAGAACATCAGTGCTTTAGAAAAAAAATAACTTATTAATCAACTTCAGTACAAAATTAACTCATCTTCTAATAGGAAGAGAGTTCCCATTATATTCCCTAGATGGGGAAATTTTATTTAAACTCAAGAAGGGCAGGAAACAGCTGTCATTACAATTTAAACCCAACCCCAGGCAAATGTTTACTAAACTCTAAAAGAACTGCTGAAGTAAGAAAATGAAAAAATAGCCTAAACTTTACTCTAGAAGTCTTTTATCAAAACAACCTGCAGAGCAAAGAGAAAAAAGAACAAAGCTCACAGAAGAATTCTGTTATATGTTAATGCACCTACTTTCTTCTGCTGTTTTGGCTCTGATTGGTATTTTACCCTCTTCTTGGGTTTGGGGGAACTCAGAATATTCAGTGGTGTCTGTTTTATATTTTCCTCTCATAACTCTTCACCTCTTCATTCCTTTATATTCTTCTCCAAGGCTAAATCCAAGTTGTAATTCTCTTATCTCATTGGGCTTTCAAGATTTAACTGACCTCATCAAAATATGCACCCTCATTGGATTGGTCATTGTGCTAAACAATTTGTTAAGGGTAATTTGCATTTTAATGAATGAAAGAAAGAAAAGGTCCTATATGGAAAAATAGATCTATTTTTCCTTCCTTCCTTCCTTCCTTCCTTCCTTCCTTCCTTCCTTCCTTCCTCCCTTCCTTCCTTCCTTCCTTCTCATTTTCCTTCTCAACAGGAAGATTAGACCAGAAAGTTTGGGAAATAGCAGAGGAGCCTTGGGTTTTACAGACTCAGGAAAGATGACAGGAGAAAGTAGATCACTCCATCATTCCCTGAGTTCTTTCCCTTTCCCATTGTCAATTAATTGCAGGTTTAAATATACTCATTTTCCTCATCTGTTGTCTGCTTAATTTTAAAATAGGATTTTTTTTTTTCAGTCCAGGATAAATACTGGTGGGGTCTTACTTCTTTTTTGCACTTTTAGAATATAATTTCAAGTTTGTTTAAAATAGTAAATTTGAAAACATTTCCAGATTTTAACCTTTTTACTTAGTTTCTATTTTATTTTTTCACACCTTAGAATTACCCTATTCTCTCCACTTGAAAAGTTATTCAAACTTAGTCTTTTTTATACTCTAGTGCTCAAATTTGAATTAGTCAGGCAGGAAGCTGACCTAAATAGATAATTATTTATGTCCTAGTACAAATTAGCCATACCTGAATGAAACCTAATGGCAGTTTTTCTTTTGGTCAGTAGGATAGGAATATTTCTATTTTCAATTCTATAGGACTTTTTGGAACTCCATACTATTATTAATGCTATCAGGAGGACTTAGGAATATTTACAATGTAGTTATGAAACACATTTATTATAACACAATTTGTGAAGTGATTCACTGTCATCCTGACCCTCTTTTCTCTTATTGCTTCCAGGCTGATTGACTTTAGTTGGCTAGCACATGGTGAAAAAAATCACTGACCAACAAATGATACTGATCAACAAACTGGATATCTACATGCAGAAGAATAAAGTTGAAGACTTAGCTTATACCATATGCAAAAGTCAACTCTACGTGGATTAAAAACTAAACACAAGAGCTAATAAAACTATAAGATTCTTAAGAAAACATAGGGGGAAAGCTTTATGACATTAACTTCAGATCCAATTATTTTTTTTAGTATGAAATAAAAAACATAAGCAAAAAAAGAAAAAGTAGGCAAATTATTTTTTTCAACATTAAAAACTTTTTATGTATCAAAGGATGCTATCAGAGTGAAAAGGCACCCTCTAGAATGGGAGTAAATATTTGCAAATCATCTATCTGATATGGGATTGACATCTAGAATTCTATATGAGAATTCTTACAACTGAAAAACAAAACAAGCTGATTAAAAATTAGGCAAACAACTTGATAGACATTTTACCATGATCAAGTGGGTTTTAATCTAGGAATGCAAGGCTGGTATAATATTTGCTTATCAATTAATGTGATACATCACAGAAACAAAATGAAAGATAAAAATCACATGATCATATCAATAGATGCAGAAAAAGCATTCAACAAAATCCAGCACCCTTTTAAAATAAAAATTCTCAGCAAAGTGGGAATAGAGGGATCATACTGCAACATAATAATGGCCATATATGACAAATCTACAGCCAACATCATACTCAATGGGAAAAAACTAAAAGCATTTTCTTTAAGAACAGGAACAGGACAAAGATGTTTGCTTTCACCACTCTTATTCAACATTGTACTGGAAGTCTTAGCCACGACAATCAGACAAGAAGAAGAGATAAAGGGCATCAAAATTGGAAAGGAGGAGGTAAAATTGTCATTATTCACAGATAACATGATATGTACATAGAAAATCCTAAAGATTCCACCAGGAAACTACTAGATTTAATAAATGAATTTGGCAAGGTAGCAGGATACAAAAGCAACATCCAGAAATAGATGGCATTTTTATACACCAATAATGAACTCTCAGAAAGAGAAAATAAAAAAACCAATCCCACTTACCATTGCAACAACAACAACAACAAAAAATTACCTAGGAATAAACTTAACCAAGGCCGTAAAAGACCTGTACTTGGAAAATGATAAGACAGTGAAAAAAGAGATAGAAGAAAAGACAAACAAATGGAAGAGTACAGCATGCTCAGAGACTGGAAGAGTTAACATAATTAAGATGTCCATACTACCCAAAGCAATGTATAGATTCAATGCAGTCCCTATTGAAATTCCAATGGCACACTTCACAGAACTAGGACAAATACTCCAAACATTTAATGGAACCGTAAAAGACCCTGAATAGCTGCAGTAATCCTGAGAAAGAAGAACAAAGTTGGAGGGATCATAATAATGGATATCAAACTATACTACAAAGCCATTATAATCAAAGCAGCCTGGTACTGGCACAAGAACAGGCATATAGACCAGTAGAACAGAGACCCCAGAAATTGACCCATACCATTATGATCAATTAACATTTGACAAAGGAGGCAAGATCATACAATGGAGTAAAGACAGTCTCTTCAACAAAAGAGACTGGACAGATACATGCAAAAAGATGAAAGTAGACCACCAACTTACACCATACACAAGAACGTAAACTCAAAATGGATAAAAGACTTAAATATAAGCCATGAAACTGTAAAAATCCTAGAAGAAAACACAGGCAGTAAAATGTCCGACATCTCACATGGCAGAATTTTTTTCTGATATATCTAGGGCAAGAGAAACAAAGGACAAACAAACAAATGGGATTACCTAAAAATAAAAAGCTTCTGCACAGAAAAAAACAACAAAAAACACACACACCACCATCAAATGAGAAGGGAGCCCACTGTACGGGAGAACATATTTGCCAATGATTCATCTGCTAAGGGGTTAATTTCCAAAATATATAAAGTACTCATACAATTCAGCAAAAGGAAGACAAACAATCCAATTTAAAAATGGGCGGACAGTGCCCTGGGCTGTCCTGGATCTTTTTCTCGCTTCAACAGTGTTTAGATGGAACAGACTCAGGGTCGCCCCTCCTTCCAGCCTCTGACCACCCTCCAGCATCTTACCCAGTCACCACCTTCATAACCCTCTCAGCCATCCTCAGCCTCTGAGACCAGCCAACACGTGTTTTGTTGTTATTTTTTTTTTACCTTAACTCCTTATTGCCAACAACCATGAGCTCCCAGACCCACCAGAATTATCCCACCGAGGTGGAGGCTGCTATCGACCGCCTGGCCAGCCTGCCTCGGCGGGCCTCCCACACCCACCTCTCTCTGGGCTTCTATTTCCACTGGGACGCTGTGGCTCTGGAGGGCGGGGGCCACTTCTTTGCCCTGGAGAAGGAGCCCGAGGGCGCTGAGCTGCTCTTAAAGATGCAAAACCAGCGAGGTGGCTGCATTCTCTTCCGGGACTTGCAGGAGCCTTCCCAAGGTGAGTGGGCAAAACTCAGGACGCCAGGGAAGCCGCCATAGCCTTGCAGAAAAGGAGCTTTGGGAGCTGCAGGCCCTGGCTCTATGTGTGCAGACCCTCAGCTCTGTGACTTCCTGGAGAACCACTTCCGGGGTGAGGAGGTGAAACTCATAAAAACTGTGGGCGACACCTGACTCACCTCCACAGCCTGCCAGCCCCGAGGCTGGGCTGGGTCAGTATCTGTTGGAAATGCTCACCCTCAAGCATGACTAGGAGCCTTTGGAGCCCAGAGGCCTCTGAGGGCCCCTCTGCATCCCCTCGTGCCTGGCTTTTGCCTGAACCTCTCCCCGAAACCACCAACCACTCTTTTAACCACCCTGGAGCCATCTCCCATGCATTAGACCAGCGGTTCTCAACCTTCCTAACGCCGCGACCCTTTAATACAGTCCCTCATGTTGTGGTGACCCCCAACCATAAAATTATTTTCGTTGCTACTTCATAACCATAATTTTGCTCCTGTTATGAATCGTCATGTAAATATCTGATATGCAGGATGTATTTTCATTGTTACAAATTGAACATAATTAAAGCATAGTGATTAATCACAAAAACAATATGTAATTGTATATGTGTTTTCCGATGGTCTTAGGCGACCCCTGTGAAAGGGTCATTCGACCCCCAAAGGGGTCGCGACCCACAGGTTGAGAACCACTGCATTAGACCAAATGGAAACAATAAAGCTTTTTGCAGCAAAAAAAAAAAAAAAAAAAAAGGGGGGGGGCGGGGGCAGAGGCCCTGAATAGACGCTTATCCAAAGCAGACATACAGAAGGCCAAGAGACATATATGAAAAATGCTCAAAGTAACTGATTATCAGAGAGATGCAAATTAAAATGATAACGAGATATCACACCACACCTGTCAAAATGGCTACCATCAACAAATGACAAGTGGATGTGGAGAAAAGGGAACTCTAGTTCACTGCTGGTGGGAATGCAGATTGGTGTAGTCAAAATGGAAAACAATAGTTTTCTCAAAAATAATTTTAAAATAAAACTGCCATTTGACCCCACTCTGGGAATATATCCTAAAAACCCCAAAACACCCATCAGAAAGAATATATGCACCCCTATGTTCATGGCAGTGTAATTTACAATAGCTAAGATTTGGAAACAGCCCATGTGCCTATTAGTAGATGAGTGGATAAAAAAGTTGTGGCACATTTATACAAGGGAATACGATGCATCTTTGAAAGAGAGAGATCTCCTACCCTTTGGGAAGCATGGAGACTATTATGCTAAGTGAAATAAGCCAATCTGAAAAAGACAAATATCATACGATCTCACTTATTTGTGGAATCTAATGAACAAAACGAATTGGTCAACAAAATAAGACCCGAAGCATGGAGGCATGGAACAGACTGACATATGTCAATGCGGGGGTTGGGGGAAGAGGAGAGATAAACCAAAGAACTTGTATACTTATAAGCATAGCCCATGGACACGGACTATAGGATGGTGAAGACCTGGGGCAGGGAGGGGGCGGGCGGGGAGGGGCTGGGCGGAGAGGAGTAAAAGGGCCCCCTCCCATGGGAATGGGAGACATTTGTAAAGCTGTCAACAATCAAGAAAAAAAGTAATGAAATTCTGATATGTGCTTGAAGACATTACACTCAGTGCAATTAGAGGACAAATGTTTCATGATTTCACTTATATGAGGTATGCCAAATAGTCAAATTCATAGAGACAGAAAGTAGAATAGTGGTTGCCAGGGCTGGGGAAGTAAGGAATGGCAAATTATTGTTTGTTATCGAGTTTTAGGTTGGGATAATAAAAATTCTGGAGATGAATGGTGGCAATGGTTGCACAAGAATGAGGAAGTACTTAATGCCACTGAACTCTACACTTAAAAATGGTTAAAATGGTAAATTTTATATTATGTATATTTTATTTGTTATTATTTTTTTAAAATATACTTTTATTGATTTCAGAGGGGAAGGAAGAGGGAGAGAGAGATAGAAACATCAATGATGAGAGAGAATCATTGGTTGGCTGCCTCCAGCACACCCCTCACTGGGGATCAAGCCTTCAACCAAGGCATATGGCCTGCCGGGAATCGAACCGTGACCTTCTGGTTAATATGTCGACACTCAACCACTGAGACACAGTGGCCGGCCATATTATGTACATTTTAAAAAGATCACTAAACCCACTAATTATTATAGAGAGTACTGAACCACTGTGTCATATGCCATTCTCTTCAATTTTCAGATTTAATCTCCTTGGCTGTCTCATATCACAAATGTTAGTCGCATTTGGGAGGATTTTTACCAATAGCCTTGCATGACAACAATAGTAACAGTTACCATTCATTGCTTGTCTGTTAGGTGACAAGGTGATTCTGTGCATTATCTTTTTAAAAAAATATATTTTTATTGATTTCAGAGAGGAAGGAGAGGGAAAGAGAGATAGAAACATCAATGATGAGAATCATTGATCGGCTGTCTCCTGCATGCCCCCTACTGGGGATCGGGCCCACAACCTGGGCTTGTGCCCTTGACCAGAATTGAACCTGGGACCCTTCAGTCCTCAGGCCGACGCTCTATCCACTGAGCCAAACCAGCTAGGGTTGTGTGCATTATCTTAATGACACACATAATTCTAGGGCTTGGTGGTTTAATAACTTGTCTATTGTTAAATAGTTTATCATTCTCTTCTCTTAAACCATTTCACAGCTGTCAGCATGGTGGTGAGTAATAAACATGAGGTAGGAGTTGAAGGGTGGAAGGGCAGAAAGATGGATATTTTTCATGAGAAATATTTGTGTGTGTGTGTGTGAGAGAGAGAGAGAGAGAGAGAGAGAGAGAGAGAGAGAGAGAGAGAGAGAGAGACAGATGTTTCATCTAACATTTGATGTTGTTTTCATAAATAACTATTGGGAAACTAACTCAGGAGCTGCTGTTATGGGCTGTTGTATACAGTATAATGTCCCACTGCACACACAAACAAAGGGTGTTGAGAGAGACAATAGTGAAAAGCCAGTGTGAGGATGGAGACCCATACCTCAAACAATTATCAGCTTTCTTCTTATCATGTGATCAGTAGAATAAATACACAATCTAGCCCTGACTGGTTTGGCTCAGTCGATAGAGCATCGGCCTGCAGACTGAGGGGTCCTGGGTTCAATTCCAGTCAAGGGCATGCACCTTGGTTGCTGGCACATCCCCAGTGAGGGGTGTGCGGGAGGCAGCTGATCAATGTTTCTCTCTCATCGATATTTCTGACTCTCTGTCTCTCTCCCTTCCTCTCTGTAAGAAATCAATAAAATATATTAAACACACACACACACACACACACACACACACACACACACAATCTAAGTGTTAAGTACAAAAGGGAAACATGTAGCAATACCCTACAGGTCCTTTTCCCATTAGCGCAAGGGCACACGATGCCCAACTTCTCCAGTTCTTTTGCTTATTGATGGGGTTCAGTGTAATGTTCTGAATATATGGCCAGAACTTCAGAGGGCTCCTCCTCATGTGTCCCTTGCCTTGAATTTGTGATGTGCCCTGGCAGAGAGCACGTGAGGCCTGAACTTTCCTTCTCAGGAGTCTGCTACTCACAACCATAGTCTGGGATGAACCATGTAAGGCTCAGCAGCCAGAAGGTCATCTGCCCCAATTTCTGGTGACTCTTCCTCAGTTTAGGGCCAGAGACTCTTTCAACTGCTTCCTGTTGGGTAGTTTTTGGTGTCTCAATGGTGCACCCTGCTGGAAATGATCACCAGGAATGCCAGCTCTGAGGGAGGGTGAAGGATCTTGCTGCCAATAGTGAATCTACACTGTCCTCTTTTCAGTAGAAGGAACTCACATAAATCATTAAGCAGATCCTTGGGAGTCCAGTTGAGGCTCAGCTCTTTTGTTGTTTGACAACTGACAAAGGTTCAAGGGATTCTCAAGGGTTACTTGACAACAACCCTTGATCCAGACACTCTACATCAAAACCTCTCTCCACAGTGACCTAAGATCAGATTCGGTGTTTGTATTCATTCAACACCCTCATTCTTCCTGATTCACTTAGGTTTCTGAGGGCAGGGAATTCTCTTGAGCTTCCAGGACTAAAGGGCAGAGTGCCTTTATTTTTAGAGTACCATTTCTATACCAGACCTAATGTACTAAAATGCACCCCATAGGAGATCCAAGATGAAGGTATGTAGATGAAAGCTACGCTCACCTCTTCCAGGATTGACTTGAATTACAAATAAATGATAGATTAATCATCCTGAATAATCAACTGAAGACTAGCTGAAGAGAAGTCACATTAAGATTAATAGATTAATAGAAGAAGTCACATCAAGACTGGTAGGGTCCAGTCAGTGTGGCTCAGTTGTTGAGCATCAACCTATGAAGCAGGAGGCCAGGGTTCGATTCCTGGCCAGAGCTCATGCCCAGGTTGCGGGCCCAATCCCCAGTTAGGGACATGCAGGAGGAAGCTGAGTACTAATTCTCTTTCATCACTGATGTTTCTCTCTCTCTCTCCCTCCCCCTTCCTCTCTGAAATCAATAGAATATATTTAAAACACACACACACACACACACACACACACACACACACACACAAAACAAAAAAAAAAAACCCACAACAAACTGGTAGGAAGGGTGGAGTTTCGAAAAAGGCTGGCCTTGCTCCTAAAGGTGGCAGCCGAGGTTCTGGATGGATACCTCAGCTTCAGGGGGTTTCCCCTGAGAAGTGTGGGGTCTAAATCCCAAGCTGGCTCCCCAGTCCTGAGCACCAGAGCTGGGAAGAGGCACCCACATAACCTCTGGGTGTGAACAGTAGTGGGATTTCTGTTTGCCAGGGAGAGGCAGGAGTCCACTGGAGACACAAGCACCCTCTTAAAGGGCCAACATACAAAATTTCAATCGCATCCGCTCACCCTGGGCTCTGGAAGAGGGAGGGCGAAGTGGACTAGAGCCACATGAGGAGGGTCTGGGGTTTGTGGCTCTGGAAAGGTAGCCGAAGGGACAGGATTCCTGTGCTGTCATTCTACCACAGGACAGATGCCCTCTTTCTTGGTGCGGCCTCAGCCTGGGGAGCTTATGCCTGACTGAGGAGGATAGCCAGGGCCTCTTTCTGTGACTGAGCCTAACTGGCAGCCACACAAATAATGCACAGATAATGTGCTGTAGAACTGTGCACCTGAAACCTGCATAATTTTGTTAAGCGGTGTCACCCCAATAAATTCAATACAAAATAAAATAATGAATTAAAAAAATAAAATGCATCCCATATCTTTGTTGTTAAAAAAACTTGAATATTTTTAAAATTTTGCTTTTTATTTGCCAATAAGTAGTTTATTTACTGTGACTTCTCAGCAATCATGTGTATTCTTGAGAATTTCCATAAAGTGAGAAAAACTAACTTAATTTTTTTTGCCACCTGAAGAATTCTTTAACATTTGAATATCTGGTTAGTACAGACCAAGGTTATGCCTTGATTTTCCATTTGTGGAAAAGTCATACTTTAAGTCAAAAATTTCTGTTCTGGCCCTGGCCGGTTTGGCCCAGTGGATAGAGCATCGGCCTGCGGACTGAGGGGTCCCAAGTTCGATTCCGGTCAGGGGCATGTACCTTGGTTGTGGGCACATCCCCGGTGGGGGGTGTGCAGGAGGCAGCTGATTGATGTTTCTCTCTCATCCGATGTTTCTTTTTTTTTATTTTTTTATTTTTTATTTTTAATTTTTTTTATTGATTAAGATATTACATATGTGTACCCTCTACCCCCCCTCCCCCCGCTCATCCCCTCACCTCCCCGTTGTCCGTGTCCATTGGTTAGGCCTATATGCTTGCATATAAGTCCTTTGGTTGATCTTTCCCCCTTGCCCCCACCCTCCCCTACCTTCCCTCCAAGGCCCGACAGTCCAATCAAAGCCTCTCCGTCTCTGGATCAGTTCTTGTTCATCAGTTTATGTTGTTCATTATATTCCACAAATAAGTGAGATCTTGTGGTATTTATCCGCTCTCCAGTTCCATCGATGCTGTGGCAAATGGTAAAAGTTCCTTTTTCTTCTTCCTCTTCTTAAAGAATACCTTTCAGCATTTCATATAATGCTGGTTTGGTGGTGATGAACTCCTTTAGCTTTTCCTTATCTGTGAAGCTCTTTATCTGACCTTCAATTCTGAATGATAACTTTGCTGGATAAAGTAATCTTGGTTGTAGGTTCTTGGTATTCATCACTTTGAATATTTCTTGCCACTCTCTTCTGGCCTGCATGGTTTCTGTTGAGAAATCAGCTGACAGTCGGATGGGTACTCCCTTGTAGGTAACTGACTGTCTTTCTCTTGCTGCTTTTAAGATTCTCTCTTTATCTTTTGCTCTTGGCATTTTAATTATGATGTGTCTTGGTGTGGTCCTCTTTGGATTCCTTTTGTTTGGGGTTCTCTGCGCTTCCTGGACTTGTAAGTCCATTTCTTTCAACAGGTGGGGGAAGTTTTCTGTCATTATTTCTTCAAAAAGGTTTTCAATATCTTGCCCTCTCTCTCCTTCTGGTACCCCTATAATTCTGATGTTGGTACGCTTGAAGTTGTCCCAGAGGTTCCTTACACTATCTTCATACTTTTTGAATCTCTTTTCTTTTTTCTTTTTCGGTTGGGTATTTTTTGTTTCTTTGCATTTCAAATCTTTGACTTGATTCTTGGGATCCTCTTGTCTGCTGTTGGATCTCTGTAAATTATTCTTTATTTCAGTCAGTGTATGCTTAATTTCTAGTTGGTCCTTTTTCATGACCTCCATGGTCTCACTATACTCCTTGAGGGATTTATTAAATTTATCGGCGGTTTCCATAAAATTCTTGAAAAACCTTATAAACGTGGCCTTGAACTCTATATCCAGTCGTCTGGCCTCCTCCGTTTCTGCCAATTGTGACCTGTTTCTTTGTCTCCGCATTTTGGCTGCTTCCCTGTGTTGATAGAGTGGCCTGTGCGCCAGGTGTCCTGTAGGGCCCAGTGGCTCAGCCTCCCCAGTTACCCGTGGTGGACACTCTTGGTGCACTCTTAGTGCCTTGGTTGTTGTAGGATCACTGGGAGGAATTGACCTCCAGTCCAATTGGCTGTGGGAAGCAGCTGTGTCTGAAGTGGGAGAATGGTCCCCCTCTGACCACTGGGTACAGTGGCTCCTGGTTCTAAGGAGGTGCTAAGTCAGCCCCTGCCTGAGGCCACAGAGCAGGAACCACGAAGAGGCTCAGCTGTGAGGCAATGCAAGCCGCTGCGGGGCCTTGGGCCTTCTCTTGGAAGTTCCGGGTCTGCTTGGCTGGGCTATAGTTAGGTGCATTCACATGCAAAAGCCTCTGCCGCAGCCTGGGTGGGGCGGGGTCTCAGGGAGTCAAAAGGGTGGAGAAAGACGCTATGGCTGATTCTCCGCGCCCGGAGTCACGCGTCTCAGTGTCCCGGTAAAGGCTGCAAGCACCTCTGAGGGAAATCCGCCCTCAAGTTCGCCCGCTGCCGCCTGACAGAGTCGCCTCTCCCCGTATGAGACCTGGGTTCCCAGAGACTTCCCGGAACCGGAGTTCAGAGCAGTCGGGAGCTTGTGATTCAAAAAGACAGCCGCGTCCTCAGGTGCCACCCCCTTTCCGCGCGCACTAGCCGCCTCCGCCACCGCCGCTGCCGCCGTACCTCTGCACTCAGCCTCCGCAGCTCCTCTGGCTCTCAGCGTGCTTTTCTTTTCTTCTAGTTGTAGAAATTACACTCAGCCAGCCTTCCTGTTGTTTTGGACGATGTTTGCTCTGTCTTTTGGGATAATTTTCAATTGTTGTGTGGGGCCACTATTTCCCGGTGTTTATCTATGCCGCCATCTTGGTTTCTCTCCCATCCGATGTTTCTGACTCTCTATCCCTCTCCCTTCCTCTCTGTAAAAAATCAATAAAATATATTTTTAAAAAAAGAAAAAGAAAAAAATTTCTGTTCTGTAAACCATCATATATCATCAGAGACTGTAGAATTTATATTATGATATCTTCTCAAAAGGAAGAGAAAAAAAACAGTTCTTCATAGGAGTTTTTTCTTTATCTTAAATGTCAATGATCACAAAAACTTCTGGCTTCTCTTCAGTATAGACCTGAATGGCTGAATAGGTTATTGCCTTGACTTCAGTTCCCTGAGGATGCTTGGTCAATGAGAATTCTCTCCACCCAATTGACCGTAATTTGAAATTTACTTGATCAAGACTAAGTACTTTCACTTCTCGGGGTATGAAGAATTCATCAGCACTGAACTTATAAAGCCACTCATCCAAAAAGTGAAACAGAAGAGACTGTAAATCTTCTCCCTGTGTTTCTACTTCTATTGCTTGGAGGGGCTCAACCGTGTCCGTATCTGTCATGTAGCCAAACATGGCCATTGCACTTTGCTCAAAAGCTTCCTCCAGAGTATCTCCCCATGCAAGGGACTGGACATCTGCTTATGATCCAAATACTTGTACTTCCCATTGACTGGAGGATACCTGGCCTTGGTCGTTTTCTGCTTCTCATTCAAATTGTAGCCCCGAATATCTTCCTCTTCCTGCACCAGGACTGTAGCCTTGGGCATTCTACTTCCACCCTTCCCTAACTTAAATGTATTTATAAATGCATGAAATGTTGATTAATAAGAATGATAATTAATGGAGTTGATATGATACATGTTATTGATGTTTAATTAAATATTTATTAACTTTGATTTTTTTCTATTTGTACTTTTAGCCTTCTCTTTCTTTCCTCCCCCCGCCCTTCCCCTCCTCCCTCCTTCCCTCCCTTCCTTCCTTCCTTCCTTCCTTCCTTCCTTCCTTCCTTCCTTCCTTCCTTTCTCTCTCTCTCTCTCTCTCTCTCTCTCTCTCTCTCTCTCTCTCTCTCTCTTTCTTGAGTTTTCAGATATTTTCAAAGATCTCAGGCCTTAACTACCATGCTAGCTAATGGATAAAATGGTACAGCCAGCTCCCTTAATCAGTTTCTTATGCCTAGCCTTACCTTATAAAACTCATAAAGGTAGCTATTAAGTTGGAACATAGGAATTGCTGTTTTCATTTTCTCTAACTCTTTTTTTATGGTAAAATATGATCCAATAGAGGCAATTTCACACAACTGAATCTAGTAGTTTTTTTGTTACAAATACAATAGGCTTTTTCCTGTGGACATGTAGAGTTAAACTGGAGCGCTAAGACTGGCCTGTGCTAGGTGCTCAGTAAGGATTTGCTGAATTAATGAATGCACGAACATATCAATAAATAACCAAAATATACCAATAGGAGTGAAACTGCATGGTACAGACTTGTGGTAGTGGGAGGGGCAGAATATATTAGTCATACAACGCACTTTGGCAATTACTTTAGTCTTTCTAGCCAACATTCTCTTTTTAATTTAATTTTTATTTGTTAGGAAGAGATAGGTATTGGATGTAGGATGAAGCAGTCCTGGCCTATTTTACTGCTGACTCTCCTCATTAGGGGGAAAAGAAAAAAGAAAAAAAAGAGAAACATCCTAGGAGTTTAAGGAGGAAAAGAAGCATCATGCACCCAAGAGAGACGACTTGGGAGGTTGGTAGAATTTTCATGAAGCATGTTGCTTTTCATTTCGCATCAAGGACTAACTCCATGGGCAGCATCATACATGGAAAGTTCTAGTGTTCCTGGTGTTTTCCCTTCCATGTGATCCCAAGGAAGCTGACAACTTTATTTCTTTTCCATTTTCAATTCTAGAGAAAACAAAGGAATATCAAATCTTGATTATTAGGACTTCAACTTTGGGTCCACTCACCCATCTATGTATCCCCTCAACCCATTATACCATGATGTGCCAGATTCTGTGTAGGTGCTGGGAACAGAATGAAGTTGAAGATACAAGACACATTTCCATCCTAGAGGGGATGTTCAGTTTCTGTAGGAAGAGTCAGTGTGACTAGTGATGGAAGAGATAAGTAGGGAGAAAATAGAGGTCCTTTATACCAATAGCATGGAATTTGGGAGAATACAAATGCTTTTTGGAGTACAAAGCGTCAGGTTGACACTTAAGATAGGTGAGAGACAGAATTTTCAAGTTAAATAACCTTCAAATACATATACGTATTCTTAATGATATCAAATAGTTTGTTCTCACCTGGAGGAGTTATTTTTTTATTAATTTCACAGGCAATGCCCTCAGCTGTGATTGGGCAAGAACACACACATTTTCCATCCAGCAGAAGCACAGTGCCCCCATTCTGGCATGGGTGGCATTTTTTTATGCTGTATTCATTGACATAATCATCAATGGCTCTTTCCAGATTTTCTTTCTTTAGGTGTGCATCTTTCATTTTCAGTGGAATCAGGTTATGTATAGGAGATAGCTGCAAGGAAGCAGAACATTCAATTTTAGGTATTTTTCTACTGATGGAGCTTGTAACATTCTTCACTGAAGTTAATTAATTAATTAATTAACTAACATTAAAGGATTTTTTTAAGGATTATTATTGCCAGATATGATGTCAGCCTTTAGGACTATATTAGTGACCAAAATGAGACATGATCTCTCTGGTCATGGAGATGACATTGTGAAAGTAAGGGGACTGATATTAAAATAATCATCCAGGTAAATTTACATGAAAACTTTGATATGTGCTATAAAGATGGGCATCAATATACATTGTTCTAGGACAAGAAGATATTCATAGGAAAAATTTTTTAAAAAGTGACTTTCTAACTTATACCACACACAAAGAACAACTCTGGATTTGTTATAGGGAATTGTTAAAGCAAAACAATAAAGCTTCTGGAAGGTAATATATAGGAGACCATCTTTAAGACCTTGAGGTAGAGAACAACTTTAATTAGGACACAAAAGCACTACCTGTAATGAAAAGAAATATGCATTTAACTACATTAAAATAAAAGAAAATCATAATTCCTGATACCATGCACTGAGGACACAATATCACATTTAAAAAAATTACCTTTATTGTTGAAAGTATTAGAGATGATCTCCTTCTTTTACCCCCAGTGACTCCCTCCATCCTGCACTTCCCCAGGTCTTCACCACACTATCGTCTGTGTCCATGGGCTATGCATATATACATATAAGTTCCTCAGTTAATCCCCCGCACCAATGCCCCATAATATCACTTTTGTGGTATTCTTGCCCAAAATGCACAATCTCAATCTACTCTAAGCCTAAATTGAGAGACATTTGACACAAGTGACCAATACTCATCACAAGTGTCAAGGTCGTGAAAGACAAGAAAAATCTGAGGAATTGTCACAGATTGGAAGAGGCTAAGGGGACATAACCACAAAATGCGACATGGGAACCTGATTGGAACCTTGACCAGAAAAAAGGACATTAGGGGAAAACTAGTGAAATTTAAATAAGACCTATGATGTAGTCAATGCAACTTTTCTGATTTTGATAAAGGTACTATGGTTATGTAAATTGCTAATATCAGGGGCTTCTGTGTCTAGGGTCTATGTGAAGTCTGTGCTATCTTTGCAATTTTACTGTCTGTATTATTTGTGCACGTTTATAGTAAGTCTAAAATCCAAAATAAAAAGTCAAAAACAGGAAATTGATTATTGAAAATACCATTAAAGAGTGAAAGTCCTCAAGTGAGAGAAAACATTTATAACACCTTTAAGTGAATAGTCTCATATCCAGAACATACCAAGAGCTTCTACAAAGTCAACATGACTGTCCGCCAGCACACCATTCACAATTAGTGTGAAGGATATGGATTTCAACTATGTCATATTTATTTGGAAGAAAGAAACCACTTCCCAGCATGGCTACATTGGCACAAACAGCCTAAGCATGTGGTGGAGTTATTTTGATTCTTAAGAAATGAAATTCACCTTGTTTTACCCTTCAAAGGAAAGTCGAGGCCAGATAATCTAAGATATAGGAAGAGAGGGTCATGGAGAAAATACAATTTGGATGAAATGCATATACAGTGTTCAAAGAGATAAAGATGAAGGACATGTAATGACAGCAGTTTCAGAGGAACCTCAAACCCTGGAGTCAAAAATCCCACAAGAAGACAAAAAACAATTGAAATGTACTTTTTGAAGTTTTCCTGAAGAGCCACACCTTTTTCTGATAAACTTTGGCCTTCTGTTAAGTAAGGAAACAGTTATAATTTTTCTCCTATCCTAGCTAACTCTATCTTTCTGTCATTTGTAGATAAATGTATTTTCAGTGGATGTAATCTATCATAAAATTTACTAAAATGCAAAATAAATGACAATATAGTTTAATATTAAGTACTTAGGTTATTGTAACATTAAATATTATAATATTACCAGAGGCCAGGTGCACTAAATTCGTGCACTAGGGGGTGGGGAAGGTCCCTCAGCCCAGCTTCCCCCTCTCACAGTCTGGGAGCCCTCAGGGGATGTCCTACTGATGGCCTAAGCTGCAGTCTGGCCTCCCCCTGTGGGAGGCGACCGGGCTGGTCAGGGGAAGGTGCTGCCCTCATCAACCCGCTGCTTCTGCCACTGCTGGCCACCACAGCCACCAAGGTGTTTTCATCAACACGAACTCCAGTCCCTTCACCATGAAAAAATGACAACTTTTTTTAGGCATTTTCAAGATGTCTCTTTCATAGGATATGACATTTCTTTCTTTCTTTGTTTCTTACTTTTTATTCTCACCTGAGGATATTTTTCCATTGATTTTTAGAGAGCATGCAAGAGGGAAAGACAGAGAGAAACATCGATGTGAGGACACTTTGATTGGTGGCCTCCTGCATGAGCCCTGACCTGGGCCCCAGCTAGGGAGGAACATGCAATCTAGGTACATGCCCTTGATCAGAATCAAACCCAGATCCTGGAGTCCACAGGCCGAGGCTCTATCCACTGAGCCAAACTGACTAGGGCAGGATATGACATTTCTTAGCCTCTCTAGCAGCAGGCCTTCATTTTTTCCTCCAAGAGTGGAAAAACCCTAGATCACCTTCTTGGATTCTTATTAGCCAAGTTGCCAAGAACACTGGGAGTGGTGTACTGGGAGCTTAGTCAATGAGCGTTCAGAAAAGGTGTTTCCTCTGCAGCTCACGTGCAGAGGCAGGACTGCTAGTGCACCACGGCTGGAACAGGTCCCCCTGTCTGTGTTCACTCCAGGCCTGCTCCAGCACCGTGGCGGCTGGGGCAGCTGCAGGCCCCCCAATCAGTGTCCACTCCATGCCTGCTCCACCCATCCCGGTGGCTGGGGCAGCTCCAGGCCCCCGTCAGTGTCCGCTCTAGGGCTGCCTGAGCCAGCGCAGTGTGGCAGCTTGGGCAGGACCCCCTGTCTCTGTGTCCGTCTCCACTCCGGGCCTCACCTGTGCATGCAGCCTCCTCCTGATAGGTCGTGGTTGTTATGGCATCCTGGCTAATTTGCATATTACCTCTTTATATAGAGAGATATTAATATTATAATATTAAGTATTTAGGTTTCTTATAGGCTTCCAAAATAATTAAATGATATGTACTAAATGTAGTTTGTTGATCGAATAAGTGTTATCTTTGTCCTTATACAAGAGAGTTAGGAATGATTTTCACTATGTCGTTAGGACTGTAAGGACTAGAACACAGAGTACTGGTACTACAGCTCTTTAAAATACTGATGCTCACTGACAACCGGTGCATCACTGCTAACAAAAATCATAGGCCAAGTGGTTCATGATTACCCAAGTTCTTCCAGAAACAGCTTAATATAGCTTGACATTGAGGGAAAATGAAAAAAAGGGGAACTGAGAACAGAAAAGGCAAGATGAAGGGAAAAGCAACACAAAAGCATACAATTCAGGAGAACCCACCCATTTGCATGATTTGGTTACACTTCCCAGCATATTGAGTAAGACAACTGAATTTAATGATCACATGCATTCAGGAAAATTTACCTGATTCCCAAGAGAAACAAAATGATCCTTGAAATGGAGATTACAGAGTAATATCTCCAGAGTTCTCATAAAGGGGACCTTATGAACTTCCCTTTCACCAAGGCCCTGAATAAATAGGAAGTGGTGGTGTGATGCCACCCACAGGCAAGGACAACCAGGGGCAGATGGAAGGGCACTAATGATTCCTGAGCATCTATTTAGTGTCAGTGTATGTTATAGGCTCTTGACCTGCAGTCTTATTAAATCCTTAAAATAAACCTGGAGCCCTGGAGAATTTCGTACGGCAGAAGTCAGAAAAGAGTACACATCTCGTGAGGGACAGAGACCCAAACTCAGCCTGGGTTGGTCCGATGCCACCCTTTGGCCTTTCTTCCATGCCATGCTTCTTCCCGGGGACGAGATGGGAGTGCATGTGAATGGTCACATCTCTTTCAGATGAAACTAACTGGTCATCTGAACCAGCAGGGACCTTCAATAGGAGGATGACAAAATTCTCTATCTGAAAAGACACCGTACTCACCTTTTCCTTGGTGAGCACTGGAGCATCACTTAAGGAAGACGCCCAGTTCACAAAGTCCATCACATCAACTGCTTTGACTCCTCTGAGAAGCTTCTCTTTCAGTTGAGCTGCATATTGTTTGGTTCCTCCGTTTATGAATGAAATCACATCGTCTATGATGCCATCCTTGGTGATGTTTACTGGGAATAGACAGAGGATGTAAGTCAAGCATTTTTAACTCTGTGATAATTGATAAACATTTATTGAACCCCTTTCATATAGTCTAATACATTTATTGAATTTTACCTATAAATACTACTCACTTTTCCACACCAAATATCCAAGGGCAATTTTTACTAGTAGCTACTTGTAGATGTCAAACACCTTTTTTAAAAAAAATGATAGCATGATTGAGATATGTTGGTATTCAAAGGTTATCACTTATACATATGCACAAGTGGGAACTAAACACAACTTTAAATGTACTATAATTTTTTGTTGCAGACTTACTTTCATAATCATATGTCATATTGGTTTGCTTTGAACAAGTTTAATATTATAAAAAAATTCAAAGGGTTCAAAAAAGAATAAAGTGAAAAGCAAAATTTCTTCCTATCCCAAATTCCTACCCACTTCAGTCTCTCTCACCAGGCTAAACCTCTTTTAACAAACTTTTGTGAATCTTTTAGATTTGTGGATTTTTTGAACCATTTTTATGGATGAGAAAATGGAGACTCAGGGAATTGGAGTGACTTGCCCCAAATTATGCAGTTAACTTAAGGGCCAAATATGGAAATGGTGACATTTGATGGCAAGTTCAGCTTTCTTTTCAGTTCATCAGTGGCTTCCAATCATGGCCACATGTTAGTGTTTGCTATGCTTTAATAAATATCAGGTTTTCCTCTTTTCTGCTTTTCTACCATCATTAAAGGTGAGTCTCAAGCTTTGTATTTCTGATTAGAGTAAGAATTGAGAATTCCAGCACTGCCTCATGCTTGAAAATCTGCTAAAGATTAACAATAGAAGTAATGTTTATACTAAAGATATTTATATTTTTAAAAGGGTTATGCAATGGTTTATATTAAGGATGGATTAGGGATTTCTTTCCTCAGCTTTGAGATATAATTGACATAAATTATCATAATAAATTTAACTCATATCATGTCATATAGTTATAAAAACATTTTTTTCTTGTGATGAGAACTTTTCGGATCTACTCTCTTCATAACTTTCAATTATACCATACAGCATTGTTAACTGCATATAGTCACTGTGTTGCACATTACCCTTTCTCCCCCACCCCTCCACCCTGAGTACTATCTTGTAACTGGAAGTTTCTACCCCCTGACCAATTGAGTGAAGGTGAATTAGAAATTTCAAATCGGGTGGAAGGTTGAGTTAGAGAGAGTTTGGTCTTTTCCATTTTTAATGGATACATATAGTACTATCAATAGTCCATTCAGAAACTTTCTGAAAAGTAGGGGAATAAAAGAAAATTTTTTCTCAAGATATTCTTCTGCCATTGCCATCATAAACGTACAAATCTGTAGACTACAGTGTGAATGGTGCCCCCTAGAGCTGCGCACTGCACAACCTGCACAATGGTGACACTGATGAGTACACCTCCGCGGGTTGCTTGTGTTTATAACAGTTTTGAAAACACTGTAAAGATAGAATAGTTTTTAAGCACTTCTGGGTGTGGTGTTGTGTGTGTGTATGTATTTGTATAAGAAGGCTAGATAATAAGAGGGCTCCTAGTGACTGGGCAGTGCTCATTGACATGACACACACCCCTTTTTTGACTTAATAAGTTAGACCATACTTACCAGCTTTACCTTCACCCCCCTTTACACAATCATCTTTATTAAGACCTCCTTTGATTTCAACTCCAAAATCCACAGAGAGGTCCACATTAAACCCGAGGCATTTCTTGACATCCTTTAGTTCAACACCTGTTTAATGTATTTAGTTGAAAATTATTAGATAGTATCTATCAAGATCATATATAAATTCCAATTTTGCTCTTCTTTAAGAAACATACTTGGATTCCTAGACACTATTACTGAATGCAAACACAAGGCCTTATCTGTCCTGCTTCATCCTTGTATGTGAATCTAGTGGCCTCCTTTGGACTTTGCTTATCAACTTAATGGCAAAGGGCATATACATTCACCCCTCATTTGAAAAGGATCTAGGTCATTCTAGGGTGGTTATAGTTCTAAGATTAAATTTCAGTCCTTGGAGCTTTTTCACCCAAGAACTCTGAGCCTGAAGGGTTCCTTGTGTTTTGATCACTGCTGCTGAGCCTTTCTTCTGATTTTCAATTTACTCAAAACGCAGTCCTCTTGTGCCCATCCCCCAGTGATATCTATCAGAATAGCTTAGCAGGCAGGGCTCAGGGACTATCTTGTGGGCATAAGCCCTGTGAGCAGTATCAGCACAGCCATCTCCTGTTCCACTCCCCCAGGTAGGCTTCTTCTACCTGCCCAAACTAGACGGAGTACTAGGAGCAACTGGTTCTGGCTGGATCATGTTTATTTCACTCACAGAGTGTTTACCAGTGGTGTGGACACTATCACAGATAGCCAGGCTTTACTATCATAGGTGCATCCCATTCTTCACCTGACACTGCCACAGGCTTCGGGGAAGGAGCCATGGAAGTGATTTTTGGCAATACTTCCCTTCCTCAGAGACACTCCCCCCAATTTTTAGAGCAGAGAGAGGAAATATGCTGGCGTCTATCACCTCTTTAAGAAATATTATAACTTGCCATAGTTATAAAATTAATTATTAAAACTTATTAACATAGTCCCTTTGCCTCTATTTTATTCTTAAAAGATTTAGATAAAAGCCTTTAGGCCAGGATGGCAATTATGTAGCACAGAGGCCTATCCTGTACATATGGCAAACACTGATGGTCAACCATGGCCTTCTTTCTATGATTTTAAGTGTGATCAGAAACCTACTCAACATGGACCCAATTTGACTACCACCAAATGATTAGAACTGTCATCATACAATGGAGACCTAATTTTCCACCCTTGCTTTAAGATGTTAGACTTATGTGATGTTAACATTGCTTCTTCCCTTTTCCCGAAGAGAAAATTTAGATCAGTATTTCCCTTACAATGATGAAGAATACTTTGACGATAATTAGCATACACATAATGAACCAGCCTACTGAATAAGAAATAGGTTGTGTAAATTATGTCTCTCATACTTTCTTTCACCTTTTAAATAGTTCTTCACTTAAAGCAGGATTACCGATAACATTACATTGCAATATGATTTCAGCTGCTGACTAGTGCATGATTAAGGCATCTTGTCTGAAGCCAGTTTGCTGTTTGACAGGGCTTTAAGTGTCAAAGGGCAGGGAGAGTGTCCTCTCAAGGAAGCAGGTTACATTATTCTAAAGCCTATAAACACTGACAGAGGCCACCAACAGGAAGAAAACATTATTAGAAGTTAGAGCTCTACTTCTAGGTATACCGTGTTTTTCCATGGAAGCTTTATCCAAAACATATATCAGTTCATATAATCCTCCCAGAGACCCAGAACTACTGTAGTGAGTTCCATAGGTTTCCAAAAATGCAAAATATTCCCCCTTTTCATAGGTAGGTGGCAGATATTTTAAATCATCCAAGAAAGTTGATGTCAGCATGATGTCCCGATTTCTCATCACAAATCTTCCCAGGGCAACTTCTCCTTTCACATGCAGAAACATTTTTTCCTTTGTTGTGGAGCAGAAGACAATAAATGTGAGTTTTACCACCATTATTTCAAATTTAAAAGTCACAAAATTTGAAACTTCCACAGGCAATACATTTTTTTAGGAGTGACTGTAAGATATCACTTTAACCCAGTAGAATGGCAACCTTAAAATATGATTAATACCAAGTGTTGGTGAAGATGTGCAGCAGCTAGCACCCTTTCATACATTAGTGGTGGGAGTGGAAAATGGTGTAACCACTTTGAAGAACTGTTTGATAGTTTCTTATAAAAGCAAACACACAGCAACCCTATGGCTAGTAATCCCACTTTTACATATTTATCTAAGATCAATGAAAAAGTTTTCCACAAAAAGACCTGTATAAGACTTTTAGAACAGCTTAAAATTGGAAATGATTAAAATGTCCATAAACAGGGGAATTGTAAACAAATTGTAGTATGTTCACATGAAGGAAAACTAGTTAGCAAAAAAAAGAAAAAGAAAAAGAAATGAACTACGAATACATGTAACAACATAACACTGTAAAAAAATATTACACTGAGTGAATTGTCAGACACAAAGAATATATACTCTATTGTTCCGTTTATATGAAGTTCTGGAACAGGTGAAACTAAGCTATGTTCAGAGAAATTTGGTCATTGGTCACCTCTCAGGTGGTAAGAAATTGACCACAAAGGGCATGAAGGAATTTTCTTGAGGTCCTGGAAATGTGCTATATTTTGTTTGAGGAGGTGGTTGCATGGGGGATACAATAGTCAAAACTCATGGAACTATATGCTTAAAATCTTTGCATTTGATTGTGTGCAAATTATACTCATTAAGTTGATTTAAAAATGTTAACAATGGAAGGAAATGTAGATAGTATATATGAAACCCAATCTTTTTATTTTACAGATGAAGAAACTGTGATCCAAAGGTATCAAGTTATTTGCCCCAAATGACACAAATAGTCCATGCTAATGATTGGTATTAAAAACCTACGTCTCAGGTCTCCCTCTTCCTTCCACTATGTCCTCTTGAGCTTTGAAAATACAGATGGAATAGACACGATTGTAAGACAAGGATCTCAAGCCAGATGAACACAGCTCAACAGTTAAATGTTCCTTGGAATGATGGCTTGAATGTCTTTAGACACTAGGGCAGTGAGGAACTATGTGATTCAATGCTAGCAGACTGTGCCAGCCAAAACTAAATTACAATGGCACCCATGATTTTCCAGATGATTGTTTTGAGATTCTCCTTCTGTAACTGTGGTTGGCACATGTTGATTGCATGGGAGTTAAAAACAGTATATACAAACATCACACCAAACTTTCTGTGTTCTAGAAGCATGACTGTTCACACTGCATGGCCTAACTGCAGGTGACAGTGGCTGACTCAATCTCTAACAAAAATCCTAAAAGGCTTTACTATATCCATAGTAAGTCATATGAGTTCTCCATCTGATAACTTGCAATAATAACTTTCAGTGGACTCTCAAAGATGCACAAAACATATTTGGATTCCTTTGCATTGTTGCTAAAATTAGGAAGTATATCTTATCAGAAAGATGTTATGTCCTTTGGCTCAAATTATTTTAGAAGTAAGCCTTAGGCCATTCCTATTCAAACACACTGTTGTGTCTTCTATCTTACAGGAATTTAAAAACAAACTCTTGACTTCACTTGTCCAAACATTACTACCTATATCTTTGTTTTCATTAGAAACAAAATTCCCTTAAAGAGGTTTCTTTCCTGGCTGTTTCCAATTCTTCTCTTCCCAGTTTCTCTGAAATCTAATCTAGTCATGCTGCTGCCCTTACAACCCCAACAAAACTTTCCTTTTTGAGGTTACCAATGACCTTCAAAATGCTCAAGCCACCGGTCCTCATCTTCTTTGACATATTAGTATATTTGACATAGTTTATCACTCTTTTCTCCTTGATAGTGTTTCTTTTCTTACTTCTAGGGAAGTCCTCAAACTGTAAGGTACGAACAAGTCACCTAGAGAATCTTGTTAAAGTGCAGTTCTGATTCAGTAGGTCTGGGTTAGAGTCTGAAATTCTAGTTTCCCAGTGATTTAGAAGCTGCTGGTCCATGGACCACACTTTCAGTAGCAAGGTTCTAGGGCATTAACTTCTTACGTGACATCTCCAATTAGATGTCTAACAGACGTCTCATCTCTAATCTAACTAAAACGTAACCACCAGTGTTCTCCTCCAAACTTGCTCTACCTCCATTGCATTTGACAGCAACTCCATCCTTCCAGTCACTCAGGCCCCAAACCTTAGTCATGTTTGACTCTACAACTGTCCTGTTTGAACTGCCATCATCTCTCACCTGGATTCCTGCAGTAGCTTTTTAACAAACCTTGCTTCTGCCCTTAACACTCATAATCTCTTCTTAATAGAGTACCAAGAGCAATCTTTAAAACATATTAAGGTTTATCAGTCTTCAATGAAAAATATTCAAATGACCTCTTATGTCCCTCAGAGGAAAAAAACACACTCTTAGATTAGGCTGAGATCCTTCATGGTATGGTCCCAGGCAACCTCTACAGCCTTTCCTCCTCTGGTTCACTTTGGCCCAATGGGGAGGTATGTTCCCATCTTAGAGATTGTCTCTAAAACTTCCTTCTGCCAGATACGTCATCCCAAATATAGCTATTTGGCTATATCCTCTCTTCAAATTTTTGCTCAGATCTTATCTCCTCAATGAAGCTTCCTTTGTAATACCGTCATCTGTCTCACTCTACTGATTTCCATTATGTGACTCTATTTTTCCTTGTATTCTGTAGCACTTATCATTTTTTAAATACTATATAGCTTCCTTTTTTGCTCTCATGTTTATTCTTTTTGTCTATCTTACCCTGCTGATTTTTGTCCCGTCCACGAGGTCAGGACTAGGACTCTTTGTTAGTTTGGTTCACAAATGGATTTTAAGCACCTGGAGCAGTTCTTGGCCACATAGTAAATGTACAAATAGATATTTGTTGAATGATTTAAAGGGTTTTCCAACTTCACATTTTCATATTCACACTTGTGAATATATAGGCAATATACAGAACCATATAAAACTACTAGAGGCCCAGTGCATGAAAATTCTGCACTTGGGGGGTCCCTCAGCCTGGCCTGCACCCTCTCACAATCTGGGACCCCTCGGGTAGGGTCCCTAGGCCTGGCCTGAGATCAGGGCCTATTGGGGCTTTCCTTTCTCTGGCTGCAGGCTGCTGGCCTCACCCCTGCCACTGCCACTGCTTGCCATCTGTGCAGCACTGCCCGCCCTCCCCTGCCACTGGTGGCCTCCCTCTACAGGCGATAGGCTGGAGTGCAATGGCTTGGCTGGTCTGGGCCTCCCTCTTTCTTTGCTGGGGGGCGGGGCCAGCCCTGCGAGGGGCCGTCTGCCTACTTGATCACCCCTAACTGCTGGTCTGCCTACCTGATCACCCCTAACCACTCTGCCTGCCTGCCTGATTGCCCCTAACCGCTTGCTTGGGGGCAGGGCCAGCCCTGCAAGGGGCTGTGGTGGTCTGGTCTCTGGTCGTTCAGGTTGTGATGCCTCTGGCCTTTTATTATATAGGATTATATCATTAGGCATAAGTACTAAAAGTGGGAGAAGGGTATCTAAATAGATGATTGTGATATCCATAAAGGAAGAATGAGCATTTTATAAGTATCATGCTGATTATAGAAAGTATATTACCCCACCCCCCAGCAAGCAGTTAGGGGTGATCAGGTAGGCAGGCGAGTAGTTAGGGATGATCAGGTAGGCAGGTGAGCAGTTGGGGGTGATCAGGTAGGCAGACTGCCCCTCACAGGCTGGCCTCGCCCCCCCCCCCCCCCCCGCCCCAGCAAAGAAAGAGGGAGGCCCAGGCCAGCCAAGCCATCGCACTCCAGCCTGTCACCTGGATAATGACACAAACTTTGAAACCTGGCTTACATATTAAAGACAAACACATTTTCAAAATCTAAAATTAAAGGTATGATTACAAAGTAAACAGACTAATTTGATATGCAATGTGTACAATTTTATGGCATTTGTAACTTTAGAGACACACTTTATAGTAAGTACATGGTCAATATCTTAGGCATTGCAATGAATTACCAAAGTATGCAGTAATTTGTTTCTAAGTTACTCTGTCTCTGGTATGTTGTTACAGGAGCCTGAAGATAGTACTAGCATAAATTGAGAAGTCTATTATTATAATCTCAGTCAAAAAGTATGCTCTGAGTTCTTAATACATTTATTCTCTGTCTACAACCAGCAAACATCTCTTACTATTACTAAAGATCCTATATGGCATTTTTCTCCAGTTACCATTCTCCTTCCTGACATTTTGGAAACTCACTGGAGGATTTGTTGAGAATTAATTCTTTCTCTCTCTTAGGGGCTCTACACATGTAAACTTGAAAGAGCGGGTTTGGTTAGTTTGAAAACTATCCCATTACATTCTCTATGTGAAGTGTTCAGTCTTACCTTCTTGGAAGAATATGACAAAAACCGCTGGTAAGTTTCATTTTTGGAATACCGAAATCGGAACGAGCCAGCAGCACTTCCTTGGGAAGCATCAGGCGCGAGGGAGTCTTCTCCTGCAGAAGGATTGTCAGGCCCACTGTGCGATGGCCCTCCCTGAGGAAGAATTTTATGCTTCCCAAGTTTTTCAGTCGGTGTGTATTTTAGAGATATGTCTGCATTAAAGTTTGATGTTGACTCTCGAATGACTGATTGGAATGCTTTAAACTGTTCTTCATAATGTTCAGTTCTTAAATTTCTACCAACTCTGGTCTAAAGGAGAATAACAAAGTGTTGTTATAAACAGCATACAAAAACCATCCAAAATAAACAAAGACCCCCCTCCCCCATAATTATTTGAAAGGCAGTAGAGCCTTTAAAGGAGGTGAAAGTAAAGGCCCTGAGATGAGATTGCTGGGGTTCAAATACAATTGGTAATAATGTTGTAATGTCTTGGAGGACATTACAATAACCTCTGTCTGCCTAGTCTGATTCCTAGTCTGTGAAACAGAGATGCTCACCACAGCTAGCCCAAAGGTGGTTGTGAGGATTCAATTAAATAATGCAAATGGAAGTTTTAGAACATAGCAAGCTTTCAAAAGTTAATATATTAATAATTTAAAAGCAAGTTCCATAAAAGATGCACAATATACTTCCACTTGTGTATAAGAAAAAAGAAAATAAGAAATGATAAAAGCTAACACTTCTGGATGGCTTATGGGCCAGAACCTATTTTGTGTATTTTGCACATGTTAATTAATTTAAGTAGAGAGGCTGGGACTTGAGACTTGAACTGCCTTGTCACCTTTACATGCTACTGCCTGTAAAATTAATAAAAACCAATACATACATTTACTCATGGAAAATTATTGGAAAGATAGACAAACCATAGAGAGAGAGTTTGCCCTTGAGAAGGACAACCGTGAATGGGAATGTGGGGAGGGAGCATTTTTCCTTGCATAATCTATTGAGCTGTTGGACACTTTGATTGCTCCCCCACCCCCGCATTCATTTTTTGCATGGAAAAAAAAAATCCAGAACTAAACAACCTACTTAAAAATTAAAACTTTCGATCAAAGCATTCTTTGCCAAGACGTCTATGCTCAGGTATCAATGGGAAGATTGTTACTCTCAATGGCTAAGCTCTTTCCAGAGGTCCTTGTAACACTCGTCTGGGAAGGAGACACCCATCTCTTGTCAGTGGCATAGATTAGATTCAGTAGCATGCATTGGGCCACTGTTCTGCACAGGGTTGGAATGTTCTACCCCTACCCCACCCATATGTTAAAATCCTAATGCTCAATGTACTGGTAGTAGGAGGTGAGGCCTTAAAGAGGTGCCTTCATGAGTAGGATTAGTGCTCTTATAAAAGTAGCCCCACAGAGCTCCCTCCCCTTCCATCACGTGCAAACACAGAAAGAGATCTGTGACCTAGAAGAGGGTCCTAACGTGAGCATGCTAGCAATTTTATCTCAAACTGCCAGCCTCCAGGACTGTGAGAATTACATTTCTGTGGTTTCTAAGTTACTCTGTCTTTGGTACAGGAGACTGAACAAACAAAGACAGGAAACCTAAAGTTACCATCTAGTGGAGAAAGACAAAAATGCATGTAATTTTCTTTAAAACAAGGCATGCTGGGAAAATTATTCAGTGGAAGGGGGAAGAATAACCTAACCAAGTTAGTTCCCTGCTTAACATATTTCAGTCTCCCCTCTGCCTGGAAGATAAAGTCTGAACTAGACTTATTCCAAGTTAATCTCTCTTTACTGTACTCTAGCTTTCTACAGCCTATACGTCTTCCCACCACAGGGCTCTTTTATACTTTCTAGAATGTTCTCTAATACAACCTGCCCAGCCTCCCATAACACCAACATTGCATACTGATACCCATTCTCTCACACATATGCCCATTTTACCCCTTGCCCTTCTTAGTTCTTACACCTATTTCAAGTCTTAACTTCAACATCAGAGAGGACTTTCCTGACCCCACAGATGAACAAATCCATTTTCTATAAGTTTCCATGACTCTTAAAATAAAGCAAAATGAAAACTCCTCCCCTTTTATAATTGCTTATTCAATAGGCCTTCAGATGGTAAACTCCAGGGGGGAGTCAGGGACCGTGTATGTCTTATCCAAATGCTACTATAGAGTCACTAGTTAGTAAATTGACTGGCACATAGTAGATGCTCATAAATATTTATTCAATTTAATAAGCAGATCCAATATAACTAATATTTATTGACTGCAAACAAGCTCAGCTATGTATTTTCTAAGACCATAATGATTAGAATAAGGGGGGCACCAACAGGAGTAGCACCCTTGAATGGGGGACTTCAGCAAGCCTTATAACAATTCCATCAGCACTCTTCCTCCGATGGCACCAAATAAATATTCAGGTCCACAATCCCTACCTGCTTTTTATAACCTTGATGCCAAAACTCATTTGGATGAATTAATCTGATCTGAACTTATAAGTAGTTATTTATGGTCTTCATTTCTCTCACTTTGTGTGAACATGGGTTAGTTCTTCTGTGGAAAGACTGATATGCTTGATTATAGAATGCCTCTCCTAACTCCACTGGGAGAGGGGGGTGTAAGTAATATACATGGAAAGACCACATCTTCTTTGTAAAACTCAAAACATTCTGAATGAGGAAGCACATCTGTGCCCAGGGTTGTACATAAGGAAAAACAGGGGGCTTACTCTCCAAATGTAGCTTTAAGATCTGTCCTGGGCAACTTTCTGGCCCTCACCAGTTACTACCTCTATAGGGAAGCTAAGAGCTTGGTTATAGTAACTAAGACAAGAAAAGTGTATGATGTATACTTGAGAACAAAATAAAATGAAATAAAACACAACAACAACCCTTCTTCCATCAGCAATGACAAAGGTTACCTTATCTTTGAATATTGTTTTTAAGAAAGTAGAACATATAATACTTTTTAAAAAGATTATCACTCTTCCTTCCAAAAAATGTGCTTTTAAAGAGGGTACACCTGGCAAGATGGAGAAAGAGCAATAATTCAAAATGTTCCCTGAGATTTGTGGGAAACTGATTCTCTTCTGAAATTACAGGAACAAAAAGTATGACAATGTGGTCACATGTGAGAAAAATGCCAAACAGTCCAGACATTACAACTTTTAGCATTCATGGGAGAACATGATCTTTTAGACTACAATGGGTAGGGATTGATTTCCAACATTGATAGAAATAAAAGGACTCTTAACTACACTTTTTAAATAGTATATATGTTTCTCAAACTGGTAGGAGAGACAACAATAAAAAAGGACTTTGTCACCAATGGGACTATTGAAAGAAACAGATTTTAGCTCCTGGTTTAGAATAAGCTAATTATATTCTTTATTAGATCTTGCTTAGACCAAAGAAGGTACAGCTAAAGGTGGTAAATATTAATCCTTTGAATAGGTCCAATTTATAGATGGTTCAAAAGAATTCAGGGAGGTGGTGAGTTTGGAGTGGCATTTTGTAAAGTAAAAATTACTTTGAGAAATAGTTTCACAAGAGCCAGGGGGGTTTTAGGTAAGTGAAAATAGCCATTCACATTAGTCAAGCAGGCTTTACAAAAGGGAATAGTGAAGGAAAACAAGCGAAAAGTTTTCATTAATAGGCTAGCAAAAAAACAACCTTAAATAGCATGAAAGTAGCATACTCAGCAGTTAAAGTAGCACTAATTAAGTTTTCAGTTTTATCAGAACCTTAGATGATTCTTTTTATGGAGTCTAGGTATTTGCCAAAACTCTTATCACTAGGCAGGCCCATGTTACTGTGGGTTGATTATAGATTACTGTATATTTTCTAAAGAGATCCAAGATATAAATCCTCTTCTTTAAGCCAATCTTATATTTACATTAAATTCTTATTCTACTGAATTTTTCACATTATTTAGTATTAGGCTTATTGAATCAGCTTTCAACTAAGAGGGGAACAATGTGTTTTCTTCTGGGGAGACTTACTTCATAGACCAGAGTAGCCACATTCCAGGGTTTACGGTAGTAGGTCAAGGTGTTTCCATCCCGAACGCGGTCACACAGTCCATTGTAGAACTCATTGTCGAAGGGCGTGGTTAGGGGAACCATCCCTAAGATGTTGATCCTGAGGATGAACACAGGGACATCAGGTAGGGAGATTCCAGAAGCTAGTGCAAGGCAGCCTTCTGTAGCGGGGCAAAGAGAGAGCTTCTGCTCATGTCCTCATCACCTAATATATGTCGGATATATTCAGGAACAGAAGCAAGAGCCCATTCACCTCTGCTCTATGTTTCTGGCAGACAGCATACCTCATAGGCCATGGAGACTTTTAGGCAACTAGGACACTGTGGAGAGCACAATGAAAGGAAGGCAATAGCCCAGCTGGCATGGCTCAGTGGTTGAGCATCAACCTATGAACCAGGAGGTCATGGTTCTTCGATTCACAGTCAGGGCATGTTCCTGGGTTGTGGGCTCGATCCCCAGTGTGGGGTGTGCAGGAGGCAGCCAATACATGATTCTCTCTAATCATTGATGTTTCTATCTCTCTCTATCTCTCCCTTTCTCTCTGAAATCAATACAAATATATTAAATAAAGAAATGCAATAAATCTGGAGCCTAGAGTCTTAACTTCATCGCTGTAACTCTTAGCTAACCTCCCTTAGTGAACTAAGAGCCAATGCTTTAATTCACATATTTAAATTATTTGAGAACACAGCACCTCAGGGGGGCAGTATAACATATACATGTAATTTTTAACTTGTGAATCACCATTGGTGCTCTTCCACTCCACATTCTCTTTTAACCTAAGCCTTTTCCTCCAGTTGTCTCACTGCCTATCAAGAACCTCATTCCCTCCAGGTTTATATTATTATTTCTGTTTCCAAGAGGAACCCCAAAATTTCAGCATCCTGGCAAGGCATTCTCAGAAGTTCTACTTTTTTCTCACAGAAAAATATTTTCATTTGGCAAACTAGAATTCAGAAATAGGAATCCTGTTTAGCTTTTAAAAAGTCAAGTTTGATTTGTATACCGAAAAACAACGAACAGGAAGCAGTTCATTCTTTGTGAAGTTCACCTTTGTTAACTGGAGGAACAGTCATTGCTGTCTAAGCTGTATCTGAAATAAATGACCCGGGCCAAGGAGGCCCACGTAGGGTTGAGCCTCACACCTATACTTAGCTTGGCGCAAGAGCATAAACTCTTCCCTTTCTCTAGACCACATTCCCAACTTCCATGAGCTGGCTTACAGGTTCAGACAATGGTTCCAAGAGGAACTATCAAAGGGTATGGATGGCTTACTATGAACCCATTGCTAATGCAAAAATAATAAATAATAATAATTAAAAGGTTATCCTACTGCAAGTGAATTAGTTAAAAACAACATCTTTATATAAACAGCACATTCTTAATAAGCTTTGAATCTACAAAGAAAATTAACAGTATAGCTCAACGTTAGTGGAAGGCAAATTAAGAAACTAATCCAGGAATATCTTGCTCAAGGCTGACCATATAGCTAAAATGAACCATTTCTCACTTCATGGATGAATATTACTTATTGCTTTGCTAGAAAACAGACAAGGCTCAGTATCAATTTTATTATCACTTTATTTTTATAGAGGTAAATGTCAAGAAACTTGACTGACATAAAAAAGTAGAGAATAGTAGAAAGGTTGCCATAGCAATGTCAGTCAGTTCTTTAAACTTTTTTTTTTTTCTTTTAGAGAGAGCAGAAGGGAGGGGAGAGACAGAGAGAACCAGTGATGTGAAAGACACATTGATTGGTTGCCTCCCACACAAGCCCTGACTAGGGCTGGGAACTGATCCTGCAACTGAGGTATGTGCCCTTGGACCAAAATTGAACTCAGGACCCTTCAGTCCATGGGTTGACACTCCATACACTGAGCCAAACTGCATAGGGCAGTTCTTTGATCTTCTGAGTTTTAGGCCAAGACTTTTCTTTCATAACATGCTACTCTCTCATCAAAAATCATTTTTATAATCCATTATCTGATAATTGATTAGGATATTTTTAATGTTGCTACTAATAAGAACTGGAGACCACTTGACTTACAAAGTGCTAGATAGAGTCCAATTGAGTGTTAACGTTTGGAGTTGTTTTTTCCACCCCATTATAAAATGTGAAATGGGTGATGGGAGTTGGATGATTGTAAAAGGGGAGGTGAGCAAGGAGAATGGGCTTGACAACTGGAATGCCACAGAGTCATCAAGCTTACCAATTTTATGACAAATATGTACATATAGAATTGAGAATTTACCAAGAGTTAGATTGATGAAATAAGTAACAGTTGAGGAAACTATTATCTTAAAATGTACTAGTCTCCCTCCCCCTTGGAAAACCCTTTTGTACCCCATGGTACCCAAATCCCGGTTTGAAGGTTATCGATTTACAGATCAGAAAGTTGACTGGATTCATCTGGAAAGTTACAACGAAGCTGCTCCATGGTCCAAAAGCACAGCTAAGGAAGAAATGTTTCAAAACTTTTGACTTGGTTCCACTCCGACAGAGACAGCCAGTCTAGTCTAGAATAAGCCAATTTCTTTCTGCCAAGAAACATGAAAACCTCTCACGGATCGAATGTCATTGCCTGGGAACTAAGAAGACATGTGTTCTTTGGCAGCACTTAGAGATGCCTGTTTTCACACCTGCATCTAGAACCACCGGCAGCTCCAATCTACCAGGTGATCTGAAGAGAAACTCCCTCCACCGAAGTGGTCTTATTCCTAGATCACACAGAAAAAGTAATCCCTTGCATGTTGTATATCATTTGCAGCTGGTTTGGATTTATGTATTTTTCAATGAATGCAAGATGGGTTGGGGATTTTCCTAAACATTTCTGGAGAATCTCAGACGCCTATAAGACAAGAGGCTGAAACATTTGTGCAAGTCAATTCTCCTGGCATAAGAATTTAAATGAGAGTCTAAATAAATAAATAAATAAATCCTTCAAATGTAAAAAAAAAAGAAGCCTAAATTAATTATTATGAGTACTTATGACTTTCGTGTGTAAAATAACCTGACTGGATATTACTGTTGATAAGACTTGTTGAATTTTTTGAGACTGGACGGTGTAGGAGCAACTGATAAGCATGTTGTTATGGTTGGAATGTTTATGTCTAGTACCTCTAGACCAGGGGTCCTCAAACTTTTTAAACAGGGGGCCAGTTCACTGTCCCTCAGACCGTTGGAGGGCCGGACTATAGTTTAAAAAAAAAACTATGAACAAATTCCTATGCATACTGCACATATCTGATTTTGAAGTAAAAAAGCAAAATGGGAACAAAGACAATATTTGTATTTGCATGTGGCCCGTGGGCCGTAGTTTGAGGACCCCTGCTCTAGATCAATATAATGCCATAGCCCTGTGTTAGAGTAATGGAGATGTATAGTAAATAAATATGTAATATTAATCATATGGAAGAATATAATAAATATAATAAAGAATGTTATTTTGAAACCTCCTCTTAATATGAATTACTAATGTATATTACTCTTCTACATTCTTAATTCAAATATTTAGGTAATAAATAATGCTTGCGTTTCATTGTCTAACGTTAGTTTTGTTTGAAGTTAGGGTGTCAACGTGTGGGCTTTGTAGTGATGCAGGAGAGGTGATGTTGTGGAAATGGCCATGTGGGGAGAAGAAAAAGGTAAGTGGCATGGTGGAAAAATAAAGGTTTATGTTCCCTGTCATCACCCCTGACTGTGGTAAAGCATGAGGTATTTAAGGAGCCCCAGCCAGCTCTCTGGGATACCTCAATGTGAAACTCCTTGGCAAATGCAATATAACAAATTATCTTTTCCCCGAACAAAGGAAACCAAAGAATTATAAATAATTGTTTTTCAGCTAAATGGTCCAAGATTTCTGTAGCCTTTTCCTATAAGACACGATGTAAATTTGCATGAAGTGAGAATACATAACATATGTCATTCGCTGCTTCAAGCCTTTTTATTTAGATTAGGGAGAAAACTGTTTCTTGGATCCCGTGGAAAGCAAAATAAAGTAATATTAGGCTTTCACCACTCCCAGTCTCTCCCTGAGGAAAGCATCAGGAAGAGTCAGAACTCACTGGAGCATGCAGTGATCTGGTTATGAGGTTTTGGCTGACTCCCATACCATTTCCGCCAATTATTAAGAGGGCCTGCTGAGTTTGGAACCCTAGACCATCCATTAGATTCAAAATTCCTACCTTTAGGCTTAGGGCCAAAGGCTCTGTGAGTGATATTTGAATGCTGCTTGCTTGGCAAGTTTTTATAAAGCGAATAAAAGAGATATGAAATGCTTCATCTGGTGCCTGGCTTATTATTCTGGAATTTTTCTCTTCTGTGATTGAAGATGTGGAAGTTTCCTCCAACTTAGAGAGAGACGACATCTCCATTTTAACAGAAGTCTCAGGAACCATCCAGTTTCTTAGTGTAGGGATTCTCAACCTCAGTACTTCTGACATTTGGGGTCTGGCTGTCCTATGCATTGTAGGGCCTCTACCGACTGGATATCACTCCCGAAAGCCCCCATCCTAACACCCAACAGTTGTGACCATCGAAATGGTCTTCAGACACTGCCACTTGTCACCTCTGGCTGAGAATCGCTACCTTAGTCCCGCTATTAACCTTGCTCTTACCATTGCCCCATTCTTCTTTCCTCTCTCCATCTTCATTTCCAGGACCAGAGTCCTGAACCTGAATGTCTTGCTAGGGACTCAGTTTCTGTCTTACCTGATGCCAATTGATAATATTTTAGAAAGCACTTATTTTTATTAGTTAAGTTAGTCAGCTATGTATCCACCCAGCGGTATTTGTTAAGCACCAGGCACTGGAATTATGAGGATGAAGAGACACATTGCTTTCAGGGGATGAAAGGGAGCCAGGTGCCATCTCTGTCATATACAATTGGATGGGGAGGAGCTATGTCTCTGTTGAGGATCATTTGACAACAAAGCCCCCAGAGTATCTTTACTGCTCAGAACAATGCATGGAGACTACGCTGTGGACATCCGTGGGATGTCCTCTGACTGCAGGAACAGAACTCAGGCTGGTATCATTTCCCCAACTTCCAGAACACAGATCTCTGCAAATGGTATCTATCTTATTCTGCATAACTCTGGGTCCTAAACTGCCCAAGACTTTTCATCAGAGTTTACCTAGCAAGATATTTTATATGGAAAGTGAGTGAAATTTCAGCTCTGTAATGAGAACCATAGTCTCAACACCATCATTAGTTGTCATTAGAATGGTTTTCTCTGTCCAATTTCTCCTGGGTCAACTCCAGAATGCTGGAGCCTCCTGAGAATTTCTAACCAGGTTCAGATCCAGGAGAAGGCCCAATGGAAGATAGTTTTCCTGGTAATTCAAACATTTGAATGGAATTCCCAGACCTACTACTGGCAATTCAATTTTAAATGCTAACATGTCATTTCAACATTGCCATGGTCTTCCAGAGGTTCATAAATTAGGTATTTTATTTTCTACTGGACTCAGAAGTCATCATCAAATGTTGTGATAACCTAGTCCCTTCTACAGACACCTGCTGAGGTCAGGAAGTCTGTCCTTGAGATACTTATTCAGCACCTATCCTCTTTCAAGCTCAAACATAATTCAAGCAGAATAGAGCCCCACAGGCTATTCTTCCTGCCAGTGAACTCCCTGTACCACTTTAGCATGCAGGAGAGATGGAGGTTATTTTCACTCATCTTCTTCCAGAACATTCAAGTGGAGTACTGACCCGTAGCCAGCTGTTCGCCCCATCTCGGACTCTTCCACCTCTTTGTCACGGCAGGGTTTACGGGGGTCATTTTCACAATCATCCTCATCTGAATAGTCTCCGCAGTCATTATCCCCATTGCACAGAAGCCGCCTCTTTATGCACCTGCCTGCAATGAGAATCAGGAGAGACACTGTGCGTCTGATGCCAACATTTCTCCCTCCAAAGGTCTCAGGTGCAATTTTACGCTGGCGGGCAGGGCACACATACATTTGACTACCGAATGCACAGAATATATAGATGGCCATTTGGGAGCCCCTCTCACACTTGGAAATACGAGCGCTTAGACATGTGTTTCTTTATTTTCACCCACAAGTGCGAGCAGAAACCCATCATGAGCAGCCAGAGCGCAAGGATTACCTGTACCACATTGAAAGTCATTTCCACAGTCACCATCCGCATCTTCACAGTTCTCAGTGGGCACACAGTGTTGTCGGTCTCCCAGACTGGCCAAGCACCTTTGCCCATTAAATTGTCCGAAGACCACAACGCTCCTTGAACGAAACTGCACAAAACCAGTTGGAAACATTAAAATTTCTCATTCCAAAACGGGATTATGGTCTGAAGTTGCACCCATACCACTGTAGCCCTCCAAACCCACATGAGCCTATGATTTTCAGATGGGAGCCATAAAAGCAGTCACTAACGTTATTTAAAGGAACATCACACATTCTAGGACCGAAGTCTCTGCTACGAAAGAGGGTTCCTCATGACACTCATTCAGTGTGCATGCAGCCTTCAGATCACCCAGCAAGGTGACTCACATGCATTTACATGTTTGTCTTTTCTTCTCAGTTTGCAACTTGGTTGGAAGCTCCCTGCCTTATAGTCATTTCCCCCGAGATGCTGGCAACATAGCTCCCATCTGGGGACGTCAGCAGCGAAGAGCACTGGAGGCTTACCTTCTGTTTTAGGCAAGGGTCACACGGCGACCATTCGCTCCAGGCGCTTAGTCGGCAGTCTATGGGCGCTGGAGTGCCGGTGCTTTGTCCTGGCTCTGGGTAAGAACTAACACAACAAACATGTCAACCCACGGCCCTTACGCATGCCTGTTCCCAAGAAGTCTTCACAAGGCAGTTTAATTTATTGACTATTTCCCCTTTCCAAATCATACTGCTCGCCTTTTGTTATGTCTCTCATTACGCAATCACTTGATCACATACCATTTTGTATTTTCAACTCATATTTTTTGTTTACTTTTTGTACTGAATTGTAATTTAACTTTCAACCTAGCAACAACAGAAATGAGGACGATGGGAGCAAAACTTGTCAGGCAGCCTGCTAGGAGTCTTACATCCATTAGCCTTATATTTCCAACCAGTTTATGAATCCACTGAAGGACATACCTTGTTTCACTTTGTACCCCCCAGACAGTCTGGCAAAGCCTGGAGTTGCCTGAGTCTCCAGCAAGTTTGTGCCAGCCGGCTCGGCCACGCCGTAAGCAAGCGCCTCATAAGCCAGGCTTTCCCACCCCTGCATTCTGCATCTCCCAAACTGGAAGCCTTGCCACTTCACATTCCCCTTCAGAACTCATTCCTCATCTTTCTGCATTTTAACATCATCTGTTCTGGCACTGACAGACTTCCCTTCCTCCCCCAGGCCCAAAGCTCAGCAGTGCTTTTCTGGCCTTGAACTTTCCTCTGTCTCTTGGTTCACCATTTGGAACTCTTCTGGTTGTAACATCACGTCTCATTCATGACAGGAAGAAAAAAGGGGGAGGGGGGTAAACAGAAGCCACCAAATAAGAATCTTATCAACTTTCTGCCTATATGCTCCTCAGCTGATACCTATTCCTTGTATAGTGTAGCCTCTTACTCCAGGGGCATGACAAGGTCAAACTCATCCCTCTACACAAGATCTAGACCCCAGCTCCTCTTTGAGACCTTGATCCATGGAATATCTCCTCCATTTAAACTTCTCCCTCATTTCCAGCTCTTTTTTCATTTGTGTCCAAGCAGATGAATGAGCAAATGGAACACTCTGAACTCTACATTTCCTTTCAGCAACCCCCATCTCCCTTCACAGTGACCCTTAAAGAAATTTCTATAGCCCTGACTGGTTTGGCTCAGTGGATAGAGCATTGGCCTGCGGACTGAAGGGTCCCAGGTTCAATTCTGGTCAAGGGCATATACCTTGGTTGCGGGCACATCCCCAGTAGGGAGTGTGCAGGAGGCAGCTGATCGATGTTTCTCTCTCATCGATGTTTCTGACTCTCTATCCCTCTCCCTTCCTCTCTGTAAAAAATCAATAAAATACATTAAAAAATAAAAAAATGAAAGGATCCTCTTAAAAAAAAAGAAATTTCTATAAACGCATTTATGTTTCTCTCTCAACAACAACAAAAAAGTCTCATCTCCTCCTTCAATCCTATATGACCCTTTAGCTACCTCTCAAATTCTCTAATCTTCTTAGTCAACTTTCTTGAAAAAGTAGTTTGCACCCTGGTCTCTTGTTCCTTATTTCCCAATCACTGCTCAACCCTCCTGCTTCAATGACACTACTCTTGCCAAGGTCAACAGTGACTTCCAGGTGGTCACTTGGTTCCTTTCAGTCTTTATCTTGTTGACTTCTTCCCAGAGATCAAGCAGTTGACCACTTTTGCTGTTTAAGACACTTCCTTCCCTTGGACTGAATGATACTAGACTCCTTTCATTTCTTCTTTCTCTTCTTCCCTGTTCTCCAGCTCTCCTATGCAGACTCTTCCTCCTTTGATAGTCTCTGAAATGCTGTTTTTCTTCAAGGTCCTTTCCTTGGATTTTTTCCCCTCTCTACACATTTTCCAGGGCTTTGATTTCCATGTGTATGCTAATGACTACCAGAGATAAGTCTGCAGTCTACACATCTTTTCTGAATTTTAAATGCTTGGATATAATTCTCAATTGGACATCTGCACTTAAATGTCTTTGTGGCTCATAGAACTCAATACATCCCAAAACAAATTCTTTATTTTTCCTCTTGTCCCAAAGCTGTTCCTTCCCCAGCATTTGTTATTTTGGTAAATAACACTTCCACTTAAAAAGTCACCCTAACTAGAGACTTGTGTGTTGCTTGTCTTTCTCGGCATCCCCCATGCTCATTTCCCATATCTAACCAACCATGGAAGCCTGCTGTTTACTAGTACAGTCTCCTAAGTAATTGTCAAATCTATCGACCCTTCATCTCCATCTAGGGTAGACATTTCTCTGGTCTACACTAATATTACATTCTCCCAGGTGACAATAGTTTCTTTCTAATCCAGTATCCATAAATCATCCAGAGGGATTTTTTAAAAATGCAAAGTTGATCTCACCATTTCCCTACTGAAAGCCTTTCAGTACTTCCCTTTACTTTTAAGATAAAGTTCAAATTTTCCAACATGGTGTGAGAGGCAGGTTAATGATCCCAAAGATGTCCATGTCCTAATCCCCAGAATTTGTGAATACTGTATGTTACTTTACATGGAAGAGGGACTTTGCAGATGTGATTAAAATTAGATTATTCTGTATTATTTGGGTGGGCCCATTCCAATCACGTGAGCTGAAGAGCAGAAGACTGGTTGAGAGAGATGTGAAGACAGAAGAGGAGGCAGGCGAAATTCAAAGCATGAAAAGGGTCTTCACCAGCTGTTGCTGGCTCTGAGGATGGATAGGGGTCATGAGCCAAGAAACAGAGGCAGTTTCTAGGAGCTGGAAGAAGCAAGAGAATGAATCCTCCCCTAGAGCTTCCAGAAGGAAACATAGCACTGCTGGTGTCTTGATTTTAGCCCAGTGAGACCCACTTCAGACTTCTGATCTGCAGAACTGTAAGATAATACGTTTATGTTTTTTTAAGCCACTAATTTGTAGTAATTTGTTCCAGCTGCAATAAGAAACTAAGACACATGGTCTAGAGAACTGTACATGACTATCTCCTTACTTCTTCAACTTCATTTTTTCTTCATTGAAGTTCCAGCCATATCAAACTTGACATTTCCAAGATAAGTTACCTTTTTTCCATGCTTTCAGGACTCTAAACCTATTATTTCCCACTCACCATACTGACATCATCTTGAACATATTTTTTTCCTAAGAAACTTTTTGAAACTCCTGAGTGATCTAATTTTCTGAGCACATATTTTTATAGCACCTGGTTTTTCCCTATATCATAAGCACCTTTGCAATGATATATTTCACTTATTTAACTAACTTTTTCACTGAGTTGTCCATTCATTTACTGATTCATCAAGTGTTAATCATCTGTAATTTGCTAGACATCAGAGATATATTGTGTGTAAAACAGAAAAACAAAATAAAACAAAAACCATGGTCCCCAAACTAACAGAGTTCATGTTCTAGATAAAAAATATCAGTGAGTTAAGGAAATTTTAAATTTTGTTCAGCTTGTATATATCAAGTGCCTAGAATACAGTAGGTGCCAAGTAAATATTTTTTTAACAAATAAATAAATAAGTGAAGAACAGGAAGTCCTTGATCATTTTGTCTTGGACAGTCGGCCTATATTTGTTATGATCTCCTGGTGAGTCACCCATGTTGTATTTGTGGGAGAATTCCTTCTCATTAATGTTGGCTTCATGACTGGAGACATTTTTATAAGCCTGACTCTTGCCTACATCATCCAGAAAACCAGGAGGCCTGAAGAACTTCAACCTTTCAAAAGTGCAGATTAAATTGTATGACGCAGGCTGTCAAAACTCCTTGAAGTACTTGCTTTCCTAGAAGTCTGAGTATTTGTGCTTATCTGAAATCACACATGGCTGAGAAATTCTTTGCTAGAACTTTTCCATAAAACTCAGGTGGCAGCTGGAACTGACAGGCCTCACCAAGGGACAATGGCAGATTTTCCTTTATGATCTATGCAGTGATGGCGAACCTATGACACGTGTGTCAGAGGTGACACGCGAACTCATTTTTTTGGTTGATTTTTCTTTGTTAAATGGCATTTAAATATATAAAATAAATATCAAAAATATAAATCTTTGTTTTACTATGGTTGCAAATATTAAGAAATTTCTATATGTGACACGGCACCAGAGGGTTAGGGTTTTTCAAAATGCTGACACGCCGAGGTCAAAAGGTTCGCCATCACTGATCTATATTGGTTTTCAATATCAATTGCACATTATATCCCTCAGATATTAAACATAGGGATTGTAAATTTGTGATCCTTACTCCAAATCAATTAAATCAGACTTACTGAGGATGGGCTTTCTTTAGGCGTCAATGTTTTCAAAAGGGTATGCTAGGTGATTCCCATGTTCATGCAATGTTGAGAAACACTAGTTGGAAACATCTGGTGGATATCCATGAAATCTGAAAGGGTGTTATTCAAGGGGGATGGAGGTGTTCATTATATCAAAAGAACCCAAGCTTGAAGCCATAGTTGACCTGAAAATGTCACTGAGCTGGTCTATGATTGGTTTCAGGAATTACTCTAGGCTCTACCTATTAATGTCTCTATAGATTTTTTCTATATCTTCTAGTTTTTCTAGTACTAGCATTGCTGCCTTCAACTGGATTATCTGTTCCTGTCTATTTTTTTTGTATTCATCACTTACTTAGATGATCATATTATCATTTTGTTTTAACATTTCCCCAAGGTCTTCACCTGGTCTTTCCTCTGTATGTGTCTGTGTTCAGATTCACTCTTCTTATAGGGACACCTGCCACATTGGATTAGAGCCCATCCTAATGACCTCACTTTAACTTAATAACCACTTGAAAGGCCTTATCTCCAAATACAGTCACATTCTGAGGTACTATGGATTCGGAGTTCAACACAATTTTTTTTGAGGGGGGTGGGGGGAGGATGAGGCACAATTCAGCCCATAACACTCAATATATATTTTTTGATAAAACAATTTCTTATATTTGTCTATACTAGTTTTCTAGTTTTACTGGACAATTTTCAAATCTCATTTTCTCATTAAACCTTTATGCCCTTGAGGGTATTAGTTCTGTTTTACAGATGGGAACCTAAAGCCAGAAAACTGTACTAATTATCCAAAGTTGGGCAGTTAGTAGCAGAACTAGATCTAGAATCTTCACCTCTGCACTCGTAGTTCGCTGCAATTTTGCCCTGTCCCCTATGCTGCTGTTTCCCCCAACTCACTCAAATCCAGTTTTAGACATTTGGTGATAGATAATGAGGACATTTGCATGAACAAGGATACATTTTTTTCAGTGTAGCATCCAGGCAAAGCACATCAACAGGACAACCTCCTTCTTGCCTGGATTTAAGCAAGGATTTATTTCTGGGCTCTCTATCCTATTGCATTCATCTCTGTAGTTGGCTTTATGCCAGCATCTTTCATTATTGCAGCTCTGTATTATAGTGTCATATCAGGGAGTGTGATAACTCACACTTTATTCTTTCTCCAGGCCACTTTAGCTATTCGGGGTCTTTTGCGGTTTCACATAAATGTTAAGACTAGTTGTTCTAATTCTGAGAAGAATACCGTTGGTATTTTAGTAGAGGTTGCATTGCATGTTTATATTACTTTAGGTAGTAAGGACATTTTAACAATATCAATCCTGGACACAGACAACAGGGGGGTGAGGGCATGAGTGGGGGGGTAAGGGGTAACTTGGGGATAAGGACACATATGTAATAACTTAATCAATAAAAAAAATAAAGAAAAACAACAACATCAATCCTTCTAATCCATGAGCATAGTATATATCCTTCCACTTATTTGTGTTATCATACACTACTAGCGAAAGTGCAAAATAATACAAACCTCACCAGGCCATAAGGCAATTTCAGCAATTGATTACCTTTTGACCCAGTTATATCGCTTCTGGGAATTAGCCCTGAGGTACAATAATCTGCTTGCAAAATGATATGTGAATAAGGCTATTCATTGCAACACTGTTTATAGCACAAAAGATTGGAAGCAACCCAAATATTCAATCAGAGACGGTTTATCTCAATGGTATAGCCACACAATGGAAAATTAGTCAGGTGTGAGGAGAATGAGGAAGTTCCTTCTATACCAATACAGAAAGGTCTCCAGAACATATCATAAAGTACAAAGAAAAAAGCTAAGTACGAGATAGCATATCTTTAACAAAGAAAGGTTGAGAGTAAGACTATAAACTAATAACGGTGGTAACCTACAGGGAAAGAGTGAGGTGGATGCCGGGAGTGTCCTAAGTACTTTTCACATAGTCACACAGATCGCATGAAAAGTTATGAGTAGGGAAATCGAGACTTCTTAATGTATAACTTATTATAGTTTTTGATCTTTGGCTTGTGTAAATATTTTGTTACTTACAAATTAAAAAGTAAAGATAATGATAGCTACATTCATCACACACCTGCCTGTCAAGGGGCTAAGCACACTGCGGTCTTTATCAGGAATTTCTCCCAGCAGGTCATATTTTTGTTCCCACTTTTCAGGTGAAGAACTTTCAGGAGAAGTTAAGGCACTTGCCTAGGGTCACATAGCTAAACGGTAGACCCTGGAATCAAACGCAGGCCACCTAGCTCCAGGATCTATGTTGTGAGCTGTTATTGTATTAGCACAGTGGTTTTCAACACTTCTACCTTGAGAAACATACGAGATGATATCCCCCTCATGACCTTTTCTCAAGGACACACTCATGTTTGCAAAAAAAAAAAAAAGATCATTGAAAATCTCCCACAGCAATAGCTCGCAGTAACTGTGGCTTAAGATGAAATGTCTGCAGTCACATGATGTCCCCTGCATGCTAGCTATAACTCCATCCCTTCCTCTCCTAAACCAGAAAGCATAACAAAGTGAAAGTAATGGCAGTGTTATTATTTTAAAGGACATTTCACATGTATCAAGTTCTTAGCACTGACAGGCTTAGATGTAAGTTTATTACATTTATAATATTGAACCTTCACTAGAAACCTTATTAGGTTAAGAGCTAAATTTTGAAATTCTAACTCCTGTACCTCAGAGTGTGACCTTTCTTGGAAAGAGGGTCTTTACAGAGAAAAGTCAAGTTAAAATAAAATCATTAGGGTAGACCCTAACCCAATATGACCGGTGTCCTTATCAAAAGAGGAAATTTAGAACCAGACAGACTTGCACAGAGGGAAGATGACATAAGGTGGCCATGTGATGACAGAGAGAGATTGGAATGATGCAGCTTCGAGCTAAGGGATGCCAAGGATTGCTGGCCACCACTGAGGAAGATCCTCCCCAGAGTCTCTGAGGGAGTCTGGCCCTGCCCACAGCTCGAGTTCAGACTTCTCGCCTCCAGAACGGCGAGGCAATACATTTCTGTGGTTTAAAGCACCCAGTTTGTGATACTAAGAAATGAATACAACCACCATGTCACCGATAGGGAACGAAGGTACAGAGCGTTTGAATAGCTTACAGGGTCACTTTGTAAGTTATGGCCCCTTGAACTGAGCTTGGGAAGTCTAGGGCTCCATTCTAATCAAATTCATACTTTTAAAAATTCTTTATTCTCTGGCTGAACTATGTGTCTCACTTCAGGACTGAACTGAACACTCTGTTTTGACCTCAACCCTGTTCCCAAGGGTAGAGCAGGGCGACCCTAACAAACTCGCGAGGGCATGGCGGTGGGAAGGCACGCAGCCAAGTCCACTGAACATGGCAGCTGCGCAGAGCTGGGGGCCAGCCAAGGGGGCTCCCTGTCCTCCCTGAAACAGCTGAGGGTGGCCAGGACCCAGGGGGTATGAACTTCAAAGCAGTTGAAGCCCTCCCCACAGTCTCTCATTTTTAATCAGCAGGAGTCACGATCCAGGAATGTGGGTTGTTAAATTATTATTATTATTATTATTATTATTATTATTATTTTAATTTAAGAAAGGGTCAGGGTAAGTACCAGAGGGCTAAAGCAATGCTCAGGAACTGACTCTCCAACTCCCCTTTGTACCTGATACCCAGGAAATGAACATATTATCTAAGTGGGACAATGCTTCTCAGAGACCACGGGAAGAGGAGGAGGTGGGATGAAGGAAAGCCTGGCAGAGCACTGGCTTGCAGGTCTGGGTAGCACCTCCGTGTGCCCCTTCCTGGGGCAAACCACGTGCCAAGGGGGTCCAGGCAGAAAGGCAGCCTCCACTGCCGCCAGGCAGGCAAAGAGATGCTTGAGGTGGACATCAGAGTCCAAATCAGAATTCAGCTAAACCACCAGTCAAATGACCAAAGAAGCATTGAACGCAGATCAGTCATGCCTGGGCAGAGGGACAGTGTTTGGGAAGATATTTCCCCCGGCTACCCTGTCCCAGCTCACAGTATTTCAGCACTGTCATCAGAGCTTGCTGGCGGGGGTCACACAGGCCTACCCTTCAGCAATGCTGGGTATGGTGTAGAATAGATGTTCTGTATTGTCTGGTTGGTTTGGTTCCCCGACCGGCTTGGCATGGGCTTTGAGTTGCCAGTGAGGATCAGAGCAAAAGGAAAGTACCTTTCTTTGCTGAGAGCACGGCCACACAGCTTGGGATGTTAGGGACAAGAAGTACAAATGGTTCATTTGCCTAATGGCTTCGATAGGTTCAGTGTTAGACATTGAGGCAGAGCGTGGGAAAGATTGATTTCCTTAGCTTTAAACTTCTCAGACGTTAGACACTGATAAACCCAGGTTTATCTACTCGAGTGAAAATCAGCTTTGTTTTAGAATCCCAAGCACTTAAAGACTATCTCAGCCTTAGCATTGAATGCCTTCCCCCTTCTTCCCCCAAAGAAATCTCAAGAAACAGCAGCAAGTTTCCTCAGAAAACTCTCAAAGACACACCCATGCCTGTTTTTACCCCTTTTCAATGTTTAAATTCTAGGGCTACATATCTCAAGGTGGGTTAACATTTTTTACCTGCTTTGCTATGAAGCAGACCTTGAAGTATCCAAGCCCACAGTGAAAATGCAGAGAAAATAGAAGAGGGACTCACCTGGGAGTGGGCCCGGCGGTCAGGACACTGATTTCGAGCACACATATCCATATCGCTGAGGTGAAGCCCCGGCCCCCCGCCATCTGCTCTGCTTGGGCAGCTCTGAGTGCAGTGGCCAGCTGGGTCCACGGAGGCACTTATTACAGAGAGTGAGAGTACCGGGAACAATTGTTTGTTTGTTTTTTTATCAGGTTTTTGTTGAATTGCCTTCCTGGGTGCAAAGTCCAATCAAAGGAGAGACATTTCATAATTCTTGGCCTGCTGTTTTCTCGTATTGACAAGTATATTCAGGCAATGCTCAATTGGCTGAGTTTAACAGCGGTGTTAAAACCACAACAAAACCAACCAAGTATTGCTCATCTTCAGAGATTCTGAGGAAAAGGGAGTGTGTAATTAGGGAAAGAAAGGCCTGTTAATAATTTCCATAGAGGCATAAACTCAGAATTAGTAAGAGAACTGTGCTGGCTGGAAAGGGAGGCCACACAGGGAAATCCCAATGTCAAAACGAGCTGTGTGAGCCCACATGGGAAAGGCTTTCTTTACAGGTGTAGTGCATCACTTTGAAGAATTCAAGTGAACTCCCTAAGGCAGCGGTTCTCAACCTTGGCTGCACATGAGAATCACCTGGGAATCTTTTTAAAATCCTGATTTCTGGGCCTCATCCTCTGGAAATTCTGTTTCTTTGTTATGGGGTGGGGCCACAACGTTAGTAACAAAGAAACAGAATTTCCGGAGGATGAGGCCCAGAAATCAGGATTTTAAAGATTCCCAGGCGATTCTAATGTGCAGTCAAGATTGAGAACCACTGCCCTAAGCAGTGATGGTGAACCTATGACACGCGTGTCAGAGGTGACACGTGAACTCATTTTTTGGTTGATTTTTCTTTGTTTAATGGCATTTAAGTATATAAAATAAATATCAAAAATATAAATCTTTGTTTTACTATGGTTGCAAATATCAAAAAATTTCTATATGTGACACGGCACCAGAGTTAAGTTAGGGTTTTTCAAAATGCTGACACGCCGAGCTCAAAAGGTTCGCCATCACTGGCCCTAAGGCATTTACATTATCCCCTCTAGGAGAATATGGTCCAGAAACACATGATCAATTATGTCAGCATGAAAGATTCTGAGATGGAACAATTTGCTCCAACCCCTCATAAACGATGCCCCTCAACCCCACTCCCTTTGCATGTCCTCCAGGACTTGTGGGAGGGGTACGGTGTTTTGGAAGTACCTGAAAAGGTGGACATCACAGCTGCTCTTAAAACACTGGTTGTGCCCTGACTTGTGTGGCTCAGTTGGTTGGAGTGTTGTCCAGTACACTGAAGGTCACGGGTTCAATTCCTGGTCTGGGTACATATCTGGATTGCAGGTTTGGTCCCCTGCTGGGGTATGTCTGAGAGGCAACCGATTGATATTTCTTTCTCACATTGATGTTTCTCTCTCTCTCCCTTCCTCTCTCTAAAAATCAATAAATAGGTATCCCAAACAGAATAAAAGTATGGAAAAAAATAAAAATCAATAAACATATCATTGGGTCAGTATTTTTAAAAATTTAAAAAAACACTGCTTGCATAATAGAATGGCTTGGGGAAAAAATATTGATGAAAAAAAACATTGATGCCTGCCCACGTCCACCTGATTGTAATAATTAAGCTGGAACGGGCTCTTGCATCAGTACTTTTTAAAGTTTGCGGAGTAAATTTTCAAACATTAGCACAAATGAAGACCAGTAAAGCAGGGGTAGGTTGTGGAGGTAACAGATTTAGAGCTAGTTTTCCCAGGACTGCCTTCCTTCTCCAGAAACAGTCCTACCTACAGAAAAGTTATCTACTCTCGCCACCCTTTCTTGCCCTTTCTCCTTTTTGTGCAAAGAGCTTGAGGTATCTAATGGGATTCCTTCCACGGGCTGTCCTGAGCTAGGTGTTTATAAACAATGTACGAGGTCTACATGTCGGCCATGCAGGATTACCTCACTCTCACGCTCTCCATTTCCCTGTTCTTGGGCTTTATTGAGACATCCAGCTCTTTGCCCCATTTTTCTCCAGATTAGCATCTTCCCGCTGGCCTATCTATCACACTATTTCTGAATTCCCTGTCCATGAATAAACTCCTCTCCCAAATGCAACTCCCTCATACAGCTTCCACTCCTTGCACAGGCATCTATAAACTATCTGGCACCAATCCCACCTATAAAATTTTCCACTGCTTTGCCTAAATCTCGTGGACACTATCTCTGACTACCTATCTTTCATCGGCCTTTCGCCAGTTCATTTCACTTGGTTGAGGTGTATTTGGCTTCTGGAACTTCAGACCTTGACAAAAAGAAACTAGTGTTTGAGGACCAAACCCATTTCAGACTTGTCAGTGAACAACATGTAAGCCCAATTAAATGTAATAGGGGATGACGCTTTGCAAATCTTAAACTCTCTTTAATTTTTCCCTCTTTTAAAATTATGCTTTCTTGACACTTTACAACTCCCAGGCTGAACCCTGAGGCTTGTTTCCAGGAAAGAGACGGTAGAATCAAAAAGCAATTGATCACATGTGCATCCCAAAGCAGTGGGGACAACCCAGGTTATTACGCAGAAACGGTGAAAAGACTGCCGGTCTGAGAAAGAGTGAGAGGGGGGAAGACAAAGGTGGGAGAAGCAGGCTGGGAGATGTCTGTTCTGAGTAAGTTTTTCAGGCCAACTACCCAGAATGGAGCCAGCAGGATACGTAGGTTGAGGTCAAAGAGAGGTGTTTCTGTCCTTGCCATCTGAGACACTGGGAGAACAGCTTCCAGACTTTCCCAGTGTGGGGAAGCCAACTTGGAATAAGAGTGTTTGTGCCATGTGCTTGGCAAGACGGGGGGGGGGGGGGGGGGGGGGGGGACGGGATGGGACTGAATTTGGCTCCCTGGTTTCTTTGGCAATTAGGGGCCACAGAGGCTGTCAAAGCTCCCCTCTTACTTGAGGAGGGAGAGGGGGAGTAGCTGGCAGGCTTGCTGGGAGGCTTGCTACCTTAAGGGCAACCCGGGCCTGGAACTGAGGGGAAAAAATGGAGAAGCTCTTACAATCAGACCTCAGGAGCCCAGTGTTATGAGGGCCAAGGTGGGGGCCCAGGCAGCAGGGAGAACCACCAGGCGCTGCAGGGCCCCCAACTGTATGGAGAGGAATAGAGTCCACAATCTTCAGTCAAAAGCTTTAGCTGCAGGTAACAAGGTAGGTGAGGTGACGCTGCAGAGACTGGAAGAACCAGAGGACAGCATAAGGACCTGTCTGAGGATCTAGCCCTTTCTCAGCACCCCCGCCACCCCCACACCCCCATAATACTAAACACTATCATGGAGAAGAGCAGGAAGAAGGAAAGGCATTTGAATTACTGAGCACATATTTATATATATATATATATATATATATATATATATATATATATAATTTTATTGATTTTTTACAGAGAGGAAGGGAGAGGGATAGGGAGTTAGAAACATTGATGAGAGAGAAACATCGATCAGCTGTCTCCTGCACACTCCCCATTGGGGATGTGCCCACAACCAAGGTACATGCCCTTGACTGGAATCGAACCCGGGACCCTTGAGTCTGCAGGCCAACGCTCTATCCACTGAGGCAAACCGGTCAGGGCCTGAGCACATGTTTAAAAGAGATAGTTACTTATGGAGGGAGTAATAATGACAGGATTGAGGTTACACGCTGGCACCTTCACCCAGCAAAGTGGAGGCACCGGAGGAAGATCAGACTGGAGCAAGAAAGAGAGAAATAAAGCAAGAAATAAAAAAGCAAGGAAGAAAGTTACATTTTTCTTTGCACACAAGTGCTGTGCAAGCAAATGTTTGAGACCTTGTTAGGAAATACATGTGTCTTCTCCAGACATGTTCTGCTAAGCTTTCTTCTCTGGGGATAGGGCTGGCTGGTAACGAGAGATGAGTTAAGTCAGGAACCTGATCCTGTTTCTGGTCCAGCATCATCTCCTTAATTTACTTTTTCTCTCTTTGCTGACTTGTGCTTTTCACTGCCACGGGGGTGTCTGTGGGTGTTGTTGATGGGCTTCTAGGTGTCTCTCTGCTCTGTGTTTACACGTTCAGTTTTTAACATTTACAGCTCAAGCATTTGTGTTTGTCAAATTAAAAGATTAAGAAAGTCATCACCACTGATAGGCTTTTTAAATCCTGAAGACTTAAGAGGAGAGAATTTAAGTAAACTGCATGTCATGAATATGTAGGTTTGACCAGTTCATTAAGAGCATGCTGCCACTGGATGGGAGGTTTTGATGAAACCACACAGCAGCATTCCTGTTAGAAAATGGAATGTGTGATCAGTCTTCCTCACTGACCACAGGACATGCATCTAACCTGACTGTAAGCGGATGCAGGATGGGTTGCTATTTATCATGGAGAAGAAATTGGGAGAGCATCGCTCACAACCCATCGTTCATTGTGAGTAGTCTGAAGCTTGCATTAAAGACAAACAGGCTGGTGTGTCAACCCTGAGTTAGAATGGACTAAATGTGAGGTTAAATTGCTGTGTTGCATTAGAACTAGAAAATTCAAACTTTGAAGTGTTAACTAATCCATGCTGAAAGTGAGCTCTAGAAAGGTCAAATGGTGATTAACTTGCCGAATTAAAAATGAATGAAAACATATTTTTTCATGCATTTTTGTGACAAGCATATTGGTTACAGGAAAAGTACTATGAATAAAATCTTGGTGAATGTAAGGTATGCCATAGGAAAGGGGGTGGTGCCAGTTTTGGAGGCAATGGAGTGGTTAAGTGGTCAATTTGAGGTTAAGTACAAGGACATTGGAGACTGGGTGGGATTTCACTTTAGCCATTTACTAGCTCTTCGACTTTGCACCTTAGTGCCCTCTTCTATAAAATGGTGGTGGTGGTACTGACAGCCCAACTCAGAAGTGATATGAAAATTAAATTATTTATTTGTAATACATTGAAGAATAGTGTCTGTAGGTGGTAAATTCTGGGTAGGTTGTTATTATTCATTGACTTTTGTGACCTATCCCTGAATCCACTCTTGTTTGCCAAATCTGGCAGTGTCATGCTTGCAATGAAGTAAAATGGAGAGCTACAAAGCATTTTATTTTATTATTTATTTTATTATTATTTTATTTTTTTCCATCACCATTTATCCCCTCTATACCCTCTTCCACCTCCCCTGTCCCAATCAGGAAGTAAGAGCTCAGGAGTTTTACAGTCCTCCCCTCTATATCTTTCCAACGGATCCAACTGAAATGGCACAGCCCTTGAGTTCAAATTAGGTTATGTCAACAATGAAACCTACCGTGCAGTGGCTTTTAATTCCCTACCTCCTTCCAATTTTTATTGTCTCTGGTAATTCTCACGCTACTCACACATGGAAACTAGTCGGTCCTCTGCAGTCTTTGCTTCCACTTTCTAGTCAAGGTACCTTGCCCTGGCTTTGCTGACTATGCCTCCCATGTGCTTGTCTTCTGCCCAGAGGGTGCTACGAAGTCAAAGACTGCTGTGATCTGCATTTGGTGGTGGGCCAACATTAGGTTAAACTATCATCGGGGCATGTGGGAGTCGCATTGGCTAATCTACCACCCATTTCCAAGGTCTTCCTGCCAAGTCTGGCTTCATGGGCATACTACCTGCCCAGTGCTCAGGGCTCAGCACTCAGAAGGACCCCATCCTTGCTTGAGTGCTCTATTGTTGCCATCTTGAAATTCTTAATTTCATGTTTGAACTTTTGTTTTGAAAGCAAAGTCTGATGGGAAAATGAAGCGCGCCCATGAACAGAGGAAATACACATGGAAAATGTCACCCCATTTGTACACAGTGTTTATGTTGCCCTCTGAACATGAAATTCAGGTGAGCTCATGAGGTGTGGGAGTTCAGTCACTCAAAGCAAAATTGAATGTAAGGTAAGTGGATTATGTCCATGACTAAGTGGCAGCTCTGAGAAGTCGCACTGTTCCTTTGAACTAGAACTTGCTTCCAACACAAAAGAAACACAAATGACCAAGAAACACTGTCAGACCTTTCTTATTAGTGTTCTGTCCCTGCATTAGCCACCTACTTACGCTGAAGATAATGACATAGAAAGAAAAAGATAGGACAACCCAGAGTTTTTTTCTCCCCCCATCTTTCTTTACTGAGTAGTAAACTAGAGTCTACTGTAGAATGTATGTGTGTCAGGAAGTGAATTAAAAACAGTTGAGTTAGTATGTGCAGTGTTTCCATTGTTCAAGAAGGAAGGAAGTACAGTGCATATAGGAGTTATGAAATGCAAATTGTATAATTTCAGTGATTCCACTTATGAGTTAAAGATCAGTGGTAAAACTCATGTGAATATCTAAAATTTTAATTTTTCTTTGCTTAGAACATTAAATAGCAGATAAAATACACCACAATATGGGACAAATTGAAGAAAGAAGAAAGGAAGTTGATACTTTAATGTCCCAAATGGCACTCTTTTCCTGTTTTTTGAACAAAGGAATTTTATTTTGCCCTAGGCCTCACAAACTATCTAGCCAGCCATGTCTTTTCCCTAACTATCTTCACTATAGAAGTTGATAAAACTTTAAGCTTGATTTCCCAGTCTCCCTTGCACCTAGCAGTGGCCATGAGGCATAGCTGAAGTCCACCCGCAATCCTTGGGAACAACTGAAATGCCCAGAACAAAGAGGAGACATTGAATTGTGCTGCCTTTTCCCTTTCTGCTCTCCTTCTTTGGAGCTCTGCAGCCATTCTGTGACTATTAGGAGCCAAAAGGCTATAAAAGTTGGAGTGAAAAGCTTGGGAAAAGTCCGTGTCTTTGAGGGCCTTGTTGAGCTAAAACCAGCAGCCATTAATCTAGATTTTTTATGTGGGAAGAATAGCCCCTACTAATTTTAGTCACTGAGTAGCCCATACTCTCATCTTCCCAGAGACGGGCACTCATATGATCCAGCACACCAGAGAGGGTTAGTAATTAAGTACACTGTTCCAGAGAAGTAAGGGCAAACAGGGTCCTTCATTGGGTGAGTTGACACGTGGCTGGTCCTTGTTTATCAGCATTGCTGTAACTAGGACATGCTAACAGGCTGCGGCCAGTTCACAGCCTTGTATATGTCCATGTTTGGCCCATCAACTTAGAAATGGGTCTTAGTTATTTTGAATGGAAGGGAATTAGTTAAAACCTTTCCCAGCAGGAGTCAGGTGTTTTAGTATTTAGCAATCTGCTCCAGTGGTAATAGCTTGACTATTTGCCAGGGGCTTTTGGGGAGCTCCCATCTCTCACTAGAAGACTTTGTATTGAACCTTTTCGGGAATTTGGGTCAGAGTCCTCACTCATCAGGTTATTGCAGAGTCAACAAACTCCTGAGTTAGCTCCGTCCTCTGTGCTCCCCCCTCCCTGCTTTTAGCACAGGAAAGGCACAGACCTGTGCTCTCTCTGGACACCACAGATAACATTTTGATGGAAGAGTTGAAATCACTTACTGAAAAGATCTCCCTACCACAACACTCACTTTTACAATGAAATACCATGGAAACCACTCTCTGAAGAGGTGGAGCAGATCACAGCCATTCTCAGACACGATGGGGCAGAAACAGAGCCCACCTCACAGGGTAACGATATCTACAGAATGACATTCTGTGTAAATGGTAAAGCACCTCACAAATGCAAGATCATCTTGAGAAAATCAATCCCTTTTCTTTTTGTATTGCCTTTGTGTGAGACATTTGGGAGCACGCTGACTGTTCAAGTCCAGCTTTTAGCTTAGATCTCTCTGATGCCTAACTGAAAGCCTCTTCCATGTAGAAGAAGGTTACCATAAAAGATGGACTTCTGGCACCCAGGTCCAAGTAGCACCCGTGACTAGAGAGATGATAAAGAAGAGATCTGTTTCCACTTTGCTGGGACACTTCAGTAGGCACCTTCCTCTGCTTGGTCAACAGTAGTTCCCATTATGCTGAAATCAGTGTCCTCCTCTAGCACACATGAGCAAGAATTAATCTCTGGCAGGATCTCACAGAAGCCACCTGGAAATGGTACACGGGCTCAGTGGGTTAGACACACTGCAGACATCTGGATACATCAGGTAATTTGTGCAACATGTTCTAATCAGCAACCATCTTCACCTGTGGCTTTCTGGAAGCTGCTTTTATGTGGAGTATGTTTCTCTATATTCTACTCATTGTTGTCAGAAAGAGAGCAAATGTTCTGGTAAGGGGAAAGGTAAACAGTAATATTGAATGTCCCATAACAGTCAACACAAATCAATGACACCCCCCGCCCCCACCATACACACATACCAAATTTGTCTTATTCTTAGAGGAATCAAGTTTAGCACCAACACTTCTGTACCCAAGCAAGGCCTGCCTTGGGGTCAATTTCCTCAAACATCTAGGTCTTCTTGAAAAGAGTGGGAGCCTCGAACTTTTATACAGGGGAGAGTGTTTAAGGGTGTCCTAGGGTTAAAAATAACTGATCGTTGGCCAGCCCACCTCATACAGAAGTGCTCCTGAATGGCCTGTGCTAGCCTGAGCCAGTCCAAGTTGTGTCTTGGTGAGGTCAAACAAGAACAAGAACAAGCAAAGAGTAAAAGGTGTAAGCCAAGAGTTCACTATTAAGTGATGTTTATTCCTGACGTCAGTTGAAATTGTGCTGGTACAAGGGCTTATCCACTGTCCCATTAATCTCCCAGGAAGGAGGGATGTAGGTCTGAGAGAGGAGAATAAGGAACTGAAAGATATCAGATGATAATTTACTTACGGTCCTATTTAATGCATCCCCACTTCCTCTTCATCTTTATGACAATTCACAATGTATAATAACTAACATTTCTTCCCTAGGTATATTTTATATCTTGACCCTAGCACATCAACACAGAACAGGGGTTATATATTAGAATAAACTGATGGTAACACATGAGATTCTGCCATTCCAGTTTATTGAAATGAGTAAATTTATAGCTTTATTTGCATACAGAAAGTGCACAAGAAAACAAGTATGTATAAAATATTTATGTGGCTGATCATCACTTTAAAAAATTTTTCTACTTTCAAAAATTCAACTATCTAGAAATAATTGCCTCCAGTTTAGCACATGTAGGTATTTGGACATATAAAATACTATTTCAAGTCTGTGTTTATAATGACTGAGTAGGAAGCCAGATGGAAAATTATGCCAAATATGAGGAGCTATTACCATTAAACATAAAACCATGGGACTTTAGCTTGGACTAGTTGGGGCTAATCAATAGAGATCCATGAGGCCAGCATCTTATTTAGATAGTAAGCAGTCATCCTCTTCTTCTACCTAAAAGTTACATTGAATGTGGTTGGTTAACACCCACAAGAACCTGAGCATTAGGGGTCAAGAGACAACATTAAAAACCCAACAAAAGCAAACAAAACTCATTTTGGCAAGAACCAACCCTCCGGAACTGTGCTAGCAATAGGACTGAAAGCTAACTGGGCAGTTTCCAAGGTTAAAGGAGAAAAATATTTCAGACATTAGGTTTGCAATGATAGGAGGGAATAATTGTTCTGCAGGTTTTTGTGTACGTTTTTTTTTCCCTATTGATCTTCTAACTAGCTATGAGGTTGTGGCTTCCAGAAAGCTTTCCAGTTACTTGATCCAGGTCTAGCATAACCCCAAATAAGCACCTAACGTATTTGGCACAATCACATTTCACTTTGTGATGTGTTGTCCTTCATTGCTGAGTCGAGTTCGGGTTTTCTTCAACATTAACTGCTCTCCTGGAACTTCAGCTCAAGAGGATGGCCCCTCTTCCACAGAAAGGATAAAGGTTGTCCCATTTGCAATTCTAGTTACTGGGATTAGCAATTACTGAGAAGGTGACAAGAGTTCAGATCTGTGAATCATTAGATATTTTGCCCCACAAAACTCCCTTTCTTGTGAAAAGGAAGTGATGTGAACCCAGGAGCAAAACTGATTGACAAGAGAATCAAAGGGAAAAGGAGAGGAGACACGAATAATGCATTTCCCTCATTGGCAAGAGCTAGCAGACTGGAGAAAGGATACTCTCGCCCTTGAGAAAAATACAATCTTCAGAAAGAGAAGTTATATCTTTAAAAAGGTTCTTGGGTGTGTCGGATTCCAAAGTGCCTACAGAGAAGTTGGACTTGCTTCAATTTTACTTTAAAAATTCTCTGGAAGTGATGGTGTGAAGCAAGATTTAAGAAGGTGCCCTGCTCGACTACAATTTTTAGGTTTTATGCTCTAAAACGGAACCCCCAAACAACCTTGAACAGTAAGGATTTTAAAATTTATTCAAAGCAGTCTGATCTGAGGGGTGGCTGCATCGCACAACCAGAGGGTACATGGGAGAATGTTCTAGAAGGTTTTAGGGACACACTAGGCAAGGGCTCAGGTAGGGAAACTACTTCATTTATATTTAAGCTAGAGTGTTTAGATTCTTAATTTATTTAAAGCTATAAGATTCAGTTTAGCATTAACCTAAACAGAAAGTGAGACTCTTTACAGGTGGAAGAGGCAGCAAGAAATAAGGCAGCAGATAATATGCAAAGCTGGAACAAGGGCAGCGGTCAGGACTAGTGTGGCAATCAGCTTTGTCCTTGACTGCTAAGGCCAACCTCTCTGTTCCTCTGGAAAGTCTGCAAGCCAAGTTCCTAGAGAAGTACGGAGAAGAGAAAACCCGTGGTTAGAATTTTTGGATTGGATATCAATGTATTAAATATCAAGCCATTATTTAAAATGTCAGTAACAGTATCTCCTAGGGCTGATGCAAGAGGGTTAAATAAGATAATAAATGTAGAACCTGTAATAAAGTGCCTAACACAAGTGATCAATAATGTTAGCTATTTTCTCCCATGATGCTTCCCCTCCCAATCTGTTAGTTTAGCAGGTTGGCCAAGATTATTCTCCCTTCAAGACCTAAAGAAAAAGGAGCCTTCAAAGACAACTCTAGTCAATTCAATTTAGTGCAAACAGTTCTCCCACGCTCCTGGTGTAGTTTATATTTTTCTATTTGTTCAATGCTTCTCCTGGAGAGGAGGGTGAGAATGAGTCTCTGCTAAGACTTCTAGCCTTCAATATATTACACTGTCTTATTAGCATTACAAACCACCTGGATGCTTGTTAAAACCAAGCTTTTCTCTTCAGCACCACACAGGGATACTTTAGGGCAGGGGTGGGCTCTGGAATTTGCCTTTCCAAAAATCTCACCCAGTTCTCTGAAGCAGATTTTATGAAAAAGCCCGTAAGAAACACTGTAACTGTAGAAACGCATTGAGGGGGAGGTGATCCAAATTGCAAATAAACTCAGTCTTATTGTTGTCAGATAGAAAATGGTTCTTTTCACTCTTTCTATGGGTCTCCTGAGCCAGCTATGCCCATCTCCTAAATGCAGATATACCTCCTCCCCTCCACTAACTTCAATCTTTTAATGTCAATCAAAGTTGCTTCCACTCACTGTTAAGAAAGAAAGGGTGGTTACATCAATAACTTGCTTAGGATGAAATCCACTAGTGGGAAGGATCAACTTTCAAACTCATTGGCACTGACACTGTTTTTGAAGGAGGTACTGGCAACTGTCCCACTTTGGGATTTAATGCCATCAGACTATTTAAGACTAGCTTTGAAGAACCTCACAAAGAAATAAGTACTGATTTGGGAGGCAGAGTATTGTGATCATTACCTGTTTAGCTGACCTGTTTTGTGGCTTCCGAAGGTCTACAGATTTTGAACCTTCTATAGCAGTGATTTTCAACCAGTATGCCAGAATTCTTAAAATATGCAATATCTGACTATTTAGTCAGGGGCACTGACCTCTTTTCCCTTAGATTTTCAAATGAAAAAAAATGACAACAGCCAACACTACAATAGCCATCCAGTACAAATGAATCAAAATTATACCTATTTTTTGTCAGACCGGCAAAAAATATAGTATTTTTGTGTGTGCCACAGTATTTTAGTAATTACTTTAGGTGTGCCATGAGATGAAAAAGGTTGAAAACCGCTGTTCTATTGGAATCAAGTAATTACCAGGATGCTTTGTAATCACTTAAACATGAAGGTAAAACAAAACAAAACTAGAAAGCTGTAGGTGTTATGTTATGTTTTACTTCCATAAATACCTGAAATATCAAAAACAAAGGATATGATAGAAATCCACATGCCCAGAGGTCTATTACTACTTTTGATATATCCTATATAATAAAGGGCTAATATGCAAATCGACCAAACGGTGGAACGACCGATCACTGTGAGGCACACTGACCACCAGGGGGCAGACGCTCAATGCAGGAGATGCCCCCTGGTGGTCTGTGCGCTCCCACAGGGGGAGCACCGCTCAGCCAGAAGCCGGGCTCACGGCTGGTGAGTGCAGCTGCAGTGCCGGGAGCCTCTCCCGCCTCCGCAGCAGTGTTAAGGATGTCCAACTGCTGGCTTAGGCCCTCTCCCTGGGAGGGGGCCTAAGCCAGCAGTCGGACATCCCCTGAGGGCTCCTGGTCTGTGAGAGGGTGCAGGCCGAGCTGAGGGACGCCCCGCCCCTCCCTCCCCGAGTGCATGAATTTCATGCACTGGGCCTCTAGTATGTATGTGTGTGTATATATATGTACATATATACATATACATATACTATACATATACATATACATATACACATATATATGAACACCAGCCTAGTCATTATAAAAGTAGCTAAGTATAGATTTTCATGTCTATTACTTCTAAATGACAGAGACTGAACCTCTTCCCAATTCTAAAATTGAAATTTCATCCTCACCCCCTACGCCACCCTACTTACAGAAGTTACGCAAAAGGACTTCCGAAAGGATCCCTATATACATCGGGAGATGCGGGTTGAGGAGAAGTCATCTATGGAGATACAACCAACCAATCAGTAAGTATACTTATAGTTATAAGAAAAAAAAAAAATACTTAGACTTCTCTAATTTCTTTAAAATTCACATAGGTCACAGAAGGGTCTACAATGATTTATATTTGCCAGCTTGTAACTAGTGGTGTATATTTATTATTTACATCAAAATCAAGGTTCAGGTAGATTATGTTTGCTTCCCCAGATTGGGAAGTATTTTTTCTTTTTTTGAGCTAAAGAATCATGGGTGAGAAATCAGGAACTTAAATCTATGAAAGATTTTTTAAATATAGTACTTTGGTTTGATTTTCTCTTCAAATGTTTTTATGAGCCAGGTTCAATGAGATGCAAAAGACTTTTTCTATATGATATTCATTTCTCAAGTTTAGAATAGGCATCCCTGCAAAAATCACCTTCCCCCAATTTGAGTTGATTACATGGTGGTGGTTCTCAATGATAAATCTTATTCAACTGTCCTTGATCATCACAGGATTGTTATACCTACAAGCAAGGTTAACCGTGGAGGCAGTAGCTCTTTGTGGCAACACTATGATTGACAGCTTGCAGCAGCTGATACTTACAGAGGCTTGTGATGAGCTGAAAGCATTTTTAGAGAAAGGGTTCTGAAAGGCATTGTCAGAAGAGTTGGTAACTGGCGGGGCACCTTGTCTGGGAGCTGGCTTTGGTGGTTCTAGAAGGTGAAAAACCCAAGTAATCAGTAGACAAGCTTTCCCCAAATACAGGCAGCAGGCCCTGGCCAGGCTTATCTTAGAAAGTAAGTTCCATGATTTTGAAATGTCCATCAATGGAGCAAACATCACCACCACATATGAGGGCTCCCAATTATTACAGGCAAACCCATCCCTCTCAGAAGAGGACACCATGCATATTGATTGACTTGAAGTGAAAGAGCTTCAGATTCCCCACTGGAAGCCATGGAGCTTGGTGGAGGCTTTCCTATACAGCCCTCCAGCTACCAGCACCCATTGCCTATCAATAGCTCTTGGCAGCCCTCAAAATTTGTCACAAGAGGGCAGCACAGGGCCAGACCTTTTCTAGGGAGGTGACTAGTTAGCTTCATAAGGTAAATGGTTAAGTTGTCTCCATAACCACCGATTAGGCTATTGGTGGGTGGGAGAGTTTTCTTCTGATGGATTCTGTGGGCCCATATGAAGGGGAAATACTAGTACTTGTTGGCATAGTAGACGGAGAAGTGGGTACCTTACCATTGATCTTTTTCAATAGTTGGTTAGCATCGAAGTCATCGTGGTCTGCATTCTCCTGAGGGATGCCCACCTTGCTGTTGAAATAACTCGAGAAGGCACTTGAAGTCCCCGAGGAAGGCTGGTCTCCCTTCCTCGCGGGGACCGGAGGCTGCCGTAGTTGTAAGTCCTTAAACATTTCTTTCACTTCCTTGACTTCTTGATCCCCGAGGGGGTCCAAAGCAACGAAGGCATTGGTGGAGATGTCCTTTGGAGGGCCAGTTCTGGGAGGTGGTTGAGGAGGAGTGGCCAGGAGAGAGGAGAGCATAGGAGGGGACTGGGTAGACACAGCAGGCACTGGAAAAATATTGCTCTGGAAAGGATTCCCCAGAGGGCTTGCTGATGACCAAGTATTGGGTGACACAGATGCTGATGGGCCCCAAACAACAGGGGCTGGAGGGGGAGTTGAGGCTGCAAAGGATGAAGGCTGGTTCCACCCTGCAACCGCCGGGCTTGTGGTAAAAACCATTGGTTGACTGAATCCGGCAGGCTGAGCACCCATCATGGCTCCTGGGACCATGGAAGGGGACTGATTGAACACGAGAGATGGCGGGCTCCATGGTCCTGTGTGAGGCGGTGTGATGGCTGCACCACCTGAAGGAAGTGAGAGAAAGAACTTATCAGGAGACAAGCTCAAAGAGGATTTCTGAGTTACAGAAAACAACTTTCCGGGAAGCATTTATAAAGCATCTACACGGCCAACGCCTTCATTCAGCCTTGAGGCTGACATGGAAATGAAGGCTCAGGTCACCAGGAGATTAACAAGCCGATACAGTATAGCTGGTATCCAAATGCAGGTGGCATTTTGATGCCCTTTCTACCACATCCTTTTGCTTCATTGGAAGGGTAACACAGACCGTAAGTACCGAGTCATGAAAAAATGGGCCCTCCTCGTACATACACTGGTGTATTTTAAACAGCTAGAACCGAGCCTGTCAACACTATGAATACATTTATGTATACCAGGGGTCCTCAAACTACGGCCCGCGGGCCACCTGCAAATACAAATATTGTATTTGTTCCCGTTTTGCTTTTTTACTTCAAAATAAGATATGTGCAGTGTGCATAGGAATTTGTTCATAGTTTTTTTTTTAAACTATAGTCCGGCCCTCCAACGGTCTGAGGGACAGTGAACTGGCCCCCTGTTTAAAAAGTTTGAGGACCCCTGATGTATACTAACCATGCTGATTATGAAGTAGCTAGTTAAGATAAACCATGGGGCACTCTGAGTCACTGATTCCATCTTTCCATTTGGCAGCTGGCTACTGTCTGAGTCTGATGGAAAGCGGCTATCACGCATGTGCCTTAGGCCTCAACATGCTTACGCCCTAAAGAAACCATTTCAGAGTTGCCTTGCTTTTAAATGCTGCCAAGGTTGATATAGCTATACAAAAGGATGATAAAATTCGCTTGGGGCCAAGATACTTTCAGGTTTTTCTATACGAACATGGAGGAAAGGCCGGTTATCCCGGGAGAGCTGTTTCAAATAAAAGTGCTCCTGCCATGTGTCACTCACTGAACTTGGCCAGAAGTTAGAACATGGTATGCAAAAGAGGAGGGGAGGGAGAAGACCCCGTGGAGCAAAAACACCTTCCGAGGTAACCAATGGCCTGTGCCCGGGGGTCTGATCTCTGTGGGGAACGCCCCGTGGCCTGCATCCCTGTCATGTTGATTAGGAGTAAGTGAAACCACTAAAGTCCAAATCTCTCCAACGTTTGCCCCTCTTCCTGAGAAGCTCGTTCCCTACATCTTGTTCAGAGACGGAGGGCATTGTCTCTCCTGCTTCTTCCAAAGTGTATTAATGACCCAGTTAAACTGTCACCACTAGCAGCCCTATTCACGAATGATGCTCGGCTCTCAAAACCTACTTGCTCTGAGCTTTGGGGCAGGGCATTCTTTCATCATGAAAGTGCTCTAACCCAACGAAGGCCCTCGAACTTGGGTTAGGGATGTTTCTGTTTCCAAAGTGAGAAATGTTTTGAAAATGGTATTCGGGGGCTGATGGAGCAGGGTATTCTGTCTTGAACTTTTCTAGTATTGGAGGTTGGTGTTCCTTGACTCAACTCTACCACCATGAACATCAGCCATCTGGCCACGAGCATACAGTGTGCTCATGGAGAGCAGTGGGTTTCGGGAAAGGCCATCTTACTAAGTTAACACCCTTATTTCTGAGTGGAGGGAACTGGGTACAAGAATATTAATGATTAAAGTTGGGAAAGTCACAGTTTGCGACAGTAGAGACGAAAACTCAGGCATACTGGCTCCAAACCCAGCAGCCTATCCTTCTGTTCTGCCTCTTTGGCATCAAGAAACAGGATTGTTTTTTTTTAATTGAATGTTAATGCAAATATTTATTGTACAGATACAGCTTTAGACTTCTTTTACACTAAAAGTATATACATATTCCCTTCACAATGAATCGAAGGGAAAGTTATCTTAGATTGTAGGCTTCTAAAAGGGAGCTGAGTTTGAACAAAGTTATCTCTAGCATTTTCAAACAAATTTATTTAAACTCTATTACTGAAACCCAGAGTCACTCAGTAATAATTTACACCAGATGGATGTGCAAATTGGGTAGAATTTTATCATCTTTCATGTTGATCGGCTTGCCTACCCGTAGGAAAGTGTGTGGCTTTAGACATAGGTGGTATTAGTGGGAGCGGTGGTAAAAGAGAAAAATATTAAATTTGCCAGGAAATAAAGACTTTCCCAATATATACTTATGCCAGCCTTCATTCCCATCTACAAGATTCCATGTGTTGTGTTTCCAAGATATTTAAGGCCCCGCTGGAAAAAGTAGAGGCAAGAGGTAAAAAAAAAAAAAAAAAAAGTTTCAGTAAAAAAATTCATTTTATTACATTCTGATTCTAGATGAAAACACAGGGTAGCAAGTCAAAACTGAAGGCTCAGCCTTTTACAACCCCTTCTCCCCACCCCCCATTCTCCAGAAGAGAGAGTCCCCCAGCTGGGGCCAGCGGAAGCCAGACCTACCACCTTCCAGGGTTTGGCGGAGGATCCCTGCTAGTGGACAGGGGCTATACTGTGGAGCTCAGTTTGAGTCCCATGTCCAAACTTGGAAGAATCATCAGTATTCTGCAGTTGTATACCCCAAGGCCTCAACAGGGGCTCCTAGCCAAAAAGCTTCACTTCGTCTGAATAAATGAACAGTTATAGGGTCCAGCTGTATTTTCAGGCTGACTTGTTCAATATTGGCTGTGAAAATTCTTCGGGGCATGATATCAGACTACAAAGCTCTGTGATGTGATCTGGCCACAGACACTGCCTGCAAGCTCACTACCCTTCTGCAAGGAAAAACATCAACCAGCTCCACTTGGGGGTGCAGGGAAAGGAGCAACGAGAAAGGGGGAAGCTCCCAAAAGACATGAAGAGCTTGGGGAGGGTCTCTTGATGGTACCAAAGCAAGCAGGGTGCTGGGACAAGCTGGCTTCTCACCCCACATGCATTTCAGCCATTTGGCATCTGGGTAACGACTTTCCTTTTGCTACCATCCTCCCGATATGATGAAACAGTTAATATGACAGAACTACAGTATGTTCCTTTGCAGGAAAACAACAGAGAAAAAAACAAAGCAGGGTCCTGATGACTGACTCTGCAGGAGGCAGAGAGAGATCCCTGATCAACTTGTACAGAATGAGGAAGGGAGCCCCTCGCTGCTCCCTCTGGGACAAAGTCTCTTTGGAGCTCATTGTGGTGCCAAGAAGCAGAAACACAGAGAATCCCCAGCCAGACAGCAAGGACTGTTGTCAGGGTTTCTGAAGACTGTATGACTGAGGCTGTGGACAAAGGGTAGCAGGGCCAGCCCTTAGGCACGTGGCCTTCCCCAGTGTCTTGCCACAGAGTGGCTCAGTGGCTCACAGGAGCTAGTGACACATATATGAATGGCAGCACCAGCACATCCTAGTTATCTGAAAAAGTCCCACCTCTTCCCTTATCTCTATGCTCTTTTCAGCATCACATTTTCAGCATTTACTTCTTACTCTATTAAGACACTCAGCTCGCCAGAATATTGGCAAGGAGCTGCTAAGGCTTAAGTATGCGGAGGCAGATAGGATCTATGCCTGTCCACACCCTCCAGATACCAGGGGTGGAGCTGGGCTCAGAAACTAGGACTTTCATTCTATGACTTACACTTGCTTCAGACTTTACTTATATCCCTTGCAGGGTATATGTCCTTTTCAAGAGGGGCAGCTGTTTAATAGGGAAGAGGGCTTCAAGCTAGAAATGGCAACTGACATGGAAGACATGCACGTTCTTACTTTTCTAATAGAGACGATAAACAAGGCTCTGTCATCTTAGCTCCAATGAAGCTGGGCTGTGTTTCAGAACCCCTCATAATTTTCTTTAGTGAGCAGTTGGTTCAAATAAGTACAATATTGAAAATGGATTTCTTCTCACATTCCAATTCAAGAAGCCAAATTTCATTTACATCCAAGGGTACCAAATGGGGGTGAGGTTGTACAGAAGGAAGAGTGGGAGAAAGGCTCTCTAAGATGCTCCAGTTTTATGCCCCTGAAACCTCTAAGGATATGAAGTGCCTTCCTTCTAGGCACTATCGTCCTGGGAGTGAAAATAACAGAGTCAAACCTGACTCGATCTCGGGCCCTTACCTAGACCTGCTAGGGGTCCCACAGGGGGAGAAACACTGGTCTTGAAGAGATCCAGAGGGTTGGTCTGTGGGGTTGTAGACTGTCCCGTAGGTGATGCCTGGCCTGGAGGTTCTGAGTCCGGAGGAGCAAAGATGTCTGATGTCAGCAAGTCATTTGCTGGAGACTGACAGGGTAGAGGGGGACATAAAGGAGTTACTCGGCAACAGAGAAATGCAGTGTCATTCTGTCTCCTACTCTGTACCTCAAATCTGGAACCACACAGAAAAACCACTTCCTATACTGATGGACTACCACAAAATACCAACCAACCAACCAACCAACCAACCAAAGCAAAAGGACAAGGATCCCTGCAATGGTCAGGAGACGAGGTCTTGGATTCTCAAAATGAAATCTAATTTATTTATTTACACATTTGTGTCTGCCTGGTCTCCTTGCCAACTAAAAGCTTGAAGCTGGGAAAGGGACAGTTATAAATACGTAGCTTAAATGCTTTTGATCATTCTAGTGGATTTGAATCAGTCTGCATGGCCTTGATACATTAGTCTAATCATTAGGCCAGCCTACATATTCCAAAGAGATTAAAAAATAATACTTAACAGAAACCACATTTTAAATTGCTTTTGAATGAAGTGGTAACAGTAAATACAGGTTTCTTTTAAGACAATGGATTATTCAGTCAACTTTTAATAGAGGAGGCAAACTCAAGAATTTGACGCCCCCACCTTGGCCATTAGCACAACCTGAGGTGGGTGTGCGGGGCACGCGGTAGTGTGGGGAAGGTATGGATAAGGGGAATCACAAGAACCCTTGCCCTCCGCTCCCAGAACGTGACCATCAAACTTACCAGAGGTACAGAAGCATAGCAGCATTAAAAACGGGAAAAAAAACTTGTGTTTAGTTAATGATAAGAGACAAGACATGCAAAGGGAAAGCAGGCCGCGACAACGCTGCTGAGCGCGAAGCTTTGAAAGGGTGGTGATTAGAGGAAGGTATTCCTGGGGGATGACAAGCTCACCCCACCTTCTATATAGAGTACAGCCACACAGGAAACTACAATAGCAGCAGGAAAGACAGCTGGCCTCAGACCACCCTGGGACAGCGAACATGCATTCTGCCCACGGACATGCGGAGAAGACAATTCACCTTGGCAGTCCTTCTGCCTCTTCCTGGTTTGGTACTCTGTGGAGGTGGGATAATGGCTATGGAGTCATGTGTGGAGGACTGGACAGAGCTTTCCAAGTCCTGCTTTAGGCCATTTGGCACGGGCAGTCCTTTGGGAGGGCTTCCCACAAAAGGGTTCGGGGAGGATTTGACATGGAAGCCGTTCTGTTCTCTTTCAGAGACCCCATTCTGAGTTCTCACTGCTGGCTGGGTTTGCGGGCTGGAGAGGGGCCACGGGTCTGCCTGAGCTTCCTGCTTGCCAGTCCGGTTAGAGATCTGGTCAAACTGCTGACCAAAGTAATCAACGTCCCCATTCAGGGGCCCATTACTCAGCGGAGTGGACAAGCCACTCAAATTCTCTGTCTTCTGATCTGGAGATTTGAGAGAATCAAATGAAGAGGGTGGCGATTGGTCCTGCTGTGCAAAAGGATCATCACGGAAAGGGTCAGGATTGGGGGTGGGAAAGAAATGGAGATTGGCAGGAAAGGCATTTTCGGGCAAGAAAGACGCCTGAGGCTTTGGTCGAGGAAGAGAGGAGGAGGTGATGCCGTTTGTTAAGAATGAATTTTCTCTTAAAGAATTCTGATTGGTGTTGATTTCAGAGTTTAGATCCACTAACAGGATATCTTTGCTTTCCTATCACATTTGGAAAGAGAAAAAAAAAAGAGAAAGAAAGTGTTAGTCCATGTTGTGACTTCAAATGAAAAAAGCTACATAAAATGACCAGGGTTATCACAATTCCCCTGAGATTTTGGTTTTTGACAAACAGGTTGACCATGATCTCCTCCCATCCCCTCGGTGAGTGCATTTTCCAGTTGAATAGGTCCTCCCTCCCCCTTCCCCACCTGTGCCTGTTTATTTATGTCTCAACTTCATTGACCCCTTAATTAAATGAAATCTTACTGTTGTTTATATCATTCATGTCACCGATTACCCTTACAGACTGGCTGAGTTCATGATCATGGTTGTTTCAATTCATGTCTTTGAAAGTCTTAAAGGAATTCACTGTGAGTCACTCCAAGTGATTAAGTATATAGAGCTTGAAGGTAAGACTAGACTTCAGAAGCCCTGCCCAGCTTCCTGCCTGATATCTTTGCTTTCTTATCACTGTACCCCCGTCATGTAACATCACCTCTCCAAATAAGCGCATTTACTGGCTAATACATTCATATTTTGCAGTTCTGGATGTGATGAAGTTTGATGTCAAATATATCTCCCTATAATTGGTCTTTCCTTGGGCCAATTATAGGGAGATGTCAGGTGTGCTTTTTAAAATATTTCAGAATCTTTTTGAAAGTGCTAGCCAAGTTAGATCTCTCATCCTGATCCCCTTAGCCTCTCCTCTGGACACACCCTTTTGTCCATGTCTTTCTAAGAAAGTGATAACCTAAGATAGGGATATAATCTAACAATATCACATTAACCTCTTGTATTTGTGCATTTTTAAAAAATAATATAGCTTAAGCCTTAGCTGGTTGGGCTCACTGGATAGAGCGTTGTTGGCCTGCGGACGAAAGGGTCTCAGATTTGATTCCAGTCAAGGGCACATGCCTGGGTTGCAGGCTCGGTCCAACATATGTGAGGCAGCCAATCAATAATTCCCTCTCATTACTGATGTTTCTATCTATCTCTTCCTCTCCCTTCCTCTCTGGAATAAATAAAAATATATTTTAAAAAAATATAGCTTAAGAGTTGCCTGTGTTATAACAGTAATCTCATCTATCTAGAGGATAAATTCAACTAATCTTTGTCTTTAATTTATATATAATCTAGTATGATTTATGTATAAGGTGGAGATGTGGGTTTAAGAGTTAATTTGAAAGACATACCAAATTCGTAACTCTACAAATTTATTCCTTATCAGTTTCTGGCATGTTAACTATCTGAGTTCTCAGTTGTTAGGTAAGACATCCTTCTCAGCATAAGAGCAGCCAATTGGATCAATCTGCCATGTCTTTATCACTAGTTAGGAGCCACCCTGGGACTGAGCTGTCACACTGACAGACTTCCTCCTAACTGACTTGGGTCCATTAATACTTCACTATGCTGACCACAGAGGAATATCATCCATAAACACCTTTGAAATGGAAGTTGGAATTCTAGCATTGCCCTGAACAGATCACTAAACATTATGATCCTTGAGACAAAAACAACCATCAGGGAATATGAAATTCTCAAAAAGAAAAGGGAGGCCTGAGGAGGCAGACCTCTTTTATTTTACGGGAAAAGAATACATTTCTAGAAAGTTTAGACCCCAGATCAGACCTAATTAGTATTCTATCTTTTGGCTTCCTTTACTGTTAGGTATAAACCACAATGCTTAAAAACCAGCTTTTCTTTTTATAACCAGAAGAATTTGTCAGAAGAAAGAGCTTGTCATTCAAATTTTCTTTTAATCAAAGAAACAATGGAAGATTTCTTAATGTAGGGATCTTTAACAATCAAAAGGTAGAAAAAGGTACTACAAAAGCTTGTGATTTCAGTATTTATTCATTTATTAGGAGCCACCTCTGGTTAGAACAGTTGGGTATTCACAGCTGGCAGAGTTCTCCTTTGCAAATACTTCAGAAGAAGTTCTTAGGACACCAAACAGGAGCCCCAGTGTTAGACTTCGGAATAGTCGGCCTATAAGTGAAATGTATAAGGCTTCCTCAGCTCAGGTCTGTTGCTAATTCCAGATTAAGAGTCTATCACATGATCTCACTCATATGTGGAATCTAATGAACAAAATAAACTGATGAAGAAAATAGATCCAAAGACGTAGAAGCATGGAGCAGACTGTTGAAGCTCAGAGGGATGGTGGGGTGGGGTGGTGGTTGGGGAGAGATTAGCCCAAGACTTTATAGGCATATATACATAATCATGGACATAGACAATAGTTTGGTGAAGGCCTGGGGGTGGGGAGGGAGCCGGGTGGAGGGGGCCCATGGGAAATAAAGGGGACATAGGCAATACTTTCATCAATAAAGATAAATTTAAAAAAAAGATTGAGTCTAGTTCATAGACTGTAATTAAGAGATGCAAGACTCCTCATCCACCTCCTCGGTCAGAGCTTCATGCATTTCTCCTTGGGTGTCAATACTGCATCCCCACGGCCATCGTTGGAGGACCCGAGACACAAGCACTAGTGATAGGAGAGTGAAATGCAGTCCCTGCTCTTAGGGAGCTCCAGCAGGAGGGGCAACAGGCAACCAAGTGGTGTCTGCCCAGAGACAAAGTCTGAACTACTGAACTCCATAGCCTAGCTCTCCTCTAGGCAGCTATGCCGCCTCAACACCTCACTGCCAAATCCTGGACTTCCCTACCCGAAGCTTTCTGTGTCTTTCTGTATTAAAATAAGCTTCGTTAGCCAGACCTTCAAAGTGACCCACAAGCGGGGGAGGGGGGGGGGAATCCAGCTTACATTTAGCCTAACTACTCTATTTTCCTACACATTTAAAAGACCCCGTTCAAGTTCAGATAATTTATAAAGCCTCTTCCCATGGATCCTCTATTTCAGCTTCACCTGTGCCCTTTCCGCATCTTACTTCCACAACACTGTTCCCCGGGCCCAGCCCTGCACCAATTTTAACCTCCTTGAAGGAGGACCATACCTTATGTTCTTCTCAGAATAACTCTGAATGATCAACATTTTCATTAGAGCATGTCTTTTTTTTCTTTTTTTAGATCAGTATGGATGAATATTGTTCAAGTGGTTTTCCAATAAAAATTACATTCTGAGGTACGCTACTTAGTTTGCAACATGAGCTTTATTTGTAACGCGTAAAACTATTCTGTATAAATGTTGGAGAAGGGACAGGGCCTAACTAATAAAGTTAAGATAATTGAGATTTCTCCTCTCTTCATCTCTTCCAAAGCACAACTACTGTAAGATTTGAATCTTTTAAAACATGCTGGTTTTATCAAAAGTAAAGATAAGTTTATTTTGTGATCTATGACTATAAAGTCAATCTGCAAGAATGCACTGGCAAAGTCTGACCAGCTCATAACTAATGTTGTTGGAATTCTCTTACTTATTAGATACCATCTACTTTGATGGTATTTATTTCTTTAATGTATTATTAGTTATTGATACACCAAAAATTCATAAAATGTATGAAGTCTAATATCAACGAGACTCAGGCTTACTCAAGCTGCTTTCTATTTCCTTTTTCCTAACTTTCCAGAAGGCTACAGAAGCAGACGAAGCCGTCAGCGCTTCCTTGCCTACCCCATGGAAACTGCTTCAGAGCTTGAGTGTTCTGATCTCTTTCAATAAACTTGTTTGACTGTCAGTTATACTTAGAAAGCATGCTTTTCAGACATCGATTTCAGAGCTGGGATGGACCTTCCAGGGCTGTCTAATCCTGTACGTCAAAAAGTTTCTCCTTAGAACGGTAACAGACATTGTGAAGAATGACAGGTCCTACAGGCAAGTGAGTTAGGACACACTGCTCTACAGAACCGCGAACAGGCTTCTCTATGGTGGCTTTGAGGCTTCTATAATGCAGTTATACAGTGTGAATCTCATAGGCTTGGGGGCTTGAAGTGGGTACCCAGCCCCTGCTCCTTCTCACCTCTAGAGCTTCAGCATTTTATGTGAAGTTTCATGGACCTGGCATTCTCTGCAATACTCTGGGCCAGTGAGACTCACCCAGTCTCTGGTCTGCTGTGGTTTTATTTCCAGTGACCTTCTTGGCCAGACAGGCTTGCTTAAAAATTCCCTGATGTCAGAGACCCCTAGACAGACAATGATGCTCTTTTGTCTGGTTGTTGCCTTCTTGTCTTTTATGTTCAAGCCTGGAAATTCACTCAGCACTATTACCTGACCCTCTAAAGCCAGGTAAATACCTTATAATTAACATCCACTAATAAGCTTTTTAATTGGTTTTAATGTTGGTCTCCTCCTTTTTAATTGGCTTTAACGATGTCATTGACATTGTGCATCTCATTGCTGTGCCCGGCAAGTAGCAGGTATTCAAGAAACTATTAAATAAATAACAGAAGTTATAAAAAGCCATTCAAAATTACATGGGTAATTTCACTGGAGGCCTGTTTTGGAAGGTCTGAGACTTGGGTTTTGGTGCTGAATTTGAACCTCTTTCTTTGGTAATTTTTTTTCTTTTCAGAATTACCATTTTCTTATCTGTAAAGGAAAATGTCATTCTAGTCTCGATATTAAGAAGATGTGATACACTCTAATATCCTGTAAAAAATGAGAAACTTTTTTTTTGAAACAAGGACAAGTCTTGGTTAAACATAGCGGAGCCTCTGTTTTAAATCTTGCTTCACACCAAGCTTATGCTAACTCACCAAGAAAGAATAAAAAATAAATGGAGCAGCCAGGAGGCTTTACAATTAATCATTTAAGAAACATACTTCCTTCAAGTAGGGTTAAAGAATTATTATTCAACTCCTCCTTCTGATCCTAAGTAATACCAAGAAGGATTACATTGCCCGACCTATGGCTCAGATTTAACCTCCAAGCAATATTAAGTATCTGAATTAGTCCTGATAGGTTCCCATGGTGACTTAAGATGCAAATTTGTTCTAGCAGCCATTTACACTTTATGCAGAAAAAAAATCAGCTGCCATGTTCCAAGTTTCAATAAAGATGCTCAAGATTTATGGTTAATTGCCAATTTGAGTCATAGATGTCATTTCCATTACATTGCAAATTTAAAAACAGACACTTACTGTTGGACTATTTAGGTCAGGAGGTGTAGACATGTCCCCAAACAAATCCATCCGGTCAACAGCCTTAAAAAAGTATTTGGATTAGATTCAGATGTGTCTACTCAAAAAGATTATTTTGAATATTGTTGTAATTGTTTCCTAAACAGACGTTTAGGAAAATAGCCGTCACAATTGAATTTTTATTTAACTAATACAGATTTGATATTGGGCGATTCAGGTCAGGAAGTGTAGACAGGTACCCAAACAAATCCATCTGGTCCAAACTCTTTAAAAAGTATTCGAGCCCCAGCAGGTTTGACTCAGTGGATAGAGCGTTGGCCTGCATACTGAAGGGTTCCAGGTTTGATTCCAGTCAAGGGCACATGCCTGGGTTTCAGGCTTGATCCCCAGTGGGGGCGGAGGGACATGCAGAGGGCAGCCAATCAATGATTCTCTCTCATCATTGATGTTTCTATCTCTCCCCCTCTCCCTTCCTCTCTGAAATCAATAAAAAAAAAGTAGTTGGATTAGATTTAGATGTCTTTACTAAAAAGATTGCTTTTTATATTAACATCAATGTTAGGGAAATAGTTGTTGCAATTGGATTTTCATACAGATTCTGTCTTTGAAACATCTTCAGGAAGTAAAACCCACATTCCGGTAAGCAAGAATCATAAAAAGTCACATACATACCAATTTCAGTTTGTTAGCTTGGTCATCAAGAGTCATTAGGGCCTCGCTTCCATTCTGAAAAGATGGCAAATATTTAAGGGCTTAGTTGGTAAGTTTTAATTTCCTAGTGTGTTGGCTTGCTCAGCGGTTATGATTTTGGTCCTGATCATTCAACCATACGTCTCCCATGACCAGAAGGGTCATGAACACGGAGCAATAAGCCAGAAGGGGAGCATGCTGGGCAGGGAGCAAACAAGGGCTGAATCACGTCAGACATCACAATTCACAAGGAGAGAAGATGCAGTTTTACCTCGACTGCGTTGTTGGCTTCTTCCATCTAAAAAGAAAGACATAAATTCAGTGATCTAGTAATTATAGTTAAAATGAGTAAAATAAAAGAACAAATATACCTATCAGTTCACAGGCATAAGCAAAGGAGACTCTTGCATATTATCTCTGCTCTACAGTCCCCTCCCCTTTTCACAATAATACTGGATTTGAACAGAGTGACTGGACTTAAACTTGGTAATCCTTTTTAGTCTTTAGAATCGATGTGAAGCTTGAAGGGAGAAAAGACCAGAGTCAGGGACTAGAAATAAGTGCTTGATGATCACTCCCATCCATTGCCCGGCTATTTGGGAAGAAAAGACAATACATTTCTCTCCTTCCCATTCTTTGGAGATCTACATAGAAGCCAATTCTCCAGACAGGCCATATGTTTACGTAACGTTCACATATGGTCCTAATACTGTCTTAAGTTTAATAGAACCTGTATTGGGTAGCACTTGCCTTTTTCTTTTCTTCTTCCTTTTTCTTCACGTTATAGATAACTTGAAAAAGGTCTTTAAGATCAATGACTAATGGCTCAGCCTGAAGCAAGAGAAAACATCTTTATCAGTATTTTAATCTTACTATTTTCTTCCCTTTGTCTCCCATCAGTTCTGAATTAGTACTCCCCCCTTTCTCTTAAAGCTCCTTACTACGCTCCCCTGTTTTATGGGGAATAACCCCTACTCCCATCCCCACCCCCAGAATCATAAAAGACAGCAGGGTTAATAAGTACTTAGACCAAACAAGAAACACCATGATAATTTTCCAAGTCCTTCTGCATTTCCAGGAATAATTTGCTATTATTCTATAATCAACACTCACTTTATAAGAATACTCATTCCAACAATCCTTGTACCACATGCTTCACGGGAATCAATGACATTTCAAAAATGATTCCTTAGAGCAGCGGTTCTCAACCTTCCTAATGCCGCGACCCTTTAATACAGTTCCTCATGTTGTGGTGACCCCCAGCCACAAAATTATTTTTGTTGCTACTTCATAACTGTAATTTTGCTACTGTTATGAATCATAATGTAAATATCTGATATGCAGGATGTATTTTCATTGTTACAAGTTGAACATAATTAAAGCATAGTGGTTAATCACAAAAACAATATGTAATTATATATATGTTTTCCGATGGTCTTAGGCAACCCCTGTGAAAGGGTCCTTCGACTCCCAAAGGGGTCACGACCCACAGGTTGAGAACCGCTTCCTTAGACCAATAAACATAGTTATCCTTTGAATCATTGTTTATTCCTCCCCCTATCTCCAGTTGTTTCTAGAAAGCTCGCCAGTTGAGTGATCCAGTTGAGTGATAGACACTCCTACGTTCCACTGAGGACAAGTCCCCTCCAGGTATACCTCAGGGCTTAGCACTTACCTGCTGCCCTGTTTTTATGGCAAAAAACTGATGCTGGCCTTCTGCTCCACACACATAACCAAATGCCCGGTTGTCTGTCACATCACGGGCGATGAAAGAGATCTTATTTACTGGATGTTCGTGCTCTATCACCTGAAAAAGGACAAAAACATGATTTACTGGGAAAAATAGCATCTATCTGTAGGCTAGCACAGCTAAGCATCAGATATATGCAGAGGCTGAATCAACCACTGAGCAACACTGGCCAGGCTATTCTTGTATTATTATTTATTAGTTATTTATTATTAATACAATACAACTGAAAACTTACTTTTCTCTACCCCTATATATTAAAATGAGACCCATACATAGACCTACAATAGCATCACAAACCAAAGGTTAGGATTAATCTAGTTCTTGTACTTGGGATTGAAAAGAATACCTGTGACATTATAGCATACCCTTGTTTATAGACTTGACACATCTATTAGAGGAAATAAATTTCAAGATAAAATGACTTAACTCCTCACTGCTACCCTGTTTTCCGCCTTTACATCTGAAGAAGTGATATAAATACTATTCTTTTTCCTACAGAATTTTGAAAAGGAAAAGGGGGAGCTAAAACTTAGTTGCAAATTGTTTGTCAAATTCAGGTGGTCAGAAAAGTGTCAGTGAAAGTGGATTCTTACCCCAGTTTTCTCATCAATTATTTTGATCCCAGAAAGGGAAATGTTGACCCAGATCCTTTGTTTGTGTTGTCCCTGAGACCGACCAGCCGCCGCCATGCCCTGATGAGGTTGGGAAAACAAGAAAACTTAGTTAAAACTACCCTATAATGCTTCTGATACTGAAACTTTAAAGGCAGCTTTGTTTTCAGCTTAATTTACCATCTGTGAAAGGCCTAAGCACCCTGCATAAGAGAGAGCAAGAAGGAATAGAAGGCGTTGAGCCAGGACATCACTAGTTAGTTCCGTGAACTTGGACAAGTCATTTTAATTCTTTTGATCTCAGAACAGTCACTGGTAAAGACAAGAGAATGTACTAGAAGTTTTTCAAAGGTGTTACTTCTAGGCCTTGTCTTAGTTAACAAGTATTATCTAATCAGTTTCACATAGTGACAGTGCTGGAATTCAAAAATTCAGAAAATCAAAGGGCTAACACTAAGGAACACAAGTTTCCAGGTACAGTCCTGACTTTTACCTGAAGACTTCCACGGTTGAAACAAAGCAAAAGGCATGTCGAGTCCTGCTACACTAGAACAACACTCAGAATATGCAAACAATCTCATGGCTACTCATCAAATGAGGTGCCACTGGATCGATTATGTGATTGGAAAGTTTTCCTCTTGAATAATTGAGATACAGGTAAATACAAACTTCTCATCTAATTCCTTCTGTTGGCCATTTGCCGAAGACAGGGACAAAGCATGCTTTCTGCCTTTTACCTTTAGTTTCATCATAGAATCTTGGCTCATTTTATCTCCTCTCGCATCTGGCACATCATCAATGCCAATTAGCTTGGCCTTGTATTTTACACCATCACCTTTGAATCTGGCCAAAAGATACTCATCCGTCTTTTCCGAGCCTGAGAAAAGAAAGAAATATAGGATAAAGTTTATAAATGTATTTAAATATCAGCCCCATGTGTCATCAAATATGTTCTGGAATCTACAAATCAGAGTAGTATAAATCTTGCTTATACTATGATTGACTAAGTGTGCAATATTCTATCCTTATTCTCACTTCCTTTGAGTAAAACCATGCTCTTTAATACTATATAAGATGTTGGGATGGAGAGAAAATAAACTCTTAATGGTGCAAAATGGACTGAATTATGGGAAACTTATGGAACTATGTGAGGTGGGACCTGGGGATATTCATTATAATTTAAAAATACTTTTAAAAAAGAATATAAGGAGAATAATGCTTGTTTTTTAATAAAAAAAAAAAATAAGGCACCACACAATTTACCAGCATTTTGAACTGTCAAAAAGGCAAAAGGGAATTATGAGTAAATTTCTTTGAAAATCACTTAAGATAATTATCCCATCTTTATAACTTCTTTTGCTTCTCTTAAAAGGCCTGTGTGGTCTCATTTCCATTGCTAAAGTGTAGAAGTGAAAAGCAAGCCAGTCAGGAAATATTTTCAAGCTATGAATGATTAAGACTCTGGCACTTTGTAGTGGTACTTCAGGTGAAGAACAAGGCTCTATAAAACAAAGATCTTTCGTTCGTAAAAACAGCAACATGGTAAACAGGTTACTGAAAGATAACCATGTACTAACTGATAGTTGATTTATCAACTGAACAAGATGGCATGAGAGCTGCCTGGCAAGACCCCGGCGATCACAGGATTCAGAGACACGTCTTGTATATGGAGTGAACCAAACTCCAGCTCTCCTGCTCAGGCCTGGAGACCAGGCTCAGGCTGAAGCCAGGCCAGGGCCAGCTCTTACTTTACCCTGAACTTCTCATTTCTTCAGAGGTAACCACCGCGAGCTCCCCTTATTGGCCTCAAGAGGATTTCTCCATACCTTTCTTCTTCTCCTTCTTCGACGGTGCTTTTGGTGCGGCCTGTTGGTCAGGCTGACCATTAGATGTACTGGTTTCTACTTCGTTAGACATGGCAAGAAGGCAGACAGCAAACTCCAGCACCAGCAGACACTCAGTGACGCCAGGTGCTCCCTGATGGCGAGGTCTCAAAAGAACATAACCGACTGCAGACACCTGTAGGCAGAGTTTAGAGGCGTAATGAGATTATAACACACCAGACCCAGACTTTATGCCATAACAGGCCTACCACTAGCGATTCTCGAGTGCAGTTCTTCAGACTCATTTTGTTCTTTCTCCTCTATTAGACTGAACTCTGAAAGCAGGGGAGTGGGTAGGAGTGTTTCCTTTGAGGTTTCCAAAATGGAAAGAAGGTGTTTACCAGATTTTTCTTTAGTCATTTGGTCTCTGGTAACATTTAATGATTATCTAGCTAAGTAGCTTGTGTTGGATCTTTGGCATCAAAATCTAGTATGAAAGATAGGGATCAAAATGTGTGACACACAGAAAAATAAGGCTTCATAGCAAAATAGAAATAAATGGAATGCTAAGCTTGAGAAAATGGCAACTGGCATGTGAAACTGGGTATTATAAATCCTGGTCCTCAAAAAATTCTTTAACTGTAAAGGCAGTGTCAAGAGTAGAGCTATATATTTTATCTTATTCATATTAATATTTTTTAAAATGTTAGGTTTTTGCATATAACCTCCAGTGCTGTCTATAAGCACTATGCTTTAAAATACACCCACTTTGACATTAATCCTTACACATATCAGGGAGAGGATTAATTTATGGGGTGTCTGTTGTATAATTAATTCATTGTGTGTGAATACTTTTATGCTATTATTTAGTGTTACTCTCCTCAACATGGTTGTGGTATATGCTCTCATAAAGCTCCCCCATGTATCATAGTAGGCAAAACAGAAAAATGCAGGTCATTGTAAGCACTAATGAAAGTGAACTAATGTTTCAAAAGGTTCTTTCACCCCCCAAGAGTCAAAGTTTCTAGACAGCCCTGGTTGGTTTGGCTCAGTGGATAGAGCATTGGCCTGTGGACTGGGGGGTTCTGGGTTCGATTCTGGTCAAGGGCACATGCCTGGGTTTCAGGCTCGATCCCCAGTGGGGGGCGTGCAGGAGGCAGCCAATCAATGATGTTTCTGTCTCTCCCTCTCCCTTCCTCTCTGAAATCAATAAAAATATTTTAGAGAAAAAAGAAAGAAAAGGAGAAAAAAAAAGTTTCTACACAGCTGCCGAGAGAGCTAGAGACAGGTTAACTTTCTACCTGGACTGAAGACCGATGACAAAGAAAAGCTCCTCACAGTCTGTAATCCTGTTAAGACCACCAATGGGCTGTTGTACCCCCTGAAGCCCTCTTAATTCTATGCCTACAGCACCCATTTATTTGAGCTTTTAAATTCAAGGATCAAGTCCATCACATGGGAATATGTACTGTTTGTTAGATACTTAAAGGATAAAAAGTAAGTTTTAAGTTTTTGCTCAATGAGCTTCAACTGCCACTTACTTGCTTCATGAATGTCAACAGGTTCTCCTGAAGGTCAGCATTTAATCTCTCCCCCCATGAGTTTTTATATTTTATTTTATTTTATTATTTTTATTTTATTTTATTTTACTTTATCTTTTAAATCCTCACCCAAGGATATTTTTCCATTGATTTTTAGAGAGAAAGACAGAGAAGAGAGAGGCCTGGGACAGGGAGGAGCCTGCAACCGAGGTACGTGCCCTTGACCGGAATCGAACCTGGAACCCTTTGGTCGACAGGCCACTGCTCTATCCACTGAGCCAAACTGGCTAGGGCTCCCATAAGTTTTTAAATAGTCCTTGTAGTCTTAATAGTCTTTGAAAGCAAATACATAAAAAAATACATAAATCTATGTATAGTAATGTTATCTGAGTTATTTCATTTGGAGATTTAGTTGTTAGTTTTGCTCAAAGACACCTGGATAGTAGGGAGCCATAGAGAAGTCTCTGCACTTGGATGTCATACAGAGTAGAGAGTTCAAAGCTCTTTTCTTTCTTTTTAAAAAAATTTATATGCTTTTATTGATTTCAGAGAGGAAGGGAGAGAGAGGGAGAGATAGAAACATCAATGATGAGAGAGAACCACTAATTGGCTGCCTCCTGCAGGCCCCACACTGGGGATTGAGCCCCCAATCTGGGTATGTGCCCTGACTGGGAATCGAACGGTGACCTCCTGGTTCACAGGTCTATGCTCAACCACTGAGACATGTTGGCCGGGCCAAAGCTCTTTTTACTCAAGACGTCTTTGGGGGTCAAACACTATTAGCCTTTTACCTGTATTAACCGCAAAATTTACAATAACCCTGAGTATTAGGATACAGTGTGATTTCACTTTTCCTGAGGGAAAGCCAAGGCTCAGAGGTTATAACTTACACAGATGCAAATACTAGAACCTGGGTCTAGCCCAGGCTGTCTGGCTCCAAGCCAGGGTTCCTTAGATGTGACAGTGATGAATCTCATCTGAGAAATCTCATAATAGCTACAGAGATGCTGTTATACATCTGTGTGGCTGCCAAAAGATATGTCCAGTTCTAAATCCTTCCAAACTAAGGCATAGCTTAAAATATAAATCTAGATTGCATTAAGCTATTGGGCTTGTTTTAAGTTCTAGTACTAGTAAGGTCAAAGATCTTATGTAGGGGGAACAAGTGGGTGTAGGACAACTAGAATGTATAGTCTTCTCATTCATTAGGTTCCCTGGGACCCTCCTGACCACGAGCACAACATTAATCAGAAGACATACACAATGAATGTTAGCCTAAGGTAGGGGTCACAAATTAAAGCTCAACACATATGCAAAGGGTTACCTGGACAGCTCCCCATCTAAACCTAGCTGGTTCTAGTTTTTAGGGACAGGCTGCTTCTTTCATTAGAAGCTTGAGCAGAGAAATAAGAAAATACATTTGGAACCAAATGAGGATCTCAAGTTATTGGATACTAGAGGTCCGATGCATGAAATCCAGCCCAGCCTGCACCCTCTCCAATCTGGGACCCCTCAGGGGATGTCTGACTGCCGGTTTAGGCCCAATCCCTATGGGACTTCCCTCTCACAATCTGGGACTGTTGGTTCCCAACCGCTTGCCTGCCTGTCTGCCTGATTGCCCCTAACCACTTCTGCCTGCTAGCTTGATCACCCCCTAACCACTCCCCTGCCAGCCTGATCAACACCTAACTGTTCCCCTGCCAGCCTGATTGCCCCCAATTGCCCTCCCCTGCCAGCCCAGTCGCCTCTAACTGACCTCCCCTGCTGGCCTGATTGGCCACAACTGCCCTCCCCTGCCAGCCATCTTGTGGTGGCCACCTTGTGACCACATGGGGGTGGCCATCTTATGTGAGGGTGTGATGGTCAATTTGCATATCACCTCTTTATTATATAGGATTCTTGACTCCTTAAGGCCTAATGTAGAATAAATTTGTAAATGAAACTTTGCTAAGTCAATAAAATTTGCTTCCATTTGAGAAAAGATATCTAACTTGGATTTTGGACTTTACAAACCTCCCTGAAAGAATGTGAAGACTTCCCCTTTCCATGGCATAAGAATCAGATGACTGGGAGAGATTTTGGAGCTTGCAACATCTTTTCTGAGAAGGCTCTGAGAAATGTAAACCAGAACACTGCGTGAGTCATCTTAAGACAACTATGTCCTTTGCACTAAAAAAATAAAATAAAATAATAAAAAAATCTGCAAATCTGCTATAGTTTGTTTAGCCCTTAAAGTTATGCATGTAAGACATCCAGTATTTAGAACCCTGGAATGCTTGGCATAAGAACACATTTGTGTAGAGGCAAACTTGGCTGGCACCTTCTTATTTTTGCTTTTCTTTCCCATATATTCCCAATAGGAATATATTGGTATCGGCAATAATACTAATTAATAATCCCAGAATTCTAAAGCAATATCCTGACACCAATTTACCACCTTCTGCCCAGTCTACCTTCTAGCCCTAATTATACAGAGCAGAGAAGAAATTGCTTAGTCAGCCTCAAAATGCTGGTAAAGGAGTAACTTGAGTTAAGGACTTATTGAATGGTAGGCCCATTCCACAAATGGTAGAGAATCTATTTTTAATGTTAAGGGGAATGAGACAAACACCTAACCTATCAAGCACTTAAAACGTTTATTCTGGCAGGTCCATGAAATAGAATGTGTCTCTGCTTTATGAATAATGAAATGGACTCGGTAACACAAGATTATTTGCTAGTAAGTCTCTGAGCTCAAAACTGAACATGATCTATGCCTCTGTTTCTACCATATATGCTGCTACTCTTTATTTTTTTTAAAGCTCAATGATTTTAACCCATATTTTGTAAGCTGCTTTCACAGTCATAATCCCATTGACTTTAAGATATCAGTGAATTTTCTCGGAAGAGCCACATAAATAGACACAGTTAGGGGAGTTAAGGAGAATCAAGAACAAAGCAACATAAACATCTTTACCAAGAGCGTCCAGTACTTTGTACCGGTCACAGAATGTGTTTCCTTGTCTTTTAGAACGTCATGCCTGTCTCAGCTGAGCTACTGCATTAGGGCATGTGAAATATTAACCTCCCAGGCAGATCTCAGGGTCCAAGAGGGCAGCGAACAGCCTTCACCACTATTTTCAAAGCAGCCTTTTGAGAATGAGGAAGGTTGCCAGAAATGAGGCAGTGAAGTTAGGCTGTTTCTGAAAGTTGATGTAACTCCTTTCTCCCTTAGCTGCTTAGATGCCCATGCTTTTAGGAAGGCTTACTCTACCTGCAAAAGCCACGCTGAGCAGACAGGAAGATTTGTGCAGCCTCTTTAATTGGGGAGGTGAGACCACATAAATGCACACCGAAAAGGAGTCCTTAACAGATGTGCTTGCAAATGCTGACACAGCTGTAGGGGCCTCAGTAACAAAACATGCCTGAATCAAGGAGATATACACAAGTTAGGCATTTACAGAGAGCACGTATCATTGCTTTTAACCCTTGGAAGGGATGCTACGGGACTGAGCGGACACTAAGAGCCCTGAACCAAGAAGCTGTTCCCTATATTTGGAACCAAGTCTGACCAGATTTACAAGTTCCCTCTGCGGTTCATTGTGAGCAGAGGTGAGATTGCATAGCAGCTAAGAGTTCAGGCTTGGGAATCTTAGATAACTTCATCGTCGTTTAGCTCTGTGGCTGAGACAACGTAACTAATATTTATTTCTTCACCTGTAAAATGGGAATATATTTTGCAGAATTGTTATGAGAAATCAATAAGAACTTATGTAGAGACCTCAGTGCCTTGCATATATATGGAAAGTGCTTAACAAATGGCAGCTGTGATTAAATCAGAGTTAGGCTTCATAGTCACTATGTGTTGTGCAATCTTATATTGCATCCAACATTGCTTTCCACAGCAAGTGTTTAAATAGTTGCAGAACAACTGGGACCAATAAGTAAACAGCTAGTAAATAGAAACATGGAGGAATAAAGTGCTTTAATTAGTAAGGCCCAGGTGAAAAAGTGAGAGGGTTTGCCAATATTGGAGTCACCTTCTGTTCAACTCTGGCTTCTGAGCCTACAGAGGGCAGGTTCTGATGGAAACAGGACTGTGGGAACAAAAATCTACTCTACGTTATCCAGAGATGTCTGTTCTAATGGATCCTGCGTCAACTCTAAGTCTACATCGTTACTACTGGCAGTTTAGAAGGTCTAACTCAGATCACTTGGGGAAATTTTACTGGAGAGATCTCAAACTGTCAAGTTCTATGCCACCACCAAAGTGATTAAACCAGAATCTCTGGAGAAGGGACTCAGGCATCAATATATTGTAAAGAGTCCCAGATGATTCCAATGTACTGACAAGTGTGAGGTCCAATGGTTTACTTCCACAATCCTTTATCCATTAAAGAAACAGCAAGTGGGTTAGACTATTGAGCTGGAAGAAACTTGGGGAATATTTGGTCATACCCTTTCATTATAAAGGTTAGGAAACTGAGGACAAGAAAGAGTGTATAATTTGTCTAATGGTTACATAGCTGATTGTGGATAGAGTTGGTGCCAAGAGAAATCTAGGTCTTAACATGAGACTCTACCGTTTATTCCTAGATATTATGTGTGTCGGTTTTTTAAAAACTATATTTTAAGAAGGCTGTACAAAGCCCATTATATATAGAGATTGAACTGCCATTTAGTAGATATAACAAGCAAAGAACAAGAAAATAGCTTAGCAGAATAGTTTGAAATGGAATTTCACAGATGTTTTCTGAACCAAAACAGAAAAAGGATTTTATGGGTCTAATTATACATCGTTGCTGAATTCTTTCTTGCCTAGATCGCTGGAGTCCTACTTGGTCAAAATGGCTCATTAATGTTGATTTGGCTGCAGGGAAGAAAGTATTTGGCTAGGTTTGAGACGCAACTCGCAGATCAAAGAATTCAAGTTTATTTCAGTACATTCTCTACTATTCAGTGCTTGGCCTTTTAGGGTTTGTTTGTTTGGTTTTTTTAAAGCATGATAGGAAGTTTGAGTTCTTATGTTGGCATAAGTTCTTATTCTTGAGTCATTATGACCTCTCCTAATTTTGTACTCACCCCCACCCATTTTGTTTTTAAAGTAAGTTTTTATTAAGAATAGCTCCTAGTAGGCCTACGGATAGTCATCATAATAAAGAGTGTTTGGGAGACTTTAAGCTTTATAAATGAGCTTAATGCAATCCAAATGAAAGTCCATTCTCTAGACTGGGCTTAGCAACCAATTCACTAGAAATGTCTAAACATTGTTCACAAGTTGAACTGACGTATTAAGTTTATGATCAACTCTATAATGGTATCACTCAGTTATTTCAGTACAATGATAACTCTGAACACTTAACTCTAGGATTAGAAGTAGTAGAAAGTATAAATTCATAATGAGAGTTTACTCCAGTATTTTGGAAAAGTGGGGCACAGATAATATACTTGTATGAACAAAGGCATGCAGAGGGGATTGAATCTAGAATCCTCCCTACACTTATTCAGACCCTATAAAAGGGAGCAGTGTTGGAATATCCCTGAGGTCCTTTGACCATGTGGAATTTTTTGTGAATATGGACACATGAGGCTTGTGGTTAGATTAACTAAAATTAGGGAGTCTACCCATCTCAACTTTAATACTACAGTCAATCCGTTATTCTATCTCAGTTCTCCAGTGTGACCTCTTCCAGCTTAGACTAAACAGAAAAGGAAAACTGAAATTCAACTTTATCTTTTAAGTCACTTCAACAAAAGGAAGGAAGCGACATTGAAGTTTTGGAGGTTTCCATCATTGCTTTACATTGCTGGCACTGGATCATTTGAGCTATGCTCTGTCATGGTTTCCCTGACACCAGGGACCATCTGGACATGGATCACCAGGCTCTGGTATATGTGCTCTGTGTATCTCAAGTGAGCTGGGCAGGACAATAAAGTGGGCATAACTTGACATGGAAAAGGGAATGGGGGATTTCCAGTCTAGTGTATAGTATCACCAGAATCACCAGAGGTCTGTATCTGGATATTATTGGTTCCTGATCCTCCTAATGATAAAATATTTGCTTTCTTATTTATTATTGTCTCTTTTGTACGTGTCATGTGGGAAAGAGATCGGCAACATAATGACTGCATCCTTGAGCTCAAGGTCATAATATAAGTACATGTTCATCAGCCAGTCCTCTTTTTATTAGATAGATATTGAGTCACCTATGGAAGCAGCCATGAGTGATTCTCATTAATTCTGAGGAAAGGCTATTAGGAGTCCACTGCTTTGGGAGAAAGGATAATATGGCTTTGGGGGGTGAGAGGGATTTTAAAAAAGCTACCTTTCCCCATATACCTTGGACTTTAGGCTCAAAGGTAGTTGGCATCTGGTGGGTAAGTTTGTATAGCAAGCTGAGCCATTTATGGGAAATGAACAATGGACTGAAGTGGTCCAACACAGGGTGAGGGGTGCAGGAGAGGGGAAAGTCCTTATGGTTAGAGAATGGGTAGAAGGTAAAATGTCTAGACTAAAATCCTAGGCTCTGATGCTAGGGTTCCCATCTCACCCAGAAGATACCTTGGCACTTGGACAGGCCTCAAGTGGCTGGTGGGTGGTATGTATGAGACACTGAAAGAGCTGTGTAACAAGAGGGCCTGTAGAGCCATGGCAGGACTCTGATAAACATTCTCCCCTCCCAGACCACACTGCAGGTCCGGTGACACAGCAGCTGTTTCAGTCATCAGAGCACTTGCTTTAGTGGACAACATCATCATGTTTTAATGGTAGCACACCAGTCTACACTGGGACGCTGCCATGGGCTGGGGATACCCCATGCTACAGTGACAAGGACAGAGGGGGACCTCACATGGTTCAGTATGTCTAGTTATGAAATGACAGTAACCAGGAAGTATACCAAAAGAGTATGAAAAAGGAAGAAGATTTCAAAAAGCTACAATGTGCATAGATAACTGGGTTGAGCACCTGGAAATTAAAGGATGAATTTAGAAGAGCTCTATTTTGTACAATTAGATGGCATAGGATACTATATTTCATTCTGCTTCCCTTGCATCCTAAATCCAAGGGAAGAGAGAGTTCTAAAGAATGAGAAATTTACATAAACAATTTTAGGGTTTTAAATGTTTTTTGTTTTTTTTTTAAATGCTACTACTACCATGGAGCCTCTAGAAATTTTTTATTGCAAGGCCTTTGGGCCAGTGATTTGAGGAGAAGCATTATGAAACTGGTATAAAAACACAGTAAACACATGACTTTTTGAATTCGGCACCTAAACGTACAATGGATAGTATGCTTGATACTCGCAGAAAAGATAGGAAAAAAGCTGAGAAGTTAAGGTGAGGGAAAATAACCATCAGTGTACCCTTGATTCCTAGGTAAATACAGTGACACAATTCATACTCTTTTTAATAATCCTCCTATCAACGTATTATTACCCGAATTGACCTGCAAATATCTCACTGTTTTCATGCCTATCCTTTCTCAGGGTAGATAATTCTATCAAAATTAAATCCTCTACCTGGTTCTGAGCTAGATATTCAATAATTCATATAAATGGGTCTAAGGAGTTTGTTTCTTAGAACACACAACATCCAGTTGTGCTTTCTCACTCCCAAGTGAAACGCTCCCGGATGCAGTTGATACGGATGTGCAGCATATCTAGCATGTGGACACTAGGAGACAACAGTTTATCCACCTGAGTCTCTCTGTGACGTCACCTATGATGTTTATACACCTAAACCTGTTAAACAGGTTTCCCTTGACTCAAGTGCCATTACAATAGTCATCTTGAAGATCTATGTGGGAGTTAGAAGAGTTTAAAAAGCATGTCATTTAGAAGCATCTGCATTTGAAACATTAAGCTATAAACACCAATAGAATTACTTTATGATATAACCACATCAGGCCACTTTAAAAGCAGGCAGGTAATCTTAAACTTGCCCTCTTCCAAAAGCCAGCGCAAGAAGCACGGCTTGGCCCTAACCGGTTTGGCTCAGTGGATAGAGCACCAACCGGCCTGTGGACTGAAGGGTCTCAGGTTCGATTCCGGTCAAGGGCACCAAAAGAAAAAAAAAAAAAAAGAAGCACGGCTTGATATTTGGTTTGCTCTTTAATTGATCTGGCTGAATTATATCAAATCCCACTGTGGCCTCCCTTTCAGGCAGAGCCCTACATTTATATAATTCTCCAAGCCTTTGCTTGAGTGTTTCTGTACCTGTTTGTAACTCCGTTTCAGATGCACGCTGTGTTTCAAAGGGTTTAAAGAAAGAAAATGCAGGTGCCTTGTAACGTCAGCACAGAGTAGTCAAACTGAGGTGTATATAGTAATTGGCTATAGACACGGGGAATTATTTTTGTTACATGTCTGTATATGGACCAAAACCATGACAAAAGTTGTGTAGACTCTACTCAAGATCAGTTCAAGTTATCTGATTCTAAAATATTGTTTCTGGATTCTAGGTAGTCCTTGCAGTAGAATATGCCCTTTGTGTCACTGTTCAATCTATCCTTAGACTTGGCATTAACCTTCCATGAGAAACTTGCCATTGGCTCACAATTCCACATCTGCCATGATCTGTTCTAGTTGGGCAAGATAGCCACTGCCAACAGGGCATTTAGGCTTCATCTCCAAGAAGAATGTTGGCCCTCCTACTCACTAACCCCGTTAAGAACAGTGGTTTTTTAAAGCATCGCTGTTTACTAGTATCTCGTGTGCTTGATATATATTTACTTTTAGAATGTTTCTTCAAGATTTAGCTTGTTTCCCTTAGAGAAGACTGGACTGCTCTCAAGGCAAAAGAAAAAGGAGTCATTTAAAAACACAAAGGGATATTTTACTTATTTGCTGAATTTCAGGTTTACAGAGAACCAGCAAACTGAAAACCAACCCTCTCCCCTCCTAATAACAGTGTTCTAGCATGCCAAACATTAGGAAGTTTCCAGAATACTATCTAAAAGGCCAGGGGAGTTCTTCTAGAAGAAATAAGAATATAGGCGCATTTACTTACTTCTTGGTTGATACTTGCAGAAAAGATAGTAAAATTAGACAGATTAACAAATCAGAAATCCCTACATAATTTCAGGTTCTGGTATACAGGGAGAAAGGTAAATCTGCTAACTTGTTTTCTTGCTTCTTAAGGTGATGCATTAATACTACCTGAATCTTAAACATTTAAGATCACAGGATCCAAAAACATCCTGAAATATCTAGCCTACCTGCTTTGAAATTGTGAACACAGTTGCACAAATATTCTTCAGTTGCTGCAGAGTGAGTATGGGATAGACAAAGTGGCAGAAATGCACGTATCCTTGAGCTATGTGCATTCTCTAGTTTCATAATGCTCATCATTCTCTCATCTTTTGGGAAATAGTACTGGGCCAAGTAAGTACATGGGAATCAATAAATGCATTTTTAAACCAAGGGATGGGAAAGTTCTCAACAGCTGCACATCAACCCCTGCTAAATGGAGCAGATTTGGGATTTTAATTGCCACACAATTGAAACAACTACCTGGAATAATAAAGTGTTCTGATGTACCGAAATATCTGTGTACAGTTCATTCACTGCAGAGATAAATGAGCACAGGCAGTTCCAGTTACAATAAAAACACCCTACCGCTTAATATCACACTTGTGCTTATAAAGTGTAAGTGAGACAGGTTTTGTTGCACGAATTTTAACTATAAACCCAAGTTAATACAATCAAAATTATACCTGTTGGAATCATGTAAGTCATAATTAATTGATCCTCCTGTCTACACACATGTCTAGAGACCATAAAGCGATCTGATCAGCAAGTTTGGAAGAATGATTTGGGGACCCTTGTATCTAGCAGAGCTTTCAGGGAAATGTCACTCTTATATAATCCTCAGCATTAAAACGCTACTAATCTACGGAAGCCTTCAGGAAGTCAGTTTCCATACCCCCTTTAGCAAGTCATTTAAGGGAACTTCTACAAATAAAGTTAAAATGGATGATGGTGTTTCAGAGAACTAAGGTCAGAGTTCGTAGGAAATGAAGGTGCAGCTCACGGGTTTTTCTTGTTTGCATAATCAAAGACCAGGAGGAAGGACCTCAAGCACCACCTTAATCTGTACAGATGTCATCAAGTTTATTCTGGGATTTAAAGAGCCACTTCAAAGATTTGCTAACATATATATTCCACTGAACTGCTTTCTTAAGTCATCTCTTCTAACTTCAAAATCTTTCTAGGGCAGTGGGAGGGGAAAAGAAAATTTGTACCTATTGCATACAAATAGGATATCTAAGAAAATTGTCCTGGTTATGTCATTAGACATTTTCGAAGGCTCATATTTTGAATATTTCATTTCCTTGCCACCGTTTGTGTAAAATAAATAAATAAATAAATAAGCTACAGAGATAGCATTAACCAATGACTTTGAGGAGCTTAGAAAAATGTTATTTTTTTCCTCAAACCCAACATATTTTTTTTCACTTTTAATCTAGATATTGTTCTACAAGATAGAAAAAGTAATTAGTGTCTCACATTTATATTAACATGAAGTAATATTCCACACAATATGCTGTTTCTTATGAATGTCATGCTGCTAGCCTGATAAGTCAGTTTGGATATTTTAAAAGGCAGTAAATGCATTAATTAAACAAGTGATTGGTTCATATGGTGCCAAAGGATTTGCTGCTTCCCAAAGGGCTTAACTTATTTGAAATGATAAATTTACATACTAGGACTATCTAGTTTTTCTGGTTTTCTAGACCATCAAGATGTGTACTGGATCTATATCTATGTCTTTTAAAATGTGTGATTCAAAATCATCTCCAGCTGCAGACAGTTTTAGAGTGAATCCAAAGCTGGGTGACCCTCCACTCCTCCCATGTTAAATGAGTTTGATTTAAGGTAGTCTCACTTATTGTATTGTCTAATAGTTGTGCTAAAAACCTATGAATTATATTGTTTTTTTAAGGTTTTTTTTTTATTTATTTCTCAGAGCTTTGGCTAGAAATTGTGTTGGGTATGTGTCCTTCGCATTAAGTTATTATTTATAAACCTGCCCAGCACTCAAAGTCACAGGTATTTCTACTTAACGGTCAAGGTTTGGCTTTAGGGCAGTTGTTCTCAACCTTAGAGAACCACTGGGAATCTTTTTAAAATCCTGATTTCTGGGCCTCATCCTCTGGAAATTCTGTTTCTTTGTTATGGGGTGGGGCCACAACATTAGTAACAAAGAAACAGAATTTCCGGAGGATGAGGCCCAGAAATCAGGATTTTAAAAAGATTCCCAGGTGATTCTAATGTGCAGCCAAGGTTGAGAACCACTGCTTTAGGGCAAGAGGTTGGTCAAAGATCTGCTTTACCATGGGGACACTTTCCAGAATAAGCAGGTAAATGAGGGTTTTCCTTTTCCAGGCCTGTTGAATGCACACCATCCCTAGAGCGTCTCATTACTTTATTAAGATGACAAATCACGGGGGTGTCACCTGGGTCTACTGTTCTAGAATGACATAAAAAGGTAGACTACACGGAACGTCAACATCAATGACTCACGGTAAAGGAAGTTTCCTTGGGTCACAGAAAATTTAATATTTAAGCAAGATACTAGCTTCCAGAGCAATCTTGCCTGTTCTCTGAACCATTAATGACCTGAGGCAAAATTCTGTTCCTGCTAAGTAACTGACACATAAATACTTAACGAAAACATGGGATGGATATAAGTGATTAGCTAGGGCTCCATTTGTAGTCTCTTTTGTGATCTCTACTATGATCATTAAATAAAAGTAACTTGAGTTGGTCCTTGAAGCTTTAGACAGATCCACTCCACTGTGGCATCTGCTATTTTCTAGTTGTCTTATGTGGGCATTTTTAGCATCAGAGAATGCAATTCAATCATTTGTTTACTTAGCTGAACTCTATAGCCCTGTACAAGGACAAGACTTCTTTGAAAGCCACTGTTAAATTCCTAATCCAAACTTTATTAAAAAGACTCAATGTGGCAGACAAGGAGGTTAAGACAAATCCTCAAAAAAGTAATGATCAAGGCCTCCTACACTTCACAGAAGCCTTCAAGTGTAGCAACATGTGAAATTGAGAATGTGTCTATAGTTGTAATGTTTTATTAGCTAGCAATGTACTTCTTCGCAAACTATAGAAGTGGATAATTAGTTACACCAAGGAAACTAGTGGGAGAAACACCACTAAAAAGTTTTTTTTAATTCTTCTAACCTAATCAAAGTTCTACTTTTAGAGCTAATTATCAGAAGTGGGATGTAAATCAAGTATTTTTCTCAGGGTCACTCTCTCCAGTATTGAGGTTCCCTACTTAAATGCCATTCTACATGTTCACCTCCATCTAAGAAATTCCCTTAAAGGAAAAACAAATGCCATCCCTTCTCACTCTAAAGAGTATGTAATTTATCTCACATTGCCTAGCAAAAGTGAATACACAAAGAGTAAGTCATTGGCTACCCTACATTTCACTCTGAAGTCATGCTATTAGAAAATGTAAAACACTTTCAAGTATTGATAGCCTTTTTGTTGTTGCTGTTGTTCAGAGCATCGGGGTTTGGTAATCGATCTGCTCAAAGCCATTAATTTAGAGATTGGAAACAAAATTTGCCCCTGAATGCCAGTGATCAGCATGCCAGCAAGTTAGTTCATGTAATAAACCTACGTGCCAGGCACTCATCCAGAAAAAAATAAAGATCTATTTCCTTAGAGGGTTTATACTTTAGCAGGAGAATCACATACATGGGTTATAATCGTTCCGAAGGTGATACATGCTCAAAAGATAGCAAAGTGGATTGGGAGGGCAGGGTTGGGAATGGCTTACACAGATTTCTTAGGAACACTGAAGGAATACTACATTTCTAAAAGTTAAATGCATTGAATATTCATTACAGACCAGGTGTGCTGCCAAGACTTTCTCAATTGACCCAATGGGGAAGGTATTATCATCCCTACTTGACAGGAGTAGAAGCTCAAGAACAGTTCACCAGCCAGTGAAAGCCACACAGGTCTAAGCTCTTAACTTCTCTGTGTTGCAACAACACATGCCAAAGGAAGAATTAAGGTAGCTCTTCAGACAAGTGCATTACCCAGAAAATACATCTGGGAAGGAGTAATTGATAGCAATGCCTAAAGGATATTTATGTCAACTTGGCTAGGGTAAATACCAGGGAAAGGTTGAAGGGTGGGTCAAATGGGATTAGAGTGGTTTATAAAACGATATTTTGTCTAAATGGTACTGAAAAGACTTTGAGGTTTTGAGCAGTGGTGTGGAAGGTCAGGGTGGTGACAAATCCCAGTACAGAGCCATGGCATCAAAGAGTCCGATGGCTTTGTAGTAGGGTGGTTGCATCAATTTACCACTTTGAGTGATTCAACACTGCTGGTTTCTTTCATTTAAAAACTTGGCTACTCTTTTGGAAACAAAGCCTTTTAATGGAAAGGTGAAGGTCTAAAAATCTCAAATGTCAGAGTCAAGGTTATCTCATCATGCCAAGCTATGATGCTCAGTGACCTTCAAACTTCAAATAAACAGTGTCCTAGAGGTGGCTCTAAAAATAGTTAAAGGCCACTACGTCTCGTAACCACCATTCTAAGACCCATCCCATCCTAAAAACAGAATTTCCATTAGATCCGTTTGATAAAAACTTGATGTAAGTGAAACGATATTTTGAAATACGAGCACCTAAAGGAACATCTTTTGTAAAAGGCAGCTACTGACGAAAATAATCATGGCATTATAGCTCCTTGCTTGAAACAGAACATATAGCATTTCCCATTTTACAGATGTTTCCCTACATAACTATTGAAAGACTAGAAAGATCAGACCCAAGAAATGATGACTAAGAAGGATGGAAGCCCTAACCGGTTTGGCTCAGTGGATAGAGCATCAGCCTGCAGACTGAAAGAAGGATGGAAGCAGGGTGAGAGACAGATGTCTGCTTCCCACACATTTAGAATAGTGACATTAAAGTGACACGTGCCTTTATGTACTTTAAAAATCAAATTCCTCAGAGATATGTAACTTGTTAGCAATATTTAAATGTAGGTAAATCTATAGTCTAACTTGGGCTAAAGATAAACACGTGAAGATGCTCTAGGTTCAGTTACATGAAATTACATTCAAAGGCTAAGAGGATCTCCACAGCGAACATGTCTGAGAGCATCCAGAATGCTGCCCACAGTAAACTTTCCACTACCGCCTTAGACATCATTAATTGGTACTTAACTATCCAGAGTTGTTGAGAAAAGCTGTTGATATATTAAAAAGTGAACAGTACATTTTGAATTAAGTGATAACTAGGATTTGGAAAATCTCTCTCTCTTTTTTAATCCTCACCCAAGGAGATGTTTTTATTAATTAAAGAGTGAGGAAGAGAGAGGGGTGGGGAGAGAGAGAGAGAGAGAGAAACATCAATCAAATCCCCAACCTAGGAGCCCTTACCAGAAATCGAACCCACAACCTGTTGATGTATGGGACGACTCCCCAATCAACCGAGCCACCCAGCCAGGGCTGGAAAAAGTCTTTTATGCTAGGATTTTGAAAGTTGATCAGGGCATGGTCTACTGCTGGTTTCTAGACTGGTGTTCTTGGAACCACTGGCGTCTGTGCAGACAGTAATGAGCTGTCAAATTAATTTAAGCGTTTTAAAAAGCCTAATGGACATCACATCTTTATCTACAATACAGCTGCACATGCAAAATTTAAAAAACACGTTTCTTTCACTTGGGCAGAGATTGTGTTAAGTCAAAATGATAGCCTTAATTATCCAGTGTTGAGCCAAAGGTTTCATCTATTTTCTCAATTTTTATTAGCTCTTTAGTAAACAGTTTAGCGAATATTCTTAAATAGGAAAAACAGAGGAGAATAAGGAGTTGTCCTTGGATGAAATATCAGGTTGAAAACTAGTCACCACTATTATTATTAGCCAACTGATTATACCATCGGGACAGATGGACGTATGCACTCTGATGGATACTCCACTGGTAGAAGTTAAACCAAAGACTTGAAAAGACCACACCATCTGGAGAATTTCAGTAACAGCTTGTCTGTTTTTCTCAGGCCCTGAGCAGATATAAACTAGAGGAACATATGGATATTACTCATTATAAATAACCTTAAAGTATTTTAAAAGGATTCATAACTGTTTTACTTATACAACAGATGATAAGGCAAGCTCAAGTTTCCCATTCTGCTTACTCTATAATAAAAATGTACAAGTAACATTACACATGATGAGTCATACATTCACCTGGCTACCTGGTTATTGTTTATTGAACACCTACTGTGTGCCAAACACTGTATTATGCTGGATATACAGTGACAAAATGGACATGGGGCTTATAGTACAGGCAAGGGAGAGGGAACAAGCAAATAATAGTTACAACTAAGTGCTTTAGAGAAAATATTTCTGATTATGGTAGAGCACTTCACTGCCATTAATAATGATTCATAAGAGCAAAATTAGTGCTTCATACTGCAAGGAATTTTATATAAATGACTCTCTTAATATCAACCATAGAAAGATGCAAATGTTGTCTTAAGGGCTAAATTAGCCTCCTCAACAGACAGTTTTAAAATTATGACATTTACTTGAAGCATTCCTTACAAGGGGGATATGCTGTTTGGGAGTCTCTATAACCATAATGTAATCTGGAGGAGCGTCTGTGTGCCAGAGCCAGTGGGAGGGAAGAATCTTATGGTACATCAATCAGGTCATGAAAGATACCTGTGATGCTCCCTGCAGAGTTACCTTAAATTCCGAAGTTGTGAATTGACAACATTTTCATAAACATCAGAAACACCATGTTCATTTCGCATTCAATTTTCACACGCAGAAGGGCAAGCAATTCAGAGATGGCGCAAACCTTTATAGTCTAGAACCAAATGTGTTCTTTGGCATTTTGATTTGCTGATACACTTATTTATGCATTCATTGGTTGATTCACGTCTGTGCCCTGACTGGGAATTGAACCCAGAACCTTGTGTATCGGGACGACACTCTAACCAACTGAGCTCCCCAGCCAGGGCTCCTTTGGCATTTTGAATTGCCAGATTTTCTGAGTACAATCATGTCACTTTCCGATCAGGCCAAACTCCTGAATCCCAGATTGAAATGAAGCAATATTATGAAAGTGTGCTGGCTACCCCCTCCCATGGCCTGTCGTGGCTTTGATTATCTAAGGAGCACAAGCTAGTTGCAAAAGATTTAGCAAGGTAATGTCAGGTAACTCTTGGTTAATATGACCTTTTGAGAGAGATAGGACTTTATTTTCACCCTCATCAGTAAGCCCTCAACCAGTGTTGGCTGCAGGAGGTATAAAGAGTCCAAAACAGGATATGGTCGCATCCAACATTTCTATTAAAGAGTTTCTGTATAGAAAACAGAACCTTTTGTCTCCATATACTACCTGAGAACAGAACTGCAGAAGTCACTTTGCATAGGAATATACCTACAAGATCCACAGCGGTACTGCCTGTAGCCTAGCTGGAAGCTAAGGTTCTATCTCAGACTGTTCACACTGACTGAAACTGGCAAAACTTCCACCCTCTGTTTTCCATAATTACCCTTTATTTTCACACCTTTCCTTCCTCCTCATCAATTTTTTCTCCATTCTAGCATTCCTCCCCGACCTGCCTCATTGCCACCCCAAGTTCCTGCTTCCAAACAAGCAATAATATCTTGTCCCTCACAATTAACCAACTCATATTACAGTGTTATTTTTGATATATCCTAGACACATGGCATAAGTATGTTTGAATATATTTAGAATATACTTGAGGTAAAGAAAATATTTGTGGGGGGTGGAGGGGGGCGGAAATCTTTGTGGGATAAAGTCTTCCTTCTTCTCAAAAGGTTCAATGAGAATCAAGTGGTAAGAGACGCTAGCTGTGCCTGACCTACACTGATGGCTGAATTGTTGCAGTGATGTCCTATCAGACGTCCTGGCCTTCCTGACTCTCATTCAAGCAGGCACCATGTTCAATTCCAAGACTCACTGCCAACCAGAGATTCAAAGCCCTTCATAATTAGATTGCACAGTATAACAGTATATGTATCCACTGGTTCTCTGGGGAAGCTAATTTCTTCCGCATGAGACACACACACACACACACACACACACACCATGCTCTCTCATGTTGCCTTCCTACCCTGTAATACCTGTAATACTTACTGCCTTACCTATTTGAATTTCTACCTGTTATTCAAAGTCCACTCAAGGTCTGCTGTCTTAGGGAAGTCTTCTCTGACTCTCACCAGCTCTACCATTTTCCTATAGTTGCCATGACCTAGTGTTGCTCTCTGATTCATGTCCAAGTCTTTTCCCCACTCAGTGAAGTTTTGAGGTCAGGGAATCATTTGTCCTACTTTTCCAAGCCCCACACAGTCTGGTCAAGAGCAGTGCACTTATAACAATAGGGGTAAAAACATATTTTCCATTTAATCCTTAATATTCAGTTAGACAAAACTTTTCTCTACTTGGATTGCTAACTTCTCATGAAATACAGGTTTTGCTTCAACTGCTAAGAAATCTCCACTCAAACTCATCCTGCCAATACAGCCAGGTGAACTGATCTGAGTCAGCATTCTGTCTTCCTGGTTTAACAAGGAAAGCTACTGCTTAGCAAATAAAAATCTAAGTTCTCGCCCAACATCCAAGGCTCAGTGCAATCCATGTCTCCTTCCTAAACGATACAACCCCTTATCTCTCTGCCACTCTTGGCCAAAATGGCTGTGAACACAGTCATTTTTGTTCAGAGCCCAAGCTTCTAACCTCTAACCTATGTCATCTCCTCAAAGCCAGACTTCCAATAATTCAGACACACATTTGCTTATGTGCTTCTCCTTAGAATGCATGACCTCCACCATTCCTTTAAAGGCCAAGTCCATTATCACACTGATACTCATTTTTTTTCCTCTGGACCCTATTCTGTATCACTTAATTATAATACAGCCATATGCTAGTTGAGTAGTTGTCATTTTCTCAAAAAATGTGAAAACATTTTCTCATAGTAATTGTTGACCTCCACATGTCCACCAGCAGGTGTTAGGTAAATGTTTCCATCCAACTGTCAATAACAACCACTTTTAGTCATTGAGAACCTGAGGCCAGCTGCATAAATCAGAAATCCCAAAGAATGAGTTATCAGGCAGTTAAGCAAGCATCTATGCATCAAGATGTCCTTCAGAAGACAGCTTGTACATTGAATAAAATACCATTTCAATTCAAGTACATGTATGTTTCTGAAAAGATTCAGCTATAGTTGCCCCTTGGTTCAGGCAGAAATCAATATTAAATCTTATAATTAACTAGCTAAGGATGGAAGAGCCTGTTCTATCAGTTACAAATTTGTTTTCTACTTCAGAAATGGGGTTGCATTTAAGATGTTAACTTTAGAGGCAAAGGTTAAAAAAATAATAATACCCCCCCCCCCCTCCCAATACAGAGTGAGACTTTCTTTTAAAGAACAGATATCTGAGCACCTACTATGTGTGCCATTCTGACTCCTGGTCCTCTAATCTAGAGGCCAATTATACGTTTCCTGTCTCAACTAACATTGTGTCTCAAAGCCAAGCTGGTTCAGCATTCTTCATATGAGTATGCCAGCCCTCGGAAATAGATTCAAAGACATTTAGCTTATTTCTGCTGCACTAAATGGTAGCAAAAAGCATTTTAGCATTTGTACTACACATTACAGAAGATTATAACAGGTCTTGGTCACCTAATAGGACGCTTAAAATATAAATATGAAAAATAAATGAGGCCACGTGGGTGAAATGCTTAGGACAATGGGGGCAGCTACCTCCAATATGGACACATTTAGTGAAGTTACTCTTCACTTTCCAGTTATTTGGGTGTGGATTAACTCTAGACCTCAGGAGGACTCAATTGTCCTGCACACATGAGATTCAAGTGGTACCTTTAGAGCTAACACTTGGGTGCCTGTCCTGATTTATAAACCATGGCCTCATTGTCCTGCTGGACCCTTACATTTAATAGTTTCAAGATATGTAGGAGAGCTTCTAATTTCAGCCTGAATGTGGTCATGTCTAGATTTTACCCTGCCTAAAGCTCACAAACAACAAGAATAAGACCATTTGTTGACATCAGCTTAGCTATTACATCCAGAATTGTAGTTCTAGAGCAGGTACATTTCTGAAGCAGCAGCACATTATACTAATGGATAAAATGAAACTCAAATGTTATATCTCTTGTCTTAAATGGCTAAGCTGGGTTGTGAACACAATAATTTATAGTTCAGAACCCAAGCTTTTAACCCCTAACCTATGAACCCTTCTCAAAGCCAGACTTCCAATTCTCTACTTCTAGATCATGTCCTTGTACTTTTCAGTCTAAGGGTATGATCTCTGCTAACCATCAGTCTCTGATTATCATCAGTCATTCCTAGGACTGTTTTGCAAGGTGAGTGAGGCAACTAAGGGTCAGAGACCTTGAGAAGCTTGTCCAAGGAGTGGCAGGCCTGTGTTTTACATTCTTTGCTTCACAGGATGCAGACTTTCTTCTCAATCTCTACTCACTGGAAGTTCCTCCATTGCCAACCTAGTACAGACTTCACATAATAGGGACTTAGTAAATATCCAGGTAAACACCAAGACTCAAACCATACACATTCATGTTTCAATTCCAGCTCTACCACTTAATGATACTACCTTGGGCAAGCTGATATCTACTGATCTTACTACAGTTAAAAAATGGAGATATCTTTTCTATCTTAAGTTATTTAAAATGAAAGTCAAATGGAAGAATGGAACATTACTTCATAAACCATAAAACTCTATAAAAACCAAGTACAGTATATGCATTTACCATTATAGAGAGGGCTTCATCTGCACTCTGGGTATGGCATGAAAAACAAAATAAAAAATGTTATAGGGTAGAGAAAACCATCTGGTTCAAGGGTAATAGTCTAGTTTACTGGAATCTTTTTTTAAAGAAGTAACTGGGACAGTCTCCTAATAAATGGAGATTAATTATGCTCTTTTAAACCCCCAGGAATGGGGAAAAGATTTGGAAAGGAGGTGATAATATAAAACTAAGGAGTACATCGATTTTCCTAGGATCAAGAAAGCAATAGTTGAGATGGCAGGAAAAAATCTCAAGGTCTGGGCTTTTGCATCTTTCTGCTCCCAAGATTCAGTGAAACTGAGCTCTATTGAAATGCTTTGCTTTATTATGTCCATCACTGTAGGAATTCAGATACTTCATTATGTTTTCCATTAAAACAACTGAATTATAAAGCAACTGAATTTTGAAAGTTACTCTATCATCATGTGTTGCTCTTGTTGAAATACAGCTGGATGGACCCTAGTGCTAGACTTTGGTTCAGTGGTTCTGGGATGGGAACCAAGAATTTGCATTTTTAACAAGTCCCCAAGTGATGCTGACGGAGCTGGTCTGGGGACCACACTCTGAGAGCCACTGCCTTCCGTGAGTTCTCGCGAGCTGTGAAATACACGCCGCGCCTGCCACGTGTCCAAACTGGAGGACTGAATTAATCTGATTGTAAAATGAGAAGTTACGGCAGCAGTTCATCTGTCACATAACGATCTAAGTCTATTTCATTGTAATACTTTACAGCCCTTTGCTAGGGAGAAACAGGATAGCTTTTTAGCCAGAGAAAACCTCACCCAAACTTCTTTCCAGTTGTACAGGGTTTCAAACCTAGATTTTCCAGGACTCTTACCTATGCTTCCTGCTCCCTTTACTCTGTGGTTACTTAAAAACATCTATGGAACTACCCTCAGGCATTCTGCCTCCTGGCAACTTCCCTGCAGCTGAACACAATGGCCTCCCCCATTCACTCAGAATTCTTACCGGGGTATGGCAGTTAAAGGCTACTGAGTTATACGTCATGGGAGCAGAGAAAAATTGCCAGGATACGTCTATATTGAGGCAATAGCTTTTATGTTCCTTAAGTTTCATAAGTCTTAATGCTTTGCTATCTTGATGATGTAACAAACAGTTAAGAGTTAGTCAATTAAGTAGTAGAGTTCAAACAAGTTTAAAAGAAGAGGAAAGGGATGGGGTGGGCAGAGAGAAGATTCTACCTCACTTAATAAAAAAATAATAATAACTTCCATTTTTAGACCAGGAAGTGATTTGTTCCGATTTTCCTTACCCTAGAGTGTCAAGCTTTCTTCCAAGGTATGAGAAGGATTTGGGAAAGGCAATAACCGTGGCAACCTGCCCAGCTATGTGGGCAATGATAGTATAGGGCCTCCTGCCTCAGAAGGTATTTTATTTCTAGCCTAGTCACTCAGTTTAGCACGGATGGTCCCTCCCTTCCCACTTCCTTTGGCTGTAATGCTGACTTCAGGGGGAAGGGCTGCCCCCTCTCACAGGGAGTCTGAGTGGGGGGAGACCAGAGGAGGTCAGCTTGACCAAACCCCACTGCAGGGTTCCACGCAGAGAACAGCGAGTAACTCCCTGTCTGTTCTAGCGTGAGCACAGCAAACATGCTGGCTTTGTTCACAGTAAGTGCTTGAATGATTAACATCTTGCAGGTAGACAAGCGGTGTCCAATTATGACAAAGATTCTCCATTCTGTCTTCAGTTCTCGCAAAGATAACACAAGTCGGTTGTTCAAGGGGCAAAAACAGAAGAAAACATACATTTCTAAGGGGGATAGAATAAAATATTTTAAGCAGGTTAGATGAAGTCGGCCCAACAAACCTAGGGGTAGGGACAATTATTTCCTCCAGATAAGAAAGCTGAAGTACAGAGAGCTGATGCAATTTACCCAAGGCCAGGTGAGCAGCAGTGGTGTGGCTGGGATTTGAACCAGGACCTCGGGAGACAATGGGATTCCAGAACCCACACTCCCAACGGCTCCCCAGTCGTGCTGGGCGGGAGGCAGAAACTGGCCTGGGCTAGCCTTTTGTGTCCACACTCAGCATTGTTTGTTTCCTTTGTCAGAATTAGCATGTTTTTTTGAAGAGGAGGGGACTGGATGACCTGTCTCCCTTCTGATTCACACAATCAATGAAGTCAGGAATTGTTCCCATGAGTTACGTTTCCCTGAGGCCATTTCTTCTGAATGTGACTTGGGCCTACCTCTGACCAAGCCAGTGGCATGCTTCAACGTCAGAACTGCACAGCGGCACCAGGGAGAATTTTAAATGACCACATCCTGCCCCTCCGGTGTTTCATGTCGCCAGTCTAGTTCTCATTCTGGTTCTGTTTGGAGGGTAGAAACCTGATGTGTTAGGTCAGTTACTGAAACCTCCCCAACCAGTCCTCTTTCAGGCCTTTTTCCTGGGGGAGGAATGTTCTGGGGGCCATGAGGGCAACTAGCACCCTGAGAGCTAAGTCTGCAGCAGCCTTCTCAAGTAGTTCAGCATCTTAGTTTTGTCTTTAAGAAAAGTGTTAATTAGTTTTTAAAATATATTCTTACTGATTTCAGAGAGGAGGGGAGAGGGAGAGAGAGATAGAAACATCAACGATGAGAATCATTGATTGACTGCCTCCTGCCTGCCCCCCACTTGGGACTGAGCCCACAACCCAGGCATGTGCCCTTAACCAGAATCGAACCTGGGACTCTATCCACTGAGCCAAACCAGGTAGAGCAAGAGCATTAATTAAATCCTCAAGTCAGGAGACACTGAGGAAGAGAAACTCATGAAGCCTTCAAAACGGTTCCAGATGAAAAATATTGGTGGTAGCGGGCTTAGGCTTACAGGCACATGAGGGTAGAATTAGAAATGAGCAGCTGTACCACGCTTGCTGGGCCCCCAAGAGCCCATGTCTCTACAAGGCTTCCTGCTGGCTGGGAGCCACTCAGCAAGGCATTTGCTATCCTGCCCTCTTAATCTCCAGGTAACTGAGGCCCGGCCAAGCAGGCCAACACATCTCACCCCCAACCAGCTGACCAGCAGCTTCCAGAGGCCCCTGTCCCATCTTCAGTCCAACAAGTGTCTTGAAAAGCAATTCCCTTCAACCCAAATGAAGTGACTGAAATCCATTAAACCTTTCGAGCAAGGCAACGGATGAGCTTAATGCATAAGAATTTGGACTTTGAGTTGAATCTAAAACTATAAAAAGTCTGGAGTGGAAATGCAGACTCTGGATTGTCCTCAGCTAAGTCGGCAAGGCTTTTAGCCAGTGCTGCGCTGCCTGCTCTCCTTCTGGCCTCAGGTGAAGATCAACTGCGTCTTAGATCACGAGAATGGCAACTACGCGTGTGTCACGGCTCAAAGTTGGAAGACGTTCTCTGCCATCTGCTTGTCCTGGTCATTCATTGAAGTGTGGGAGGGCCTGGCCTAGCTCAAGAAGAACTGGTTTCTGGGGGCAGTCATCTAAGAAGGGATAGAGATGGCAGAGGGAAGGAGAGGGAGAAGTTAAGATATTCAACTACAACAGAAAAATAGCCCAGTCTGCTTTAGGAGAAAATGGATTAAGAATTTAGAAGAAGACATCTGTCCCACAGCCACACATTGGGAAACACCACTCCTGTGCTTTCTAGACCGTCCACGGTGCACACTGTGTTGTGTTGTGTTGTGTTGTGTTGTGTTGTGAGGATTGTTTACTGCCACGTACCCAGCATTTCACCCAAAAGGTCCTTCCCCAAAGATTAAGGAGACCTCAATGCCAAATACTCCTGAATTCTCAAGACAATAAACTTTCCGACAGTGCCGTTGAGGCTTATCTGCCTTCAGGGAGGGAGAGATAGAACCTGGGGTGGGCGGGCACCAGGCCCGGAGATGAGCACCTAACCCAGGTCTGGCCGCTGGTGTAGGAGACCACGCATGGAGCTGTCACAGAGCACGGAGACAAGCCATTTGGTGGCTGCGAGGCTCTCCCATCCCAGCTAGATCCTCCCTCCTGGACAGGGAGTCGATGCTCCTGAGTGGGGAGCCAAGTTCTAGCCCATAAGGGAGGTCAGTTATAAATCCCATCAAAGCCATTCCCAGAGCCTTATCAGATGTCTTGAAGGCATTTGTGTAACTTTCTTTCCTCGGCCACTCCTTCTGTTTGCCTTACTTCTGTCTTCTTCTCCCCCACTCCCCTGCCTGGCCTGATTAGGGCCAGAAATTTTTTCATTAAGTCACTTTATAGCGCAATAACAACATTTACTATTCATGAAGTCGCCCCTCCATAATTTTTAAGTCTTTCCATGTGTCTGGAAGCTGATTTCTGCCCCGCTCAATTTACAGAGTGCCTCTCTTCCTTCCAAACACAAACTACAGAGAAAGAGGAAAAGGTGGGGGGCGGGGGGGGGGGGGGGGGGGGGGTTGGCTGGGGTGGGGATAACATCGAGATTCTTTAAGTGTTTTTAATCCAGTTAAATTTCCCTTTGACTCCAACAGCTCCCTGCTGACACCGACCGGGGACCTGAATTCCAGGCTCCGAATTAAGTCAAGAAGAAAGGATGGCAGGGACAAATAACAGAGTCAGCTCTATGCTAGGAAACCGCTATGCTGACTGGGGCTCCAAGACTTTAACCCATTCATCCCCACCCCCTCCGCCCCCCCTTTCTAGAATTCTTACTTCATCTTTCCAGCCGGCGTACAGCAAGCAGGCAAACACCCTTTCCCCGCTCTGGGCTTCGTGGGTTTAAAACAAGCCTGTTCAGTTTCTTGGGCACATACTTGCTTCGTGCGGGTGGAAGACCAAGTTCACGTTTTAATGCCACCGGTTGTCAGTCACCAGGTAGAAGCTGCCCCGGGCACAGACCCGTCCCCAGCCTTTGTCACGGGGCAAAACTAAACCGCCCCGCAGGAGCCACCGAGGTGGTGGGCAGCCAGCCCAGAGTGCCTCCCACCAGCACAGACACACAAAAGGCAGGCGCGGGGAAATGTCACCCGGCCCGAAGGTGCGCGCATTCCGGGGAGCATTCCTGGGATGTCAGGCCGCGCAGCCGCTTCCCCGTCCCGGCTCGGTCCCGAGGCGCCCCGCCGCCCCACGTCTGCACCCCAAAGCGGAAAGCCCAGGAGGGAAGGAGGTCGCAAACATGGAGCCCCGGGGAAGGAGGGGGAGAGCTACTCACAGGCTGGCTAGCGCGTCTGCGGAGCGAGCATGACCGGCCCGCGAGCCTCCCTCCCGGCAGCCGCGCCGCGCACCGGCGGCCGCGCTTAAATAGCCGCGGAGCCGCCGCTCCCGGCGAGATGGTTGTAATCAGATGCTGGCAGCCCGGGCGCCCCAGGAATGCGCCGGGATGTTTTTGCTGCCCGGGCTCGGTAACTCCCCCTCAACGTGTCTGCTGAGTCTTCCAAACTTAACTGTTTATTAACTCGAGTGGCAGCCGCGCCGACGAGCCGGCGGCGGCGCTGGGCCCGGGCCCGCCAGCGGGGGGCGATCGCGGGGAGCCGAGCGCAGGCCCAGCCGCCACTCGCGGGGCGGGGCGGGGGGAGCGAGGGCTGGGCCGGCTGGGGTGGGCCGCCGACCCGGGAGGGTGCAAATGAGGACAGTGAAGGGCAAGTCCGCAGGGAAGGGGTGGGACGCGACCTCCATCCCCCCGATTCCTCCCTGGATCGCGGCTGGGAGCGGGGAGTGGGGTGGCACCCGGAGTCCTGGAACCCGTCGGGTCTCTGTGGACAAAGGGCTGCCTTGACGCCTGACTGCCCTGGCCAGAGGCAGTTCCCCGCTCAGACCTGCTGCTTCTCTGGCTGGACCTGCGCTTGCCTCCTTTAAGGGAATCGGGGTCTTGGCCACGGCAGATGGGGGTGCGCTGACATGGTGGGAAATGCGTGTGTGTGTATATGTAAACCGCACTGCATTTGTGCATGGAATAGAACCCTGTATACACAGATATAAAAACAGCCCTCCTTGATGAAATCGATATAAACAGAAGTGTTCCTGTCTATATAGCCTGTCTAAACAAGCTATATATCTGATATAAACTGATTATATGCGTGCATATCCATGGGTGGACGTATGACACGCCTTTATCTGTACTAATTTCCATAACGTTTCCCACACCTCTATGAAAAATGGGAGACAGGAGAAATAAAGCCTTAGAAACTATTGAGGTGCCCAGCAGAAGGTACTCATGGCTTATCTCGGCGAGCCTGGGCCAGCGGGGAATTCACTTCCCCACGCGTGAAAATCATGACACTTGCAAAACCTCCCCCGGAAGCTCTGGTGCTTTTTCAGAATTGTGAAATTATCCTCGTGAAAACCGGGTCTCTGTCCCTCCCCCCACGTTTAAGGCCAGAGAGAGTGTGCACTAAATAATGTGCAAAGGCCACACTGTGAGCTGGATGGGAAGGGGTTATTGATTTGATGGAGTAAGAAATGACCAGTGCATTTGCATTTTGCCTCTGGAAACTGGGGGTTCAAATCGGGCTCCTGGGACACCAAGGATGTATTTTGTGGTCCAAGCCTGGCCCCGGCTGCGAAGCCGCTGTGTAATTTGGGGGCAGCGCGCTGTGAGTGGCAGCCCCTGCGCTCAAGTAGGTCAGACTCCGAACAGCCAGGGTTCCCCGGGGCATAGGGCAGCCCCTCCTGGATTCTGCTATGTCTGCCACCTGTCTGGCTCCCTCACACCTAGGGCGCTGGGCCGAGGAGGCTTTCACTGACAGTTCTCAACATTCCTCTGAGGTAATTTGCTATTATTAAAAAAACCAAAAAAACAAAAACAAAAAAAACACACAAAAAACAACAACAAAAAACACACAGCCTGTGTGAATGGCAAGAGTATACACACTTTTGTCTTGGGCTGGTATTTGCAACATGGATGCAGAGAACTTCGATCCGAGGACTTCCTAGGACAGTGGTTCTCAACCTTCCTAATGCCGCGACCCTTTAATACAGTTCCTCATGTTGTGGTGACCCACAACCATAAAATTATTTTCCTTGCTACTTCATAACTGTAATGTCGCTACTGTTATGAATCATAATGTAAATATCTGATATGCAGGATGTATTTTCATTGTTACAAATTGAACATAATTAAAGCATAGTGATGAATCACAAAAACAATAGGTAATTATATATGTGTTTTCCGATGGTCTTAGGCGACCCCTGTGAATGGGTTGTTTGACCCCCCCAAAGGGGTCGCGACCCACAGGTTGAGAACCGCTGTCCTAGGACATAGCACTTCAGTTTCCAGAGGGATGCCTTCACTTCTTAGGCTGAGGAGCTGAAGAAATGACAGCCGATTTCAGGCAAATCAAGGCTTTGACCATTAAAAACAAAAAACAAAGCCAGGTCTCTCTGAACCCTCAATCTGTCCTGCTTTCTGAGCTCTGAACTGACCACCCCAACCTATTTTTTTTGAATCATAAAACTCTTACGGAGAAATGTTAACTTATGTTTGCTCTACCCCACCGAGTGGAAAGGATTTGTCTGAGAAGCCAGCGGCAGAAAATGATTTCATCTGCATGGAGCTGTAGTTTGAAGGGAAGACTTGGATGGCAACAGCTCATTTTTTGAGCAGCGGGCTCACACATACAGCTTCCAAATGGACAGCTCTGTCATTTCATGCAGAAACCTGAAGAGTTGACAGTGGAGAGCTCTATGTGAAGTGTATTTTTATTCTCTAAGGCGCTGATATTGCTTCTGGCAGTACTTCAGTGTCCTGCTCATATGGGGCGGTGGGGGTGGGCGGGGGGGGGGGGGGGGAGAAAGAAAATCAATTTAACCCTTCTTACTCCTGGTGGGAGGAACACAGTTTTCTGTTCCATCCATCCTTGCCTTTCTGTTAGTCTCAAATGAACATCCTTGCAGCTGGAGACCCACAGCCAAGCCCACCCAGGCGTTAACCCTGCCTGCACCATGGTCTTTTCTTAGTGCCCTGAAGTGAATGTGTAGGAAATCAAGGGGACGAACATTCAATGCGATGTTTAAAACCCTGGTTCTTGCATGGCTCCCCCGTGCACAAAACCTGCCTGTGAGGGAGAAGGAAAAAAAAAAAAAAACTGATGACTGCATTCCCAGCAGGAAAGGGGTAGTTAATCCCGTGATGGCTTGCTGAAGAATGCATGGTTTATTATTAAAGTAATCTCTTAAGATTTTCCTGGAATGTGCTTCCACAGCAACTCTGCCTGTGTGAGCTATCCTATGTGTGTGTCTTTTCTTCCATAATGAAGCCAGTTCTCCCCCCTGAGGCTCCCAGAACTAATGCTTTCTCTCCCCCTTCTCCAGACCGCCTTCTGCACCCTTTCCTCCTGCTCCTGTCTCCCTTTAACACCCCGTTTTTAATCCTGGCATTTTCCCTGGGCTAAATGGCACTTTGGACTTGCCCACAGGACACGTGTGCACCTCGTTGCCTCTCTGGGCACGTTCAGATGTTCACATCAAACAGGGACCGGTTGGAGCCTGTGGCTCTAGCAAGGTCACCTCCCCCACCCCTTCTCAGTGTCATAAGAAAATGAAGAGAATAACCATTGTTCTCAGAAAATGAGCTTTGACCTTGACGGTCCTGCATATTTATAGCTGCAGAGAAACTGGCCCTACCAGATTGGGCCGTATGGAGGCTTTTCCCCACCTATCTCTCCATCTATCTATCTCTCTTTCTAAAATCTAAACAAATATTTGGAGGGCAGCCTCCTTGAAGGCAACCTGCTTTGTTTGGTAGGCTGCTTTTGTTTGTTGTGGTTACACCTGTACTGCGTTCAGAACTCAATACTTGCTATTTGCTTGTGCTATGAAATATCAGTAAAACTCAAATGGTATTCAAAGAATTGGAATGTTGTAAAGTGAAGAATATTGAAAAATTCGATCTGCTACATTTATATAACCCAATACTTTTTTTTGGTTACCAACATACATTTCTATAACGAGAAGTTGAAAGTTAAAAAAGAATACTCAGATGAATTACTGATTAAAGTATTATCTTATTTGGAAAGCAAGTTGAACACTTTTTTCAAAATAAAAATACATGTACTGTAATCTGAAAAATATTATTATTCTAGCAAACACATGTAGTTCTCTATCTTAAGTATAAAAACCTATCCCCTAGAAGTAAACATACACATAAAATACCAAGATTGTTGCACTGTGATGAGCCTAAAGACCTGGGAAGCAATGATGTTTGCCAATAGCAGGATGATTGGATAAGTTATGATTCGTCGGTACTGTGAAATGATATGCAATCATTTAAAAGAATAAGTTGGAGTTCAACCTTGTAATGTGGAAGGCTTTTTATTAGATATTGTTGAGTGAGAAAGGCAAGATACAGAAAAAATGTAAACTATGCCTCCATTTTAGTGATACGGAAAGCAACGCCTCTCCATGTAGGTTTGAGTACTTGTGTTTGTGTGTGTGTATGTATGACTGTAAGGAGACTGGGCTGCAATACAGATTACTGGGGCCCGAGGAAGATCAGAGCAGACAGAGGAGAGAAAGGGGGTGAGCACTGTGCAAAAAGGGAAAAGAAATTAAAATAGCCTGGTTGCATATGTAGATCGCATTTATACATCTAAGTGGAATGACATATGCACAGGTTCGCAGTTTTTTAAATGCACCAAAGGATCTTAAGATAAAGAAAGAGTTGTCAAAGAAATCCCATAAAACAGCTGTCATTGACATGCTTCCCGCAAGGTCTTTCACAAGTAGGTATTCATCAGTGTTCTCAAGTTCTACCTTGGTCTCTAGAGCAATAGTCCTTAAACTTTAATGTCCACAATAGACTTCCTGGAAACTTGCTACAAGGGCAAATTCCTGGGCCCAGCCCCAGAAACCTGGACTGGAAGGTGTGAAGGTAGGTGGGTGGTGGTGGTGGGTGGTGGTGGTGGGAAGGGCGGGGGTTGAAGTGCCCTGGAATCAGTGCTTCTCACTAACACTTCCGGCGGAGTCAGTTGCTAAAGTCTTGGGGCCCACGCTCTGAGAGACAGTGCGTTTCCCCTGCAGTCCAGAGGATACTCATGTTGTTCTCTGAGCAGTGATGAGAACTGTGAGGCAGGGAGAACCACAAGGTTAGAAGGAGGAGGCAGGTGTCATCGGCCTTAGACACTGGCCTTTCCCTCTCCCTTTGGCTCCACAGCCTCAGGGTCCTGGCTCTGGTGGTGGCACCGGTAAGAGCAATATCAGATGTTTTTTTCCATATTTTTGAGCAAACGGAGGCAATTGTCAACCCCAACCTACACCCAACTTAAGGTTACCCAGAAACAGAGAAGATTATAGGACTCGCAACTCCTGGGGTGACCTGTACCATCCCTGAAGTCACACTGCATCTTGGCCTCAAAGGGACCATTGGAAAATTGAAACTATACATTATGCACATGATTGCCTCTGTGATACAGCAAAGAAAAGTGGGATTTAGGATCAGATCCAGGTCAAAGTCCTGGCTCCATCTCTTACTAACTGCAAGACTGAGGGTAAGTCACGTAAATGCTCAATGACTCCATCTCCTTATCTATAAAATGGGCATTCCTGGTGCTCCCCTCCCATTTTGGCTTTCGGTGGGAAGCAAACAAAATCATGTTTCTGAGAGGACTTCAGAAAGTTTGAGACTATATAACTACCATAAATTATGTAAAAATTATGCAAAAACCCCATTATTATTAGAAAGGTGTTCTTGTCCCAAATTATTTCCACCACCAATATCAGAAACTCCCTCACTAGTAATCTTTTTGTTAAGATAACTATAGTGCTTTGGTTGTAGTGAACTGCCTGAAGTCTGACCCCTTACCTGGGATCGCACAAACCCTCCCCCACCCCCATATTAGTGAGGATTACTTTAATCGATCAATTTCATCTACCAAAGACACATCAATGAATTTTGTTGAAATGTAGGGATTAAAGAGTGGGAAGTGTGTAGGCAGGAAATGAAAAAAATGGGCATTAAAGACCAATCTCTTTTACTTTGAAAATCTGTTGCTATTTCTGAGAAAGGCGCCTCACCATCCATAGACACTAAATTCAACACCCCAAAAATTCTACTCTCCTCTAACTATGCCCATGTGCTGTGCTGGGGTTCGTGGGCTGGCTTAATAGGCTCAGTTCTAAACTGGAACGGCCACTTGTGAATGAAGAAGGGATACCATATGCTGAATTCAATTAATGCTCAGGTTCAAAATTGTTTCTTTTTTTTTGGACAATTCCAATTTTTTTTTAAATATATTTTATTGATTTTTTACAGAGAGGAAGGGAGAGAGATAGAGAGTTAGAAACATCGATGAGAGAGAAACATCGATCAGCTGCCTCCTGCACACCTCCTACTGGGGATGTGCCTGCAACCCAGGTACATGCCGTTGACCGGAATCGAACCTGGGACCTTTCAGTCCGCAGGCCGACGCTCTATCCACTGAGCCAAACCGGTTTCGGCTCAAAACTGTTTCTTAATCAGAGAATGGTGACAAACCATGTCTGGAGTCCAGGGTAACTTAACTTCTTAACTATTTTGAAACTCACGCTCATATCCATTTTCTGAGAAGTTGCACCATAGATTTCATTGGATTTTCAGAGGACCTCATGGCATTAAACAAGGTTAAATTCCACTGCAATATGTGTGTATAACTAAATTGTTTGTATCAGTTGTTTTTTTTGTTTTGTTTTGTTTTTGGTTCTCCCCTCCAGGGTCTTCTTTTTAAATATATTTTTATTGATTTTGAAGAAGAAGGGAGAGGGAGAGAGGTAGAAACATCAATGGTGAGAGAGAATCATTGATTGGCTGCCTACTGCATGTCCCACATGGGGGATCAAGCCCGCAACGCAGGCATGTACCCTAACCAGGAATTGAACCTTGACCTCCTGGTACATAGGTCAATGCTCCCGGATTAGTTTTTTTAAATTTTTTTTTTTAATTTTATTTTTTGTATCAGTTTTTTTAAAATATATTTTTTTATTGATTTCAGAGAGAAAGGGAGAGAGAGGTGGAAACATCAATGATGAAAGAATCATTGATTGCCTACCTCCTGCATACCCCACACTGAGGATCGAGCCTGCAACCCGGGTGTACTAGTATGCCCAACCAGGAATCAAACCATGACCTCCTGGTTCATAGGTTGATCTCAACCACTGAGCTACACCAGCCAGGCTCTTATCAGTGTTTACCTGAGGATTTTATCTGAGTCTTCTGTTCCAATCTGATACTTGTCCTCACAACATTATTATCAAGCAGATTAGGGCAAGCAGTCCTTTTTCTAAAGGTTAAGAAATATAAAGTCAGAAATCTTGGTTTACTTTTGTTTACAGAGATAAGGACAGAGCAAGAGCTATTACTCCTCTCTCCTGGGATGACTTAGTACCCATGACTCATGCAGTCGTGGCCCAGCCATAACTAAAGCAGTTAGTGACAACTTTTAGGGTTCCCTGTATCCTGTAGTGGCTTTTCTACATCTGGAAAAGCACATCTGTTGTGGAGACCCCTTCATGGGAAAGACACTGACAAATGGAAGGGTGTCCAGAGCAGGGCCACTGGGGCAGTGAGGGGAATTTCCTGGGGACTGAGAACTACTGGGGGCTCTGCCTGTGGGGCCTGCCTGACTTGGACAGGTGTAGCCTGGGCCAGAGACACCTTTGGGCATGTGAGGTTGGTTAGGGAGGGGAGATCCATGGACAGTGGAGAGCTTCCCAAATATCTGAAAGCTTGTCCTATGGAAGGTAGATTAGACTCCTCTCCCCTAGCAAATGCCACACCAGCGTCACGTACCCTCTGACAGGATACACTGAGAAGGGCATGCCATCGTGTCTGTAGTATTTGGGCCCAAAATTGCATAACCTCAACCCAGTCATGAGAAAACATTAGGGAAATCCAAATTAATCGACATCCCACATCAGGCCTGAGAGTGTTCTTCAGAAGTCATAAAAGACTGGAGGATGGTCACAGATAGAAAACCCAGGAAATCAAAGATGAAATGCCATGTGGGATTCTGAATTGAATCCTGGAATGGGCAAAGGACGTTAGAGGAGAAACTGGTCAAATTTGAATAAGGTCTGTAGTTTAATTAATAGTTTTGTCTTAATGTTATGACCTAGTTTTGATCACTGTACTTTGGTTCTAAAACTGTTAACATTAGGGGACGCTGGGTGAAAGGTATATGTGAATTAGTGTGCTACTTGCATATCTTTTCTTTAAAATTATTTAAAAATAAACAGTTTAAAAATCAAGTTCCAAAAAAAAAGATTAGACACTTGTCTGGCCAAAGATGGTAAGAGGGGGTCCTCTACCTGGTTGAACAGTGTCTCCCCAAGATCCATGTCTGCCTGGAACTTAAGAATGGGCCATATTTGGAAATAAGGTCCATGTAGGGGTAATCAGTCAGGGTAAGGTCATACTGGATTATATGAAGTCCCACATCCAGTGAAAACTTTTTAACTGCCTTCTGATACTTTTTGGTCAGAATATCTCAGCTTTTTATTATATTCTCTTTTTCTATTTAGCATCACTCTGGAACCAGTGTGTCTAGGTGTAAATCCCAGCTCTATTGCTTACCAGTCATGTAATCTGAGGAAAATTGCTGAACTTCTCCTCTATAAAGTGAGAGAAATAATGGAACTTCCTTCATAGTGCCCTTCTGAGCTCACCCGCTAACCTGTCTAAAGGACTTGCAGTAGTCCTCAGCACATAGTAGAGTGCTGGTGATAATATGAATTTGTCTATCCTAAAATAATCATTTTAAAAGTAAATTTGAAAATACATGTACCCTAAACCCCAAAAGCTTCACTTCTAAAATAGCATATAGAACAGACTCATCTGCCAAGAAATATGCCCGAGAATGCTTAGAATAGCAGAGAGTAGAAGCAAGGCACGTGGCCATTAACAGAGAGCAGACAAAGCAATTGTGGTGCACGCGTCCCTTGGGAATACGCTAACAATCACAGCAGTGACATGGAGGAATGACCCAGAACTGCGTGCACCAACGGGGATGAGCTGAGAAGGCAGAACACATGTCAGATGACTACACGAAGCAAGATGCCATTTACATATGGTTCAAATCTGAAAAGCAACGTTTTCTCATTACTTGGCAATACAACTATTCATCTGAATGGATATAAAGATGCATGGGGATGACAATAACACATTCAAGATGGGGCTCTCCTTTGAGAGAAGCAAGAGGGGTAACCGAAAAGGCACTCCGGTCATGCTGGTCACTTTTCCTAAGGTTTCATGCCGGGACAGGGGTGCCTATTGTTATACTTTTATGTGTTTTTACATAGTGCTCTTCTAAGCACTTTACCTATTGATTTATGTTATCCTCATAGCAATCCTGTGAGTTGAAACCTATTACTTCACCATTTTACAGACAGAGAAATTAAGGAAACTGATTAAGGTCTTAGAGCTAGTAAGGGGCAGAGCCAGGCTCAAGCCCACGCAGTCTGGTTCCAGGGTGTGTGACTTAGCCACTGCCCCACACTGACTCTCATTATAATTTTATGAAGAAGCGACCAGGTGGTGAGATTGACTCCCCAGCACGACTTTGTAGCGCACACTGATCACGGTCCTCCTCCGACCCACGGGGCTCTGCACCTTGGCTCCTGTCCTCTTCTCCCTGGATCAGTGGCCTCATTTGGATTCAGTTTTTGGCTTTGATCATGACCTCAGCACCCTTCTAGGTGGTATCTTCTGTCTAGACTTTAACATGAAGGAGAAAGCCCTGTCCTGACCTTAAACCTGGGTCTGGCCCCGCCTGGACAATGATCAGTGAGAGGGAGAAGGGAAGATGAAACAGCAAGGAGCATCTCTCTGAGAAAGGTTTTAAGAGAGATTAGGTAGAAGTGGAGGTAGCACCGTGCGTGTGTGTGTGTGTGTGTGTGTGTGTGTGTGCGTGCGTTAGTTCGAGACATAAGCAGCTGCTTCGGAGAAGAATATTGGTGGAAGATACAAGTTGCGGGAGTGATCCAAAATAACCAATAACCCTCATAGAACCTCTACCTGGCTTTCTGGTGGAATCAGTCCCTCTCAGTGGAGCTCCCTGGGCTTTTTTCCCATGGAGAGGACATCACACTTATTTGGATTAATGTTCAGACTGATTCCCGCCCCCAATCTCCCTCCTTGAGGACAGAGCATTCTTCCAGGCCAGCCCAGGGAAGGAAACCTTATCACTGGCTGCTGTTGGGAGCAGAGCCAAAGCTCCCAGAACCCAGGCAGCGGGCCTCTGCCCATGCCTGTGACTTCAGTCATCTGTGGGAGACCCAGCTCACCCGGTGCATCTACTGAAGAAACACTACCTGCGCGGGCAGGGTTGGGTGTGGCTTTGGGCAGAGGGGCAAGGAGTCCAGAGCTCTGCAGTTGCTGCTGAACATGCTTAAGCCCTATAGTCATTTGCTGGGGCCAACCAGAAAATGTGTAATCATCAGCTTTAAATGTGTTTATCCATTATGTAGACACTTTCTGTTATTTTGGTTTATATTGAGGCAATTTTTAAACTGTTAGACATTAACTACACCTAGTGATTTGATAATACTTTCTGTCTCTTCTCTTTCTCTCTCCATCTGACACACACACACACACATACATCGTTATATTTTGTTGTGAGTGAGTTTGAGTTATAGGCAATAGGATGTTATCACTCATACTATTGAATAGAAAAAACTCTTTGAACAGAAAAAACTCTGATTTGTAGTATTTGCTGATTTGCATGGGGTAGCTACTCCCACCATGACTTTTTTCCAAGTGTCCTGTGAAGTCACTGAGTGTGAGATGGGAGGGATGTGCACGATTAGCTCATAGGGCCCTGGTGCCGGCTCTCGCCTTGGTTATAAGATATGTTCTAGCCTCTTTCTTTCCTGATATGTTGACTACTGAAGGCTCTCTTTTCACAATATTCTTGGTCAGTAATAATCAGTCAAGTCAATTAATAAATTACCTATAAGTGAAGAATCCTATATAATAAAAGGGTAATATGCAAATTGACCCTAATGGCAGAACAACCAGGAACGACCAGTCGCTGTGACATGCACTGACCACCAGGGGACAGACACTCGATGCAGTAGCTGCCCCCTGGTGGTCAGTGTGCTCCCACAGGGGGAGCTCCGGTCAGCCACAAGCCAGGCTGACGGCTGCAAGCACAGCGGCAGTGGCAGGAGCCTCTCCTGCCTCCCCCACAGTAGTAAGGATGTCCAACTGGGGCTTACGCCCACTCCCTGCGGGCCTAAGCCATCAGTTGGACATCTCCCAAGGGCTCCCAGGCTGCTAGATGGATGTCTGACTGCTAGCTTAGGTCCAATCCCCCAGGGAGCAGGCCTAAGCCAGCAGGTGGACATGCCCTGAGGGGTCCTGGACTGCAAGAGGGTACAGGCTGGGCTGAGGGACACCCCCCAGTGCATGAATTTTCATGCATCGGGCCTCTAGTATCAAATAAAATCTCTCTGGAACATGGTGTGTAAAGATCTGGACCATTTCCAGAAAAAAGGAATGGTCAAAAATTAAAGTACTTGTTTACTTTTATATATATTATATATATATATATATATATATATATATATATATATATATATGAATGATCTGGACCACAATGAGTGGATACTTTTGTTTTCATAATACAATGGTGACTTTTGTTTTCCTAACCCACACTGCAGTACAATGAAGATCACACGAGAGTAAGATGAAGAACATATATAAGTCCTAATCCTGGCTTTGTCATTCACTATCTGTATAACTAGATAAAATGCTTAACTTCACTGAACCTTCATTGTTATGTGTAAAACAGAAAACACAATGTTGTGGTGCAGGTTTGTTTTGAGGATTGAATGATATAATATGGATGTAAAGTAACGAATTCCTGGCAAACAGCAGGCTCTATGGTAGCTGCGCTTGTTAATTGTGGGAAAAAGGAAATGCTCAGGCTCCTCTCATTTTAAGATTTTCTTTTAAAAAGAATTCTTTAACATTTGGTTCTTGCCTCCATTGTCTGGGCATGAATACTCACAGGTGATAAAACACTTGATAAGAAAACAATATTGATGGAAATAATTTAGAACATTTCTATGTATTATTCTTATTATTGATAGTTTCTAATGACCTCTGCTGCTACTAGTGTGGTCCAAGCCATCATCATTTCTTACAAGGATTATTGAAATAACCTCTAACTACCTTTGCTCTTATTCCTCCCAGAGTCTGTTGTCAACATAGCAACCAATGATTCCATGAAAAAGTACAATAATATCACGTGTTTTTCATAACCACTCAGCAACTTCATCTCCCTCAGATTTAAAGCCAAAGTTCTTAAAAAGAGTCTCCGAGGCTGTACTGATCTGCCCTCCACCGCCATTGCCTTTATAACTGCTGCTCCTACTGACCATCCCCTCCCTCATTTCACACACCAGGCCCATTCGCATCTGGGACCTTCACACTCGCTACTCTTTGCCTGGACTGTCTTTTTCCAGATTCACTACTACTTAGCTCCCTAACTACTGTAGCTATTGCTCAAATGTCATCTTATGGAGAATATTTTTGACCATTCTACTGGGTTGAAGAGTGTCCTCCAGAAATTCATGTCTACCTGGAACTTAATTTAGAAATAGGGATTTTGCAGATGTAATCAAGGTAAGATGAGGTCATATTGGGTTTAGGAGGCCCTTAACTCCAACAACTGGTGTCCTTATAAGAAAAGGGAAATTTGGCCTTGGCCAGTTTGGCTCGGTGGATGGAGCATCAGCCTGAGGACTGAAGGGTCCCAGGTTCGATTCTGGTCAAGGGCATGTACCTTGGTTGTGGGCACATCCCCAGTGGGGGGTGTGCAGGAGGCAGCTGATCGATGTTTCTCTCTCATCGATGTTTCTAGCTCTCTCTCTCCCCCTTCCTCTCTGTAAAAAATCAATAAAATATATTAAAAAGAAAAGAAAAGGGAAATTTGGATACAGATACACAGGGAAGAAGGTAAAGAGGAAGAAGGTATAGAGGCAGAGGTTGGAATGATGCAAGCCAAGTACACCAACGATTGAGGCTGTTAACCGAAGTGAGGAGGGAGATGTGAAACAGATTCTTCCTGAGAGTCTGCAGATGGCAAAAGGCCTTGACACCTTATTGGTTTCAAATTTCTAAACTCTTGTTTTAAACCACCTAGATTTTGGTAATTTGTGACAGCTAGAGAGCTAACAAAACCATCCAATTAATTTTCTTCTAAATGTTTTATTTATTGATTTGAGAGAGAGAGAAATCGACTTAGTTTTCCACTTGTTTATGAATTCATTGGTTGATTCTTGTATGTGCCCTGACTGGGGATCAAACCCCAAATCTTGGAGTATTGGGACAATGCTCTAATCAGCTGAGCTACCCAACCAGAACACTGTTTGATTTCTAACTGCTGCCCTAATACCTACTCCCTCCTCTCTGATTTACATGTTCTTCAGAGCATCTATCTCTAACTGACAAAGCCTAGTACTTTCTAAGATTCCCTTTAGCAATATGTTTAATTGGCTGTAACTATGAGCAAATCATTGTGGTCTCCAAACAAGATTTAGCTTTTCCTTCTCACCTACTCTTCCAAACTGGAAATGTTTATCCTTGCAGGGGTGACAGTCCTTCTTCAGTAAGGGGAATACTTGTCCAACGTCTTCTACTGTCCCTCTTGTCCCGCATTCCAGAAAATGGTTGTACATAATTAGTTACTACACCAATACAGAACCATTAAGACAAATTTGAAGTAAACTGAATTTAATCAAGCCTCTAGATATATTTACCAGTTTAGGGGAAATAGACAGATAGAGGATCAAATGAAGTGACATCACTAGGCCGAATCCAGAATGTGCACATTCTACAGGACACATGGCCTGTTTCATTCAACAAGTCACTGGTGTTAACAAAATGGAGTGGGGTGGGGGTGGGGGGGAAAGACTGCCATAGGTTTATGGATACTTAAAAGACAAAACAAATATGCAATTTTGTGAGTCTTGTTTGAATTCTGATTCTTAAAAACAAAGTGTTAAAAGACATTTTTGAGACAGAGAGAGAGAGGGATTTTAGAAGATATTAAGCAATTACTGTTAATTTTGTCAAGGGTGTACATGGATTGTTTTTATGTATTAGAGATATAAAATGAAGTAGTTATGGATTAAATTAAATGCAATCTTGGATTTTCTTTCAAAAAACCTACTCAATCCCTCAAATTGAAGGGAAATAGATAAAACAAGATTGTTGAAGCATAGTGATGGTTATATGGAGGTTCAGTGTACAGTTCTCTCTATTTATATTTCTATTTGACAATTTGCATAATGAAAAAATTAAAGATCATTGCTATCATTCAATGGTCCATGGAATTTGTTCCTTTCATCCTTCCTTCATTCATTCACTCATTCATTTATTCATCATTCTCCATGTACTAGTTCCTGTTGGGTTACCAGTTGGGTGCTGTAGATAAAGCTTCCCTCTCTAGGATTTCCGTGATTTATACCACATGGAGGTATTTCATGGAAAAACCAATATCCTTTTAGTATTTAGAAACTCAGAATTTAGACGCCGGATATCAAAGTATCTTGTGACTAAGAGAGTGGCTTTGTTTCCCTAATCCCCCCCTCCAGACAACTGTCTGTGCTGGAGGAGCGCCTCCTGGGATCAAGGATTGAGTCACATTAGCAACTCTCTACTTGACATTAGGCCTTATCAGAAGGCCCAGGCCTGGCCCCTCTCCCAGGCCCCTAGGCTCCCAAGTGCTTTTTCTCTGGGTTACTGATTTCAGGCCAGAGTCAGACTATTTGCAAAATGACCTCGGTCTTTCCTATCTGCTTCACACCACAGGGGTGAGGAGAACAAATAGGTACAAAGTTTGTTTGGCTCCTGAGCTCCAGAAAGAGGCCTGTATTGCTGTCATGTGTTTGTCTGATGAGCTGTTCCAGAGTTTGTTTTTCTTTGTCTTGGCTTCATAAAGTAAATACATTAATCTACAAAGCTTCCAGTAGATTTTCTTCCAGGGGCGTCTTCGGTAGCCAGGATATTGCAACAAAAGGCAATTCAGCATTGTGAAGGCACTGCAGAGATTTTGGGGGTGGAGACAGGGGCTTCACTTTTCTTCCTTATTTTTCCTGTTGCTCAGGTGTTGGTGGCATCTTTGCCAGAGGGCAGACAAGGAATGGGGTAGAACTTGGAAATTAGTTTGACCTTATGAAGAGGATGCTGATTATGCATTTTTCGCATGCTCATTTAATAAATTTTCAAATGTATTCTCATTTGACCCTCTTGAAAGTTAGGCCAGTATAATTGTCTCTATTTTAAAGATGATAAAGTTGGGTCTCAGAGTAGTCAGGGAACTCCTCCGAGGGCATGCAGGTTGCTGGTGAAGGTGCCAATATTCACACCAGTTCTTCCAACTTTTATTACCCTGCCAAGTGACCTCTCTACTACTCTGAAAATCCTCTAATCATTTGATGGAAAAGAAGGAAGAAGGATAGAGATATCAGAGTTTTAAAATTATCCATAATGTCTCCATTATTATAGCTGCTGTGAATTTAGCTATATTTTATTATGTTTTGATAGAGGCATACTCTTGTAAATCTCCAAGTATCTCTGAGCATCATAATCATAGTGGTATTTATCTATTCAGATAAATAACAAGTATCTTTACTTATTTGTAAGTTAACATAATACTTTTATTGCTTTAAAAATGTCCTATTTTTCAAAATAGTGTTATTTTGCCTAAGTATTTCAATTGGATCAACAGTTATCTTGGTACTACATACAATACATGGTATAACTCAGGGCTTTCTACAAGCAATTTTGTCTCCAAACAAGTTGATTTCAGCTACCTAAAGCTAGGATTCTTCTGGGTTATGCCTGTCATCAAGACAGGACAACTGTCCTTTGTATTTGGATTAGAGTATGTCTCAGAGTAGTGGTAAATTAGCACATTTAGTCCCTGTGAAGGATTGCCTGGAGGACATGTAGGGGAACATTAAGGTCTCTTCATGGCCATCTGGTTCTTCTTAGCTGAGGAATACTCACCCAGTTATGACAGTCCTGAGCAAAGCTCATAGGAAGAGAAGTGACCTTCAACCCAAGCAAGGAAAACAATGTGAGGGAATAGAGATAGGGTTACAAGGAAGTGTTATTCACCCAAGAAAGGAAAACCTGACATGAATCAGGTGGAAAACTTATTCTTTGGATTGGGAAACATTTGGGGCTGAAATCATCTTTTTGGAAGAATTTGCACTAGTCACTGTTACTGAATAGTCTCTAAGCTGAACTACCATGTGAGTCTGGACACAAAAGAAACTCAAGGACATTTTTTTTTTAAAGCAATAAAAGTATTACGTTAACTTAAAAAGTAAGTAGAGATACTTGTTATTTTTTCTGAATAGACCTTCTTAAAATAGAATAGAAATATGTAAAGAACACAAATGCTAATGAGGACACAAATCATAGAATACTTTATTCATAATAGGGAAGGCTGAAGTTTGAGATTCCTTTTATAGAAGAGATACTTTTTCCAGTCCAATGGAGGATACACTGTAGTGCAGGTGACCTGCTGGCTAATACTGGCATGCTTCAATTTGAAAGATACCTGTCTTGCATATCATGACAAAAGAAGTAAAATCAATCATGACAGAATGTTACACATAATATTTCTATTGTTGAAAGCTATCATGGTGCATTTCTTTAGGGAAGAGGTGAATTAACCTTTTGATATCAAGTCTTTGCTTTCAATAGATTTTTATAAATCATAACTAATTTTAAATTTGCAAGTAATTTGACAAGGTTGAGTTAGTGATCATCTTATCTTTTAGGGGAGGCTTGCCATGCTTAGTTAGCCAAGTTCTTGTTTATTAAGATTCTTTAAACAACAACTGAAAGACCAGGCAGAGGAAAGTGTGGTTATTTGCATTGAGTTTACAATGTGTCTACAGAGTCTGAATAAACACATGCCCTAAAGCAACTGGCATTGTGAAATTGAAAGTGGATTATGACCCATTTAATAATAATATTATTAGATGATTCATAGTTGTCTCCTAGCAACTAAATAATACGAATACGTAAATAAATTTTCTAAATATGCCTTTATTTTTATCTATTTTAGAGAGATAGAGAGAAACATTAATTTGTTGTTTCACTTTATTTATGCATTCATTGGTTGATTCTTGCATGTGCCTTGACCGGGCATCGAACCCGCAACCTTGGTGTATTGGGATAATGCTCTAACCAACTGAGATACACTGCCAGGGCTGAATTTGCCTTTAATCATTATTATTATAACAACATATATAAATAAAGTATTTTAAAAATGTAATCAAATATTTAATCTCCTTTCATTTATAACATAAAGATTAGTGAAATGCTACTAGATTATATAACAATGAAGTCAGATATTCCAATTAAACCTTCTAGGAAGTAATTAAATGGAATTGAGTTTTTTCTTCCATTAAGTCTACAGGAAGGTATGGGATGTTGACGAGGCTTTTTAACTCTTCTAGTAGCTGTAGAATCCTTGACAAAAATTTTATTCTGTCATGAGTCCCATTTTTCCAATAACAAAAAGGAGTTTCTCTTAAAATGGTTAGATCTTATCATACAACAGTATATAAAACTGATTTCATAGATTAAAAGCATTCTGCTTCTTGGGGATACTTTTTGAAACTTACTAAATACTAATCAGTATGTCAGGAATTTTTAGTATAAATACCAGGCTTTATTTTTCTCTTCAGCTTAATGTTTTTTGGAGAGGTGGGCTGGGTGGGGAAAGACTACCCCTTTAAGAGTTACTATAGCAATACAACTTGCTATGGAAACTGAAAACATTAATGATGGCTTGGAAGGTGACACCCTGCAAAAATATTTAAGTCATTCCGAATAAGACTTGAAACAACATTTCTACAACATTTAACTCTGGGTAAAAGCAGGAGGCTTGGGCATCGAAACAATGCTTCCTCTATTAGAAAGCAAGCCTCAAATGAAATGGAAGTCATATTTACTTTCATTTCTCTCCCTATGCATTGTTAGAAGAAAGAAAGAAAGAAGAGAGAGAGAGAGAGAGAGAGAGAGAGAGAGAGAGAGAGAAAGAGAGAAAAAAAGAGAGAGAGAAAGAAAGAAAGAGAGAAAGAAAGAGAAAAAGAAAGAGAGAAAGAAAGAGAAAAAGAAAGAGAGGAAGAAAGAGAGGAAGAAAGAGAGAAAGAAAAAGAAAAGCAAGTGCAATCAAACAAAAGCTCTCTGCACATATTTTAAGAATGTTGCATGCATATGTGTGTGTTTATGATTGTGTGGGTATGTGTATGCTGGATTTCAGCTACAGACTATTTTCTACATCTCCGCAATTTCTACACCAGCTTGAAACCAAATAATATTTAATCACTTCCATAAAAATGCCAAAATAAGAAAAACATGCATGAAAAAGGCAGCAATAAGAAGGCATGCTATATATGTTATAGCTGACCACAAACGTCATTCACAAAACAAGCAAGTGGCCTAACCAGGAATTTTCCAAAAGCTTTTTTTGGGAGAAGTTAACTCCCATACAGAGAGCGCTTCAAAATAGAAGAGGAAAATGACAGGTTAGTGCAGACCCCTTTTTACTGATTTATCCCTAAAATTAAGACCTCATTTTGAATTAAAATGCAGATCCCCAGAGAGTGCTCATGAGAAAGCATTATAAATACAAATAATAATTTAGCATCGAGCCCTTTCACAGAAAGAAAAACCCCATCGGGTCCAGGAGGCGACCTCCGGGGAAGAGGCCGCCCCTGCTCCAACCTGGCCCAGCCCCTGCTGGTTTGGGAAGCTTTTCCACTGGCAGCTCTGTTCACTTCTCCTTTTGGTGTGTGTGTTGTTTTTTTAGAGAACGACAGAGTTTATCCAACAGGAAATACTGGAATAGTTTTTGCAAGACCTCCATTTCCCTACCACTGGCTTGGACAAGAATAAAGACTACCAGGCGGATTGCTGAACTTTGCAAAGAGAGCTTGGAGGCAGTATGCATAACATCGGCTTAACTTTAGTTACGTTTGGGAAAAATTGAAATTGTTTGAGTCTGCATAGCTCCTGGAACTGCTGACTGCCAGGGTCTAAAAGAACGGGGGTGGGGGTGGGGGTATCCAGTTCAGCTTCCCACCCAGTACTTAGCTTCCACCTATAATATCACCTTCCCCTGCCCCAGGAAGCCATTTAACTTAGCCTAGAACACTTGCAGCAGAGGGAATTTCCCGAGGCATTCTATTGTGTCCTTACTTAGCTCACATACCTTTCTGTTTGGTCCTCTTCAAAAGCAGATGCAATATAAGATTCAGCCTCTTTCAGCAAGCTACAGGTTTGGCTTGCATTTTAAGACTCAGAGACATTGCATAAAACTAACCCAGATGTCAGCTAATGTCTTAAGAACTACAGTGGGAACCCTGAGTTCCTGCCTGTCTGTGGATTCTCCAGGGGAGATGATTTATGGTTTTCCTGGCCGCTGCTGGCTTGGGGCTCTTGTTTCTGCTACTCTTTTTTTTTTTTTTTTTTTGCTTTGAGTTCATGGTTCACTTTGCTGTTACTTGTCTGCCCTCCCTATTTTGCACCATGTCAAACTCAGCATCCTTCCTTGATTGGTTCATTCCCCCAAATGAATGAAATCCACCTACAACAAGACCTCTGTGCGTGCATGCCGCCTTTTCTGAAAGTGTGTGGAATTTATTTTGACATATTTATTTTGACATAACAGATAATAATTCTGTGTATGAGATGTTAATGTAAAAAAACAACAACATTGAAACTGGTAAAGAATTTTTGTGAGTTTATTTGAGCCAAACTGTCAACAATTCCAGGAAAGCAGAATCTCAACGGATTGGGATAGGGCTCCAGAGAATGGAGGTTTCTCATCTATTTTTATACATTTGCAATCAAAGGAGGGACGTAGGTGGGTTACAGGAAATCCATGGGTGATAGACTAGAGAGGCAGGAGAGAGCAAAGCGGGGAAACCTCTGGGATTGGATAAAAAGTAAAATGATGGGCACATACTTAGGTGGGTGCAGGAATAATTAACATGATAACAATGAAGGAATTTGTGGTATCTGTCCTGGCGCCCAGGCACATTAGGTTGTGCCCCAAGGGGTCCTGAAAAAGGGAAGTTACAAGTTACCCAGACATTTCAAGGGTATGTTATTATAGATGCAAAAAGACAGATAGGCTCAGTTAGGGTAAAGGTTGACCTTGTCAGTGAAGATACCAAGATTCTGGCCTAGGACGAAGTATCCTCCAGAACTGCTTTAGTTAAAGTTTAATTTCAGACCATCCTTTGTGGTTACTTTAGGTCTCTGAGTTTGCAAGACCGCCATGCAGGCCTTCCCTGAGCTTATCAGGTTAGCATGTGGCTCCTGTCATCCACAGAGATTTTTTTTTTTTAAATATATTTTATTGATTTTTTACAGAGAGGAAGGGAGAGGGATAGAGAGTTAGAAACATCGATGAGAGAGAAACATCGATCAGCTGCCTCCTGCACATCCCCTACTGGGGATGTGCCTGCAACCAAGGTCATGCCCTTGACCGGAATCGAACCCGGGACCTTTGAGTCCGCAGGCCGACGCTCTATCCACTGAGCCAAACCGGTTAGGGCCACAGAGATTATTTTAATATATATTAAAAATACATATTTATTTTGACATAGACACACATATATTTAAACATTAGACATCCTTATTATTATTTTTTAAAATATATTTTTATTGATTTCAGAAAAGAATGGAGAGATAGAAACATCATGATGAGAGTATCATTGATCAGCTGCCTCCTGCACCCACACCCCCACACTGAGGATTGAGCCCACAACCTGGGCAAGTGCCCTGACCAGGAATCAAACTGTGACCTCCTGGTTCATAGGTCTATGCTCAGTCACTGAGCCATGCTGGCCAGGCTTAGCATTCCTATTATTAAAAATCTTATCTTTTGATCCTTTGCTTTTTGGCAGAGCCATACTCTTGTCCCATCCTCAAATTTCCTTTTTTTTTTTTTCACATGCAACATGATTCAGAAATCCCTTTACTTTGCTCCCTCCTGTCTTTGCAAGTGGCTACCTTCTTGCTGGTGACATGCTGATACATTTTTCTTTCTTTCACCTCCCTCTTTGAGTGCCTTCAATTATTACTCACGGCAAAGGTTTATCAAGACATTTAAAATAAAACCTGTTTCCTCCTTGAGGAGGATACATATGCATATATTTACAATTTTTTAGTGTTTGAGGATATTTACAGGTTTTGCCCCATGTAGAATGCATTTGTGGAGAAGGTTAAAGAAAAAAGGGAGATTTTTAAAACCTTAGTTGGTTTGGTTGTGCTGTGTCAAATATGAAAAAGTAAAAGATAACTTTTTCTAAGAGTGGAAGAGTTGGCCCTTATCTAGACTTAAAAATTGTTTAAGTCTGAAATTGGCTGTGTACATTCCTCCAAATATTGGGGGAAGTGCTCTGGGGGAACAGAGTGAGAAAGTTGGGATTGTGGGTGAGAGTTGCTTGGGTTTGAGTTTTCCTGATATATTACTATTTCATTTTGGCTAATGACTCTTAAAAAGTTAATTAAGGCTATAAATAGTATAAAAATAGAAGAAAGCAGAGAGTAGATGTTAGTTAGGAAATATGACTATATGCTTCTAATTTTTCAGGATGGCTCTGACTTCAAATGTTCTGTCTTTATGTCTCTCATAATGTTCATATTACGCTTATTAATTTATAGTTCAGAAAATGTTTATTCCATTTATGAGCCTAAGGAATTATGGGAGCTAAAACGTTGCAAATCTAAATTGCAAATAGCGTATTCTATTGAAGAAGGCAGATTGAACTCACATGTTTATCCTCCCTCTCTCCCAAGCCCCCAGTACACTGTTATTAAATGAATAAAAGACTACAGACTCAGAAGGACAAAAAGAACCGAAGGGGCCTTCAGCAGGAGAACTGTCCGAATAAATCATTGAATGATGGAAAGTGAATGAAAGTGTAGACATTGGTTTTATAGGACAGAGGAATCCAGACCTTACGCACATGTGGGTAGTGCAATAACTATAGTAGAAGCAGTTCACACTGCAGAACCCTGGAAATGCTTAGTTCATCGCTGGGACGGTAGGTGGAGGGTTGAGACATGAAGCTGGACCAGGAATTAGGGGATAAGGTTATATAAATTGATCCTCTCTCCAAGGAATGGAACACTGACAACCAGGTCCTTCCAACTCTTCAAAACCCGTCATGAACAGAACACTAATGCCTACAAAACCCCCACTTTTCCCATTGTTACCACAGGAGACTGGAGCTTCATTTAGTAACTAGAGAACCCAAATGAGACACCAGGCATGGTAGAGGGTGAAGTGAAGGTGAGACTCATGGTTCAACACAGGGAGCTAATAAAAGCCTGCTCTTATTAGACATTTCTAGAATAATTGGATTCCCCAGTCCTCTTCCACTTCATATGCACACAGCACCACAACAAGGAAGCTGCCCCCAAGACAAGAGATTAGAAGGTGACTGACTCCTTTAGAAGAACAGAATCACCCAGAAGAAAAACTACAGACTAGTGGTTGAGAAACCCTAATGGCATGACCAGCACCCTACACATTCTCCCTGAAGGGAAGCAGACTGACCCGATTCCTATGCACTGAGCTTCTGTTATTGGTGGAGTATCCTCTGTGTCCCCACCTGGTCCTGGTGGAAGTGGGCTTCTTGGGGTGCCACGGGAATAAGAATATCATTAGATCCCCAGGGGAGGATGAGGTATTGTGGAAAGCTTTATTTCTGTGGAATTAAACCCCTGAGTTTCCAAGATCCCATCTCCCTCACTCTTGCCATGGAAAAAGTACCATTTTGTCTTCAGCAGAGCTAGGATCAAAGCCATTGCCCAGAGCCTCCGTTCCATATTGGCACAGTCCAGCGTCTGGTTAGGTTAGCTTGTGTTCCCAGCTGCAGTCCATTGCCTTTGGGGTCTATGGCTTCTACAGTAGCACCACATGACAGGCTAGTGCACAGGTGAGTGACAGGAAGAAGGAGCAAAGCAAGAGGAACAAGAGAAAGAGAACTCCTTTGTCTGCAGATTATGCATTCCCACATTTTCACAGGCTTGCATTGGGGACCCTCCTAGCCAATGACCTTTGTTCCCAGGTTAGGCAAGTACCTTCCCTATGTCATCCCAATTTCACTGTGCATATACCCATTTTCCCCTTTGTCTGGTCCTTCTCCCAGTGATCTGTAGGGAATGCACCAGTGGTTCCCTGGGGATGTGAAGTTGCAACTCCTGGTGAAGCTGCCCAGTTGACCATGCTTATAATGTTTGGCCTCCCGTTTGCTCCTTTTCTATTATTAATATGAGCTAGCTGGTTAAGATGGTAACACTTCCACTCAGGTTTTAAAGCTCCACCCTTGAATCTGAATGAACAAGTTTGGATCACAGAAAGTTAGAGGAAACTGTCCCCATAGAGAAAGGGACCCAAGTAAACAAGAAGAAAACAGGAAAAGGGAAGAAAGTGGAGGTAATGCAGGGATCATACAGATGCTACGATTGTTTATTAATATCCTTGGGGAGATTTGAAAAGCATTAAATCCATAAACAATAACAGATTTCTGTAAAAAGAAACAATAGAGTTCTTAGAAACTAAAAATATGATGTGCTGTTTCTCCCATAAAAATGAGTAGTAGGGTTGAAAGATAAATTTTAGGAATGCTCCCAAAACTAGAGCCATAAGATGAGGAGATGGAAAATTTGAGTAGGATAAGAATCATAAAGATCAATCAGGGAGCCAGATACCTTACTAGTGGAAATTTCAGAAAGAAACACTAAAGGGAGAAAATTATAGGGTACTAAAGGATATTCATCATAATGGATGAATAGACATCTCTGGGAGGAAAAGACTAAACTGAATATCCATTACAATCATAGAAGCCAAAATATGGCGAAGTTCCAAATTATTATTCATGATTCACTGGATTCCTACAAACCAAAGGTCAGGCAAATTAAAATAAAGGGTTAAGCTGATGTCACTTTATGCTTAAGCCCTTCACTGGTTCACCAATTTCCTCAGAATCAATATCCAGCTGCTCAGCATTATAGACAGGCCATTCATGAGCTGGGCCTCTCTCTCCTCACCTCTTCCTGCCCTGCAGTCATGGAACCCTCTGCATTTGCCAGAACACAAGGCTGAAATTTCTCTTGCTGCCTTCTAATGTTTCCTTGACTTGAATATCTACTCCTTCTTTCCTCATCTGCCTTGTCCCTTTGACTGGCTAACTCAGCGTATTCATCTTTGAGATCTTGGCCCAGATGCTGTCTTTTTGGAGAGTTCTCTATAACTCCTGCAAGACTCAGTTAGGTGACCTTACACTGGGCTTCCATAGAGTTCTGTACTTCTGCCCAGTATAGCAATAGTCACTCTTATAATTCTCTAGGTCCTTTGTATCAATACCCCTACCCCACAAACAAAAGCTCCTTGATCACAGACTGTCCCTTCTTTAGTGCATGTCCCCAGCACCTGCCACAGGACCTGCACATGGAGGAATCACATATATATAATGAAGAGGTCAAGTGAAGGGAGAGATAGGGCGGGTTCTGGTCAATAAGTAAATCAAAATGGGATGAAGTCGGTGGGCTTATTAATGTCCTCATACAGATATTTCAAGCTATTCTCTTTCCTTCTTGCCTAAAATTACCAGAGTTGATCAATTCTAAGATAATTTTGTTCACATCTTAACATTTCTGAAGTTAGAATAGGTCATATATTTCACAGCATGCATTGATTTTTAAATTGGCAGCATTTTCTTTTCTTTCTTTCTTTCTTTCTTTCTTTCTTTCTTTCTTTCTTTCTTTCTTTCTTCCTTTCTTTCTTTCTTTCTTCCTTCCTTCCTTCCTTCCTTCCTTCCTTCCTTCCTTCCTTCCTTCCTTCCTTCCTTTCTTTCTCTTTCTTTCTTTCTTTCTTTCTTTCTTTCTTTCTTTCTTTCTTTCTTTCTTTCTTTCTTTCTTTCATTGGTTGTAGATACCATAATGGTGTATCTTGCAGTCAAAGGTGTCATAGTTAATGCATATGGCACATATAAATTAAGTACATATACAACATGTATACGGAGGTTGTGAAGGAATAGATGGAATTGGAGTCCTGAGTATACAGAGAGAGTGAGGGACAAAGACCGTCAAAACTCTGAGCTGTCCCAGTTTCTCTGCACAGAGAGGAAAGAGGGAGCAGGGCCAGGAAGACAGGGGATGTAGACAAGTTGTGTTTTTCTTCCCCATAAATAAGATCGTCTGCAGGTTGATAAAGCTCGTCACCCACACACTTACCCAGGTCTACACAAATAAGTTGCAAGGGTTAGTCTGACTTATTGTTTGGTCGTGTTGAATTAAGTTTTAACTAGGTTTCCCAGGCCACCCTGCCAGAATGAGGGGAATTATTGAAAAGAAAAACAGCGATTCTTGTTTCACTATGCGTCACCAGTCAGTTAGGAAAACTTGGAACGTAAAAACCCTCCATGGTCTATTAGACTAAGATGCCAAAACCAAACCCCAAATTAGCCATTGTTGGGTAAAACCCCTGATTTTGCAAAACCCATTCCCAAACCAACTCTGGCTGGGTACAGTCAAGTGAGGGACATCATTTAGAAAGTATTTTTCAGAAGAATCGCAGAATGCTTAGTCCAAGAAGGAAAACAACAACAATAAAGCACACCTTACCATTGAACCACTAGTGAAAATCAGTTGAGGGCAGGCCATAATAATATCAGAGACTCGAATGGGTTAAAACTATTTGTTTGGGCAATTTGTGAGCAGATGAACTGCATCTACCCCCAGATGCCCAGCACGACCATCAGTGACCTTCCTCAGTGCTCTCTGTGGGATGCACGGATTGGTTACCTTAACTCGAAATAGGATTTCTTCGATATCCCGACTGCACATACCCCTTCCTGCCCCCACTGCTCTAGTCAGGCTTCTAATACTTTACGTTTTCTCTGGGGTTTTATTTGGTTCTAAATGTACAGTCATGAGTAATTCTATAAAAGTAATCGTTAAAGGGAAAACGAAGAGGTAACCAACACACCATTTAAAACAGGAATTCTAGAAAGGACTAAATAATGGTGTCTCTTTTTAATGCTGAATAAACTGTTATTTGGCAATAAACTGCTCACCCCCAGGAACTAAATGGACTGTTTTCTGGTAAGCAAATCCTGTGTAAGTACTTGGGAGGAAGGCCATGGTGAACTAGTACCTTTTCTCACAAGCCAGCCATAGATGTTATTGTAAAGGTAGAATTTTTATATTTTAAATGATATTTTAAAATTATACTTTCTATTTTTCTGCTGTGAAATTATTACTTCTAGGTCTTAATTATCATGAGAAGGTTTCTTTACATTATATAGATAATGAAGAAATGTTTTCTTCTATAATGAATGAAAGCAAGAGTGTATATTTGGACCCTCACTTTCCTGAGCTACCTCACTTCACAGAATTACTTAGATACCAAACTCCATTTGTCTGATTAGAACGTCATCTTTGTAATTCCTTAGGCTGGCTTTCCTCACAGCCCTGTAAGTCCGGGTGACTGCTGAGTGCACGGTCCTGCAGGACTTCTGAGAGCTCGCAAGGTATTTCCTATTTCCCAAGAGGCCTCACTGTTGTTCTTGTCCAGGTATAATGAGTTTTGTATGAATCGATGCTCCAAACAAATAGCATGTATCCACAAACTGAGTGAGTGTTTCTTAGACAAAGATGGCCATTGTAGCCTCAAACAAGCCTATTTACTTGGGTGAAGGGAGTGTTTTGTGAAGGAATGACAGGCTGACATATATTTATTAATGTCTCTCATACTGTGTGACAAAATCTGGCAAAGGGACCGTGAATGGAACAATTTGTCACAATTTTATGGAGCCCTCTCACACACAGAATCCACGCCTTTGTCCAAGCTGCCTAGAGTGTTTAAGTTTGCTAAAAGATTTCTTGGGCAAAATTCCTACGAAGTTTCTCCTATTATTTCCCAGGTTTTTAGCTCTTCCTTAAATACATGAAACACTTTTTTTAACATTCTCTGCAGGAGAATAAGTCTCTTTTAGAACATCCTAAAAATAAGAGTGGAGTCTTTAAAGACAAGTTGTAGAACTTACATTTATATTGGGTATTTTCTTATAAAAATGTTAAATTACACGATGAGAATTATCTGCCAACAAATGTACTTGCAAGAATCAGTGCTAATGAAAACATAGCCACTTAGTGTTTTTAGGTGGCTGATTGCTATTTCTTCACGCTGTGTTCATCTGATTCTTTCATTTTGGCCTCTGCCAGCCCCACGACTTCTCCCTTGTCGGTTACTACTCCTGTATTTTGATGTTTGATATTTACCTCTAAGAAGTGGGATTATAATTGCCACTCAGATAAGACATGGAATAGAGCCCAAAGATGTCCCCAAGTATTTTAGGTAGTTGGAATGTTAATATATTTTAAATAGATTTCAACATATTTTCTGATATATTTTCACACATGTTTTATATATGCATATTGATTTAAAATATTAAATGTAAATGTAATTTTGCAAAGCTCAAGCGGGTGACAAAGACAAACGGTGAAATTCTCAAGGAGGTGGAATTTGGCCCAGCCTCTGCTCTTTAACCATCAGGCTATCCTGACACAGGAAGGGCTGCTGTAGCGGGTTTTTCATTCCCAGAGGCGTCCTAGCAGAGGCTGGGCCTCTTGCGAACGATACTGTCAAGCACTGCAGGCATATAGGGAAAGAATCTAAAGGTCCTTTCATCTCTGAGAAGCCATGGAATGAAAATATCAATAGAGGGAAATTGAATTTTAACGTCATGCTCTTTTCAACCAAAAGGAAATCTTCTGAGTCGGGGAGAGAAACAGCATTAAAATTAATTGAATGCCAATTGTTGAGATTTGGACAATCAGTTTATGCAGTATGGTATTTATTGTCCAACTATCTCAGAAGGGATCAGGACCATAAACGGCACTTAATCATTCCTGCATCACTTAAGTGGTAGTCTTTCTTATTAATCTTTTTTTCTTTTTTCTTTTTTAGTTTTTTCTCTATGCCCAGATGGCCATATTCTTCTGTTATGGGTTGAACCAAAAAGATATGGTGAAGTCCTAATTCCCGGTACCCCAGAACGTGACCTTGTTTGGAAATAGGGTTGTTGCAGATGTAATTGTTGACATGAAGATGCACTGGAACAATATGGGTCCCTTCTCCAGGACAACCATAAAATGTCACATGAAGATAGAGTCTGAGATGCGAGTGACCTATCAACAAGCCAGAGGACATCACGGTCGGCAGCCCTCACCAGGAGCTGGGAGAAAGGCATGGGACAGATTCTCCTTCAAAGTCCTCAGAAGGAATGAACTCAGCCAACAACTCGATTTTCCACACTGGCTCCAGAACTGTGAGGGAATACATGTCTGTTGTTTGAAGACACCCAATTTGGAGTACTTTGTTACTGCAACCCTAAGAGCCATTTATGTACAGTATTTATATTCTTCCAGAAATGGTATATACATATACACACATATGTCTTTTCTTTCCAGGATATATTAGAAGAATATCATAAAACTGCTCTGCACTTGGCTTTTTTATTTATTTTTCAGTTAATATAATTGAAGCTTTTTTTCTATCAATAGAAGAGCTACTTAGTTCTTTTGAATGGCTGTATGGTGAATTGTTGCATGGATTTAATAATACATTGAACCTGACCTCTACTGATGGTCATTCCAATTCTTTAAATACAAACACGGCTGCAGTGGACATTCTTGGAGAAATGCCTTTGTGAACACATCCAAATTTGTGTATATAATAAATTCCTAGAAGTAGAAATATTGAATCCAAGAATATATGCATTTTAAAACTATATATTGGCAAATTGTCTTCCAAAAAAAGTAATTATAGTTTACATTCTTATCTACATATGAGAGTACCTGCATCTCAATAGTCTCACTGACACTGCACAGGACCATAATTTTGATTTTTTTAACTGTAAATGAAGTTAAGTATTTTTTTGGGGGGTTGTTTGTATCCATTTCCTTAAAAATGAGCCAATTTTTCTACTAGGTTGTTCTTACTTGTGTGCAGGAGCTCCTTTTTAAAATTTATTTCTTAGCTGCATTGAATTGGTATGAGAAGTAAAATGTTAGCGCCAGAATAGATCTTAGAGTTATCCGTTGAACTTTCTCATTGCAAAAACCAGGTAGGACCCGGCGAGGCTCAATGACAAGCTCCGGGCTCCACAGAGGTACAGAGCTCTGAAGGCTGGTACCTGGGAATCATGGAGCCTAAGTAGAAATTGTTCCATCCATTGTACGCCATTCTCAGACTGAGGATGAAGATAAATTCCAACATTTTTTTGAACCATAGGTCAGAATTCCACCAATACGGATTTTCATTAATGCCAAACAGAGATGTTTGAAGGAAAATCTAGATCATACAGCAAAAATATTTATAAAAAGCAGCATTTTTTTCCCCTTCTCATCAATTTGTGAAGTTGGTATCAATGAGGTAGGATTCCAGGAGTTGACTGACAAGAGCAACATGGATTGGTAGCATGGGTTAGGGTGGGCACAGCTCTCAAGTTTAAAAGCACACACAGTATGCTGGGATTCTTAGACACAGGGGAGTAAAAAAAAAAAGCCCTGAAATTTTATGCAAACTTTTGCATTGAAGTGACTATCTTATGTCTGGATAGAAGATCCTGGGTTTTAAAAAGATTCTCAAAGGTCCACGGAACCAGAAAGAGCTAGGCATCAGGAATTATTCTCTCCTAGCCACTATGACGAAAATTCTCTGCTCGGTGAAGAGTGTGTCTAGACATGTAAATTGATGGGTCCTTCAATACTTTGTCTACAATCCAGTCAATGCTTTATTCTTTTCCTATAGTGATTATCACTCTTAAATAACAAAAAGGCTTTTGACAATGATAATTGTAAATTACTGTTCTTGCGAGCTATAAACATATAACATCATACCAGACATGAAAATAACTGCATTGAAAGTGAAATAAATACAATAAATAATAATGTTATTATATTTTTTTAATGCTACATTTCATGTTACTTTTTACCACCAGCAATATCTTATTTCTTCTCCCCTGGTGTGTATCGCCTGAACTTTAAGGGGGAATAAACATTTCCTCGCTTTTATCGGATTACTTCTACTATTGCTCAATTCTCGAAAAGCATTTTTCTCTTTCAGAAATAGAGTTGTCTTATGATCATTGGGAAGGCATATATTTACCTCTTCTTCATATTTAGAATTCCTTTTTAAAAAAAGTCTTATCATGGTCAGAAAAGTAGGGGGAAAAATTCCATTCTCTATGTTGCTCAAGCCATCCTCCAACCTGAGATGCTTTCTTTGTAACTAGGAGAAAGCAGCCAATACACACATGACTAACTCATTCAGTTTACTTTCTTTATCCTTCTACTTTATTAATTCTGCATTTGTAATGCAGCCTCTTTTATAATTAAAAATCTTTAAAGTAAACCATAGTCTTTATTTAGGGACTAATATTTTTATTCTTTGAATGTTTTAAAACATATTTTGAACAACACATAACAAACATACAGGAGTGGGCAAAAGTAGGTTTTCAGTTGTGAGTAGGTGAAACAGAGTTTATTCTTATATTATTATTTACTAGAGGGCCGGTGCACAAAATTTGTGCCGGGCGGGGGGAAGGGGGGAATGTCTCCTCAGCCCAGCCTGCACCCTCTCCAATCCAGGATCCCTTGGGGGATCCCGGGGATCAGGCCTAAATCGGCAGTCGGACATCCCTCTCACAATCCTGGACTGCTGGCTCCTAATCACTCACCTGTCTGTTTGCCTGGCCGCCCCTAACTGCCCCCTCCTGCTGGCCTGATCACCCCTCATTGCCTCTGCATGCTGGCCTGATCGCCCTTAACTCTGCCCCCCTCTGCCAGCTTGGTTGCCCCTAACTGCCCTCCCCTGCCAGCCTGGTTGCCCCACGCAGCCTGCTTGTTCAGTTGTTTGGTCATCCCTCACTAACCCCACTGCCGGCCTGGTTGCAGGCAGCCATCTTGTGAGGGCATGAGGGTTAATTTATGTATTACCTCTTTATTATATAGGATTAATTATTATATTATTTATTTATATTAAAACTGGAAACCTACTTTTACCCACCCCTGAATTTTTCATAAATCATCTGCTGTCCCATTCACATAGGCAGTTAATGATTTTGGGGGGATTGGGATTCCAGGTAAGGCAGTGTGGAGATTATGTAGGACTAGGGACATAGAAGATGCAATTAGGAATGAATTTGAAAGCCATTCTCAATTTCCAGGTAATAAGACAAGATGCTCCTTTGGGAAATGCTGTGAGAACACACTTGAAGGAGACGGTATTGGAAAGGGGTGGCCCCGAAGGAGGAAGGTTGTCCAGATGGGACAAGATGAAGACCATAAGATTAGAAGTGTAGCCGTAGAGCAGTCGGACTAAAGAAGAAAAGCATAGGAACTACATGTTATGCTTGGTCAACTGACTGAACATGGAATGTCAAAGACAGTACCAAGCTGAAGATTTCTCAGTGCCTATGCTCAGAATATCTGAAAAATGGTACATGCGCTGGTAGGGATACGGGAAATGGAAGACAAATTGGTAAAGCTGTATAATATTCAGGGTCAGTTGATGTTTGTACACTCACTCCAGACAGTATGTCAAATATGACTGATTTCCTGGGAAAATTTATTTCCTGAAGGATAAGAGTTTCTAATCAGCATTTGCTTCATTTAGGCCTTGTAAATTGCAAAGACCACTCAGGCAATCTGTCACATGTTCTAAGTTATTTGAAAAGCTGTCTCCATTGATCAAAGTCATTGTGTAGAGCTAGTCTTCAGGTTCTCAGACCATTCTTTGAAACGCATACAAAAGCTTTCTTCTTGTTCTTTAGGGAGTCTATTTTTTAAAACATGGTTATGGTTAATGTCGTTTTCCCCCTTCCAAATCCTGTGTTTAGAACAATCACTGATGGCTTGTAATAAAATTGTTTCCAATTTCACTCTCAGGCAATGCTATCCAAATCTGTGGTTTTAAAAACCATTTATGTGCCAACAATTTCTAAATTTCATATCTTCAGCTCTAAGCTCTCCCTTAAACTCTGGACTCATATACCCACCACTTCTTATATATGTCTACTTGGAGGTCTAAGAGGCATTTTAACCTAACAGGACAAAAACAGAACTCTTAATTCTCTCTGTTTCCCATCCTTCCATCTCCTTTTCCTTCATTCTTCCCTCTCAATAGTTAGATAAAAATTGACAAGTCATTCTCTTTCTCTCATCCTCGGCATTGGCACCATTAATAAGGTGGGTCGACTCTACAAAGCTTTGTGAATCTGCCCACTTTTTTCCATCTTCTCAGCTACTACTCTGGACTATCTTCCCTTCTAACTCAAACCCATTATCCACAAGGTCGCCAGAAACCTCTGAAAAGTTCAAATCAAAGCATGTCTGTCCAGGTACATGCAAAAAAATGAAACTAGACCATCAACTTATACCACACACAGGAATAAGCTCAACATGGATAAAAGACTTAAATGTAAGTCACAAAACCATAAAAATCCTAGAAGAAAACATAGGCATTAAAATCTCAGACATCTCTCATAACAATATTTTCACTGATACATCTCCTACGGTAAGAGAAACAAAGGAGAAAATAAATAAATGGGACTACATCAAAATAAAAAAGCTACTGCACAGCAAAAGAAACCATCAACAAAATGAAAAGGGAACCTAAAATATGGGAGAATATACTCACCAATGATACATCGGATAAAGGATTAATTTCCAAACTATATAAAGAAGAAGGAACTCTTACCATTTGCAACAGCATGGATGGATCTGGAGAGTATTACGCTAAGTCAGAGAAAGATAAACATCACATGATCGCACTCATATGTGGAATCTAATGAGCAAAATAAACTGATGAACAAAATAGATTGAGAAACACAGAAACATGGAATAGACTGACAAATTTCAGAAGGAAGGCAGGGGTGGGGAGAGATTAATGCATATATGCATAACCCATGGACTCAGACAATAGTGTGGTGAAGGCTTGGGAAAGGTGGGTGTGGGATGGAGGGGGTCAATGGAAAAAAACAACAACACACCAACGGGGACATCTGTAATACTTTTAACAATAAAGATAAATTTAAATATATATATTTATATATATATACACACACACACACACACACACACATACACACACACACAAGTGAACACCAGAAGACAAGTGATGCAATTAAAAAATGGGCAAAGGATCTGAATAGACACTTCTTCAAAGAAGACATACAGATGGCCAATAGACATATGAAAAATGCTAATCAGCAGAGAGATGCAAATTAAAACTATAATGAGGTATTACATTACACCTGACAGAATGGCTACCATCAACAAATTAATAAATGACAAGTGCTGGAGAGGATGTGGAAAAAAGGGAACCCTAGTATTCTGCTGGTGGGGATGCAGAATGGTGCAGCCACTGTGGAAAGTAGTATGGAGTATCATCAAAAATTTGCCGAAACCGGTTTGGCTCAGTGAATAGAGCGTCGGCCTGTGAACTGAAAGGTCCCAGGTTCGATTCCGGTCAAGGGCATGTACCTTGGTTGCACACCCCCTACAGCTGATCGATGTTTCTCTCTCATCGATGTTTCTAACTCTCTAGCCCTCTCCTTTCCTCTCTGTAAAATATCAATAAAATATATATTTTTTAAAAAATTAAAAATAGAACTGCCTTTTGACCCAGTGATCCCACTTCTGGGAATATATCCTAAGAATCCCAAAACATCAATCAGGAAAAATATATGCACTCCCATGTTTATAGCAGCATTATTTACAATAGCTGAGAGCTGGAAAAGCCAAAGTGCACATCGTAGGTGAGTGGATAAGAAAGCTGTGGCACATTTACACAATAGAATTCTCTGCGGCTGTGAAAAAGGAGCCCTTACCCTTTGAGACAGCATGAAGGGACCTGGAGACTATTATGCTAATCGAAATAAGCCAGTCAGAGAAAGACAAGTATCACATGATCTCACTCATACATGGAATCTAATGAACAAAATAAACTGATAAATAGAATAGGTCCAAGAGGTATTGATGCATGGAACAGAATAACAGACCTCAGTAGAGTGTGGGAGGCGGGTGGGGACAGGAAGAGATTTACCAAAGAACAAATATGCATCTCTGCATAACCCATGGACACAGAGTATAGTATGGGGAAAGCTGGGGTGGGGCAGGGGTTGGGTGGAGGGGGGCAAAAAGGGAGAAAATGGGAGATATCTGTAATACTGTCAACAATAAAATATAATAAATAAATAAATAAATAATAAAATAGCTCATATATATATACATTTTAAAGAAAAACATATCTATCTCTCTCATACTTACAGTAAGAACCTATGTGATCCTGTATAAATCTACTTCTCTGACTTAACTGATCACTCTTTCTTCAAACATGATGGTACAGCCACACTGGCTTGCTTCATGCTACTGGAAGGGTCTAAGCTTATTTGTGCTCTATAGACTGTCCTGTTTATCCACCTGGACTTCCTCCTTCTGCCTGGATTCTTTTAGTTCTCTAGATCTTATCTGAAATCTCACTTCTGTTTAGCCTTACCTGATGCCCTGTCAGAGTCAGAGTCCACCCAGGAAATGAAACCACGGGTAAGTATCTAAAACCAAGATTTAACACACAAGTTGTTGTGTTTTTTTTGTGGTTTTTTTTTTGTGTGTTTTTTTTTTACAGATTTGGTGGAAGAATTGAGAAATCAAGCAGAAGATCGCAAAAAAGCCCACATGAACAACCCCCCTACACACACACACAAACACACACACACACACAGATTAGCAGCACTAGAAAGCCACTCCCAACCTTTAGGCTGGAGGGACAAAAAAAGAAGATAGATTTCCTAAAGCTGGGACCACAGCAGAAGCGAGAACCACCGGAGACACGACTGAGAGCCAGGGAAGAGACGCAGTCTCTGCCAACGACATCAGTCAGGCAAGGAGCAAGACACCCTCTCCGTCCTGTGCCACAATCTCTGTTGGGGTAACGCTGGTGAAGCCCAGATGGAAGCTAGCTAACACAAGAGCCTGTGGACTGTAACCTGCTGGAACAGAGCACACATATGGGAGAAAAATTAATCTGAAAGAAATCAGATCAAAGGCGGGCATATTATCCAACTTAGAGTAGTCTCCTTGCCCAGCCACGTCCTATCCCATCATCCTATTTCATCACAGCACATAATTTTATTGCATAGTTTCTTATTTGTTAATTTTTTTTGTTATCCGTTTCTCTCTGGGTCATGTCCAGCACAGGATCTGGCATATTTTATGTGCTCAGTAAATAATTACAAATAATTACCAAATAAATACAAAGAAGAGAAAATTTTCTTTGTAAGGTCATGGCAGAAAAGATACATGAGGGATCCCTTTAGTAATTTTTCAAGTTTGTGCACAGTGTAACTAGAAATCAAACATGGGTTATTCATTAAATTCGTAGTAGATACACATTCCTTATGGATTCTCTACCTTAGCAGGAGGGTGGTGTTTCAACTGTTATTTTCTTTTTTTAAAGAGATGCTGGTTTGGCTGAGTGGATAGAGCGTTGGCCTGCAGACCAAAGGGTCCTGGGTTCAATTTTGGTCAAGGGCATGTCCCTTGGTTGCAGGTTCCTCCCTGGCCTGGGCCCTGGTTGGGGCAGGTGCAGGAGGCATCCAATCAATGAATTTCTCTCACATTGATATTTCTCTCTGTCTTTCCCTCTCTCTCCCACTCTCCATAAAATAAATCCTCGGGTGAGGTTTAACAACAACAAAAACACAAAACAAAACAAAACAAACAAAAAGAGATGGCTATAATGCTTTAAAAAATAAATACCTGTTAATTCAGTCTCAGAATTTAGTTTCTGTTTCCTTAGCCAACATTCTTCTTTAAGGAAAATGTTACTGAAATAGTTATAGGATGTTTTAAAAATATTACAGAATGTTTTTAGTTACAGGTAAATGTTTCTAAAATCAAGAAATGTTAAGAAAGACTTAAATATCTAAGCTTTTCAAGTCACCAATTCCCCAGATTAGTAATAAATAGTGGTACCCCTGCTGTTAATAACACCTTCAGCATGAGGATCTCAGAGCACCTTAGCCATTACTGTTCTCCTATTTTTCACTGAGTGACATGAGATTTAAGAATACCAAGAGGTTTCTCTCAGAATTACAGCATCAGAGCACCGAAGGAACTTTAACAAGATAATCAAATCCACTCCTTTTGCCTGTAAGGTATGCATTGAATTATGGAGCTAAAACAGGATTACATCTAAATCCACATTTGTTAAGGGCTCTTGGGGAAGGAGATTGTTATGACCTCATTTTAATAACATTTACTGTTCATAACTGTTTCCTGATATGTATTCTATATCCCTCACACAACGGTTTAAGCCTATTTGATCTCACTCCTTCCTGACCTCCCATGATACCCTCAATTTTGCGTTGCTTTTTAATTTTTCATACACAAAATTCTCATCTGAATAATGAGATCACCAATAGGAATTATATCATTCCCTCCAGAACACAGGTGTAGGGATGTGTCAACTAACCGAAGGACCACTTGATGAACCTTTTGTAAATTTAGAAGCTTTGTAAAGACATAGCAGCAAAAAGCACTCGAGAATATCATGTTTCATTCACCTGGAAACTTCAGGTTTGGTAGTTGCATCAGGTGCTAAAACACTTCTATCATTTCTCAGTTATCAAGATATTTTCCCCAAATAATTAGAAAGGCTGAGACCGAATGGTAATGTAAAACTCTGTCATGCTTGGTGTATTGCCATTCACACTGACACATAACAGTAAATATCCATAGATACTCAAATACCTAGTCAACGGGCAATAATAAAGATTGTGATATTAGAGTCTACTTTGAGTGAAGAAACTTAATTGGTGAGTGAATAATGTGCACATGTAATCTACATGACATTGGAACATAAAGAGATAAAATAGTACTACTGATATTAATAATAATAATAATTAATAATAAACCAACCTTTAGTGAGTACTTGCTAAGTGCCAAACACTCTTCTGTATCTCTTTACATTTATTAACTTAGTTATGCTTCGCAATAACTCTGTGGGTTGGATCTATTATTATCCCATTCTAAAAAAACAGAAAGCTGATGTACAGAAATGTTAAATGCCAAGAGCATGCAGTTGGTAAACTGCAATGCTGACATTAAAATCTAAGAACCTTTGTTCCTAACCACGACACTGCAGCTTCTGTGGCTGAGGGGAAGGGAACTTTAATAGGAAGTGTCCAGGAAATGGCATGTGGTGGCTCTGGTTTCAGTTCCCACTAGAAGAAGAAGTGACTTGCTTGCCACAGCACACAGAAGACCACTGTTCTCCCAGAGGAAACACAGCTGCCAGGGGAAGGTATATACAGACTCAGAATGCAGTGCAACAAAGCCATGGTCAGCATTTGAGGAACCTACTGGAGGGAAGCAGAACTTCATGAAGAACTCAATCTGTAAAGATGGTGCTCTGAGCTAGCCCTGGCATGAGCGGTGACCTACACGTACAAATAAGAGCCCTGAAGCAAAACATGGGCATTCCATTGTGCACATCACTGCATAAACACAGAAAAACATCAGATAGGATCAAATGTTTCCATAGCCACTGCCACACAGATAAAGTATTTTGATGAGCTGCTTAGGGAAACACATTAATGGTCTTCTGTAGGTCATTGTTTATAGTTAGAAAATTAAAGGGCATAAAATTCTGATTTGAGACTGTGGATGTGATTATTCTCAGTAAATCCATCAGCTTACAGAAGTTCCAAGTCAAAAGAGTCCATCTATACATTGTTAAATATCAGTTTCTGGATGGAGGAGGAGAGTGAACACTCACTCTGACTCTGGAATTCTTTCAGTGTTGACAAGGTTTAGGTGCTAAATGCTACAGATACATAGCACATATGTTAGCATTATCACCTGGTGTTACATTGAAAGGGTAAGCTTCAACAATTTCCCCAGCCATTAAATAAACACACATATAGCCATACATATATTTACACACACTTATTTGTTAAATGCAGTGTCCTCTCCCATTTGTCTCCTCAATCAATCATCAAAATCTTCCCATAATCCTGCTTCACCATACTGAATGGCTTTTATCTCCAATTGTCAATGATTTCCTGAAGATACAAAATCATGACTTGTCCCTTTACCTTCACTCCCCCAACCGCCCCAAGCTTGCTTTGTGGTTTCTACCAGAAATGGCCTACCGATTTTTAGGTTTATACAAATCTGGTTATTCTTCAAGGCCCAAGTCAAGTGCTGTTTCCTCAGATGAATTCCCCTCCGATCTCAGCATCCCCATCTCTGTCCCTCCTTTGGTAACTCCCATGAATTTCACTTTGGCAGTTAGTCTGATGCCCTGTGCACTGTTGGGTGTCATGGGCGTATGAACTATCTGACAAATCAATCATTTACTTCTTGGGCTTTGGAACTGATGCTTAAACTTCTTGCCCTCACAGAACTCCTAGGACAATCGCAGACATATAGCTCTCAATGCATAATTGTTTTCAATAAAATGAATTCAAAGCACTTAATTGTTTACTTCAGACTTACTGACGTCAGTAAGTAAATTATTTTTTAAAGACATTTTCCCAGAAAGACCTGTAGGGCACTCTGTATATCAGAAAGAGTCAGAGTTCCCTCTATCAACTACATGTTCAATGAAATGGATTGAGAACATGCTCCTTTCTCTCTATGCGCTTTTTAAGATGGGTAATTTATGCATCTCTACAGTTGGACAAAAAGCATTTCATTGGGAGAGAAATGGAGGAGAAAAGTCCTATTATTATAGAAGCCTGCAATTATTTGAGCATAAACATATTTTTATAATAGTCCTGGAGTTAAATCTTCTTAGATGGAGTTGATTCCCACATCAGCTTCAGTCCTCAATGTCCAGACATTGGTACAATTAAGTTTTATAGGCATTGGTGTGTGGGTAGGCAGCTTGTTAGATAGATGAATGAGAAATAATGAACATAAAATGTAAGAAGTATTTAATGGGTTAAACTTAAATATCATATACCATAGTGATATGCCTCAGCATCAGCCTCAAACATTCTCATTCATCTTGATAACTATAATATTTGTGATCCATTAACTATGAAGCTACCAAAAACCTTCTTCAACTAATTTGTGCTTTCAGATTCAACTACCTCCTGGAGTGATGATTTTATGACTAAAACTACAGCTAACATTTATGAAATACTTATGGGCCCATAGTTATCTCCTCACAACAACCCTGTGAAGAAGGCACCATTATTATTCTCTACTGGAGATGAGGACATTGAAGCCTAGTGAAGTCAAGTTGCTTCACCAAGGGTCCACAGTTAAGTGGTGGAACCCAGAATTCAGTTCTTCTGACTCCCCTAGGCCCTCTAGACCAGGGATGGCGAACCTATGACATGCGTGTCAGAGGTGACACGCGAACTCATTTTTTTGTTTGATTTTTCTTTGTTAAATGGCATTTAAATATATAAAATAAATATCAAAAATATAAATCTTTGTTTTACTATGGTTGCAAATATCAAAAAATATCTATATGTGACACGGCACCAAAGTTAAGTTAGAGTTTTTCAAAATGCTGACAGGCCGAGCTCAAAAGGTTCGCCATCACTGCTAGACTCACTATGGTCCCAAATTATTTCCTAACCCAGTGAATGACACACCACCCTTTCAGCTATCGGAGCTGTAAATCTAGGAACCTTCCTGATGCCTCTCTTTCCTTCATCTCTCTGCCCTTTTATTTATGATTTCACTTTCTAAATTTTTTTTCAAATCAGTTCACTCCCTCATAATTACAATAATCCAAGTCACCATCAACTCTCACCTACACTATTGCAGTAGATTCCCAGGGAATCCATCTGCATCTCCTTTTGCTCCTCTCTTCCCACCCCAGTTTAATAGGCAGAATAACAATTTTAAACACAAATCTGGTTATGTTACCCTTCCCTCTGGCTTAAAGTACTCATTGGTTTCGCTTTGACCTTAAGATAAAAGCAAAACTCCCTAATTGCTGTTAGAGTACCTGTGCCCTCCTGCTTAGATCCCTATCCCATCTTGCACAGATGACTGCATTCTCTCTATGACCACCACACCCAGCCGTCCTGACTTTCCCATGTGAGCCTTCTTCCTCCCTTGCACGTGTTCCCTCCCATGTCGTTCCTCTCTTTTTACTGATGAGCATCCTTCAGAAATCAGATGCATTTAAGGTTTCTCTTCCCTGAAAACTCTATGTCATATCCTATTTTACACTCTTTCCTCCATTCGTTCGCTTATTTATTTGTTTAAATAATTCAACAACTATTTATTGAACAACTCCTCTGTGCTAGGCTCTGGGCCAGGCAAAGGGACACAACAGTGAAACAAAGCATTTGTGGTCCTGATCTCATTGTCAAAGTAGAAATTGGAGCACAAGGCTCTCTCTGTTCACAGGGCCTTTTGCAGGCACCAGCAGACATTTACTGTTATGATGATTAGATTTGCTCCTGTTTGCTATATAGGCTGTGAACCCCATGCAGACAAAGATCCCTCCCACCCCGAACTGATTTGTTTCTAGAACTAAGCACCCTATCTGGCCTGTATATTGGTTGAAAGAATTTTAGGTATTTAGATCTAAATGCTCATATTAACATTTATCTGCCACATTTAGACTTACTAGATCTTAAAATATTTATTTTCTTCTCAGTCTTGTTATGCCAGTCACAAAAATGGATTTTTAATTACTTTATTGCAGAATATTTATTATTTAATAACCAATGCTAGTTCATTCTCCAGCTATGAAATGATGATTCCTGTTTGGTGAAAGAGTCCTGAAGCATCTGGAACATTATTTTCTGCATAGTAGTGGCCACTTATTAATTATACTGAGTTTTCTACTTTCTGCCTTTTTCAAAGTTTCTCATTCATACCTAAACATTGACAAAAGTTCTAAAACAGATTTTAGAATGGTTTTCAAAATCTAAATATATCACACATACGTGCTACTTCTTTTCCCTTTCTTGAAAAAATACCATTCCTCAATTTGTGTTCAAAGGGTTCCTTGGTCAAATACTATTGGGAAATGATGGTTTAAACACAGCAAAACAAGTTTCTTGCTGAAGCATATTTTAGAGCTCTTAACTTGCTATTTCACACCGAGTCTCCAAATGTGTATGTATGTTTGTGCGTGCGCACGTGTGTGTGTGTGTGTGTGTGTGTGTGCGCACGCACGCGTCTGTGTAGGGGTGTTACATATTCTGAATTCCAGGTTTTTCCAAACACCTTTGATAGTAGGACTCCCTTCTCCAAGAGCACTTGTCCAATGTGCTCATATGGGAAATGCCACTTTTCAAACAGCCTGACTCTCAATGTTGGATAAAATGTCCATGGTCACTTGGTTATTATTAAGAAATGACCTGTTTTAGTTTTCTCTGGAGGTCAATTGACTCCTAAAAAAACATGTGTTGCCAAAACCAGTTTGGCTCAGTGGATAGAGCATCGGCCTGCGGACTGAAGGGTCCCAGGTTCGATTCTGGTCAAGGGCATGTACTTGGGTTGCGGGCCCATCCCCAGTAGGAGATGTGCTGGAGGCAGCTGATCGATGTTTCTCTCTCATCGATGTTTCTGACTCTCTGTCTCTCTCCCTTCCTCTCTGTAGGGAATCAATAAAATATATTTAAAAAAAAAGTGTCATCTCAACTCAACACGTGATTATGGAACATCTGTTATCTGACCGCCTAGTGCTGGCAGCTCTCTTGACTGAGAAGATGACACCGACATCCCAACCCCTGAGGAGTGGGGAAGAAAAGGTAGCTGGGACGGAGTCCTTGTTATGTGCCTGGTCTGATGCAATGGCAACTCGTAGTGTCCCTAAATATGGAAGTTATTATTCCTGATGATAAGACAAGGGGATCTCAGAGTCACCCAGTGCACAAGTAGGGAGCTTGGAATCAAAGTGAGGCTTCTTTGATTCCAAAACCTGTCTCCTGCTCCCTGGCCAAATCATCCCTGACTTATGTACAATCTCGCGTGAGAAATTCACTAAAAATAATGTGACTATTGTATAAATGAGTAAAGTCCTACGGAAACCATCCTGGTTGTTTTGCTATTTTCAAAAGATGGTGAACTTTTCTTTCCCTAAACTGGGTCTTCACCCAGAACCCATTTTGGAGAGTGTGTCTTGGAGAAATATGTAGCTAGAAAAACCTCTGCTTCCATCGCTCTGTCTTTTTTAAGTAAATCCTGAAATTTCCATTAATGCAGAAGTAGAACTACGTCTCAGCAGAAATTTGTAACTTGTGTTTGTGGTTTATTTTGGTGGCAGATGTGATTTCCTTCATATCTTAGAACTGGAAGGAAGTGAAGAGATGGTCATGAGGTCCCACTCATGCTCATCCAGGTGACTAAAGTCTGGAAAGAGTTAATGATTTGTCCAGAATCACATCAGAAATAATTACATAAGCAAATGCTGGTGATAATGCCAAAACCGTAACTCCCATATATTGAGAATCTTGCCAGATAATATGGCCTTTATAATGTATTTGTTGTACATTGTCAATTACTCTTATTTTCAGATCGGTGTCTGGGGCTCAGACTGCTTAAGTGACTTTGATAAGCCCACACAGCTCAGAGGTGGTAGATCCTGGGTTCAAACAGCCAGTCTGACTCCAACGCGCAGGCCGGTTCTACCATGCTGCTCCGTCTCCATACTGTGGGCTCATCAAGACAAGCAAAACAGAGTGATTGTCTAATGTCCCTCAAACCTGAATTAGCTGGGACATTTGCAGTTCCGAGAAAGCCTTGAGATCACAGCACTGACCTAAGATGTGAAGAACAAAGGGTCTGAATAAAAAAAAAATTGTTGGCCGTCATTGATCCGAGTGTATTCCCTTCAAGTTCTCACAACAAGAGGATGGACTTATTTCAGTGGTGATGACACAGCCTGAAACCTCTTTGGAAATTTTAAAAAAGGAAATTCTTTTAAAACTTGCGGCATGGTGTTTTATCAAATAACTTCGTTTGTGGTAAAACATTTTCCTTTGAGAGCAGACTTGATTTTTCCCATTGTTTGGGATCGAGCTTGGTGAGTGAATGGGGATCAGGCTGGGTGCTAATGGTCGATAACGTGTAACGAGACCAGTTTCCACAGTGGTGTCAGGGGAATCCATGACTCGCAGACCTGCAGGGAATCTGAGACAGCTTTCAGACTCAGCCTGCATGTGCTCTATGAAGACAATAATTCAAAACAGCTACATGTGACTAAACACAGTCTTCAGTATTCTTTATTTCAAGTGAGTGTGAGATTATGATAATCATTAGAATCATTAATTACGTTCATGGTATAATTTGTTCCTTATTTTGAAATCTTAACCTTTCTTTGAAGGCCCAGCTGCATTTCACTTGATTCAAGGCAACGCCCTACCGAAGAAGCTCTGAACCATTATGGTTTTAGTTCTCTCTCCTCCAATTTCTTAGAATCTAATCAATTACCACACGGTGGGTTTGGTTTTTCTTTTGGTGGCACAAGCAAATACATGGCATTTAATGGGCTGTAATATTAATGCTAAAAGGAGACATGACAATTTTCAATGCATAGCTTCAAAATCTATGGGAATGTGATTTTCCTTATTTACAATCAGTTGTAGCTATAATTTCTGATTGACCAAAGTTTCCCTTCCTTTCCTTATTCTGCCCAAAGGACAATATTTCCTGAAAGATTTTCTGAAAAGTATTTTATCCTATTGGCACATAGAAATAGTGTCATTATTTAGCAACCTGAAATTATGCCTCTTTTTAAATTTGTCCATTTTTTCCCAGTTACAGTTGACATTCAGTATTGTTCTGTATTAGTTTTCAGTGTATAGCTGAGACAACTCTGTTTTTATTTCACCTTTCATGGTGTCTGTCATATCTTCCTATAAAGACTTATATTTTTAAGGAAATAAAAACAACTCAGTTTCTAAAGTTCCTCTGTACTCTTTAAGATGCAATGCTCTCTTGAGTCACTTCCTCATTTCTGTACATCTTTTCTCTGTGAGTGTAACCTGAGTTCCTGGAAGATTGTGACTATTCCATGTCTTCTTCTCTTTAACCTTATTCACGCTGATCTCCATTTTCTCTGAAAAGTTTCACTTCTGCAAATTTCTTACTATTTTTTAAATATGTTTTTATTGATTTCAGAGAGAGGAAGGGAGAAGAAAAGAGAAAAATCAAAGATGAGAAAGAATCATTGCTTGGCTGCCTCCTGCACACCCCCTACTGGGGATCGAGTCTACAATCCAGCCATGTGCCCTGACCGGGAATCATGACTTCCTGGTTCATGGGTTGACACTTAAACACTGAGCCACATGGGTGGATTCTACAATTCTTTTATTTTATCTGAGGAAACTACTACGGTGATATTCAGTGGTTAATTGAAGCATAAAATTAAGCTATTTTTCAGTGTTTCTGGTCAATGTAGGAAGACTTTATCAGTAATATAGGCCCAATCTTCTATGGAAAGTTTGAATTTTCAGAACTAGGAAAGTTGTGTACTTTCCAGGGATAAATAACATTTCTATTCTGCTGGGTTCAGAGGCAAGTCATTCTTGAATTTCTGGCCTGACAACTCTCTTCACAAAGGCCTCCTACTACTGTTTGATAAGACTGAGGTCAAGTCAAAGGTATCTGTGGAAATGTGTTTATAAAACACGTACCCTCTGCCCAGCCTTTTAGGTCTCCTATGAGCGTCAGCAGGTTGGCTCACAGCTACCATTCCACTCTGAGAGAGCCCAGAACAAAGCAAGCAGCATGGGTCAGCCCCCAAATCCTAGCATTTAAAATCCATGTGCTTCAGACAGAGTAAGTCAGTGGTGAGTGGGAAGTGGATTTTTTTCTGCCAGTGGCCAAATGTCACCAATGAAAAGGAAGTGTGGTTGTTCTCAGAAGGACTGGAGAAAATGCAGAGAGGACGTCTTTCTACTTTTATTGTAGGGGAAGTGTGAATCAAGAGGCTTGCAAAACCACAAAGAATAAAATCTTGCTGGAAAATAAAAATGGACACATCTGGAAATCAGGGCATCAACCTGCTGCTCAGAGGTGGTGTGAGGGAATGGTGCCCCACACCGAAGGTTCTTTGGAAGAGAAGAGTGGTCACTGGTGCTTGGTGATGGGAAACCTTCGGCAGAGTTAGTCCACGGATAGAGACTAGACAGGTGGGAGATTAATGATCACAGGGCTTGCGAATTCCATCTATACCGGAGCTCAATCTAAAAACAACCACCACCCATCTTTGTATTCTTTCTGGTTCTCAATACACATGGAATGAGCGTGGACAGAGCATATCCAGCAAGGAATTCTAAATCGAACTCACAGGTTGTCAGAGCAGCCTCAGTATCTTGTAAATTTGACAGAGAAAGCCATCTGGAAGATAAACTCCAAATGGGATGCATCAAACAGCATCAGGGTAAACTCACAATGGAATGAAAACAATCTGAACCCAGTGGTATGACTTAGTGGATGAGCCATGTCAGCAAACCAAACATGAATATGGACTGGTTCCTGGGAGTTTCATAGTCACATGAAGTGATTTCCCACAAGGTACTTGTACAATCTAGATTTCTGCTCCTTATAACCACAGCATCACTGCCACCAACCCCTTCCTCCACCTCCTCTCACCACTAAAAACTCTGACTCAGTCCCTCTGTGTTTAGGAATCTGTTTACAACAGCATTTCAACAGCCATCTTTAGGAATGTTTGGTCAAGGGAACCAACCAATCAGGATATTTTCTGCCGGTGGCTTTCCTTTCTGACTGCATAGTGAATCACCTGGGGAGCTTTTACAATAGCAGTGTTGAGGGTTTCTCTCCCAGAGATTCTGATTAAACTTACCTGAAGTGTAGAAATCTTAACAGCCCTCCAGTCAATCCTAATGTGTAGCCAGGACGGTGAATCACTGACTTAAGCCAAATCAGACCCCAGATTTTCCATCCTGAGACTTTCTGATCAGAATTCATTTTGCTTTTGAAATAGTGACAGCCAATCTGAACAATTTTACATGTCATTATTTCTACTTTTGATCAAAAATCCCAAACTATTATAAAGCACACATTGACTTTTAACGTTAACATTTTGTTTTCATGGCTTTTTTCCTTTCTTAGGATGTTTCTTGATTGCAGTAACAGCAACAGAAGGAGGGTCTGTGACACATAAGCCCTATTCCCGTAAATGTATTCATTTTTTCTTGAAAATTCTCAATGTTTTTGTAGGAGGGTATACCTGTCTAAAGATAGAGCCAGTGAAGAGGCCTCTTCAGAACACATAGAAGATCCCTTGAACTCAAAAGGCTGGGCAAAAACACAAACACTGAGCAGGGATGCCTCAGTTGTCCTTAGAGAAAAGGCAGAAGACAGCTTTCAAAACTACAGTAAAATTCTTGCCTGGAGCCATCATGCTGCTCCAAGCCAGGCTCTGCTTTCTGACTCGTTTGACCGAAATTTGCTACCCTGCCCTGTAGAATATTCAGACACCACATCCCAATTAAATCTGTATTTAAATCTAATTTACAATTTAAGCACAATTTAAATATTCACATCTTCTGTATTGCATCTGAGTCCTTGAGACCCTGAGTACTGCAAATGTCATGGCTACCTAAGCTCTCAATCATTCTATTTAACTCTTCAGAATTCACACTGATAGTGTAAACCATGTCTACGCCGCTGGCCAGTGGACCAAGCCTTCATATAGTCAAATGGACATTCTGGACTGTCCTTCGAGGGTTATGCCATTCTCTTTACATGCTTTCTGCTGGACTAGTCCGGGCCATGGTAATGACTAAATGGTAACTTGAAAATATTACCCATTACACAGTAAAGCCTTTTGGGTGAGAGTTCTTAGACACAGCCATGTGTAAGTATCAGAGGGAATTCTTCTTGTCAGAAGCTTGTAGAATACTTGTTGTGAATGAAGTAGTGAGAATAGACTCCTTTTGGCAAACAAGACCTCCACTAGTGTTTTAGGAAAGGGAGGGTAGAGGAAGACAATATTCAGCTATCCCAAAATAGCTGGTTTATTACTACAGGAAAAAGATAAGACAGAGGCAGATTAGTCACATTTCCCTATTTGTTATTGTACCAAAATTATCTAGTGAATTGCAATGTCATTCTGCATTGTTTTTGAGACTTCTTAAATGCATCAAATTGCTGAAACTAGAGTAGGAAAAAAAATTACTCCAATCAAAGCAAGATCTTCATAACAGTGAGTGATTAGGGTCACTACTTTGTATTTTCCTTTTCCTTTTATTTTGGCAACAAACCCAGCAATGTTCCTTTAAGCTATCTGGTTTACTCCAGGGGCACATAGCTGCCAATCAAACCAAGTCTTGGCCATCTTAGTCTGCTTCAACCTTTTTTTCCATTTGCATACACATGCAGATTTGCTTTGTGCCTACAATTAGTGCTCTCAGTTATTAATATAGTCACTCAACGTATATTTATTAATCATGTCTTATGCCATGCAGCACTCTGATTTATCACCTTGGCTCATGTCACCTCATGTCCTAGACAACAGTGACACACCTCCATGGAACATGGATCCTATTTCTCTACTTGCCTCTAACAATAAAAATAACAATAGGTAATACTATATGGCGTTTATCTTGTGCAAGGTCCTCTTCCAAGTGCTTTATATATGTTAACGTTTGATCCTCATGAGAACTCATGAAGAAGGATTCATTTTTATCTCTGTTTTCTAGAAGAAAAAACTGAGGTATGATTTAGTTGTTAAATAATTAATTTCTCTGAGGAAAGCACAGCCAGTAAGTAGTAGAACTTGGTTTTGAACTTGAGTAGTCTGGCACCAGAGGTTGTGTTCTTAATCACTCTGGAATCTCTGGTTGTGCCTATACAGCCCTCGTTAGTGGGCAACTCTCTGGCCTCCGCTTTGACCTAGCCCTCCATGGACTTGCTTCCACCTGACCCATTCCACTCTCAAGCAGAACTCAGAAAGAACAGCTAACACCGAAGGCCTGCCCACTGCATATTTTTAGGCTCAGTTACAAAGACAGTTCCTATAGACATAGTGAATGTTTTTCAAAGCTGGTAGTTTAACAAAAATGTTAATTAGAATGTTTGCTTTTCTCCAACGGAGGGTGTATTTTCTTTATTATAAAGATATCATATGTTCTCATCCCAATTAATTCTAAGATTATTTGTTTCTCTAGTGTCAAGTGTTTTTAAAATATGAGGTCTTTCTGTGTACTTGATTTTTCTTGGCTAATGTTTAGCATAATCATTTACACATTGAAAGAGGTAAATTTTAATTCAAGGTCAAAGCTTTTGGTACACATTACAGTTAGACAGCCCTCTTTGTGGCAGAAGTCATATTGTTCAGCTCATAATCCAAGAATGGCATGTGGTCCATTTGTCATCACCATTCCTTTCTTTCCTGACACTTCCTTAATTTTCCATGGATCTTCTCTTAGGTTCACCAAGATCTCTCATCTTACGTTCCCAAAATTATATTGAAACAGAGTCTCTATTTCCTATCTTTTGACGTGAGAGATCTACAGGGATATGACTGAATAATTGAAAACTTTTAAGTAGAAAATAAATTAAATAGGAAAAAAATTTTCCAATTATAACAGCAAATAATTTCATAATATTCAAAATACGGTCACATCAACCATATATAAAGAGTAGGAAAGCAAAGATTTTAGACTTAATAAAGGTAACAAGGATATTTTGTGGTGAATATTTTAGTTGTAGAATGTTTTGAAGATCATAAGAATCCCTGAGACCTTGTTGGAAAATAATAGAATGGGAGAAACTAGGATTTCCCCACGTTGCACCTCCTCCCATCACACACTCCCAATCTTGACATGCCTTGAGTTGCGAGGGAAACCACACACACACACCACCACCACCAACAACAACTGTTTTCTCTTTCTTTTTACCTCCTTCTCTTTCCAAAACAGGCAGAGAAACAGGCATTCAATTTCAAATGACAGAGTCACTAAAGATGTGCTAATTTGATAAAATGCCTTTACTTGGAAATAAGTTATGGTCTAGACAGGGAGTCAGAAGGTGACATTGTGGCCCAGCTTCAGTTCATTGATCTTTGGAGACATAAGTTGAATAATTCAAATTAAAAAATTTTCTTTTTTGCTCTGAGAGCTTAGTAACCAGTTTGTCTCATTGGTCCAAATAACTAGACAAATGCCAAATCCCCATTTTATTTTATGCTGTGAATGTCTGTTGGGTTGGTATGCATTGCGAAAGTCCGTGGTTCCTGGTGGGAAGGTGCCCTGTGATACTATCAGCAGTTTTTCTCCTTCTGACTTGTTATGATAAGAGCTTTTGTTTGGACAGCAGCACTAGAAATTCAGGATAATGTGAAACACTCTATGCTTATGAGCAATATTATTTTTTAGAACTATCCTGATTTGAAATATTTTCTCTTGCTATCTCCTTCCAGTGGTTCTCAACTTTCCTAATGCCACGACCCTTTAATACAGTTCCTCATGTTGTGGTGACCCCCAACCATAAAATTATTTTCATTGCTACTTCATAACTGTAATTTTGCTACTGTTATGAATCGTAATGTAAATATCTGATATGCAGGATGTATTTTCATTGTTTGCGACCCACAGGTTGAGAACCGCTGCCGGAAACCGTCTTTTAATGGACTAAAATTTGAATCACAGCTTTGACACCTATGAGGCTGTGTGAACTTAGGTAAAATGCTTCACTTTCTGAAGCCTCATTTTTTTTTTATATATATATGTTCCTCCTTCTTAGTGTATAAATGAGGATAAAATAAGATTTTGTATGCAAAGCTATAACACAATGGTTAGTATCTAGAAAATACTCATAAATATTAGCCATTATTATTAAATTCAAATATTTTTCTCTCATACCACTAATTCTAGGCTGCTTTTCATATCCAGCAACTTCCCCCAAATTACTTTCCAATCCAATATATTTTATTTGTAAAATATGATGGCTCTATCCAAGAGAACAGACTATATTAGATTATCTCCATGTTGGCTTTAAGTTAATATTTTGAACTTTCTTCTCCTTAGTTACAAAGAAATGAATAAGTAAGAATGGGCTTATTTGAAATTTACTTTTATTCCTTCTTTGACTATTTGTCTTATAAAATTGCTAAGTGAAATGGTGTAGGAAAAGAAAAAAGTGACATAAATAGCAAATTGCATAATTGTTTCCTGACTATTTAAATAAGACAGAATATTTCTTCCAATATATTAAAATAAATCCCTGTTTGTTCCAAATGCAACCTTGTGACCTGGTGAAAGGGAAGAAGGATTGGCCAACTTTATAGCAGGGCAAAGTGAATATGGGAGTGCAGGAAGTAAATTCTCAGAAGACGTTGGCCCAATTGTTCATTGCTCACCAATGCTGCTTCCTCCAATCAATGAATCATGCTGTCTATTTGCTGATTCATTCATTTATTTCTTTTGAGTAAATATCTATTGAGCATCCGCTATGAGTTAGGCACTCTTCCAAACATTGAGGAAAGAGAAATGAGCAAAATAGACCAAAAATCCCTGCCCTAGTAGAATTGATTAAAATACATAATTAAACTATCCTCTATAATAAAACCCTAATATGATGGCTCTATCCAAGAGAACAAATCTACCAAACGGCGGAACGACCAGTCGTTATGATGCACACTGACCACCAGGGGGCAGATGCTCAACACAGGAGCTTCCCCCTGGTGGTCAGTGTGCTTTCGAGCACTGCTAAGCCAGAAGCCGGGCTCACGGCTGGCATGCACAGAAGTGGTGGTGGGAGCCTCTCCTGCCTCCGTAGCAGTTGGACATCCCACGACATCCCATGAGGCTCCCGGACTGTGAGAGGGCACAGGCTGGGCTGAGGGACTCCTGGAGTACACAAATCTCCTGCACTGGGCCTCTAGTATGTTATGTTAGATGGTGACACATCCTAGAGGGCAAATTAAAGCAGGGAAGCAGGATGGGGATTAGGGTCACAATTTTAATGAGAGTGGTGATTAGCAAGTTGCTTGATGATAAGGTGACATTTGAGACAAGACTTAAAGAAGGTCTGAGAGACAGTCATATGGGAATCGGGGGGGACTGGCATTACAGGCAGTAAGGACAGCATGTGCAAAGACTCTCAGCAGGAGAATACATGCAAATTGAAGAGCAAGGAGACCAGGGCTGGTAATAAAAGCAGGGTGAGTACCTGGGTTTTACAGGCCATTCTGATCACTGTTGCTTTGACTGGGATTAAATTGCAAGGGTACCCAGAGGTTTAACAGGAATGGCATGATCCAACTTGAGTTGTATAGGGATCACTCTGTGCTGAGTGGACACCAGACGCAGAAATCAGGACTGAAGCAGGAAACCAGCTAGGAAGCTATGATAACAACCAGTGCAGGCTATAGCAGAGGAGGGGTGAGAGGCGGTCATTGTCGAAGCAAAAATCAACAGACTTGGCTGAACATTCTGCATGAGGTTTGTGAGAGAAAGAGAAGAGCTGAGAATACATCTAGGGTTTTTGGCCTGAGAAACCGGAAGGGGTGACTGGACACCATTGTGTGGTTATCTGAAAAATGCAATGTCTTGGTTCCAAAAATAAAGCTGCAAATGCAATCAATGGTGAAGTAATTTCATTTACACTATACTCACTTGAAATGTGTAAATTTAATTTGAACAGGGACTGAGATGACATCTACCATTGAGTTTTCTGGAAATAAGATTGTCTAGAGCAATAAATCATGGAAAAGAGACTCCAGAAAAGGACCTTTGAACAGGACTGTGTATCAAAAATTATCATAAACTTCTAAGCAAGCATCTTTTCCCAGCAAAGATAATGGACAGGGTGGGTTCCAGGTTTGGGTATTTAAAGAAACAACAACCACCCTAGCTGATTTCAATACACAGGTTTGAATGTTCTACACCACATGCTGGTTATGTTTTTGGTCCTCTAGGATCTCTGTCAGCTTATTGGAATTACAGTGCTCCGAGGCACTTTGGAATGATCTAGTCCCATAAACAGACTTAATAGTGTGTGCGGAGGCTGACAGGCTGACAAATGTTTACTGGGGTTCTGTGCTGAGAAACATTCTGAGGCTGCTTCTGGGGCTGGTGGAAAGTGCGCTGGATAGATTAGCAGAACTGGCCACGGGGGCAGGACAGTAACTGCACACACCATGCATCGACTATCCCTTCCAGCCCCAACCTCTCGTTTCAGGGAACCTCGCCCAGGGCCTCACAGACACTCCACAGCCCAGCAGCCCCACCACCGTGGCCACCGTGTAACCCTAGCAGATAAACGCCCGAGACAGACATATTTCTATGTACGACAAGGATTTAAATAGGAAAACTTAGCCTTTTCACTAATCTAGGCAAATCTGAACTACTGAGCGTTTACTGGGTCTGAGGGAAAATTTCCTTCGAAGAGCCTTCCTGTTGTTTTTACTTGTTTTTTCCTTGTGTTTTAATTTTATTTTAAAAGATTTTATGACTTGGCGTGAAGTGGCAACAATGAAATGAAAACTCTGCTTTACAGCCTGCAGTGGAGTGGCTTTATAGCCAACACGCTGCTCCACACGCGCAAAAACCGGCATAAAGAATTGATTTTTCGTTTGTCTCCAGGGCCCTGGAATGTAAAGGAAATGGCCGAGCTGCAGCTGCAAACGATTACTAAGCATTTTCAATGGTCTCGTGGAATGCCTTGAATTCACAGCATCACTTGGAATTTGGTCTGGATTGCACCCATCGGAAGAAATAGGTGCCTCACCATCAGCCCACCCTCGCCTGCCCCCGCCTTGGCAAGATTTATGGATCAGATCTTTATTGAGACTCTGTCTTCTGATGCCTTGAAATAAAGAGCCTCCCTCTCTTTTCCTTCTTGACCTCTCTCCTTGCCTATTCTATCTAGAATATATTTCTTAGGATTCCTTTAGTTTTTTTACTACATCACAATTCATACTTGCAGAAACTGCCTGTTGGACCACACCTTGGTTCTGCACATGCGCAAGGAAATTTCCCTTTACTTCCGTCCAACCCAAGGGAGCTCATGGTGAAAGGGATACTTCATTTTCCACGCGTGAACTGGCCTGAGATGGCACCGGGGATTGCTGACTTAAGTGGGCTAGAAGAGCGACTTCTCTGAAAAAACTGAACTCCTTCGACCAACATGCGAAACCCTCCATCATAAAAGGCAACACTACATGGGCATAGTAAACTATGGTGGCCATAGCCAAGTTCAACTTGTGTTCAGAGAGAAAATCCTCCTGGGTGGATGGGTAGGAGTGAGATCAGCTGGGCGCTGCCAAGGACCATCAATGACCTAACTGGAGATTAGACAGGAAATGGACGGAATGGTGGCATTCCAGGCCGGTTTGTAATTATCGCCCCAGACTCTTGATTACACCATGGCCCCAAGTCACATCATCAAAGGTCAGCAATTAAGGACTCACCTAGTCTTTTGTTATCAATTTATCTTTTTTTGTCATCGCCACAGTGAAAAAATAACTTTGCACAGTAATTATTCAACCAAACCAGGCCAGAATCTGGAGGAGCAGAACGCTGGCAGAGGCATTAGAAAAGACCCTTTTGAAAAGACACTTTGATACTGTGTAATTAAACTAGTTATTAATAACAGGAAAGGAGCAAAGGGAAGGCCAGATATAGGCCTGTCATTTGGGCAGGTTCATCAGGAAGCTACAACTTTACACTCCCCAGGGAGCCACTGGTCTATTCCTGGCAGATCACTGGTGGAAGGGCCTGGACAAGGGGAGATAGACGCATGCCCAGTAAAGTTGAGGGACTAGTGAGTCTCACCTGGAAATAGGTCATTGGCCAGAGTAGGCGTGGCCACTGCAAGTGCGTGAAATTTGGGATATTTAATCCCCTAAACCAAGGAGCTTGCTCGCTTGGGCTTGTGGTTGTTCTTGGGCGCTCTTGTGCACTTGGTGCCCTTGGCTGCCCTTGGGACTTTGTTGCAGGGGGCGTGCTCTCTTGGCTCCCCTGCATTAGCCCACATGGCCCACAGCCATATGGACCCCTCCCACAATGGACTAATGGACAGCATATAGCCTGATGCTGAACTAGACCCGACTGCAACATGTAACAGCAACGCTGAACACTGGCTTTGCTTTTAGCTTTACTGAACCCCAGCTGCACTTCTTCCGGGACTGGATTAAGGAAAGTGGGACTTTGGAAACACAGAGATGAAATTCCATGTAAATAAAAATCACTCATTCTCCCATGTGAGTCTCAGAAAATTCTTTTTCTTGAGATATGGTAAGGACTCCACCCCCAGCACTCAGTGGGGAAAGGGAGACTTCATTTTCCCTGACAACATTCTGATCTCTCTTTTTCTGTACAGTGGGACCTTGACCTAAAAGTTTAATTTGTTCTGAGACTGAGCTCGTTAAGAAGCTCATTAAGGAGCTAGTTAACTCATAATTACTCTATCAACTCAATGCAAAAAATCCACCAAGAGACAGCTGGTATCTCAAAAAACTCATTAGTCGGGACACTCGTAAGTCAAGGCCCCACTGTATTTTAAAGGAGCCAATAATTGGATGAAACAAACATTTTTTTGACTGTCATACACTCAGGTGTCCTATGCGTAGGAAATAGGTCAAACAAGGACTGGCTTTATGGGTTTGGAGAAGAAAGGGGCTGGCTTTGTGGGCTCTAGTCTATGTGGCAGGTTATAGTATGAGTGCACCTCCCCCCCCCCCCCCCCGAATTACAGCATAACGAGTGGGAACAGGAAAGGAGCAGGGTATCTCCCTTTATAAGCCTCCCCACCCCCATCTCTCTGCCCCATCATCCTGCCCATAGATGATCTGCGCATAGATGGTCTTATCCAACTTCACGGACAGGCTAAAGGGGAGGGACGTAAAGACAGCAAGGCTCCGGAATTCTGGTCACTTCACTACGGGTGGTTTCAGATCTCAGGGTGAATTCTGTGTCAAGGACCCTGATCCTTGTGCATTTCCTTGTCTTTGTGAGTCTGAAGCAAAATATAATTTTCTGATGGTCTGTCCTCAACGATGGCAAACATTCATGAGAACGCCATATATTAAGCTTGAGCAACAAAGTGTTTGATGGTGAAGTGCCAACGTTGACCTTGGGATGCAACTGAGGAAGCGGAAGGAAAGTGTTCAGGTTGGGTAATGAGACACATAGCAGTGGTAGTCTAGATTTAGGATTAGAAACTATCCCTATAACTTTGGAATGAATTACTAGGAAATGTAAACATTTAAAATTGCAGACATCTGAAGCAAAGGTTTAGTTGCTATTTGTCCCCTTTTTGTGCCCCCCTCCATATTTTTACTAAAGAGAAGATGTTTGTGTCTATTTTACTTTCCAGTGGGCCTCAAACAGGATCATCACCTTCCCATGCTGGTGACCAGCAGTCTGCACAAAAAATGAATTCATCCTCATGTCAGGATTTTTGGTGACGAATGGCCTGTGGGTTTATTTATTTATTTTAGTAGTTCATATTTTTAAATTTAATAGGCAATCCTTGTAAGGCTAAAATGAACCATCTGCCTTATAGTTGCAGACATCATAAAGACTGGCAGAAAATGAACAAAAAATAATTGAAGAAATACAAGAAGTCTACAACTGCTGAGATTTACAAGGAACCTGCCAAAAACCAGAACCAGTTAAGCTCACAAAGGCTGAGAATGCTCTCTTATTATTGAACTAGAGGCCCGGTGCACGAAATGCATGCACAGGTAAGGTCCCTAGGCATGGCCAGCGATCAGGGCCGATCTGTGGGGCGATATTGGCCCCCACTTGCACCCGCCTTGGCTGGCCTGGTGCCGCCTGCTCACCGGCCCTGCCCCACACCGCCAGTCACCTCCCTCAGCTGGGCAACTGGGGGGGAGGGGGTGCTGGCACCCACTGCCACTACCATTCAGGGCCTGAGGGCTGGGGGCAGCTCCTGCATTGAGTGTCTGCCCCCTGGTTGTCAGTGTGCATCATAGCTACCAGTTGTTCTGCTGTTCGGTCGATTTGCATATTAGGGTTTTATTATACACGATGAAAGAGAAGTCATGTTTCTATGTCTTGTCCATTTCTATCTTCTGTAGAGATAGATCAGATTAAAGAGAAACACAGAAGAATTAGGTAAACAATTTAACATAATCGATTGCTGACCAAAAAAGGGAAAGGAATAGTGAACTAGGATTGTACTTGAGTATCCAGATGGGTGAATCACTTGTAGGAATGGAAGAGAGCAAATCCTTCACTTTTAAAGATCCATTTGATTGATTTGTTGGCATTATTACTGGCTTTACAGAAATTTCAGAGACAATTATTATGTTAATACTTATCACTTATTTAACCATTTTAACCAAGGAGACCAGTTACCTTCAATATAATTTTACACATACACCCAGTTGAAATATCTGAATTCCTTCCCAAGGAAAGTAAAATATAATAAAAGAAACATTTTGAACTTATAACCTTCCCTGTTTTGGGAAATCAATATGCTCCTAATCTCAGTAGAAAGTTTCCTTATTTTGGAATTTTCCTACATCAGGTCTTTGACTCCCAAATGTGTCTTATTTTCACTCGATCACCAAGGATTTGATTTCTTAATGTACAGTCTAAGTTTCACATGTCAACCTACTAATATTTTATTATTTATTCTTTATTTTAAATTTAAAATGTTGAAATATAATGTACATTAAGAAGAGAAAAAAAATATAAAAGTAGGGTTTAATACACTGGTTAGAGAGAGAGAACCCAGTCCAGAAATACAAAACATAAGCCCCAGAAACCCTACCCTCTGCTCTTCCCCCATCACATCCTCTTTCCCCCACTGTAATAGCTTTTATAATAGTCATTTCTTTGATTTTTTAACAGCTTAACTACCATTGTATGCATCTTCAAATAACAGTTTCATTTGTGCTATATTTGAACTTTATACCAAGAGAATCAAACTATGTTCATCTGTGTCCAGCTTCTTTTACTCAATATTTTACTCATTCCTGTGTTGGTGAGCTGTGGCCTTTTCTTTTGCCTTGCTGTATTGTATTCCAGTGTAGAAAGATAATCTGTGCTCCTGTCGCTTAATATTTGTGTTGTTTCCAAATTGGGGTTCTTATGAGCATGCGATGAGCATTCTCATTGATGTGCCCTGGAACACATCATGCACTTCTCTGGGGTATACCCTTGGGAGTGGAAGTGCTGGGTCCTAGGGCTGCATCACAGTCTTCAACTTTCCTGCATGACGTCCAGCTATTTTCCAAAAGTCGTGCAGATTCCTCTTCCCACCCACAATGTGTGAACGCTTCTCCAGCTCCACAGCCTCACCAGCACTTGACATTGTGACGCTTTTTAGCTTTGCTCATCTATGAATTATCTCATCATGGTTTTAATGTGCATTTACCTGATTCCCAAAGAGGTTGAACATGTTTTCATCGGTTTATCAGCCGTTTACTCATAGTAGTCTTCTTTGGTGATATGACTCTTCAAATCTTTCGAGTACTATCTCTGAGATTGCCTTCTATTCCTTATTGATTTGGAGCTCTTTACGTGTTTTAAAATCTAGTGTTTTGTAAGAGATTTTATATATGTATAGTCTCCAATTATGTATGGATTGGAGATTATACATATGTGTTATATATGTACATTATAATTACATATAAATATACATAGAGATATATTTTAATATGATATATATATAATCTCCCATCTTTTCTTCAGTGAGTTTTAAGTATAGAAGGGTGGGTTCTCACCATTGTTAGAACACAAAAGAGTGTTATACACTGGTTTGATGTGAATATTTTACTTCCTTTTCATTTAGTTTTATATTGTCAATTCCAGAGCATATGAAGTCACTAGCAAATAGTATTGCTCCTCAGAAGAACAAAGGGAAATGATAAATCTAGAAGAGACCCTAAATATAAATATATCTTCTTCAAAAGTTCAAGTTGCTGATTTACAGACGTGGCTCAGCAGTGGTTCCTAAGGTGCCCAAAGCCGTGCAGCAGTAAGGCAATGCCCTTGACTCCTCCTCCGGTGCTCCTAGAGTGGTTCAGCATTAGGAAGATCCTTCCTCCCACAATTCCAGTTAGCATGGGCCTCCTCCCAGAGGCTCGCTCCCTAGAAACTGTTTTTAATATTAAAATAAAAAAATCAGAGGCTTGAGGAGAGGGCAGCAAATGTAGTTGTTGTGTTACTTCTTCTTTAAAACAGGAAATACTTGGGGAGAGAAATGTTCATTATTTATATCCTACAGAATGCTGGTTTTTTAAGATTTCCGGATCAGGCTTCCTGCCTAGAGGCCCGGGGATCTGAAGGCCAGAAATTGACAGCACTCAGATCCAGAACGCATCTGCGGTCCATGGTTGCGGGAGGCCCAGGGGCCCTGAGCTGCACGGCATCTTCCCCTTGGGCTCCCAGGGCTCCAGGCAGCGTGTACATTCAAGGCTTCGGAAATTCTGCTTGCTCCGCACATTCAGTCCAATGGAAGCTTTAATGGCCACTCTGATTGCTCGGTGCCAATCTCAGGGCTGGGCCCACAGGAGGGAAGTGGGGGAAAAGGATAGAACTTGGGAGGGAGGGAGAAAGCTTAGAGAAAGTGCAATTTTTAATTTTTCTTTTCATTTTATTCTTTCAGGACTTATTCTGTTTTCACGGTGGCATCATAGAAGTGCTTGTTCTCTTATGCTTGAGTCTTTATAAACTATATTTTACATGCCATCAAAAATGAAATAGAGTCATAAAATTAATGTTCAACTTGCTATATCTCCGTAGAGCAGGAAAAGGACCTGGTGATGGATAAGGGAGGCTCAAACTGACCAGGACAAAATAAGAAGGCAATGCCATCGCAAAGAGCAGGTCTGCCATTGGGACATATAAATAGACATAAATCAGCAGTTCTCCAAGTGTGGGCTGATAACCACCGGGGGGGGGCCTCACGGATCCCCCAGGTGGCCTTTTGGATGGTCTCTTATAATTTTGCCATTTAAATACAACCACATTTATACTTGCTTTGTAGTCTAGAATAAATCACTTTATAGCCGTCATTAATGTCTCTTTAAAAACAGCGAGTCTCAATAATTTTGGTCAGGATATGTGGTTGGTCTAGGATGTCCTGTGCCGTATGGAAATGATCTGTGGGCCAGAAATCTATAAGGAGCCCTGGACTCACACAGGCGGACACTGTAAGTGTAAGTTAGCATTTACTACAGCACAGGATGTGCGAGGGTTGCACCAGGTGGTCCTAGGGGAGTCACTGTCCCCCATTACCTATTGCGTCATTCTGACATGATGGAAGGGGATGAGTTCTAGGAGGGTCAGGAATGCAAACAAATTCCTTTATTTTATATCTCCTGAGTATTTCACTTTCACTTTTTTTTTTTAAAGGAAGCAGGTATTTGTTTATTAATTGTAAAAATCTTTAAAAAATAAAATGTTTAGTCAGTACAGGAATCATTGTAAAGTCTTACGTATATGAACACATTTATTCTCACTTTAAAAAATACTACGTTTGGTGCTATTATTTCCCCCATTTTATGGCTGAGGAAACTAAAGCACGTGGACATTTCTTAGGGGCACACAATTAAGTAAGTGATGGAATCAGGATTTAATCTAAGGTCTGACTCCAGAGCCCCACAAGCAACTGAGACTTTGTACTGACTTTTTTCCTTAGGATTTCATATGTGAAGGAAGAAGAAAAAAAATCAGCAATACAGAAATTGGTAAAACAGCTAAAACAAATAGAAGTCTCCCATACTCCTCATTGGGTTCAGTAATCTTTGTACAGGCTTGTTGGTAACAGACAACAATAGATTCTACACTCTCACAAGGTCCATTTGGACATAGGACTGTGTTGTCCAAAAGCAAACATCAAAATGTCCCCCTGGCATGGTTACATATAAACGTCTTACACTGCTAGGACCGCCTGGAGCTGAGCAGCATTCCAGCACCTCTGGGAGGCTGCGATTCACGTCCTGAGCACAGGGAGCGGTGAGAAGCAAGTGCGGCACAAGTGTGAGCAGAACCCCTTGAAAGCAGGCGGCCACACTAGGCAGAAGGCCGGCCAGTCGAGGGCTGTCCCTGACCCACAGGTCCACGAGGCAGCCAGACCTCCGGCCAGAGCGAGGCTTCATCAGGGGAGGCTGCTGGAGTCCATTGTGGGGATGGCTCAGGCCTTAGCATTCTCCTCTGTGCCTACCGCTCCTCAGAGCTAGTCATCGTATATGTCCGACTTCTAGCCCAGCATCTAAGGAAGGACCTTTAAGAGGAACCTCAGAACCTAGGAGCATCGCCTCACCCTGTTTAAAGGAATTCCCTTATGGGCATTTTCTCATTCACACATGAGTGACAGAACAAGACAGCATGGGGTTCTTAAAAGTTTTCATAACATAGAAGGTGATCGTTTAAATAAAGGTGCCATGGAAACGACAAGCATTTGCAGAAATGAGAACTACTTTTACAAGAACCTGCTTTGATTCTTAATGAAAATTTAAAAAAATACAGACTCTATGAATTAAGAGGATTGAATATGAGATGATATGCCAACAGACTGGGATTTGAAAACAAAACTTTTATGGATGGGAGGCAGACAAATAAATAGGGAACTTGAAATGCGACAGGGAAAGAGTAAGAGAAAACCAAATCATGATCACAGCGTGAAATTTTACATTAGCACAAAGAAAACGGCAGGAAAATGGGGTGAATTGGAGAGACAGTTAAAAATGTGATCCAGAAAAAAAAGTGATTTAATAAGAGATTAGACATGAGAGGCACAGAAGGAATCTCCAAATATGAATCATTTATGTCCCAGGGGAAGGGATTAGAATGCATGAGAGGGAGTGACTACAAATAGAGTAGGAACAAAATACACTGAAGATAAATCTGATTCTGTAGGTTGACTGTCTTATCCTGTTTCTGGAAAGATCAGTTTGGACACCAGCACTTTAAAAGGTTTCTCTCGTTTCTGCTGCCCAGGATCCATTCCCTCCTGGAATTTTCCTGACACCAGGAGGACCTATCATAGAATTAAGGGGGTGGAATCACATAATCATATAAAAATAGAAAGATAGAGGAACGCTTTCAGATATGGCTTGCACTGTAGGAAACTACAGAGGGATCTCGTTAACATATAACATGGTGGAACCCCATAGCTTTGTGGCTTTATCAATAATCTAAACACAGAAGTTAATAGGAACTTTCATTTCAATAATTGATTTCAGAGAAGAAGGGAGAGGGAGAGAGAGACAGAAACATCAATGATGAGAGAATCACTGATCGGCTGCCTCCTGTACTCCCCACACTGGGGATTTAGCCCACAACCCTAGCATGTGCTCTGACCTGGAACCGTGACCTCCTGGTTCATAGGTCAATGCTCAACCACTGAGTCCCGGCGGCCAGGCAACAGGAACTTCCATTTAGATGAAGGAAGAGCACAGGCCATATACTCAGAGGAGTGGCACGTATAACCCTGAGCCACCACTAACTAAATGCGCAGCCACATTGCACTTACCCTTTCTTAGCCTTGCTTTCCTTTGCTCTGAAATGGACGGCAACTAATGGTTGTCTAATTTACTGCAAAATGCTGTTATGAGCATGTGAAGAAAAACACACACACATCACAGTTCCCCACAAATGCAGAGGTTATAGGCCCACAGGGCTCAGCATGTCGGACCTGGGGACTGGACTGCGTCCCTCAAGTTGAAGGAGCCACACCAGCTGATTTTCCCAGTCACTTGAGTGTAAACACAAGATCTCTGCTTTGTGACTAAAACAATCTTCACTTGTTAAGCAGAAGCCTACAGTCACCAAGCAATTGCATTTGCTCAGTCCCCAGACACATCAGATAAAAATCATTAAACACACATCAATCACATGGAATAATAGAAACAGCCACAATGGCGGAAAGTTATGACAGCACCCACATCTCCTGCTTTGAAAATAAACCTGTCAGCTTGGCTTCATCATTTATTTTCCAGAATGTTTCCACTTTGCTTGATCAGCATTCACATATCAGCAGGAGGCTCTTACCTCAGAATAAATAATAATATGTCCTCCCAAGACATTCTCTTCCTTATACTTTACAATTGGATACTTAGTGTAGGGGCAGCTCACAGCACAACGCAATACAAGAACAAAGGCATGCTGTTGTAGAGAATGTGACTTCAGGCTATGCTCCGATGTTTCCCAGAACATTCCTAGAAGAATCCCATAGAAACCTGGCTGCAGGAAGAGAGGTAGGCTTGCTGCTGGCTTTCTGGGTTCTAGCACGACTGAGTCTAACACAAAGGATTTTCTGGTTGGAATCCCTGTCTCCACAGCTGTAGTAATGCTTTCAAAGAGCTTTGACTCTTGGGGCCTTGACAGAGAGAGGGCAGTGGTCGTCTCATCCCTGAAGGTAACCCTGCTGATCAGGGCTGGGACTGGGGCAAGGCCAGGGTGCCACTTGGCTGGGGAGCAACATTTACGGGGTGCCAAAAAACTCAGTTCTCAAGAGAAATAATATTTACATGCAACATTAAAAAATGCAAAAAAATATTCCGTGATAAACACCATCTGAAGGAAGTCAAAATTTCAAATTAAGACAGAACAGAACATTGTATAGAGTTGAAGTCAGGTGATAAGGAACTCGGCATCTGTCCTAAAGGGGTGGGGGTGGGATGCGGTAGAGTTAGGAGAGGACAGACCAAGAGAGGGGCTGAATAGGGCAGGAAAACAATTCTGATTGGGGGACAGCTAAGGGTGTGCACCTCAGAAAATTTCTATCCCTGGCAAGACAGAGCCACTGCCCAGTTACCATGCAGTCTTCCTCAAAGCCTAGAATCTCAGAGGAGCAATTTATACAGATGTATTTGGAACCAGCAGTGTGTCCTGTGTCTGAGGGACTGGAGTGGATGTTTAAGTGGAGGTTAACCCCAGAGGATAAACGTTCATTCTAAAAGAAGAAACCAGCCTTAGCCACACTTTTCTCTTTTCTCAGTTCCTGATACAGAGCCGCTGGCCAGTGGGCGTGGGTGGAGCCATGGCCCTCTGAGAGGGTACAGCGAGCCCTTCTGGGGTAGCTCCGCTGCCCTCGTGCGTGGTTGCTGGCTGTGCTCCAGGCCATTTGGATAATGTTTGGGTGGCACGCTGCCACAGCCCAGCAGGTCGGCTGCCAGGATATGGGGGAGAAGCCATGCGCCCATTCACTCCCACCCTACAGCAGTTATGGCTGCTCTGGGCATCCATTCCTTCTCCTCCCCTCAGCAAAGAAAAGAGAGGTTGAGAGGAATGCGATTAGTAAAAAAATACATTTCAAGCTGAGAAGTGAATAGATGATTCAACAGCCTTCCACATTCTTCTGCTCCCTGCTCAAGGCAAGTGGCAAAGGTTTGTTTTTCTTCTCCTGTTAAATTCAAGCGTGGGTTATATGGCTCTCTGGGTGGGCAGCTTATGCTTTGGTCCAGGTTCAGCATTAGTTCACATCTTAGCACGCCTGGAACATGGACGTGCACTCCTAGATGAACAGCTATTCCAAATATCTGCCCAGATCAAAAGGATTAGGAGAAAGGCAGAGACCAGACCACAGTCATGTGCAAATCTCTTTTCCAGCAGGTGAAGGCGAGTGGTGGAATCTGGACCTGGCGTGTATAAACTGACATTCAGAGTGATCCACAGCAAACAAAGATAATACATGATGATATGTACAATGCCTTATTTTACAATAAACATAAAACAAATCTACCGTGTCCGTCATTTCCCAAGACACCTAAATATTATTACTTAAATACTTGCTGCAACTGATCTTGGCACGTGCTAGATAGAGTTCAGGGCCTGTATAAGAAGCAGATAATAAAAATACATGGAATTCAAATGTGTGTCCTTTTCATATTTGTAGGTACTCTTTGTTTATTCTAAGATGTCTTCAAGTATAATATAACAAATTTGGTGAGTATTTACCCAGCCAATTTCATGTGATAGAGGAACAGACCAATAGACAGACAGAAATATTCAAATACATAGAGATGCAGCTATAATAGCCAGAAAATATTGATACAAAATACTTTACAGTGGCTACCTCTTGGAGTACAGATGGGAAAAAAAAATGAAGAAATGAATAAAGGGCAAGTTTTCCTTTTTATTCTCTTCTGTATTTGAATTGAATACTGGCATTTAACATACTTTCATAATTAAAAACTAAAGAAAAATGTGTGGTAAATCATACATAAATTAAAATAACTAAAAGCTAAAATGCAACTTCATTTGTCAGATAACAGCCCCCCCCCCCAAAAAAAAAAATAATGTCGTTTGCTTTTTAAAAACGTTTTCCCCACTCTTTCTATTCCAGGAAATAGAAATCATCCATTTCCATGAACCCAGTTTTCCCCTCTACAGATTTCTTTTTTCCTCGTTAATAGTATCGAGACAGACCAGTTTATTTTATTTTATTTTTTAAATATATTTTATTGATTTTTTACAGAGAAGAAGGGAGAGGGATATAGAGTTAGAAATATCGATGAGAGAGATTGATCAGTTGCCTCCTGCACGCTCCCCAGTGGGGATGTGCCCGCAACCAAGATACATGCCCTTGACCGGAACCGAACCTGGGACCCTTCAGTCCTCAGGCCGATTCTCTATCCACTGAGCCAAACCAGTTCGGTGACAGACCAGTTTAAACTTCTTAGAGTTAAAAGCCCTCCCCTGCCCTGAAGTCTCTGATGTGCCTTGTATTCTCTCTCTTCGACCAGGATAACATCTCATTGTGTTCAACTCCTAGTACTCACTTTTCAGTACTCTGCTTGTTGGCCTGACTTCGTTTAAGATTACATGAAAAGATGTGCCAAATGGCACGACCCGTTATTAAGAGTCGCGAGTGTTCCAAGTTCTGAGGCTTGCACCAAGTGTTTTCAGTATCACTTACTGTTTTAGGTGCACGCTTGTCAGAAACAATTACTCCTGATTCAGCACAATTCAATGCTTTCTAACAAATGATCGGGAGGGTAAACAACTCATTTACATGGGGAGGTTTATATTTGCAGAAATGCCTCAAGGGAACCTTTCCAAGAGGCCAGAAAGGAATTCAGTGAAAAGGAAACAGCAGGAGGATCCTGTATTTCTCTGCAATTCAGCAGTCTGGTTGCCAATACCAACATCATAACATTTCAGAGCTCAATTTTCCATATTTTGAAACTTCATCCAGAGATTCCATCGAGCAAGTCAATCTGCTATCAAACCCGACTTTGTTTGTTGCTGAACCTTCTACTTCATGGCCTCTGAACTAAGCTGCAGACGTTTTACACCCTGAGAATAAATCAGAAACGGTGGGGACTTGTGCTAACTCGGTGGTCCTCAGACTTCGCTTACATCAGACTTGCCTGGAGTGTCTGTTAAAGGGCAAGTTACTGGCCCAGTGAGTCGGGGAGAGGGCCTAAGAATCTGCATTTCTGGCAAGATTTTGGTGATGCTGCTGCGATTCTGGGCCTCCTCACACTTTGAAAGCCACGCTATTAACTCTTGAGGCTCCCAGGGCCCCAGTCCATAACTAGATGCTGGAGATCACTCACGGTGCTCTTCTGGCTCTCAAATATTCAGGAACCCAACCAAATACCAGCGATGGTCTCTGAACCTGATTATTCTAAGAGAACGGAATGGTATGCATGGCCCCTGTTTCTCTAAAAGAACGCTTCGGGGTGCCCTAGTGGCTGTGGCTCAGTGGACAGAGCCTTGGCCTGCGGACTGAAGAGCCCCAGGTTCGATTCCAGTCAAGGGCACATGCCTGGGTTATGGGCTCAATCCCCAGTGGGGGGCATGCAGGAGGCAGCTGATCAATGATTCTCTCTCATCATTGACGTTTCTATCCCTCTCTTCCTCTCTGAAATCAATAAAAATATATATATTTTTAAAAAAGAACGCTTCAGGGCGCTGATGAAAATGACTCCTCAGTGCTGGGATCCATCTTGTCTTTTACAGGGATGCTGACTATTTCAGGTAAACAGCTTCTCTTAGCTGTACTTGACATGGTTACATGAAGGAGGAGTGGAGATTCTGGCCATCCATGTAGGCATGCCGCGTGAAGATGTCATGACTCCAACCTCCCAAAACTGTGGCCTCGAATCCTGTGCCACTCCTTACTGGACTTGCCCATGGTCCCCGGAGACAGAGAATATTGCCAAGAGGTAGAGCCTTCTCAATCACTTCACCAGGCTTCTGATCATGGAGATCCTTTTTTGGTTTTCAAAGCAAAATCTCTCTAGTCTTACTTTATATTTCAGCAAAAGTGCCCTTGTCTGCACTGGTTTCTTCTGGTTTGGCAATTATTTTAGTAAACTAACGAATAATCAGATTATCAATTCAAACTGAAAGCTATTAATACTACAACATAAACTGGAGCTATGCCAGGGAGACAGGGATCATATAAATATCCAACTTAGTCAGCAAATCCAGTGTGCCAGGCGCAGTGTTAATCGCTTCACATATACTTAAATGTGCTCTGGTACTATGTTTTATTGAAATGGGCAGAACTTTTATTTTTATCACCAATTGAGTCAAATTGATGTTTAACTGAATCATACCCGTTGGCACAGTTTCCCAGAAAGCTGAGGTTTGCCTTTTGAGAAGCCAAAGGCAACTTCAATTTTTGCTTAAAACATCACTTAGAGTGGGAGGAGGCTGGATGAGCCTTCTCTCCATACACACTTAGGTTACAAGAGGAATATTAATTCAACTGAATTGGGAGTTTGGAGGAACTATAAAAGTTGAGTACATTATTAAATTAATAATGACATTTAGTATTTATAAATGTGTTCATAGTATTTTAATAGGTTTTTGATCATTCCTGTAAAAGTGCAATTATCATTCTCATTTTACAGTTGATAGCTGAAACATAAAGAGATAAAGGGACTTCCTTACTCCCTAAAATAGCCGCTTTGTAAGAGAAAGAGAGAGAGAGAGAGAGAGAGAGAGAGAGAGAGAGAGAGAGAGAAAGAGAGAGAGAAACAAGACTGCAGTCAAGCTTCCCTAACTCTTACTTTATCAGTATCACAGGATGGAAGAATGGACTTTATTCAAACACAGCGACTTTGGATTCCTGCTCTTGTCCTTACTACACACAGACACTAAACAAAATATTTGAGCTTTCTGAGCCTCAGTTTTGTTATCTGTAAAATGGGGCTATTGTATTCTTACTTCACATAGTCATTGTAAAGATTAGAGCTAATTTATGTAAAGCACCAACACTTAAGTACCAACAACTATGGTTGTTATTAGCACACATTGGGCATTGGGATTACAAACGAGATTCATTGGGGCTACCAAATATGTCTCCTTTACTTACTGTATCCTAGAATCTAGCATGATGCCTGGCACAGAGAAGGCATTCAATGACTATGGGTTGAATGAATGAATACATCACAAATAGTAGCTGCTTATCATTTAACTAATCACATGGCTGAACATGACCATCCTTATCCAGATTTAAAAATACACACAGCCCATTCTGGTGGCGTGGTCACATCGGCTTGGAAATAAATCCAGCGGATGGTGATAGAGATTGCTTGCCATTTGTCATGCTCTCCCCTAAAGAAAGAAAGTAATAAATTGCAATTTTTGCTCAGAAACCTGATGGGGATGGAGGCATAAAAGCTTAGAGGGCATGATTCTGTTTACTACAGAACACCCACATAGATCCCTAATTCTGGGATGGGAATGCATTGATATGGAATAGATCCTGTGTCAAGATTTCTCAAGTCCTGCCCCAGAAGGGCAAGTCATGTCTTTAGCTTGTGTGCAATGTGTGTTCCCACACAGAAGCACAGGAAGCATTCCGAATAGTACATGGGAAGGAAACTCTCACCAGGATACATTTGGGACTGTGCCTGGTGCCCAACCCCCTAAACTGGTAGCCAAAATTGATCAAGAGTGAGGTCAAGGTATGAGCTCAAATGTCAGACAAGTCTGGATTTAATTTGAAATCCATCTCTTCTACATTCTAACTCTTTAACCTGTGCAGGTTACCTAACCTCCCTGAGCCTCGAGGTACTCATCCAGAAAATGGGAATAATAACAGAATCTAGGCACCTAGTAGGGTGGCGGGTGTTACATGTAAAATGCCAGGTACAGATGAAACACTCGATAGGTACTGGCTATTACTATTACGATGTAGGAAGTTGGAAACATTCCTGATCTTGATACACTGGTCAGCAAGGCCTGAGTAGAGCTCAGGTCACAGTATCTTCAGGTGGATGGACAAAGGGGAATAGGTGAGTGTCAAAATCAGAAATAAGGGCAAATCAAGACCATTTTCATCTATTCAACAATTTTACTTGAGGATAACGCTGAAGGTGAATGTCAGTGTCAACTGCCATAATTATGCAACTTTGTGGATTGGTGTCAGCTGGATTTCCAATGTTCTGCAAAGTCAGGACAGGTTTGAAACATATTTCCTTGCATACCTTTGCAACAACAAGATAAGGAAAATGTCAGCAAAGGTTCAGAAATAATCCTCCTGCTGGATCTACGGACCAAGTTTGCCCTCACCATCCATCTCACTGACGATGTTGAAACGTAGTGGATTTTTTTTTTTTTCACATTCTCTATCTTGACCACAGACTAACTTAGAGGTATCAATGCGAACCCTCTCACTTCCAGGCACTGAGTAATCCCAACATGCCATTCTTTCCCCTTATCCAACAGGCGGAAGAGTGGGCCCACAGCCTGCCCTGCACACAGGCATTCCAGGTGTGTACATTATGTCTCCTAAAGAATTTGCATTTGGGGGAACAAAAAGATGCCTGGAGAGGCCAATCCGTATCTTAAAGGGATTAATATTTAATGATGGAACGTCAGGCTTTGTAGTACATGCAATGAACACAGGCTGAGATAGGAGCAGAATATGAGTTGGGGGGAAAAAACTAGGATGGTTTCTTCTCATCCCTCTGATAGTCCCTCATCTCTATGTCTCTGTCATCCCCTAGTCTAGAGTCAACAACTGCAGGGGAAATTCATAAACACAAGGGGTTTGGAATGGTTTTGTGGACAAACGCATTTCAGAAACACGGACTAAGCAATTGTTCAACCCAATGCATTAAAATGAAAAGATTAGGGTAGAGCGCAGGCAGGATCATTTCATATGCTTTGTGATGAATGTCTGTGCAGATTCTAACAGCTAAAAGAACACATACTTAACTCCAAAATAGGCAATTCAGATTAAGATCCCTATTTCGTCATATTCTTAACCATTAGTAGTGGGCAGAGTGTCTTTAGGCTAGCAAGTCCTCACTTGTCAGGCAGGATTTTTAAAGGAATTGATATGCCAGGCAATATATTGGATGAGGGCAGATACATTTCTTGTTTCCTGTGGCACCTATGATACTGGACATGGTACCTGACATTTAGTAAAGACTCAATAAAGATTTGTTTAATAAATGTATGAGTAAATGCATATCACGAACTTTGATTGTCATGATGCTTATATTGACAGAGTGGTGGGCGTTAAAATGTGTTGCTCATGTCAACTGTTGTAGAAAGCAGAAGAGTTGTTTGGCGTGAGGTCTCAGGGGCTGCCCCACTGAATCCATCACTGTGTTTGTGCGGAGTTCATGCTTCCCAAGGGCTGCTCCTAGCCAATCACTGAGCAGAGGGTGTGGATGGGGCTGGGGGCGGGGGGTGGGGGGACTCAGAGAGGCCAATTCCTGTGAGACACAGGACTTTGTAATAGGACCAAGGAGTCCCCTAAGGCTTGGCCAAATCTTTCATGCAATTACACTGCCATCTGCAACTTTTCTATCCAATCCTCCCACCCCCTCTTTCTTTCCACCAGCAGCAGAACTCCACCCCTATTTTAAGGGTCTCCTTGCTTTTTCCTTCTTCTTACCCTAGTCAACCTGTTGTATATCTAATTCTGTCTGGGCGACTACTGCTAAGCAATCCTGAAATAACACAGATACGTAGTGGCTAAGTTAGAGAGAGACATGGAAAGTTCTACTCAATAGATAGTTTAAATGTAACTTGTGTAAATTCAACCCTGCATTTTTTTAAAAAGTAAAATTAATATGTAAATACATTTTGATCAGATCAAAGTTATCATCTGTCTCACTGAAATGTACTTAGTGACAAACTTTCTTCTTAAAAACATCCCCTCCTTTCACCCCTATCCAAAGGTCATTCAATAGATAGGAAGTGAGAAAACTATTGATCTGAACATACATTGGGAAACAAATGCATTTATAGATCTCCACAATTTCAGATTGAAACGAAAGTCCCTCTATGGTGCATTAGAAATGTGGGGACATAATTATTTACATGGTAAGTTTATTGCCTAATATGACTTCATAGAATTTAATATCATTTGAAGCCCTGGGCATATGAACCAAAGATTAATTTTATAGCTCAGTACATCCCATCTTTGAGTGATTCTAATATAGTGACACCTTATGTGTCTAAGATACTATAACAAGTGAAAAAAAAATGTTTTAGAATTTGAATGTCTACCTAAATCCGATACTTGTAGATCTTATCTTATGCAAACCAATACTTGTTGGCTTTGTATAGGTCTTATATTTCTTCTAAAATGTTTATTTCTAGATAATGTTTGTGTGGTGCTGAGAATAAGTTAGGAATTCAAATGTCTACTTATGGAGGGATCTATAAAAAAAAAATCGATGACTAAGGTGTAGGAACAGATTCAAGTGGATATTTTAATATTTAGTTCAAGATGTTTTTGGAAGACATAATTGGTTAATAAAACCCAACAACGGAAATGACGAAGATGCTATTTGTTCTTGAATGTAAGAATGATACTTTCCAGCACGCAGAGATGCCAATTACCCCAAGGGACCGTCTAGCAGGTCCAAGTTATTCCATCCTGGGACCTCACAGCGGCCAGCAGGCAGTGTCAGGAACAGGAAGAGCATTTACTGGAATGGAATGGGGAGGCCTCCTCCGGATGACTCGGGGGTGATTCACAGGAACAGTTTACACAATGTTCACAGGGTCTCAAACTCTTCCGTGTTTTGAAAACTATAGATTTTACTACACACAGTGGAAGAGGGCAGAGGGGGGACATGGATAGTGCCAGTTCATTGTTCCTGGTGATCTCAGTGCAGACCCAGTGCTGGCTTTTTTTTTTTTTTTTTTTTAACATAGTCCAAAGGGCTAAAGAAAACACAACCCATCAGCTGTGAAAAGTGATGACGGGCTGGCTGAGTGCAGCGGTATTAACCACGTGATCCACTTTGAGGGTTAAAAACAATGGGTTCCTTTTTCAAGTCTGTGTGTGTGCGTGTGTGTGTGTGTGTGTGTGAGAGAGAGAGAGAGAGAGAGAGAGAGAGAGAGAGAGAGAGAGAGAGAGAGAGAGAGACTCGGCAGGTTTGCTCTTGGCCTAGGTCTGCACTGCTCCAGTTTCACTTCTAGGCGGCCCTGGGCAATCTGCCTCTTTATTCTGCTGGAAAGCGCTACTGATAGAGCTGTTTAAAGGGCTTGGGTGCTGACAAACTGGGTGCCGTCAGGGTCTGGAGTTTAGGAAGGCTTTCCAATTACAGCACCACGTTCCCAGAGTACCGAGCAAGGGAAGGAACGCAAGTCACTGTCCCCTGTCCCTGCCTCCCTGTCCCCAGTAATCCCACCTCTGCTGCAAACTCAGATCCAAGTCTAATTCTCCCTGCTGATGCGTTAGCAAAGGCTTCATGCTGTTCCTATACATGATAAGCAATAATCCCTTCAATTAGATTTTGTTTTACATGTTACACATTTAAGGTCTTATTTGTAAGATGACATATTACCTCCCCAGCATCCTGACCTCAGCACAAACACCTCCCCCCCCACACAACCCCCCCCTCCCCAACACACACACACAGGCTACACGCTGGGGTACACACCGGGTCTTCATTATACTCACGTCAGTAAAGAGTCTCCCATTTCAGGGTACATCAGAATCCTGAGATGAGGTGGCGCTGCTACAAATACAGACTCCTGGGTCCTTACTCCAAGCCCTGAATCAGGACCTCCAGGAGTGGATATCTGCATCTTACACATCAACATCCCAGAGCTATCGGCCTATGAGTTCTCTAACGTGGTCTTTACATGGTCCTGGGAAGCTTCCAGCACTCTTTACCGCCTCGCTCCGCCTCTCCACCCTCTGCCTCAGGGTCATCTCAGCTCCCCAGGGCTTCGTGGGGTTTCTCCTGTTCCCGGGAAGCACCTCCCTGAGAGCAGAATTGCCGAGGCCTCTGCTGTAAACCCTCCCAGGCTCCTGGTGTCCCTGTGGGGGCCTAGGCCCAGAGCACCCATTCACTGTCCCCGGCGCTCACACCCACTGCCGATGGCTCTCTCCCTGTGGAATCTGCTGCTGCCCCAACTACAGCCACTTCCCACCAGGGAAGGGCAGATGCCTGCCCCGCTGTGGGCTCTTTAAATCGTCAGCTCTGTGATTAGGATGGAAGTGCTGGTCTGTTTCCCTATTTATTTATTTTACAAATGATACCTATGTATTGACCTTACAGATGCTCTTAATACTTTACAGTTTTGCATCTTACTAGTTGTCTTTTAACTGCTTTTTCTTAGAGATCCTGCTACTCAAGAACATAAAGAACTTCCTGGTCATTTCTACAGCCATATAGTTTCCATTGCATGGGTACATCGCACTGTAGTTAGTGTCTAATGATGGGGATTTAAATTGTCCCTTATTGTTCATTAATGTAAATAATACTGCAGTGAAATGCTTATGTTCATCTGTTTTCATATTTACATACTAAGGGTTGTATTAGATACATTTCTAAAAATCTTTCATTCTCTAAAATCCCGTGCTTCTAGACAGCTACTAATTTCCTGTCCTTGTACTATATTAGATTATCAAGTCATCTTTCAGCAGCTGGTTTAGCTCATCTGATTTCCCAATCTGTCTCTTGGCCGCCTGTTTGGGAGGTGTCCTGTCCCACGGGACAGAACTTAGCAGATATAGTGTCTGGGAGTGCGGCTAGTCAGTTACAGGAGGTCAGTTACATTGGCCACAGATGGGAGGGTGGATCCCAGGAAGGAGCCCAAATGGCAAAAGGGTGCCGGGGAACACAGGCAAAAAGTGTGGGGAGTCTATACTAGTGGAGGTAGATATAGATCTAAATCCAATCAGCAGAGCCCACAGACTGAAGACTCTCAGAGGGAAGGGGGGAGGGAGGGCAGGAAGAGATTAATCAAAGAATTTATATGCATATATGGTAACCCATGGCCACAGACAATAGTGTAGTAGGCAGGGGGTGGGGGGAGCAGGATGGAGGGGGTCAAAGGGGGGGGGAAAGGGGGGCATCTGCAATACTTTAAACAATAAAGATAAATTTTAAAAAAGAACCCAAGGAACTTCAAGTATTAAAAACAAGTGTTGGGGGTGGGGTTTGTAAGAGGGATGTGTGAAGAGTCTAGGCTACTGGCAGGTGTATTTAGATCTAAACCCCACAAAGCTAAGCCTGTTTAAGAACCGAAGGAATGTTAGGTATCATAAACAGAATCCGAGGGCGCATGCAAGAGGGCATTAGGAAAAGAAATGCAAACTCAGAGTTGGCTGGCAATGACCTCTGATTCAGCCTTCCTCCTATGGTACCACCTGTGGCTGCGACCTTTCCCTACAGGCACAGGGATGCCAGCCTATGTTCTCAGCCCACAAAGGCCAGGTCTAGTCTGGCCAAAGCGTTCAGAGCAGTAGGAGGTTTGGTCTGCAGTGGGTAGTGCATGAAACCAGGCTTGCTTGACTTCCGGTACACGGTTGTCATGGGGTGAGGACTGAGATGTCTCAGACAAGTTGCAGCCATCCCCTCCTTGTTTCTGCCACATCTGCCTGGACCCCACCCCTGTCCTTCTGCCTCAGTGTCTAGAGTTTCCCCCCAGGTCCCTGGAGCTTTGCCAGTTGACTTGATTGGGGGGTGTATTAGTTTCCTGGGGCTGCCCTAACAATGTGTCATAAAACCAACAGCTTAATTTAATAGAAATACATTGTCTTACATTCTGGGCTGGAAGTCTGAGCTCAGCGTATCAGTATGATTGGCTTCTTCTAAGGCAGCGGTTCTCAACCTGTGGGTCACGACCCTTTGGCGGTCGAATGACCCTTTCACAGGGGTCGCCTAAACCATCCTGCATATCAGATATTTACATTACGATTCATAACAGTAGCAACATTACAGTTATGAAGTAGCAACAAAAATAATTTTATGGTTGGGTCACAACATGAGGAACTGTATTTAAAGGGCCAGAAGGTTGAGAACTGCTGGGGTCCAACCCCAGCAGGTCCAGGGCTTCCCAAAGGTGTAGACGGAGTCGGTGAAGACGGAATGACACGGAGACAGCGTTCAGTTGATCAACAGCCTAGCCAGGATCTCTAGCCAAGTTCTGGTCAGGATCTCGAGCGAAGTTCTGGTTAGGATCTCCAGCCAGGTTCTGTGTCCATGTTCTCCTGCTAGGTTCTCTAGCCAGGTTCTGTAGCCATATTCCCTCGCTAGGTTCTCCAGCCAGGTTCTGTCCAGGTTCTCCAGCCAGGTTCAGTCACCAAGTTCTAGTCAGGTTCTCTTGCCATGTTCTATCCAGGTTCTGTCTCTAGGTTCTTCAGCCAGGTTCTCTCGCTAGGTTCTGTCTCTAGGTTCTGTGGCCAGTTTCTGTCCAGGATCTTTTGCCATGTTCTCTCCAGCGAAGTTCTTCTGTCTCTAGGTTCTGTGTAGGTTCTGTGTCTAGGTTCTGTGTGTAGGTTCTGTGTCCTGTTGTCTTGTTACATCTGTATTTATACCAGTTGATCCCAATCCTATCAATCTCTATTCCAAGAGTTAGGGCGTTTCTTATCTCCATTCCAGGGAGTAAAGATTATGTAACTTAAGCATGATTGTTCGTAGTTAAAGTGATTAATTACCCGCCTGGCACTTAGTTAAGGGGTTTTATTCCCTCCCTAACTTCAGGGGAAAATCCCTACCTGGGGAAACAACCTTTCTCAGAGAGGTGACCTTGGTTAAAACACATAGTGCCAAGAAGGTGAGCAAACATATTAAGAACAGTATGCCATATATGCCAGGTCCCTTGAAACAGCAAGGATGGACCGGCTCCCGGCAGAGAACCACTGTAAAGACTGTGAGGGAAGAATCTGCTCCATGGCGTCCTCCCTGCTCCCCGGGTTGCGTTGGCAATCCGTGGCTCTGGCTCGCCTTAGCTTCTGCTACGTTACTCCAATCTCTGCCTTTATCTTTACTCAGCACCCTCCCCATGGATAAGTCTATGCCCAAACTTCCCCTCTTCATTAGGACATCAGTCCTATTGGATTAGGGGGCCACCCTACCCCAGGAGTCCTCATCAGAGCTAATTACATCTGCAAGGATCCTCTTTTTCAATGAGGCCACATTCTCAGATACTGGGGATAGAACTTCAGTATATGAATGGGGTGAAGGTGAGGGCACAATTCAACCCATAACAGGGTTCTTGCCTACTTTTTACCAACCTATTTCTCTTCTATCTGCATCTTCCTACTGATATCTCTAGCTATTGATAGGGGTTGAGCTTTACACCAGATGGACCACTTGGAATCTTGTTACTGATTACTGCTTGCTGGTCACCTGACTTCACAAAGCACCTCGACCAGGAACTCTACTTCCACAGTCTGTCTACCAGCTCCGACACCCCGGAGCAGCAATGCCGGCCCAGGAAAAGACGGCGTGTGTGGAAATTTGGAATTGGTGCTTTGACCCGTTTCATCTCCCCTGTGTCAAGGCCCATCCTGTGGATGGGTTAGCACTCTCCACCTTCCTCTGCTTCCCAGTGCCTTCTCTACTCATCCATGCACTCCTTCTACAGGCAGCTCTGTGCAGGCATTATCTTGGAAAGCCTCATAACTGAGCTCTTTAAGCAGCAATAGTGCTCTCTCAGGCTATATGTGCTTTTAATTAAACAATAAATCACATAGGTTAAAGCAATACTTTTGTGCTTGAGAATTCATAAAGTGCTAGCAAGAACATTACCAAGGAGTCACATGCGAGGTATAAGGACTTCAACCATGAATCATCTACCTGATATCTATAAGTAATATGATTTCAACCATGGGTTAAATTATTAGGAAGTTATCAGATCTCTCCATATCTACTTTACCTGTATAGTTAACTCTCTGAATATTGCTGGGCACTCATGAATCATTCATTTGTCAAACCTTTTGTTTGGAGCATTAGCTCTGCACCAACTGCTGCACTAGGTTTTGGGGCACAGAAATGAATGAGAGGTGGTTTCTGAGGTGAAAGTCAACATCCCCTCTACACTTTGACACGATTACTCAAAGGACTGAGAATTTGACTAGATGGCAGACGGTACTGAAATTGTTAGGTTCATAAGAAAAGTGTGACAAAATCGATTTCTTATGTCTGGGACTAAAATGAGAGTTAGGGGTGGGGAGTTTGGCCTGTGACTTCTGTTCAAACACCAAGACCATTGCATTCCCTGGAGAGGATTTGTTATTAGAGGCTAATTAGTTCTCTTGGAGTGAACTTGGACAATCTTCCCCTTCTGACATAACTGAATTCTCTCCAGAGGCCTCATAAGACTCTAGCACATCAGGGCCAATTTCTGTAGTTGGTTGACATGTAAAAGAACTTCTCCAAGAAAAATAAGAGGAGTCCAGAAAACGAGCAGGGGTGGGGACTGGTGGCAGGTGGGTGAGGGTGGGAAGCTGTGAGGGGGGGCTAAAATAAGGGGGATTGAGGAGCTGCTAGATATTCATAAAAACACGGGACTAATAGATTCTGCCAACACAGCTGCTCTGAGCTCTCTCCTGCTCATGGTAAAATGGCAACGAAGGGAAATTATAGACGGACATTCCCCCAAGGAACAAGTTTTCTCAGAAACATAAATTCCTGCAAATAAATTGGCTTTAGGCAAGTTAAGAAACAAGAAAAATTCCTATAGGGGCACAAAGCAATTTTCAGTCGGGTCAGGTGGAACTGCTGGCTCCGCCTTAGCTGCCTGGGGGACACTCCTCAACATTTGTTCCATTAACCTGAAGGCTTGGGTGGTCCATGCTACATGGCTCCCCTATGGGCCTCCAGAGTCTGTCCTGTAGCAAATCATCGAGCACCAACATGCTAGCAGCACAGCCGTGAAAAGGAGGCGAGAGACAGAGACCAGGAACCCATGTGGCCAACCCAGTTCCATAGATTAGACCAGTGATGGCGAACCTATGACACACGTGTCAGAGGGGACACACAAACTCATATTTTTGGTTGATTTTTCTTTGTTAAATGGCATTTAAATATATAAAATAAATATCAAAAATATAAGTCTTTGTTTTACTATCGTTGCAAATATCAAAAAATTTCTGTATGTGACACGGCACCAGAGTTAAGTTAGGGTTTTCCAAAATGACACACCGAGCTCAAAAGGTTCGCCATCACTGGGTTAGACAAAGGCTTTGGAAGTCACGCCTACGGAATTGCACTGCTCTGGGTACCCATGGGTATGCTGCTCTACTCTGAATCCAAGCTCTGCAACTGCGGTTCCTCTGTTGTTTTATTTTAAGCTGAGCTGGTCCTCCCTGCAGCTTTGCTCACCAGTTCTAGTCTCTGGAACCAATACATATCTCTCACGGATTCTTTTTAAAAGAGTAAAATATACATATATTTATTGATTTCAGAGAGGAAGCGCGAGGGAGAGAGAGATGAAAACATCAATGATGAGAGAGAATCATTGATCAGTTGCCTCCTGCACGCCCCCTACTGGGGATCGAGCTGGCAACCCAGGCATGTGCCCTGAGTGGGAATTGAACCGTGACATCCTAGTTTATAAGTTGACACTCAACCACTGAGCCACGCCAGTAGGGCAATCCATATATTTTTAAATGGGAATGGTTTTAACTTGAGAAGGTGGTTGGACACTGGGAACTAGAGAACTCTCTCCCAAGTGTGGCCGATCTCAGGTGGCATTAAGAGCAGGGGTTTCTGAGAGGACTCCCAAGACGGTGGCAGAGTAAGTGGAAGCTACACCAACTTTCTCCCAGGACCAAACTGTAATTACAACTAAAATATAGAAAAATCATCCTGAATAGCCAACTGAAGATGAGTTGGAGAGAACCCTTATAACCAAGGATGTAAAGAGGAGGCCACAGCAAGACTGGCATATCTAACAGAATGGTTAAATAATTGCTGTCCATGAGGATGGTTGTGAGTTATCATTAAATGACTAAACTGCAATTAGGATACTCAGAAGTTATATGATTACACTAAGGCCTGATGCACAAAATTCGTGCAAGGATCTTGGCCCCAACCCCCGCCCGCCGCTGTGGCTGGGGGCCTCTGTGGCTTTGTCTGAAAGGAAGGACGTCTGGTCTAATTAGCATATTATGCTTTTATTATTATCTACACTAATAAAAGAGAAAGAGGCAAATTGACCATACCTTCATGACACCCACCAGCCAATCAGGAGTGAGTATGCAAATTAACCCGCCAAATATGGCAGGTTAATTTGCATACACAGGTGCCGAGCAGCCAGGGGCAGCCATGTCTGAGTGGCCATGGCAATGACACAGGCATTCTGCACCGCCCCAGCCACTCTGGGTCTCTGGGCAGTGTGGGAAGGCAGAAAGGCAGCTCCGGCCAGAGTGAAGGTGATGCCAGCAGCCAGGGGAAGAAAGGCCCATTCTTGCATGAATCTTTGTGCATCAGGCCTCTAGTAGATTATAAAGACATAAAAATGATGTCCCTTTATCTCCCCTTTCCTCCCTTCTTCTCTCCCTCCCTCTTCCTTCATTCCTCCCTCTCTTTCTATCTACCTATCAATCATACATATAGGCATATAAATTAATTGTGATTTTATGTAATGTGTAATATAATGTTATAATAATACAATAAATCATATACCCAGATATAAGAATAATTACATCTGAGACATAATATTTTAGAAGCAAAATAGATAGTTTATTCCACATGCAACACTTGGAAATGACATGGCCACAGCACACTGGGGACATGCCATGGGCATATGCTGTGAGGGCTATCATCACCATCTTATGATCACATATTTAATTAAACCCAATCTGAGGGTTTTGTCACAGTTGAGGTCATTTCTGTCTTAATTTCCAGAAGCAGAGTGCACAGCCCTCTGAATGTGTTGCAGAAATATAATTTGTAATTGTACATAATTACTTTTCAAAAGTTTCCTCCCGGCACCTCAGAGGGTGCCATGTAGATAATAATTGTGTGTGAACTAGATGGATGGATGAATACTGGGTACATTATTTTTAATCTGATTTTCTCTACAAAGTTTTCCGCCCTATAAAAACTGCAGGAGGCCTTTCCTCTGACATTTAGCTCCTAGCCCACGGGGTGGGAGAGCATGATGAACATGGCAATTGATTGCACTACATCGTGCAATGAAAATTATGACTTTGAGAATCACAGTGTAGTTTTCAGGCATAAACCTGACTACAGTGAGTGCGAGTTAGACTGCAGAAGGAGAGAGACCCTGGCGAAGTGTCTAACCAGGAGACAAAGGGCAAGTGGGTCCTTCACTGCGCCTTCTGGTCACCGAGCTTTGTGGCTGGACTGCATGTTAGGCTGCCTTTATTTCTGAGGATGAAAAGGGAATATTTGGAGTTGCCAAGAGAAAAAAAAATCCCACAATTATTTCCATGCGAATTCTGGCCAAGGGGACATTTTGATAAAATAAATTCATAGACCCCTGCTCTTGCCTGGCTTTTATTAAATATTCGAGCCCCTCCTGTGAAAAATGGGGAGTGACTTCATGCTTTCATTATCCAAGCCGATCTGGTTTCACCAGCCGCGCTGTGGCTACAGTCAATTCAAAGGATGAAATATGTTTCCTCAATTTACGTGCAGTGAGGAGGGAGGCCTGCTGGGTATTAGACCCACTGTGGCGCCGTCTACGGGGTCCTTGATGGTAAAAACAGGTGATGACAGAAACCCAAAGATTATTTCACGATCCTGAGAATATTGAACTTTAATTTTGTCCATTTTGCCCAGAGTTTTATTCAATTGTGAATACTTGTTTAAGAGGCCTCAGATTCCATTTCCCCTATATTCATACAACATCGATAATTACATTTTAAGGAGTTATGTATCTTAAAATCAATGCATCACCATTCTAATTTGTCTGCCTCACTTCCACTCAGTGTCTCCCAGAGCCTGTGTCTGAGGACAGTCATTCAGTCCCTTCTTCACTCCCTCATGGCTGCTCAGGCCGGGTTCCTTGGGATTAGTGAATGCTGATTATGATTTTGTTTGGACGGAAAGAAAGCTAAAATTAAGGAAGTTAACCATATGGTGATGAAGATGGTGACATTGGGTGGTGGGCACACAATGCAAATAAGCAGATCATGTGTCATAGAAACCTACACTTGAAACCTCTATAACCTTATTAACTAATGTTACCCCAACAAATTTGATAAAAAAGTAAATAAATAGAAAGGCATGAAAACAAGGGGAAAAAAATAGAGCAAGGTTATAAGCTCTTCCAGAATGAGAAAATTCTAAAATTTTCCTGTGGGAAAGCAACATTAACCCAATATTCTTAGGTAATGTATGGAATTAGTTTTCCTAAGCAGTTTCTCCATCTGTAAAGTGGGAGAGAACCCAGCAAACTGTATATGACAATGTGTCCTTAATAAATAAAAGTTACCCCCCCCCCCTTTTTTTTTTGTCAAACCTACTCTTCTGTATTCTTCTTAAATAAGAATCATTTGAAGACTCTTTGGTGAAAGAAAAGCAAAAATAAATTTATATATATTCCTTCAAAGATGCTGAGAGCCAGATGGATGGCTCACAGGTAGGTGGATCTGAGGAAAAGCCAGTGGGAGAAGGAGATTCTCTTATAGGTTTTATTACTTCTCCTGGGTCTATTTGAATGGCCTCCACATCAGTTCTGCATGACCAGTTGGCTGCCTACTGCTCCCGTCTTTCCTCTAGGTTCCTGCTGGGTGGACACAGCTTCTCCAGACTATGACAATTCCTCGCTTACAAATCTTCAGTGACTTCCTGTTCTTTAATGAATTACATCCCAAGTGACAAGATCAGTTTGAAATTCCTTTGAAACTTCATCTCTACTAGGTCTTCTTCACACACTCCAACTAGACTGGTCATATTTTATTCCCATAGCACGCCCTGCTCATTCTTGCCCCAGGACTTTTGTGTATTGGTGTTTTGTTTTTTTTTTTTCTATAAATTTCACAAGGAGCTCAAGTCCAAGTATGATTGTTTTGCCTAATATTCTTCCTTGATCCTACCAGTAAGAATAAATCTCTTGGACTTCTGAATTTCTAGATTCTATTTATGTACATCTGTAATGACAGTTAAACATTCTATACTGTGTTGTGGTTATTTTTCTGATTTTATCTTACAGACTGACTTAATAGCTACTTAAGGTACTGTTGACATATTAACTATATTACATGCAAGACCTAACAAAGAGTTGGTGCTCAATAAATGTTTGCTGAATAAATAAATGAATGGCAGTGGTTGCATTAAAATTTCTCAGTGTGGTTGAGAGGCAAGATAAAGGCATACATATATATATATAGCAATGAAATCACAGTTGGTGCTAGGGTCTGAGCAATTGGTTCAAAATTTCATAGGAGAAATAAGTAAAAAAAATTGACAGGGAGATTTAGCTTGGCCACTGAAGATTTGAGTGGTCTCTTCACAGGGCATCAACAGTTGAGAATAATGCAGAGACCTTCTCAGTAGCCACAAAGTAAATTAAATTCAAAGAAGGGGATCGTTTTGCTCCACATAACCTGAATTGCTACATTTTCACTGTATAAATATTATTGGGTAAGTTATTAAAAATGTTTTCTCTTGGGCCCTAGCCAGTTTGGCTCAGTGGATAGAGTGTCAGCCTGTGGACCCAAGGGTACCAGGTTCAATTCTGTTCAAGGGTATGTACCTTGGTTGCAGGTTCCTCTCGGACCCAGGCTCTGGTTAGGGCGCTTGCAGGAGGCAACCAATTGATGTGTTTCTCTCTGTCTTTCCCTTTCTCTTCCACTCTCCCTAAAAATCAATGGAAAAATATCCTCGGGTGAGGATTTAAAAGTAAATTAAAATATATATATATAATAAATGAAATAAAAATGTTTTCCCTTGGGGCAAAGAAACCTTCTAGAATTCATCTATTATCTTGCAGGACTTATCTACTATCTTTGCTGAAGATGAACAACCTCTTTGGCCCATGATTTGGGTTACATTTCTACAACTTCTTCATGAGGAGGAATCTGCAGCAATGACTTAAGGATTAATAGTTTCTACAAAGCAATAACACGATGATGTTTGAGTGAATTATAAACACATGGATTAAATTTCCCCTTATGGAAATCATTCACATTAAAATAATGAGTGTTTTTCACATATCCAGATTTTACTAAAGCTTTAGAAAAACAGATTCATGAACTAACTGAATGCACTCATTAGGCAGTGAGAGTGAATGTTCTTATTTGCAATTATAATGTGCTGAGTTAAGGTTATAATGGAGTGAGGACCTGGTCAGGTGGCTCAGTTGGTTGGAACATGGTCTCGTACACCAAGTTTGATTCTTGGTCAGGACACATATCTAGGCTGCAAGTTTGATCCCTGGTCCTGACATGTTTGGGAGGCAACCGATCAATGTTTCTCTCTCTCTCCCTTCCTCTCTCTCTAAAAGCAATTTAAAATAAAATTAAAATAAAGAATAGCTTCAGGTGAGGATTTTTAAAAAAGATTATAATGGAGTGAGGAAGACTGATGAAAGGGAACAGGATCCTTTCTGTCATGGCCTAGGTCAGTGGTCGGCAAACTGCGGCCCCTTGAGTGTGGCTCTTCCACAAAATACCACGTGCGGGCGTGCATGTACAGTGTGATTAAAACTTCGTGGCCACACTCAAGGGGCCAAAGAGCCACATGTGACCTGCGAGCCGCAGTTTGCCGACCACTGGCCTAGGCCAAATGTCAAATCTCAGGAACCCAGGTACGAACATTGATAAATCTTGGGGTATTGAGGGTAGAAAGTCCATCTTTCCTCAACAGCGGTCCCCGTCCACACTGCATCAGTGGTGCTATCTGAAGCCACACACAGCAAGTTCCTGTGACCACAGGGCAGGATGAAAGCCTACACAGGGCATGCTCCAAGCCCACAAAAGGGGAAAATACTCACTGTTCTCTCTGCAGAGGGGAACCTACGCACTGGTCCTCTAGTTAGGGTGACCAACTCGTCTTGGTCTGCCTGGGACTTGCCGAGTTTTAGCACTGAAAAATCCACCTCCCAAGCAGCCCTTAGTCCACAGTGAACCAGGACGGCTGATGACCCAACCTCCAGCGAAGGGTGTCCTTTACAGCAGAGCTTTAGAGACTTCAATGTGCACACCTACATCTGCAGGTCTTGTTAAAATTCAGCTTTGTATTTAGTAAGTCCTGGGTGGGGCCTAAGACTTTGCATTTCTAACAAGGTCATAGACAATGCTAATGCCGCCGCTGGCCTGGGGAATCACACTTTGGAGATCAGGGTTTAGAGTATCCTTTGTGGACTCAGAGGGAGATGAAGACACTTCAGCATTTACGAATATTGTGTCCTTGATGAAGTGACTTAAGCTCACTAAGCCCCGATGTCCTTATCTCTAATAGAGATTCAAAGCAGTACTTTCCTCACAGGGCTATTGTGAGGATTAATGAAGGTAAGTATGGGTACAGAGTAAACATAAGCACTAAATAAGTATTAACTGCTTTTATTACTATGGGCATTCATATTGTGTATCATTGAAGTAATCAAAGAGGTGGCTGAGACTGAAAACACAAATAAGTTGAGGAAGGTTTCAGGTTAATTCATGGTTGAAGGATTCATAAGTATGGTAAGAGGCAGAGGCATATCACGGGGCTGGATGGGAGATAGGTTTGACCTATTATGTGAATCTTAAAGTTATGTTCACCATAAAATACTAGCCTTGGACATTTTGCTAAAAATCTGCCTCCCAATTCTGAGTTCCTGGAACAGCAGGCGTGTTGGAAAACTTGAGCAGTTATGGCCAAGGCTCAATCTCAATTCCAGTTGGATTTCATGATCTGTGCCGCCACTTAACTCTGTGAACTTGAATAACATCTTTGAACATCAGCATTCTTACCACCAATAGGGATAATAATGTCTATCTCATGGCCCCTATGAGAATCAAATGTAAAGTGCCCATGTTAAAAGCTCAATAAGTACTGGCTAGTGTTCTAATTATCCTCTTTGTATACAGGACTACTTCTGCTTAATATTCATTAAGAAAGGAAAAGGCGAGCCACTGGATTTAACGGATCTTGGATGCACTGATTCTCAAAATGTCATAATGTCTTCAGATCTTGATCATCAATCAGATCTTGCTGGTACCTGACCACAAGGAGGGTAGCCATCAAAACTTAATTTCCTGCTTTGTTGTGAGCCCTTGAAGCATAACCCATCTTTAGTCTTACTCACTGGGGCAGAGACAGAGTGTGGTTATTCTGTCTATAAAGATAACCATTGTTGGTCCAATGGGCTGCACCCAAAGCTTGACATTTCCTACGTATCAGCTGCTTTGACTTTGTTATAGGAACTGAAAATTTGAATTTGAGAAGTGAAAAATTATCAAACCAATGTTAGGTAGTAGCAATTCCCAGTGGGGTACAGAAGATGCAGGGAATTTTGGAGTTTGAGAGCTGCCAGGCAGTGATGGTCATGTCAACAGTTGGGACAAGTACCACCTCATATTTTAACCCTCGCTTTAGGAACAAGACATTTTTTAATGAAACTTGGCTACATTTCTGATGTTACAAGAAAGGAGAGAAAATCTATTTAATCCCATGTCTTAGAAATAATACTATTTCACTTCCAAGACTAGGTAAGCCCTGATCTCATAAAAATAAAACAATAGCTCATAAACCCTTCCTTGGAATTGCTTGCCCAAGCCCACAGATGTTGTCTTGCTTCTCATACTTGGATGCCCTCACTGGATATGCAACCAGGTTATACACTCAAGTCTCAGTTCAGTTTGAAGAGCTTTGGCTTGGAATTGGTCCAAACTCTGGCAACTCCACTGAGTAACCACCTAATTTTGAAAGTTAAAATTTAACCTTTCTGATGCTCATTTTTCTTCTTTATTGAAATAGCTATAATCTATTCTTCAAAGGATGTTAGAAACTTAAATGATATAATGTTCAAAGTGACTCCCACAGAGCTTAGCTCATAGAAAGCATTTAACAAACATTCATTTTCTTCCTCTCTTCCCCTGTGCTTTGCACTTTAATGTGTGTTTGCCTGTTCCTAACAGGCTGTCTTCCATCTGCTCCAACTTTGAGATACAGACAAAGTTTAATGTCTACTTGTTCATGATCTGACCTGGGGCAACTTTAGTTTCCCTTCGGTACCCAATGCTCAGTAGTGACCTGACATCATCAGCATTCCTAACCTATTACTAATTTGCATTAATGAGTATAAAACCCAAACAATCAACTCCTGTATACCATTCTCTGGTGGCCAGGACATGCTGACATGGCCATGTGGCATTGGCAAGTCAGTGGTTGTTTGTCCACCACTCACCAGCTGGGGCTGAGCACCTATCAGTGGCAACATAGCAAGATACAAAATTAATACCCAGAAATCAAAGTGATTTTTATACACCAATAATGAACTCTCAGAAAGAGAAACTAAAAACATAATCCCATTTAACACTGAAACAAAAAAAAACACATTCAGATACTTAGGAATAAACTTAACCAAGAAGGTAAAAGATCTGTACTCAGAAAACTGTAGGACGTTGAAAAAAGAGATAGAGGAAGATATAAACAAGTGGAAGTATATACTGTGTTCATGGATTGGTTGAATCAACATCATTAAAATGTCCATATTACCCAAAGCAATCTATAGATTCAATGCAATCCCTATTAAAATACCAACAGCATATTTCACAGATCTAGAACGAACACATAAAAAATTTATGTGGAACCAATAAAGACCCTGAATAGCCACAGCAATCTTGAGAAAGAAAAACAAAGTTGGAGGAATCACAACACCAGATATCAAGTTATATTTCAAAGCCGCTTCCTCAAAACAGCCTGGTATGGGCACAAGAGAATCCAGAAATGACCAAAGCCATTACACTCCATTAATATTTGACAGTGGAGGCAAGAGCATACAATGGAGTAAAGACAGTTTCTTCAATAAATGGTGTTGGGAAAATTGGACAGGTACATGCAAAAAAATAAAACTAGACCACCAACTGATGCCATACACAAGAATAAACTCAAAATGGATAAAAGACTTAAATATAAGTGATGAAACCATAAAAGTCTTAGAAGAAACCATAGGCAGTAAAATCTCAGACATCTCTCGTAGCAATATGTTTACTGATACATCTCCTAGGGCAAAGGAAACTAAGGAGAAAATAAATAAATAGGACTACATCAAAATAAAAATCTTCTGCACAGCAAAAGAAACCATCAGCAAAATATGGGAGAACATATTTGCCAATGATACATCTGAAAAGGGGTTAATCTCCAAAATATATAAGGAGCTCATACAACTTAACAAAAGGAAGACAAACTATCCATTAAGAAATGGGCAAAGGACCTAAATAGACACTTCTCCAAAGTGGACATACAGAAGGCCAAAAAACATATGAAAAATGCTCAGTCACTAATCATCCGAGAGTTGCAAATCAAAAGGCCAATGAAGTATCACCTCACACCTGTCAGAATAGTTATATCAACAAATTCACAATGACAAATGTTGGTGAGGATGTGAAGACAAGGGAACCCTTGTATATTGCTGGTGGGAATGCAGACTGGTGCAGCCACTGTGGAAAACAGTATGGAGTTTCCTCAAAAAATTAAAAATGAAACTTCCATTTGACCCAGTGATCCCACTTCTAGGAATATATTCTAAGAAACCAGAAACACTAATCAGAAAGAATATATGCATCCCTATGTTCATAACAGTGCAATTTACAATAGCTAAGATTTGCAAACAGCCCAAGTGCCATCAGCAGACGAGTAGATAAAAAACAATGGTACATTTACACAATGGAATACTACATGGCTGTATAAAGGAAGGAACTCTTACTATTTGCAACAGCATGGATGGACCTAGAGAGCATTATGCTAAGCAAAATAAGCCAGTCAGAGAAAGATAACTATCACAGGATCTCACTCATATGTGGAATCGAATGAACAAAATAAACTAAATAACAAAATAGATTCAGAGTCATAGAAGCATAGAACAGACTGATGTATTTCAGAGGGAAGGCAAGGGAGGGGAGGGGAGATGGAAGGGGAAAAATTAACAGAGGAACTTATATGCATAGATGCATAACCCATGGACAGAGACAACAGTGTGGTGAAGGCCTGGGAGGGACAGGTGCAAGGTGTAGGGGGTCAATGGGGGAAAAAACCCCCACAAAAAACAAAGGGGACATCTGTAATACTTTCAACAATAAACTAAAAAATAAGAAGAGTAACCTAGAAGTCCATTCAGAGTTTGAGAACTAAGGCTTCCACTAATATTTATTCCAAATTCTTCCAAATATTTGCAAAGTGGGGGACACAAGCTTCCTACTACTTAGTCCTTCATTTTTCATATTCTAGAGCTACTTAAATATGAAATGTATAGATTATGAAGCTCATTCTGTTGGAAGCATGGAGCAACAAGGATTATGTGGTCCTAAACGAATATTCAATAAACTGTGCTCATATAATAAGAATTGAATGAGAGCTTTAATTTATTTTTCCTTTAAAGTCTCCAGAAGAAACCAATTTCCTTCAGACATAGCAAACATATGTGTCCCTGTGTGTTTATGTATAGAAAGAGAACAGGCCAAGGAATTAAGTAATTTGAATTTTAGTTAGAACTGTATCTTTTTGAATGAGAGAGAGAGAGAGAGAGAGAGAGAGAGAAAGAGAGAGAGAGAGAGAGATAAAGTGGCTTACTTTTTTTGGGTTTAATGTTCTTCATCTCTATAATGATGGTTTGGGATAATAAATTTCAATGGCAACTCCCAAACCCTGAAATTTTATAATTCTAGAAAAATTCTTATTTTTTAATCTGAGATGGTACAATTGCTAATTTTGCTACCTGCTGTTCCTTGTTCATAGTAAGGTATAGAAATGGTTCCTAAGAATATATAAATTATTGTTCATTGTATTCAAAAGCAGCATTCCTGCCTGGCTGGTGTGGCCCAGGGATTGAGCATTGACCTATTAGCCAGGAGGTCACCGTTCAATTCCTAGCCAGGGCACATGCTCAGGTTGCAGGCTTGATCCCTAGTGGGAGAGGGGGGGTGGCGTGCAGGAGGCAGCCAATCAATGATTTCCTTTCATCATTGATGTTTCTATCTCTCTCCCTCTTCCTTCTTCGCTGAAATCAATAAAAACATATTGTTAAAAATAATAGTAAAATGAAAAGGAGCATTCCTATGGTAGAGCACAATGCCATTGTTGTTGAATGGGTAATGACTTAAAAATGAAATGTTAGATATAAGCGGTGGTTTTAAAAATATATACAATATGTATAGCATGGGCTCCAATCTCACAGAATAACCATCCTGGAAAAAAGCCTTAAAAAGCTAAACCAAACAAAAGAAAACAAAATTTAAAACTTCTTTCCCTGCCCCCATCCTCAAATAAGAATAATTTCTTTTTAATCACTTAAATACAAATATCTATGTCTCCATTTTAAAAAGAAACAATCAAACGGGGAAGCATGCATCTGATCTCTGCTTACTCCCTATTTCATCTCATCTCACCTTACCCTCATTCATACCATCCATCCACCAAGGCCATCTTCCTATCTTTGCCTGGAATGCTCTCCCTTAATCTTGGACAACAGACTCCCATCCATCATTCACTCTTAGGAGAGCACTGTACCACCTCCTGGAATAGCTACTCTTGGCCATCTCAGCTAATGTCCATACCTCCTAGTTACTCCCAACACATCACCCTGGTTTGCTTTCCTCTAAGCCTTTAGGGACATCTGAAATTTGTTTTATTTACATTCAATAGTTTTTTATTTTCTGTCCATTCCACTGGGTTCTCCATAGAACAGAAGACTTAGATCATGTCTGGCCAATAGTAGGCCATCAATTAATATTTTAATAATAATAAACCTAAAAATTTATGGGCACATAACTACTTGTTAATGTCACATAGATTATCTCTCTGTATCTCAAATCAGCTCTACAAGTATGAAGTAGAGCTGGATCTGTGTTCTTAAGGGTGTAACTGGACTTTCAGCTATGACATCTGACTGGGTTTCCTTGCTATACTGCTTCCTTATGCATCCTATATTTAATAAATCAAGTAAAACATGTCAGTTGTGTTATTATTAGAGACTATTGGGTGGTATTACTTTTCAGTGAGCAATAATTCTTAACATTTTATCCTCATGTTCATTGTACACCTTCCCTAATGAACCATATCTGTAGAGAAATATGTGACTCTAGTGTGTCATTTCTTACCATAAATAATAGTATACATTTTATTACTTTGAACACTCAGATTATAGATAATTTATTTCCAAACATGCTATAGACTGAATATATGTATCCCAACAAAATTCATATGTTGAGACCTAATCTCCAAATGGCATGTGATGCCATTTGGAGGTGGAGCCTTAGGATGTGATTGGGTCATAAGGTGGGGCCCTCATGAATGGGATTAGTGCCCTTAGGAAAGAGATCCTAGAGAGCTCCCTTCTACCCTGTGTGCTTACAGCTAGAAGACACCAGAACTAGACACTGAACCAGAACTAGACACTGAATCTGCTGGCACCTGACGTTGGTCTTCCCTGCTTGCAAAGCTGTGAGAAATATTTTTGTTGTTTATAAGCCACTCATGTTATACATGGACTAAGACAGGACAGATATTGAAATAATTAGAAAGGTTGAATGCAGAAATGTTAATGATATTTTAACAGAAGTTTATTTGCATGGAAGTAATTCAAAAGCCTATAAGTTAAAAGAAAAATAATTAGAAATAGTATACTTGGTGGCTGTACACAAAAATATAGTCTTAATTTTTGGCTTTTGAAGTATCCTAAAATTTCCTAAAAGTTTCGTACTGGGTCCTGAAAAATATTTGAAGTAATTCCCCTTTTAAAAAATCATCTTATTATTAACATCATCTTCCCATTGAGCCAAGTGTATGTCATGAATAATGAATATTGGTAAATATTCCATTTGAAGCTTCTTTGTACATATTTCCATTGATAAATAAACTGAATTCACATTAAAAAGCATTAAAAAGTTAAACTTAAATAATTCCTATGTCCTTCTCTTGTTAGAAGTAATTCTAGGGCCCAACCCAGATCTACTGACTCAGAATCCCAGGGTGGGGTTGGTGGCAGGAAGGGAGGTCCCAAAAGAATATTAAGCACATTTAGAAAGACTGAGCCAAAGAATGCTTATATTCATATGAGTAATGCAGGATGCAGAGAAATAATAATATTAGGCAAGCAGGAAAACTTTATGAAATTCTTTACCTGGAGAACGTGACATTCAAACCTATTTTGTACCCACCACTCTTTTATTGTATGTTTGTCACTTCCATTGCTTCTCATAAATGTATTCAAGATCAGAATTCAATAATTACTTTAGGTGAAAGATTTAAAAGTTTAAACATTCAAATCCCCCATAATCAAGCTTTTTTGTTCAGTTATTGAATCTAAGGGCTTTTCCCTTTCTTTTACTCATAATGCACACCAAACACACACACACACACACACACACACACACACACACACACACACACACACACACACCGCAGTTCCATGGCAGCAAAGAAATCCTCACATTCCAAATACGTCTTAGCGAAGCAAGATGGTTAAGAATTCTCAATATTTTCACGTTACTTAGAGCACCAGTAGGTAGGTTATCCTGGCCCCATTCCCAGAATTTAACAGTAGGGGCCTTGTGAAATGCTAAACGATGTGTATAACAGTATTCAGGCTCTCCGAGAGCCAATCCGTCAAAACATTTGCTGCTTTGAAAATGTGTTCTTCAAAAAAATGGGCATATGGAACTTATTACTCTGCTTGGTGGAGTTCAGGCAGCGGCGTCCAACATAAGCAAAGAAACCTTTTGAGGACACAATCCTACCTTAAGGTAACAGGGTCTCTAAAACTGTCCTTCCCTGACCTAAGAGGTATAGGACTCTCGCAGGAAGTAGTGGAGTTCCAAATATTTTCTTGGGATCCAAGAGTTAGAATAGCTCAAAGGTAGGTAGAAGCTTTGAAAAGTGATATTTAAATAGAGTCTGTAAAATATTTGACCTGTTTAATAATGGTCCCTCGTTTAGTATTGGTCACCCATTTCCTGCCCAGTTTTTGACCCATACTTGGTGTTTAATAAATATTTGTGAACAAATCAATCTGACATTTTACTGCTATGTATTCAAACAGAGGTTAGAAATCATAGCCACATTCTTGTGGAAATGTGATGGATAAAGAAAAAAGTAAGTTCTTTAATCTCCATGGAAGGGCGGGGGGAGGGGAGAAACATTTTAACAAAGAAAAAGAGTAAGTAGTCACGATTAGTTTACAGTACTCGTATTTTTCCCCACCCTGCTGAAACTTATGTCACCTGAATTGAGGAAGGTAGACACCTTTTCTAATTTACATGTCCTCATTTCACTTAAATATCAAAGGAAGCTAATTGATAGAATTTAGGAAGGGTTAACTTATTTTTCTTTGCTTAACATGTGCTGTTCTGGGCACTAAAACAACACCCACATTTCATTGTCATTAGTAGCAAAGACAGAAAATGTGATTATCAGTCAGTCGCAGATAATGACAAGGACAGAATTTAGTTTTTGAAGCCGGAAAGCCTCAAACTCCTTGCTGTGTTTTATTATGCATAACTGAAATTCTTCACAGCTACAAGTGTGAAGTCCTCTTGATTGCATCAATATGGCTTTGGAATGGGGAGATACATGGACCACTCAGTGCAAAGGAACTCTGCGGTTCCATTTGGATTTGCTTTGAAGGAATGAGAGTAAGTCTAGAAAGCGTGCCCCCCCCCCCTTTTTTTTGTAAAAGCCCTGCAGGCAGTTCATTCCAAACTTCTTGAAGTCCATAAGGTGAATTCGTTTGCCTTGTTGTAGAATCTGCCTGGCTTGGACTTTTCCTGTTGGCTGAGATATTCCTTTCATAGTACATTTGATCACCCAAGGAGTCTTGCGTGGACTACTCTTTGATGGTTTGTATTCTCCCAGCCCGATGCTCCCTTCTGCCCGGTACCTTATTTTCCACTACTTCTTGATTTGTTTTGTATATTTTATGACTGCACCCCTTGGGATTTATTTTCCTAGAAGAATGACAAGAATGATCCACATAAGTCCATAAGAGAGGTTGTAAAATAAACATTATACCATGTGTGGGGTAAAAAAAAAATTATTGCAAATGGCTGTTCTCACTTTCTGGCATTTACACACATGGCCATCTGTTTGAGGGCTGTTTCGCTTGGCTCGACCCCAACTTTTATGTAACTGGCCAACTGAAAGGAAATGACATCACCAAGTTTCCTGAACACTATCACTGGAGCCACAAAAAAGCGTAGAAACAAATTGCTTAGTAAAGAGAAAGATGTTTTTCCAATGTCTCCTTTCTTTTCCACTGTTTCTTTCTTTCTTTCCCCCCCTGGTATTTCTTACAAAACTTTCCCTCAACCTCTGCTCATTCTGTGCAAATGCTTGTGAATATTTTCATTATCTGCCTTGGGGCTTCTCTGAATTATGAGGGAGCTAGAGGGGGGGAAAATAGACTCTTTGTGGGCTCTACACAATATGATCCAAATGTGCTAAAAAGTAAGGAGTTTTTGGATCCACCTAACATCCAGTCATAGATCCGACTGATTTCTTCCCTCGAGTGAGAGTGAGAGCAGACTTTGAACCTGCAGCCCCGGGATTGAAAAGATCTGCAGTAATTCTCGCAGGACCTAACCTGTTCTGCTACCAGATGGATGCTCTGACGGTCCCTTCCTGCTTTACTGCTCAGCCACAGAGCACGACGGGAAGAGAAGGAACATTTGGAAAGTAGATCATGTTTGCTGGCAACACCAAGACATCAAAGCTAGGAATGGTGGAGGTTTTTATAGCACAGTTTATAGGTCCTCTTATCCCAATGTTTCAGTAATTTACACCACTGGACCAAGGAGTCTTTTCATCTGATTCCAAAATTCAGCCCTCTCTAGGGGAACCTGAGCAGCTGTTTTGAAGGCTTACAAGTGTATGGAAAAAGTATTAGCGTTAGAGCAAAGGATGTATACCTGCTGTTTGAACTTGCTCTGGAGTTCAGAGCAAATAGAGGGTGTGTCTCAGCAGCAAACTTTTTATGCTCTGATGTTAAAAATAGTTTTGGAATATTTCAGTGCCTTCATACATTTCCAGTCTACTCATGGTCTCCTGCTCTATGGGATTACTGAGTTGCATCACCCTTAAGCAGCATTCTTCCAAGTTGAGATGGGAGCATTACTTGAAAAGTGTGTCCTCTTGGGACTACCTGGATTTGTTAGAATCTCCCTGCTCTCCTCCTCATCCCTTTCTCATCTTTTCCATCATCTCCACAGGTAGTAGATTCTGTTGGTGTCTCCCCAGATTTCCTCGGCCAGCTGGTGCAAACGCCCCTTGGGTATTTTGAATTATTTCTGAAGCATTGTATAAGAGACATTTTGGAAGCTAGAGGAGAAAGATTCATTACCTTTTCCCAGGCAGCGTCATGCAGGCTGTGCCAAAAAGCAAAGGACGAACCATCCTCAGATTGCTCTTCTAGCTTCCAAAATGTCTCCGATGCTATTGGGCCTACACCAAGTGACATGCTAGGTAAGGATGTCATGTTGTTATAGTTAATTGACCTGCCTAGTAAAAATCAAAAATTCTTTATTTGGCCCTGCCATTGTGGCTCAGTGGTTGATTATTGACCTATGAACCAGGAGGTCATGGTTCAATTTCCGGTCAGGGCACATGACTGGGTTGTGGGCTCAATCCCCCAGTGTAGGGCGTGCAGGAAGCAGCCAATCAATGATTCTCTCTCATCATTGATGTTTCTCTCTCTTTCTCTCCCTTCCTCTCTGATATCAATAAAAATATATATTTAAAAATTCTTTATTTGTTTGAATTACAACAATGAACAAATTGTACATGTGTGTGTTTGCAGTAAGTATACATCTGAATTTGTGGACATGTGATTTCAATAATAAAGTATCATTTTTATTTTAATGAATTTTAGATTTTTGTTAACAGCATAGAGTCTAGAAGAGAATAAAAAAGAAAAGGAGATATATAGAAACAAACAGGGGAGGGGATCCCCAAAATGACTGAGAAGGAGCGGAAAAGCAGAAGGAAAGGGGTCAGGACACACACCTGGCAAGATTTGGCAGCAGTAAACCCTTTGACAAGAAGCTGATTCAAATTCTTTATGATCAAATAGGCCATTTTCCTTTTGTTGCTTCTTTGACACCCACGCTCCTAATAATGGCGGTATTCTCCAATGAGGTACTTCTACCAGCACCATTTTTATTTCCTTTTTTTTTTTTTTTTTTTTTTGGCATGGTGCTGAAGTCCTAACAGCTTGATGCTCATAAATGCCAAGAAGTCACATTTTACCGCACAACTTTAATGGGATACTTTTTATAAACAGAATAAAATTTGCCTGGCCGGTGCTGCTCAGTGGTTGAGCGTGGATTTCTGGTCAGGGCACATGTCCATGTTGTGGGCTCAATCTCCACTACAGAGCATGCAGGAGGCGCCCAAGCTATAATTCTTTCTCATCATGGAAGTTTCTATCTTTCTGCCTCTCTCTTCCTCTCTGAAATCAATTAAAATACTTTAAAAAATACAATTTGAGGAGTTGCAGGCTTGTCCTACATATAGAAAATAATTTGACTAAATCTTATCTTTTAAAAACTATTCAATTCAATCAAGTGATTTTGACTTTTGACTAAATTGCGTCACTTAAAGGTATTTTTCTGGAGTCACAGAGAGCTTAATTTACCTGTGCCCCTTGTTCTTGCCTTTTCCTGAGTACCTGGAAATATGTTAGCATTCGGGATAGTCACTACTGGGTCACACTGTTAGCTTTCATATTCTCTAACTTATAATTTAGAAATTTGATATGCCTTAAATTTGAATTGAGGGTTACTAATGGTTAACAAATGTGCACCATGTTTTATCAATTCCCCAAGATTTGTTTTCATGTGGAATTTTTATGTGAGGGGACACCTTTAGGTGGTGATCCTTAAGGCCTTTCTTACTTGTGCTTGACCTCTTCATTGGGCCACTGAATTATTTACAAATATAGTGTCTGAGACAGGCACCATGATACCTACAGAGCTCAATTTCCCCCTCCCCCTCCCTCTCAAGGTATAGGAATTAATATGATGCCTCTAAATGACTGGTGAAATAAGAGTTAAGCTGATGGCTATTCTAGACATTACTGTGGAAAGACTTTACCCAGTTGCCCAGCAAAAACAGTTTAGCTGGGATTATTTTATGTGGCATGGATGATTTAAAAATCAACATCCACTAAACACATAACAGGCACTATCCGTGATTATAATTATACTAGAGGCCTGGTGCACAAAAATTTGTGCACTCGGGGGGAAGGGGGGTCCCTCAGGCCGGCCTGTGCCCCCTTGCAGTCTGGGACCCCTCGGGAGATAACGACCTGCTGGCAGGGGTGGCAGAGGGCAGGCCCAATCCCTAGGTACAGCCCCTGGTCAGGCTCAGAGCAGGGCCGATTGGGGAGTTGGGGCGCCGCCTCTGTCATGCACAGAGCAGGGCGGATCAGGAGGTTGGGATGCCACCCTCAGTCATGCTCAGGGTAGGGCTGATTGGGGGGTAGGGGCACCGCCCCCTGTCACACTCAAGGCAGGGTTGATGGGGAGGTTGTGGCGCCACCCCCTGCCACACAAAGAGCAGGGCCAATCAGGGGGTTGGGGAGCTCCCCCCTGTCACTCACAGAGTAGGGCCGATAGGGGAGTTGGCACACCGCCTCTTGTCACACACAGAGAAGGGCGGATCAGGGGGTTGATGTGCCGCACCCTGTCACACTCAGGGCAGGGCCCGTGGGGGGGGGGGGGGCGTTGGGGCGCTGCACCCTGTCACACACAGAGCAGGGCCGATCAGGGGGTTGGGGCGCCGCACCCTGTCACACACAGAGCCGCAGGGCGATCAGGGGGTTGGGGAGCTCCCCCGTATCAGGCACAGAGCAGGGCTGATCAGGGGGTTGGGGCGCCTTCCCCTGTCATAAACAGAGCAGGGCCGATAGGGAGGTTGTGGCCCCGCCCCCTGTCACACACAGAGCCGCAGGGCGATCAGGGGTTTTGGGCGCTGACCCCTGTCACGCTGATCCCGGTGCCAGGAGGCCTCGCAGCTCCGCTGATCCCGGTGCTGGGAGGCATATTACCCTTTTACTATATAGGATAGAGGCCTGGTGCACGGGTGGGGGCCGGCTGGTTTGCCCTGAAGGGTGTCCTGAATCAGGGTGGGGGTCCCCACTGGGGTGCCTGGCCAGTCTGTGTGAGGGGCTGAGGGCTGTTTTCAGGCTGGCGGGTGACGGAAGCTCCCAACTGCTCCTTTTTTTCTTTTTTTTTTATTCTGGGCCAGCTTTAGCTCTGAGGCTCCAGTTCTTAGGCCTCCGCTGCTGAAAGCAGGTATCTGGTTTGTTTCGGTTCTATAATCGAAACACTGTATCAACTCCAGCTCTGAGATCCCCGCGGGCTGAAAGCAGGTTTCTGGGGTTTTGTTTAGTTTCTATATTTGTTACATTGTTTCAAACTGCAGGCTCAGAAGCCGGCAAGGCAGGCGGGGAACGTTGGTTTCCTCCGTCACTGAAGCAAGCAAGCCTCATGTTAGTTTCAAGCTGTCTGGCTGCCGGCAGCCATCTTGGCTGGCAGTTAATTTGCATATCGCCCTGATTAGCCAATGGGAAGGGTAGCTGTCGTACGCTAATTACCATGTTTCTCTTTTATTAGATAGGATTACATATAATCAGATATACATAATATCCTATCTAATAAAAGAGAAACATGGTAATTAGCGTACATCCAGAATAAAAAAAGAAAAAAGAAAAAAAGGAGCCGTTGGGAGCTTCCGTCACCCGCCAGCCTGAAAACAGACCTCAGCCCCTTACCCAGACTGGCCAGGCACCCCAGTGGGGACCCCCACCCTGAAGGATGTGTGACCAGCTGCAAACAGCCATCATCCCCTCACCCAGGCTGGCCAGGCACCCCAGTGGGGACCCCCACCCTGATCCAGGACACCCTTCAGGGCAAACCAGCTGGCCCCTACCCATGCACCAGGCCTCTAGCCTATATAGTAAAAGGGTAATATGCCTCCCAGCACCAGGATCAGCGGAGCCACGAGGCCTCCTAGCACCGGGATCAGCAGAGCTGAGAGGCCTCCTGGCACCAGGATCAGTGTGACAGGGGGCAGCGCCCAAAACCCCTGATTGCCCTGCGGCTCTGTGTGTGACAGGGCGTGGGGCCACAACCTCCCTATTGGCCTTGCTCTGTTCGTGACAGGGGAAGGCGCCCCAACCCCCTGATCAGCCCTGCTCTGTGCTTGATGGGGGGAGCTCCCCAACACCCTGATCGCCCTGAGGCTCTGTATCTGACAGGGTGCAGCGCCCCAACCCCGCCCCACGGGCCCTGCTCTGTGTGTGACGGGGTAGAGCCATAACCTCCCCATCGGCCCTGCCGTGAGTGTGAGAGTGGCGGCGTCCCAACCCTCTGATCGGCCCCGCTCTGTGGGTGATAGAGGGCGGCGCCCCAACTCCCTGATCCGCCCTGCTCTGTGCGTGACAGGGTATGGAGCCCCAACCCCCCTGATGGGCCCTGCTCTGTGCATGACAGGGGGCAGTGCCCCAACCCCCCTGTTTGGCCCTGCTCTGTGCGTGACAGGGGGCAGTGCCCCAACCCCCCTGATTGGCCCTGCTCTGTGCGTGACAGAGGGTGGCGCCACAACCTCCCCATAGACCCTGCCTTGAGTGTGACAGGGGGAGGTACCCTAACTACCCAATTGGCCCTGCTCTGAGCCCGACCAGGGGCTGCACCTAGGGATTGGGTCTGCCCTCTGCCACCTGGGAGCAGGCCTAAGCCAGCAGGTCATTATCTCCCGAGGGGTCCCAGACTGCGAGAGGGCACAGGCCGGGCTGAGGGACCCCCTCCCGCCCCCCCCCCCCGCAGTGCACAAATTTTTGTGTACCGGGCCTCTAGTGTGTATATATATATATATATATATATATATATATATATATATTTATATATAGTATAGTATGAATATATTGATGAATTGTACATATATATGTAGTTTTGGTACACCCTGCTTTAGCTATGTGTTAGTTCCTTTTCCTCTGACCATATAAAATGAAGTAAGATGGCTTAAAATATTAATTATAGAAGCCAAACTTCTCTCAGTCATGCAGTGTCCTCCCTCCACCCTGCCGCCTCCACTCTTATTTTTGTGCATTTGGCATACCCACTTTTCTTTAATGAACAGAGATTTCCTTTCCAAGAAATGGGCTGACTCCAGGGTGAAAAGATGAAAAGCTAGTGGGTAGTGGAAACCTTTGGAGCAGCGGTCGCCAACCAGTGGCCCGAGGACCACTGGTGGTCCGTGAGGTCCAAAAGGTTGGCGACCGCTGGTCTAGTTTATTATCCAAGTTGATTTCTTCAGGTGTATGTTACATACATGCTATGATTTTACTGGTAGCTTAAGGCTCAATTTTGTCAGCAAAACTGAACAAAAAGAGAACAAGAATGACCACTAAGAAACAAATATGTATGAAATGACACTGCTGAGGATTTTTATGCTTTTCCCCCCCTTTGGTCATAGAAGGACCTTTGTCTTGCAAAGGCAAAACCAGCAAGAACTTTACACTTTGGCTTAAACATTAAACAGAAATACATCCACTTAGATTTTGTCCCCTGAACGAGTTGGCATGGGTTAGGGTTCAGCCTCCGGAGGAGCTGGTTGGCTTTCTTACGTATGGAAGTGGGGAGAAGGCAGTTTTGTCTTTTCAGGACGAAGGTTTGACCTAGAGGAAGTAAGAGGCTTTATCTCTGCATCTAAAGATTAAGGAGGATGAGAAAAGCAATTACAGCATCCGATACTGGATTCCTTTTGTTTGGTTCACAATTTAAATCATTTGTTCACAGTTGGTCATGAGACCTTCCGGCTCTACTCCTTACTAGAGGCATGTTCTTTCAAAAACAGGAAGTGACACTTTGAGTAACTGCAGATTTACAGTGACTACCGGCTGATCCTGCTCTTTGTGGCTGCTTTCCTGTTTCAGTCCTGAGCAAGTGGCAGGGAGAGATGAGGGAGGGTCGGGGAGGCGACGCAGGATAGGGACTGGTTCGACCTAGACTGGCTTCTCCTCAGTGGAAGAGTGATGAAAACACTTTAAACAGTTGCCAACAGTTCCGCAGAAAGTATTTGACATCTCACCTACATCAACACGCAAGAGTTAAAGGTTAAGTCACACACACTCAAGGGCTGGGGAAAAGGATATGTTTATGTCATCAGCTTTCTTTGTTTTAAGTCATCCCTGTGTCAACAAGGAGACACATCCCCTGGCGGGAGCCACCGGGACAATAGAGGCTGATCCACAGTTTGTGCAGGAGTGACAAATCCCCTTGTAAGCATTTGTAGCTTGCTTCTAGTTCGTGGGCTTTGTCACAATTCTTTACATGCTCCCCAAACCTATGTATCTGGAACAGTGTGGAGATGGCCTTTCATTTTTCTTCATCTGGATTCTTCAGCCCAAGCATGAAGCTTAGCTTAGAAGGAAGAAAACCTGGGGAGGGGAAGGTTGTTTTTTTTTTCTCTTTTTATACATTTCCTGTGTTGATTCCAAATTCAGGGAACACCCACCCTAAAATCCTTTAGGTCATGGTAGGGTCAGGGTGAGGTACTTACATAACTGGTGCTCACACACTGGAAGGCCTTTTCTGGAAAGTATGTAGTCCTTTCACATGGACATAAGGAAAGGTTGGGCAGATTTCTTGATGAAGTCAAAAGATTTAAATTAAAATTTGTGAAGCAAATAAAACCCAACAAAAACCAGGAGAGCAATGCTAACCTATTGCCATGGAGACCAACAGGTGAGCCCTTTCTGCCGGGGTGGGGGTGGGGGGGGTGTGGGGGGGAGGTAGTATAAAAAATGCTTCTTATATTTTGGCAGGTCAAGGTCCCTTTCAGAAATGTGGTGCTAGCTATAGATTATCCGCTTGCAGTAAATTTTGTGCCCATGTTCAGGACAATCAGAGACTCCATAGAAGTCCTAGAGATCCATGGGCCCCGATTAAAATGCCTCTGACGTAGGAGGTCCTTGTAGTATCAGGGTACCAGCAAAGGTAGCCCCGTGAATCCCCATCAGAGTTTGAGAGTTAAACTAAAAAGCAATACACAATAGGTAAAAATAGCTATAGTCAGAGGACCTTTAAAACTAAGGGTCTTATAAAAACAAGGCCCTGAAACACCCCCTTCCTCTCCCCCACCAGTGTGCATGAGCAAGGCCGCTCTCTAGCTTCACAGTTCCTGGGTTTCCTATAGGTTTTGTACACTCAGTAGTTGCAAGATTCTTTTCATATGTTAATACTGTCATTTAAGTTACAAAGTTGCTTGCTGTTTTTTCTGGCCAGAAATAACATTGCCCCATCTATGGACTTGTTATCTTTCTGGTCGCTGTGTTAGGAGTATGTCTAACTGGAGATGGAGACATGAAGCCATCATTACCGGATGCCATGAAATACTGGCAGCTTTTAAAGGGCAGCAGGTTGATGGGTTCACCAACAATCTGATCCGTTTTCATGTAGCATTACGTTATTGTGGGAATCTCGAAATAAATAGTAGATTTATTATTTCTTCAGAGCTACAGTGGTTTTAGGCCTTATTATTCAATGCTTTAGAAGAGAAAAACGTGTTTTTATTACTATTTTTGATAACTGCATTCCATTATAACTGGCTTTCTTTGGAATATTTTTTAATGCATTTAAAAACATTATTCTGAGAAGTAGTCCACAGGCTTTGTCAGATGGCCAGATGGGTCTATGGCCCAAAATGTTTTTTAAAAAAACACCCTGACAATGAGGTGATAGAAATAAGTTTTCACTAGTGTTTGACTAGCATTCGAGGAGGATAGATTTGCGGGAAATATTGGGAATGTACCCATTGTCCTTGCACGAATGGCAAGTGATGCGACAGTGGCAGATGTCCTGAGTTCAACAGAAGAGTCTGTGACCTAGTCCAACGACAAGGCTGGATGCTCCTGTCGCTAGAATGCGACATCTGCCTGCATCAACCATTGCTGTGCGGTGCTTGTCTGAGTGCTGGAGGCAGAAGCTGAGCCTTTCCCAAATTAGTAAACTCATGGGACTGTATTTTGTGTGCCTGGTTGCTACTCTATGTTGAAAGAGTGTCAGAATTTACACTGAGACTTGCTTTCGCCCCAGTGGTGTGGCTGCCTGGGAGGGAACCTCTAGCTCTATCTACCTGTGACCCTCAGAGAGAGAGATCCGACCAAAAGGACCTGAGAGGTTTTATTTGGTTGTTCTGTTTCATTTTTTCAAATTATAAGAAAACATTTATTTAGAAAGCTACGTAGGTAGTAGAAGTTAGTGGCTGGGCTGTGTAGGCTCAGGAAACAAGTTACAGAAGCAAAGGCAGGGCCCTTGGAGCTCAGGAGAGGGAAAGGCAAAGGGAAGGCCCCCGGGGAAGGGTAGGAAGCAGGGGGCGGGGCTGCCGTGCTCTCCAGAGGGAGAACGTCAGGCCTCGAGAGTTTGAGCAGCAGGATTGGCTTATGTAGGTTAGCTCCCACTTTCTTGTTGCTTCACATTCATCTGAGAATTAAACTGCAGTGTTTTCCATGAGCAACTAGTTTGTTTTTACTTTTCCAAACTGCAAATCTCTTGTGTTTTCTTTGCTCTTTGTGCTGGCCATTTGAGAGTTAAGAGTTAAATCTGTTGCCCGCCTGGAGCGAGTGTATAAAATTTCACGGCATAACTTTTGTGCTTCGATTTCATTCCTGGGAGGCAGCGTAGTGAGTGATTAAGAGCATGAGCTGGGAGACAGACAGCTCGGGTTCAGATCAGCTAGTTCACCAGCCCAGTGACCTTGGACGTGTTACTAGTACCCTTTCAAGTTCCTTATCAGTTCTCCTAGGGGTGTCTGAGATTGAATGAGATAACATGTGTAAAGCATTTAGAACAGCCTCGGGGTCCTAGTAAGAAGGAATGCATGTTAGAGATTATTTCTGGCGGCATCTTATTTTCATAGATTATTTTTGTTTTGTTACTTCCTTTGTTCATTGAAATCTTGCTACTGTATAGAATACATGGTTTGTAAACCTTCTAATTCCTTTTGACGTCCTGATAGCAGTATTGAGGATGCATTTGGAGAGAATGGGATTAGAAGTATACAAGTCAGAAGAATCTAAGAATAATGCATTTGATAGAAGTTCACCAAAACAGTAGCAGGAAGGATGCAGAGAAAAAGAGGTATTTATGAGATTGAGTTGACAGGACCTGGTGACCCATTGTATGTGAAAGGTAAATAATAAAAACCTCCCAGTTTGCTGGTTCAGATGACTCGGCAAATGATGGTACCATCAATTAAGCTCAGTGTCATGGAGGTGGTTAGGGGGAGTGATATGTTATGAGTTAAATTTTGACCATGTTGAGTTTGAGGGTTTTTTGTGTGTGGGATAATTAAGTGAAGTCCAATAAACAATTATAAATAAACATCTAGGGTTCAAGAAACATTATAAAGCAAATGCTGTGAGTTAAGATTTAGCAGAGTATGTATTTTTAGCAATGAGTATAGGTAAAATTGCCCAGCAATAAGTGAAAGCCAAGGGACTTTGGGAAATGGGCTTGAAGACAAAGGCAGTGATTCATCTTTGTACTTTTAGCCAGGACACTAGCCTAGTCCCTGGCACAGAGGAGATGCTCCATAAATATTTATTTCATGACTTACCAAATAAATGAGTGAATGAGGAAATAGAAGAAAGTCTAGGAAGCGACTGAGAGAGAGAAATTAAAAAGATGACCGAGAACTAGCTCCTATGTGTTCTGAGAGGAGTCTTGGAGGAGCTCCGTGTTTTGGGGGTGATGGGAGACTGATCCTGAATATGAGTTCCTATTGGACAGGTGAAGTTTGTTGAGAGGCTTCTAGACACCCAAGTGATAGCAGTTAGGATTGAATCAAGGTCAGAGAGTCAATGACATGTCCCATATGGATATTAAAAAAAGGGGGGGTTCCGTATGGGAAGCAACCTCGAGGGTGATCTAATCATAAATTCCTAACTGGGCAGGGCATGGTGGTAGTCATGGCCCAGGCCTATAACTGCTTTTGTGAAAGGTTTTAAGCCAGTCCTTCCATTGTTCTTGTGCATTGAGGTTAACAGGCCTTTTAGATGCCAGAAGTAAACCCCCTCAAAGGGGGTGTTAACGCTAAAGAAAGCACATAATCTTTGAACTGTCCTGACATCCAGTCCCCACCTTTCTTTCCCTAATCTTCCTTATGTCCCCTCCTTAATTTCAAAGGCATAGAAGAAGCTGCAAAATGGCTATTCTCCAGAGCATTTGAGACCTTGCTCCCCCCTGGCATGTGTTGTCTGTTTGGCTCAAATAAACCCATTAAGTTCTCTACAGGCCTGGATGTTTCTTACGTCCACAGTGGATTATACTCCTTGGTGTTCAAGTGAGCTTTTGACTCTGCTCTGTTTCCCTCCCCCTTTCATATCAGAGTTGGAGGGACAATTTGGAGCTCAAATATTTTGCCATCATTTTGTCAACAGAAAACTGTGTGGCACCAACTTTTCAAGATTTTGTCTTTATAAAGATGGAATTCAGATAGAGCTTCGCTACTTATATTCATTCAAATCAGAGCTTTAAAAATCCTGTTTTGCAGATTTTCTCTGGTCTTTTCCTTGTGGCATTTATACCCTGCATTCTTTGTTAGTACTGAGGATGGCCTCAGAGGCCTCTTCCTATCATTGAGATGTTTTCTACAGGTGTGATGGTTTGCTAGCAATTTGAGAACATTCAGTGAAGTATATGTTGCAGATATTTCTCCCATTGGAGTATATTATATAACAGTCTCATCGGAGAAATTGCCTAGATGTCATTAAACATCAGTGTTTTGGGATAAGATTGGTGGTGAATACCACAAGAAGATCATTAAGTCAGGGAAGATAAGATAGCATCCCCGAAAATTGAAGTATGCTTCAGCAACTATAATGAAAGGTCTTTCGAATAAATATGGAGATAAGGACTAGCCATCATAGAAGGATGCTGAGTCTCATTCTCTTCAAGTAACAAGATATTTTTCTGATATAGCCTCTTGATTCTCTATTCCATTTAATCCAACAATTTAGTCTAGCACCTTATGTCAACCCATCATCCTCTAGGAGGGCTACTGAAACAGTCCTGCTTTGGTCTCTCCTCCCTTTTGCCCTCCTGCTCACTACCATCAAAGTACATTTTCTAAAATGCTTGTTTCATAATGTCTCTCTTGTGTTCAAAATCCCTCACTTGGTCAACATAACAGTAAAAATATCCCCCCTCCTTCAGCTAGATAGGACCCAACCAACCCTATCGATTGTATTTCCCGCCATTTATTGTCCTCCTCCCCTGTGATACCTAATTCCTCCCTGAGTTTGCCCTCTGTTAAGGTCAAGACTGAGCTCCTGTCCTAGGGGTGTCTGGAAAAGTTCTAGGACGCTGGATGCTTACAGATTCTGCATGGCTTATCACTTGCTTCTTTATATCATTATGTATTTCCTGCATTTGCATGTCAAAGATTTGTAGCTGGGTTACTCTCCTCCACTACAAGAGAATCTTCTTTTTGATTCTTTCCTGCCCCATTTCCCAGGAGCCCTCTCCACACAGTGTCTGAGGTCAGTGGGATCTTTCAGGTCATCTCTATCTCGACTCAAGGCATTTTCCAGTTAGAAAGCAACACAGGCTAATTTGAAAGCCTAGTTCTGGAGCTATAAAATGAAGAAAGACAGCTTTTTCCAAATGCTCTTGGAAAGTATACTGTGCAATAAAATGTAAGGCATTTTTATTTCTCCGTCTCAGTTGTTAAAACCAACTACTTCCCCATTTCTTAATTAAATCATATTCTTCAGTTTCTTCCAGAATCTATTTTCTCTTTTAGTCTTTTCATGACCCATAGGCATATGTCTTTAGTCAACTGGACTCCTTTCTATTCCAAGTCATCTGAACAAAATAATTTATCGCCTAACCCCCTCTCTGTTCAGTGATAACACTCAATGTTCCTTGTATTTATCTATTCCTTAAATTTCATTTTATTCATTCATATTTCTTGCTGAGTCAAGAGAGACTTCCTCTTTTCTTTTCCTTCCCCCTAAGTAGTTCACTGCTACAGACATTGCCATTTTTTATATACAACATCTTGCAATTAGCTTACCACAGGGAGATAGCTTTTTTTTATTTCTCATTTTCCTGGGCCAGTCAGTCATAATTTTGTGTAGTGGCTCTGTAGTGCCTTAGTAAATGGGCACTCCTTTCTATGTCCTTTATTAAGCTCTTTAACCTTCACAGCAATGTCGCATACTGCTTGAGGAAAAGAGAAATGGAATAATCTGCCATAGGGCCCACAGTGAGATCTGAATTCCAGCAGTTCTAGTCCAGAGCCCATGTGTTTAATGTTATCCATCCGCTCCGTTAACTCCATCAACCAGCTCTGGAGCACTTTCAATGATGGTATAAGAGTGTTAAGAACAAACAGGATCACACTAAAGAAGAAAAAAATTATATACCATCTTGCAATGAGATTTCTCTAAGAGATCACTTGTGCTTTCTAGTTAAGTCAGCTGGCTTGTAGTAGGTGAGTTACACCCTCCAGCTAACTCCCTGGGCTTTATCATTATTCAATCACAGCTGGATTACGTTTACCACCTGTTCTTAAGGGAGGGAACACATTTTAAACATATTTGAGTAGAGGAATTTTTAGGCAAGTTTGATTGCCATTTGATAAAAAAAGAATGAAGGGAATTAAGTATTTCTGGAGTCTCTTAAAAGCATCCCGACCATAGGGATAGTCTTATTACTTGCTTATGATAGTTACCAATATAGAAGTAGTTTTAGGAGCCCCACTAGGGGCTAGCATATCACTGATTTCATTTTCTTTTTCCAAAGAATGTGTGAGGTGTTTATGCCCATTTTGCAGGTGAGAAACCTGACCATGAAAGGCAGGGTCAGAATACAAACCCAGGTTTTTGGTACTCAAAATCCACACCTATCATTTAGGTACCAAAAGATTGCTCCATTGAACACAAAACATAGTTTCCAATCTTAAGAATAAATTAAGCCATCCATACTCTTATATTCAGAGATGCATACTGTGGCCTTGGGAAAAGCCACCTTCTAAGGATCTCGGCAAGGGAACAAACATGGCAGACAAGTGAGGACCTGGAGGTTTCTAGGATGGTGTCTGCATGGAGGGTGGTACACTCATTGAGCTTTTGATTTACTTGAAAAACTGGTTCTGGAGCAGTTTGAGTGATAGGATAAGACTGTCAAGAACAAATGCGATCACACTATGGAAAAAACAAAAATAAGATACCATCTTGTAATCATATTTCACTAAAGAGATCATTTGTACTTTCTAGAACTTAATGAGTACAGTTTGGGACATGTGAAGTGTGAAGTGACATTGGAATATATATGGACAGAGATGGCTAGTAGGCAATTGTGAACTAAACTTGGGAGTATACAACGCATCAATAGAGACTTGAGTTGGTGAGTAGGTCAGATTTGTCAGGAATATGTAGGAAGATTGAGAGACCAAAGATAGAGTTCTTTGAATTGCCAAAGGGCTGGGAGCTGAGGAGGAAGTGCCAGTGGAGGAGGTGGCAGGGCACCAGTGGAGGTAGGAGACAATCAGAGGGACCAGTGTCTTTGAAGACAAAGCAGAAGACTCTTTCAAGTAGAAGGAGCTGTCTATCTAATGCAACGATAAAGAGAATTTAAGGGGATGAAAGCTGAAAGGGGCCTCATGATAATATACAGAGTATGTCATTGGGGCTGCATTAAAAAGAAAAATAAATGTGTTTTATTAATGAGTTTCAAGACAAATCACAGACAAAACTAACTTTTCACTGTAGAGCAACTTAACCATTAAGAAAGACAGAAATTACACGTCAAAGAGAAAATCTGCTAGTAGGTAATTAGGGACATGTTATATAATTATTGGAAGTAAGCCAAATCACTGGCAAGTTTGGGGACCAGTAAGAATGATGACTCGTTGAAGCAGTCAGTCAGGAGGACAGCCATAGAAGATGGAGTCAGAGAAAGCCCTAAGAGGGTAGAGAATAAGACAGATTTTGGCTTAACTAAAGGGAAGACGTTATAACATTTTGAGATCTCAAAAATGGTGAACACTATTATTTAAAATAGTGAGTTCCAGGTAACTGAAAATATCCAAGGCATTTTTTTCTTCCAACTACCATTTAAGTGCTGAGCACTATACCAGCTGTGTAGCATATATTATCACATTGAGTCTTTATAATAGTTTCACAAAGAAGGCATTTTAATCATCCAATTTTACCATTTTACTTAAAGTAGTAAGCCACTTGCCACAGGACATGGCTTGTAAGTTACCGTGCTGGTGTTGGCACTTGAGTTTGTCTGGTGCCCACGTCTAGATATTGGACTTGGTTGCCTCACTGTGTAGGCGGGGTTCCCACATTGGGTAAGACATAGAGCAGATAAGTCTCTGGGTTATAAAGGAATCTATAATTCTAAGAAAATGCAAGTTTTCTCGGTAGCTTCTTATGGTTTAATTATAGTTTAGCAGGCCTGTTTTCCAAAAGAGATCCAAGAGGTGGAGCCTCAAGGAAGAGAGGAAGCAATCTAAGGGAAGTGCCCAAGTTCATTTGTTCATTACATTCATTCTCATATCCAAGTTATCCTTGATTCAGAGTGAGGACAGAGCCAACCAAGATCATTGAACACCATTTGATGATGGGATAAACATCGAAGGGGCCTTGGGGAGCCTGACACTTCTCAAATTGAAGACACCTTAGCTCTTTGAGCACTGGACACAACTCACAGACTATGTCATGAATATTACTGCAATTCTTATCATGTGCCTGAAGTACAGTAGGTGCTAAAATAATTTTATCTCTCCTCTCTTTCATCCCCAGTCCACACGTAGTCTGAGACTTCCTTGAAATTGCTGTTTCTGAATTCTGTTATTTCTTAAGCAGAAATAACATATAAAACACTTATTTTAATTCTATATTGTACTGTGTCAGCTAGGAATATAAGAGAAAGCTGCATGTTTATAGGGTAAACCATTGATCCAATTCTTCACAGAAGAATACCATAGTTTTAAAATCTTTTATTCTTTATTTTCTTCCAGAAAATATGCATGTATGTGCAAAAAAGGGAACTAGAATGTTAAATAAGTAAGTATCCTATATGCACTTTCTCATTATATTTCAAACTGTTTGCTCTTTCAGCAAGTAATCTGACTTGACATTTAGAAGCTTGGAGCATAGAGAGAAAATTTACTACCCGATTCTTTTGTGTTTCTCCTGGACATTTTGACAGTTCACTCAGTATAACTGAAGAAAGCTTTATTCAAGTGAACATCAACTTCACTTTCCATTGAACTATGACCTTAAAAACCAGTCTCTTAACTTCCTTTGGGGAGCCATGTGACTGACTGCCTTGTCAGCAAGCTACTTTTCCTGAATCGAAGTTATTTCCTTTCCTCCAGAGAAAAAGTGCTGTTATCACTTCCACCCCCTTCGGCAATGGCCTTTTTCATGTATAGTACAGCCCCCCCACGTCCCCCCCCCCGTCCGCCCCCTTTTTTAAGTGTCTGCCTCTTCCTTTTTGCCTATTTGCTAAAAAACTGTTTATCCTAAAGAAAAATGTAAGGATATAAGTACTTTAAGTCCTGTGGAAAAATCAGCATTTGCAGAGATTTCTCACCAAGAGTACAGCTTAAAGTTCTCTAAAACATTTATTTTAAGACATTTATTTCAAACATCCAAACATAAGAAAAACACTGGTTAAAGCCAGCATCATGCAAAGTCCTTTCTCATTTCTTTGTCTTAAGAATTTCCCCCCCAGTGTGTGTGTGTGTGTGTGTGTGTGTGTGTGTGTGTGTGTGTGTGTGTTTCTCTAACATTTTACACTGGAACTATTTCTGTCTCGTTTAACTGACGTTCCCCTGCCTTGGCTTCCCAGGTCCTGTTCCATTGTGATTTCTTCTCCTGATGACTCTTTATCCCCCTTCACCAGCTGGTCTCCCGCCTCCTGCAGTCCTTTAACTGTTCTGTCCTTAGCATCCTGCTCCCCCACCCTCACCCCCCTGGCATATTCCAATTGGACATTCTCACTCCCACTTGCCTAGCTTCGAGCCTCCGCTGCTCACTGGTCAGATCCACACTCAGCCTAGACTTTTCTGAACTCCAGCCCAGACATCTCTTGGCAGCTCCTTCTAGATGTTCCATAGTCCCCTCAGAATGAACATGGCAGATAGACTGCACTCACTATCTTCCTCTCAGCTAATCTCAGCGAGAGCATTTTCATACACCCAGACACCCAGGCTTCAGAACCACTGAGTCATTTTCTTAATTTGACTATTCAAGATTTCTTATATCTTTCTCTTCCTTCCCTGTTAGGTCATGCACTCACCAACCCTCCCTGGATTATTACAACTGTTTCCCAATTCCTTACTTTCTTTTTTTTATATATATATATTTTTATTGATCTTTTACAGAGAGGAAGGGAGAGAGATAGAGAGTCAGAAACATCGATGAGAGAGAAACATCGATCAGCCGCCTCCTGCACATCCCCCACCAGGGATGTGCCCGCAACCCAGGTACATGCCCTTGACCGGAATTGAACCTGGGACCCTTCAGTCCGCAGGCCGAAGCTCTATCCACTGAGCCAAACCAGTTTCGGCTAATTCCCTACTTTCTTGTATCTCTTATATTGATGTCAAAAACTTATTATTAAAATGGCATTCTGTATATCATTCTTTTGCTTTAAGACCTGGATAATTCCCCGTGTCATACACAGAAAACCCCACACTCCCTCTGAACAGATACAATAGTCATTAGTAGTTCAGACTCAACAGACTCTGCTAGACTCTGAGAGTATCTTCCAGCATACTCTCACCACACGGCCCCAAAGGCATTCGCACTAACTTTGCCATAATCATATCTTTTTGTCTTGCTCATTTCCTTACTATATCTACTTGAAAGGTTTGCCCTTATTTTCTCTTCCCTGCCTAATGAGTGATGCCATTCATTTTTCAAGAGCCACCTCAAATACCATCTTTTCTTTGAAGTCTACCCTGAACCTTAGGCACACATTCTCTCTTCTCTTACTGCCCATAGCCCCTTACCTTTACTAGTATACCTTCATACAGCCAGAATCATGAACTATAAATATTTCACAACAGTGCAGGACTTAAGAGCAGAGGATTAGAGAGGCTATCACTTTTTTAAATTTTTTATTAGAAGAGTCTATCATCATTTCTGGCTTGTGATAGACAGGTGGGTTCTTATTTATTTGCTAGATAAATTGAATTAATGGGTGAGAATGAAAAATCTTAAGAATGGCCCCACTGATTCTAAATACCTATCCTGAATGTTTATATGTTTACTCTATATTCTCTTTCTTCCAAAGGACTTTGTTGACTTTCAAGCTATTCATGGAACTCCTGGGTCTGGCAACTAGGACTGGAGGTGGGGAAGAGAAAGAAGAATCCAATACCTGCACTGACAGCTACAGGAGTCACGACCAACATCTCCTAAGAGGCGACAGATGTGGCTGGCTACTACCAGCCTCCATCTCCCACACTGTAAGACGGGAAACAAAACAGAGCTGCAGCAAATCCAAGGGCTATCACCACACAGTGTGTGTGACACAAGAGGCATTTCCCTCCGCTCTCCTTGGGGAATAGAAACAATGGGCATGGCTGGTCTTTCTAAAACCTCGCTGGGAGAATCATTCACAAGACTGTCATATAGTTTAGTTCCCTCATCGGGTGTTTGCTGAGGAAAAGGGTTTGTGAATTTACCTATAACTCATAGGTTCAGAGGAGATCAGTCTTGGAAAGAAAGGGGCTGCAGGGGTCAGTGTGAACTCACCCAGCTTAATGACCAAGATGGGAGATGCCTGTGGGTGATGTGGACAGTACTTAGAAGGTAGCTGAGCTTGTTCAATCCCCATTCCAAGTCAGTTTCCCATACACTCCAGAGGCAAGAATGGATACATGGCCAGTAACAGGAGATGAAGGGCTTGAGGAGGTTGATGGAAATTTCCCAAATTATTCTGGTAAAAAGAACTCAGAATTGTAGTCCCCAGAGAAAGCCAGAATCAAGAGGCCTGCCCCAGGGAGGGCATCAACAGCCAGGCTACACTCACCAAGAGAGAGAGGTGATGGCATCGCCTGTTAGCATGACACTCTTCCCCGTCCCTGCCCACCTGTCACTCAGAGCCCTGGGGGAGTGTCCCTGAGACAGACCTCCAACCAGGCAGGGGGCCAGTTCATGCTTGTACTGGGTGCAGTGGAGGAGGACAGAAGCTGAGATTAAGCTCGTGTTTGATGACTGACCGGACTGAGGGTCAATATCTGAAAATAACTGGAAAACTGTGGAGCTATCTAGATGCCCCAAGAAGATCTAGTCTCTATAGAGAATTTACACTTGGTGTAGTACAATTGGGAGAAATGCTTTAGAAATAAAAAAGCTTCACATTTCTTATTGAGTGAACACTGCTTAATTAATTAGGTATATTTGTAATCCATTTAAATTCATAGAAATTCTGCCAGGGAAGAACACATTTCAATTATAAATCACTACCAAAGCCAAAGCCAACCTCTCGTTACTGATTTATCCCTGAATCCAACAGGTGACACTGTTGCTATGTCCCTAGTGAACCCTCTGGAGATTAGAGTGTGGTCAGAAGCCCTGTGGAGGACACACAGGAATGCAGTTTTGTTTTGACCCAAAATACAGTTCTGACTAAGGGTCTAAGGATGAAACAAAGACAGATGGCAGCTCTTACTCAGACCACAGTTTAGAATGAGCACCTAACCATTTGCTGGGAGATCTGAAACTTTCTGGAACCATTGAGCATGCTGCTGATCAGTACATTAGGAGGCATATGTCTGTACCCCAGCCATGTTTAGAAATAGCTGATATGTTTATTTTTCTCTCAAGGGCAGGAATGTAAAGTTTTTCATAATGTTATAGGCTATGAACAATAAGTTCTCCCAAAATTATTCTGAGAGAACACTAGGCCAATCTGGCGATACTTATGTCTAATTCTGTCAATTCTTTCACCTCCATTTATATATTCATATTATGTTGCTTATTTGTTGACCTGTTCCTGCCAGCCCTCTATTTGTTTCAGTCTATCTTCTGGGCCATTGCTTGGTTTCTCAAATTATTTTACATAACCTGTCTGGAAATCCGAGGCACTCCATTATAATGGAATTCCTTGGGCCACATAAAATTAGTCTGAATGGTGACTGCATTGCCCATGCGCCAGGTCAGAGAGATCTCTGATTTTTAACTTCTTCCTTCAAAGATGCCTCTTCTTTTCCCCCATGTGCCAGCCGATTCTTCATTGCGGCCCTCTTCTCCTGGATTTAGTTTCCCTGAACTTCAGCATTCCCTGACTCCTCTGCAAGCCAATATTTACTTCATCTGGGGTCGCCCTTGACAATAACATATAAGCAATAGTCACAGAAATGTATATGAGTGACACCAATAATTGTCAAATGTTAGCTACAGAAAGTTCTACACACAGAATTCTGCTGATGCTAGAAAAAACAAGTAATCAGAGGTAGAGAGCACGAGAGTTACCTAACATGTTAATAGTCATTTGATCCTTGGCTAAACAGCGGTGTGTTTTAATGTAGAACTTCAAAGCAAACCAACATAAAGAGAACAGAGAACATTTCTAATGATAAGCGGTGAGTTCGCCTCCCTACCTTCTTCCCCCTCAGTTTTTAAATGGGCCTGAGTAATCTGCAAACCAGAGTTACTAACCACATAAGCCATCTGGTCAGGATGATATACCTTGTGTGTTAAGGGTAGGCAATGTTGGTGAGGATGTTCCAATGTCTCTTTAAATATCCAATTCCATCAGAGACTTTGGGATTGCAATATACAGTGTGAGATACCATTGCACGGTGATGGGAGTAATCGTGACATACTGTCATGCTTCTTAGGCTCTTGGCAACTTGTACAAATATCCAAGCTTTCCCCCCGTTTGATTTAAAATATGAGGCCTTTGCTGCTGTAAATATTCCATCCTTTAGGAACTCCCTGGTCCTTAAAATGACAAGTAGAGAATGTTGACTGAATTTCAGCAATCACCTTGGTAGAGAAGAAACCACTCATGTCTTTATCCTAACAGCTCCCCCTGCTGCTTCAAAGTCAAGGCCACACGATTGGTCGCTGTTTTCCTTTCAACTTTGGAGCAACTCTGGACACATGGCTGGAAAACATTATCCTCCCCTGAACCGTCGCCAGGAAAGTCTCAGGAGAGAATTCTTTCCTGACATAAAATTAAACCTGGCTTCAGCATATCTTAGGGGGGAAGGAGGAAAACTTACTGTTGATGTTTCTTGGCCTGGCCTTCTTTCTGTTCCTAAAGCAACATTATTTTAAAAATCTGTAACAAAACCTGTCCTCTGCCAAGTCCGCCCGAGTCTTCCCAGCCTCCCTTGGCTCAGGTTTCTCCGTCTTGCCCTGTCTTCTTGCTCTACTCACGCTTCGCAAAATTTACTCACAAGCAGATAGATGCCCGGTACCTTACCTGCAGCAGAAGTAGAGGCAAGCTGCCTCTCTCACCCGATGGAAGGGAACCTGGTGCCCAGGGTCCCCCAGAGTCCTGGGCACTGGGGCACCGATGTGGTGGCAGAGCTTCCAAGCCACAGTGACCAAGCCTCCAGGTGACTTGTCTTTGCCAGCCTTGCACGGCTTCAGAGATGGCCCTGGAGCACTGGCCCCAGGCACTGTATTTGCAGGCCCAACTGGCTGCACTAGTATTTCAGTGGAAAATCTGGGTGCTGTGGAGGAGGCCTTTGCCTCTCTGTGGTAGATGGTGCGATGAAAATTGCTATGTGACCTGATGCCACCGGTAAGTGCCAGGTTATTTATTCACTCAAGGGGCAGAAGTTCTTAGAGTTAAAAAAAAAAAATGCCTTCATGAGTTCTGTGGTGGGTGAAAGGTATCTTGCATCTCAAGTTGGGGCCGGACCTACTTGCCAAACCAGTACTGGTTAGGGGTGGAGGCTTTCTCCTTTATGTTCCCATCAAAAACCAATGAGTTTGAAACTGTTTGTTCGTGGCTGGAGAGAACAACAGCCTGTGAGCTGACTCCCCTGAGAAGTTCTATGGGGTGCGGGGTGATCAGAATAGGTCCTTGGGTCCAGGCATTGGCCTCTGGCTCTGAATCTACTCCCCCGATGAAAATGCATTCAGAGGATTATAGGATTTTAGGTTTGGTATCAGATCGGTAATCTCTACCCTCTACACACCAGGAAACAGCATGTGACACCCTCCACATGCCCTGATAGGGACTGGCCAAGCTGGGACCCTAACACTGAACCTTTGCCTATGAGGTCTGGTGTCAGATCTGCTCCAAACGGCTTTCTTTGCTTAGGAATGTTTCCTTCAACCGGCTTACACAAGAGACTGCTCTTTGGCAGTTAAGGTATTTTCTATCTAAGACATTCACTTAAAATATAAACATTTCAGAACAGGAGAGTAAAGTCATATTTTACAGTGAATTGCATTTTTAGAGGAACAGCCAGGCAGTTACCTGGCCAGGCCCTGAGGGTTAGTGGTTGGGAGTGTGGTTCTTGGAGGAAGTTGGGTTGAAGCAGAGGGTCAGGCCAGAGCCAGTGGAAGAAGCCCGGGAGGGACTGTCCATGGTCACAGGCGAGGAGATCTGGACATCTCAGGGACAAAATGAGAGCGCTATGGGTGGGGCTTGGTGGCTGGAGATGCGGATTGTGAGGTCTCCCTATGAGGAGACAAGTACAGGAACAAGAGTGGGCTCTGAACATGAATTCAACTACTTGTGCATAGTTTTCTAAGGCCCACCTGAGACCTGGCCCCGCCTTCCCCAATACACAGACGTCTATAAAGTGATTCGAGCGCTTTTCATCCTAACAGGTGAACTTCTGCTCCATCTGCTTGCGCAGGTCTCAGAATAGAGAATAGAGAGTTGGGTCCTGGAACAGAGGGAGGTTAATTCCAGCTGTCGCCCTGTCACCTCTTTAGCCTGCCTGTCATCACTTCTTGCCTGGACCAGTGTCCTCTACCGTCATGTGACTTTACCTACTGACATTTACTAAGCGTGTGAATGAGTAAATGCACCTTGGCACTGCCCCTGAGAAGGTGAATATCTGAGATGACAATGATCGATGCCACTGCTTTTCCTGAACCCATAAGAGCACGGTCCTCCTCCAGTTTTCATGACACACAGGCTCTTCCCCCATCTGTGGGTCAAGAAATAGAACTCTACGTTTTTTCCCCCAGAAGATTACTTTTTACTGTTCTGATAGAATATTCAGAAATATTTTATGAATAAAACAGCTCATTAGAAGTGCTTCCTAAAACCCCAAGGAAACAAGGCTCTCAAGGCTTTTTCCTGTAATTCTTGAGCGTCAGTCCAGGTCTATTTCCTGCTGCGTCTAAGACATGATGTGCTGCTACATTTTGCCTGATCTTTTGGTCTTATGAACCCATCTCTTTTTCTCCCAGGAGATGAATCTTTTTCTATCTTGTTCTGTGACTATGTTTCCCGTTAGTGAGAAGCTGTGAATGGTCTTGCTGAGAGCAGCAAGTAAGAACAGACATAGATAGATAGCTGATATTTTGAAAGGAGACAGATGACTCCCCCTCACGCCTACATCCCTATATAAACCAAACCTTTCTCTTCCCTTTCTCTGTGGGTCCACTTTAAAAAAAAACAGGTGGCCTTATGCAGAATGCTGGCATGTGAGGAGATCAAAAGACCATCTAGGCCAGCCATGGGCAAACTACGGCCTGCGGGCCGGATATGGCCCATTTGAAATGAATAAAACTATTGAAAAAAAAGACCGTACCCTTTTATGTAATGATGTTTACTTTGAATTTATATTAGTTCACACAAACATTCCATCCATGCTTTTGTTCCGGCCCTCCGGTCCAGTTTAAGGACCCATTGTGGCCCTCAAGTCAAAAAGTTTGCCCACCCCTGTTGAACCCTACGTGCAAAAACCTTCTGCAAGGAAAAGCTAGACACAAAATAAGCAATCATATAACTAACCTTCCAAACTCTCCATGGTGCCTTCCACTGATCACTGTTCCCCTGACCACAGTGTGTACGATTTCACTTTTTAGCTCAAGATCAAGATCTGCTCTGGACATTGGCTGAGGGCTGGAATCAGCTATACTATAAGCACTTTTATCTGGTGCAAGAAACAAACCTAGCTAAAGAACACACCTAGCTAAAGAGCCTATAATTAAAGACATACCCCCCCCTTTCACTTTTAATATTAAATCATTGGAACGTGTTTTGTCTTTTTGTTTGTGTTTTGCTTTGTTTTGGTTTTTTTAGGAAGAAAACTACCAGGAGCGACATTGCTAGTCGTTCTTATTTTATGAAAAGAGACTTCCGAGTCTCTTAAGTCACATAGCAGTCTTTTTTCAGAAATTAGGATCTCATTCATAACACATTAATGATCATTGCAATTTGCATTAAAAATTAAGACACCTCCCTTTGCCAGATCTGGCCCCGGGCAAGTCTGTTCTTGGAGGACATGGCCTGCTGGGCTTCTTGCTTCCTTGCCAACCTTTCCTGGCACTCAATAGCTGTTCTTTCTGACTCTGGGCTGCAGGCGGGAGAGAAAGACAGGTAGAGGGAAAGAAAAAGTCCTACCCAATTCTGTGCCTGGACGCTGGCTTCTGGCTCTCAGAGCCGCACAGGGATTTCTCCAGGGCTCCCTACCTGCTTGGCCTCTTGCAGTTTCAGACACCACTGTTCCTTACTTTGCCCACTGTCTCATCGCCCCTCAGCCTCTGAATGCCTGAAGCTCCGTTTTACACATACGCTCTCGGTCTAGAAACCCTTGTCCTCCAGCAGAAGTGCCTTCAGGCATGTCTTTGGGACCCCCTAAAAAGCCCCGGGGTGGCCTTCCTGCTTCCGCCCAGCCTTAAGCGTCATATTCCAGAAGGAACCCTTTGCTCCCACAGGACTTCAGAGGAACTTCCTCCACTCAGGCACTAAAGCAGGTTTCTGAGGGTCCCATTCGGAACCCCTCTCACTAGACTCAAAGTGAGAAGCCAGGTCCCTCACTCCATCCTCCACCTGGGATGGAGGGGAGAACTCACAGTAGAGCTCTATCTAAAGCTTTCTCCTAAATCTCCCTCCTAATTTCCTGTTCCAGGAATCTTATCCTTGAAATTGGTCAGAAGCCCAAAGTCATGTAACTGGTTCTAAGAAGTTTCCTTTGAAATTCACATGTTGATCGTAGGCCTCTCCATTCACTTGATGGCTCATGTTCAGGGAGCATTTCAGTTGGATCTTCCATTTAATATTATGTATCACCTCCTTTCCTTGTTCTCTGCCCCTTCTAGAATCTTCTGTGGAAATGTCTGTGTTCTCACCTGCACACCCTACCAACTACCTAAAATGTGTCACTTCCCTGGAGCTCTTCCTTCCTCCTCCTCATCGCTTTCTGACTCCTAACATGGCCCAGTCCTCCGCACCTCCCCACGACCCCATCATATGTGAGACTTGGGATTTCCATCCTCAGAGCCTGTGTTGTGTTCCGTGAACTGCATTGACTCCTGTGGACACACTGCTATTGTGTTCTCATTCAACCATTTAATACCCTGCATGGGTGTTTCCATACCCTGCATGGGGCATTTCCATACACTGCATGGGGACATTTCCATACACTGCCTGGGGGATTTCCATGCACGGTCTGGGGCATTTCCATACACTGCATGGGGGTGTTTCCATACACTGCCTGGGGCTTTTCCATACACTGCACAGGGTATTTCCATACACTGCATGGGAGCATTTCCATACCCTGCATGGGGCATTTCCATATACTGCCTGGGGGTGTTTCCATACACTGCATGGGGACATTTCCATACACTGCACAGGGCATTTCCATACACTGCCAGGGGCATTCCCATACACTGCCTGGGAGGTTTTCATACACCTGATAGGGGCATTTCCATACACTGCATGGGCATTTCCATACACTGCATGGGTCGTTCCCATACACTGCATGGGGGCTTTTTCACACACTGCATGGGCGTTTCCATACACTGCATGGGGGCATTTTCATACACTGCATGGGGCGTTTCCGTACAGCATACCTGGGCATTTTCAGCCACTGCCAGTTGAAAGTGGCACCTTGACTCAGCAGTGCTCTGTTTGTTGTTGTTCCTCTTTTTGTTTTTACTTTTTAGCAAAACCCCTTTTACAAACTAAACAGTTCAATGTTTCAAACAAATGAAAAATAAATAAATGGGAGTAAAGCTAGAGTGGGGTCCCTGAGACCACCCATCTGGCTTTCTCTGTGGCCCCACAGGCGCTGACGAAGTATCCTGGGGCTCTGAGAAATGCACTTGAGGAATTTCTACTTTAAAACAAAGAGTGACTTAAAAGTATATATATATATATATTGGATTTCAGAGAGGAAGGGAGAGGGAAAGAGAGATAGAAACGTCAATGATGAGAGAGAATCATTGATCGGCTGTCTCCTGTATGACCCCCACTGGGGACTGAGCTCACAACCTAGGCATGTGCCCTGACTGGAAATTGAACTATGACCTCCTGGTTCATAGGTTGATGCTCAACCACTGAGCTATGCTGACTGGGCTGCCATGTCCTCTATATGAGAACTAGTAATTATTAGTGGTCACAATCCCGATTCCCTGCTTACTTTTTTTTTTTTAATATATTTTTATTGATTTTTTACAGAGAGGAAGGGAGAGAGATAGTCAGAAACATCGATGAGAGAGAAACATCGATCAGCCGCCTCCTGCACATCCCCCACCAGGGATGTGCCCGCAACCCAGGTACATGCCCTTGACCGGAATAGAACCTGGGACCTTTCAGTCCGCAGGCCGATGCTCTATCCACTGAGCCAAACTGGTTTCCGCTCGCTGCTTACTTTTTGTTGTTGTTGTTGTTGTTGTTGTTGTTGTTGTTGTTGTTGTTAGTCCTTACCCGAGGATATTTTTCCACTGATTCTTAGAGAGAGTGGAAGGGAGGGGGAGAGACAGAGAGAGAGAAACATCCATGTGAGAGAAACACATTGATCGGTTGCCTCCCACAGGCTGCCTGACTAGGGCTGGGATGAGTCTGCAACCGAAGTACTTGCCATTAACCGGAATCAAACTCAGGACCCTTTAGTCCATGGGCTGATGATCTATCCACTGGGTCAGACTGGCTGGGGCTCCCTGCTTACTTCTGACACAGCTTCTAATTGCCACCTCTTGGTGAGGTCTCAATGCGCCTTGGAATTTGGTTTACTTATTTCTCAGAAACCCGAGCTTCTGAAATTGAATCCCTGTGAAGAGGCTCATAAAGGCAAAGGCCTCTTTTCTTTACAAACAAGAAACTAAAACCAAACAGCTCTGAAAACTTTATTCCCTGGATTATGATGTTTATGACATTTTAATGTCATTCCTTACAGCCCAAAACCACGTGAGCCACTGAGACTGTAACAGGCTCATTATACTCTGGCCTTTGAATCTTGACTGCCAGCCTCTAAGTTATTGTTTTGAGTTTTAAAAGAGGAGCCAAAAAGTCCCTCTATCTTTTTTTTTTACCTATAAATATACCAACACTATGATAATGACATCCTCTGGCCAATACAGAGGGGTGGAGCTACTGGTTAACTGTCCCCCCCACCCCCAGCCTGGTGGGTGTTTAAACAGCTCATACATATTCAGATGTGCTGCTCAGGTACCTGGAGGAACTGGCAGGATGACGCTTATTGTTTTGGGTGAGTAGAGAGAAAAAGACTCAGAGGTAACACTAGAAAGAGAAAATACAGTTGGCCCTTGAAAAATTCAGGGGTTAGGGGAGCTGACTCCCCACACAGTTGAAAACCTGTATATAACTTTTGACCCTCCCCAAACTTAACTACTCATAGCCAACTGGAAAGCTTTACTGCAAACATAAATGGTCAATTAACACAATTTTGTATGTGATATGTATTATACACTGTATTCTTATAATAGAGTAAGCTAGAGAAAAGAAAACGTTAAAATCATAAGGAAGGAAGAGGAAATACATTTACAGTATTTATAGAAAAACATCCTCACTCCCACTCTCAACTAGCTGATCTCATCTCTTATTTTTTCTACCGCTTCATTGCTCTAAGCTACCCTGGGCTTCCTTGCTGTTCCATGAACATGGTAAGTATTATCCCATGGCAGGCAGGTTGTCTGCATGTGCTATCTCTTCCTCCTGGTACTGTCATCTCTCTTGTAAAGTACCCTGACTAGCCCTACATTTCCAACAGGTTCTGCTCAAAGTTCCTGCTTGATAAGGCCTTCCTTGGCCTTGCCTCTGAAAAGGCCTCATCTCACTGTCCATTCTACTTTCCCACTTAATTTCTCTCTATGGCATTATCACCACCTTCTGTTCATTTACATTTTTATTCCTTTCTTTGTGCTTCATCTCCTCCCTCTAGAATATCAGCTCCAAGAGATTGGGCACTTTGTCACAGTCACGGCTATATGCCCACAGCCAGGATAATGAGGGAATTGGCTCATCACTTTGAAATATTAGGATAGTTACCCTTTGATGGTCCACACAGACAAAAGTCCTGCCAGGGTCTTTCTAATATGCAATACCCATGACCTGGGACCTGGACTAGACTCTTCAATACTGATCTTAGGTGCTATTGCTAGTAACAATGCTAATGTTGCTTTTGGTATTAAAGATAATACGTTCATATGTAAATATCTTTTTCACATATAAGTTTTCGGAGACAAATATTAAGACCACAAAGATTTTAATGAAATAAAATCACATCGTGGCCCAGAATGTGGAGGAGTTTTAGCAGATGTTTGTTCCTGACATCCTGCTGGATGCAGAGGAAGTTCTGTTGTTCCTGAACTTGGGGGTGGAGTATGCATTTAACAAGCAACAACCTGTTACTCCATTTAGAGTCTTCCAGTTCCAGTCAGCAGAAGTCATGTGGGTGATATGCAAAACCAAGAACGCTGCCATGAGGATGTATGGATGATTTCTGCAGGTTTTTCAACTTTTCTCCTTCAGGAATCATTCCTAAATATACATCCTCAAAGGACAGGGTATCTTTCAAGGGCATAGTACAATGTTTCCCAAACCATGAGCCACAGCAACGCAAGCATCTGTGACATATTAATTGAAGTCCCTTAAAGGACCCATTTCATGGTTAAAGAAACTTGGAGAAGACTGAGTTAAATAAGACTAAGTAGATTCCCAATTACAAGGCTTCTTGTCTTTTATATAATGACCTGTGTTGTGAGTCTTCTGCAGGAAAGTTAGACATGGAGGGTTTTCCAAACTTACTTCATCAAAGAACCCATCTTTATATCCCCTCAAGTTTCCCAGAACATACTTTGGAATACCCAGTATAATTCAAAAGATTTGATTTAATTTTCATAGACTTCTCTAAGTTGGCAGGAGGAATAAGACAAATGAAGCTCTCAGCATGATAACAGGTCTCCTGTTAAAAGGGCCGAGCCACCTAAATTAGGGTCTTTTGCCTAGAATTTTCATTTTCATTGCATGGCACCATATTGCCCCCTGTGTTCGTTTCCCAGGGCTGCTGTTACAAGTTAGCACAAACTGGGGTGCTTACACAATGGACACTTCTTTCCATTCCTGTTCTGGAGGCTCTGAGGGAGAATCATTTCCTGCCTCTTTCCTTGCTTCTAGTGGTTGCCAGCAATTCCTGGAGGCCCTTGGCTTGTAGCCGCATCACTCCCAGCTTCTGCCCCTGTCTTCACAGGAGTTTCTTCACCCCGGGTGTGTCTCTGTATCTCCTTATAAAGATACTAGCCATTGGATTTTCCAGTGCATTCTCCTGCAGAAAGGTGTGCTATGTGCCAACTTGAAGCCCTCATTTTTCTAGTCTGGAACTTAATCTTTGTTTTATGACCCAGTATGGCATCCTCTTCAACACCTTTGGTCTGAGTATTTGCCTTTGAACATTTGCCAGGATTTGTTTATTTTTCCTTTTTTTCCCCTCTCTTTTACTTGAATGAACCAGAATTCCATGCAGCATTTTAAGTACAATGCACCCCTCTGACATAAAAAGGCTGTAAAGATAATTTGCTAATACTTCTCAGAATACCCATGGCTTTTAGGTCATACCAGCCTTTTGGGATATTGCTGTCTCCTTTTGAGATTGCTCAGTTGGTAAAGTCTAGAGTTGCTGGCAGCTGTCCTTGTCACTTCTCAGGAGGAGACTTCTGAGCATCAAGCCAACATAAAGAAAGGAAGAGGAAGGAGGGAAGAAAGGAGAGGGGAAGCAGTCAGAGAGGAAGGGGGAGGAGAGATCTAATAGATCAAATCCAACTGGGGTCCTGAATCCAGCCATTTCTGGGCTTTCTAATACAAAAGCCAAAAAAATAAAAATTAAAAATAAAATTCTCTCTTCATTTAAGATAGATTGATAGACATCTATTCGTTGCCTGCACTGTCCAGACAAATACAGTATAAAACTGTATTTCTAGTCTGCTAGAGGTGAGGAAGGTGGATGTATGAACTGCTTTGGGTCAGGCTGTCAGGTACATGCTACATTATGCCATCTAAGCCTTACAACTCTATCAATGAGATATTGCTAACCCGTAAATACAAATTTCAAGGCATTTGGATAGTATATTTCTTTAACTTGTAAGAATAAATGTTAAAGTAAAATGAATATACAAGTGTGTATATATCTGTGTATGTATAGATACATCTATATCTATATAAACATACATATATCGTATGTAATGTACATGTATGTTTATTCATGTAAAACAAATGAAACTGACTTGTTCATAGTGAAGAGACTTCAACTTCCTTTTCAGAAGTAGTGCGAGGGTTCCCAAGGTTGTCAACCCACTTACATCAGGAAAGTCATCTCTTCAGTGGAACCTTGAATTGCACCTGTACATACTGGGAAACATATTTAGACAGCATCTCAGACAAGTCGTGCGGAAAAGGAACAACCTAGAAGCTTGAAGTTACTGGAAATCAGGTGGAGGAAGGAATGCAGCAGTAGGAGAAAGGAATAAAGCCTCCATCCCCATGTTCAGCACCCAGGTTGGAGGTGAATGTATGAGGCTTTTAAAGGGACCGTCTTCATTCCATTTAATGCTGCATGGGTTCCTCTGAGTTGGCCCTAATTGCTTTATGTCAAAATTAAGTGGAGTGACCCTACTGCAGGGAATAATACATTATCTATTTTCAGTTTCTTACCTTTGCTGTGATAACCTAATTGGGTCATTACCACCCTCACACACACATTACATGCCTTGAATCTGTTAGTGACTCAACATTACCCATAGGATAAAACTCCAAACCCATGAGAATACATTCTACCAAAAGCCACATCTGACCAAATCTGAGGCTTGCCTGCCTGGCCAGCCTCACTTCCTCACCATCGCTTACATGCTTACATGCCAGTTAAGCCACCCAGTTACACAGTCACATCCTGCTACACAGCAGCTGCAAACATCTCACTCATTTTCTTTATCTCCTGCAGGCATCTCCTTGATGAGGTGCCTAAACCCTAAGTTAATCGCCTTGTTCTCTGTGCTCCTTACCCATGTGCTTCTGTAACATATCAAGATTTTTTGGATGTTGGAGATAGTTAGGATACCTCTTCCATCTGGCACCTATATGTGTGTGGGATACATATGAGGCAGTTTTTTCTTTGGGACATACTCAACCTTAGTGAATACAGCCATAGGTTTTGAGGTCAAACTAATTGAGTTTAAATTCTAATTTTACATTTTATTTTCTGTGAGACCTTGGATACTTATCTTCCCTGGCTCTATAAAATGAGGATAGGAATATTAGCACTCCATTAGCTGGCTGTAAAGATTAATTGAGACAATCTATGTCAAGTGACTATTGCAGGTATGTTCTCAACACATGTATTATTTTGTATGTTGACTTGGGGAAGAAGGATGCTTGTTGTAAAAATTGGCCAAAGTTAGCATCATCAGGCCATTTTCAAGGTACTGGAAAGCCTCGGCTCTGGTTTCCTCTCTTGCTTGTGTGCAACAGCTGTCCATACAGCTGACTAGGGAAAAGAACGCCATCCGGGCCAATCACCTAAGAAGACACCTATGTCCCACTGTTTCCATAATTCTCTGAAGGTTCCAGTCAGATTGTCAGTGTACGGTACTGTTGACTTGGGGGCATAAGCAACCCCAAATTTCATGACATACTGTGTCTCCTGAGCATTAAAACTTTTGCCTCTTTGTTGAGTAGGTCTAGCTGCCTAGCTGCTTTTGACCTTGTTCTAAGAATCTGCTTTGGCATGAATGAATGAAACACAGTTCTGGCTGGCAGGATCCTGTGCTCCCCTATAATTTAATGATTTCAGGTATCAGCCACCAGACCCTGCTATACTTCTCAACAAAAGACACATCAAGGAGCAACCACATAGTGAAAGCTGTGGAGGCAGTGGTGTCTCTTCCTAGCCCAGCCAGACAAAAATGCTCCCTTGAACCAGCCATTTTGTTGTGGCTTCCTAACTAGTGTTGTCACCAGAGAATGTGATTTCATGTTTGGGGTCAGTGTGGAGTACTGACCACTGCAGAAAGATCTGTGGCCAACCTTTATGCTGGTGAAGCCTGGTTAATCAATCAAGGGGACACCAGGTGGGAACCACTCTTGATTACAGGTCAGTGTGTGTCTCCCAACTGGCTCCTTTTACAAAATCAAATGCCATTTATTTGATTAGATAACCAAAAGAGACTTTCATTAATCTGAGCCATTATGTCTTTCCTCTAAAACAAAAGCTGCATCTCAGTTCTCTGGGTTTCTTTTCAGTGTTGGAAGGAGGAAATTTTGATTAAGAAGATTCCCTTTGGATTTTTTCTCCTAGCTTCCTCCAAAGGAAGGGTTAAAGGTGAACCAACGACATGCTGGATTGAGCAAGGCACCAGATTACACCTTAACAAGGCAAATGTGAACTTTGACCTTTAACACTTGACTAGTGGTCACAGAAAGCAGTTTCATCTAACCTATTAGAATCTATAAAAAGAGTTTTAGGCACTTACTTTTAGAGACCATAGCTAGCTCATTTTAGTGGAACAAGATGGACAGCCAAGGTCAATAAAGCATGGCAAATATGTTTTCCAGCCCATCATGGAGGAGGCGGGGTGGGGGATGACTTATTTTTCTTTCTTTCTTTCTTTCTTTCTGTCTTTCTTTCTTTCTTTCTTTCTTTCTTTCTTTCTTTCTTTCTTTCTTTCTTTCTTCTTTCTTTTTTTTAACATAGCATTTAACAAATAGACTCTGAGTGTCCATCAAAACACCAGACGATAAACCCTTGGCAGAAGAACTATTTCTTCTTAGTACAGTTTTTCCCCCCTTGACATCTGTTTTTTTCACTTTCTGAAATAAATCTTTCACTTTGCTAATGCTATGAAGTGTGAGACTGGGAAGTTACTCATTCTCTCCCTCACCCATACAAACAGCTTTTTAAGGCTTAAGTTAGATTTTTTGACCCACCTCTTTCAACTGAGATAGACCTTTCCCAAACTTGAAAAGCAGTACAAATTCAGATCCGGCAGGCTCAGAGTCACCCCATGGAATCCTCACTAGCTTTCCTCAGGCGGGAGAAATATACAACGTGCCCCATCTAGAGGTATGACTTGGGATTGTCTGAAAGGTGATCTAGATGAATGCTGGGAGCAGAAGGTTTTCACTGAACTTCAAATTTAAACCAAACACTATGATAAAGGGAGTGGAGATAAGAGACCATTAAAAGATAAAGTTCTTATTCTTAGGAATTTATGATGTATGGTAGAGAAGGTAAGTTACATAACAATCATAACAGAAGTCTAATAAATAGTTTCCCAAAGATTCTGAGAAGATGGTAGGCTCAGTACAGGTGTGTGACCCCTTTCTCCTCCCAAGATCCCCACTGGGCCTTTGGGGAGTTGGTTTATATAAAAATGGGCCCAGAGGAAGGGAGGAAATAGCCAACTGTAAAGTCAGGAGGGGGTTAGTCCCACCTGCAAAACAATTTCCAGGGCTCCTGGGAAGTGTGGGGCAGCCAAGTGATTTCCTTGCAAGACCCTAGGACAGGGGAACTGGAAAGGCCTAGGCCTGAGAAGAGACTAATACCTTTGGAGGACCTTGGGGCAAAATCCACGAATACTGCAGATGCTTGAGGAGGTCAGCCAGCTGCCCAGCCCTGTCACCTCAGTGACCTCAGAAGGGCTGTCACAGTCCACAGTTGTCCAAAAGAGGCCTGGCATGATAAGCCTAGCTACTCCCCTCAGATGCTAACTTTCTTTGTCTCAAGATCTGGGAGAAGCCCAGGAATCTGGTGGCTTTTCTTCCTATGCAGTATTTCCAGGATCACAGTTGGTTGACCTGTTGTCATCAGTTTCCTGGGATAATAAAGTATATTTTCTTTTTCTGTTTGCCAACTTATAATTTCCAAGGAAATAGATCTGCCGATTTAAAGGAATCTCCCTAATAATATGCTGAACAGTTTGTTTGTCTGCAAGCATGGTGATAACATCGAAGAGGCTATATAGAATACGTACTTTTTAAAAAGAGGAATATGGAAGTATATTGTAGGCAAACATATTAAAAGACTAAAGAATGTATATTGATGTGAGACCATGTTGGAAGCTCATTAGGGCATATTCTTTTTTCTTTTTAAAGAAATGCCTTTGTCATCATTTAAAATATCAGAGAGGAAGGGAGAAGGAGAGAGAGATAGAAACATCAATGATGAGAGATAATCATTGATTGGCTACCTTCTGCATGCCCCACACTGGGAATCGAGCCTGCAACCCCGGCATCTGCCCTAACTGGGAATTGAACTGTGACCTCCTGGTTCATAGGTTGATGCTCAGCCACTGAGCCATGCCAGCCAGGCCTTTGTATGGAATGCATGTTTCTGAACAACACTTGAGATAAATGTTTACTGCAATATTGTTTACTGCAATCTCTGCTTTAGACTCGAGATTCTCCTCGCCTCTACATCCTGATCCTGCTGCTGATAGGATATTTGCATCTGCAGTTGCCTCCTGTATTCTTGGGCTAAATCTTAGCATCTTGCAAAATTCTCCTACTCAGTGTCAGGTTCTTTAAAACCTTTGTTTATGTGGTCCCATATCATAGCTCATCCTTCCTGTTCAAAAGAAACTTTCAAACTTCCTTGAATTTGAATTTTTTTTTTTTTTTGTAAAGAAGACCTCATTCACAAGGTGCTCCCTTTTCAAGTCTCAGCTGCTTGTCCTTCCTAGCCAACTTCTTTTCCTTCTCTTCCACTATCACTTTGTCTAATTCTTCCCCTGAACTTTCTTTTCCTCACATTGCTGTGTCACATTTTTATGAAGTATCTTCTGTTTTCTTCCCACATCTTCTCTTTTTTTGCTTCTTTTGTAACTGTTCCTGTAACTATTGAAGGGCCCTCTGCATGAGCTTGATGTCCAAGTCCTGCGCTGTTTTGTATCCCAGCTAAGAATGTCCTACTGTCTCTACCTTATAATTAAAAATCTCAACACGCTAGGAATAGAATAGAATATCATCCAATTGGTAAAAGGTTATCTACAAAAACCCTGTAGTTAACATACTCAATAGTGAATGGCTCAATACTTTTAACCTAAGATTGATAAAAAGGCAAGTTGCTGACCAATGGAATATGGTAAGAAAATGAAATGGGAGGCATGGATTAGAAGAAAGAAACTGTGTTGGCAGACACAACCATGTACATAGAAAATCCTAAGGAATCTATAAAAAGATACCAAAACTAAGTTTTTTTCAGTAATTTTGCAGGTTACAAAAATTAGTTTTAGTTCTATATATTAGCAATAAACAATTAAAATAGAAATAAAAATATCATTTACTACTTCACTACAGCATCAAAAAAACGAGAGATACTGGGGGACAAATTCAACAAAAAAATGTACCAGACATGGGCAACAAAAGATACAAAATACTGCTGAAGAAAATATTAAAGAAAATTGAAATAAATGTGTAGAAATATCATGTAATGAATCAGAAGACTGAATATTGTTATGTCTTCAATTCTCCCCAAATTCATTTATTTCTCCAGAAAGATTTCATAGATAGAAAATAAAAAAAAAAAATGATACAAAGGACTTTATCAAAATAAAAAACTTCGCTCTTCCAAAGAAACTACTAAGAAAATGAAAGTGTAAGATTGGAAGGAAACTTGCAAAATACATCTGGTAAAGGACTTGTATTCTACAATTTAATAGTAAGAAGATAAATTATAAAATAGGCAAAAGATAGATGGATAGCAAAGAAGATATATGAATACCAAATATGCAAATTAAAAATGTGTAACATCATTAGTTGCTAGGATAGCTAACAAATCAATGGAATTGAATATATTAAGTATTTGCAAGGATATAGGATAATTGGAACTCATCCTTGTTGATTGGAAATAAAATGATACAACCACTTGGTAGCTCTTCTGTGTTTAAACATCTACCTACTATCCAACCTAGCAACTTTCTAGGTATTTGACCAAGGAAAGTGAAAACAAATGTCTGCACGAAGTCGTGCATGTGAATTTACATGGAAGCTTTATTCATTCATAGTAGTCAAAACCTAGAAGCAGCCCAAGTATCCATGACATACTAATCCTATATAATAAAAGCTTAATATGCAAATCAACCGAACAGTGGAATGACCAATGGAACAACTGGTGGCTATGACACGCACTGACCACCAGGGGGAAGATGCTCAACACAGGTGCTGCCCCCAGCCCTCAGGCTCCAGGCCAGCCAAGGCAGGTGCCAGTGGGCCCTCCCCCTGGCCCGATTGCCCTGCTGGTCGCCTGCAGAGGGAGGCAACCAGCAGTGGCGATGGGACCGATGAGTGGGCAGCACCAGGTCAGCCAAGGTCGGTGCCAGCAGGGGCCCCACAGATCGGCCTTGATCACCTGCCAGGCCTAGGGAACCTGTCCATGCATGAATTTCGTGCACTGGGCCTCTAGTATGCAATAGAAAGGAATGAACTATTGTTAAACAAAACAACATAAATGGATCTTAACATCCTTACACTAAGTAACAGAACCCACATACAGAAAACAACACGTGGCATGATTCCATTCATATATAATTCTAGAAAAGGAAAGCTACAGTGACATATACTAGATCAGTGGTTGCTAAGGCTTGGGTGTCCCTAGGGGTTAGAGTGGGAACAAGGGATATATGACGGGTCACAGAACATACTAGGGTAATGGAAATTTTCTTTATCTTTTTTTTTTTTTAATATATTTTTTATTGATTTTTTACAGAGCGGAAGGGAGAGGGATAGAGAGTTAGAAACATCGATGAGAGAGAAACATCGATCAGCTGCCTCTTGCACGCCCCCTACTGGGGATGTGCCCGCAACCAAGGTACATGCCCTTGACCGGAATCGAACCCGGGACCCTCCAGTCCGCAGGCCGACGCTCTATCCACTGAGCCAAACCGGTTTCGGCAATTTTCTTTATCTTGATTGTAGGCATGATTATTTAACTGCACACAGTTCTTGAAACTCATAAAATTTTACCCCTGTTTAAAAAAAATCGAATTTAGACGAAACCAGTTTGGCTCAGTGGATAGAGCGTTGGCCTGCGGACTGAAAGGTCCCAGGTTCAATTCTAGTCAAGGGCATGTACCTGGGTTGCGGGCACATCCCCAGTAGGAGATGTGCAGGAGGCAGCTGATCGATGTTTCTCTCCCATCGATGTTTCTAACTCTCTATCTCCCTTCCTCTCTGTAAAAAATCAATAATATATATATATATATATATATATATATATATATATATATAAATCGAATTTAAAAATAGTTAAAAAGTATGTCACTAAATAATATCTGTTGTAAGCTTACTATAATAGTATGTGGTTACCCACTGCTAACCTGTTGGGATTCTTGTCTGGCATTAATTGTGTCTGTAACAATCTGCTTGATATTAGGTAATAACTGTTGTAAGCTTACTAAATGGTAGGTATTATTTCGAGTGATTTTTATAGTTTTTACTAATTTAATCTTTCTAACAACACAGTGAAAGAAATGTTTTATCTGTGTCTGAAAGAGGAGGGAGCTGATCACAAAAATATTAACAGCTAATAAGCGGCAACTTCACATTTGAAAATTGGCAGTTTGACTTTTGAGACTAAATTCTTAACCACTACTGTATATGAAGAGGCAAACCCAGGACATATTCCATGTCAATATAATGCATATGACTAGGCTTCCAAATGAAGGGGATATGCAATAGTAAGTCATCTAAATTCAGGAAGGTTGAGACTTGGCCTGGGAAGGCTTCATTAAGGAAGGTAATTCTGGTTCTGGGTCTCAAGGGTTAAGAAAGATTTGAATTATTGAGAAACATCAGAAAATGATTTTCTGAATGTGACCTGACATTAAACAAAATGCTATACTTCTTCATTCACACTATCTTTTCATTCTTGGGCTCATTGGGATGTTCTCAAACAAAAGGTGAACACTTGGTCTCTTATAAACAAATGTTATGCCAATTTTTTAATAGCAATGAGTGATTTTTACATCAAAAATGTAATTACATGAAACCCTAACATCTGCTATTAGGTTTGATATCTTCTTACCTAATAATAGACAAACATGTAAATTGACCGTCCCTCTGCTATGCTCACCAATGAATTAGGACAGTATGCAAATTAAACCAACAAAGGTGGCGGTTAATTTGCATATGTAGGCGTTAAGCAGTGGAGACTGAAGGCTCCGGCCGGAGTGAAGGCCTGGGTCCTGGGTGCCAGAGGAAAACCAGTGCCGGCAGCCAGGGGAAGGGAAGGCCTATTGCACGAATCTCTTTGTGCAACAGGCCTCTAATTAAAATATATATTTAGAGGTAATTTTTGAAATTGAAATGCAACCTTCCACACATTTGAAAGAAAAAATTGCTTCAAATGTAGCACACAAACCTATCCAGCAGATGGCAATGCAATCATTATTAAAAATTGTTTCACCATGAAACTTAAAAAACAACAACTCAAACTTACCCTTTCTATTTTATTTTGTTTTGTTTTGTTTGTGTACTATTTGTGTGTGTGTGTGTGTGTGTGTCCTTTCCTGTAGTGAATTCTGTTAAGTTGCTAAAACAATGCATTCTACACAAGATTCTTTAAGAAGGATCCTACTAGTAAATACTAAACTAGACATTTATCTTTATTCTGTAGAAAATGGAGAAAGTAAATGAATTTGGGTCAGGAGTGACACAGTCAGAATGCTAGTAGAATAACTGACAGGAAAAGGATGAGTGAAAGGCAGTGGAAAGACAGGATAAATCTGTTAAGAATGGTCTAGAACAGAGATAACAGGAACTGATCTTAAACATAGCAGTCAGAACTATGGCGTAAATGAGGAATTAACTGCACACATAGAAGTGAGATAACTGAGCAACTGATTGGATGTTAGAAGTTTATGTGGGAGTGGGATGGGAAGAGATCAACCACAGAATTTGTATGCATACATGCATAACCCATGGACACAGACAATAGTGTGGTGAAGGCCTGGGGCGGGGGGCGGAAGCAGGCTAGAAGGGGTAAATGGGGGATATATGTAATATTTTCAACAATAAAAATTAAAAATAAATAAATAAAAGAAGGAAGAGCAAAGATGACTCCCTTGTTTTAATCCTGGTTTGGGGAAGCTTTAGAGGTACCTTAGGAGAAGGACCAGGTTGGCCACAGCGGAACAAGGGGGAATCCTTATACAACAGAGACTTCGGCCTGTTTGTGTCTGCCTGAAGGAGACATTTCAAATTATGCTAAAGTTGTTTTCCTTTTTTTCTTCAGTGACATGTTGCTAATTTAATGAAATTGCATAACTTCATTTTGCTAGAACTTTATGGATGTAAGGAAAAATTGGAAATACAATTTGAACAGGAATGCTGCAACATGTATTTTATTATTTGTTCTTTAGTCAGTGTCTGTTCAGTTCCTCTCTACTCCTGATGTCTGAAGTTTTGGAACTACCAAAGGTTACTCATGCTAACCAGTCTGTTTCCCATTTCCAAGATCATCTACTAGTGTGGCAAGGGACTCGGTAGAGTCAACTGCACATGCAGAATAGAAGACAGCTCTGAAGCCCATTGCTCTGTTATGGGAGCATGTTTTCTTGTTGAGGCTTTTCATTCTTCCTGCTTTTTTTCCCTTAAGGAAAGAAAAGCCAGTCGCAATGATTTCTCTTTCTGGCAGAACTGTGAGGTGTAGAATTTGCTTTTGCCACTAGAACTTTGGTGTCATGTTTGTGCAAAGGAATCTGCAGAGCCTGCCAGTTGAATCTGTCTGAGGAAAAATAACATAACCTTAAGTTGCAAACAACCGAGCCTTCCATCAAATATGATCAACATACTGGTTTCATTAAAAAGTAATAGCAAGACCGAATTTTCAAACACAGAGGCAATGGAAAGTGGAACGAAGACCCAAAGAAAGTGTGAGGGTGGGTCCTCCAGTAACTCTGATCTGTTCTTGATGGCACAGATCAACAGTTTGTCTGTAAATTCTGAAACCTCTGTGTCTGTTTTTAATTCTTTGAAACCCTGTACCATTTCTGTCAACAGTGCCATCAAGTAAAAGATGAAATTACGCCCTTCCACTAGGCATCTCACATGTTCCCGGGACCTAAGGGCTGCAAATGCTGGGGTCTGGTAGATGCACATCAGAAACCACAGGCAGAGAAAGTGAAGAAATTGACTTTTTAAAAAAATCTGTAATAATCAGGAATGCAGTTTTAACTGAGTTTTATAAACTGGAGTTTATTTTCTATTTATTTTTTAATTTTTTAAAGATACTGTCTTTATTGGCAGAAAAGGTGTTTCTATTCATTAGTTGGGAATTGTGAAAAAATAATATCTGTCATTTTTTTACAGCTTTATTGAGGTATGATTCACATTCAATTATCTATACTTTTTTATTGTTTAAAGTTTTACATGTAGTATTACATATGTCTCCTTTTTTCCCCGTTGACCTCCCCCCTGGCCACCCCCACCCCCAGCACATGCCCTCACCCCCTTAGTGTCTGTCCCATTGATTATGCTTATATGCATGCACTTCCCACTGAACTTGAACAGTCTGTTCAATGCTTCTCTGTCTTTTTATATATTTTTGTTCATCAGTTTATGTTGTTCATTATATTCCACAAATGAGTGAGATCATGTGTATTATCTTTCTCTGATTCGCATAATACTCTTCATCCATGCTGTTGTGAATGGTAAGAGTTCTTTCTTTTTTATAGCAGCATAATATTCCATTGTGTAGATGTACCACAATTTTTTTAATCCACTCATCTGCTGATGGGCACTTAGGCTGTTTCCAAATCTTAGCTATTGTAAATTGTGCTGCTATGAACATAGGGGTGCATATATTCTTTCTGGTTGGTGTTTCTGTTTTCTTGGGATATATACTCCTATAAGTGGGATCACTGAGTCAAATGGGAGTTCCATTTTTAATTTTTTGAGGAAATGCCATACTCTTTTCCACAGTGGCTGCATCAGTCTGCATTCCCACCAGCAGTGCACGAGGGTTCCTTTTTCTCCACATCCTCGCCAACACGTGTTGTTTGTTGATTTGCTGATGATGGCCATTCTGACAGGTGTGAGATGGTACTGCATTGTCATTTTGATTTAAGCCTCTACAAATCCAGTAAGGCCAAAGCTTAGGCTCAATGGTCTCTTCCTGGCCATTGGTGTCACCCATGGAGGTCTATGGTGGTGGCTCTGCTAGCATTTTGTGCCTTTGGGGCCAGTCTGGTTGGCCAGGAATCAAAGCAAATGGTCAAGCGTGAGCATGGGGGTCTGATGAGCCAGGCATAATGGGTCTGAATCTAAGCCCAATTTGTCTTCCCAGCAAGCTGGAAAACAGATCTCTGTCTTCAGTTTTTCTCATTTTGAAGGGGTTAGAAGTTCCCCAGGAGTTGGTATCCTCACTCCTGTTTTACTAGGGCTTACTGCTCCTCCAGAGCCTTAGATAAATGAACCAGTACTTATTTTAGTGGATGAATAAACTCAGTAATGCTCACCTACCCCAAGCATATGCAAATTCTAAAATCCTATTTTGTATCTTTACTGGAAACTTCTTTATCTGAATGGAAATGAATTCATTGTAAGAATCTGAGGTCTTGTTGATTGGCTAATTTGTGTTACTACAATCATTACACTTAAAAAAAAAAAAAAGCCTAAATCTAACATGGGTTTTATTTTATTCAGTGTGTTTTTTAAGTAAGCTGGAAGTTTTATTTTCTCTATTGTTTTTATAAAACACTTATGAGTTTAAATGTATAAATCCAACAGAGACAGAAAACATAGATTAGTTTAAGAAGATGAGGTTGAGGGGTGGGAATTCAAATAACCAAAAATGTTAGTTTTAGTCCTGGGACATTGAGTTATATTTTTGCTTCTGGTCTAAATTTCCCTATGGCAGGGGTGGGCAAACTTTTTGACTCGAGGGCCACAATGGGTTCTTAAACTGGACCAGAGGGCCGGAACAAAAGCATGGATGGAGTGTTTGTGTGAACTAATATAAATTCAAAGTAAACATCTACACTAATAAAAAAGAAACATGGTAATTGGCGTACAACTGCTACCCTTCCCATTGGCTAATCAGGGCAATATGCAAATTAACTGTCAGCCAAGATGGCGGCCGGCAGCCAGGCAGCTTGAAACTAACATGAGGCTTGCTTGCTTCAGTGACGGAGGAAACCAACGTTCCCCGCCTGCCTTGCCAGACTCTGAGCCTGCAGTTTCAAACATTGTAACAAATATAGATGCTAAACAAAACCCCAGAAACCAGCTTTCAGCTGGCTGGGATCTCAGAGCTGGAGTTGATACAGAGTTTCAAGAACCGAAATAAACCAGATACCTGCTTTCAGGAGTGGAGGCCTAAGAGCTGGAGCCTCAGAGCTAAAGCTGGCCCAGAATAAAAAAGAAAAAGAAAAAAAGGAGCGGTTGGGAGCTTCAGTCACCCGCCAGCCTGAAAACAGCCCTCAGCCCCTCACCCAGACTGGCCAGGCACCCTAGTGGGGACCCCCACCCTGAAGGGTGTGTGGCCAGCTGCAAACAGCCATCATCCCCTCATCCAGGCTGGCCAGGCACCCCAGTGGGGACCCCCACCCTGATCCAGGACACCCTTCAGGGCAAACCAGCCGGCCCCCACCCATGCACCAGGCCTCTATTCTATATAGTAAAAGGGTAATATGCCTCCCAGCACTGGGATCAGCGGAGCTGAGAGGCCTCCTGGCATCGGGATCAGTGTGACAGGGGGCAGCGCCCAAACCCCCTGATTGCCCTGCGGCTCTGTGTGTGACAGGGGGCAGGGCCACAACCTCCCTATCGGCCCTGCTCTGTTCGTGACAGGTGAAGGCACCCCAACCCCCTGATCGGCCCTGCTCTGTGTGTGATAGGGGGCGGTGTGCCAACTCCCCTATCGACCCTACTCTGTGAGTGACAGGGGGGAGCTCCTCAACCCCCTGAGGGGCCCTGCTCTGTGAGTGACAGGGGGCAGCGCCCCTACCCCTGGATTGGCCCTGCTCTGTGCGTGACAGGGGGTGGCGCCGCAACCTCCCCATCGACCCTGCCTTGAGTGTGACAGGGGGCGGTGCCCCAACCCCCAAACGGCCCTACCCTGAGCGTGACTGAGGGTGGCATCGCAACCTCCCAATTCGCCCTGCTCTGTGCATGACAGGGGGCGGTGCCCCAACTCCCCAATCAGCCCTGCTCTGAGCCTGACCAGGGGCTGCACCTAGGGATTGGGCCTGCCCTCTGCCACCAAGGAGCAGGCCTAAGCCAGCAGGTCGTTATCTCCCAAGGGGTCCCAGACTGCGAGAGGGCACAGGCCGGGCTGTGGGATCCCCCCTCCCCCCCGCCCGAGTGCACAAATTTTTGTGCACCAGGCTTCTAGTCATTACATAAAAGGGTATGGTCTTTTTTTTCAATAGTTTTATGCATTTCAAACAGGCCGGATCCGGCCTGCGGGCCGTAGTTTGCCCACGGCTGCCCTATGCTGTAGATACTTCTAGCATAGGATTTGCATTCCTTCAAAAATAAGCCAGCCTTCTCCAATGGCATTTATTCTCTGTAAAAATCTCTCAGCCATATACTTAGAGACTCATGTCTGTAAGGGGACATTCGAAGACATAAGGCTGATTTAACGAATGTCAGCAGCAATACTTGAGCTGAGTTTCTGTCAGCACTTTTCCTCAACAAGTACAATTTCCCCAATGATTCCTGATGAAAAGCATCACGTTACCACAGGAAGCCCAGGACTCCCACTCTCTGTGGTGAGGACAAGGTCTCAGGCTTCTTGGACCACATTCCCATTTTAGCTGCATCTTGCAATGTGTTGATCAGGCCTCTCATAACATGTTTGTGATGGAACCGGAGCATTTCAGCTGTCCTCATAATCACAGCTCTGGAGTGATCTATGATTTTAGTGAAGTGCTCTGGGTTTTGGTCAACACTGTCAAAATAAAATAGCTCTTGAAGAAGAGTGGCTACTAGAGAAAGAAGTCAACAACAGATGATCTAGTTGGTCTGATTATTCATTCTGGAATACTAGAAAGATCAAGATGTCTGGATTTAGATATAGTTAAGTTTTATTTCTATCTTTATCATTTTTAACTCTGTGTACTGAGAATCTATATTTTTTTAATGTCCTGGATCTCAGTGTTTTTCTCCGCAAAATGAGAATTCTAATACTAACCTCCAAAGACGATAGTTGAAGATGAAATGAGAAACTGTGGAAATATCAGGCTGCTTGGCCAGTAATATGCATTCAAGGAGTTCTTCCTCTCTGCATCTCTTTCTTCCTCTGCCCCATACACCCTCCCTCCAACATTTCTTGCAGACCCTGTCAGTTGGTTTACACAACAGTTATCCCTGATCTCCTGCCAGGATGCCTTCTACTGTCCATCTTAGAAAAGCTCTAGTTTTTCCTTTGCCAGCCACCCTTGCCTCTAATGATGGAGGGCACACTCCTGGCCAATAGGACATGAAATAATACCTCTTGAGAGTTTTCAGGACAAGTTTTGGTTTACGGATAAACGGAAAGAAGCAGCTGGAAGCACTGTCTGTGCTTCCTATCTTGAATGTCTGGGCTTGGGACAGCCATTTTGTGACCATGTGGCAATAATAATGTTAGAAAATTCAAAAGAATCAGAGAGCCTCACAGATGCAAGTCCTGATTTAAGTGAGCCCCTGAGCAAGAGCTGGCAGCTGCCCACCTCTTCATGTGATAGTTTCATAGCCTCTGATGACAAACCATGTGTTTTGTTAGCACAAAATCCATTTATTTTAAGGCTAAACATTTTCTTGCATTTATTATTTTTTTTGATTCTTAATTAACACTTCTGTCTGAAGGTAAATACCAAAGAGAAGCTCTCTATTTCCTTCCAGTGTTCCACAGGATGACGCTGTGACAGGCTAAGTCACTGAGAACTTAATTTTTGCATTTTATTTTTCTTCAGTCCCTGCCCCCTTCCATGTGGTCCAATGAGGTAGGTCTTCCTTACCCTAGGGATCTTGCCAAGAAAAAGTAGAAATATCTCTATGTGAATAATTCTTACTACGTTTTGCAAAAGGCTCAACTATTTGGTCATGAACTCATGTTAGATCCCCGGCACTAGAACTTTCTAAGAGTAAAAAGGGGACTGATACTGAAAGGTGTTTAATCAAGTAATATGTCAGTACAGCATCAGGTATCACAGAGGATATGCAGAGCTAGCATAAATGTCAATGCATCTGTAGTGAAAGGGTATTTATACCATGAATTCAGACAGACAGCTATTAACACAATGGTTTTATTTTACAAAGATGAAGATCTCTTTATCTTAAATGACAAAGCTGCTAATAATACTTCATGAGAATAGAATTGAAATTAAGGCTTTAAACAAATGTTTACTTAGAGTCCTGTAGCATAATTCTCTTAAGATTTTTACTTTTATGAATTTAAGTAAATTGTCTTTTCTTTCTTTTTTTAAAGTTATGGAATGGATTTTTAAAATAACAAGGTAAAATGAATTATCTTCTCTAAACTACTTATTTGTTAAAGTGGGCAAATAATTAGTCATTGACCTATTTAAAAAATATCTTCCGAATGTTGCTTTAGGAAAAAAATGTGGATTTAATTTGTGAGAAATGGACACACAAAATGAAAAAAAAAATAATCTGCACTCCTTTTGTACTTTCAAAAGCTGCTGAAACCTAAAAACCAACCGCTGAAAAGTGTTTTGGTTCTACACTTACAATCCATGAAACTCTGCTGTATTATCTTTAAATACTCTCTGTGAGATTTCCATATTCGTTGGTTGTTATGGAACCATCTCATTCTGTTCCCTGAAGTCTCGAAAAACAAAGTTGCTTGTAAAATGGATTAAACTAAAAACAGCTTGAACTCTTGCTGATTAGACTGGAAAGAGTCCATATTGACATTCTTTTATTAAACTCCCCGAAATAATAATAATAAAAAAAACCACGTACGAAAGCAAAGCCAAAGATGTTAGAAGTCACTGCAGTGAGATAGAATGCCACCTTGAGAGATTTCAGTAGTATCGCCCAAGAGGGGAGACTGAATGCGTGTTTACAGAGTGTTGGGTCTGGACAGGTGTTACAAGATTGAGGGATGATGGAGATGGGGCAAAATTTGTGACAGGATAGTGTAGGATGGAGGACCAAGTAAGGTGAGTGATATAAGGAAAAATTTGATGGATCAGTTATTATTTGGCAAGACAGCTCTTTGCCCAAGCAATCAAACGATTGTCTCAGATAAATTACTTTGCATGAATATCTTGTAGAAAATAGTATTTATTGGTCTCCAGTCTTGTCTTTTTTGGGTAAAGTTTTATTGAACAACTAAGTCATGTTGCTACAGGTAGTCTCACTTTTACTTTCATGTATATAATTGTGTTCACAAATACAGAGAATTGTGAGACCAAAGGGGTGCCTTTTATTTTTTATTTTATTTATTTTTTTAATCCTCACCTGAGAATATTTTTCCATTGATCTTTAGAGAGAGTGGAAGAGAGAGGGAAAGACAGAGAGAAATATGGATGTAAGAGAAACACATTGATTGGTTGCCTCCTGCACATGCCCAGACCAGGGCCCGGGCCAGGGAGGACCCTGCAACTGAGGTCTGTGCCTTTGACCCGAATCGAACCTGGGACCCTTCAGTCCTAAGGTCAATGCTCTATCCACTGAGCCAAACTGGCTAGGGCCAAAGGGGTACCTTTTAGAGGTAAGCCTATGAGCTTTGGATAAATGAACATATTGATATATTTACTCTGCCACTTCCACCAAGGAGGGGTTGTGGGAAGATGGTAGTCAGTGGAAGAAGGGAAAGAGGGGATGACAGAAATATACTAGTAAATCTGTGGCAATAAACTCTTGCCTATATTTGAGGTAGAATAATTTTTACCCCTGAGAATCATCTTTAGGGTATGATATGCCAAGGCCAATGATTTTGGCTCCACTTTTTGCAAAATTCTGTGATGAAGTGGGGCTAGGGGAGGCAACATTTTCCAGAAAGACTTAATGTTCTTAGAAGAGGTGTGGAACACAAGTCTTTGTACAGGGAAGAGGCAAGGTAGCTTTTGACAATATATCTACATGGCAAAGATAAAGCTTATATTTGTTTGCTCTCAGAAAATAAATCATTTTGTCTGCTTAACAATAAAACATTAGTTTCCTGTTTCTCCATATCTAGAAACTTTGTTTCAGATCTTTTATGTTTACTTATAATCCTAATATCAGATTTGATATATTTTGGATAGTAAAATTGATTCTTTTTGGACTTGTCCAAATTCATAATTATATTTGCAGCCACCTAGGTACAAATTATATTTGGAGTGGGTCTATAATTCTATTGGTTTGACTTCTATTGCTCAATACTTGACTTTTCTCCCAGGGAACTGGTGGCTGTGATACCCAGAAAGAAAGGCTGAAAGACATCATCTCTATTTTCCTTGCTAAGGTGAAAGGAGTGGTTCAGGGTTATTGAATTAGAAGTGATAGCATGAATAACACAAGACAATCAATAGATGGTTGCGAAGCATTCACCTTACATAAAAACTGCCGTTTGAAATGTTAACCCTGCTATTCTGGCTTCTGTAAACGCTTGCTTGCTTAAATAATAAGGAAAATAAGACTACTCCCATTCCAGAGAGGCCATAAATTCTGCCCCAGACAGAGCTGTCAGTGCTGGCGCCAGGCCAGGCCTTGAGAGACGGTCTCATGGCCCCTTCCCAGCTCACAGGGCTTCTTTCTCAGAAGGTCCGGTAGACTCATTCCAAATTTGGAAGACAAAGAATTAGAAAAAGTGTAAATAGGGAAAGTTTCCTCCATGTTGGCGCCTCAGAATTTGAAAGACACATTTTTCTCTGGGCCCGCGCATAATTGTAATAAAATGTAACTCTCTTTTCTCCAAGTGTTGCTTGGTTTTTCTCTGGTCTTCTGTAAAGGTTGCACAAGTGTGACCTTGGGCAGATCACTTAAGCTCACTTAACCTCAGGTTCTTCGTCTATCAGTGGAGTAACCATAACGCTTATCTCATAAGGATGTTATGAAAATTAAATGGAAAAAATGCACATAAACTATTGAGCAGAATGCCTGGCACACAGTGAATAGCAGTTGATTGCTGCTGTATTTATTAAAGATTTACTGAAACATGTAATATACTTATGATATGTAATAATACACAGAAAGAAACAAAATTTGTCAAGGTGGTGAACACACAATACAATGTACAGATGATGTATTGTGGAATCGTGCACCTTAAAACCTGTATAATTTTGTTAAGCTAATGTCACCGAAATAAACCCAATAAAAATAATTTAAAAATTGATGTTTTATCTTTATAGTGTCGACAGATTGGTATCGTGAGGAAAAGCATACAAATAACAGGGAAGTGATTGAGCTGTGGTATCTGTTTATAGTTACTGTCAGTTGAATACCTACAACCCATGCATTGGTAATTTTTATGCTGCTGTTGTGGTTATTGTTATTTTCATCTTATACCATTGTTTTTGTTTTTGTTTTTTTATTGGCTACTGGTGGTTTTCTAAGTACATTGGCAAATGTATTCTCCTTGGAACCTTAGTTCTCAGGGTCTGAATAAAACCCCAAGTGTTAATTATGTCAGGGTTTCTTTGAGGAATATTTGGTCACGGTGATAATGCGTGAGTACCTTTTGCTCAAATATTACTCAATAAATCTATTCCAGTACCACCCAGTGATTCAAATGATAGGATGTGGAAAATCACATAGAATAAACACGTCTAACTTCAGCATGAGAAATAAAATAGCCCAGTGGGAAGGCCCAATTCTCTGTCTTTTCCTATTAAGATTCCCTCTATAGAAAATCACTTTCCCCCCATGGCTTTGTTAAATTATCCTTACATAGAAATAGAAAATTAGACTGAAATTGGAGTTCTTTAGAATGAAAACACGTGAAAGTCAAAGTCAATAATGACTTTTATAATAATTAAATTCTAAAGATAGAACGATTGTTGTTTTTAAATGCCACAACTCAGAGGTTCAGTTTGCCTTGATGTTAGAATTCTTTCAAACAAACAAACAAAAATCCCACAAAATTAAGTTATTGTCAAAATTTTCAGTGCTAGGTCATTTTCATTGTGTGTCTTAATTCCCACCAGTTTCAATGGACGGTGTCAATGGATCTACTTCAGTGTTTGGGGGTTATTATTATTATTATTATTATTATTATTATTATTTGGTGGAAGACTCTCAAAATGAGGAGAAAGCTGTTTTTCCTTTCTCGTTAAGTATACAGCCAGAAAGAACAACAATATTTTCAAGTTAAAAAGTCATTGCAACCTAATTGAAAACTTCAGGCCAAATGCTGGGAACAGTGTGGGTGACCATTCTGAAACAAAAATTGAAAACAGATTCCAATTGGCTTTCAAAAGTAACCTGGCTAATAATCAAGATAGATAATAATCAAGCAGACACACAAAGCCAATTAAAGAAAAGTTCAGAAATGAGTATAAAGAAGAAACAGGTTAAATAAATAAGGTCTAACCAATTCATTCCTTTGGCCAAAACATTAAGATTTCTGTTTGTGTGGTTAATATAGAGTAACTTGATTTTCCAAAGATAACACCGAAGGAATGTTTGGAGAGAGCCCTGTGGTCTCTGGACTTTTCCCAGTTCTAAATAAGGATTAACACCAGCCATGCATACATCTCCTCTGACCCCGAGTGATCTCTTACAGCTGCTGCGTCTTTCCTCCTATCCTTTGAGGATAAAAATAATAATAATAATGAATTCATATCTTACAACCACAACATTGCCTAAAACTCATGAAATTGGCATTCATCTAAGCTATTCATCAACCATTAGTTGAACATCTATTTTGAATTATTTTCCCAGTTTGTGAATGAATTTAGGTCACACCTTTCCTGGGTTCATTTTTATTCATTGAAGAATATATATATATATATTTGTGTGTTTTATATGTGCTATAACTATACACACATACACATGTGGTCTACTATAAACATATACATATATAAAAACATATGTGTATGTACATATATAAATATATATACACACATTCTTTAATGAACAAAAAAGAAGCAAGTCATGGTGTGATCTAAATTCATAAACTGGGAAAATAACTCAAAACATATGTTCTAGAAATGGTGGATCAGTAGCTTAAATTGTATATATAGTAAAATATGTTTTGTCCATTGAAAAACTATATATAAATATATGTGTTATATATAACATATATATAACTTCAAATTCTCTCTCTCTCTCTCTCTCTCTCTCTCTCTCTATATATATATATATATATATATATATATATATAGAGAGAGAGAGAGAGAGAGAGAGAGAGAGAGAGAGAGAGAGGATTCGTGCAGTGGTGTGGGGGCGTGACCCCTGTGGGAGCACAGCTCATCCTGGTCAGCCGAGTGGCTCTGGACCCACCCTCTGAGTGGCTGCTCCCTGGTCCAGCACCTTCCGTGGAGCTGGAGCACTTGCCTCTCCAGGGAAGCTGGTCGGGGCCAGGCCCAGGGACAACAGTACTGAGAGGCAGTGGCGATGAACCCGCCTCCCAGCCTCCCAGCCTCTGGGGTAAGTTCTGCGCATGGCCTGTGGGTTTCTAGAGGAGGCAGCAGGAGGCAGCAGGAAAAGGTGAGGAGGAGGAGCCTGGGATGAGGAGGCAACTATCTCAGCTTGGGTTCCTGCCCTTCAGCCAGGGCTTTGCAGCGGGAGCAGCCGCTCATCCTGGTCAGGTGAGCAGAGCTTCCACTGTGGTAGCGCACTGACCACCAGGGGGCAGCTCCTGCGTTAGCATCTGCCCCTGATGGTCAGTGAACATCATAGCGACTGGTCAACTTGTCTTCTGGTTGTTCCACTGTTCGGTTGCCAGGCTTTTATTATATAGGAAGAAATGGAATTAGAAATTCGGAGATGAAATATTCAACTCTGGCTCTATTACTTTCTACTTAACTTCTCTAACTCAACAACAATATTTCTAAAAGGAGAATAATATAATCCACTTCTTAAGATTCTTGTGAGGATTAAATGAGGGCGTATGTAAAGTTCTTAGCATACTGGCTGGCACACACTAAGTATTCTGTGTATGCCAGCCGCTGTGCTAAATGCTTTATATTCATTCATATCTATTACAATATTTAATATCCACATGTATGTGTAACTATATCTATATCTATCTATCTATCTATCTATCTATCTATCTATCTATCTATATCTATCTATCATCTATCTACCTCCCTATTGAAGGAGGGAGGAAACAAGAGAGGCAGGAAGGAAAAGATAGAAAGGAGAGACAACTGTTTTGGGAGTCAGATAATCTAAGGATCCCACTCAGGCAAATACTGTCGTATCCTTGGCATTACTTCTAGGAACACCATGTTCCAAACAACTGAGCTAATGAATTATGAACCCGGGACAGGCATCTCTAAAACATGATATGCAGCCTAGGACGGACGCAAGTTTGTGGACTCTGGCGTGCAGGGTGGTGATGGGGAGCGGCCTCCCACCACTGCGCCACGGACAGCTCGCAATGAAGCACTGTTATTCAGTGACAAGTGGGCCACAGGTAGGTGACAATCACCCACAGGCCACTCTTGGCCCATGTGTCATAGGCTGTCTGATTTCTCCAGCAAAAATTATAGGTCCCAGGAGAATCTTTGCCCATTTATGGAAATCAGGGACTGCATCATACTTGGTACACCTTGGAGTATGTTGTATATAGAAAGATCTTAATAAAAATCCTTAGTGAATTAAACTAACTTGAATTAAAAATAAGTTCTTAGTTTTGAAGAGACTTGTTAGGGTTAGTAATCATAATAAGATAAGTAATTTGCGTCAGTGTGACTGTAGCTAACTAAATCTTTGATTCCAGATGTTAGCAGCACTCTTGCAATGACTGAGCATAATATGTGCCACTGGAGTCATATTATTCAGTTTAAATATGAATCAAATTAAATAAGTGGATTTTGGTACAAAGAAACATAACCTTTCACTGAGCTTGCAGCATAAACGAGGTGCCGTGCTAAGGACTTTCATACGCTGTTTCTTAACCCTGTGGAGTAAGCATTACTGACAGGCCCATTTATCAAACAAGGGCGTTGAGGCTCAGAGGATCCTACAGTTAAGTGGCAAAGATCAGAACTTCAGAACACCTGGAAGCATGAACTGGCTTGATTCCATAGTGTTGGGCAACTCGTTCTTAGAAATGAAATAAATACAAACAATTGAATGCAAAACTTGAATAAACCGCAGTAACTTATTTTGACCCCTAGATGACACTTTTGTATTTACAAGGTAAACCAGAAACAGAAACTGGTAAAGTTGAAAGAAGTGATATATTTTTCTAAAAGGTACATACATGCATATCTGTTCACGGCAGGGTAAGTTTAGAGTAAAAATAAAAACTGCCCTCATCAGATACTTTCTCTCAACTTCCACATACATTTTAAAGTATAACTGCTCAACTTTTAAAGTGTTTTCAATTGAACGTGTATCAGGAGAGCTGGATGCTTGTTAGAAACGGGGGTTTCTACTTGGGCTTTTCCTCAAATGGAAAGTCCAAGAATTTGTAATTTTTAACAAGTGCTACGAGATTTTTGTGAAAACTAAAGTTTGAGAACCATTGCTTAGCTGTGTAATTCTCAAATCGGCCTGCACATTGAAGTCTCTCAGGGAAATTTAATAAAATACGAATGCCTTGTCCCCACTCAAGAAAAATCTCAAAATTTCCAAGGGGAGGGTCCAGGGGTAGCCCTAGGTGACTGCCTTGCGCAGTTGTACCGGGTTGCACAGTTGAGAAGGCGTGGTGGAATTCAATGATGACAAACTCCCTTCAGTTTGCTGACAGGAACCACTGCGGGCATGTTTCCATGTGGTCACATTGTCCACACACACACACACACACACACACACACGTACCTTTTATGTTTTATATATATGTGTAGTGTTAATAGTGTTATTTTATTATAAAAGTGATTCATTTTTATTGCAAAAAAAGAGAAAAATATAAAAGAAATCAGAAAGATGGAAACAAAGATCATTATCCACAATCTGGAAAATGACTAACAATTTGATGTTCCTCCTTTTGGTAATTTTTTGGTATTTATTTCTATTTAGTGGATATCATTAAATTATGGGGACCATATCATAAAAAGAACTTTCTATACTGCTATTTCATATAACGCCTTCATGAACATTTTCTCTGATCCCTAAAAATTCTCTGAAAACAATTTGCACTCCCTACATGCTCTTCCATTGATTGGATACACCATATACTACTTATTAATTCTGCTTTCATTGAATACTCTAGAGATGGTAGCTCATTATTTAAAACTAGAGGCCCAGTGCCTGAAATTCTAGCACATATAGGGTCCCTAGTGGCTGTGGGCTGCTGGCTGCTGGCTGGAACCTCCCCTCCCTGGCTCCTGACTGCTGGCCAGGGCCTTCCTTTGTTTCATGCCGCCCCCTGGTGGTCAGCACGCGTCATAACAAGTGATTGAACTCCCAGTCGCCTGGTCAAACTCCCGAGGGGACACTTTGCATATTAGGCTTTTATATATATGTAGATAATATTTATCATAGTAAATAAGAAATAAAAGGCATTTTACATTTCATATTTGGTTTGTCATGTTCAGAGGTGTGCTAGTTTCTTAATAAACAGGTCGCATTTTTTTAAAATATACTAGGGGCCCGGTGCACGAAATTCGTGCACTGGGTGTGGGGGTCGGGGAGAGTGTCCCTCAGCCCAGCCTGCCCCCTCTCACATACTGGGAGCCCTCAGGCGTTGACCCCCATCACCCTCCGATCACCTGATCGGCCCCTTGCCCAGGCCTGACGCCTCCGCCAGAGGTGTCAGGCTTGGACAGGGGACCCCCATCTCCCCCCGATCACTGGATCTGGCCCCCGCCCAGGCCTGAGGCCTCTGGCCCAGGAATCATGCCTGGGCAGGGGACCCCCATCTCCCTCTGATCGCTTGCTCCACCCCCCGCCCAAGCCTGACGCCTCTGACCCAGGCTTCAGGCCTGGGCAAGGGGACCATCATATCCCCCCAATCCCCGGCTCCGCCCCCACCCAGGCCTGAAGCCTCGGCCAGAGGAGTTGACCCTCATCACCCTCCGATCACCAATCACCGGATCAGCCCCTTGACCAGGCCTGAGGCAGAGGTGTCAGGCCTGGGCAGGGGATCCCCAGCTCCCCGCGGTTGCAGGCTCCGCCCCTGCCCAGGCCTAACGCCTCTGGCCTAGGCGTCCAGCCCGGGCAGCGGAGACCTGCAGTGGCAGCGGGGGGCGCCACGATCGTGGGCTTCGCTTTAGGCCCAGGCAAGGGACCCCTAGCTCCTGGGACTGCCAGCTTCGACCATGCCCAGCTCCCATCGCTGGCTCCACCCCTACTTCCTGCTATCACTGGCCAGGGCTGCAAAGGCGCCTGATTCTCTGATCATGGCTGGGGGGTAGGCCCCCCCAGGGCCGCCTGTGCCCTGCCCCCCAGCTCTTAGCTCCCCCCTGGGTTTCTGATCACTGTCAGTGGCAGGGGGCTTCTTCCTGCTTTCCCTTTCGCCTCCCTGCATTGTGCCTACATATGCAAATTAGCCGCCATCTTGTTGGCAGTTAACTGCCAACAAGATTAGCCAATGAAAAAGGTATCACCGTATGCCAATTACCATTTTTCTCTTTTATTAGTGTAGATTTTTATTGATTTCAGAGAAGAAAGGAGAGGGATAGAGAGATAGAAACACCAATGATGAGAGAGAATCATTGACTGGCTGCCTCCTGTATGCCCCACACTGGGAATTGAGCCTGCATCTTGGGCATGTGCCCTGACTGGGAATTGAACCGTGACCTCCTGGTTCATGGGTCAATGCTCAACCACTGAGCCACACCATCTGGGCTAAATAGGTTGTTTTGATATATCTCTAGCTCTGAGTTAGCTTTCGGTGTGCATGCTGTGCTGGTGAAAGGTCCGGAATATCATCTGTATTACTAACCAGTGTCATCTTACAAATGAAAGAACAGCTTTCTCAGAACTCCTAATGGGGTTTCTCTTTCACACCCTTTGCATATATATATCCTCAAATAATAATAAAATAATGATATAGTTGAGAAAGGAAAAGAGTTGACTACAAAGTTAAACTCCAGGTATAGAGTATGAACCTGAATCCCAACCACAGGGGTTTTATATGTTTAGCATTATTAGAAGAGCATTAAGCACTTCTAGTGACAATGTTATACTATCACATTGTGGAAACATATCTACGGACATACATATTGAAAATATTTCCCAGTTCATTATTTTTCTTTTAACTTCATTCCTTTTATTTTCATTTTCTACTTCAAAGCTTTTCATTTTGCGTAATGCAAAGCCAATCATTTTCATAGCTTTGACCCTAATATGATGGAATAAAAGATTGTTTCCTATCTCACGATATCCTGTATTTTCATCTATGATTCAGCCCCTGTATTTTATTATGAAACTAGAGGCCTGGTGCACAAAAATTTGTGCAATCGGGGGGGAAGGGGGTGTCCCTCAGCAAGGCCTGTGCCCTCTCGCAGTCTGGGACCCCTCGGGAGATAACGCCCTGCTGGCTTAGGCCTGCTCCCGGGTGCCAGAGGGCAGGCCCAATCCCTAGGTGCAGCCCCTGGTCGGGCTCAGAGCAGGGCCGATTGGGGAGTTGGGGCGCCGCCCCCTGTCATGCACAGAGCAGGGTGGATTGGGACGTTGCGATGCCACCCTCAGTCATGCTCAGGGGAGGGCCGATTGGGGGGTTGGGGCACTGCCCCCTGTCACTCACAGAGCAGGGGCCATCAGGGGGGTTGGGGCTCTGTACCCTGTCACGCACAGAGCAGGGTCAATCAGGGGGTTGGGGAGCTCCCCCCTGTCATGCATAGAGCAGGGCCCATCAGGGGGTTGGGGCGCCTTCCCCTGACATGAACAGAGCAGGGCGGATAGGGAGGTTGTGGCCCCGCCCCCTGTCACACACAGAGCAGCAGGGTGATCAGGGGGTTTTGGCACTGCCCCCTGTCATGCAGATCCCGGTGCCGGGAGGCCTCGCAGCTCTGCTGATCCCAGTGCTGGGAGGTATATTACCCTTTTACTATATAGGATAGAGGCCTGGTGCATGGGTGGGGTTGGCTGGTTTGCCCTGAAGGGTGTCCTGGATCAGGGTGGGGGTCCCCACTGGGGTGCCTGGCCAGCCTGGGTGAGGGGATGATGGCTGTTTGCAGCTGGTCACACACCCTTCAGGGTGGGGGTCCCCACTGGGGTGCCTGACCAGTCTGGGTGAGGGGCTGAGGGCTGTCTTCAGGCTGATGGGTGACTAAAGCTCCCAACTGCTCCTTTTTTTATATATTTTTTTATTCTGGGCCAGCTTTAGCTCTGGCTCCAGCTCTTAGGTCTCCACTGCTGAAAGCAGGTATCTGGTTTGTTTGTGTTCTATAATCGAAACAATGTATAACTCCAGCTCTGAGATCCTGGCGGGCTGAAAGCAGGTTTCTGGGGTTTTGTTTAGCTTCTATATTTGTTACAATGTTTGAAACTGCAAGCTCAGAGGCTGGCAAGGCAGGCAGGGAATGTTGGAGTCCTCCATCACTGAAGCAAGCAAGCCTCATGTTAGCTTCCAGCTGCCTGGCTGCTGGCTGCCATCTTGGCTGGCAGTTAATTTGCATATCTCCCTGATTAGCCAATGGGAAGGGTAGCGGATGTATGCTAATTACCATGTTTCTCTTTTATTAGATAGGATATTTCAAGATCAGAAACCCTGAAAAAAAATTTACACTGGAAACCTATATTCCTATCATCTAGATTCTGCTATTTAAATTGAACTCTACTTACTTTCATACATATCTTTTCATCACTCTATCACATCAATCTAGTTTTACTCATTTCAAAGTAATCTGTAGACATCAGTTTTTTCTCCAAAGCATTTCAGTGTGCACACATATGCATTTTCTATATATTTTGTCTTTTTATTTTTACTTATGGTTTTCATTTCCTTTGGCTGCTGAAACAAATGACCACAAACTGGGTGACTTAGAACAACACATTGATTTTCTTACAGGTCTGGAGGCCCCAAAATGTGAGGCCAGTTTCACTGGGCTGAAAGCAATGGCAGGTGTGCTAGTTTCTTAATAAATGGGCTGAGGTCCTGGGAGGAGAGAGTCCTTTCCCTGCCCTTCCAGCTCTGGACTGCCCATGCTCCCTGGCTTGTGATCCGTTTCTCACATCACGCCAACCTCTTCCTTTCATGTCACTTCCCTTCTGTAGTCAAATCTCTCTCTGCCTCACCTGCATATCTTTGGGTCTGTTACTCAGCCTACCACACAGAGAAACATTTATTGCACCTTTTTTTTTTATGAGCATAAAATAAGAATCTGACTTATTTTTCCAAATAATTGCCCAAATTATTTTAAAGTACTTTTATCAATTATTTTAAAAATGAAGAATTCTCAAATTTAATTGAGATACTTTTTAAATCTAAGTTCCTAAGATATACTAAGTTTCTTATGTTTTCTTCATATACTATAAAAGTACTAATGATAAAATTTTGTAATGTTCTGATTTACTGAATCTTATTTTAGATGTTTTTATCAGCAAAATGTCTTTAGAGTTGGAAAAAAGGAGAAAAAATGAAAATGTAGCTTGGTTGCTATAGGAAAATGGCCATCAGGTTTCTATATACAAATTTATTCTCTGCCAGGATGTTTATATCAGGTAATTATTTTGTGAGAGTAGGTTGTTAGAATTCATATTTGGAATACAAGAAGGAAAGAACAAAATAATAGCCACTCAACTGTGGCAGTTATTAAAAGATTAGGAGCTAAGATAAATGATAGTTATAATGAGAAAACAAGCTAAAAGATATTTACATCAGAATCTTCATGCTAATTCTAAAAACTGTAGTGCATTAAGTTTTGAGAGTTATCTCTGAAAGTCATCCTCCTTCTGGTAAAGGCAATGCTTGTACCTAATAAACATCATTTCCCCCCGTTGTTTGTCTTCTGAGCAAGTTAAGGAATCACAAGAATTAAACCGTTTTAATTGAAACAAAACTTTTGGCGTTGTGATATAGTCTTTAATCTTTGGTAAATAAACATATGACTTTTCCAAGGGAACATATTTCTGGGTAAATGCTCCATGTTGAACTGATCAGGCCCATTTTTAGAGAATATGTTGCCAATTAATTGACTATATAAAGCGCGCTTCTTACACAATAATGGATGACGCATCTGCCCCCATGGCCACACCTTCAATAATTGCCATTTTAAGATTTTTTTGGTAATGACTATTACAAACTATGAAAATATTGTTTAATGTTCTTATAAATTAATTATGAATAAATTTTTGTGTGCATATCCTTTTCTTTAATGGACTACTTTTTAGGTTCACAGAAAAACTGAGCAGGACACTGAGAGTACATTTGCTACAATCTACGAAGCTATATTGTGACATCATGACCTGCAATGTCCATGGTTTACATGAGGCCTCATTCTGGAGTTGTTACATTTAATGGGTTTTGACACATGAATAATGGCATGTAGTGTTATTCAGAATAATTCCACTGCGCTAAACGTCCTGTTTCCGGCCAATTCATCCCGTCCTCCCTCGCTACTCTCTAACATTTAGCAGCCACTGATCTCACTGTTTCAAAGTTTTGCCTTTTCTAAAGTGTCACACAGTCAGAGTCCTATAATATGTAGTTTTCTCAGATTGGCTTTTTTCATTTGGTAATATGCATTTAAAATTCTTCCGTGTCTTTTCATAACTTGACATGTCATTTCCTTTTAGCAATGAATAACATTCCATTGTCTGGATGTACCAGTTTATTTATCAACTACTGAAGGATATCTTGGCTGTTTCCAACTTTTGGAAATTATGAAAAGAGCTTCTATATACATCCATGTGTGGGTGTTTGTATGGGAATAAGTTTTCAGTTCATTAGGGTAACTATCAAGGAATGCAATTGCTCAACGGTATGGTGAGGGCAGGTTTAGTTTTGCCAGAAACTGCCAAACTGTCTTCCAAGTTGCTGTACCATTTTTCATTACCACCGAGTGAGTGTCTGTGTTGCTCCACATCCACATCTACATCGGCAATTAGTATTGTCAGTATTTTGGATTTCAGCAGTTTTAATGGTGTTGTTTTAATTTGCAATTCCCTAATGACATATGATGTTGAGCGGGTTTTCATATGCTTATTTGTCATCTGTATATCTTTGGTGAGGTGTCTGTTCAGATATTTGCCCATTTTTTAAAATAAAGTGTTTTTTTTCTTATTGTTGAGTTTTAAGAGAGTTCTTTTATAGTTTGAATAATAGTTTATCAGACATGTCTTTTGGAATACTTTCTTCTAGTCTGTCACTGAAGAGACACATTACGAGACTTGAACAAAAACTAGTGGAGTTTCTAACAGCTCACGCCATCACCCTTAGGAAGACCCCAGCTCTTCTTAAAACGCCTGCCTGAGAAACACCAATGCTGCCAGGAAAAAATTGCTGTTTGTTCCAGCCAAAACCTGGGGATAAGCAGTTAGGTCCCTCTTACAGCAGTTACTTGAAAAAGGTTGCAGCTATAAATCCCTTCTCTGCCCTTTTGATATGTCAGTATTCCATGAAGCAAAACTATTTCTTCAAGGACCTGAGAGCCATCTCTTTGAAATCTAAACATTCAGGGAGATAACTGTAGCTCCTGGTCACTGTGAGAAGGTAAGGGCCTAACTTCTTACATTATCACCTCCTGTCATAAAGATAGAAATGTTTTCTCCTCTAGCTAAGCACCAATTAACAAACCCAGTTGGCCTAGTCCAGGGGTCCTCAAACTATGGCCCGCGGGCCACATGCAAATACAAATATTGTATTTGTTCCCGTTTTGTTTTTTTACTTCAAAATAAGATATGTGCAGTGTGTATAGGAACTTGTTCATAGTTTTTTTAAAAAACTATAGTCTGGCCCTCCAACGGTCTGAGGGACAGTGAATGGCCCCCTGTTTAAAAAGTTTGAGGACCCCTGGCCTAGTCGCATTAACTGACCTGCTTCCCATTTATTATTGATTTCAGAGAGGAAGGGAGAGGGAGAGAGAAACATCAATGATGAGAGAGAATCATTGATCAGATGCCTCCTGCATGCCCTCTACTGGGGATGGAGCACTGAAACCAGGCATATGCCCTAACCGGGAATCAAACCCTGACTTCCTGGTTCATAGGTCAATGCTCAAACGCTAAGCCACACTGGCTGGTCACCTTCCCATTTTTTGTAAATTTCCACTTTCCTGAGTCTACTCAAGTCTCCACCATGCCCCTCCCTGCTCCTTCATTCTCCCCTTAAAGCGTCCAGTCACTTCTGCACACAGGGGAGTTGAGTTCAGGTCACACTGGGGCCTTGTCCCTGTTGCAAGAATTTAATTACCGAGTAAAATCTATCCTCACCCCTATAACTAGACTTTGGCTTTATCTCCGACAGTGACAAATGTCATATCTGTTCATATGCCAAAGCACATCAAATGATCAAGTTCAATGTCAATGGAGGCCAGAAAAGAAGGCACGGGCAGAAAACAAGCAAATAGATAAACCAATGATAACACACAAGGATTTTTAATAAAATGATTACCACAGCTTCCAGGAAGGGGTCTATCAGATTCTCCCCAAAAAAGTGTTAAAAATGGTGTTTTTGACACAGCAAATATAAATTTGAAATGTTACAGAAATGCTGCTCTCTTAATTGGCCACCAAGAAATTGCCTCAAGGGAACTAGATCCATCAATTTAAAAATGTGTAGAAACTTTAATATTGGAAATAATGTTATTCATTTGCATTCTTAACTGATGAATACTGTCCCAATGTGCTTTAAATGAAAGCCAATTAGCTGTACTTCCCTGTTGTTATTAAAAATGTGCATTTGATAGTGAATAAGTAGGAAAGTCATAAAAATTGCGGACAAATCAGAAGTCTAAAAAGTATCTAATATCCTTACATCTTGTAAATTTTGTTAAAATCTCTCCATCAGATTTTATTTTATTTTACTTAACAAAATCAAGAAACACCATGTGATTGCCACTTGATGTGCTTTGAGAAATATTTTACAGGGGTTTTTTTTGTTTTGTTTTTTTAGGCCATGCTAACCAAGATAGTACCAATTATTTATGACAGTAATATGTTTAGTGAAATTGGTCAGACTTTTTAAAAAATAAATTTTAATTGATTTCAGAGAGAAAGAGAGGAGAGAAAGAATAGAATCATCAATGATGAGAGAGAATCATTGATCTGCTGCCTCCTGTACACCCTACACTGGGGATTGAGCCTGCATCCCGGGCATGTGCTTTGACTGGGAATTGAACCGTGACCTCCTAGTTCATAGGTCAGTGCTCAATCACTGAACAACACTGGCCAGGCTGTTCAGACTTTTAAATTTCAGGCTTGCAATGCTCCAGCAGGCAGTACAAAATGTCCTATGTAGATGGTATTCACAGCCCAGTGTCAGCAAACAGTCTCAGAAAATTAAATTCCAGGGTAGTGTGTGTGATATTTGACTTGAAGGGAAAATAACTCCGCAATGTGGTGACAAATTTGAAGTAACAGAAGCAATATGTCTTCACTTCAAATTCAATATACTTAATATTTTCATCGATTGGTAGGAAGGGGGGGGGCAGCAGATCAAAATAATAAGAGGACAATTATATTGATGATGGGTAGTTAATGGTGACAGATTCTAAATTACTTTGTTATAAAGTATTGTGTTAAGGAATACATAGTGTCTGTACTAATTTCTTATGTGTGACATATAAAATACCCAAAACTAGAAGGTATCAAACAACAGACATATACGGTCTCAAAGTTCTAGAGGCTTAAGTTCCAAAATCAAGGTGTCAGGAGATTCGTGCTTTCTCCCAGGCCTATAGGGGAGAATCTCGCCTTGCCTCTTCCTAGCTTCTGCGGATGGCCATCAAATCTTGGCATTCTTTGCCTTGTAGCTGCATCACTCCAACCTTTGTCCCTGTTGTCACATGGTGTTTCTCTTCTCATAATGACACCAGTTATATTTGATTAGGGCCCACTCTAATCACCTCAGCTTAACTTGACTGTATCTACAAAGAACACATTTCTAAATAAGGTCACATTCACAGGTACCAGGAGTTAGGACCTCAACTCATCTTTTTGGAGGACAGAATCCCCAACAGTACCCCCAGGAGGCTGACAAACTGCGCTTTGATACTGGCTCTGTCCCTGCCATGCTCATTGTGTAAGGAAGTCACTCTACTCCCCAGAACTTCAGTTTATACTTCGACAAAATCAGAACTTTCTCTGGCCATCTGTCAGAAATGATGTGACTATTTAAAGACTTGACGCATAGACATGTGACCACAAAAACCCTCACACATGGACACTTTTATTAGGTGTATTTCCAAATGATAATTTCCCCCTTTTAGCATAATGAAAGCATGAAGTGCTTAATCTCTAACGGGAAAGAAAAATCTCATGAACACTAGTTACAAAAGGCCAAAAGGCAGGATCTGCAATAAGGACATGGCGAAACAACATGGTTTTATTTTATTTTGATGGAGTCTGAGAAAATGCACAAACTTAGTCAACACAATCTACTCAGTCCACATGAGGAAAAGAAAAACACAAGGGAAATGTTTTAGGAATTTATTCTAAGATTTACGATCTAGTTTTCCACTGTGACAGTCACTTTGTTCCCATAACATCCTACTCAAAAACTTTCTGGTGGCCTAAGTCAGTCGTTTTCTCTTTACAGCCCGTGTTTTCCATCCTGCCCTTGATGTCCAGCTGCTCTTTGTGCTCACTGGTGATTACCAGCTGGGACAGCTTGGGGATGCATGCCACGTTTCCAAGCAAAGGGTATGAGTGGTCGGGCATTTGGGGAAGGACTGAAAAAAGACATTTCAGCCTGGAACTGAACTCAGAGAATGTGTCTTCAATACCTTCAAGTAATGGATATGGACTGTCAATGGCAAAAACAATCTTGGAAAAAAAGAGCAAAGTTGAATGACTCAGACCTTCCAGTTTTAAACTTATTACAAAACTTCTATAATCAAGATGGTGAGGTACTGGTATCATGATAGACATATAGATCTATGGAATAGAATTGAGGGCCCAGAAATCACCTCTTACACTACTGGCAAATTTATTTTCAACAAACATGCTAAGACAACTCAATGGGAAAAATATTCGTCTTTTTAGCAAATGGTACTGGGAAAATGGAATACCTACATGCAAAAGCGTGACATTGGACCTCTCCCTTACACCATCCACAAAAATGAACAAAAATATATCATAGAATATCATAGACCTAAATGTAAGAGCTATATCTAGAAAACTTTTATAAAAAAACAGAAATAAACCTTAGTGATCTTGAGTTAGGCAATGTTATTTTTTTGATATTACACTAAAAAGCATAAAAGATAAAAGGAAAAGGTGGATAAATTGGACCTCACCAAAATAAAAAAAATTTATTCTGCAAATAATACCATCAAGAAAATGAAAAGACAACCTACAAAATGGCAGATATTTGCAAATCATCTAACCTAATAAAAGAGAAACAGGCAAATTGACCACACCTCTGCTATGCCCCAAGCCATGCCAAACAGCCAATCAGAGCGAGTATATGCAAATTACCCAACCAAGATGCAGCTGGCAGCCACGGAGCTGGAGCAAGCTTGAGGCTTGGTTGCCCTGACGATGGAGTAAGCCAAGCTTCCTGCCTGCCCTGGCCGGCTATGGCCTCCGCTAAAGGCAACAAAGTTTCAATTATAGAAGATAAATAAATCCCAGATACCTGCTTCCAGCCAGCCTCCACTGGGAGCTTGGGTGGCTGGGGGCCATGGTCAGCCTGCAAACAGCCATCAGCCCCTCACCCAGACTGGCCAGGCACCCCAACAGGACCCCCCACACTGAAGGGGGTGTGGCCAGCCTGCAAACAGCCATTAGCCCCTCACCCGGGCTAGCTAGGCACCCCAGTGAGGACCCCCACCCTGAAGTGGCTGTGGCCAGCCTGCAAACAGCCATCAGCCCCTCACCCAGGCTGGCCAGGCATCCCAGTGGGAACCCCACCCTGATCCGGAACACCCTTCAGGGCAACCAGTTGTCCCCCACCCATGCACCAGGCTTTAATCCTATATAATAAAAGAGTAATATGCAAATTGACCCTAACAGCAGAACGACTGAGAACGACTGGTCACTATGACACACACACTGACCACCAGGGGGCAGACGCTCATGCAGGAGCTTCCCCGCTCCCCCCGGGTGGTCAGTGTGCTCCCACAGGGGGAGCTCTGCTCAGCCACAAGCCATGCTGACAGCTGCTAGTACAGCGGAGGTGGTGGAAGCCTCTCCTGCCTCCTCAGCAGCGCTAAGGATGTCTGACTGCAGCTTAGGCCTGCTCCCTGCTGGCAAGTGGACATCTCTAAGGGCTCCTAGGCTGCCAGAGGGATGTCCGACTGCCAGCTTAGGCCCAATCCCCTGGACAGTAGGCCTAAGCCAGCAGGTGGTCATCCCCCAAGGGGTCCCAGACTGCGAGAGGGCAGAGGCCGGGCTGAGGGATCCCCCCAGTGCACAAATTTTTGTGCACCAGGCCTCTAGTATATTTTATAAGAGACTTGTATCCAGAATATATAAAGAACTCTTGACAACTCAATAATGTAAGGACAAATAGTCCAATTGAAATGTAGGCAAATAATTTGAATAGACATTTATCCTAAGAAGATACACAAATGGCAAATGAGCACATGAAAAGATGCTCACCACTGTTATTAATTAAATGTCAGTCAAAACTGCAATGTGACACCACTTCACACTCACTAGGATGATTATAATTAAAAAGATGGGCAAGCAAGCTTAGTGAGAGGAGGAGGGTAGTAAAGAGGTCTCTGATCCCTGACTGCCAAGGTTGATTTCATCAGGCATGAGGATTTTAGACCAGAGAGACATGAGTGGAAATAAATAAAAGTTCCAGCAAACCTGTCAAGGTCAATACAAATGTCCAGAATATGAGTCACTGATCAGACACCCTCCACATGCCCGATGGCCAGATGGGAGTCAGGGTCTCAGAAACCAGAGTGTTCACACACAGCTGATGGAAAGGATGCTGCACTGCAGCCGATCATGGAGGAGCCCATCATGCCCCTGGTGGCCAGGCACCTGCAGCAGGACCTGGTGCTGGAAGAGCAGACACACAATCAGGCCACGCTTGAGCAGAAAGCTCTCCTGAGCTGCTTAATGTGCCGGTGGAGTAAGCTCTGCTTTGGTCTCATGATTGAAAGGTTGAGTCAGGGTGACATGATCTGCACTGAGGAGGTCCTGCTGCAATATCCCCAGTTAGAGAGGGCAACCATTCCTGCGGGAAGAAGTGCCATGTATAAAGCTAGATCTTCTTCACATTAAACCGTGTGTGTGTGTGTGTGTGTGTGTGTGTGTGATATTTGTACTTTCTACAGTGTATTGCAAGCTCCTGCAGACTTGCTCATCACACCTTTGTATGCCCTTTGTATCTGGCATAGAGCTTTACAGAAAATAAATATGACTTAAAGGTGACTTGATGAAAGAATCACATGTTATAGCTTTGAAAGCAAAATGATTGCAAAGTTGCATCCTTTTATTTCTGTAGGATAAAATGGGGAGCAATATAAACATATAATTTACTTCTAGGCTGTTAATTAGCTGACATTCAATAAAACTTGTTATGTGAATAAATGTCACAGAAATTTTAGAAAGAATCACCTACGTTTTCTTCAAGTATGGCATGTGCTCATATCCTTAAACAAGAAATGTTTTTTGATCACTTTTAATTTGGAAGCTAAAACTCTATAAACTAATCCATTATTTATGAATCTCCCATTGTAAATAATGAAACTATAAAACTGTAGATGTCGTAAAATAATACATGTTTCTTATAAAAGTTCCAATACTCTCAAAAGGCTTTATCAGTATTACTGTCAACAAGGAAACTGCACAGCTTTCTACAAACACACTGAGGAAATTGAAATCGATTTTACCTCAAGGTTTTTACAAACTCATCTTTCAAGACCAGCTATAATTTTGATGATTCAAAGTAATCCAAGCAACTTTTTGCTCACTTCATCTCTTTTTCAGTTTTGCTAGCTCTTATACCTTTATCCTTTCTTCCAAACTGTGTTTCCTTGTTTTTTTAAAAAGTATGTATACAAATTTTAAAGACCAAAGACTATAGAATAACCGAAACATCATTCACATGGAAATATTGTTAGTGTTTGGTGAAAAATTCTTTCATTTGTAGTTCTGTGTTTCAGTTAATATTATTTCATGGATATCAATGAACACAGATCTAAGTCCTGGTTTTAACTACCACACAGTGTCTCTGCATGCTTCTCCATACCTAACTTAACCAATGCCTACTTATTTCTAAGAATCATATTTCTGGTTTCAGAAGGAATTGATGATCTTCCACTCAAGTGCTTCCATGAAATAATTTTACAAGCAGTGTTGAGCTCTTAACGATGGTTTAATATTTGGTAGAGATGTAAATTTTTTCCAATACAAACTATTGAGCCAATGTGACAGACAACATGTATTGAGGTTGGGTGAGTTTTTAAAGGCAAATTATATGTTATATAATAAAGTTCTCTTTACCTTAGCCTTTTGGTTCTCAATCTGGCTGCTATTACATTCACCCCCAAAACTTTTTTTTTAAAGCAGTAATACCCAGGCTGAACCCCAAACCAATATCTGAATCTTTGGTTGAAACCAGGGCTTCTATGGGTTTTAAAAGCTCTTAGTGAATCCAGAGAATGAGGGTTGAGAACCACTGAGTCTAATTCCAATGTAATTCACACAGAATTCATATTACCAAGCTCTGATAATCACCTCTTTTATTTTGAGGGGAATGGAAGTTCATCTTAAAATAAGAGAAATGTGCATGCATAGAGTTTGTAGAATTCCTTTTCATGTATGCCTTTATCCTCAGACATCCTCTGAAAATCAAGTTTAATGCTATTGGAAAGCTACTTCTCTTCTTACCTGAGCACATACCACGTGATTACCTGGAAGGATCAAAGCTTCTGGAAACACGGAGGATTGCGGAATGTTTATTCTAAGTGGTATATTTTGATAATGCGGCATTTTGGTTTAGCTGAATTAAAGTTATAATATGGACTTCCTTTGAGAGGGATCAAAATGTAAAAAGGGGAGGGCAGTAGGAAAGATGAGGGGGGTTACTGTCACTTTGAGTAGCTGAGTGGGATTTTAATATGAATGATGCCTCAAATCTCTAGGGAGAGGTAGGGACAATATTTTATTTTTCATTTCACCGGGGATATCAAAAGAAAAAGAAATATGTCTACTTGCACAGACGTCAAAGCATAGAAACCTAAAAGCAGCCAAAAAAGGTGGTTTTCATTGAAGTGAAGTCTATAGAAAGCAATGTTTCCATGAGACATTGACAAATTACAGGCAAAAATGTCTCACAGGCACACTGGTGCTTTATAGCCTTCCTTGTATTTTTAAAATTTATTTGTATTGATTTCAGAAAGGAAAGGAGAAGAAGAGAGAGATGGAAACCTCAATAATGAGAGAGAACCATTTATCGGCTACCTCCTCCATGCCCCTATAGGGGATTGAGCCTGCATGTGCCCTGACGGGGAATCGAACTGTGACCTCCTGGTTCATAGATTGACACTCAACCACTGAGCACACCGTGTAGGCTTTCTTGTATTTTTTTAAAATCACACCTAAAATGATTGTAGGATAATGGCTAAAGGGCAACTTTGAACAAAATGGAAAACTTTCCCTTTGAATTAATATTTTTTTAATTCTCTAGTATCAGAAGTATTTGCATTTTGAATAGAATTTTAAAATATATGGTCATGAAAATACTAAAACATGCTAACTGTTTTTAAGAGTATGTGAAACAAACTAAGATAAACATAACTGTTATTATCATCTAATTATTACTCCGTGGCTGTGTTTTATTAAAGCCAATTTAAGAGTATTATAGAACCATCTCACACAAAATAGTCCAAAAGTATTATTTTTTTAAATTTCAAAATGTTATGAAATATTGAAAAAAATCTGTTTGAGTCCATTTAGTGATGATGATAAGTACACTTTACATACTTTCTCTTTGACTGGTTTGTATTTACATTCATAAAGAACCCGCATTACTGGTAAAGCATTACTTATTGTTGTAGTAAATATCCATTGCTGAAGACTTCAACTATTTTAATACTGAGCGAGCTATAATTTCATGCAATAGTTACATGAATAAAAACCCCAATGACTTAAACAACTGTAAAGGTTTTCATTATCTAGAAATTTGACAGTCTATAAATAGTGTTCAGATGATTATTTCAATATTTTTGAAAGTTGAGATCAGCTTACATAGAAAGTTACATTTCCTCTTCTCTACAAACTAAACAAGCTTTTAATTTAAAGGGTTTGCTTTAGATATAAGATATAAGGCATTTGCATAAGCTCTTGAGATTCAGATAATTAAAAGCTCCTAAAGTACTGAGTTCAAAAGTGACTTAGAACTATCAACAATAGAACAGGAAATGAAAAGCTTCAAATTGGCAGAATTTCCCAAATCATCACTAGGATCAACGAGAGTTGAAATTATTTTGGGGGGGTAATGGTTTAGAACAAATAGGTAAGTGATGGTGGATTGGATTAAAAATGTTCTCTTTTAATCTTGAGAGCACATACATGTATCAGTTACAGAATTTAGTTATGATCATGTGATATTTTTTCCTCAGATTATTATTTTTTTGTTCCAGTTCTATTCTAGCCAGAGCTCAGAATTGGTTAAAACTTGAAGCAGTTTGAAATTCAGAATAGTAAAAGCTTTGTGTAAGAGTTAAATATTGTTTTTATTTTGCATTACATATGATAGTGGGGAGAGGGAAGCTATGAAAAAATGGATCAGGCAAACCTAATTGACTTTGGTGATGAGAACTTGTGAATGGCAGCCAGGAGCTCTAAGTTCTAGGTTAAAGCTTGCCTCATTCCCGGGGAGCAACCGGGCAAATCATTTAACTTCCCTGGGCTTCTGTGACTTCACCCATCGGAGGGAAACAATAGTATGTACCACTTATACACAGATTACAAATTCCTTGAGGCCAGAGACCTTGTCATCTTAAAGAATTTTTCCATAGCATCTTTTATAGTGCTGGCCACTGGTAGTTACTTGAAAATAGTCGGTTTAATGTTTAACACATGAATGAGACAATTTGAGGTATGAGGTGTGTAAATGATTAAAATTTATAAGAATTAAATAATTAGACCATGGTATTATCAATGAAGACATGTAGGTGGATTATGGAGACAGTTGTCAATTATGTTTCATTTCTTGGATCACATTTGAGAAGGCAGCGGATAGATTTAGCAGAAATATCACTGCACTGAGCATCAGGAAACTTGGGGCCAGGAAGAGCCTAGAGTCCCACCAAGGTCACTGAGTCATGGAGTTGCAGGGATGGAAATGCTCTTCAGGGTCTCCTTGTCCTTGTCATTTATGAGGAGAGCAGTGCTCACTCAGTCATATTTCCAGAGTCACTAGTGCCCAGGTCTCCTTGCTTTCTCCTCAGAGCTCTTCCACCCCTTGGCTAAGCCCCTGACTCCACAAACTAATGTCTTCTCCTTTAAGAGTTTGAATTGGGTGATTGCCAGAGTTTCCTTGTGTTATTTTCAGGTGATTCATAGGAGAACATCTATTTCCCTGTTGTTGTTTTTTTTTTTAATATATTTTATTGATTTCTTACAGAGAGGAAGGGAGAGGGATAGAGAGCTAGAAACATCGATGAGAGAGAAACATCGATCAGCTGCCTCCTGCACACTCCCTACTGGGGATGTGCCTGCAACCAAGGTACATGCCCTTGACCAGAATCAAACCTGGGACCCTTGAGTCCGCAGGCCGACGCTCTATCCACTGAGCCAAACTGGTTAGGGCTGGTTTTTATTTCCTATTTGTATCTCTAGTAAATTAAAACAAGGCTAACTTTAATACATGAATAACTACAATATGCTTCAATAAAGCTTGCTGACACTTTCAGTTACCTCTGAATGAGACAAGTGAACAACAAAACAACAACATCAACTCTATCATACATTTAAAATGAGAAGGAAAACAGATTCTGAGATTTCTTTGCCAAAGAATTTGTGTGGCCCTTTCCCAGTCCAGTTTGTACAAGACTGAATCCTGTTTCAAGGCAAAATGCTTCCCAAGTTGCTAATGCATGTGGAACATACAGTTGTGGAATCAGTCCTGGTGACTTGAACAAACTACTCTTGCAAACTTTCGTGCTCTGGGGAAAAGGAGACCACAGTGATGGGAATACCCTTCTTGCCAAGTGGGCAATGTTAGAAAGAAAGCAAGATGCTGACAAGGAGAAGAGGTGATCTCAGAGCTGCCTGGATTCCCCTGGAGAATGCAAAAACTCCAAAATGTTTTACTCTGTGGTAATAATTACGGGTGGTGTAAATTTGTTGTGCCTTAGAGAGTTAGGTACTAAAACAAATTGAAAAGCCATTAACATTTGAAAGTATTACATAATTCTCCTGTCTTCCTTTTTTAAAAAATTTCCTTCTAAGAGGTTTATTTGTTTCCGAGGTTCATATCCAACCTGTTCTTCTGATGAGGCCCAACTCTCTGAGGAATTTGTGTTGTTTACTGGTGTATATTGAGTGAGAAGGTAGGAGACTCACGTGTTATTTCCCGGTTCCTCAGTCACTTATGTAGTTGACAAAACAATAAACAGAAAGGTGAGTCCAATACCTGGGTCTAAGTCACTGCTAAATCTTGTTAAAGACATTGAGCAAGAACCCGTCTAGGCTGTTTTCCTCACCTATTCTGATTCTCAGCTGGGGCTCCCCAAATCCCTCTGGGTCCTTCTGGAAGTCAGGAGACTCTAAAATCTTTTTTTGTTTTTTAAATAAAGCTTAATTGAAATCAAGTATGGCCTGGTGTGCCTCAGTGGTTGAGCGTTAATCTATGAACCAGGAGGTCATGGCAGATGCCTGGATTTCGGGCTTGATCCCTAGTGAGGGTCATGCTAGAGGCAGCCCATTAATGATTCTCATTCTCTCTCTCTCTCTCTCTCTCTCTCTCTCTCTCTCTCTCTCTCTCTCTCTCCCTCCCCCCCCTTCCTCTTTCAGAAATCAATAAAAACATTAAAAAAAAAAAGAGAGAAAGAAATCAGGTAAGTCCTCCTCAATTAGGGAACATGGTCTGAATAAACTTTTTGTACTTTTTAAAGCAATGATAGCAGCTTAGTGTGGCCCTATAAGTTGTTTTGTGCTGAGCAGACATCCGATCTAAAGTCATTTGTACATTAAATTATCTTATTAATAAATGTAATTTGGTAGATGGGATCTTGAAAGGCAAAGGCATTGGGAGAAAAAGGGAAGCACTGCGTTTGGAAGGGTCAGAGGTGAGAACCTGTGCACCGGGTCATCCCTAGGGTCTCCAGCTCCAGGGTGCTAGGTCAGGGGGCGGGGAGCTTCTCCCTTGAAGGGCTGCATAGTATTTGAGGCTCTGCAGGCAAAATGACCTCTGTCACAACTATTCAATTTTGCCATTATATCAGGAAAGCAGCAATAGGAAAAATGTAAATGAATGGATTTGTGCACTAATAAATCTATATTCACAATAGCAAGCAGTGGGCCGAATCTGGCCATCAGATAATGTATTCTCTTCCTTCATTTTTGCCAGAAGTTATTTGTAGCTTCAATCATGCTGCTTAGGTTACATATTTATTTTCTGGTCTTTTGCATTGGTTACAGCTCTGTGAGTAAGGTTTGGCTGATGGGATATAAACAGAAGTGCTGCGTATGACATTAGGGAAATTTTCTGGAAGGGGCATGGTGCATTGTTCTAATCCCCTTCATCCTCCCAGATAGACTACAGATGTGATGGCTGGCATTCCAGCAGCAACACTGGGTCACGAGGAGAAAGCCACCTGGAGTTGTAAGAGGAAGAGACCCTGGGCCTCGGATGACTCTGTGACATTCAATTCTTCTTTATAAGTGAGAGAGAAATCAATGTCTAATTTTTAAAGAGTGTCATTATATTATATTGTATTTTCTTGTTTTAGAACAGAAACATCCATTTTCCCTCAGACAAGAGTCAGTTTTTGGCTTCCCTTTAGACCAGTGGTTCTCAACCTTCCTAATGGCGCGACCCTTTAATACAGTTCCTCATGTTGTGGTGACCCCCAACCATAAAATTATTTTCGTTGCTACTTCATAACTGTAATTTTGCTACTGTTATGAATCATAATGTAATATCTGATATGCAGGATGTATTTTCATTGTTACAAATTGAATATAATTAAAGCATAGTGATTAATCACAAAAACAATATGTAATTATATATATGTTTTCCAATGGTCTTAGACGACCCCTGGGAATGGGTCGTTCGACCACCAAAGGGGTCGCGACCCACAGGTTGAGAACCGCTGCTTTAGACATTTACACTCATGTAGACTTGGGAAAGTCCCAATGTCCATTCTGATTTGGATAGTCCTGGGATTTCAGGTGCATTGCTAAGTCATTTATAGATCAGTGGGCTTTTCAGAAATCAGCCCTTTGACTGGGGGGCGGTGGCTGGAGGAAGAGGGGACTGTGGTCCATTCCAGCATATATCTCCCTGCATTACCTTATTTCATGATATCCACTGGGTTAGGTTGGATCTGGATTAAAATGTGTGGTGAAGTTTTTGCATCCTCTGTTTAGACTCGCTGTTGATTAATGCAAGAGGAATGGCCAAGAACATGTGTCAGGTTCCAAGGAAATGAAAAGATTGTCCCTAATAAACAGGAGGTAATAACTGGTAATAGTAATAACAAGAAATTCAGAAAATGGTCTTGGTGTTTGATTTTTCAAAAGAAATGTTTCATGCTAGGAAACCATGTAATACATTTCTCTAATTGGAAAAGAGGCATTTACCTCATCCAGTTAACATAGTGTGATCAGGTAGCACACAGAAGAGACCCTAAAACTGCCTACACTCTCAGAGCAGAATGGAGAGACTGAAGACAAACATCACTCATTGAATGTCAGATGATTTCAGGCATCTGAGCGCCATGCATTTTCACCAGTTATTTAACTGCACTGAATCTCAATTGTATAAATTTAAAATAATGTTGCCTTCTGAAACATACCTCATAGAACCCTTTTATGTATCAGATGAGGTAAAGGAGCTCTAAAAATCATGCTGTTTTACAAAATGTAGTATATCATTACTATTATGTGTAGTAATAGTAATCATGTCCTTGGAATTAAAGGCCAACGGTGACATAAAATTTGTTTTATAACATGCTATAACTATACATTTTTAAACATAATACTTAAAAGCCCAGAGAATAGTAGATAGAAATAATAATAGCTTGTGCATATTGAGCATTTTCTCTGTGCCAGGCACTGTGCTCAACAGTTTTCATGATTATATCATCACTTTCTCACAAGACTAGCTATTGTCCTTCCTTATGAGGGCCTGGAAGCTGAGAGAAGTCATACAACTTGCCCAGGGTAAGAGTGAGTGGTAGCTCTTGATATAAACCAAGGTCAGTCTGACTCTAGAATTCAAGCCTTTAACCAAACTGTCCTCTACTGCCTTTTCAAGTTTAAATCTGAAATTTGATTAAAGTAATTGTATAAAAATCATGAAATAAAAAAATAATTGTTAGTTCATTATAACAAAAATCCAGAAATGTTACTGCCTGTAAATAATAGTGCCTCAGATGTGGTCCAGACCTGCATGAGCCTGGTCCTTCTGGCGCAGGCAAGGAGATAGAGCAGGGTGGACCGCACGGCTGTATAGAGGTTGTTGCCAGGGGCCTTGCTTTCATTTGGGATGGTGGGTCCATCAGGCTTATTACGTTATTAAAATTTATGAATTCAAGAGCCAATTAACTAGAAGCAGATTTCTCCTTACATGCAACAGTGATGACTCTACGTCATGAATTAGGGTCATGACTAATCCAAATCCAATTCGCTGTGCTTGATGTCGGCCAAAGAAATGAAAATAAGAGACAGGAGGTGAAGGCTTGGGGCGAGGCGGGGGTGGGGGTGGGGGTGGGGGTGGGGGTCGGCAGGGGTAGGGGGGGCTAAAAATGGTCAATGGGGGAAAAAGAGGACAGATGTAATAAAGATTTTAATAAATTTTAAAAAATAATAAAGATTTTAAAAAAAATAAGAAAGGGGAGAATGAAATTTGAGTGCTCTCAGTTTGAGAACTCTCCTTTAAATGCCATTTTAGAAGCATTTGAGGAGACAATATCCTCTTTCCCCAGAGTGTGGCGCTCTCCTTCCAGCTAAACCATTTCACCCACTGCCCTGCCCAGGACTTCAGGGGTCCCTGTCTTGCTTCTCAGTCTCACCTGAGGACTCATCTCAGCTGGAGTTTAGTTGTTAGAGGCTTATAGTTGTGAGTCTGTGAAACACAGTTCATTCTTATATTTTTATTTATTAAATTCTGTATTATTTATCTGTTTTACAATTGTAACCCTACCCTTGCCCATCTCTGTATAAAAGAAGCATTTCCCATGTGTCCCTGGCATTCAGAGGGCAGTGAATTCACTATGATCATAAAAAGTCTGAAACTACAGGACATGCTAAGAGAATGCAATGGAACCCTGCCGTTGCCTCGTACTGTTTTTGATCTTTAGTGACAATTTATCCATGAATAAAAACACATATTCATTACTTATTTCAAGCAGTAAAGAATCAAATTAATGGAGTTTTAAAAACTGCAAGAAAAAAGAATGTCCTAGCCCTGGCCAGGTGGCTCCATTGGTTAGAGCATCATCCGGTACACCAGAAGGTTGTGGGTTCCGTTTCTGGTCAGGGCACATGAAGTTGCTCATTTGATCCCTGGCCCTGGTGCTTATGGAGAGCAACCAATCTATGTTTCTCTCTCACATCGATGTTTCTCTCTCTCTCACTTCCTCTATCTCTAACATCAATAAAAACATATCCTGGAGTGAGGATTAAAAAATAATAACAATGCCTCAGAAGCTTTTTTTTAAAAGATCTAAATATAGTTCTAAGATAACACATTGTTTTTAACTTTTCTTTCTGATTTGTATTCTTTCCTCATTTTGAATTCTAATTTCTTAAGGGATGAACTTAAACATACATCATTAGCATGCAAATATATCTTTATCAGCTCATTGGGCAAAGTTGCTAGTGTAAAATTAATGGCACATGGTAGTGCCAGAAAGATGTAGATAACTTTAATGAGTGCTATAAATTGTGAAAGAATATATGCATACTAATCAAAGGAAATTTGCATGTAGCCTCCCAAGTTTCCTTACATGATCTAATTTTTAAGATTTATTCCATGTTTTTCTTACTTAACTTTGTCATTACTTGGGGAATAGAGGCGTAATAAATCAAGAAAATAAACATACTACCCAGACATCCCAATCTGCCTCTGGAGCTATTGAAATAAGGCCAATTCTAGGAGTGCTGCTGCTGCAATATTTTAAAAGCCATGATAAATTTTAAGATTTGAAAGCCAACTGGAAATATATGAACTAGATAGTGCTTATGGCATCTTTGGGATGTGAACAGAGCTGTAACATGAATCATGTAGTTAAAAGTCCTACATAAAAACTGAAGTTTGTTAAGGGTGCTAAAGGGCCTTTTTTCCTTTTCTTTTTATAAGAATACTAGAGGCTCAGTGCATGAAATTTGTGCGGGGGGGGGGGGGGGGGCAGGGGCTGTCCCCCAGCCCAGTCTGCACCCTTTGCAATCTGGGACCCCTTAGTGGATTTCCAACTGCTGGTTTAGGCCCGATCCCAGGGATCAGGCCTAAACCAGCAGTCGGACATCCCTTTCACAATCCAGGACTGCTGGCTCCCAACCACTTGCCTGCCTGCCTGCCTGCCTGATTGCTCCTAACCACTTCTGCCTGCTAGCCTGATCACCCCCTAACCACTCCCCTGCCAGCCTGATTGATGACTGACTATTCCCCTGCTGGCCCGGTTGCCCCTAACTGCCCTCCCCTGCAGGCCTGGTCACCCCCAACTGCCCTCCTCTGCAGGCCTCATCACCCCCCAACTGCCCTCCCCTGCAGGCCTGGTCCCCCTGCCAACTGCCCCCCCCCCCCGGCCATCTTGTGACCACATGGGGGTAGCCATCTTTGACCACATGGGGGTGGCCATCTTGTGTGAGGGTGTGATGGTCAATTTGCATGTTATCTCTTTATTATGTAGGATTTCACTTTCTTATTTTTTATGGTAAGGTATTTATTTTTGTTTTATTAATTCTCACCTGGTCATTTTATGACAATGATAAGAAACTTAAACCATTTCATACTTAACAAAAATCAATACACAGATATTTCTTGACTTACAACCATCATCAATTTAAAAAATTGTAAGTCCACAATTAATTAATATACCTTACACCTAACTTAGTGAACATCAACCCTTAGCCTAGCCTGCTTTAACTGTGCTCAGACCACTTACATCCAACACGTGAATACCCTGTAGAGCACCGGCTGTTTACCCTCGTGGGAGCGTACCCGACGGGGGCTATGGCCCGCTGCCTCTGCCCAGCCTCACGAGGGAAGATCAGACCCAGGAGCACAGCCTGGGAAACATGGCTTCCGCCAAGTGCTTCTCGCTTTTGCTCCAAAGTAAAGGTGAACAATTGTAAGCTGGACCATTGTGAGTTGGGGACCAGCTGTAATGCATGTTGGACTTGAGACTCTTGGAACTAGAAAGATAGCGCGGGGTAGGTAATAAAGGATAAAATGAATCCACTAGGCTACACCTCTCTGTCTGGTGTCATACCATTAGCAAATCATAACGTTCATACTAAGACGTGTAAGTAATCTAAGTGCAATTCGACTCACAGAGCCCATTTAGAAATGCCATTCCATATGCACTCAGCGCCAAATCAACATCAAACGGGCCCAGTGTCAAGGCTGTCCTCTCTCCGTCTTCTCCTGTGGAACTGGTGAATTAAAAGGGAACAGTGTGTTTTTCTCAGTCAAAGGATGCGCGTTTACCTGGAGCTCCTGGTGCTTTCTGAAAACACACAAACGAGGAAACTGGCCTTCGTCTACCAGAGCACGTTCCAGGTAAATGCCCTACATGCTCATTTTTAAAAGCTCATTATCCTCTGATCGGTTTTTCGGATCGATTTTAGGAAACAGTAACTATTCTGAGTAACAGCAGGAAAAGCTTAGCTATGTGAAGAGAAGCCGTTCCCTACACGGCATGATGGCATAAATCAGAGCCGAGGAAGAGCCACAGAGGAGCATAATGTGTCCAAAGCACACTGCTCTCTGGTTACACTTCTCCTCTCTGTCCATTAAGGCAGCCGCCATCAGGAGCCTTCCCTGGAAACACCCTGGCGAGGACGGTCAGCCATGGCAGTGCCGCCTCCAGGCAGGAGGGGGCCGCCCTTCGCCTTCTCCTTCCCTTCCTCCTGCGTCCCCACCTGGCCCACCCTGGCTGGTGGTTTATTACTAACCCCAGTCTCCCGCGTTCTGGCCTTCCCTTCGCTAACTTCCAGAGTAGCTGGGCCCGGATAGACTTTTACACCAGAAACCATGTGCGACTGGAAACAGGGTTCTTTGTTTTCAAATTTCATTTAATCAGATGGCGCCTTAATGGTGGAATTTTAAGCATTGTGGGGAGGAAGTAAAAGAGAGGATTTTAAAACACAGGCTTTCCTGTTTCCTCTACTCATTATATAAGCAACAAGCATAGCACATTGATCACTTCTAATAATATGAAGCTTTCAGGCAGTCTGCATTTTTATTTATTTTATTTTATTTTATTATTTTATTAATCCTCGCGTGAGGATATTTTTCCATTGATTTTTTTTTTTTTTTAGGGAAAGTGGAAGAGAGAGGGAAAGACAGAGAGAAACATTGATGTGAGAGAAACATATTGATTGGTTGCCTCCTGTACAAGCCGGACCAGGGCCCAAACGGGGAGGAGCCTGGAACTAAGGTTGTGCCCTTGACGGGAATCAAACCCAGGACCCTTTGGTCTGCAAGCTGACACTCTATCCACTGAGTCAAACCAGCTAGGGCCAGGCAGTTTGCATTTAATTAATTAATTCATTCATTCATTCAACAAATACTTGCCGACAAAGAATCAGGTATTGTCCTAGGTGTTGGGGCCAAAAGCAATGAACCAGATTGGCAAGGTTTTTGCCTTCGTGGGATTTATAATCTGGCAGGTATATGTTATAAGCAAGACATGTGTGCATATAAGGAAATGTGGACAGGTTGCTATGGGAACACATGATGAGGAGAGCTAACCTCTCTGGAGAGACAGAGCGAGACTCTGGGATGAAGTAGTGAACTATAAGCAAGGGTTGGCCGGGTAAGTTAGCCACCCCACCGTGTCCCAAATGCCGCCATCTCCTTCGCCAAAGCGATTTCTCTGCTTTGTGTCAGGTTCTGCCTGTCTCTCCCAGCCAAATGATGGTTAGCACAGAATTAAGAGAAACCATATCCTTTGCTAAGGACTAACAATTATTCTTTATTTGATTGATTTGGTCTGTGCCCGATGAAAGAGGAAGATTTTAGGGCAATATTTTAAAATGTGGTGGCTCTTCTGGTCATTGTGTTCACTAGTCTGACATGAAACTGAATGTTTGGGAAATAAATACTTAAAATTGTTAAAGATCAATATACAGGAGAGAAAGAAAGTTTACCAAAAGGAGTCAGAATATTTACTCAAAATGTGACTAAATAGTTCACAGCCAAATTCAGAAACTATCTGAATGACCTGGTGAGAATCATAATTTATGTTGGACACGCCCATTAAAACACATACATGCCTGGGCACACACAAGCACATAACTCTCAATGGCTGTGTGCTTTTCTTAAGGCAGGAATAGTGCTTTAGTGATAGAAATATTTTAAATATTGTGCTGTCTGGAATTTTAGTTTTACAACAAAGTCAAGCTTCCCTAAACCAATACTGTCTGGATAGCTTGGTGCACGCACTGACACAATGAACAGAAGATGAGGCGGTCCTGCCTCTGTGTGGCCGACATTCCCATTGTTGCACTCACACTCGGAGCCTGGTCACTGCTCTAAAAACTTCCACAGATGCGGTTCTATGGCAAATCTCCCTGAACACATTATTCAAAAATAAGAGTGTGTGAAATTTCATCACCTTCTTCATCTGAAGTGTGGCATGAAGTTTCCTCAAGTTAAACCGAGTATGTTTTTCATTTGTCTACTCCAGCCAACAAGCACCTTGCATCTCAGAATCACAGGAAAACATGCATTACTTTAGAAACAGAGACACTGAGAGACGAAACACAGCTACTCTCAAAGAGAACTGTATATAATACCCCTTTTTCAAAAATTAAAGTTAAAATTAATGTCAAGACATGTTTTTAGTAATTGAACAAATTTTCAAGTGCTTATTTATTTAAACAAATAATGTTATGTGTCTCTTCACATTTATATTCTAGGTAAGAAGATTTAAGTTTTTAAGGAAGTATAACAGATGACAGAAGCATGAGAAAGACCACTGAGAAACCATAGAACATTGAAAAGAATGATGGAAAAAGAGAATAAAATGCTCTATGATTGGTAACTAGAAGTACTAGATACAAATTATTGGCAGAATGGGAGGCAAGAGTAGGTGTTTGTCTCTGGACACTACAAAAGAAGATATCAGAATTTGGGACAAACATCACGCTCAGGTGTGAATATAACACCACTCACTAAAGATTACGAAGATGAGCCAAGACTGTGTGTGCTACACTGGAAGTTAGTGTCTCTGGTGTAGGCACTCATACGGTGGTCAACCAGATTGGAAAATCACAAAGAGAAAAAGAAAAAGCAATGTTCTCAAGCTAAAGGTTTAAAACTCAGGCACTATGATGACAATGTTTATCATGAAATCAAAATGGGTAATTTAAGCCTTCATGTAAGAAACACTAAACATTTCTATCCTTGGCCATGCATTTAGGCATCTATTTCTTACAATTCAGAGATTGAGGATTATAGTTATTTGCACTGTTAATAGGAATTCTCCTGAAAAGCATTTAATGAGAAGACTGGATCTATTTTGCACTTAGTCCCAGTAGATTCTGAGCTGAACGCCAAGCCCAAGTCAGCACACTGTCAATTGCTAAAGCTTCACTTAGTATCCAGAGAGGCGTCAAAAAGATAATTGTGAGATGTGAGTGATAGCTTCTTCCCATCAGAGCACATTGTTCTGCAATTATGAAAGGTTCTTCATGGGGAAATATTCTTTTAAAGATGCTGAGTAGTCTTGGAGTACTAGGATGTTTACATGCTAGAAAGTATTATGAAAATAGAAAACCAATACCATGAATTTTAAAAATTAAGAACAAATTTTGAACATGTTACATTGATTAAAATATAAAAATATGGTAAGCTAATGTGAGCTAAATGTCTGATTTATTTCAATATTTTTAAGAAAATATGCTTAGAAAAAAATATACTGAAGATCAACTCAGATGTCATCAGTGATGAAAAAAAAATCAAATGATAAATGTATCAAAAATGAAGATATCATGTGTTTCTAAAAATATGTATATTATCTTATGTTGGAAGAGGTCATTGAGAGAGCATGACCTCCAGTTGACCCTTGAGCTGGAGCAGGGCAATTGGAGGCTCCTTCCCTCACCCCCACCCCCACCCCCACCCTCACCCCCACCCCCCACCTTTTCTTGGAATATAAGTGCTGCCCACAGATCCCACAACAGGAGGGGATTCAAGGACATAGCCTGGAGAGAGGAAGGTATTATTGAGGCCATTGCAACAGTATATGTGACTGAACCCAACTGAGGCATCTATGTAAATTTTTACTTTCCAGTAGTTTGAAATGGACATCTACTCATCTTTCCACTAAAGATAAGACTTGTGATTTCCCTGGTTATTAAAATAAAACCACCACCTACCTCTCTGGAGTGGCCTGCTCTCTCTCTGGCCTCTCTTTGCCCTCTATATGTGTGTGTGTTGGGGAGTGCGGGGCGGGAGGGGGGGGGAAGCAATTTCAGATTTCAATGGGGAGCTTCCCCATTGAAATCTGAAACTCCTCCTCCCCCACCACAATACAGGTTTCAAAACAACACCTGACTTTTCCCTAATATTATTTGAAAAATTTTGAAGATGAGTACTGCATTGAAAAATGAAAATGTTTGAAGAGTACTATATTGAAAAATGATCACATTTGAAAGCTGATGTAATATCCAGTAGGTCATTTTCAGTATGACTGTCCCATGAACAGATCTGGGGGTTAATTTTCTTTATTGGGCCCATTGTTTCTTTAGTACATTTTTAAAAATTATTACCTATTGTTAGGTATCACTCATGACCCAGGACTTCGCCTATGTCTGCATCTTTTCTTTTTGTTCCTACCATTTTTCTTTTGAGTTTGAACTATAAAAAGTGGCATCACCAGTTTTTACTCCACTCAGCAACATGCTTTCTAATTAAAAGCAAATAGCCTGGTTAACAAGCTAATCCAAGTAAGAGTGAGTATCATGAAGAAGCCGCAAACCTCCCTGTAAAAATATTTAATAAGAAGAGCAGATATAGGAGGCACTGGTTAAAATATGAATGAGTTAGTTTTAAAATAGGCAGGCGCTAATTGTCACAAGAGAATAAAACAATCTATAAAAGTCATTCATTTAATGCCTGGTATAGGCCTCAAGTAATCGTTAGATCAGGATTGGAAAACTGTGCTCTGCAGGCTAAATCTGACCCATGGTCTCTTTTAAAATAAAGTTTTATTGGAACGCAGCATTGCCCCTTTGTTTATTGTCTACAAATGTTTTTACACTGTAGTGTTAGAGCTGAGTTTTTGCAGCAAAGACCATATGACCCATGGGGCTGAAAATATTTACTGGTACTTTAAAGAAAAAGACCTCCTTTAAGCAAGTGTGCTTTATTTCTCCTTTTATGGTCAGCATTAAGTCAACTTTTTTTTTTTTTTTTAATCCTCAACCAAGAAGATATGTTTTTATTGATTTTTAGAGAGAAAGGAAGGGGAAGAGAGGTGGAAAGTGGGGAACATCAGTGTGAGAAAAAGCTATTGGTTGCCTCCCGCAGACGCCCTCACTGGGGATTGATCCTGAAACCTAGGGTAGGTATGTGCTTTGGGAAACAAACCCAAAACCTTTTGGTGTACTGGACAATGCTCCAACCAACTGAGCAACCCAGGCATGGTTAGGTAAACCTTTATAACCCCGAGAGAGTTGTCCAACGAAGCCCTTTTGTGTTCTATAAAATTGGGCAAAAAGATAAGATTTATAAACTGATCATGGATTTTACTAGAGTTATATGATAGATGAACTCAACTGAACCTGCTAAACTTTCAGGGACCCAGATTCAGTGAGGCAATTGTTTGTCAAATGCAACATTCAGAGAAGCTACATCTCTCATTGCAAAGCTAAATAATTCAAAGAAAGCCTTTGTTATTGTTTTCAAAAACATAGCTAGATATAATGATTATAGCCTGGGGCAGTGACCTATTCCAAAAAGAACGGCTGATGAGTACATCGGCTTTGAATTGTTATTGATTTTCTAGGCGAGTGTTTGTACAACAAATAACCTGATTACTTGCAAATGTCAACTTCATCTAGGACTTAAATAGAAAAAAATATGAACTGAACTACTATTGCAGAATGTTTTCTTTCATAGGTTTGTATATGACTTGAGCTTAATCCATCAGAAATCAACTTCCTGTCTGCCTTTCCAATCTATGCTTCTTCAGTGATTGAGTATTCTAATCCTGATATTCATATATATATATACACCTATTCTTTAAAGTCTACAATCTCATGTCTGAGCTTGGTACATGGGTTATATAAAAAAAGGCAATACTATCCTATATTAAATGATATAAAATATGTTATTTTAGCTTATATAGAGCATGTGAATATTATCTGGTCCCCTCAATACCCCCCATGACACAGAGAAGATATCCTCATTTTGCATGTGAAGAAACTGAACCGGAGGGAAGGTGAATGGCTTGTGTACAGTTAGATAATAGTAAATAGAGCTAAGAAAAAAATCTAATAAAAACCTAAGTGACCATTATAGCAGAATGACCAGAACAACCAGTCGCTATGATGCGTGTGACCACCAGGGGGCAGATGCTCAACGCAGGAGCTGCCCCCTGGGAGTCAGTGCGCTCCCACAGGGGGAGTGCCACTCAGCCAAAAGGCGGGGCTCACGGCTGGTGGCCTCTCCCACCTCTGTGGCAGCACTAAGGAGCAGCAAGCAGGTGGGCAGTAAGAAGTGAGGGGTCCCAGACTGCGAGAAGGTGCAGGCTGGGCTGAGCCCCCACTCTCCCACCAGTACATGAATTTCATGCACCAGGTCTCTAGTATTTGTATAACTTATAACTGATTTAATCAGGCACCATACTTGATTTTTATGGATTTTGTTTAGGGTTTCCTTGAGAGGACCAATGGTTTGAATGGGAACATTATAGAAATTCTAGTTGTATATTACTTTATTATCTCTATAAAGCAAGTAGGATAAATTTTCATGATAGGAGCAGTTGAAGCAAGATTTTTAGGGAGCAAGGGGGGACACAAAAGTCAGTGATATTTAATTATATTGAAGCTCATTTCTTATGGAAGCTAGAATACCCTTCATTGTATCCTCAGGTTGTTTACCTAGGATTTTTATTATTCTTTTTTATCAGTAAAAAATATTTAAACATGTACCTATTGAGCATGTTCCTAAAATAAGTATATGTATTTTCAGTAATTTATAATTTGTGTATGCATTTTTGTTTTAATATATTATGTAAATTTCAAATTTAAACTAAAAATTGTCTACGAAAATAATTTAAAAATCAAATTTTACTTTTAGTTATTTGCAGACAGACTGGCATTTTGGAGAATGAAGGAATGCAATTAAATAGAAGTCAATTTAAAAAAAAAATTCTATGTAAATCTTTGTGAACTTATTACTACTGCCTGTGATAGCCAAGGAAGGTTTCCACAAATGAATGCAAAACCAAACAAAATGAATGCCTTGTTGGTTGTACTTACTAATTTAGGATAGTATTGTTTTTAAGTCTCAGCCAAAAATTCTATAAAAGGATTTATCTGGTGATTTTATTAGTAAATTTATATTGTCCTCAAGGTCAATTGGTTAATCATACAAAATAACTGAATTTTTTTATAATTTTAATAAGTGAATTCAAAAGCCACTAAAATTCCTCATTTGGAAAAAAAATTAAACAGTCCGAATACTTTATATCCAGGTGATTTTTTTCAGTTTTTATACATTTCACATTGCTTTCTGCATCAAATCAGGTAATAAAGAAAATTTCTCCAACATCCATTTCCACATTTGAGATTTCTTTAGAAAAGCAATTATTTCATACATTTAAAAAAATTTTCTTCGCAATAAAGAGATAGAAGATCCTTTATTATTTTTTTTTCCATAAATATATCCTGATAACATACTACTCTCAGTTTATAAGATCATCCCTTCTTCTTCACCCTTCCTCTGACTGGGGCTAATGCAGACAGAAGTCAGCGTTGCCATTTCTGGTTGCTCATTGTGTTTACATGCACAGTATTCTGTTAATATAATTCTTCCAGTTTTTTCATAGGTATTTTCCAATTCCTAAAAATAAGACCTACAGTAATTAAAACTACATAGAATAATGTGCTAATCCACTTAGCTGGCTAATCCTCAAAGCTGTGGGACCCATCCTTTTCCCTCAGGATAATTCTCTCCTTTATGATACAGAGGTCTGAATGATGGCACCAAGCTTTATTTCAATACTAGAGGCCCGGTGCACAAAATTCGTGCACTCAGGAGGGTTCCTTAGCCCAGCCTGTGCCCTCTTGCAGTCTGGGAGCCCTTGGGGGATGTCCGACTAACAACTTAGGCCTACTCCCCCTTATCACTGCCTTGCAGGTGGGAGAGGCTCTCGCCACTGCCACTGCGCTTGCCAGCCATGAGCCCGACTTCTGGCTGAGCGGTGCTCCCCCTATGGAAGCACACTGACCACCAGGGGGCAGCTCCTGTGTTGAGCACCCGCCCCCTGGTGGTCAGTGCATGTCATAGTGACCAGTTGTTCCATTGCTCGGTCGATTTGCATATTAGCCTTCTATTATATAGGATTAGCTGAGCTTGATTTTGTTCTCACTTTTTACATAAAAATTAAATACACATTGTGGTTGCAGATTTTCCTTCCTTGTTCTGGTCTAGTGGATGACCTTGGACAGTGGTGTGCATACAGTTCATTTCGGAGCACAAGCAGATCCATGTTTCCATGGGAGGGGCAGTTGCAAAGGACTGTGAAGCATTTACAGTGCAGATGCCTAAGCACTGACACCAAGCCTCCGGGATGGGATTATTCACAGGTTGGAACAGCACTTCAATAGATGGGCATCTAGGGCTTGTGAAACACCAGATCCCAAGGCAACGGTTTTTTGTCCACACTTTGCTACGTTTTTGAGTCACTGAAGGAGTTAGCGCAGGGGTGGGCAAACTTTTTGTGAGGGCCACAATGGGTTCTTAAACTGGACTGGAAGGCTGGAACAAAAGCATGGATGGAGTGTTTGTGTGAACTAATATAAATTCAAAGTAAACATCATTACATAAAAGGGTACAGTCTTTTTTTTTTTTTTTTTTTTTTAGTTTTATTCATTTCAAACGGGCCGGATCCGGCCCGTGGGCCGTAGTTTGCCCATGGCTGAGTTAGCCGCATTGAAGTCTGTCATCCCACAGAGCCTAGAGAACTGTAAGGCCCTGTTCTACCCTAGGATCATCTCTGTGTGACAGCTGGAGAAAATGAGTCCTGAGTCTTCAGAAATATTTACAGCAAGATATGGCAAAGCTGGACTAAAAAAGCACTATTAAGCAGGACTGCTGACTTCATTTAACACTCTTCCCATTAGACCAGGATAATTCATGCATGAAGTCGGTATGGCTTTCTGTGAGAGTGAACTGTACTTGAACCTATTTCAAAGTAAACACCCAAGGGGCTGATATAGATGCATAAAACTTTAATAATTTAGACATTAAGGACAGCCAGATGTCCTTTTATTGACTACTAGAGGCCCAGTGCATGAAATTCATGCATGGGTGGGATTCCTAGGCCTGGCAGGTGATCAGGGCCAATCAGGGCCAGGTTGATTGGGGCCTGAAGGCCCGGCAGGGTCGGGAGAAGAGGTGACTGTGGCTGGGCCAGGTGCAGAAGAACAGATGCCAGAGGCTGACGCTGCCCTCAGCGCCCCACCACCCCACGGTTCCCTGCCTCCCCCTCTCCTTCCCTCAGTGCTGCACCATAACCGGGGGCCTGCTGGCTGGGGGAGAGGTGAGGGAGGGGCCAGGGAAGGTTTTGATCCCCAGTTTGGAATGGCAGGAGGCAGCCAATCAATGATTCTCTATCATCATTGATGTTTCCATCTCTATTTCCCTCTCTGAAATCAATCAAATATATATTTTTAAAATGTAAGGTTTTTAGAGGAAGAAAGGTAGGACAAGGGAGCTATTGACGGGGGTGGGGGGGCATTTGAGATCTTGCTCACGTTTCAGATAGGATAACATAAGGTGGTCCTCAGGGGGTGACAGGTGAGGAGTGGCAGTGGGTGGAGCAGGGCACTGCGGACTGCGGAACGGGCTGTAATGGCTGAGAATGTCTGTGACAGTGACACCGAGCATGTGTTGAGGCCATTGCTGGAATCATTCATCCCCAAGAGGTTTGATTCTGGACGGGAGAAGAAACATGGAGATCAGCAGGTCTTTCTTAGCCTAGAAGGTGAAGCAGGAGGCAGGAGCGGGTTGCCCTGCTTCCCTACAAATGAAAACATGCAGTGTAACTGCACTTGGATGTCAGTCACACAGCCAAATCAATGCCCAGCCAGTGCTGCTGGCTGTGCCCTGCCACACTCTGGCTGTGCTGCGGTGCTATTGGCTGGGGGAGAGGAGGATGAAGCCATGCCCCCAAGCGCATGTAGTCTAGGAAGGGTTGGGTAGAAAGCCAGAAGCTGGAAGCCAGAGCTGGCAGGAAGCCAGTAGCTGGAAGTAGCTGCACCTCACCGGTGAGTCCCTGCAAGCCCATGGGGCATCAGCCAGGCCAGGTAGGGCCTGGGGAGGCCCTTCCCTCCTGGAGCTGTTCTTCCCAGGGTGGCAGCATCAGCCATTTTGTTTTGTTTTTAATTTTTTTTTTTTTTTTTTTTTATTGGAAAGCAAGCTCTGGGCTTGCAGTTCCTGGGATCCCTAGACCATAGCATGTGCCTCCAGGCTTCACTGTGCTCCCCTCCTCCTGGGTTGAGCGTCTGGACCCTGGTTGTCTTTCCAGTCATTATGCCCTTAGGGCTTTTATTATATACGATACTAGAGGCCCGGTGCACGACATTCATGACTGGGGTGTGTGGGGGTCCCTCAGCCTGACCTGCACCCTCTCCAATCTGGGAGCCTTCAGGGGAGCCCTCTCCAATCTGGGAGTTTCTGTCTGTCTTTGCAATCATATGAGCGAACTGTCTGAGATCCCGGCTCAGTTTGGTTTGTTGTTCACAGACTAATAGAGTCATTTTTTTTCTTTGCTTCATTGGTGGAGATTTCCTGAAAGTTGTAGGATATCTTCCCTTTAATTTTTCCTAGACACTCTGATTTTACTTATGTCTCTCACCTTTGCTTTCCCTCCATCCCCCACCTGCAACAGTAACTTGCTCCAGGCTCACTTTGCTCTAGTGTCTAGGACAGGGGTGGGCAAACTATGGCCCGCAGACCGGATCCGGCCCATTTGAAATGAATAAAACTAAAAAAAATAAAGACCGTACCCTTTTATGTAATGATGTTTACTTTGAATTTATATTAGTTCACACAAACACTCCATCCATGCTTTTGTTCCGGCCCTCCGGTCCAGTTTAAGAACCCATTGTGCCCCTCAAGTCAAAAAGTTTGCCCACCCCTGGTCTAGGAGATCCATCTGCCACCAGAACTACGATTCCCAGCATTCCTGGTGCCCCCCCCCCCCCATGCTCTGGGCTTCCGGTTCCAGTCCTAGGGCTGCCACCAGAACTACTATTCCCAGAATTCCTGGTGCTCCCTGTGCTCTTGGTTTTCCCTTCCTGCTCTGTCTCCATCCCATGGCCTCCCACTCTGCCAAGTCCTCCAAGCTGCCAGCTTTCTCTCTCTGCTCTCCACCTGGCGGCTTGGGGGGAGCGACCGAGGGAGCCATGTCCCAAGCTGCTGATTCTCCCGCTCTGCTCTCTGCCCGGAGCCTGTGTATGAAAATTAACCCACCATCTTTGCTAGGTTAATTTGCCTACTCACTCCTGATTGGCTGGTGAGTGTAGCAGAGGGATGGTCAGTTTACATGTTTCTCTTTTATTATATAGGATACTTCATCTTCTGAATACAGTCAGTATTAAAGGAGGTGAGCAGGGGTGGAGAACATTCAAAATGGCAGCAATCAGACAGCACATAGTTGGTGGTGGAACAATTTTCGTCCTTTCTTTTGACTACAAGTTTGTCTTTGTTCCTCGAAATTTAGATTATTTTATACAACATTATTAAATGTATATGTCTTAGAAGAAGGAAACTGTGTTGCAATTAACTTTTTGGCAGAGACTAGTCAGATATGTACCAAAGCAATTTATTTTTCTTTCTGGATAAACATGTAGACTACAGATTCCATCCTCCCTTGCAGTCAGTTAGGTCTGGGCTAGCAATGGAAGGATGTGTGCCACTTTAAGGCCTGAATTATGTATAATAATAAAAGCATAATATGCTACTTAGACAAAGCCAGGGCTGTGAGGGCCAAGCCCCTTGCACGAATTTCATGCATCAGGCCTCTAGAATAAAATATTTCTGTTGTATCAGATTGAGTGTATCAAATTGTGAAAACAATGATAGCTTGCCCTGGTGCCATTATGGGTAAGTGGGAACTTTACTTCCATAAACAAAGGGAACCATCACTCTGCATTCTGAGATAAGGGCAAACAACAAAACAAAACAAGCAGCAACAGCAAGGCAGACTTCCAATAGAATTCTAGTCTTCCAAAAAAAGTTGAAAACTCTGACCCACTAACACAGCTCTGTTCCTGAATTTTGTAATGCAGTACCTGCTGATATGAAGACATTGTGGGTACAATATTCAAATGATAAAACTGTTGTTTTCCACTATGAATAAAGTCTGAATTCAGTTAATATGTTTAAAATTTTAAAGTTTTACACTTAAGTACCTGTTTTATCTGTGTTCAGTAAGCCAGTCTTCTAACATCTAGATCCCTGTAATCTGCCTTTACAAACAACTTTCTTTACTTTTTCAAATGCTTTATCTCTGATATTAGAGAGCAGAGAAATCTTTCCACAAACTTAAGCTGAGAAGTGATATACATATACGTTTAAAGAAATGAAGGAACGTATGTTTCTTTTCGCTCTTGTCTAGGAATCTGTTTTCTAAAATGCATATGACAACTGAGCCTACAAACCTAGTTTGAAAGGTATTCGTGAAACTATTTCATGTGAGTAAAATCAAACTAGTTAAAAGCAGAGCATAGTTTCTTTCCTAAAAATCAGAGCTGTATTCAGTGCACTGTCACCCTCTATATTAGGGTTGTTAATACAACAAGAGGATTATTTTATACAAAAAAAATGAATAAAAAAATCACTCAGAAATGCTTGTGTTATGTTTCTCAGTATACTTTGGCTTAAATCCCTGGCAATATGGGAAACCTTTAAATGATCTTAAAGAGGAGCTGACTCTAGGAAGAGGCCATTTGGTACTCTCCTAATGAAGACACTGGCATCCAGACGGCGGTCTCAGGGAAATGAAAGAATTCCTGGCAGCTCAACTTTTGTTGTAGCCCTGATGGGTCCCCCAGTTATACGTGAGCAAAAACAGACCATTCCGAATGAGGACAAGTGCACTCCGCGGGGCTGTTGGGTGCTGCCATCATAGTGCATTTGTTACTCATTATTTTGGAGTCTCCTTCTCAGACAGGCTGCCTTAACTCAATTTGCATTTGCAAGGATGACCACATTAAAAGCAGCAGCTATATTAAGTCAAATGTGCAGTAACACAGTTATTTGATTTCACAGGGAAGGGGCTGGAGAAAGAGGGCCTATATCTCCAAAAAAAACCCCAACCCAATGGATCCTTGTTTTAATAAAAAATTAACGGGAAGGGGGGGCAGGAAGAAGAATAGTAAGAACAAAAGGGAAACTACTGGCAATTAACCCCACTTTCCATTTGAACAGCCCAAATTCTTACAGACCTTGAAATTGGTCTTCATTGGACCTTTCAGAACCTGTACTCAGGGCAGGGACTCAGGGTTGGACAGAGCACTCCCAGTGGGGTCAGTGTTTGCCAAGTTCTAATGAGTTTATTTTGATGTTTCCTCTATGTTATTCAGTTCTGAATAGATCCTAGTAGTTTAAATTAGCAGTGGGCTGATGTTCATTCAATTATGTGCTTCTTCCCTGTTGCAGACGCAAGTTTTTGAAAGGGGGCCTGGGAAGTGCAAGCAGAAACGTGACTTCGGATTTGTCCCAGATGCAATGGACATGGATTCCCAGATGTTGAAAACCTGGGTTCTTTTTAGAAAAAAAGCAGAGCGGGCTGCCACAACAAGAAGATGGGGGATCACTGTGGAGTAAATGGGGCAAATCAACCAGAGTGAGATTCCCTGTGGGATGATTTCCTCAGCTGATCATTGCCCCCCCCCCCCCAGAGAGGGCACCATCAACCACATGTTTTCCTTTCCTGGCTTAGTTCCAGTGATGCCAAAAAGGTTGCTCAATCTGGTAAATTCACAGAAATATTGGTAGGACCACTTTGACATCACAAATAAGGTATTCATTTGAGCCCTGACCGGTTTGGCTCAGTGGATAGAGCGTCAGCCTGTGGACTCAAGGGTCCCAGGTTTGATTCTGGTCAAGGGCATATACCTTGGTTGCAGGCACATTCCCAGTGGAGGGTGTGCAGGAGGCAGCTGATCGATGTTTCTCTCTCATCGATGTTTCTAACTCTCTATCCCTCTCCCTTCCTCTCTGTAAAAAAATCAATTAAAATATATTAAAATAAAAGATATTCATTTGACTGAGTCATTTTTCAGTTTTAAACTGGATTCAACAGCATTTCCCTCCACATCAATAGAGTATTCTGAGAAGTGAATTGATTGGAGAGGTTAAGTGTCAGCTTTGCCAAATGAAAACAGTACGGAAGTCAGGAGACATAAGCCTCAGACCCCATGGACTCCTCTTCTTGCATTTGACTCACTGTTCTGTTTTTTTTCCCCCCACCTCCGCCCAAAGGTACAAAATGCCTTCCTCCTGCTCTTGGTGACCCTGAGGGTGGCACAGGTGCTTGCCTACCCACAGATCTCTGAGACTCTGTGCTAGTCCAGTGTCCCTCATTCTTTTATAGTCTCCTCTCTATATATACACGTAGAGCAGAACTGACGAACTGAACATGTTACTCACTTCAAAAGTGTTTAAATTTAAACAAGAGACACACTCATCTCATGCCCGAGTGAAGCCCGGACGATGAAATGTTGGCATCTGGAAGTCCAGGGAGAGCTCATCTATAGAGCGATTGTCTCACTGAACCTTAAAATCCCAAGCATCAGAGGTTTTCTCCATCTCAAACCAACTCTTAGAACAGAGTTGATGCATCTCCCCTCGTCCAGGTCTGTGTGCTTAGGCCATAAATTATGTACATAACTTGCAAGGCTTGTTAAAGTCCTAGTGCCTACCAGAAATCAATGGAATTGGTGAATTAAAGGCCCACCACCTTCCAAGTTGAAATTGTGGTTCACAGTAAATATCAGCAGTTTTGGAAATTTTGGCCCCAAGAATGGTAAGAGCTAGGAAAACTATGTGAGCTTAAGTAGGTAGTATATTAGTCATGTTGCCTGCATTTTTGCATATGCCCATTGGTGAGTTTTATTATTCTTAGCATTCTTCTTTGATTTTCATAACTTTAAGAAAATTTTTTTTCATCATATAACCTGTGTACTCTGCTGACAAGCCAAAGGCAATTGATGCAGCTCTCACAGGTGTAAAGGAAGGGCAGAAAACTCCCCAATTTAGTCAAAATATATTTTGAAGTAAATTAGGGCTATGCTCTTAAGGTTTGTAAAAAGGAATCTAGCCCAATTTTACAATTGAATGTCACTTTAGAATTTAAGTCTTTTTAATTTTCAAGACCCTGAATACTGCATTTTTCACCAATGTACTGTTACAGGGGAAAAAATCAGTTACAGTTAACAATAGCTCTCCATTCTTAGAGCTCCAGTGGGAGTCTGTTGACAGAGAAATGGCATTTTCAAGGATGCCTGATAAATTAAGTTCCAAGGTTTTGAGCTTGGAAATCGATAACAGAGAAATATTTCTAATGTACAGTCAACCAGAAGGGGAAAGAATTGTCAGAGTCAATGGCGGTCCTGACGAGAGGTCATGATGGAGAAATGGCCTTTTCAAGGACTCCTGATGCATGCACGTTCTCAGCCTGTAGGTGGGAAATCTATAACAGAGATGTATGTCTAGTTTTCTGTCTCCCAAAGGAGGAAAGGAAATGTCAGGATTAATGGCGGTACTGGTATGGTTATTCAGTTTTATTTTCATGTGTGTGTGCACACAAAATGGTTATATTACTGCATTAATTGAGATTAGGTTTAGTTGCCACTTAAACAAACAAACAAACAAATAACAGTGGCTTACTAGGATGGACATGTATTCTTTCATTCAGGTAGAAAGTTCAGAGGCAGGCAGCTAAGATGTTCCAGTACCAAAGGTCAAGATTAATATGGCATATTGCTCCACTGTGTTCCCAAAGACACCTCACGGCCCAAGGTGGCTGCTGAACATTTAGTCATTACATCTGCATTACAGCAATCAGGAAACCAAACAAGAAAGGGCAGATGGGCCCTCCTTCTAGGGCCACTTTCCACCACTTCTACTTTGACCTCATTGACCAAAACAGCAGTAGCTAGTTGTAAAGGACAATAGGAATATCTGTTTAGCTAAGACTCAGGGGTCTAGTTGCAGGAGAAAATGGATGCAGAATGATAATTAGCAATCTCCATTATAATTACATATACAACGTGTGATTTGGGCAAGTTACTTTTCTCAATCTCAGTTTCCTGACCTATATAAAGAAGCTTCTAGTTCCTACATTTTGTAGTTGCTGGCAGGATTATGATGATTAGATATAGATATAGATATAGATATAGATATATAGATACAGAGATAGAGATCTTTGCGAAGTATCTGACATATGACAAATTCCCAGCAAATTCTGATATAGCAATATACAGCATATTTGGGGGCAAAAAAGTTGTGTGTGCATGATTCTTTTTAACATTAGTTCCTAACATCTGAGAGAACTGATAATGATTTTGAATTAAGGACACTCTGCCATATAAATAAAACAAGCTCCCGATTAGTCTACCTATGGACACCATTCCTCTAACTCCACCTCTAGAATTTTCTGTGATCCTTTCATACCAAAAAGGCCTCAGGATTAAGAAGAATGCTTTTAACATTCTAAAAGACAGGACAATATTCTTTTGAAAGACAAAGGACACAGTGTTAAAGAGGCTGAGAAACACCTGAGCATTTAGCAGTAAATAATGACAGGCCCCTCATAAATAATAGTTGTGTTACCTATTATTATTATTATTATCATTATTATTAATAGCATCATTATCATCATTTTGGTGGATGGATTGTCAGAATGAGGTTAGAAATATCTCATCTGAGAGGGTTGAAATTAGAGAGCCTGGTTCTAAAATAACAGGAATGCAGGGAAGCGAGTCACTCTGAGTATTTGGGGCTTAGGATTTCTCATAGACATTAGACCTTACAGAAATGTGGGAGGGGCTGGCCTCGTGAAGCTCAGGAACAGAGCATGGAGATCAGGCAGAGTCATGAGCCTGTTCCTCTGCCTAAAACCCTGGCAAGAATGGAAAAGCAGAGCCTGAAGGTAAATACAGATAAGCACATCCAGACAAGCAAGTAAGAGGATGCCGAGGGGTGCCATGGCAATGTCTACAGGAGCTACTACCTCTGTGTAGCCATGGCCAGACACCTGCTTGTGGGCCTGGGTCAGCTGTGTTCAACTTGGCCCTTGTTGGGAAGGCAAGCTGACCAGAGAGCAGGGAGGTGGGGGAGGCGATCTCCTAGGTGCCGCTGTGAAGGAACGTCACTGTAACTGGTCCCTGTGTCCTTCTGAGAACCATGGCTGCTATGAACTCCCATCGCCACAGCTAGGACCATACAGAGAAGGGGGTTCGGGAAAACACCAATCCTAGCTTAGCGGAGTGGATGTACCACAATCCAGCACAGGATTAAGTAATGAAAACCTGTTTGAAACTAGAAGTTCACATAGTCCAATACAAGTCTCATAACTCATAGGTAACAAAACATCCTTTGGTCTGTCACCTCTGAAGAGGTTCAGTCTTCCTTTTGCAGGGTCAGGTCAGCCTGCCCTTCGTTGGCTGGACACCAGCAGCTGGAAGAAGGGACCATGAACTCCTCCAGCCGCATTGTTCTGCCTATTTCCCAGCTAGAATTATGTTCCTTCTCCTCTACTCACTAAATTTCCCCACTGGGACTTCAGTATTGAAGAAGGGAAGGTTCAGAAAGTAGTAACAGCTTCCTACGGCTGCAGTAACAAATTAGGACAAAGTTAGTTAAAGCAACAACACTTCCACAAATATGTTTTCATACAGGTTTAGAGGTCAGATGTCCAAAACCAATGTGTTGTTAAGGGCTGTGATCAGAGTAAGATACAGTCTCCTGCCTTTATTGGCTCACAGCTTCTTCCTCCATCCCCGAAGTCCACTGTCCCAACTTCCGCTCTGTCGTCCTGCCTCCTTTGTGTGTCTCTGACCTGCCTCCTACCTGTAGGTCCCTTGTGATTACATTGGCCCCACTTGGCTAACCCAGGACCCTCTTTCTATCTCCAAATCCTTACAGTGGCAAAGTCCCTTTTGTCATGGAAGGTAACATTTAGAAGGCTTTGGGGATTAGGATAGGGACATTTTGGAAAGGCATTATTCTACCATTCTCAGAGGGAAATTTTTATTTTTATTTTATTTATTTTTATATATTTTTATTGATTTCAGAGAGGAAGGGAGAGGGAGAGAGAGACAGAAACATCAATGATGAGAGAGAATCACTGATTGGCTGCCTCCTGCACACCCTCTACTAGGGATCAAGCCTGCAACCTGGGCATGTGCCCTTGGTCAGAATTGAATCTGGGACCCTTCAGTCTGCAGGCAGAGGCTCTATCCACTGAGCCAAACCGGTTAGGGCAGGAAATTTGTTTTTAATTTGTACACTGTAGCTATCCAGCAAGGTGTCCTCTGGGTTTGGTTAATGTTTAAAACAGATTGCTTCTCTCTGGGGAAGCTTCCATGAGTTCGGTACAGACCACTCATCCTCAGCCCCGTTGTTACTGGGGTCTCGTTGTCACAGCTCCATCCTTGTCAGGGACAAGCACATCTCTGCATCCAGAAGCAGAGTTCCTGGCTTCTTGTTTGCTTGTTTCCTGTAGAGAACTTCCTGCTCCCACAGGCAGCCCTCTTGGACAGACCGTAAATCAGCCCTAGGCTGACTTTCTTACCTGCATGGCTCAGACCTGCAACGGGGGTAGCAGCCTTTGCCCTTAGAGTACAAATTTTAGGATTCACAGAATAAAGTTTTGAGAAAATGGAGTATGACATAATAGAAAAGAAATGGCTTTGGGCTGTCAGAATATAATTGAAACTGTATTCTGTCATGTAATAGAGCTGAAATCTTGGGCAAGCTAGTCACCTTTATGAGGCTATTTCCTCATATTTCAAACTGATAAAAAATAATGTTTATGAGAGGACCTAGCACATTTTGGGATCATAATTTCCCTGAAAAAAACTATTTGCTATTATATTACATTCATATGGACAATGCTTTGCCTACAAGACTTAATGTAAGGGCTCCTTCCCTTCTAGACGGAGTGTTTCCCTACTTGAAAGAAAGAATCTCTATGCCTGTCAGGTATTCAGTGTGTATCCTTCAAATTATAAATTATTTATTTTTATTTTTTTCCTTCATTGATTTTTAGAGAGAAAAAGGAGAGGGATAAAAAGAGAGAAACATCTATAATGAGAGAGAAACATCATTGATCGGCCTCCTGCACAACCTCCACTGGGGGTGGAGGCCACAACTCAGTCATGTGCCCTGATCAGGAATCAAACCAACAACCTCTTGGTTCATGAGTCAACGCTCAACCACTGAGCCACACCAGTCCAGTGAGTTATCTATTATTTTGGTTTCAGACTTTTTAATGATAATCATCAAATATTTGAGAAGCATTCTGATTAAAGAGATCAACATTTTCACCTCAAATAGCTGTCTCAGAACTTCAATAACAACAATGAAAATATTAGGTATTGACACACTATATAAATAGAAGTGACAGGGTCAGTTGTAGAAATTAATTACTGTGAGATGTGAATTATAATCACTTCCAAGAAAATAATCTAGGTTTCTGAGAAGCACCTGTAGTCTCAACAAGCATGAATGGGGAATTCTGTGAAATGAAATTCAAGTAAGGTGATCTAAGTAAGGTTGCAACATATTTCAACAAGAGCATAACTCCTGAAAAATTTCCATGAGAAATTTGGTTTATATACTATTGTCTTATGAAATAAAGCCTGATAAAATAAATCAGCAAAAATAGAGAGCTATTCAATTGGATCTTCCAGATTTCCAGATCTCAGTAATTCAGTCTAATCTGTCTTCCAGTCTGTATAGAACATTCTTAAAAGATGAAGGCTTTTGTTCTTAATTTAATGGTGTGTTTCTAACATATTGTAATATTTATTGAGTAATTTATATTATATATGAAAATATCATTATAATAAAAAGCACATGTCAATGAAAGATTTTAGCAAATTGTTCTCCTCATAATGTAGTCGAGGGTCACTACCAAATTTACATTTAATGCCTATTTTCTAATTGATGAACCTATCATATATATATCTATATATCTATATATCTATACATATATATAGATATATAGATATATATATTTCTATATTGCATGCTCTAATAGTTCAATGAGCTTAGGAATTTCTCATTTGGCTCCATTACTAATTTTCTCAGTATCTTCCATTAATTCAAAATTGAAAGCAATTATAATTTTATCATTTCTGCTCAGGTATTCATAGTATAAGGATTCAGAGGAAACAATACACAAAGCTTATATTCCTGAATTATTTAGGTAATGAAAAGGAAAATCAAATTTAAAAAATAAATGGATCAACATGACATGCTCATTACCTTCAGACATGATGCTAATTATGGAATATATATAGGAAAAGAGACTGGCATATTCCAAATTCCTCTAACTAATCTTCAGCATGAGATATTTAGTCACAACTTTGACCCAGTCCCAATTCATTCCTTGCCTTGAAAAACCACTGCAGCCCAAACCCCTAAACCCTACAAGTCTTCTCCCTCATACTTTCCATCCTGACACAGTTCAGAGTCTGTCCAATTGTTCTCCCTGCCTGCAACCACATCTGATGAACTTAACTTACTTGATCACCAGATTTGTTCTGGCGGTCTCTGGGGGGGTTGAGAGTAGACATAAGGAAGCTATGAGGTCATTAAGAGTGGCTAGCTGCTGCCAACATGTTGGCACTCTATATTCTCTTCTTCAGAGGAATATCCTATCCAAGTAATATACTACGTTTATTATAATAAATAAAAGAGCTACTGAGTCCCATGTATGTGTCCTTTGCATGTATTACCTTTTAAAATCCTTACAAAACCCTCTTCAGGTTTGTACTATGATTACCTCCAATTTATTGAAAGGAAATTGAGGCAAAAAGTGGTAATGAACTTTCCCAGTTACCCAGATCATAAGCATTACAGCCATTAAAAACTTTCTGTTTCCACACAAAGACTCCAGGTTGCTAAGTATAGCTCTGTGATAAAAATGGCCAAAGGGCTCCAGCCAGACTGATGGCTGTGAGTCCCACGTCACTCGTAGCCTGAGATATGGTTTGGCCCTAGGCTATCAGGACTGGAGAGACAGGAAGACAGACAGGTTCACATTATCAGCCTCATTCTCTCTCACTGGAGCCTTTCCCTTCCTGGGCTGACTAACAGCAAACTTGCCCCTTGCAATCTGGTAGCACTTGTCTCCAAGGAACATTCTCCATCACAGCTCAAACAAAAATCTCTCTTCAGAAAAGTTAACATTTTATCATTTCTGTTCAGCTTTTCATCGTATAGACGTTCAAAGAGAAACAATACACATATCTTGTTTCCCTGAATTATCCAGGTAACAGAAAGGAAAATCAGATTTTTATATTAAACAGATCAATATTGCCATCTTTACGTGGAAACTTGTCAACCGGCCCATGATGAGTTCCCAAGAGGATACAACTGGCCACCCTGGCTCCCATTCACAATCTATTCAACTCACGATTTTATTGCCAACACAGTCTCCAAGGGACACACAACATATTTGATATATAGTCTTTCAAAAATTTTATATTTATAAACTCACTGCTTGTGTAAATATTTTATTGTGATTTTTCCCAAAGATTTATTACTATGATTATTCATATCTATTGGAGCCAAAGAGAGAGAGGGAGAGAGAGAAAGAGGAAAATGAAATGCTCACATTACACTCAGTCCGTACTGATTCCTCAAAAAAATCTAAAATACAGTTACCATATGATCCAACAATTCCATTCTTGGGTATAAACCTGAAATAATTGAAATCAAGGCCTGTACCATATTTGTGTACCTGTGTTCATAGTAACATTATTTACAATAGCCAAACTGCCCATTGATGGATGAATGAATTAACAAAATGTGGCACATTTAGGAAGAAATATTTACACATGCAACAATATTGATCAACATTGAGGACAATATGCTAAGTGAAATAAGCCATTCACAAAAAGATAAATATTATGATTCTACTTATATAAATACCTAGGATAGTCAATATCATAGAGACAGAAAATAGTGATTATTGGGAGTTCGGAAGAGTGATGGGGAGTTGTTTAATTGGTAGGGAATTTTAGTTTCTCAAAACAAAAGAAGTTCTGGAGATTGGTTGCACAACAATGTGAATATACTTAATGCTACAGAACTGTACACTTAAAAATGGTTAAGATCATAAATTTCATGTGATGTGATTTTACCACAATTAAAAAATATATTATTTCTAAAAAATTAACCATGATTCCAGGCTCATGGTAAGTGATCAAAGAAATTAGCTATTACCCTAGCCCCGTGGTCGGCAAACCACGGCTCGTGAGCCACATGCGGCTCTTTGGCCTCTTGAGTGTGGCCACAAAGTTTCAATCAAACTGTACGTGCGGCCCACATGTGGTATTTTGTGGAAGAGCCACACTCAAGGGGCTGCAGTTTGCTGACCACTGCGGCATAGCCAGTTTGGTTCAGTGGAAAGAATGTCAGCCTGCGGACCAAAAGGTCCTGGGTTCAATTCTGGTCAAGGGCACATACCTTGGTTTCAGGCTCCTCCCCACCCTGGTCCCTGGCCAGGCTTGTGCAGGAGGCAACCAATCCATGTTTCTCTCATATAGATGTTTCCCTCTGTCTTTCCTTCTCTCTTCCACTCTCCCTAAAAATCAATGGGAAAATGTCCTCAGGTAAGGATTAAAAAAAAGAAAAAGGAAATTAGCTATTATAATTTGAATGTAATGGTCTCTTTACTAATTAATACTGCAAGGTTGAGGAAAGGCAGAAGTTTTATTTTTCCAACTGAATAAACTGAGGAGGTGGGATAGCTGAGTTAACACTGAACCAATCCTAAATACTGGATGGACGAAGTGTGGCTTGATGAAATAAGATGCCTGACCTTTCATTTAAGAAGACATTGCTTTAGTCCTGATCCTATCAATAACAGACTGTGTGATCTGTAGCAATTCCTTTTGCTGGTCTGAGATTGAGTTTCTTCATCTAAAATTTTTTGGTTAAAATGATTTGTCTCTAGATTTTCTTGCCCACTAAAGTACATATTCAGAAACTATATATTCAGAAACAGTAACTCCACCACTTTCTAGTGCCATGCATATATGTGCTCAGAGTCAACAAGTTTATAGTTAAGAAGTCAACATACTATAGGCAAACTGTTGACTACATATGAGTCCTTAGTACATCGTATTTTATTTCATAGTAAGTATATGACTTCACAGTATTTTCCTACACAATAACTACAAATACATGAGGAGTATATGTATAATGGGGTACACAATGTAAAATGCCCAGCTAGATTAGTTTTATAGAGTTTGATAGTTGAACTGGACCAGCTGTCTACAGATCAGTTAGTAGAGAACACAGAGAATAATTCTGCCAAGGATTATTAGCACCTCAAAGGAACTATTATAAAACTTACTAGTAAAAATATTGCAACATTCAAATAAAGTATGTGGATACAAGGGAAACAAAAGAAAAATAAACAAATGGGACTACATCAAACTACAAAGTTTTTATACAGCAAAGGAGACCATCAACAAAATGAGAAGACAACCCACTGAATGGGAGAATATATTCACCAATAATACATCTGATAGTATCCAAAATTTATAAAGAACTTATACAATTCACCACCAAAACAAACAAACTAACAATCCAATTAGAAAATGGGCAAAGAACCTAAATAGACACTTACCTAAAGAGGACAAACAAATGGCCAAAAGACATATGAAAAAATGCTCAACGTCAATAATAACCTGAGAAATGCAAACTAAAACCACAATGAAATATCTCCTCATACCTGTCAAAATGGCTAACATCAATAAATCAAAAACAACAAATGTTGGGAATGCAGATTGGTGCAGCTGCTATGGAAAACAGTATGGAGGTTCCTCAAAAAAATTAAAAATGGAACTGCCTTATGACCCATCTATTCCACTTCTGTGTATATATATGAAGAAACCCAAAACACTAATTGGAAAGATTATATGCATCCTTGTGTTCACTGCAGCATTATTTACAATAGCCACGCTATTAAAGCAACCCAAGTTCCCATCAATAGACAAGTGGATAAAAAAGCTGTGGTACACATATATAATGGAATATTACTTGGCCATAAAAAAGGAATGAAATCTTACAAATTGCGACAGCATGGGTAGAATCTAGAGAGTATTATTCTAAGTGAAATAAGTCAGTCAGAGAAAGATAAATACCATATGATTTCACTCATATGTGGAATCTAAAGAACAATATAAACAGATAAATAAAGCACAAACAGACTCATAGATACAAAGAACAGATGATGGTTGGCAGAGCAGAAGGGTTTGGGGGCCTGGCAGAAAAAGGTGAAGGGATTGAGAAGTACAGATTGGTAGTTACAAAACAGTTATGGGGATGTAAGCACAGCACAGGGAATACAGTCAATAATACTGTAACAACTATGTATGGTGCCAGGTGGGTATTAGAAATATGGAGGGGGGGGGACCTTGTAAAGTTTATGATTGTCTAGCCACTATGCTACACACCATAAACTAATACAAAATAATATTAAATATAAACTATAATTTAAAGATTTAAACAAATTTTAGAAGCAAGTATGTGGATTCTTGTTCTTATCTATCAGTCTGATAGTCATTTACATCCCTGGAGAACCCAGTATTTAGAGTAATATTAGTCAAACCTGTCATCCTATTGTACACAATTTAAACATGTTAAATGAGCTTCAAAATCTCCATAGATATGTACCTCGAGGAAGATGTTGTTTACATTTGAAAAGCTGATGAAAACAGGGAATGATTACACAGCGGGCAGTAATTAAGTAAAATATACATACAGTGTCATCTGACATTTTCATATGAAAATTAGCCTCTTACAAGTAAGATTCATGATACAGAAGGATAAATATACAGGATGTCTATGATAGCACTGTTTAGAGTGGTAAAAAATTATGAATAGCCAGGATCTTCATTATCTAAGGAATAAAGAAATACACTCAAACAATAGAATGTCTTTGTAGTTATTTAAAATGATGCATCCATGTGGAACCTTTGATACAAGTGATGAGCCAATGCTAGCACATTATTATTAATAATACTAGTCCATAGTTTACATTAGTATTGCTTTGTTGCAAAATGTAAGTAACAGGGGGCACTGGATGTGGGTGTGGGTGAGGGGGGTATATGCGAGGTCTTTAGTGCAATTGTTCTGAAAATCTAAAACTGCTCTAAAATTCTATTAATTTTTAAAGAATTCATAAAGCAATGCTAAAAATGAGCAACTTCCTAACTTGAAGAAAGATCTTTAATGTATTATACAAGTTGATATAAAAATAAGTATCAAAAGCACCTTATTGTGATTCTATGAAAAGGACCAATGAGTGAAATGATTCTACATACTAGGCTATTGACATATTTAAAAAATGGCACTATAAAAATGGAAAGACAATGTGCCATGATGTTAAATGAAAGTGAAATATAATTTTCTTTAATTTTATCATTAAGACAAATTATAACAAATACAACAAATACGAAACTGAAAAGTCACCATCCTTCATAACTATAGTAAACCTCTAACTACAGTAAACCTCTAAGCTCAGACTTCTAAGATTTAGTCTCAATATGTAAAGGAAAGCTTTTATAATATAGAAAATAAATTGTAGTAAAAAAAAACACTTTAAGACCATAATTACCTAGACCCAAAAATATATTTTAAAATTTGAATTTACCTTTTACTTCTTTGTTTTGGGTGACATCTGTAATCTGTGGGGAGCAGGGAACTTGGCCTATGAGAAAGTAATTTAATATACCAGTTTAATGTTTCTCAAAGATATTATTTTTGTTACTTAATAAAGATAATTATGAAGCAAATGTTTGCTCTCCCCAATAAAAATGAAGTCAAATTAAAAAAATGTAAATTCTTCATTATGTTAACGGTGCTTATAATCTTGTCTATGCTGAACAAACATTTTTCAATGTGAACCTCAGAATGAAAGGTACGTGGGTGGTAATAACACATTGTCATCACAGAGGTCTTCCTCCCCTTAGCAGAATAGTTGCCTGTGAGGGTTGGTCACCTGCCCTCCAGGTTATGGGTGGAAGCAAGCACAGTGGATTAGGAAGGCTAATGCTTCCTGCCTCTGTCAACATCCCTTAGCCCTAATTTCTATACACTGATCATTAGTAAATACTCAGATGGACTCCATGCCACATGGGGTAGGGGGATGAGCTGATGCAGGGGACTGAGGGGTGGGATGGGTGCAAAGGGGCTTGGGATCTTCTCCTCTTCTATAAATAGGAGGAGAAGAAATCAGTGGTTGGGGTGTCAGCTAAAGTCCAGGGTTTCATCCTTCCTCTCTCTCAATCTGAGATATTTGCACATAAAACTCCAATTGATAGACATTAAAATACACCATTATGATCGATAAAACTGAATTTAGATGATATGACTTGGATTAAAAGCCAAATAGACTTCCTAAAACTTTTTCATATTTCCTCTCATTGGAATCATTACTAAATAGTCCTAAATTTAGTAGCCCTTCATCACAGGGGCAGACCTCTTAAAAATTACAAAACAAACAAGCAAGCAAACAAAGAGTGTGTCTGCTGTTGGCAGATTGCTCTGAAATAGAGATGGGACCAAACTACATATCAACGCCTCCCCACCTCACAGCTCATATAAGGAAGTGAAAAGAGTGGCCGTAAGCGTAATGCTAATGGATATTTCACTACAGAAATATGTGGTTTGGGAATCAGGATTCCCTCAATAGCAAGAGTGAAATATCCCCAAAGTGCAATTATCTCACACTTTGCTCTATAAGCACAAATAAGTAAGTAGGAGCAAGTAAAGGTGATTAATTATAAAAAGAACCTCTAAAATTATTGAACATTATACAATATTCCAGTCTCCTAGTTTGGTATGATTGAATTCATTGCAATTTAATGTTATACATCAGCTACCACACCAGGCATAAAAAATATAAAGGTGAATTAAAACATGTTTCTACCCTTGAAGGAATTTATGACTTTACATTTTCTTCGTGTTGTTACACACGCTTTCCAAATCATTTGAAGGGCATTTTCCAAAATCTATCGCTAAAAAGCTATTTCTAAGTTTGGGGTTTCTCTGGGAAGCATACACTGAAACACAGTGTTGGGAACACAGAGAGAGGTCAGGCTGCAGTGTAGGCCTAGTAACAGCTTCCTTCAGGGAGCTCAGGCATTAAAGTGGCCCATGGACATGAATGGATCACCCCCACTTGGATTAGTCATTGAATGGGACCCCCTTGGGAAGAAAATGTCCTTGGGTTAGCTGACCCCTCAGATGAGGCAGTCCCTGAAGTGGCTAACAGCTGGCAACTCTCCACTGATAAGCTCCTGGAAGCTGGACAGCATGCCCTTCCTTGAAGATAATCTGGGTGTTACACCTCCAGGTCCCTCACAGTCTATGCCTCCACTGCTTAGATCCGCTCCCTAGGATATACATTTGAAGAATAACTACACCAGGCATCTGGTGGGCCTCTCCTCCTGAGACAAATGTAGGAGGAGGAGGTGAGTGGGATGAACGACAGTTCCTTCCACTGCAGCTGATGTGGGGGTCACAACCAGTTACCATGGTCTCCCTCTTCCACTATCCTTTCTAGATTCCCCTCACTTCACTGAACACCTCTGCGGGCCTCAGTGGCATGTCTGGTGCTATGACAAAGGTCATATCCTCCGGTGGTCTGAGCCCATGGTCTCCCTGGCTTCTCAGACTCTGGTTGCTGCACTTGTCCATTTATCATTACAACTGGACAAGGAAGTAACAAGAAGTGCTCTGGTCTGAACCAGATAAGTTCCTCCCGGCTTCCATTGTCAGGGTTAATTACTGGCCAATGTGCTGATTCTTTTTGTTTGTTTGTTTTGTTAATCCTCACCTGAGGGATGTTTTTCCATTGATTCTTAGAGAGAATGGAAGGGAGAGAGAAAGACAGAGAAAAACATCCGTGTGAGAGAGACACATCGATTAGTTGCCTTCTGCATGCACCCTGAGCAGGTCCAGGGAACCTGCAATCAAGATATGTGGCCTTGACCAGAACCAAACCCGGGACCCCTCAGTCCACAGGCCGATGCTCTATCCACTGAGCCAAACCGGCTAGGGCAATATGCTGATTCTTTTTATTGCTGTTACCTGTCGAAAGTGCCCAGAGAGCAGCTGTAACTTAACCATCAGTGGGGCTCTTTCTGTGTCCCATGGAGGAAGTGTCCTGTCTTTGGGAATCATGAACTCTTTTATTTTTAAATTTTTTTAAAATTGATTAAGGTATTATATATGTGTCCTTATCTCCCCATTGCCCCCCAAACCCCCTCTCATACCCTCACCTCCCTGTTGTCTGTGTCCATTGGTTAGGCTTATATGCATGCATACAAGTCCTTTGGTTGATCTCTGCCCCTTACCCTCACCCTCCCCAACCTTTCCTCTGAGGTTTTTGTTCATCAGTTTATGTTGTTCATTATTTTCCATAAATGAATGAGATCATGTGATATTTATCTTTCTCTGACTGGTTTATTTCGCTTAGCATAATCCTCTCCAGTTCCATCCATGCTGTTGCAAATAGTAAGAATTCCTTCTTTTTTACTGCAGCGTAGTATTCCATTGTGTAGATGTACCCCAGTGTTTTAATCCACTCATCTGCTGATGGGCACTTAGGCAGCTTCCCAATCTTAGCTACGGTAAATTGTGCCACTATGAACATAGGGGTGCGTATATCCTTTCTGATTGGTGTTTCTAGTTTCTTGGGATATATTCCTAGAAGTGGGATCACTGGGTCAAATGGGAGTTCCATTTGGGAATCATGAACTCTTAACTGAGCAGATCCCAGAGTTATGGTATGAGAAGCACTCATTTCCCAAGTGGGTTACTGGAAGTGAGGATAGGCAGGGCCACTCTTGGGTCTACTGCTTGGTTTCTGGGCCCATATATTCTTCCTACTGGGGCCACATCATAATATAGAGTTCATTGATTTGAGGTACATCCTGCATCCTAGAATATGTAGGCACCATCCTCAAAAAGAATACTATCTAAGCTGATGCTTCAAGTGCGCCTTCAGGAGGTGTTCCAGCGTTCTGCGAGGCCAGGAGCTTCTGGGTGGTGTTATGTGGGAGAGAGAAACATTTCCTACCCTTCTGGCTTCTTTTGGCTGGTTTAATAACCAAGCAGACACGAGACAGATTAACAAAAGAAAATGACCAAGTTTAATTACATGTGGGGACCCACATACATGCGAGAGTGAGAGGCAGGAAGGGAAAATGAGGTCTATCTGATATTCTGAGCTAAGGGTGAAGTAAGGTACCTTGGGACTTCAGAGGGTCACTGTATGGTGTTAAGAAAAGCAGATTTCAATAATTAGAAGATTGCCCTGCCCTATAGATAGGTCATACAAAATTATTTCCGGTGGTAACTCTTATTATGAGCAAAACCCCTAATTTTTTAAAATTGATTTCAGAGAGAAAGGGAGAGGGAGAAAGAGAGAGAGAATCACTGATCAGCTGCCTCCTGCAATCCCCTCCCCACCCCCCACTGAGGATCAAGCATGTGCCCTGACCCCAGGAATTGAACCATCACCTCCTGGTTTGTAGGTTGATGCTCAACCACTGAGCCATGCCAGTTGGGCACAAGACCTCTAATTTAAACTCTTTAAGGGGGAGGTAAAATTTTCTCCTTCAGCTCAAAATAATTTGCATGTCCAAGTCCCACATGTTGGGGAGGCCCATCCTGAACCCCTTCAGTGTGATATGTGAAATAACTAGTGAATCTCATGGCATAGCCATGTTCCTTACTGTAAAGTGGGCTGCCTGGTCTGCTATGATGTTTGTTATGTGGAATTCCATACCAGGAGATCAGACATTTTATAAGCCCTTGGGTAGTGGTTCTGGTTGCAACTCTGTGGGGAGAAAAGAAAAACCTATACCCAGAGTACATATGTATCCATTTCTATCAGAACAAACAGTTGGCCTGTGTGCTAGTGATTAATAATGCAACAAGTGGCCAGTTGGTCTCCTTGAGAAACAGTGCCATATTTTTTAGGTGTATCTGCGTTTTATTTATTTATTTTTTTAAAAAATAAATATTTTTATTGATTTCAGAGAGGAAAGGAGAGGGAGAGATAGAAACATCAATGATGACAGAGGATCATTAGGCTGCCTTCTGCACACCCCACACTGGGGAGTGAGCCCAAAACCTGGGCATGTGCCCTGATTGGGAATCGAACCAGTGACCTACTGGTTCATAGGTTGATGCTCAACCACTGAGCAATACTGGCTGGGCTAGGTGTACCTGTTTTAAATTTTATTTTAATTTATTTTGGTAAGAGCAGTTAACATGAGTTTATCTCAGTGGTTCCCAAACTTATTTGGCCTACCGCCCCCATTCCAGAAAAAATATTAATCAGCGCCCCCTGGAAATTAATTTTTTAAAAATTTTAATAGCAATTAAACAGAAAGATATATGCATTAATGTTTCTACATTTTTCGTAAAATATAGTAAAGAAAGGTGTAAATTAGAAACATTGAAGTTTGAAATTATGAAACTATTTATTGAACTTAGAATAGAAAGGTAATACAAAAAAAGTTAAGACAAATGCACCTGTGGCCATCACCGCCCCCCTGGATTGCTGCAGAGCCCACCAGGGGGCGGTAGCGCCCACTTTGGGAATCACTGGTTTATCTTCTTAACAAATGGACATTCACTGGTGGCAGTGGTTATATCAACGTTGGTCCATCTTTGCCTCTGTGATCACTTTTTTCATGTGCCAATACTGGAGCGGCCAATGGCTAACATCAGCGTGCCAAGTCATGTTGTGTACTTGGTGGTCTAGTGCCTCTTTACCGATGGCTGAGCTCTTGTGCATGTGAGCATATGATATAAACATCTTCATGTGCAGCTGACTCAATAGGTCTAGCCACATACCTCTACCCCAATTATCTGTTTCCTGGATCTTCCAGTCTTTCTTTCTTCCAGGCCCTTGACTAGCACCCTAAGTTATCTGATACTTTTCACCAGTCCTCTCCTAGGATTTGATAATGTTTTTGGTTTGGTATGTTGGCCATAGAAAGAATCATTTTATTTTTTTTTTAATTTATTTTTTTAAATATATTTTATTGATTTTTTACAGAGAGGAAGGGAGAGGAATAGAGAGTTAGAAACATCCATCAGCTGCCTCCTGCACGCCCCCTCCTGGGGATGTGCCCACAACCAAGGTACATGCCCTTGACCGGAATTGAACCTGGGACCCTTCAGCCCGCAGACCGACGCTCTATCCACTGAGCCAAACCTGTCAGGGCTTTGAGAAAGAATCATTTTAAAGGCTTTCTCCAGTGTGATACATATTGCCTTACAGGTAAAGGCCCCAAAGAGGGGTTCTTTCAACTCCTAAGTACGTCCACGGCAATCACGGCTCTGGCTTTACAAGGGAATCTGGGTGGCACATCTCTCTGCCCATCGAGCAAACCTCATGTAATGTTCTGAATTCAGTGGATACTGTGTTAAATTTTTGGGGGGGAACTGTATTTTGTCACACATTTACTAAGGCTCTAATAAAGGGAATAAACTAAGTTTCTGATAATTCCATGTTACAATTGATTTCTGATTTAACTGTTACCCTCTCTCTTCTTTTTCTTCACCAATGAAAAAAAAGAAGCTTTTGTCACTCCTAGCAAAGCTCTCTATTTGTGATCCAGATCTGATGCTATCAATGACACTAATATTTTTTTTTAAAAAAAAAGCAGGCAAATCGCATAGTCCCTCTGCTCTGAATCTTTCAATAGCTCCATACCACTCCCAGAATAACCAAAAAAAAAATTCATTGCAATCCATCAAATGAACAAGTTTAAGTTTATGAACCAATACACTGGTAGTGAAAAGAAGAGAAACAGACAAAAACATTTCGGAAATAATGTGCATAATGGCTTTTATAACCAAAGTGATGCATGAGGAAGAGAAAAAGTAAAGGATGATGCTAAGATCTCTAGTTTGAGTCTGATAGCAATACCATTCTCCATGAAAGAGAATAAAGCATGTATAAAAGTTATGTTATGTATAGATATGAATCTCTTCTATTAGACTGTGATCTGTTTGATAAATACACTAATTCATCTCTGTATTCCCTGTAGGATTTACTATAATATACTGCCTGTAATACTAGTTTCAAACAAGTGTTTGATTTAAGAGTGGGTAAATATGGACTACAAAAATCTTATCTACAGCACCACAAATCTACTAAGGTTATTGGAGAAACTAGTCAGAGAATAAAGGCTGTTTTTCAAATCCTGACATTCTGATAGCCAAGTAGGCAAGCCATGCTATATCACTAATATCAAGATAAAAATGAGTGTGTTTCTCCTTCGTGACTGCATTGCCCAGAATAGGATTTATGTTTCCTTTCAAGACTATTTTTGATGTTCATGGGAATGAGAAGGGCATCTGGGAGTGAGATTGTGTGTGAAAGAGAGACTTGTTCATCAAGCACATCAATCGTGCTAGAAAAAAATGTACAAACCTAGGGGATTGTGAGTTAAGGTGCAATTTCAAGGCCTTCATCCCTCAAACTTCAGCTAAGTACAACTACTGAGTCTACCTCATGGCCAGGGTCAGTCTTTGCTATTTTATATTTTGGGGCAAGGGAGTAAATGATGGAACAAAGGATGACAGAATTCTAGCTAGAGGTGAAGGCAGGGACAAGAATGATGATTTTGAAAACTAAAGTGGAAGCAAACCAGAACCATCTATTTCCATTGTTAGAACCCCAAAGAGCATCCGAGGTTGAAGGAGATGATCACATCAACAACCTGTGAGTAAGGCAATCACCCTCTGTGGAATTTGTCCAGGGCAGCCTGGCTCTTGGTTAGTGGGAACTGACAAGATACTTGGCACTGAAAAGGCATCGCAGAGGAAGATCACTCCCCGCCCGGGGTATCACCCAGGCGCACTAATTCATTTAGCCTGGGGCTGCCACATCTTTCCTGTGTTTGCACCGGCAAATGGGCAGCATTACTGGAGTAGCTGTTTTGCTCTCCTGCATCTGTTGCTAATGCAAACAGACTCTCCAGTCACCGTATTTATACCTTCTGCTTGCAGGGCACTGATCATGATTTTCAGTCCTGTCATGGCACATCTCATAGCAACACATGGCTGTTATTGTAAATAGGTCTGTTTAACTCTATTGCCTCCTGTAAACGTGGGGAGCAGCTCACTGCCTCTGCAAGCAGAGCTACGGGCATGGGTAGAGATGTCAGGGGCTTGGCAATGGGAACTGGGGGTCAACTGCCAATGAGAGAAAACATGACAAGTGAGCCAGGATGAGTAATAGAAAGGACAATTATATCAAACCAGTCTCTTAAGTGGGACAAATAGGCACAGAAGAAATGGCATAAATTGGTAGGTGAACCTTACATATGGAAATAAATTATTATGCCATCATGGGATTGATAATATTATTACAAAAAATTGTAGCAATGGCCAGCATTTTTGTAGCTGTTTTATAGTTTACGAAGCAGAGCAAATAGGAAACCAGTGTGGACACTTTACATTTCTAAATGTCTATATTAAAACAAAACCAAACTGTTCAAGTTAGTCCCGGGACCTAAGTTTCCTTACACTCTGCCTACTTTCCTCTTCCCATAGGTCAATCCTAGCACTTAAAATAAAAGTCAAGCCAAATAAACTAAAATATTAGCAGTAAAAACTAAAATAGTCTCATTGTCTCATCACCCCTCTGTATATTTTCATCAAGAATATATAGAGTGTATATGCCATGGCATCCACTTATATGAAGATCATCAAGCTCATTTCCCATTGTGAGCACAGGTCTGAGTAACCTCAAAGTCTCTGAACACAGTGAGCAGATAATCAGAGTGTAATTGTGATATCTTAAAAGTTGAGGTACTTGTCTTCGTAAAAATACACTCGAGTTTGGGAAGAGGCAATGGGTATGAAAAATCACCCAACTACCACTTGCTTGACTGTGAGTTTAATAAAAGAAGCAGCTCAATTCCTATGAGGTAAAGTAGTTAAAAAACACTAAAAATTTTTGAAAATTAGACACAAATTATTAAGCAAGAAGTTATGAAAAGAAAAATTGGGGTGGGCGTAGGTAGTAAAGGGTAAAGGGGGTCAAATATTTGGTGATGGAAGACGATTTGACTTTGGGTGCTACGCACACAGTGCAATCAATATATAGATCATGTATCATAGAAATGTACACTTAATTTTTTGCATGTGATATCTCATATTTATTCAGCTATTAGAGTTCAACTAACAATATGACTATGAGATTAATTATAAATTTCATTATTATCCAGATCCTGTGAAAAGTACATATACTTTATATCAATAGGAAGATGATCATTCAATATTATATGTTCAGTAGAGGCCCGGTGCATGAAAATTGTGCACTCGGGGGTGGGGGGGAGGTCTCTCAGCTCGGCCTGTGCTCTCTCGCAGTTCGGGAGCCCTTGGGGGATGTCTGACAGCTTAGGCCCGCTCCCCATGGGCCTAAGCCATCAGTCGGACATCCTTAGTGCTGCCACGGAGGTGGGAGAGGCTCCCGCCACCACCACTGCACTCGTCAGCCATGAGCCTGGCTTCTGGCTGAACGGTGCTCCCCCTGTGGGAGCACACTGACCACCAGGGGGCAGCTCCTGCATTGTCTGCCCCCTGGTGGTCAGTGTGTGCCATAGCTACCAGTTGTTCCACCATTCGTTTGATTTGCATATTAGCGTTTTATTATATAGGATATTGAAAATAATGTATTTTATTGATACCTTTTATGAAGAGAAAAAGGGTAATTAAATAATAGTCTTAATTTAATTTATAATGTTTTATAAGCAGAACACAACCTTTTTCTATGTTACAACAGTTTGACCACTAAACTTCAGGTTCAAAGCATAACCCCTTGATTAATTGGCATAGCCAAGAGACAGGCTTTTTAGCAAATACCATGTGGCAAGCTAGACTAAACCTGGAACCCAAACATTTTTCTCACTGATAGTTACACCTACTTTGGATTGGCTGTGTTTACCACTAAATCTAAAAGTGTAATTTATTAACTCGCTATCAGTTTGAGAGAGGAGAATTTTTTTTAAGTATAAAAAAAAACTATGATTTCTCAAAGTTACTCAAGTGGATTTGTGGTGAAATGAAAAAAGATCAGGTCTCAAAAGTTATTTTCCAATGTAATTTTAATCCACCTAACCTGGCAAAATCTACATCCACTGAAGACAAATGTCTTCAAATTCCTGCATTATTGGAGCTATATTTATTTAATATTACAAAATTCAGAGTTGTTTTCTTTTCAGTTAGGGAGTTTTGATTTTCCCAACATTCTGTGTCAAAGTGTGTACATTCCTCTTAGATCCTGATAAATAAAGAAGCAATCTATCATCTATGATTTCATCGATGATAGCAAAAGTCTGGGAAAATATTTAAATAAATACTCATGAAATGAGCTATAGAAATATTTATAGCTATCTTTTGGAATTTTCCAAGGGGAAAAGGTGCTTTCCCACCCTTATCTCATGTAATTTCCAAAACTCTCTGGAGTTTGGGGACCCAAATAAAGCAAAAATTCCCCCAGGTCTTTTGGAGAGTTTGCAGGGAAACTAGGGATTGAATCTGGGCTGCCCTGGTGGGATTTCTTTCTAAGTACCTAATGTGTGTGTCTCATCCCTGAAAGCTCCTTCCAGCTTTCTAACACTATGCTGTCTTTCTAACTTCTTAACACCTTCTCCCATCTTGAAGTTTGTTTCTTCCAACTCCAGAAGTAGAAAGACCTAGGGGGATCATTTAGGTCATCTCCTATACCTTTCATTTTCTTGTGAAAATAATGAAGTAATCCCCAGAGAGGTGGAAAATCCATAAAAGTTACTAAACTTTACATTCAGGAATAGAATTTGCATTTCTTGCTTCCAGATTACTGATTTTTTTTTTTTCCAACAGAACAATTCTGGTCATTTAATTTCCAAATACATCTTCTTAACACTCTGGTCAAAGTTTAATTTATGTATTTTCAGATTTACATAATTGTCATTTTAATTGGCCAATGTTAGGCAATGGTAACTTTAATTAGTTATGTAAATAGGTGGTAAAATGATGTAGTTGAAAAGGGAAATGGTAGTGAGACATGGTGGTAGATTGGCCTAAAGTATTATGTCTGAAACTTCAAAATTTAGTTAAGAACACAGAACAAAATTCCCTATGAATGTTTCTCCCTTAATAAATAAAATTACAATAAATTGCATGGCAACCACTGTTGCCATAAATATTATTTTCTTATCTTTGAAATAGAGTAGCACATTAACACAATATTTCAAAGATCAAATATTATTACATAAAAGCATATATTTCTGTAGTAGAAATTTTCATTTTAACTTGTTATTTTGGTCCATTTTTGTATAAAACTCTAATTGCTCCTTATAGAATTTTAATGATGTAAATAATCTGCATAGATGGTGATTGGAGTATAATTATAGTACCTTATGATTACATAGGACTTTGAATCATCTTATCTTAATTGAGGTTCATTATAGTTCCATAATTTCTAGGTCTATTATTGTTATATCATGAAAATTAACATTGAGTGATGTTAAATAGTTTACTTAGCCCCAAAATGAGTTATTGGCATAGTTTGAGATTTAACCATTTTCCAACTGGTTAAAAGGAGAGGGCTCAAGATAGAAATGTTGGCAAAGGACATCAAGATAGAGATTATATGGGGGATGATAAGTTAAGAGAGGGAGAGAGGGAGAGAGAGAGAACGAACAGGAGAGTGAGACATTGCCAGTAAAGTTTGAAGAAAACTAAGAGACTGTCATTTCAGAATCAGAGAATAAATATGGTGAAGAAAGAAGAGAGAGGTCAATTTTGTCAATTACTAAGATAAGAATAGAAGAATCATGGTAAGATGAGGACAGAAGAGTGATCGTTGACTTTGACAAAATTCAGGGTATTGGTGACACCAAACAAAGTCAATTTAATGAAATGATGAGAATTAAAGCTCACCTGCAGTGGATCAAGAAGAAAATGTGATATAAGAAAGTGGGAACAGTAGGTCTAGATAAGTCTTGGTGAGAGTTTTCTGTGAAGGAGTTTCAAGACAAAGAGATATGGCTGGAAGCTCATGTGGGATCAAGAGAGGCTTTTTGTTTGTTTGGTTTTATGATAGAGAGAAAGACATATTTTTAACAATAAAAATAATCCATCATAAAGAGAAAAATGGATCATGTATGAAAAGGGATAATTTTAAAAGCAACGTCTTTATAAAGACAAGGAAAAATAGGATTTAGGGCATGAGATGAGGGGAGTAGATTTAACTAAAAAAAAAAAGAAAGAAGACTAATTCCATTAGAAAAGAATGGAGAGAGAGAGAGAGAGAGAGAGAGAGAGAGAGAGAGAGAGAGAGAGTGAGTGTGTGGTGGTAGTCTGAGGAAATTAGTAGTAGAAAGATGAGGTTGGCTTTTTAAAAAAAAATTCTTTTTTTTCTGAGATTATGAGTTGGAAGTTGATGACTGTATGTGGGAGGGAATCGAGCGTTTTAATCGAGATTTAAGGAGAGCAAGTTGTTAACTGTACCTAGAGCTCAGGAAGTATGTCTCAGCGCTGCGGCTGATGCAATGGTGTGAGCACACTCCACCATGACACGCTTCCTCGGCACACCAGGAAGTAGCAACGCCCGCCTGAAGGAACTCCTAGAGCCACGTGCACAGTACCCCAGCCTTTCAGCCATTGGTCGCCTGTAGCAACGTGTCTCCCTCTGATTGGTCCCCTCATGCTATATATACCCCTGTAGTTCCACAATAAAACGGATCTGCGTCACTGAACCTGGTCTCCGGAGTCGTGCATGCAGACGCCCTAGCGCGTTGGGGCTCCGTCGTCCTCACCCCCGAGGGACCCCCTGCTTCAGTTAACTAGTTGTTTGCTCAGAGTAGAAAGCAAATTTACTAGAGCTGCGGCGAATGCCTACTAGCATGCGCTCAAAGTTACAGTGAGTACAGTCAGGAAGCATGTGGGATTTGTCCACAGTAAGAAGCAGGTTGAGTTAACTATGGTTGGGAGTTTTCCCAGCCCAGTGTGAGGAAGGAAGGCTTTGGAAAGGAGTTGTTGCTATTTGGGGCCACAGAATCTGTGCTGAATGTGGGAGAAAATACAGACTTAGAGCAGAGGTATAGATAATGAAAAAGAAAAAGTGGCAAAATCAATACATTGAAGCTAGCTTAGAAAAATAGGATAGAAAATATAAGTAACTATGAAAAAATGAGATGACTTAGATGGAGATTTATAAAGGAAACTGAGATAAACAGCAGAAAAAGACTGTTGGCCCTGAAAGGTCCAAGCATTGAGGCCAGGGTGTTAGATGGCTATCTGTTGATGTGAAAGTTGCAATGACTGATGAATGGGGTAGCAAAGTTCATCAATGAGATAGAGTTTGAGATTTTGGTTGGTGACGTATCATGGGATTGTGAGAGGGGTAAGCAATATGACATGGCTTCAAAAGAGAAGCTGTTTTGAAAGAAGATATGAAAGAATTTAAAAGTGACAAGGAGAGAAAATGAGGAGACTCTTGCAATTTCCAGACCACAGGGATTAGATGATACAATGTGTCTATCCTTGAGGGAGAAACAGAAATAAGTTCAGGCAAGAGCCAAATTTCATTTAGAACAGCGGTTCTCAACCTATGGGTCGCGACCCCTTTGGGGTCCAACAATCCTTTCACAGGGGTCACCTAAATACATCCTGCATATCAGATATTTACATTACGATTCATAACAGCAGCAAAATTACAGTTATAAAGTAGCAACGAAAATAATTTTATGGTTGGGGGTCACTACAACACGAGGAACTGTATTAAAGGGTCGCGGCATTAGGAAGGTTGAGAACCACTGATTTAGAGAGAGAAGGTAGAGGGAATTTTCAGAATAGAGGTCACAGAAGTGGGAACAATTGTTGAGGATAGAACAGGAATTCCAGAAGCCACATGGAAGCATCTGGGAGAGGGGAGAAGGGTGGGAGATGAAGCCAGATTAAAGGATGACGGAAAAACAGGGTCCTGGAATCCATGAGATGATACAAGAGACTTGGACTTACTAGAGAAATGGTGACTGAGGGTGACAATATTGTAAGCCATGTTGGAGTTGGCCCAGAACATGTGGCAATTGAATGTTTTGGTGGCTGAGTCAGCTCTTGGTTAGAAGTACAGGTCAAGTGGAATCATATGAGATAAAGCCTCATCTACTTCTTAACCCAAATATAGTATTTTTCCATTAACTTAGCTGAGTCTCTTATACCATAACTAGAAGCCAGTTGCATGAAGATTCGCTCAATAGGCCTTCCTTCCCTTGGCTGGTGGCACCAGTTTTCCTCCGCCACCTGGGACCCAGGCCTTTAGTCTGGCCGCAACAGAGAAGCCAAGCCTCTTTAGTCTTCAGTCTTCAGTCTTCACTCTTGCTAGAACCTTCAGTCTTTGCTTTGTGCCTGTGTATGCAAATTAACCGCCATCTTTGTTGGGTTAATTTGCATAGTCGCTCTGATTGGCTGGTGGGTGTAGCAGAGTGACACCAATTTGCATGTTTCTCTTTTATTAGTGTAGATATTTTTAAAGCTTTTAAAAAAAAATATGTGAGTATATTATGTCCTATGTAAGGTACAAGAGAAGAAAACTTGCTCCCAGTTCTTGTGAAACTCAGAGAAGACAGAAAGGAAAACAAATAGAGAAAATTAATGAAGATTGCTTTATAAGATACACACTGCATTTATATTAGGAGGGAATGTATAGCCTAGGCTTCCTAAAAAGAATCCCGCCCACAGAATGGAAATTTTGAGTAATGTCCAGAAGAGACTTTTCTTTGAAGGAAAATAGAGTGTAGGGTTTAGACGAGCTCTTATGGTTGTAATGAGAAGGAAAAAAATTAATTTGATTCCATTTTTCATGAGGCTGCTCTTGGGAAAATGGATTCTCATGAAAATTTGCAAGGAGATGCCATACTAAGGTCTCACTAAACCTAGAAACCTAGAGCTTGATTGGGGGGGAGGGGGTGGGGTTGGATTCTCGGGACCTCTAGGAAGCTTAGGGTTTTCAGATAACAGATTTTGTCTTCTAAGACTTTGCAATTATGACTTGGCCATACTCTAGGCGTTTTGCTCCTACTGTTTCCCAACTTACCAGCTGAGATTTCCTGACTTCCCATTATAGTCAACAAAGAGAATCTGATTAACCCTTGTGCTTGGACAAGTGATTAAGCATCTCATGAATAAATTGCCTGTAATCAGGGACCAGTCTTGCTTCAATTAGCCAAGGTAGGGAATGAGAGTGGTGCTCTCAGTCCAATCATTTGGCTGATTGGACAGCAGGGGGTCTGGGTGGGCAGAATTCCTTAGGGATTTATGGGTGGGCAGGCAATCACTGTGACCATTAACTACAAAATTATTCCAGGCTGGAGAAGAACATGAATTAATAACTGAAATTATTTATATTTTTGGTTTGGGAGTGATCATCAGCATTCTGAATTCATGTATTTTTAGCCTTCTAATTTTTATCATTGCATAATGCTATATTTCATTTTGGCTCATATTCTAGAACTCTTTTAAGAAACTTGTATATGGACCACAAGAAGGGAAATGATTTAATAAGATAGTTCTTAGAGGACTGCTTTATTACTCTTTCTGGAGCCTGCTGACCACTTGTGTCAGGATATACAGAAAGCATATTTGAAAAGAAATTTACAACTTACTACTAAAATAGGAATATGTATTTGTTTTGGGAATTATGGTAAGTGAATGGAAGAGCTTGCCCTTTACTAATGTGATGATGTTACCCTAGCACAGCTATGTCTCTTCCAGAATGAGAATGAGATAATTTGAGGAAGGGAGGATTATATCCTATCTAATAAAAGAGAAACATGGTAATTAGCCGTACATCTGCTACACTTCCCATTGGCTAATCAGGGCGATATGCAAATTAACTGCCAGCCAAGATGGCGGTTAACTGCCAACAAAGATGGCGGTTAATTTGCATACATAGGCGCAATGCTGGGAGGCGAAAGGGGAAGGAGGGAAGAAGCCGCCTGCTGCTGACTGCAATCGGACACCCAGGTGACAGCCAAGAGCCAGAGAACCGAGCTGCCTTTGCTTGGAGAAGCCAGGCCGCCTTTGCTGGCTTCTGTGATAGGAGAACTTGGCCGCCTTTGCTGGCCCTGGGCCAGTAATCGGAGAAGCCGGGTGGGGAAGGGAAGAGCCTCTTCCCTGCCCTGCCTGGCTTCTCAGATCACTGATCACCAGTGATGGGAGAACACCCAGAGGCAGGGCCAGAGGCCAGGCTGCATAGCTGCCTGGCATACCATCTGGACCCCAGGGGTGACGCAGCCAGGCCCCAGCAGGAGACCCAGGCGCCGGGGCTGCATCGCAGCTGGGGCACGCGATCCAGTCCCCGGGGGTGACGCAGCCAGGCCCCAGAAGGTGACCCAGGCGCCAGGGCTGCATCGCTGCTGGGGCACGGGATCCGGTGCCTGGGCTGAGGAGACCCAGAAGGAGACCCAGGGGCCTCCCAAGAGGAGAGTCTCCATGGCCAGATGGCGTGGTGTCGGGACAGGAATAAAGACCCGAGGTGACTCAGATGCCTGGCCACAGGGTTAGACCAGCCAGCAGGGCCTTTCAGTTGGGACTGGGGTGGGGGTGGGGCAAGGGAGGCAAGCGGAAATAGAGAATTACAACTCCCAGGAGGCTTAGCAGCCGGGCCTGGGTGCCTGGCTGTGAAATCGGATGGGCTGTAGTTTTGCAAGTCACTTTAAACTAGAGGCTTGCAAGGTTGGAAGTTCTGCGCTGGGAGCCAGGGAGAAATGGAGCTGGAGTAGAGAGAGGGGTCCATGGCAGTCGTGGGCTTTGAGGAGTTCTCAGCACCTCCCAGCTGGGAGCTGGCACTGCCTCCGCTGAAGGTGGTCACATCCTGGAGAGCGAGCCTGAGACCGAAGTGGAGTTCGTGTCTGGGGGTCTGGGCAGCTCCAGCCTCCAGGAGCAAGATGAAGAGGAGGAGGCAGCCTGAGGCTGGCAATGGCGGTGCCAAGGGGAACTCAATCGCAGGAAGTACCAGGCGCTGGGTCGGCGCTGCAGGGAGATGGAGCAGGCGAAGGAGCGCGTCCTGAAGAGGCTCCATCAGATACAGAGGATAACACGGGGACTCCAGCAGGAGCGGAGGTTCCTCATGAAGGCACTGGACTCCTACAGCAACAACTACCGGGCCAGCCAGTCCACCATCTTACTGGAGGGCGAGGGCAGCCAGGGCACAGACACCCCCACCCCAGGCAACGGTGAGAAGGAGCCTCCAGAGAAAGAGGGGCTGTCCCCACCCAGGAGGACGCCAGCACCCACAGAAGCCAGCAGCCCGGCCCCTGGCGAGGGGCCCAGTGGTTGGAAGAGGCGGCGAATGCCACCGGAAGGGGGCCGGGTGGGAGTCCCGCTGACTCCGGAGCTGGCCCCCGTGCAGATAAAGGTGGAGGAAGACTTTGGCTTCAAAGCGGTCGAGGCTCTGGACTCAAGTTGGGTTTCTCAGGGGCCAGACAAGTAGCTGCCCTACCCCACCCTAGCCAGCTCCCCCTTTGACTGACCCCCCAATAAATGAACCCCATGCTCTCCTCAGCAAAAAAAAGCTTATAGAGGCATGCTTATAGGATCAAAGAGTATAAATATAGATGTAACAGGACAATAAAAAGAGAACCTGGCTATGATGATCACCTGAACGCTGCCTCTGTGTCATTCCTTCTTCGCCGACTCCATCCACACCTTTGGGAACCCCTGGACCTGCTGAGGCAGGACCCCAACATTCCTCTTCTTATAAGGACTTCAGTGAGATGGGCTAAGGGTCCCACTGGAACTGCTTCAATTTAATGTAATCCCCTCTTTAAAGATCTTATCTCTATATACAGGTACATTCTGAAGTTCTCGGGATTAGGATTTTAACATATATTTTGTTGATTACCCAAATCAGCCCTTAACAACCAGCATGTTTCAGAAAGTAGATTCCTACAGGGTTATTTACCAAATATTCAGAAGTATTTTTAAAAGAGCTAAGCCGCTCGCCCACTGTGCAGGCCCCTCCCGGCGAAGAGCGAAGGCCTGGGTTCCAGGCGCCAAAGGAAAACTGATGCCAGAAGCCAGGGGAAGGGGGCCCCAAGGGGCCCCAGGTTGCAAGAGGGCACAGGCCGGGCTGAGGGACCCACCTGAGTGCACAAATTTTTGTGCACCGGGCCTCTAGTAATATATATTCATCTTTGATTATATTTAAGTTTTATTTTGCCTTCCCCAGAGAAAACAGAATAAAACAGATTTTACTGAATAGACTGGGACTTTCCACTTGTGAAAACTTTTAACCTAATGATATAGAAATCAAAAAGTTTTCACAACATTTTTGAATGAAATTAAAACTGTTTTAAAGTGTTCAGCTAGTGTTTTTATTGCTAATATCATTCCTAAAATCATGCAAAACCATGCCAGTCACCATGTTCTTTAAACTTCATTTCATAGATCCCAGGGACTCAACTGCTCTCTTCTTTACAGATGCTACCTTATCTCCTAGGCCCTTGGAGTTGCTCCTGCCCTCTGAAACGGAGCTCATAAATGAGGTATAGTCACCCTACTTCTCTTGATATTTGTTATTCTCAAGGATAATCAGGAAAGCTGGTAACAACAAAAAGTTGCCATAACAATGATAAACTTGATAAACACAGGAAATCACAAACTTTTCAAATTTCTTACAATAGCAGTCCCTAACATGTATCTACTATAAATTGGTAATTTCCATGGAAACTTCCACGGATTCTACTTATAGTTTTGGGGACAGGATTTACCAAAACTCTTATCTTTTCTCATATACCATCCTTCCTTGCTGAAAAAAATGAAACAGGTGAAACACTAAGTATTATCTTGGTGCAAAAGGACAAATAAGAATTTTTAAAAACCACCAGATTGATTGAAAACTCTTCCACTAGACACCTGCCTTGCTCAAGAAAAATCTTTGGTGCGTTTCCTCCTGAGGTTCACAAGACTGTTCCTACTGATAAAGGGTAAGAGGATTCATGCTGTGAAAGGAACGCGTGGCTTCCGCCGGCAGCCTATGTCATGAGCCCGGCTCCTTGCCCTGCCTGGGACTGAATCCCCACATTAGTCTCTTCCACCGGGGTTCCATTCTTAGCCTACCTCAGGCCTGGGGTTCGCTAGAAAAGGGCCCCCAGTCTATTTATCTCCATCGTATATTAAAGAGCAGAGGAATCTAGGAAGCTTATAAAGAAGAAAAATGTGGCAATGAGTCTCGTTTTCTCTCTTCCATAGCTGATCACCAGCACTGGCCACAGCATTGCTGCAGGCCTTCAAGTTTGCATTCCCAGGACTGCACTGTTCTTTCCCTGGGGTATCTGAGTGTGAGCTGGGGTAGGGCATGGGAGTACAGACATGTTTGCTTTCATTTGTGGTATAAGGGGTTCATAAGTCAGGTCACAGACAGATTAAAGAGAAACAGATCACTGCAATCTCTAGGGGCCGCACAGCGCTCAGTGGTAGCTTTTGAAGATACACGTGAAATATTACTGCTATCCAAAAACAAAGTGAGGAACTGTACCTTACTGTTCACAACATCAGTGGGATCATTTTTCATAACCTGATGTTTATACCAGGTGGGTTTTCATCAGGAAATATATCAACGAGAGAAGGAGAGAGAGGGAATATGAACAGTGAAGATTAGTAAGATAAATATGAAACTAAATCCACTTTCAAGAGCACAGACTTTAAATCCTTAAACATTGGGCGGAATTTCTTGTTTTCCACATAAATCAAATGGCTTATCTAAGACAGTGCACCCTACTATTTCACTATATTTTATACAGAGTAGAAGTGGGTTTTGAATTGATAGAAAATAGGTTCTTCTGCCACTTGAAATACAATTTTAGGTTCTGATAAAAAGCCACTGACTTTGATTTTATCTAGTAATTTGAGAATAACATTCAGGAACGGAAAAACTAGACTATAGTAGTAACACATTGGTGACTAGCAGGATGTTTAAACTGAAAATAAGCTGTGGCAAAAGATTTTGATGTTGTTTCTATTTCTATTACTTCACAATCTAGTGAAGTTCTTCAGTATAAGCAGAGTTCCATTCAAAGATTAAAAACATGTATCCTAAAGGTCCAAATAAATCATTGTTTTTAAATTACATTTTCTTCATATTACCAAAAATAGTAAAACTCAGCCTTCACCACACCATTGTACCATTCTATAAAGGGTGAAAATTTCCCCAAATGTTTCCTCTAATAACATTTTTATCACAACCATTGTTAGGATTTCTGCACCTCTCTTCCTTGACTTTCCTGTGCTTTTTCTGATTCTCTCTTTCCCATACTTTTACCTTATATCATCCTATATTCTTTCAATACTTGTATTTTAAATTTAAAATAGAAAATGTATTGATTACATCTCACTACTAAGCAAATAAAGCTACAACAAGCAAAAAGTAAAAAACATTAATAACTTTAACTGGGAGCTTTGAAAGTTCATGTCTGTACAGTGAAACTACAATCTGGTCTATGAATTTTAACATGTTTTCTAGTTGGGAATAAAGAAAGGAGGTGAAGAACAGAGCTATCAACTTCATTTTGTGGGAAGGGGAAACACACTGAAGCTATACTTATTTGAAATTTATCTCAGGTGGACAAGAGTGCATACCTCTATGTCTAATACCAGTTGGTAGATGTCTTACATATTTGAATTTATTAATGTGCAGAGAGGTTGACTTCCTGGGGCAAGGAAATATACTGTAACCCATGTTAATATACTGAGAAATGATATACAAATATATCTGATTAACTTGAGAGGTCCTACAGTGCCCAGATCACAGAAAAAGACAACAGCATCCCGAATGGAAGGATGAGCCTGGATTGTGCATCCACACTTATTAAATAGTCCTGCTGTTATCAGGACTTAGCTGATTGTGAAACTCATTCTAGTTGGAAAACGCGTGGGTATTTGTGTGACTTGGGATTGAGGACTAAATGTGTGAGCACAGAAAATGCTCCAAAACATTGGGACCCCTTTGCTGTGGAGTAGCCCCTGACTGAGCATAAGGTATGAACACAACAGCTAGCTAGCAAATATTAACCTCACTACATAAAATACTGATGCCTGGGTAAGTCAGGAGGTATCTTCAAAAGCAGAGGTGACAATGGCAGTGATAACCCAAGGTCAAGTAAACTGGTGAGGTGCTGAACCTCTCTGACCTGGCTGTAGGGTTTCATAATAAAGTGATGATGAACAATAGGATGTCACCAATTTGGTAGCAATAATATGAATAGCTGTCAGGTTCCATTCTAAGACTTTTACATGTATTATCTTATTTGGTCTTCATAAGAACACCGAGTAGGTGCTATTATTATCTTTGCCTTACAAATGAGAAAATAAAGGCACAGAAAATTTGAGTAACTTGTCTAAGCCTACACAGCTACATTCTGCAGTCACATAGGCATACCACCTTAGTTTATTAAGTATGGAGATTAGTAGATGGGCTGGAATTTACTGGTATACATTCCATTTGGTACTGGCTATTGACATATAATTTCTTGTAATTTTTAACTTGGTGAGTTTCTGAATAAAAACAGGGCATGTGTGAAGCGAAGCATTTCAAAATGCCAGTTGGCAAACATTAAAGGATGTGTAACTCGCATTGGAAGATGCCAATCATTGGTGCCTTTTCCGTTAAGGAGAAGTTGAATCATTGTGCTTTAATTATAGATCCCATTTCCAGGAAGGAACATATTTTGCTATATATTAAATGTTACAGTTATGCAATATAAAATTGTGAAATCAGTTACTTATTCTGGTAAAAGGAAACAGGTATAGAATTAAGTATTATTATAAAGTCATGTTGGCTCATAAAGTTCCTTTTTCATGATCTAAATTCAACTTCACAGTGTTGGTAAATCTAGTAAATTGTATGAGAACAGATGGATCAAGTGAACCATTTCCAGTGAGCAGGAAACATTATTATCTCACCCCATCCTGTTACTCATTCAAGGTACAGAAATGTTAAGCAATGAACCTTCTACCTAGGAAATTTATTCATGTAACATTTATCAGAAATTACACCTGCCGTTGACCATATTTTGCCAGCCTTATCGGTTTGGGGCCATGAAGTATAGTGGGTGTGAGAAGGATGAAAACCTATGAGAAACTTAATCATAACAGAAATCCAATTTAGATAACTTGCACATTGCGTAAAAGGAGACCTTTCCACCTAAAGTGGCACTTGCCTGAAAGATAGCAAAACTAAATGCTATTTTTCATTACAACTCATTGAAACCTAAGATGAACTTGGAGAGGATCAGCCACTGAAGGTGATAAATGACAAGAACTTTGAGTTATCAGTACCACACACCCTTACTAGAGCTAACTGAAGATTCTTTCCTGAACAAGGAACAATAGCGCTGTTTCGGCCAATCAAGCACAGACTTAGTAATACCCCCTGCGCTATCTGGAAAGTTATTCAATCTTTAAGTCGCATAAGCATTTATCTTTCTCACCCATTAAAACCCCTTGATTTTTTCCAGTAGAAAATTCCTCAGTAAATTGCTTTATTGGCCTGTGTTCCGTTGCCTGACAAGTAAATAAGCTCACTGGTTGTGCTACTGATCACTGCAGTAGTCCCTGTCTTTCCTCTAACAATTGTTTCTGCTCTCCATCTACATGGTAATATGTAGATTAATTTTTTAACACTTAAACTTCCCCTTTCTCAATTAAAATCCAAATACAAGTTTATGCTAAAACTATAATTTTAATGAATTTAATTTTATATAACTAAAACATGCTAAAAATTTTTCAGCCTGAAAGGGGATTTTGTCACCTTTGCTGGAAAACTGTATAGTTGCTGCACAAATTGTGTATGCTGCCAACATCAAAATTGTATTACAAGGAAGGGCTTAGGTTAGCCATCCTCATTTTGTTAGATTCTCTGTACACTGCAGTTCTCCTATTCATGTCTTACCTGTATTATCCTGGCACTCCTACCTAGAGAACTTATTCATCTACCTAAAACATTAAGGACTGCCCTTTCAAACTAGAAAAATCTGATTCTATCAATTTAAGCAGACATCTTCCTTCTGATACCATTGCAATGACCTAGTTATTAATATAGGAAAGGAGCAAAGGAGGAAGCCAGACGTTATAGGCATGTCATTTGGGCAGCATCACCAGGAAGCTACAACTTCTCACTCCCCGGGGAAACCCCAGACTGTTTCCTGCAAAACACTGGGGAAAGGGAACTGGGCAAAGGAAAGATAGATGCATTCCCAGTAAAGTTGGGGTGACACAGAGAAGGTACTTCTTTGTCAGTCACACCTGGGAACAGAAATGTTTGACTAGAAAGGGTGTGACCACAGCAAGCACGGGAAAATTTGGGAATGCCTAATCTAAACACAGGAGTTCTCTCTCTTGCTGTGCTTGACTGTTGGCTTGTGGGGCTCTTTTGCTCCTGGTTCCCTGCACTCGCCCTATGGCCCTCAGCCATGGGAACCCCACACCCAACGGACTACTGGACTGCAGTGGGGAAACACAAGCTAAACTAGCCTGATGCTGGACTGCACCCAGCTCCAACATGCAAAGGAAACTCTGGACACTGATCCTGATTTTATCTCTACTGAAGCCCCAGCTACACTTCTAAGACTGAGCTAAGGGAAATGAGACTTTGGAAACTCGGGGATTTAATTCCATAGAAATAAAGCTTTCTACTACATCTCATCCTCCTGTGGGGGACTCTGGAAATTTTTATTCCAGTGGCACCCCAAGTACCCCACCCCCATGAGCAACCAGTGGAGATGAGGCCCTCTCCTATCCTGGAACACTTCTTTTAAGAGTTAGGAAGTGACCTTTACACACAACCCTCTGCTACAGCATGGTAAAAATCCGCCCCCCAACACCCCTAACAGCTGCAGCAACAAACCAAAGTCAAAGCAACTCTGGCGGGACACACTCGGCTGAATTCTGTTCCCTGCTCATACTGACATTAACTGTTTCTCCAAAGGCTCAGCCTTAGAACAAGATTTTTGCTGGGTCCTTGCCCCAGATCTAGAAACTATGGGACATGGAGATATCTGTTTTAAAATGGATTCCACTGTAAACTCTTACATCTAAGCATAAAAGAGAACTCAGGAGTCAAGTGATCTTTCCATCTACAGAATTAGTAAACCTCTGTATTATTAAAAAAAAAAAAAAGAGTTGACTTAAGACATCTCCAGAAAGTTTTCTCTGATCAACTCTATCATTCTTTAATTTGGTCTAATCATTGATATTAGTATACTTGTTGCTTTGATGGTTTTCTTGCTAATTGTACTTTACCTGTGGTTTAACTTACAAGAATATCCCAAGTTTCCCATTGCTGTTCACAATGTTCCCTACAACTTTTGTAACTTCATCTGTTGGCTATAATAAGTCATTGTCCTTGGTTCTGTTTGAAAATTGATCAAGCCAACCATTTACCAGTTGTCAAGTTTTGTTTTTCTTTCTTTGGATGGGATAAATATCCGATCTTCCAGCTTTCAGAAACTCCTTTGCAGCCTCTTTCTAAGGTGGAATGCTATAGTGAAAACAAGTTTAAGCCAATATCTGGCAAATATTAAATAACTACAGGCCCAGTGCACAAATTCATGCACGGGTGGAATCCCACAGCCTGGCTGGCGATCAGGGCCATCTCGACCTGTCCAGATGGGGACTGTGGGAGGTTGGCTGGCTGCGGGAGGTTGACTGTGGCAGCGCACTGACCACCAGGGGGCATTCCTAGTGTCTGCCCCCTAGCTGTCAGTGCACATCATAGTGACCGGTCAACCGATTAATTACTCCAGTCACTCTGTCGTAAAGGTTGCTTAGGCATATGTATATGTATATCCTGTATCCTGTAAAGCCATGTATCCCGTTTTTCTTTTTGTTGTTGTTTTTTGTGTGTGTTGTTGGGGTTTTGTTTGTTTGTTTGTTTTGTAATGTTAGGGAAGGCCTCAAACTCTATCCTCAGCCACTTTGGACAATTACCTTTAAGGAGCAAAACATAAGTATCCAGGATAGAAGACATTGTGATCCTAAAGTTCTGTCTTGTTTGGTGCCCCCACTCCTATCACAGGACAATTTGTTACTTTATCTGACAAAAAAAGTGGATTGATCTTACTCTTAAAATATCATTTCATCAGCTTCCAAATAACCCTTTTACACAAGGACCCAGGGATAGCAGAATATATATATTCCCAAACGATGTGGGAAGTTCCCTACTAATAGCAAACCATTCTATAAGTCAGAGCATCGCCGAAAAGGCATTGAGGGACACCGCATAGATACTGAGAAGTGCATTTTGGGGTATATTTGGAAACTGAAAATGGATCAGGCAATGATATTCAGGAATAATTTTTAGTTTTGTTAGGTGTTATTGTGATATTGTTTTGATAATACAAAACATACTTCTGTTTTTAGAGTGTGGTATTAACCTGTGTAATATTTGATTCTGACCCCGCCCCCCAGGACTACTCCACCCCATTTCACAGAGCAGTCATCTTGTGGATGATTCTGCCAACAAACTGGCGTTACACTTTGCTTGGGAGAATGTGTGAGGTCAGAATGGGGCTTTTCTCAGCTTGCATGACTAGATTGGATGACTTCTTGTTTGCCAATAAATGTTTGCATATTTGGCAGAAGGTGGTTTAAGACTTGCTTCTATTGTAGCAAGCCATCTGTTAGCAAGAGGGGCGTTGCCTTACCCTCTCCTAGCTGGAGGCTTTCTACACATACACAAAAGAACTCTGTAGTTCCTAATAGACAAAATGGACTTCTGTTTGTTTGCAGTAATAGATTTTTTTTTTATCATTGGGTATTTGAATGATATGTTCTCTAAATCTTCTTCTCATAATAAAATACTAACCATAAGAGAAACTATACTGACCTATTAGTAATGAGATAATTTTCTTCAAGAACGTATCTCTGAAATAGTAACTGTTTCCTGAAGATCTACCTTCTTGTCTGATGATTTTTTTAAATTACCATCTTCTTTCTAAAAGTATGAGGGTGTTCTAAATACACTAACAATCTAACTCAAGGGCTCATTTTGCAAGGAGTATCAGTCAACATATTTTACAGAAGAAAAAAATGGCTGGTGTGCTAATGGAGCGAATCAGGGTAAGTGTAGGTTAGATAACAAGTTTCCGTGGTAGTTCTTTTCGCCTCGCCTTTCCATGCAGTAGGGGGCAGTAGCGAATTGTGCATATTTCCTTTAAAACTAAACCAAAAAAAAATATAATCACACAATTTAAGAACCATATTGAAAATGTCCCATATGCAATAGTATTTGTTGGGATCCCCTGAGCAAAAAGCAATTGACCTGGGCTGCAATCCGGTATGAGTAGCTAATTTCAGATTGCAGACTCATGCTTCAGTTCAGGCAAGGAAGGATTTGAGTTTGACATTGTATTGTATCTAGACATTCACCAATCAGATGTAGGCAGAAATTAAACATTTCTATTTTTTTCCTAAAAAATGTCATTTCCTTAAGAAAATTTTATAATATAAAGATATTTTAGCTATTTCTAGGCTTTAAATGTGTTCTTTTTCAAGATAAATATAATATTTTATAAAGTAGAAACATTTATCTTCTTTAAGAGCCTTTTAAATTATTGAATAAAATACAATTTCTTAGTAAATAACTATGTTTATGAAACTTTTTGTCTTATTTTTCAATTTATGCAATTGACCTGAAGCAGTAAATTTCAACTTTTTATGTTTCTTTTTAAATTTTCTGGTATTTACCTACATAATTTAAAATATGTTTATCCTCATTTTCTCTTATTTTTAAAATCTTAAATGTCCTTTATTATCTCCCTAGTAAAGAAGATGAGAAATTAGCACTCTTACACCCCCCCTCAACTATTCCCTCACCATATTCTTCCAAAATGCCATTTCTAATTATTCAGTTTGGGGCCCTGTATCTTACTCTTAGAGGGCCATTATTAAACACTGACAGAGTATTCAAACAGCAGAAAGGAATTCCGGTGAAGGAGAGGTCATTCACGCTTACTGAGTTCTGACTCTGTGTCCGGCATTTTCACCTGATTTTTAAAATTTTACTTTTATTGTTGCCACTATTTCAGATGTCCCTATATCCCCCCCCTTTGTCCACCTCCACCCAGCTCTCATACCCCCCTTCCCTTGGGCCATCACCACACTGTTGTCTGTATGTATGGGTTATGTATATATGTTCTTTGGTTAATCTCTTCACCTTCTTTCATCCAGTCTCCACCGCCCATCTCCCCTCTGCCAGCTGCCAGTCTGTTCCAGGTAGCCATGCCACTGTTTCAACCACAATCACAGAGATAAACATTCCTTTTTATCTTTTCGGATTGCAACATTTAAACAGGTCTTTTTAAAAATATTTTTAAAAATTTATTCCATTCCCATCAGCAGATGAGCGGATTAAAAAACTGTGGTACACCTACACAATGGAATACTACACTGCTATAAAAAGAAGGAACTTTTACCATTTGCAACAGCATGGACGGACCTGGAGAGCATTATGCTAAGTGAAATAAGCCAGTTGGGGAAAGATAAATATCACATGATCTCACTCATATGTGGGATATAAGGATCAACATAATTTGATGAACAAGAATAGATCCAGAGACAAATGGCAGGGGTTGGGGGGAGGGGGGTTAGGGAGCAACCAAAGTACTTGTATGCATGCATATTAGCACAACCAATGGACACAGACACTGGGGTGGTGAGGGCTTGCCCGGGTGGGAATGGCTAACGGGGGTGGGAGGGGTCAATTGGGGAAAAAGGAGACTTATGTAAAACTTTAGACAATAAAAAATAAAGAATATAACTTGGACTAGGAAAGGTAAAATAAAAAATTTATTTCAGAGAGGAAGGGAAAGAGAGAAGAGAGAGAAATATTAATGATGAGAGAGAGAACCATTGATCAGCTGCCTCCTGCACACCCCACACTGGGGATTGAGTCCACAACCCAGGAGGCATGTGTCCTGACCAGGAATCGAACCCTGTTTTCCTGGTTCATAGGTCAACACTCAACCACTGAACCACACCAGCCGGGCTAAACAGGCCTTTTGAAAGTAGAAAAGTGCATCTATTCTTAGAAAAAATCTTGGTAGAGGGTAAACAGATCTCAGATTTCAGACACATGGTGCATGTCTGAATCTTAGCTCTTCCACTCAGGAGCTGCCAGATCTTCCATTTCACCATCTTTGCTTCCCCTCTAAGGCGCCCAGAAATGGGTGGAGGTGGCGGTGACCAGGCTCCTATCCCACTCATCTTGTTTGCTTAAACTCTTGGACGGACCTACCAGTCCTTTGAGGAGGCCCAGTGTTTACATTTAAATGTATTAGTAGTAATATTAAATGCAAATGAAAACTATTCTAATTAAGGCAAAGTTTGTTAGATTTTTAAAAGAAAACTAAATTATATGCTGTTTGTAAGAGGCATACATGAAATACAAAGAGGATAAAGGTAAAGAAGGAAAAAGATTTCCCATACAACACTAGGGGGGGGAAACGCTGATGTAGGTATACTGATATCAAAGTAGAGTTTCTTTCAGACAAGAGTTATTATTGGATATAAGTGAGCCATTTCATATGATAATGTGGTGAATTCAAGTGAAAGATGTAGTAATTGATATAGACAGTCCCCAATTTACGATGGTTTGAGCTATATCACGAAAATGTAAATTAGATCATGAAATTCTTATGCTTAAAACCTTTCTATAGATTCATTGTATTTCAACTTAAATGCAAACTTCTTACATTTTCACACAGGACTTACCTTGTTTCACTTCTGTGTCCCTCCCCCAACCGCAGTTCAATCTCTCTCTGTCTCTTCTGCCCGTTCCCACTGGCCTTTCATTTCATTACTTCAGGATTTTTGTACTAGTATATGCATTTCTTTGCTTAAACTAGTCTGCCCCCAGCTTTTAGTGTCTCTGCTCCTTTTCATATGCCTTGCCTCAGTTCACATAAACCTTGACCCCTGAGATATTCTCCAACTATTCTATCTAAATAAGTCACTCCCTACCTCAACCTAGTTACTCAGTCACAGCAGCATTCAAATTGGAAAAGCCATCCCCAGGGATATTCCAGCAAGGACAAATCCAGGGGGATCTATCAGGTGATCTAACTTCCAGGTATCTCCTTGTCACAGGGTGTATGAAAATCTCTCAGATGCCAAGGAAAGGTTACTGTCATCTATAATTAAGTCCAGAAACTTTGAGATGGCTCCTCATTCCCTGTCTTATAGACATATATCTTATTGAAGCATGAAATGTGGAACAGACATGTGGTGGAGTACACAGGTGGGAGCAACTCATTTAACAAATTCAAATGAACAGAGTAAAAAAAAAAAAGCATCACTCTTAAGAGAGGGTACTATGACAGAGAGAGAGCGCAAAGCCAAGAAAGCATGAGAAAGAAAAGTTGAATGCAAAAATAAAATTAAACATGTTTAAACCCAAGCAATTATTTTCAGAACTTCTTAACGTTCACCCCTAAAATAATCCATTTTCTCTTAAAACAGTCACTTTCAAGTGTCAATGCATCATCAGTCATAATGTTGATCCTTATAATTAATCTCTAATTAGATGTGCTTTAATGTACTAAAAATGTTCAATATACATTGGATATTATAATCCATGGGCAAAACTCATATAATTTTTTTAACTTTACTGCATACTAGCCAATAAGCTATTAAAACTGACTTTATCAAATCACATCTTGACTTATTGTTCCAATTTTAGTAAATGCTCATTATTTTATTTCATAAATTATTTAATATTCTCTACCTTTTTCTAACAAAATAGAAATTACATGCTACATGCTATGGTTTCTGGTGTTTAATTATTAAAAGCTATTATTATACACTAGCACTAATACATACAAAAAGATTTATTATGATGTTTAATAAAATTATTTGGTATTGTTATAGATTTTTTATGGCTGATAATAATTATTTAGTTATTTTCATTTAAACCTTTTTCCTCCTAAATATGGTATTAGGCTCTTAACAGCATACAATACATCATTTGACATGCTGCAGAGTAATTTAATATAGTACTATGGAAAAACTGTGGTCAGTAAGTACTATTTAAATCAGAAAAAAAATCCAGTTATGTTTCAAATCGTATTTCTCCAAAATAACATGTCAATCAGAATGATATAGTAAATATTTTGAATTAAAATGCATGGATATAGCAATTAGTGAAAAATAAAAGATCTATGGCCACTAAGTGGGGTGAGCTAAAAGGAGGAGTGATGTTTGGGCTCATAATATGTCACTTAGGTGACTAAAATGACTATTGTCTATTTTGTTCCTTGTTAATATGTGTCAATAAATCAGGGTTATAATATACATTTCTGAGCTTTTGTTTTAACTGAATAAATGATCATTTTAAAAATTGATTCTAGAGAGAAAGAGGAAGGGAGAGAGAGAAAAACACCGATTTGTTGTTCTACTTATTTATACATTCACTAGGGGCCCAGTGCATGAATTTGTGCACCTTGAAAGGAACTGTGGGCCTCGAGGCTGGGGTGGGTCTCAGCCCATCGTCCATGCCCCCACCCGACCCCTCCTACCATGGCTCCTGGTCCGCTGTCTGGCAGCAGCCTTACTCCTGCCCCTGCTGCTCCCATGAACTGACAGTGCAGGGCCTGCTCACACCCGCTGCTGGTGCAGGTCCCAGTTGCTCTGCACCATCAGTGGGTGTGAGTGGGGACAGCGCCAGCAGCAGGTGCGAGCTCTGGGCAGGACCGCAGTGTGCGGGAGCGAAGAATTTTCAGTAACCACCAGAGGCTTGCCCTGATGACAGCGATTGACACCCCACCTTGGTCTGGCGCCCTCGCTCACCTGCTCCACCATCCCATTGTTGCGGACACCCGCCATGTTCTGCACTCTGCTGCCTGCTGCCAATGCCTGTCATGTTCTGCATGTGCCCCCTAGTGGTCAGTGCACATTACAGCCACCGGTTGTTCGGTTGTTCCACCATTCAGTCTATTTGCATATTAGCCTTTTATTATATAGGACTAGCGGCTCTGTGCACAAAAATGTGTGCACTCAGGTGGGGAGGTCCCTTAGCCCAGCCTGTGCCCTCTCGCAGTCTGGGACACCTCCGGAGAGAACCACCTGCTGGCTTAGGCCCGCTCCCCGGGGGATTGGGCCTAAGCTGGCAGTCAGACATCTCTCTGGCAGCCTGGCAGCCCTCAGGGGATGTCCCCTTGCCAGCGGGAAGCAGGCCTAAGCTGCAGTCGGACATCCTTAGTGCTGCTGAGGAGGCGGGAGAGGCTCCCACTACCACCGCTGTACTGGCAGCCATCAGCCTGGCTTGTGACTGAGCAGAGCTACCCCTGTGGGAGCGCACTGACCACCAGGGGGCAGCTCCTGCATTGAGCATCTGCCCCCTGGTGACCAGTGTGTGTCATAGTGACCAGTCATTTCCAGGTGTTCTACTATTAGGGTCAATTTGCATATTACCCTTTTATTATATAGGATAGAGGCCTGGTGCATGGGTGGGGGCTGGCTGGTTTGCCCTGAAGGGTGTCCCAGATCAGGGTGGGGATCCCGCTGGTGTGCCTGGCCAGCCTGGGTGAGGAACTGAGGACTGTTTTCAGACCAGCCATACCCCCTTCAGGGTGGGGGTCCCCGCTGGAGTGCCTGGCCAACCTGGGTGAGGGGCTGAGGGCCATTTTCAGGCTGGCCACAGCCCCTTCATGGTCGGGGGGGTCCTGCTGGGGTGCCTGGCGAGCCTGGGTGAGTGGCTGATGGCTGTTTGCAGGCTGGCCCCAGTAGGGACCCTCACCCCATGAGGGTGTGGCCATCCTGGGTGAGGGGCTGATGGCTGTTTACAGTCTGGCCACAGCCCCTTCATTGTGAGGGGTCCTACTGGGGTGCCTGCCCAGTCTGGGTGAGGGGCTGATTGCTGTTTTCAGGCTGGCCACGGCCCCCAGCCACCCAAGCTCCCAATGGAGGCTGGCTGGAAGCAGATATCTGGGGTTTATTTATCTTCTATAATTGAAACTTTGTTGCCTTCAGCAGAGGTCAGAGCTGGCCAGGGCAGGCAGGAAGCTTGGCTTCCTCCATCGCCAGGGCAACCAAGCCTCCTGCTTGCTCCAGCTCCGTGGCTGCCGGCCGCCATCTTGGTTGGGTTAATTTGCATATAGTCGCTCTGATTGGCTGGGGTGTAGCTAAGGTACGGTCAATTTACATGTTTCTCTTTTATTAGATTAGATTGGTTGCTTCTTGTTTGTGTCCTGGCCAGAGATCAAACCTGCAATCTTGGCATATCACAGTGATGGCGAACCTATAATGCGCGTATCAGAGGTGACACGTGAACTCATGTTTTTGGTTGCTTTTTCTTTGTTAAATGGCATTTAAATATATAAAATAAATATCAAAAATATAAATCTTTGTTTTACTATGGTTGCAAATATCAAAAAATTTCTGTATGTGACACGGCACCAGAGTTAAGTTAGGGTTTTTCAAAATGCTGACACACCGAGCTCAAAAGATTTGCCATCACTGGCATATCAGGACGATGCTCCAAGGAATGGAGCTACATAGCCAGGGCTTCAAGTTTTAAACAAACCTAAGGCTTCCACATTTCTCCAATGCACGCTGCCTGATAATGTTAAAAGCAGGCATCAGACATCAGCCTGTGAGCAGGACCACCGTCAGGGTGAACAAACATGTGCTGCTAGCATTACGGTAACAGTCTGACCTTTTTGACATCCAACAACATGCTTGTCTTACCGCAAGCTATTCCCCTATATTGTTTCGTCATTATGCTTGTTTAAAACTCATTTACAAAGCTGATTGCCAAGTGTTTTCTAGAACTATTGCAAGAGATTTAGGTGTATGAAATTCACAGTTGGTTGCTAGACCTTTTACTGCTTTTTGCTTGCCAAGCACAGTTCAAACTTGAAAACACTCTAATAGAGATGATGAAAGTTCCTGTTCCCCATGGCTGTCTTTATTGCCTATCATTCTCGCCATCCACCTCTGATTTTAGTTCCAGAAAACAGACTGTCTCCCAGTAGAGTCTTGCGTTCTTGGAATTGATTCCGGTGAGGCTAGTTACGTAGTGGTCTAATTCCTCTGAGTTGGCTGTTCCATTGTTATTTCAAATAAAGCGACTTTACTGCCTCCCTCATTTGTCGGGGTAGTAACATTCTCAGAATAGTCCCTTTTTGAGATGAGTGGATGCAGCCCAGGGGAGACTGCGGTGTGATTTCTGTGGTTGCTGGTATCAGGCGAAAGAACTCATGACCAGCCTGTGATTCAGACACGGCTACGCATGCAAGCGTGTCTGCACTGTACACACTTCCCAGCCCTGTGACCAGAGCACTGGCAAGAATGGGTGGCAATCTGGCGACAGGAAAGTCGGGTCTGGAGAAGGGGCCAGAGGGTTGCTATCCTATCCGGGGGGAGGGCTCCCCAAAGGGCTCAACCACTTGCAACCACCCTGACGCAAATGTGCTGTCAAACTAGAATCAAGAACACAAAAGGACAAACAGAAGGAGAGACAAATATATAGGGAGGAGGGCACATTCAGGAAGCTTGGAAAGGAACAAAGAAAATTAGAGATCAGTGTGGGGACGACACAATTTCTCAACCATCGTCAGCTCTATCAGCCAGGCCTACACGGTTCCCAAGAATCCTTCTGACTTGACAGACAACACAAATTTAGAGAGCTCATCTCTTCCCCGTGGTGAGAATCACTTCACTATGTCAGTCAGCAATGATGCTGAAAAAAATACTTATTCTTACTGAACACAGATTAGCTTGTGAATCGCAGACTTGTAACACGTTCAATGTGAATTCAAGGCTCAGTTGTGACCAGACTCCTCCGGAAATTGACCCCCGCGCCCGCACAGGGCTGCTGCTTTGTGCAAATGCGTTGCCCGTTTCTGTGAGCAGCTGTTCCCTCACGTCTCCCTGCGCATCCAGACCACAATTACACTTGCTGTTGGAAGACAGCACCTTTGAAAGCAGCTGGATGTGTTATGTGGTTTTGTCTGTGAAAACCAGAAATAATTACAAATTTCTTGATATAAGTACTTCCATGATATTTTTAAAAATAATTTTCAATCATTTTCTGGGATACTGGGATTTAGTAAATCCAATTTTCACTATAATTTTTGGTTTGTTGTTTATAAACTTTCATTGGCTACAAACCATTTAATTGGGATTGTTTGGACTTTCTGTAAGGCAAGGTGAAAAGGAATAGAACCAGAAATTAGGGGATATGAAACCCATTTTGATCTTAGATAAGTCACTATCAACTAGAGATCTTAATGTGAGAGTAGCTAGTTTTGTTTTATAAATATAATGTTTAGGGTTTTATTCCCCCCACATTTTTAGGGTTAAAATAACCTCATGACTTGGTTTATGTAGTAAAAACAAAGAAATTAGCTATAACATATTTGTGGGACTGTATTTTAAGAGGTGAGGTCACTTTAAAACAATGTGTTGACTTTTTCCTGCTGCTATATGTAAAATTGGTAATATTTTTATAAAAGGAGAAGCTAAACATAATCAACTTCTCAAAATTAAATTTAAAAAAGCTAATTTTAAAATTATTGGTTTGAAATTTGATATTTCATACATTATATTTTGCTGTTAATTTTAATAGATAGTTTTGCATGATTTAGAAAAAATTTTAATGAGTATATAAAAATAATTTCAGTAATTCATTATTACTTTCATTATAGTTTACATTTCTGATGAAATATCTTATACTTGTTATACTAGGATACATTTGCAGGTTATTTTTAATCCCTCAAATCACTCTTGTCAATATAATAAATAATGTGAAAGTCTTAATTATAATTGAATACAGTGATTATGATAAAAATAAAACAAGTAAATTTTTAATATATACATCAATTTATGAATCATTTATGCTTTTATTTTATAACTGTTCTAAACATCACTGACCCATCAACAGAATGATGGATGTGCCAAAATACTTTTATACACTGTCTGATATTTCCTTGACTTTTAGTTCAATAAAATCCATATCCTACAAAAGAAACCATCAACAAAACAACGAGAAAACCCACTGTGTGGGAAAACATATTTGCCAATGTCATATCTGATAAGGGCCTAATCTCCAAAATCTATAGGGAACTCATACAACTTAACAAAAGGAAGATAAACAATCCAATCAAAAAATGGGCAAAGGACCTAAATAGACACCTTTCAAAAGAGGACATTCAGAAAGCCAAGAGACATATGAAAACATGCTCAAAGTCACTAATCATCCAAGAGATGCAAATCAAAACAACAATGAGGTACCATCTCACACCTGTCAGACTGGCTATCATCAACAAATCAACAAACAACAAGTGCTGGAGAGGATGTGGAGAAAAAGGAACACTTGTGCACTGCTGGTGGGAATGCAGACTGGTGCAGCCACTATGGAAGACAGTATGGAGTTTCCTTAAAAAACTGAAAATGGAACTCCCATTTGACCCTGTGATCCCACTTCTAGGAATATATCCCAAGAAACCAGAAACACCAATCAGAAAAGATATATGCACCCCTATGTTCATAGCAGCACAATTCACCATAGCTAAGATCTGGAAACAGCCTAAGTGCCCATCAGTAGATGAATGGATTAGAAAACTGTGGTACATCTACACGATGGAATACTATGCTGCTCTAAAAAGGAAGGAACTCTTACCGTTTGCAATGTCATGGATGGAACTGGAGAGCATTATGCTAAGTGAAATAAGCCAGTCAGTGAAGGAAACATACCACATGATCTCACTCATTCATGGATAATAGAGACCATTATAAACTTTTGAACAATAATAGATACAGAGGCAGAGCTGCCTCAAACAGATTGTCAAACTGCAGCGGGAAGGCCGGGGAGGGTTGGGGGGCAGGAGGTAGGGGGGTAAGAGATCAACTAAAGGACTTGTATGCATGCATATAAGCATAACCAATGGACATAAGACAGGGGAGGCTGGGGGACTGTCTAGGGCGGGGGGATAAAATGGACACATATGTAATACCCTTTGTAATACTTTAAGCAATAAAAAAAAAAAAGAAAAAAAAATCCATATCCTGACACATAATTTTTATTTCATTATTTTCAATGTACATTAATTAACATAGGATAAAGGGACATATTTTATAAAGGGCTTGCAGTTTGGCTTATACATTTTAAATATACAGACATATGGCACACGGGCCTTTATTTGTGTTCTTGCCTCAACCCTGCAAATATCGGAAGAGTCTAAGTTTTAACAGCCTCGATATAGTGTAGATTTTTCTTTTGCCAGATGTGTGGAAGGGCTGTTTCTCCGTGAATGCTTCATTAATGTGAAAATCCTATAGGACCATCTGTTCTAAATTATTTTGACTAAAATATAATATAGAAACCAATTCATGCAATGTTCTATAGTTGTGAGATAAATTATTTAAGTGCTCTTTTAAAACATGAGAAATGATTCATAATTTCAGTGAAGATCCTGGATATTGAGTTCGGAATTATGGAGTAAAATGCCACCAATAAAGCAGATCTCATGACTGATTATTCATTGTTTTTCTGATTAACACTCTATGTCCTTTATGAGGGAGTTCCATATGATGCATTATTCCCATTTGAAGAATGAAGAGTGAGGCTGTCCACAGAAAATCTTGGTGACAAAGCTCTCTCATCAGTCATCTTCTCTCTCTTGCACCCAATTGTTTGGCCTCCTTGACTCAAGCTTCATGATTCAACAGAGGAGTCTGTCTAAAGCTATGGTTTTCTCATTGTACCAAGATCTCGTTTTAATAATAGTCCCACAGCCAATGCTGGAATGTGCTACAGATAGTTTTCCTTTCCCTTTCTTATATAAATATATGACCTCAACTTGTCTGCTTTTGAATTGTTTAATTTTGACTTTCAAAGATGTCATAATTTGTGAACTATTACCTACTTTCTACCCTTTTCAGTTCAAGTAGTTCCATAGAGCATGGTGCCACATTATTAGGGTAAGAAGATACCTTACCCCTAGGTGACTAGTCTCACTCAACTTGAACAAGTTCCCTGTGTATATCATTACCTCTCTGGGCTGCTTCTATAAAAGTAGTGAGATTAAATCATAGTTTTATACAGGGTAGGCTAATGCAACAAACTAGAAACATACCTTCTGTTTTACCCATAGATGTTTTTTAATGACATCTACCACCTTTGCAAAACACACACACAACCTTTGGTTGCATTGGAGAAGTGACAAAAATGAGAAGGAAACATATATTTTTAGCTGTGTAGTACTGTTCATATTTCTAAGAAATATCATATTGCATCAAGAGTTAATATAAGCTATGTACTATGTATGATTAGACTCCATTGAGCAACTGCAAATGGAAGAGACCTTCTGGGTGAGAAAATATTCTGGTTTTAGTTGTGATGTTTAAGAGTAACTTTGTACCTCCAGGTCTGCACCATTTTCCTATTTTTAAATACATACCTATATGTACACATATATACATGCCTATTGCTATTTCCATACAATGTATTTTATTCGTTCTCCTTCCAATATCAACTCCTGTTTTTAGGGATTTTCATCCTACTATACATACTCATCACTATTTTCAGGGACTTTCATTTCAAAAACAGCATTCTCCCCACAGGGGTGTGTAAATCCCTGGGGTACATAAAGACTTTCCATGTAGGTAAGATGGCAAGAATAATAATTTTAAGGGAATCAATTGCTGTACTAGATCTTCAGCATTAACTTTTAAATGTTACCTCCTAAAATAAGTCATCTGTGATCCAAATATCCTCTTTGAAATCACTCTTCTCCCATTTTTACACCATAAAGCCACACTTCTCACCAACATGCATTGTACCTGGGTACGTGTTCCTGGGTGTCTTCCCATGTGAGAAGAGAATGGGGTTTGTGGCTCTGGGAGAGAGCAGAGGGGACAGCCACTGGGACCCCTGTGGTAAGTCACTCCCCTGCAGGGCAGACTCTATCTTTCTTGGGTATGAAACTTAAGGCATCAGCCTGGGGGAAGCGATAGCCCCACCCTCTGCCTCCCTATTGCCCAACCCTGCAGAGCTCATGCCCACTGAGGGGTCAGTGGCCTGAGCTGGTTGTAGAGGTCGGGGTAGACTCAGAAGGTGTCAGTGACTAAGTGGTGCGGCTTTGGGGCAGGAGCATGTGTACATGTATGTATGTATTTAAAAATAGGAAAATGATGCAGACCTGGAGGTACAAAGTTGCAGTACAATCTATGTGCAAAACATGACTATGCAGTTCAGATGAACTAACCCATAGGAACTTTTGTATATACAAATTGAAAACACTATTATGATAGTTCAGGAAGCATTTTGTTTGATAACTATCATATATTTTATGGGATTTTCTAGCCTCACTTGAGGTATTTCTCGTAAATGAGCTACAGCACTCAAAATATCAATCAGAGCTGCAGACCATAGATTTTTCTCTTTGTGCTTTATTTTCTTAAAAAATTTTTTTCTTAAGAAATAACTTGAGCATTTGGTTCAGGTTATAAGTACGCAGCACCCAGGGATAAGACCCAGCATGAGTCAGCGTGAGTCAGTAACTCAGTAAGCCTGGGAACCGGAGCGCGGTCCGGGAGTTATAACTTTCCAGCACTTAAATGTGAATAAAGCTTTTGAACGCCTGAAATTTCAAATGTCTGTGGTTGTCCTTTTAAAGAGGATTTTGTAATTTTGTAATATAAAGTAATTCGGGGAAAGGTCTTTCAGACAGGACAAAAAGCTGCTACCCTGTCACAGTGAAATTATTTTACATGATGAACTAAGACGATATGAAATCCTGAAGCATCTGAGACCAGTGAAAGCTTGGGTTGCCTAAAATGAATTACAAATAAACCATTTCAGGGACATATTTAAAACAAAAGTAATGTTACGAAAACTGCAAGTCTCCAAATATTGTGAGCATAAAATAGGTTCCCTGCTTTTTTGAGGGATGTCACTACATTTTATGTCTTTAGATATGTGGAGGGAGCCGCTATGGTGATGATGGTGAAAACTTCTAACTAAATCATTTGTGAATTCCTGTGACAGAAAAGCAAACAGGCAAATAATTATCCACTACCAACCATTGAGATAATTAACTTAGAGATGAAATTAGGGACATTGACATGTTATAAATCATAAGCAGTAGTGACATTCCAAGTGATTAGAAAACAAAAGTAGTAGTCACAGACCAGTCAGAATGAGCGGCACACTCATTCGGAAAGGATAGTAGCTGTAGCTAACCAGTAGAGGTTAACTAATAAGTATTTGCTGACTATTAGAGCATGTTATGAGTAAGTTCTTCTGGCAAATGAATAATATAAGTGACCCTTTAATTTCACCTAAGTTACTGAGTGATGCTCCCTCTCATGTACAAATATTTTGTCCATCTTTCTATGTCAGAATTTGATCACTGGCTCACAAGCTGTTGGAAAGGATACAAATTGTTTAGGTTGCTAAGCAACAATATATATTTTTTCAAATAATAAGCAAATAAGTGCCCCTCTACCCATCTCCCACCCCAGACCTTCACCTGTCTATTGTCTGTGTCCATAGGCTATGCATATATGTTTATAAGTTCTCATCATCTCACTTACATGTGGAATCTAAGGAACAAAATAAGTTGATGAACAAGACAGGACCACAGACAGGGAAGCATGAAACAGACTGACAGATCTCAGAGGGAAGGTGGGAAGGAGGGTGGGAAGAGCTTAACCAAAGAACTTATAACTATTATTTTCAATCCAACTTACCATCTATAATAATAAAAGCATAATATGCTAATTAGACTGGAAAGCCAAACGACCTTCCGGACGAAGCCGGGGCTGTGAGGGCCGAGCCCCTTGCACAAATTTCGTGCATCGGGCCTCTAGTATTAGATAGTATGAAAGGCTCTTCATTTCATACATTATTAAATACTTGGAAATTACCTGGATTTATCCTATTTTTCTCATTCTTATAAAGTACCTGGAAATATGATGTATTCAAAATAGGCAAAATTCAATTTTGCAGCATAAAAGAGTTCAGGAGATTGATTGCACAACTGTGTGAATGTACTTAACACGACTGAAATGTACACTGAAAAATGGTTAAGGAGGTAAATGTAATTTTTATAATGCGGGAACAATTAGGCAAAAGACAATCAAAAGCAATGATGTGCTTGGAAAACTCAAGTTGCTTCAATCACTAATGGACTGTCCCACAGGTAACCTAAAATATCTTTAGTCATGTCATTTCTTGGTCATTCCTAAAGCACCAATAGTAACTTATTTCCTATAGGATGGATACAGCAGGGCAGAGATTTTTGTCCATTTTGTTCAGTTCTGTATCTCCCTTTCCCAGAGCAATGCCTGGCACAGGGTAGACACCCAACAAATATGGGCCATGTTTCTTATTTTCTATCACATTATTTGATCAAAGTAAAAACAGAAATTAATTCATGAGGACAAATATTGTTATGACTCCCAATTCTAAAAGATATTTGTCTTGTTTTCTAGCATAATATGCACTCCACTTGAAAAAAATACCATATATGCAACCATTATTTCCGTAACATTTTTACATTTCCGTAACAGTATCTCCCCAACTGGTATCCCACGTGATTTACTGCTTTCCCGAAATTTATAGATGTGTTGAGCAGAAAAGAATTTTGGGTTCCAACAAGATTGGGAGGGTCTAGGCTACATCTTTGCACTTTTCTTTCCAGCCAGAACTCTCATAACCTTTAATGAGGCCTCAGGAACCCCCAAGAGGGGAATTACAACACCCTGTGCTTCCCAAACACTTTCAGTCACAGGGCATTGTGAGTGTATGTGTGTGTGCGCACAATACTCGTCAAATATTTCCTGGAAAGAAACACTTTGGGAAACGTTGTCCCTGCTAGAAACCAAAGAGGGTTGATTCTAAGTCAGTGACACCATCTGTTTGGTGCAACTATATTAAGTTTCTACTTAGTTGGTTAATGTGTCCCAGGTGTCCTTTTGGATGACCTAATCAGGTTTAACATTTATGGAATCTCAAAGAAAGTCATAATCCCCTTTTGGAATTAATTTAGTCTCCAACACTGAGGTATGCTTGGAGAAACAGCATTTTGGGGATGATTCATTTTCAGACCATACACAGCCTTCTAGTAGATGCTCCCTGCTGATTTTTACATAGTTCTCCAATATTTACCCCAAAGATCAATACAGTTGTTTTTTTTCTAATATAAAGCAATTCACTTTAACTTAGTTTCCGCAACATGCGACTCCTGTTTGTCTGCTCTGGAACAAAGAGAAATATTTCATTTTGAAGTCATGTTTTTTGTACTGTATTTTAAATGTGCCTCATAAAGATGTAGGCATATCTTCTTTAGTTTAAACCAGAGGTCGGCAAACTGCGGCTGGCGAGCTACATGCGGCTCTTTGGCCCCTTGAGTGTGGCTCTTCCACAAAATACCACGTGCGGGTACGCAGGTACAGTGCGATTGAAACTTCGTGGCCCATGTGCAGAAGTCGGTATTTTGTGGAAGAGCCACACTCAAGAGGCCAAAGAGCCGCATGTAGTTCTCCAGCCGCAGTTTGCCGACCATTGGAAACTGATGTTTTATTACTGGTTATTATTGAGACATATGACTAATAAGATTTATATGAAGCAACCCAAGAGCAAATTATTTTAGTAAAAATAAGAATCCATGCTGTCTTATTCTTAAAGGAATATGTATTTGATTATTTTCATCAACTAGAGTGCAACTGTAATATTTCATTTGTGGTGGTGTTGGTAAAAACATTATCGATAATGACAAGTTCCAAAGATACTCTACCTCTCTATTCTTATTTAATCTTTGCAATTACTTTGTAAGGTAAATAGTGCTATAAATTACAAAGTGATACTGAGGATAAAAGAAGTTTAACAAAGAAGTTTAACGATGAGCTGGAACTTAAATCTAGGTTCATCAAGACAAGTTTGAATTCTTTCATTAGGCTACAGGTGCTCGTATTCTTGTTAAAAATATGATGCAATTCAAATGATTCAGCAGGTGTATTTGTGTGGTAAATTCTTGAAAAAGGAATTGATGCTCAAAGGATACATACATTAAAATTTTTATTTGTATCAACAAAATCTTCCCAAAGGCTGTGCCAATTGTATTTTCATACAGGAGTTTCTGTTTACCCATGCCCTATGACTGAGTGTATTATTAAATATTATAAATTAAAAAAATATTCTTCTGTAATTTTAAGGACCTTTTAAAGTCTCTTTATACATGTATAGTTCTTTTTTTTTTTTTTACAAAATACCCCTTTTCACTTGCTCTTTTTAGAAAAATTGTTAGTTTTTTTCTTATTGACCTGTAAAAACTCATTGTGCCTTGCTTTCACCCCCCTGCCCCCCCCCCCCGCCCCCCAGGCATGCGCTGGGGTGCGGGGGTGGTTGGGGAGAGGTCAATGGGGGGAAGAGACATATGTAATACTATATGTGATACTTTAAACAATAAAGAATTAACAAAAACCACTCATTGTGCCTTAAGATCAGCCAGAATTATTGGCATATAAATTAGTGAGGAACCCAGTTATTCTTATAATTTCACCCTTCTCATTCCAATATATTTCCTTCAGTGGGAGAGAAGGGATGGAGTTCTAACTAACATACAAGGAATTCAGCATAACCCATGATCTGTTTTATCTGTGCCTTGGTCTGCCTGTCGCATTATTTGCTTTATTTCCCAACAGATTTTCTTTTATGTGAAAATATGAATTCGCTCAAGAGACAATGTCACATGCAAAAGTCATCTATTATGCATGCCTCAGGAGAAAACACTTTGAGAATATTTATTTAGCATACCATCCCTTTCTCTAATGGGAGGTTTGGAGGTGAATAGGTGGGAGGGGATAGGAAGAGGTTAGGTGACTCACCAAGAGTCATGGGACTAATTAGCATCAAAGCCACAGGCTAAGACCCTCTTAGGATGCTCACATTTCTATCCCTGCTCCCCCGGCATAAACCCTACTGCCCTGGCATTCCATTTCTTCTTCAGATCCAAGCAAAGAAAAACAGCATCCGCAGAAGCTCCAGGACATTCTTGCTATGGTTTCCCATAAAAAGCCCCTTGATAATTAGCTAATACTTAGGAAGCATTCACATGAGTGGATCTGGGAACTGGCTGCTGTTGTGTTTTTGCTGTTGTTGCTGCTGCCGGATAGTTTGAGCCTGAAATCATTATGACTGTGGTTTCATTGCTTTGGACAGAGGATATTGTGAAAGCCTCCATCACCACAGAAACAGATGAATATTCCTCTGCTCATATTGGAAAAAAGTGAATCGGTGGCAGCAGCTTGAGCCGCAGCTCCTGGGAGGCCCCGGGCCCGTGACTCAGGCTCGTGAGTTGATGCCCCTGAACATGACGAATCACTTCCTCTCCTGCTGGTTCCCACTGCTGCTCACAGGATCCTTTGAACACTGACCAGGCTCTTTGAAAGTTATTTTTCTACCAATGACTTTTCAGATTTCCTATAGCTTTCATAAAGCAAGGGTGGCCTCATTATCCTCTCTGGAAAAAGAAACTTCTCTCATGAAGCGAAGAATAAAAATTCCTAGGTTTTGATTCTTAAGTCATAAACTTTTCTTTTAATATTTCAAAATAATAAAGGCAACTATAGAAAATTTATAAAACACAGACACGGAAAAACAACAATGGAGAAGTCACGCACTCCGTCAGTACCGCAGTATTCATCTTGTTGACAGGACAGTGGAGAGAGAGTTTCTTTCCTAAGATTTATGTCACAGACGTTTAAAGTTTTAGTTTAATTAAAGCTGGCCTAAAAGAACACAAGGGCAATTCTTTTTATGTACTTGGGTAAAACATGTTTTATTAGGTAAAACATTCATCTCTATGGTATGAAAAAAACCCAAACATGTAATGTTTGCCTAAGTTAGGCTGATTTCAGAACCCAGGTTTTACCTTGGCTTGTCAGTGAATGTAGTCATAATAGTTCAGTTAAAAGCTTCTAGCCTCTTCCGGCTTACCTTTCCCATTTCTTACATGGGGCTTGGTGACCCCTAAGTTCTTATAAGAATTCAAACTTTTATGATTCTACTAGAAAGCAAACATCATGTGTGAGAAAAACCATGGACTACTTCGAAGGTCTTGGTTTACCATCTCAGAAACATGAATGACATCAGAAGAAGAGGTTATTTTTAGTTACAGATATATTTGGTTTTCAGAGAAACTAAAGAAATGACTCTTGCATTGCAAGAATGCCATCTGTTGCATACATAGTTTGATACTTTCTTTTAAAATGTGGTCACAGTCTTGAAAGGCTACTGGAATGTAAGAATGGTATCCTTTTTTCTTATAAACAAGGATCTTATTTTTTTTTATTAAAAAACATGAGTTTATCATGAAAAATTCAAATAATTCTAAAAAATACAAAGATGTAAAAATAACCCCATATCCTGCCACCATAAAATAACTACTGGGTGAGCATCATTAAATATTTATTGTCTATGCATTTATATGGAGAAAAAGATGGACTATCAGAAAGATTAAGAGGAAATATGAGAAATGTATATACATGTACATACTCCAGCACTATAGATAGGATTAATTTTACAATATTATAATCATCCTTGATGTACAATTTCAATAAATTTTTAAAGTTAAATCTAAAAAAAATAAGAAAAGTGAATTTGAAGTGAAGGAAATGCTCAGCTTTAGAGTAATGCTTCCTCAACCCAAGAGGTGGAGCAAACAATTATGAAAAAAAAGAAAATGTTATAATCAAAATGTTTTCTTAATTTCCCCCCCCTCCCAATTTTATGAAAAATTAACTCTAAGGAGCTTAGAAATCTAACATTCTCTTTCCTCCTTGTTTCCTCAATTAATGTTGTTGTTGGTTTTATTATCACTATTGCTTTTCAATATTTTTAAGATTTCTGTAAAAATAATTCTCATAGTTTTTTAACATTGGTTGTATGTTCAATTGATTCAATGGTCATTACCGTTCTTTTCCCAAAGCTTCTCAACTTCTGAGTACTTTACTTTATCTCTTGATTGGTCTGATTTTACCCACAATGGTTGCTATATTTCCCAAGTTTTCTTATATAAAATTTTCAAACTTTGCTGTTATAATTGTGATCTTGCTTGATAAATATTCTGGAATAACAGTTTTTTTTTTTTCTCTCCGAATTCTGTCATTAATAGTCATAGTTCCATGGTGTTTTCAAATTGAATATCACTGGGTTAACAGTTGTAAAGCACTTAGAAATTCAGTATATGCAAAGCACTTTAAAAGATTAAAACAACCAGAAAGAACTTAAAATAAGACCAAATTCAAATAATTAATATTCTTCATGACATCTCTATATGTACAATCAAATCCATGTATATTTTATGTAAATTGGGTTTATTATGTATGCTATTTGGCAACTTGATTTTTTCACCCAATGCCATTTATTGACAGCCTCCTTCAATATACATATCATTCATGTATAGTAGTCCATGAATGGACAGGCCGTACTTATGTAGCCAGTCATGTTAATGGAAATTCATTCATTCAACAAGTCTTTACTGAGTACATTCTATGTGATAGGTAACTGTGCGGGACTTTGTGGTACTACAGTGAGCAAGGTAGAGATGATTCCTGCCCTAAAGAGCATACAGCCTGATGCAGAGCTTTCCAACAGGTGTGCGGAGACTCAAAATGAAGATCCAGGAAAAACCCATCTTTTCTGCCCCTGAGGCAACTTGGGAAGGCCTGACAGAGTAGGCAAGGATTTGGTTCAGCAGCTCTGGCTGTGAGCAGCCCTCGTTGGTGCTCCTTGGAGCAGGGCAGCGGTTAAGGAGGTGGCTTGTTGTTCTGATCAGCTGTGAGCAGAATGGGTGCCTCATACACAAGCTGTTCCATGATGACAGGTGAAAAGGGCAGGAGCTGCTCGCCTACCTGGACATCTCCATCAGCGACCAGCTGCAGAGCTCACCACGTGCCCATTGTGTCCCAAGGCCAGTGGAGCTGTTAAAAGAGTTTATATTTTAAGCGCCAAGGAACATGCTGAAAAGACCAACCCGTGGCTAGATGTGAGAGAGAGGAAAGGAGGCCACCAGATAGGGGGACCCAGTCACGGCAGCTCCAGTAGCATCCTCCATTTCTGTCTCCACACATCAGAAAATTCTGTCCATTTGTTCTTGAGCCTTTTGAGTGGTGGGTTCAAGGAACTGAAGCATGACCATTCTGCAAATTAGAGCATCCTAAGTATGTTGATGTGCTTGACATGAAAATAGTCAAGTTGAATTAAAAGTCAATTAGCATTCTCCAACAAATAATTTCTAGTTTTTGTTTGTTGGTTGAAGAAAAGGAAAACTTGTTAAATTCCTTAAATATAAATTGAGGTCTTTTGTGTCCTGATACAAAGGATCACCTTCACAGAAATAAACTCAAATTTCTCATTTAAAAATAATTGGAAAATATTTTTATTTGGTTAAACAACTAATGTCTTTCCTATTTTTAATGATGCTTTTTATCATAAATATATAGTATAAAATATTTTTTATTCAAACCCAGTTAAAACCAATTAAATGCCCATGATTTGACTCCAGTATTCTCTACAAAAATTAGCAACATTTCTTTTTTTTCTGTGCTATGAAATGATGTAAGCTAGGAAGCCCTGGACCAGTCCATGCTTCTTAAACTATCTGTGATGAAGAAAATTAAAAAAAAAAAAATCAATCTTCAGTCTACTTTTATGACCAATTAAAATAAATGTCAATAAAAATAAATGACAAAAAATAAGAAAAGAAAAAAAAAAGCATCAAATGCATGTCTCTATTTTTTTCCAAATATCATTTTTATTGATTTCAGAGAGGAAGTGAGAGGGGAGAGAGATAGAAACATCAACGATGAGAGAGAATCATTGATTGGCTACTTTCTGCACAGCCCCCCACTCCACAGAGATTGAGTCCACGACCTGGGCATGTGCCCCAACTGGGAATCTAACGATGACCTCCTGGTTCATAGGTCGACAATGCTCAACCACTGGGCCACACTGGCCTGGCTATTTTTAAAATATTAATTTCAACAGATAGAAAATTACCTTTCCGATTGCTGTAAAAGTTTAATGCTTACTCTCAATTCTTTACCTTACCATGTCATGGACTCATTAAAAACTAGTTTTCAGACCAACATTAGAAAGTAGGCCATACTGTGAATACCTCTGATCTGTTATGGTTTGAGTCTATATGTGGACTATTAAAAGCAATGTCATAATTCATATTGTTAGACAGCATATTTCTGATTACTTCTTTATAATAAATCTTAGCAATTGAATAACTGAGATTCTTTTTAATTTTCTTCCTTATATTATATAAATCTACTTTTAAAACTGATAGCATAATTTTTTTGTTACTGTACATGTGGCTACTAGCCTTGGACTTTCTGTTTTAATTTTATGAATCAGCAGAGTATATCTGTTTTCTTTAAAAGTGAGGTATCCTAGCTGAAACAATTTTTGCAAATCATATATACAAAAAGGACTTGTATTTAAAATATATGAAGAACTCTCAAAACTCAGCATTAATTTTAAAAAAACAACCCAATTAAAAATTAGCAAAAGGTACACATAGACAATTAATGGAACAGAATATACAGGTAAAAATTAAGCACATGAAAAGATGTTCAACATCAAGTGAGGGTCAACAAAAGCAGGGTCTCCCAACATACTCAAAGAAGAAACTAGGAAAAATATTCCTATCACCATCATCATTGTCATTATCCTCATTAGTTATTAGAGAAATGAAAATTAAAACCAAAATATTAGAACACAATTATCAAATGAGCTAAAACAAAAACAAAACAACACTAAAGAAGCTAGATCATTCATCCATTGCCTTTGGGAATGTAAAAGGGTACAGCCACTCTGGAAAACAGCTGAGTGTTACTTTCCATACTAAAATTAAACTTACCACATGACCAGACATATATCATACAGAATTTTTTTTTAATCATGCAGCGATGTGTACATGAATGTTTATAGCAGCTACTTTTTCTTTTTTAATAGTCCAGAACTGAAAGCAACCCAGATGGTTACAAAAAAAGAGCTACTGATATAGACAACTTGGATAAACCACAAAGGAAATTATGCTAAATGCAAAAAACCAATCTCAAGCGGATATAGACTTTGGATTCACTCATGAGTCCACTTATGTAACATTTGTGAAGTGACATAACTATAGATATGAAGACCAGATTGGTGGCTGCTAGGAGTTAGGCATGGTATTGAGACTGGGCAGATGTATTATTAAAGGGGTAGGACAAGGGAATCTTGCGGTGATCGTATGTTTAAGTATGTTGATTATAGTCATGGTCACAGAGAGCTACACATGAGAAAACTACAGGAAACTATACACACACACAAACAAGTCCATGTATGGCTGCTAAAACAGAATCAGTGCTATGGATTGTATCAACGTCAATTTCCTAGTTTTCATTGTACTGTAGTTAAGATAGTAACAGTGGGGGAGACATTAAAAGTTATATACTTTTTATTTTCTAATGATTTAACATTAAAACATTTGGTAGAAATAAAGGTCACAAATGAGGAGAGAAGGCTGGGAAAAATTTCAAAATAGAAGAGAAATAACATGGATTTTTCCAGTATAAATTATATATGTATATTCACATCTCACTTTTATATCCTTATTTTATGGTAAAGAAAAATTGAAGAAAATAAAGACCTATGAGCAGAAATGTGAGGCAGGCTGGTGAGCTGTCACTGTTAGTGAAAGCAGTCAACATTCCTTGGTAGAAGGGCACTAAGTTCATGGCAGAAGTATGTCTAGGACTCCCAAAGCCTTATTGGGTAAAGGCAAGGGGACTTTCTATAAACATCCTGTTTTAATCCAAATGATTTCCTAGAATAATAATAAAAAATGATAGTGAAATATTGAAAGAATGGGTACCAAGTGGGAGGTTGCTTTTGAAATGATGACTAGAGACATTTATAACGTTACTCACAAAGACTTGAAAGAATTCTCACTGCCCATCAGCGATTGCACTTGTTATGACAGACTCTCCAACGCATCAAATAGTTCCCTCTCTGGTGTATTTTTCCTTGAGTTGGTGGGATGTCTGGGGCTTTTCATCCTTGAGGTGTAGCCCATTGGGACAAATGGGGGAAAAGATCCCAAAGAAAAGTTGAGAGAAAAAGAAAAGGAATTAAGGGAAAGACAAAGGATGTGGCTCACGTGAGGCGGGGGAAGCAAACCCTGTGCCCTCTGATGATCTGGTCAGAAAAAGCCAGGTATCAGGCTGCAGCTCCTGGCTACAGTCCCTGTCCTGCACATTCTCAAAGGCAGAAGACAGAGAATAGAAAGCAGTCCCTGCAGTAAGAAAACCGATGTGGGCCCATGCCAGTTTGGCTCAGTGGATAGAGTACTGCCCTGCAGACTAAAGGGTCCCACATTTGATTCCTGTCAAGGGCACGTACCTCCATTGCAGACTTACTCCCTGGTCCTGGTCGGAGTATGTGCAGGAAGCAACCAATCAATCAGTCTCTCTTATATTAATTCCCATCGATGTTTTGCTCTCTCTGTCTCTTTGCCTTCCTTCCTTTCTCTCTCTCCCCCCCCCCTCTCTCTCTCTCTCTCTCTCTCTCTCTCTCTCCCTCTCTCCAAAAAAGGAAAACCCATGTGGAAGGTCTTCATTTTCAGTCAGCCTATCAAGTCAACTTATCCATAATACCTGGCATGAAATGGCTTCTGTAGGTGTAAGGAAGGGGATAGGGAATGAGAATCATTCCTGAATTAAATCTAACATTAGAATTTTTGCTTATTAACCTATGTAATGACTTAGTAGATATTTAGAGTTACAACTTTTACTAAATAATCTATCTATATATAAAAGCCTATGCAACTGTTATGACCAAACGACCGGAAAGACCAAAATGACCAATCACTATGATGCGCACTGACCACCAGGGGGCAGATGCTCAACACAGGAGCTGCCCCTGGTGGTCAGTGCGCTCCCATAGACAACCTCCCTCAGCTGGCCAACCTCCCGCAGTCCCTCCCCATGGCCAGCAGGCCCCGACTGCCCGATGGGTGGGTGGTGATGGATGTGACCCCTTTCCCAGGGAGGCTGAGGGCCAGCTCCCTCTTTGGGGCCAGTGGCTAACCTCCTGCAATCCCTCCCCCTGGCAAGCAAACCTCCCACAATCCTTCCCCCGTCTCTCCCCCTGGCCGGCAGGCCCTGGTGGCAGCACAGTGGCGAGGGAAGGAGGGGAGGGGGGAGGTGGGGAACCACCTGGTGGTGGGGAAACAGTGTTGGCATCTGGCATTGTTCCTTTGGCACCTGGCCCGGTGACCATCACCTCCTCTCCTGACCCTGCTGGGGACTTCAGGCCCCGGGCTGGGACAGGGAACCATGGCTGGGTGGCAGCAGATGCAGCTCCTTTGCCGGGGGGTAGGGGGGGGCGAGGGTTGGCTCCCTCCTTGAGGCCTGTAACCAACCTTCCGTGCCCTGTCCCTCCCCCGCAGCCAGCAGGCCCTGATCAGTCCAGCCCTGATTGGCCCTGATCACTGGCCAGGTCTAGGGACCCCACCTGTGCATGTATTTTGTGCACTGGGCCTCTAGTCTTACATAAACTCTCTTCAGAGCCCACATGAATTTATACTTGGGCAAAGTATACATGGATCCTTAGAAATTCTTCTGGGCAATGTAATTGCATTACTAGCTACTTCTAAATGGATTATGAGGCAGTACTGCCAGCCCACCTCAACCAGTAAAGAATAAAAGAAAATTCCTTTTCTTCATGAAGAGATAAATCAGTTTTCATGCTTCTGCCAAAGGAGGAAGACTTTGAAGTGTGACTAAGTGGTGAAGCCAATTGAAAGAGCCAGTTATAATACAAGAAAGAAAGAAAAAGGAGGAGGGGGTGAGAGGGAATGAGAACGAATTTGGGAATATTTTCAAGATTATAATTCTCAACTTTTTTGGATAAGCTAATGAGCACTGGAATCCATCTGTCTGGGTTTGAATTCTGTCTTCACCACTTAGCAGCTGTGTAAACTTGATAAGTTATTTAACCTCCTGCTCTTCATCTATAAATTAAGGGTAATAAAATGCCTTCTTGTGTTCTTGTGAGGATGAAATGTTACTAAATGTTTTTTTTTTCTTTTTACAATCATAAAAGTGTTAATAATAGTGACTATTATGGAATGAATTGTGCCCCTCCAAATGCATATGGTAGAATCCAACTTCCTAGTACATCAGAATGTGACCATATTTGGAAATAGAGTCTTTAAAAAAGGTGGTTAAGATTAAGTGAGATCACTGGGTGTGTGGGGGGAGGAGGTTCTATTCCAATACAACTGGAGTTCTTATAAAACAAGGAGATTCGCCATAGCTGGTTTGACTCAGTGGATAGAGCGTCAGCCTGCAGAGTGAAGGGTCCCAGGTTTGATTCCAGTCAAAGGCACATGTCCAGGTTGTGGCTTGATCCCCAGTAGGGGGTGTGCAGGAGGCAGCCAATCAATGATTCTCTCTCATCATTGATGTTTCTATCCTTTCTCCCTCTCCCTTCCTCTCTGAAATCAATAAAAACGTATTTTAAAATGAGGAGATTCTTCTTAGGTGCAGATATCTTAGTCAAAGATAGACCATAATGATCAGAGGGAACAATGGAAAAGGAACAAAAAATGTCTAGTTATTCAGGACTGGTGCTGGCTTAAGCATAATAGTAGAAACCTGATATGCATACCATACAGACAAAGAGATCCTTCAACCATTGTCTCTATCCACTAACAGTCATAAAAAAGATATCCATTCCACTGAGTCAGGTGAATTCCAGGTGACAAATCTAGCTTAATGTTCTTATAACCAATCACAACATCCTGAGTCTGGATAATATCAAAAACAGGCCAAGCAAGTCCCTTTCTTTGTGCCCCTCCTTCCATTCTGAGATACTCCCTCTTAGGATATTTATGACTAATTTATAAGAAAGTATCCTATATAATAAAAGCCTAATATGCTATGTGTTTGGTCATCTGGTAGTCCGTTCAACCCTCAAAGCATAATATGCTAATGATATTCTAAGGCTGCTCAACCGCTTGCTATGATGTGCACTGACCACCAGGGGGCAGACAGTCAACTGGTCGACCAGTGGCTATGTCGTGCACTGACCACCAGGGGGCAGACACTCCAACCAGTAGGTTAGCTTGCTGCTGGGGACTGGCCTATCAGGACTGAGTGAGACGGGACAGGCATGCCCTGGAGCCCTCCTGTGGTCCCTCCCCAGTTGGCCAACTTCCTGCGTCCCAGCCCAGTGATCAGGCACTGGTGGAGACCTTTGGCCTGGCCTGTGCCCTCTTGCAACCTGGGCCCCCTTGGGGGATGTTGGATAGCTCATTTTGGCCTGATCCCGCTCAACACAGGAGCTGCCCCCTGGTGGTCAGTGCGCTCCCACAGGGGGAGAGGCCCTGGCAAGCGCAGTGGTGGCAGCAGGAGCCTCTCCCGACTCTGTGGCAGCACTAAGGATGTCTGACTGCAGGCTCCCCTATGGGGAGCGGGCCTAAGGTGTCAATCGGACTTCCCCTGAGGGCTCTTGGACTGCAAGAGGGTGCAGGCTTGGCTGAGGGACCTCCCCCACCCCCCAGTGCAGAATTTTGTGCACCGGGCCTCTAGTTTATAAATATAACTATCTAAAAATCTATATTTGTTTAGATGAATGTATACTGAATAGAAAAGGACAATAAATTTTATGCCTTGGCAAAAAGCAAGTCCTACATCGAGTCAAGAACTGAAGGTCAAAGGAGATGGGCAGATCACTAGAAAAACAAGTTATGAAAATAGATTCCCACAAAAGCTTTGCCAGATTTTCCCTATACATGCTAGATGTTCTTGTTGGAAGTCACTGGAATGCAGCACTGTGATTTTTTCCCCCCCAAGTAGTTTCAAAAGAACGATTATGCATTTTCTCACATTGGGATTATCTTTGGTACCAATGATGTGCTAAGTTTGCTATGTCCTTAAAATGAAGCATTATGATAAAATGATTCAAAACTTCTGTGTGGGAACTATAGTCTGGTAGAATGTGTCTAAGAAGGGAACATTGCTTCCGCCTTCCAAGGCAAGTCTAGTTTTCTCAATTTTCCAAGTCAGTTAGATCTTCCTTCAGGGGAATCAGCTGGGTTCAGTGGGAGCTCAGGGAGACTGCACTCTCCAGAGTTGAGGTGCTTTTTCAGCTGCATCCATGTGTTTCCCTCTGAACCCTGAAATCAGCACTGAAATACTTCCTGTTTCCTGCTTCCTTCAGAGAGATCTCCTTGAATTGGGTGAAATTGTGCCCATATACACACAGCTTTGAATTTTAATACTATTTTGTGATCCTGGTCAGGGGATGAATGTGAATATAATTTGGCAATGTTTTACCTTACCCAGACATCTGTAGCTCCACAAGGAACTCATAAAAATGGCTCCAAGCATTCCACATGCATGCTTTAATTACATTTTCCTGAATCTGCTTGGGGGAACTCTTGTAGCAGATGTCTTGAAAGATTAACTTATGGGAACTGTCTCATAAATTATTTTTTATGACTCATGGGTTGAGAATGTGTTAAATGGAAATATGCCTCCTGATACATATATGTCATTGACACATTTTGTGTGAACAATTAGAAGTATATTGTGGCCAACACATCTTGTGCATGGGAGGTTCATCCTCTTTTCCCTAGAGCATTGCTCATTCTTCTTCCATCACACTGCCATGCACCTCAGAGAGATACTCTATATTTTGAGCTCTCCAGTCTTTTACTGACACTACCTTCTTTTCCCCCCTTCCTCTCTGAATAGACAGGTAGGTTTTTAAATCTTCCTGTCCTGCACTCCTGATCACTTCATGAGGGCTCTCAAAGTCTTACTCTTCACCTTCCCACAACTGTCTGAATAGATGACCATAGCTTTTGAAACCACTCATAGGCTCCATTCAAGCTCCACATTGACGGGCTTGTCTTCTCTAATGTGTGGTTTCCTCTCCTGCCAAGAATGAACAGATTCTTCAGTGATTTTAGAAAAGTTGTCATTTAGACTTCTACTAGACTCAGGCGAAAAATGTACAAGACAAATAGTAATGAGAAGGCCAGAAGTGGTGCTTTATAAAATCTGTGTTGGCTTCTTACAAATATATATTGGTTATGAAAGGATTTACATTAAAATAATTATATTAGTTAATAGATTTGAGCTTTAAAATTATTATTTTTATTCCCTCCTTAGTCCCTGGGCACTTTTAGGAACACAGGATTACATTCCATCTGCACCAGAGGAGGGCTGTGAGTTAAGTCTGCTGCCCCATTGAGCAGATCCACCACATAAAAGTATCTCACACCCTAAATTGTCCCAGATTCCATATTCACTCCCTGTTTACATCTTTAACCAGCCTTTTGGGGAGGTTTCATGGTTGTTGCTTTCAATCAGCCTCCTCTCACCTGTGAGCAGGTCCTGAGAAAAGGAGTGAGCATGAAGTAGGAGGAAAACTCAGAGAGCCGGGTGTTCTGGGAGCTGAGTGACAGCTGGGTGACTAACTGTGTCTAACTTGATGATAGCCAGTATGCGGGGAGACTGAGAAGTTACCTCAGCTTAGTCGATGTGCAAGTCATTTCAGTGGATTGGTGGTGACAGCACGGTTGGCATGGATTTAAGGAAAATGGAAGAAGAAAAACTTTAAGCAAGGGACAGAGACCAGTCTTTGAACATTTTCTGTAGTAAAGATAAGAAGAGAAATGATGCAGTGAATGCAGGGGAAAGCAGGCCAAGGGTGTTTATTTTTTGTTTTCCCTTGAAAGAAAAATATTATTGCTTTTTCTTTCCTGATTGAAAGTAATGATTCAAAAGAGAGGGGGCATCATTGGAGCCTTACCTATGAGCAGATGGGAGAAGGGAGATGGGAAGGTCCTTCATAGGAGGGCAGACAGGTGAGATGCAAGCTTGGTTCTGTGGTCACACAGGCATGTGAATGGGCAGTTTACCAGTGTGAGGAGTATTTTAAAGGAATCATCTGGTTGTTTCTATTTCCTCCTTCATAAGAGACAATCTGAGGCCAAGTATTCAACTCAGCCTCTGTTTCTGTGACCATTTAAATAAAAAGACAGCATTTAAAACAACAGAGGAAGATGTAAAATAAAATAATAAAATAAATCTAACCCAGATAAACCATATTTGGAAACCAAATTTTATTCTGCAACTCCCAGGTAGCCAAAGCTCAAAGAAGAAATGACAGAGATTGACTACTGTCGTATTATAAAAAGAAACAGATTGATTGATCTGGCAAAACTCTTCATTCATTTTTTGGAAAAAAATTACTACAAAGAAAATGTAAACTCGGACAAGATATAAAAGTACTAAAGTGAAGCATGGTGGTATGGTATCCGTATCTCCACATTGCCCCATCAGGAAAACTGATGTCTGGATGCTGTTTATGCATAACCAGGAATTCTGACAGGTGACCAAGCACATATACTGCATCTCAAGTTGGTCATCTGCATCTTTTAGGTTAATCCAAAATCTCGAATACCATGCCATACCATGATACTGCTACTAAAATCCTGACAGCTTTTTAAAAAAGTAGAGTTCATCCGTGGCTGATTTGGCTCAGTTGGTTAAGCATCGTTCTGTGTACTGAAAGGTCTTTAGTTGGATTCCTGGTCAGGGCAAAAGAGCAGGTTGTGGGTTCATCCCCGGTTGGGGTAAGTACAGGAGGCAACCAATTGATTTTTTTTTTCTCTCTCTCTCCCTCTCCCTCTTCCCTTCCTTTCCTATTTCTCTAAAATCAATAAAAAGAATATTTTAAAAAGTAGAGTGCAAAAATATGATGAAAAAAAATGATGAAATATCTTCTCTTGTACAGACTCTAAAATAAGCTAATAATGCTTTGCTTTGCTTTGTAATGAAGCAGGCAGTTTCCTCTCCCTTTGGGAAAGAGGACATACTCTAGATGTGTGAAGCTGTGAAAAGGAAAAGGGTGTCATGCCTGAAACAACTGTCTTTCATGTTTAAATAAAAATGTTTACAGAGATAAGAATGCCTAGACTGGTTCAAAAAGATTCTTCTGTTGTTTGCAGGATGACTTTATGCAACCAGAAGCGAGCAAGCTGATGCCTGATATTTCTCTGTAGCTGTTCAGTCTATAAATAGTACTTTTGTGAACTATTACTAACAGAAACTACCAATAATGCAATGCTCCCAGTTTACAGAGTGATTATTTCAGAGGAGTCTAAGATCTATCCCAAATACTGGGTGGGTTGTGGTAGTGAGGGTTTAATCAGAGAAGCAACCAGTAGGAAGCTCAATTTATTGTGGAGGCTGACTAGACAAGTCCAGAATTCTGAAGGGCAGGCCACCCGGAAGGGCCAGCTGGTACAGCCAGGCACTGCCCACCAGTGGAAATTTTTCTTCTTCATGGAAGTCTCAGCTCCACTCTTCAGGCTTTTCCACTGATTGAATCAGGTCCACCAAGATTATCTGGGATAATCTCCCTTCTTCAAGTCAAGTGGTTAGAGTTCAATCACAGGCACGAAATACTTTCTTAGCAACACCTACATCAGTGTTTGTTTGAATCACTGAGGACTGTATCCTAGCCCATTTGACGCATCACACCCCTCGTGAAGAATTATAAACTTCTGCAGGCTTTAGTAACATAGCAGCAGCCTGGCAAAGCTTTTTATGGATAAAAGCAAGTAAGAAAAAAAGGATTTTGAAAACCTCACTTCTTGGCAGTATATCTTTCTGATGAAGTGCCTTGTAATTAATGTGGTCTCTTCTTCAAGTAGAGCACTGACCTCTCTAAGCATTCAAATGCCTTTAACCAAAGTGTCTCAAGATCTCCAGAGATTCATGTCTGAACCAGATTTATTACTTAGAGAACCCCCCACAACACCATTCTGATTTTCCAGGAAATCTTTGCTGAATGGACTGAAGATCTTTGAGTAGCTGACATCAGGAAGATCTAAATATCCTCTGTCAGAGAAATCCCAGTGACGTTCCATGACCTCAGAAGACATTTGCACTAGCCAGATTCTAGAGCATGGACACCAAACACCTCTCATGCTACATGGTATCCAATACCATTGGGACAGCTGTGCCAAAATCTGGCCCTTGTAAAGATGGTCTGACATCCTGGGAGGTCACTAGCAGAGACTTCTAAAGCAGCATCTTACCTTGTTGAATCTTCATACCTGAGGTTCTTCATGTAATTTCAAAGCCAACTTGCCTTTTGAAATAAGTTACTCTTCTGGAAAGGTTATCTGAATCAATGCAAATATTTTTGTTTTGCTTTGCTGAAATATATTTCAGAGAGGACGGGTGAAGGAGAGAGAGATAGAAACATCAATGATGGGAGTTAATCATTCATCAGCTGCCTCCTGCACACCGCCCACTGGAAATCAAGCGTGCAACCTGGGCATGTGGCCCTGACTGGGAATCAAACCGTGACCTTCTGCTTCATAGTTCAATGCTCAACCACCAAGTCTCGCCAGCGGGGCAAGACAAATATTTTTGAAAGAAAATGAGGGTGGCTGGACTGTGTTGTGTTAATGTGATGTTAGATTGTGCAGGGTCTCTTGTTTGTCACTGGGACACGTGGCACTGTTTTGTTGGTTGGAGTAACTAAATCTGGGCCTCATGTTTCTGAGGAATAAAATGAAAGTAGGATCAGTGTGTAAAGTTTATATTGCGCAGGTTGTCTTGAAAATCCCTTGTAGGCATGGGAACCTTTAAGTACAAAAAATGTAAAGGTTAACAGGAATTACCAATGGCCAGTGAGTCTATCTCCTTATATACTCATCATTTGCCTTTGACTAGTCTGTGTGTGTTAGAAGAACTCTATTGGTGATAATGTGAAGTAGTTAATTATTATGATTTGGTTTGCCTTTGTGTCATTTTTTTTTATGAGAATTATGCCTTTCGAAATTCTCATATTTCATTTTCGGCTTTTCTTATAACTTTGCTTTATTATGAATGTTAGAGGATTGAAAAGCTGCTGCCCACACAAAACAGGAGGCTATGCAGTGCCAATCAGCTCGGCTCATTAACAATCTATATTCACATCTGAGTTCTGGTGGGATTTTAAATTTTACTGATTTGCTAAATATTCTCCTGAATTAACTTTTTAAATAAATATAATTATAAAATTAAGAAAATAAAGGTTTCAAATAAAAAGCTGGAACTAACATTGTACTTTCAAATGTATTCTCTTCAGGTGGGCACTAGAGGAAGTCAACTATATATTCTATGATCAAGTTGTTAACATATTTCTAGAAATTTGCTAGTTTGAATTTTCTTGAGAGTCTGAATTAAACATTTTTGCTTTTTTTTTAAAGAGATAAATGAAATATATACATACACATATAAATAAAATATGTAGTCAAGCCTCAAGCATAGGCAAGTTATCAAGTGAATAATTCTATATTTGATTAGTAAATTATGAAGTTAAAGTCATAAATGGTATGTACTAAATAACTAAATCTGAAAATAATTTTCAAGATGGATTTTCCAAAAAGTATCTTAAGTTGTAACATTTATATGTCTGTACACTAGCAGAGGTACCAAAGTGAATATATACTATTGGGTATGTTTGCTTTAGAAAGTGATTTCACATATATAACTCTTCTTAGTTGCTTTAAATTGCTTATATGTAGTTTAAAATTACGAATTCATATCACTCTACTAGGGAGTCTGACAATATGCATTATTGGTAGAAAGTTTTGTTGTTCACCCGTATGCAGTTCTTTTCTAATTCTTTTCGCCTTCTGGGCACATGGCTGGAGTTCACTCTTTCATCTGCTTATAATAGGACAGGTTGCTGTGACTAGTCCTGGACAATAGGTCATGAGGGAAAGTGATGTGTGTAACGTACTGGCAGAGATTGTGTCAAATCCATGTACAATATCAATCTCTGTTCTGCTGCTATAACCAAGAAGACCACATATTCCATAGAGTGTAGATAAAAGGTTGTGAAACTTAGAACAGCCTGTGTTCTGTGTGACTGTGGAGTACAGTCCTTTCTAATTCATTCTTGGGTGAATGAAAAATTATTTTTGTTGTGTTCAGGTATGATGTCTTTGTGGCTGCCTGTTAACACAGTAAAATGATGGAACCAAGCCAGACTAATGCTATAAATACTTGTATACTTCCTTACCTTAGAATTTAAAGAATGTTGGTTGTTCTTCGATCCTATGCCGAACCCAATTAATATATCAGTTCCATCCTACATGGCCCTTATACCACTAGCAGGCATCAATCATCAGATGCAACACTGGCAGATAACAAAAGTACTGAAATGGATTTCAAAGGGACCTAGTTACTGTGGTTGGGTGGGAGAAGGTAGTCTTAAAAGACCCATAAAATAGAAAACTCTTTATTCTACTAGGCTGATAAATAATTAGATTATTCTTTTAAGAAGTCTTTCTAATTAAGAATCAGTTTTTCAAATTTCAGTTCAAATGTAATTCATACATAATATCTCATAGAACATAATGCCAAAAAATTAAACCAATTTTCACTAACATATTAAGAGACAGACCTCACTGCACTGAGAGAAAAAATACGGAGCTAATTTGTGATAGGAGTTATCATTAAGGTAAGGTCCAGAACATACCCCAGTCTTGTTCAAACACTCCTGTGTGGGAACTGACACTGCAAGCAAGATGTATATGAGGATGGAAGGAAGGAAGGAAGGAAGGAAGGAAGGAAGGAAGGAAGGAAGGAAGGAAGGAAGGGGACCAGAAAGGAATGAAAAAAGAAAGAGATAAAGTGAAATAGCATCCAAATGTGACTATTTCATAACTGCTTGAGATTTAGCTCATTGCTCATACTGACTTTGATTCTGTTATTCTGGTTTCTTTCTCTCCAGTCTCCTAGGCCACCTAGGAAGAATTTATAAGATGCACTTATCCCCTTAATTCACTGAGGATGCTAATGAAGATTCAACAATACAAACTTGTACTGATGGCCCTACTTTCAAACCCCTTTTTAGCAGGTTTTGCTGCTCAAGCCATCTCAGGCTAGCTACAGTTTTTAAATGGCCAGATTAGGGAAACCTTGAAACTAATAAACTTGTGAAAATTTCCCATTATTTCCATTATGCTAACCCTTTCTGTCCAGTTGAAGAGATTAGATTTCATGAGAGTATCTTAATGTATTTAAAATAGGTTCAAAAAAAAATCAAATTGCAAGAATTAGCTGTATAATGACCTAACCAAAAGAAGCTATTGATAATAAAATTACATCAGAAAATACATTCATAAGACAGAAAAAACATTGCTTCTACTTTTGTAAAGACACTATTTGAGCTAAAGTAAAAATGTTATTGCCTTAGTGGTGCTTTTTTTATTTAATAGATAATGATCGTCATACATTTACAACTACTGGCTATTTAGAGGGAGCAATTTAAATGTACATTAAAGCATCATTGTTAATATAATGAAATAGTTATGATCCTGGTCAGCGAAAATGAGTCAAAAACGTCAGTTAAAGTCACATGCCTAATGAATACTTTATTTCTTAGAATAAACACATAGTCTTGTTCAAATAAATACAAGTGAGTTACTGGACATTGCAGAGACTCAAGTATCACTTTTGGGAAATTCAAACTGAACTGTAACACCTTTGGTAGTCTAAACACCGAGAGGACAGTGTTCCCAGCTCAGCCATGCCAGAAACAAAGTGAGACAGAGAATAAAGCAATTTCCAATAATTTTATCTACAGTCTCGGTTTCAAGGTCCTCTTTTGGAAATCAGTAGTACCACGATGTTCTGTAGCTTTTATGAATAACTAATTGAAAATCTCTTCGAAAGGTTCTAATTTGTTTCAAAGTCCCTGAAAATCACCGTCAAACTCAAGGTACGAAATGATGAGATAATTCCCCTTTCTATCAGTTCACGGAGGTTGCCATAATAAAATACCATAGTGTTCATCTAACACTTTCACCTTCAAGTAAGAAAGACCAAATTGTTTTTTTACTTAAATCATTATTGCCTTAATTCTCTAGTTCATCTGGAAAATCTTAAGAGTCCTATCTTTCTGGAACACAATTAAATCTCTCACCTTTATAACTGCACTTGTATTTATCAACATAATGCCATTTGCTACACTCATACCATAGTGCCTTTGGATTTGAATTTTTGAAGTCTGGCCCATGTTGAACACATAACTCAACATAATAAAGGCTGTATATTAAAAAACCCACAGCTAACATCATACTCAATAAGGGAAAATGAAAGGATTTTTTCTTAAGATCAGGAACAAGAGCCTGGCTGGCATGGCTCCGTGGTTGAGTGTTGACCTATGAACCAGGAGGTCACGGTTTGATTCCCGGTCAGGGCATATGCCTAGGTTGCGGGCTTGATCCCCAGTGTGGGGTGTTCTGGAGGCAGCTAATCAATGATTCCTCTCCTCATTGATGTTTCTGTCTCTCTCCCACTCTCCCTTCCTCTCTGAAATTAATAAAAATATATTTTACAAAAAGATCAGAAATAAGACAGGGATGTCCACTTTCTTATTCAACCCAGATTTGGAAAGGAAGAAGTAAAACTGTCATTATTTGCAAATGACATGATAATGTATATAGAGAACCTTAAAGATTCCACCAAAAAACAAAAACCTACTAGAAGTGATAAATTAATTCAGTAAAGTACAGAATACAAAATAAATACTCAGAAATTGGTTGCACTTTTAATGAACTATTAGAAAGAAATAGTTCACAATAATGAACTATTAGAAAGAAAAACTAAGAAAACAATCCCATTTTCAATTTCATAAAACAATATCTAGGAATAAATTTAACCAAGGAGGGAAGAGAACTATGCTTGGCAAATTATGAAACACTGATGAAAGAAACTGCAGAAGACATAAATAAATGGAAGCATATACCATGTTGACAGAGAGGAAAAATTAACACCATTAAAATGTCAATACTACCCCAAACAATCTACAGATTCAATGAAATGGCATTTTTCACAGAACTAGAATACTCCAAAAATGTGTATGAAACCACAAAGACCCCAAATAGCGACAGTAATCTGGGGAATGAAGAACAATCTTGGAGGTATCAAACTATCTGATATCAAACTATACTACGAGGCAATAGGAATCAAGACAGCATTGTACTGGCATAAAAATGGACACATAGATCAATGGAATAGAATAGGGGCCCATAAATAACCCACACCTATGTGGTCAAATAATAAATGACAAAGGAAGCAAGAATGTACAATGGATAAAGGTACGCTATTAGATAAATAGTGTTGGGAAAATTTGGCAGATAAATGCAAAAAATGATGCTAGTCTACTTTCTTACACCATATAAAAGAATAAACTCAAATGAATTAAAGATCTAAATGTTAGACTCAAAGCCATAAAAATTCTAGAAGAAAACATAGGCCGTAAATCTCTGACATTTCTTGTAGCAATATTTTGTTTGATATATGTCCTCTGGAGAGGGAAACAAAAATAAACAAACATATGGAACTACATCAAACTAAAAGTTTTTGCACAGCAAATAAAACCATCAACAAGTGAAAAGACAACTAACTGAATGGAGAACATATTTGCCAATGATACATGTGATAAGGAATTCATATCCAAAATATAGAAAGAACTCATACTACTTAACACCAAAACAAAAGCAAACAATCCAATTTAAAAAATGGACAGAGGATTTGAATACACATTTCTCCAGAAAGGACATACAGATGGCCAACAGACATGAAAAAATGTTCAATGTCACAAATCATTAAAGAAATGCAAATAAAAACTACAAAGAGATATCACTTCACACCTGTCAGAATGGCTATCATCAATAAACCAACAAACAACAAGTGCTGGCAAAGATGTGGAGAAATGGGAACCTTCGTGCACTGTTGGAGGGAATGCAGATTGTTGCAGCCACTGTGGAAAACAGTATGGAGGTTCCTCAAATAATTAAAAATGGAACTGCCATTTGCCCAAAGATCCAACTTCTGGGTAAATATCTGAGAAAACCAAAAACAATAATTCTGAAAGAATATATGCACCCCTATGTTCATTGCAGTGTTACTTACAATAGCCAAGATATGGAACAACCCAAGTGCCCATCAATAGATGAGTGGTTAAAATTGGTGGTACATATATATAATAAAGTATTACTCAATCATAAAAAATAATGAAATCTTACCATTTGTGACAGCATGGATGAACCTAGAGCAGTGATGGCGAACCTTTTGAGCTCGGTATGTCAGCATTTTGAAAAACCCTAACTTAACTCTGGTGCCGTCACATATAGAAATTTTTTGATATTTGAAACCATAGTAAAACGAAGATTTATATTTTTGATATTTATTTTATATATTTAAATGCCATTTAACAAAGAAAAATCAACCAAAAAAATGAGTTCACATGTCACCTTTGACACATGTGTCATAGGTTCGCCATCACTAACCTAGAGGATATTATGCTACGTGAAAAAAGTCAAACAAAGAAAGATAAATACCACATGAGTTTATTTATATGTGGAATCCAAAGAGCCAAATTAAGTAAACAAACAAAATAGAAACAAACTCATAGATACAGAGATGGTTGCTAGAGGGGAAGAGAATTAAGGGGTTGGGTGAAAAACTTGAAGAGATTAAATTGATAGTTACAAAATAGTCATGGGGATGTGGAATCTATAATAATAAAAGCATAATATGCTAATTAGACTGGACAGCCGAACGACCTTCCAGACGTCCTTCCAGATAACCTTTTGGATGAAGCCGGGGCTGTGAGGGCCGAGCCCCTTGCATGAATTTCATGCATTGGGCCTCTAGTATAGTCAATAATACTGTTATAACCCTGTATGGTGCCAGGTGGGTGCTTGAAATATCAGGGGTACCACTTTGTAAAGTATATAATTGTCACACTATGCACACCTGAAGCTAATACAAAATAATAGGCTGATATAGACTATACTTGAAAAATAAAGAAAATATTTAAATAAATAAATTTGACCCATGTTCACATATTCTGGTTATAGCTCCTCAAAGGATAAATATAACTTTAGTCCAGATGCACTTAGTACCTACTTGTACTTTTGAGCTTCACAAATGCATATTCAATACTTTCTGTGTACCAGACATCATGCTAGACTGTGAGGATAAAAAACTGAGTAAAACCCCATCCCAGCCCTCTAGGGGATGGCAATCCACTGGAGTGAAAGATATAAAACAGATCATTTCAACTCGGGGTGTAAGTACCAGTGGATCCCAGGATCTGTGTCCACATTACATGTTCCTGTTCCACTGACTATAGCCAATTAGACCAGGGGTGGACATCTGAATCCAACTTGCCCAGATTCTTTCTCCTGGGATTTTTGAATTTGGACCGAGAGAGAGTTGAGTTAGTTTTCTCACTGGATGAAATTGAAACATGGAACTCAAAATCTGTGTGGAAACTACATTTTGCTCATATATGCCCCAAAGAGCACAGAAAGTTGTTTTCTGAGAAAAATAAAGAGTCAAGGACCTGAGAGGCAAACAAAAAGTAAACAAACAAAAACCCACAGACCAGAGGCTTAACCAGCAGAAGTTTATTTCTCACACTCTGGAGGTTCCAAGTCCAAGACTGAGCTGTTGGAAGGTTTAAATTCTCCTGAAGCCTTTCTCCTTGCCTTGCAGATGGTCACATTCTCCTCCTCACCTCCCCGGTGTTTCCTCCTCTTTCCCTATGGACACCAGTCATAACTTACTGGGCTCACCAATATGACCTCACTTAACCTGACTTACCCTGCCGGGGTCCTATCTCCAAACATAGTCACACTAGCTTTAGGGCTTGGCTTCCCCATGTGAATTTTAGGAGACACCATTCAGTCCATCACACCTTTTAAGGAGAATATTAAAAAATACAGTCTGAGCTTTAAAATCAGAAAAGTTGTGAAAAGAGTTCCCCTTGCCCACGCCCTGTTTTAACATAATTCGTGCATTGCTTTGAATTTTTAACATAATTCAATTTGCTTTGAATAAAGGAAAGAAACACACCGACCACTATAAGAAGGTGTATAAATATTCTGGGTATTTAAAAAGTAGTGGTGATAGTTGTAATGAGAAGGGGGCAAAGCTCTTTTGAAAGATAAAATTCTAGGTTCCCAAGAAAATGTCCCCTCCCGGGGCCTCTTCCCGCGGGTGGGAGCTGCTGTCAGTGCCCTGCCCTGTGCCTGGATCTCCGTGTGCTCCGCTTACTTTAGGTTAGGCACTGTTAGCAGAACTGCTGCCAGCGAGAAAACGCTTACCCTTCCCGGCCAAATTACAGCCGGGGCTGGCAGCAGGAATGAGGGCGGCGATACGTAATAGCACATTCACCTCTCACAGAACAGGGGCACTTGCTTACAGGGTCCCATAAAGAACCCCGGCTTGCCTGCCATCACTCAGGTACATTGCCGAGCTAATCAGTCATATGTTGCCTAAAGTAGGACATGGAACCCGAGACAGAACTTTTCACAGCACATATTTTCCTGGGACTAAAGTTAAAGTAGACTTCATTAATGGAAAAAACACAAAACAAAACAAAAAACACTGAGCTAGGTAGAATTAGGAAATTTGTATACAAGTTCAGGCTGTATACAGACTAGTGTGACTGTTTTGATGGATGGAGATCAATTTAACAGTGGTAAAGGCGTATTTGACTGAATGTCATATGATGATGACATTTTTCTTAACTGATGCAATTTTTATATAACTGATTTGATGGGTTGAGTTCATTGGGATAATCCAATCATTCTGTGTATGCAGATAGAACTTACCCAGCTTCTCTGTATCGCATTTTTCTATAATAATGAAATGATGCTTTCTGCTCTATTGCACTCTTTCTCCCCAATGCTTCTAGAATATATTTCTCTTTATATGTTTAGAATGAATCCTAAGAAATTGTAGAATGCCTGTGTAGACCAAGATTGTGTGTGTTAACTTTTTAAATCTTTATTGTTGAAAGTATTACATAGGCCCCTTTTCCCCCCATTAACCTTTTCCAGCCCGCTCCTGCCCCCCTACCCCAGGCCAGCACAACCCCATTGTGTCCACGGGTTATGCATATATGCATATAAGTTCATTGGTTGATCTCTTCCCACCCACCCTCCCCTGCCTTGCCTCTGAGGTTCAACAGTCTGTTCATGTTTCTATGTATCTGGGTCATAGATATTCTATTGATTTGGGTCATCCTTCGTGAGGTACATGGCTACAGGTAACAGGAAGCAGTAAAGCATTCCTCGGTTTGTGAGCCTCCCCTTGGCACTGCTGCTGGTGCTGAAGTTTGTTGGTGGGTGAAACGGGCCACATCTCAGTGCTTTTATAGACCCTCTCTGCTAGGAAGCAAGTGCACCGGTCAAAGGTTATGGTTATTGTTACGTCAGATGCTTGCTGAGAGCCCAAGCTGGAGACAGCTATTAAATCATCCTGTAGACAAAGATTCCAAGGGGGAAATGAAAGGTCGGAAGTGCTGCTTATTAAATCCTTGTAATCACGTTTGTGTATGTGTGTCTCACTGGTATTCAGAGGCCTCGATGCTGCAGCTAATAGGCCTGAATTTTCTCAACAACCCTTTCTGGGAGGCATACAGCAGAGTGGCTGAGCAACTTCTGACTGGGATCCTGACTGTTTTATGAGCAGTCTTTGGGCTGTTGTAAATAAACTCATAAAGTAAGAAATTCTCCCCTGAAACCAAATCATAGCCTCTAAAAAACATAGAGTCTAACTTTGAAATGAAATAGAAACTGTCTTCTAAAACCTGTGTATAGAGTTTGAATGTGTTGGAGAAGTACTGATGAAGAATACTAAACTTTCACCCTGTCCTATGCTCTATCCTGTTTCCACTGTCATTCACTTGTGGGATATCTTCCCCTGTATACTCCAATGAGGACCTCAAACTCAACATAAACTTACCATTGAACTAATATTCTTTGTTCTTTCAATCATAAATCAGCATTTTTCTCTGAGTCTTTATCCATTAATAAAATCTCCATTCATCCTGGCTTTATACCTTATGAAAAATCTGCCTTTTATTTTTTAAATTTCCTTTCACCCATAGTCTCCATGTTATTTTATACTAGAGGCCCGATACATGAAATTTGTGCAAGAGTAGGCCTTTGTAGCCACGGCTGCCTGGATCCCTCCCTCGCAGCCGTGGCAGCTGCAGCCCCAGAAGGACATCTGGTCTAATTAGCATATTATGCTTTTATTATTATAGATTATACTTTTCCATATTTCTCAAGTTTTGTATTCTTTCCATTCATACTCCAATTCAGAAATCATTACCTCTCACTGAACTCTGAGAGAGCTTCCTAACTGATTTCATTGCCTTCAGTCCTCCCTCATTTCAATTTTTTGGGGCACAGTTGGATTAATCTTTAAACACACACATGTATTAGCTGGCAAAGAGGTTAGCCATACATCAATGATCTCTAGGAGAGATTTCACATCTTACCCAAGCAACTCACTCATACATGTCACTATAATGGAATTACAATCTGCCATTTTACTGTCCACATTAACCATTTGTACACCATAAGCATCTATAAACACAAGCAGCAGACTTTTAAAAATTAAATTCAAAATATCATTGCAGTTAACTGGTTAAAGTGAATTGCACATTTTCCGATTCTTTTTGGATGAAAAATTGATTAGCATAAAACAAGGTACAGATTGGAAAATCTAAAACAGTCAAATCAAGAAAGCCATGAAGTCTTTTGAGAGTAAATATAACCATAATAAATTATTTTTATTTTCTATTAATTTAGAAAGAGCCCTGTATTTGATTTAGTTATTCTTTCCATCATTTATAGTTCAAGTAAGAAATTGTTGCCCTGCCGAAACCGGTTTGGCTCAGTGGATAGAGCATCGGCCTGCGACTGAAAGGTCCCAGGTTCGATTCCGGTCAAGGGCATGTACCTGGGTTGCGGGCACATCCCCAGTAGGAGATGTGCAGGAGGCGGCTGATCGATGTTTCTCTCCCATCGATGTTTCTAACTCTCTATCTCTCTCCCTTCCTCTTTGTATAAAATCAATAAAATATATTTAAAAAAAAAAAAAGAAAAAAGAAATTGTTGCCCTGACCGGTTTGGCTCAGTGGATAAAGCGTCTGCCTGTGGACTGAAGGGTTCCGGGTTCGATTCTGGTCAAGGGCATGTGCCTTGGTTGCGGGCACATCCCCAGTGGGGGGTGTGCAGGAGGCAGCTGATGGATGTTTCTCTCTCATCGATGTTTCTAGCTCTCTATCCCTCTCCCTTCCACTCTGTAAAAAATAAATAAAAAAATATTAAAAAAAAGAAATTGTTAACACTTCTACTCACTTTGTGTATTTCCTCAGTGACATATAATCAGTTGTTCAAATTATGTCATTTTAATAAGTTGGAAATTTTTGTACAACCAGTAACCATACCATGCAATAATAACAGCTAAGTTATATCTGAATTCAAATATTAATGATAATGTTGCTTTCTACTTATCTTAGACTTTACTTTTTAAAAATAGAATAGCATAAACTAAAGCACAAGAAGATGATAGTTGTACTTCTTTATAATGATTAAGCTCAATTTAAAAAATGAAACAAGCCCTGGCCCGCTTGGCTCAGTGGTTAGAGTGTTGGCCCACAGACTGAAAGGTCGTGGGTTTGATTCCAGTTAGGAGCATGTACCTCTGTTGCAGGCTCCATCCCTGGCCTAGGTCAGAGTGCACGTGGGCGGCAACCAGTCGATGTGTCTGTCTCACATCGATGTTTCTCTCTCTCTCCCTCTCTCCCCCTCCCATCTACTCTTTCTAAAAAATCAACGGAAAAAAGTATCCTCAGTGAGGATTAACAAACATACAAACATAAAGAAGAAACAAGATAGCAAAAAAAAAAGAATCCTTAAATTTTTTAAATGGGAAATTTTAAAAGTTTTTAAAGGAAAGTCTTTGCAGAATTCCAGAAACTGAATGTGCAGGTGTGTTTATTTGGAGGAGAGGTTCATTGAAGGGTAAATGGAAAGATAGAAGTTGCTTCATACTACAATAAATTTAATTAGATTGATTTTCATCTATACAGTGCTCTTGCAAGTTTAGTAGTTATATAATTTATTGATCAGAAAATTGCAACAGAAAAGTCATGGATTCTTGACACTAATTTTGAGTCCATAAAGAATCTTGGATAAATTTACTATACATTTAATTCTATTTCCTAAGGGATAAGCATGCCTCTTGAATTCTCAGGAGTACTGTGGGAATACACGTTTAGATACCCAAAGAGGAGAGCAATGAAAACCATGGCATAAATATTACTACATCCTTTTTTTTGAACTTAGGGAAAAAATTGGCCCAAAAATAATTTCATTAGCTGTGTAGTTTTACTTACTATTTAAGTAAGAGGACTAATTCATTTCCATTTCCAGCGGTTATTAAACAGAGGCAGATCCTGTGATTTAACTGACTAATGAAAGACATAACCTTTGATTTCCACAGACACAGTAGGCAACAGATGTTTTAAAAAAAGAGTAAACCCACAAATTCTAACGATTTAAAGGGCGAGTCCTCCTCTGGGAAGACATTGAGACTGCATTTTTGGAATCTCTCTTACCCCCAAACCTTGCAAACATTTTTAAAATATGAAACTTTATAGCTACCAAAACAAACACATCTCTTCTCAATTCTATGGGAATTTGAGTGAAACTTTAAAAACTAGCAAAGCAATGAGCCTGTGCTGAGTCACGGATCAGGCGGGCAGTAGTGGGCTCCAAGCAATCACAGCTCTCACTGACCGCTGTACACAGACCACTGGGTGAACAGGAAGATGAAGCAGAAGAGTAAGGAGCTGTAGACACTGGTGTGGATGCGGCTGGGGGCAGCGGGGGGCGGGGGGGGGGGATAGCTGCCTTTGATGCCATGTTGACAGCAGAGAGGAAGGGAATGCTGTGGCCTGGCTTGGGTTGTTGAGTTTTACCCAGAATCTGCCATCCGGACGCCCCAGGGCAAGAGAAGCCTGGGCGACAGAGAAAGTTTTCCTCCCCAAGCACATAGATACATTGATATGACTGGTGGTGTTTATGAGTGACATATGAGCAGCAGACATTTTGTTTTTTTTTGTTTTTTTAATCTTTACTGTTGAAAGTATTATTTATGTTCCCCTCCCCACCCCCACCCCCATTGACCTCTCCCAGCCCATCCCGGGCCTTCACCACCCTATTGTCTGTGTCCATGGGTTATGCATACAAGTTCATTGGTTGATCTCTTCCCACCCACTTACCCCCCCCCCCCCGCCCTTTTGATGGCTCATCTTACAGAGCTAGATCCTTTGGGTTCAAAGGTACTAGGTTAGAGAGAGGAAAGAGATAATGAAGGAAGGGGGCAGCCTGGGTATTCTGTGCATGTCCAGAGATTTAGACATTTTAAAGATCTGAAGCTGAAGGAACTTTTCTTGCCTTCCATGTGCTGCCATGGACTCCTGTGATTGGAGACCACACAGCACACAGAGAGGACAGAGCTGAACTCTGCCATCCTCTGACCTGGAAAATGGTGTCATCGTGTCCTGGAAATGTAGAGAAACAAATGATATAGTGGTAACACGACTCGGCCTGGAGATGGCAAGGAGGCTGTGACTCCCAGAGCGTGAGCAGCAGGACCCTGAAGTTGACCAAGTCAAGGTGTCCCCAGAGGCCACAGAGGCCAAGTCCAGAACCTCTCTGTGCACATACTGAAGATCTACTGGAATATCTGGGGATCCGGGCTGCTGAGTGGGTGACCCGCACTCAAGTACGTAGAGATTCACATCCATCAGTTTTGTATATAAAGTGGGAAAAAATAAAAATGTTTCTCTATTTACTGATGGAACCCAAAACACTCAGATGTGTCTGTTCTTTAGTGACAACCCTTCTCCATCCCCCCCTTCTTCCTGTGCTGTGCATAACAAAAACCAGTTGCTGTTCCCCTCAGTAGCCACCATCTACTGTGTCCTGTGTAGAATTCTGATAAAGTGCTTGCAACTTATCTGAGGAGAGCAGATGAGTGATAGTTTCCAGATTGAATTGCAATCAACTTTCTTCAACACACACTGCCTTGGCAAAAATAAAAGAACCCAAAAGAAAAACAATTCTTCCAATGTTCACACTAATTGGAATTGCCACTTTTCCAAAGGAGAAATTCAGAGGCACCACTGACCCCTCTCTTTCCTTGACTTAAATCTCTGTTCATCCAACATATCCCACTGCTCTGTTTCATTAGGACTACTTGATTCTCTTCCTTCTCTAACACCCACTATAACCATCCCAACTCAGGCCAACTCTATTGGCTTTCTAACTGGTCACCATGTTTTCTGCTTTTCTTTCCTGTGAATCATAAATTGTATAAAAATCCAAAATGGGTTATTCTGTGTGTTTTTTTTTTCCTAATTAAATATAAAATAAAAGCCTTCAGAGGCTTTAGGATGCCTGGGAAATAAGCTCCAAATCTGTCACTTAGGCTAAAACCCTCTCACAAGCAGCATTTTGTTCTTTGTGCTCCTAGGTCTGCAGCAGAGTTGGCAACATAATTAACCCTTCATATGATTTATTGGCAGTGTTTATAGACAACTTCAAAAGATCTGGTGTTCGCAAAATCTACCCACTTATATTTCTTCTGTACTACATACTTCTCTTTATGCAAATGTCTTAGTCTCAAAGAAAGCCACTTGATTTAGGTACCACTCCTTATAAAATACTCAACACAGAGGTAAAATATAATTATTCTAACATGGAAAGCACTACACAGAGATTAAATGGTTAATAGTAACCTATATAATAAAAGGCTAATATGCAAATCAACTGAACAGTGGAATGACAGGTTGCTATGATGTTCACTGATCATTAATGGAGGGGGAGTGCCACAGGGGGAGCGCAGCTCAGCCAGAAGCCGAGCTCATGGCTGGCGAGCATAGCAGCGGTGGCACGAGCCTCTCCCACCTCTGTGGCAGCCTGGACTGTGAGAGGGTGCAGGAGGGGCCGAGAGACCCCCCAAGTGCACAAATTTCATGCACCAGGCCTCTAGTATTATAATAAATACATACGAATATGTATGTAGGTAGATGGAGAAAGATAGATTATATATAGATATATGATAGGTAGGTAGGTAGATAGATAGAAAGATAGATAGATAGATAATAGATATTGATAGAAAAGGATGGGAAAAAGATCAACAAGACAAGTGCTTACTATTTCATAATCACTACTACTAAGTTGAGTGTATCAAATTGTTGCACCCCCTTTGGAAATCATTATCATTTTGTCAAACATATTATGAAAACATAAAAACAGGTTTGGTATGCTTCTATAGGAACAATTTTTTTAAATAAAAAATTACGTGATGTAAGTGATAAATTTAGATAGAAAGTTCAGAAAAAGCACTATTTTGAAATTAGAAAATGTAATTTAGTAGCACCTTTGATACTTATTTATCCTGAGAACTTGACAAATAGCTATATTATTTTTTATTATTTGTTTTGTTAATAATAAGCTATTATTTTGAGACTATTATTTGAACCTCAATTTCTTAATAGATAAAATATATCATTATCTTTTTCATCTTTTGATAGTCCATAATTTGATACTATGAAGGTCAAATCAAATGAAATGCCCTGAAAACTGTAAAAAACTATAATTCATTATTTTCTCCACTCACTCAGTTATTTAACAAACAAATAAAATAGTACTTATTTAGCATGTTAACAAATAGTGTTCCACAGAACTCTCAGAAGTTTCTTAAATCTCTATGGCAATCTGAAAATGTGTTTTTTATAGTGTTCTTCTGGGAATTTTATTATAAGAAAAGTAATTTTCAAGCATATTTTCCTTCTCAGCCTTCTCTCTAGGGACAAGATGTGGTAAAGGTCATGTTGATGTATATTGAAAGTGGAATACTTTGAGTCCACATGAAATAAAATTATTTTAGAAACTTATTTTCTGCTTATTTGATGTTATGTTCCTATCATACAGTACCTCTCTTCAGATTTAGTATTTTACTTTGAAAACAGCTCACATTTACGCATTTGATTGCATTGATTTTATTTTGAATATCTTTAAAGAATGTTTAGAAAGATATCACTTATGAATTCTCCTTTACTTGGAAAATTTAAGTTCTGGTGGAGAGTGGCAAACTTCCTAGCTGTCTAATCAAGTTCCAGCCCTGCTTCCTCCACTTTAATATGGGTTTCTCTCTCTCAGTCACTTGGATTATTGCATCCTGACATATGTATAGTTTATGGAAAATAATGGGTTAAATTACAACTGGCAACTCAGTCCCTTTTGAAATAAACAGATATGAGATGTGTATCTCTGATTTGCTACATGCACGTTGAAAATAATAAGTGGTATTCAAGTTTCATGAACAACCCAAAGTGCATGTGAATTACTCGGCAACTGAGCAGGTGGGTTATTCCCATTTCACAGGTAGCTGTTCCTGGATAGTCTGGAGTCCTGTCTGACTGATGCACAGTAGCACAAGGGACCTTCAAGGGGAAGTGAATCCCATACCCAAGTCCTCTTGGTAAATAGCACTGCGACTTGCTCCATGACCTTGAGTGAACCCACAGTCCTGCGGACATCAGCTTTCAGATCTTTAAAACAAGGGGAGTAGAAGATGGTTGCTAAGGTCCCTTCCAAATTTAAAATTTTACATATTTAATTCAAGTGCAGATCCTATTTTATGTGGTGAAATCAAATATGCTCTGTGGTTTGTTTTACTGACAATTTGGGGTAAAGAATCAAACTCAATTCCATGGTATTCGATATGTTTTTAGACCTTAAAACAGTGTCTTCATTCAGGGCTCCCTTTTCTGCTTGCCATTTTTTAAATGATCTTTTCATAATACAGAGAATATATTTAATAAAAGATTTTCAAATTGGATCACTTAGTACAACCACTATTCAATATTTTTCTTTATTGATTAAGATATTACATATGTGTCCTTATCCTCCCATTTCCCCCCACACATTCCCACGCCCACACTCATGCCCTCACCCCCCCTGGTGTCTGTGTCCATTGGTTAGGCTTACATGCATGCATGCAAATCCTTTGGTTGATCTGTCCCCCTTACCCTCCCCTCCCCTACCTTCCCTCTGAGGTTTGACGGTCTGATCAATCGATGCTTCTGTGTCTCTGATGTTTATATTTATGTATTTCTTTTATCCCAGTTTATTATAAAAATTTTCAAAGATATATTTATATTCTAAAACATTTTACTCTGTGTGTTTTAACATATATCTATCCAATCACCCCTTTTTCTCTCTATCCATCAATTTTGTCATTTTTGATGCATTTTAAAGGGGGAGATATCTGTTCCCTTCACTCCAGAACACTCGGGATGCATATCATTAACCAGAGCTAATGTTTGTTTATAGCTCACTTCCTTTTTAGTTTGCATTCATATACAGTGAGACGCACAAATCCTAAGTGCACCATGTGATGAACTTTAATAAACAAACACATCTATAGAACTCAGAGCCTTAAGAGGAAGAGGACTGCCATCTCCTCAGAAAGGTTTTTTTTTGTTTTGTTTTTTGTTTGCCTCTTTTAAGCCTATCCCTGTACATATCACTGAGAGGCAACCACTGTTTCATTTCCCCCACCAGAGATTAGTTTTACCTGTCATGGAATTTCACATAAATAGAGTATTACGGTATGTACATTTCTGGGTAAAGTTTCTTTGACTCATAAAAATGTTTCAGATTCATCCATGCTGTATGTATCAGTAGCTCATTCCTTTCTATTGCTGAATAGTATTCAATTGTCTGAACACATCATGGTTTACCTATATTTTTCATCAACACTTGGCTAGGCTGCTTCTAATTTTTATCTAGTATAAATAAAACTGTGATGAACATTTGGTTTAGGTCTCCTTGTGGACATACATTTTCATTTATATTTGGTTGCTACCTAGGAGCAGAATTGCAGGATTATAGTTTATATACTTAGGTTTATGAGAATCTACCAGAACTTTTTCTAAGATGTTTGTAGAATTTTACACTTCAAACAACAGGGTTTGAGAATCCTAGTTGGTTAATGTACTCACAAACACTTTGTTTTGTGCCTTTAAATTTTAGACATGGTGGGTGTACAGTGGCATCTTATCATGATCTTGATTTCTCTAGAAATGTATCATCCTTTGTCAGATACATAATTTGTGAATATTTTCTCCTGGGGTTTGGCTTGCCTATTCAAAAGTTTTTCTTGCTAGTATCTTTTAATAAATAATGTATTTAATTCTGATAGAGTAATTTATTAGTCATAAAATAAAATGATTTTAATGCTTATTGAACACTGTAGTCTTCTAAGAAATATTTGCTTATCTTCTAGTCAAGAGGTTCTCTTGTATTTTCTCCTAGAAATACTGTTCTGTTTTTAGCTTTTATGTTTATTTTTTCTAATAGAATTATCCAGTTCTTCCATCACCAGTTTAGAAAAGACTATTTTCTCCATGGGATTGCTGCAGCGCCTTTGTAGAAAATGAAATAATGTGATAAGGGTGGGTCTAGTTCAAGGATCTTTATTCTATTCCATTGATTGATTTGTCTACCCTTAGATTCTTCTGTCTTATTTATTCCATGTTAATTGTTAGTCTTGAAGTAAATTAGTATAAGTACTATTTCATTCTTCATCTTTTTAAATATTGTTTTGTCATTTGTAGGTCCTTTAAATTTCCTTGTAATTGATAAAATCAGATCCTCGATTTCTACCCCATAAAATCCAATGAAATTATTACTAGGATTATATAAAATTATAGGTTAATTTGAGGAAAATTGATATTTTAACAGTGTTACTCTTCTGGTTCATGGAAATAGTACATTTCTTTAAGTTTTTCAGCATTTTTTAGGAAAATGCATAGTAGTTATATCTATTTTTAGATACTAATGAGTAATGAAAATAAAAGGCATAGTAGAAAGCAGAAGGAAATAGGTAGAGTAAGGGAAGATTAGAAAATGTTGGTATGGTTTATATTACACTAGTGACCTGGTGCATGAATTCATGTACACTGAAAAGAAATTAATTAAAAGGTGGCTGATGGGGCAGGACTGGGCAAGATGAGCTGGAGCCAACTTCCTGAAGTCCCTCCCAGCCGCACCTGGGGTGGCACCCTGGCACAAAAGGCATCTGCGGACTGAGCAGGGTCCCTCTGGCAGGTGGGGTCCCTCGGCCTGGCCTGTGGGGATCGGGCTGAAACCAGCTCTCCGACATCCCCTGAGGGGTCCCAAAGTGTGAGAGGGCACTATGCAAAGTTGCTGTTGTACAGGGTGTGGAACGCCAATGCAAGTGTGCAATAAACCAGATTTGGGGCAACAGTGCCCCAGCAACAACATAACCCATGGCCAAAGGTGGAATCGCATGGCTCCATGAGGAATTGGGCTCCCTCCTCTCTGGTTTCGGGGTGCATCACCTGAGAACCATTGCTGCCAAGTCACTGCAGCTTGGCAGCTCCTGCATTGAGCGTTTTCCCCCTGGTGGTCAGTGCATGTCATAGCGACCAGTTGGATGGTTGAATACTTAGCATATTATCCTTTTATATATATATAGATATTTAGATCAAACACAATTCTTATAAAACAAAAATTTAAAGATCTTGAGAAAGCTTTATAACATGAGCACCTTAGATAAAATATAAAGTCAAATCTGTGAAGTAGTAAACATTTCATTGTGCAAATGACATAAAATCTTTATGTACTGTTGCTAATTATGTGTGGCTAATTTGTAAGAAAAAAAGAATAATGAATAAAATAAAACTTGTAGAAACTAATTCCAATCTTTCCCTAAAAATTTAAAAACACAAATGCCAAGATGATGCCTACAATTAGGTTTCTGTTTGGAAGTTAATATAATTATGTCATGCCCACAGCTATTATGGCAAACCAGATCTATTGTTGACATTACTAATGAGAAGCAATGATGGTCAGTTAATGTGCTGAACTGGATTCCCTTCCTGATGTTTGCTTCATATAACACACTACACCAGCCATGAGGTACATAGAGTTATTAATGCTACCTATCAGCTGAAGATTTTTGAAGTAAAAAAATAGTCATTTAAAACTTTCTAACAGTCTTTGACTAATAAAGTTAAATGAGGGAAGGACGCAACAACTGGCATATCAGTAATGGTTACAATTCTCTGAGTTCTGCTATGTACATTACACACACACAATCTCTATTTTAAAACCAATTTAACAGAATCCTAGTGCAGAAAGTTTAAGTAGCTTGCCTGATTCACGGAGCAAATGTAATATGTACTAGGCCTTTCTGGCAAATTGCTAGATACTCCACAGCTTCCTGAGCAACCTTAGAAGGTGGTTAAAAGGAACTGTGTGAATACCTGTATCACCCACCCTCTTCTGTACTGCTAGTTCCATTGGACTTAACATTTTTCTTACTATAGAGACCATTTCTAAGACAGACCCAGAAAAACTCTATCAAATTGTTAGTCTAGGTGATTTTTTTAAAAATTAAGCCTTCTAAAATTATAGCTTGGTAGTAGAATACGAAAGTATTAACATTTCTTATAAATTGTTTTGAATCAGATTTGAGAAGTCAAATGAAACTTCCCACCCCAATCTGGAAGCATGAGTTCTTCCCATCTCTATCACTGTTCCACTTTAATCCATTCCATCTGTATAATAGAAGCACAAGACACTTTAAAGTGTAGAGTTATTCCAAAGGGTACCTTTCTCAATATGTTCTTTTGCTAAATTTTCCTTTGATTGATCATTCCTCACATCACATAGTAGACGAACAATGAGTTATTCTATTTACCATACCAAAAAAAAAAAAAGAGTAAAAAATGCAAGGTTATATGTTCTCTTCTCTAGAAGACGCATGAAATGCTTCATTTTTATAAAACAATGAAATTGGTGGCTTCTTTTAAATGTCAGGTTATAATATCTTTTTTCTTTTGTAATGATAATGCTGAAAAAGAACAGGTATCAGCAGTCTAGCCTCCCTTTTTCATAGGTAAGAAACTGAAAATCAGAGATATGTAGAAATTCACATAGATGATAAATATTTAGCTCATTTGGGTCTCTGGCTTCTAAAGCTACAGTGTTTCCATGACAAGAGAGGGGACAACAATGCAAACAGCAAGATGATGCCATTCCTACCATCTGGTCCCAAACATATTCCTTCCTGCCCAGTATCAATTACCCAAGCCAAAATGGTAACTCTTCTTCTGCCTCCTGGTCCGGTAAATCAGTCAAATTTAGCAAAAAAACACTCAATGTCATAGTCCCTATCGATACAATTCCCCCCTATATTTCTCAAGAGCCTGATGAAGCCCATCAGCTAATGAATTTTGTTTTGCCACTACCCCATCCCAGTTCACCTGTGGAAGTTTTAACAATCACCTTCTATAGGAGCTGCCTCTAGTTTTATTATAAAGTGTGTGTGTGTGTGTGGGGGGGTGTATCATGGACAATATAAAATCTGAATAGACATGAGAGATCATCTGGACTTTATCTTTAAAGTCTTAATCTCAGCATGAAGCTTGGTGCATATTGGATACTCAGAACTTCTGTTTATTGATTTTACATGTTGGAATATCCAATGCGTTGGAGACTATAGGCAACATGGGTGGGTAAAGTAATCTGGTCACTAGGCAACCAGATCACTTGCAACCAAAAGTATAAACTGACATCATAAGTACCTTCGGTTCCTCCAGGACAATCTGTTCAAGGTGTAAGAACAGCAGAAGGAAAGATAAGCTTTTACAATGTCAAGCTTATATTTAGAAATACTAGTCAACTGTAGTTGAACCAGAACTAATTGAACATTTGTCTAAGACTTGAAAAAGTTGAAAAGGCTACATGAAGATATGTCATAAGGAGTCTAGACCCCTTTTAGTTTTGCCAAAGTGGTGGACGGAGCTCCCATAACAGTTCCCCTCTTCATTCACACAGAGACATTGTTTCCTCAACAATGCTTCTTTAAAACTGTCCTTTTTTGTTTGTGTAATCAGTGAGGGGTTATCAATCATAGCTTGGGAAGATGACAGGTCCTTAGCAATGTGTCTGCTCTCTTTGTAGAAGCCAGCTAATAGCTGATGGGATTATACTCTTACTGAGCTGGAGGCTGGCAATATTTCATTATGACAGAACAGCAATATTAACAAAAATAAGGCTCAAATAAATTCAGGTGGAAACTCTCCTCCTAAGGTAACTGATAACATGTATTATTTTCCTGCATGAAATCAATCACCTAAGAATATTTAACACTATACTGTGACAGAATATCTATATGCATGAGCTCCTAAGTTAATAAACATCCTAATAATATTCTTCAAAATTCCAGGTTTATAAAGTTGTGAAACAAAGAGGGGGAGTGAATCTGATTGTTGAAATAAATTGGGACATAGAAACAGTTGGTGGTGTCTGTTCTCTATTTAGTTATTTAGTTTCCTATACAAATTTGATCATTTCTATTATTTTGAAAACTGACTTGCTATCATTTTGATGTTACATATTCAAAAAAGTGTAACAATATAGAAAAACACAAGGTTAAAAAAAATTCCCCACATTTCACCTAGAACTAATCATGGGTGATGTTGGGTCATTATGCCAAGACTTCTACATTTACAGAGAGAAGGACAGAACTGAAAACAAAGAAAGTACTTTTTTTTTAAAGTGCTTTTATGATATCTTTAGTAATAAGATGAAGTCATTGGGGTGGATCCTAAGCTAATGTGATAGTATCCTTATAAAAAGGGAAGTTTGGACATAGCAATAGACCAGCCGTGGGCAAACTACGGCCCACGGGCCGGATCCGGCCCATTTGAAATGAATAAAACTAAAAAAAAAAAAAACGTACCCTTTTATGTAATGATGTTTACTTTGAATTTATATTAGCCCACACAAACACTCCATCCGTGCTTTTGTTCCGGCCCTCCGGTCCAGTTTAAGAACCCATGTGGCCCTCGAGTCAAAAAGTTTGCCCACCCCTGCAATAGACACACACATAGAGATAATGCCATGTGAGAATGAAGTATGAGATTAGGGTGAGACATTGACAAGTCAAGGAATACCAAAGATTGCCAGAAAACCACACACACACACACACACACACACACACACACACACACACACACACAAGGTGAGAAGCATGGAACAGATTCTCCCTCACAGCTCCAGAAGGAACTGGCTCTGTGACACCTTGATCTCAGACTTCTAGCCTCCAGAACTATGAGACAATACATTTCTGGTGTTTAAGCCACCTAGTTTGGGGTGGTTTGTTATAGCAGCTCTAGAAAATTAATACATTTATGTAGAAGTGTTCCTTTGGCTCAGAGAGAACAAGAAAATTCAGCTTTTGCTCCTTTTTCTAATTCAGCCTGGAGGTCTGAGTATTTAGAAGTTAAAAACAGCAACAACAAACAGGGAAGGGGATAAGAATAGTTAAATCCTTTGGGTTTTGTTTTTGTTTTTATTGTTTTTGTAATTCTTCTCAGATGGAGATAGAAAACTTCACCTGGAGCTATCCCTTTGTCTTGCATTATTCTTAAGTTTACTTCTCCTTCATTTACTCTCAAAAGCTCATTAAGCGTAGAGACAGGAACTTCTTTAAATTATAAATTCCACCTAAATTGTTCACATGGAACTATGGTTTGATTTAGAATGTTTTTGAGAGAAACGATGTCTATGTGGTATTGAATACAGTCAGTCTTATGCCAAGGACCCTCTGATCCCTGGGGTAGGTCCTCAGCATGGATGGACCCCTGTGCAGACAGACCTGCTCAATTTATTTGATCTCTGTGTTGGTATCAATTAAAAGGAAGAAGGGGGAGACAAAACAATAAGCTCTTTCCACCTGGCCTTTGGATAATGTGCTTTATTACTTACTGTGTCACACTATCACCCACTCATTAGGTCTATGAGCAATCCTTCATCTGCTTAGATAAAAAGAAAAGTTCTAGTAATAAAGTCAAACATGTCACTTTAATTGGTAGTTCTAGAAGAATTGTGTGCTCATCTGGGTAAAAATAATGGGATTTCTAGTTTTTGTAAAATCTCTACTTTTTACTGAGTAATAGTATCTAATGGTGGGTATTTACCTCTGTATAAAATTTGTTTGTTTGGCCGAAACTGGTTTGGCTCAGTGGATAGAGCGTCGGCCTGCGGATTGAAAGGTCCCAGGTTCGATTCCGGTCAAGGGCATGTACCTGGGTTGCGGGCACATCCCCAGTAGGAGATGTGCAGGAGGCAGCTGATTGATGTTTCTCTCTCATCGATGTTTCTAACTCTCTATCTCTCTCCCTTCCTCTCTGTAAAAAATCAATAAAATATACTTAAAAAAAATTTGTTTGTTTGTTTTTTACTTGGTGCAATAAATACAAGCTAAAAGGGATAAAACTAGCTCACACCTCACTCTGTCCAGATCAGGGGAATGACATCGATATGACAGGTAATAAGACATGAAGTTCCCAGGCTTCTCAATTAGTGACCTGATATAAATTTATAATTCAATATTTAACTGCCAACATAATTGAGGATAATTATTTTTCTTCATATTCCCCAATATTCAAAGAAGAACTACCACACTCAGGTGTACAAGAATTGCATGCATCAAGAATAAAACCAAACAAACAAAAGGCTTAATTATTGATGAATAAAATCTCTATACTGCTTCTTCATCATAATTGGTACAAAACTAATTAATGCCACTTGAATCAAGTAATAGTCACTCATTACAGAATACTTGGTTAGGAAACTATTTCTATTCTATTATTAAGCAGAGTTCCAGTTTGCCTGTAGGTTCCTTTGGCACATTAAGTTGTGGAAGACAGTGATCCTTACTGTCTTCTACAACCTAATGGTCCCGGTGACCTATATCTTGAATATGGAGGTATGGCAGTTCAGAGGTATTTAAATGCACACTGTAACAGAAACCCAAATGATACTGGATCAGGCCTAGGGAACTCAATATTTTTTTTCTTTAAGTACAAAAAGTCTAGAGGTAGATTTTCCTTCATTGTGGACGAGCTGAAGGATAGAGTGGTGATGTCAATCGCGAGAGTCCCTTTTAGTAAGAAAGCAAAGGAGTCTGGAGAAACAAATACTTGGCTAATTCTGTAAAGAGAGGCAGGGAGAGGATTTGGCAGTGTTATTGAACCAATCTTTCATCAGGAAATAATATGAAAATAACATGTTTTCCATGCTCTTTGTTTTCCTTTGAGCATATTTCCCACATTCGTCAACAAGTTTCCATTGAGTATTTGAACATCCATTTGATTAAACTCTTTGGATTTAAGGTATTCAAAGATCTGAAGTTTTCTCTTTAGAATATAACTGAAAGTGACTCGCTGCTCAACTCAATTTAGACTCTTCCAACATTTTTATTTGGAAAGGACTTTTGTGAAATATTTTCTGACTGAAAGTTGGCATTTTACTTGTAGTAGTCAAAAATAGACTTAGCAATCAAATGAAAAATATTATGGTCATAAATACTCAAGTTGATATTCTCATCTGTTTCACATACATATTTGGGAAACTGAAAAAAAAAATAAAACCCGAGACAACAAAACCAGAATCAGTGAGCCAAGCAGAGTGAGAGTACAAGAAGTGATTCAGGAGCTCTGAATTGCACAGTGCTCCTTCGGGTTTGCCCCAGGGGAGCCAAGTTATTGGGCTCTATGGGTTAAACTAACATCGGGAAATCCTAGATGTAAGGGATTAAAGTTAATATTTATGTGAGCTTTGAACTGCTGGAGCCCCTTAGGTTAACTAGCTACGTACTATTAATGGTAAAACTGGGTTCTATCACCGTTTCCCATAGAATGAGAATGCATTAAATTTGCTTATATATATTTAACAGAAAGATTTTAAAATATCAGGTTTACCTAGGGAAAAGTGAACTGTGAGAGGCACTCAGTGCTCTGGACATCAAGATGTCTTTTTTTAAAAAGAATAATAAAAATACAGAAATTTCAACAATATAAAAAAAAGCAATTAGCTTACGTTGAGAGAGGCAGAAGCAAGCCTCTTAAAATCTCACATCCTGATGAGCCCAGCAGAGGGTCCTCCTGAACATTAGATCACAACAGAATCCATGGCTTGTGGCTGGTTGGGAGAGGAACATGTACTAAGCGCTGATTTTTAAGATGTTTGGAAACCTTAGAGCTTGGAAGTGTTTGCTAAAGAGAACAGAAATGCCATAAATGCTTTGGGTAAACCAAAACACCAAAAAACTTATTTCTAGCAAGCAGGAGCAGGAAATAGAGGAAAGGACAGACATGTGAAGGCAACAAAATGAAAGTCTTTATGAAAGAAGGAAAACAACAAATTCTCAAAGAAAGATAGGATATATGATTGCTACCTAGACTTGCCCTTGTCACCTCAACCTTACTCATTTTTCCCTTTGAGAAGGTACACAAAGCAGAGAATATTTAACAGTCTAATTTGAAAGTCAGAGATCTTGCTTCCTGCCCTGGGTTAGCATGGTCACTGACCCCTCCCCCCAGCCCCGAGTCCCGTTTTCCTATTGACAAAGTTCCTTGGGGTTCTCCTCAGCCTGAGCAGGGCACACCAAAGAGTTAACCTTACTCCAGTCTATTAGGCTAGGTATACCCTTTTCTATGAATAAAACAGATAATGTTTTACTATAATGACCTCAATAATTCATGGCTCATTGCCTGTATTGAAATGACAGGGGCACAATTATTAAAGTATGTTAAATTATTTTTTAAAAAGCCATATGCATTTGACCAGTAGTAAACAAGACAAAGAAAAAAAAATAACCCTTAGAGTCCCATATCTTTGCAAACTGCAGGCAAAAGTGAATCACATATAAAGATTGCATTCAGCATCAGATCACTGCTCTTCTCAGTGTTTCTCTCAGCGTTCAGCCCCACAACCATTAGGAGATCGCTGGTTGTTAAAGAGCTTGAACTTACCTATTCTCTTTGCTGAATATCCCACTCTTGTCTGGCCAACCTGGCTTCAGTTTCTCACCCCAATATCCAGCCCCCAAAATATTTCTGTAACAAAGCCCAGTGTCTATAATGGTGATATGTTGAACTGTGAATTGTCTTGCATCAGCTATGTTAAATTACAGGCTTTTTTGAGTACTCTTAGCATCCTGCTATTAGAATAATTTCTGCTTTGTTTTAAGAGACATTTTAGCATTGGATTCTCCAAAGGGGAGCCTGGGATAAAGGCTTGTTTGAAACTAGTTCACTTGGGAAGGAGACAAGACAAAAAGTGGGAGAGTGAAGGAAAAAGCCAATACAAGAATTAACTTATTATCCACTAGGGGTGTCTAAAGCCAGATCCAGTGTGACCTTAAGAGGAGACATATGAAATATGCCTCAGAGCTGTTCACTCGGGGGACAAAGGAGAAAGCATTTATCCTTTAGCTCCTGGCCCCATTGGTCAAGGATGGGTCATGGTCATTAACTCTCCAACCTTCCCTGAATGCCTGCATGAGTGCTTTGAATATCCCTGTAGCATAGGACAGGCCCCAGCAGAAGCAGAACTCTAGGATGAGTCAAAGCAAGGTGCTTCCTTGTGTGGAAGTAAGCTAAGTCCTCTGAACTGGTTCTTGTAGCAGTGGCTGGAGGGAGAGGTGGGACAAATAGAATCTGAATAGACATAAGACTAGTCAGATACACTGGAGCCCTACACTGGAGACCAGCTCTGATACGCATGAATTCAGGGCAATGTCTTCTGAAGGTGCACAGTGTGGGACTGGATAAAGTACTTTCTCTCAGGAGAGTTAACCAAATAACAAAGTCTATATATATATATATATATATATATATATATATATATATATACATATATATATATATATATATATATATATCCTCCCAGTTGGTTTTATTATAAGAGAGCCCTGGGTAATAAATGAGTCTTCTTAACTGTGAGTTAATGTCAGATGAGGCATGTTCTGAATGTCACCATCTCTTTAGTAAAATTAATAAGGGTAAAAGCATTACATGATCTATAATAAAATCTAAACCTCAAAAAGAGTCACAGAGTAAAAGATTCTGGTTTCTTCATTTTTCATGGTTTTATGAACCTATGAAATAATTTAAGAAAAGCACAGAATTGCTTTGAAATAAATCAGAGTATTTCAGTGGGTGGATAGAGATTTCAGAAATCCAATTCCGTGGAACTTTATGTGTATAAAACAGGAAGTTAGTATTCCTAAGTGCCCCTCAAGCTATATAACGCCAGTTTTCCTACATCTATGGTTTTGCATGTTTGCTCATTATGTCTTCTTAACCCTTCCATTCCAACCCAAATTCCATCTTTCCTTCAAGATATTAGCTTAAGTCCTCTCTCCTACCTTACCTGCCCCTGAATCTGTCAGCCTGTGTAAGCCTAACTTTCTTCAACTTTGTTAATAGTAAAATGGAGTTTGTCAGTGTCTCCAAACTCCTGCTTTGCAAACTAAGCATATAGAATATTTAACAACAAACCTCAGTGGGTTTTTTTGTTGTTTGTTTGTTTTTTTGCTTCTCCTTCACTGATGATGGAATTCATAGCCTGGTTCTTCTCATCTCTACTTCATTTCCTGATGTGTATTTAACTGAAGTACTATGTAGGTTGAAAAACATGAGTCCACTTTTTTAAAGTTGAGTTTTCATTTTTTCAGTCATTCATTCAACAAAAAATGTATTAAGCACTTACTGCAAAGCAGGTACTCAGGTTGGAAGACATGTGGATAAGAATAACATAGTTCTTGCTTCAAAGAACTGAAATGGGGCAAGGGATGGGATAAGTACAGTGCAATTTTATTTTAAAATGCAATTTTATTTTTAAAAAGACAAAAATTGTGCCCAGCTGGCATAGCTCAGTGGTTGAGCGTCGACCTATGAACCAGGAGGTCATGGTTTGATTCCCTGTCAGGACATATGCCTGGGTGGTGGGATTGATCCCCAGTGTGGGGCAGGCAGGAGACAGCCTATCAATGATTCCCTCTCATCATTGCTGCTTCTATCTTTCTCTCTCCCTCTCCCTTCCTCTCTGAAATCAATAAAAATATATTTAAAAATAGACAAAAATTGCAAGCTGAATATGTCCTCAGAAGTAAATAGGGAGCTGAGGTGGAGAATAGCAGAGGTGGACTTTAAATCCGGTGTTCAGGAAGTGCTCTCTGGGAAGGTGATACTAGAATCCTAAATGATGGGAAGGACCTAGCTCTCAGGAGGGCTTACGGGGAGAGTGTTTTAGGAAGAGGAGTACAGCAGTGGGAAAGCTACTGAGCTCAGTGAGCATACAAAGGAGAAGAATGGTGCCCACGAAGAGGCTGGAGAAATGCAGGGTTGCCTCATGCTGGGCATGGTGAAGACTGTGGCTTGCTTTATACATGTAATGGAAATCCCCCGAGGGATTTTATGCAGCAGAATGGCATCATTGGATTTGTCTCAAATGATTAGTTTACTATGTGGAGATTATAGAGAGGCCATAGGTGAAAATGTAGGAACCAGTTAAAAGGAAGTGTTTCAGGCAAAAGATGGGTGGCCTCTGATAAGAAAGAAAAGGACATATTCATGATGTATTTTAGAAAAGAAACGGTCAGATATTGAAGAAAAATACCTTCCTTGATATAATTAATATAACCGAGTATAATTAATTTGGGGGTATGTTTATCTTTTCTTATCCACCAAATTACTAGTTCTTCAAAGTAGGGTCATTTTTCTATATGTACTCTATAGTTTCTTTAAATTTCAGAAAACATGATAGATGTTCAAGAAAAACTTATTTTCCTGCTCGCTCCTTTTTTATTAACTAGACCGCCAGATGTTTTGTTGAAATTATATTAGATGGCAGAATAAAATAACTTAAGTACTTTCAAGTCCTTCCAATGTTGGTTTTATTACTCTGTTAGTTGGTGAGTAGATGCTATAAAACAGAATGTTGACTTTTGTGGGTGTTTCATAAAAATAGGAAATCTCTCTCTCTGCTTGGTTTAGCATTGATACTGCCAAACTATCTTGTGATTTCCAAAGAACACAAACTTGGCTCCAAAAATAGGACACAGTGTGGCCTTGCAGTTAGAGTAGATCAAAGGACTCATAATTGTGTAGGCTATGGACAACTTTAATGCAATGAGATCAAAAAGTCCATAATAGCCAGTGTAATAATGTTAATAGATTATTCAGTGGCTTCACTACACCCTGAGTGATCAGACGTTTAAATGAAGAGGGATTATAGTGATGATCTGTCATACCTGGATCCTTGAACTCAATAAGAAAACCATCTGATAAATTAATTTACTATGAATTTAATTAATAAGTAAGTATACACTGTTCAGGCACTGCTTTAGAAACTTTACTTAATTTGACCTTCATAACAACCCTATAACATAGGATCTAGTATTTTTATCCTGTTTAAAAGAAGACAAAACTGAGGCACATAAGGGTTAACAAACTTAAGATCATAAATCCTGTTGTGTATCTTCACTCCAGAGGCCATGATCTTGACCACGATGCTGAACTTCTTTGAGATAAGTCTAAAATAGGGTTTCACTGAATCTGTACAAAGAATTTTGTACAACTATGTCTATATATATTTGATTGGAATGAGGTTGGGATTTTGTAGTGATGTGCCATAGTTTTGATTACTTTCATAGAAAAATCTAAAACAATGAAATTTACAATTCCTAATAAAAAAGATTTTACTTATCTTCAGTTGAGAGACAATATGATAACCAACCCTGCTTTGTATTTTCCATGCTAGAAAATAAAAGCCTAAACTGTTTTGCAGTGTTGTTTCTCTATTCATTTATTTTAACTCAGAGAGTGGCCAATTTGGGGACTGACCACCCACATGCAATTTTAGCGATTGCAGCATGTCATTGACCAAAAGGGTGATGCAGAAATAGTTGAGAAATCAGTCTTGACCACATAGAATCCCAGGAAAATATTCCAAAGTCTCCCTCCAGAGGCAATCATTAATCCTTTGTGTGTTTATTCAACTTGGTGAGTCTGGCTAGGGAAAACGATAAAGCCTTAAGGAAATGCTTTTACTATAATCTGACTTAGAGTGGATCAACTGGTATTAGATACACAAAATGAAGTGATACAAAAAAAAATTTTAATCATGAGAGTTTAAAGAATGTGGAGAAGGTTGAAAGGTATGCTAAGGTGAGAAAATTATAGAAAAAAATGAGAGCAGGAAGGCAGCTTTGTTGCAGCTACAAGATAAGCATGCAAGTCTTCTTGAAATAGAGGACTCCAAACTTCTGAATGTAAAGAAAACAAAAATATCTAATCTTCTATGGGACAATACTAGTGAGAGTGATGAGAATAACAACTAGAGTTATATTGTAGGTTATGCTAAAGAATACGTCATAGAGAAGGGATATATGTAATCCATATGTCCAAAACCACCCCTGGTGCATGAGCTTCCCAAATGAGGAGAGTAGAGAATTTCTGGGGAAGACTAAGAAAGATCTTGATGGTAGGCAGCAGGCTTGGAGAGGAAGGTATGGAGAGACGACGGAGTCAGTCAAAAGTGTGCTATGGTTGAAATGGTTAGAGGTCCATCCATGTTCACGCTTTCCCTTCCACAGTGTAGTTATCACTGGCAAGCAGCTGTCCATCCATTAACTCTATTGCCCTGGCCTCTATCTGTGGCCATAGAACTAGTTCCTACCAATAGAATTCAAGTAAAAATTATACATTTCACAAGTGGGCCAAGTTCATAGAAAGTCCCATGCATTATATCCCCTTCTGTTTCTGTCTATAGAGGTTTCCATAGCCTTATAGACTGATGGGGCTTCAGGGTGGAAGGATTCTGAGTCCCTGGATTACCACATGCAAAAAAGTTACTTGCCAATCAGGAACAATCACACTGAACGATTTGCTAGTGAGATATAAAATTCTATTATATTGAAACACTAAAGTTTTGAGGGTTATTTATTACAGACACTAGTGTTACCTGAACACACGCACACACACACACACACACACACACTCTACCAGGAATAAAAATATATAATGTGATAGAGAGGAGATTGTCACCAAACTAAAATTTCTGTCTACTACTCACTACTTCTTATTCGAGATTAATGATTGACACCTACCAACAACAAATCAAGATAATAAAGGTTATTAAGAACTTCTGAACTCAAAAAAGAAATGGAAAATGGTAAGGAATGATAAAAAATATATATATTATTTTTATTTTTTCACTCTAACAACAAAGGAGAGAGGATGACATAAATAAAATGCAGCCATAAGCAAGACTGAAGCCCAAAGTTGTCCTTGGGACTGATGATATCTCAAGTTCTGGGTGCAAGTTATTTGCCTAAAGGGAGCTTTAAGGGGAGAGAGAAGTCATTTAACCAAAGGAACTTTGCAAACAAAGAGAGAAGAGTCCAAAAACATTGGGAAGCAGGTGACTATGGAGAACATAAATGGAATCAGGAACAAAGTGTTAACAATAAAGGAGGTGCCCAGGGTTTCCAACAAGAACACTGTTAGATAAAAACAAACAAAAAATTAGTATCAGTATGGAAAGCATAATAATCCTTCTACCCTGAAGCTCCGTCAGTCTATAAAGGCTTTGGAGACCGCTATCGACAGAAACAGCAGGGGATCCAATGCATGGGACTTTCTATGAACTTGGCCCACTTGTGTTCTCCTCTAAAGACCCCAGAAAAGAATGCAGTTCTGTCAAAAGCTTAACTTTAGCCCCGTGTGACCTTTTTCAAACTTTTAACCTCCAGAAATATAAGATTACAAATTCTTTTAAGCCACTAAGCTTGTGGTAACTCCCAAAGATATTCATGTTTTAATCTCCAGAACCTGTGAAGATTATTACATGGCAAGAAGGAATTAAGGTTACTAATCAGCTGACTTAAAAAGAAAGGGATTCCCCGGTATTATCCAGTGGGCCCAGTGTAATCAGAATTCTTTAAAGGTGGGTGAGGCGGACAGAAGAACAAGACCAAAGAGAAATCTGAAGATGCCACTTTGCTGGCTTTAAAGATGGAAAAAGAGATCATGAGCCATGAAATATAGGTGGCCAGAAGAAACTCGAAGGAATGAAAATTGTATTCTCCTCTAAAGACCCCAGAAAAGAATGTAGTCCTGCCAAAAGCTTAATTTTAGCTCAGTGTGACCTTTTTCAAACGTTTAACCTCCAGAAATATAAGATTATAAATTATTTTAAGCCACTAAGTTTGCGGTAACTTGTTACAGCAACAATAGAAAACTAATAAAACTGGTTTACTGCATATATCTGTGCTAATAAACAGACTAAGGATAACAAACAAAGTGAATCTGAGATTAGAACACACTTTGGTAAACATAACTCCATGGATATGATGCAAACCTGGAGAGATGAGACTGGTAAAAAAAATAAGGTGAAGAGGAAGTGTTTTGAGGAACATCTGAGAAAATATCAAATAAAAAAAGGTACATGTTATCATTAGTGATAGTATACCTTCACAATGCCTTACATTTGCTTAGATTTTTAAGAAAGGTGCATTTCCATACTTCCCCCACAATCCCACAGTGTTGTGAGGTTGTCAAGGACACAAATTAGGAAACTAGGGCTTTGAACTTCAGAGACACAGATGTGACTAGAATGAGCACCTTTTGTCCAGCTCACTTTCCACAATATTGATTGCAAAGGAAGAAAGCTGATATGGTCACAAAACTACAAAAAATAACAATAAAGGATTTAAACCACCATAACATCTTCTAAAAGTCCAAAATAAAAAATTAAGTGCCAGCATCTCTCCCTCAAAGGTTTTCGTGACTCTCCATTCCACCACGCAAATGTTACCCTTCCTTCCTCTCCTCCTCCCTGTGCCACATATATACAACCAAACTTGTATCTATAATATTTACACATAACTGTTTACACATCTGTCTCTTGTTAAGACCACTGAGGGCAGGGATTATGATTTATTTACCTTTTTAAAAATCAAGTGTAGGAATTTTCTAGACCTTATTAGGTGCTCACAAAAGCTTATTGAATGTTAGTGAAAAAAATGCTACTAGGCAGAGTTCAAAACTAAAGTAAAACTTACATACAATACAAAGAACAATTATTAAGGAGAACTATTTTAAAATACTATATTTAGAGAAAGCGGTTCCAACAACCATCTTTGGTGATGAAGCTGGAAAATAGAAAACTTTATATTCTATATTTCTTCAACTTCTCTAGTAAAAGAAATGGCATTTAACTAAATGGCGTGACACAAACACAAAGCACATCATAGTTTAAAAGCTTACAAAAGCCACAATGAGATACCACATTGGAAAAGGTCTGGCTGTTTCTTATAAAAGTAAACTTAACATTGTTCTTATGATTTGGTAACCCTCCTCCTCCATTAGATATTTACCCCAATGAAATTAAAACAGATGTCCACAAGAAGACTTGCAGAGGCTATTTATAGCAACTGTATTATAGCCCCAAATTTAAACAGCCCACATGTATCCAGCCCAAGAGTGGATAAATAGATGCTATGGTCATACAATAGATTCCTATATAATAAAAGCCTAATATGCTAAGCGTCTGGTCATCCAGTCATCCATTCAACCAAAGTGTAATATGCTAATGATATGCTAAGGCTGCGCAACTGCTTGCTATGACATGCACTGACCACCAGGGGACAGATGTTCCAACTGGTGGGTTAGCTTCTGCTAGGGTCTGGCCTATTGGGACTGAGCGAGACAGGCCAGACATGCCCTGGAGCCCTCACGCAGTCCCTCCCCAGCTGGCCAACCTCCCACGGCCCAATCATGCACCCATGAGGTCCCTTAGCCTGGCCTGAACCCTCTCGCAATCCTGGACCCCTCAGGGGATGTCAGAGAGCCAGTTTCGGCCCGATCTGAAGGCCAGGCCAAGGAACCCCACTGGTGCACAAATTCATGCACCAGGCCTCTAGTGTGTCAATAACAAAAAACAGACTACTCACAAGGCAACAACAGGGGTGAATCTCAAACCATCCTAAGTGAGAAAGCCTGAGACGAAGGGTGCACACTGCATGAGTCCATCTCAAATAGGAAAACTGCTTAAAGATCTAGATCTTTTTTATCAAACCATGATGAAAAAATGTGAGCAATATTAAAACTTTCAAAGAAGTAATATTGTGCTAAAAGGCACTGCTATTTTGTTTCTCTAAAATATTTAAGTCTTGCCCTGGCTGGTTTGGCTCAGTGGATGGGGTGTTGGCCTGGGGACTGGGGTGGAGGGGAGGGCGGGTTTGATTCTGATGAGGGGGGGGGGCATATGCCTGAATTGTTTGCGTGCTTGATCCCCAGTCGGGGGGGGGGGCGTGCGGGAGGCAGCCAATCAGTGATTCTCTCTCATCATTGATGTTTCTATTTCTCTCTCCCTCTCCCTTCCTCTCTGGAGTCAATGAAAATATAGAAAAAAATTAAGTCTTGTTGTGGATGAATTATTTATAGATACAATTTGTAATATTTACCTGATTAAAGGTCCTTATGTTGTCAAATAATTCTTAGCAAAATATGAGAGAGAGAGAGAGAGAGAGAGAGAGAGAGAGAGAGAGAGAGAGAGAAACTGACTCTGTGTGTATGGTGGGAATGGAAGGGGAAATCCAAAGGAATAAGCCCAAACTAATTGTAGACTAACTTCAGTTCAATTAGAGTAAAAGAAAATTAATTCTTTATTTCTCAATTAAAAACAGTTGCAACAATTAAATTTATATAGAATTTGAGTGAAATTAATCATATGAACACATATGCTTTATTTCAGAAGTCAATTCTATTCTCTTTGTTAGCTAATTCAGGTTAAAAGCTTGGGGAAGCCTTTACAAAACACAATCACAATAGAAACTTAAAAGGAAAAGAATATTTATACCACTTTAATATACACGTCAAAATGAGTACTTTGTGTAAATGTTATCGGCCCCTCTGTTGGCCTATTATTTGTCCATAACAATTGATTTGAGGAGGCTTTTATAGCAGGGACTTGGGACATTTCTTTTACATGACCACGCTACTGGCCACAGTTGCACGTGAAAGTCCTAAAGGATTTCTGTCCCAAGTCTCTGCAATTGTTGACTTTGTGAAGACCATAGAATTAAAGCATAGATTTCGCTCAGACACCTCAGCCTTGGGATGTACGTTCTGATCTTGTTCCCTTACTCATAGGTGTGGTGCAGTTGGACAAGTCCTGGTGACTTAGAAACAAAGAAAAAAAAAACAATAATAAAACCATCTTCAGGAAAATATCTGGCATTGCACAACCAGGAACCCTCTTTTCAACTTCAAGCCTGAATTCCTATTTCACCTTATTTTGGGAAACATAGAAATATTCAATAGCTGTAGTTTCTAGCACTTAATCTTTGGTCTGAACTAAGACTTCAAGAGGCGATTTGGGGAAGGGAGGCAGGTACAAGCACCCAGGCTGGTTATAGTGGCCCTCCTGCTCTTCACCCCTGCTTTCTCAGCGTCCCACCACCTCTCACCTGTGCGTCTTGAATGCCCTTCTAACTAGTCTAGTCTCCTCCACACTAACCTCTTAATTTCTTATTCCACTTTGCAGTGTCAGTGATTCCAAATACAAATAGGTTTATATCTTTCATTTTGCAAGGACCTCCCCATTACCTAGAGGATAAAAGTCAGTCTTCTAAATAAGACCACAAGGTTTTCCTTGCTCTGACCCCACCACTTGCACCACTTTACTATGTATGCATAATACCCATCTGCTTATCATTTTTACAGATGTTACTTGCGTTCATTTTTTTTTAAACTTAAAATTCAGTCCTGTCCCTTCTCTTCTCCCAAAACTCATTCTAATTCTTCGCAGTGAAAGCTGTACCTTCCTCATGCAGCTTTCTATGACTTTCTGTGCTGGGTTAGGTACCCTTCTATTAGCTTCCATAAAACATTGCTATTTGCTTACTACACTCTATGTTTGTGAGATTTATTCATGTCAGTGTAAGTAGTTTTAATTGGTTCATTCTTATTTCTGTATTCAATCATAAGAATATATTATAGGTTATCCTATTGTTATTGAATAATTTCTTTAAATCTTGGCTAATATGAGTAGTGCTTCCATTAGCAATCTTGTGCTATATTTTGGTGAACATATATTTGCATTCCTGTTGGGTTGTGTATCTAAGACTGGAACTTCTCAGTAATGGCAGGAGATACGGAATACTAAAAATGCCCACAAAAGTCCATGCCTAATTATAGGGAAATTATCGAGATGGGATTTATGATAGGGAGATATCCACATGGGCCTAATCTCCTCACACAAGCTGCTTTAAAAGCAGTTTCCTCCAGGAGCACAGGTAGAAGTTGGAGATCTGAAGCACAAGGCATACTCGCTGCATTGTTGCTGGTTGATGATACCGGATCCCCATCCAAGGACTGAGTGGCCTCTAGGAGTGAGGGGGCCCTCAGCTGACAGCCAGCAAGGAAGCAGGACCTCAGCCCTCAATCGCAATGACCTGAATTTTGCCCATAAGCTAAATGAACTTGGACATCGATTTCTCCCCAGAGCTCCCAGGTGAGGACTCAGACCTCACAACACTTTTCATTTCAGCCTTCCTATTTCCTGAGCAGATAGCCTGGCCACACTGTGTTGGTCTTCTGACCTACAGAACTGTGAGTTAGTAACGGTTTTGTTGAAGCTATAGCTCTGTGGCGATTTGTTACACGGCAATACAACACCATTGCAGAGAGCTGGCAGGTATTCGTGACAGATGCAGCCAACAGTGTTACCAATGTACATTCCCACCAGCGGTGTCTGGTGTATGAGAGTTTCAGCTGCTCTAGAAATCAACACTCATTGCCTTAAGTCACAGACTAGAAAGTACATAGTAGAAACTTTCCTGGTTAAATGTCTCTATAATTATTAATGAAATAAAATTAAGTGAAAGGTGGCACTCGATTTCTCATGTAAAAAGGGATTTTAATAAATTATAATATCCACTTCTTAAATTTAGCCAAACATACACACACACACACACACACCTCAAATTTTAGCAATCGATCAAAGGAAGTAGTAATGGTTATCAATTATTATTTAATGTGTCTAGTAGCACATTAAATAATAGTAACATCAGTGTTTTCATAAACCAAATAGAAAACTTTTTAAAATTCTATTGTATTTCAGTCAGCTTGTTTCACTGTTCTTTGATGCATGTGTGTTGCATTTGCAACAACAACATATCCCTAAAAAGATATTAGATAAAATACTTTTAAGTTATGAGAGATATACTATGTAAAATCTCCACAAGACTTTGAAGATAGACTGTATTTTTTCTAAACTTAACATTATTTGGCCATTGGTGTTTCCATCTTTGCTTTTGATACTTTTCTAATTCATTCTTCTAAATTCCATCCTCTTAGTCATTTTGACTATATTTTTTTTGTATAATTTCTTTAGAGCTGACTCTAGAAATTACAAAATACATAGTTATTTTTTTCAGCCCATTTAAAATCAATGTTTTACCACGTAAATGGAATGTGGAAATGTTGCCATTATAAATTCCCTTTAACTTCTCTCCTTTATGCTGTATACAGCTAGCCAGTACATATATGACCTCTACATATATTAAAACTCCAATCTGAAAATGTTATACTTTATACTTTCAACCATAAAACACATTTTACAAAATTCAAGAGAAGAATAATGCATTATATATACACTAGGGGCCCGGTGCACGAAATTCGTGCACTGGGTGGGGGTGGGGGGAGTGTCCTTCAGCCCAGCCTGCCCCCTATCACATACTGGGAGCCCTCAGGCGTTGACCCCCATCACGCTCCAATCACAGGATCGGCCCCTTGCCCAGGCCTGACGCCTCTGGCAGAGGCGTCAGGCCTGGGCAGGGGACCCTCATTTCCCCCCATCACTGGTTTTTCCCCCAGCCCAGGCCTCATGCCTCTGGCCCAGGCATCATGCCTGGGCAGGGGACCCCTATCTCCCTCTGATCGCTTGCTCCACCCCCCGCCCAAGCCTGATGCTTCTGACCCAGGCTTCAGGACTGGGCAAGGGGACCATCATATCCCCCCAATCCCCGGCTCAGCCCCCCGCCCAGGCCTGATGCCTCAGCCAAAGGAGTTGACCCTCATCACCCTCCAATCACCAATCACCGGATCGGCCGCCCCTTGACCAGGCCTGCGGCCTCCGGCAGAAGTGTCAGGCCTGGGCAGGGGACCCCCAGCTCCCCGTTGTTGCAGGCTCCTCCCCTGCCTAGGCCTAACGCCTCTGGCTGAGGCGTCCGGCTCAGGCAGCGGGGATCCGCAGCTGCAGCGGCCCCGCGATCGTGGGCTCCGCTTTAGGCCCAGGCAAGGGACCCTAGCTCCCGGGACTGCCAGCTTCGACCGTGTCCACCCCTACTTCCTGCTATCACTGGCCAGGGCGGCAAAGGCACCTGATTCTCCGATCATGGCTGGGGGGCAGGGCAAAGGCGGCCCCAGGGCCGCCTTTGCCCTGCCCCCCAGCTCTTAGCTCCCCCCTGGGTTTCTGATCACTGTCAGTGGCAGAGGGCTTCTTCCTGCTTTCCCTTTCGCCTCCCTGCATTGTGCCTACATATGCAAATTAGCCGCCATCTTGTTGGCAGTTAACTGCCAATCTTAGTTGGCAGTTAACTGCCAATCTTAGTTGGCAGTTAACTGCCAATCTTAGTTGGCAGTTAACTGCCAATCTTAGTTGGCAGTTAACTGCCAATCATAGTTGGCAGTTAATTTGCATATAGCCTTGATTAGCCAATGAAAAGGGTATCGTCGTACGCCAATTACCATTTTTCTCTTTTATTAGTGTAGATAGATATTTCCCCTTTGTGGTTCTCTTTATTCCTGAGGTTCCAAATTTCTTTCTGGCATCATTTCCCTTCTGTCTGCAGAACTTCCTTTAGCAATTCCTTTAAAGCAAGGTTGCTGCCAACAACTGCTCTAATTTTTTTTTTTTTTTTCATCTGAGAATGTCTTCATTTCACCAGAAGTCCTGAAGGACATTTTCACTGATATGAAATTCAAGTTGACAGTTCCTTTCTTCCGACCTGTAAAGATGTCCCATGGCTAGTGAGTCCAGTTCCTGAACAATTCTACTAACTGGCCTTCCTAAGCTCCTGGTCATCACCACATAGGAACATCCCAGTTCCTCTAAGGAGTGCCCCTTTTACACTTCCAACAAGAAACTGCCCACTTCCACCCAGTCTGGGGTGAAGCATAGCAGGACACAGAAGGAAGGAAAAGATAAACACACCAGGTTTGGTGAACCTTCTTGGAGTCACACTCTACTGAAAGAGAAGGTTCCTGTCCCCTTAAATTCTGGCTCCTGCTGGTTTCTCTCTTGCCAGTTGTACTTTATGGAGCTTATTTTGTGATTTAAAATACTGTATTATACATAGTAAGCATGTTACGCTTATTTATTTATCATATACTTTGTTATTTAAAATAATATGTACTGGAAAGTCCACTTGTATTTCTAGAACAGATTTTTTTGCAACATTTTTTGCTTCAAGGAAAGAATTGTTTTCTTCAAGGAAGAATTAATAGCAACTCAATGACAACTACTCCTTTACTACCATTCCCCCTATGATAATGGAGAAGAAGAAAGAGGGGAAATCTAAGAACCCCCTTCCCTGACTATCTCTGAGTTTTAGGAAGTTATTTTTTGGTTTCTTGAGCTAGAACCAGAGGGTTTCTCCCACCTCTCTCCCTGTCTTCCCCACAGTGCTCATTTCTGGGTTTTGGAATGTGCTGAGCTCTGGCCAGGACATACCAGAGGAGGAAAACTGTGGCAGACTCACAGCTGGCTCAGTGGTACTTTGAATTCTGGTGTTTTTCCTCAACCTCCCTTCTTGTGTTTATTTCTCACAGTTCTCAAATAGCTGGCCACACATTCTGTCCAGATTTTGTAACTGAGTTCAATGGAAGATAAAGAGGTGTTCACTCCATTTTCCTAGAACCATAAGTCTGTAAGTTTTATTTTAATTCTACCCATAGTATCTTTCTCTGTACAAACTACCTCTTGTTTCTAACTTTCAAGCAAGTAAATCTCCTCCTTTATATTTCTGACTATGGTATCAGTGTATATTTCCCCCATCACAATTTTTAAGCATGTTCTCTTTTATTCCTAATTCTTTCAAGAATGAAAAGATATATCTTTAATACACCCAGACTGTTTTATATTGTGTGCTTTCTTATTTAATATGATAAAGTTAAAAGTTGCAATAATAGATTTTCTAATGTTGAACCATGCTTGCATTTCAGGGGATATACTTCTTTTGTCCATAATAAACTAATCATTCAATATATCACTGCTTAATGATTTTCAGCTAATTATTGTTTACTAGAGGCCCAGTGAACAAATTTGTGCACGGGTGGGGTCCAGCTGACCCATCCCAATGGGGGTTAAAAAAGAACCAATCGAGGGTGAGGCTGGCTAGGGGGAGGGGCCACAGGTGGTTGGGGTGTGAAGGGCCGATCGGGGCCCTGATCAGGCCAGTTGGCTGCCATAGTGCTCATCATAGCGACTGATTGATCCAGTCATTCCGGTCATTCTGTCATTTCAGTCATTTGGCTTTTATAGATATAGATGATTTTTGTTTATTTATGAGTGAGGTAGGTTTATAGTTTGTTTTTTGTTCATGCTATTTTTATCCTTGTTTTGTATCAGAATTATGATAGAATGATAGAGTGGCTTGGAAAAACAGATCTTATTTTAGAGGGGGGTGATTATTTTAAGCATTCCAAACTATTTAAACATGTGTTCTTATGAATGTGTTCTTATGGATCTTTTTTCCTTTAACATAAAATATGATACCTCACATATATTATTGAGTATTCAAGAAATATGTGGCTATGGACAAAAGAATGGATGAGAGAATAAATAAATAAATAAATAAATAACCTTGTAAATTATATCCATTGGAAATACGGCTATTCTACCTGGTTCATATGATCTATCAAGTATAATAGCTGATATTAGATTCAAGAAAAATAAAAGGAATTTCTCAGCCTTGAGAGGGTTTCAGGATCTTATTTGAGATCCTAAAAATATGTCCTCCAAATATTTATGTGCCCCTATAAAACAATAAATTAATGCAATGGACATGATAACTACAAAGAAATCTCAAATCACAAGTACATTTCTTGTAATATACTTTTCTAAAAATTTTATTTAGTTCTATCAAATTTCATCTACTTTCTGACTTCTATTATGCAAGATGAACTGTGCTATTTTAGAAATAAACTTTGCCCTCAAATACACTAATATAAAAATTAGGAATACAGACTATTTTCTCTTGAGAAAATATTAAAGAAAAATAATTTTCTATAAAATATTAATTATACTATTTTAATTATTACCAAATAATGAAAATTAGTTAAAAAGATTTTCTTTAGGCCTTTAAATCACATTACCAAACACAATATAAATAAATAGGATTGACATGAAAACAATTTGAGAACAATTATGAGTTTCTCATGTGAAGACAATTTTATAGCAATGACTAAGAGAAAAATACCAAGTAAAATCATTATAATCATTCCCCAAAATTCATATTAAACCTAAAAGAAAAACTTCTGGGAGCTTAATAACATTTTCAGCATTTTTATAAAAGCCAATTTAATATTTTTTCTTCTTTGTGTTTTTTTCATGAACCTTTTTTTTTTCCTTCCTGGAAATTAATGAATTTCTCAGACAGACAGGGGAAAATAGAGGACTCTACTCAAACCTCAAATCGACACAAATTTACTAAATTGAGTCAGTGACACAGAACTTAACTTGAAACTCTAATGTCCTATAATAGCTACCAAAAGTACCAAATAGTGTATGGATGCACAGTTTCTTCTCTAACCTCTGATCTTTCTTTCAGAAAAAAAGATGGTCAGGAATCAATTTTATGTGGGTAGACAGGCATATTGCCTCAATGTAGTTCTCATTGTAACTTTTTTCAGACGTATGTCTTCAAAAGAATGGTGTGTCATCAATATTGCCTACATAAAGCAGAACAGATCCACTGACAAAAGCTATTAATTGAGATGATCAAGACAGTCATGCAGCTAACAAGCTGCCACGACCCCAAGTCCTCTGAGTAAAATGATTAGCAAAAGCTTCAGAGAGGCCACGCTAGAAATGATTGTTCATGAGCTTCCCTGGGCAGCCGCAGGTGGTAATGGTCTGGCCAAAGAATTCTGCTTAGAATCCCCTGGTTCTCTCTGCTTTAGGAGAATGAGTCATCTCTGACATCTTGGGCAAAGGTACGCATCATAGATATTCCTTCCGATATTCACTGAGATAACTTTTTCCCATGAGGAAATGGATAGGGTTAGAGATGCAATTCTGACAGCAACGAAAGTTTAAAGAACACCTGTATTCATCCTGTTTGGGCTTCATAGTTCTCAAGATGCCCCTATTCCCAGCCAAGGATCATATGAACATCTGAATGTGTCAGTCTCAGATCACCCAGGTTCATTCTAGACCTTCCCCTCTTCAGTTGTTTTTTTTTTTTTCTTTTTTAATGGTATTTCTGGAGAACATTAGCTGAAAGTGTTATTCTGGAACTTGGCAAAATTGTGTTTAATTTGAAATGTTACACCCCTGCTACACTATGCTAGAGACGGTCTGGCTCTAAGAACACTATGGCTGCCACATACTTGATTCTTAACTTGCACAAAGCCTTGTGACAACTGTATTTTTATGTGAAATGGAATTTATGAAAAAGCCATTTTGAAGAATCCAGGTTTGATATTAGTAACGATTTAATTAAATAAATATCAATCATTAAAACAAACCATTTTGACTTGAAATCTTTTCCAGTAAATTCACACATAGAGGATGTATTAAACCTCTTCATGAGAACTCACGGTCACTGTTATACCCTTAGGAGCACATTACTGAACTGTGCTCTAAAGCTCTGATTCTGCATGGTCTATGGGAAGCTGGGGGAGCATTTTTAATTTGATTCCTGTGAGCATTTGAATCTCTAATTATTCTGTTTATTGACTGATAGTTAAGTAGTCTACTTTTTATTCTTGATATTCTTAAAGTTCTTGCATGTAGATGATCCTCTACTTCCTGACTATGAAGATGCTTTTAATCTGCTAAGGGTTGGAATAAGACATGGTCAAATTTATTAAGATTGTATGTGAACTAAGAATGACTAGGTTCTGCATGAAAATCCAAGGAAGTATTTAAGGAACAAAAGATGAGTGTTAAATACTTAATATTTGGCAAATAAATTGGCTATTTTTTTGTTTATTCTTAGCAAACCAGCAAGTTTATCTACCCAGATAAGAAAAGTTCCAGGAACTATGATGTATTAGTGAATTGGTTTATTCTACTGGTATTTGACTTTTCATGTATATTTTTCTAATCTACCAATAATGTTTTCATTTCCTTGAACTGGATCTTTTCCTTTCATTTTTGATAATTTATTTCCAATAGGATCTGTAAGTTCTGTAAAAGGACCCCCCCCCCAAAAAAAAAAAAAAAACAATCTGAGTTCTATCTCTAGAAAATAAAGCTTCTTTTTAAAACACTCACTAAATGTTATCATAGTGATTAATCAGCAGTGTGTCCAGATGAAAACTCATCTGAGTTCTATTCTTGTCTGAAGCAGTCCTGAAAACGTCTTGACCCACTGGTGAGTCAGCCTGGCTTACCCTCCTCTATGAGCAAACATGAGCTCACTGGCTCATGTATGAGCAGGTGCTGATTATTTATTCCTAAAATGTCCAAAGAATAAAATCAGTTACTAAGTTTGTAAATCTGAGATTCCAAATTGCAAGGTAGCAAGTCCTGTGCTCATTGCTCACTTATAATTTAACTTCAAACCGCTTTTAAAGAAGACTTTTATCACTCCTCTGAAAGCCATGCTTCAAGTGTGCCATTCTTGAAATAGTGATGCTCTAGAATTCGCTGTAAATCTCCAGGCCTCTCTCTCTGTAACCCCAATTTATTTGCATTTTCTTCTAAGGAAAACCAGTTATCTTAAGCCATCTCTTTTCCTTAGAATGTGCTTCCTGGGCCCCTCAAGAGCCAGAAGAGTGAGAAATTCAGTTCATTTTGTGAGTTGGTTAAGGGAAAGCCAGAAATGTATATATGTGAGATAAACTCATAGCTTACGTTTTCTTCAAAAAAGACATAATCTGTTGAAATGCTACTGAGAGTTTTAAGGGGAAAAAATGCTTGGATGGTAGTCAGAAATTTTCACGTTTTTGGCTCTTGACTCATCTCCCTCCAGGACACGGGTCCAAATATTTGTCCCCAAGTATTTCCTCATGTTCACCATCCAGGGAATTCTAGAGCTGAAAGTAAACCTAAAGATTGAAATCTTAGCGTGGAGAAACCCATATACCTTCAAGTGACTGATAACTAAATTGCATACGGAACATCCACACTTGAAATCATATAGATGGAGACAGAGATGGTAAGTGTTATGATAATATGAATCTTCAATTCTGCTCTAAGAAGAATTCTGGAAGCTCTCTCTTGGGCTGTCTTTATGTTGACTTGTATTTAGCAACAAGTAGAGATGCTGCATTGGAAAAGCTAAAGAAATTAAACCAAGTTATATGAGGATATATGCCTCAGGGAAAAAATAACATATATTTTGGATATTGAAAGAGATGAAGAGCATATAGAAAAGCTATCAATTGTGCTTAACGTGAGAAAGAAAAAGAGAATGAGAATGAGCAGATTGCTAAGCAGCTTTTATTCTGTGGGACTTTTTTTTAAGAGTAGAATGGCAGGGGAGAGCGTTACAAGTTTTGGGTTGTGATATAAATACACACCCTATTTGCCTTTTCTACTTCAGAACACTCCATTCAAGGACTCCCTCTGAGTGGGTTGTGAAGACAGATAGTGTGTTTACAAGCACTGGCTCTGAAGCCAGACACCTTGTGTAAGCCCTTATGTAAGGCTCTTGCATTCTGTCTAACCTTGGGCAAGTTACTTAACCTCTCTTCCTCAGTCGGTTCATCTGAAAGTGGATGTAATCACAATATTCACTGATAGGGTTTGAGGAATAAATGAGTTAATGTATGAAACATATTTTTAGAACAGTCCTCGGCATATATTAGAAGATCAAAAAATAGTAATTTGCAATTTATATTTTTTTTAGTAGAATATAATGCTGTGTGAGATAGATCAAGTCTAATAAGAGTTACAAATAATTAATGCCAAATATATTCCTTAGAGTATTTTAAAAAGCTGATGAAATAGTCATGTGCTCGAATTTTTTTCTGTTTTAAAATACTACACTAAAAGCACTTTCTAAAACTAACCTGATTAGAAAAAAAAAAAGTCAACCACATTGACGCATTAGAATGAAAGGCCTCTGAGTACCACCTAGCTTGTTATTTGTTAGTGAGAAAATTGAGACAACTTGTTCAAGTTCAGGCAGCTAACTGTTAATAACATCAGCACAGCATGTGTGGCAATTGATTTGGAGATAGGCCAGGAAACTAGATTCACAAAGCAAACATTAGGAAGCTAGAGGGTCCTTAGGTTAAGCAAAATTCAGAAGTACTCAAGTACAAGAGAATAGAGAGAAATAATGGGTCAGAAACAAGCAAGAAATCCAAATAGAAAACACAGAGACAGCAGCGACAAAGGAGAACTTGAAACAGGAGCAACCCTGCTTCAGCTAGGAAGTTCTCATGGCCTTGAGTGAGGGAGGAGTTACCCAGGGAAAGGGCAAATCCCCACTCCCAATGGAGGAAGACAATACCAGGGAAAGGGGAGGGGCACCAGGTAGAATGGATGGCGGAATAATTGCATGATAACCTAAACCTGTAGGTGCTTGTCTAAAAAATTATTGGTCATAAATATTTGGAAATTCTAAGGAAAACTCTTTTGCATGAACTCCTATTCACAATGAAGTGAACCAGTTATTTCTCTTATCCGCCAGTCACACAACTAATGTGCCCCCTTGCTTACCCACATAAATTGACCATAGATTATCAAGGACGTGAAAATAATTTCCATCTAACAGAGGCCCATGTGAGAAGTGGGGTATATATTTAAATATAACATATTAGAATGTAGTAGGTTAAAATTTCTCTCTTTCCATCATCTTTACAGAAAGCTCTTACCAGGAATCGTACGACTTAAAAGACTTAGAATCTCTAACAGCTCAACTAGATGCCCAAATAAGAGCAGTAACACAGATTATTCTTGGTTGGCTCTTTCCAAAGGACGGACTCTAGATCTCTCAGTAGTTATTTTTGACAGGAATTTTTAAATGCTGCTCAGATCACCCGAGTGTACAGTGGGAAAGAGAGGATCAACAAGAGCTTTCCTTTTCTAAGGCACATGATGTACATCAGGCTACCACAGGGCCATGGGCTATCAGTAACACGCAGGACTTAGATAAGAATTGCATGAACCCTAACCTTTCCAATTTTAGTGGACTTTAATGGGCTACTTGTACAATGATGTACTGCTGGAGATAATTCACAGCCCACGCAAGTCTACTTAAAGTCCATCTTCAGTCCCTGTGGAATTATGACTTTGTTCTTTAGCTTGAATGTGCTGACAGGGAAAGCAGGTTAATGACATTGATGTGCATTCTCTGCAGCTATAACGATTTTGTCCAGACAGATGATATACAGAGAGTTCATCAGATCTCAATTAAAAAACTATTGACCAAAAGCATTGAGGAGATGTTCTCTGAGTATTGGGTAGGTTAAAGTTTGAATTAAAATAGTGAATGCAATTAATTATCCTTAAATTTTTGAGGTAGTTTTCTTTCTGAGATACAAAGATAAATTTATCTAACTTCTTAAAATAACAATCATGACAATAATAAACCCAGTTTGCAATCCATGAGTAAAAAGTTTATGCATACAACAGACCCCCTGTGGCCACATTTGCAGGATAGAGAGAGTTTGGGTGTTCCCCACTCTTGCGTGACTGGTATGACAAGATGAAAGGTCCCTACTATTGCATTCTCCAGCTGGCATTTCCTAGGCCAAGACCTAGGGTCATTCAGATCCCCCTCAAAGGAATAGTCCTAAATATTGCCTACCTCAATGAAAAAGAGATGGAAAAGTTGCAGGATCTATAGCCATGGAATGAAATGCATAAAATAGCAAAGAGCAATGTTCTCTCTTTCTGGACTTGGAGAGAGTGTGCTCTCTATACATGAAGAAGAGAGAAGTATGTCATGGTCCCATTAAGTACATTTTATTTTAGCAGCCTGGAATTAAGAAAGCCAACCTACTAGACTGGTGCCAAATTCTGGAAGTTTACTGAGCTCTCTTTCAGCTGTTCATAGTAATAAGTATGTAATTTAGATAAAACTGGCATTATGAAAATTATATCAAAATTGCTATGCTGTATATTTCATGCAGAAGGGATCACATTTGTCTTTTTTATTTCCCTATTCTAATTCTTAGCAAAACACCTGGAACATAATCAATACTCAACATATATATCTTCCTTACCGAAGAATAAAAATTATAGCTGACATTTATTTACAACATTTGACATCAATGATTTACAGAGTACCTTAGATTTTATAAAGTGCTTTTCACATATCTCATGCTCAAATTTATGCTTCATTGGAAAATGGTTATAGGGCATGCCTGCCCCTGAAACTTCAAGAAGATCCAATGACGCAGGAAGAAATAAAAATTAGAAGCATGTAATTGTGATTTAGCAAGAATTTATTTACTATAAATAGATTATACCCTTGAATATTGAAATTCCACACATCCATTCTTCTCAATCTCACCATTTTCAGCTTAAAACAGTGTAATTAAACTCCAGTTGGAATTGTCTGAGGTGACAGACTTTCAGTCTACCTGGTGGGCCCACCAAACTTTGGGAATGCTTGGGAAGGAATGACAGGAGGTGACACAGAGCCATGCCCACTCATCTGTGTCCTTGATCTGGTGTGTAGCTTTGACTTTATGTTTCTGGTTTGGTAATAAACAGAAGAGGAAATGACCTTGTATCTGAAGGCTCATTCTATCCAGTCCTCAAACCTAAATTAGCTTTTGTGGCTTGGCTTGGTTCAAATGGTCAAAGTATTGCAATGTGTCTTGCTTCTGTTTTCCCTCAATTTAGAAAGCCATTTCTTTATGACATCTTCAGGACAATACACTGACATTTTGTATATTTGATGCAAAGAATTTTCGAATTATTATCAAATATTTATGGAGCATCACTCAGGAACAAGTTAATTCCTGCTAGAAATAGTGAAGAAGAGCAATGAGAGATACAGTGGTTATGGGCTGACGTGTGTCCCCTCCCCACCAAGCACCAGAATTCATATGTTAGAGTCTTAACTGAGCCTAGTAACTCAGTGAGTGTTTGGAAGTAGGATCATTGCAGGTAATTAAGTTAAAAAGAGCTCACTAAATTGGGCTCTAATCCAAGAGGATTGGTTTCCTATGAGATTGCAACATAGGAGATTTGGACACAGGTCCACACAGAGGGAAGGCAGAGTGAAGACACAGGGAGAAATTGTCAAAGCCAAGAAGAGAGACCTAGAACAGATCCTTTCTGCATGACCCTCAGAAGAACCCAACCCCGCTGATAACTTGATCTGGAACTGTAGTTCCCAGAACTGTGAGAAAGTAAATTTCTGTTATTTACCAGTCTGTGGTACTTTGTTATGGCAGCCCTAGCAATGAATATCACTTCATTCATGATTCTCACTCAATAAGATCTTACACTTAATTCTACATCCTTGGATATGAGATGAAAATGAATAAAATTTAGGCTACTTAGCAGTTTAAGTACACATATAATAAAACAATTTTTATTTCCAATAGCATCCTTCTGCTAGCATTAGAGAGTTATTTTTTCTGTTACCAAAAACAGGAGATGATTTGCAAAATAACCTTATTCTAATGGCAAAAAGTGCTTAACATGATTTCTGGAACATATAATTCAATAAGTGTTAGTCCTTTTCTGCTCTGTTTCTCTACTACATGATTTTTGAAAACGTCAGCACAGAGACAGACAGTAGTTAGTATAAATTATCTGGGAGTTCTTAAGTTTTATTTTCAGTGACCCTGTAACGTTTTCCAAACAACTAATGCTCTTAGATTCACTTACCCAGCCAACAGCTCTTACCACTGAGACGCTATCATTTCCAAAATCAAATTGTTCTTGACCTTCACTTATCTATTGAGAATTACACACCCCAGTGCCCATTTTTTTCAGGGATATGCTCTGCCATCTTATATGATAAGTTTTCTGTCCTATGTAAGGTATGTTTGCTCCTGCATGTTTCTTACTTCATTCCCTAGATAATTATAACTTAAGGCATATTATAATTTTTATGTAATGCAAAAAATGACATCTTATTTTGATCTGTAATGGTGAAAAAAGATATTTTAAAGTGAACTTTTGTCATTTATAAAATCATATTCATATTCAGCTAACAATATCCTGAATACCCATTATGCATTAAACATAAAGCTTTAATACCCACCTCACAAATATATTACAACTTTCTCTTTACAAGGGGAAGAAAACTTCCAAGAGATGTAGGAATCTGCCCTAGATCACACAATTGGCAAAAGCAAAACTGACATTCAACCACAAATTCTGACCCAGGTTCATTTTATTTATTATTATAATACTCTACTGTCTTCCATTTTGATGCCCCAGTATGTTTATAAATATGAATGGAAATCAGGGGAAAGAAAAGAGAAAATAAAAAAATAAGTATTTCTTTTCTTTTCTATATCACATTCCCTGTTCTGTACTTGGGTCCCCAGGGAGAAACACAAAAATTGGTTGGAAGCCCAAGACTGTGGCCAAAATAGCAGGCATCAGAGTGGCTCTGGTTGTCAACAAGAGACCCTGGGTGCTTTCCTGGGGCAAATGCTGTTTAAACATACACCGATTTCATATCTGGAAAGCATTTTAAAAACTAACACCTATTTCTATTCCTTCAGTCTAACAAATGGCATAGAGAATTCATCTAACACTTTGCTTACTTGGAAGTATAAGCAAACTTACTCAAAGAGGGCATGTGGTCTAAAGAATAAAAGAAAAGGTGTGCATAGAATTTTCCTCTGAGCATAGCATCATTGATTTTTCTATGAGTTATCCTAAAGCAGTGGTTCTCAACCTTGGCTGCACATTAGAATCACCTGGGAATCTTTTTAAAATCCTGATTTCTGGGCCTCATCCTCTGGAAATTCTGTTTCTTTGTTATGGGGTGGGGCCACATATTGGGTAGACCACGGCTGGTCTAGAGTATCAACTAGGTAACCCATTCACTGGATAATTCAGTGATGACAGCACCTCTCACAATAGGAGGATATTTTCAGTGATATCCCTTGAAAGAGACAAATCATAGAAAAACAAAATAATTTGGAATTAAATTCTCATAATTGAAATCCCAACTCAGTTATTTACCATAAATGTACTCTGATCCTTGATTTCTTCATAATAAAATGGGTGAGTGTATTAACTACCTGCTTGGGCTTTTAAGGGTATCTATACTAATAAAAGGATTATATGCTAATTAGACTGGGTCCATCCAGATGTCCTTCTGGACAAAGCCATGGTGGGAGGGTCCGAGGCAGAGGTGGTTAGGGGTGACCAGGCCAGCAGGGGAGGGCAGTTAGGGGCGACCAGGCAGGCAGGGGAGCAGTTGGGGTGATCAGGCCAGCAGGCAGCGGCAGTTAGGGGCGATCAGGCAAGCAGAGGAGCAGTTAGGGGCATCAGGCAGGCAGAGTGGTTAGGGGTGATCAGGCAGGCAGGCAGGTAAGTGGTTAGGAGCCAGCAGTCCTGGATTGCGAGAGGGATTGTGCGATTGGGCCTACACCGGCAGTCGGACATCCCCCGAGGGGTACTGGATTGGAGAGGGTGCAGGCCGGGCTGAGGAGACCCACCCCCCCACATGCATGAATTTCATGCACTGGGCCTATAGTTAATAATAATACCAAAAAATGCCTGCCACATTGTAGATGAATTGTAGCGAATGTCACTGACGTTTCTTTACACAATCCTGGAAAATGTTGAGCAGAAATATATTTCAAGTGAGAAATTTAAAATGGGTACATAAATCAGTATTTTCACTTGGAAAAAAATCATGGCTATTATCTGCAAGGATATAAACATATCCTGTGCAAACTTTATGGTCAACTGACTCAATTCCTTATGTTTGCATAGACTTCTGCGTCTTCAATGATACCTTTCACTGACCTGAACCTCCTCATTCCAGACATGGAAAGATTTTGGGGGAAAAAGAGTTTCTCAAACAAAGAAAATGAAAATGGTCTTTTCTTTCAAATTAAGCCAGGTTCTGTGAACTGAACTGAGAGAATAGACTTGGGCTCTACCCCATGTCTTATGCCATGCTTCAGAAAGTGATACAGCAGTCTTATCCCTCATTCCATCTACAGCACTGACCACTGTGCCCTGCAGACAGCAACACACATATTGCATTATCAGTGATGGTGACAATAACAACAGAGGTTTCCAGATAAGAGGACTACGTGATTTTATCAATTGTCAGGTGAAGAAAGGGTAAAATGGAATGAGTCAGTTAGAATGAGTCAGTTAGGATCCAACCAGGAAAACATAGTCACTTCAAGTATTTAAAGTCAATGTGGCTTTTGTTCGTAGAGCTGAGACTCCAGCCAAGAGGACGGCGTGGTAACCCTGAGATTAGAACTAGCAGAAGGTGCTACTACTACCCATAAGCTGTGACAAAGGGAATAGATGGGTTATTGGAACCCAGAAAGTTGGCTCACATGGAGGGAGTTACGTGGGCCTATTAGGTGGGAGCTGGAGAGAGAGAGGCACAGCTCCAAATGGACATGTTGTATGAGGCAAAGGGAGAGGTGAAGAAATGCCTTGGACTCTCCCTTCCCCCTCCCTCCAATCTCATCATGCCTACCACTAACCAAACTCGTCCAGCAGCTCTCTGACACATGAGTGAGGAAGATCATCTCTGGACCCCTAAAATACAGAGCTGAGCATGGGGTTGAAGGAAAAGTTGAATAAGAAAGGGATCTGAGCTCAAATACACCAAGGAGCAGCATGCAGAGGGAAGTTATTTCAATGTCTTCCTATCTGAAAGCGTTCAGTAGATACATAGAATGTAATTATCTCTTGGTTGATTCACAATTCACCTTTAGGAAAACAGGTAAAATAATCTTACTAACCATCATCTATAACAAAGTCTTGAAAAACTGTAATAAGTGAATATAAAAACTTGAGTCCAAGGCACACCTCTTCAACTCAATAAAACTATCGAAATAATCTGTTATTAACCAAAGTCAAACAGAAACTAGTTTAGAACTCTCTGTGCTCTTAATTTGCAATGTGTGCTAGGACATATATCTCCTAAAATAAATATGAGAGAAATGTAAGCCATGCCAAATCAAAGAACAAAAGGGAATTGCAGCCAACATCAACGGATGGATTCATATTTTCCAAGAGGTTTACCTAAAGTGTGCACTGATTTTTCCATTGAACACAATATAGACTGTCATTCAGGCTATGAAGAGTTGAAAACAACACCTAGAGCTAAAAAGATAAGAAAAAATTAAATAATGCCATGGGATGTGCATGGGATAAAATGACATAAAGTAAGTTTAAGATAATAGGAATTTTCCTATAAACTTGGAATAGTAGATTCCTGACATCAAGATATTGTAAGTGTTGTCCTAGAAATGTTGTTCTTTTCTTTCCTGATTATTACCCCGGGGAATAAACCTCATTACCTGATGACTCATGACCTAAATCTCAGAACTTCAACTGCAATGCCAACCAGACAAAAGGATAAGTCATTTTTTATGACTAATTAGTTATTTATCCATTAAAAACTTTGAGCTGTGCTGGGAAGACTTCATTTATGTTATCATTGAAATGCTCATGACAGGTCATTTTTCAGAGCTGAAGAATGTTTATAAAAAGGCAATGTTCATCAATACAATAATGACAAGTTTTGTGATATGAAAGCTCTGTGGATTTAGTTTTCTTTTTCAACTGCTTCCTAATAATTTCACCATCACTGATTTCCACACTCTGGGCAAACCATTTAAAATATGCAACAGACTGAAGATCCTCAGAGGAAAGGGGGAAGGAGGGCAGGTAGAACAAATCAACCAAAGAACTTGTATGCATATAGGCATAACCCATGGACACAGACAATAGTGGGGTGAAGGTCTGGGGAGGATATGAGTGTGGAGAGAGGGAATCGATGGGGAAAAAGGGAACATCTGGAATGCTTTAAACAATAACGATAAAATTTTAAAAAATTAAAAAATAAATTGAGCTGCTTTCTCCCCTTTATTCTTAAAACACCCAACTCTAACCTAGTGTCTTTAGTCAAGTCATCACTGTTAATCACCAAAACCTTGCAGGCATTTTTTAAACCACAATAGAATTTGGTCTCCGCTTCTTCTGGCATTTGCTAGCACCTTCCCATTAATACATATTTTATCCACATTTTGTCACTAAGGATCTATAAAGATTTAAATATATTTGTTCCTAAGTTATGAGCTTTATAAGCACTCTGGGGGTAAGAACAATGGCTTATTTTATCTGGCATAGAAACCAATGTGTATTAAATGACAGTGTCTCCCAGTATAATTCACTGTTTACATGTTTTTCTCATGATTTTGTTCCCTTCCCCCATTCATGTTAAATAGAAAAGAATATCTCTCAGCTATCCCTGAATACAGTGGCTAGACATAGAATTTTTATAACAGTAATTTAGTTGAAGATAAGTCCCTTGGACATCCATCATTCCCAACCAAATGTGTTAGGACCTGGTAAAACTTCTTTAAAAGCTACAAAACATAGTTATGTTCTTAAGCTTGAGTTCTATGATTTTATTTTTAAGAATTGAAAGTGCTGGATATAAGGGACACAAAGATAAGTATGACTCGATCCCTGCCTCTAAGTAGTTCATTCACAGTGGGAGAGGGTCCAAGTGAATAAGCATGGCCGAAGCACAGCCAGAAACAGACTGAGCTACCCGACGGGGACAAGCTTTAATGTGGCACAGGGTCTCTGGACATTGGCCCTACTTCTGGGCTTGATGATCACAAGATTGGACTTTTCCACAGCAGGACAGACCCTTTGTGTTTACTTCAACTTAGTAAACCTTACTACGCCTCAACCTCCCATACGTGCGTCCATGGAATGCTTTCCTTGCGGCTCTGATAGGACTTCATTTCCACAGGCAACAGCTACCATCAGACATAAGTGCAGCCTGAAAGTTCAGGTATTTCATGGACTCCAGAGAGAGAAAGAATGAGAATTATATGCAAAGTGAAGCAAAAATACCTCCTAATTTGTCTTAGGTGTGGAATAAGCACACAATCTACAGAAAAGGTAATTAATATAGGAAGAGTAAATTATGTTCCAGAATAAAATCCTTCACTATTGTCCTTTTCCTTAAGTTCTCCACTCACATGGACTGGCAAATGTGATTTAAGATCACCACTGTTTTAAAGTCAGGTGGGACCCACGGGGACTGAATCAACACAGCTGTAAACCTTTTAGAGATGGGTTTTTAAATGGAATTGTTGGCAGAATTTTGCCCATGGTCATTCAACCAGGTGTCCTTGCCATTGGCTCTGAAACATTCTTTTGCTTCAGAAATAATTCCTAGTGGTTGTTGTTGTGTGTGTTTTCTTCACAGAGACTTTTTATTCTAAATTATTTTGCGGCTGCTTTTGTTTCCCAAAGGATTAGTGAGAGAATTTTATCAAGGCCTCTGGGGCAGTATTTGAAAGGCAGGCATTTTTCGCTACTTTCATTACATGGACGAGAGATAGAAATCAACCTGATAAATATTCTCTCGGGCAAAGGTGAGGGCCAGTGTTGGTGTTACAACAAATTGAGTCTGTAATGAAAAGGAGGATTTTACCGTGCAGAGCTATTCATTTTTTTAAGATGAAGGGTGTCTTCCCTTTCTGATACTTGCATGAGAACTTAAAACTGTGTTTTTTCCCTTCGTAATTTATTGTGTGTCTTCAAAGTTACCAGTTGTGGATTTTATGGTTTCAAGAGCGATTAATATCAAAGCGTTGCTTTTTCATTAATTTGATGTATTTGGTGTGTCAACGTGTTTTGTGTATACTAGGGAATCTTGCTGAAGAATCAGCAGCATGAAAGTTAATTAGAAGAAGCCTGGTAAGGCACAGATGTTCATCTGAGAACACTGAAACATTTTTCTGCTCAATATAATCAAAGAACCTTGGATAATCTAGTCAGGAACATCATGATAAGATTCTAATTATAATAAGGTTTTTTATATAAGCAAAATATAGTTCCTCATGAAACTGAATAACATTCAACTATTGAAAGTAATGTTTACATGAAATGATATAGGAACTGCAGCAAAGGAAAGTGGGAATAGTCTCAGATGAGATATTTGCCGTGTTGATGGTGTGTAATGGGTACGTGGGGTTCACTGCACTAGTCTATATTTGTGTGTGACTGGAATGCTATTTGATATGTAAGTTCTTAATATGATGTGTAAAATGTTTCCAATAACATTAGAACATGTTTTATGATAAGATAAACAAAATATAAAGTGGGCCACAAAATGATAAATGCAATATAAACTTACTATAGAAAATATACACTGAGCGGCCAGATTAATATGACTGGCTAGCTAGATTATTATGACCACCCCTTCAATACTTCATTGACACTTCCAAAAATACTGAATATTGAAAACTTTCTAAGCAAATACTCTCAAGGTTTTATTATTATTATTATTATTATTATTTGCATAACTAATTCATTTCATTGTACTGATGGGGTGGTCATAGTAATCCGGCCACTCAGTGTATAGAGGAAAGACAAACAGTTCAAGATATAAATGACAATTGACTCTTGAAAGTAGCATAATGAGTGATTTTTCTATATAATCATTTCTAAATGTTATAAAATATAAAAGTGCAAGATTTATATAAAAGCATTAAAAATTTTTAGTGTCTTTTAGTGTCTCATGAGATTTCATGATAACTAAAAGAATGTACTCACATATTGATATGAAAAGTCAATATTAAAAAACAACACAAGGCAGAAACTTTCCTAATCACACCACAGGATAGCATACAAAACAATCTTTGTTCAAAACAGAGCTGTGGGATCCAGGTTTCAGCTTGTGGTTTAGTCAATCCTGGACTGAGGTCAGCCATTTTAAATTTTTGTGACTGGGAAATTTACTGAACCCAACTTTTCATGTCCTAACGATTGTAAACATACGATTCCACAATGAAGTAATAGTAAAAACAATAACAGAACATACCGCCCTAACCGGTTTGGCTCAGTGGATAGAGTGTCAGCCTGCGGACTCAAGGGTCCCAAGTTCAATTCCAGTCAAGGGCATGTACCTTGGTTGCGGGCACGTCCCCAGTAGGGGGTGTGCAGGAGGCAACTGATCAATGTTTCTAACTCTCTATCCCTCTCCCTTCCTCTCTGTAAAAAATCAATAAAATATATTTTAAAAAATAACAGAACATACATCACTGGTTTAATGAAGAACTAACGCAATAATCTAGACAAAGCATGAATCCCAGTGTCTTACAGGTAGTTTTTAAAATATATTTTACTTTCTTCCAATGTAAAATTATTTTAACTGCTTCTAAGATTATTTAATGTCTATGGCACTTTTATGTTGTGAAGAGGAACACTGGCCATTGTTCACAACATAATTAATGACCAAACTATTAAACATCTCTAAATAAAACAGGTTTCATGTAATAAAATAATTTATTAAGACATTTTAAAAATTTAGAAATTCTCTGTGGGGAGATCTCATGTAATTAATGTGATAGGCTAAAGATGGTCACAAATTCTTCACTACTCATTCCATTGAGAAGTGGAGTCTAATCTCTTTCCCTTTGAATGTCAACTTGCCTTAGTGCCTTGTTGACCGGTAGAATTAGTGGAAGAGATGTTATGGCACTTCCAAGGCTGGACTATAAGAAGCCTTGGTGGCACTGCTGTCTAGTCTCTTGGAATATTCATTCCTGGAACCCAACATCCTTCAGTGAGAAGCCTAAGCTCCATGGAGAGGTACCAACTCAATTGAGATCTTGGCCAGGGTCAGCTTCTTGTCATGTGAGTAAGCCATCTTGCATGTCCAAACCAGCTGAGCCTTCAGGTGACTCTGGCCTCTTCATCTCTCTGATGACAACATGAGATCCTATGAGAGAACTACTCAGCCTGAGCCCTGTCAACCCACAGAACCACAAGAGGTAATAAGTGTTTGTTTTAAGCCACTAAGTTTGAGGTTAATTTTGTCATTCAACAATAGATTACCAGAACACTTAATTAAGTTCTATTGCATTTTATGGGAAAAATCAAAGATGCTAAAACAAAGAGACTTAAAAATAAAATGGCTTAAATTAAGATGAATATTTATTTGCTATATAAAATTCCATCTGTTCTAGCTAGTAGGGTAGCTCTGCTCTGCAAGGTCGCTCAGGGACAGCAGTTCCTGCTGCCTGCCCCTAGGCCAGTGGCTCTCAGCCTGTGGGTCACGACCCCTTTGGGGGTTGAACGACCTTTTCACAGGGTTCACAGGAAAACACATATATAATTACATATTGTTTTGTGATTAATCACTATGCTTTAATTTTGTTCAATTTATAACAATGAAATTGGGGGTCACCACAACATGAGGAACTGTAGTAAAGGGTCGCGGCATTAGGAAGTTTGAGAACCGCCGCCCTAGGCCTCCGGTAGGGGGCTGTCAATTACTAGGAGACAGAACTTGTGCTATAGCCCATCTGCATCCCAGCCTATGGGCAGAGAGAAGAACTCCATGGAGCAGCTTGTCCTTAAGTTGAAAATAATCCATAAATTGCAAACATAAATCTGTTCATATGCTTTTGACACAAATTTAATCACATCAGCCCACTTAGCTTCAAGGGAGATTGAAAATGCATTTTCCAGCTGGGAAGCCATGTGCTCAGCTTAAAATATGAGGAATCTATTACTAAAGGAAAAAAGTGAGAGTAGATACAGAGAAAACCTGGCAGTCCCATTGACCACATCCTTTAAAAAACCTGGAAATTCAACAGGACTGCTTTTCTTAAACATTTAAAGTAACAGATAAAGCATACACAAGTGCAATAATTACAAAATGCATTATTTTGTAAAACTACCGATGCCGTGAGTTTCTCTCTTTAGAGGAGGGTCAGCCAAGGCATTCGCAGGTTTCTGGTAAGGGTCTCTCACCAGAAGGTGGGACTGTGAAGCTGCATCTACAGAACAAGTGGAGGATCGCCCAGGAGAGAAGGATGGAGCACGCGTGATAAACAAGGGAATAGCGTGGTTAAAGGCCACTAGGCAGTGAGAAGGAAGAAAAGGTGACTGTAGCTTTGACATATATGAGATAGGGAGACCCACCTAGATGGATATAAGAGCTAAGGCTGACAGATGTGAAAGAAGGTAAAGTTTTCATCATATGCCATTTAAAATACAACAGTATATTTTGCAATCGCTGGAAATCCTACTGCTTGGCAGGTTGGTAGGTGAGTGACGCAGCTTAATCCCAAAGGAAGACGGAGTTCATTTTATTGGCAAGAATTTCCACAATGCCTTAAGCCACTTTATTAAAGAGGAATCTGGCTGTCGTAACTGTGTCTAAAGTTAAGCACCATTTTAAACCCTTCTTATGAATTCTCACAAGCTCACCGTCCCAAGTTGCCTCTCTATACATGGAAGTCAAATAGAAAGAACCCTTTAGAACAGTGGTTCTCAACGTTGGCTGCACATTAGAATCACCTGGGAATCTTTTTAAAATCCTGATGTCTGGGCCTCATCCTCCAGAAATTCTGTTTCTTTGTGATGGGGTGGGGCCACAACAAAGAAACAGAATTTCCGGAGGTTGAGGCCCAGACATCAGGATTTTAAAAAGATTCCCAGGTGATTCTAATGTGCAGCCAAGGTTGAGAACCACTGCTTTAGAGAGTTCACATATCTATCCTTTGACATTATGCCCTCCTGTCCGCATGTCCTTTTTTAATTTCTGTGGATGCCTGCATCTTGTAGAGAAAAACTCATTACTTTTGCCACCAGATTCAATTCAAATAGCTTGGAATCTTCAGTTTGTTTTAGCCACTGGAGCTCAGCCAGTCACTGAACTATTTTTGACTAAAATTAGTAAGAAAGAAATTCTGTTCACTACAACAAAGGTTGTCTTTCCATTAAAAAGATAATATGCATTTAGGTAATCATAAGACTCCTACTGAAATCAGCATATCTATTCATGTGCTCAGCTTAAAATAAACATCCTTTATTTTCTTAGTTTATCGAATTAGAGTTCTGCTTTATCTACAAGGCAATTGTGGCAAACAATGGGAAACTGTCTAGAATGCAGTGTCTTTGCTACTTCTGACATGAATAAATATTGAACTGATTAGAACATGTGCTAATATCAGAATCCAAAATATTTCCTTAAACTCTATCAAACAATATTATAAACCTTCATGATTTTATGTACATATTTTCCACTATAATTATGTGATGAATACACAGTTAGTAAAAAAGCATCCTTGGGAATACCGCCTGCCTCAGAACATTACCTTTTGTGTTGTATTTACATTTATATTTAATTTTCAAAATGAACCTGGGCATTTCGGTACTAAAAGAATATAATTAAATAATGACAAATCCAATGGGGCTGAAAGTCACGGGTCCATTAAAATCATATTTACTGGTTTCTGGGCTAGATTTTTTTACTTTGAAAGTATTGTTGCAGTGTAATATAAAAGTACCCTAAGAAAATCAAATGAAGGGAGTGCTATTTCTGCAAGGTTTTAAACACCTAATGTGTCAAGTTTTACCTGTGCAAGGACGTTCATATAAGAATACATAATAGAGAAGCTAGGCTTGAGGTCATTCGTTAGGAAAACAAAGGCATCACTAGGATAAAAGTTCCAAAGTAAACTGAAAGTGACTGTGGGGGAAAAAAACAATAGAGAAATCATGGTGACTATAAGCAAGCAAAAAGATTAAAAAAAACCCAAAAAAACACCTCTCTCTTTTTTTTCTCTCTCTCTCTCCTCCTCCTTCCTTCCTGAATTATACAGTCCTGATGCCCTAAAGTCAGGCAGGACAAGTTAGTCTCCAGGGAAGGCCTAGGCTGGTGTGGAGCTGAGGACCCAGAGCTTAAGGAGAGCAGCTACAAGTCAGGAGCGTAGGCTATCAAAGCCCAACAGAAGGAGAAAGGCACGAATGCTGCAGTGGGAGTCAGAGCCAGAGCAGGATGAGGAGGGTATCTTTGGAAAGACGCACCTTGTCATTAGGTGTCGGAACCCAGGTGGAGTGGTGTGGCTGACAAGACTGGGGGAAGTTCTGCTGTGGGGTGACAGACCGCAAACAGAAAGGGAGGTGTCCACGTGGAGAGGAAACCAGCGTGGGTTTCAGAGGCCAGTTGTGCTGAGGAGACATCCAGTGGTTCAGATGAAAGAGTGGGAAGAGGGTGCCCATAGGGAGGAGCCTGGAGGAGGGAAGAGTCAGAGCATGAGCCCAGGGAGGAAAGTGCGCAGGTGTGTGTGGAGGGGACAGTGTGAGACACCAGAGCCAGAGTGTATGAGTGGGGAATGGGATGCAAAATGCAATGGGAACTTGGTTACATACAGGGGTACCAAGCAAATTAAATATATTAAGAATATACTTAGGGACCAGATTGGCATTGGCAGAAAAGGGAGTTACAAACACAGAATTGGGGGGAAAGTAGAATGAACTCTTGGTGTTGAAGAAGATATTGTTGGTGTTGGAATTGAAGATATTGTTATGAAATGAGTGATTAACTTAGAACATCATTTTATGCCAGAAAACAAGACAGTGCTCAAAGAAAGATAGGATATGTCAAGTATTCATAGAAGCCAGCTTGAAGGATCTTCACAGAACAACTCTGGGACAAGGTGAGCATCAAAATAAATAATGATGGTAATGTCATATGACACATTGAATAAAATAGGAAACCATGAGTCCATATTGATATACATAAAGCAATAAATAAAAATCTTCATGAGGCACTAGATGTTTACCTAATTAAAAATATCATCCCCCACCCCCCACCATAATAAGCTTACTAATTAAAAAGAGAAAAAGAGTAATTTTATAGTGCAGAAGCCTGGAAGACACCTATTAATCAATTGATCAAGGTATTTATCACTAATATGGGTCAACAGTACAACCATAAAGCAAAGACAGACACAACACCCGGGTCCTTGAAAGCGATGGTAAGGTGTGACGATGAGGTGGCTAACTAGCTACTCCAAGCAAAAGATCCACCCTAGCAGATAAAATCAATTAGGACAAAAGCCTATAATTATCTTTCTCTTAACAGTTGACATCTAAGGCAATAGTTTACAGATGTAATTATTTCTCTGTCAAATGCAATCCTATTCAGAAGTCCAGTGCATACAGTAGTTAAAAATAAAGTTGCTCTCATTGAACACAGCAGGGAGCCCAGATCCCTGTCTCTTCACCTGTATCTGATGTTCTGCTGAGGAATCCCTAGGACCCAAGAGTCACTGGTGGGAAATTATTAGTATAAAGCACTACTGAGGAAGTTCTCAGAGGTATTCATGCTTTAAAAAGATACTTCCTTACGTGGACAGGTGCATAATAACAGGCTGGTTCTCTTTCCCTATCTTTATGCAAGAATGCATCAGTCTACACACAAACCACCCATTCTGACCTCTACCAGGACTTTCTAGGCCAAACAGAGCTGTCTTCATCAAGAAATACTTTTAATTTTTTCTTTATCCATAAAAGGATCGTAAACTGGCACTACTCTGTGGAAATATATATGGAGGTAATACATTTAACATGCAGCTGAAATAGTTTCTGAATCAAGTTAAAAGTATATTAAATTATTTTCTTCATTAGGTAGATACAGTTTATGAAAATCTGGTTATATAGTTATTGCCTTAGGAATCTTCTTGAAAATTTGAGCCCCTTGGTTCTGAAAAAGAGACCCTTTAACTGGTCCTAGAGTAATTACAAGACATAAACTAAGGTTTCCTCAAATTTGATACAATTAAGATACTTTCAGAATATTTAATAATTACAGAATATGGGGATCATATACTCGGGGACAAAATGATTAATTATAATTTTCTTTGAATAAATTCGTTTTGCTTTTTATATGCTTTGATAAAATATATAATTAAAGTTATGAAATAGACTATTATATTTATGATCTCATTTATTTATTTAAAATTGAATTGAAACTTTTATCTAAGCCGTAACTTGGAAATGTGAAAATACCTGCTGCTAAAATTGAAACAAAGCATTTTGTTAACAATAGTGCAAAATATCAGCAATCTTCAGGACCCCACAGTTTACATAATCATGGCTCTGTTTACAACTCCAAACTCACAACTATTACTGTAATTGTGTTGACCACTGGGTCTCTTACCAGTACATGTTATCCAGCTTTTTACAGTTTCTTTGGTGTATAATTCTCTTCTTCCCTATCAGACCCAGCACTTCCCTAGTGAGATCATCCTATCACAGAGCCTCGCCATGAAGGTGTAGGAGGTGCGTGCTGAAGAAGAAAAACAGTATCTTGTGAGGCACCTACCACACTGCAGGACTCTGAATTGTCCTTAAACAAGGCAGGTCTTACGTCCCATCAAGGAAAGTGGGTGCTTTTGCAGGCCTGGAGGGTTCAGACGTAAGGGGAATCAGGCTTTCAAAGGCATCTATTAAATATCCCCTATTTGAAGTCTCAGATAGTATTTTCTCCCTCTCACCCCTAGGACTTGGGTAGGAGACTTTCCTAAGCTGAGAAGAGTTTTGCCTGTTTATAGTCCAGTGTTGTGTGTGATTTTTAGCTCTGTCTTTCCTCTGGCTTCAAGAGCTGAGAGTCTCTTTAAATAATGCCAAGTAGACCTTCTAACTTTCCGACTTCACTTTAAATTCATGATACATAAATGTGAGTCTGACACTTTCTCTTTTAAACTCACAGATGCTGTTTAGCAGGAGCTACTCAATTCCAATAATACTTATTGTACCTTTATACTTACTGGTATAGTTACTATTTTCCCCACACATCGCAAACATCATAGACACAGGCCAGTTCATCTATGCCCTTCTGACTGTATCGGATCTAAGTTCACCACTGGTAAAAGTCTTAGCAACACAAAGCCAAAGCAAGCCACAGTCTATTAACCTTTCACCTCTCCCCAGCGACTGGGTCTCACTGCCATCCAGCTAGTGGGTTATCTAACTCTTGAGTTCCATTTTTAAAGTCAGCTTCCTGGCCCTAATCCCAGCACTATCTTGGTCAAGTTCTCTAGAAACATCACCCGAGATTCTTGTGCAAATTATTGAAGAATTCTCAGGAGAAAGGGAGGAAATGAAGCCGTATAGTGTAGAAAACACTAAACAAACAACCACAAATCCTAAACAAGACTCTGGTCTCAGCAAGAGATTAATTAGCTTTAGTCTGCTTTCATGGCGAGTTTGGAACACACATTGCATCATAGGGTCGGTCCTACCTTGAGCAAGGGAGTCAGTCTGGCAGCACCAGTCAGGTTTCCGCCTCTGGCTACTTGGGGTGGAGGGCAAGGAAGTGGAGCATAACCTCCCAGGCAACGTTGGATCCTGGAAAGAGTCAGTTGTGAATTTTCAGCAATCAGCCTCGTGACTGTTGTGGGGCAGGTGCACCAACTCAGGGAAGCAGATCCGGGCCACTCCATCATTCAAACAGGGATAATCTTGAGAGTCAAAGGGACAGCTGTTGATAATTATGACCAAGAAAAAAAAAAATCAGTGTAAACTGAAATTGTCACAGGCAAATAGAAATGCCTGCTCATTCCACCTCCGCCCCATTATTCCCTTGCTATATGGACATGACGCCAGCCAAAAGCCAGGTTTCCCTGAGGGATATGCAGCCTTCTCCACGGGAGGCCTGGGGATGTAAGACCCCCACACCTCCTCTGTAAACCACCCCTTTCCTGGGCTCAGGCTTGGAGAAAAGGTGGAGATGAGAGAAGACTGGGGAACTAATTCCCTTGCTTTTTTACTCCTCAGTACAATCCCTCAGGACCCGGGAGAGAACTGTTCATCCTAATTATTACAAAATTTTAAGTAGAGAAATAATAATCATTCACTTAAACGTAAATAAATTCAAGCCCACAGTGCAAAACACACTTCTGAACGTTTTTAAATTGCATATCCGAAATCAAAAGGGAAAGATGTGATAATTCTTTTTAATGGTATTAGCAGTGCTAAGGTTACACAAATGGAAAAGGCGAAGAAAATGAAAATGAAGTTTCTTTTAAAAATACTGTATTCAAGAAACCAAAGGACTCGGAAGAGTTGTGAAATGTTCTAATGTTTTACAAGTGGCAGATGTGAAGTCATTACCGTATTCAGGGCTCCCAATATATACTAGTAATTTAAACACATCTGATTCTGAGAAAATGTTATTAGAAAACAAAACAGTAAGAAAAAAATCAATTTTCAAATCCATGAGAAACAGATCTTTATAAAGAAAAAAAAAGTATATCCCCTATTGTTTCCTGGGAGTTTCCTTGGAAACCAGGGAGCAGTACTGCCTGTGGGAGGCAGTGATTGCAACCTGGTGTGAGAGTTTAAGGTGGGACGGGCACTTCGACAACTTCTTCCCAGATCCCCGAGGCTTCAGGATCGGCCTGAGTTCCCTCATCCTGAGCGAAGAACTGCTGGACGATGTTTTGATTCTGAGTGAACTATCTGATCAAATCATAAGACAAGCAGTGTTTTTTTAGTTGAGTTGTATATTTGTGATACTGAAGTATAAAAACAATGTAAACAGCTTTGTTGAGGTTTAACTGACAAACAATAAATTGCACATGCTCAATTTGTTTGTATTGATTTTAGACAGAGAGGGAGGGAGACTAAAGATTCACCCTGGAGTCTATCACCAATGAAATCATATTATTAAGTTAATGACAAAATATTTATCTTGACAAGTTTATAAATATTCAGTCCTATTTGAGACTAGTCTGTTACTCCACCAGCAGAATTAATGTTACTGTTCAGAGTCACTCTCCAGCCTTACCTTAATTGTTGATTTATAGCCTGTTTCTCCAGACCCTGATAATTAGGGTTTTAAATAAACACATATTAATAGTAATAACTCACCCACTGACTTTCACTCCTGCATGCTATGGTGAGACCATAATATCCCTGCAAATGCTACCCTTCATGGTTATTTCTGGGCATTCATTAGGAATTCAAGTTCACTTATGTACAACATTCATTAGAGACCACATGGCAACCACCACCATTTTTCTATTTGTCTCTGCATCCCGCCCCCCGCCTTTTCTGGTGATACATGAAGACAGGGCCTGTGCTTTTATTGCTCACAACTGAGCTGTCTTTCTCTGTCCATCACTCCATCATTACCACCAACATAATATGGAGCTTTTTCAGGCACAAACCAGTAGTGAATCCAGACACTATGCGATTTCTCTTTTTCATGTGTATAATATTCTATAAAAGAATGGGTTTTAAAAGAAACAAAATAATTCTAAAATAATAACATAATGATTTTAATGTGAAATGTATTAAATAGGTTAAATGGCAGATAAGACAGAGCTACAGAAAGAATAATATGTTGGGGGGAAAAACTGAAGAGAGAAATTACCTGTACTGCAAAATCAAAAGATATTTTTTAAAAAGAACGTATTAAGTTGAAGGTAAGAGAAGACCCAATACATGTGTAATTGGAATTCTGGAAAGGAGAAAAATAGAGAGAACAGGGAAAATACAATATTCAAAGAGATCAATGACTGAGAATGTTCTAGAATGGTTGAAAGACAGGAATCTTCAGATTCTGTACTCCAGGTAGCTCAAAATTAGCAGGAGGGGAGAAATGAATTAAATATAGACTGCAAATTGTGCTAAATATCTAGATAATCAATTAACAATAATCATTTATAACTTCAAGCCATGGGAATGGGGAAAATTTTTTTTAGACTTGGTCATTCCAAAAGTAAGCAGGAAAGGAGGGAAAAAAAATATGAGAAAAAGTAGGTAAAAAGAAATCATCAAATAGATGTTAAAATAAAGTATATTAAAAATCATAATATATATAAACAGACTGCATTTGACAAGTAACTACAGACATTATCATATAGGAATGGCAAATACATTCAGACAACTTAATGAAATTGCTATTATAGTGAGTACACACAACCAGCTGTGAGACAAAAGGCACTAAGAAGGGAAAGAAGGCTTTTAGAGAAAGTGATGGATGCACTGAGTATGTGAGTATGCATGGGAATTTCCTAAGGACACAAACAAGACAAGATCATTTCAGAAATAAAAACAGGCATTTGTTAAAAATAATTACAATGTATTTTCATCTTTCCCCTTCATTAAATGGAAAAATAGAAGGTTTGGGAGGAAAAGTGGGGGAAATTAAAAATTAGAATTCCTTTTACATTTACAAAAGACTTACCTGTTCTAGAAACCTTTCCCTGATGATCTTTTAAAATAGAATGAATTTTCATTTTCTGGGTTAGTGCCATAAAGCATTAGATCAGTGATTTATAAACATTGACAATAGCTCTCATAATCAAGTATGCGTAGGGCTGAGATAAATGAAGATAATATATTAACTTTTCCATACATTCAACACTGTCTTTTTGGATATTTGGTGTTAAGAAATTCTTTACATTATGATTAATGGTTATGATATGTAAAGATTTTTCTTTGCTTCTTGATAGTTTTTAATTTCCTTTTTGGCAAAATAAGGAGTCGACAATAAAAATAAAATCTTTTTCTCTGTCATTAAATTGCATTTATTACAATAAAGTCCATGATATAAAAAAGTGTGGAAATCACAAGATTAAATGACTCTCAAAACTTCTTTTGCAAAGATTGATGCAGCTAGAAAAATGTTTTCCAAAAACTACACAAGAATTGAAAAATTGCTTTAAAGAGAACCAATCTAAAAACTATAAAAACTATTTTTCTCCCCAGTTTGATAAATTTACTCTTTTAGTAATAAATATATGACTCTCTTGTTTTCAGAACAGTAAGCTGAAAACCAAGCATACAAAATTTATATCTGTTGTTCTCCTTTAGAGAGAAAAAATATCTCATTGAATAATGCAGCTTCTATGCATGTGTGTATGCTTTAAAAATCAATAAGGAGTTCTTATTTGTCTCTAAGGAAAAGGCGTGTTTTAAAAAGTAGTAAGAGATTTAAAGGAGTTATGCTTATATATTTTATATTTATTCTCTGCATATAGCACTTTGAATTCTCTTTATTTCTCATATTGTTCAAGAAAACAATTTCTTACACAGTAGCTCTCTCGTATATTGTTGCTAGACTACATGAATAATAATACCTATTAGGTTTGTCATGATGAAATGGGAATTTGTATAATCTATGTGATGACATTTATTCATAAGAATCGTGAGAATTAGATCATGAGGAATGGAATGCAAGCATGAGCATCCGCTCTCACCTTTCACAGATATCTTCAGGCAGGCTTCCTACACCTACTAACATCTAGTATTTTCATTTTATTAGTAAATTTAAAAGCAGAACATAAATGAGCCAAAGGTAAAACTTTGCCAACAGCTTCATTTAAAAAAAAAAAAAGCCAATTTTCCTAGAATATTAATTCTCAAAGTGTGGCCCCCAAGCCCTTATGGGGTCCTCAAACCCTCACATGTCAAAACATGGTCAAGACATTTTTCCCCCTTTTCACACACACTCTCCCACTAGTGTGCAATGGAGTTTTTCAGAGGTTATGGGACATACGATGTTAGACCATCAAATGTGTCCACATTTAGAAGATAGTCAGATTTCAGTGATTCAGTGTTCTCCAAATGACCAAAACATGAGGTGACTAGATCTTTGTGGATAAAATATCCCCTCAAAGTGCAAGATAGATAATAGATTTTAATGTAACAAAATATGAAAAGTATAGTGCTATTTGTCAGATTCCGCATTGGAACTAACCTTCAAGAATTGCCAAGTCTTGGTGTTGCATGAAAGAACATATACACAGTTAGCTGAGAAGCCTATTAAAATACATCACCCTTTTTTAACTCCATATCTGTGGAAAGCCAGATATTTCCCTTATACTGGCATGGAACAACATATTGCAACAGATTGAATGTAGAAGTAGGTATGAAAATCTTTTATTGAGTCAAACATTACGATGTGCACGGCAAAAGTGTAAAGCATAAAGAGGTCTGGCGCCAGAAAGTTAGAGAACTGATGCTCTAGGGAATTCATTGAAAAATGGTTTTTGCCTGACAAAATAAAAATTGTCCTAGAACAGTGGTTCTCAACCTTCCTAATGCCGCGACCCTTTAATACAGTTCCTCATGTTGTGGTGACCCCCAATTTCATTGTTACAAATTGAACATAATTAAAACATCATGATTAATCACAAAAACAATATGTAATTATATATGTGTTTTCCGATAGTCTTAGGCGACCCCTGTGAAAGGGTCGTTCGACCCCCAAAGGGTCGTGACCCACAGGTTGAGAACCACTGTCCTAGAAGAACGCTTAACCCCAATTTAAAATAGAACTATGTTTACAGGCTATATAAAAATTGGAGCCAAACTATTTGCCTGGCTGTTTGGAGAATTCTGGAAGGTAAAGAAAATTACTGGTTCATAAGCCATAATGTGAAATAGGTATGTAGTTATGTACATATGAAATATATATATCTCAAGCCGCTTTGGCTTAAAACAATGAGAAACAGTATGGAGAGTCAACAGCATCTAATCTAAATCTAGACTTTAAAATTAAAAAGAATCAATGAATAAAATCGATCAGACCATCAAACCTCAGAGGGAAGGTAGGGGAGAAGCGGGGACGGGGGGGTAAGGGGGAGAGATCAACCAAAGGACTTGTATGCATGCATATAAGCCTAACCAATGGACAGAGACAATGCGGCCGGGGGGGGGGGGGGTGAAGGCATAAGTGGAGGGCGGGGGGGGGCAATTGGGGGGTTAAGGACACATATGCAATACCTTAATCAATAAAGAAATTTAAAAAAAACATATGAACCTTTCTTTATAACATCACCACTTACAGAGTATGTGTGTGGGGGGTGGTTTCCTTTGTTTTTGCATTCTTAATTGTTCCAATATTGCTAACATGAACTCAGGGCCACTTCTGAACATTTGTACATTAAATAAATATTAATAAAGGTAATCATTGCAACCAAAAGAAAAGTGTCCCCAGTGATATTAATGGAGGCAAGAATGATAAAAAAGAAATAAATAACGCATGCTGAGGAAAATAATATTTATTTCAGAATTAATATTTTATGCGAAAACCAATTCCAAGGATGTGATTTGAATTTACTTTTCTAGTGATGAGAAACATAAAGATTAAAAATGTCGCTCATTCATCTAGTTCATAGAAAAAATAGATGAAATGTGTTACTGCCAAGTTTGAAGAAAGAGAAATAAATGTACACCATAAAGAGACTATTTCATCTCAAGGTAGAGACCTCAGAGTATATAAATCCATCTGCCAAGATGCCAACATTGAGCCAGACAGCATTTTTATAGATTTTTCCTCCATCATGCTCCCACGCTGTTCCTATCACCTTAGCCCTACCTGTTCCCTCTGACTGTGACCTCTCCATGCTTCGGTGCTTCTTCACACAGATGCCGTAGTCAAAACCAGAAGCACCCATACCTGTTCCAGTCTCTTCATGGTAGAAGTCACTGCCTACCAGACCAAGCCCATACCCCTTGGTTTCACCTGCGTCCTTTTCAATCCCCTCTCCCCCCTCCCCCGTCTTTCCATTTCTCCTCCATTTGTTTCTTTGTCCTGCTTCAAAACCAATCCAATCCTCTGTTTCAGAGATGTTCTCCCTTCTTATCTCAGCTCGGTTTATTCTTCTCATTCTCCGTCTACCAGATACCTAATTATGAAAGCATCTGTTAATTGCGTAATTCATGCATGAGTTTTATGACTCTGATTTTGGAAAAACAGTAATTATTACATCTCATTTTTCCCCTCCAATTCCAAATTGATATTAAATTCTAATTATTATTAGTCATATTTCCTGAAGATTTATGATGCATTAAATGCTTTTATTAAGTAGTGGGGGGAAATTGCTCATAAAATTCACATGTACTGAAAAATAAAAGTTGAATGTTTTGCCTATAATTTTCCCAACCTTTTCATGAGCTAACTTATTGGGTAGTGACAAAAAATAAAATATAAAAATGTTTAAATTCTATTGAATTTAAACTCAATTCCATGCAATACTTCAAATCCTATGTTTAGCTACTATTCTGTTTTTTGATGATAATTACCAATTTCTTCTGTCTCTGTCCCTCTGTCCTTAAACATGGCATTAATGAAGCATATTCATAAAGGTATTCACGTGCAACAAAATTCAACAAAATCCACCACGTTGTTGTTTCCCTGATGGAGTTTTCTTTATCACTTTTCAAAAGCAAACAATGAAGCATATCCTGATAATTTAATGTTTCAAAATATTCCATTCTTCATTTCCTCCTTCCCCTCTATCCCTCCTACTCTGCCCTAGATCCTCAACTTAATAATCACTATGTGGCTATGGAAAGACCCTGCTTCTAGTCCTGCCACCTTCAGATACACTCTCCATACCACACCTTAGTTGCTCCACTTACAATTCCCATCTAATTGTACCCCTCATTTGATTAAAATCCCTACTGGCAATGGAATAAATCTCAATATACTTAGCTTGGCATAGAGTGTGGCATAATTACCAACTTTACATCTTTTGTGCCACCAGTCCCTAGCTCACAACTAATGCTTTCAACATGGAAATACCACTTTACTCCATGCTTCTTATATATTCCATTGCCTTTGGTCATGATGTCCCCTTTGTAGAGTTTCATTTTTCCTTTATTTATCTGACTAACTCTTACTCATTTTCAAGGACTTCACATCAGTGACATTATTCTACTTTGAGCATGTATTCCCCTAAAACTTACCAAGACTCTTCAGCACTAATTTGAGCCTGGGTAGAACACTGTGTTCATTAATTCAAGTAACCTTTCAAGTCTAAAATTTTAAATGATGTGATGTCCCTCACTCATCATACTCACCCCAATCCTCTCAAATCCAACTTCTTCTCTCTTTCAAAACTCTAGGTAAGGCTTTGCCAACTCAAAAATAAATAAATACATACATAAATGAACTCCAAGAAAACATATCTATCAGTTGTCTGGATTTGGATAATGTATGTACTAGTATTAGGTGCCAAATTTAGATAAGAATCTACATAAACAAGGTCTACTTCATGAAATTTCCTAGAAGGAGATTTACATGATTTTCATCATTCTGCCAATTCAAAAATTCCCCAGTCTTGCCCGGCCGGCATGGCTCAGTGGTTGAGCGTCGACCTATGAACCAGGAGGTCACAGTTTGCTTCCCAGTCAGGGCACATGCACAGGTTGTGGGCTCGATCTCCAGTAGGGGGCGTGCAGGAGGCAGCGAATCCATGATTCTCTCTCATCATTGATGTTTCTATCTCTCTCTCCTGCTCCTTTCCTTTCTGAAATCAATAAAAAATATATTTTAAAAAAACTCCCCAGTCTTTCTTCCAAAACATTTTTATATACAAGTATAATTGGTGGAATATACAGACGCATTGAATTTTAGGCTTATAAGAAACATTACATTTAACTAGTCTAAACATCTTCTTTTTACAGAAAAGAAAAGAAGGTTCCAAGATTTTCTGAAAGGCATATTGCTCATGAATTTATGTGTTTCTGTTACATGTGTATATCACCATACTTAATATCTATTTACACACACACATCTACTAGTATACTGCAGAGTGTGTGAATATATTGCTGTCCTATCCCAGAGTTTAGAAAAATGAAAGCAAGTTTAACACCCAGTCTATAATTAAATGCTTATTTTAGTGCAGTAAGGAAAAGAAATTTCAACTTCATTTTCTATGGAAGATTCTTGTGTTTAGTGACCAGCAGAGGGAGTTATGTACACAGCTGAGGGTCTCTATCCTGAAAGACTAGTCCCTTCCAGTCCCCACCCACAGGCACTCACACCATCATCACTACTATAAAGTTCAACCCAGACTAGGTCAAGTGAAAAGAAGGAAATCTGTGCTTAAGAGTTTGTTCCCATCACATGAGAAGTTAACTTACACCAATATCGCTGTTCTGATAGAACTACAGTACAGCCTGAAGCTAGAACTTCTTTATATATTCAAGGAAGGTAGGGGGATTCCTTTGTACCTTGTGCCAACTATCAATCATCCTGAAAAACTCAAATGATATTTTGCTAAAACCATTTCTTTTTATTACATGTAAATTCTCACATATATAAAGTAAAATTTAATCCATATGTTTCTGATACGTCATTTAAATCATACATTTTTAGAACTCTATTGCTTCTAAAAAAATTTAGAAGGCTTTTGATAGCTTTCTTATGCTCTCGCCTCTCAACAGGAGACCAATTTGATAACATTTAAAATGCTTTTGTTTCTTTGTTTAAGTGAAAAAACTCCCAGGGAAAATTCATAGCTGCAGTTTCTGTAAAAACAATTTATTTTTATAGATGAAATGCCTTACTGAAAAATTCCTCACTGCACAATTGCATAATATTGGAGAAAAATGAGTAATGAATAATGGATAGTGGACCTGATCCAGATTATCAGACAGAATCCTCAAAATGAAGGTGAGACCCTCCCTTTTCCTCTACCTGAGGAGTAAGAGTCTCCTCAGAGAAGCCCAATGGAAGAGAATAAAAAAGTAGAAGTGCACCTTAGAAAAAAATCACATGCTCATTAATTTCCATAATTTCTACCTTCCCTCTACATAATCACTCTGCTTACCTACTACACACGCACACGCATGCACGCACACACAGAAATACATATAACACACATATCTAAGTGAAAGAGTTTCATAAAAGACTGTGTATCCTTATTATGTACTAGAAGCGTGGTGCACGAAAATGTGTGTACTCAGGGTGAGGTGCGGGGGGTCCCTCAGCCCAGCCTGCTCCCTCTTGCAGTCCGGGACTCCTTGGGGGATGTCCACCTGCCAGCTTAGGCCCACTCTCCGGGGGATCAGGCATAAGCTGGCAGTCAGACATCCCTCTGGCAGCCTGGGAGCCCTCGGGGGATGTCCGACTAATGGCTTAGGCCTGCTCCCCACGGGCTAAGCTGCTGGTTGGACATCCTTAGTGCTGCCTCTCCCGCCACCACAGCTGCACTGGCCAGCCACGAGCTTGCTTCTGGCTAATGGCTCTCCCCCTGTGAAAGCACACTGACCACCGGGGGCAGCTCCTGCATTGAGCATCTGCCCCCTGGTGGTCAGTGCGCATCATAGCAACCGGTCTTTCCCGGTTGTCCACCTTTAGGGTCAATTTGCATGTTACCCTTTTATTATATAGGATGATAAAGTAAAGGCATTAAGTAAATATCAAATATAATTTCATTAATATTTAAATAAATACTGAAGATCCCCAATGAACAATACAAATAAATACTAGGTGAGACCCACGAAACTGATTTCAAAACCCATCAATGGGCAGTAATCTGCAGTTTGAAAATGGCATTGTTTCTTATCTCCTTAGCAGCTCTCAGTTCTATACCTCTTTCCAGGGTTGCTGTCACATCCTAACTCTGGTTCTTGGGAATTCTTACACAAAGTATTACTAGTGCTTTACGGACCTACTTCCCTTAAGTGTGCTTCCTTATTTTTATCCCTCAAAAAAGACATATTTGGTCATGAGATTTGCTGGTTTAGAATTCTTCACTGCCTCCCAATGCCCTTCAGGCTCAAGAAGATAAGCCCAAGAGGAGAACTTCATATTCAAGAAACAAGGCCACACAACGCTTTAGGTGCCGGCCTCCACTCCACTCTCTGTGCCCTCGCACACTCCTGCCTCCTCCCCCATCCTTCTCCATCCACCCCTTCATTCCAGCCACATATGGGGGTCTTGTGGGGGAAAGCGTTTGGAATTAGTATGAAGGTAATAAGACATACACCTGCTTTCAAAAAACACCAAGGTTCGCTGGAAAGTTCAAACATTCCACATATTCATAAAATACAAGTGAAAACTAAGAAATGGAAGAAATTATACATAGAGGTAAAAGTAACAGCATTTTTTTTTAATCTGAAAGATGATACATGCAGGGATTTTGAAAGTCACTGGGACATGTACCAAAGGGTTTTAAGTGGAGCTTGATGAGTCCAAGATACATTTTTATAGATTCTCTTAGGCAGAGGCAGGGTTAGATACAGATTGGGTATAATCGTCACAAAATTGTTAGGAATTTCACCTAAGGGATGGGAATCACAATATTTTTCAGGAAACGACAGCTATATGTTATAGATACATTATAGATATATATTATGCATATTACTTATATATTAAATTATAGATCTATACTATACAGGGTGCCCCTAAAAATGTATATGCACACTTTGAATAATTATAAAGGCAGTATTTATTAAAATGCATTTCATTTTCAAAATTGAGCTATCGGCTGTTAAAGTGTGTATACATTTTTGGGACACCGTGTTTATTAAGTATATTATGGGACACCCTGTGTATTAAGTATATTATGGGACACCCTGTGTATTAAGTATATTATGGGACACCCTGTGTATTAAGTATATTATGGGACACCCTGTGTATTAAGTATATTATAGAACACAAGGCTCTTTAATTTTTGTTGTTTTCATTCTACCACTCTTTTCTTATATTCTTGTCTAAAGACAATCAGAATTTCTAGCACACACACATACACACACACACACAAAACCACAAAAAACAAAACACCAACAAACGTTTAGGTCTGACAAAGTCTAAACTTAGTCCTCTGGAGGTTTATAATTTACCTCTACCCTATTTAAGAGACTATGTGAAAGGCTCTGAATATGGAAGACAGTCTCCTCCTCAACAATAACTTACTGTGAGCCAGAAAAAAATAATGGCACGTGGTTTTACATAGATTATACTTCATTTGAGTCCAAAATAAAGTCCATGCAAAAAGCTTTGCATGTTTAACAATGACAGTGAAATCCTCGAAAGTTAGTATATTTTTAGAAAGGAATGTATTTTAGAAAAGGTTGTAAATTATTTTCCAATTTGCAATGCTTTAAAATGATTACAATTACATGTATTACAAAGATGACGCTATACAGAGAAGAGCCACGACAAGCCGAAATAGAATCAGAGCTTATTTATTTGAATCCACGTACAGGCCTTCACTGTATGGATATAGGTTTGGCTCCCGAAAATCTCAAACATGGGCTTGGGTCAGGGAAGCCTGTATAAAAATTCTCTAATATTTGCAGAATATTTTGCAAGTATATTTTTCTATTATCATCTTATTTAAGAGATAAGATTGGCCAGCACCGGTTTGGCTCAGTGGATAGAGCGTCGGCCTGTGGACTGAGGGGTCCCAGGTTCGATTCCGGTCAAGGGCATGTACCTTAGTTGCGGGCACATCCCCAGTAGGGGGCGTGCAGGAGGCAGCTGATCGATGTTTCTCTCTCATCGATGTTTCTAACTCTCTATCCCTGTCCCTTCCTCTCTGTAAAAAATCAATAAAATATATTTAAAAAAAAAAAAAAGAGAGAGATAAGATTGGACTGAGCCATATAATGAAAACTCTAATTTTTTTTCAAGAGTGTTTTCTATGTGTTTTATTAAAAGTTTATACATGTTATAAAATAAAAAGTAAGATATTTGCCCTTAATATATATTTACATTTGTAGTTAAACTCTCTTCCAATCAGTGGTCATACTCTGTGGACTGTATCCTGCCCAGTTGATTGGTCTGTGTTCTGCAAAGCTGGGTAATGGTGAGGAGAAGAACCAGTGGGTGGTTAGGTCTGGGCCTAAAGACTACCAAGTGCATGAGGGGAGGGGGAATAAATCGATATACAGGACACGGCACTAAACTGAGAGACCAGAGCTTGGGCCAGCTGAATTTGGAGGGGTGGGAGTATTCTGCAGTTTAGAAAGTAGTGAGGGCAGAAAAGAGATTTTAAGAGAAATTGCTTTATGTGTATGAATTTGAGAGAAATCAAAATAAAGATTTTAAGGAAGTCTGAATGTGCATTATCCCCAGATTTTTCTTGAATGAGCACAGAATATCTAATTTGCTTCCCAAAACAAATTGGAAACCAAATTGTTCTGTCTTATTTATTCAATATAATTTATATATGTTAGCATTTCCTAACAGCCAGGTAGCCATATTCTTAAATATTTGTCTTTTGTATATTTCTTATACAAATGATTGTATACTGCAGCACTCTATTTTTTTTCCCAAAAAGAAATAGTTCAAAGGTTGTTTTTTTTTAAAAAAAGAGTTGTCCAACTTAAATGAAATAAACATTTATTTTATTACATCTGAAATTCATATAAGGGAAATGTATTGTAAGTTTGGGTATGAAACAATATCTTTTGACTGCGAAGAGCTACTTATCAACCCAAGTTGTCTATATTTATTGCTATAGAAGCAAAATGTACCCCAGGAACTGTTAAAATTTTGTTACTTTTGAAAGTTATGATATTATACATTTAATACTTTGAATTTTGTTAATCATGAGCTATCTTCTTTTAGATGAAATAAATAAAATTTGTATGTTCTCAGAGTGGGAAAACAAGAGCTCTACCCAAATGAATTCTATAAAGAAATCATTGCCTTAGGTATGATAATTTGATAGAGAAATATTTACTTTTCTTAACTGAATTTCACAAAGTTGTAGCTAGATAATATATAACAAATATATATACATATATATGTATTTACACATAATAATATACAGTAGAAAATATACTATGCTGTTAAAACTTCCTAATATTTTCTTTAATTCCTGAGTAAAAAGGTGTTACACAAAAATGTTTCAGGGACAGGATGATAATGGAGTCATGCATGCAATGTGTGGGCTGTTTTAGCAGTAAGAAGTGAGCAGTGTATTTTGTGGGCACATTTTAATCTATATTTTGTTTTCTTGGAAGCAAAAAGGTTTTTTGAAAAACAAGGGAAAGAAATCTTAATGTCCCACTCTTTTATTGAAGCTGTTTCTTTCTGAGACCTGGCTCCCCCAGTGCTATGTAGCTTTGTATCAATTGCTTTGGGTGGCTTATCTTCACCTCCTTAGCTTTCCTCCCAGGGAAGAAATTAAATGTCCACAATACACTCTGACCCACTCCATAGGCTCACTTCTCCTTTCCTAATGAACCACGTCTTTTGTATGGGTGTGGTGATTTTTGCAAGTATTGTTTATTTCTTGTCTCCTAAACTAAACTCTCTGTTCCTTAAGGATAAAACCTTCCTCCTGGTCCTTACTGAACCAAAGCATCGGAACACAAAACTTGATATGCTAGTACTTGTCTGTAGTGAATTTTTTAATGTTTTATAAAGATAATTTAGGAGAGCTGCACTAAAAAATAATTGTCAGCAATAAGCTACCTATGTTCTAAATTTTTAAAAAAATTGGTTCACAAGATTTTTATCAAGTGAGTCCTATTTTTTGCTGAAATTATAGGTAATCTAAAACAGGATAATTGACAGTGGTTGAGACAGCAAGCAATGGCAAAATCTCAGTCTCCCTGGGTCTCTGATACTGTTCACTGTGGAAGCAGAATAATCATTTAAGAACAGAAAGCGACTTGATGTTTTCTTTCTTTTTTAAAAAAAATATGTTTTATTGATTTTTTACAGAGAGGAAGGGAGAGAGATAGAGAGTTAGAAACATCGATGAGAGAGAAACATCGATTAGCTGCCTCCTGCACATATCCTACTGGGGATATTCCCGCAACCCAGGTACATGCCCTTGACCGGAATCGAACCTGGAACCTTTCAGTCCGCAGGCCGATGCTCTATCCACTGAGCCAAACCGGTTTCAGTGATGTTTTCTTGAATAAACACATACAGACCCCCTACATGCCAGGTTCTAAGTGCTCTACAAATGGTAACCCATTTAATTTCCACAACAACCCTCTGAAGGCTGGAGCTATTGCCATCTATGTTTTAAAATGAGGAAATGGAGACACGGAAGTGAAATAACTTGCTCATATCACATAGCAGGAAACTGCAGAGCTGAGAGCTGTGCCCGCAGGCTGGCTCCAGGCATTTAACACCGGCTCTGAGCAGCCAGCTCCAAATGGAAGTCCTCAGCAGCCCCTGATCATGCTTGCACTGCATTCCTACGGTGGCCCTGCAGTCAGATGCCTGCTCACCTTTCCAAGCTCATCTCTCTGCTTCCTCTCGCCTACAATGTTGCGACCTCACTGGCCTTTCTTGTCCCTGACAAACCAAGGACTTCCAGCCTTAGGTTCTTTGCAGTGCTTGTCCCCTCTGCCATCTTGCCTCTCCTCTTGATTGCAGGGTGGCTGGCTTCTCCTTTGGTCTTCAGATCCCCAGGTCTGACGGTTCCCTCCTAACAGACCTTCATGATCACAGACTGGAAGAACCCATCCCATTACTGTCTAGCAAAACAACCTGTTTCACATATCTTTGTGGGAGGTACAACGCTAATATTTTCGTTTGCTTACACATTTATTTACTATTACTTTCTTTTCCTCCCACAAAAATGAGAGCTTCTTGAGAACAGGGACCTTGTCACTGAAATAGTCTAAATAACATGTTTTTCCAACTGTTTGACAGCATATGACACAAAGAAATGACAAAATGATAAAATTTTAGAGGGGATTTTACTAGTATATGGGGCTTAATGAAAAACATTATATTATGATAAGATAAACAGTATATAAATACTAGGACTCACATTAAATATTTAACTTTTATAAAGTTTTCAAAACACACCTTTATGAATTTTTAATACGAAATATGACCTGGCTTTCTTGAACATACGGTCTCATATTAGGCTTTCTGCTTGAAACACCAGCAAAAAGTCTGATGACATTTTAATGACAATACCTTTAAATTCTTGACAGTATCAGTGAGAAACTTTAGCACAAAAAGAAATGATAACAGTTTGCAACAGAAGAAATGCATCTATCATAACAAGCAGATCTTTCTTATTTTCATTAATAAGCATAATGTTGGAATGTCTTTATAATGCAAATATTCCAAATCATTTTTATCCAGTGTTTCAGAATAACAAGGCAACTCTGCTTCGCAGAATGTATAAGCATCAGAGCAGCCATCCTCAGCAGGCTGCTCCCTCCAGGGCATACCTGCTGCAAACGAGCATATGTCCCTGCCATGTGTGCAGACAGATAGTCAATGGTGCCCTTTGGTGCTCCACTCCTTTGGGTCCTCAACTGGTTTCTTTGCTTCCCCTTCTCTGATGGGCTTCAGTTTGAGCTGCAAATATTTCTCCACAAGAATCAGCAACACATAGTCTCCATCAGTCCAATGGGTCACGTGTTGGCGATGAGTAGAGAGGAACTCTTAGCTAACTGTCCAAGTAGGGGATTTTTGCCTTTGCCTGGCTCAGGGAGGCGGGGCAAATTTGTGAGTGCTGGATGTGGCTTCTTATGCAGATGCAGGGGATGAGCACGGGTGCAGCTCTGAGGATCTCCTGATGAGGGCACCCAGACAGTGGCTACTGGCTCCAGTGAGCTCTAACCTCTCAGATGGGAATTAACATCGTGAGGCAGACCCAGACCAATGGCAACATGAGAAACTTTATTGCTCCTCAAAAATGTGGTCCACGCCATCATGACTGACATCACTTTGGAGTTTGTTAGCGATACCGAATCTTAGCCCCCACCCCACTGGATATGAATCCGCAGTCCAACAAGACCCCTTTGTAATTAGTAAGCTCATTCAAAAAAGTGCTTTTCTTAAAGCAGTTCTTTAACAATATTGCTTAGAAGAAAGCTGGCAACGAATATCTGCGAAATAGTATTGGCTGAGTTGTATGATGAAAATGCAGAGAACTGAAAGGATATCGCAGTGTTTTATGTTATGTTTAAGGACTTCACCATGAATTACACCTGCACAAACACACGTTTTATTTGAAAATGTCATGCAAAATGAAGATGCCTGCAAGTAGGACAAAACTTGTCATGATGGCGCTACTTACAGTTTTTATGAGAATTAAATTACCGAGTCACCACTTCTTTTTGTCAAGCCATCTTTCTGAAAGTATTTTCCTAAAACACATGCCAGCCTCCCACTGTTTCTTTTTGTCATGTTTCTGTATAAAATAGGTATTATTAAGTGGATATAATGCATACATGCAGAATGCATAAGCCCATCTCAGACTGGGTCAAAGCAAGACCAGTATTTTTTTTTAAAACCACTGTTCAGTGTGTTCACTCAGATGATTTGCCAACTTTATAAAACATTCTTCCTTCCAGTTTCTCCTTTCTTACCTCCTCCCCATTTCCTAACCGGCCCTAGAAATGACTCTTCCAGGAATTGAGACATCAATTATTTGCAACTTCAGGCTGTTCCAGACTCTCTTAGTGGTTCTAAGGTCAGCCCGAGCTAAGGGAGATTAAGTTTTATTTTGCATGTCAGCACAAAATCATCTTTTTGCTGTTTTTACTTGTTTACGGGTGCCCCTGGTTATGCTTACTAGTTTCACTCAGACTTGTCCAAAGTGAATTGTAAGTTATAGTGTGTAGTTAACTCTTAACTCTCCACTCCACAAATATTTATGGGATCTCCTCTATAGGTATGATACTTACCTGGGATGATTAATCAGAAAGATTATGCTGCAGAAACAAAGAATGCTCCAACCTTAGTGGCATGCCAAGGGAACTGTTTATTTCTCACTCAGAGCACACACTCCACACAGTGCAACTGTGAGCTCCACCATCATAGTGGATCCAAGGAGCCAGCTGATGGAGAGTCTATCTTCATATCTGCTTCCATGGTGTCATGACAGAGATGGCAATGAGGTAAACCACAAATTGGCTCTCAAAGCTTAATGACATACATTGCTTGTCACATTTTATTGTCCAAAGCAAGTCATAAAGTTGTGCCTAACTTTAAAGAGATTGAGGAAGTACACTCCTACCATGTACCCAAAGGGACAGAGCCATGCCAATAGTCTTAACATTGTAGGTCTGTCTAAAGAGAAACCTAATAAGCACCATCCTATTATCTAAGACCTTAGAAACTAGTTTCAGAAATCATATATATATATATATATATATATATATATATATATATATATACACATTATGTCAACAGAGTTGAGTATCAGGTACAAGATGCTCTACGACTCAGAATGTGTTGCTTAAAAAAAAGTGTTTAAGGATTTCTGTGATAGAAGCAACAAATGTGGACAAGTGAATAAGGAAGAATGCGGAAAAGGTGAGACTGTATAAATTGTTGGATTCTGAGTGGGAAATGGGAGGAGAAAAGATATTCATGGTTGTAACCACATTGGATAAAGCAGAAGTGGGGAAGAGGCTTCTGGAAAGTGGGTGTGAATTGACCTGGAAGAACATTAAAAATACTTAGAAGCAACGAATCTCTTAAAAAAAATTTTAGATTTAGAAACTTAAAAAAATCTTTCCCTATCATCTTAGTGATCTTGCTTTAGCACTTGAGAAAATTACCAAAGGCAAACCACCTATCTCATGTGCAATTGGATGGGAGCTGGCTTTTAATTAGATGCCCAATAGAAATAAGCCATGATAAAATTGTACATTAAAGGGATATTTAAATTTTTCCTTTTGCTATGTTACCTTTGTCAGCTTCTCCTTATTGTCAATATATCTTACTAGAGGCCTGGTGCACAGATTTGTGCACCGATGGGGTCCCTCAGCCTGGCCTGCCGGGATAAGGCCAAAACCAGCTCTCTGACATCCTTCAAGGCATCCCAGATTGTGAGAGGGTGATTCTCGGGTGAAGCACTCCAGAATCAGGCTCCCTCTTCTCTGGTTCCAGGTGCGTCACCCAACCACAGCTGCCAAGTCACCGCAGCTTGGCAGCTCCTGTGTTGAGCGTCTACTGATGGTCAGACGGTCGAACAGTAGGACAGTCACTTAGGCTTTTATATGTATATATGACTCTGTCTTAAACTTTTTCAGTTAGATTTCTATGTAATTTGTATACTTCGGTTAAATTCTGACTAGAGTATAGTGTTCTGTAATATTCTGTGAGAATATGATACTAATGTCCATTTTGGAAACAAAATCAAATAAGATAAAGGATATGGGAGGTTTTCACTGTTTAAAAATAAATTCAGTGATCTCTCGTTCACCCTGCTGCTTTGATAAATGGTGTAAGAGAAAGAATTTTACCAAGTCATGGATTGAAATCGGTCCAAAATAGACCACAAAATTCCCTAGGGGGATGTACTGATCTTAGATATTCTGTTGGTTGTTGCTAATTCAAACTTTGACCGTCTATTATCTCAGTGAAAATGGAAGTCTCCTTAGGGCAGGGACTCATGTGAAGATATTCTTTATACCCGGAGCTCTAGGTAAGCCCAGACAGAAAACTTTTAAAGTGGATTTCAATGTTATATAAATCATTTTGATCAACCATATTTTTGCAATAGAAATTCTGACCTCCAAAGCAAGAAAAGACATTCTTCCACTGGACTTTTTATAACTAACTGAAGGCAATTGTAAATATAATTTAGTTTCACTACCTACTTAGCTTCATTACCATTGTGTTCTGTGTATGATCCATTTTCCTGGGACTTTTATAAACACGGATACTGAATTGGATCAGTTTACAGAATTGAATTAATTTAATTCATTCTAATTAGGAAACTGTAAGGAACTTGAAGCCATGATTGAGCTCAGCATCCCTGAAGCCATTTTGGGGGAGTCAGAAAAAAGGAATTTCAGGATCATGTTCTGCATGGCAACCTCAGTTACCTTTCTTCTCTTGAGCTTGCTCATCAATGTCCCCACTCCATGCCCTAGTCACCAAGGACGTTTGAATGGAACCTCACCTTCCCATTCCCCTTTCCAGTTCAGTTCATGCTCATTTCTCTCCTAGATTACTGCACCAGCCTCCTAACTATTCTTCCTCTCCCCTAATTTGCTTCTCTCCTGCCTCTTCCCACACCCCTTCCTCCACCGTCCCTTTCAGCTTACTTGAGGTTATGCTCACCTCTTCTGAGGATCCTCTGCTGATCTCCCTAGTCTGAACTGGTGTTAATTTCGGAGCATTACCCCGGTGCCTTGTGATTTCTGCAGTCATAAGCTTTCACGTGGCACAGTAACTGCACATTTCTCTGCTCCCTACTAGACTGGAAGCTACTCGAGGTCAAGGATGCTCTCCACTTGGGGTCTTTAAGTCTAGCACACAAACAGTCCCTAAATAAGTATCTGTGGAATGACTACATGAATAAGTAAGCTATTAAGAAATGAATGTGCAAGCAAACAAACAAAAAAGAAATAGAAATATAAAAAATTAGTCATTCTAGTAAAATTTCAAATCAAGGAACTTGAATGGTCTTCTGTTTACTGCTTGCCCAGGTTCCCAAAAATTGAAGATGCAGCCTCATGTTATGGCTGGGTAACAGTAAACATGCTGTCCTAAAGCTCGCTAAGCAGTTCAATTCAGCTATTTTGCACAATACTTGTCAACAGCGCATTAGCTAATACAAAAGCTCTGCAATAGGCATTGCATGGAAGTTTATCTCAAATGTGCAGAAATTGGGAAATGGGAACAATGAAGTTCCCATACTTTATTATCAAACAGTAAATCACTTCTTAGAACAGAATAAAGTCATAGAAATTTCCTTTTTCTTTTCAGCACCAAAATAGCAAGCTTTTCACTGTTCTTTTTCTTAACCATGACATTTTGATTGACATGATAACCCTAAAATAGATCACCCAGGCAATTGATAAAACTTTCCTTTGGCGACCAGTCGGGTGACAATTTTTTCTGCATCTTTTCTCTTGGAAACTAAAGGAAAACATCTTTTTCTGATAGTCTTAAATTGTAAGTGCTTGATTCCAAATCACGTTCGGCAGGTCTCTTGAAACAAGCGTATTTACAGGGTATAAAATCAGTCATATTGGTTTCCCTCGATTATGAATATAATCATAATTACTTACAGGCCCTGCATGTGATAAAAAGGAAGGCATCTGTTATGATATCACTATAGCAAATGTAAAAAGCAGCGCGATCTTTTCCTCATTTACTCAGAATAGTCCTCAGAATCTGCAGCAGTCCTTTCGGGCTGCTGTAACAGAATACCATAGACTGGGGGGCTCATAAACAACATACATTTATTTCTCATTGTTCTGGAGCCTGGCATCCAGAAGATCCCATATCTGGTGAAAGACCGTTTTCTGGTTCATAGATGGCTGTTTTCTTTTTTAAAAATCTTTATTGTTGAAAGTATTATATATATCCTCTTCCCCCCTCCCCCATTGAGTCCCTCCAGCCTGCCCCCTGGCCCCCGCCCCAGATCTTCACCACCCTATTGTCTGTGTCCATGGGTTATGCACACAGACAGCTGTTTTCTAGCTGTGTCCTCACGTGGCAGAAGGAGCAAGGGAGCTCTCTGGGGTCTATATTATAGGAACACTAACCCCATTCATAAGGGCCCTGCCATTATGACCTAATTGCCTTCCTAAATCTCCACCTCCTAACATGAACACATTGGGGGTTCAGGCTTCAACATATGAATGTTAGGGTGACACAAACATTCAGTACATTACAGAATATTTCCGGGTTTATGCATTAAAAAAATTGTGTACAAAATGATTCCTGTCTTGGGCTTTTTGAGGGTTTGCTTATTCTTTAAATTTTTTTCCTAAATGGTTAGAGATAGTTTTGTCTAGAACATTTTAATCATCCTCTTGGATTTCACATAGTGAAATTAGGTTGATATAATGATCAAATCAGCTCACCCATGTTCATAACCAGGAGGTGGGCATCTACATCAAAAGTAACTCAATTTCTTTTTCCTTAAGAGCCACATCAAAATCACCATCAAGAAGCAAGAACACATTAAAAGACACAGGCCTCCTACTATATTAATGAATATTTCAGTCCTCATGTCTCTTTCTTGAAACTACTACCCTGAAAGTAATAGCTGACTCAAATGATACAAGACTTTTGCAAAAGAACATTGTGATCAGTTCCTTTTGAACAAAGGAGAAGCAGGAAGGCAGTTTACATGAGCTCAAGTTCTCATTCATACTGAGGACAGCCACCTGGGTCCTTAGTGATAAATGCCATAAATGTGCAAATTCAGAAATTTGCGTTGCAATGCCAAGTTAAACAAGGCATCACCTCCCCAGTGCACCATTCCTACCCTGCTACCCGAGCGTGAGGCCTGGGCTGGACCATTTCCGTAGGACAGTTCAGAAGATACAGCAGTAACATGGTTTTAAACAGACTGAGTCATACGAAGTGATGGAAAGGTGATGCAAACCAAGAGCATATTGATTCTGTTTCCATATCTATTACTCACTGCAACAGCTGGTCCATTCCTCCATGCCTCTCCCCTGTGAGGACCGTACAATGGAAAATGGGTCTTCTGGTAATTCCCATTTCACCTCTTACACAAACACACTTCACTGCACACAGTGGAGAGTTACAAGCTGCACTCTGGGAAATGTTAATAGAGGAATTAAACCAAAAAAAGAAAAACTGTGTTTGTTGGGGTAAGCAAAATTAATTGTGTTTCTTTACCAAAGGAGCCATTTAACATTTCTTGAATATGAGAACCTACATTATGTCTCTCTAAATAGAATATGCACTGTGACTCATGCTTACTTGATTACAAAGATTTCTCTTTGAGATAAACTTACTTCCATTTCAGAAAGCACTGGAGTTGAATTACAAAACACTAAACTAAATGTAGCTGTAAATTAAGAACAAAGGGCTCGCATTTTTCTTTCTGCCTCTGAAACTGACTTACCAAGTTGTCATAGCTCTGATTTCTTTGTACATGAACTCCAGATCTTAAATGTTCACAAATTTTTCAAAGAAAAAAGAAAAAGATGAGTAAAACAGTCCAGATATAATCATTAAAATGGGCAATATAATCATATTTTTAATGAGAGACCTTGTTAGGAGAGTATAATTTCAAATCTATATTTCTTTTCCAATTTTGGATGCTGGTAGTATTTTTCTGTATTGTTCATATTAGCTAAATTCAAATTGGTAACTCTGGGAGTATCATTTAATGAGGACATCCCATCCTCTAGTTTAAATTTTAGCCTCGAAGGTGGATTCTCTGAGCTCAATTAACACTATCGAGATATCAAGAGGTTTTCTATGACATTTCTAGCTTGATTTGTAGCAATCAATGAGATTTCCTTAGCACTGGTCCCTGCAGCAAAACAGGATAGTGGGAAAGATATCAAATGACAATTGACAACTCCTGACTGACTGAGCCATATAACACTATCCTTTAGCCCTACTTCTCATTGAAAGCTCTTGAAGTATTTTATTCACTTTCATCAATGTTCCCAGTTTCCAAGTACTTGCTGAAGTGGCTATTCTATCATTGACAGAGCACCAAAGAGGAAATTATGATGCTCACAGTTTGATTCCACCCACAAAAGTAAATCTTTCCTGGCAGCGGAATGTTAACTAATTCAGTTCACTGTTTCCCTGTAACAGCTGAAATATTAGGATGGAATGCAAAGCAACAGATGTTGGGCCCTGACTGGTTTGGCTCAGTGGGTTGGCCTGCAGACTGGAAGGTCCCGGGTTCAATTCCGGTCAAGGGCATGTACCTTGGTTGTGGGCACATCCCTGGTGGGAGGTGTGCAAGAGGCAGCTGATCGATGTTTCTAACTCTCCCTCTCCCTTCCTCTCTGTAAAAAATCAATAAAATATATATATTTTTTAAAAAGACACAGAAGTTGGGCCAAGAGGCAGGTCCTTAGTCTCTGTACTCCTAATGCCTGGCCTCATTTCTTTAGTGCCAACCTCTTAGAACCTTGGAATAGATTTGTAACTACCTAGGTAGAAAGAAGAACAATCACACTAGGTTTTGTTCACTGTTATGTATGTGTGGGAACACATAGTTGTATTAGGGAAAAGCTCTGCCATTGGAGGAGTTCTGAAATTAGATGGTTACATCAGTAAGTTGGTTAGACAAATGCTATAGAATATGGAGAAACAGAAAGATACAAGGAATCTGTAATATGATTTTGTATGCCCAACCACACACACAAATAAAATCCTAATTCTTTATTGCTATTTTAAAAAGCATTTAAATACTTGTGGAAAATATAGTGGAGGAAGAAAACAGTGGGACTCAACAATACCTGGGTATCACATTAAAAAGAAAATAAAAGATAAATTAGACTAGGCATGTGTTCATTGAGTGAAATAAGAGTATATCTGATGTAGAGTGAACAGGCCAGGAAAAGAGATGGTTTATGTGAAAACAAAGTGATTTTTGTTTCTCAATAGAAAAAAACACACACAAACTCAGGTTAAAAATAATTTTTCACAATTTGTTTTTTTCTTTTTCTCAGAAAGAAAGATGGTACAGTTATGTTAGCTTTTATTCAATTTGCTTTTAGCCTACTTAGAATTCTGCCAGGTTAATTGGCTTAGTCCAAGCAACGGTAAGTAATGGTTAATGCTAGTGACAAACAGTGTGTTTGATTTAGGAGAACAAGACCAAATAGCTAGAGTTCTTTAGATTCACTGACCAGAAAAAGACCTGTCTTGCTTTTTCCATGGGAAAGAAATGATTTGTGTTCCTTTCTATCCAAAGGGAGAGGGAATGCAATTCCTTCAGATTTCCAAGATAATTTCTCCAGAATTTAAATGAAAAACCAATTAAAATGTAAACCAGAAAAGGGTGTTGAAAGAATGTTCTGTTTTGGTGACACCCCAAGATTTTTTAAATGTTGGGTGGGACATTCAGATTCTATAATTTTTAAAAATTTCACCTGTAGAGACCTTTGTACGTAGAGCTCGGGAAGTATGTCTCAGCGCTGCAGCTGATGCAATGGAGTGAGCACACTCCACCATGACATGCTTCCTCGGCACACCAGGAAGTAGCAACGCCCCCTGAACGAACTCCTAGAGCCACGTGCACAGTACCCCAGCCTTTCAGCCATTGGTCGCCTGTAGCAACGTGTCTCCCTCTGATTGGTCCCCTCATGCTATATATACCCCTGTAGTTCCACAATAAAACGGATCTGCGTCACCAAAGCTGGTCTCCGGAGTCGTGCATGCTGACGGCCTAGCGCGTTGGGGCTCCGTCGTCCTCACCCCCGAGGGACCCCCTGCATCATTTGTTCTTCAGGATTATAGTTAAGAATTTAGAAGTATATGTCTGAGGCATGTTTCAAACTCCTTGAAGTGCAGTGGGCACAAAAGGTAAACTGTTTCCATGCAGAATGACCCTTGTTGACTTGGACAGTGAAATGGGACTGTAAAGCGCCGTCTCCAAGGAAACAAAGCCAGCAGGACATGCATTTACGTATTATAATCACCAAGGGAAGGGGGTCTATTTGAGAGGCCATTTTCCTCGGTGAGTTTTGATGATCAGACTGAAATATTCTGACAGTCTTTCAAGTCCACTTTCCCAAACATCATTTCTACCTTCTGAAAACTCCAGAATCTCCAAGAGACGTAGACGGGCAAGTCACTTGATGACAAAGACCATTTTAGTTCTCTGGCCCTTGGCTTGCGATTTCCATGCTCATCCTGTCACATTGTATTATATTGATTGCTTCACAAAGAATACAAGTGACCATGACCAGGACGGAGAGAAGGACATGGAACAAGGAAGACAGAGATGGAGGCCTGCCCGCCCCTCCCCCCCCCTTCCCTTATGTGTTATGTCCCAGTTCCATGCCACACAAAGCCTGGCTGGACATGATTTGCATGAGGTATCAGTATTTTAAAAAAGCAACCACCTCTGTTTGTTTGTTTGTTTGTTGTTGTTGTTGTTGTTCTTTGAGTTGACTAAATCGATTACTGTATGAGCCCTAGCTAAAGCAACAAATTTATTGAGCCAATAAATAGATATAAAACAATGTTCCCTTCCCAATGGTTAAAATGTTCTTTTAAAATATTCTTAAAATGTTCAGTTGAGTTTATAACAATTTATTTTTGTTAAGTACTAAACAGCCACGAAATAATATTTAGAAATTGCATAAACTGTATTAAGTAAAAATACAATAAACACCTGAATATTTACCACCTTGGATTTTTGGTGCCTCTCTTTCCCTTTCTTCTTCTACTCTTCTACTTTTGTGTTGTTAGAGTTTTACCAAGTACATTAAAAACATATGCTTGAGTTTGGGTATTTTTAATATTCATGGAAATGTAATTACATTCTACATAATCTCATGAAATTATTGCTGCTCTATAATATGCCCTGATATTAATTTTTAATCTTACATGTAGCTATTTGTGTTTATTTGCATTGCTGTGTAATATTTCCATAATAATGATAGATCAACATCATTTACTTTACTTTTAAAGATCAACATGCTTTACTTTTCCAACTCTTTATGGACTTTATTTTTTACTTCAGTTTCTTTTTATTCGATCAATACTGCCATAGAGCTGAAACCAGTTTGGCTGCCGAAACCGGTTTGGCTCAGTGGATAGAGCGTCGGCTTGTGGACTGAAAGGTCCCAGGTTCAATTCCGGTCAAGGTCATGTACCTGGGTTGCGGGCACATCCCCAGTGGGAGATGTGCAAGAGGCAGCTGATCGATGTTTCTCTCTCATCGATGTTTCTAACTCTCTATCTCTCTCCCTTCCTCTCTGTAAAATATCAATAAAATATATAAAAAAAAAAATACTGCCATAGAATTTGTGTTGCCATATCCTATCCTATATAATAAAAGCTTAATATGCAAATTGACCGATTGGCAGAACAACCGGTGGAACGACCAATTGCTATGACATGCACTGACCACTAGGGGGCAGACGCTCAATGCAGGAGCTGCCCCCAGCCTGCAGGCCCAAGGCCAGCCAAGGCAGGAGCCAGCAGGGACCCCCTATCGCCCCACCAGTCTCCCCACAGAGGGAGGTGACTGGCAGTGATTGTGGGGGGCAGGACTAGTGAATGAGCAGCGCCAGGCTGGTGAAGGGGTCTCCCCCGATTGCTCTGCTGGTCACCCCACAGATCAGCCCTGATTGCCGGCCAGGCCTAGGGACCCTACCCATGCAAGAATTTCATGCACCAGGACTCTTGTTGGAAATAAGCAGTTGTGGGTGTATCCTAAGAGATAGAATTTCTGAATAATAGAAAATAAGGCATATCTCCAACTGTGTTTAATAATTAAAAACTATCTTCCAAAGTCATGAAGAAGTTTAAAATCCTTCTAGTTGCTTTACCTTCTCCTTAATAGTTAAAATTCTCACACTTTGACACTTTCTTTCAGTGTGGTTTATGTATCAGTTGTCTTCAGAACTATAAAACATTCACCAGAATAGCAGTCACCATGGATTTATGACCAAATGCTTTGGTCAGGAACCTCCAGAAAAATCAGTGTCATTAATTGTCATTCTTTGCAACTTGAATGTATGTCCTTCTGAGAGTGCTTGGGCACTCCGATACAAGCACTGCATGGGAAATAAAATCAGCCATAGGTCTCAAAAATAAACTTTTAAAAACTGTAAGTTATTGAAACACAACTGTTATTATTTGTTAGGCATCTTCCAATGAATGGATTTTTGTACAAGGAAATTTTTACTCATAAGAGATGATGACATGGTGATGTTTAATTTGTTTTAAAAGGCTGTTCTCAGTTGTCAAGCCCAATTACATGGTCAAGCAAGTAAACTGTCAAGTTTATGAGGTGCATAAAATGGATCATGGGCTCCACAGATGCTACCGTCAGCTTTCAGTTTGCTAGGAAAAACAAAACAAAACTGCATTTGTTGCAGTGTAAATGCTTTCCAGGGTTATTGAGAAATTTATTAAACACATGGAAGGGGCTGTAATCTGTGGGTTGACAGATGTAATTATGAATTATGTGTTGAAGCACATTGAAATAAAATATCAATTTGTTAAACTAGCTTTAACTATATTTTTGTAATTAGCTTTTTGAGGAATTATAATATCCAAAAACACATATGCACATTAACATTTATGCTAATAGATGGAGGGTGAATTAGCTATTCTTGTACAAAAAATAATTTCTAAATCCATAAAATTAGGGAATATGTAGAATATTGAAGAGCTAGATGGGCCTAAAAATATGTGAGTACTCTTTCTTGAGTTCGTTATTATTTTCAAAAATATATAGAAGAAAATGAAGACAAAGTCTATGTACTTAGTTTGCTGTGTTTTCCCCCAAGTAGAATATTGTAATCACAAATATAATAAAATTTGAAGTAAATCAAGGCATTTTAATGTGAAGTTTTCCTAGTTTCAGTTTAATTCCTATTAAGAACCCTCTTTAGTTCAATATAAGATCAGCCAGTATTTGCCACACTAGAAGATAAAAGACTTTTTCATTTACTCTTTCAATGAATCAAGACTATGATGAAAACCCTAGCCAGTTTGGTTTAGTGGGTAGAGCATCAATTAGCCTGTGGACCAAAGAGTCCAGGTTTGATTCAGATCAAGGTCAGGTACCTTGGTTGCAGGCTCCTCCCCAGCCTGGGCTTTGGTTGGGGCTTGTGCAGGAGGCAACCAATTGATGTGTTTTTCTCTGTCTTTCCCTCTCTTTCCTACTATACCTAAATTTCAATGGAAAAATATCCTCTGGTGAGGATTAACAACTACAAAAATGCAGTGGAAATAAACCTTCTGGGTGAGAATATACATTAGTATAATCTTATGGAAGGCAGACTTCGAAAATTTATTAAAGTCTTATGTTTATATATATTTAATAAATATATAAATATTTTATATATATTTCAGCCATCTCATTTGCAAATTGGGGCCATAAAAGGAAAAATGGGGGTACAACATACAAAAACCTCTGAATGCAAATTTTCCAAGAAATTTTCCGTTAAGGGTTCCATGGAAATTAACTTCAGCTGGAGACTCAGGGGAACAAGGAAGAGGAGCTGCTTAAGGGGAACTTGTCCACAGAACTGGAGCTTGTCCACGGAACTGATTCTATAGAGAAGGAGAAGCTATGCAGAAGAGATTAGGGGTGGGGAGTGAGGTAGCTGCAGGAACTGAGTCAATGAACAGGTGAGAGGGCATGGGATCCAGATGCCAGGGGATGTGAGGTCCTTGCAGGAAGCAGGGACCCTTTGTCCACTACAGATCTGTAGATTTATATTCCTTAATAATTTATTTTGCTACCACCACTCCCTACCCCTCCTCATACTTAAAATTTTCCTATAGAGCTCATTGCTGCAAAAACTAATACAAAATCATTTTAGCCTGGTATTAAAGGCTAATCCACTGATTTGCTATCTATAGAGTATTTACAATGTGCACATATCGTTCTAAGAAATGCAATGGCATATAAGACAGGTAAAGTCTGTGTGTGTGGAACTGACTTTCTAAGAGGGACAGGAGGAGTGGAACAGACCATTCAAACAGCCCTATGGAGCCACTGAAGCAGGGTGGTGCACATTCCCTATATTATCTTATTTAATCTTAAAATTACCTCATAAAGAAGCGACATCACCATGTTACAGTTATGAAAATTGATATTGTGATTAAGTTAGTTGCCCACTTTCAATCTATCAACAAGAGAGGGAGTTAAGATGTGCATCCATCTCTACCTGGCTCCACAGCTCTTAACCACTAGGTTTACTCCTTCCAGTACAATTGCCTGCAGGTATTTGCAAAATTTTGCCTTCGCTACTCTGCAAAGCCCAACACATCCATGCTCAGAATAAAGAATTTTTCATAGATTGCATGGCTAATTTTTGTACCTCAAATTAGGGTAATTAAATATAAATGCTGTTTAGCAATAGTTTTCATTTTCTTGGGGATTTTTATATACATACTAGAGGCCCAGTGCATGAAATTCGTGCACAGGTAGGGTCCCTAGGCCTGGCCGGCGATCAGGGCCAATCTGTGGGGTGACCGGCAGGGCAGTCGAGGGGCCCCCTGCTGGCACCTGCCTTGGCTGGCCTGTGGCCTGCAAGCTGGGGGCAGCTCCTGTGTTGAGCGTCAGCTCCCTGGTGGTCAGTGTACGTCATAGCGTTCCACCAGTCATTCCACCAGTTGTTCCACCCATTTGGTCAATTTGCATATTAGGCTTTTATTATAAAGGCTGTATATATATATATATATATATATATATATATATATATATATATATATCATCCCTCATAAATGTTGTGATCTTTCTTGCTTTGTTTGTTTGGTTGATCACTGACTATTTTAAATCCTGAGAAACGAAGTGCACTTTCCATTTTACTCTGAAACCACAGTATGTTAAACTTACTAAAACAGTCGGTAGAAACCTTGCACTAAATACAACTTCTGACTTTCATACATAATTCTGTCACTGTATCTGTTTATGACATTCATTCAAGAGTCAAATATTATATCAAGGTTGCAACTAACTTTAGATTTATGGGGAGGATGAGAACTTTAGATGACCAAAGAAATAACCAAATAAGGACTTGGTATGGATTGTTTTAAAATGGTTTGATTTTGAAAATTACGAAATTGGAAAATGATTCATAACTGGATGCTTTAAAGAGAAAAATAAATGCACATTGTGATTTTGTTAAGCAATAATGAAAACACATATAAAGGCATATTTTAAAACTTTCCCCATCCTCTCTTCCTAAAAATGAACTCAAAGTTCTCTGTCATGACCTTGTCAAGAGTTGACCCTCCCCAACCTGGCAGTTATAATTGATATCTGTCTGTAAAACAGCAATGCATAAAGATAGCTGAATCAAGTCAGATAACAAAATGCAAAAGCACAACATCTTCAACATCTTTCTTTATGCAGCCAACACACTTCTGGCCCAGCCTGAATGTTTATCTCCACCAGTTCAACCCATCACAAAATCTCTGGATGCTTTGGTTAAAGATGTCATTGAGACAACATGCATATCCAAGTGGAGGAAAGGAATCTTGTCACAGAAAGAAAGAATTGTTTGGTTGGTTTAGGTTTTAATTTATATATAAGAAATAGATTTTACCTCTAAGCAAAGTTAAAGAAAGTTAAAGAAAGGCATAAGTTCAAGAAAGAGACACATTAACCTACTCATGGAGCCATCAAGACTAAGTCAACCCGAGAGTACACTTTGCATTAGAATTCACTGTACTAAACCAAGGTAGCAGGAAAAATTAACAGAATATAATTAACATAACAATATATTATTATATAATTACTACTAATAATAATAAACATGATAGAAATAGGGCCACAGTTTCCTCCACTTATTCTCTGTCTCTCCTACTCCTTGGATTTCTGTCTGCATATATGTACATACCCTTCCTAGCACAGAATGCTAGGAATGTCCTCATAGATTATCTAGCTCTGAAGTTTTATTTTGGGATTCATGAGCAGACTTTAGGAAGGATCCAGAATGTCCTCTGAATCTGAATGGTTTTGCTTATATACATGTCCATTTTTTTCTGGAAATAAAGGTGCATTCTCAAAGAGTCTTCTATGTCCCAATAGTTAAAATTCTAGACCAACATATATTTATTTTATACATGAGAGAACTGAGGTCCAGAGAAGTGAACTAAGTTAAAGGTCAGGTATGACATTATTCTGATCTGAAGCTTTTTACCTACTTCCTTAAGTTCAGGCTTAGTATTTTCCCCAAATATCACATTGGATTTAGGTGTATTTTATGAGATAGAATGATTAAATTGAATTTCAATGAGGAGGAAAGATCATCATCAATGTGCCTGGGAGTAGATGGATGAAATGAGGCGCTACTCAAATTCCTGGACCTGATATCTGATGATACTCAGGTTCCGGGATCTGATACCTAAGGGTGCATGTTTTCTGGGAAGTTACTTTAAGACACAAGACTTTAAAGCTTCAAGCACTAGGTCAGTATGGAGACCGGAAAGAAAATCAGGAAAAAATTCCTGAAAGATATTAAGGCACAGATTGTGTTACTTTGTGCCCTGCATTGGCCAAGGCAGAAATGTGTGTCATCTTTTATCTTCTCCCTCACACACCAGGTGGTTCCACCACCCTAATCTCTTTTTTATTATTTATTAAGGTATTACAAATGTGTCTTAATCCCCCATTGTCCCCTTATCCCCTCAGTCTTGCCCTCACCCTCACCCCCTGTTGTCTATGTCCATCCCTTATGCTTATATGCATGCATACAAGTCCTTTGGTTGATCTCTTCCCCTTACCCCCTCCCTCCCCTACCTTCCCTCTGAGGTTGAGCTTCTGATCGATGCTTCTCTGTCTCTAGATCTGTTTTTGTTCATCAGTTTATGTTGTTCATTATAATCCACAAATGAGTGAGATTATGTGATATTTATCTTTCTCTGACTGATTTATTTCACTTAGCATAATGCTCTCCAGCTCTTTTTCTACCATTGTTTTCACCTCATCTGCAACCCCTTTAGGTCATGTCATCATCATTTTCGCCTGAATTAACAGTAACAACATCCTTATTGGGCTTTTGTTTTGTTGTTTCACCTCTGTCCACGCCCTGCCCTTCTCCCCACCCTTCATTCATTCACCATCAGAATCATTTTACCAAAGCCTGCCTTTAAGACCAAACCCACATGCTTTGAAGTGTCCTTTTTTCCTAGACAGTCCATTCTCTTCCCACATTTCCAAAGCAATGCTTCCTACTAGCCATCCTGACAGCTACTGCCAGCAATGAACTTGCCAGACATTTTCAGGCCTCTGTACCTTGGTTCATCCTGTGCCTAGGAATCATCCCCACTCCTCCCCACATGGAGACTCAGCTCAAGCATACTCTACTCTGTCTTTCTGGACATTTAACTCCTATCCTCCCTCAAGGTGGTGCCGCCTCAAACTCAGGAGTCTCTTCTCTGAAATTTTGTGACAGCTCCCTACATCAGGGCCCTGAACCCTGCATCATTGGCCCTCATGCTGAGTCCCACACACACTGAACTTCCTCCTCTAAGGGCCATGCTGCATTCATCTTTGTAACCCTGAACCATAGTGTTAAGCAGACTGCATAAACAGTCAATAAACATTCAATTTAAATATTTATCAATTCTCTTTATTCTTGCACCAAAGCCATCATGCTTATTATATATTTTATTCAATTTTATCCAGTTGGCCCAAGTAGAGTGTTTTTGGAAGTTTCTAATTAATAACCAGTATTAATATCTAATATTTATAGTTTTTTTATGAGCCAGGAATTATACTACATATTTTACATGCATTATGCTTTTTTATCTCAAAACATGGCCCCATGTTATGGCTGTGGAGACAGAGGCTCAGAACACTGACTTTCTCTAGGTTACCCAACCACAAAATGCAAAAATTAGAATTTAACCGCAGTTTAGTTGATGTCCCCAAATACTATACCATCTATGGAATACTTAATGAACCATTTTATGAAGAAGGACTTTGTTCACAAATATCTCTTTCCCATACAGTAAAATTCCACTTTAAATTTCTATTCAATATCTCCACATATGACAAACAAGCACAGGATATGTGCACTCGGATTCACTGATGAGCTTATACATTATCTCACTTGGGCAACAATTTAAAATTAAATAGTAATATAAATACCACTTTTCAAACATAGCAATAGAAGCAAATAGATATTCCTAGAGAATACAGTGGGACTCCTAAGGCTTTGCAGGGAACAATCAGAGTGACAAAACCCTCACAGGGCACGTGGTAACAAAGACCGAGGCCCAGAAAGCAGTGGGGTGCTCCCATCATCTGTAAAAGAGCTGAGTCTACAACTCAAACTTCACAGACTCCAGTCCACTGTTACTTGGCCTTGAGAGAAATAGGAGACCCTTGTTTTATCACAATGATCCTTTAGAATCACCAAGTTTTTTTGTGTTTTGTTTTTATTATTTTAAATGGTGGGAACAAAACTCCTCTTTGCACTCCAGTCTCTTTGACTAGCAGGAGCCAGGTCCATTCCTTGTCTCATTACAGCACCCAAGCCCCACCCCCAGCTCTCATTTCTCTGTTCCCACCCCCTGAGCCTTAGGAATTCCTTCCTGAAACTGTGTGTGAGAAGCTTGGGAAAGCTAAATGGGTAGAACATCGAGTTTCCAATGCAGCACATTAATATTTTGAAGTTCAACCAGATTTACTTGAAACCTGCCTCGTGTTTATATATCCAGCTGGCATCTGGCATTTGTTATGAAAGTAACTCAACTTTAAAAATGCCTGCCAGCCCTGTGGCAAGTCAAGTCGCACCAACTTAATGGGAAGGATAGCTGCTAACTTCTCTCCAGGTCAACCAGATGCCCCATGCTGCCAACGCACCTGCCACCAGAATATTAACATGATCTGCAGAGCTCTATGATTTGCATTGGGATCCACTTTACAAAATCAGCTTGTGACACCAGCAAGTTGAACACTGACCCGTAAGCCAGAAACACCTCTGGCTTACGTAGCTTCCCTGATATTTCAAAGAACATTTTTCTCCATTGTATCTGTATCTCCATACCTGTGTTTTTACTAGGTGCCTAGGATCCTGTTACAATGCCCCACGGAAATCTGACTCACAGGCACACGATCTGGTTCCAAAATCATTTTATATGTGCTTGAATATTAAAGCAGAAGGCATGAAATAAAAGTTAGGGGAGTGGAAATTATTAATATTTCCTTCTGCCACTATTGCTTCCCCATGCTTTAGTTGTTTGGGTAAAGAAATGAACATTTCAAAAACTAGCCTCGGTTGGCAGAGAGAGTTGATGTATGTGCACCTCAATTTTTCCCAGTAATGGGGTCTCAGTACACTGGATCTCCACATATTTTGTGAGATCTCAAACTCTATTTTTAAAATATATATTTTTTTTATTTATTTCAGAGGAAGGAATAGGAAAAGAGAGAGATAGAAACATCAATGATGAGAGAGAATCATTGATTGGCTGCCTCCTGCAAGGCCCACACTGGGGATTGAGCCCACAACTCGGGCTTGTGTCCTGACCTGGAATCAAACTGTGACTTCCTGGTTCATAGGTTGAGGCTCAACCACTGAGCCACACCAGCCGGGCTGAGATCTCAAACTCTTACCAAAGTGTTTGCAAACCTGGTAAGTACCTTTGTATCTCCTAATATCCCCCTAGACATGGACACTCTGGTGGCTGTACTTTACTCCAAGAAGCAGCATGAAATATGCTTGGGGTGGTAGGTCTGGTGAAATAGGCAGGTAGTTTTATATATACAGCGAAAGGAAATTAACAAAACACAGATGTCATATTTTTTCTTTAATTGCACTTTTAACATAACAGAAGTTTCTCACGTTTCTCTCTCATTCTCACCTGATATGTTGTGACCAATAGCATGGGATTTGGAGGAAAGACAGGGAAATAAAGGTTAAAATTGAGGAAATTATCTCTCTAGGATTATATTTGTTCTCGTTTCTACTGGGATGTCTTATTTTTATGATACCTTGAAAATATCCTGTTCCCAAATTACATATGATTCAACAATTTGAGAGGGAGAAAATTTACGATCTCAAGAACTCAGAGGATTTTAAGAAAGCTCTTTGAAAGTGAATATGTTCTCTATAGTATCCAGAATCTACTTAACATGATAATTCATTTTATTTACAAGTGTGGTACACAAATGAGACCATAGGCTCAAGCAGAGACCGTGTACATGAGTGGTGTCAAAATAGCCTTTCTCATTCTTTGGCAGAAGCAGCTCATTTCCCAGAATGAATGCCTTCGCCTGGCAGTTCCAGTTCCCTGAACTGAAACTGGTAAGTAGAGTTTATCTTTCTGCTTCCTCACTGGCCAGGGGAATTATTATTTGGACAAAAGGATGTTTGCTTGCATTAAATTTAGCATTATATCACTTACCTGTGGCTATTTGTTTCATGGGCATAAATCCTGACTCCCCAAAACACTGTGCAGGGCCCACATCACATATTGCTTCAGCTTCACCATCAAGGGAGAGAGACCCAAAGGAATATCAGAGATCTAGCTCAGTCAAATTTTCCCTTGGTGCTTATAGAGTATTATGATTAAGTACAAAGGCTTTTTTTTTCCTCAAGAGGGAAAGAAGAGAAGAAGAGGGAGAAAGAAAGTGATGAAAGACAATTAGAAGGAAGGGAAATAAGGAAAATTTATGTGTCAAGCCATTTGGCTGCATACCTATTTATTTAACTACATTATTATTATTATTATTATTATTATTATTATTACATTTTAAAGATGAGGCGACCAAGTTTCCAATAGGTTAAGTAACCAGCTGAGCCAGAATTTGATTTCAACAGTCCAACCTTTAATCAGGTGAGGGCTTCTTGAAAAACATGAAACCAAGAAGGTAACATTGCTTTGCCTTTTTGCATTGGTGGAGAGTTCATGTGGAGAATAAAAGGGATTGGGTATAAAAAACAAAATTTGGGAAACTCTGTCTGTCTTCCTTTCTACGTCTACTTCATAACTTTAGTCCTTATATTTTCCCTGTTTAAACACCTTGTCTCAGAAACAATCTTGATAATTTTTTTATATTGCCAATTTCAATGTTGACATGCCCCATATGTTCGGCCTCCTTAGGAATGAATTCTTTGCTGCCCTGAGCCTACGGAGGAAAGTTTTGCGCCTTCTCTATACAACATGAACTTTTATTGGTCCTCTCCCCATTCCATCCTCCACCTGCCTGAACACAAACAAAGGGAACTTCAAGAAAGGTGGGGTTTTTGTTTGTTTTTCTTTTCTGCACAATGCTGGCATTGTTTATAAAATTGTTGACACAATATATTTGAATTGATCAACTACATCCTTTCTAAATACACATAAACGAGTTTTAGTGTTAGTAACTTGTTTGAGCTATCATAAAAACCATGCTTTCCCAGCTGGTGTGGTTCAGTGGCTAAGCTTTGACCTATGAACCAGGAGGTCATGGTTCGATTCCTGGTCAGAGCACATGCCCAGGTTGCGGGCTTGATCCCCAGTGTGGGGTATGCAGGAGGCAGCCAATCAATGATTCTCTCTCATCATTGATGTTTCTATCTCTCTCTCCCTCTCCCTTCCTCCCTGAAATCAATAAAAACATATATTTAAAAAAGAGAAAAAACATGTTTCATTTATTCTACAAGTACTGAGCCCTAGTGTATGCCAGAGAGTGTTCTATGTACTGTAGATTTAACAGCAAAGAAAGTTGAGAAAGATCTTCCTCTATTACACAAAGTAAACCAACAAAAATAAACCTCCTAAAGATGACAAAAAATTATAGCAATTGCATCTTTCAAATTTTATTGGGATGTGACATGCCTCTGCTATATTCAGTGAGTCTAAGGAACTAGCGTGTTTATGCCTGCTACTAAAAAGTTGCATAGCCTTTAAATTCATTCCTTTTGTAGCTGTAAGGGGACAACTAGAAGTAGCCATCTAAGATCCTCTATAGACACTAGTAGCTGAAACTAAAAATTAAATTATAAAAGTTTATTTTTGAGACATTCCTAAATTTTTTAAAAGACACACTCATTAAGAAAATCCTTAAGTAGTATTTTTTCATTGGAAAACATCCCATGATACTTATGCAGTAAATAAAAGTAAATATACATAAGGAAACTAATCTATTTGAAAACATGGCTATCTTCGAAGGGAATTTTTATTTCTGTGTTGTACATGTGACAGGATTGCCAACAGTGGAAACATTAGTTGCTCTGAGTCAGTAGACAAAATAAAGGAGTGTTTTTTTATAGTATATACATTCACACATATGGACTAAATCAGGGTGAACCAAGGTTAACATCCTGACTTAAGGCTAACTTTTAACAAATAATATTTCCAAGAGCAGTTAGTGTGTTTTAATAGCTAAAAGACACTTCCGTTTTGAAACCATGAACATGGGAAAAAGGCATTTAAATACTTGTGTTTGCCTGTGGCATTCATTGTATGTTTTGACCTCTCAAGTAATTTGCTTTTCATCGATACATACGAAGTTGAATTATTTCAATAATTGGAACTTAAATTTTGCAAGGTTTTACAATAGAACAAGAACCCAATGTTTTGAGGAAAATCTTGCTATAAATATCTGTTTGGTCCTTAGTACAGTTAAAATGTGAACAGATTATTCTAGTTAAACCATAAGAGTCAACATGTAAACTTGTTTTAATTAAATAATTTTTCTATAAAACTGTACGAGTAAATTACTTCTTTGCTATTTATAAAAATGTGCTAGAATTCTGGATTTGCTTCTAAGGGAGTAATTTCTTAGTTAACATCATCATAGATATTGTGTTTTTTGGAAAGTTAGGGAAACTAATAAGTTCAAAATGTTAAAAATAAAGGAAATGTTATTTTTTGTTCAAAAATAAAAGGTAACATTTCAGCATTAGCTTTTAATTCTTTCTACTTGAAGAGAATTAGTATTAAAGTTTACACAGATTGGAAATATTAGAAATTGAGAGTTCTAAATTGGCAAATTTATGTAAAGCATATCAGTAAGCTTTTCTTGGTGAAAATTCTCTCCCAGTTTTAAATATTTATGGGAGATGATGTAGAATATATCTCCTGGTTAAAAACTGTTGAAAAGCTTTTATACTAGAGATATTCTTGCACGTGGACATTGAGAGACATAAATATATCTATGGAAGTTCAATTGTAATAGAGGAAAACAATTTAAATATTCATCAAGGTTTTATGGTATAGCAGAAAATATGTTATGCTATTTTCATATTAGGCACATAGAAAGACTACATATTTCAGTCTTCCTGCCATTTAGATGGAACCATGTAACTGAATTCTGTAGAAAACATAGAGAATATGTGCATCTGTTTTAGTAATGGTCATACATGCCTCACGCAGTAACCTTCTCTTTGTCCTTCTTTGTCCCCCATGTGCTCTCCCTGTGTCTCTATGTCCTTCTCCATCTCTCGCTCTGCTCACTCACCTGCACAGACACAGTGCCCACACCCGCACTCCCATCTCCATTTTGCAATCCAAGATTGCAAGATGGTGACGCACACAGTTGGAAGGAGCCAGGATCCCTGAGGTCAGTGGTTGGAGGACACACAGAAGGAGAGCTACCCAACAAGGTACATCTGCATCAGACACTATGGGAGCAAAAAATAAGCCACTTGATGTTTTAAGGTCATTTTCTATCTATCTTACCTAAACAAATAGATGAATTGTATGTTAGTCCCACTGTAGAATACCATACAGCAGCAAAAATGAATAATTTGCAGCTACAGCAATTTAAGTAAATGTCAGATGAATCTAAGCCTAAAAAATAAGATGATGAAGAATTCACATAATATTACTTATTTATATAAAGTTCAAAAATATGCAATACTGATCTACACATTAAGTTTTGCTAACATATAAAGTTAAAAGAGAAGCCAGAGAACCATAGATATAATATTTATGACGCTGACCGCCTTTGAGTAGTAGTAATGGAATAAGTTAGGATGCAAAGGCATACACACAGGGAATGTTAGTAACTTTGTTTACTAAGGTGGGTAGTGGAGGCACGAGTGTGTTTTTGTTGTTGCTGTTGTTGTTGTTTTTTGGTATCTTCCTTCCTTAAACCATACATATATTTTACATTTTTAAAATTTTTATAGTTGCTTAGTATTTCATATTTTTAGAGAAGAATAACTAAAAATCAGTCCAAATATTGCAAAATAGGAAAAAGAATTTCCAGTTAACAATTTCTCCAAAAGAATTTGGCAAGGAGAAAGATCACCAGGCAGAGGTTCTGAAGAATGATACTCTGCAGTCAATAGAAATTGCAACAGAGTTATTCTGGAGAAACAAAAACATAGCACTCAAAGCCTAATGGAAATAATTAATTTATTTTATAATTTGTCTAATATTGAGGAATCCACAATCATCTGTTTGAGATATGTTCCCCAAATGGACCAATATAAGCATAAATTCACTGAGTTTTAAAGTTCTTACAAAACATAGCTGGCTGAAGAAGTTGATTGAAAAATATTTTTTCTTAGAATTTTTTAAAATAGCAGCTAGAATCATAACACTTTAGAACTGAATGACACTCTAGAGATTCTAGGTGGGGATTCTCAATCTTGCCCACATATCAGAATCACCTAGAGTCCTAGACAGTTTAAAAAAATCCCTTTGCTGCCTGGCCAGTGTGGCTCAGTGGTTGAGCATTGACCTATGAACCAGGAGGTCACAGTTTGATTCCCAGTTAGGGCACATGCCTGGGTTATGGGCTCAATTCCCAGTGTGGGGCATGCAAGAGGCAGCCGATCAACGATTCTCTGTCATCTTAATGTTTCTATCTCTCCCTCTCCCTTCCTCTCTGAAATCAATAAAGAATATATTTTTTAAAAATCCCAAAACTTAGGCTGCACCAGAGACTACTTAAATTGCAATAACTGGGTATGGATCCAGGCATTATTAATTTACAGATCCCCAGATTACTTCAACATTCAGGCAACATTAACTTCTTTATTTCACAGTGGAAGGGTCTGAGTATGCAAGAGGTGAATTGTGTTGTACAAGGTTGCACTGTTCAATTATTTTCTGTTTTGCTGTGTCTTCTGTCTTCCATTTTTATGTTGTTGCTTTCCTTATGTTTAAACATTTATTTACACCATGCAGGTACTCATGGCCTCACCTATCTCTTATTCTGACCAATGGGCTTCATGCTGGTACAACCTGATGGTGCCTCCCCCCTCAGATCTGTACCACATGTCAATTACTTTCTGCCCAGGAGCCTTTTAAAAATTACATTATAGTAGCGAACCCATGTGAATTCTCTTGGCATTCACAAACGTGTAACTTGAAAATACTGCAAAATTATCAACCTCTGAAATAAGCCTAAAACTAATGGGAAATGTATGCTGATGGATTTGCCATCCCCCTTCTATCCCCTACACTGGTAATCTTGAGTGCATTTCATATGACTCTTTAGGCAGGCGTAGGAGCTCAAATAACTATTTGTCTATAGCTGTGGCCAACTCCAACTTCATAATGCACCTCTGTTCTGCTCTTCCTCCTTCCCTGCTTACCTGGCCCTCTCTCCATATCCTTGGGTCTCACTTGCCACTACAGTATTAACACTTAAATCACTTGTTTAGATTCTCCTTTCTGGAGAATCTAAGAATAAAGAATATCACCTTATCCTATTACCTACATGTGAGGTGTGCAGATGAGGGAAAGAGAGGAATCAGAAATGACTCTTAGATTTATTGGTTAAAACTTTTCTGTAGAATAGTCTCACATAGTCTGATAGCTGATACCCCATATCTGTAAACTCCTATGATGGGACCTCTAGAGACTGAGCGAGAAGACAAGATGATGTTTATAAAAGAGAAATAAGAAAAAATAGACAGATACTCAGGTAGAAATAGGCTATCTTCATAATCAAGTTATAAATCGAAGGCTTAGTTAACTCCAAAAGGGCAGCACATCGCTGAGGCACCAGCTTGAGAACATTTTCTAATCATCCCTTATGGAGGCTCAACTAAGGGCTCCAAGTACAACATGCTGGGATTTGAGGGCTTCTCATTCCACCTCATAAGTGGATTGATCATATGATGTCAAAAGGTTCTGAGAATTCAAAAAATCCCTATGTGAATACACATAGATTACTGAAGGTTAGCACTGGAGTGTGGGACAGATGGTGGGGGAATATCTTCAAAAGAACCACAGGTCAAATCGAGACACAACGGCTGCTGTGATGAAATGGGGTTGGGGTGGGGCAGAAGCACCACCATGTGAGGTACTTGAAGTTGGGGAAGTCAGCAGGGCAAAGCGGAAATATCAGAGCCAGCAAAGATAAGTGTGGTCTACTTTAAAAAATGGCTGAGAAGGGGCACTGGCTTGTTACTGCCCTCTTTAATGAGAGGAAATAAGAATCATGCCCATTTTAAAATTAAAAAATTTTGCTAGTAATATGTCCTATGATTTACAGAGCCAAAGAAAACAACTACAAATAAATGTCTCCTAATGTTAATAGCAGTGACCTCTGGTGGTGAAGGTATTGGCAATAATGAGCACGGTCATAAGAAAACAACAGAATTATGACTGCAGATAACTTGGCAAATAATTCAAGAATATGCCTGTTCAGTTTTCTTTTTTCTCCTCCCTAAACTGCATAATACAAGGCTGAACACATAAACCAAATCCAAGTAAGGCTGATCCTTGAAATGATGGGTAGGCCCCAAACAGCCGGATCAGATTAAAATTAACTGTTTACTGTTCCTTAGCATTGTGATGACAAAATAAATGAAGGAATAAGCAATACTGTAACCTTTTCTTCCTCTCCTTTGTAGGTTTCTTGCTGTAGACACAACCTAATCAGCACGTACAAAGACACCACATACTACCTGATATCGAAAGAACTCACACCTTCCCACAGTGAAACTCATTATAAACCTCCCAGGGATCTGTCTTAAGAAGTTTAGTAGAAGACTGGCTTCCACTAAGAGCATGTTTCTGAGAGACTCTACCTGGAGAACATGGGACTGTGACACCATCTTCACTGTTGCCCCCGCAGCCTGTGGCACTAGCTCACCAGGGTGAAAGGCAACGTGTCCCCTGGCTGGGTCTTTGATCCCCACGTTTCACAGCGCATGGCTTTCACATAGCTCTTCAGTAACAGTCAATGGTCAGCACCCTGATTGGTTACCACACACCCTGGACCCAGATGGACCCAGACCCTTTCCAGCCATGACATAGCAGCCAGCTTGTCTCTGCATCACACCCCATATTTGGCCCGCTCATCTCCGTGTCACGGCATTGCAACACCACACCGTGCCCATGCCTCCCAACATCCACCCAGACAAGCTGTGTGCTGGTACCTTCTGCTCTCATGGGATTATTGACTTGTTCTAAGAGACACGTCCAAATCTCTTCAAAATTCTTCATATGTGAATAAAGTTTCTTTATGTTTTGGAGGCTTCCAAAATATTGAAGCAATCTGCTGATAAGTTTATTGGAAAGAAGCAAGTGCTTATTACAAAAAGAAAGTCTAACCGAAGGCATTGAGCTTGCTTCTGTCACACGTTATAAAAACTCGAGTAGACCTGAAGACCACCCAGCAGGATTGCCTCCTGCTGAACATGAGGAAACACCAGCCCAGTTCTGATGCTGTGTTAAGGGGCAGAGTCAGAACTGAAAATGTGTACTTCTTGTTTATTTTCTCCTCTATTGCATCAGGGAAACCCACACTATAGACAAGGTCATAGCAAATCAGGAAAAAGTTTCAGGAAGCCATTGCTTTGAATATCCAAGTGTACTTGTTTTTTTGTTTTTTGTTTTTTATAGTTTATTGATTTTTTACAGAGAAGAAGGGAGAGGGAGAGAGAGTTAGAAACATCGATGAGAGAGAAACATCGATCAGCCGCCTCCTGCACGCCCCCCAGTGAGGATGTGCCTGCAAACCAAGGTATATGCCCTTGACCGGAATCGAACCTGGGACCCTTGAGTCCGCAGGCCGACGCTCTATCCACTGAGCCAAACCGGTTCGGCCCAAGTGTACTTGTTAAGGATGCCTGGAGACTCCCAAGAGAACAGCAATGAATGTGCGAACCTTGAAGAAGAGAGAACAACTCCATTGCCAAGATCAAAGGCATTTTAGCTTTGATATAACCACCACGAATTAGATTTAAAAAATGACATTTAATCTACACAAGAGCGACCGCTGAGGAACTAAGTGATGTCCATCCTTTCCTCCCTATTGATGTCAGCCATCTAGGGTGGGGGGACCCGCAAGGTGTTTGCTCACACTTCTCAAGCCAATCCAGCCAGAGCCATATGTCTGCAGTGCTGGGGAAGTCAGTTTGGACCATTGTGGTGTTTGCGCTGCCAGGCCTCAGGTCCCTTGGCAGGCTGCTTCAATTGCCTACCCCCTCCCCACCCCACCTCACGATCCTGAATGCTGAATGAGTTGACAGCCCACTGATTGTCCACCTCTTCCATCCCATGGCCAAAGAGCACATGAAACACGCGTGGGCCTCCACCAGTGTCCCCAGCCCCGCAAGGCCCAAGGTTTGTTTTCAGGCCACGGTTGACATGAACTTGGGTAAAGCAGCCTGCACAGCTGTCCTTTTCTGAAGTCTTCGTACTAATTTTTTTCCAAATGCTCTTCACTAAATTTGGCATCTAGGCCGTGAAATCTCTACACTCTCCAATCTGCTGCATCTCTTTTCAAGGCATTTTTTTGCCAGCAGGGGTTGTTAGATTAGAGATAAGACACAGGTTCCCCCAGTTAATTGCCATTCTCTGTTTCTTGCCTTCTAGGGGTTCCCGCCCACGGGCACTGTCTTCCTGACCTACCTAGATCTTTCCTAGTCACTCTCTCCACCTTTCCGCCTACTGCTGGTGACTGGTTCTTATCTTTATTCTCTTCACTCTGAGGTAAGATATGTGAAAACACTGTAAATTCTAAGACTCTGTGCCACTGTCAGCTACCAATACTATCATGATAACTCATCTCTGTGCAATCTGTGGTTTGTGACTGGTACGCGCGCACTGTGCGAGTTCATGTGTAGTTACTTGAGAGAAAAGCCAAGCTGTCACAAACGGTCCTATGTCCTGTACTGAGAGATCCATTACTCCTTCCTGCCCAGAAAGGGCCGAAACCCACGTAGCTAAGCAAGACCCACACACGGCTCACTAATTACCAGTGAGGTTTTCGGCAGACACACGGCAGGACAGCGCTGTCCTAGCTAAGCTGAGAAGCAGAGACAATGTGTTTGCACGCTCCCATCCTGCCTATTCCGACCTTTCCTTTTCTCCACCTCAGTGTCCCCTGCTCTCTGCGGTTCTGTTGGCGAATGTCCCAGCACACACTAAACAACACGTGATGCTTTCCAAGTAACCCTGCCCCAAACCCATAGTCCCATGCAGTTAGGTTATAGACAGAAAGTGTCCCATTGATCGGGTCCACATGGGAGTGTGACAACAATAACAACATCCACATGGGCAACTTTTTGTTTAATAATTGGGTAATTGATACAAATGGATAATGGTTTTTAATAGTCTCTGAGAAAATTGCTTGGACAATAAAACTTTCTGGAGATCCCTTATTTTAGTGGTGGCTATCAGCTCTGACATGCCTGTGGCAATCTCTCTTCTGAAAAATGCATAACAGTGATGTGAGGTAATAAATAACCTTTAACAACCAGATGGAGTGCTGGTTAAATGCTGCTGTGGCAGGAGATACCACTCAGCAGCTGTCAGAGCTGCTCAAAGGCAGCCATTAAAGCGTGGCATCATTTCCTTTTCATGTTGATTATATTGTTGCTACCAGCGCTGTTTTCTCATATAAAACATTAATCTAGGGTCATTCAATTTGTTTTAAAGTTGATTTTTTTCTAGAAAGATATCTAAGTTGCCCTGTAGTCTTTTTGAACATAGAATAGAGACCATAAAAATATATTCACTAAATGGAATTTAAAAATTTTTAATGCAACTGAATCTCTTGGTCATAAAAGAGGAAGTGCATGAGGCAAGAGGCCAAGATACGGAAAGGAAAAAATAAGTCTCAGAGAAAAAATAAGCCCAAAATAAATAGTAACAAAAAAGAAATACACCAAGGAAACAATACAGATGTGTTGAAAACATACAAAAGAGAAGAGAAAAACAAGCAAGGCTGTCCACATGCACCCGGTGACACTATACACAGAGGACAGATGGAAAAGCACAGAAAAGGACACAGTTGAAGAGACACTCAGCTTTGCATCGTGTCCATTTGGTGACGTTGAACTACATTCCCCATATTTTCCTTCCATGAGCCACAGAGATGCAGATTTGGAGGCTGGAAGTGAAGCCACAGCCATTGTGGGAGGTCACACAAACCAGCACTTATCCTTTGGCCACCTTGTTGATGTGAGACAGGGGCCAGGGCCACAACTGCTCCACCTTCCACTAAATTCTCCTTCCAACTCTGTGTGTGTGTGTGTGTGTGTGTGTGTGTGTGTGTGTGTGTGTGTAGCCCAGGATGAAGGGCCATCCAGGTGGAAGGCAGCTTGTTCCTGCTCTCCTCCATTTTACATCATCTTCCTTTATCCTTCAAGCTTTAGCATCAGACACAAAAACAACAGCCTCACAGTTTCTGCTAATCAGCTCCCACAACAACTGCATAAGGTCAAACCCCCATAATAAATCCTTTAATATCAATACAAGAATAAACGAATATATGAATACATAAATGAGTGGCTGGATGAATATAGCACCCAGTAGTTCTGCGTTTCTGGTTGTGTCTGACTGATACAGACACAGATCACAAGAAATCAGGTTTCTAAAAGTTGATGGAATAATACCCCTAGTGTTTACCTTTAAGAACTGTCAGCCTGCTAGTATAGACCGCCCCCTATCTACTGGATTTCAGTTCAGAATCAGAGTCCCATGTATATGAGTTCCCTTAATTTGACAAAGTAGTTATTTTATCCATCATAGTATGAAGAGAGAGTAACTAAAAAGAAATACCCTCAACTAATTAGAATCTTTCTATGACTTGCTTAGACATTGTCACTATTTATTTCTTACTAAACAGTTAAGATTAACTATGTGACAAAATTATTTCAAAAATACATGTTTTGACAGTTAATGTTGGAAGTTTGTATCTCATCATTTCTAATTTGCAGTTTTTAAGGGTTACTGAGTCATCCAAATTATCTTCTTATCTGAGTCATCCTTATGGAAAGATTGACATCATTTGAAATTTACAGAATTTAATAACACTTCATATAGTGCCAGGTACCATTAACTATAATGTTTCCTCTTTGTGGTTTTGATCAATGATAATAAAGCTCTTAGAGTCAGCTAGTGGTAATCAACAGTTTTTTCAAACATCTTGCTTTTGCAAATTACATTTCCACCATGTCCTATCTAAATACCTGCCTAGTATTTCTTAAAGTTTACTGGGACAAAAACAGTTGAAATTTATAACCCTACATGGCTTGGGTCCACAGTCTACAATTCTGTCCAGTGGAAATATAATCTGAGCCACATATATAATTTTAAATTTCCTAGTAGTGACAATTTTAAAGTAAAAATAGAAGATAAAATTAACAATGTATTTTATTTAAGACAATATTTTCAAAATATTCTTTAAACATAATCCATTTCAAATTATTTCATGATATTATTTTTTTTCACACTAAACAACCTTTGAAACTAGGAGTATGTTTAAAATGTCAGCACATCTCAATTATATTTAAATGTTCAGCACATTTGAAGAGCTCACTAGTCACACATGGTCCAATACTGTACTGGACAGTTTAGTTCTAGTGCGGCTGTGGGGGAAGCGAGTGGTAAGCTTGACTATACTTACTCAATGCCGGTAAAAAGCATAAGATAATTTCCACCCACCAGATTGTACTATCATATCGGCCAGGAACTTTCCAGTGAACCAATGGCTGAGTTTCCCTTCATTTAGGATGGCAGTCCCCACAGCAGCCTAGACAAAGCCATCCAACCTCCTGAGAGAGAAGGCACGACAGGGAGTATATCTGAGTGGGAACACCCCTGCCCAGGCCTGTTGTAAAGATGACCACACAGGCCTGCCTTGGAATGTCTCTGATCACAGAACTCTATTGGGTGTCTGGGGGCTGACCAAGCCAAACTGGTGAGGCTCTGCAAGAAGAGACCCTCTTCTGTCACAAGCAGGCCCAGCTGACCCTTGCAGAGAATTGCATGGCTTGCCCTGGCACCTTTCATACCATTGGAGGAGGTGTTGGGGAGTGGCGAAGAGCAACGCTGCAGAAATGAGGCTCTGAGGACAGGTGAGCATCCATGGAGGCTCATGCCGACCAATGCAGTATGTCACACAACTAATCTGCCCGACCTTCTGGGGAATGATGCGAGGAGCAGCCAGGGAGAGGTGCGGAAAAAGGGGAGGTCCTTCTTGGGATCTCATTCATGTGGGAATCCAGATCTCAGCTTCCCTCCAGCAACAGCATTACTCGTACCTCCCAATGATGAGTGTCTCTGGCCATTACAATGACAACAAAAGCTATACAATGGCTACAGCCTCTTTAGGCTATATCTGCTAGATGCTTACTTAATGCCAGCCACTGTTCCAAGTGCTTCTACAAATATTTTATTACAGTTCATAACTACAAGATGAATATTTTCATTCCCATTTTAAAGATACTATATAAGGCATCTGTACTCCAGAGTAACTTGTCCAATGTCACACTACTAGAAAAAAGAGAATTGAAATAAGAGCTCTGTACATATGATCTCGAAAATTTACATCAGCAATTAGGAACAAAGTAGAAACGGTAACAGCATGAGTGAAAGGGGCTTCTTTTTAGTAGAGAAGAGATTGAGGAGACCCTTTATCGTCCAACGTATTGTACGCGTTGTAGACTTTCATAATACCAGGGCTAAAGCTGAGGTCTTGGCTCCGAGCTGGAGACTGCATTTCCCAGGACCTTTGCAGTTAGATAGGATCAGGTGACTAAATTCTTAACAATACATGAACAAAAGTGATATGTGTCACTTTCTGGCAGGAGTCTTAAAACTGTAGGGGCACCTCTGCTTTCTCTTCTCTCTTCCACTGGCTGAAACCTGAGCATATCCGTCACTTAGTTTTAAACATATAGATGACGACAGCACCCTATTTAATGGCGGAGTTCCATCTCAAAGAAAAGGACTGCACCAGTGACCATGAGGATCAGTTTTTCTCCCTTTGAGAGTGGCTCACTTCAAAAACATTACATAAGAAAGAAAAAAGTGTATTGTATATTCTTTGACCTTCTATTTTGGGGTCTTTTTAAATTCTAGCTTATCTCATTGCTATATACATAGGGAAAGCAGACACTGTCAAGTTAAAGCTATACATGTAAGCACCGTGAAGATAGAAAGCCTTCCCCATCATCCCTATCCCCTTATTTCAGCCACATAACTAAGCCAACACACTGGATCTCTTCCAATAAAGAGACCTCGAAGACTTTGAGAGCCCAGACTTTTGGGTAAATGTTTTCTTGCCTTAAGTCAGCAGGTGTGCCTTCAGAGGTGGATTATGCCTGTCATAGGTAAATTTCAGAGATTCGCAGAGATATGCTAGGTATAAAATTAGTCTATTTGCATTCCATATTTATAAATACATATAATGAAGTATATACAACTACTTAGCAAAAATACAAAATTATGCTAAGGTACCTTATTTAATGTTAAGATAGATCTTGCTTCTTAGTCCATGGATTCCATAAATGTCCAGAGAAAGCATTGTAGCCACCACCTTTCAGGCATGTTTAGGAATTTAATGTAAAACCATGTAAACAGTTCTGCAGAAAACAAACTCTTCAATCAAGATAATTGATTGGAGCCATATAGTAGTCAACTAGTGCTAAGATAGTGCTAGGGAACAAACAACTCTACTAAAGTCCTCCCTAGCCAACAGTAACTAGCATTTACTTATCACTTTTCTAAAGATAAGCTGTGGCTTAGCTAGAATCAACCACTTGGATCCAATTTAAAGGTTGAGTTCAAGTTTCTCTATATTACTTCTCATTCTTTTTGAAACAGCATACTAACATGGACATGTTTTCCTCCTGCAAATGCCAAAGCCCAAAAGAAAGAGTGGAAACACACACTGCTTCTCATGGCCTTGACACTTCCACTAACACTCCATCGGTCAAAAACATTCTTATTGCCAAACCCAGCATCAAGGGGCAAAGAACTGCCGATTCTCATGCAAACCAATAATAACCCAATTTTTCATGGGCCAAGTGTAAATTTGTTTGTCTAATGATAAGACTCACACACTTTGCCCTGAGTCATGTTGCTCGGAAATACTGTTTTGTTTTTCATAGGTATGTACTCACTTAATGCAAACAGTATCCTTATGAAGTAGGTATCATGAATTCCACTTTATAGATGAGAAGCTCATTAAGGTTGACTAACACAGCACTTGACAATGTGTCACCAAAAGGCATTCACGGCATGAACCACCCCGAAAGCCTTCCCCCAACACTTACTGTGTGAGGGCACCATGCAAAGTATTAACACCATAGCAAGGCCTTGGGATAAATAAATCAGTGAATACATAACCTTTACCTTGAGCTCCCAGTCCAGGTCAAGCAAATAACATCCTCAGTCCATTCAAATCACGCATGTCTTGCTTGATAATCAATGAGCTATTTTACAGCATTAAATCTACTTTCCAGTCACACACGCCCACCTCCTTTTAGTCAGTGTTATCTGTTTTGGCTTTACTTGCATGGCCAACTTCAAGACATATTCTTTCTCCAAGATTCAATAATTTATTTATTTTTGCTTATAAGAACACATACACATAATCTCAGAGGTTATGCTTGTTATAAATATTTACCAGTTAGCCTGTGCTTTAAGACACAATTTCCCCTTTTGGGTATGTTTGAATTCTAGATCTGATGCAGCACGCTCTATTTGGTCATAACTTTTATTATCTTTTCTTCTGTTGTGTATATTTTATTTTCATATATATATGTATATATGTATATATATATATTATTGATTTCAGAGAGGAAGGATAGAGAGATAGAAACATCAATGATGAGAGAGAATCATTGATCGGCTGCCTTCTGCACACCCCACACTGGGGATGGAGCACAAAACCCAGACATGCACCCTTGACAGGAATCGAACCTGGGACTGTTCAGTCTACCCACTGAGCCAAACTGGCTAGGGATGTTGTGTATATTTTAAAGAAATCTTATCTGATTCATGTAATCAATGCAATTCAGGTAAGTACAACTGAATATTTTCTGAAAATAGCTATAATCCTGGTGAATAGAGAAAAGAGTAGAGACTTTGGTATTAATAAAAATGTTGGACAAATGAGATTTTGAATAAGAGGTAAGGCTTGTTTATAATTATGAAGCTTGTTTAATAATTATTCAAATTAAGGAAAAATATTGGAAATCAATAAAAGTATTCTTTTGACCAGCATAAGGCTGATCTGAACCATATTTAATCATTTCCCAATGGAATACCAGGTAAGAAGTTTCCACGTTTGTTTTTATGAATGTATGGTACATTAAATCTCATTTTCACATGTCCTACCAACAAAATTGATGCCACATGTTCATGAGACATATTTTATTTTTCTCCCAACTAGTGTTTCATTATTTTTAAAATTTTCATCTTAAAAAAAATTTTATAGTATGTTTCCTCTCATTAAAAGCAACTTATAGAGAAACTACTCTGTACTATGCTACTCAGCTTGGAGCTTTCTATTCATTAGAACCACACACATATCTATTCAATCATTCCCACTTTTAACCAAGTAACTATCTATCAGTGCTTATGGATTTGTATTAATATCTCAAGTTTTAAAGAGACTCTAATATAAGGAGCTATGCAAAGTTGATTATTTTACATATAATTTAATAATATTAGCTCCTATGAGGTTAAGAGAAAAAGTACAAATATAACATTGTCAAAAAGATAACTTATAACCAAACATTTCATACACAGTTTTTTGCCTGTCTGGTATATTTCAGATCTATAAAAATAACTGGCATTAAATTCTTCAGAAAAAGGGTTAATTTTACATGGTGATTATACTGTCTATATTGGCAGATTTTTAATTGTTGTATTATTATTTATTGATTGAGTAGATTTTATTTAGTTATTTAATTAATTTATTTACTTATTATAATGTATCAGTTACTGGTATTTTTGGCTGACAAGTATATATTTTAGCAGCAATAGTTGCTTCAGCAAAAACCCAAGTAGCTTTTTGCCTGGGAATATCATCTATTTGGTGAATTTCCTGGTTAATACAATATTTTACTTTTACCTGAAGAAAATGGTTTATAGGATGTGTTATTATTTTCAAAATATATGGACTACTTGGTAAAACAAGTAAAAAATGTATATCAATTTGATAAAATTTGCCAAGTGTAAGCCAGTTATTTTTATGCCCTACAAATGTAACAAGCACATTCCCCACTTCAGCGTTGAAAAGCTATTTGGATGGGATGTGAAACCCTTCCAACAGAAGCTAATCCTACCTCTTATTTCTTGTCAACACCATTGGCATTTAGTAGCTGTTAAATAAATTCTAAGGACAATCTAACAGAAGATTTCTGTCATAGCAGGAAAGAAAAAACTGGCTTCTGGGGTGAATCAAGTCAGAGAGGTTTAGAGAGAGTCTTTTACAAAAGCTTCTCTTTTCATTTCATTCTTTAACTTGAGTTCTATTGATAAGGAAATAAAGGCAAACAGCTATTGGCATTAAAACTGAAGCACAGTAACCTCCATCTTGGGTAAAAACTACTGTTTGAAATTTTAACCCTGCTATTCTGGCTTCTGTAAATGCTTGTTTGCTTAAATAATAAGGAAAATAAGACTACTCCCATTCCAGAGAGGCCATAAACTCTGCCCCAGACAGAGCTGTCAGTGCTGGCGCCAGGCCAGGCCTTGAGAGATGGTCTCAGGGCCCCTTCCCAGCTCACAGGGCTTCTTTCTCAGAAGGTCCGGAAGTCTCATTCCAAATTTGGAAAACTAAGAGCTGAAAAACCTATAAATAGGAAAGACTTCCACCATGTTGGGCCCCAGAATTTGAGAAGCAAGAGTTCCTCTGGGCCCGCTAGCACTAGCAAAAATGAAAAGGACTCCAAATAAATTTGGCTTAGTGATTAAGGCATCTTCTGATTTACAACATAACAAAGCCACCATAGACGTGTTTATCTTAGGCAATGTGGTGGCGCTGCTAAAAAAGAAGTATGTCTAAAGAGAAAAAAAACTTCAAAGCTCTGAAGTTGCCTGGCATATTGAGCACAGGAGAGTTATTGTCAGTTTCACTTTATCTCTTTTGAAAAAAATATGGGATAATGAAAGAGGCTTCAAAGAAGAGCACCAGAAATGATCAAGGAGGGGTAATGAACTCAATAATAAATCTTAAAAGGAGTTAGCTTTATATTAAGTCTAGAGTAAAGAAAGCACAGAAAAAAAAATATAGCTGCATTCAATAAGTAATCAAATATTCTATACGTACTGTATCTCAAGATAGACAGAACCAAAGAGATAAGGATATAATTGAAACAAAATATTTTGGTTAAACATACAAAGGATTATTGGAGAATGAAAATTAATCTCAATGGACTAATGTATTTATAGAATCTTTACCCTGGAAAATTAAAGAGGCAAAATTATAGTCCTTTGAGGAAGTTTAAAAAGATGAAGACTTCACAAAAGACTTCAAAGATATATAAAATTGACCTTGATGTACATTCCAGATCTAGAATTCAGAGTGTCAAATATTTTAATTTGACTGCTATTGAATATAGCTGAATTTCAAACTAAAAATAAGAAATATGCACTTCAGTAAGTGCTTGCAAGAATGTCATATCTGAAGGACTGCAGGAGCCAATGGCTAATATTAAATCTCTATTTTTTTACCCACTTTTGATATAGAATAGAAACACAATAAGCCTTCTTTGACTGTGTTTAGAGGGCAGCAAGTTTGTTAGCAATGGGTCAGAGTGGATTCACTTCTAGTTTATCCCATACTTACACAATCTAAGTCCCATAGAGAGTTCTCTTGAAAATATAGACACTTAACCAGTGTCTATCATTCCAAACACAAAAGCTTGTGTATTACCAGTTTTTAAGACCAAAGCATCTTCTCTATATATGTTTCAGTGATTAGAATTAATTTTGGAAGCACATGCTACAAAGTGAAAAGAATCACCTCCGCTTTTGTTAGTGTTGATGATGTTCTATAATGTTCCAGTGGGAACTAGCTATAATTGGCATTGCTTTGTGGAATACAATTTCCCATCTAACATGTGCTTTTGAAAACTACTGTATATTCAGCCTAACATAGGTGTAATTTATAGACTATCAATCAGTAAGAATGTAATTTGCTTCAAAAGAATGAAGGTAAGACAAGGAAATCATTACTAAAATATCATTATACGAGAGTATAGAACTAAATTCTAAAATTGTTTCATGATTTATATTTAAGACATTTCAAATAGAGGTAAATGTGTGTGACCTAGAAACATCAGCTAAGAGTTTATAAAGAAGATAATATTTGGTCCAAGAAAGATAATGGTGTTGATGGTCATGATATTAGTATGAATTGAGCACATACCTATGCCAATCACTTTGCTTTGCGTAAGTTATCTCATTTAGTGTTCATAGAACCTTATAAGGTAGAAATAGGATTATCTTTATTTTATAGACTAGGAAACTGAGGTTAGAAAGGTTAATTGTCAAGCGAAGGTAGGATTCTAACCCTGCCAGACTGTTTTTATATTTCTATTCTGATCTTCTGTCCTGATTCAAATAATCAGATATTTTGCAAGCATCATCCAAGATGATTTTCACAGACTTGACTGCCTAGAATCCTCTTTTCTGATGGCCTGCTCCATACTCTACCCACTTTTTGGGTCCTGACTAGTTCACCTTAGTCACTCTAATACTGAACTTTTGTTGAATCATGACTGCCAAGAGCTTTAGAATTGCCAAAGAAAAATCTGACTATCAGTATAGCCTGGGGAGCTTGTTAAAACTACAGATTCATAGATTCCCAGTTCTTGAAATTGGTAGTTTAGAAAAAGAATTCTCACATTACTTTAGAGTTTCTGAAAGAGCATTTGAGACAAATAACCTGTGCCTTAACCATTGATCAGTTGTCCTAAGACTTAACCAATTCTAGTGACAAAATCTTTCTCAAATTAAAGAATCTCTGAGGTCATTCTATTATTTATTAAACTAGTAAAATTTAATAATGTTAACTGTGAGTCAGATACCAGGCCAAATTATGAACTAAAATAAAAAAACAATGGGACTTCCTTTAAAAAGCTCACTGTTGACATAGAGAGATAAGTCTAAAAGCACTGTACAGTAGGTATCAGAATTGGATTTTTCATTGTGTTCAGTGAGAGCATATAAGAGGGACATTACAATTTCCTGGCTTCTTCTACTTTCTCTGGCTTTTCATTTTTGGTCCTCTTTTCCATGCAGACTATTGGAGGTTTTATCCACATCATTTCATTTAATCTTCACAATAATCCCAATAAGACAAACCTTAGGTATTTCAAAGATAAAGAAATTGGGACTCAAAAGGATTTAAAAATTGTTGAAAGATATACACCTAAACAACAGAAAGAGAATTCAAAACCACAGCTATGTATCCCGAAGTACAAAAGTACAATCAACCCTAGGCAGTTTTGCTCAGTGGAGAGAGCATCAGACTGAAGACCAGAGGGTCCTGGGTTCTATTCCAGTCAAAAGAATGTACCTCTGCTGCAGGCTCCTCCCCAGCTGGGGCACCACCCTGGTCAGTGGGCATGCAGGAGGCATATTGCTCTCTGTCTTTCCCTCTCTCTTCCACTCTCTCTAAAAATCAATGGACCATATGATCTCACTCATTTGTGGAATATAAAGAACATTATAAACTGTTGAATAAAAATAGATACAGAGGCAAAGAAGCATTGAACAGACTGTCAAACTACAGCAGGAGAGCAGGAGAGGGTTGGGGGGTGGTAAGAGATCAACTGAAGGACTTGTATGCATGCATATAAGCATAACCAATGGACGCAAGACACTGGCAGGGGGTGAGGGCAAGTGCCAGGAGGGTAGGGGAGACTGGGGGAGGTCAATGGGGAAAAAAGAAGGAGACATATATACTATTACTTGTAATACCTTAAATAATAAAATTTAAAAAATTTAAAAATTATGAGAGAACTAAAAAAAATCAGTGGAAATGTCCGAGGTAAATGTCAACAATTTTAAAGATATTTATCTCAGAAAATGAATATTGCATTCAATCCTTGGCATAAAGAGGTAGCTTGCATTTTAAGCTCTTAGCCTAGTTCTAATAAGTAACACATCCAGTCAACTTGAACAGTTTATGTCTTGCTCGGTGAACAATGAGTTATTTTACGACTAGAGGCTTGGTGCATGAAATTCATGCATGGGTAGGGTCCTTAGGCCTGGCCGGCCATCAGGGCCGATTGGGGCCTTCCTTCCCCTGGCTGCCGGCTATTGGCTGGGGACTTCCTTTTGTTCTGCACCGCCCCCTGGTGGTCAGTGCACGTCATAGTGAACAGTTGAGCTCCCAGTTGATTGAACTCCCAAGGGGACAATTTGCATATTAGGCTTTTATTATATAGGATGACTATCAACAATTTGGTATCAGACACAGACCTCTCCATGTTGTGGGCTCCTGTTTTCTTTGGCCCTTGTGAGGAGTTAAACCACAACTCATGTTCTGTCCCAAGGAAGCCATTTTGGTTTCTCTCATTAGAACCTGTGCTCACATTTTTTGCAAGCTGCTGTATTTATAAAGCATTTTGTGATGGCTAAAAAAAATGAAATTGCAGATTAATAGACTAGACTGAAATTGTTCCATATTCAAACTAATCTTTCTTCTAAAATGTAACATATTTCATGTAATACTACAAAATCTTGTTAATCAATGTTAAGGTTAGAACCATGCCATTTAAATTAATTTTTCAGCAGGGTCTACTTTGAAAAAAATTACAAGTTCAATGGATTAAACAGATGAACACATTTAAAAGTGAGTTTATGAGAGTGAGGTTATATAGCTTTATCAGAGCAAACTTAAAATAACAAATTACCATTTAGAGCTATCATTTCATCATTAGAATTTGAATTAAGGTTTTAAATAGAGGGAGACTAGATTTGAAATCAAAATATTTACAAATTCTACTTAATGAGGAGTAGAGAGAAGACAGTTTTGAGAGCTGAAATGTAAGTGTTGAGTTATTGATTCTGTGTGTGGCTTTCAATTCTCCACCTGTCACTATTTTATTTATTTATTTTCCTTATAATAATTTTTCCCTTCTGGTGTTATTTCCCCAAGAAATCCAAGAATAAAAAATACCCACTATTGGCATATAATATCTGAACAACATAATATGAAACACATATGAACATGTAGATAATCAGAATATATTTAAATGCTTTTTATTTGTATAACAGTATATGTTTTCTATCTAAAAAATCTAGTCTTAACACAGAAAAAAATGCTTGTTTGAAGCATTCTGAAGTCTTATCAAAATGTCCCAAAAGAAATGCTAAAATCAAAAGTATACATAATAAATGCTAACAAACTATTTGTCAGAATTAGTCTAATGGGTCTTTTTAAAAGAGTTTTAATATTTTTAAGTATCAAAAAATAAGATTTTTTCATGTTCCCTAGTAGATTACTTCATTAAAAAAATTGTGGTTCAGATAATTTTTCTTTGTTTTAGAAATTTGGATATGAATACTTTTTAAAGGTTGTTTTCAATTTCTCCAAGTTTTATTCATATTATCTGAAGATAAAGTAATGAAATTCCATTTTTACCTTAAACCACCACACCAATAATTTATTTAAAGGAATTTGAAAGATAAATACTTTTGAGTACAAAGAACCATGGGTAGAGTTGTTAGGGGTTAAAACATGACTAAATAGATTGAAAGCCTAATCTGAGAACCTTTTTTTCTATTTATTTTATTTTATGTTTTCATCACCATTTATCCCCCCTCTACCCTCCTCCACCTCCACCTACCTTCCCTATCCCAAACAATGACCACACTTGTCCAGACCTTAAGGTTTGGGATGAAGATAACATAAAAAACATAAACAACTATTAGACACAGAATAATCACATAAAATGTCCAAAGTACTATGGAAAATTTCTATTGGGTTGTAGGAAATCAGGAAGGCTTCGTGGAGAAGCTGGCATTTAATAAAAAAAGTATTTTATAGAGAATAGAATTTGGAAAAATGGATTACAGGTGAAGACCATTGTCCAGTAGGATATAGTATCAACAAAGGATCAGAGGGGGAAAAATTTCTTTAAAACATATATTTAAAGGGAATCAGGACATTCATTTCTTCCTAGTGTTCTGTACCTACAATTACTAGGCATTTGTCACAATATCTGATGGGTGTTTCTTGCTTTTGTTTTTGTTTTCTGTTTCTTTGTGCTTATAAGACTAAGTGTTGCTCAAAAATAGAAACTTAATGCCCGGCCAGTGTTGCTCAGTGGTTGATTATCAAATCAAGAACCAAGATGTCACTGGTTTGATTCCCTATCAGGGCACATGCCCAGGTTGTGGGCTAAGATCCCCAGTTGGGGGAGTGCAGGAGGCAGCTGATTGATCTCTCATATCAATGTTTCTATCTCTCTATCCCTCTCCCTTCTTCTCCCTCTAAAATCATTAAAAACATTAAAAAACAGAGACTTGATTTTTATCATCTTTATTTCTCTAAAATCTATCATAATTTTTAGAATATAAAATGCTATGTTATTGGATTAGAAAGCAAATAAATGAGCATTTTAATCCAACTAAAAAGCAAGAAAATTATGGGTGATACAGATAAAAAGAAAAGTTAGAGTGAAAATATTTGAAAGAGGGAAGTAAATAGTTAGGTACTGGGTGATTCTGAATAAGAAATTAATGTAAATTAACTATGCTTTGGGAATAATAATCAGAGTGCGTCAGAACTAAGTTAGTAACTGTGAACATTGGGTTGGAGCAGAGACATGAGAGATTTAACAGACATGCACAAATAGTTCTTCCTGTCTCCTTCGTCTCATAGAAATTAAAGACCTGTCTTTTGCTGGCTCAACAACATAAAGACCTAAACCAATGACAGCATGCCCAGTATGTTCCACCCTCATAAGAGGGTAAGAGCGAGTAATAGTCTCTATTCCTGGGATAGGTTTAGTCCTTTGAACATGAGCATCTGCTACACCATCCCAATGATCTACTTCTGTGGCCAACCTGCCTGGTTACCCTGCCTCCTGGGCCCAATGCCCACTTTGGTTTCCCAACAAGTCTGCAGCTTGGCCTATACACCATCTAGGAAAGATGGGGGCCTGATTACAGACTATGTTTCCTGCCAGACAACTTCCCCAGGAAATCATTGTTCTCATAGTCTTTTCATATCCTTCCTGATACAGGACTCAGGGACCCATATGATACCAATGAATATTGCCACATTATAGCATTCAAACTGAACCCTGTTGTAGTCCAGAACAGAGACTAGGTCATTACGAATCTTGACCCAATGACTCAGAAAAATGTGTTGTTCTAGATTTTTGCTTCTCTTCTACAATAAACTTACTTATGGCACATGAAAAGGCCATCTCCTATATAATTAATAAAACTCAGCAACTAATTAAATACAATGCATCAGCGTTTCTCACATCAAAAAGTAATCTAAGAATTTTAGCTTTTCCAACTGAAAATTGATATTTTCCTAATAAAACAGAGATGGGGGGGGATGCACTAAGTTTGATCTGAGACTTCATATACTTGAGATATTAGTAGCACAAGTAGATCAAATGGTAGAAGAATGTTTAGAGCTTAGAAAAGAAGGAAAGTCTAAAGATGCATATTTTTATTAAAAAATAAAAATGCAGAGATTTAATGGACCCATATTGATGATAATTGAATAGACACCACAAGGGGAAGAGTCCATAAAGAAATAAAGTGAAGAGGGAAAATATCTTGATAAAAATAGGGGAAAGTTGGGAGAATACAGACTGAATGGAAGCTAAGAGAAAAATTCATAAAGAACATATTAGCTCAATCAAATTCCCCAAATAAATGAAAGTTGAAGATTAATTTGGTGATGCCCAAAGCTTAAGAGGTGATCTTCATGGGAGCATTTTCAGGAATCTGCTGGAAGGAAAACCAAATTGCAAGAGGTGAAGAAGAGGGTGAAAGGTAACCAATAGAGTCAGGAGTATGTATAAGTTTACTACAAACTTATTAAATGAAAAGAAGAAGAAATGAGGGTGTAATTTGAAAAGTAATTTTATCTGGATAAACTTTTTCTTCTTTAGAATAGGAAAATCTTGAACCATTCTGCAGGCAGAAGAGAAACTAGAAAAACATCAGGGAAATTGAGGCAATTAGGGTCAACTTTTAAATCTTCATTTTGAATATTTTATTATTCCAAGTAGCAAAATAATGGGCCTTTTTAATCCAAAATGTAACCAAGGAGTACATTGTCTTATTATAGGGAATGGAAAAGTTAGATAGATTTAGAGCAACATAATGCTTTTGTGCAATTCCAGACACCTTTTCCATAGAATGATTTTCTGGACTCCTGATGAGGTATATTTTACCATCAGCATTCCCAGAAGATGTAGTCTCCCACCATTGCCAAAATCCCCAGCCACAAAGACCTCACACCTGGACATCTGTGTGTGCAATTTAAGCTCAGTGTTTGAGGCAAGTAAATTCAACCCAGAAATCAATCAGTTTGCTCTGGTTTCTTAAAAGCCACTGGAATTTAAGAAGGGAGTTAGCAGAACCCTCTAATGCCTTGACTTAAATTTTGTGCCCAACTGTGTTGTGCACTAATAATGGATCGCCCATTTTTCATTAGTAAAGGGAGGGCCCTTAAGAGCTTCGAATTAATCTGTGGGTTTTCTATTTGTTTGTTTGTTTTTTAATTGTACCTTTTTCTCTGCTCAGTCTTTGTGGAGCCCAGAGAAGCTACTTCTCTGTTATTTTCATTAAATTTTTGTGAGTGCTCAAATTAAAATTGTAGCATGTTAGAATTTTTAAGAAAAAAAATACAACTTTTTTCCCCCCAGAAAGCCAATTGCAACTACAATGAGAAATAGGAGACTGTACTCCAGGAGCCCAGAGAATCTGTCTTGTAAGGCCCTCGGCATCTCCCCTTGGACTTGTGGTCATGCTCTTTTCCAAGCCAATCCCAAGTTCTTTCAAATAAGCCACTAATTAAAGTTTCAAAATCTTCTTATTGTATATTCCAGTTAAAAATCTAGCCTCCACTACTTCAGGTCCAATGAATGTTATTCTACCCCTAAAAAGAAGGAAATCCACTTTTGGCTTTTGACTCAGAAGGGCATAGGTGCAACTTCTTCAGTCGTCACTAATACAAGTTCATCTGACACCAACCGCCTCCACTATGCCCCTAAAGTTCTATCCCAATTATATCAAGTCATATATTTAAGGCGCACAGGTAGGGAAGTCAGTGCCACGTCTGCCCTGACCCCCAAGATCACTGCCCTGAGTCTGTCTCCAAAAGATGCTGTTGATGACATCGCCAAAGCAACCGGTGATTGGAAGGGTCCAAGGATTACAGTAAACTGACCATTCAGAGCAGACAGACCCAGACTGAAGGGCGTTATTAAAAAAAGCTTTCTGAATATATTTTTGTATTATTAAAAGAGTCCTTTAACACATTGCACCATAGCTTATAGTTTCTTTTGGAGAACATACTATGAAAATATTTCCATAGATTCAATATGGAGAATTATTTGCTCTTCTGGGTAACCTCATTGTTCTTATTGTATGGACACTTTGAGATAGTTAACCAACCATAGTTCTGTGTTTTCAAGGTCTGTCTGAAAACTTAAGATGTAACCATTTCCTACCAGTAGAAATCATAAAGCATCCTTACAGCATATGCTTTGCTTACTAATCACACTCTTAGTTCCTTCTTACTTTTCTCATCTTCATTTTCCCGTATTTGTTCATCTGCACTTTTAATACCCCCCTTTTTTGTCCTTATTTGTATGCATCTTGCTAACTGCCTTACATCATTTTAGAACAAGGCAAAATAAAAGAAAAAAATGTTTAATGAAATTTAATTCTCACATGTGCTAGTTAAAGTTAGGCCTAGAGGAATTTAAATTATCCATTATATCTAAGATGGCCATTAGAAAGACAGTTTAATCATGCACTTTTCCAACACTTAAGAGATTCTACTAGGAGTATAATATGGACGTCTCATAATCTTTGAATTATTATTTTTCAGCTGCAAGGACTGTTACAACTTGACCACATAAGCTGTTGGTATTATCTTGCCATTTTGGCTGTTGTGTTACTATAACTAATCATTATGTCAGAGCTAAGAGCCTTGCTCACTATTACCATCATTTCTAAAGATGTTAAGATTCTGGACCAAAGAAAAGAGGTAGCTTTGTTAGCCTGATGGAACTGGCAATGACATCTATATATATAAAAGGCTAATATGCTTAATGTCTGACTGTCCGACTGGTCACTATGATACACACTGACCACCAGGGGGAGAAATAAGACTGAAAAATACAAATCACTGACATTAAAAAAGTCATTATTGCTGAAACCGGTTTGGCTCAGTGGATAGAGTGTCGGCCTGCAGACTGAAAGGTCCCAGGTTCGATTCCGGTCAAGGGCATGTACCTTGGTTGTGGGCATATCCCCAGTAGGAGATGTGCAGGAGGCAGCTGATCGATGTTTCTCTCTCATCGATGTTTCTAACTCTCTGTCTCTCTCCCTTCCTCTCTGTAAAAAATCAACAAAATATATTTTTAAATAAATAAATAAATAAATAAATAAATAAATAAATAAAAATAAAAAAAAATAAAAAGTCATTAGGATCCAATTTTGCAAGGCCTCATAGGTATTCTGTAGGAAGAACAGAAAGTGTTTTCTCCAGGAGTGTAGTATGAATCATAGATGCACTATATCTAAGTCTAGTTATTTGGGATCCAAAAAAATTCAAACTATATTGATTTCATTCTAGGAACGTGGAAAAGGCATATTCCATCCTGGTTGAAAGTAGGCACTGGGAAGCATCTCCATACAGAGGCTTGTCTGGAGGTAAACAGACAACAGTCCCCAGGAGCTGCCAGGTTTTAAACAACTTCGGAAGTAATTCAAGTATGAGGAACATTCCAAGAATGATCTTACAAAACAGCTTCTTATTTGCCTTATTCATTTCTTCAGACCTCAGTTCCCTCGGAGAAAGTAATAACCTCCCGAAGTAATGCAAAATCTGCAATAAGGTCACAACTTTAAATTTTAAAATCCCAGTGAACACATCCAACTTGCAAGGCATTAACAAGTTCCCGACGCTGGCTTTATTAGAAATGAAATTTCCCAGCCTAAAGCGCTGTGAGAGAGGGACAATTCTCTTTTCCCCATCCCTAATGCCAAAGATTCTTCTCCCTTCCATAATAAAAATGCAGTAATCATCTCGAGTTGTCAGCATACCCAATGCCATGTAATTTCCATGACATGCCACAAAAATGTAGACAAATGTGCCTTTGAATTATTATTTTTCAGCTGCAAGGACTGTTACAACTTGACCACATAAGTTGTTGGTATTATCTTGCCATTTGGCTGTTGTGTTACTATAACTAATCATTATGTCAGATCTAAGAGCCTTGCTCACTATTACCATCATTTCTAAAGATGTTAAGATTCTGGACCAAGGAAAAGAGGTAGCTTTGTTAGCCTGATGGAACTGGCAATGACATCTATATATATAAAAGGCTAATATGCTAAGTGTCTGACTGTCCAACTGGTCACTATGATGCACACTGACCACCAGGGGGAAGATGCTCAATGCAGGAGCTGCCGTGATGTGCACAGAGAAATGGCACCGTGGACCTGGTGCCCACAAAGCAACACTCAGCTTCCCACAAGTGGGACACAGGTCCTGACACCACCCTGGAGTGACAGCCCACCAAATCGCAGCCAACACTGCCGAGACCCCATGGTGCAAAATGCAGCCCATAGCCCAGCCCAGCCTGGAAATAGTCACTGTGGGTACCGAGAGTAATGACGTCACATAGCAATGCCCAGCTTCCTCTCCCTAGCAACTAGCCTCCTTGCAGTTTCTTCAGCCCAGGAACACGACTTGCTTTATAGCCAGGTGCAAACATTTCACACTTTAACCAAATGTCTGTAAAGTATTTTCCTATGCCTCATCTCATTTGATCCTCACATGAGTCCTAGAGTAGGTAGATAGGAGACTTAGTGGAATCTTATTTTCTTTTCATTAGCTGGAAAACAGAGATTTAGAAAGTTTAGAAACTTGATCTGACTGAAAAGTAAGAAATGGTGGACCTTGAAAATGACTTCAGGTTTTCTCACTGCACAGAATATAGTCAAACACTGCTGCAGTTAAATATTTTACTCTTTGGTCTCCCTGCGTGATCTACAATAATAATCTGCTTCATGTTGATATTTACTCTGTGTTGCTGACAATTACCTGAAAGACAAGTTGGAGTGCTTCACTGGGCTGGAGAAAGCTTAGCTACATCAGAAAGTAGGTCTAATTAAGCAAATTAATTCTATATATATAAAAGGCTAACTTGACATGCACATGCGCGATTTATATAAAGCTCTTGCTAGCACCAATCACATGCATGTGTTTTGATCTGTCATTGTCGATTGTGAATTTGGTTGACACTTCTATTATAGAGAAAGGGCGAATAGTGATACTAAAACATTTCTTCCAATTAATTTCCTTTCAAAGTACACGAATACATGCACTGGGCCACTAGTATGTTATAATCAACTTCAAATTTAGAAATCCTGGGAAGACTTGATTGCATATTGATATGTAATCAGTTCCACAGAGAGGCCATTAAACACTGAAACAGTGCCGATGCATTCTGGTTACAAATATAAAAACTAAAATCCATTCAATCTCATTTCCATTAACTTCTACATGATTTTAGGATCAAGTATCTATACTTTGAAATGGTCACCTCCCACTTCCAAGTAATTCTAATCACTGAAATAACTCAGTAATATTCTTGCAAAGATAAATTCTACATCCACGTCTTCAATACTTCAACACAAGTATTTAAAAGGCATTTGCTCTTAATTTTGGGAAACTGAATTTCATATCCCAATGAGAATTCTTATTTTAGAATATTTGTTGACTAACCAACATTAAAAAAAACAATGCCGTTGTCTCTAAGTGAGATATTTTATTCTCGGAGTAAATGAAAAATATCCATTGTAAACCCCATCAAGTGAAGATACTGGCCAAAATATTGTGTTGGGGGACAAGGATTTGCATCCAATGCCCAATTACCCTAAGTTAACACTATTTATTGAAATCACCTGAATATTTTAATTTTGGAAAATTGTACTTGGAATATGTTCCCCATTGATTAATTGATTTTCTTTTATTTAATCAGAGATGCCTAGCACTAAAACTAACAATTGCATGTATATTCTTTCCAAAGTAAACACTAGATTTTGTAAGATTATCTAACTATTTTAAAATACGTTAAATTATTTTTTCCCCAAAATTGTCAGACTCCACACTACACCACACCATTAAAATAATTAACAGTGCATTTGATGATATGGTGCCCAAATATTCATTAATTCACACCAATATTCATTAATTCCAGATTTCAGCAGTCAACAATCAGTCCCTTCTTCAGCAGAAACTCTCTCTATTTATTGCTTTGGATGGGTATTGGCACTAAATGTTTCATGACAGATGCAATTAGCTATGTTCCTTAAATAAAGAGTTTTCAAAGTGAAACTTAATGGAACCAGAAGTTCATTGGCTTCAGTGGGTCTACAAGTCCTTTCAACAGCTTTCTTCAGTAGCCCCTGGTTTTCTTAACATGGAGAAGGATCTATGGTTTAGACATATTGACTCTTATTTTTAAGTAACTAATACTGTATTTCTTTTTATTGCTGTTTCATGTTTTAAAATGCATCCATTTGAATGTGAAGAACTACTTTTGAGCCCTGCAGGTTTGGCTCAGTGGATAGAGTGTTGGCCTCGGACTGAAGGGTCCCAGGTTCAATTTTGGTCAGGGACACGTGCCCAGGTTGTGGGCTTGGTCCCCAGTGTGGGGCTGCCTCCTTAGGTTGTGGGCTTGGTCCGCAGCGTGGGGCGTGCAGGAGGCAGCCGGTCGATGGTTTTCTCTCATCATTGATGTTTCTATCTCTCTCTTCCTTTCCCATTTTCTCTGAAATTAATAAAAATATATATAAAATAAATAAAAAAGAAATAATTTTGAAGAAAAATAATATATTATTTTAAATATACTTACAAATTGCATTCTATCTCTTTCATGTACTCTAAATAATATTTGATAATTTATTTTCATTTGTAAAGGAAGTGTAAGCCAAAAATTGAAGTTTTCTTGTGCTTTTTTAAAGAAGTTATTTTTATTGACTTCAGAGAGGAAGTGAGAGGGAGAGAGAGATAGAAACATCGATGAGAGAGAATCATTGATGAGAGAGAAAGTGAGAGGGAGAGAGAGAGATAGAAACATCGATGAGAGAGAATCATTGATGAGAGAGGAAGTGAGAGGGAGAGAGAGATAGAAACATCGATGAGAGAGAATCATTGATGAGAGAGATAGAAACATCGATGAGAGAGAATCCTCCTGCATGCCCCACATTGGGGATTGAACCCGCAACCTGGGCATGTGCCCCAACCAGGAATCGAACCCTGACTGCCTGGTTCATAGATCAATGTTCAACCACTAAGCCATGCTGGCCAGGCTTTCTTGTGCTTTTTTTAAGGAAAATGCAATCTGGGAGATCAAAATGAAGTTTATTTCATTCAAAAATATTCAATCTTTAAAAATCTGAGTCTATTGAATTCAAACAAGTTTTGCACCCATTATATTATTAACTGTATTTTTTTAAAACTTAAAAAGTTATAGAACATGTTCTCTAGTGTACAGACTTTCAGTTCAGTCCAGCAAACATTGGTTCTTACTACAAACAAGACACGATGAGAGGTGATGGCAAAACAAAGACAGAAAATGTACTGTCTTCTAAGAACTTCCATATGTGGGACGGCAAGACCACACATCTCAGCTGGGTATCAGTAGAACACTGTCCAGCGTCATGCCTAAGGGAATCAGAAGCATTCCAGAAATGAGAGTAACTGCAAAGAACTCAGGATGAGGTCGTATTGCTTGGCACCTTGCTGGGGATACCAACATGGAGAAGACAAAGGTAACTGTCACCAAGAGGAACTCAGCGAGGAGTCTGATAACAGATGTGTACACAGGAACCATGGAAACCCCCGGGAAAGTGTGTCTCACAATTAAAGATGTGAGTGCTGGAGAGTTCCAGAGAATCCAACAGTAAGAGTGCACATCTATCTCTCTCATTCTCCAGAAGCGAAACCGAAGCTATTATCAATAAACCCAACTTCTTTGAAAGGGCATTAGAAAAAACAGATAGAATGGAACTAATTCCTTTAAGGCCTGACTCTCATTAAGCCCATAACTTAAATTCCAGTAATTACCAGCTGCTTTTCTTTTATCTCGGGAAGTCAATGCTTACTGTTTTGGGGGTCACCGTTCCAGGCATACACTGGAACATTTTAGACATTTGGATTATTTTCTACATTTCACTATATGCCAGTATAAAAATAGCAAATATCTTGAAGGGTTGATAAACTTCCAAAATAAAAATTTTAAATTATAGTCCATGTTGAAGGAGAGAAAAAAAATATTTGAAGCTAAACCTTTAAATATATTGAAAATGTTTTCTAAAAAAAATGTTTCTGCTAAGTTTTAAATTAGTTGTTCCCAAAGTTTTCATGCATATAAATCAATTGGAGAACTTTTTAAAATATATATTTTAAAGCCCATCCAGACTTCTTGTATCAAATTTGCATAGGTAGGACTGGGAATTTATGTTTTATAAAAACCTTTAAATGATTCTGGGGCATAGCCATGTCTGGAAGCTCCAGTATAAATAATGCTGCTTGCTAGTGCTAAAACATTGAGTTTCAAGAAGAAATAAACAATCGATCTCTTCTAAGATCTATTTCTCAGTGAATATATAGTGAATGGCAAAAAAATGATTTATCATAAGGAAATACCTAGGACATGTAAATAAAAAATAGGTTTGCCCTGTCTTGTTGGTGTTGCTATGTGGTTAGAGTTTCGGCCCAAGTACCAAGGGTCTTGGGTTCGATTCCAGGGCATGCATCTGGTTTGCAGTTTCCATCCCCGACCCCGGTCAGGGAGTGTGCTGGAGGCAACCAATCGATGTGTTTCTCTCACATCGATATTTCTGATTTCCTCTCTCTCTCTCTCTCTATCTTTCTCTCTCTCACCCCTCCTCCCTCTGTCCCTTCCACTCTCTAAAAATGAGTGGAAAAAAAATTTTCATCAGGTGAGGATTAAAAACAAACAAACAAACAGGTTTTCCCTAATAAGAGCTTGGATATAATAGCTGTTATTAGAAATATAATCCAGTGCAGATGAATGTGAAGCTATAATAGAACATAATGGAACAGGAAGTACTGATATAGGAAAAAGTTCAAAAAATAGGAGTTAGGAGAGAAAGTGCCCTTTCAATAGTGGATGTTCATATTGTGTATATAATGGGTGTCCCAAAATTCACGCAAGAAGTAATTTTAATAGGAAACACAGATTTGTAATTAAAAATTGTGAACTTTTTATTGATTCACAAAGTATATAGTATAGGGTTATGTACAGAATAGAATAGCGGGTAAATGGCCTCCACGGCTTTGCTGGCACATATGCACACTTGTGTTGAAATTTTCCATGACCGTTTTGCATAAATGTGGCTGAATTTCGATGAGGCTCATTTTCATATTGATGGCTTGGTTAATCGACAAAATTGTTGCATTTGGGGTTCAGAAAATCCATGAGTGATTGTTGAGAAACAAATGCATCCACAACGTGTCACTGTTTGGTGCGGATTTTGGGCTGGAGACATCATTGGACCATTCTTCTTTGAAAATGCGGCTGCTCAGGCAATAACAAGAGTGCGTATGTGCCAGCAAAGCCGTGGAGGCCATTTACCTGATATGCTATTCCATACATAACCTTATACGGTATATTTTATGAATCAATAAAAAGTTTACAATTTTCAATTATAAACTGTTTGTTTTCTATTAAAATTACTTCTTGCGTGAATTTTGGGACACCCTTTATATACTAGAGGCTCGGTGCACAAAATTCGTGCACTTGGCGAGGAGGGGTCGCTCAGCCCGGACTGTGCCCTCTTGCAGTCCGAGAGCCCTCGGGCAATGTCTGATTCATGGCTTAGGCCATAACCCAGAAGCCCTGAGCCAGGCTCATTGCCAGCAAGCACAGTGACAGCGGTGGGAGCCTCTTCCACCTCCGCGGCGGCGCTATGAATGTCCAACTGACGGCTTAGGCCTGCTCCCCCTGTAGGAACACACTGACCACCAGGGGGAAGTTCCTGCATTGAACATCTGATCCCTGGTGGTCAGTGCACATCATAGTGACCGGCTGTTCTACTGTTCGGTCGATTTGCATATTATCCTTTTATTATATAGGATATATATATATATTGTCCAAATGAAAAATGAAGTGAAATTATACTTTCCATACCATACAGCACTATTTTTACTTAACAATATGGCATAATTATATTTCTATTTAATTCATATCATTTCCCTCATTCTCTTTAAGGTTGTAATACTATTATTACTTCATTATATACTGAAGTACCATGACCTACCTGATTCCAAACGCCAATAGAAAAACAGAAAAAGCATAAGAGCAAGTAAATCACCCACAAACTTTTTATGGCTAATAAGCATATAAAAATTGACTCAAGCTCCTTATGAATTTCTAATAAATATTGAAACAATGACGAAATACCATTTCTCATCAAGCAGATTGGCCAAACCACATTCTACAGCAAGTGTCCTCCAACCAGTCAACAACACATAAAAAAAACACATGCTAGTTATATGAAAGCAAAGATCTATCAGAGTCACAGCTATAAGCCTAGAGCTCACCTGATACATAGCAGGTAAAAAATACATATTTGTTGAATAAAGGAATGAATGCATGAAAGAATGAATATTCTAGACCCTTCTTCCTAACAACTTGACCTAGGAAGTCAGCACATCTTATCTTTTACTGGCCATATCCATGTTGGTTTTTACTTCATTCCCACTACCCTCCACTAGAGCTTTTACAACTCAAAGTTCAGGTTGATGTTAGGAGTCCTCCCAGTCTATCCCAGGTCTCTTGTGTCCTCTTTTTTAGAGAGCCTGTAATACAAAAGAATAGTTCAATTCAACTCCAGTTATGGACTCCAAACACCATGTTCTCCCTCCAACTATCTCAGAAAGGAGGTAGTATAAGTACCAGGGGGAAATGGTAGGTTCTAGAATAATCTCCTCTGTGTGGGGCCCCACTTGAGATCACTGTAATAGGAGAGTACTTAGTGATGGAGGAATCCTAAACATTGCATCCTGCAAGAAGAAACTAAAGAGCCTCTATTGGGGAGCACATGAGACTTGGTTGGGAAGTTTGTAAGGAGGACATTGTGAGAAAAGGGAAGTGTGTGGAAGGCTGCCTGCCCTGTTTATCAGAATTCTGACTTAAGGGAGTACCAAAGGCAGTGCCCCTAATTCTTCCTGACCTTTCCAAACAAGTCTGTGACGAGCAGACCCCCAGGTGTTTACTGGAATCCTTATGCTTAATCTTTTGGGTGTCCTTGCTTAAAAGACACTATAACATGTGTGTCCTCTCAAGATTATTTACCCCACTGATTTTTATCTAAAAGATAAACTTTATCTCAAACTGCTGGTACAACAAATGCCTAGCAAGCCAGGCGATTGAAGTTTCTCTGGTTCCTTTAGCCAGGCAGTCCCTTAGCCTCTCCTTCACAGCAAACATTGTGTCAGAGTAATCCATTCATCTGTCACTCAGGGTCTGCTGGCCAGCCCCAGCAAGCCTCCTGTTCCATCATCAAGATAATCCAAAAATTATCCCTTAAGTTAAATTAATCGATATGCAAAGCCAAAGGCTATCTTCCACATCAGTGAAGCTGCTCTGAGTTCTTGATAGATTTTTCAGAACCAAAGAAAAACTAAATGAGAATTGTCATAAGAATATAGTACCAGCAACTGGCTACCAAAATCAAGTGCTGGACATGATAGCATTTAAGCAAGACTTTCTAAACAGGAATACAGTGGGCGGGACAATTGTGAATTATATATATAATTCATTTCAGTTTCATTGACTTACCAACTATTACACAATATTAATATAGATTTCTCTTGAGTGAAGTCTTCCAGGAAATACATAGGACTGAAGTTAAATGTATCCACATTTCTTTTAATATTTAGATACGATGATATTAATTTATAAGTGCCTGTATCCGTGACAGGAAGACTGCTTTCCTTGTCCTGTGGTCATTTATATATAAGATAGATGACATAAACTCTTGTCTAGGAAAACAAATTTAATATTCAAAGACCAAATTAAAAAAAATCCAGGAGTCATGGCAGACTAACAAATTTAAATGTTAGAGCTATTAAATATTGTCAATCTTTTCTTAAATTTAAATTGTATTATACTTTGTAGTTTACAAAAGGAATTCACATTTTTCATATTATTTCATTTAAGCCTCACTAAACTCTAAGAGGCTTACATGAAGATTTCATTATGTACATTTGATTGCTCATCAAAAACCTGACTCTCATAAGGGTTGAGCCGTGGAATCCTAAGCTCCATATTTCAGTTTAGACACTACCCGGGTGTCTGCAACCTGTCAGGCAGCCTGCTAGATGCTACAGAATCAAAGAGGAACATGACTGGATTTTTGCTGAGATCTGATGAGGGAGACAGACGGTTAAATAATGTCAATCAAATGTAATAAGTGCTGGATGGAGATTACTATACCTACTAACTGGCAGAGCAAGGAACTGAACATAGATCTCTGTGTCTAAGTCCTATGTCATTATGTAGGCACATGAACTGTATTATATACTGTTTAGGCATCTGTTTTGTTTGGAAGTCTTATATTCTGAAAAACAAATGGATAAACTCATATGGCAAAGATATTCTTTCCAAAGGAATATTTCATATTAACAATAAGAAAGATTAAAAGCCATTTCTCTGTAAGATGCTTACAATCAGAAAGTAAAGGTAGGGTCAGCTGTGGGGTTTACCAGAACATTGGACTTTCAGTGATAAAATCCAGAAAATCTTGCACAAACAAGGAGAGTTGGCCAACTTATGTTAATGTTAGAAAATTGTAAAACAAATGTATAATCCCAAGCACCAATTTTTGTTAGGCTCAACCCCATTAGGTTAGATCCATTTATCTCTGGATTTGATTGGAATCTAAAAACCAACAGGAAAGAAGAAGCCAAATAATAGCATTGCCTTATATTTGTGGAACAGTTAAAATTTATAAAAATATGTCTGTCTTTATATATTACTCCATGTGTGGTTCATGACACTGACAAGGACAAGAATTTTGTTCCTATTTTAGAGCTAAAGAAGCAGACTCAGAAATAAATTCAGGCGTGGTCACAAAACTCTGAAGTGCTAGAAAACACACACACACACACACACACACACACACACACACACACACACCCCTAGAACACAAGACCATGCTATAACTGTCTGACTCTCTTTCTGGCGGTGCTGCAGGAGTGATAAGTATCAACCCCAGGGAGCACTTTGGAAATCCCAAAGCACTCTCCAGACATTTGCCAGTTATGCTGAAATTTATGTGCATCTGATCAGGATCTCAGCCCTGCTGCCTTATGGTTCTTAGACGGGAGACTTCCAGTTACTTGTCCTCACTGGAATGGATGAGTCAGATATTATTTCTACTCTCAAGGTTTCTGGGGTGAAAGTCACATTTGCCGCTCACTCCAGGGCTCTGGGTGGCACAATGTGTACTAATTTCTCCCACTTTATTAGCCTTCCCCACTCTTATCTGATCTCTCTAAAGTTCCTTCCAGGCAAACCAAACACATACACACACTTCTGTGGTATTTTCCGTTATAAAGTCTGCTGATAAAAACTCACAGTATAAATTCTACTATGCAAAAGTTCACATGAACCAATGGGTTTTCAAGAATGATAACAATAAAATACCTCAAACTGAACTTTCAGACATTGAAATTCGTTTAATTTCCTGTAACAAATGAATAGAGGTTTACGGTTAAAAAGGAAACTGTAAAAAATTAAGAATGTTCTCTGTACTCATTAGACTTAACTAGTTGCTTAAGATTTCAGAAAAATTATTAAAGACAAGCATTCTGACTAATTTCTTTCTTCCTGCTAAGGAATATTTTCCTCTTATAAAAATATCATAAAAATACCTATCGCCATGAAGATTTGCATACCTTATTTCAAAATGTCAAATGGCATGTGTTTTGTTAAATTAAAAATTGATACGGTTTTTTGAAAAGTTTGCAGAACTGTCTAGAGAGTGATGAAATTCAAGGTTGAAAATGTATTGAAAGAGCAAATCAGCAGTTTGCATTCATTGAGTAAGTGTGACAAAGTTGTGAGTTGTCCACACAAGAATTTATGCTCCCCCTTCTAGAATATAGTAGGTTTTGCTCAGATTTATCTTCCCAGTTAGTGAGTACATTTCCCAGAACCCATTTGCATAGAGGCATAGTCACATGACTAGCTCAGACCAATAAAATGTGAGCAAAATGATATGTGCTACTTTGGAACTTGAATTTTTTTTTAAAGAGGGTGGTGTGCCTTCTTCACTGTCTCCTTCCACCTGCTGGACCCTCGTGGATGGTGGAGTCACAGACAGAAGGATCCTGAGTACCTGGAACACTTTGTGGAAGGCTACCACCAAGCAGAAACATGCTCAATGGACTCATGACTGGAAGAAATTCTATAACGTCAAGCCGCTGAAATTGTGTCTCATTTTTTAGTAGCTAGTATTACCATAATTGAATACTCTAGACCAGTGGTCGGCAAACTCATTAGTCAACAGAGCCAAATATCAATAGTACAACGATTGAAATTTCTTTTGAGAGCCAAATTTTTTAAACTTAAACTATATAGGTAGGTATATTGTTATTAACTTAATTAGGGTACTCCTAAGGCTTAGGAAGAGCCACACTCAAGGAGCCAAAGAGCCGCATGTGGCTCGCGAGCCGCAGTTTGCCGACCACGGCTATAGGCAACTAAATTTGTATCACTAACATCCATTTTTTTGTTCTGGAAAGAAAAATATGATGTTTGGAAAAGCCAGATCAACCCTTAAGTTTTTAATTAAATATAGACACAATTAGGCCTCATCTACTCCCTGTGTTTAAGCATACTGCCTGCTGCTATTATAGCTATTTCTACTTGTCTTCAGATTTCAATTCAAATGTTACTTCTTCAGAGAAGTCGTCCTTATCTCCCACCTAATTCCATCCCCCTTCTTAGTGGCTACAATAGTACCATGTGTCTATCCTTAGCAATTATTACAAATTACTTTTACATTTAATTTTTATAATTGTATGAGTGATGTCTTTTTTCCTTACTAGACTATGTTTTTTAGTTGAAGAAATAATGCCTTTTTGTTTTGCTCAGCGTTGTGTCCATCATGTCTAACACACAACCCACCAGTAGTAGTTCCTGAATACACATTTGTCAAATGGATCTAATAAACAAACAGTTCAGTGTGGTATCATGACAAATAAAGATCAGAGAAGGTAAAAAAGTTGATGGAGGTACCTTTATGGAACTTAGCTTGCCTCTTTCCCTTCAAGTGAATTACTAGTCATTTAGTGTCTCAATGGAGAAAAGAGTGAATTGGCCACAGATAAATTGGCATTATAGAAGAAAGTAGGAGTAAGAAAGTACTGAGGACTAAGTCAGAATGAAGTATCTTCAAGTTTTGCTCCTCCTCCGCTTCCCAATGAGGAGGCGGCCTCGGCAGAAGGACCTGCCGGAGAGCTCTGCGATGGCCTCATCAGCATCTTTTTCAACCATGTTTCCAGCGGTCAAGACCAGAATAGTAAAATGTTACATGCTGGGGTCCAGCCCCAGCGGGTCCAGGGGTCCCCAAAGGTGTGGACGGAGTCGGCGAAGAAGGAATGACAAGGAGGCAGCGTTCAGTTGATCAGCAGCCTAGCCAGGATCTCTAGCCAGGATCTCCAGCCAAGTTCTGGTCTGGATCTCCAGAGAGGTTCTGCTTAGGATCTCCAGCCAGGTTCTGTGTTCATGTTCTCTTGCTAGGTTCTCCAGCCAGGTTCTGTAGCCATGTTCCCTCGCTAGGTTCTCCAGCCAGGTTCTGTCCAGGTTCTCCAGCCAGGTTCAGTCACCAGGTTCTCCAGCCAGGTTCAGTCACCAGGTTCTAGTCAGGTTCTCTTGCCAAGTGCTGTTGCCAGGTTCTGTCCAGGATCTTTTGCCATGTTCTCTCGCTAGGTTCTGTCTCTAGGTTCTGAGGCCAGTTTCTGTCCAGGATCTTTTGCCATGTTCTCTCCAGCGAAGTTCTTCTGTCTCTAGAGAACGTTCTGTGTAGGTTCTGTGCCTCCTGGTTCTGTCTTCTCAGTTCTGTGTGTAGGTTCTGTCTTCTAAGTTCTGTCTTCTTACTTCTGTATTTATACCAGTTGATTCCAATCCTATCAATCTCTATTCCAAAGGTTAGGGCGTTTCTTATCTCCATTCCAGGGAGTAAAGATTTTGTAGCTTAAGCATGATTGTTCGTAGTTAAAGTGATTAATTACCCGCCTGGCACTTAGTTAAGAGGTTTTATTCCCTCCCTAACTTCAGGGGAAAATCCCTACCTGGGGAAACAACCTTTCTCAGAGAGGAGACCTTGGTTAAAACACATAGTGCCAAGAAGGTGAGCAAACATATTAAGAACAGTATGCCATATATGCCAGGTCCCTTGAAGCAGCAAGGATGGACCCGCTCCCGGCAATTACAATTTACTCTTCTCACTGGGATGCTGGCAAACAAGTGAACTGAGGTTAATTAGTTTTTACTGAAGGAAAGATGACAACAGTCTCAGAGGGTTTGGAGTTTTGTTTTATTTAATGTTAGGAAATGCTGGGGAACTACCACTTCCCCTCTCCTTAAAACTATTGCTGCAGTCTATTTACTGGAACAAAAATTCAGTTTATAAACTCTGCTAAAGAAATAAAAGCAACTTTACATTGGTAGTGGCATTACTTTGTACACAGGATTTCCTGCAACATTATGCAACACATTGTTACTTGAGATCTTTTTCCTCTATTTTGAAGTAACTAATCCAAACAGAATACACCAAATCCCCTACAGATTTAGGGAAAATTACCGTCCTATGAACATCCCAACATTCCTCTTCAAACACGCTGCTATTCTCTGAACTCTGCTGTTCATTATTCAAACAGATATTTTTTCTGTTTCTTTTAGTTGTGCAAAAATTAGAAATATTGGAACTGAAACTAATTCTCAATAGCAAACACCATAGTTGTTGGTTTTCATTCGAATAAGGGGTAAAGTAATCTGACATCATGGTGTTATTCCTTTAATGCAGATAATCTTTGTGTTTTCCACATCCAAGTTTGATCAAAGCAAAACTAGGCCGTCTTGTTCATCACAATTCTTGCTCCAGGCTTGACTGATTGAAGTAAATAACTGTGAATGAAATTATTGAATGCTATTCTTTAGGACAAATTATTGACCTGCCATGAAACGAGAAAGAGGTATTTTCACTATGAACTCTCCATTGTAGCTGGGAGGAACTTCCTCATACTTGGCTTTGAAAAAATAAAACAAAACACTTTGTCTGAACTACTGTGTAATTTTTAATTTCTTAAACTTTCAAGACTGTTTTGATAATATCTTATTAATGACTACAACCATTTTGAAAATGGAACACAGAAAACAGACAGCTGTTAGAAGAAAGGGGGTGTTGGGAAGGGAATAAGCAAAAGAAAAAGGTGAAGGGATTAAGCAAAAAACAAACAAACAATAAAACCAATTCATAGACACAGACAGAGATTACCAGAGGGAAAGAAGGGTCTACAGAGATGGAGGAGGGGATGGGGGGATAAATGGTGATGGAAGGAGACTTGACTTTGGGTGGTGAACACACTATATAATATACAGATGATGTATTATAAAATTGTACGCATGAAACCTATATAATTTTATTAATCAATGTCACCCCAATAAATTCAATAAAACGTCTTAGACAGAAAGTTCCAAATACATACTAAATTTTAAAGATCTAAGCAATGAAAATTATGCATGTATTCAAATACTTGGTGAGCAGTGGGAACAGTAATGAACTAGAGAGCTCTAAACCCTGAGTTTGCATTATAGCACCAAATAGAGATATTAAATAACTAATTTACGCAAGTAGTTATTGAATTATAATTGTGAGGGATGGACAAGGGGAGGGCAGAGTGGCTATTAGAGTGCCTAACAGAGGGGTCTAAGCAGGTGCCGGGAGTCAAAGGAGACCTCCTTGATAAAATGATTTTGATTGTGATGGTAGATGTGCAAGGCTACGTTTGTGATAATATTGCACAGAACTACACACACACACACAAACACACACACACACAGGTGCATGAATAACTGGTAAAATCTGAATAAATCTGGAATATAGCAATGTCAAATTCTTGATTTTAATATTGTACTATACTTGCATAAGGTGTTAATATTGGGGGAGGTTGAGGGAAGGGTTGTAGGACTTCCCTGAAAATTTCTTGACAAGATCCTATGAATCTATAATTATTCAAAATAAAAAAGTTTTTAAAAAATGATGTCTGGCTTCTATGTGAAAGTCGGACCAAAAACGACAAGAACAGATGGGGGAGAATAGTTGTGGCTTGTTGGGGAAGGATGTTGATGGTTACTTTGACTAGTGTGAATGCAGTAGTGAAGGGAGTAGATGAATCAGTTAAATATTCAAAAAGTATCAGTTTAATTTCAGTAAGATGTAATAATTCTTTGGATATGGGATGATGTAAAAGGAGAAGAAAACACTGAAGATGCTGACCTGTAAAGATTGTGTATTTTGGTACCACTTGTTGAGATAGAAAATAATGAAAGAAAACTCATTTGCGATAGTTGAAGATAAATACTGTTTTGGATATGTCCATTTTTAAGTACTGAGAAAGTATACTAGTGTACCTGTTCATAGTTGAATATATGGTGTAGTGCTCAGAAGTTAAGGTTAAAACATATAAGCTTGAATTATCAATGGAGAGCTGACTATGGGCGTGGCTATCCTACATTGTCTAGGAAAAGAAATCACAGAGCAATGGTGAAGAGGACCCAGGGTAGAACCTTAGGAAACTACACTGCTTAAAGTTAAGAAAGTCAGAGAAAAGGAGGATGAAATTACAAAAGAAAATGAGAAAAGAGAGGTAGTAGAATGGGATATTAGAATATGTCAATTGAAGGCCGACTGAACTTGGAAAATGTAAGATCTCTGATGGTTAGACTCAGGTAGAATGTGAGGAGTACTCAGGAAAAGGAAAATACATGCTCAGTTGGAAGGGAATGGCCCGTTTCTTCCATTTTACTGCAGAGCAACTTAGAGAAGAGGCTCTCTGTGACTGGAATTGATTGCCCTGCATTGCACTGTACCAGAAGAATGCTGCGAGCAGACGGCAAGTGTCTGTGCTGCATCTCCTAGTTAATTTGACCCAGCACTGCACTGGCTTTTTTAGTTTTCCAGCTCCTTCGACAGATTCCTACTTGACTTGGAAACAGGACCTTATTTGGCTAGAACCTTTCCCTGGAAGGGTCCTAAGTATTCTGTGGACTTCATTCTATAAACAAGATAAATATATAAAAACTCATATATAGAACTATGCTTATAAATATATGCCAGTTCTGCAGAGAACTTAAAATACACCAGGCCATACCTAGCTATTTTTAATCAGTCTTCCCAGTAGACTCTTTCATACAGGCATTGCCACCACCACCATCATCATCATCGCCATAATTGCTTACACGTCTTGAAGATTTACTATGTTCCAATGTTCTGGGTACTATGCTAAGTTCTTTCCTTTTTAAAAAATATATTTTTATTGATTTCAGAGAGAAAGAGAGAGACAGAGAGAGAAACTTCTATGATGAGAGAAAATCATTGGTCAGCTGCCTCCTGCACACCCCACACTGGGGATCAAACCAGCAACCCAAACATGTGCTCTGACCCAGAACTGAACCATGACCTTCTGGTTCATAGGTCAACAATTAACCACTGAGCCATGCCAGCTGGGCCTATGCTAAGTTCTTTATATAACACTAAAGGCCTGACACATGAAATTCATGCAAGAGTAGGCCTTCCTTCCCCTGGCTGCCAACACCGGCTTCTCTCAGGCACCCGGGACCAGGGCTTCCCTCACAGCCCCAGCTTCATCCGGAAGGATGGAAGGATGACCAGAAGGATGTTTGGTCTAATTAGCATATTATGCTTTTATTATTATAGACTAGAGGCCTGGTGCACAAATTCATGCACGGGTGGGGTCCAGCTGGCCTGACCCAATTGAGGCTGATCAGGCCGGGCCAGCTGGGGGGGCAGTTAGGGGGGGAAGGGGATACAGGAGGTTGGCTGGCCAGCCCATCCCCTGGTCAAACTCCTGGTTGAGGGGACAATTTGCATATTAGCCTTTTATTATATAGGATTTTATTTAATCCTCAAAAATTCCTATTAGGTATTGTAAATACTTTTATCTCTATTTTACAGATGATGAAATGAAGACTTAGTGATTTGAGGTAACTTAAGTTTGCAGAACTGTTAAATGGCAAAGTAGGGATACAAATGTACATGTCCAATGTCTTTACCATTATACAATACTGTCTTTACAAGTATAAGTAAATAATGTTGTATTCCATGACTCTTGACTTTATACACATTATTACAATTTTGAAGGAAATATAATCACAAGAAGTAGGTGTCAACTGTGTACAGACATAGGGCACATCAACTCTTTTTCAGAGAACATATTAATTACAATCCCAAGTTCAAAGACTGCAGGAATTACGTAAGGAAATAATACCCTTCGTGGGAGTGGCTAAAATCAGAAATGTGACCTAAAGTACATGGTCTTGAATTGAAGTTCCCGTTCCTTCAGCTGGAGAAAGGAAACCCCAAAACTGGGATGATAATCAGTATAGTCCTTCTGTGCTTTTTCTATGTTATTCAAAAGGTAAAGCTAACCACAGCATATCTTTTATACTACATATGCCCACAAGCCTTCCTGGCATAATTTTATGGGTTCGCCTCTCTTCTCTTTCAGTCTGCCTTTGATGTTTGTTATAATCATTATACTCCCACAAATATATTTTGGTACTCAAATACATAGAAGCATGGAACAGACTGTCGAATCTCAGAGGGAAGGCAGGGGAGGGTGGGTGGGTGGGAAGTGATCAACCAAAGAACTTGTATGCATATATGCATAAGCCATGGACACAGACAATAGGGTGGTAAAGGCCTGGGTTTGGGGGTGCTAAAAGAGGTCAATGGGGGTAAAAAGGAGATATATGTAATACTTTCAACAATAAAGATTTAATTTTAAAAAAGAATACATTCTTTTGATGAGTATATCATTTTGCTGAAATATGATCAGTTGTGCTATATCCTTTTATGACCTCATGTTTCTCTTAGCAATGTATGTTGGATATCCTTCTGTTATATTATACCAATATAGATATGTGCATATATGATTTTATAAAAGTATATATGTAAATATTTGTCATTTTAAGTTTTAATGACTGCATGGTTTGGCATGGTTGCATAGAGAAAGAATATCAAATGTCTCAATATTGTAGAAATATGTCATCATTTAATGAAATCATTGTTGATAAGTTTTGGTTCTAATATTTTAATATTTTTAGAACAATGTCATGAGAATGTCTAATTCTTCATGGTGATTCATTTGTGAAGTGATTTCTGAGAATAAATTTCCAAAGATGTAATTGCTAAGTCAAAATGGTTTTATCAATCAATTTAGTCTGCATTTTTCTACACTAACAAACAACTCAAAGGATTCCAGTGGGCTTATAACAGTTTATCTCTTCCTCACACAGACTGAGGACAGTCTCTCTCTCTCTCTCTCTCTCTCTCTCTCTCTCTCTCTCTCTCTCTCTTTCTCTCTCTCTCTCTCTCTCTCTCTCTCTCTCTCTCTCTCTCCATCCCTCCCTCCCTCTCTCTTTGGATCTTATGAGGGGTAAAGAGATTGACAACTATGAATTTATTTTAAAAAAAAACCTTCTGGAGAGAAATATTCCATATCAATTCTATTCACAATTCACTGTCCAGAGTCAGCATGAATTCAAGAGGACAGACAAGAAAAACACTCCTTCAGAAAAGAGATGTAAACTACAATCCCTCCAGGGAGAGAATCAAGTATTTTGAGCAACAGCACTATCAAAAGTGCCTATAACAATGCATACTAAGGCCCTGGCAGCATGTCTTGGTGGTTGAGCATCGACCTAGGAATCAGGAGGTCACGGTTCGATTCCCAGTCAGGGCACACACCTGGGTTGTGGGCTCGATCCCCAATGGGGGGCATGCAGGAGGTAGCTGATCAATGATTTTCTTTCATCACCGATGTTTCTCTCTGTCTTCCCTTCTTCCTCCCTCTATGAAAAAAAAAATTTTTAAAGGAAAAGGAGAAATGATTTAAAACCACACACACAATGCATACTATGATCACTACTGTTACTGCAAAAAAAAGGACAAGCTTAAATGTCACCACAGACAGAGCACAAAGATTCTGAAATAGAGAAAGAATATCAAATGTCTCAATCCATTCTTAGCAGATCATTTAAATACACATTATGGAGAAGTAACATAAACAAAAGACCTTGTAGATAACAAGTAAGGATAATCGTCTACATTTCTATTTGGCAAACAAACTCTGCCAAAACATGACCACCGCACATTTTCAATCCCAACCACTGGATGACCACAAGCCATAGTTTCCCCCCCTACGTCATCATTGGTTTCTTCACCACATTTCTTCAGAAGAGATTTAATTGAGTGCAATAGAATTTAACCATGAAATAAGAGGTTTTGTATAAAGTAAACCAAACTAGCAATCTGTTGATATGTTTGGATTTATAGCTTCCAGTCACTTTTTAGCTCTTGACATGATATGGAGATACTGTTAGCGGAAACCAGGTGAGATTGTTAAAATCATTGACAATTGAATGTAAAGACATCAGGTTAGTAAAGATACTTAGCCTAGGGTTTGAAGCTCTGGGGAAAGGTTTTCTTATTGACTTTTAAATGGCAAACACAGAGATGCAAAGAGGAAGCAAGAATGAAAAGTAAGGTAGGCATGGAGGTTCTAGAAGAATATTAACAACGTGGTTTTTAATCCTGAGTTGCCACAGCTATAGTTGACAAAAGGCAGCATAAGTTTTGATGAATAGACAATGACATATTTTCACATTAATATAACCAAGGGAGCCCTAGCCAGTTTGGCTCAGTGGATAGAGCATCAGCCTGGGAACTGAAAGGTCCCAGGTTCGATTCCAGTCAAGGGCACATGCCCAGGTTGTGGGCTCGATCCCTGGGGGACTTGCAGGAGGCAGCCAATCCATGATTCTCTCTCATCATGGATGTTTCTCTCTCTCTCCCTCTTCCTTCCTCTCTGAAATCAATAAAAATATATTAAAACATATATATTACATATATATATATATGTAATATCAAGGCAAAAATTCTCTTTAATTCTGTGAAGCTTTATATTGAGAAAAAAATGCTTATCCAAGAACACTTGTGTGGATGTGTGGATGATATACTCAGGGACATTCTTTTGATTGATTTATTTTTTTAAACCTATAAACTATGTCTAAACCCTTTACCTGGACGGCAGATTAATACATAGCTCCAAATTCATTCTCTAGGCAGCCACTTCCAAGTGTATTGCTTCCTACAAACTGGAGCTTACAGAAGCCTAATTTTTCACCCCTCATCCCCTATGGGTTCCAAGTACTCAAGGACATGCCCAAAGGTCTAAATGAGGATTGAAGCTGTAACATCAACCACATTTTCTTGTAAAGCTGGAATGGAAAATTCAGAAGGAGCTCCAAATGCTCACAGAGGGGAGGGCAACATAAAGATGGAGGCAGGACTGCAGTGATACAAACACCAGCGAAGAAATGCTGAGCATCCACCAGAAGCTGGGGGTGTGTGGCCCTGACAGCACCTTCATGTCAGACTTTTGGCCTCTGGTACTATGAGAGAGTAGATTTAGTTATTATAAGCCACCATGATTGTGGTAATTTGTTATCCTAGCCTAGGAAATTAACACACACACACATATGCACGCACACAGTCTGCCCTATGCAGAGTAATCTTGCACCACAATTCCAAGCTTGGGCTTTGAAATAAAACAGAATTGGGTTCAAATCCTGGCCCATCCATTTGATGGTCACATGGCTTTCGGCAAGTTGCTGAGATATCTTAACCTTAGTTTATTCTTCATAAAGTAAGATTATTAAATTTCCTTTAGTAAATAGAATTACGGGTATAAAGCATCTAGTACATAGTAAGCACTCAGTCAATCTAAGTTCTTGTTTTGAATTGAATAAACAGAAGTCTAGTCACCCATCCAAGAGTCTAGGGTCACTGAAAGGCTATTCAACATGCTCTGCAAGAACCTGCACAGGCTGACATATTAGTGTCTAAGACCAGCCTACTGGAAGAGCTGAGGCTACAGAATTAGCCAGAATGCAAGTCGGGTTAGGAATCAGATGCCATAGGACAGAATTAGTGCCCAGTCCAGCTATCTTCTTGGAGACCCAGCAAGACCATCTCAAAATGAGACAGTGGCTTCTGGGCATAACTGGCTACTTGAAATTAAAAAAAAATTATCTTGTTTATAGAATGAATCATCCTTTGAGAGTTGATCTTTTAATCTGTAAGCATGAATCATAAACTCTTTGGTAACAATAGTGAAATCAAGAAAGGATTAAAACTCAAGAAGTTCTCTCATATGCACGCAGAAGTGTTCTCTTAATAAACTTTAAAACCACCATTCTTAATTTGGAAGTATTGCAAAGGAAAATATTGTTAGTAATCAGGTAGCAACATAAATGTATCTTCGTAATGTCCTAACAACCCTATGTGAAATAGTAGGATACCTTCTAATATTTCCCATTTCCTCTTCTCTGCATGATTTATCCCTTTTACCCCAATTTTTTGTTAAGTTCAGTGACATCAAGGAGCTTTATCTGTTTTGTATCCCAACTTTGATACATGGTAGGCACTGAAAAAATGTCTGTGGAATGAATCAGGTTGCCTAGCTGTAGTTCTGAGTTCAAGTGTTATCATCAAATGTTTGTTCTAATCTTGACCTTAAACAACATGGAGGTACAGTGTTGACATTCCCGGAGGCTTTCAAATAATGCAGGTCAGAGCCTATATCAGATACTTGCAAGTAGAGGTTGTGTCTAAGAACAAATTCCAGGAGCATCTGCTGTTCCAATAGAGACTGAGGTCAGGTGAATTAGCAGCGACTTCGTGGGGGTGTGCAGAGTGCCAGGCCAGGTCGGGTGACCAAATGTACCACACCTACACTGTATCCCTGGAGACCAGCAATACAAAGTCTTGCTGACAAGCAGATTGGACTAGGACTTAGACTACCTGGGTTTTCCCCTCTGACAATTTGGAGCCAATTGCTTACACTCCCCAAGTCAGAGGTGACACGCGAACTCATTTTTTTTGGTTGATTTTTCTTTGTTAAATGGCATTTAAATATATACAATAAATATCAAAAATATAAATCTTTGTTTTACTATGGTTGCAAATATCAAAAAATTTCTCTATGTGACACGGCACCAGAGTTAAGTTAGGGTTTTTCAAAATGCTGACACGCCGAGCTCAGAAGTTTCGCCATCACTGCCCCAAACCTTAGTTTCCTTTGTTACAAACAGAGATCAAACAGAAAAGTGATTTTGAAACTTTATCTTAAAAAATAGGTAAGTGCTTTGCTTCACAAAATGAAATATATAGAAGGTATTCCACTATTTAGAAATGAAAAGCAGTAACCTAATGGCCTTACCCTCCTTTATCTAAAGGCTAAGAGCCAATTCTGTGGAGACCCTGGAGAAATGAGAATGTAGCTTGGAAATCCCAGCTTAGAAGTCACCTTAGGTCACATCATTTCAGATGTCTTCTACAGTAAAGACATTATTCGTTGGATGGGGAAAGAAAATAAGGAATTTATTATAAATTCAAGCTTAGGCAGAGGTCACAGATATCTGTCATTTTTAAGCTGCACTACCTCCTACAAGTACAGATGGCCTTTATTATATTAATAGTTTCTTGTGACCTACAAGTCTAAAAGTTAGTATTGGTGAAATATGGCTAGATGAACTTGAACAGCAAAATTCTCTTTTAGGGTGCTACCTAGCCCTTTCTATATCTCATTGTGCAAGTTTCTTAATATTCTTATGCTTAAGTGTCTTCATTTGCACAATTAGACAATATCTACCATATATAGTAGTTCTGAAAATTTGATAAGGTAATTTATGGGAGTTTGGCTAAATTGTGGCTCCATAAAAAAGTAAGACTTTTAATTACAATAGCAAAGAAGACCAAAAGTCAAATAAGGAGTTTCATGGTCAATATGTAATTCTGCTAATATCCATTCTTACAAATATCTTTATTAATATAAGATTCAGATAGTTATTTGGATTTTTATTTCTATATTTTATTAAATATTAAACATCTATTGAAGTACAGAACAATAGATTTTCATAATTACAGCTCACATAATCCTCCCAAATATGCTCCCCAGATAAAATCAACTATAAAGCCAAGAATGACATACAGAGAAAGTTTTGACTTGCTCAATGTGGTCTAAAAGTTTGAAATCAAGCTATATAAAATAATTCTGTATATATACAATGCTAATTTAATTTTTTAAATTATGTAAATCTACAAACATTATTGCACCACTTTAAATCACTTTTGAGTATAAAAAAGTAGACTAAAGTCATCAGCTATAGAACCCATACACTACTTGAAGGTAAGCTCCTACAGGGAAGATCTCTGACTCTATTCATTTTTGGAATCTTTCAAGAAAAGGTCTACCCAACAAGCCTGCAATTTGAAGAGGCCCTGAAGGGAAGTTGGTGGTTTCCAAAGAGGGTCTCTAAGTAGCCTGGGGATGTGATATTTACACTAACATTACCCACATTCCCAAGTCCTTAAGCGTCATGGTTCTGAAATCTAATTTTATCAGTATAATGGGAGAAGTTCATCTCTTAAACACTGCCTTAGATGAACCAGGCTCACAAGAGATGAATGTACAAAATGAGGGTGCTTACATATTAATTCAGTTAATTAAGTATGATAGCAATCATGGATCCAGACAACCCAGTTAGCATGACCAGTGTATTTGTTTTCTTTAGACAAAATGGAAAATTGGATAGGAAGCTAAATTCAAATCAGAGGGTTGCTTGGAATGCACAAAAGTTAGTTGTATAATTCAAACATGTGGCAGGTAGTGGCTACTATTCATGGAGAGATTATGTAGCTTGCAAGTTTACTTAGCCCTTGGGTGATAGAACCCTAAGTAGAGACCACATCTGCTTGTCTCCAAAGTTTATGCCCTGTTTTAATAAGTGTAACTTCCATTTGATGTCATGAGCTATAAAAGAGAAGTATGTTTGCTCATAGAGCTTGTAATCTCACTAGGAAGCCAACTCTAACGTTTATTTTACGGTCAGAAAGTAATGTAATACAATATATAATTGATACCCAGGGCCCAGATGGTAATCATGGTAAGAGAAAGTACAATAAAAGCCAGAAGATTCAAGGAAATACTTCAAAAAAGGCAGACTATGTTTTAATCAGAACATTCAAGGAGAAATTCCTGGCTAGATGTCTGACCATCAGCTACATTTACCTTTGTTCATGTTTGAAGTCACAGCTACTCACAGGAAATCAGAACAGAAATTGGTTTGGTAATACAAATTCCTGTCATAGCGTAAATAGGTCTTCACAAGGCTCATCTGCATACAGTAGACATTAGTAGAAATGGCTACTATAGTCTTTCCAAAAGCACATCATCAATGATCTCTAATGATTAATAAGTAATAATCAACTTAAACTGCTTTGTATTCTATTTATCAACCACAAACTCAGTTGGGAAGCAAAAGGTATGTGGAATTTTACATTGCAGTGCAGTTCTCTTAAAGCAGAGGTTCTTAACCTGGGTGATTTTGCTCTCCAGGGAGCATTTGGCAATGTCAGAGACATCTTTGATAGTGTCCATAGGAGTGACAGGAAATGCCACTATCAAAGAGTACATAGAGAGTCCAGGAATGCTGACAAATATCTATCCTATAATGCACAGCACAGACCCCCAATAACAGAGAATTATCTGATGTGAAGTGATCATCATGCTGAGGTTGAGAGAACCAGATGGAGACTGAAAAAAATCCCGTTATGTGTTACCAGCACCCAAACCTAACACATGTTCACACCTATGGTTTTCATGGTCTCCTTGCTGAGATGGACAGAAAATAGGTCCAGTCCCATCTTAAGATGGAAAAGACCAAAGTCAACTGATCTATGTAGAATCTCCAATGACACAATTCTTCGCCTTAAGAATAAGCCATATCTGAAGTTATTTAGTGCTAGGACCTTAGAATACAACAAGATGAAATAAGAAAAAGTATAAAGAGCAGTAAAACACAAGATGGATAAAAATGTATTAGAATTCACAAGAATCAAAAAGGAATTCAATTAATAAGTGTGTGTGTGTGTGTGTGTGTGTGTGTGTTGGGGGGGGGGGGGCTATTTTCTTGCAAGAAATAATAAAAAGTGGGCCAAAGCATAACAAAGGGATTAAAGCAATTGAAGGAATGGGATTATTTCATGACAACTGAAAAAGAGATACAGAAATGCAAATCACAACTGCAATTTCCCCACCTTCTCTTCACTCAGGGCCTTCCTCAAGAAATGAGACTTCCTGGAAGATCTATTCTAGATTCAGTGTCCGTATTCAGTTGTCCAAATGTTAGGCACAATGAAAAAGAATATCTGAGATCCACAAGTGGAAATTAAAGTTGGAACTCCAAAAAGGCAAGCCTCAGGAATCATTCTTTTTTTTTTTCTTTTTAATTGATTTCAGAGAGGAAGGGAGAGGGAGGGAGGGAGGGAAATACCAATGATGAGAGTGAATCATTGATCGGCTGCCTCCTGCATGCCCTCCATTGGGGATTGAGCCTGCAATCAGGTATGAAAATAATCAGTTTCAGCACTCTACATAATCTCCCAATTTAGGTATTTTATTGCTGTTTTGAAGAATTAAAAAATAAGTAATACACCCAGTGTATGTGCACCATCTCCAATGCAGGTCCTGACCGGGAATTGAACTGGTTCATAGGTTGACACTCAACTACTGAACCACCCAGGCCAGGCCAGGATTCCTTTAGGAAGGCCCTTGTGTTTAGATGAGTCACATACGCAATGTAACCTTTATTTGCTCATATACTTTGATATTATTAGAATTCCACCCTCCATAAATAACCAGTGAACTGATTGTTGTGGGTGTGCCCTCTCCTCCTTCAACATGAAACAGACTTATTCTTTTTCAGTCCTAAAGCAAAGTTCATTTCATTGTGTCATTTATTTGAGCCTGATTTTCAGACATTTCTGTATTACTGCCAAAGATTTGAAATAAGCCATCATAGATCATGATTCATTCAACGTTTTTCATGTAAAGATGACAGTGATTTCACTCTCCTAAGAGTAGAAGTTTACTCCAGGATTAAATTTCCACTTAACATTTAGAAAACAAAATACCCTCAAATTTACAGTAGTTTTACTACTGAAGAAAATTCCTGGAAGGGACTCTGTTCTTTCTTTCTAAAGCTTGAGATAATTCTGTAGAAAGTTATTTTCCATGTAATAAAAAATCAAAATTTCCAACTTCAAAAGTATATAAAACTACATGTTTTGGATAGAATATTCACCACCCAGTAAATGCATTCCAGAACACATTTGTATCATAAGATTAATTTATTTCTGGTGTCATAAAGTACTCAGCTTCTTCCTCCCTCCCTTTCTCCCAAATTCTAATAGTAGCAGATGAATCTCTAATCACTTGGGTTGTGTATATCATGTAAATAATTTTGTTTTCACTTAGAAATGTGGGTAATTCCATTTGCATTTCCATTCTTAATAAAATATAATAGAGTTACTTTCCCAATTAGGATTCAGCCTGAATGTATGTGTTTAGGGCAATGTGCAGGGACAATGGCCCAATACCATTCTCGTTTCTCACTTCTTCCAGTTCTCTATTTTTTGCCCTATAGTTTTGTGTTCTTAAGCTCTCCTTTATACATTTGATCAAATAAACTCATAGAAGTATCAGCTTAGGTAATTACTTTTTTATTGTTTTATTGCTTAAAGTATTACAAAGAGTATTATATATGTCTTTTTTTTTCTCCCCTTTACCTTCCCCTAGCCTTCCATACCCCCAGTGTCTTGTGTCCATTGGTTATGCTTATATGCATGCAGGTAATTACTTTAATAGTGGTTAAGAGAGACCTGGTAGGCCTAGATCTTGAGTGGCCAGACCATGTGTAGCATCTGTTCACAGATGTTAAATCCACTTGGGGATCTAATTCATCCTAAAATAATCAGTTTCAGCACTTTACATAATCTCCTGATTTAGGTATTTTATTGCTATTTTGATGAATTAAAAAAATAAGTAATACACTCAGTGTATGTGCAATTAAATAGAAAATGTACCAAGACCTCAAGCGGCTAGAAGGAAAGCCAGAGTTAATACCAAAGAAGAGTTACTAAATAAGAGCAACCTGTATACAATCTTTAATAATGTCAGGCCTGTGGGTATATCACACACAGATGATTTCATCTAAACTTCACATTAAAAGAAAATATTCCCTCCATTATACAGATTTTTAAAAGGGCTTAAAGAAGATACGTAATCTATTCAAAGTCATGAAATTAGTAATGGACAGAGTTAGGGTTTGAATTTAGGTTTATCTGAACCGGTACTGTACAGTCTCCACAAAGGATATTTTAGAGAATGATGGGGTGCAAATGGTGGAGGTGGGAACCACAAAGAAGTTGTCAATGAAATGTGATCTGAGACAGGCCTTGAGGTAAGTGTCAGGAGGTCACGGGGAAGGCTAACTGCAAGGGCACCATCTCCAATGCAGGTCCTGGCAAAAGCCATGATTTGTTTCACTTTGTAGGTCAATAGTGAAAGAAAAGGTCAGAAAGTTAAGCTCTGCATCAGCCTGTAGACTGAAGGGTTCCAGGTTCAATTCAGTCAAGGGCACATGCTGGGGTTGCAGGCTCCATCCCCAGTAGGGGGCATGCAGGAGGCAGCCAATCAATAATTCTCTATCATTATTGATGTTTCCATCTTTCTCTCCCTTTCCCTTCCTCTCTTAAATCAATAAAAATATATTTTTAAAAATACTCAGATACTTTTAAAAAAGAAAAAAGAAAGTTAAGTTCTAGATAAATTATGCTTTAATTATAAGGCTCAGAAATTATTATTTTCAATGCCCATACACCTAATGGGAGAATTACATACTCATAGTGACATTTTTAGACAGTTACTATGACAGCAGCATGATAAAAACTACTTTGAAGTGGGGAGAGATAGGAAGAAGCAGAGAGATAAGTTCATAATATTTCTGGCAAGAAAAGGTGGTCTAACTGATGGTGATGACAGTGGGATTGTGAATGAAGCCCAGATACAAGAAAAGCGTTCCCCTGTGGAGAGATACTGAGCTGGACTTGGCAGGAGATTGAACGGGATGAGCAAGAGGTAACGGAAGCAAGCATTCTTCAAGATTGTACCGTGGTTTGAGGAAGATACAGGTGATTCAGTTACATGACATAAGAAAGTGAAGAAAGTGAAGTGAACTGACTGGTTAGGACAGTGATGGCGAACCTATGACACGCGTGTCAGAGGTGACACGCGAACTCATTTTTTTGGTTGATTTTTCTTTATTAAATGGCATTTAAATATATAAAATAAATATCAAAAATATAAATATTTGTTTTACTATGGTTGCAAATATCAAAAAAATGTCTATATGTGACACGGCACCAGAGTTAAGTTAGGGTTTTTCAAAACGCTGACACGCCGAGCTCAGAAAGTTCGCCATCACTGGGCTAGGAAGTGACAGGGCTAAAGATGACCCGTCAGATTATATATATCATCCTGTTACTGGAACAATACTGGGCTGGAAAAGACACCAGTATTTTATTAGGAACAAATGAATGATCCAGAGTAGTGGCCATAGTCTAGGCCTCTTAAAAGTTGATGTTATTGCTTTTTTTCCCACCTTGCCAGACGGCGGGTGAAAAGAAAACAGAAGCCGGATACCAAGGAGAAGAAGCCTGACACTAAGGAGAAGAAACCGGAAGCCAAGAAGAAGGCTGACGCAGGCGGCAAGGTTAAGGCCCCTAAGAAGGGGAAGCCCCACTGCAGCCGAAACCCCGTCCTCGTCAGAGGAGGCAGATCCTCCCGGTCAGCTATGTATTGGCGAAAAGCCATGCACACGAGGAAGTATTCGGCCCCTAAAGCCAGGATTGAAAAGAAAAAGGAGAAAGTTCTTGTTACTGTCACAAACCAGTTGGTGGCGACAAGAATGGTGGTACCCGAGTGGTTAAACTCCGCAAAATGCCTAGATATTACCCTATTGAAGATGTGCCTCGAAAGCTGCTGAGCCACAGCAAGAAACCCTCCAGTCAGCATGTGCGGAGTCTGTGGGCCAGCATCCCTCCTGGGCCCATTCTGATCATCCTCACCGGGCGCCACAGAGGCAAGAGGGTGGCTTTCCTGAAGCAGCTGGGCAGTGGCTTGCTGCTTGTGACTGGACCTCTGTCCCTCAATCGAGTTCCTCTTCGTAGAACACACCAGAAATCTGTCATCGCCACCTCCACCAAAATTGTTATCAGTGGTGTGAAAATCCCCAAACATCTCACTGATGCTTACTTCAAGAAGAAGCTGCGCAAGCCCAGACACCGGGAGGATGAGATCTTTGACACAGAGAAAGAGAAATAGGAGATTACAGAACAGCACAAGGTTGACCAGAAAGCTGTGGACTCCCAAATTCTGCCAAAAATCAAAGCTGTTCCTCAGCTCCAGGGCTACCTCCACTCTCTGTTCACTCTCACCAATGGGCTTTATCCTCACAAACTGGTGTTCTGAATTTCTTATAAGAACCCGATTAAATAACTGATATGTTAAAAAAACAACAACAACAGAAAGTTGATATTATTTTTAAAATATATTTTTTCTTGCCGAAACCGGTTTGGCTCAGTGGATAGAGCGTCGGCCTGCGGACTGAAAGGTCCCAGGTTCGATTCCGGTCAAGGGCATGTACCTGGGTTGCGGGCATATCCCCAGTGGGAGATGTGCAGGAGGCAGCTGATCGATGTTTCTCTCTCATCTATGTTTCTAACTCTCTATCTCTCTCCCTTCCTCTCTGTAAAAAATCAATAAAATATATTAAAAAAATAAAAAATATATATATATGATTTCAGAGAGAAAGGGAGAGGAAGAGAGATAGGAACATCAATGATGAGAGAGAATCACTGATTGGCTGCCTCCTGCACACCCCACGCCGGGGAATCAAGCCCGCAACCAGGGCATGTGCCCTGACTAGGGATCAAACTGTGATATTATTTTGTAGTCAAAGATACCTAGAAAGGTATATGGTATACAATTTATGTGCATGCTTTTAATTCAGATTTTTTAAAAAATTGAACCCAAAGGTCACTGAGAACTTGCTACTAGGCTGTTGGTCCCACTGATATTGAAAGTTGTTATTAGGTGTCTCTCCTGCTGAACTTGTCTTGATCAGCAGACACCTCTCAGGGGATAAAGTCCAAGAACTTAACTTTCAAAGACAGAAAAAAAATCAAGGAAGAAAAAGACCAAGACACCTGAAAATTAGTAGAAGGAGAAGTAAATTCACCTAAAATGTTTGGGACGCAAGAACACAATCAGGGTGGCCAGTAGGGAAAACAACAGTGCAAAGTTGGAGAAATGTGCAAAGAAAAGTTTTCCCAATTACCCTGTGAGTCAGCTCTTGTCTATGACCTGGTGTCAGCACTACAGACAGATTGTTTTTTAAATAGAGATGCTTAGGTATAATTATTTTTGTTTCTAGAAACAGGAAAATGCTACTAACAATGATATTTCAGAACAGACAAGGACAGGCTAAAAAGAGGAAAAGATCCAGAGGGTGGTGCCTGGGAAAGGAATTAAACTGAAATAATCATTTCATATTCTGCACTTTGAAAGGAGAAAAGAGATGTGGTTATTTGAAATCTGCGATGCCATTTAAAATATATTTTCATTGGAGAAAATAAGTTTGAAGTCCACGTGGTAAAAAATTACTCAAGCCCTAACCGGTTTGGCTCAGTGGATAGAGCGTCGGCCTTTGGACTGAAGGGCCCCAGGTTCGATTCCGGTCAAGGGCATGTACCTTGGTTGTGGGCACATCCCCAGTAGGGAGTGTGCAGAAGGCAGCTGATCGATGTTTCTCTCTCATCGATGTTTCTAACTCTCTGTCCCTCTCCCTTCCTCTCTGTAAAAAATCAATAAAATATATATTTTTTAAAAATTACTCAAAAGGTTAAACACTAAATTAAAATATACAAAAGAAAATAAAGGTGAATTTTCAGTTGTATTTTTTGAATCTTTCTTTTCATGTAATTAGAGCACTCATATTCATGTCTACAAGTCCAAATCAAGACCAGCCTTAGAAAAATGTAGCACAAATTCAAGAGCTTTCTAAAAATCTGGCCCCAAAGAAAGTACCCATTTGCCTGCCATAGATTTGGGGTTTCTGTAATGACAGAAGTAGTTATTTATCTTCATATAATCTCTGAAAAATTTCCTTTAGAAGTGGGAGTTTTCCTGAAAGTGGCTTATATATTACCTTTCTACAAGTCATTCACAGTACAGAGAGAAAAAGATCCTCAAAGAGTACATGAAGGAGAAAAGCTGGGGCTGCAACAAGGTGGGGAGATCCAGTGCACTCTGACCAGGACACCTGATCTCATCACTTCTTGAAAATCAATTCCCACATTTCATTTCTTCTGGAGTCTCCTTGGATTGGCTTGCCTATTCCTCTTCTTTTCCACAGCAAAACTTTCCCCCTGGGACTCCATCTTCTTGAGGAATGAGGTGCTGAAGCATAATTTTTCTCTAGCTATTTGTGTTCTATAGTAAACCCATAAATCCTGTTTGCATTTGCTAAGAATTTTAGCCTCAGATAACTACTTGGGGGGAAGATAAGCTCCCACAATATACCTTGAGGGAGTTACAGACCATGAGAGCTTTATTAGTCATAGGTCACCTTATCTTCATCAGAATAGGACTGGGGCTGAGCCTCATTGTTGTTGCTTTTTTTTAAAAATTGAGAGTCAGATTTGCCAAGCCTTCATCTAATCTTGGTAAGCCCCAAGCAACTGTTTCTCAACTTTATACCAACAGCCCACTTCCTTCAACTCTTTCCATAAAGATAACCTGTTGTCAAATGTAGAATCAAGGGGAAATTCCTAACCAGTACCAGGTCTCTGCTCTTCCAAACAGACTTTCATATAGTACACCACTCACTGCCATCTTCCATTTTGTATAAAAATGTGAGAAAGAAAAATCTACATTCTTTAAATTAAAATGATTGCAAAGCCCTAGCTGGTCTTGCTCAGTGGATAGAGCGTCAGCCTGCGGACCAAAGGGTCCTGAGTTCAATTCCAGTCAAGGGCACATACCTTGGTTACAGGCTCCCTGGGCCTGGCCTTGGTCGGGGCTTGTGCAGGAGGCAACCAATCGATGTGTTTCTCTCACATTGATGTTTCTCTCTGTCTTTCCCTCTCTCTTCTACTCTCTCTAAAAAATCAGTGGGAAAATATCCTCCGGCAAGGATTAACAAAAAATAAAAATTAAATGACTGCAGATTTTCTACAAAATTGTTCTTATGCCCTTTCCACCCCCACCTTGATAAAGTACATTTAAAAATAATTTTAATTTGATTTGGTCAGTTATTCACTTAAAAATTGGGGTACTTTGACTAGTCTTGGGGACCTGGAATTTGGGCAAATATGAACCTTCAATAAGGGCTAACATTTACTGAATTCCTACTATGAACTAGGCATATTATGCCCATTATTAATTCATAATATTTGTTCAGGGCAGGTGCTATTAGCTGTATTTTTCTGAATGGATTAAGTTTCACAGATATCTTACTTAATCAATTGCCCATGACTGTATCTTAAATATTCCTTAGTGTAATGAATGCCAAAATTGATATTACTGGCAAAATTGACAATTTAAAGACAATGTTTCAATGTAAACTTTATAATAAATCTATAGAATAGAGGTGGTACAGTAAAAGGTAAAGGAAAACCCACACACAATAATTTTCCATGGAAATAATTACAAAAACTTTGATTCTTCCCAAGATATTACAAAAAGTAACTTTGAATTATAGCTGATAAAAATGGTTTCACTTTCACATGGCTCAGAAGCAAAAAGTGACAGAAACAAATGTCTTCCCAGAACTTTTTTAACCTTTTGGTTTGGGGACCAGAATTTAGCAGTACAAAATGCTAAAATCAACCCCTTAATATGGGCACAGATGAGACCGCTCAGTAACTCTCAAGTAAAATATTTTCAGTACTCTCAGTTTAATTACCTCGTTTTGTTTTTTCCTGCCCATTGGTCTTTCATAAAATTATGAGTGAGAATCATTAATGTTCACAAGGCAATGCCAAGGTTACTGCCTTGACCGTCTCAGTGTGGCACTGACCATAATAAACACATAGCATTGCTCTCGATTTTCCCATGCTCCTTGTGATTTACATTGGAGAAATGCCAGACCCACCAGACCCATCAGACCACACATCTCTGGCTTAGAGCTCTGCCAGCCACCCAAGAGCATATTTTTTCCTCCCTTTTTGAAAGCTGATTTTCTCTCCTCCAATCATACTTGGTTTTAAAGAAATCCTCTACTCAATAAACTAGAACCAAGTAGAATCATTAAATTATTATTAAATAATAATATTGTTTTATTTTTAATGTATTAATAAAAAACATATTATTTTTATCTTGGTAAGCTCCAATGCATGAAGAGTAGAAAGTTTTTCATCTACCTGTGATTTACCGTTTACCACATGAATTAAACATGAACTGCTACCCTAGGGCTCATTGAATTTTACCATTAAATCCAAATCATTACAAAACATTCGCTTAGTCTTTCCTCTGTGACTGGGCTACAACCCCAAGCAATTTTCCCTCTTTAAAAATGTCTACTTCAATTAAAATACTTTTAAGGAATAAGGAAGTGACGAATACTCAATATTACAATAATATATATTCTACCTAGTTGCCTTCTGTAATTTGAAATCACTTGAGTCCTGCTATCATCCTGTAGAGACAGTGCTGTATTTACTTTGCACAAGAAAAATTACATATTAAAAATATATGTATGTATTTTCATATATATTTATATATGTGTGTGTTTATACTGTTAATAGATATCGGCTAATCAGAACTTGAGCTACAAACATTGTTCAGCCATGACTAATCAATTATCAACATGAGAAGGTTTTATTTAGTATCATGATTTTTAGTATATTAATATTATATTGAGTATTTTAATGTTATTAATTTTATGGCATAGTTTCCTAAAATGAAATTGTGTGCTTAGTATTTCCTAATAACTTCAGGTAGATTTTGCAAAAGGAAACTCTTTTAATGAATGAAAACATGTACTAATGAAATGCTTTCTAACAACATGGAGAAACTAAATCAATTCCAACAGGTCATAAAGTTATCCCCCTCCTCATATGTATCAATAGTGTTCATAGGTGGTATGTCTTGGCTTTTAAAAACTTGGTCTGGGTGTTTCATCTTGAAGGGTGTTTGCTGGTTTCTGTTCTGAAGGAGCAGCATTTAATACCAGTCTTTGCAGGTGACACTCATCATGATCTCTGCTACTCAAATTGATCATCACTGGGCCTGGTTGCAAAGAGTTATGCAGAAAGGATATTCAAGTAGAATCTGCAGACGTCTCGTGATTATTTCTGGTATTACATTTCTCATCATTCATAGCCTGATGGCCATTAAGACAGATACCGGGAGTCACAAGAAATCACCACAATCCAACTAGAATTATCGAGGTGTTTCATTAACAAGGATCAAATTGATGCCTCATGAAAGAAGAAACTTAGGGACACCACCTCCGGATGATCTTAAATTAAACCTGGACATCTTTGGGCCTTTAAAAACAGCAACAACAAACAAACTTGGTCTAATGTATTTCTTCTGAGAAAAGCAAAGTAGAATTTAATAGTCATTGTTAAACATGAACTCACTTATGCAGTTTTACAACTTTCAATAGTACTTTGCTTTCAGAAAGAAAAACTAAAATAGGGTAATTCTGTGTTCCAAGATATATTTGTTTATTTGAATGACCCACTAGAAATTTTAGCCTGACCGTTTAAATATCAAGAAAACTTTGTCATTTAAGTATTGGAAGCAGATTTCTACATCCCAAATGGTAAGATTTTAATAGCCCCTGTAGAAAGTCTTATTCCACTGTCCTGGAGAACCTGAATGTGGGTCCTTCAGGGACACAAGCTTAAAGAAAGGACTCTTCCCTTGTGTTTTTCATAAACTGCAAAATCCTCACCAATTTGAATACAAAATTTTCAGCAGTGTTTTGATTGTTAATGTAAATTGCAGCAGAGAGTTGAAACAAAATTCTTGGCTTTTAGGCATTTTAGCTTTCTAACTGTTAAGCATTTTTCTGTTTAATTTGGGGTTAGGGGTGATGAGGCAAGTAGGCGAGCAGTTAGGGGCGATCAAGCAGGCAGGTGAGTGGTTAGGGGCGATCACACAGGCAGGCGGAGGCAGTTAGGGGTGATCAGTTAAGCAGGCAGAGTGGTTAGGGGCTATCAGGCAAGCAGGCGAGCACTTAGGGGAGATCAGGCAGGCAGGCAGAGTGGTTAGGGGTGATCAGGCAGGCAGGTGAGCGGTTAGGAGCGATCAGGCAGCCAGAGTGGTTGGGGCAATCAGGCAGGCAGGCAGGTGAGCAGTTAGGAGTAATGCTCCAGTCCAGGTCCAGGATTGCGAGAGGGTGCAGGCCAGGCTGAGGGACACCCCCCACCCTCCATCCCCTTGCACAAATTTCATGCACCAGGCCTCTAGTTTAATCTATAATAGACTATAGATTAAATACCCTTAGCCAAACATGTGAACAGGATTTAAAAGTAATGTTTATGCTAGTTTTCCTCAGAACCCTTAGCATGCTGATACTTCTGCATTCAAGTTGGTGGTGTTTTTCAGTTTATTGCAAGTGTAAGTACAGCCAGTCACCTATACTTCCATACTCTGCTCTGAACAGTTGAGGTTGAGGGGCTGAAACTACATTTCCCAGATTGCATTTTGTCTGGCTTCCTGTTTGTGTCCTGTTAATGGAAGGCACTGGCAGGAGAAGAGCAGGCCCCAGGAAAAGAGAAGCTTCCAGTTTCAGACACTGACAGCAATGGCAGCGGTGGCCTGGGGTGACTGCAGACTCCTGAGCTCCTCAGCGGCAACAGCTGCTGGGGGCCCAGCATCTCCAGCAGCAGGGACGGCCATGAGCTCCAGTCCAGGGGTGCTGGTTATTTCTTCATCTCCTCTTCCTTTTTGCTCCTCTGGTTTTCCTCCTTTTCTCTCTTTAACTCCCCTAGCCCTTCCAGAACTTAGTTACAAAGTTCTTTTACCACGCTCCTGGTCCCAGTTGGAATACCTAGTTCCCTACCTATGCCCTCCCTGATGCCCAGGAGACCCTGATGCCTTCCTCTCTTCTGATAAGCACATATGAATCCACCCACACGAATCCATTATCTACCTCAGGCCAGCAGAATCCCTGCTGCTGTTCTTGCATTCTTATCATACATTTTGACAAAGTCATTGGCAGTCAGGCTTCAGGCTGACATAATGAAGAGAGAGAAAATAGGCACTCCAACTCGGCAAGGGGTATGGCGGACGATGCCACGGTGACGGGTGAAATTGTAAAAATGCACTCTTTTGTCTTTCCTTGTAGTTATTAGAATCTTCCCTGGTTTAAATTTAGAAGAGAACACTGTGAAAATGTATAAATAAGAATTGCAAAATGGACAAGCGAACAAACAACAACAACGAGAAAGCAAGCAAACAAACAGAAAGCGCACTGGGACTACAACCCGGGAGGAGGCAGCTTGTAATGCTAATGTAATAATAGCGGGGAAAGATTCTGTCTGCTGTGTGGTTAACTGCCCCTCCGCTCAGCGCGCCACTCCTGTCTCGGCTTTTAGTCATCATAGAGAATTAAGGGACCTGGAGGCTTCCGCCCCCTAGGTTTCCTGCTGCATTACTTGGACATTCTGAGAACATTTTCTGTCTCTAATGACATATGTAAGTTTGAACTTTGTTCCCCATTTACCTACAAAATTATTCGGTATATCTTTTCCCCAAGAAGGAGGTGGGGATGGAGAACATTGCTGTTAGCATAAAATTACTAAGACATTAAGAAGATCAGAAGTGACTATACTTTGTCATACACCACCCTGTATAATAAGAGTAAAAATAATGTACATTATTTCTGGGTGGAATTTTCTTCCTTTGTGTATAAGCTGTTCTTCATATATATTTGCTCGAACCATCTAGAAAAGGTTTGCTTGGCTACTCTTTAAATCTCTTTAGTTCTGAAGTATAAAAGCCACAGCTCCTCTTAGATTCAGTACAGCCTATATTTTAAAAGAACCCCCTCAGTACTGCCCTGCCCAAAATGTGGGGGATGCTTTCACCTATCACCTCCAAAATGATTCAAAGAAAGTGAGGGACTTTAGACTTTCATGATAAAAGGTCATGCATTAAAGCTATGAATCATTTCACGGCCCTCTTCTTGCTGGACTTGATCACACTTTGCACATTTACACAATGTTGGACATTTGCATTCGGGACCCAGGTTGACACCAAGGCGCTGGAATCCTTGCTGAAGTGCCTTCCTCTCTTGGGACCTTGAGCAGGTAACTGAACTTCTCTGTGCCCAGTTCCCTTTCAGCACAATGGAGATATAAAAATGTTCTTAATACCTTCAGGGCCTGAAGTGCTCTAAGCTTTCTGTAAGTGGTGACTAACTATATGTTTATTATTTGAAGAATTAATCTCTCAAACAAGGAAGAATCAGGGCAAGTCTGACCTACAATAGAAAAAACAGGCCTGAAAAGGGGAGCCTGGTTCTAACCTGACCACCAGGACACTGAGCTCAGCCCTCAGTGCTTCACCTGTAATACCAGTTGGATAAAAGACAAGATGGATAAAATCATCACCAAGGACTCTTCCCGGTATAAATCTTTATGACTAATTTTAAAGGACAGAAATATGTTTATTTGCCTCTTGGCCAGTATATGTAACCTGACTTAACTCACTTATCTATCTATCTATCTATCTATCTATCAGGGTGACATTGGTTCACAAAACTACACAGGTTTCAAGTGTGCAACTTAATAAAACATCATCGGCACAGTGCACCATGCACCCATTGCCCCAAGTAAAGTCTTTTTCCATCCCCATTTATCCCTCCTTTGCCCACTCCTACCTACCCTCACTCCCCTTTCTCTCTGGCCATCACCACACCGTTGTCTATGTTTATGAGATATGTATATATGGTTTATTGTTAATCCCTTCACCTTCTTTCACCCAGTTCACCCTTTTTCTGACAGATATCATTTCTGCATTTTCCCTGATTTCCCAGCTTGAGTAAGTCCCAAAGAGTCCATTTTTTACCAAATTCCCCAATGACTAATGTGTGATTTTCTCATCTCAATATTTTACCCACTTCTCCTCTCTAATAACCAAAACAAAATATTAATGTTTACAGCAGGCAATACCTGTGGTCAAATTACCCATCTCTCTAATGGATTTACTATAAACACATCTATTTGTTTCCAGGAAAACATTCATTTCAATCTTCAAAGCAGAATGTTTTTAAGGTGTGTTAATGAGATATCACTTTTTACACAGTCCAGTATACAGCTCTTCCCTGAGCTAGTACCAGGATTCAGATCCAAATGCAGAACTATGCCGACATGGCGAATGAAGATGCTGCAGAGAAACCTAAGTCCATGTAAACTGACCACTCCTAGGGAATCCTGGCCCCTTAACCATTTAACCTCTACCAGTAAGTGTATCGCACTCTTGGAAACATCCCAAACCTACCATAACACTGGCTCTCAGCAATGGCTCAATTTAATTTAGTTCCCACATTCTCATTCTTGAAAGAGTTTGAAAGCTCCCATATATTGGATTTTATTAAATCCTGAAACTGGTACTTGAGGTATTGCTAACCTTACTCTTCCAAGATACGTGGATTCTACTGAAAACCCATCCAGTTTCTCTGAAACCAGCCACTAACCAGCCTGTTGGGCCTCTTTTCCCAGTAGACATCTCCACATTCTCTTGGGGAGCACTGTGCCTGCATATACGGTATTCAAATATGCCCTCCAGGTTTCAATTGCCAAGACTGATTGACATAAATGAGATTCAACAGCACTTCTTGCCTGGCTTGGTTCTCCTGATTAATTTGATTGGGTATTTAATTGAGGCTTCAGAGATTAAGGCAATTTTGTGACTGTAGTCTCACAGCTTTGGATGTTTCGTGTTGATCATTTGGTCTGAAATATTGCACACTCACCACCATCAACCTCACTCCTCCTCCACCAATAACTTCTCCCTTTAAACTTCTCAGAGCCATGTAGAGTCTATATGATAGTGGGTTTTAATTTGCTTTTCAGCAGACCTTAGTCTAAGCCCTTTAAATATGAATGGAATAACTAGATGGTGAGAAAAACAATAATTTATTTTCAATTTTAGATAAAATTAAACTGATACCAAACATTGAAAGCTAAAGCAAACTTTTTAAAATTAATCTGTCCATGCATTAAGAAAAAAAGATTAACAACAAAGATTGCTGCTAGTGGTGATACATATTTAATGGCCCCATGAAAGCAAAGTAGAATTTTTCTCTGCAGAGAGTACTGAAGAGATCATAGCTCCATGAATAAGCACACAACAGCTGCCTTGTCACAGAAAATTTGTTTGATTTGCTTAGTTTGTTCACCAAACTACTTATGTATACATCTCCTAGGGAAAAGATGATATAGGACAGCGGTTCTCAACCTGTGGGTTGCCAACCTGTGGGTCGTGACCCTTTGGGGGTCGAACGACCCTTTCACAGGAGTCGCCTAAGACCATTGGGAAACACATATATAATTACATATTGTTTTTGTGATTAATCACTATGCTTTAATTATGTTCAATTTGTAACAATGAAAATACATCCTGCATATCAGATGTTTACATTACGATCCATAACAGTAGTAAAATTATAGTTATGAAGTAGCAACAAAAATAATTTTATGGTTGGGGGTCACCACAACATGAGGAACTGTATTAAAGGGTTGCGGCATTAGGAAGGTTGAGAACCACTGTATAGGAGGTTCTTTAAACGTATGAATCAAATGTCTTTTCTTGCTAAATGAAATCTCATGCCCAAGAGTGCTATTATGAAAAGCTACTAAAGCAAAATCCATGAGTAAATATCACAAGATGATTATAAAATAAGGACATTCATGTTTCAGGGTTTGAATAGTTTAAAAAATCTTGATTCTATGGATGGATGACAGTCATTATAATGATGACTGTTTGTTTAAGATAATTTAAACTTATTAGTTGGTAGATTTATTATGAGGTAAATTACTTAATACCGATTAGTAAGATGTCTTTAGAACCTGGCTGGCATAGCTCAGTGGTTGAGTGTCAACCTATGAACCAGAAGGTCACAGTTCAGTTCCCGGTCAGGACACATGCCCGGAATGCAGGCTCGATCCCTAGTGGGGAGTGTGCAGGAGGCAACCAACCAATGATTCTCTCTCATCATTGATGTTTCTATCTCTCCATCTCCCTTTCACTCTGAAATCAATTATATATATATAAATTTTTTTAAAGATGTCTTTAGAAATGATGAGACCAGATATAGATCTATACATGTGCACATGGTGTGTATATGTATGTGTGTAAAACTATAGCCACAGTTTATCTGGAATTCTTTAATCTGGAAAATTACTGTAATGGGTGTTTCCTCATATTTACAGTTTGACAAATAATAACCTTGGCAATATCAAGAAGATCAGTAAGACAATAAAGTGTTGAGTGATTGAAGTTGATTAACTGATGCTAGGTAGATTGGTAGTGTTCTGAATGTATTTTTGTATTAAATACAAAAATTACCCAAATCAGTAACATATAAATTACACATATATGTAGAATCTTTATTAAAATATCCCATCTCCTAATCCTCCTCTATGTTTATTATTTGTTAGAAAGTAGAACCCATAAATTATCAATTTACTTAATATTACAACTACATAAGACAAGGGAGATTTTGAAAAATATATTTAATCACCTCAGGTGAGACTTCCAGGAGTCTCATAGAGCTGATAAAAAAATATTTACACAACCCAGGCTGAAGCCCACACATTAAATTTGATGTTCAAAGACCTATGCCCCAGGCCAGGAAGAAAAAAAGTCACTGGCCATAAGCTATAAACACAGATCTTTCGGGAATATGGAAAATTTCTACCAGTTCTTTTATTAAATTGAATTAGAGTAGAAGAAAAACACATCTGAGGGGGGGAGTTTATGGGTATAGATTAAAATACAAGTTCAGACAAAGGGAATTAAATTAATATTATTGAATGCAAACAAAAGAGGGCCAGACAATGTGCTAATTATTTTTGCTACCTTGCGTACACTTAATGGACAACTTAATTCCATTTGGAATTCATTAATATATTGCTGTGGTCATATTATTTTGCAATATAATCACTAGTTCCATCTAACACTGACCTTTAGTAATAAATTCTAATGTTAATAATCAAATCTTATTTTCAGACTTCATTTCTACAGGTTATTGTAAAATAATTTAAATAGACACTGTCTTTCCCAAGTCCCACCCTCAGAACCTGACCTGAGAATAACACTTAAGGGACCTTATATAGCTCTCTCAGAAAAGTATCTTTATAGAATACCAATTTTATCTTGTGCTTGTCTTTTTTATGATATGGTATAAAATCAAAACTCAGTCACTGGATATCTCCGTAAAAATAACAACAACAAAAAACCATGACATGAAACTCCACTCTGACAAGTACTGGGGTGAAGACTACATCTGAAAGTACCAATTCTTATCACCACCACTTGGATGATCTAAGTGAGGCCAAACAGAGGATGCAGTTAATTCGGGGAAGGGTGACTAATTATTTTAACAGGATATAATAGAGCTAAGTGTCATCACTTCAGGACTAACCCCCTGACTTACTAATACAGACTCCTGGACACTAAGGAAATAGTGGTTGCCCCTTAATTGGAGTTTTAAAAAAAGCTTTAGTTGAGTATACTTATTGTATTAGCCTATTCTTTTTCTAAGAAATACTTCCCTTTTCAGTGAATAATTTTCCAAATAATCAATTTGATAAAAACATGTACATTATTTTACTTTTGTAGCCTTTTTCCATATGCTATAAATTTACTCTGAAAAATGTGGGGAACTATTCATGGGTATTACAGAAAATAAATTTCAAAAAAATGAGATAAGAAACATATTTTTTAAATGAGGTAACAGGATCACAATATTGGTAAAGATAGATTGGTCCCCAATTTTAGCATCATCAAAATATTAAGTTTAACAGAATATTATGATTTCTTATAACAGAATTTTCTCTTACTGTGACTTTTCTTCACATGTGTGGTTTCCATTTAATATCTCTTGGTCCGGACTAAACAACATAAATTAACAAAAGTAATTGCTAATAAAGCCACTATTATAATTATGAGATTTAATGCAGTTTCAATAGCTCCTTACAAAACTTCAATTCTAAAGTCCCAAGTTCAAGCCCTAATCTGACCAGACGTCTTGTAGATGTAGTCTTCACCCCAGTACTTGTCAGAGCGGAGTTTCATGTCATGGTGGTAAGTTATTACTTGTTCCAAATGTGACTGGGAGGAGAGAACTGGGATGACTAATTACAACCTATCCCCTCCCTATGAAAAAAAACACTCAAACACCTTTTAAAAATAGCTTGGAGAAGAGAGATTGCATTGAAGGCTTTGAATAAGAGACTTTTAAAAACAGAGGTAGGAAGCGTGATCTTTAACTCCTAGACCTTCCCTCTAACTCCTAACAGAGGTTTAATTCAAATAAGAGGAGATGGAGGGTTGTTTTAAGGATTATCCTTACTCAAAAATGTGTAGGTTTCAGAAGGCCCTGCCTGTTAGTCAAAATATGGTTCGTACCAGATTACAATCTGTTTATTCAACAAACTTTTTATTGGGTGGCCTGTAGTCCCGTTAATGGAAATACAAAGATGAATAAGACAGAGTTCTTATCCTCAAAGAACCTTTATTCAAGTCGAGGGACCAGATAAGAAAGACCATGACAACACAATGAAATGCGGTCTGTGATGGACTCAAACTGAGGGTACAGGGAGAGGCCAGAGAAGGCTTCATGAGGGGCACCACCCACAGGGATTATGTGTACACACACAGCATAGAAGCTGAGTGTGGGGAGACAGGAAAAAAACACACAAGAGGGAAGTACTCCAGGTGAATGAGAACTCAAAATGTGTAGAGAAAGCAGGGCACTGGGGACCCTTTGCTCAGTTCATGCCGACTGGATTGTGCAGTATATCCAGGGCCATGTCCTGAGGGCCCCCGTGTGCCACACTCTTTAAGAGGAAGGCTTTGAGGTACAATGGAAGGATGTGAAACAGGAAATGTTTTTAGAAAGTTCATTCTATATTAGAGTAGAGCCAACCATAGAAGGAAAACATTCAAGCCAACAAACATCCAGATCATCATGATAAGGAAACAAAGCACTGAAGTGTCAAAATATTAATGATGTTGAATTAAAATTCTGCTACAGATGGGTATCCTGTATTTCTTCCTTGGTTTCCAAAAGTAAAGTGGCTCTTACTATTTAGTGCTTCTTAAAGACTTCCTAAAATCACTGTTGTTCTTGCTGGTGTAGACCTGCCCCCAAGCAGGTAAGCTCTGAGTGCAAGGGATGATTCCCTCTGAAGCCTGAATGAACCACAGTTAATCTAATTATGTCCAATAATTGGTTTGCCTTCATCAATATGTGCTCCTAACTATCCCGCTAGATACACTGTTCACCTCAGGTTGTAAATTCAGAATTATAAATGCTTTCCTCAAAATTCTTCAATAAAAATGTCAACCAACTTTGACAACAATATAGGATTTTTTCTCTCTTATTTCTCATTGACTCATTACAGTGTGCCACATAAACAAGCATATCTTCAAGTGCCCTGATTTATAATTATGCCCTATCCTAATTTTTCCCTGACCAGTGGAAACTTAATATATTATCTCATCCAGATTGTCAATTTTTATTCACCCATTTCTTGCCTGTGATTGACACCAAAGCTCCATATCTGTTCTCTTCCCAATCAATCTCCTCATTTTCCCAGATCTGTATATAACTTAAAACATGAAAGGTACAAGTGTGTGTGTGTGTGTGTGTGTGTGTGTGTGTGTGTGTGTGTGTGTAAAGTCAGTCTTGATATCCAGTCAATGTCATCCCTAGGATCCTAAACTGGGCTCTGATCTTTTGCTAGCACAGTCTGGGACCATAAAGTAGCACCGATATTAAAATCTGCAACAAGGACATTACAAATTTTATTCATAGAGAGAAAATGATATTCCACCACGTCTGACCATAGCAAGAAAGAGAAAAATCAGACTCAAATAGTTACCACACAAAGAACTTATCTCTATAGGATGCCCTGAAGCCAACTCCAACAATGTTCTCAGTAGAGTCAACCCTTGTTTGATATCTGATTATCTTTTAATAATTACCTGTAGGCTCCTTGGTCCTTAAGCTTTGTACCTTGTTACTTTTCGCTTTTAACTCATCATTGCTACAGCCACTCCCTTACAATCTCTTGAGACCAAGTTTTATTTTCCTGACTTTCATTCAGCTGCCCTCTAAAAGCTATCAGATTTCATTCAAAGTCTCTCTCAGCTTAGCACTGAGTTCTTTTCATAATTCCTGCTTAACTCTGGTGGTCTATTTATTTCTTCATTCTGAGCATAAAACTGGCTTCCTCCTCATGGCCTTGTGTTATTCCTCAGGAACGATGCACCATAATGACGCACCAACAATGTTTATGTGTATACATACCACAAAAATCAGTGTGAGCTGGTGTAATACCTTACCTCGTAAGTGAAGAGTAACCACAGCATTGGCCATCATGATGATCTACAGAGATGACAGAGATTTTTGTTAGTTTGGATTGTTGCAATTTGTTTTTTGTTTTGTTTTTATCAGTCTTCAAGTGTTTGACTTCTGCTGTTGGTCAACCATATAATTAATTTTAGTTTGCATCCAGCTCTTAAATTATTGTTAAAAAAATCATTTCTATAAGTGTAGTTCATTACTTTTTTAATAAATTAGAAGCATTATAATAAAGAATGCTTGTCTCAATAACTATGTCCTATAAAAGGAAATTTTCAATTCCCACACATTATTAACCGAATATTCCTAAAAGATACTTTTATATCTCTATTACATTTCACCAAATATTTGAAGATATCACAATGGCAGCAGAAGAATGAAGAGCCAGTGCACCTCCCTGTGCACTTGTATATTTGTGCAAATGCACATGAAGATAATGGTTAAGCTAGGACCTTCTCTTTTTGTACAAGAGAAGCTTCTAAGAAATCAACAAGGAGGGTGAATTACCCTCTGAGTGGCACAGGATTCTGCCCTAATTCTGAAAACGTCCTTTCATTAAGAAAGGAGAGTCAAAAACCTTTTCCTCCCCTAATGTTTGGAAACTTCTTTCTTAATGATGTTGCCTTTTTGAGATTCAATATGCATATTAAGTTGCAGTTTAAAAAAATAAATAAAATCCAGGACAAAAGGCATTAATGTCTGAGGTCAAGATGAGCTGGTTGTTTCTGTAGCAGATTTCACCTTCAATGCAGTTGCAGCTTTAGTCATGATACACATTCACACATGGAATTAATTTCTACATCTAAACTGTTTGGTTAGTACGGGTGGGCTTATTGGATATTTTGTCTCCCTTTTCCCTTCAGGAAAGCAAACTCAACTATGATTATAATCTGGTGACAACAGAGATGAAGACATAAGAGATTTAATTTGAAACTAATTACTTTGGGAAATTTATATGTAAATGAAGAAATAAACTGCCATTTTCTTTTCTCTTTAGAACAACTTGGCACTTGCTTCATCTGCTTAAATCAGTCTCTTAATCTCAACATTAACAGTAGAGATGAGAAATTAATACTTTTACAAAATTATAAGTTGTATGCAAAATAGTTATGTCTTTAAGAAGTTATTTTAAGATTCTTCTTTAATCATCCCAGTCCCAGTATTTGAGAGCAATACCATTACTCCTCAACCAGGTCTACCAGTTTCTGAATTACAAAAAACTAGTTTATATCAGTTAGTCAAGTACATGACACTAGGGAAATTTTATCTTAAAATTATATAAATGTTGACAAATATATTCACTAAGATTATTTTAAGAATAACTATTCTACTTTTAAAAGGTCAAAATTAAAATAACCTGTGGATACAGACAATGGGTTGGTGAGGGCCTGGGGCGGGGTGGGGGTCGGGGCACAGGAGCGGGAGCAGGATGGACGAGGTTAATGGGGGGAAAAGGAGGACCTATGTAATACTTTCAACAATAAAGATTTTTTTAAAAGATTTAATATAACATTTAATTATTGCATCCCACGTTACAAATTTCTCTGAAATTCCCATTAAATATTTATGATAAAATAGGGGAAAATATAGTCATAGTCAATTAATGTCTGAGTTCAAGCAGTAGTGAGCCTTGAACAACATAGCAATTAGGGGCACCAACCCCTGCGCAGCCAAAAATCCACATATAACTACTGCTGGCCCTCTGCATCTGCAGATTCCCAACTGCAGGTGGAATGGACAGTTGACCCTTAAACAATACAGCTTTGAACTGCATCCACTTATACAATTTTTTTTAAAGTGGGCCCTTGCTGTCCAAAACCATGTTATTCATGGGTCAACTGTATACAAAAAAGTAATAAAGCCAGCAAAATATCCAATAAATGGAGATGAAGCTATCCCTATACTCTGTTTAAAACCCACGATTCAAGAAAGGTCTCTCTTCATGTTTAGATACATAAAGTAATTTCATTATCCAATTGTTTATTGCTAAAGGGTAGAAATATAATTAATTTTTGTATATAGAACTTGTATTTTGAAATTTTTCTAATTTCACTTATTAAATTTTTTAGATATCTTGTAGATTACTTGAGATTTTCTACATATATGATAATGTTATTTGTGAAGACAGTTTTACTACTTTCCAATTCATGTCTTTTTTTCTTTTCTTGTATAATTGCACTGGCTAGAACCTTCAGTACAATGTTGAGAATAAGTGATGAGAGGACATCATTGTCTTGCTCCCCACCTTATAGGAAGTTCAAAAATTCAAAATTAAGGTGATGTTAGCTGTAGGTTCATTATAGATATATTTTATTAAGTTAAGGAAATTCCCTTCTATTCCTAATTTACAGAGTTTTTCTTTTAAATGAATGTTGAATATCATGAGAAAAAGTTTCTATATTTATATAATCATTTTTTTCTTTTTAGTCTGTTGATATGGTAACTATTGATTTCTCAATATTGCACAAAACTTATATTTCTAAAATAAACTTTACTTGGTTAAATACTAAATAAATCTTGCATTCCTGAAATAATTGTCATTTAGTTACTGATATATTATGCTTTTCATATATTATTGAAGTTGATTCATTATGTTGAAAATCATTTTTATATCTGTTCATTAGTGATATTAGTCTGGAATTTTTTTACAGTGTCTTTGTCTGACTTTGGTATCAGATTAATTTTGTTTTATAAAATAAATTGTGAAGTATTTTATCCTCCTATATATTTTGAAAGAGTTTATGTAGGACTGATGTTGTTTTATTCCTTAATTGTTTGGTTAAAAGCATACCAATAAAGCTAGAATAGTTCCTCTTGTGGAATTTGTCTTCATCTTGCTATTTGATTTCTATTTTCCCATACTTTTGTTGTTCCTTTTTCCTCTTTTCTTGTAGATTTATTTTTGTTTTGTTTTGTGTTTTACTAGTTGTTTCCTATTATAACTCTTTTATATTTTTAGTGAATGCCCTGTCCAACAGACAGATACTTTGTGTGTATAATTTTAATTATCTAGAAACCATGCTAAAACTTAAAAAAAGATACAAGTAAAGTTAATATTAGCAATATATTTTTAATCAATACATTAAAAATTATCTATTAACATGTAATTTATATAATCAATACTGAAACAAACTGGTATCTTATGTATCCTACAGTGATGCACTGAAAAGATTACAACATATATGTGGTTTTCTACCAAAAGTTAATAATCTGAACATAATCCTAGGAGGTATTCAAACAAAAATTGAGGGCTATTTTCACAACACAACCAGCTTGTGCTCATCCTGAAAGACAAAGAAAGGCTGAGGGTTGTTCCAGGTCAGAGGAGGCTAAGGAGACACCACTTGACACAATGTGTGATATTTATGGGATCCGGGACCAGGAAACATAAAAATGGTAAAAAGACCATTAAAGGGATAATTGGTGAGATTTGATAATGCACTGTATATTAGATAATAGTATTGTATGAAAATTAAATTTAGTAAACTTTATAATGTTTACCCTTTTTGTGTAAGAAAATGTTCTTATTTTTAAGAGATAAATATAGGGCATTTTAGGAGCAGATGACCCTTGTATTTGCAGTTTATTGTTAAGTAATTCAACATCAAAAAATAATAATAACCCTAGCTATTGGCTCAGTGGATAGAGCGTCGGCCTGCAGACTTAAGGGTCCTGGGTTCAATTCTGCTCAAGAGCATGTACCTTAGTTGCAGGCTCTGGCCCTGGTAGGGGGCATGAGAGAGGCAACCAATTGATGTGTCTCTCTCATATCAGTGTTTCTCTCTCTCTCCCCCTCTCCCTTCCACTCTCTCTAAAAATCAATTGAAAACATATCCTCAAATGAAGATTTAAAATAATAGTAATAATAATAAATGTTAAATAATAATAGATATTTTACATAGAGTAAAAATGATAAAACAAATGTGGCAAAATATAAACTGGTGGATATTTAGAAGTACTTTGTACTATTTTTGCAACTTCTCTGTATGTTTATTTTTTTCTAAATAACAATTTAAAAATAGTAAATTTAGAAAGGTTACAGGCAACATGATTATCAAGATACCCAAATTCACTGCATTTCCACGTTTTAGCCCAACTATGTATAAAAAAATTTAAGACATGATACCATAACAATAGCATTAAAATCTCAAAAACATAGAAATATATTTAAATTAGAGGTACAAAATCTTATGTGAAAAACAATGAAACTATAAAATATTAAAGACAGAAACAGCCGAAACCGGTTTGGCTCAGTGGATAGAGCGTCGGCCTTTGGACTGAAAGGTCCCAGGTTCGATTCCGGTCAAGGGCATGTACCTGGGTTGCGGGCATATCCCCAGTAGGAGATGTGCAGGAGGCAGCTGATCGATGTTTCTCTCTCATCGATGTTTCTAACTCTCTATCTCTCTCCCTTCCTCTCTGTAAAAAAATCAATAAAATATATTAAAAAAAAAAAAAAAAAGACAGAAACAAAAGAGGAGGGAAAAAGGACATATCATTTCATGGATTAGAAAACCCAATTCTGAAAAGGTGACAATTTTCCCCAAATAAATCAACACTTTATATGGAATCCTAAGAAATATCATAGTTCTTGCTTCTTCTTAAATTAATTATTTAACTCAAAAATTTGTATGGAAAAGCAAAGGGCTAAGAACAGCCAAGGCAGTTTGGAAGAAGAATGCTGAAAGTCTTATTGAGCAGATAAGGTAAAGGTAAAGACCCAAGGTAAAGCAATGGTAAATAAGAAATATCCATGCTGAAACCGGTTTGTCTCAGTGGATAGAGCGTCAGTCTGCGGACTGAGAGGTCCTGGGTTCGATTCCGGTCAAGGGCATGTACCTGGGTTGCGGGCACATCCCCAGTGGGGGATGTGCAAGAGGCAGCTGATCGATGTTTCTCTCTCATCGATGTTTCTAACTCTCTCTATCTCTCTCCCTTCCTCTCTGTGAAAAATCAATAAAATATATTAAAAAAAAAAAAGAAATATCCTATGTAATAAAGAGGTAATATGCAAACTGACCCTCACTCCCTCACAAGATGGCTGCCTATGACCAGGCCAGCAGGGGGGTTAGTGAGGGATGACCAAATGACTGAACAAGCAGGCTGTGTGGGGCACCCAGGCTGGCGGGGGTCGGGGGATGAGGGGCAACCAAGCCAGCAGAGGGGGCAGTTGGGGGCAACCAGGCCGGCGGGGGCGGGGGGTGCAGTTGGGGGCGACCAGGCCAGCAGGGGGTGCAGTTAGGGGTGACCAGGCCTGCGGGGGAGGGGGGGCAGTTGGGGGCGACCAGGTCGGCATGCAGAGGCAGTGAGGGGAGATCAGGCAGGCAGCAGGTGAGCGATTAGGAGCCAGTGGTCCAGGATTGTGAGAGGGATGTCCGACTGCCAGGATTGGGCCTAAACCGGCAGTCGGACATCCCCCAAGGGGTCCCGAATTGGAGAGGGTACAGGCTGGGCTGAGGGGAACTCACCCACCCACCCACCCACCCCTCACCCCCCCCCCATCCCCAGTGCACAAATTTTGTGCACCAGACCTCTAGTAGTAAATAAGACACTATTGTTTGTCCCAATTTGGACAAAGTGACCAACAGAACAGTAGAGTCTAAAAACAAATGCAAATGTATATTTATAAAAAATTAATTTAATACCATTTTTTTAAAAGGTAATGGTGAATTATAGTGAGATCATTTACCATAGTCTCATAAATAATTGGTAGAATTCATTAATTTCATTGTTTTCAGTCCTTAGCCTGAAGGTAATAATATCACTTTTCAGAAGGGCCCAGAGCCCCAGTGTAGTATTGTTCATTTTTGTGACTAATTGATCAAAGATAATACTGGAGGGTGAGGGAATAGTGAAACTGGTGACTGGGCACTTATAGAAGAGAGAGGACTTGACTCATCTTTCATCCCAGCAAGGGAGAAGAAGGTACTGACCTAGTTATAGAAATGTGACTGGGCCATGAGTGGCTATAAACAAAATCTGGGACAGTCTAACCTAAAGCTAATCTTTCAGAAGAAATTGCCCAGGGAAATTCCCAGTCCTTGCCCAGAGAAATCCCAACAGTTTTTGAACAAAGGAAACAAATTTTATCTAAACAGATTAAAGAAGAATGAATTCAAGGAGAGTATTTGCATACATAATTCATCATCCCTCTCTGTGGGCTGCCTTACTTTACTTGGTAAGATGACCACAAAGTAGTAACACCATTCAGGGGTTTTCCTGAGTTTTCCCAAGCATTCCCTATAACATTACACTTTATGAGAGAAAAAGGCAAAATACACCCCCCCCCCCCCCACACACACACACACACTTTTTTTTAATGGAAAAAAAGTATTAACTTTTAGGCGCTGGTCAGACATGCTGATGAGACTATCCAGGTAGCATCCATGTAAAAGAGATAAAATGGTGAAAAACAAGTTTAATGGTGCTCCATCTTTTTAATACATTAGAGCCTTTCAAGTGCTTACTTAATTTCATTCTCACAACAACCCCAATAAGCAACCAGGAAAACTATACATACTCTCAATCTACAAATTTCAAAATTGAGCCATTTTTGTGATGAAAATTTGTGATGAAATTTTTCAAATTGTGATGAAAATTTTTCAGTTCATGGCAGAGCTTGTAAACTAAAGATTCCTGATACATTCTATATATTTATGCCATGAATTGCCATAGCAACATGATCAACCAAGATACCCAGATTCACTCATTTCCACCTAGTAGTTCAATTATGTTTTAAATTAAGTTTTATACAGAGCCTGAATATATTATCAGTTGAGATATTACTGAGATCATGTGAAAGGATCCTAGACCCTTCTAACAAGAAGAGCAATAACTTGGTTCTCAGTACACTGCATATAGATTATTTAAATGAAAAGTAAAATGTCGACCATTTTCTTTTCAAATGGTCCAAATTTATTAACCCCCTCATAATCCATGTGTTTATCCAAACTACTAGTGTACCAGTGGATTAGCCAGGCCTCTTTTCTTCTCATGCTTGGACATCTTGGGACCTTGCTGATTTCTAGAGACAGCAAACTATGTGCCAAGGGCATGCCTTTTCTATGCAAACCAGCCAATCAAGAGCCCATACTGCTAACACTTCCTTAATCAGACTCTATACTCTGAGCCATTGCACCTTCCCAGTCACCCAAGGCCCAGGTCCAAGACAACGAGCGACAGCCTGCCCAGAGCCCAGTGATACTTCTCAAACAGTCTAACAAAACTTACTTACCCTGCCTCACCTGCTCCTTCCTATGGGAACCACAAGAAAGGCTCTGGCCAACACTCCCTCCCTCTGTTAACACCTCCAACCCTCACCTCTTGTCAGACCCTGTTTTTTTCCCTGTGTAGGCCCCAGGGCAAGGCGTGTCTCCTCTCCAGATCTATGAATGCAGCAAACCATCTTTCCAATGGCTGGTGCCTCCAGGCCTTTCGGCCCTGTCATATCTAAATAATAATAAAACCTCTATTTTAAAACAACCAGAAACTAGAGCCCAAAATAATTAAGAAAACCCAGAGTTGACAGAGTCCCATGTGAATAGCAACATAAAGAGCATAGCCATCATTAAAAAAAACAACACAAAAAAACCTGACATGATAACAGTTCTAACTGCATACACAAAATTATGTGTATCTTATATAGCTTTTATGTAGAACAGACTACTTCACCATTGCTTTATTCATTTCAATGCACTTATAAGCTTTAGTTTCTAAATTGTTTTATAATATTAAATATTTTTATTTTAAAATCATTCTATTTTTGTACTTTGATATCATATAAATAACTTCATCACAAAAATAACTTCACCAACAATAACCACTGTTTATAGTTAAATATTTTTCTATCTATTCATGTAGCTTTTATGTAATAATGTTACATTACACACACCAATGTATAATGAGTTTTTTCATATGATAACACATTTTAATGTCGATATCCTGCAGCCCACAGGCATACCTAGGCCGCTATGTTTATGAATAAAGTTTAACTGGAACACAGCCATACTTGCTCATTTGTGCACTGTCTGTGGCTATACTCCTGCTACAATGGCGGAGTCGAGTATTTATAGAAGAGATCACATGGTCTGCAAAGCCTAAAATACTTACTACCTGACCCTTTATAGAAAGTTCACCAACCCTGATAGATGGCACACATTTTTCATATTGTTTCTATTATAACAATATTATTTTCAATCCTGAAAGTATATCCTTTACAAGTATGTATTGCAATTGCATCTATCAAATGCTAATTTTTGGATCATAATCTTGAATTTATGATTCTCAGAAATAAACTTTTCCATTTTATTTTAGACTGTGAAGATTTATGGTCTGGAAAGGCAATTTCTTAAATAATAGAATATGTTAGTATTGCTAAACTTCTGACTGTAATTAAAAGAAAAATATTGATTCTGTGTATTAGGATTTATAATCCATTGCACTTTCAGAGAATATAAAACAATGCGATTGCCAATATTGAGAGTGATATCAAGAAGCCATTCTATACACATAAGAATTCAAAATTTCCACGTTCTGCCTAATCTCTACTTGATTGTTACAGTTTTAACAAAGCAAACACACCACATGAATAGTTCCTAAGCTCTTCTATAAATATCCCTCACATTTTGTGCCAATTTTATATAGTAGAAAATGTTGGAGGAGGAGACTCTCACTTCTGTGCCTTAAATAATTCTTTCTCAAAATATTCATCCATGACATGCCCAGCCAGTGGTGCTCAGTGGTTAGCATCAAACTATGAACCAGGATGTCACTGTTGATTCCCCATCAGGGCACATGCATGGGTTATGTGCTCGATCCCCAATAGAGAGTGTGCTGGAGGCAACCAATCAATGATTCTCAACATTGATGTTTCTCTCTCTCTCCCTTTCACTCCCTCTCTGAAACCAATAAAAATACATTTAAAAATATGCATAATGACCATGTTAAAAATCTAAATATGTGGGATGATATAGGGGAAGACTGGAGCTCTCACTCAGGACCCAAGTTCATTCCAAATTAGACTCTCCTCTGAGCTCTACAAAATGAAATCAGGAATGTCAAAAATAAAGCACAACCATACTTTATACACCAAGAAGAAGACATTTATGCTATAATAATAGTAATAAAATATTTGGGGTTATGGGTACTTTTTAAGTGAACTATAAGTTATAAATATTGAGTTTGAATCTGCCATATTTGGATAAATTGACCTATTGCTGAGACTTTCCAACTCATGTAAAATAACTCTAGGCTAATGAAAATAATCCTATATAATAAGAGAGGAATATGCTAATTATTTACTACACTGTAATGTCACAACCAATCTACAAGTGGTGGAGAACTACAGGAGAGCGGGGCAGCAGGTGGAGAGCTACAGGAGAGCGGGGCAGTGAGCTAGGAGAAGCAGAGAGCTACCAGCGGTGGTGGGCGGGTGGCCAGCTGAAGCAAGCGGCAGTGAGCTACTCACGCACGGATTCGTGCACAGGGCTACTAGTTTTAGTAAAAAACAAAATTAAATATATATATTACATACTACACTGTGTTTAGCTAAGTTACTGTATGTGTGTCTCTCTTCCACATTCAGTTTTGATGAGGTTCCTTAGTTTATAATTCTTTATAAACCCTATGTCTCATTTTTTTCATGACATTAATAGTGGAGGAGTAATATCTTAAGAGTAAAGAAAGGCATCAATACAGGCATACATGGGCTGGGCAAGAAAGTTATGGTCAAGGTTACTGACCAGTCAAGGTCTGAGGGATTCTAAATGGTCATCTATGTCCTTAGAGCTAAGATTATGGAATTATTTGTAATCAACAGGTCAATTAACTTAATCTTGAAAATGGGTGTGCCATTTGTACATGGTTTGTATAGTTTTGAAAACCATAGCATCCCAACATTGATAAATGCAAAAATAAGCAAGCATTATATGAGCTTGTTAAATAGAATTAAGTAAATATTAATCAATAAATAAATCAATATGAAAGAGGAGGACTAAGGCTTTACTTTTCCTGCCTCTTCTCATTTTCTCCTTAATCTTTTTTTTATTACACTAATATTTAGGAGACAAGGTAAATTAAGGGCAGCAATGAGTCCATAAAACCATGCTCCTGGTTTATATTATCAGACATACTTCTTTAATCCATCACAAGACGTGCTTCAAACTGACGCAGGAAGCTTACCACGAGGACAGCTGAGGCCGAACTGTTCATAAATAATGCTAAACAAATGAATTGTTTACTCAGTCTGTCATGTTCTGGGAGTCAATTAGGCACTGATTTTTCAAAGCCCTACAACCACCCAACTGATTTGCCACTGACTCATCTCTCTATGCAAATTGCAGGCTCTCACTGGTCCCCACTCACATCTCACCACTAAAGTTTCTCAATCCCCCTGTGTTACGCTCCACTAATTTGAAAGAGAGCACAGCAGTAATGAACTTGCCAATAAATCACCTTAGTGTCAGAGGACATTTGTGTCATAGTGCCCTGGAGAAATATATCCAGGGCTTAGTAAATGGGTCTAGCATGTCATATTTTAGGAGCCACTTCACCTACGCACATTATAAAGATAAGAGGCCGGTTCTTCCCCGTTCTATTGTGCATTTCCTGGTCTGTACAGAAAAGCATCACTTGTACAGGTCATTTAATGTCACATAAATATTCTCATGACCAGAAAGAAACACAAGTCTATGTGTTCCTCACAGATAAAGGTGGATGGTTTCCAAAGTCAGTTTGGATTATTCATTAGCATCTTGCTTCTAACTCCTCATACTCATTTACTACTGCATTTTTTTCACCCCAGATTTTACTAGATTTATATTATTTTCTAAATATTATTTTCTGATTGAGAAATAATTGAAACATTACAGAGTGAACAAAAGTTCTTCCCATGGCTCCTCCCTGTCACTGCCCACCCCAGCCACAATGCCAGGCCTCAAGGGAAAACACTCCATAGACTGATATAAAAACACCAACACCTTTGGGACATTACACACATAACATGTATTTTGTAAGTTCTCAACAAAATCATATCATCCTGTTGTAGTTCTTAAAATATTAACCTAACCATATATCATCTACCTGTGGAAAACCTCACATTCTTGAACAAAAATATACTGTCCATTTCTATGGCTATAATGTCATCTATTTAACCAACCCCTCCTAAGGAATATTTTTACTGTTCTCAATTCTTCATCTTTGTACCTACCTCGGCAGAGTGGTTATTAGCACTCATTTACAGCATACTTACTATCTTCCTGGCATGGTTACAGTGCTTGATTTATTCAATCCTCATAACAAGTGCTTGAATTCAGTACTATCATTATCTTCAGTTTGGAATTAGAGAGAAAACAAGAGTCACAGAGAAGCAATTTTCTCACATAGCTATTAAGTGACAGAGCTGGAATTCACACTTGGGTTTTCTGCTCTAAAACCAAAACTCTGAATTACTGTGTGGCACTGCCTCTAAGTGCCTCTGCTTTTGATAAAAGTCTAACATTTAAATTTTTTTAGAATTCTGTTTTCTGGGCATGCTTAAACCTTTGATAGCCAGTCCATTGTCAGATTTAATTCTCTTCCTTGATACCAAATTTGTGTGGACAAATCATTCTCTGGACTGTATTTAAATTTGTTGTTCTCAGCCCAGTCCTGGTCCTCCTACCCCAAGATTGCAACCTTGCTGCTATGGTTTTAAGTTCCCCCATAGCCTTGGCTTGGACATAGAAGCAACATGGTATCACAGTCCTCAGCATAAAGAGCTGAGAACAGTCGGTGTCAGTGACGATATAGCACATGGAGAAAACCATAAATATTTAGGACACAAAAGAATAGCTGTTATAAAATCATTGACCTGAGCTGAATATTTGGGTTTGTGACCTTGGAACTCAATTTCCTCACCCACATAATGAAGAGATTTACCCAAATTACTCCTGAGATCTCTTTCAATATTAAAATTCAGTAATAAGTCTCTAGGTTTTCTGATTTAATTACTCAGATATCAGTTAACCCAACCCACTGGTAGGTTTCTCCTGAACCTATGAATCTGAATCCACCTAGTCATCTAACTCAGCAATGCAAGCAAGCCATCAGTTCTAATTTTACTGACCCGATGAGCTGATGGACTAGTATAAATGTATCAGTGTCTTCTTCCTCTACTTATAAAGATATGACTCAAGAACATTCACAAGAAATGGGGTCATTAGAAGAAAGAATCCCTGATGGATTCTTTGTTGAGGATATTTGTAATGAGCTTTGGGAAAGATGCTCTTGCTGTATAATTTGAAAGTGTCCCCTGTATTTGTGCAGGAGACCTTGGGCCCTTGGATCAAAACTAGATGCTGAGGTGGAAGTCAGCCAGGTCTTTGAAAATAAGGGAGCTGTGAAAGGAGTTGAGGAAGTTGATAGTTGAGAACTGAAAAAAGTTGAGATATGTTTCTCTCTCTCTCTCTCTCTCTCTCTCTCTCTCTCTCTCTCTCTCTCTCTCTCTCTCTCTCTCTCCCCTCTCTCTCTCCCTCTGTCATATTCCACTAGCACCTTTCCCTCTTCTTTCCCCAGTGTGTGTTCTCCCTAGAGTATGCCATAGCCTTTCCCCCCTTCTTTCTCCAGGCACATATGTCCTTGCTTTCTTTCTCCTAAACTCCAAGAATCCTTCTTTGGCTTCTGTAACTTCTTTCCTGAGCTTATGCAGCCCAGCTGGCTCACTTCTTCCATGGCTCACTTCTATTCTGAGACTTTCTAAGTAAACTTTGCTCATAATTAAAAAAGGAAGGAAGGAGAGAGGGAGGGAGTGAGGGAAGGAAGAAAGGAAGGAAGGAAGGAAGGAAGGAAGGAAGGAAGGAAGGAAGGAAGGAAGGAAGGAAGGAAGGAAGGAAGGACAAGAAATGGCAAACCAAAGGAATGGGGTTTAGACCTCAAGGGTAGAAGCCAGAGGCAGAGCAGGTGCTGCAGTTAATGAAGAATCAGGACAAAATCATTTTGTAAAGGCAGCTGATAGACTTGCCCCAGGCTCAAGATGGTGTATTGGTCAATCCTGATAGAAACTATTTCTTAAAGTAAACTTTTAATTATTACATGGCAGATGCATTCAAGGAAAACAAATAAGGACAAAAAGGATATTTTTGTAGACACTATTTTGCTTACTGGTATTAATTGTGTGAGCTCAGAAAAATCACTTAGCTTCTAGGAGCCTCAATCTCAAATTATGAAAGGAAGAAATTGGTTTCTTCCTCAAAGATCTTTTTGTGGATATTAGTTGAGTTCACATATTTGTAAAGGACTTATCGACTGTAATTATCAAGAAGATATAGGAAAGATTTGTCATCATAGGGTTTGAACTTCTCAAAGTAGAACTCCATCGCATGAATATGTATTATTGGGGTGCTTTCCTAGTCTCCTCAGCTTTTTGCCTTTGTTTACCTTTACCACTGGCCTATAAGTGATTACCAGAAAAAAGTATGCAATGAATTCTATTTGCTCCTTAGTATTCTTAACCAGCTTTTCTCTGAGATTTCAGGACCTGATTCCAGCTCTTTCTGTTTTCATAACCAGCTGGCTCACTTCTTTCATGGCTCACTTCTATCTCTGTGACTTCCTAAATAAACTTTTGCTCATAACTAAAGAAGGAAGGAAGGAAGGAAGGAAGGAAGGAAGGAAGGAAGGAAGGAAGGAAGGAAGGAAGGAAGGAAGGAAGGGAGAGAATTATTGGAACATGATTCTTGTCTTTTAATCCTTCCCAATTTTTTTCATTTTCTTGGAATTTTTTTCCAGCCTTTCTCACAAATAATTATAGAGCAAAAGGGAAGTGGATTCCTTATGTTGTGAAGTAATAAAATCTAGCAATTAGTAATCTACACATTTTTCTCCAGAGCTGGACAACTATTACATGTCGCTGGCCTACAAACCAGCAGCATCCACAGAGATGGATTTGAGCCAATTTGGGCTTTAGAAACCAAGGTATAAAAAATGTACTTTGTAGGTAAAGGGTGCCATTCACATCAATAATACGCACATCCAAGCTACTTCTAGCATTTTATTCTAAGACATTTCAACAAGGCAAGTGGTCCCCAATTGCCTTTCTTGGAACCAGAACTAGGCCAGTTGCATCAAAATCTACTTGGGAGCTTTAAAGAAAATGACTAAATCCTCAGCCCTGCCACTAAATTATGGAATCATAACCTCTGGATATGGAACTCAGAAATCTAAGTAGGTTTAAAGTTCCTCAGGTTATTCTGATATCAAGCCAGGTTGGGGTAGTTCCTTTGGGTACCGGATTTGATGATGTACATATAGCCACTGGTTGGGGTCCCTGGTGCTAGGTATTATGTGTCTATTCCTTTTAAGTCACTGCCAAGGGTTAATTTCTTCAATTGCACAGGTCCAACACATAGCACAATGTGTGGCACATGGTACTTACTGAACACAGCACTGAATGCACAAAGACTGAATTCTACTGACTTTTATCTAAACACTACTTACAACCAAAAACTCAGAGTAGCCGAGACCGGTTTGGCTCAGTGGATAGAGCGTCGGCCTGCGGACTGAGGGGTCCCGGGTTCGATTCCGGTCAGGGGCATGTACCTGGGTTGCGGGCATATCCCCAGTGGGGGATGTGCAGGTGGCAGCTGGTCGATGTTTCTCTTTCATCGATGTTTCTAACTCTCTATCTCTCTCCCTTCCTCTCTGTAAAAAATCAATAAAATATATTTTAAAAAAAAAAACTCAGAGTAATGTCAGAAAGGGAAAATAAATGACTAAGGCTGAGTACATTTTCTGTTGTGTTGCCTGAACAACTGAATTTCTACAGCAACTCAAACTTATCTGTGGTTCTTCATTCATATAAAAAGTAGCTAAAAGGGAAAATATCTGGATTCATGGAAAACCATGCACAACCTTGGGTGTCAGAGGGAACAAAACTTTCAGACAATGTGAGAAAGACTTGGTCTGTGAATAAAGTCATTAAAAATACGCTGGGGGAAAGTTAAATTCTTTAATTCATATAAAATTAAAATCAAGTCCACTACTTGAGCCACAGAGTCTGTCATAAAATAAACTGAGTTACGTCATCTCATTAAAGAATGGTGCTTGGGAGACAAATTTGCTTAAAGTGGCCCATTTCTCTTCCTAGTCCTCTTGACCATAAAATGTTACTCAGGCAAATAATTTCTTGCTTTAGGTGACTCAATCCCACTTCTCTAATATAGGAACAATTCAATTAGGTTTTATACATTATTGATGGAAAGATAAAATCCAATGCACTCATGCCTCAGAATATGAAATATACATTGGTTTTGCTCATTTAAAACACTAAATTTTTAAATATCCCATTCTTCTTCCCAATATCTCATAGGCTAATAAAGATATAGATACATATATCCCCATATCATTAGAGTAATTATTCTGCTCTGTTTCTTAGAGAGACTTAAATATTTACCATTTCTCCAAGATTAAACCCACTCTCTCTTTTTTAAAAGAGTATGTGTTAGGTTTTTGTAAAGTAATAATTTTATTCACCATGTAGTACAAATCTAAAACATAGTTTGTTTTCTTTGATAAACTGATTAATATTTTTAGGGTTTGTACAATCAAAGCTCCAAGGGGAAAAAAAAACAACTGTCAAAATAGAACAATTATATTCTAGAACTTCAATTTCCAAGTACTGAAGCATGAAAGCAGAAAGACTCCTTAATACTCAATTAACACTGTCTGATATTATACCCCCCCACCCCCAGAACTATAATAGTCAGGAGTTTCTCCTGACAAAGGATCTTTTTAATCATGTAGAGGAGAATCCCACTGTAAGACTCTTGTTAGACTCTACCAGAGCGTTAATAGGTCTACCTATAAAGTAGCAGACAGAAAATAATTACTGCTTTCTTCACTTTGCTTTTAACAGTGTGGTAGACTATAAGAAGGACCATCACCCTTCCCTTCCTACATACACCCCTGCTATGGGACATGGCAGCATCTCCAACAAAAAGTGACATCTGTTTCTCACCCCGTGAGTCTGAATTGGCCAACCACCTTCTTTGGCCGATAAGACGTTAGCAAGCCTCACAGACACAGAGCACCAAAATGCTGTTGCAGGGCGATCTGGGACCTTGACAGTGTGGTAAACTTATGATTACCTTCTTAAAATATTACTTTTTTAGTTATAAAAACAGAGCGAACAACATAAACTAAGGTACTGAAATAGTTACCAAAGAATTAAAAATTGTGGTACAGTAATATATATGCTTCTTAATGCATAACATGCAGTCTGCTTTCCGTTCTAGTCCAGTTTATTTTTTACAATTCTTGTAGGAACCCACTAAATTTACTTCATGGTTTACTAATGGAGCATACCAAGTTTGAAAACACTAGTGTAGTGGAGATGACAGGACTCAGCTTCATGTTATTTTTTAAAAACAAGAGTCGCTTCATCCATTTATCAAGTTTTTGGTGTTTTTTGTTTGTTTGTTTGTTTTACAAAACTGTTAGAAATTTCCCTTTGTATTATAATTATGGATTTTCATGTCTGTTGCATTGAACCATAATGATGTATTCAGTGACTATTTTCATTACATGCTTCTTTTGACCTAATGGCCTAGTAAAGATTAAGTCAAAGCCTAGAATCCAGCATCCTCATCTCATGTTCTCAGACACATGCAGAGGAGACACATTAGCCAAGGTGTTTGCTGCCGAAGTGACTTGGCTCATTAAATGTGCATTAGTCATACATTTCCCATAGTCGCCCACTGCAGGAAATAGACACCCCAGCCATTCCAGGGTTTCTCCCACTGCTAACCAACCAGGGAAAACACATATATGCAGTCTTTAGCAGAGGGCATTGGATTTCTCCCAGGGCTCCTTAATCCCACTGAAAACCAAAGTCATCACCTGTCCTTCATCAGGCTCTGGGCTCATTTGTCAGAGTGGGATTATGTATGCAGTAAGATTTCCAAGTTTTAACTCACAGCTATCTTAAGAACAAAGCTGCTCCAGAGTTAGGAGGTGAATGGAAGCATTCAGCACCCTCAATCTTTCGATCGTATTCTCATCTCTTTTCCTGTGCTGACAGTGGTCCTCCCTCCTCCTCCACACAGCATCCTCCCCCATTACTCCTTTGTCTCCCTCTAGCATGTTTTTATAAGACTTCCTCACACAACATTATCCACGATTAAAATGCAAGGACTCTTATTAAGAGAAATAACAACTATGACATTTCAGCTGTAAGAAAGCAGATAGGGAAGTTTTAGGCAGAAGGTGAGTTCATGGAGAGTTTTTGGACAAATTTGTATCAGACGCTGAAATTATAACTCTCTGGTCCCATAACATATGGAGAGCCAAGGTAACTTATGAATGAAAATAAATAAATCTCACTGGCTTGGATATATAATAGTTTTTATAATCGAAACGAGAGTTAGGCTTTGTGGGTTAAAGCAAACCCATGTGAATATATTATTACTGTGTACATTTACCTCTCTTGCCTGCAAATAAGATGTTGTATAAGAGCAATTACATTTTCAATATATACAAACAGGGAAGAACATTTTATAAAAGTGAAAATTTAAATTTTAAGTAACTTCATCTTAAAAATAAAAAGATATTCATTGTTTTGCCTTTTTCCTTTTAGGGAATTAAGGTCAAAGAAAAATTGCTAGATGATCCAAAATTCTTTCAGTTAGGCTCTTGTATGTGGGTATTAAAAGTTCATTTATTTAACATATATTTATAAAGTACCTATTGAGTGTCAGGATTTTTTTAAAAAACCAAGGAAACATCAAGGAACAAGATTGAGGACACTACTGTACTTGGAGAATATGTATATGTAAAAAAATATACATATACTTATCTGTATGCATTTCAATATACATGTTTGAAATTAAATATTTAGTAAGGCCTACAAAAGAAAGATTTTAAAAGGGACAAAATATGTATTTGCCAACAGACATAACCACATGCATGGGATTAAGCTTTCTTACTTCTAAAGTAATTTGTATTGTCTTTCTTATTACTAACCCAAGAGGCTCTGTGCATGGGATTCGTGCACTGGTGGGGGACGTGGCTGTGGGGGTTGGCCCACTGTGGGAGTGCTGCTAATCCTGATCAGCCAAGTGGCTGTGGACCCACCCTCTGAGCGGCTGCTCCCTGGTCCAGTACCTTCCATGGAGCAGAGCATTCGCCTCTCCAGGGGACCCAATTGGGGTCGGGCCCAGGGACAATAGCACTGTGAGGAGGCAGAGGAGGCCTCAGTCCCACGGCAGCCACGAACCCGCCTCCCAGCCTCCAGGGTCAGCTCTGGGAACCTGGCAGTGGCAGCAGAGCTGCAAGGCCTACAGGCGTCCAGAGGAAGCATCAGGGAGTGAGGAGGAGAGGATCGCAGCCCAGGTTCCAGCCTGTCGGCCCAGGGTTTACAGCGGGAGCAGCCACTCATCCTGGTCAGCAGAGCAGCGCTCCCACAGTGAGCGTCTGCCCCCTGGTGGTCAGTGCGCATTATAGCAACTGATCAACCGGTCATTCTGGTCATTCCACCGTCTGGTCACTGGGCTTTTATTATATAGGATATGTTCATTGTAGAAAAGACAGAAATGTATCAAAGGTAGCAATAATAGTATTATGGTTAATCTTTATTGAGAATTGTTACCATATACTTTTAATGTAGTATCTCATTTTAATCTTCATACATGTCCAGTGAAATAATTGTAGTTATTATTCCTTTTTTGTATATGAGAAAACTGGAATGTGAATGTATTTGCTTTCCAAAAATTTCCATGTATCAGTGGGCAGCTTTTGGAATACAAAGTATGTCTGTGGTCGGTCTCCAAAGCCCAAGCCATTAACCATTATACTGTGTGGCAGTTCAAAGAATTGTCTCCCAAAGATGTGTATACCCTAATCCATGGATCCCATAATATGTCATGTTTATTGGAAGGAGGAACCTTGAGGATGAAATTAAGGTTACTAATCAGTGTAATTTTAGAAAATCCTGGATTTTCCAAGTGTGTTCAATCTAATTTGCAAAAGCCTCAAGCACAGAGAAATGTCTCTAGTTGGATTTGGTCAGAAAGAAGCCATGGCATAAAAAGGTAGGAGCATGAAAGGCATGGCTTTGTTGCTGACTTTGAAGCTGAGAACAACCCTGGTGACAGCCAGCAAGGAAATGCGTACTTCAGTTTTATAACCACATAGAGCTGAATTCTCTTAACCTGAAAGAGCCTAAAAGTGCATTTTACTCCAGAACCTTCAGGTAGGAGCCCTGGCTGACTAACACCTTGATTTTGGCCTTATGAGACCTAACGCAGGAGAATCAGCTAGGCCTACTGGACTACGGACCTACAAACTGTGAGGCAATGAATTGGTGTTGTTTTAAGCTGCTACGTGTGTGGTATTGTGTTATACTAACAACAGATGATAAAGATGCTATTCTACCTTCCAATAAACACATGAACAATCTTGAATGCCACCACTTGAGAGAATCCCTATAATCATTTGAGTACATCCCTTTTTTCCCTTTTTTGTATGCGTTAGATATAGCTGTATAAACTTTAGATTATGCTGAACACACTACTTTTACCATCCTTTCTTTCAAACCTTACACTTCATTATGACTATTTCATGTTTTTAAACATCCTATCTAATAAAAGAGAAACGTGGTAATTGGCGTACTACCGCCACCCTTCCCATTGGCTAATCAGGGCGATATGCAAATTAACTGCCAGCCAAGACGGGGGCCGGCAGCCAGGCAGCTTGAAACTAACATGAGGCTTGCTTGCTTCAGTGACAGAGGAAACTAACGTTCCCCACCTGCCTTGCCGGCCTCTGAGCCTGCAGTTTGAAACATAGTTACAAATATAGAAGCTAACCAAAACCCCAGAAACCTGCTTTCAGCGAGCCCAGATCTCAGAGCTGGAATTGATACAGAGTTTCAATTATAGAACCTAAACAAACCAGATACCTGCTTTCAGCAGCGGATGCCTAAGAGCTGGAGCCTCAGAGCGAAAGCTGGCCCAGATTTAAAAAAAGAAAAAGAAAAACAGGAGCAGTTGGGAGCTTCAGTCCCAGCCTGAAAACAGCCCTCAGCCCCTCACCCAGACTGGCCAGGCACCCCAGTGGGGACCCCCACCCTGATCCAGGACACCCTTCAGGGAAAACCAGCCAGCCCCCCACATGCACAAGGCCTCTATCCTATATAGTAAAAGGGTAATATGCCTCCCAGCACCCTGAAGGGTGTGTGACCAGCTGCAAACAGCCATCACCCCCTCACCCAGAATGGCCAGGCACCCCAGTGGGGACCCCCACCCTGATCCAGGACACCCTTCAGGGAAAACCAGCCAGCCCCCCACATGCACAAGGCCTCTATCCTATATAGTAAAAGGGTAATATGCCTCCCAGCACCGGGATCAGCGGAGCCGCGAGGCCTCCCGGCACCGGGATCAGCATGACAGGGGGCAGCGCCCAAACCCCCTGATCGCCCTGCGGCTCTGTGTGTGACAGGGGGCGGGGCCACAACCTCCCTATGTGCCCTGCTCTGTTCCTGACAGGGGAAGGCACCCCAACCCCCTGATCGGCCCTGCTCTGTGCCTGATAGGGGGGAGCTCCCCAACCCCCTGATCACCCTGCGGCTCTGTGTGTGATAGGCTGTGGCTCCCCAACCCCCCCACCCCACAGGCCCTGCTCTGTGTGTGACGGGGTAGAGCCATAACCTCCCCATCGGCCCTGCCCTGAGTGTGAGAGTGGTGGTGCCCCAACCCCCTGATCGGCCCTGCTCTGTGTGTGACAGGGGGTGGTGCCCCAACTCCCCTATCGGCCCTACTCTGTGAGTGACAGGGGGGAGCTCCTCAACCCCCTGATGGGCCCTGCTCTGTGCGTGACAGGGGGGAGCTCCCCAACCCCCTGATGGGCCCTGCTCTGTGCATGACATGGAGGAGCTCCCCAACCCCCTGATTTACCCTGCTCTGTGCGTGACAGGGGGGAGCTTCTCAACCCCCTGATCGGTCCTGCTCTGTGCGTGACAGGGGGCAGCGCCCCAACCCCCTGATTGGCCCTGCTCTGTGCATGACAGGGGGTGGTGCCACAACCTCCCCATCGACCCTGCCTTGAGTGTGACAGGAGGCGGTGCCCCAACCCTCCAATCGGCCCTACCCTGAGTGTAACTGAGGGTGGCATCGCAACCTCCCAATCCACCCTGCTCTGTGCATGACTGGGGGCAGCGCCCCAACTCCCCAATCGGCCCTGCTCTGAGCCCAACCAGGGGCTGCACCTAGGGATTAGGCCTGCCCTCTGCCACCTGGAAGCAGGCCTAAGCCAGCAGGTCATTATCTCCTGAGGGGTCCCAGACTGCGAGAGGGCACAGGCCGGGCTGAGGGACCCCCCCACCCCCACCCCCCAAGTGCACAAATTTTTGTGCACCGGGCCTCTAGTTCTTCTATAACAGCGGTTCTCAACCTGTGGGTTACGACCCCTTTGGTGGTCGAACGACCCTTTCACAGGGGTCGCCTAAGACCATCCTGCATATCAGATATTTACATTATGATTCGTAACAGTAGCAACATTACAGTTATGAAGTAGCAACGAAAATAATTTTATGGTTGGGTCACAACATAAGGAACTGTATCTCAGCCAGAAGGTTGAGAACCCTGTTCTAGAAGAGTTTTAATGGCCAATAATATTCCACTGAATAGTTATATCCTAATTTTGAATATTTAATTTGCACAGAATAGTTTATTAATATTCACATAAACCAGATACTTAATGGGATGGCTTATCCTCTGAGATTTAGACTGGTTTTCTTGAAGACACTATTCCATAGTCTGAAAGGATCAAGATTGAAATAAGAAGGTAGTTGGAGTTTTAAGGTGGCCTCTCTTTTCTCATGCTGTGTTCTGGCTGTGTAGCTCTTCACATTTTCCAGAAGGAGTATTCTGACCCTAAATTGCCAGTGACTAATTGAGACTTCATTGACACTTTTGTATGTGAACTTAGACAATGGGCTCAAATATTTTTCTAAAATTTTCACCAATTTTAACATAGTTTGCTTTTGTTAAGTCAGCTTACAGATTTTGTCTTGTTTCACAGCACTGCAATAAATATTCTGATACAGATATATTTATACTTATTGTTGACTATTTCCTAAGGATAAAGGCCTTGATCTGGAATTACTGAATCCACAAGTATCCACTTGTTCATAGATTCTTCTTCTTCTTCACAATATTCAGTTTTATTTTATAAATGTACTAGAAGCCTGGTGCACAAATTTGTGCATGGGTGGGATCCTGCTAGCCCACCCCAATGGGGGCAGATCAGGCCAGCCAGCCAGGAAGAGGGGACGCAGGAAGTTGGCAGCCAGCCTACCCTCGATCAGGATGGGGGGCACTTGGGGGTGGGGACTGCCGGGGTAGGGGCTGCGGGCAGTTGGCTGGCCAGCCCTGCCCCCTGGTTGAACTCCCAGTAGAGCTCCCAGTCGAGGGGACAATTTGCATATTAGCCCTTTATCATATAGGATTGTTCAGATACAAACCACATGATAATAGTATTATTGGAAAGATCTTTGCATTAAAGTCAAAAGACTATTTTTATTGAGATTTAATTGACATGCAGTAGGTCCTCGGGTTATGTCGGAGATCCGTTTCTACGGTGCAAGGTAACACGATTTTCACCCTAAGTCAGAACCCACCTACATAAGCAACTACGTCACTCACATGGAGCACATACACAGCAGCAATGACGTGAAACAGTAAAAAAAATTAAAAGAAAGATAACAGTTCCTGATCTTTACTTGTGGTAAATAAATAACAAAAAAAACATAAAGCACATTTGTACATACGTCAAAATGACAGAACTTTTTTTTTTATAAATGGGAGATGGCCACATAACCACGAAATGACGTACGTCAAGTCCAACATAACCTGAGGACTGCCTGTATAGCATTATATTAGTTCCAAGTTTAGAAATAATTCTTTTTTACTCATACCTCCGAACAGCTAACTTTCTCTGGTTTTGGGGCTTTATGGTGTCCTCGTGTGTAAAATGAGGGTCTCTTTACATAGTGCTTTGAAAAGGAAGTTGAGGATTTTATAATAATGCTTTGAAAAGCAAGCAGAGTATATTGTAATAATGAAACAGGATCAAGTGTATTTCTTAAAACAGTTGCCAATCTCATATTTAATCTATTCAGGGAGAAGTTACAAGTATGCTGAAACCTCTTATCTTATTAAAGCATATTTCCTTCACAAACATTTACCATGCAGGAAATAAAAGGGTTGAACCTATTAGAAAATTTTGTGCATTGCTCATATCCCTAATTATTAATAAATATTGTTCTTCCACATCACAAGTTCATTTCTGCACTCATAATTAAATGACTAATAAATATAAGGTTTCATATCCAGTAAAGGAAATAACCACATAATTTCCTATATCTGATGGCATTTGGGTTTATTAAAGGCACATGACCTCATTTGTTCTCATGCCAACTTCAGGGTGCCCTAGAGAGAAGCGACAGTAAGAAAGCTTGTCATTTTTTTTTTTTTTGGTTGGGATTTTAAGTATGACACACCAGAATTTACTTTTTTGTAAAAGAAATCATGAGAACAAAAACCAATTTGTATTAACTGAGAGAAGAAGTGTCTAATGTTTTAACACAAAGAATCACAATGACTTGATATATAATACAAAGAGAAATTTCCTAAATATAAGCTGAAGTTTTGTCCTCTCTCTGCTGCAGTAAACTGCTATCATAGCTATTTTCACCACTTCCAAAGACTTGGGAATTTGTTTCTTAGTAGATTATCTTCATTGTAATGTTCTCACAGGCACAGTCGTTTTTTTTCTTATAGTTTTCTTTAGGAAAAATGTACCAGACATGTTTGCAGGTAACCAAAATCTAGGTGTCACAAACCCTGTTACTCCGTAATTACAAAGGGTGAATTCCTTGTAAAACAGTGGTTCGATTCTACAGTAAAACCAGGATATTAAATAGAATGCACCTCTTCAAGGTGTGCAGTTTTGAGTTTATGGTTCTGAATAGACAAAGCATGTTTTAAAATAATGCTTCTCTAGCTTTGCTTGTGATCAAGACCTCCTTGGTAAAAATACAGAGACCCCAGGCCCTAACCTACCCCAAGGAGTCTGGGAATCTAGCTCTCCAATTGGTTCTGTAACCCACGTAAGTTGAAGAACGCAACTGTAGAACCTTATTGTAAAATTGTTTTTGCTGTGTGTGTGTGTGTGTGTGTGTGCCTGAAAACCCCAAAGGCCTTATTAAAATGCAGGTTCTGGTTTAGTAGAACTGGAATGGGCTCTAAGTGCTATACCTCCAGCAGGCACCAGCTAATGCCTATGCTCTGGCTCACGGACCACATTTTGATCTAGAAGGCAGCTTGGTGTATGTCTCTTTACATACAGAATCTACATTAAGCAAATGCACATAAAAATTCCCCACCTCCAAGCATTGCTTGCCCAGGAGACATCCACATGGACTGTCCTATTTTATCACAGCTGGCTCTGAACAACAGAAGTGTCCCTGAACTTTCAGTGACCCGAATGCCAGATCTCTATTGGAACTAATTGAAGACACTTTCCTGAAAAATGAAAGATGGGACAACTTTAACCAAATGTACACAGACCCGGGAGTCATCCTGCCTGCTCACAGTGCTGGTTTCCTCTGCTTAGTGTAATTATAAACTGAAAAGAACCCCCCAACCCCCCCAACCCCGACTTTCTTCTTCAGCCAGTGGCTCAGTGCATTGCGTTTCTTCCCTGTCATATGCTCTCCTGCCTGGCAAGTGAATCCGTTAGACTTGATGTTTGTTGTTAATTTTGCTCTGGAGGCCTTTGTTCTGTTCTTTGACACTGGTTTTAAGACACGGTTTCCCAATAAAATCTTTGTTATGTCTATCCTGCCTTTCTCAAATCGTGTCTGCCTAGTGGCTCCCTCCTCTGCCAAAGGGCTTTGCTCTCCTGTTAGCACTCGTGAGAGCGCCTCCCCTCCCTGCGGGGCAGTGGGAACACCCCCCACGGTGCCCGCCTGGGCCTCCTCTCCACCCTGGGACGTGCCTGCCCTGTGACTGGCCATCTTCTCTTCCCCACTGCAAAGTGAACACCTTGAAAGTACGGATCAAATTCAGTCCTGGTGTTGTTGTCATTGTTTTTATATCTGTATCTGTTGAACTGAACTAAGTGGTAGTAAATAACAACGCTCTCTTTCTGTTACTTGACACATCAGAATTCATGAAGTGCCTTTATATACTTTATATGATATGACCTTCGTAACAGATAGAAAAGATTGTATGGTATAAATAAAAAGCGAAAACCTCAAAAATATAAATTATAACCTTGGATTCTCATGTAATGAAATGTCAGAAAAAGAACCTACACCCTCATCTTTTTCCTCTAGATACACATTAACCCATCATCAACTACAAGCGCAGAAACAGACGTTCTCTTACCAATTTTCATTTTCAATTTTCTTTATCAAGCTAGAGTTAAACAAAATCCTACAAGAAGAATAAAATGAAGGCCAAATAAGATTTGATGGGGCATAAATGTTTCCAAAAATGCCATGCCCAGGGGAAGCAGACCTAGGCCAGTGTCAGCTATGTTGAAGAAATGGGAACACTGACCAGCTATCCCAATGTATGTAGAAAGATGAATATAGAGCAGGAGAGGGGGGAGAGCAAAGTCCATAGAGAAGTCAAGGAGAGTTTTAGCCTGAGTTCCTAGCAATAGCTTATCTGGGTCTCTGGTACATTCCTATTCTTCAAGTCTATCTCGCAGCTGTAGAATTTACTTATTCACTGATCTTTACTTGTGTATTTTAAAGCAGGTAAAACTGACTTCCATTTGTAGCATGTGGCAACTACATATTTTAAAAGCCACCCAACTATACAATGCCTAAAAATGAGAGATACAATATAACGAACTTTTTAAAAAAAAAAATAAAAGGTCAAACTCACAGGAACTAAAAGACTATCCTGTGGGGGAAGGTGGGGAAAGAGAAGGAAAACAAGGAAGAGGAGGAGGAGAAGAAAATGCTATTGATGGGTAAGTGCAGGAGAGATGGCATTACCTAGTGCCATTTGTTAATAAGAAAACCTTAATGCCTTGTTTTATAAAGATCATTCAGGAAAAAATAATAAAGGCCTTGATCCCTTTGGGTAAGCTAAAGGAAAAATGACTTGCTTCAGAAAAAAATGGGAGATGGCAAAGAAATTTAATTCTCTGTCTCAGCTTCAGATGAGGGAAAACATCTCGCCTAAGGATTAGCTGCATCCTTGCAGATTGGCAGTTGAATCTGTTTGGTCAATGTGTGACCAAAAAAAACTCCAAAGCAAGAAATAAACTTTACATGGTTCCGAGTTTAATATCCCAGGCATCTGGCAAAAGCAAAGGCAAACAGAACATCCCACCAAACCAAAGTTCCCAACCGTACCAAAAAAAGTCCCCAAGAACAGGCTAGCAGAAACAACAACAGCGCAAATTAGACTTGCAAGTAGTTTAGGTATTTAATTACTATAATCGAAACAAAATAAGTATGTTTTCAATGTTTAGGGAAACAAAACAGAACATAAAAATGAGCAAAACATCAAGCGAGAAAGAAAAATAGCAGATGAACTAAATAGATAAAATATACAGGAAGAGAGAATTGATGTGGTAAATTGATTAAAAATCGGACTCAATTCTTCATCCTTCCCTTTAATCAGACTCTTTGCAATGTGGTTTTGCAGATCCTCCCATCAATGCTGAAGTCCATTTCCCCAGCCTTACAGTCTGGACGTGCTCTGTGATTGGCTTCAGCCAATAGACTGTGGCAGAAATAATGGTGTGCAGGTCCGATTTAGACATTAGGCATGGTGGTCAAAATGCCAAGGTTCATCTTAATTTCTTTTAAAAGAAGAAAAGATAAACAGGATAAAGGATATACAGCAATAAATAGAGGCTGGGTGACATTCATTTTTACGCCAAGATCATTGTAAAATACAATTTTGAAGACATTTTTATGGAGCGAGGTCCACAATGGTAAAAGTAGCTCGGGCCTTCATAAGTAATAATGAAACCTGATAATGTGCCAGTTCTAGCCTGGGTCTCCATAGGCCTCCTGTGCTTCTGTTTCTTCTACTGTCGCACTGTCACCACCGTGAGGATCCACAGCTAGCCTGCTGGAGATGGGGGGCTACCAGAGCAGAGCTGAGTTATCCCAGCCGAGGCCCCAGACATTTGCGCTGACACCAATCAAAACCAGCAAAGCTATACAATCAACCCACAGCGGGCTATAGACACAAATGAGCCCAACCCTACAGATACATAATGGAGACCAACCAGGACCAGAAGGATCTATTCTGCTGACCTGGTTCATTGTTTTAGGCCACTGAGTTTTGGGTTTATTTCTTACGCAGCAGCAAACAACTGATACAATTCGTGAACTGAAAGAAAAATCCTACAATGCATCCAAGAGAGACAAAGTGAAATTATAAAACTGGAAACGTAAACAATAAAAATGAAAAGATTTAAATACATCTCTTGGAGTTCTATAAGGTGGCAATTAAAAAGCTGTACTTGATGATGATGAAATTTGGTTGTAGATTCAGGAAGGACAATAGATCCCAAACTGTAGAATAAAAGGAGTCCATATCTAAATACATTAAAGTGAAATAGTAAAACATCAAAAACAAAATATACTGAAAGCAGGTGGAGAAAGAAGAAAGATGACTAAAAGCAGGCACAGTCCCATGGGTAGGCAAAGCACAGGAAGCTTTCTGTAGTCGCTCTGTGGGTGCAAATCCACACAAAGTCCACCTACTCCTGTAATCTTCCCTCCTCATGAGGTTTCATCTCTCTTCTGAAATTTCGGGGAACAGTGAGACCTCTGATACAGCATGAATGGTATAATTTGTAGTACTATCATTATTTGTACATAGGCCCAAACTTTTCTCTTAGTGAGGGAAATTACCTCTACTAATTCATACGCATCTTGGAAAATAGTAGTAATATTCATGCTTTGTTACTTGCTTTTGGATAGTCCGTCTTACCTAAATGTTATCATTTCATATTTTTCCATAATATTCACCTAGTCGGAAACCTTAAAAGGTGTGATTGGTGGTAATTCAATGCTTTACTAACACTCCCCAATATTTATTCACATTTAAAACATATTACAATTCTAGTTACCAGTAGTACATCAATAGAGAAGGCTAATAACATAAGCAGTACGGGAGTGCATGCTAAAGCCGCTTTCAAAAACTCATTACATAAGGTTCAGAATGTGTTTAATAGGATTGCAATTTTCCCTACAATGCAGACACATATTTCCTCTCTCTCCCTCTTCCCAATTTATTCCTTTTATTTAGTTTGCACTTTCCACATTATAACAGGCATGGAAATGCTATTCACAGCTGTGCCAGATAGTACTGGTGATTACCTTTCCTTTTCTTTCCTACGTACAGGGTGTCGAAAAATTAGGCTTATAGCTGTTCATATGAATAATAATATAATTATTAGTAAATAATAATAATACAAGAATAAAATTTGTTTTTTGCATACTCAACAATTAGAAACCTATTTTTGTCCCACCTGCATTTTCTTTTTTTCTGGAGATTATAATTATCCTAATTTTTAATTATTTTTAGAGCACTTTTAGGTTTATAGCACAATTGAGCAGGATAATTCATTTTTCACTTAATGTTTTATGATTTTATAAGTCAGACCCAAAGTTTCCCCAAAGTGTGAAATACCCTCTCCATATGTTATTCCACCAATTCTATGGGTCTGAAGAAACCTCCTGAACACTATGACTTCTGCTGTCTCAGACAGTTGCCTTCTATAGTGACTAATCAATCCTCTAGGCCGGTGATGGCGAACCTATGACGCGTGTGTCAGAGGTGACAGGCGAACTCATTTTTTTGGTTGATTTTTCTTTGTTAAATGGCATTTAAATATATAAAATAAATATCAAAAATATACATCTTTGTCTTACTATGGTTGCAAATATCAAAAAATTTCTATATGTGACACGGCACCAGAGTTAAGTTAGTGTTTTTCAAAATGCTGGCACACCGAGCTCAAAAGGTTCGCCATCACTGCTCTAGGTCAAAGGCTGTATTTATTTTTTTGTCTTTGAAGCCACTTGCATAGTGTAAGCCTTCAGTAAATTACTAAGTAAATGATGACCCTACTGCAAGAGGAAGGCAGATGAGGAAGAGGCTTTGTGACTGAGCTGCTTAGTCAATTAACCACAGAGAGAGCTTTTATCCCCAGTCTGTAGTGATGGAGCTGCTTCAACCAGGGCTCTATGATCTGGGCCTTTCCTGGATCAGTTCAGTCCAACAACAGGTCACTCCACTTGTTGAATTGACCGGGCATTTGAGTATCATATAGCTACTGTCTATGATATACTTGTTTGAACTGACAACCAGAAGATCTCTCAGTACTCTTCTTGGTCTGAGTCTTTCATTTTATGTAAGTAGATAATGAGAAAACACAGATAAGTACCACTGCATTATCATTATTTACAGAGCACATTCAATGTCCTTGAAAATAAGCAATGCAGATGATCTGCTACCCCAAAATCAAGAGAATCTTGTTTCTCCCAACTTAACTAGAAACTGTCCCACAACTCAAGTTACTAACATCGGAGAAATGCAAATATATGACCTTTTATGGATTTTTATGTTTGTTTTTTCATCCTTGTTGCAAACGGTACTATTTATAAGTTGTACAATAGAAAAAGCAGTGAGCAGATAGAATCCTGAAGGTGGAGACTCAGCTCTAAAATCTCCTCATGGAAGTCTGACAAATGCCTAACGTCTCAGTCTTTTTTTCTCCTGTAAAAAAATAATGACAGTATCTACTCTCACTTCCAGATTGTTTTGACTGTATGATGAGACAAAGAGTACAATAACATTTCATAAATCATAGGGCATGTTGAAAATATAAAATACCTTTTCATGAGCTATTTTAGATGGAATTCTGGGTTAAAGATTTAAAGCATACATGGGAAAATAATAAAAGGCCACAGATAGCAAAATACAGTAAGGTGGCAGTGAAGGGTCATGGTTAATGAGCATATGGTAATCGTATCTCACTGACTGAATAATGGATGGTGGTAGTAAGGCATATTGTTGATAATTTAGTGGAGCCTTGGAGGAGGAGAAATACACATGATTTGCATTGACTTGTATATCTTCCTTTGCCATTTTTTAAATCTTTTTAATCTCATAGGAAAGTGCTGCAAAGTACACAGTTCATTGATAAGAAATGAAAGCAATGCCATTAATTTTCTAATTGTAATTTCATAATTAAATATAATCTTGAGCTGTGACAAAATGTTTAGCTAATCTAGGGCAGGAACTATACTCCTTCTCTCCTGACTCATTGTCTCATCTATGAGAACGTTGGTTAGAACTGGAACTAAAACTCACCCCAGAGCGTTTTCCACCTGCCTGGGCTGCCTCCTGAATTCAGCAAGCCCTGGCACTCACTGTCCTTCATGTCCTCAACCTGTTATCCTTTTTGCCATAAATTTCCCTTGAGTTCAATTAACAAGTAGTGTAATTAGTCTATTATGGATGCACCTTTATGTTTAGAAGGCATGTTTCTTTATTTAAATACATGATTGTTTTTTGTTTTGTTATTTACAGAAGCTGCTTTACTTAGGCCATTTCTTCAAGGGTAATCTCACACCGGTTGAAAGGAAACAAGAATACACAGGCCACATGTTATTTATTTATTATACTTTGTATTATACGAAATTTGAATTATACACAAAAGCGAAAAGTATATGCCAAGTGAAAAGAACACTATGACTCATTTCCATGTGCCCGTCATGTGGCCTCAACAATTAAATCTGTTCCATCCATAGCCCTTGCTTATTCACCCTCCCCACCACACATTCTTTGGAGAAAATAAGCAAAACATTATGATGTAAGCATTTCAATATTTCAAGTTTTCTCTAAAAGATGGGGATTCTTTTTAAAACACACATAATCATAAAGCATTATAAATTTAAAATTATCAAGAAAATTTCCTACTACCACCATCCAATATTCCGCCAGTGAGATGCATTGCCTGTGGCCACAACAGTGTAGACTATAACCAGGGTGCAGCTCTCCTAGGACTACATACAATGGCTGAGATACACCCTCGGCTCCTGAAGACCTGAAGGGAGCATTGGGCAGGTGGGACTTGAAAGGCCAAGACCAGGGGAAGGAAGCTCACAGGAGAGCTCAACATTCTTTTGCAGCACATGGCAGTTCTTCAGATCCAAAAGTGAAAGTCTGGGACAGAGGCAGAGGGCCCTGCCAAGAGGCAAGGAAGCCAGGAGAGGTTGGCATCTCTGAGGATGGAAAGGGAAAGGCTGGCATCCAGCCCTGTGAAGATAACCAGATGTCGAGAAGCTGAGAACCCTGAGTAAAGAGAATCAGGAAGAAGAAGAAGCCCACCTCCGCTGGTCTTGCCCTGGAGGCAGCCACCACACCTTTACTCATGCAAGGCAAGAACCCAGGTAAAAAGCAGCTGAGAAGCTGTGTGGAATTTTCAGCATTCTTACAATGTTTGGGAGGCCAAAAGGAAAAAATGGAGTCTAGGGCATACCCAGACCCTGATAAACTCCCCAGGCTCTTGGTCAAGAACCTCAGAGAGCGCTTACCCCAGTAGGGGGTAAACCAGAGGAAAACTGATTGATATGGGGTGACCTAAATGCAGTGTCCATATTTAGCTAGAGGGTAGGGATTCTCCTCTCTAAAGGAAGAGAGGCAACAACTGTCCATACATTGGATATGGACAGGTCAGAAATGACCAGGTGTGCCAAGAAACATGATCAAAACCCAAAAGAAAAGAAGAAAATGCTCTAGGGCAGTGGTTCTCAACCTTCCGAATGCCACGACCCTTTAATACCGTTCCTCATGTTGTGGTGACCCCCAACCATAAAATTATTTTCGTTGCTACTTCATAACTGTAATGTTGCTACTGTTATGAATCATAATGTAAATATCTGATATGCAGGATGGTCTTAGGCGACCCCTGTGAAAGGGTCGTTCGACCCCCAAAGGGGTCGCGGCCCACAGGTTGAGAACCGCTGCTCTAGGGTGTTTCAGATGATAGAATTATCAGGAAAGGTCTTTAAAAATAACTGTGATTAATATGTCCACACATATACACAACAAAATAAAAAATTTAATCAGAGAACTGGAATCTGTTCCCTTAGCAAAAGAACCACACATTCTAGGATTGAAAACTGCAGTAACTGAAATTAATATCTAGTCATAATTCAGATTTCTTTGTCTTATGTTTTATGGGTCATTTAAAAATAATTTGTTTTAAATGGGATTTAAATAAAGTCCATATATTTGGCTTATGTGATAGTAAATCTCTTAAGTGCTTTTTAAACTATAGGCTTAAAACTGTAGGTTTTAACCTATAGGTTTCCTTTTCATCTTTTTCTTTTTCTTTACAGATTTTCTTTATAAAACCAGGCTCTTTGTCTTGTAATTTCTGAGGTGTGGAATTTGCTATTGGTTTTCCCATGGTGGAAAAACATTTAGTATATCCCTCTGTCTTCTGTATTTCTGTGTATTGGTAGTTAAATCTGAATATTTCAGAGTTCATATAGGAAAACCAGGAAAAATGAATGATTCTTTCCCTTTTATTACAAGTTTCAAAATACCACATTGCTTCACTGTCATCCTTCAATAGTGACCATTATTTGTATTTCAAGTGTCTTTATGAATTAATGGAGTTAAAAGCACTTTATATACCTAAGCCATTTTATTTATGACCTATTTTGATGCTCCAATTAATGAAAGCCTAGTCAATTGACTCTCAAGCTCTTTGATATCATCTGACAGCTTTTCAGTCCACAAATTTTTAACCTGAATCATTTCCAAGGAAACAGACAGAAGCATTAGTAGGACATAAACATATGTTGCATATACATGTGTTTGTGTGTATGTATACATATATGTGTGTACAGAGAGTGGAAACATCATCCAGTTGGTCACAATTACCAACTGAAAAAAATGAAGAAAAACCAAAAATTAAAGAATAGATTCTATCCTGCTAATTATTCATCAGGCTGTGAGGCAAAATTTCTGGTCATTTGGCCTGGCTTTTCTCATAGCATGGTGTGTATATCTACACTAGAACAAGAAGAAAGGTGCTGGTGTTATTTCTTTTCTGAGGACTGGGAATGAGGAAACGGTCCCAAGATGCAGTGAAATAACTACATTCAAGTGCTTACATCATGCAGGCTAGCCTTGGTCTATGTAAAAAATAACTCATGTGAATGTATGAAGTAGGGAGAGTAGAGGGAAGATGAAGGACATCGCAGCCCTGACTTATAAAGAAAACATTATTTCTCGGGTCCCTATGAGCGTGCAGAGACAAACCCTCTGGAAGGAGGATAAACAGGATGGTTTTTAGGCATGTGGTTCTTTCCAAGCTCCTCATTTCATAGGCTGGACTCACCAAAAATTGTCAGAGTTTCTTATTGTTTGTCCTGTTACGGCTCGATAATTGGCATCCTATTGTTTGTCCAGGAGAAAATATTACAGGAAGAGCACCATGTGACTTGGGTACCTCTGGGTTCTCGTGGGAAAAGGTTCTTAGCCAGAGGAAACAAATACTCGAACAGCATAACCACAAGCTCACTAATGGCCATTCTCTGCTTACATGTGAAAATGGAGGGAATTTTTATATGTTTCATTTATTTTTTCAAACATTTATTTTTTCAAAAGTAAAGCAGGGGAACTGGAATATTTATTATAATTATTGCCATCATGTTTGCCCTGCTGTAAGAGGCTATAGGCTTCATTGTTGTGAGAATGCGCTACCTTGTCATCTGTTCTGACTAATTTTGTATGTGTCTTACTCAGGTAGACCTCTCACAATTGCTTGTAGTTGCGAGGATGGTAAGAGTAACATGTACCAAGTACTGTATTAGTTTCCTCTTGCTGCTGTGACAAATGACCACACATTTAGTAGCTTAAAGCACATGAATTTCGTAGCTTTCAGTTCTGGAGGCCAGAAGGCCACAGTGGGCCTTGCTGGGCTGGAATCCAGGGGTGAGCAGGGTTGTGCTGCTTCTGAAGGCTCTGGGGGAGAACCCGTTCCCTGTCATGTCCGCTTCAGATGCTGCCTCCCTGTCTCTGTGCCTATGTCTCTGCACCTCTGCTCCCCTGGGCACATCTCTGGTTCTCACTCTCCTGCTTCCCTCTTGCACTTATGAGGGCCCCTGTGGTTACCCTGGGCCCGCATGGGTAATTCAGGGTAACCTCCCCATCTAATGACGCCTAACTTAATCACGCCTGCAAAGTACCAATGAGCCACTTCACAAAAAATGGGCCCACCTACATACCACATACGACTATTCTCTCCTTTTTCAAATGTCCAACATAAGACCTAAAAGTAACTACAAATGTAACCCTGAAACACACCAGTCATTTAGCTGACCTTAAACTGTGCCTACTGCAATTGACTGGATACTCACACAATGAGGCAAATTCTTGCAAAAGATACAATTAGGAGTCAACAAGAACAAGGAAGATGTGACATCCAAAGCCACATGCAGCTTAAGTGTGGTCTGTGTCACACACCACCCTCAATTCCATAGCGCGAGGGTATAAGGTTACACTGAACATATCATGGCCCCTAAATGCTAAAAATGAGAATGCGGAAGTGGCACCCAGCATCTGCTCCTTCACCTGAGTCCCCTGACAGTAATATTAGAGCCACTGATAGAAAGGTGAGACTCATGAGTAATTATCACAATGCAAGTTAAAACGAGGGGTTGAAAATCTTTGACAATCATGTTGGCAAAAAAAAAAAAAGTATTATAATAATACCCAGAACGAGAAAATGGGCATTCATACACTACTGATGCTGGTATGCACTTGTTTGAAGTGATTTGGCAAAAGCCTCAAATCTGCTCTATCCATCTGACCTAGCGAAGGAAATATTGGATGTTGTATAAGAATATTTGTTTATAATAGTGAAAATTTAAAAAGAAGAAGCTAAATGTCTACCAATAAGGGAGCTGAATTGAACAATTCCGTTATGTAAATCTAACATGGCATAATCCAAACAATACCATATAACAATGATGTAGAAAAATATAATGCAGAAGGTTATTCCCAATTTTAAAAATTTTTTAAATCTGAATACAAAACAGTATGTACATAATCTAATTTTTTAAAACTATTAAACATCTATGAGCACTTTATCCAGAAAAAGGTAACAAGAAGTGAATAAATGAAAAAGGACCTTTATTCAACTCTTTTTACTTAAAAATAACTTCTGCCGAAACCGGTTTGGCTCAGTGGATAGAGCGTCGGCTTGCGGACTGAAGGGTCCCAGGTTCGATTCCGGTCAAGGGCATGTACCTGGGTTGCGGGCACATCCCCAGTGGGGGGTGTGCAGGAGGCAGCTGATCGATGTTTCTCTCTCATCGATGTTTCTAACTCTCTATCTCTCTCCCTTCCTCTCTGTAAAAAATCAATAAAATATATTTTTTTTAAAAAAAAAAAAAGAAAAAAAAATAACTTCTGTTTGGTCTACTATCTAAAATATTCATTGTGCAATGTCCTACCAGCCCCACATACCCTTGATGGTTCCAAGCTTGAACTTTTAAAGTAATTCCATTAAAACGATATTTGAATAGGAAAAGTGATCAAGTGAGTATATGAATGCCAAGATGGCCAGATTGTGTTTATTTTATACGTGAACTTTACAAGCTATAAAAACTTAGTTCAAACTACAAACTACAATCTATGTCTATTTCATGTTTAAAAACTGTTTTTTAAAAACACAATAGTGCCCGGCTGGTGTTGCTCAGTGGTTGAGCATCAACCTGTAATAAAGAGGTCACAGGTTCAATTCCCAGCCAGGGCACATACCTGGGTTGTGGACAAACAAAACGATACGAAGGAAAAGGCGTTAGAATAGATGGAAGCTCAGCATACACCGGAGTGCCTGGACCAAGCCTGTCAGTGCTGAGGGGCGGGAATGGCCTAAGGGACACTAGAGCTGAAGGATAAATGGGCATCAATCAATCAAAGGGGAGGAGCCAGCCACCAGGTGTTCTGAGGCCCTTTCTCAGCATTTCCCCTGTTGCTCTGGTGACCCACTTCCCTTGGAAAGTTCCTCCCAGGGACGCCTTCCGCTGTGCCTAACTCCTCAGGTAACCCCTGGGGGTCAGTGGTGTCATTACTTCAAGGTGAGTCACTTCTCTTGAACGGTGGTGTTGAAATTGCAAAGAGATGACAAATGGGCTCTGGTTCTCGCTTAGGAAAATCTCCAAAAAGCCTCTTTACTCTTCTTTCTTTTTATAGAACTCTGACCTCGGTTTCTCCCCGGGGGAGGCCTCCTGGAGCCAAGCTCCCCGGCTTCAGTGAACGGCTCTGCACGCCTTTCCTTTGGTCTCAGATGAGCCACTTCTACCACCAAAGTCTGCTTTCACGTGGGACTCCAAAACAAAGAGACTGGAGACTTCAGATCTTGTCCTCACGTTGCGCAAAGATTGATTGTGTGATCACCTAGGAAGGGATTTGCTTGGGGTTATACTTTCTTCCAGCAGTTTCCTCGTGGACATGGCCATGGGGAGAGTTTGGAAGAGTCCGCGACATGCGCAGAAATGGAATGTGGTCTCTGCCCGCACCCGCTGCCCTCACACTCCTCCTCCTGCCCCAGCCTCGCTCTTGATTCCTTAATTCAATATTGCTAGTTTTGCGTTGGCCCATGAGTCTGTTGTTTGTTTGTTAATTAGCTACAATTAACGGAGAACTGGTCTTGTGAGAATAGAACCCAGGATATGGTCAGTTAGGAAGTATTTAAAAGGATGTGAGCAAAAAACGAGAGCACCATGTGAGCAGAGCCTTTGTGGATGGGCGCTTGGTTATGCCCTCTGAGAAATAGCCACTCTGCCCGGGGGAAACAGGTTGAAATAAGTAAATAAAAAGAATATGCAGTAAATAAGTTATTAGGGGTTGAGAAGCCAAAAAGACACATGAACATGTTTCATATGTGACTTCATTATGTCCTCCCCCCGACTTTCACTAGCAGGAAATACATTGGGAGAGGCTGTTTCTGCTTACGCCTGAGAGGAAAGGGGGGTTCGATCGAGTAACATTTTTAAAAGTGGACAGTCAGTGAGCAAGTCATCGAATGTAGTGTTTCTTTAAATCTTGCTCTGAATTTACCGTTTCAGCATAGCCTCCTTTGATGCTTATGCTTAGGTATTTGAATAAAGCATCAATATTATTTTTTAAAATGTAATTACATAGACATTTTATTTTTTTACTCTCTTTATCACCTTTGGGAAATATGGTGGGTGAGTCTAAGAGAATATAGCCACATTACTAGCCTAAAACTGGTGAAGTTTTATAATAATGGCAAACCAGAGGGTTTAAAATAATCAAATACATAAAATTTTAAAAAGCAACCTTACCAGGCAGAGCTATAAATTGCAAGCATCTCAAAAGATACTTTGAGAACGGAAAATCTCAATTAACAGAACCTAAACTGCTGGCTCCTTTACTGTGATTTTCAGTGTTCTACTTCCTGCAAGGGTGAGAAAACCAGACTCTATTAAAAGTTTCCTAAACAATGCAGGTTCCAGCAAATGCTGGGCGTGAGAACACACTAGCCCACTCCCCGGGCTTCTGCACTATGGTCTCTGTGTGAAATCACAGGCTTCAGAGGCGAGAGAGTGACTGAATGCATTTCACAAAACTCTGAATAACAGTTTTGAAGCAAACCGGTGTTTTCCACGTTAGCCACGGCTGACCACAAAACACTTGCCCCACTTCCTCGTCATCCTGACGGAGGCTTTAATGCGCACATACCCCCTAATGGAGCCTTTACCGTAGGGCACTTGGAGTGTCCCACCCCATTTACAGACCACTGACTTAGGAACAACCTGTCTGTCACTGCTGCTGTTGCATGAGGTCTTCTGATTATCGAGTACATATTAGGATGATTCACGTCTCACCAGCCCAATGTGGTTTGAAGCAACTGAGAGGAAATATGCCCAGAAATTCACAGCATGGTCATTTCCCTGAAATCTTTAGAAGTGCCCCTCAATCAGGCATAAACATGCATTATTCATTCAATACACATCCTATTTGCTAAGCTGGGGGAACAGCACCCTTACCATGTGATTTGGGTAAGTATAGATAGACATTCCAACCGTGCCATTTAGTTCATTCCGATTCCTCTGTTTTTATACTTTGAGATCCTGAATGTATTTTATATCTTCCTTTTGAAAATAACATGTTATTAAATATTGGACTAGAAATTTCATTTTCTGCTTCCTTTTCTCTCCCTTGGGTGCCTGTGTCATGCTCACAGTGAAGTCACAGGTGCACTTTGGAAAGCTTAACTCTGCTTCTGAGTCATGTTGCTGAGCAACCAAACTCCCTCCCATCCCAGGAGGCTCACTCCTCTCCAGTTTCTCTTCGCTTTCTAAGGACACCAGGATAGGATGAGTAAACTACACTTACTGTCTTTCCAAGTATGCGGATTTTCAGTGTTATCTAATTTCCGGAAACAATTGTGACAATGCTTACATTCTAGGACCCGCTTTAATACACATAATCTAGTAAAAATTTGGATGGATCTTTATAGTTACACACACACACACACACACACACACACACACACATATTTCTTTTTTAGTCTGATAGAAAGAACCCAGTACTCAGGTTAGGAGATATGGTCTCCAGAACCACATAGACCCTTTGCTTGTGCATCCCCTGGTCTCTGAAACCAGAGTCAGCAGGAATAGGTTGTAAACACAAACCCCTAAAAAACCTCATGGAGAGAGTAAAGCTCTAAAGGCAACATCAAAGGGAAGAGGCCTATAGGATCAAGAAATTACATAGAAAAGATCTTGATTATTAATTTCACCAAGGTGATTTATTATATCAAGGGATCTGAGTATCTTATAGATCTGTCCGTTTCTCTTCATTCCTCCTGTTAGTTTCCTCATTCAGGCTCTCAGCATGGCTTTCCCAGAGCATTGCAACATCCCCTAAAGAGTCTCTCTAACTCCCAGACTTGTTCCCCTTAATCCACTACCCACTTTATAGACTGAGACAGTCCGCTGTTTAAAATGCTTAAGTGGCTCCTCGTGCCCTCGGGATAAAACCAGTCTCCTTAGCATGGAATTTCAAGGGCTTTCTTTTGCTTAAAATTAAATTTATTGGGGCGACATTGGTGGACATGATCATATAGTTTCAGGTGTGGGTTTCTATGTTACAAGATCTGTATATTGCACAGTGTGCCCAGCACCCAAAGTCAATTTTCTCCTGTCACCATATTTTGCTCCTGATTATTTTCCTAGCCTTATCTCTTGACCACCTCCTACTGTCTTGCAATCTAATCTCCTTTCAGACTGAATTACAGACACACCTCTACTTCTAAGGTCTTTGCATAGACCATGCTTTCTACCAGGGATGCCATCTCACTCCTAACATCTTCACTCTTACCTAGATGAGTCTTATTCATATTCCAGATTAGATGAGACTTCCCAGATATCACCATCCCTTATACCTCAAAACATAATTAAGCGACCCTCCAATGTACTAATTACCAAGATAACAGATATTGACTCACAGTGCAGCTTTCCACTCTCTGACTTCTGAGCAATTCACTAAACTCAGAAGTCCATAAGGGAGGGGACTGTGACAATCAGATGAGTTTTGAGATTACATGGTCAGACTCTAAAACTGCAATAGGTATATTTTCTTTTTCCCTTTAGGAGAGTGGAGAGATAAACTCATGCACTCATTCAGCTATCTTTATGGGGAAGCCTGGTGCCACAGCTTTAAATGGTTTTCTTCTTAGCACATGAAATGGTTTTGATATTGAACCCACAAACTCAGAATACAAGAAATGTAACATTTTAAAAAATATATTCACATTCTACTCTGTGGTAGTAATTTAATCTAGTCAATTCTGGATCATCTCATTCAAGTCTAGGAGTCTCATCCCTTCTTTGACATTGTATCCAAATTGAGGGGACAAGGGCTGAAGTTATAATTAGAAGATGGGAATGGAGATGGAAATTGAATCCATAAACTACTCAATTACTAAAGAGAAAGGATAATTACAAACATGACAAAGGTGCTAATTACTACTACAATGACACATATTAAAATATATAAATGCATCAAATTAACATGTTTTATACCTTAAATTTACACAATATTATATGTCAAATACACTCAACAAATTTTAAAAAAAGGACTCCATCTCAATCCATGAGTGTTTGTGGGGTTCCTGATGTGACAGATTTGCTACAGAGCTTAGAGCACTTTCAAAACACAGAAGAACGTGGGAAGGAAGCCAATATGGGCAGTTGCTTTGTCAAGCAAGACTTTCCACCAGAAAAACAAACAAGAATCCAGTCACCCAAAGGAGAAGAAATGCCATAACTGACATTTCCAAACCAGTCAATGATGCTTAACATTTACAAAAGGCTATGCAAATGGGAATTAAACCATTCAAACTCTTTTCTGTTTGTTGTATCTAAAGAAGCAAACATGTATACAGATTAAGGTTGTGCTCAGCCATCTGTTCAGGGAAATACATGCTTGTTATTGCTTTTTCATTCTTTTCTATCTCTCCTTCACTCTTTCCTTCTTAGTCTTATTTAAAAAGGCATCTTCAACTGGTGAACAAATGCACAAAATTCAGAAGAATAGAAGTAAATACATGAAGTAATTATCGTAATATTAAAATGGAACTAGGAAAATGACATTAGGGAGAGTATTGCAGACCTGTTGACAGGTTGGCTCGAGCATTTTAGTGGCTCACTGAGGCAATCTGGTAGTTACAAGATTTACAATATATATGAGATGAAAACAAACCAAGTTTTCAGGAGAAACGTTTCAAAGAGAAGCATTGTCAAGTCATTTGTCTTTATCACTCTACACACTACAGGACCATTGCAATAGAACCTTCCAAGTGCCCCTACCACATAGCAGAAGCAAATTCCAACCTAATATGAATCTGTGTCAGAACATTTTTGTTGATGTACAATCAAACTCAAGGAACATTAACAGAATAATTCTCATCTTAGTCTGGAATTTGTTTGTTATTTTGAAGTACCTGCTGCTTTCATAGAAGGTGGAACTTTCTTGTTTTTACTTTATTTCATTGAATGGTTTCTGTCTGTCTATGACTTATACCCCTGCAATGAGTTGTTTTCATGCTGTCACCCTGCTTTTGTGGGTGTTAACTGATGAACTTTATTCTTGTTCAGTGTGTTGTCTTCTATCCCTACCCTTTTATTACCTAAATGTCAGCCCTTTCATTGTCCATCTCCTTCCCAACTGCTCTCAATATCTTTATAGAGGCTTGAAGGCTAGGCTAGCTTGAAACTCTCTCAAATCAATGAGAAGGCAATAAGCCAGTATAAACTAGGCTCGGAGCAGCCTGCTCATTTCATAAAGTTGACCTTGCACTGCACTGCATGGTGGATGAATTCCTTCTAAGAATATCTATCAAGCTCTTTACATGTGTGCACTGAAATTTTAGATAGAGAGAACTTCATAGACTCCTTGGACTCCCTATACCCCTTAAATATTAAGAGGATTTCCAGTGGCCTTGCTTTGCTCCTGCATCTACTCTTTAAAAACCTCAAGGGATTTGCATCTCACACTCAATTACTACAATTTAGCAGCTTAAAACAACATCCATTTATTATCTAACAGTCCTGCAGGTTAGAAGTCCAGCACAAGCCTCAGTAGGTTGATATTTGGTGTTAAAAGGGCTATATTGCCCTAGTCTGTTTGGCTCAGTGGATAGAGCGTCAGCCTGCAGACTGGAGAATCCCAGGTTCAATTCCAGTCAAGGGCATGTACCTCAGTTTCAGGCTTGATTCTTGGCCCTGGTTGGGGCCCGTGTGGGAAGCAACCAATTGATGTGTCTCTCTCACATAGATGTTTCTCTCTGTGTATCTCTCTTCTTCCCTTCCACTCTCTCTAAAAATCAATGGGAAAGTATCCTCGGGTGAGGATTAACAACAACAAAAAAAGGACTATATTGTCAATTACCACTCTTAGTAATGAAGAGTAAAAATCTCAAGTCAAAAATGAGAAATCATGATATATCATTAAAATGCTTTTACAACAGTTTTCTTGGAGCTGTAATGGAGCTTCAAATTAGAAGTATAGTAAGAGTCTCACAGATAAATGGACTGAAAGCAATAACAAAATTCACAGGAATAGAAATTTAAATATATAAGAAACATGAAAAAAATGTTAAACCTCATTAATAATCAAAGAAATGCAAATTACCCAGTGAGAACTGTCTATGTGGGCACCTTATCAAGTTGTCAATGATGAAGAAAGAATAAAACAAAATACCGGTGAAGCTGCAGTGAATGAGCACATTAACAGCTTTCTGTTAGTAAAAGATTTCTGGAGAGCTATTTGGCAATCTATCTCAACTGCCAAGATAAAGTTCAACACTTTGATTCCTGAAGCCCACCTCTAGAAATCTTTCCTAATGTTGTAGTTGTAGTCAATCGTTTATGTAAAAGGTATGGGAATGTAATTAATAAGAAAGAAAGAAATGGAAGAAAGGAGCCATTTGAATGTCCATTTAGGGAATGACAAAACCATATCATGAAGCATTATGCAGACATTAAAAGTGGTGTTTTTAAAAACCCTGTAATATAAATAACAATATCATATTTTTAAATGATTATTTTTTAAAGTACAGTTGATATACAATCTTATATTGGTTATATTAGTATCAGGTATACAATATAGTGATTCGACATTTTTACTCCTTACAATGTGATCGCTTCACTAACTCTAGTAATCATCTGTCACTGTGTACACTTATCACGATATTGTTGACTATATTTCCCTTCCCCTTCTCACCCGTTCCCCCATCCATCCCTTCTGGTAACCATCCCTTTGGTCTGTTTCTATGGGTCTGTTTTTGTTTTGTTTGTTTTGGGGTTTTTTTGTTTCTAGATTCCACATGTAAGTGAAACCATACAGTATTTGTATTTCTCTGCCTGACTTATTTCACTTAACATAATATCCTTCAGATCCATCCCTGCTGTTGCAAATGGCAACATTTCATTCTTTACTTTTAATGTTACATAATATTCTATTGTATATTTATACCACATCTGCTTTATCCACCTGAAAGTCTCAGGGCATCTTGTAATATGAATATGTCCCGAAATGTTTACCATATGTCTACACAGGAACTAGATGTACAGGGTTTAAGAGGAAGTAAATTTGAGTCAGCATTTGAGGTTTCAAAAAAGCATTCTGCACACTGAAATGTTGTAGGATAAACCAGATAGACCAGTATTTGATCCTAGGCCTCCTCTAAGGAACACATGTAGATTCCCTGAGATGACTGACCTCTTGATTTCCAAGAACAGTTGGCTGAGCTGGACACTTAGATATGGTGAATGGCAGGCCTGGAGTTCTAACCAATCCTCTGCTTCTCTTTCCACCGCTTTCTGTTCTGACTCTGAATATCTACTTCCCTGTTGATATCAGCAATACCCACCAGCACACTAGTCGGTGCTAAGAGTGGGTAAACTCTTCTTGAGGTTCCTGTCTCCCCAACTGGAGATAACAAGAATATGTGCTTATGGTCCAAATTAAGGCACTCACACATAGGACGGCCTCCAGCCTGCAAATCACAAAACTTCAGCCTCAGTCCCCACCTGCTCCATTAATCTGGGCTGAGTTATTTGACTTCTGTGTGCTTCAACTTTTCATTGTCACTCTGAGGGATTTGGACAAAACCAGATGTTTTTAACAAAGAGTCATAGACTTAAGGAGGTGGTAGTGATGGGGGCGAGTACTACAGACTCCCGGAAATGTAGTAGAAATCTAACTTGCTGCTTTTCTTTTTTTTCCTGAGGAAAAGCTTTAATCAGATTTTTAAAGTTTTGGACTTGAAACTGTTGGGACCCCCCAATTAAATATTTCCATAAACACATTGAACATGTTTAAGGCATTGGGTTAGGCAAGATGGGAAATACAAAATGAGTGAGATAAGTACCCAAATCATCAAAATCCTGTGACACAACATACTAGTGCCACAAAGTACAACAGACTGCAGTGAGTACTTGAAGAAGTGGGAGATTACAGCATCTGGAGGTGGGCAAGTGGGAATTAGAGAACCCTTCAGGAAAAATAGTTTGTGCACATTAAGGAAGCAAAGCATTTCAGGCAGGGGACATAACATAAGCCAAACACAGAGGCCAAAAACCCTATAGGATGTGGGCATGCACTCTGATACATTTGGCTAGAAGATAGAGTGTGGGAAGAATAAAGCAGAAAACCAAACACTGTAAGTATCTAAAAAAATAAAATGTAACGTGCACATGAATATGGGGTCCTGGCTAAGACCTATGTCTATCCTCATGCTTGGGTCTCTCAGTAGCTTTTAATTTTGTAGGAATATGTGCTGAGCTTCCAATAATGGGGAGCATCTCACACTGACATTCCATACATAAATAGATGAGATAGAGATAGATGGAGATAGACACAGAGACAGAGATAGAGATACCCTCCTTCCCATTTACAGATTTACTATATATATTATATTAATATAATCTATGTTGTATAATATATATGTACAGTAGTCCCCCCCCTTAGTCACAGACTTGCTTTCTGCAGTTTCAATTACCCTTGGTCAACTATGGTCCAAAAATATTAAATGGAAAATTCTAATAATAAACAATTCAGAAGTGTTAAATTGCTCCCTCCCACCCGGATGTGAATCATCCCTTCGTCCAGCATATCTACACATATACACTACCCGCAGATTAGTCACTTAATGGCCATCTGTGTTATCAGATTGACCATTGCAGTATCACAGTGTTTATCTTCAAGTAATCCTATTTTACTTAATAATGCCCCAAAGCCATTCACAGTTATAACTGTTCTATTTAATTATTTGTTTTTAAACTCTTACTATGCCTAATTTATAAAGTATGCACATATATAAACATTTATATGTATATATGTCAACTATATATACATACATATGCAGTTGATTCTCATTATTCATAGTAACTATGTTCTGTAAAGTTGCTGTGAACCCTGAATTAGTGAATACAGAGCCATTGTTTCTAAAGGAAATACAGGATTAGGTTCCCATGAACCTTTCTTCTGAGCCTCTGATGACATTTTCATTAACCAATCAACACAACCTTATTTTATTTGTGTTTGTGCTTAAAGACACTTTTTGAAGCATAAATATTGTTGATCCATTAACACTGAACTTGTGGCCAACAGCATTATAACCCATGCCTGGACACAGGTTATGTGTACCTCCATAAGGTACATCATAGTCTTCTTGTGCTTAGGAACATGGGACAGCACTTTAGCACTACACTTAGGGTCCAGTTTAAACAAAAACAAAACCAAATCACCAAAAAAGTACTGACATGCAAAAATCATGACACTAATTAGATCATGGAAGGATACTTGTTTGCAGTATGAGAGCTAAAAGCAAAAAAGCAGGGCACTGTCTTGTTTAATCCCAGCTGGAAATATATGTATCAAGGAATTCACGTTTTTTGTCATTTCACACATGTCAGTGAATGATTGCAAACATACCATGAGTATTGATTTATGGTTACAAATAAATTTCAGTGACCTAGGTGTATTTGTAAATATGAAAACCATAAATAATGAGGATAGACTGTATGTGTATATGTGTGTGTGTTTGTATGCTTACACATATACCCTCCTTGCATTTTAACAGATTTACTAAATAGGAAAATCCATGCATTGTAAATAATGATGTAACTTGGTTGTCTTCTAAACACCTTCATTACCACTGTGACATCACCATTCTAGCTATCAGCCTCCTAGACTCAGAAATGTTTTGTAAACAGAGAAAACACATCTATCTCTCAGAGACAGACTCTCAATAACCAGCTTAAGACAGATGACTAAATTCAGAAAACCAGTATAGTTCTTTATGAAAAAAAGCTACTCAGGGGACAAGGCACCATAACCCTCTAGCCAACACCTTTCTGTAGTAGCTGTCCCAAGTGGGAGACCAAATAATACTTTGAAGGTCCTTAGTAAGGATGAAACTAGTGAATACTAGTCATATGGTTTGACTGTGTTCTAAGTATCAAGCCAAAGGTACAATTAATAATTAAGTATTGAGTAAGTTAATATTAAAAATGTGCTTTGTATAAAGTTACTCAAGTGCCTGTTTGACTATAACAGCCTGGATTTTGGACTAGTGTAAGGTGGACAAATATTTTTGCAAGTGTTTTAGGAAAGCAGGCTTGCTTTCAAGAGGCACCTACACATCCCATTTTATAAGTTAATTTTTTTCTTAGAGAAGATCCATAGAGAATAATAAAATCATTTTCCTACTGGATCAGAGGAAGCAACTAATGCAGCCAACATGGAGAAAGTGAGGCTGAATGCAGGCAGAGAGGCGTGGAGGAGAGAGAATCAGGGGACAAGGTCCTGCATCTGACTTCCACTTGGTGATAGGCAGGTGCCATCAGGAGTGAATCTCAATCTCTCCCTCATCCCTCTCACCTAGCTCTGCCAGCCTTATCTTGAAAGCATATCTCGGAGAAGGCACATTTCTCTCTACTCCTTACTCATGGTATCCTAGCCATGCTGAATTCTTTTATTTCTTGGATGATCCAATCTCTCTCCTTCCCATTTTCTCCTCTACTTGAAAATCTTGCCCATTAGCTCCTCAGTGGATGGCTGATCACCCTCCTTCAGGCCCCAACTAAAACATTTCCCCTCAGCAAGCCACTCTCGTCTTACCCATCTGATCCTACTTTTCATTTCCTTACTATAGGCTGTAGTGGTCTTGCTTAGTTATTTGTTCACGTGATCACTATCCAGCTCCACCCTCTGTTGTTTAAGCACCTTAAGGATAAGAAACACATCCCCTCATTTACATTACATCCCCCAAATCTGCAAAAAAGTTTGCCTCAAATCAGATATTATTTATTGAATAAGTGAATATGAAGCCTACCTAGTCACTTATTATATTTAGTAATCTTACAAAATAAAGAAAAATGAGTGAAATCATAATTTATAATTACAAGATTTCAAACCTCTGGTTGCTTTTTATGGCTTTTCAAATTGAGGTCAGGGAAGTTCAGCTCATAATCCTAACCAAGCTGGTAAATGTGGAAAGTAGGCTGTTGAAGGCCAGCACTCCAACAAAACCTGCTGATAAATCAAAGCTGAGTTTATTGCTTAAAGCCATAATGGAAAAATACCATCACCACAGAGCTTTGACAGTGTCTTGGGGAGGATAAGGTAAGATTGATATTTATTTAAATTTGGAAGTTTTGTGTAAAGTGGGTCTTTCAATAGAGGAACAGTGATTAGGATTGAGTAAAAATCAGACAATTTATCTGGATTAGTGGAAATAGCAAGATAAGAATTTTAACACTACTGATTTCAAGATTATCTAGCAATGTAGACAATGGGGTTTGGGGTAAATGTTTTTGACTCTCAGGGTAAAGTTTGGATCACAAAAACACTCTATAAATCCCATATTTCCATCACTAACCCAAAGACTTTGAAAACCACATGGATTACCTTTCCCCAATCCTCAAAAGTAAACATTTTTAAAACAAGTTTCCAGGGGAAAGCTTATGTATTTAATTTGATGAAGTAGGACTATTTTACTTTTTAAATATTTTTTATTTAGATTTTAGAGAAAGAAGAAGGGAGAAGGACAGAGAGATAGAAACATCAATGATGAGAGAGAAACTGCCTCCTGCGCACCCCACACTGGGGATCTACCCCACAATCTAAGCATTTACGCTGACCAGGAATTAAACCAATGTCCCTTTGGTTAATGGGTCAATGCTCAACCACGGAGACACACTGGCCAGGAGAAATAGGGCTATTTTAAAAGGGCAGAAAATATGGATTCCATTCAAATTACTATGCTGCTCCTAATACACCACTGAGGATGGCCAATTTCAATAAACTGATAAAAAGAATTCCATAAATAGATATTAATATTTAGTCAAATCAGAAAATAATAATATAGTCACTTAAAAATGCTTTATGCTTATTTCAAGTGTAACAATAAAACACAAAACTTCATCGCTTCTCGGCCTTTTGGCTAAGATCAAGTGTAGTAAAACACAAAACTTCAATAGTAATGTAATAAGTGCACATAAAACCTATTTCATATGAGACCCAGTCTATGTGTATCATTTAGTGCCTAATGTGGGGTCAGATATCTTGTACTGCTGAGCTATAAAGTAAAGTGACTTTTGATCTAACTGCCTGATGAAGCCAATTAAATAGTATGTGTAATTGATCGTGTTTCTCCCCCTTAAAAATAACCTTTCAGACTGAATATACCAAAACCTCAATGGAATGTTATGAAAATATTTACAGTAGGATAGTCACTCTTCCAAGTCAAAAAGTTTCAAAGCAGGTTTTTACAGGTAGCCATAAATGCTCTCAAAATTAGAAAAATTTAGGTTGAACCACATGACATGGCCCTTCTGAAGGCAACATCAGTCAAATACTATGATTCATGTCATACATTTTAACAGAATTTGAGAGTTAGATGGGATCTTCAAAAGTATATGGTACAGCCACGCTCCTATCAGAAACTAACACTTATCAGAGATAAAGTTTGTCAGAGTCACCTGGTCACTGTCTGTGGCCAGACTTAGACCTCTGAGAGTCAGACCTACCCTATGTCCCACTGCGTTCTGCTCACAGATCGTGCCTTGACTTCCTGACAACTTTGTCATAAAGTAAAGTATTTCAAAAACAAGTGTTGCATTTGGATAAGTTAGGTTGCTGCTTTATTCAGTATGTTTTGCTTGGAGATGGTTGGATGAGAGCACATGAATTTCTGCTTCAGTTCTTAATCAATAGGAAATTATTTCACAGAAGTGAGATTGTCACATCACACAGCCAGGGCTCACAGGCCCCTGGGAAATTGATTTTGGAGCAGCTAATCTTTGCAGTAAGATTCACGGGCACATAAGCAGTCATCCCTGCTAACTGGCTAATGACACACAGACATGACTCAAATGTCACTCACAACCCTTTTGTGCGGCATTGATGTCTGTGGAGCTGTTCAGTTCCTCAAGGAATTTAAGCAATGGCAGATCAAACTGATATTTTTCCAAGAAATTCCTTTCATACAGCTCTTTCAACAGGTTGGGAGTCACTGCATAATTCATGAGAGAGCCCCTTGTACAGATGTTAATGGCAGTCTGCTTGCGGCTATTAGCTAAACTTACATTAGACTTTGGGCTTGAGTCACCAGGCGGAGAGCATCAGACACCCATGGCAGCATTCTCTGCATCAGCCTATGCCCTGTGGCTTGACAAGAGGATGGGAGACTGTAATTGCTTCAAGAGGAAATGAATACGCTCAGTGCCCTCCATGCTAGATGACTGCGTGTTTATAACAGCGCATTAGAAAGAAAACCTCCCTATTTATGTCTATGTTTGTCCTTATCTGCTGATTTATGACTCTCTAATGCTCTACGTTTTAACTACCTAGAATTTAATGCCTACTATTTTTTATGATATTTGACTACATGTAATAAAAACCCTTGCAAGCAACTTCTAAAATGGCAGAAGTTATGAGTCTAGGGAGACAGACAATAAACATGCATTACCAGTGAAGGTCTTGGACTTGTGAGTATATCTATTCAATATTATATAGCAAGCTATAAAATTTACAGAAAAATATTTATTATAATAGTAGTATCTCCGAGAAATTGTCCCCCAAATTTGGAGATGGTTATTAAAATTGATTATTGCCTAACAGGAATGTTATTCCTAAGGTTTGTTTGTGGTTAATAATTAAAAATAAATTTAAGGAAATGGATTACATATCCCCATCCAGAGCTCCTTGCCTCCATCAAACTGTGTATGTATTAGCTATGATGTCCTGTCAGTTATAGGTGTTGCAAATGTCTTCTCCAATTCTGTATTTTGATTTTACACTTATTGACATCTCTTGATTAATAGAAGTTCTTGTTTTTATGAAGACAACTTTATCAATGTTGTCTATTAAGAATAGTGCTGTATTTTTTACTTAAGTATTTTCCCACTATAAGTTCATGAAAATAATGTCTCACACTGTATTCTGGAATTTTATTGGTTTACCTTTCATGTTTAGATTGAAAATCCAATCTGGAACTTATATTTTGTGCACAATGTGAGGCAAAGATCAGTTTGACCTGGATTCTTTTTCACATGAGTATCTAGTTTTCCCAGTAACAGTTGTTAAGAGGTCTTCTCCTTTGTGCCTTTGCCATACATCAAGTGTCCTAATGCCCATTGATCTATTTCCATACCATTGGTCTACTTGTCTATGTTTGCAAGACTCTCTTGTTCTCCCTCACTCCTTAGATGAAGCAATATTTGGGATCTCAACCCAGTGTTGAGTAAACTCACCATGGTTTTTTCCCACTCATAAAACCTGAACTCCAGTGTGCCTTTCATTAACCTCACTCTCAAAAGTGCTACTGAGTCTCATGTTTACCCACCATAAAATTAACAACCATCCCCAGGAGAAGTATATCCCCACGAGCATTATCTCTATCCTACCCCAAATACTGGCCTAGTAATTCTCCTATCTTGTTAGCATTTCAGTTACATCAAGTAGACCTTTAAATGTGCTTGGACCAGATTTTCCCCTTGTCCTCAGTGGGAGGGTTGTTCCAAATTACCTAGTCTGCCATTACCAGAATCAAGAATGTGTATCTTTTTTCCTTACACATACACTTAAATGATTATTTCTAATTCTCTTATCTTTATGCAGTATTTGTCTCCAAACTTTTTATGCGTATTTTTAATGCTTCAATCTACCAAATGAAAATCTGTGCTTCTACTTTTCTTTCCACATCTCCTGTCCTCTTTACTTCCCACCCAACATGAGCTTCTGCAAAAGGCATTGTTTTATATCCTTGATGATGGCTATTGGACATAACCACTGTAATCTACACTAATAAAAGAGAAAAATGGTAATTGGCGTACGGCGATACCCTTTTCATTGGCTAATCAGGGCTATATGCAAATTAACTGCCAACTAAGATTGGCAGCTAACTGCCAACTAAGATTGGCAGTTAACTGCCAACAAGATGGCGGCTAATTTGCATATGTAGGCACAACACAGGGAGGCGAAAGGGAAAGCAGGAAGAAGCCCTCTGCCACTGACAGTGATCGGAAACCCAGGGGGGAGCTAAGAGCTGGGGGGCAGGGCAAAGGCGGCCCTGGGGCCGCCTTTGCCCTGCCCCCCAGCCATGATCGGAGAATCAGGTGCCTTTGCCGCCCTGGCCAGTGATAGCAGGAAGTAGGGGTGGAGCCAGCGATGGGAGCTGGGCACAGTCAAAGCTGACAGTCCCAGGAGCTAGGGGTCCCTTGCCTGGGCCTAAAGCGAAGCCCACGATCGCAGCACCCCCCACTGCCACTGCAGGTCCCCGCTTCCTGGGCCGGACGCCTAGGCCAGAGGTGTCAGGCCTGGGCAGGGGCGGAGCCTGCAACCGCGGGGAGCTGGGGGTCCCCTGCCCAGGCCTGACACCTCTGCTGGAGGCCTCAGGCCTGGTCAAGGGGCCGATCCGGTGATTGGTGATCGGAGGGTGATGAGGGTCAGCTCCCCTGGCCGAGGCATCAGGCCTGAGTAGGGGGGCGGAGCCGGGGACTGGGGGGATATGATGGTCCCCTTGCCCAGGCCTGAAGCCTGGGTCAGAGGCATCAGGCTTGGGCGGGGGGTGGAGCAAGCGATCAGAGGGAGATGGGGGTCCCCTGCCCAGGCATGATTCCTGGGCCAGAGGCCTCAGGCCTGGGCGGGGGCCAGAGCCAGTGATCGGGGGGAGATGGGGGTCCCCTGTCCAAGCCTGACACCTCTGGCGGAGGCGTCAGGCCTGGGCAAGGGGCCAATCAGGCGATCGGAGGGTGATGGGGGTCAACGCCTGAGGGCTCCCAGTATGTGAGAGGGGGCAGGCTGGGCTGAGGGACACTCTCCCCCCACACACACACACACACCCAGTGCACAAATTTCGTGCACTGGGCCCCTAGTCTATGATAATAAAAGCATAATATGCTAATTAGACCAGACAGCCGAATGACCTTCTGGACGTCATTCTGAACATCCTTCTGAACAAAGCCGTGGTGGCGGGGGCTAAGGCAGAGTTTATTAGGGACAATCAGGCAGGCAAGTGAACAGTTAGGGGTGATCAGGCAGGTATGCAGAGTGGTTAGGGGTGATCAGGTTAAGAGCCAGTGGTCCCAGATTGTGAGAGGGATGTCTGACTGCCAGTTTAGGCCTGATCCCATAGGGATCCCAGATTGCGAGAGGGGTCAGGCTAGGCTGAGGGACACCCCGCCCCCATGTACGAATTTCATGCACCAGGCCTCTAGTTTTTATATAAATGACATCTGCACCCCACCCCTCCATAATGGGGATGGAGCCCACACCTGAGCATGTGCTCCAACCTGGAATTGAACCTGTGACCTCTTGGCGCATGGGATGACACTCAACCACTGAGCATCCCCATTTGGGCTGTTTGCCTCCCTTCTCTGTTCTGAGACTTAAATCCATCATATGATGAGTTTCACAGAAAACAAAAAGAATTATTTATGAGTGTGAACCAAGATTGCCAAGGGGGAACCATTTAAGTTGAGGGAACTAAACTAGAGCCAGAAGGTAATGAACAAGTTTGTCTTATACACATTCCACTCAGCATATTCCTCCAGGAACTTTTGAGCTTATCAGCTGTGCCTGAACTTTAGCATCTCTTCACCATGACAACCAGACCATCTGTGGTTCTTACTTTGAAAGGAGACAACTTATTTTGCCAACAAGCATCCTTCTTTTGTATATTGGGCTCAACCAATCCCTATTAACTTAGCCAGAATCCTTCCTTTACATAAAGAATACTGGACTGGGGACAACACATGCAACCTTTATAAGCTCTGCATTTCTCTGTTCTCCCTAGAACACAATTTATGTTGATACTGAATCTGTGTCCCAGATTGCAATACTTCCTTTGTTCAAATAAACACTTTCTGTTCTTTATTACAGCCTATATATTTTGCTGTTATTGTTGTTAACAAGAGTTTTAATTTTTGTGTACTTCCAACAAACTTTTATGTGACCACAATAACACTTGCTATGTACTCTTCTTTGTCTCTAGCGATGCATTCTACATGGTCCAATTCACCAAACAAGTCCTCATAAATGTGACATATTTCAGGAAAATGTACTCCATGATGTATTTTATTACAATTTATGAACCATCTGTGATTGGGAAAAGTTACACGCACAGTCACATTACAATCTCCCACATTTGCACATGTCTTTGATACTTGTGCTTTTTGAGAAATTCAGATACCACATGCTATTTGTCTTAGAAAAGATTAAAAAAAGATTAGGATATCGGAAAGAATCAGCATTGGATTCCTGTCCATGCTCAGGGCATTTCATTTTCCCTTTTATCTAGGTGAGTGGTGTGGCACTGGGAATATGCCTGCACAATGGAGGCCATGCCGGGAAGACAGATAACCGAAGAATGTGCTGATATTGTCAAACAATCACTCACAACAGCACGAATGCACTTAGGCGTATAAGAGATGCATCTCTACATGCCTTTTAAAACTGCCTAAGTATTGGATAATTCAGGGAAATTATAGTTTCCTGGCAAACAAGCTGATTTGGCACTTCCTATAGCCACAGTGCCAAAGATAGACCATGCACAGAGGAAGTGAAAGCCCCAGAGGAACTTTCCCCACTGGCTGCTTTCACGACCTCATTGACATATAATGGTTAGAAGGTAAATGCTTGGCATCATTTTGGCAGGTGTGGGAAAGGCAAGGTGAAGAGGAGCTTCAAGATTTTCCTGAAAAGGTATGCTAACCTTTGTAAAGAAATACCTATCAATTCAGAAGCTGGAAAGGCAGAAAAACCTTCCTTCCAAGTGGCAGGTAAAGTAAATTCAGAAACTGAGAATGTTTGAACCCCGAAAACTAAAGAACATATCCTCATGCTGAGGGTGTCTGCATCATGGAAACACTCTTTTCTTTCTTTCTTTCTTTCTTTCTTTCTTTCTTTCTTTCTTTCTTTCTTTCTTTCTTTCCTTTTTTTCTTAAATATATTTTTGTTGATTTTAGAGAGGAAGAGAGAGGGAGAAACATCAATGATGAGAGAGAATCATTGATTGGCTGCCTCCTGCATGCCACACACTGGAGATAGAGCCCACAACCCAGGCATATGCCCTGACTGGGAATTGAACTGTGACCTCCTGGTTCATAGGTCGATGCTCAACCACTGAGCCACACCAGCCAGGCTGGAAACACTCTTTTCATCTCTGAGTTTCCTTAATAAACTCTAGCGTTCTCTTTGTAAGCTGGATGGTACCATGGAGTTGCCTACCTAACAAATTACAGAGATCACACACAGCACATAGAATTAAGGAGTATCCTTCATCTATTTCTCTCAGCTTTGGGTTTTGGAAAAAATTACAAAACAATTAGAAAGTCCCACTGTATATCTGATTAAATGTATATTGAGTGATAATAATGAAGCAATAAAGACAATGCTTCAGGATTCATATCTAACAACCTCCATTCTCTTAACATTTATGTGATACTATTCAAGGCCTTTTATAAATGCATCCACATTGAAAGAGCAAAATTAATCACTGTAAACAAAAGAAATAAACTACCAACATATCTGCCAATTTTATTTTTTTAACACTCTCTCAAAAATTTTAAATGACACAGCAAAACTTCTTAAAGGGCCATGTATTTTGAGATATCTATCTGCAAAAAATTGTGTTTCCACTTGAAAAAATAAAAATAATGTTGAAATTCTGAGGTGATTTTATAGATAATTCCAACATCCCTTCTTTTTTCATAAACTCCTGAAGTTAAGCTGTTTTCCACATGTTAGCACCAGAGACCTAGTCTGACCGCTTAATAGTTTACTACCGAAGACAAGCCAGCCCAAATTGACACAAATCCAGCAAGATATGGTTCACTTTAACACATCATTACATGCTGATTCCCCCCCTTTTCTATTCTGCTCTACAGCAGTAAGATGTCCACCTAACGGGGCATATCACTATATACCCTCTGTCTCACATTTCAGTCTCTCAGAAACTTTCCTGGCAGCAAAAAACACATACTGACCAGTGTGCCCTCCTACTCACTCCCCACTCCACCCCACTACTTACACCATTGAACAGGTATCCTAGAGCTTTACCTTTGCCCATGTTAAGCTGGATCAGAAACACTGGGGTAGGGGGTGCAAAGAACAAAATCTTCACTGTTCTACATTTAGTTCTCCTCACTTGGGAGGTTGACATAGACAGGTGTGTAGCAAATGAGTTTTGAAAAAAGAATAGAGACTAGAACACCTGATTTGGGTGTGATCAAAAATTTTTATCTAAGTAGTGATTCAACCATCCAAATTTACATTTACCTATGAGAACATTTCATATGTAAGCATATGTAGCACATATGTGCATATCTATTGTTTCCAAAATCTCTTAATGTGGTCCTACCAGGGAAAGTCAGACCAACAACAAAAAATGCTTCTTTCTCTCTTTTAGAAAATGTCAAAATATCAGTTTATTACACAGGCCACCATAACTGTCTGATGTCCCTCTAAGTCAGTGGTTCTCAACCTGTGGGTCGCGACCCCTTTCACAGGGGTCGCCTAAGACCATCGGAAAACACATATATAATTACATATTGTTTTTTGTGATTAATCACTATGCTTTAATTATGTTCAATTGTAACAATGAAATTGGGGGTCACCACAACATGAGGAACTGTATTAAAGGGTCGCGGCATTAGGAAGGTTGAGAACCACTGCTTAGTCTAAGTCAGTGGTTCTCAACCTTCTGGCCCTTTAAATACAGTTCCTCAGGTTATGACCCAACCATAAAATTATTTTCGTTGCTACTTCATAACTGTAATGTTGCTACTATTATGAATCGTAATGTAAATATCTGATATGCAGAATGGTCTTAGGCAACCCCTGTGAAAGGGTCGTTCAACCGCCAAAGGGGTCGCGACCCACAGGTTGAGAACCACTGGTCTAAAAAATATCATTCTCTTTTCAATTCCTAAGAAAAAAATAAAGTTTATGGCTAATGAGATAACAGTAACTTCCCTTTTAAATCATAGTCCAGGATTTAGTGTGCCCTGCAAATCAAGGAGAGGAGTATAGTGTGCCCACAAGATCTCCCTGGGCAATGACAGTGTAAAATTTGTAGTCATCACTTAAAATTGATGCCAAGCCAAGCAAATGTTGTGATCCAGTGCCCACACTCTAGCTTCTTTGCTATGATCCCTGAAAATGTGTTGAGATCCAGAAGACTAAGAGAATGAATTACAGAAATTGGCATGGCATGATTATAAACCAGGCAGGTGGCCTGGATTGGAATAAGAAATGGTTTAGGAGATGGTCAGCAAGCTAGCAGAGAGCTGAATCGTTGTCAACAGATTTAATTCCATTTTCACTTGAATTATGCTGACTTCTGAGGTCAGTTTGCTAGCATTTCTTCCCTCCCTCCCTCCTTCCCTCCCTCCCTCCCTTCCTTTGTCCTAAAATGAGCACAGGCGAAGAGGAGGTGTTGCCTTTTGACACAGATTGTTCACACTACCTGGTGACCCTCACTTGATTCCCTGGTACTTGGATGTCTATGGAATGGCAGAGCCTAAGAGCTAAGCCCTGAGCGTTCCCAGCATACATTCAGTGGGGATAAGTGGGAGCAACATGATGAAAATGTCCTCTGTGCAGGAAAGACAAGTAAAGATTAATTTTCACTACAGAAACTAAAAACAAAAGTAGCTATCTATTCAAATTTATCAAAAGCTAATTTTTCTGATGTCTGGAGGCCTATTACTCCTGATGTGTTCTGCCAAAGCTTTCAAACCAGAACAAATATCACCTCCTTTGTGACCCTTTCCCCAGAACCTGCTAGAAAATTCATCCACCTTCACCTCTGGACCCCCAAAATCACCATCCATCTTTCTAACATTTACTCCATTATGACATACTTGCGTGACTGCTTGCTGAGGTGCTTGAGTAGGCAATGAGTTTGCAAACTTGTGAATTAATTTGTAAACAATGGGTGGTGTGTTAGGACCATCTCAGGTTTAAAAGTGAACCATGGCCCAGCTGGTGTTACTCAGTGATTGAGCGTCAACTTATGAACCAGGAGGTCATGGTTCTATTCCAGTCAGGGCATGTGCCTGGATTGCCGGCTTGATCCCCAGTGTGGGGAGTGCAGGAGACAGCCAATCAATGATGCTCTCTCATCATTGATGTTTCTCTCTCTCTCTCCCTCTCTCTTCCTCTCTGAAATCAATAAAAATATATAAAAATTAAAAATAATAAAAGTGAACCATGAACCCCACCACCAGAGCCAAATAAGAGCCCTGTGGTTCAAGCTGTGTCTTCATGGGGCGTATAAAACGGCGCCTCTTTTTTATTTTTGGCCTACATTTTTCAGGTGGCAGCAGTTTTTTCATCACACTGGCATTCATCAAACAACTGGTGTCAACTGCCACTTTGTAAATAAAATATAGGCTTCATTTTGAGCCAACTTCAGGGATATGACTACTCAATTCACAGTCAGTTCTTGAACAGCTCACTTTTAAGAAATTAGATGCCAAATAATGGGCGTGTTAAATAGAAAATATCAAAAACAGACTTCTAATATGACTAACAGGTGTTCACTGAAACAAAAGCAAATATCTGAACCCAATGGAATGCTAATCTCATATAAATATGTTTATGCTGGCAGACACAATCTAGATGAAGAGCACAACATATTCTAAAACAGTAATGTCACATCAATATGCTTACACTAGAAAATGCTAAAATTAAGATGGACAACATTTTTTAAAATAGTAAGTTACACATATTTTTATACATTACATGTGAAATTCCATCTCTTTGAAATTGATTTTTAAATTTTTTAGGAACATATCCTAAGGAACCCAAAACACTAATCAGAAAGAATATATGCAACCATATGTTCATAGCAGTGTTATTTACAATAGCTAAGATCTGGAAACAGCCCAAATGCCCATCAGTAGATGACTGGATAAAAAAAGCTGTGGTACATTTACACCATGGAATACTATGCAGCTCTAAAAAAGAAGGATCTCTTTCTCTTTGAGACAACATGGAGGGACCTGGAGAGTATTATGCTAAGTGAAGTAAGCCAGTCAGAGAAAGACAAGTATCACATGATCTCACTAATATGTGAAATCTAATGAACAAAATAATCTGACAAACAAAATAGATCGAGAGATATGGGAGCATACAACAGACTGAAGATTTTCTGAGGGAGGGGAGAGATGGGGGGAAGGAAGAGATCAACCAAAGAACTTATATGCATATATGCATAACCCATGGACACAGACAATAGTGGGGTAAAAGTCTGGGAAGCAGATGGGAGTGGAGAGGAGGGGATAAATGGGGGGAAAAGAAAGGTACATCTGTAATATTTTCAACAATAAAGATAAATTTTAAAAAATAAAATTAATTTAAAATCTCAGCCTGATTTCATGCTACAGTGTTTGATTAGTAACTACTAGATTGAATCAATGGGAATTGGTTTGATTTCCAATATTAATAGAGATTTCTGACAGATGTTTTGATTGAATTTCCCTAAGAGACTGTTAAAGAAAACAATGGATGCAAAAACAGCATCCCAGTGGTTAAAATAAAAGGTTTGAAGTTTGGTGATATGGTCTAAAATTCTAGTTCCCACACTTATTAGCTCTAAGACTTTAGATGTTATTTAACCTTTCCAAACCTTCTTTTTTTAAAATCTGTAAAATAGGAGTAAAAACACCTAATTCTCTGGATTGTTTTAAGGATTAAATTAGGTATCATTTGTAAAACCCTTAACCCAGAGTTTGGTCCCTAGCAAGTAAGTGCCAAGTAAATGTGAGTTTCTATTATAACTTCAATTGCTTTGCACACAAACTTTCCATGAACTCTTACTGAAAGATATTCCCGGATGCTTGTTGTGTTCTGTGCACTGAAATCCTAGAAACATAATGTGTTCTCATTTATTACAATTCCTCCCATTTCCTTTATCAAGATTAATTTAATTCATCTTCTGCCATCATACTAAAATATTTCAAATTTAAGACTGTTTCTTCTACACAGTTCTTGTCCTCCCGCCAATAAATAGTATGGCTGTGCTTTACAAGTGAAGAGACTTGATTCCATTAATTTCCTCCATTTTCTCTTTCAAGAAGCTTCATTTGCCCCAAACCCTTTAAGATTCCTAAATTATCTATTTACTGATTATATGCTATCTATTATTAATTTACTCAAAGCTTTTCAGACAGAAGCTAATTGAGGAAGTCAACTAACTTATTCCAGGATGATGCTGGGTTATCTTGACCTTGAGTTCAACTTCAAGTAGAAATTCAATTAGATTTTTGGAGCCAAAAAGTTCTTCACTCTGTAATCCCAAATCTCTCTAGGGAGTTTTATCATCCATCCCGTTCCCCATGAAAGACTGCTTTGACCCCCAGTCATCCTGCATAATCTGATGTTTTGGAAAAGATAGTTGTTCTCTGTTCTGGAAGACCATCCTTATTTTCTTAAATTTGGTAAGAAAAAATTGCGAAAGGCCCCAAAGTTGAGAAACGCACAGAATGAAGCTCTAGGATCAGATTGCTTTGCCAATGGACTTCACTTTTCTTGTGTATGCCTTGGTTTTCAAGAGTCCTCCCTCCTTTCACTCTTGGTTCACTGTCCTTGGCAAAGCAGTCAGAATCCCTTCCTGTGTCATGAGATAGGTTCACTGTTTTACACTGTGACCCTTATCAAAGCACTTTTGTTATCCAGTCTCGGACATGCAGTTTCCAATCTCAAAAAAAAAAACCAGAAAAGAAAAGAAAAAAATCACCTCTGACCCTTGGGAAAGAAAAAAAAGCTTTAGAAATCTTGGTAAGTGGGGACAAGCATTAGGATGTGATCTAAGAGCACCTCCTGGGCACAGGACAGACTGTCTCTACCAGCAGCCACTGCTGTTGCCCTACTGGTGGAGGGCAACCAGCTAAAGAGTGTTCTTGTCCCTCTTAGGTGGGTGCCTCCTGATAAATGGAGCTCTTTCTGAGGCAGCTAATGTTCTTCATCTGTACTTGTCAGACCGATTCTCAGCCCAGCCTTCTGTACTCTGGTTTTGAAAAAGTAATGCAAAGGTATAGCAGTGAGCAAAAGCTATTAAAATTCCATGAGGGATCTAAACAAGAAGTGACAGAAAACTGTGGGAGTCTTAAATCATTTCCTCGTTCTTGGCATCACTTTTTAAACCTCTAAGTGATTGGGGCCAGGAGGAAGAGCTCTAAGGACATTTTCAGCTCTGACATTTTATCTATTAACTCTACAGATATTTTACTTTAAAGATCTCAACACTTTGCCATTGGTAACTGTTATTTTTAAACTACACACACACACACACACACACACACACACACACATACACACACACCAAGTTTATCTGCTAATGAACTGTCCAACCTCTGCTCAATGTGAAGATACCTTCATATTGCTGAAAAAGACCTTCACCAAGTCAGAGCTCGGTTAACAGCTCAGGGTCATGGATGTTGGAATCGCAGCCCAAGAGCCTACAATTTCGACTCCTTCACAGCTGGCAGCTCCTACTTTATAAATTATCAGGTCCATGTGGTGTTCTTAGTAAGGCTCCCATTGTTACTTCACTGCTCAGTATTCAATGCTAAACATCAAAAGAACCCAAACACCCAAAATGTCAAGTCCAGGGAGCAAATGTTTTAAGAGAATTTATCCTGGTACCAATTTAACTTTTCTCTGAAGTTTAAGAACAGGGTGTGGGCCTGGCATCGAACCAGTAAGTTAGATAGGATGCATCCAGTTCTGATTCCTACTCCCTATTACGAGGTCCAAAGACGCCATGCTACTCTTGGCACATGTAAGTTACTGACCGGACAGGTTGTACTAAACAAAGAAATCTCCCTAATTACAGATTACTTTTTTAAACCTGTGCTACAACTCTGAAATTTGTATTAGCATATCCTGAAGGGCAGAGGGTTTGAGGGAGGGCAGGGAGAGGAAACTGGCCGTTTATAACATTTCTATGGTGCATTTTTTCAGAAGAACCCAGAGTATCAGGAGCTTTGTTCTGTTGTAGTTACTTGTACACATTTATCTTTTTGCTTTTGAAAACTCTTCTTTTTATCTTTTCAATAAAAAACAGCCAAGGAATAGTTTGATTTTGTCCTGGGTAAATGCGCAGTAGTTTCTCAAGTGGCTCTTTCCACAACCTATTTGAAACAAGTTATCCTTTTTTTAAAGTCTTACTTCTCTTCTGCTTGCTAATTACAATACCAGGCCTGCTCTGCTGTTTTGCCTATTTTCTTGGATTTGTCTGAGTCACATGAATTGATTGTTTTAGTCTCATGATAGCAGAAAAAACAACTAAAATTCCACAAATTTATCCTTATGAAGCCTATTATGCGCAGAGGGCTGGGCCGGTGAGACTCCCACACACAAAGTTGTCAGACATCGAACAATGAGTGACAAGGTCATTAGGTTCAATAGAAGTTCAGGGAAGAGAGAACCCTCACAATACATGATCTGCTATGTAGATACTGTTACAGTCCAGGGAATAGGCCCATTGAGAAAATAAGCTTGCCCTGGAAAGCCGAATAAGGAAGAACTTCAAAATACTAGACCTGCAGTTTTGAGAGCTCTATGCATCTCCCACAATAGACTGGATTTAACCAAAACTTTCTGATGTCATCCAATTCTGCTCCACCCAGCTAAATGAAGGTATATTTTCCCAGCTGAAAATACTTTTTCTTTTACAGAACAAGGGCTTTTAAATGTCAAAAGTTCTGCAATCTAGCTCGTTACACTTCTGAAGCCAGGAATAAGCAGGTCTTGTGAGCCTGGAGAGCCTCATGACCATGAAACGGAGTGCAAAATACCCATCCCAACATCCATTGTTATACCAATGGGCTTTGAAACAGGTAGTCTGTGTGATGGAGGCCATTCTTAATTTTTCCCGAAGCTGATATTTCTTGGAATGTTGAAGACAACTCTCTAAGGATGGGAGTAAAATAAGGAGAAACGTGATCAGGACAAATAACATGGATTGAGCAGCTGCCTGTAGGAAAATGGTTTCAGGTCAAAACACATGAGTTGGAAAGCTAGCGAGACACATAGGCAGCCTACAAAGTTCCAAATGAACCATAGGTCGTAACCGAGCACATCATCCTGGTTGACTATTTTTCAAACATCACAACACATACTTATCATACTTGCGTGGCTTACTAATCAATTTTGAAATCTGGCACTTGGGTTACAACAAGGATTAAATTTTTAACCTCCAAAATATATAAAATGCAGATTTTTGTAGGATGTAATAGGGAACAAACAAAGAAAAGAGGGTACATTCTCTAGAGCAGTGGGTCTCCGAGGGTGGTCCTGGAGCAGCTGCATGAGTTGGTAACTTGTTAAAGATGAAAAGTCTAACAGAATCAGAAGAAACGTGGGCGGGGGGGGGGGGGGGGGCGGGGGGGGAGGGAGGGCAGCAATCTTTGTTGCAACAAACCCTTCAGCTAAGTTTTGAGAATCACCACTCAGTGGTAGGTAGAAAACACCATACTTTTTTAAAGTTCATCTTTTAAGAGACCAAGGCTTTAAGTCAATCTATAAAGAATTTTCTGTGTACTTACCCTGCTGGTGGGAAAGGCATAAACTGGGCCTAAAGGAACAGTTTCAGCAGTTCATACAAAACAGATAAAGAACAGGTTAAAGATCAGCCAAAACAAATATCTTAGCAGAGCTGCGAGGAGGCAGGTGGGTATAAGGCAGTGTGAGCTGGAGGCATCGGAAAGAGGAAAGGTAGGGTGTGATGGTTCCTTATAGGAGACTTGCCTAATAAGCCAGCATCTCTAATTCATGCGAGAATACTCACTCCACTTACCCAAGAAAAAGCTCCCCGCCCCCCACCCTCCACAAAAACAAAACAAAACACACAAAACAAAACATGATGAAGCTACACACATCACAGCCATAGGGGTAGACAGTGTCCTTCTCTGGGAGCAAAGTGACCATCCTCTTCAGGCTGAACTTCCTGTCTCAGATATAGGGGCATTTACAGCCGACACGGAGTGAGAACACTCCTGGCTGGGTGACCTTTGGCAACAGCCCAAAAAACCAAGTTGCCTCAAAAGTCTCCCTGGAGAGGAAGACAGACCATTTGGAATTCCACCGTGAGGCTCCCCTTTGGACAGTGTTTACAGCTCCTAACAGCAGATGGGAGAAGGGCCCACTGTGGGGCAAAAGTAACAAAGACATTCTGCCCCACCCCACCCCCTGTGTGACACGGCCATGAGGCAGAACCAAACATTGGCCCAGTGTATGAGAACATGGCCCAGCCAGCCCTGCCCAATCTTCTCCCCCAGGCAGTGGCAACAAAGGATGTGCCAGAAAATGGCATGGAGCCCTCTTGGCTTCCAACTCCATGTTAAGGAAATGGCCAAGTTTCCTTGAATTGCCCACTATGCATTGTTAAATATGAATCTAACTAAAAATCCTTTTGATGTTACTCATATGCTCATAGAGGCCTGGGTTCAGCATTCTACAGATACACTTACTGACAACCCATTCCACAAATCTACTTTAGTTTTTGATAGCAGACTAGGAGTTGTGCCTTACTTTAATGTTCCAAAGCATGGATTGATGGCCACCTATGCGAGAATCCCTCAGTGTCTTGTTTAAAGAGCAGATTTCCAGGTTCCATTCCAGACCAATAAAATCAAAAATGCCTTAGGGTGGAGCTCAGGAATTTGAAATTTTAACAGAATTCCCAAGTGATTTGTATGCCCATTAAACTTTAAAACATGGATAGTTGGTTTAACAGTCAAACTGGCCTTGCAAAATTTCAATCACAACCATATGCATTAAATATTGGTACATGCTTTGTCTTGGCAATGCTATAACAATGAGAGAGAGAGAGAGAGAGAGAGAGAGAGAGAGAGAGAGAGAGAGAGAGGAGAGAGCGCAATATTGAGAAGATTTTGATGAGGGGCATAAATAGGCAAGTGCACTAAAGGATAGGAGAATTGAAATGAGCAAAGAGAAAGTGAAAAGGATTGCTGTCTCTGTGATATCCACAAACTGGAAACTTAAAACAACAAACATGTGTTCTCTCACAGTTCTGGAAGCCAAAAGGCTGAAGTGAAGGTGTTGGCAGGGCCACACTCCTTCCAAAGGCTCTGGGAAAGACCCTTCCTGGTGTTTTCGAGCTCTGGTGGCTGATGGCCACCACTGATTTACAACAGCATCACTCTGGTCTCTGCCTCACAGTCAACTTCTCTCCTCTGCCTGTCTTTTCACTGCCTTTCTTTTAAGGATACATGTGATTGCATTTGGGGTCCAATTGAATAATCCAAGATAAGCAAGCGCCTCTTCTCAAGATCCTTAACTTAATTACATCTGCAGAATGCCTTGAATTGTAGATGAGACCCTGGTGCCAACCACAGGTTGAACTTTAAATTAGTGGAAAATCTAGGCCTAGGTCCTGCGTCTCCGTTAGCATGCTCTGTGTTCCACGTGAGACGGAGGAAGCTCAGCTCCTCCTGAGGTCGGTAATGATCTGGGCAGAGGGAAGTTTACAAGCTGAAAAGGGTAAATACAACTAATCAGATGCAGTAGTATTAGCTTGAGTAAGAAGAGTTCTGGAAATGGGACGTCCACATAGTAACGGGAACTCTGTCAGTGAACCAACCATTTCCCTCATCCTTGGAGAGACCTGAGAGAGAGGGTACCTAACATGCAAACGTCAACCTTTTCACTTGCCAACTCCTCAGGCCTTGGAAAACTTCCTCCACACTAAAACATACTGAAATGCTATGAGCCAGGCAGTAAAATCTCATCGTGCAAGTCATATGCCCTAGTTGCAATGAGTCAGTAACATTCAGCATAAAATATGTTTGAGTAGGGTAAATCGCTTCAGAAATATAGGAAGCCACAATCCAGCTTATGTCTAGATACAAGGAACTTTAGAAAGTGCCACTTAAGTCTTCTGGTTCCAAAAATGTTTCCAGTGCACAGGAAGTCACGATAGGATACAAATGCAAAGTCACAAATTGTCATAGCATTTCACACCATGACTCATACTGAACAGTGCACAGTCTATCCTAAAGCTTCAAATTCAGTAAGTGGCAAGACAAGATGTCCTATGAATTGGACATTAGATCCCACTTTGGTCCTCATGAATGCATATAAAGGAAGAGAGAATCCTGTGCTCAAGGGATCCCGATGAGATGGTAAGACACCTTCCAGACCTTTCCGCAAACTTCCAGGCTCTGACCCTCGCCTGGGACTCTGTGTGTCTGAATCTTAGACACTGGCAAGTCCTGCTCGCAGTCCACCCCTTCCTGGGGCCAAAGGGCAAGCACAGCAAACTAGAACCAGCACGGCCAATCTTGGGGATTCACTTTCTTACTAACCTCATATCACTGGGAAGAATTTTTTTATCATTTTTAAAATTTGATGTGTTCACCTGATGACAGTCTTACTGCCAATGATACTAATAAAAGCCCTTGGTTGAGAATGAGCGATGCCTCATTTTGTACAAGTTGTTTCATGTCATCCCCCAACTCTCAGAGGTAGAGGTGATCCCAATTTTACAGAGAATGAAACGGACTCACAGAGGGTGAGCCGCCTGCCCAAACGCACAGATAGGAGGGAGACTGCTGGCTTCCTTTCCAGTCTGTCTAAAACCAGACCAGGCTCTTCTCCTGTGTGACCCCGACTGGAGCCATTTCTTCCCACCGAAACGTCACTTTAAACTGTTCCTCACTTTCTGGTGCTGCACAATGTGCTTATCTGTGTTGATTAATTTTTCGCTTCAGTCCCTTTGATGTGGAATCAAATCTCAGATCTGGGGAACCTATGGGCCGTGTTGCAGAAACGTAAGCATCTCTGCTTCCTTCCTTAACTGGGTTTACAGCACACATCTCTAAATCCTCATCTACACTCTCATGCAGAAATATCACCCATCCAGGAAGTAAGATGAGCCCTGTGGAAACTGATCGCTGTACCTCTGTGGTGAGTCATCTGAGCTGTGCCAGCCTCTCAGCACTTTCAGAGAAACGGCCATTTCTCCCAGCATCAGCCAGCTTTTTCAAAACTATGAAGTAAGTTTGGCCTTGGAGCCACCACTTCTCTCAGCCTTCTACACCTTCCTTAGAACCCAGAACCTGGAGGCCCAAGTTGTCATGGAGGGCTTATCCCCTGCTGATATCCTTTATAAAAAGGACGTTTGATTTTTTTTTCACAAGCCTTGCCAGTACCTTGGCACATTCCTCAGCTAGCTGCCCGGTAACTTATTCTTTTGCTAAGTGGCTAACAGCTCGTATTGTCATAATTTATTCTCCATCCCCAGAAAAAAAATTTTGCTTCAACTTAAGTTTTGCAAAACAATCTCTAAATGTGGGATTTCAGTTATAGGGGCCAACCAATGAAGGAAGCAATTTTGACAAAATTGTCCCAGAATTGCCGAAACCCGTTTGGCTCAGTGGATAGAGCGTCAGCCTGCGGACTGAAAGGTCCTAGGTTCGATTCCGGTCAAGGGCATGTACCTGGGTTGCGGGCACATCCCCAGTAGGAGATGTGCAGGAGGCGGCTGATCGATGTTTCTCTCTCATCGATGTTTCTAACTCTATCTCTCTCCCTTCTGCTCTGTAAAAAATCAATAAAATATATTTTTTTAAAAAAATTGTCCCAGAATCATGGGATTTTTTAGCTCACACCTTAGAAACAAGTGCTTTTCCTTCTTCCTGCAGCCCTGGTTTTATGGTTTGGAAATTAAAGAGTGGGGAGGTTTACCCAAACCAGCCAGAATGCAATCCAGGTCTCCCTTTAGTGAATTTTGTTGAACAATTCCTCCTAAATTATGTCAAGTCAGTAGCTGTTTATTTCCACCTTAAATCTGCCACCTTTGATAAGTATTCAAATATCTTATCTAAAATTGATGCCTTCTCATTTTTTTTTTCATAGTAATAAGCACCAAAAGGGCATTTAGATGACAAAGTCTTTCCATGGGAACTTTCAAGGAGTCCTATTTCAACATTAAAAAAATAAGATCTATATATAAGCACAAGATGAAAACTTATAATCTCTCTCTGTTTCCTTTTGTTAAGAGAGAAGGCTTCCTGAACACAAATCAAGTCATTGCAAAAGCCAACTAGACTGGCCCAGCTCAGCCTCTGACACTTTCTGTTTGGTCTGTATTAATGCCTCACCATTAGTGGAATGGTTTTCATCTGTTATTACCATATGTCACTGAGAGACAGTCTCCCTCTGTTAAGAATTTTGCTGCCGAACTCCCAAAAATTCCCACAAAGTCTTTGATGAGACTTTCCAATCAGCAATAAATGCTGTGATAAAGAAAACCCAGGACAATGAAGAGGGGAAATTGGTATGAATTTGGAGTCAGAATTAAGATCTGGAAACTAGAACTCTAGAAATAGAGAGAGATAAGGGCTAGGCAGGTAATAGAGAAAACCAGAGATGATGTGAACATATCTGGATTCTGCTATTTAAGGGGAGAAATAGAAAGGCCTAATGATATTTTTAAAGGAGTGGCTGTGGTTGGCCAAGCTGAAGGGACTGGTGGCATGCTTGAAACCTGAGCCTCTGTGTTTTGGGTGAGACTAGAGGAACCTGCAGTCCCTTTCCCTCTCTTCCTATCCACTTCCCATTTGAAATCACAGTGAGATGATGAGGAAGCTCTATTCGAATAACACTTCTTCCCATCTTTCAGGACTCAAAAGAGAGAAGTGGATACTTAAAAGTACTCTCTAGGGCGTTGCTCATTTTAACACACCCCCTGGAGAGATTAGTTCCAGCTCAGGGAAAAAGATGGGCCATCCTTTTTGCACTTCCCTCTGAGGCCCTTCCCCTAAGAGATTTCTCAACCCTGAGCTAAGATATACTTGTAGATTGGGGAAAAATAAGAACTTACTAAGAAAACCCACTGAAAACCCAATCACACTAAATTTCCTACTTGACTTCTCCATCCCAATTTCTTCCTCCTTTTCAAGACATATTTCTTGAAAAAGACTGAATTTGAGGAATGACTGGCTTTGAAATGCTGTTCCAATCTACTTTACATTCATCACATAATTTATTATACTCATATTAATCATTTATCCTTGGAATAATTTTTTTTTAAGTTACCATAGAGCCATAAATGAGGCCTATGGTTCCAATCCCAAATTTGGTTAAATAACCTGGTATTCCATTTTAAGCTTACCCCAAGCACAATTTGAATAAACTTTTAAATTTATTTTTGTTTTAATTCTTACTAGTGAAAGTATTACATAGGTCCTCCTTTATCCCCCATTAACTTCTTTCAGCCCGCTCTCGTCCCCACCCACACTCCAGGCTGACTAATCATTTTTAATGAAAGCTACCCAAAATCATAACGACCATCTGAAATTTTCACAATGCCCCTTGCTACACCCAAATTACCACTGCTGGTTTTATTTAAACAAGCTGCATGTGATCAGAACCATTATGGGATAATAAAATAATTTACAGGGCTGTGCAGTCAGTGCCTGGTTTGGTTTAAAAATAATTTGGAGTCTGTAATTGATAATACACATCAGAAAACAAGAAATTAACAAATAACACATTCTTTTTTAAAAAAATCCTTATAAAATCTAATCAGAGTCAGTGGTTTTATAAGCAGAGAATGTTAGAAAACCCAAACAGAAACTTAAAAATTGGAAAATACCCTAAAAATCCGTATTACAAAAAATGAGTCAGCCTCTCCTAGAATGATTCTTTCAGACAGACTCTTCATTTTGGTAACAGGCCTGAAGTCATATCAAAGGACACTATTAGGAAAATATTACCTTTTTTTTTATATAGAACTACAATTCATCAAAGGATCATTTGGTCATTCATGGAACTATTTTAAAATAACAAATACCAAAAGCAATATTTAAAGTCTTTGTTAATAATAATTTGAAACATATGTGGTAATACCATGAAATGAGGCCACTCCACGTTTCCATCAAGATTAGCTTTGTGAAAATAGACTCTGGATCACACAATAATACCTAAAGGGCAGAAAAAGGTACTTTCACAGTATTATGGACTCCTGAAGTTAATTTATAAAAATCCATACTAAGAACCCCCGGTGCCAAGTTAAGCTCCTGATGGAAAAAACAGAGGTTAGGTAAGCATTTAGATGTGTTGTAACAGCCTTTGCAAGGTAAGAAATCTGTCAGCCCAGGGCTTGGTGGCTCCTCCTCTACACTAGGATTCCAAAAGCTGCAGGAGGTCACACCTTAATGGCCCCTGCAACACTGGGAGAGTGGCCTGGGTTGCTGGTGAGGGTCAAAGGAATGGGGTATTTTTCAGGTGTCCAGAAATTTGGCTGACTTGGAGGCTGTGGGCAGTGACTGAAATTTATTCACTAAGCAGTGACGTTGGGTGATGATGGTTATCACCCCCCCACCACCGCCCCACCCCCACAGACACACACCTCTCAACCTCACTCTTAGGAGCTTAAAAAAATAGGTGATTTACAGTTGGTTTCTTTGTACCTGGATAGATGTGGGGCTGGCTCTTTCAAGTTACACCTTTGAGAAAGAAGGCGGGAGTAAAATCCCAACAGGGGAAAGAGGAATTCTGTGACACTAGAGTCTTCATTCTAAATCCTCCTCTTCCACCAGTATATGTGGGTGAATTTTGCCATGTGCAATAGGTAGGGAGAAATGAAAGAACTATACCTCACCTCTCCAGCAGGGGAGAGACAAGACCAGAGATTGCCCAGGAGAAAAAGCAACATCCAACAGCAATTCTTCCCAGGATGGGTCTGGCTGAGCGCACAGTGGACAGGGCAGCAGGGAGCTCCGAGCACGGCAGCAGCCACCGAGAGTGAGCAGGCTGATTCCTAGCACAGGCATTCACAAAGTAGGTGCCTTTCAGCTTCTTCGGAAGGAAGTGGGGAAGGAGAAAGTTAGGGGAAAAGGAAGGGATAGAGGAAGGGAGGGAGAAATTATGAAGTAACACAGGGAATGAGGTCTGACCAGAGGGTGTATTACTTTGCTAGGTTTGCCATAACAAAATACCACAGACTGGGTGAGTTAAAGAACAGAAATTTATTTTCTCACAGTCTGCACGCTAGAAGTCCAAGGCCAAGGTATTGGCAGGTTTGGCTTCTTCTCAGGCCTCTCTCCTTGGCTTGTCTTCTTGCTGTGTCCTCACATGGTCTTTCCTCTGTGTGTGCACAACCCTGGTGTCTCTTGGTGCGACTAAATTTCCTCTTCTTATAAGGGCATCAGTCAGATTTTATTTTAAATCAATCATTTCTTTAATGATTTAATGGCCCTATCTCTATATACAGTCATAGTCCGAGGTACCAGGGCTGGAGTTTTAACATATGACCTTGGGAGAACACAATTCAGCCCATGACATTAAAGAACAGTTTTGCTGCACCACAGCCCTGCCTCATTTTCCCCTTACACCCAAATCTTGACTGATTCTCAGAATGAGGCACTGCCAGGGTCCCAGGCCCTCATGTGAGCAATGAAGGCATGAAATCTCTCCAGCTCTCCCTATAGGACACCCTACTGACTCAACAGTCAGAGTCCCAACTACCAAGAATGACCATGGGTGACAACAGAGACAAAGGGTAGTGGTCCAACCTCAGAAGTTTTTTTCTCACACAAAAAGGCCCTATGTGAAAGGGTTGGATAGTTTAGTGGTGCCTGAGAATCTCTGTCTCTGGGAGTGTCTTTATTCCCCAATTGGAAAAGGAGATAAAATGAGACAAATGTAGTCTCAATTCAGGGGTGCGTTGAGGGAATTCGTCAGGACCACAATAATGTAATTGTCTAAAGATATTGGGAAAGAAACAAACTACCTCACACCACTAGTTGGAGCTTACATGATGTGTTACTAAAGCAACAGGAATAGAAGATCCTTTTAAAAAGTCCTGCCCTTCTCCTAGAGTTCTTGCAGAATACCTGCTTTCATTATGCTTATCTAAATGGCTTTCTATGAAAACGCCCAGTAGGAAAGCCCCTATCTTGTAGGCTTCAAGGCTTCCTATTTTCGGTTGCACTCTGCCACAGTGTGGGTCAGTCATGAGCTCCAACGATGACCCCTCTGACGAGATGTGTGGCTGCCGCCCGGTGCTTAACCTTTCTAAACTGTCATTTCTACATCCATAATAAATGCAATCACCTCAACTTATGGAAGATTAACTAAGGTTGAAAACATAACTAAAGGGTTACTTGTAGTTTAAAAGTTTCAGACTAAAAACAAATGTTGTTCTTTATAGTGAACCAGAGACTGCTGATAGTGAAGATAGAATCAGCAGAACATAAGAAGGTTCTATTCTGCAATCTCTACTTCTTCCCAGCTTTCATCCAAAAGTTACCAGGATTGCTTTACTAAGTAGCTGTAGGTGTTAATAATAATAATAATAATAATAATAATAATAATAACAGAAACACATTTCTGGAACTTTAATGGTCTTCTACTTCTTGTAATGCTATACTTTTCTGAATTAAGTTATATTTCTTTTTCTTTCTTCTTTTAAAAAATATTTTTATTGATTTCAGAGAGGACAGGAGAGAGAGGTGTGGGGCGCGACTACAGTGTTTTGGCCAGGTTCAAGCCTCGGACTAATGAAAGGACAGGGTCCTCTCATTGCCACATGCAAGTCCCAGCTGGAGGGCAGGGGCAGGGCCCTCCCAGCACAATCACAGCCAACAGCTATAGTTGTAAGCTTGAACCTATGGTCCAAACACGTAGCCCCACGTACCTTGTGATAGAGTTCAGGTGCATGTAGTTAAGTGAGGTTGAAACTCAAGAGAATGCTGTAAACAACGTGATCACGCCTCTACTCTGCCTCATGGCATCTGCTATAAAATAAAGACAGGACTTGTGGGCGCTGTCATTGTCTCCTCATCAGGGAGCAGTGTCCCACGGAGACCCAGCTTTCATTCTCTTATCTGTCTTTTCTCAATCCTTTCACCCCCCCACTCAGGGTCACTGAACCAGGCTGAGCTGGCATGGCACATAAGGCGCCCTGGGGCTGAGTATGCCATGGCTGTGCTGGCTCACCACAAGAGGGAGAGAAAAACATCAACAATGAGAGAGAATCATTGATTGGCTGTCTCCTGCACGCTCCCCCACAATGGGGAATGAGCCTGTAACCTGGGCATGTGCCCTAACTGGGAATCCATTCTTAACCCTTTGGTTCATAGGTCAACTTTCAGCCACTGAGCCAAGCCAATAAATTTTCTTTTCTTAAATAAATTTAATTTCCATATTAATAGCAAGTTATCAATAACAGAATAAAGAAGAAAAATTACTTCACTAGTTGCAGAAAAACACATTTGGTAAAATTTCATATCTATTTCTGATTTTAAAAATTAAACTATTAAGAAATGATAGAGCCCTGGCTGGTGTAGCTCTATTTGCTGGAGTGTCATCCTGACCTACACCGTACACCATAAGGTGGCAAGTTGATCCCCAGTCAGGCACATACCCAAGTTGCAGTTCAATCTAGTCAGAATATGTATAGGAAGCAACTGATTGATGTTTCTCTCTCACATCAATGTTTCTCACTCTCAAATCAATGAAAACATATCTTTGGGTGAGGATTTAAAAAAAAGAAATGATAGAGAACTTCATTAATCTTACTACAGATTGGAAAGAAACCAGTGTTAATAGTGGGAAGGCTAAATTTAGAGGTGGGAGATGGGAGAGAACAGCTGTTAAACATCCACCTTAGAAATCGTCAGCAAGATGATTTGATCTGAATAGAAAAGTGTCAAGAAAATCAAGAGAGTGGATTCAAGCAGTATTTCCCAAACTAGAACACTAGTATTTATTAATAAAAATCTTTGAATAATAATATTATTAAATTTATTGAATTGTTGAATTGGGGGGTATAGCTTTCAATCAAATAAACTTTAGAAATATCATATATTACATTCCCCTTTTGAACATTTGAAGTACACTAAAAGTTTTTCCAAAAAGAAACATATTTAACTTTTTTTAATACACCATTTTTAAAACTCACTTGATCCCACCTCCCCCCAATGACAAAAACAGTGCTGTAATTATCAGATTTATGACAGCAGGTCTGACTGGGAATTATCAGTGCATGTTTGGATTATTTAGGTGTCACGTGTCAGAGTGCAAGCATTTGAAGATATTTATGTAATGCATTTACATAACTGCAAGTGATACTTCAAAAGTGACATCAGAAAAAATATATATAGCACTATCTGGTTTGGTTCAGTAGATAGAGCATCGGCCTGCGGACTGAGGGTCCTGGGTTCAATTCCAATCAAGGGCACATGTTTAATCCCCAGTGTGGGGCATGCAGGAGGCAGCCAATCACTGATTCCCTCTCATCATTGATGTGTTTTTTTCTCTCTCTCTCTTTCTCTCCCTTCCTCTCTGAAATCAAAAAAAATATATTTTTTAAAAAGAAAGAATATATGCATTCCTATGTTTATAGCAGCATTATTTACAATAGCCACGATCTAGAAATAGCCCCAGTGCCCATCAGCAAATGAGTGAATAATCAAGCTGTGGTACATTCTCACAATGGAATACTACGCAGCTATAGAAAAGAAAGAAATCTTACCCTTTGCAACAACATAGATGGACCTGGAGAGTATTATGCTAAGTGAAATAAGCCAGTCAGAGAAAGACAAATACCATATGATCTTACCAATATGTGGAATCTAATTAACAAATAAACTGACAAACAAAATAGAATCAAAAGCATGGACATGGAACAGACAGGCAGGTACCGGAGGGGAGAGGTGTGGGAGTGACTGGGTGAAGGTGAAGGGATTAGCTAAAGGACATATAGGCATACCCCATGGACATGGAAAATAGTGTGGTGAAGGCCAAGGGAGGGGGAAGTAGGGTGGGTGGACAAGGGCAAAGTGTGTGTGGGGGGGAAGGAGACACCTGCAATAATATCAACATTAAAATGCTTAATTTTAAAAAGTGGCACTAGAAATTCCAATAAGCTAGTCAGAGAACTTTGCTACTAATCAGAATGCACTGTCTAGCAGAGTGGTCCAGCAGGATGACTGGGATCTGGAGGGACCCAGGTTGCATAACATAAGAATGATGGTCAAGATTCTGCTCATCAAGTCACAGTAAATGGTTCTCCAAAACGTGGAAGGTGGGAAATCACCTCCGTGGGCTACTCTTTTCCTGACACCGAAACTAAAGAATGTCATGCCTCTTGCCCACTGGCACATGAGATTGTGGGAAATACCTTTAATCTGCACAGCATTCCTTTGAGTTTCCTGTTATTTAAGAGTTTAATTGGTGTGACTGTGCTAAGACAAACTCAAGAAAGTAAAACAAGATGTGAACTGCTGGGGGCTGAAATTACAGAGCATGAAGGAAATTCTCAAAAAGAACATTAGCGCTGAGTAGCTGTCAGTATATTTCACATGGAGGAAAAGCAGGAGGACTTCTCTCCCTTTGGCATGCCTGGTCTGACCGAGCTCTGGAAATGTGGAAGAAACCCACAAAAGGAGAAAGTAAGAGAACAAGGACAGTTTGTTCCAATACCAGGTGTGCTGTGACCTAAAGCAAGTCCAGGAATTCACCTTCCTCAATCCCACCTCTGCAGAAGGCAAGAGCAGCAACAGCCATGTGTGTGGCTGGGCTGCCCACTCCGCAGGTGTGCTAAAAATTACTAGAGCAATTAATACCTGTAAGCAAGGGGGCTAGGAAAGGCCTTGGGGTCAGGAGAAGACGTAACTCCCACAACTCCTTCACCAATGAAAATCTGTGACCTTGGGTCACTGTTAGCTTTTTGGTCCTCTGTGTTTCTCATGTATAAAATGAGTGATAATTCTAAAATTATGTGAGATTGTAGAATTAAATAATATTTACACATATATTTTAAAAATCAGAAGATTTTAAAAGCAAAACATAAAATCAAAAGATGTGCTGATTCAATTATTGTAGTGATTATCGCTATACTTGAGGTTTCTCTGTTTAGAAAAGCTATACACACATAGGGTGGAGCAAAAATAAGTTTACAGTTGTTCATATGGAAATAATACAATAATTAATAAATAATAATACAAGAATAAACTCTGTTTTGCATACTACAACTGTATACTTACCCTTGCCCCACCTGTTGAGAGAGTCGTCTCTTTTTTTCATATATATATATATATATATATATATATATATATATATATATATATATATTCCTCAATACAAAATGTTAAACCATTTATTCCCAAAGTTGAATGCCTTGATTCATGCTCCATTCAATGGTTTCCAAAAGCTCATAAATAAAGCACTGGTTCCTTGTTCCACTTTCTCTGCTTCAAGGGGCTAGTTTACCATTTTTATTTCCAACCTGCCCTTAGGTCATTCATCTAGAGACTTTTCCCTTAAGAAAGGTATTTCTGTAGTAGCTTCTGTTAGGTCTGAAGTTGCTCCACAGGAAAGAGCTCTTTGAAAGCCCTCTCTGCCCCTCCCTCTTAAGATCTGGGACATGGACATGCAAGACCCCCCTCCCCCCAGTGTGCACACTTTCCTTCTTAATTGAATTTTCTAGTTAACAAGAGAATAAATCAGAAACCATTTTGTGCCCATCTCCACCTAGTCCTCACCCCCCTTTCCTCTGGCTGTCACCACACTGTCGTCTGTGTCTATGTGCCATGTAAGCATGTGTTTTGGCCAATCCTTTCACCTTCTTTCATCTAGTTGCCCCTCTTGCCTCCCCTCTGACAGCTGCCAGTCTGTTCCATGTATCCATGCATTGGTTTCTATTTTGTTGTTTACAATAGTCAAGATCTGGAAACAGTCCAAGTGTCCATCAGTAGATGAGAGGATAAAAAAGCTGTGGTACACTTATACAATGGAATACTACTCAGCTATAAAAATGAAGAAAATCTTGCCTTTTTTGACAGCCTGGGTGGACCTGGAGATTATTATACTAAGCAAAGCAAGCCAGTCCGAGAAAGACAAATACTATCTGACCTCACTTATATGTAGAATCTAATGACCAAAATAAACTGACAAACAAAATAGAGGCAAATTCTTCAAAGACATTGCAGTGAATATATACTGGCTCCAATGTACAGAGAGAAGTTGATCAAACTTCTCCACTGTTTATTTTGCTAGCATTTTCTAATTTTTCCTGAAAGTGACACACCCAAAAAACTATATTGATTAGTTGAGGTTTCAAGTTACATTCAAGTCTCTTCTCAGATCCAAAATAGTTCACAAAAGGATTTTAGTTCATCAAAATTTCATTCCTCACCCAAAGTAAGCAATGCATTTAGGGGGCCTAATTCCAAGTGAAAAGACTTCCCAAAGTATCTTGTATCCTTTGGCAACTTTTGCCTCCTCCTCACCTATCCTAAACACCTAGCACTGTATGCCAACAAAAGTACCCATAGCCTTGGTCAGTGTGGCTTAGTTGGATGTCATCCCATACAAAAGGTTTGGGGTTGATTCCTGATCAGGGCACATACCTATATTTCAGCTTGATTCCCAATTGGGGTATATAAGGAAGGCAACAGATCAATGTTTTTCTCTCACATTAATGTTTTTCTCCCTATCTCTCTCCTTTCCCCTCTTTCTAAAATCGATAAATTTAGCCCTGCTGGCATAGCTCAGTGGTTGAGCTTTGACCTATGAACCAGGAGGTCATGGTTCGATTCCCTATAGGGCACATGCCCTGGTTGCAGGCTCCAACCCCAGTAGAGGGCATGCAGGGAGGCAACCAATCAATGACTCTCATCATTGATGTTTCTATCTCTTTCTCTCCCTCTTCCTTCCTCTCTGAAATCAATAGAAATATATTAAAAAATAAAAATAAAATCAATAAAGTTATCTTTGGGTAAGGATTTACAAAAGGAAAAAAAAGTGCCTGCTGGGAGCCGGTCCATCCTTGCTGTTTCAAGGGACCTGGCATATATGGCATACTGTTCTTAATATGTTTGCTCACCTTCTTGGCACTATGTGTTTTAACCAAGGTCACCTCTCTGAGAAAGGTTGTTTCCCCAGGTAGGGATTTTCCCCTGAAGTTAGGGAGTGAATAAAACCCCTTAACTACGAACAATCATGCTTAAGCTACATAATCTTTACTCCCTGGAATGGAGATAAAAAACGCCCTAACCTTTGGAATAGAGATTGATAGGATTGGAATCAACTGGTATAAATACAGATGTAACAAGACAACTAGATACAGAACCTAGACACAGAACCTACACAGAACCTAGAGACAGAAGAACTTCGCTGGAGAGAACATGGCAAGAGATCCTGGACTGAACCTGACTACAGAAATTGGCAAGAGAACCTGACAGAGACAGAAGAACTTGGAGAACCTACAGAACCTGGCAATAGAACCAAGCAAGAGAACCCCACCATGCTGATCAACTGAACGCTGTCTCCATGTCTTTCCTTCTTCGCCGTCTCTGTCCACACCTTTGGGGACCCCTGGACCTGCTGGGGTTGGACCCCAGCATCTGGCGCCTGAACAGGGACCCCTAGGTAAGCCCCACTCTCGGGATGGATAGGACTCCACTGTAGGAAGAGGGTGGATAGTCTTCGCCGACTCCGTCCACACCTTTGGGAACCCCTGGAACAGGATTCCCCTAGGTAAGCCCCCACCCCCATTGAGAACCCCACACTTGGGATGGATAGGACTACACCAGGGTACTGCAGACCCTCCTATAGAGGATAAGTAGGGTAAGAAGGTGGATAGTACAGAACTTAGATTGAGAAGATGTGCCATAGTGAGTCCAAAGAAAGAAGACTCTGTATTGATTCTTAGATTGAGAAGATGTGCCTTACTGACTCCAAAGAAATAAGACTCTGTATTGATCTTTAGATTAAGAAGATGTGCCATATTGAGTCTAAAGAAATAAGACTCTGTATTGATCTTTTAACACATATGCTTGCTAGCAGAGGAATTAAGGTTACTCCCAGTCAGACAGAACATTTTATACAAGAAGTATGTCCATGCTTTTCTGAGGAAGGAAAGGTAAATGTAAAGGCATGGGAGGAGGTAGGCCCAAGGAGCCTTATCCTTAACCCCACTGCAGCCTTTCCACCCCGGGAAAGTGCAGGATTGGCAAGCTCTCCCTGGGGTGATAGATCAGGCCTCAGGTAATAGCGGAAAGCGCCAATCCTACTCTTAAAATGGATACAAGAGAGCATTTGGGGTTTCTCTTTTTAATGCCTGCTTTTAAAAAATAAAAAAGGGGGAATTTGCCGGGAGCCGGTCCATCCTTGCTGTTTCAAGGGACCTGGCATATATGGCATACTGTTCTTAATATGTTTGCTCACCTTCTTGGCACTATGTGTTTTAACCAAGGTCACCTCTCTGAGAAAGGTTGTTTCCCCAGGTAGGGATTTTCCCCTGAAGTTAGGGAGGGAATAAAACCCCTTAACTAAGTGCTAGGTGGGTAATTAATCACTTTAACTACGAACAATCATGCTTAAGCTACATAATCTTTACTCCCTGGAATGGAGATAAAAAACGCCCTAACCTTTGGAATAGAGATTGATAGGATTGGAATCAACTGGTATAAATACAGATGTAACAAAACAACTAGATACAGAACCTAGACACAGAACCTAGACACAGAACCTACACAGAACCTAGAGACAGAAGAACTTCGCTGGAGAGAACATGGCAAAAGATCCTGGACAGAAACTGGCCACAGAACCTAGAGACAGAACCTGGCTACAGAACCTTGGATAGAACATGGCAAGAGAACCTGACTATAACCTGGTGACTGAACCTGGCTGGAGAACCTGGATAGAACCTAGAGACAGAACCTAGCAAGAGAACATGGACACAGAACCTGGCTGGAGATTCTAACCAGAACTTTGCCAGAGATCCTGACCAGAACTTGGCTAGAGATCCTGGCTAGGCTGCTGATCAACTGAACGCTGTCTCTGTGTCGTTCCTTCTTCACTGACTCCGTCCACACCTTTGGGGACCCTTGGACCTGCTGGGGTTGGACACCAGAAGTGCCCATGATAAACATTCCCATTTACTAAGGCCAAAAACTGGAAACTTAGAAAGTGCACATTTTAACCCTCCATCTAGAAATAATCAAAGTATCTAAGTGACAATGCCAGGTAGAACCTAACCAGCAGGTCTCTTTCCTACTTGTACCACCTGCCACTTGACTTCCCTAATAACAAGCTGGAACACAATTGGATACATTATTTCAATTTATACCATTTAGAATCCCTTGCCCCTCAGGAAAGCCTGTAACCAGCTGCAGCCTGGCCAAGACACCCCCCTCCCCACTTACGGTAGTGAGAATACCCACTCTAATAAAACACAGGGACATGGTATCTGTTTTCTCCATCCTTCCTGCTTCTGCGCTACTTTCTATCCTCCCAAAAAAAGTTGACTCTTTAAAATATATTTTTCTGTTATAGCATTGCCCACTATGCAAATAGATGGTGATGATATTGGACAATGCATTTCAGCTAATAGGATCAAGGCAAATACTTATGTCCCGGGTTGAGATTCCTGGGAATGGAGACTTCGAGATAACATTTGGCATGCAGGCTGTTTATTTAGGAGTACCCTTGGGATCAATATTTGGGAAAGGGAAGGAATGGAAGCAGAAATGGGCAAAATGTAAAGTCAAACTACAGTGACTGCCCAAAAAGAGCCTTGACCAGTGCCAGGGGGATCTCTGAAGCTAGAATGGACCTTTAGTTGTCCTGAGTCAAACCAAGATAATCAGACTTTTATACTGTATTTTATACTACTATATTTTATCAATCATTGGAATGGACCACCTGGGAGAGGGCATGATGTGCAAGATGGCTATCTATAACTGAGATCATAACTATTCTCCATTAGCTCTGACATTTCCAGATTCGATGGGAAAGCAGAAATTACACATTTAGCTTATGATAATGCCTACTTTTTCTTCAGGAAAATAAATAAGTGTTCAAAAGAAATTTCCTGAGAAATTCATCTCCAAGGGCTGCTCCTCTGTGACCACAACACCTTGGGGATGATTTGGCATCAAGAACCAAAAACAACTCCTAACTCTGCATATTGCTTGCTTCCAGATGGTAAACAAAATAATCAAGTCTCAGAATCAGAACACATTTTAATTAGATTTTTTTAAATGACAGTTGGGTTATGGTATTTTCTGCAAATAAATAACAGTTCTTACAATTTTACAAGTAGTGGCTGTGACAATAGCAAAACCAGAGTGGTTCCAATTATCTTCCCAGATTAAAAGTGCGGAATCAGAGTTCTTGTGTGTACCCACCCATCTACCGCCCATGGATAATTCAGATAACGATGGCTACATACTACTCTGATTCAATTCTGGTCAAAATTTAGAGTTGTTGGACAAGATTTCAATGGACTGTGTTCCTTACTAGCTATTTCTGGAATGTGTTTCTTTGTGTATGCAAACTCTAAAAAGAATGCAAGCACTGAGCTAGGTGTACATCCATGCAGAAGAAATTCCAGTTTTAGTAGAGAGACCACATGGACACTCTGAATGGATGAGACATAAAGATCACGTCCTGCCAATATTTGCTGGACTAACTTAGAGAATTTATCATTGATGTGAATCACTATGCAAGGCCACCTGTCTAATTATATGCCCAGTGGGAAAGAATCTCCTTTCTGAGCTGGCTTGGATAGTATGGCATTATTGCAAGTGATACAATTGTTGTAGAATATATTTTGAAGTCACAGTGACAAGAAATACTGGCTTTGATTTGGAAGTTGCAACTATTATTTCTTTGGGTTCTCATTTACCTCTGGGACAGGTAGCTTTTTTACCCAAATCAGTTTATCCCTGACAGTCACATATATAACCCAGAGTAATGTATGAATGTCAAATACCATACTTTAGCATTCAGCAAGCATGTCTATTATACTGTTCCTAATGGCTTTAAAAAGAACAGCAACAACACCCTCTAAGTGATAGATAATAGATCGGAAATTTATCTCCAGAGTTACAACAGCACCTGTGGGTATACCCAGTGCAGATGTTTTTCCACTCAGGAACACATTCTGGGAAGAAGCCAGTGAATTCAGAGAGGACAGAGTAAAAAATAAAACAAAAAAAAAAAAAATTCATTTGGGAATTTGCTTATCTCTGACACAATCCACAAATGTGAAAGCCTGCTACTGACAAGTGCTGGCAGGCAGAACGAAAGGCATCCAAACTAGTAAAATCCAAAGAGCTAGCTGTCCACGTAAATCGACATTTTATGTGATCTCTTATTTCACTAGCAGGCGAGCTTTTGTCCCTGGGCAGCTTCCTGAGCTACAGTCTGAGGACCAATTTATTCCTTCTTAGTAGATTTCTGTTCTCGTCCTTTGAATTCTCGGCAATACTAAACTGATTAGCAGGGAGGGCCAGGACCAAATATTAATGAGATAATTATGATGTTTTCTTATACCAGGCAGCCAGGGATTTCTGGCAATGACCAGGAGGATGGGAAGCCAAACAATATAAATACTGGTTTCCAGATATGACACTCTGACATTTTCTCTGAAGAAACAGAATTTAATAATAAGCAACAGAGCAAAAACAATGAGCGTGGGGCCCTGGAAAGAGAAGCACTTGTTGAAAGCTTGCTGTGGCTTGGGGACTTCGTTTATGGAACTTTTATGCTCACACTCTGCTAAACATACCCTATAGTCACATGTAGCAAGGTCACAAAATTTAAGTCATGCAGCTGCTCAAATATGCATAGAAAATTGAATTTCTTAATTTTTCTTTAAGTAATGTCTTTTTCCTGAGCCCTAGACATTAATTTAGCAAGAGAGAGTGAGAGAATGTCTACTTTAATATAATGTTTACTTAAACCCAGTAATTTATACATCTTTCCAAAACATGGTGAGTGCTGTTGGTATAAGAGGTGTGTGGCTTACCCTTCCCTTGTGGTGTGAATCCTCAGAGGTCCTGGCACCAAGCACAATGGCACTCATCCTCCTGGCCAACGGGCAGTGCTAAAGGCACTACCTGGCTATTCACAGACTGGTCTACTTTTTGCCTAGCCTGCAGTGGTCGGCAAACTGCGGCTCATGAGCCACATGCGGCTCTTTGGCCCCTTGAGTGTGGCTCTTCCACAAAATACCAACTTCTGTGCATGGGTCACAAAGTTTCAATCGCACTGTACGTGCGCGCCCGCACGTGGTATTTTGTGGAAGAGCCACACTTAAGGGGCCAAAGAGCCGCATGTGGCTCGCGAGCTGCAGTTTGCCGACCACTCGGGGGGGGAATTACTTCCAAGGATCATCTACAGTTTCCCCTCTTTCTGACTTGATTCTAAGCTTTTCAGACCCATATGGATCTCTGCCTCATTCCTCCTGGCTGAGACCAGCAGGTCATGCCCAGATCTGGATGTGGGATCATCTCTTCACACTACCACGGCCCTGTGGGGGTTTTTAATCCATCCTTTGACAAAGGCTTTACTAAAAACTTTTCATAAGACATGCATCTGATTAAAACCCGCCTTAACGAGACAGAGCTTTTTGTTAGAGAGAAGAGCAAGAGAAGACAGATCAAAAGACCAGAATAGGGCAGTGTATTTCTGGGGATCCTTGAATCCTCAATTTCACACTCATTTACTATGTATACCCACTAAATCCTATTGTTCTTCCCTCAAATGAAGCCTAGAATGCCTTTTAGTCCACAACATTTCAGCTGAGCCTTATATTCTTATCCATTTATATTAGAGGAAAATAAATTTTACACTGTACCCAAAGAAACCACATAATAGCAATGTATCTTGAACATATCACTCGCACAAACCTCCACAAATTTGTCTTTACAGAATTACTATTTATAGAATTTGAATGTTGCCAAGGCCAATGTAATCAGCCACTGGATGTGGAATCGTGTAGTGTTTAGTTTTTTTCAAAGGCTATTTAGTGTATAATTTTGTGTTTTAATATATTTACAGACTTGGTGTCCAGCCTGTAGGTTGAGATTTATAATTTTGTTCAATGCTGTCTGCTGTCTGTATAAGGGCCTCATGATACATTCACCTCCGATCTAAAGGACAGGAGAAAGTTGTTTCTTTTAATAAACTATCATATGGTAGATGGTACTGTCAGACAATGAGAACCATGCCATCATCTGGTTTCCCTCTTGCCCGGGCTTCTGAGAATCTGATTATAAAGGTTGAAAATGATTAGTAATACTCTGCTTAGTCTGGGACTTGTTTTATGTTTGTTTCTCTTCTTCATGCCCTTGACCTGCAACTTTATTACTTAAAGTTTGACTTGCATTTGTTACAGGTCTCATCCTTCTGTACCATGTTCTTACTATGAACCAATTTACATTCCCTCCCCGCCGCTGCCTGAAGCTGAGGGCTTACTAGAGTTCTCCAGCAACAGAAATATTTGGTGGGATCCTTTTTGTCTCTTCAAAAGCAACATCAAATCTCCAGCTACTGGGAAATGGTGCTTTTCCCTATTATTGGAATCAGTGAGCGAAGGCCTATGTCTTTAATGGAGGTTTTGGCAAGCATATTAGCGTTATTATTAGATGGTCAGAAGTAAACTGAATGGTTTGTTTTCTGTACTGCAACAAATTGATGGTCTAAATCAAACACTGAAGTTTATATGTGGTAGAAATATTTACATGGGAAAAAAGACCTGATCGATGAATGCACAGCATTAAGCAGATGTAAGTTTTACAAATTCCAGAAGTCAACGTATTTCACAAATCATAAGAAAACTAAGAATAAAACTCAAAGGAAGTAAGCAAACGCATGTTAGAAAATGAGCTCCACCCTCAAAGAGTCTCGATCAGTTAGTACCTTCCGGTTGTAAGGAAAAGGAAACTTACTTTAGTTATCCCCCGTGGTGAAGTACCGTTGGAGGAACAGAGGAGGTGTACTGTATGGAATAAACATAGAGGAAAAGTCACACAACTAGACTGGGATCCGCAGGAGAACCAGGGTACAGCTTCTTCACCTACAGCCCGGACACCAAGTTTATAAATAGAGCCAACACATAATAAATGGTTTACTGGTATCATATTACAATGAGTAATGAAGTAATATCTGTTTCCCAATTTCATGGGCTTACTCTGTAGTGATATGTCACTAATATCTCTGCTTGCCCTTTCTTATCTCATCACAATTTTCTTACTCTTTATTTTCACTTTTATGCATTATCTTATATATTTCTCCTTTAATACTTTCTGCTTTTTCAAACTCCATCTTGATATTGACCTATGATCTGCACCACATAGTTTGATTCTCTCTATATGTCCCCTGATAGGCCTCCCACTTCTCTTCGTATTTTTTTTAATTTGATCCAGACAAAGAATAAGTCTAATCGGCCTATATATCTTTTTGTACCAGGCCACATAATAAACCATTGGCCAGTTTCTGGATTAGATAAGGAAGACCATGAGGTCATGTGGTACTCCCATACCTGCCTTCTGAGCTGTGAGCAAAAATGTTTTTCAAGGGTATGGCACATCAATGGATAGAAACATCAATGATATGAGAGAGTCACTGATCAGTTGCCTCCTGCATGCCTCACACTGGGGATTGAGCTTGCAAACTGGGCATGTTCACTGACTGATAATCGAACCATGACCTCCTGGTTCATAGGTTGACACTCACCACTGAGCTATGCCAGTTGAGCATAGATAATTATTTTTAATAATAAGTTAGATGAACTTGGGATATGATGGAGAAGGAATTAATTAATAGAAATTAATGTGAATAATTTCTCATATGCAGCACAGAAGGATAAGAATAAGACGTTTGAAAGAGCAGCTAAGACACATAAGGATAGAATGAGAGACCCCAGCATATGTCTAAATGAAATGCAAATAGAAGAAAATAAAAATCAGTGAATTGCAGTGAATGCCATTCCACTACTGAAACCCTTCACAACTTTCCATGTCACTCAGAGTAAGATCCCAAGTCCTTAAAACCACATTTAAAGCTCTACAAACTCCTGACCCCCTCTCACCTGCCACCTTTCTGACCTCACCTGCTCTTGATCTTCGCTTTATTCTGTTTTTCCAACCCCACTGTCTTCATTGCTCTTTGAACTCTCCAGAATGCTCAGTATCATAACTTTTCCCTCCGCCTGGAAAGTTCCAGAATGCCACATGTCCTACTCCCTCACTCCTTCAGTTCTTTGGTCATATGCCATCTTCCTCAGGAAGACCTTCCCGAGCACACTGCTTGAATTTATGTCCCCATTCCTGCTCTCCCCATCCTTTTTCCCTGTTGTATCCCTTCCTTAGCACTCAGTACTATCTCATGTTATATACCCTTTATGTATTTTCTTGTGTCTGTCTTTCCCCACTAAGCTGTAAACTTCTTAAAGACAGAGGTGTTTATCTCCTGCATTTATTGCTGAATTTCTAGTGCTAAGAACAGTGCCCAACATATTGTGGGCACTCACTAACTATCTGTTGATAGAATAATAAATGATCATTGGCGTATGGGAAGCGCTCAAAAGCTAAGAATTGATTTGACCATGGCCGTTAAACTACAAATAAGTACCTACTTATTTGAACAGTCTGCTAATTATTCCATTCCAAGTGTCAGTCACATCATCTTTGTAATAATGACAATCATATGATGCGCCAAACATCCCTTTGATGTTTTGTATTTCTTATATCACTTTAACATATATTTGAAAATGGGAAAATTATTATCCCTCTCTTACTGTACTTATGAGACTGAGATACAAAAAGTTATCTGATTTCCTCATATTCATATACCTAGAAGGTGACAGAGCAGATTTGGAGCTTGAGTCTGTCTTTCACCAGAGACTCTGCTTTCTACTCGGTGGATTGGTCTTCTTGTTGCCCTTGTTCAGAACTCCCCATAATCACCCACCTTCCTCCATGATACCTCTTTTATTATAATCATCTTCCATAGAGACTCTCATGAACACAGTATCCATTCTTCCTTGCTAAGCCTGATTTGCCCCAATATCTCTTCTTCTAAAAATAACTCTGAGCATCCCCAGCTCCAAGGGTAAATCTTCATTAATTTTAGCTAATAAAAAAAAAGTGACATCACCAAAAATGGCAGAGGAGGGAACTACAGGTCTCCATCCTTTCACAAACACAATTAATAAGCTCACAAAAACTGTCTGCTTCTAAGCCAATTATGTCAATCCATCCTCCTTGTCAGTGATTGGCTTAGGAATATACTTTTAATATAATTCCATCCAATAAGACATGAGGAGAGTCAGCTGGGGCACTTCTGGAAACTATGCCTCACTCCTAAGTGTAGAAAAGACAGGAGAAATGGAATCAATCTTCTTCATCTACACATGTTCATATTTAAATGAGATACCTGGTCCACTGCCACCATATTTCAACCAACCAGAAGATAAAGTTAACACAGGGGAGAGGATAGAGTCAATAGAATTTCAGAGAAGCAAAGTTAGAGATCTTAAATCCCAAGCCTAATGCCTACCGTATCCATGAAAATCATGTGAAACTTTCTCAAAGTGCTTATATGGTACTAGAGGCCCAGTGCATGAATTCGTGCACAGGTGGGGGGTCCCTCGGCGTGGCCTGCAGGAATTGAGCCAAAACCAGCAGTCCAATGCCACCTGCCACTCCTGCCTGCCACTCCCGCTCATCCCGCCCCACAGCGCGTGCAGTGGGCTCGCGCCCAGTCAGTCCTGATCAGGAGAGGCTCATGCCACTGCAACAGCACTTGCCAGCCATAAGCCCTACATCTGACACCCATCTAGAGGGAGATGGAGGGGGGCTGGGATGCAATCAGCCCTCTGGGAGCGATGGGATGCCTTTGCAGCCCAGGATCCAGATCTGTCCTGATGGCGTTTGCGCAGGTTGTCAGGAACCACCTGGCAACCACTTTTTTATCATTTCTTACATGCAGAGCATCTAGGGAGGGGAAGTGGCTATTTTTCCCAAGGCCAACTTCCAGGAGGCCAGTTGGGATCCTGCCAGAGGCACTAGTCTATCAGTGCCTGGCCTGTTCTCTGGAGATTGGGTCTGTAGGACTACTGAGAAAGTGAGTGGCTGCTGCTGGGCTGTCGGAATGGGTTGGTCAGCTGAGTGTCACTCCTGCTGTGGGAGTACACTGACCACCAGGGGACATCTCCTGCATTGAGTGTCTGCCACCTGGTGGTCAGTGTGCATCATAGCGACCAGTAGTTCGGTTGCTTAGGCTTTTATATATATAGATAAGCAAGGTTGACCACCTTGCTTATCTATAACTGAAAGCATCCTGATAAAACAGCATCCCCTCCCCATCTTAGAAATGTCCCAACCTCCAAAATTCACTTAGATAAATCTATCTTCAGTTCCATTACTTCAACCTGGATAGCCATTCCAGGTTGTGTGACTTACCATAAACCTGGACAGCCATTTCCTAGCTGGGTGACTTAAAACAAGTTATTTCTGAGCTTGAGTTGATTATGGGACTGCCACTAAAAATAGATAGAATTCATTGATTTCCTTACTGAGTAGCTAGAAAGGAGGGGTAGGAGAACTGAAGTCAGAGATCAGGCTCTAGTTTGGTCCTGGAGTACTACCTATAGAGCAGTCCATTGGAGCACAAAGAAGTTGAGTTTGGCCAAACTCACCATGTGAGTTGATAGGCAAGCTGAGACTGACTATAAGCCAAGTTCTTCACCTTCTGGGATAAGACATTATCCATACTCAGGATAAGTGTAACTATAGCAGGTGCATTCCTTGTGTAACTTATTTACACAAGGGAAAGAGGTTGAGATTGAGGGGAGTTCAATTATACCTGGGAAATGCACACTTGAAATTGTGTCCACCCGTGATTATTCTTCACAGCCATGACAGAGGCTGCCATATGGAAATGCACAGAGCTATGGGCCTCTCTGCTGGACCTCTGTCAGGTGAACAATTATTGCATCCACCCTCTTTGTCAAGAACAATATTAGAAAATCCAAGTCTGTTTCATGTGTTTCATCTTATTTAGTAAATAAATTCCGTTGACTTATTACATGAAAACAATTGTCCTCCGTCATGCAAGTATAGTTCTCAAAACCCTGGCTTCTTTCTGACCTTTGAAGTCATTCTTGGGAAGATATTTACATTTACATTAGAGTTGTTCAGGGTAATGGTTTACCTTTAAGTGGAAAGAATATATATATATATATATATATATATATATATATATATATATAAAATTTTAAATTACTGGAGGTAGAGAATGCCTTAGTGTATAAGCAGTATAATGTGTAGTTAAGGAATGCACACTAAGGAACTAGATCAACTGAATTAAAATACTAGCTTTAACATTTCCTAGCTGCATGACTTAAAACAAGTTATTTAACTCTTCTGAACCTCAGTCCACTCATCTGTAAAACTTAATTCTAATAGTATCTGATGATGGTATGAACTAAGTTGTAACAAATTTCCTATTATATATAATATATAGTACCTATCTATTCTGTGGATTTAATGAATCAATATATGTCAAGTGTCTAGAACTCAGCCTGGCATGCAGTAGTCACTATACAAATGTTATCCATTGTTATTATTTAGTACATTAAAGGTAGATGCAGCCAGCAAAGCTAGTGTCTGCTATATTCCAGGCACAGAGCTGGATGTCCCAAATACAATCATACACATATGTCAGATATTTCAGTCTGAGAGTATAAACAATGAATAGACAATTGCAATGTAAAACTATCAATGCTAGAAGAGAGGTAGTACAGGGCGCCATGCTAAATGTGAGTGAGGGAAAGTGGGAGAAAGAAAAAATTACCTAATCCAGTGGTTCTCAACCTTGGCTGCACATTAGAATCACCTGGGAATCTTTTTAAAATCCTGATTTCTGGGCCTCGTCCTCCGGAAATTCTGTTTCTTTGTTACTAATGTTGTGGCCCCACCCCATAACAAAGAAACGAATTTCCAGAGGACGAGGCCAAGAAATCAGGATTTTAAAAAGATTCCCAGGTGATTCTAATGTGCAGCCAAGGTTGAGTGCTGGGGTCCAACCCCAGCGGGTCCAGGGGTCCCCAAAGGTGTAGACGGAGTCGGCGAAGAAGGAATGACATGGAGACGGAGTTCAGGTGATCAGCAGCCTAGCCAGGATCTCTAGCCAAGTTCTGTTCAGGATCTCCAAAGAGGTTCTGCTTAGGATCTCCAGCCAGGTTCTGTATCCATGGTCTCTTGCTAGGTTCTCCAGCCAGGTTCTCCAGGTTCTCCAGCCAGGTTCTGTAGCCATGTTCCCTCGCTAGGTTCTCCAGCCAGGTTCTGTCCAGGTTCTCCAGCCAGGTTCAGTCACCAGGTTCTAGTCAGGTTCTCTTGCCAATTTCTGTAGTCAGGTTCAGTCCAGGATCTTTTGCCATGTTCTCTTGCTAGGTTCTGAGGCCAGTTTCTGTCCAGGATCTTTTGCCATGTTCTCTCCAGCGAAGTTCTTCTGTCTCTAGGTTCTGTGTAGGTTCTGTCTTCTAAGTTCTGTGTGTAGGTTCTGTCTTCTAAGTTCTGTCTTCTTATATCTGTATTTATACCAGTTGATTCCAATCCTATCAATCTCTATTCCAAAGGTTAGGGCGTTTCTTATCTCCATTCCAGGGAGTAAAGATTATGTAGCTTAAGCATGATTGTTCATAGTTAAAGTGATTAATTACCCGCCTGGCACTTAGTTAAGAGGTTTTATTCCCTCCCTAACTTCAGGGGAAAATCCCTACCTGGGGAAACAACCTTTCTCAGAGACCTTGGTTAAAACACATAGTGCCAAGAAGGTGAGCAAACATATTAAGAACAGTATGCCATATATGCCAGGTCCCTTGAAACAGCAAGCATGGACCAGCTCCCAGCAGTTGAGAACCACTGACCTAATCTGAAATAAACCTTCTTGGAGGGAGAGGCACCTTAGTTGGGATATAAAATAAGTTAGCTACACAGACAAATGGGGATAAAAGTGCTATAGGCTAGAAACATCTCAGTGTTTCACTAGCACCACAATAACTGAAAACAGCCTCCCTGCTGTCCCCACCCTCGTCACTGCACATAGTGAGTGTGTCTCAGATGCCTGTCAGTGACCATATGGAGGAGGGAGATGTGGCCACGATCCCTCCTCTGCCATGTGAACACAAATCCTAATAACTTTCCATCAATGTTTTGCCAGGTTCACAGTCGCAGACCTCAGCTCTACAAGATGGCGTTCCACCTCTAGTCTGTGGAATTTTCCTGATGCACTGTGCACAGCAGCAGACCCACTGCTTACCCCTTCCAGGGATCCCCACATGGATGCTCCTGGGTTCGTGGAGAATAGCCCATATGTGCCCATCTTTCATCCTGCTAACCCTGCGCCCCAATGCCTAGCTCCTTTTAGCATCTTCTCCTAACCCAGAGTTCCCCTGCCTCCACTCCTTCAAACAGACCTATGTTCTTTTTGCTAATGGTTAGCAAGCTCCAAGTTTTTCCGTTTCTTAAAAATGTTTCTAGTTTCCTCTGCTAGGTACATGAAACTTCACATAACTATTCTTTTACAGCTATTCTTTCTCTCATTCTGTGTGGGTTAGAGGGAGGGAAATTTTCCCATCCTGAGAGGAGGTAAGAAAAGACAGGACATTAGAGAGTCATCATGTGCCAAAGGTTTCTGATATTCTTTTCTTTGGTTGCCTGAAAAAAACCAATAACAGTACCACCAACAATAATAATCAAAGATATCTTACACTGAGAAAATTAATTTCCTCCTGATAGCTCTCTGTTCTATGCATCTCCCTCAGCCTATCACCAACTCTGAAAGCATAAGTTTTAAGTCTTATTGGGCTTGAGAGAACACTGACTCCCTTTGACTCACGTTATGGCTTCCCCTATTAATTTAATCTCGAGAGCATTTTTCCCAGCTACTGAAATCCTCCACAACCCTCTCCCTCTATCCCTAGTGTTAACATAGCAACACATAGGAAATTCTTATGGGAAAAGTACTTATACCAAACAGTAATGGTAGTAATTTCCAATAGTAGAATTATAGGCAATTTCATTTTTATTCATTGAATTCTTTCTTTATCTTTGACCTAACAAAAATTGCCTTATAATTTTGGCAAACTAAGAAAAAACACCGTTTTTTTTAAATGAGTGTCTCATTGACTTCAAATGACACTTAAGAAAAAAAATGTAAAAGCTTCTACTTAAACATTTTGGACACATACAATGTCTCATCTCCCTCAGCTCTGACCATTCTGGACTTCTAAAAAGTATAGGAAGTTATTTTTTTTAATCTATAATTACATTTTAAAAAAAGGAACTTCAGTGGACCAGAAGCCATGAGGAATCTCTGGAGGAAAGTTATGCATAAAGAGACTGTCAAGTTTAAAAAATAAATTCCAGCTAATTTTATAAACTATAACTTAAATATCATGGTAAAAGTGGTGTTGAAATTAAAAGCCAAACCCTTAAAAAAAATAAACAGTAGAAAAGACAGTGCTAAAGTTGAAGTGGTGAACTTGGGGATTGAGCTGATGACTTTTCTAGGACACATTACAAAGGAAGGAAGAATTGGAAAGTATTAAAGAAAAGTCAAGAAACAGGAAAGTTCAGCACTTTCAATGCCCACCTTCTAGGAACACCAAGGAGGAGAAACTAAGACAATTTTAAGGAAGCAAAATTCAAAGGGAAAAAATGTGATTTCAGTTATGTCCAAACTTTCTTTAATAATGAGGGGACCATATTTAGAGTTCTTATTTTATTCACAATTAACTAACTGAAAAATGTGCCAGGCACTGTGCAAGATAATGGTAATCTAATAAGAAGAATAAATCTTCTGGCCAGAGAAATTTCCACATTGTCTTAAGGGTTAAAAGTTCATTGATCCATAATCTTTTGCATATTTATTGCAGTTCACCTGTTTTAACTGGAATGACTTGGCAAAACAAGACTATTTTTTTTCCTATTGAATTGCTGGATTGTTTGACAAAGAGTATCTTAGCAACTGATTGCTTGAAGACACAAAATCATAGAGAGACTCAGTTGATAAAACTGGAACAGTTGAACTCACAGTCTGGGCGCCATTCCACAATAGTTAAGTGGTCAACTTTCATGAGGTAAACTAGAGTAATTTTCAAATTTCAAATGAGGTAAATTGAAGTCCTTGAAATATTATGAGCTTAAACTACACTGAGAAATAAAAACCATTAGTTTTCTACTAAAAGTTAGTAGACAGTCTCAAAGATAATCTCAGCCACTAAAAAAGTCAGCAACCAGAAAAGAAAATAATATCCCTACAAGATTTTTAGAGAGAAGGAAAATTTGTTGTCAACTAGGGAAATTAAAAACAAGATTTTTGTCTGAGATAATCATATGTAAGTAAAAGTTTGACGATTGAATTAATATCCAGAAAATTAAATATTTTAAGAATACACAAATTCATGTTGGAACTTTCATTGAACTTTAAGTCAGATACTGATTGGCACAGAAAAAGGCTAAAAACTTAGTAAAGAACCATTAGAAAACAAAAGAAAATAGAAAAGACTATAAGTAAGTAGGAAACCTACTTAAGGAGGACAAAGAGACAGGTCAGTCCAAAGACTAGATTTGCAACTGATAGAAGGAAATAAGCTGTTGCACAATGGAACACGAATGTATGATATATATTTTAAATATTGACTCCACTTGTGCAAGATGGACATGAATACACACGCAAAGAATTACTACAGTTGGGGTGAAATTGATGTCTGGCTATGTATCTATGCCCTGATTTCATCCCAGTGTTCATAAACATTATACCACGGTTATATTTTCAAGCGTCTTCTGATTAAATAGGTGAAATGCATGGTGTTTTGTCATCAGTTCCAGAGAATTCCATGAAAGCAAAGATTTAGACATAATGAGTAATTTTTGATATCAGGGCAGGTGCTCTGAAGCACTATAAAGAGTATAAAGGGCCAATAAGATGTCACCAGATCTAAATTCATGGTTATCAACTCATATCTCTGTAAACTCTAGATATTATTTTCATTCATTGTTTTGTTTTCTCTTTTTTCAGAGTTGCCTGTTTGTGGCTCCTTATAAATTGTTGATAAATTGTTCCAACTTGTCATGTATGGTCTTACCTGAATACTGCAGAGATACTAAACTAAATAAAATCTGCTGTGAAAAGAATTGACTCACAAAGTTGACCACCAATGGTCACACTATCTTACTTATGTACGTAAGATAGCACGCTAAGGTCTTCAGAGCCAAGGCGCCCATTGGAGTTTCCACTGGGCTTTTCTGCACACAGACCAACCATGCCTTGAGCTCATTCTTTGCTTGACTTATTTCTTTTGTGCAACATTCAGTCGCCATTTATTCTCTCTTGCATTGCCACCAAATTACTTAAGTCAGCATAAGTAACTTGATGATTTTACTGAGACATAAGAAACTTTATCAAATAGAAGGTAACTATTGTGTTGTAGAGGTTAGATGAATTTTCTTTTAATTTGCTAATGTTTATCATTGTTATATTTTGCTCTAAAATAAATGTTAATTGTTAAAAGCTGGATTTTTTCATTTATATTTATTGCTAAAAGTATTACAGATGTCCCCTTTGTTTTTTCCCCATTGACCCCCTTACCCTGCACCTGCCCCTTCCAGGCCTTCGCCACACTATTGTCTGTGTCCATGGGCTATGTATGTATGCATAAAGTGAATCTGATTTATTAGGAACAAACTCATAAAAGACTAATGGATCATGAAGCCCAGCAACAACTTGGCAGGATTTGGTTGCTATTATAGGCCTCTCCTTCCCGGTATGTACAATATTAGTTTTGCAACAAAAGAAGGTTGGAGGCCTTTTCTAAGTAACAATAGCACAAATAACAACTAATCAATCAAATCCCTCACAAATCATGAGAAGGCGAAAGCAAGCCCAGAATAAGTAGAAATCAAATAGGATGGCCAAGATTGCCGGAATAAAGAGCAGGAGGTGAAGCAAAATGACCCCCTGCTGCTGTCTGAGTACATCTCTTGAATGTTGCATGGAGATAGGAGTTAGAGCAGATACCCCATGAAAGAGTGGGCAGTCCCTGTGTCAGTTGACTGAAGGAAGAGTTAGGTACTCAAAAGAAAATCTGCACTAAGAAAGCCACAGGGAGTGGGGAGGAGACATGGGGTGGTCAATGAGCCCGATACTTGAAATGGAGACTTGGGTTCGAGTCTTGGCATTATAGGTTCCTGTGCACGTGACCTTAAACGACAATGTCTCTGAGTCACCATTTCTATCTGGGTAGAATGAGATAATACTGACCTTGACCTTTCCACGTGATTATTATGAGGATCAACTGATCTTTGTGTTTAAATTGTAAAGTTTTTTTCAATATGTTTCTTATTTTTCATAATAAACAGTAGCAAATAATTATCAGTATTGGTGGCAATAACTAGGAAAGAGCACAGCCAGTATAATCAGATCAAAGTTAAGTGCAAGACCAAAGAGACTGACAAAGATGTAGAAGAGTTAAGAAGAGACATGACTGCAGCTGTTAGTGAAGAGCTTAGACTTTGAACCCTCCTTTCTGGATTTGAATCCTGGCTCTGTGACTGAGTAACTATGGGACTGTGTGAAGGTTCCTTATACTCCCTGGGCTTCGGTTTCTACATCTAAAAAAAGTAGATAATGGTGCCAACTTCATGGATTTGGAGTGAGGGTTAAGTTAGTACATGCACATTTATTAGTGTTTAGCACAGTGTCTAGTACACAGTAAACATTATATAAGTGTTTGCTAGTACTATACCACTGAGCCAATGCATGAAGCTGTTTAAATCCTTCCTCACTGGGAACTAGCCATAAACTCTAGGATTAAGCTGTGTGACTCCAGATTTGTAGAACTACAGGGACCTCAGACAGACATCTAAGCAGGTCATTACATAAATCATCAGAGTCACCCCACATTGACCACATCTCAGATTTCAATTCACAAGTGTAAATAGGATAGAAAAAGTTAACTTTTCCATCATATTACTACTTTCTGACTGTCCATTTATAAGGAACAAAGCAAATTAACTTCTTCAGAATACTAGATAGACCCTGGCTATTATCTGTATTGACCAAGTGAAAAAATGCATGTACAGTAAATTTCATTATCTCTACTAATCTTGTTTTATTTATCCTCACATATGTTAACAAAGGCAAGGTATGTATTTTTCTTTATACAGTGTATACCAGTTGCATAAGGACCTTGGTTTTCTTGTTTTGTTTTTCCTGGCTTCCAATTAGATAATAGAACTCTATAGTCTAATTTATAACCATTTGCTCTTCAAAAACTTCTAGGACACTGCAAATCACCACAGAAATAAATAGGAAATTGGGTAAATAGATAAATGGGATGGATATCAGGATGGATGGATGGATGGATGGATGGATGGATGGATGGATGGAAAGATAGATACATCGATGAATAGATGATAAATGATAGATAGATAAATAGACAGATAATTTTTCTTTGACTTTCTTTGGTGCTTTATACCAAGATAAGAAAGGCTCAGAAATTGTCATAATTATATCAAGTTTTAGATTTAAAACATTTTTAATAGTGGAAAAAATCAGTTAGAAAGGATCAGAACCAAGACAGTTGATATGAAGATAAATTCAATTTTTAAATATTTGCTTAGAAAAAGTTAGAATTTATCAAAATATAAAACATTCATCCATGTTCCATCACTTTTAGTGTAATAAATATATCATAATAGTAAGAACAATCAATTTTCTAACTTCTAGCATAATCAAGAAATGAAATATATCAAAAATCACAAGTAAATACAAAATTGGTTCTGTTTTGAAATATAAATGGCCTTGGTCATATTGAATTAACTTCACAAGATAAAATATCCATGGAACTATTCATTTTGGATGTCATTCTTAACAATTAAGTCTCTGGGTCTCATCTTGAAAAGCAAACTGGTTACGTATATTAAATAAGATAACATACAGGAAGGCACATTGTAAAAGAGTTATAAAACAGCACGTAAATATAAATTCTAAATGTTGTAACACATTGCACAGCCATTGCACATGCTAAATGTTCAATAAACACCTGAGTTAATGATTGAGGAATGGCAGTCGTCATGGGTGAAGCAGTTGGGCTGAACGGCCACACAAGGACTGTTTTCATCACTATGACAATGCTCTGGCTGAAAGGGTAGGTTCCAGTGAATGTTTTCCCTCTAAACAGTGTTACTCAGCAAGACAATCTACCTCATTCACCATTATTCAGTACTGTTTCCAGTGTACAAAGTTACTTTCAACAGACAAATATTCATCATAATCAATACTACTCAGTGAAGAAAACACAAGCTCTTAAAACAAATATGAGATAAGGGTCTAAACCAGTATTGAGAAAAAAAGACATCATCAAAAGAAACCTCAGTATAGAATATGTGAAGATAAATACATGAAAGATATCAGTAGCCATAGAATGAAGAAATCAGAGCATGTATTTCTACTCATCTTTCTACCACCAATACAGCAAATACTGCTATGGGGCAGGTACTATACAGTAACTCCCTCAATAACTAACATTTTACACCTTTTCAGTGTACTCTCCTATAATGTAAAACCAGGCGACTAAAATCATATTTCCTAGACTCCCCTGCAGCTAAATTACCTTGAACTTGGGTAGCAGAATGAAATAAAGGTCACTCTGCTATTGCTTCCGTTATTTCTGCAGTTAGCCTGGTTGTAGACGTGTTTGGATTTCTACAATAGCAGCGGAAGTTGTAGTACTAGCCTCGTCCCTCACTTCATAGCTGCTAAGAAAGTCTGAAACCATTTTGTTGGCATGACAACAGGGGGTGTGATTTTATTTTATTATAATAATTATTATTTTAATCCTTACCAAAGGATTTTTCCATTGATTTTATTTTTTAAATATATATATATTATATATATATAATGTATATATTATATATATATATATATATATATATATATATATATATATATTATTGATTTCAGAGAGGAAGGGAGAGGGGGAGAGAGATAGAAACATCAATGATGAGAGAGAATCATTAATGAGCTGTCTCCTGCAACTCAGTCCCTTATGGGGACTGAGCCTGCAACCTGAGCATGTGCCCTGACCGGGAATCAAACTCTGACCCCCTGGTTCATAGGTCAATGCTCAACCACCGAGTCACACCGGTTGGACTTTCCATTGATTTTAGAGAAAGAGAAAGGGAGAGAGGGAAACATGGATGTGAGAAACAGTAATCAGTTGTCTCCTGTAGTGCCCAACCAGGGATGGGACCCACAACCTGGGCATATGACCTTACTGGAATCAAACCTGCAACCTTTTTGGTGTATGGGATGATGCTCCAAACAACTAAGCCACCCAGTGTGGCAGGGGTTGTGATTTTCGAATCCACAGTTGTGGTGGCTTTCTTAGCCATGGATTGCTGCTGAGGCCGAGTGTGCTAGCACCAAGTTCAGCAGCACCTTTCAGTCCCTAAGCTGAAGGAAACGTCTCCCACTTGCTGGCCATGGCAAAGGATGCAACTCTTTTGGCAGTCCAGTTCTTTGGTGTTTTCGGGGGAGTCATTCATGGAAGCTTAGCCCAGAGCCTTCCACTGGTATTCAAACCACTCCATTCCCTGCCTTAAATTTCTTTCTATTCAAACAAGCTCAGAGGGTTTGTTTTTTACAACTGAACCTTGACTAATACAATAGTCGTAGTTCATGTGCAGTGTATGAAGACATAATAGTGTTGATTTTATGAAAAATTGCAGGCACATTCTCTGAACATACCATACCCATATCTGTGTTGGTAGAAATGAATTTACCCCCTTCCAACACGAAAGACACAACTATTTGTTACCTTGTCTGACAAGCCAGATCTAACTTCCTTAAGCCCGTGTTTTTCCTCCCACGGCACACAAGCACATACCTTCACTATAACTATGACGCTGTGTTCCATTTGTCTGCATGTCTGTTCCCCAAGTACACTTTACAAAGGCATTACTTCTCCTAATGTATGTATTCCCTGTGGCACAGAATGTCTTCAATAGAACTGGTAGGAAAAGAAGAAGGAACGAAGGATATTGAGTCAAAATAACTGGGTTGAACCCTGGTTTCTCCAACTCTCTAATGAGGCAACCCAGGGAAACTGAGTAAGCTCTATGTGCCTCAATATCCTGATTTTTAAAATGGGGATAGTAAGAGTATTTCATTTAATTACTATATTTAATTATCATATTTAATCCTTGATTTACTTGATACATTTAAGAGATGGAGTCTTTAGGAAAGTGTGTAGCACATGGTATTGCACAAAAAAATGTTGCCTTAGATTTTTAAAAATTAACTTAGTTTTAATAAACATATAGAATTAGCACTACCCTACCCTTTTTCATTATGAACATTATATATCTTAAATGAATGATTTAAAAAATCACATTTTAAAAATATTCTTACTAAAAATACGACTCATTAACTAACAAAAAAACAAATAAACTGTGGTATCTAAATTTACAGTATGTTATTTTTTTTAAATTCTCTCAGGGAAAACCAGAGACTAGTGAATCATCACCATCACATTTTAGAAGACATGCCTGCCCTACCCACTGTCCATAAATTTTGGCAAATTTTCACCTTTCATTCTTTCTTTAATTTGTTTTCAGAGCCAAGGAAGCCCAAAGAGACCTACCTCTCTAAAGGTTGCTGGAAAATAAAATCCCCGCATCTCCTCTGATCATTTCTCAATGCTAACTTTCAGGAATCTTACTTATATTTCCAGTATACCCCATTGCAAGAAAAGTCTTCTTCCTGTGTTGGACATGAAATTAACTTCTCCAACCAACAATGACTTGTTAAAGCTTATATTTTATTTAAATCTATAAATTTTATACACCCACTTAAATAAGGTTGGATATATTATTTGCATATTATACCTGAAGTTTGCAAAAATATTAAGGATAAGTTGTTTTAAAAAATACAAATGAAAATTTTAGAACTAAAGTATACAACGAGTAAAATTAAAACTTGCTGGATGAACTTAGAGAATGACAATGATGAAGGAAAGACTCAGTAAGTAGAAATTAATTTATCTAATAACATATTTTTAAAATTTTAATAAACAGAATCTTGAGGACTTAAAATTTTAAGAGATGAAAACTTTCCAAATTGTACAAAATGTATAAACATCCAAATTTAAGATAAGTTGTAAGTTAAATAAATGGGGAATAATTAAATCGTTGCACAATAATTTAATGAAGTAGAATGTAGCCATTATAAAACAGTGTGAAATTATAATATATATGCAAATATGGATAACTTTTAAATGTAAACAGAAAATTAATTTTATTAGACTAGTGAGGCCATAGGTATTATTTGGGAAACAACCTTTCTTAAATATTGTGACATTGTCTTTATAATGGAAAAAAGGAAGGGATACACCAATTGGCATTTATTTATTGAGGAATCACATTAAAGAATTCTGTTTCCCGTACTATACAGAAAAATTAAAAGATTAGTTGATTACTGGAGGTACATCGCTTCTACTCTCAACTGCACATCTATAGGATGATAAGGTCAGCTCAGTGACACCTAGGTGTAGGGAAAACAGAAGCCTATGACACCCAGAGATTACTAGGTTATGACAAAAACCCTGTAGAGCTCCCAAAACAGTTCCCAAAGCATTGACAGCTCTAATGGAAAAAAAAATGTTTCCTTAAGATGGACAGTTATGAAATTAACCAACTCCAGACTATTGCTGCTTATTACAAAAATTAAACATCTGCTTTCTCTTTATCAATGGCTTTCCCTCTACTTCCATGAAAAAGAGAAATAATATTTTTAGACTTTTCCTAAATAGATTAGTAGGTGGGTAAGTGTTGAGCATTATATTAATACCTAGAAATATTTCAATACATAAAATTATTCAAATTACATGATGCATCCTTTTCACTAAACTTACTCGCAATAGGCTCATGTAATTAAAGGGGGCTTTAGGCCAAGTCCATCGCTACAACCTCATGGAATAGTTGTCTAAGTCTCTTCCTCTTAAAGATTTATTTTCTGATTTGGAAAACATTACTTATGGAGCCAATCTTCTAGTAAATACTAAATTCTTCTCAGCTAACTCCCACAGGGGAGGCAATTTTATTGCAGCATATGAATAGCAACCCATGGAAGTTGCAAATACTTGTGGGCAAGCCCCACAACTATCTCATAGTTCATTGCACCATTTTTCTTATTTCATGAGCCAAGTTTATATATTCTTCCACATCCAGACTAGTTCCCTTTAGAGGTTCACAGGAAAAAAAAAAAGGATTGTATAGCACACCTAAACCTAAGCACCCAACGTCTGTTCAAACATTTTATTCTTCACAGAAGTAGACAGCAATTTACTATTAATAAATCAGATACTATCATAATGTCCCTAATTTTATAAATTCAATCACAAGAATAAAACATTCTTATCAGAACAATTTGATATCTCTTCTATATACTTCACATTTATATTTGTTTATTCATCCAACCACTATTTGTTAAGTGATGACTATGGGTAAAATACTAGACAATGGGGACATATTGCTGAATCAAAAGAAGATGGTTTTCCCCAGTTGCTGTGTTTCAGTGGTTGAGGGTTGACGTATGATGTCACAGTTTGATTCCTGGTCAGGGCACATGCTCAGGTTGTGGGCTCAATCCCCAGTATGGTGTGTGCAGTAGCCAGCCAATCAGTGATTCTCTCTCATCATTGATGTTTCTATCTCTCTCTCCCTCTCCCTTCTTCTCTGAAATCAATAGAAACATATTATTTTTAAAAAGCAAGCTGATTTCTATCCTCATAGAGGGGAATACAGACATTAAACAACCAATTGCAAAATTATGTATATGAATAGATTTTTTCAAGAAGAGCTACAAAGTGTTAATAGCATGTAGCAGGGAGTTTTAAAAGGTTCCTGGGGGGGGGCGGGTAGAAAGCTCCTGCGGTGAAATATGAAGATTAAATAAACATTAGCAAGGTCAGATTGAGAATGAGGAGCTAGAGAAAGGAGAGAAAGGACAGTGCAGACAGAAAAAACAGCATGTGCAAAGGATCTGGGGCAGAGAGCAGAACCTGAAAGATGGCCACTGTTGCTGGGGTGGGCAGAGGATGAGAGCACAATATACAGTGAGACTGATGGGTGGGTAGAGACAGATGAAGTCATTCCTTATAGATCATATTAGGATTTGGCTTTTATTCTGAGGTCAGTGCAAAGATGCTCAGTTTGGGGGAGCAAAGTGATGACATAAACAAATTGTGGGTTACTGTTTTTTTAATCACCGAAGCAATAGATATGCAATGGTTTTAAAGAAGCCCCATATGGAAGCTAGAACATCAGCTCGTCTATAAAAGTCCAAGGAAGAAACAGTGGTGTGTTTGACAAAATAATGTTTCTCCACTGATGGCGATTTTACACATTCACCTCGAAGTCCATGTGGCAATGTCTGGAGACTTTTTGGGCCGTCAAAAGTAGGGATAGTGGTCCTATTGGCATATAGTGTGTAGAGGCAAAGGATACTGTTCAGTACCCTACAGTGCATGGGACAGCCCCCACAACAAAGAATTACCCAGTCCCCTAATGTAAACGGTGCCAAAGCTGAGAACCTGGGACTAGAGTGATGAATAAAAATGAAGATAAATGGATACATATTTAGAAAGTTGAAATGACAAGTCTATAATGATTGAAAACAAAGTATTATAAAAGAAATAGAAAATGTCAAGAATAAGCCCCGGGTTTCTGGCTTGTGCAACTGAGTAAACTGTGAGCCATTTACTGAAGACCCTTTAAGTTTGGAGAGAAGACCAAGGTTGAGTCTGAGGTGCCTTTAACACATCAAGTTACATAAGCAGCCATACATACTGATTTAAGTTTCAAAAAAGTAGCAATCACAGAATGGGCTGAAAGTCAAATAAGTTCATAATGGTGCCATTTGCCAAAGTCCTTTGTTGGAGGTGAGATCAGAAGACTGGTAAGTGTAGTGTGACTAAGGTAGGAAAAGGGAAGCAGTGACTACAGTCATATCTTCTGGAAATTTGACTATGAGGTGATGAAAATGGCTAAGAATTATAGTGTGGAAAGTGTGTAAGGTGGTTGTTTTTTGTTTTTTGTTTTAGGGATTTTGTGTTTGTATGCTGGAAAAGTCTGGGGAATTTCTTAAGGGCTGCTAAGGAAAAACTTTTAAAAAGTGAGTTGATCCACCCATTTAGATAACCTAGTAACAAAGGAATCAGGCTTGACACCTCTCTCTCAGCCACCCCTCTACGCAGTCCACCTCTCAAGTGATTTCATTTCTCTCCATAACCCACAATCCCCTAGTCAAAGCAATCACTTGGTCACCCAGACTACAGAACAGCCTCCTCACTGTTTTCTTGCCCTTTATGAGTGTTCTTCTCCTCTGTAACCACAAAATTAGGTTATGTCATCCCACCGCTTAAAACCTTTCAGTGACTTTTAATTGCTTGAGGATAAAGACTCAAATTCTTCATATTGCCTACAAAGCCCTTCCCCTGTTTCAATTGTCTATCTCAACTGACAGCAAGTTGCTTCTCACCCTCTCTGCTGGAGCTTCATTAGCCTTCTTTGAGTGGCGTCTCCATCTGGTCTTCACACACAGTTCCCTCCACGGGGGCCTTTCTTCATTCCTCACTCCCTACTCATCCTTTAAATTGAAACTCACAAGCCATTTCCTCAATGAAGCATTTCCAAACTTGACAGGTCAATGTAGCCACAGAACCACTCTTTTCTCCTCTGTGGCACCTCCCTGAGAAACGATCCCACAGGTAATTTTGTGTGTATCTGATTTTGTGTCTACTCATCTCTCAAGTTCTGTAAGAGCCCAGGCCCTGCCTGATTTTGTTCCCTGGTTTGTGGCTAGAGCTCAGCATGGTGCCTGATGCTTAGGAGGCCCTTAGTAACTGTGTTAGATAAATGGATGTATCCTTAAACAAGGCTGTGAAATGAGGTTAGTTGGTTTGTTGGTGTTATTGCTGTAGCTGTTTCTGACTGGTGGTAAGCCTAAGGCTTAAGGATTTGAGTAACTTGCACAATGATAGCAGTCCTCACTGGTGAGCCAGCATTTGGATCCATCTCTCCTTCACACCTTTTCCACTCTGCCACAGCACCTCCTAAATGCTGTCAATTTTCAATCCAATGTACAGATCAAATGACTCTTCTAAGTTAATTCAGAGTTTGAGTATGCCTATCTCATGATTCCCACCCGAATTTTTAGATCACCACTTCAACTCATGATAAATTTCAAATTCTACCACAGGAGGGGAAGTGGATAATTCATATAAAAATTTCTTTAAAAAACTTACCCCTGAGAACTGCAGTTTTTGTATTAGCGCTTTCCAATAGCAGTGAAACATTCCACTATAACCAGGTAGACTATGTTCATGTAAGAACCTTGTCATCAAGAGTGCAGGACCAGTTTCTAAAAGATTCAGAACTAGCTTGTTGGGAGAATTAATAGGTCTATATTAGCCAGAAACTCCTGAGAAAGCAATTTAAAATATAATTATAGATATGATGAGTAAATTACATCGTTCAACCACTTCAGCAATATAATGCACTCTGAGTATGCTAAAATGTCAAATATTCTGGTGCCACCAGATTTGACATATTCATTACTCACAAATTACCATTTTCAAAGATGTAACGTGCTGTAAAATAAACTTGCACTAAAGCTATAATAAATACTCTCCCTCCCAATATCAGCTCCACCAAAACGCCAGATCATATCTCATTATCAATAGATTCAGGCACCCCCAGTGACCCATGCCTCATCAGGGTCCCCACTGCTTCTACTGCCTGCGCCAGACATGAGGCACATGAGCAATGTGCACCTTGTACTACTCATAGATGGATGCCATCTTGTGGAAATTTCCAACATTGTCTTGGACTCAGAGTCAAGGGAAAGGGGGCTCCATTACTGAGTACCTCTCCAATTGTAAGCAATGTGTAGAAACGCTAAGTATATCATTTTATTTAACCCTCAGGAGAACCCAAGTGATCAATGTCTCCATATCACAGGACACATAGAGTCAGGAATGGTCCCAAATCAACAAGAGTCCAAATTTACTGATTTCTAGTAAATTGAGGGTTTTGGTACTTTCCTAATAATATTGCAGAAGTGTCTGAACCCAGCAGATATTACTGGTATGGCTTCTTCCCAGTCATGTAAGATTCAGTGCAGTGCTTAAAGAGTGTTGCCTGATCCAAAGAGCTGTTTGACCTTCTTTATCAGTTTTATATTGTTTCTTACAAAGTCTTTCTTCCTGGGGAGGACTTAAGAAAGATAAATATAATGCTATGATTTGTTTAGAAGAATGGTACACAGGACAAGTTTTCGTTTTGGCAAGAAGTTTCCGGTATCTATTTTTCATAGCAAAACCATCAACAAATGTCCCGTCTGCCAGGAAATGATCAGTGGCTGTCCAACTCTCAAGAATCCTTTAGGAACATGATTTCAAAACATTTGCAAAGCTGACAGACCTGCACTTGCCTGTCTATTGTAAACCTTTACACAATAAAATCTACTAGGATTATTAACCCAACCCTAGCAGGACTTGCCCACAATTTGAGAGATGAACATGTTGTTATCCTATTTTATCTCAGATAATTAGCAATTTTATTTGGTAATGCGAATCCTCTGGCTCTATTTGTTTGTGTGTTCACTGGCTTGTTTGCTTTGAATCTATGATTCAATTTGCAATGACGACCTAAGTATGTGCTTTAGCTTAGGTTTACAGTGGATTAATAGGCTAAATTCAGAGAGCGCCATCGTGTCTGGAATTAGGAAATGCTTTGCTTTGCTCTTCTTGAAAGACAGGAAGTAGTTTTAAGATGCAGGTGCAGTGTTTTCTCAAAAAGGGCAAGCAGAGACTAGTGTTTAACCTGGAGAGGAGTTTATGGATTTCTATGTAATTTCATTGGGATTTTAGAGAGATTATATTTTATGATTTAATAATACATATGACTGAGAAGAGGAGGACAGAATTTTAAATTACTCTGAATCTAACGCACAATCCTAGAGAAAGAAGGAGGGAGAGAGGGACTAAGGGAGAGACGGAGGGACGGTTATATTATTTAAATTTACTATTATAACACTGTGATTTTAAAGTATCTAACAGAAATATGGATTCTGTAGGCCCTCATTTTTAGTTTGACACCAATGATGCAATAACAATCATAGTCACTACCATTTATGGAGCTCTAGCCAAGGGTTGGGCATTGAGGCAGGCACAACTCATTATTATGTCATCTTCTCCTCCCCACATCCCAAGAGGCGGGTATGACATCACACACATTTTCTAGAGGAGGAACCTGCAGCTCAAAGAGAGTTCCAGAACTTGAAGAAGGTGGCAGAACTAGAATTGAAAAGCAAGGCACCTTCCCAGGTCTGACTCCAGACTTCATGTCCAGCATATGCTTGTTCATTCATTTTATTAATTTTATTTCTTTCTATCTTCATTTCATTACCCTATTTTAGAGGGAAGTACACATTTAAAAGTGCTTCTCAGAAAAAAGAAAATCATCCTTTGTTTTAAACGGTAAGCCTCCAGAGACAAACAGTCAGGACTATATGCTTCACGCATTTCTGTTTAAAACACACACACAGCATTTCTTTCTCCACATCCTCACAAATCACATCAAATTCTCTCAGAGATGAGTCATGCTGTAATAATAAGACTCTGGATCTCACTTTCGTGCATTATTTTGCTTATCTAACTTGCCCACATCTCCGAGATTGTGATGACATCTTGGGAAGTAAAAGAATAGACTGGGATCTTAGAGAGATTATATAGGAGGGAATTGAAATCTCTTATCTAAGATACAGTCTTTACTTTTAAGAAGTTTCACTGTACTCTTTACACTAAACTATTCTTGGCAAGACACCTTTTTATTGTCCTCAAATGTTACTAATAAACTAAAATGTAAAGTTCAGAGACCATTTTTGCCTAAAATGAATAAATAAGTCCCAGTTAGCAATTTCCTAAGATTAGCATCCAATTTCAGATCAGTCTTCCACTCTTGCAAACTGTAGAGAATAAAACATTATCTAAAGGCCTAATCACCGTATTCCCAGTTCTTCCTAGGCCTGTCCAGCAGGCAGTTTCTGAAGGAATTCCAACTCTTCCTCACCATGTCATTCTTTATACACAATGACATTTGATCACTTTTCTGTTCCAGTGATAACCTTCTAGACTCCAGGTCTTGTACCCGAAGTGGCCATACTGAAGTGGACAAACTTTTCTGCTACAAGCACATAAGAAAACACCGGCACGTTCTAGTTAAGGAAATTCCCTTGCCCCACCATGTGGCTCATAGTGGTTGAGCTTTGGGCAACCCATGAACTGGGAGATCAGGGTTGGATTTCCAGTCAGGGCACATGCCCCAGTTGCGGCTCAATCCCCAGCAGAGGCAGCCAACTGATAATTCTCATCATTGATGTTTCTCTCTCTCCCTCTCCTTTCTTCTCTCTAAAATCAATAAAAATATATTAAAAAGAAAAGAAATGCCTGAGTCCCAGCAGAGACAAGACAGGGGGTGCAAATCTTCCCCCATGCCAGGCAGCAAAGAGGGAGGAGCGCAGAGCAGACCCGGATACAGGCTAAGGCTGTGGTTTAGCCCCAGGCACATCAGGGACTGGCTAGGATGCAGCTGGCACTGGCTGTGGTCCATCCACATTCCTGTGGATTCTTTACCAACCTGTGTACTTTCACTACAACGTCAGCATCTGCTCCTCTTTGTCAGAGAGTTGGCCTCAGGAACCCTTTGAGAGCTCAGTGCAAAGCAGGGAGCTCTTGCAAAGCAGGGAGCTCTAGGAGTTTGCAACCCTCTGGGGGAAGCCTTTAACCCATGATTGACATGTAAATACTCTGGCTCCATTGCATCTGATGAGGAGGACTCTAAATTGTAACCTTCAAACCTGCCCCAGACTTAAGACAAAGTTTCCTGAGTGGCATTTTCCTTAATACCTTGCCCTTGCTTGACAAAATTCTCTTTTCAGTCCCATTTCTGCAAACACCTGCACCCTTTATTTTTTCTGGGAACATTTACTAATAAATTAACAGAAATCCTCACCTCAGAGTCGACTAGTAAGTGCTCTTTGTACGCTTAATTTCTCATCGTTGGCTGCAGGTTTTCTATGCATAATATCCATTCTCCCAAATTTCTAAATTGTGGTGTTCAAATCTTGTACAATTTTAACTTTTTGTGTGCTTGAAGTATTCAGTTTCAAAGAACTGGAGCTTCTAACGTGGAAATGTAACACTAAGCTTATGGATTTGTCAGTTACAACTATTTGCACTTATCTGTTACTATGCTTACTGATATACTTGGATCTATTCCTACCATCATTTTTTCCCGTCTTCTGATCATCCTTCTGTTGTTGTTGCTTTATTACTTTCTCCTTTCTTATTTTTTTTTTCATTTTCCACATTGTGGAAAATTGTACAGCCTAGTTTAGTGTTTCTCATCAATTTTTAGTATGTGTACTTAACCAAAATTTTAATGTTAATTCGTGTCTTTATCTTTCTCAAAAATAATACAAAATTTTTAGAATGATTATCTCTATCTATATTCCTGTAGTATATATCATACTTATCTAGCAATTAATTTCCAGGTTGATTTTTGTTTAACTTTCCCTCTTAGATTAATCATTCTTACCATCACTTTTTTAGATTTACTAATTCTGTTTTGGTTTTTTTTTAATTCTGATTTTATTCTGAAGCAAAATGTGCTGGGAGCATTCCTTTCATTTTTGCTCAGAAGAGCTTTGCCATGATTGTTGCAGAGCCACCCCATTCTGAGTGAGGTCCCCCACATCTGCTCCCTGCCTCCCCCCGAGTAGTTCCTTTCTACATGAAACCACAATGTGGCTCAGTGGGCTTCTGACTTCAGCCTAATCCCCAGGGAGCACGGGGCGTGACTTGTTCACAGAGTGATTCCACCCTGAGGCGAGGGGATTGGTGTCAAGAATGTCTGTCAGCCCAGCCAGTGTGGCTCAGTGATTGAGCAGCAACCTATGAAGCAGGAAGTCACAGTTCGATTCCTGGTCAGGGCCTGGGTTGCGGGCTCCATCCCCAGAAGGGGACATGAAGGAAGCAGCCAATTAATGATTCTCTCTCATCATTGATGTTTCTATCTCTCTCTTCCTCTCTGAAATCAATAAAAATTCATTAATAAAAAAAAAGAATGCCTGTGTCAGACAGCAGATGGTGGTAGGAGATGGTGAGGAAGGAGATGGAAGAGGGTAAAAGGGGTCAAATATATGTTGACAGAAGGTCACTAGACTTTGGGTGGTGAGCATACAATGCAATATACAGATGATACATTATAGAATTGTACACTTGAAACTTACATAATGTTATTAACCAATGTCACCCCAATAAGTTTTTTTAAAGAATACCTGTGTCAATCAATCTTTAGCTGCTGACTGCTTCTTGGGGCCTGGGCTGAAACCCCCCACAAAAGGGCTGCTGTCTGACTGAGGGCTCTTCTCCGGAGAAGGGGTAGCTGCAAGCTTTAGCTGGACACTCACAGTACCCAGGGTGAGAGTGCCCCAGCTGGTGATGGGTGTCTAAATGGAGGTTCTAGAGCAGGGGTCCTCAAACTTTTTAAACAGGGGGCCAGTTCACTGTCCCTCAGACCATTGGAGGGCCAGACTACAGTTTAAAAAAAAAAACTATGAACAAATTCCTATGCACACTGCACGTATCTTATTTTGAAGTAAAAAAACAAAACGGGAACAAATACAATATTTGTATTTGCATGTGGCCCGTGGGCCGTAGTTTGAGGACCCCTGTTCTAGAGAATTTGCTACAGTTTGCAAAACCTGTCCAATAACATAGTCTGCTGGCACTGTGAGTGTGGCCCTGCAAACAGTGTACTGAAAGGAATAATTGCTCTTTTTTTTTTTTTGGAAGCTGCCCTGGATAGAGTTTGCTCTTAACTTCCTAATAGTCGATACCACTTTATAGTTAGAAATATTATATTTAGTCTGGAGGGAGTGAATAGAGAAGCAAGTTCCTAAAAATTCCTTTCAGAACTGCAATTAACCATGCTATTTTGCTGCCTTATTTCGGGACCACTTTTTGAAACTCAATGAAAAAAACATGAGCTAATTTCAGACTTCCTATGTGTTACAAAGGGCAGAACATTCTTTGTAAGGAAAATATATTTGCATCAGGGTACACACGTAACCAGTCAATTTAATTAAGCACAGCCAGTTCATCATCTGGGCTTAACCGTATTGAACTGCCATATAAATTCAATATACAAGAAGGAAATGTTTGGCACAAATACTAGAGCCATAAAATATGTCACACAGTGCTGCAGTGTGGACACAAGACAAGTTTTTGATAGGATCTTAGAAAAACTACAATAGACATACATGTACCAAAGTGGCAGTACCTCAGGTGTTTATGGAAAACAATAATAATTTATCAGACAAATATAGATGGGTCACTGATGAGAGAGAATCATTGATTGGTTGCCTCCTGCATGCCCCCTACTGGGGATCAAGCCTGTAACCCCAGGCATGTGCCCTGACTGGGAATCAAACCCTGACCTCCTGGTTCATAGGTCGACGCTCAACCACTGAGCCATGCTGGCTGGACCCAGTTTCATCTTTTATCTTAAATTAATTACATGATCTATGAATTTGAAAGCCCACTAATGAATATACATTTAAGTTTCTAATAGGCCATTGGGATTGGTCATACATATGGTATAAACAATCATCATTTGATCCAGTCATCTCATTATTGTCCATTTTTTATGAACTCACCTAATTCATGACCCTACTTTCATAAATTGATGGATATATGGTCAGTGCTAACCCATGGAAGTTGGAAGAGGAAGAAGGGCCTTCCCAGACAGTGCTGGCCTGTGTGCTACTTTGTTCTAATTCTGAACTTGGGAATTACTGCAGCAGAGCAACCCACTGCAGAAAACATCCTCTCGCCTCACCACACAAGGTGAGATCTTCTCAGCCCTACCTGTGGATTCAGACAGGCCCTAGCCACAGGCCTAGTCCCAGAAGAAAATGTACTTAAGTCTGTTTGTGTTTTTTACTTATTAAATGAGGAAATGTATTTGGAATAATCTAGGCAAAATACAATAGAACCTGATATAGGACAATAGCAATAGGAATGGGAAGAGAAAGAGATGACTTGTGGATGTTTACAGGGTGAAACCTATTGACTTTAAAAAGTCAAGGTCAGGGTATGCTGACCAAGACACCTACATGTAACCTGCTGGGTTAGATATCTGAATCTACCCACTCATTCCAAACACCTGATTCTAAACTCAGGCTGTACTCTTGGCACTTACTGTTTCTCAGTGCCTTCCTGCCCCACTCAGAACACGAGGCATTGAGCCTACCATCTGTCTCAGTCAGTCTCTAAAGAAAAATGGGGTGTGGGTTGTAGCAGAATTATATAGTTGAGGGAGGAGTCCTGATGAGAACCTCTGTTATAGTTAGCCATTCTTACTGCTGAAAATCTATCTAATCTCTTAGGTTAGCTGGGACAGAAACTGTTCCCTGGCACACACGGTCTCCTTAGGTGACTCTCCCCTCTCCCAATGTCCATTCACATAACTGGAGACCAAAACCACCTCTCACGAACTTCCCACCATGCCACTGCCTGGCTCCTACGCCCAGCAATCACTTCTTTCTCACTAATAGTCCTAACAAGACGGACAATATCCTGTCTCCTACTCATTCTGACTTTGAGTGTATGAGGACACATAAGCCAGCTGGAAGTCTGAGAAACCTGCCTTTAGACTTGAACAACTAATTTTGCCAACTAATGGGCAAGTGTGTTTATTCATTTGACATGAATTAAGCATCAAATATGTATGAGGTGATAGCAGTGGAGAAATGAGTAAGACATGATGACTAACCTGGAAGAATAGGCAAGCAATTATTAATTATGCATTTGAGGCAGTAAGTGCTCTGCGAGAGACGTGGTCACAGTTTCATCATATACTAGGAAGCACAGATGAGGAGCGAATTCTAGACTAGTGTCCTCAAACTGTATTGTGCTTCCCAATCATCAGGAATCTTGTTAAAATTAAAATTCGGGTTCAGGAAGTCTGCATTTCTAACAAGCTCCCAACTGATATAAATGATGCTGGTCTGTGGACTATAAGAATCAAAGTCCGACAGAATCAGAAAATACTTTCAAGAAGAGATGGCTCCTGAATTGATGTGTTAAAGAACAAATACAACTTATTCAGCAAAATAAAATAAAAGTGGTCCAGGCAAAGAAACAACATATTTTGAAAATTATAAAAGGTTTTCTGGTGACTAGAAAATTAGCCCTGGCTGGTTTTGCACAGTGGTTAGAGTGTTGGCCCTCAGACAAAAGGGTTCCAGGTTCCATTCCAGGTCAAGGGCATGTACCTCGATCACAGGCTCTATCCCCAGGCCCAGGTCAGGGCATATGCAAAAGACAACCAATTGATGTGTCTCTCTCACATCAATTTCTTTCTCGCTCCTCCTCCTCCTCCTTCCCCTCTTCCACTCTCTGTAAAAATCAATGGAAAAAATATCCTCAAGTGAGGATTTTTCTTTTAAATTAGCATGAAGAATGTCAGAATGGGGCTCCTTCACTGGCAAAATGAATAGTATTCAAGATGTGGAGCTATACTCTCCACTTTTGCCTTCGCAGGGTATAAAAACCCCTAAGGCCTGTACCCTGAATTCCATAGACAGAGCACCTGAGCTTTAGTCACCAATCAGTCAGCGTCCAGGCAATCGTTTAGGAAGGCTAGGAACCCAATTCTGAATGTTGCCTTGTGTCTCAAGTAAATCTTTCTTGTCAAGTGTGGTTAAGAACCTCAAAGGACAGCGCACTGAAGCTTCATCAGACTCAAGGCCATTTTGTGCCTGCTCCTCCAATGTCTACTACATGTCCATATATATTGCAGACTATTATCTGAAACATACTCTCTTTACATCCTGGCCACACAGTCATGCCCAAGTAGCTAACCAGCCCTCACCGCAAAATCTTTGATTGTTCTTGTTATTGACCAAAACCTTAAGAGCTGTGGGCTTAGCTAGGTAAGTTAACATTATATCTGTGAAATGAAGGCAACAACACTTGTCCTACTTACCGTATTAAAAAAAACTAAGATGTACTTTGAAAATTTTAAATATGTTGAAAATACTGGCTTTAATGAAAAGAACCTGGATGCTTCCTATAGTACCCACCAAGGTTAACGTTCTGAAATGTGCATGATCATAAGAATAATCTCCCATCCAGCAGCTCTGACTAAGCCCAACCCTGCTTAGATTCTGAGATCTGGTGCTTTCCTGGTGGTATGGCTGTAGACAAAATAATTGAAGGTTCTTGTTAAAAATGCATATTCCCAGATCCTACCATTGGAAATTCTGATTCCATTTTCTAGGGGAGGCCCACATACATAAAAGGTGCCCAAAGCCAACAGTATGATCACATCAGTTTGGGAAATGCTACACTGTGCAATGGAATTTGAAGCAAACAAGACAGAACATAAACTCTTCCTCCACCACCTAGTTCATCATCTAGAAGCACACATCCACACCACTGCTGTTACTATAAATGACTCATGGCAAATACTTCCCAGCCATGTAGCTCCTTTCCATCTGGCAGTTGGTGTAAAATATGAGATCAAGTTGATACGATATGCAATACAACCTACAGAAATATCTGAGAAGCAAAAACTGACACTTCCAATACATGGAATAATTTTCCTTAATCACTTTACAATGAACAAATTGCCCCTACTTGAAAGATCTTTGAACTTTTATCCTCAAAGGTAAATAAATAAATAAATAAATAAATAAATAAATAAAATGAGTCACTTAAAGACATAATCTGGTAACTATTTCTTTCTGAAGCTGTGCCATATTAGGCTTCTGAAGGGTGTGACCATGGAAAGAACATTACTTTATGAGGACTAGGTATCCAATATTATGCTTGTTATGTGTATGTAAAGTATCCACAACTAAACAAACCAGCCCTAGCAGGCCATCAATGTGCCTAAATTATAACTGCCACACAAAGAGTCACGGTGGAGAGCACAACTACACTCACAGTGGATTCCTTCAGTACATTTCTTACCTGCGGTCACACAGGCTGGATGGGCCCTCTTGCAGCGCCCTCATAGAACCAGTCCCATTAGCTCTGTAACCAGGTTACATTCAGACTGAATTGCTTAGAGAACCCAATCAAATAAACCTGCCAATTCAATTCTAAAATACTGCATTAGTGAGAGGATGGTACACCTCCAGATTTTATCACCCCTGGAGATGCTGAAAACATTAGCTGATTTAAGATAAATCTGTGCTGACAGATCTGAGTGGGGAAGTTAAGGACAGTTTAGAAATAGCCTTTACTTGGAAGGCAGATAAACAGATGCTGTCAGCATGACCTGTGAATGTCACAGGTAGTTTGGGCAGCTTGTGTCGAAGCCAATCAACACATGCTGAGGGGTGTTATTGTTTGTTCTTGTCATTTTTCCAATGTGATTAAAACTCTGTGGGTTTAGCTTTATTCACATCTCCTTCATTGTTAACAACCAGAGCAAAAAGAAAAAAATAGACACGGACAACAGTATGGCGATTACCAGATGGAAAGGGAGGAAGAAGTGGGTAAAGTGGGGATAAATGGTGATGAAAGGAGACTTGACTTTGACAGGTGAACTTGTGATGCAACATGCAGATGATGTATTATAGAACTGTACACTTGAAACCTGTATAATTTTATTAACCAATGTCACCCCAATAGACTCAATCAATTTTTTAATGTTGTAGTCCTCCCCTTTCCTTCCCATTTACATTCACATGTCATCATCTGAACAGGTAATGTGTGCCTGAGGGAGGGGTATGTGAATGTATAAATATCTTTATATGCATTAAATTTTATATAAACGACATCATAAAATAAAAAACAATAGGGATTCATTTTCACCTATAAAATCTTTTGAACATTGAAGAATAAGTAATGGTAATTATCCTATATAATAAAAGCCTAATATGCTAAGTGTCCGGTCATCCTTTCAACCAATCATAGCTTAATATCCAAATGATATGCTAAGGCCACCCAACCGCTTGCTATGACATGCACTGACCACCAGGGGGCAGACTCTCCAACCAGTAGGTTAGCTTGCTGCTGGGGTCCAGCCAATTGGGACTGAGCGAGACAGGCCAGACAGGCCAGAGCCCTCCCTCAGTCCCTCTCCAGCTGGCCAACCTCCCACGTTCCCTCCCTGGCCCCAATTGGTTGGGTCCCTTTGCCTGGCCTGCACCCTCTCACAATCCAGGACCCCTAGGGGGATGTTGGAGAGCCAATTTTGGCCTGACGATGATGACAGAACGACAGGTCACTATGACCCACACTGACCGCCCAGGGGCAGACGCTCAGTCCAAGAGCTGCCCCCTGGTAGTCAGTGCGCTCCCACTGGGGGAAGGAGGGGGGAAGCAAGCGCAGTGCCTGTGGCGAGAGCCTCTCCCGCCTCCACGGCAGTGCTAAGAATGTCTGACTGTGCAGGGAGCTGACCTAAGCCATCAGTCAGAAATCCCCTGAGGGCCCCCAGACTGCAAGAGGATGCAGGCCAGAATGCAGGACCCGCCTCCCCCTGAGTGCACAAATTTTGTGCACTGGGCCTCTAGTTTTATTAATAAAAGAAATATATTTTTAAGTATGTGACTATGGTTGCCAGGCACCAAAAGGTTAAGAAGTCATCTATGGATACAGAGGACAAAGTCACAAGGAAATTAAAATTGCAGAGTGCTTGCATGGTGGGTGCAATTGCACCTATTTTACTATAAAATGAAAAGTGTGAACAGACAATTTTAGATGAAAGGCAGCTAAGACCGAAATCAGAAAGTCAGGCTATTGTCCCTTTTTTTAAGGCCAGGGACATATGCTGGGCATCACAACTTTCTTCCTGGACAGTGTTCTTGGGATTGGTTGTGAGACGCTCCTAAATCCTGACAACTACACATAACAATCACACAGCTAGAAGAGGTCTCAGAGAAGCTTTCAAAGAAAGTTCAGAATCAAAGTTCCGGTTCTCACTTTATATCCATCCCTAGGTGATCCAGCGAGTCTGTTATGGCTCGTTCCTCTGCTCCCTCACCTACTTAATGGGAACAACCTCTGTGCAATGTGTCTTGGAAGATCACCTTGGAGATGAATGAGATAATGTGCAGAGGCAGCGCGATCTCAAACAATGTCTCCTTCACATGATTTTCTGTTAAACACTGTCAGCATCTGAAATGTTAGCCGTTGTTTCAATTTAGTCTGTATTTCTCCTCTCCTAATGCCCTTTGTAACTAGTGTGGTAACCTTCCTGCTTTGTAATTATTTAGGGCTCCCTTCATTTCCATTTCCCCGACACAACCACCATCCCTTGTTCAAGCACAGTACTCCATCCCTGAAGCTACTCCATCCCTGAAGCTACTCTATCCCTGAAGCTAGACAGGTCATTGCTGACTAACAGAACATTTATGCTCACTGGTTAAGTACCAGCGAATTTTCCCACTTACCCAAGGATGAGTGGCTACACGATGGTTGCCAGAGCAAAAGGCAGTGGAGCAGAATTATTTATCCTCTAATTGTTAGAGGTGCATCAGGTAACAGGTACCAGAATCTTCATAACCAAAGGTATTCCCACTAAACCATGAGGAAGGCTAGAGTAATGGCCTATTTCCAAACCTGCTGTATCATTGACCGAACTGAAGTCGATCGCATTTACACTTTCCCACTCCTGACAAATATTTCAGAGATGAAGTTATTCTTTTCATCATGATCTTAGAGTAGACTCTCCTATGAAGCATTCACTCAATATGTACCAGTGATTACATGGCACCAAACTCCCCGCTTGACCCCTTTCAGATTTAAAAGAGAAATTGCTTGAAATTGAAAACAAGCAATAAATCAGATGGTCTTAAAAGTATACACCCTTCAACCACCAAGCCGTGTAGGACACCTATAGAAGACAGTGAGGTTAAAGATGAGACATCCTCTCAGCCCGCTGTGTCACTAGAAACTGGCTGTTCTCTTCCTGCTTCCCCTCTAGGCAACCACTGCCCTAATAATCAAGCTCATTCATTCAGTTAATGCCATTGCTTTCATTTAAATCCTCTCAAAGACATTTCACTCTTACATAGTTTCAATGTTTTCAAAAGCCTGACATAAGTGAGAAAAGGAGCAATGAATAAGATTGCAAAGAATGTTATGAAATTGTTCATTTCTGCTTTTTTCTCTAACTTTTGCCCTCCTCTGAAAGTAACCACTGAATTACTTCATCTTTCCATCTGTCTGCCCACAAGTTGTCTATGAACATTAAGGTATGCAGTTAACAAACCCATTGGTTAACTCATACTTAACCCTAAATTCAGTAGAGGAGAAAAAGGATTTAACTGTCTTTTCCCAAAAGTATGGAGAAACAATGTTCCGTTATTAAAAGCATAAGAAAAAAATGAAACTGATCCAAAGGTCAAGAGACTATTTTTATATGTAGAAAACATACACAGTTTAGCTAGACATTGTAACATCAGTAATTCCCTTTGGCAAGCAAGTTTCCACTCTGTAACCGTGTCTCTGGTGAGTGAGAGCTGAGTCAGCTGGAGCGTGATGCCTCCGGAATGCCACTGGCCACGGGTGTGTGGTGAGCATGTGTGGTCCCTGGCACCGCACAGTCCTGAGCAAGGGACACCTCCTGGGTGCTCTGTGATGTCACACACAGGCAGAGCATTTCCCTCCTCTAAAAGGAAGAGAATGTGTCCTCACCTATCAGGAAGGAGAATCTGACAAGCTTCTCACCAGGCAATTCTCTCAAGGTGAGTCACCCACACTCGCGGGGCACAGGTGCAATTCACGGGAAGCAACATCCACCTTCCAGGCCGGCAGGAGCCACACACCCAGCTTCTGATTCCCCATGTTCAACTCATTGCCAAACACACGTATTTAAATGTCTAAAGCCAGAAATATTGGCCTAACCATTGTCCCCAGCCTTCTCTCCTCTTATAGGATCATTAATGTCATAGGTATTTATGTGCCAATTATGTTCGACACATTGGATGAGGCCTTGGATAAAGGATGTGTAACAGGACAAAAAAGAAAAAACAAAACCCTACATTGTTGAGTCAAATGGAAAAAATGGAGAAAACGAACTGAGAAAAGTTCTAAGGAGACAAACAAACCACCAAGCTAGAGAGGAGAGGGGAGGTTTTACCCAAGCAAGTCTCACATTCTAACTTATGCTTGTTACAATGCAGGTTCCAGTTTAATAAGTCCAGGGTGGGATCTGGGATTATGATTTTCTTGCAAGACTCTGAGGTCCGCTGCTTGTCCACAAACCGCATGTGTGGATAACAGTGGCCAGGATTTCTTCTACGTCAGTGGCTCTCAGAGTGAGGTCACCAGACCAGCTGCAGCACTACCGGAAACTTGTTAGAAATACAAAGCCCTGGATGCACTCAATCAGAAGCTCTGGGTGAGATCCTGGGGCGATTACAATGGCTTCTAAACCCTAATGCAGAAGCCACTGACCACATGTGGCTACTAAGCACTCAAACAAAACTTGTCTGGTCTGAATCGAAGTTCACTGTAAGTGTAGATCACACTCCAGATTTCCAGTACTTGAAAAAAAAGAATGTAAACTATCTTATTAATAATTTTTATATCGAATGTCGGTTGAAATACTATTTTGGATATATTGGGTTAAATTAGCTATGTTATTAAACTTAGTTTCACCTGCCTTAATTTGCTTATTTGAATGTGGCTACTAAAATTTTTTAAATTATACACGTGGTTAGCATTACACTTCCACTGGGGAGTTGTGCAGTAAATTTTGAGAATTGTTGCTGTAGAACAGTGATTTTCAACCTTTTACATCTCATGGCACACATAAACTAATTACGAAAATTCTGCAGAACACCAAAACATATTTTTTTGCTGGTCTGACAAAAAAAAAATAGGCATAATTTTGATTCATTCACCCTGGACAGCTATGGTCGTGTTGGCTACTGTCATTTTTTTATTTGACAAGCTAAGGGAGAAGAGGTCAGTGCCCCTGACTGTGCAGGCAGGTGTTACATGTCTCAAACATCCTTGCTGCTCACTGGCTGCAGCCGCTGCTGGAGAGCAATAGTTCCCAACTGGGACAACTGTGCTCCCCCAGGGACATTTGCCAGCATCTGAGACTGTCACCCATGGGGGGAGGGGTTCTATGGGCATCTCATAGATAACGGTTGGGGATGTGGCTAAATGTCCTGTAATGCACAGGACAGTCCCCGACAACTAAGAATTATCAGGTTCAAAATGTCAGCAGCGTTGATATTTACCACAATCTGTCCTACCACAGTGATTCTGCACATTCGACTTACTCAGGGAGAGTTAAAAAATACCGATGCCCTTGCCCTTGGCCTCTCCCTAGACTAATTCAATCAGAATCTCTGGTCCAGAGGCCGTGCTGCGGATTTCGTTCTGCTTTTCTAAATTCCTCAGGGAGTCTAATGGACAGCCACGGTCCAGATCCTCTTTTGGAGAAGGAAGGACAGAGGCCTCACTCATCATAGTAGCTCTGTGCTGCCAGCACCCAGCCCTGAGAGCCTGCAGTTCTATCATGTTTCCAGGTGATGCTGAAGCTGCTGGTCGGCTGTCCTGTGGAGCATTCACATCCTATTCAATGCAGCGCTCAGCATTTCTACTCTCCTGTCTGCCCAGCACGCGGAGAACAGAAGGCAGAAACCTTCACCAGACTGGGGAGCTGCTTCCTGTATTGGAGGACCGCCCCCCACAGCAGTCCCCCTGGACTGGAGCCTGACACTCCAGCAGATTCTTCCCCATTTCAGTGAGGCAGAGGAGGGCAGGGCGGTTATAGAGGTCAAGTCCTCATTCCAATCCTCTCTGCCCTGCCGTGCAAGCAGGAAATAAATGTTTTCGTTACAACTTCAAGTGAAACCTCTTTCACTGGACTCTTCGATTTCTGCCAGCACTGATTTCAAATCACTTTACAATAAGTTTTTACAGGTTATAAAAGTATACAAATTAATAACTTACCCCTAAAACTAATTCTGAAGAGCACAGGAGTCAGGGAAACTGGAGTTTTCAATATGAGATGGTTCCCTTCTCCATAAATGACACTTAAGATATATAACTAAACTAGATGGCCCTCCACGCACACACACAGAGACACACATGCACACACACAGACACGCATGCGCACACTCATGGACACGCAGGATTGCCTTGCTGAACACACTGCTTACTTCCCCCCCTCCAGTTACACTGGCCTGGCCCCCTCCTTTCCTCCAAACCAGAGGCAGCATGAGGACCCTTTCCCCTCTGTTATCTGAATGGATAATTTCCCACCTCCTCCTGGTCTTTGCTCAAATGTCATCTTCTTTTCCCATCTGTACCCCTCTTTTTCAACCACTTTTTCTCTGCTTTTTTTTTTCCCCATAGCATTTATTTCATTCTCTCTACTCCTACCAGCACTGCTGACCTTCCTTATTCTGTCTATTGTTTATTGTCTGCCTCTCATGCAGGAATCTAAGGTCCATAAGGGTAGAAATTTTTGTTTTGTTCACTGACTTGACCCAAATGCCTAAAATGATGCATGACACATAGTAAGTGTGCCATAAATAGTTATGGGTTAAATAGGTGGTTTTTAAAATCCAGAAGTATTTTATTTTTCACACAATTTCATTGCTTTTATTAAATAAATGATTTCCAAAATTTCCTTTGGAGTCTGTATCTTGGCTGTACCCTAAGCAACTGATTAGAAAGCCTATCTGACAGGCCATCACCAATTAAACTGAGCGCCCAAGCACCTTCTGGAATGGAAACGCTGCCACTGCGAGGCACCACTGTGAATGAGGGGAAATGATGGTAGGCACGGTCAAAGAGGTCCGCAGAGGCCAGGCCATGAAGGGTCTTGTGGGTCAGTGTAAGCAATTTGAGTTATGTCTTCAGGTAATTTAGGAAGCCACCGGAGGTCTTAGTCAGTAGGTTAAACACTGAGCATGATAGCATGGGTTCGATAAGGCCCACTAGACTGCCCAGAGGGTTCCATTGTTCATGTTTTAGCCCTATCTGTTCCTGTCCATCTGACAATGCACAGATGAACAGGCGTGGCCATGCCGGTAGTCCTGTATTAACTACAATCACAGGATCAACCCATATTCAGATTTTCTTCAGAAGCTTCAACAGAAACAACAACAAGCTTCAATAAGAAATTAAATACAGAAGCAGCTATGAGAATACAGTTGTCTTCTATTGACCCAACCATTAGGGAGGTTTGCAAAAAAAAAAAAAGTAAAATAATTCCCACTATTTGGCAGACTCATAATCGTCAGCAAATTGTTAAATTCGCTTGCTCTCAATTTTCTCACACGTAAAATTTAACCTCACAGGACTGTGGTGAGAATAAAATAATACCTGAGAATTGCACTATTCCCATTATTAAAGAGGGTATCTGGAAAATAGTTATTTTTCAGAAAAATATGTAATTTATGTTAACATGCAACAAGTTTATTCTTTTTAACAAATTAATAAATAAATGTTCTGTTTTAATTTCTAATACATTATATATTAATAAGCATAACCCACATAAACAACAACTCAGTAGCTCTTATGGGTATAAAAGTGTCCGAAGATCAGGAAGCTTGAGAAACGCTGTGGTGGAGCAAAGTGAAATGAGGACTGAAAAGCCTTTTGTGGGAAACAAACTTTTCAAGTCGACAGATGGGTAAGCAGGATGGAACATACTGATAAGAAGAGAGAAGTCAACCTGCTTACAAAACAAATAAATAAAACCGTGAGAAGGAGTGGAAGGGTCTAAATTAGGTTCTCAGTGTCCTCTTTATTGTGGCTATTTACTCTGTCGGAAATAACTGAGTTGCTAAAACCAGGCACACTCCCCACCCCACTAGGGCCTTGCTGTTCTCATTGCCTGTAATGATCTGCTTACAGATATTCACATAACTAATTTCCTCTCCTCCCTCAAATCCTTCATCAAAATGATCATCCCAATGAAGCCCCCCTGGACCATTCAACTTAAAGCTGCATCCCAGCCCCCTCCTTCACACACATTTCCAAGTCCCTTTATCCAGCCTAGCTTTTGCTTTTTCCATAACACTTAGCATTGGTTGACACATCATGTAACTCACTCATTGATTACATTTACCGATGCTATCTGTCCTTGCTAGGATGTGAGCTCCATGAAGGAACGCTTTGCCTGTTTGTTCTCCATCCCAGTCATCTGTTCTAGAGCAGTGCCCAATACAATACATATTTGTATAAAGGAAGACGTGAGTTTTGCAGATGGAAGCCCGGAGCTCGAGATCAAAAGTGGCTTTTGGATTGAAGCAGAACCTGGCTTTGAATCCTGGTTTGGAAATTTGCCAGGCTCAGAATCTTCAGAAAATTGTTCAATTCATTTGCCCTCAATTTTCTCACATGGAAAATTTAACCTCACAGGACTGTGATGAGAATAAAGTAATACCTGAGAACTGCATATCACCTGCTACTTAGCAATTGATCATTAATCACACTGCTATGGTCATTGCCTCATTATTAGCTACTTTATCTTTAATACTCCCAGGAGGCAGAATCCAGGGTTTCCTGATTGGATTACAGGCCATAAACAGCCCCCGGTTCACTTTTGCTACTGAAAGAGTAGCTCAATTTTCCATTGCTTAAGAAGATAATATCTTTCCAGACTCAGGAATACAAATAAAACAGATCTATCTCATAGTATCGCTATGCTGGAAGCATCATGAGAATTCAATCTTTAATCTCTCTTTTATCTTAACAGGTAAAGAAATGAAGGTCTGCAACAACAACAAAAGATTTTCTAAACATCACATAGCTTATTGGTATAGAGGAGAATCTAAAAGCCAGGTTTCTGGAGTCCCCAGCCAACATTCTCTCTACTCCTACCAGCATAAAAAGTGTATATTGGAACCATTAAAAAATCCCAGACTTTCATCCTGTCCAAGGTTAGCATAGAGAAGTAGAAGATAATTGAAATCATGTCTGGGACAGACCCAGGATGCTTCTCCATCAATAGCCACTGATAAAACACGCCTGTCATCTTTATAATTCATAATTAATGGTTGTACAAAAATAAACGTTGGACAAATAAATCCTGAAAATACACCGAAGGAACACTAAGTTCCTTCATATAAGCATCTAAGAGATTCTAATCAAGGAAAGATAAGTCAGTCAAGTAATTGCTACAGAGTATTTTCAACTTTAGTATATTAATTTTAGATCTCAAACTGTACATGTAAATTGCACATTTGGATCAAAATTCTTTAACCATTTTAGTCATTTACGTTGGCTGACTTTTCCTCTGATTATTACTCAAAAGTGTCAAAAATAGTAAAATTCATGGGATTTAGTTCTACTATTGTTGGTAGCACCTCCTAATGACCTATTCAAAATTGGCCCTCACACTTATAGATAATTTTAAAGCTGGCTCTGCCACTTGTGCAGACAAATGACCAAATAGTATGAACTAAAAGAGGAGCTGTATAAAAATTCAAGTATGCAAGATGTGACCGTCTGGTCCCTGTTCAAGCTTCAAAAAATGTATATTACTAAAAATAAACTAAGGAAACAAACAAAACAGTTGTTATGGAAACATGTTTGAATCACTGAAAGCAAATGAAAGATCCCTCCTATTTGCCAAACATTACCACTCAGACTCCACTGCACAATACATGCCTGTGCAAATCAACATCAGAAAATACAGGGGATGCAGCACCAGGGTAGACCTTCAAGATGCCACAAAACACAGAATTACAGGAAAGTCGCCACTGGTGCCTAATTATGACGTTCTTTACCTAAAGAATCTAATCTTGCCCAGCCGGTGTTGCTCAGTGGTTGAGAATCAACCTATGAACCAGGAGGTCACACATTCAATTCCTGATCAGGGCACATGCCTGGGTTGTGGCCTTAATCCCCAGTAGGGAGCATGCAGGAGGCAGACGATCAATGATGCTCTCTCATCATTGATGTCTCTATCTCCTTCTCTTTCTCCCTTCCTCTCTGAAAGCAATAAAAATCTATTTTTTAAATAAAATTTTAAAAAAGAATGTAATCTTTAAGCCATCTTAACTTCATTCACTTATTTAAAAAATATTTATTAAGTAGGGTTTGAAACATGTGGAATTCAAAGATAAATGACATTTTGATATATTACCTAGCTTAGAGTAGAAAGTCCAGACCAAATCTGTTTTGAAAACATGGGTGGATACGGAAATGAAAATAAAAGCACCCATATTTAGCTGGGGTAGATGTCACCCTCCCCACTGGGCAAAGGCTGAACATATACAGGTTGATTTAGGAGAAGAACAAACAGGAAATGTACACGTTGTGCTAACAGATTAAATCTAAGTTTCAGGAGTTGAGTAGGAAATGTAAGCAATAATTTCATCATGGCTAAACAGGAAGTATATGATCAAGGAGGGGCCAAAGCTGTCCAGAACCAGTGTTAAGTACTGTATTGAATGTGATGGGGGAACTAAATGGGGACCCTGAGTCTAAAAACAACTGGGGTATCCGCTAAGAAAAACAATCACAGATGACACTTGTCAGCAGGCGTGAGGACAACTCAGTGATAAAGTACATTACTCCCACTCCACATCTTACCCCAGTAGACAATACTCAGACAAGGCCAACACAGAATGAGCAACAGATGAGGTGGGACTTGGCAAAATGACAAATAATACAGAATAACAAAAAGTTTGGTCCATTCTCGCCTCCTGAGAATTAAATGAACAAAACTTGCCTGTTTAGCTCTGGAAAAGTGAAGGAATGAAGAGTTCTTGGCAATGCAACTTATTTTCCCTGGCTGTAAATAAAAGACTCTGGAAGAGATCTTTAGCTTTTAGGGCCCTGAACTTCTATCTCCCACCTCCTAAATCATGGCAGTCAACTAGTTTCTTAAATAATTTCACAAAAACAATTCAGATCCACTCATTCACTTTCATCTGCTTGCATGTTTCGCCAATTTTTCACCTGAAGGAGATACCATATATCATGGGTAGGAGCATAAACACTGGAGTTGGGACAGCCAGTTCAGAATCAGGCCTGCCCCTGCTGGTTGTGTGATCTTAGAAAAGTTAATATTGCTAAGTTTCAATTTCCTCATCTGTAAAAGAAGGAAGATAGCAGGAAACTACCCTAGGTATTGTTGTGAGGCTTTATAAAGGCTACCACATGGTAAGAGTTCATAACCTTGGCCATGATGAACATATGGTGTTCCTAACAAAGGGACCTGTAGTGCCAGGGGCCATCATTGGCCTGTAAGGAGAGCACAGGCAGCATAGAATTCTCAATATTTTATTGTTCTCCTTATTGGGCATCTTTTAAAACAAATTTACATATTGATATATATGTACTATCTAGCTCATCTATACTAAATGTCCTAATAGTGGTGCTGTGAAATCTCTGAAAAGCTCCTTTCACCTGGGCTGATGCTCACCTCTACAAGGAGTGTGCCTCCATTTCCTTCACAAGTTAGGCCCTAAGTAAGTCAGTTTCCATTCTAGTACTTTATTTAATTGTCCAATGAAGTGAGACTCCACACCTGACTGCTCACCTCCAACCTCATCTGATGGGGACATGGACAGTGTGTGTCCTCAGAGCACTGCCCTGTGCAGCCTGGCTAAGTGGGCACAATGTTGAGAACGGCTCCAAGAGCACTGCAGAATTCTAGACCCAAGTGGCCCTGGCGGCCATGGTTAACTTGGTTTCCTTCTGTACTGAGCAGTTCCTGGCCAACAAACTATTCTTGAATCCCACTGGGGAGAAAATGTATAAAGCATCTTAATGATTCCTTGGTGCATGCTCAAAATGCACTCATTATGTTCAGTGTACAATAATTAATTAGACCTTCTAATTATCAAGCCAAAGATAACTATCAAAGTAAAACAACTCCCCCTCACACACACACAAAAAAAAGTCCTTTTAAGTGAGAAAAAACAATAACAGGAAGCGCAGTCATCTCTTCCTCTTCTGACCTCTTGGGTATGTTTGGTCAGACCTCTAATCTCTTTAGCCTGGTTCCCCAGTACACCATGACCTTATCACCTTGTACCAGGCTTAGATAAAGACCCCCAGGACCATGGTTGTAGCTTGAATTATTGGTTCTTAGAATTCAGAAACTGAACCCATCAAGTCCTGTGTCCCTCCAAATCAAAGCAGTGATGCATCATGAAAATATGCCCTTTGGTGGAATTGATCCAATTGACCTTCTATTCTGAGGCTTTCTTTTGGGGACCTCCTATACAGAGGGTTGATGGTCCATGAATCTACCCTGTTTCTTCCATACCCCAACCTTCTGCTTTTAGCTCTTAATAGCTGAAAGTTGCTATAAAGAAGACCAGGACCGAAAGAGAACAGACTTGAAGCAAGCACTTTACAAATGTGCATCTTCTTAAATCTGGCTCTCTTTTAAGAACTGTCAGAGTAAGAATTAAAATAAAGCACAACTATCATAACTTAACTATCATAAACCATACTCCAATAGCAGCAGTGTGTGTATCCTATTATAATAAGACGAATGCTCACTTATCAGGCTGAGACTAATTGAAGTGTATGGGTTCCAAACGAAGATCATCTTGTTTGCCTTCAGCTATTTCTCCCAGAAAAGAAAAAAATATGTGTTCCAAATATTTCTGTACTCTTTCAGTAACAAACTGTACATCCAATTTCTCTGAAGGTTCTTGTTATATATTGATAAGACTACACTCTGCGTTTTGTCTCTGGATAATCAAAGACAAGAAGAACATATACCTGCTACGATAGGACAACCAGCTAGTGTAAAAAGCAAAACCACTCACCAGAAACACTCATTAAAATAATATGTAAAAGAAGACCAATCTTGCTATTCTGGTAGATCTCAAATATTTCAGTGCATAAAAATCACCTGGGAATCTTGCAAAAACTACAGATACCCAGGACCCCATCCCCTTGAAGATGTTTGAGGAGTAAGACCTAGGAATTTCCATTTGTAACATATATTCCAGGAATATGAGAAATATATGATAAAAGGGTTGGAAATAGGGCCAAAGAATGTGAGTTATTTAGAAAAATGGAGATAAGATTTTACTTTTTTTCAAGCCTGTGTATAGAGATTACAGATGTAGATTATAGATAGCAGAACAATTTTCTATTTTCACTAATCTGGACAGCCTTTAATTACAAAAAGGATATTTAGATAAGATAGGCTGAGTGAACATTATGTTACTTAAAATAATAATAAATAACAGGAATTACAAATATTTCATCTGGAAGGATTATAAGAATATAGTATCAGGAGTTCCTTTTTTAAAGCAGGGCTGTCTAGAATTAGGGCAGACAAAGAGACTACCTAGAAAGCTTTATCATCTGATTCCTCTATTATTTTATGAAAGAAAAAGGCATCTTTTCAAAATCATGATGTTACTGTAAAACTGCTCTCACATGATGGTCACATGACCCCAACCTAGCTTACATCTGTTTGTCCTGCTCTTGCCAATCATTTATGTCTTCACACAGGTAAACAAGGTACAAAAGAAGCAATGCCAAATGTGTTCTGAAGGAATTGGCTTTATTTAACTAAATGCCAACTGAGTGGTGGGGGGAGTAGTGGGGGGGGGGCGGGGGGGCAGTAGAAGAGGACTGGCTCCTGCTGTTCTTAAACTCAGCATGGGGGGGGGGGGACGAGCCCCCTTCCTCTCCTTCCAGAAACACATGCAGCCCATGCATGTAAAAGGAGGAGGAGGAGCAGGAGTGGGGAGCCGGAAAGGAGGAACATCTGAAACATTCTTCACCATTTTAATCTTTCTTCAACTCCACAATGAGTATTGACAGCAAGAGCTGTCAGAGGCACATTCGCCCTCTATCTCACAGTGTAATATTACACTGCAACCAAACTGAAGCATAGGAGTGACCTAAAAAGTACTTAAAAACAAAAACGATCTGTTGGGATTATTTTCTTACATATGATGGGCTGCTCTTGAAGAAGATGAGAAAAGCCACATGTACAGAAAATACATTTCAAACACTTGTCGTTTTCATAAGGCAAACCATAATGACAAGGGCAAACAGAAGCTAAAATCAACTATAATTTTCTACCTAAACCTCCTGCTTGTTTTGTTTGCTTGTTTTTTTATTCAGGAAATCAAATGTTACTCAATTACAAAGATCAGGAGTCTCTCAAGTGTTTGAGAGGAGATACAGCACTGACTTAAAAGACTCTGATAGCAAAATATGCTGCTGGCAGCAGGATTGAATAGATTCGGAGGGAAAAACGCCGTGAAGGCCGGCCGGCATGGCCCAGTGCTTGAGCACCGACCTATGAACCAGGAGGTCATGGTTCAATTCCAGGTCAGGACATATGCCCTGGTTGTGGGCTTGATCCCTGCAGGGCATGCAAGAGGCAGCTGATCAACGATTCTCTCTCATCATTGATTTTCTCTCTCTCTCTCTCTCTCTCTCTCTCTCTCTCTCTCTCTCTCTCTCTCCCTCCCTCCCTCCGTCCTTCCCCCTCCCTCTCCCGTCCTCTATAAAATCAATTAAAAAAAAATTTTTTTTTTTAATGCAGTGAAAACTATCAGGAAGAGACAACCCATTGTGGCCCATGGTTTTCTGTCTCAGGATTTGCTTTCCCATATAATTCTATGAATGTGTGTGGGTTTGAGAAATAACCTACTGGCTAGTTACAGTGAGCCTCATAGTGCAGTGAGCAAGACTTGGGGTTACTGGTGAGAATATGGTCACTGCTTGGCTGTGTGTTTATGAGCAAAGAATCCTAAGCCTTAACTTTCTGGAAACCGAGAATAATTACATTAAATGACAAGGTTGCTCTGAAAATTAAATGAGAAAATGCACCACCAAAGCACTGGGTCTAGATAGCACTGTTCACAAGCTGATTTTTGTCACTGTTCCATTTGTACTTTTTGAAACTCTTGAATCAGGATGAGTAACAGTAAGATGTAAACGACTTCTGTGTTGAGCAGAAACAGGGCTCCTACCCTAACAACTTAGAATCTAGTCCAGCTGAAAGACATTGAAAAAAATTCATAATTCCAAGTATGCAGCAGTTTATTTAGGAGATGATCCCGGGAATCCCTGGGACTGGGGAAGTGAGATAGGAAGGGGAGGAAAACCAATAAAGAGTGCACACCAGCTACCTCTATGGTTGAGTTTATGTGGGATTGAGCGGGTTCCCAGGACACAAGCCTTTCCATGCTAAAACTGAGACAATTCCAGGAAATATGAAATGAATTGATCACCCTATTCTCTGGACAACTGGGTCTCAATCATTCCAGAGACCTTCAGACAGACTGTGCACAACACAAGTTAGAATTATCTCAACAAAGGCAAGAAAGTGGAGTATTTATCCAACAACCCTCAGTGATTGACGGTGACTCCAACGCATTATCTTCCAGTCACTGCCATCTGGCTTGTGCAGGGGCAGCGCATGTTCCTCTGTCCCTCTGGGGGAAGTTCCTGGAAGTTGGTGGCATGTCTAAGATGTGTCTGCTGGTGAAATCAGGGGCCAGCCAAGGGTACATGGGTAGGGCAACACCATCTGTCACATGATTACTTTTCTCCAGACTGATAGGCAAAAAGATGATCTCACTATTGTTTTCATCTGAATTTCCTGTTAGTGGGGAGTTTAGACCAAATATATTTGTATCCCTTACTAAGACTTGAGTCTTTGAGCATTTAAAGACAGATTTAGAATTCAGAGTAGGTTATTTTCTTGGCCTGTGACCACTGACTTTCATAATAAAAAACAATAAAATATTCCACTCAGTTTACCTGAATATGTGTGCCTTGGGGTGGGGGTAGAGGTGGGGAGCAGGGGACACTCCCTCACGTGAACTGAAAACGGGAACTAACAATGTCATCAGTGTGCCCAGTCCCTCATACTGTTACACTTCCCTTTACCTTTCAAGCAGAACTGAGATCCTTGAGTTTTGCACACATGCCCCATTTTTAGGTGCCCTCAGAGGTCATGATTCATACCTGTGTGTCCTCCAAGGCTCCTCTCACACATATGTTTCTTCTCGGGTATATTTTCAGATTACTCCTTACTCCCCAGAAACCCGTGAGCTGTTGGTGGATGTGTACTGCCTCCTTTCACTTCTGCTGTGACATTGCTGTTCATTTCTATTTTCCTCAAGCCTTGCTAACTGCAGCCTGTTTTGAATTGCACTCTAGCTCACTGGTAGAAATGCAGGATGCTTAATGGAGCTCTCAGAGCAATCATTACTGCAACCTAACACACTCAAATCTCTTGTGTAACTTAAGACCCATGACATTGCTTAGCCTAAAAGCAAAGTCTTCGGGGACTTGTATCAAAATAAGAACATGAGCTTTTTACATTCAGAAGAAAATGGAATTGTACATTTTCAACTTCAGATTCTGTCATTTTGTTTATTAAACTCGCAAACATTTTCCCAACTACCTAAGATCTGTCATTGTTAATATTTCCCAGTTTTAGGCATTTCATCTCGCCATGTTTCCCAGCACATATGCCCTGACCCTTCACCAAATTTATCCTCCAAACATGGCTATAAACAGACAGTATCTTAGAACAATAATCTTCTGATGGTTTCATTAGTGACCAGGAAACAATCTATATAGTTGCTGCTTAATAAACAAATTGCTTAGACTTTTCATCTCAACATGTGTCCCTATTTCAAATAATAAGCCAGAACTTGTTTTACAAATATAACAACTAAGATTTCAAGACGTTAAATGCCTTACCTGAGGTCCCACAGGTCATGGTCAAGTCCAGAAGTCCTCTTACTAGGCTACGTGTCTTTTGTGTACATCAACCATCTTCTCTTTCTTGCTTCTCTGGAAAGAAGAAAACAAGTCAGACAGTCATCTTCCCATTCATTTCCCTGACTCAGACCTCTGTGCTTCAATATTTGCCTCTCCCACCACCATGCCTCACCCTTCAATCATTCCATTTCAGAGAAGTTAAGACTAAGTGCTTTGCAAGACACCTTCAGAGGATCGACCTCCACAGACATGGAGGTCGATGAATGCCACTAGCACGGGCAGCCTCTTCCAGACATTTGGATAGGTATTCACCTCTTAGAAATAATGTATCTGTATGCACGACTCAAATTCAAGGCCCCACAGGGCACATATCATAGTTATATAATTATTTGCATTTCTTATCATGCCTAAGTGCCTGTAATTATGTATATGGTAGGTATTTCACAAGTATTTAATGAGGATGATAATAATTTCATGTGCAGGATCAGTTTTTTAAATTATGTTGTGGGTTCAAAAGTAAATTATCTATATATATAAAAGCCTAAGGGACCGTTAAGACCAAACAGCCAGAACGACAGGTCGACCAGTCACTATGATGTGCACTGATCACCAAGGGGCAGATGCTCAATGCAGGAGCTGCCCACTTGTGGTCAGTGGACTCCCACAGCCAATCTCCTGTGGCCAGCCAACCTCCCACAGCCCCTCCCCCCAGCCGGCTGGCCTCCCGATAGGCCTCGATCACCCGATGGCTAGGCTGAGGGGACTCACCCGTGCATGAATTCGTGCACTGAGCTTCTAGTATATCTATATATATAAAGAGCCAGGGGCCATCACAACCAAACAGATGACCAAACCGGCTGAGTGGGGCAACAACCTCACAACAGGGGGATTAGTGAGGGGCAACCAAACAACCGAACAGCAGGCTGTGTGAGGTGACCAGGCCAGGAGTGAGGGCAGTGAGGGGTGACCAGGCTAGCAAGGGGGGCAGTTGGAGGCAACCATGCTGGGGGGGGCAGTTAGGGGTGACCAGGCCGGTGGGGGGGGAGGCAGTGGGGGGCGACCAGGCCAGCAGGCAGAGGCAGTTAGGAGTTATCAGGCTGGCAGGCAGGTGAGCAGTAAGGAGCCAGAGGTCCCAGATTGTGAGAGGGATCCTGGATTGGAGAGGGTGCAGGCTGGGCTGAGGGGGACCCCCCACCCTGCACAAATTTTGTGCACCAAGCCTCTAGTGTATAATATAATTACTTATATAAATATTATAAAGTATATTATAATATAATATAAATTACTATATTTTATATAACGTGATATTTATACATTATATGTATATATTGAGTGTGTACAGTGTGTATGTCTATATGTATATTGTGTGTATATAATATATATACACATACACACATGCAATACATATATTATAATCTATACTATTGTTTTGATTTTTTTTATTCTTGAGAGAAGAATGCATTATATTTAGTAGTATAAAAAGTAAGAATAATCTCCCCCAATACAGTGCTGCCTGGACAGAGACCAGCACAGGTTGTTCCTAAGGGCATCTCTTTATAAAAAGGCAGGGGACTCGCTTCTTGTTGTTTTATGTGTTTTTGATTTTGTGCTCATTAGAGAAAACATATTAGAGTCATAAAGAGATCAATTTGCATTTAAAGAGCTGACAATTTTTAGAAGACTTCTAATGTGAAAGCTTTTATTCAGTTTCCTTCCCAGAGATGGCAAAAACCCTGAACCCTCAGACTCTGTAACATTTGGTCAATCTGAGGAAACCCAAAGGCAACTCTACTTTAGAGCTGCGGGTCACAGAGTACTAACCACAGGACACTTCTCTGGGTCTGTTAAGAACAGGGACAAGGAAAGGCAAGTCACATTTTTACTCTTGCCACTAGGTGATAAGAGTTTAAAATTCTGCCTAAATTTCTCCTTTAAGGTATATATGGAGATCTTTAAAGTGAGTGATAAAGAAATAGTTAAGAAGTAGAACTTAAAGAAAAAATGTTTTAAAAAAGAAAAGAAGGGAAGTAAAGTTTTAGCTAAACAAAGGGCAGAGGGGGTTTTTATGATCTTCAGGTATTTATAGGTAAGCAATGGTTTTAATGTAAATCCATTCGCTTTCTTAGTCATTGACTAAGACAAGTATGAATGGCCACAGGAAAGTTGGGGATTTTGTAGGCAAAGGAGAAACCATGTTAGGAAAAGAGAATGTATTGCCAAGTTGACAAGGTAACTTATGTGCTCAAAACTCGAATTTATGCAAAGCAAGGGATGTGAGCTACCACTTGGTAGACTGGTACAATGAGAATTGAAATTTGCCTGCATGAATATGCACAAAATTCCCAATGTGAAAAACTTAGCTTGAACTTGCAACTTAAGTCTTCTACTGTCCTGAGTGAATGTTGATAAGAACCCAATGTTTCAGTGGCTCTGGATGGGTGGCATCTGGGGAGAACATAGCGGGTAACTTACTCAGCATGTCGAAAGCCATCAAAGGATCTGTCAAACATTGGGGCCTTTCAGGGCTTAAAATTACCATTTGAAAGTAGTCAACAAAAATTAATGAACTTGAGTTATGCCCAACTACAAAACACATGCAATCCTAGAAAGATATGGACACTAACACAGATACCCGTTCCATCTGTTCAGGGGCAAAAGGCTAGAAATAACAAGAAGGCCAGAAACTGTCATCAAAACCACTGATCTACATAGTTCTGTGGTGCTACACAGCAAAATAGAAAAGTTCATATTTATGAAGACTGGAAACACGTAGACATACACACATAGTTCATGAGGCAGTGTAAAGGAAGTCTGGTTTTCCTTAGATGGAATTGATAGGGTTTGACACAATTCCATATAAAGAAACATGTCAAACTTTTCAGTATTCCTTATGAAAGGTGGTGATAAAAAGGAAATTATCTGGAGCTTAATCTGCTTTTTCTACAAGGAAGGCCTCAGAGCACCTGGGCCTGGCTAATTCTCTTCTATTGTGCGTCCAATTCTTTTGGGAAGTTAGTAGAGTATGAAGCGTCATTTTTTATGGCAATGTGAAACTGTGGATGTTAAGCATGGCACAATGAAAAGGAAAAGTACTTAATTCTGTCTTCATGCCTGGATTTGAAAAAGAACAGTAACCATGCTGGCCATGTCAGTGGAATTTCTAATCCCCATTATCTTTTCCCAGAACCAGACATCAAGTTTTAAAGGCCAAAGAGCTACCACTGACCTTGGACTGAAAAGAGAAGAACCCCCATACACTGGACTTAAGAAGGCTGGACTATGTTTGCAATCTTAGATCAAGTGTACAGTGAATTAAGCTCTGCATTTTCTAGTAAGTTAGCCCCTCCTTTTATCATGACTTGTCTCAGGTGGTTGCTGGCCACATGAGGGACAGGCATTTTTATAGGCATTTTAACCCTTCTGAATGGGTGAGGCAAAACCCATTCCACTGTGATTCAGGAAATGCAGTCCTAAAATATGACAGGAGCACACACTGACAAAGAGCCAACCTTTGAACCTGGAGCTTTGGGTGTTCAGAAGTCACTGCTTAGAATGCAAATACCTCGTCAGGTGGATTGCTTTAGGCCTAGGAGCAGACAGCCAAGTTCTCTTGCATCTGAACACAGAGAGCCTTTTACTCAAGTCCTTCTGGATAATTTATGTTTTTTATTATTTCCTTTACTGGTATAAATGTTTTCTATTTTAAAATGTTATCTGGAGTATTACAAACACGTGCTTAACCTTATGAAGCTGAATCAATATAATAATTAGATTTTAGAAAGGATTAACAGTTAAGCATACACAAAATACTAGATTTAAGTAAATTTCATATTGGCTGATAACAGGATGTCCTCTATGAATGTCATTATTTTTAATTATAAATTAATGTCAAACATTTTCAAATGGTTTAAGTGTTTAACATAATTTGTTAAAAAAATTATTTCCAATGTCTCTTTAAATTCAAAATAAAGCTTATACTCTTAGCCACCAGCAGACTGCAAAGCTCTGTGGGCCTGGGACCCAAGTTTAGTTCACAGGTGGTGAGTGGAGATGGTGGGAAGCAGAGACACGAGAAGCCGAAAGAGAATCCGGGGCCATATTTGCCTCTGACACTCTACCTAGTCCGTAGTTGAGACCTCACAAGTATAAATTCCAAAGAAAATGAATAATCGGAAATAGAGTAAGACCACCTGGGGACAGATCCAGAAGGCAGGACCCTGGAAAGAGCAGGGAGTATAATAGTCACGAGAAAAGGAAATCTGGCTCAGGCGGGAGCTGAGGAGGCCCCAAGATGCAAACTGACCACCTGAAACAACTGGAAATCACTGATCTGGGGCGCGGGGCAGGGATATTGCTGGTGAGCAGCTACCACCGGTCCTGTCTCCTCCATGCCTTGGCCCAGGCTTGCTCATAATTGCTCGGGGAGCCTCCTTCTCTGACAATCTCGGCAACCATCTCCTTGGCATCTGAGTGGGCAGACTAACATACCTATTTCTTGCCTATCATCTAGCTTGTGCTCAAAAAAAAAATATTTTTTCTTTCTCCTTTTAACCACAAAACAAAAACCAAGGATCAGAAACATTTTTCAATTAAGAATGAGAATGCATGTACACATGCTCAAATTCCAAACATTTTTAAACATATATTTTTTATTCTTGACAGTATTATAGATATCGCCCATCCAAACATATTTTTGAACAGTGGAGAAAAGTATCTGAGAAGTTTTACAGAGAGAGACCTTTGAGCACGGAGCTCTGAAGACCACCTTGTCAATAAATCTTGAAGAACCAGAAGCCTGGATGAATTCCTTGTGATGCCAACATGCTTGTGATTAGCCCCCAAACCACTTATACTCCCAGGGAAGAAATTCTAGCTCAGTTCTTCCTGCATCCGAAGACCTTGCACTGTTCTAGAGGCGGCCTGTGGCCTCTGTCCCACTGACGAGCTTCTCAAACCGAAGCAGCATGCTGCTGGGTCAGACTCTGACATGCTGCACGCATGCGCCAAAACAACTCACAGATGTCTGGCCAGATTAAGAAAAGAAAATATTGTGGGCAGGCAACCAGAGATGAATTTGGCAAGAAAGGATGTCAGGGGGATTTCCAGAGCCTCCATCTGAAGGATGGTGGTGCTGATTACAAATAATTCAGCTGTGGGTTAGGGGGGAGAATTCACCAATGGCCGAAACTGGAATACTTTGAAGGGAAAAGGAGCTTGAGGCCTATAAAAACAAAAGTCAAGGAAGCACCCTACAACTATCAATTCTATACCGTGAAGGCAAAGGGGGAGGGGAAAGATGCTTCCTCAAAAACCACTTCACCACAGACACCGAAACTCCTCTCTCCTGGCAAGGGCTACCACAGGTGTCTTCAGGTCCCTGCAGAGAGTGTGTAAAGCAGTGGTACTCAACCTTGACTGCACATTAGAATCACCTGGGAATCTTTTTAAAATCCTGATGTCTGGGCCTCATCCTCCAGAAATTCTGTTTCTTTTTTATGGGATGGGGCCACAACATTAGTAACAAAGAAACAGAATTTCCAGAGGATGAGGCCCAGAAATCAAGATTTTAAAAAGATTCCCAGGTGATTCTAATGTGCAGCCAAGGTTGAGAACTACTGCTCCAAAGGTTTGGTTCCCCGTGCATCACAGGCATTCCTCTAAGGCAGCGGTTCTCAACCTGTGGGTCGAGACCCCTTTGGCGGTCAAACAACCCTTTCACAGGGGTCGCCTAAGACCATCCAGCATATCAGATATTTACATGACGATTCATAACAGTAGCAACATTACAATTATGAAGTAGCAACGAAAATAATTTTGTGGTTGGGTCACAACATGAGGAACTGTATTTAAAGGGCCAGAGGGTTGAGAACCACTGCTCTAAGGTTTGCACTGTCCGTATTTAATATCTGATCATACTAGCCAAGATTATGAACTTGTTTGAGCCCAGACAACCGCCAAGCAGTCCAGCCTCAAATCAATGTTCAAAATTCAATCTCTCTCTCTCTCTCTCTCTCTCTCTCTCTCTCTCTCTCTCTCATACACACACACACACACACACACACACACACACACACAGGCACACCGAGAGCACCAACAACAGGAACTGCGAACCAGTTATCTCAACTTTGAGTCTCTGTTGCAGGATGAAGGCCCTTTCCCTCATGTTTCTCTGTGCCACAGAGAAAGGAAGAGAGCAGGATCCCGGTTTTAGCGTTAGGGCAGTCCCTTCGCTCTCCCCGTGTGAAAACGTCAAGGGTTTCCCACTGCCCACAGAAAATGTCCAGCCAAGCCCCACAGCCCTGTGCAACTTTTTAAAGAATAAGGAAGTGCAGATGCCCGATTCCCACAGTGGCCACGGGCTCAGGCTGCTCAGAGCCAACCACAGCCTGGGGTGTGTTAACAGCCCTGACCACCAGCGGAAATACACAAAGAGGCACCCAGCCACCAACCATTGCAGGAGAAAACAAACACCCCACAGGGCACACAGAGAAAGCAACGGCTCTGGCAGACTATGGTCCAGAGCTGTGAGAAAAGGAAATACAGTTAGCAAAGCCAACCAGGGCAGCGGGAGGGCCTGGAATACTCCTTTGGCTGGTGAACACATGCATCACCTTGCTTACCTCACAGCTCATCAAGCTGTAGCAGAGGGACTATCCTAGCAGATGGGGAAATAGAACTCCTTAAAGTGCCTTCCATCGCCATAAAATGTGGGTGTATTGAAATAGCATGTATATGCATCCTGCATGTGTAGCACATGATTTACCAGGAAGGAAGTCTGGGGAGTATCAAGGACCCAGATGAGGGGAGAAGTTGGCCAAGGAGGGAAGGAACCACTGAGACAGTGGGAGGCACATCAGCAGAGGCAGCCTCAGGCTGTGTGTGTGTTAAGCAAGAAGCACCCCAACAGTGAAAGTGGGACTTGCTGAGGGGAAAGGACAGGGTGACATACTTAAGAAAAACTCCCTGCTATGCAAACACCTCCTCCTAGAACAGTGATGGTGAACCTATGACACACGTGTCATCTCTGACTCATTTTTTTGGTTGATTTTTCTTTGTTAAATGGCATTTAAATATATAAAATAAATATCAAAAATATAAGTCTTTGTTTTACTATGGTTGCAAATATCAAAAAATTTCTATACATGACATGGCACCAGAGTTAAGTTAGGGTTTTTCAAAATGCTAACATGCCGAGCTCAAAAGGTTCGCCATCGCTGTCCTAGAACATCCTTCAAACCCCTGGAGCCAGGCAAAATGGAAGCATGGGAATGAAGAAACAAGAGACTGTAGGAAGACATGGTTAGCGAATGGCTATTTCTGGTTTATTTCCATCTGGGTTGCCACTCACCTTTCCTTTAAACTCTTGCCTCCCAGTGAGTGCTCACACAAGCTTCCTTTAGCAAGAGATTTGCTGCAGGTTTGGTGCTTTTTAAATTAAAGTTTTGTTTCCGCTTTGTTGTTATACAGAGAATCTTCAAAGCTATTGCAAAAATTGAAAATCTATGGAGTAGCTCTGCACAGGAAGTCTGTGGCCATCCCCAACCCCCCAACCAGTCCACTCCTCTGTCCCCCAAGTAGCACTGCATGAAAGAGCTATCTCCGTTGGGAGAAACAAAAAGTCAAGGACACAAACTTTCTACCCTTTGTGGTCAAGAATGAGACATCTCCTCCCATGGCATGAAGGTGTGCTCTCTGTCTCCAGTGTCGCGACTCTGACCTACGCTTTCATGTTCTGATGTTTTCTGTGGCTTCCTCTTTCCCTCTTGGGGCCCAGGATGCCTTCATTCAAAGTACTCTTTCCAAGAGTTGGCGGTTTCCTGTCAGGCAAGGCCCCAACTGTTTCCACCATTCTGTTCACGAATACACGCAAACAATAAGAATTGGATAACTATATAAACCAAACTGACCTGAGATAGATTTGGTCTGCTTTGGAGGGGGGAAAAAAATAAGAAAAGTCTTTTAGTGATATACAGGCATCATTTCTGTGTGATGTATACATCAACTAGATGACTAATGACTTACGGGTTTCTTTTCATCCAAAAGGTCATACAATTGTTCTCATAGGTCCAAACCAACCACTTCCACTTTGCTTACCAAAAAAAAAAAAAAAAAAAAAAAAAAACTCCTAACAGTCAACAATATCATTTTTTAAGTAGATTCTATAACACTGCCCTTCCCCTGCAAGTCATGCTTTTTCACCTGATGCTTTAGCTTTTATTGGCAGAAAATAATAATAATTTTAAAATGTGAATGTAGAATCTTGTTCTTATTATTAGTATTGTTTTCTCTTACAATGAGCCTACCTTTGGGCCTACAAACATATAGCCTGCTTATCTAAGAGCAGTGCTTATATAGTCATAGTTTCCCCAAAACACATCAATAGCCAAATTTAAAGGAAGGAAGGGAGGGAGGGAGGGAAGGAGGGAGGGAGGGAGGGAGGGAGGGAAGAAGGAATGAAGGAAGGAAGGAAGGAAGGAAGGAAGGAAGGAAGGAAGGAAGGAAGGAAGGGTAGAAGGAAGGAAGGAAGGAAGGAAGGAAGGAAGGAAGGAAGGAAGGAAGGAAGGAAGGGTAGAAGGAATGAAGGAAGGAAGGAAGGGAGGGAGGAAGGAAGGGAGGGAGGAAAGAAGACAAACTGGCTCAGTTTTAATCAAAGACATATTTGGCTCAGAGTTTCATCTTTTTCTTTTCCTTTTTATTAATCCTCACCCAAGGATATTTTTCCATTGATTTTTGGGGAGAATGGAAGAGAGAGGGAAAGACGGAGAGAAATATTGTTGTGAGAGAAGCATATCAATTGGTTTCCTCTTGCATGAGTCCAGACCAGGGCCCAGGCCAGGAAGGAGCCTGCAACCGAGGTACGTGCCCTTGACCAGAATCGAATCAGAATGGAAATGAGACCCTTTGGTCTGCAGTCTGATGCTCTATCCACTGAGCCAAACCAGCTAGGGCTCATCTCTTTTTAATTAAGATTCCCACTATACAAGTGTTCTTCCCCACCCATCTCTAGGCCTGACTTGATGAGCAGCTTGACTTTTTCCCCTCCTGAGAGAAAAACCCTTAGGACTTTCCCTCTTTACAAACATTAGAAACAATTCAATGAAGTCAGTGCACAGAAGGTGAGGAATCCTCAGCCAACAAGGATCCTTCAACTTTTCCAAGGATAACACAGGCTCTCCTTCCTCATCCCACCAACCAGCTCATTGTCCATCCTGCTCTGCCATGATCTGCAATTGCCAAGACAAGCATCCAGTCTTGAATGACTGGGCCCTGTGTCCTGGACAACGCCCCTTTTCTCCAGTCACCTTCCTGTTTAGGAAGCTGTGGTAGGCAGAATAAAGATCTCTCAAAAATATCCATGTCTATCTCCTACTCCCTAGATCCTGTGAATATGTTGGCTTACATGGCAAAAGGGATGTTAAGGTTGCAGATGGAATTAAGGTTGTTAATGAGCTAACCTTTAAAAAGGATGATCAGCCCCCATTATCTTAGTGGATCCAACATATTCATAAGGGTTCTTAAAAGTAGAAGAGGGAGAGAGAAGAGGAAATCAAAGTGATACCGTTTGAAAAACAACTTAACCTGACATTGCTGGATTTGAAGATGGAGACAAAGAGCCAGGATCCAAGGAATGCGGGCAGCTTCTAAAAGCTGGAAAAGGCAAGGAAGAAGTTTTTCCCCTAGAGCCTCTAAAAGGAACACAGCTCTGCTGACACTTTGGTTTTAGCCCAGTGAGATCTGTGTCAGATGTCTGACCTACAGAGCTCTAAGATTATAACTTTGTGTTGTTTCAAACCAGTAAGTTTGTGGTAATTTATGACAGCAGCCGTAGGGAAATAGAAACCATTGGTGAAAAGCAAGTTCATACTGCTTGGTTACCCATCCTCCATTTTTCCTAGACTCCCAGGTTGAGGCCCAAACACATAGCCCATCCATCACACCTGGGCACAAGGTCCCTGTCTGCTCATGGTACCCTCCCTGGAGCTTGACATTAGATCACATTTGCAATGCCTAATCTCTCTAGACTTAACTTACTTCCAAAGTTCCCTTCACAATTCTAAGGATGTTTACCCAAATTGTTGTATTGATTGGCTTGTAGAAAATCTTTATAAATGTGCAGAAGCAGCCCAATTCTTCATTTATTTAAGAAATAGTTATTGTCAAGCCAAATGATATCTACATTTCCTGTAGACTCTTAAGACTCTAAAAGAAGTTAAGCACTCATGCAAATGAAAAGGTTACAGTTATTAATTCAGAGAGCTAATGTTCAAGAAAACAACTACTTAATAAATGCCTTTGCCATTACTTTCCTTTTCTCTCAATTGGTCTTCTTTAGAAATCATAAGAACGAAAGATCAAAAAGCTCTAACTGACATGCAGTTCATGGTTTTGCCTTTGTAGGAACTCATTTTAATATTTTTTAAAAGCTCTTTCTTTGGTTGAAACATAAATGTGTTTCTCAGAGAACCAGACCTTTACTGGTAGAACATGCGGCAGTGAAGGCCCCAAGGTAGACTGCTCGGTACAAAATGATCCTGGCACTATGTCTGTTGTAGAAAGAAGCATTAGGTTACTCCTTATGGCCTCTTCTTCTCCACTTGTAAAATAAGCAAAATAATAATAGTACCTGCTTTATAGAATAGTGAGGACATTTAGTTAACACATGTAAGAAGCTTAGAACACTGCCAAGCATACCAGAAGTGTCACCGATAACTGTCATACTTTCTCACTCATTTGGTTCTCTCATCATCATGGTTTGGTTATCCTGATAACTTCTTGTCTCTCCAAAGGTCAGATTTTCCAATGCATGGCTTCCTAACAGAAAATATGATGATGTATGTATTCCCAATGACCATCTAATGCAAAAATCCATGTTTGAAAACTTTGCAATGCTTCTTTTGTACTGCTAAACTTCTTTTAATTAAGGTTCAAAATAATATTCTCCAGTGATTTTAAAGCATAGGTCACTCAAAATTAATTCCCTGAAGCTGTTTTTATAAAATGCTTTAGAAGAGTAAATCTTCAAAGTATAAAAGAAAGACCATCAGCACCAAAAGTCCCTGGAGTGTTTGGTAAAATATAATTTCTTGGGCCTCACTTAAGGTTTAATGAATTGTAAAGGAGGCCCATAAATTTAAATATTAATAAGCATATTACATATACTATGTGATTCTTAGTTTAAGAACCACTGCTTTAATGTCACTGGTGGAAAGAGGTCCTTGTCCCCACCTGTTACTTTTGGGAACGGACTTTTTGCAATATTTCAATAAAAAAAAATATTTTTCTGAGACTCACATGGAAGAAAGAGTGATTTTTATTTGTGTGGAATTAGACCCCTCTATTTCCAAGTTCTCCTCTCCGTCAGTCCTGTCATCAGAGAAATCTAGCTGTGGCCTTAATAGGGCTACAATTAGAGCCAGTGTCCAGAGTTTCTGTTCCATGTTGGAGCAGTCCGATACATCAACTAGCTAGCTTAGCTTGTGTTCCCCATTGTCATCCATCAATCCATCAGTCTATTGCCTGTAGGGTCCACATAGCCGTGGGCCACACAGGCAAATGCAAGAAAGCAAGAACAAGAGAGCCCCCAAGCCAAGAGCCACAGAGAAAGAATTCCTTTGTTTGGGAGATTATGTACTTCCAAATTTTCATGACCTTTCAGTGGCCATGCCCATTCTGACCAATAATCTCTGTCCCTAGATATGACTGCCTAGTCACCCCAACTTCACTGCACATATGTCTATTTCCCCTTTGTAGAACCCCTTCCCCCAGTGTGTTGCATGGTTTCCTGGGGAGTGTGAAATTACAGCTTCCTGGTGAAGTTACCCAAATGGCCATGCTTATATTGACAGGCCTTTCCTTTGCTCCATCCCTCTTATTAATAATTAGTTAATTATAATGTTATCAGTAACAAATCTTTCATTGAGAACCTACCCTCATTTCATTACATTAGATAATTCAACAGGTAAAAACAATTATGAAGAAAGGCCAGACTTAGCTGACTTGTACATCATCTATATCAGGGTTGGGCAACCCCTGGCATGCGTGCCAAACATGGCATGACAGTAACTTTTGCTGGCACGCGAAACCTCTCTTATAATCCTCCATTTACAATTTTTGTGAACATTCAAATGACTAAAATGTTAAATAACAAGGAACTGGCAAGACACTTGATGTTATGTTTGGTTACATAAAGGCTTTTGAAAAGAAACTGGAAGTCTTTAAGAGGGATGTGGATGGTGAGAGATTTAGATATTTCGCAAACCTCAAGAGGCACATCAAAGACCTCCCAAAAGATGACAGAGCAGACTGTCAAAGGCTTCAAAACCTGTTTTTAAACATCATCGAGTCAACTATTGAGCAGTTCTCAAGATTTGTGAAATTCAGAGAACTGGAAGAGACAGCAAAATTCATGAGGTTTCCAGACAGCATGAAACTGGAGGAACTAAACTTACAAATGTTTTCATGGATAGATATGGCTGACTTTGAAATGCAGTTGATTGAATTTCAGAGTAGCTCAATTTGGAAGCAGAAATTTATTGATCTTAGAGTTGACTTGGAAAACATTGAAAAAAAGCAATTAGAGATAGGAGTACCAGAGAGAAGTGTCAAAAACGAACTATTGAGGACTTGCAATGCCATTCCAGAAAATTTTTTGTGTTTAAAAAACTTTGCAACAGCGTTACTCTCCGTGTTTTCATCTACATACGCTTGTGAATCTTTGTTCTCAGTGATGAATTTTGTTAAGTCTCATAATAGGAGTAGCCTGACGGATGAAAGTAGTAGCTCGTGCATATCTCTGAAGGTCACGAAATAGAAACCTGATGTAAAATCTCTGTCATCAGTGATGCAGCAGCAAAAGTCCCACTGATAATATCAAATGGAGTCATAAAGTTTTCTGTCAGACTGTCAGTGTACATGTATACATTAAAAAATAAATGTATGCCAAAACCGGTTTGGCTCAGTGGATAGAGCGTCGGCCTGCGGACTGAAGGGTCCCAGGTTCGATTCCAGTCAAGGGCATGTACCTCGGTTGCAGGCACATCCCCAGTAGAAGATGTGCAGGAGGCAGCTGATCGATGTTTCTCTCTCATCGATGTTTCTAGCTCTCTATCTCTCTCCCTTCCTCTCTGTAAAAAATCAATAAAATATATTACAAAAATAAATAAATAAATAAATAAATAAATAAAATATATTTTAAAAAATAAATGTATTTCATCATCATATACTGTGTTTTTGTCACTCAAATGAATTTTATTATTTCTTCAAGGTTCTTCACATATGTACACATTAAGAGATATCAAGTAGGCGTAACATGTTCTCAAAAAATTAGGGTTGGCACACAGAAGAATTTTGAGTCAGAGATTTTGCTGGTTTTGACACATACTCACAAAAAGGTTGCCCAGCCCTGATCTATATAGTCAAAGCCTAAGCAACTTTACAGTGGATTGACCAGAACGACCAGTTGCTATGATGTGCACTGACCACCAGGGGGCAGATGCTCAACACACTCAACACAGGAGCTGCCTCCTGGTGGTCAGTGTGCTCCCACAGGGGGAGTGCTGCTCAGCCAGAAGTTGGGCTCACAGCTGGTGAGCACAGCGGCAGCGGTGGGAGTCTCTCCTGCCTCTGTGGCAGCACTAAAGAACAGCATGGAGGCGGGCAATAAGGAACAAAGGGTCCCAGATTGCAAGAGGAATGTCTGCCTGCCAGCTTAGGCCCACTACCCCGAGCAGTTCTGGATTGTGAGAGGGCGCAGACCGGGCTGAAGGAACCCCCCCCCCCCCCCCAGTGCACAAATTTCATGCACCGGCCTCTAGTTCTCTTATAAGATTTTTAAAATAATAAATCACTTATCTGCTTTCTCAAGAAAGAGAAATAAAAAGGCCTGGCATACTGAATAAAGTGACTCATTAAGAGAGAAAAGCATTATTATCTCATGGTCCAGACACCACTGGGATGAATAACTCTCATAGTTCAGTCTTAGCAACACAGTGCCATGTGGTTTTCACAGTAGACACCCCATTATCAGGTTCTAGATTCTAATATTACATTGTTTGAAGAGCACTCCCATGTGCTACAATATTGAAAATGATAATGATAGCTGAATGCATTCCTTATTAATTTTCCTTCACCACGTGATATAATTAACTGACAATCATCAGATCTTAAAGCAAAAGGAACACTGCCTCAACATGTTTACTGTGAAACAGAAGGGTTACGTGTCAAACATGTGCTAAGAATAGAAGAGCTGACATCATCTACAGCTTGATGATGAGTTTTGCTTACATACCTCCAAATAAGGAAAAGAAAAACTATGTCTTAGTAGGCAATGCCAAATAATTCTTAATGCTCTGTTCATTTTTATTGTTTTTATTGTGATAAATTAATGATCAACCCCAAATATTTAAGGAAATTAGCTTTGGGCACATATGTCTTCATGTGGCTATTCTTTTCATTTTTTCTAAGCATGAACAGTAGCCCAGCTGCATCAGAATCTTCAGTTTTTTCTTTTTCAAACAAAGACATCCAAACCATATCTATAGCCTCTGAGGTTAGTGCCTAGAAAACCAGCATTTTTTAACAAGCTTCCCAGGTGATTCCTGTGTACATGAAACGTTGAGAAACACTTCTTTGAGCATATAGGAAATAAAATGGGGACAGTGAGCTATGAACTCTTTGACTTTACCTGTCTCAAAAAGGTATGTCTAATGCTTTATCACCTCTGTTAAACTTGTCCTCTCCAAAGTACCTTATAATAATTTTTAACCCTATGTATCCCACTGGTAGTCTTTTCTTTTCCTAACGTGGGGAGGAGGGCTATTTTGTATTCACCAGAAACATGAGTAAAATGTAAACCATACCAACAAAGTGACGCAATTTGCTGTTGTTGCTATCGTGTTACCTTTGTTGACTTTTTAGATTTTTCTTGATATAGGTAATGTTAACATCCATCCAAGAATGATCCCCCGTCTCCATGAGTTCAAGGAGGAGACGTCTGTGGTCAGGGATTAGTCATTGGCCTCATACCTTAGGAGTCCAGTTACTGGCAGTGCAGGTAGCAATCTCCTGACTGGCTACTCTTCCACTCTCACCATTTGTCCTGGTCAGTTTGATAAATGACACTGGCAGTGCCACACGCATCACACACAGCTTCTACCCAGCACCCGACAGATGAGCTGGGATATCGACAGCACCTCTCACTCCTGCTAAATCATCCAATTCTATGGATTATCTCCTTACATGACCAGTTTCCTATTTAAAATTATTTTTTAAAAATTATTTAATTATAGGAAATTTAAAACACAATAAAATGTTTAAATCATTCTGACATTCCCCATTTTTTACATTACAAGTATGCATTAATCTGGTTTTAATCATTAATCTCCTTTTCCACTCAAATATCACAGATGCTTTTCCTATACATTTATTTTAATAATTGTATAATGTTCCTTCAAATTAGCAAATCATAGATCACCTAAACTATCTCTATTATTAGGCATTTATGTTATTCCCAATGTTTTACCATCATAAATCATGTTTTTATGAATATTTGTGGTTTTATGCATTTTGAAATATAACCTTGAAATGGAGCCCCAGCTCTGGGATTAACAAAGCAAAGGTTTAATGATTTTGTTGATTTTTGAAAAAGTTATGGCAGTTTATAAGGCCCCAACGAAGGTATTATTAGTTCACTTTTTCACAGTATCTTTGTCAAAATTGAATATACTTCTTTGTTTTGTTTTGTTTTCATATGTTCTTATTAAATTCAGAAAGAGGAAGCAAGAGGGAGAGAGAGACAGAAACATTATAAGAATCATTGATCGTCTGTCTCCCACACACCCCTTACTGGGGATCAAACTCGAAACCCAGGCATGTGCCCTGACTGGGAATCGAACCGTGACCTTCTGGTTCACGAGTCAAAGATCAACCACCAAGCCACACCAGCCAGGCTACTTCTTTGTTTTTGCTAAATACATAAGTAAAAAGCAATCCCTTTCCTGATACTTTGATGTTCATTCTCCAAGTATATTCACAGTAAAACATCTTAAAAACAGAAACTAGGAAAGCTGCAAACAGCCAGAATCTGGAAAGACTAGTAGACAAAACAATTACAACCAGTCAACGTCCAATTACAGTGTCCACTGTGTGCCAGGCCATAAATGAGCACTTCATACAGGCACCTCATCCCACCCCCAGAACTCTAGACACTACAGTTGTTATTATCAGTCCCATTTCTTTTTAGGAAGGAGCTGAGGGCCAAGAAATTCAAGGTCAATTAGTCATTTAACATACACTTATTAAACATCTCTATATACCAGAGGTGAAGAAAGAACCAATAAATCCGGGTCACTGAATAATAACAATTTATTTGATTATTTGATTAAATATATGCACACGATGGGGAAAATCTGGAAAGATGTGTCACAAAATGTTAAGAACTATAATATTTGAGTAAAGGCTGACTTTTATTTTCTACTTTGTTCTTCCATTTTGTTACCATGAACACTGATTATATTTGTAATCAGAAAAGCATTTCTGAAAAGACAAAGGCTCCGCCTTCAAGGGATTCATAGTGAAGAAGAGCAGACACGTCAACAGCTTCAGACAACTCATCTGTGATAAGAGCAGATTCCCACTGCAAGAATTCCAAACCCTTTTTCATCTTCCCTCCCTGATACTGCCGCTGGTGACATATTCATTTGCCTGGAGGTTTGTTTATTTTTATTTTGTTCTATGGCAATTACAGTATAGGCTTGAGAGGGGACCGCCAAGGATACAATCTGAAGGATTTGCCTCTGGTGGCCTCATCCAAGGCTGCTGATGGCCCTCCCTCCTCCTTTTTCCACCCACAGACCTTTTTGCAAAAGGAAATGGGGAAGTGATGCCTGTAAGCATTTTATCTGATACCCTGGCCTCTGAGGAGCTGTTTCAGATGCAATTAAGTGCTTCTAGAATGTTCCTCACACAAATTGCATTTTACCTGCCCTATCCCTTAAATTTGAAACACTCTACCTATTGGAGAATGATAACTGTATCATCTGAACACTGCAGCCGGTGAAAGTCCAAAGGGACTCTCCCTCATGATCTAATTAATTGGTTCATCTGAAAAAGAATTCAGTGATAGCCTAAGATCTCACAACCTGCCCCTCTCAAATACCCACTCAGCCATAAATTTGAGTTTTGATATATATACACCCATGATTGATTTGTTTGCAATCCTACAGCAATAGTCTTCTGGGGATAATTAGAACTCTTTTGATTTCTCTAACTTTGTCAATGATTTTAGTCTCTGTCCATATAATTAGGTTAGGGACCGTGGCCAATACGACTACATTCCTGACAGTCCTTATAGTAATGAGCCCAGAGTGAGTAATGAATAAACACTGATCAGCAGATTAAGTGATTACTGCAACTGGGTTTAGGAGATCTTTTTTTAAATCTCAAAAACAATATAGAATAATTATTTTTCTATTATAAACCATAAAATGATTAACTAAATCTTACAGTTATTCAGCAACAAATTCTGACAAAGTTCTTGTTTTGGTTGCCTTTCTAATATTTTTCCTGCCCTCCATCTCCCTCCCCTACTTGATCCAGAATGGAATTCTTAATTACTCAGTTGCAAAAGCAACTGAAGCCTAAATGTGATTTGAGGTCCATTTTGGACTGTTTTATGTCCCTGCCCTCCTTTATTCAGTTTACTTTCTGTACAAAATATTATTTCTCATCAAAAGTCTGTGTCAATTAAAGTCACTCTCCTCAAACTAAGAAGCAACACAGGAGCCTAACAAGAGGGCGTGTGATTTAGAACAAGGGTGGCTTGAGCTCACGTCTTCACACCATAGCATGGCTCCCTCTGCTTATTTTTTTCTTTCATAAGCCCACGCCTTGTATTCCCAAACAGAAAAGAGATAAGAAACAGTGAACAATGGGGACAGTGGGGAACAGGATGGTAGAGAGAGACAATCCCCTGATGGCTGGATTCAGGATCTGAATGGACTCACCATGGAAATATCTCACCATGGAAGGTAAACTCGTTCTGGAAACATTGCACTTGGCTTAGGTCTAAAGCTCTCAATGCTGAGAGCTGAATTTAGTTGTTACAGGTCTGAGAACGGTATATGAGGACTCAAAAAATTCAAGAAAAAGGTTGTCCCACATACATTCTTCAGGCTCAAGTTCCTCAGCCCCTGGCTAGTGTCACAGTGGCTGGCACTGTGGCCAATGCCACTGTGGGCATTGGGGCCACACACTGGTGCTGTCCCATGGTGTGGTTGCTGAGGTCAGTGATGACCAGGGTCCCTCGAATGGTGAGGACACCCAAAGCATCATCTGTGCCACTCAGCTCCTTCCCATTCATGCACCAGGCGGTGTTCACCCCAGGGGTCCCATCACACACCTCCCAGCTTCTGGAGGAACATACCCCTCCTGCAGTCAGTCACCAAAATGAGGGGGGAAAAGAGAGAAAAAGAAAAGAATGAAGGAAAGGGGAAATATAAGAAAGAAAATGGAATCTTGAATTCATGCATAAAGGGAGCTTTCCCCTGACCCACGATTGAAGGGATACAAGATTTACAAATGGGAATGAGATTTGAGTTTTTGATCAAGTGCCACATTAAGGGCTACCGCCACTGTGAATATCTAACAAAAACCCATGAAAAAGTTTTCTTCACCTTCAATGAGGGATATTTTTGGGGTTATTGTTTCTATTTATAAGTGGAATTTTTTGAAACATATGTACTTGGGATAAAGAAGAGAAATCCCAGCCTCTAGAAGAAAGATTGTATGCTATTCATTAAGACCAGTGATAAATATAAGCGACAATCTATTTTAAAGCAGCTATTTAAATCATAGGCATTTCCAAAGGCAAATAGTGTATTGAGGTACACATATGTGGTTATAAAACAAGAGTTTTCATATTTTGTAGAATAAGTATATTTGGCCAATTGCACACAAAACAAGCTATCATAGGGCAATTTAATTTTCCCAAGGACATAGATTTTTAAACCTCACATATAACATTTCATATTTCAAAATGCCCTTTAGTAAACTCAGTTCAAAATAATGGTAAAAAGATACCAGGTATCTAGCATCTAAGATACCAGGTAACAGCATCTAAAAATCAAAGTCTAAAACAGGAACATATCCACTGGCAGCTGTAGCTTTTGCTCCAACTCATCCCCACCTGTTCACTTCATCTGCAGCTTTTCTTGAATCAGCTCCTTTTCCTTTACCTCACACCTCTCCCCTGCACCCATCACTACAAACCCATTCTTTTTGTTATTGTTGTTACCTTTTACCCAAGAGTATTTTTCCATTGATCTTTTTAGGGAGAGTAGAAAAGAGAGAGGAAGACAGAGAAACATCAATGTGAGAGAAACACATTGATTGGTTGCCTCCTGCACGCACCAGGGCCTGAGCTGTGGAGGAGCCTGCAACCAAGGTACATGCCCTTGGCCGGAATCAAATCTGGACCATTTGGTCTGCAGGCCGACGCTCTATCCACTGAGCCAAACAAGCTAGGGCTACAAACCCATTCTTACTACCCACAAGCCACACAACTTGCCCAAATGTGGAGCTTTCAACAACGCCAGCCCCTTGTGTCTCCCTCTTGTCTAGGGCACCCTACGTAATATAGGTTATATTTGTCATATATTGACTTCATATATTTATCATGTCATATTTATATATAAGTATACATAATGTCACCCCAATAGTGGGTGCTGCCTCTCAAAACACCACATTCTAAACTCATAATTCTGTCCATTTGGGCTCCTAAGTTGTGTAAAATAAGCTATCTGATTTATCTTATATCAAATTTGTAAATCTTCCATTTTGAAATTTCTGTAGCAAAAATAATAATAATGATGGGCTATCTTTCATCTACCACTTAAGTCATATCAGAAAGGATTCCTATCTATCTTCTCATTTAATCTTCACACAACCCCATAAGTGGGATCCTCAGAGTATGCCTCACTTGGAGTTACTAGTTAGTGATACAAATATGAGTTTCAGACCCAGTGAGCCATGCTCGGGCCCCTCTTCCCAATCCCTGCACTATAAAACAGGTTGGGTTATTTGAAACATTATGTACCTTGGGTGAAGAACATAATCTGATAAACAGCTGACTAACTGATAAACTCCTGATACTACCACAAAGTGTGGCCACACAAAGCAGGAACATAGCAAGCAAACCAACCCAGAATAATTATTTTCTTGGCTTTTTAATTATACCTTTGTTTTTCTATCAGTAATAAACTCTTGAGTAAATACACTACTTCACAACTGCCCTGACTGTTCCTTTTCTGGCCTCAACCAAAAGCAAATATTACCAACTTGCAGTTCTGGAATCCTGGGTGTATGATACCTTTAAGAGTATCATGGGGCCACTCAATCCGCTGCCTTGAAAATAAAATGATTTCCTGCTAGAAATGATACACAGCCAGTAAAATAGATGAGAGATGGAGCGCCGAGTGAGCTTCCTAAACCATAAATCAGATGAGATCGCTTCCAAGTGCAAGTCCAGACAAGGTTTTCCAGCTAGTGGAGATCCGTCCTCCCAGATCCAGCCCCATCCCTCCTCCGTCTCTGGTTTCCTGTCCTCCATACTCTCTCCTCCCCGGAGTTTTCATCACATTGCCTCTGGCACTTCATTCAGGTTCTACTTCATCACTTTCTTCATCCCCCTCCTCCCACCTTCCCTAAAATTAGATTTTATGTGCATATGTTCACTTGTTTTCTTCTCTCCTCCAGCATACTCCATGAGGGATAGCACTTGACTCTCCACTACAGTAACCCCAACACCTAATAAATATTTTTTGACACAAAAATATCTACTGAATGAATAGATGGATGAATGAATGAATTGTCCCAGACCTAGAAATGTATAGGGTACTTCTTAGCTGATCACCTACACATGAAATTCACTTTGCCTTCTAAGCCCCTTGCCCATCCCCATACATCAATGACCAGCCACACTTTAATTCAGTGCCTTAGGGCTGGAAGGTAAAAATCACACTCTTCCCTCTCTTGTTTATTCAGCTCCTTCCCCTTTCTGTTGGTGTCAGCACTTACAAGAAAGTGACTTTTCCCCTAAAGACCCAGCTAGATACTACCTTCAAATTGTTTTTGCCATTTTTTCACAGTATAAACACTACTTACTTGACCCACTGAAGAGCTATACTGCAGTTATATAGCTCACCCAGACACACATACACAACACACACACACACACACACACACACACACACACATCCTAGCAAACACAGTGAAAACCTAAAAACACCTCACAGGAGTACAGGATTAAGGAGAAGACACAGGAAAATATACCACAATTGCATGCATTGTTTTACAGCTAAAATACAAGAATGGTTGGTGATTCTGCAACAGGTAACATAAAAATGTCACTCCCATTATAGAAATAGTTATTACCAAGGTGCCCATGCCTGTCTTTGAATCCAGTCGAACTCCAGAAATAGCCACAGATACAATCAGCAGAATCACTCATGACCGGCCTGGCAAATAACACCCCAACCCCGAACATGCTGGAACAGCCACTGATACCTGCACACTCCGAACCCGGCTTTTATCTTCAAAGAAACTTGTATCACCCACAGAAATCGACCTGGATTATAAATTGTGAGAACTTGTAAAGATAAAATTTGTAAAGTGTTGATGTCTTAGTTTCTCTCTGTGTGCCCCCTGCAGAGCCCACTAAGTAACTAGCACCTCACCAGGTGACGCATCTGCCTGCTGCTGGCGCAGGCCTCACCCTCTTCCTGCTGCTCACCAGTGGCGCCAGTGTTTTGCAGGGAATAGTCGGGTGCTTCCCTGGGGAATGCAAAGCTGCAGCTTTTGGTGAAGTTTCCCAAATGACTGACCTATCATGTCTGGCCTTCCCTTTGCTTATTTCTTATTATTAATAACTAGCTAATTACAGCAGCACCAAAACCAGGCCACACGCACATCCTCAAAGATACTTAACCGCTGCTTTTTACTTGGATTCACCGAAAGCAATAGTTTCTTGTCGCGTCACCCTGAGCTGCTCATCCCCCTTTTTGAGATGAAAGCCCAAAAGGCATTTGGGAAGTATGGTCAGATGACATCACCAATAACTGAAGATAAAGCAGACTCAAAGGAGAAACTGTTCACTCAGTTTATATGACTATCTGGAAATTCCTCCAAGAGAGGAGCCTGCCACAAAGGGTAACAAAATCACAGCTACACATGGTCACTGATTTCCAGAGCATCCCCTTTCCCGCAATCTCCATCCAGCTGGGAGAACTCATTCCACCATCTTACTAACGGCTCTGCCCAGAGGACCACACACATATTGCCTCCCCAAGGAACAGGGGCAGGGAAATCATGCAGACTTCACCCTTACTCTTGACCCGTGCAGCTAATCCCAAGGGGACATAAAAGTCCCTCATTTGAGACATTTACCACATGGAGCAGGCCCATGCAGGAAGAAAGAGCTTTGGCCCCGTCCCCACGTGCCCTTCAGAAAAGATCATTGCATCAGCCAGACAGAGGGCAGCGGCTGTCCGAATGTGCTTCCTCTTTCACCTCTCAACCCTTGGTTGTCCATGGCAACCTGAGCTTTCAGAGGATTCTAAAGTGATGACAAGAAGCTGTCCCTGCTCTCCCAATCTGCTGGCGGCGTTGACAATAAGGTGTTGTTGTGAATTAGGGAACTAAAAATAATCTTTGGAGGGTATGGCACATTGAGACAAGTTATTTTCATCACGCACAGCTCTTAGATTCTTTCTGGTGGAGAACATCAACTGCTAAAAAAAAAAAATGGTGGATATACTAGTACACACATATTAACTACTCTTCCAAAGCCTCTCCACCAGGTTACATGAAAGTAAGTCTCATGCCCAATTCTGCCACCATGTGTACTGACTAAATTCATTAGCGAGCAAGAACAAGACAGTAGATGCCAACTTCTCTTTTAGCTCCAAGTCCTAGCTCTCTGTACTCCTTCATGACAACGCATCATCTTCCATGAAAGATTTATGTGAGGTGGACATAACACTCCGCCGACAGGATTCTGCTATTCTGACAGTGGCTGAACAGAAACCCTCTTCAATAAATGGCTAGAGACAGGATTGTGTAGAGATTGTCTTGAACACCGTCCTTAAAGATCAGGCTCTAGAATTCACTATCTCTCAGAATTCGTTTCTGCAGAGTAGAAAGTGTTTTATAAAATAAAATATATTAGACACTACATGTCTTGAAGACATTTAGCTTTATCAATGTGAGCTCACTCCTGGTATCTAGAAAACAAGCAAAAATTTCACTAAACAAATATATCTGACACTCCAACTGGTATGGAACGAGGTACCTGTTGTAGCCAACTTTGTAGAATGGCTTTTCTGAAAGAATGCTACATCCACCTTCAGAGGTGGATTTTCCTAGCATCTAACCACTCCAAGATAGGAGCACTAGCTAACTACAAACTATATTATATCACACTGTTCTGAGCTGTAATACTTGAAATTAAGTTGCATGCATCATAATTGGATGGGAAAGAATAGAGTTTTCATAATTAATAATGAATGATAACTATGTTTTAAATATATATTTTATTTATTTCAGAGAAGAAGGGAAAGGAAGAAAGGCAGACAAACATCAATGATGAGAGAGAATCATTGATCAGCTGCCTCCTGCACATCCCACACTGGGGATTGAGCCACCAATCCAGGCATATGCCCTCACCGGAACTGTGATCTTCTGGTTCATAGGTCAATGCTCAACCACTGAGCCACGCAGGCTAGGTGAGAATGATTTTTAAAGCTGATTTAACTCCCATCCTCATTCAGTTGGCAGGCATGAAAGAAGGCAGTGTGGAAGCTCAGAGACCTCTGCCAATGGGCCCAAGAGCACAGCCCTGTAAAACAATATGTGTAAGGCCTTCTTGCTGCTAGGGAGTGAGGTCAGCAAGAGACTGGTGTGTGTGTGCGTGCATGCATGCAAGGGTGTGTGTGTGCGCGTGCTATGTGCACGTCCACTGCCTGGTGAGGTAAATATTTCCTTGTCATTTTTATTGTGGTTTGTTGGTTTGTTCCCCATCTGGGTTCAGTTCAACTTCTAATCTCCACTCCACCCTTGAATGAAAGAGTCCTTCCTGGAAGAGGAAATCTGAAATAAGACAAAGTCTCTATGGTTAAACACCAAGAGACTCTAGAGCATAGAATTACAGACACTTCCAAGGAAAGCTGCTTTGTCCTTTCAGAGTCACAGCCAGAAAGGAGAAATCCAGCAAGACTAACACCTGTTCCTAAATATGTTATTAGCTACTAGTTGACACTAAAATCATGTAAAAGGCAGCGTTTGGGAATGTTTGCAGTGCGTGATTTGATCAATAAATTGACTGAGTGTATGCTTATTATTATCATCAATAACTTTTACTATAGATGTTTTTGGATTGTGAACACATTCTTTGATCCTTCAAAATTGTAGCAAATATAATCTTAGCTTTTGGTCTGAAAAGCTGCCCTGCTTAAGAGGGACTTTATTTGTTGTTTATTGTTCCTGGAAGTAAAACTTAATTCAACGAGTAGAGATAACCTAAGAGAATCTTTCTAACCACCAGCGTTAACCAACAGTGGATTATGACTTTGTAAAACAAAATTATATTCTGGTCACTACTAGTAAGTTGCTCTTGGTTCTTTATTTTTCCTGTATTTCCAGGTGTTTTATGCTCCTGCATTCCCCTGTTCAGCCTTGCCTATTGATACTCCTCTACTCCATTTCCAAACACAAATCCATAAACACAAGTTCATACCTTTGCCCCACATATCATTCTGAACATTTACGCGTCTTGATTTCTTCTGAGATAAGATTCCAAATGGAACTTTCACTGATAAACAGTGTAGCAGAAGAGGCAAGGAATGAAGTCGAGTGACATAGAAGAGGCCCATTTGTGAAATATAATCGGTCTATTAGCTATAGGAAGGCATTTTCCAAGGCCAGTTGGGGCTTCAATGCCTCTTAAACTCTACCTTCTAATACCTCCAAGAACATCATTGCTCACTCTGATCAACTTTGCCTCTCCAAATCCTGTTCTTATTTCCAGCCCAAGATTCTCTGGCTGAATTGTGAACACCCTACAGTTACCTTTGTGTCTCCCTTGAAGATCGCTGTTAGTGGACCCTGGAGTACCTTGTCATGCTCAGTGCCTGAAGCACAGGTACTGCTGCAGGTATCAGCAGATTTTCTTTTTTAGCAAAATGAGGCTATTTTCCTGACTGCTCCAAGCTGGTGCTATGTAGCCTTGACGGTTGATGCCAGTCTGCCTCAGGCCTGTCTGTTCCCCAAGAAGCCCCCCATCCCTTCTGGAAGTACCTTTTCCCCATTAGATGGTGCTCCTAACTCAGCTCACTCAAAAATTAGAAATAGTTGACAAATCTTGAACCCAGTTAGCTAAGCCCTGCCTGACTGAGGGTTGTAAGTGCTAACTTCCTTAGGTTTTCCTTTGGTGACTCAATCCTTGGCAATTCTGGGGGAAGTGCTTTGCCAAACTTTTATTTCTAATTGTGTTAAAATACAAAAATACTTGATTGTGTAATGAAGAGAAAAACACATACTTTCCTCTAAAGTAAGAAGGAGATGTCATTACATCACTGGGAGATGCCTTCCAACATGATGTAAATATGTACTAAACAGCACAGTCTCTGTCTACCTAAGAAGCTTTAAGGGCAGGGAGCATAAGATTCATGCTGAAAGTCCGACGCGTGCTCCAGAACAATGATGCCCGAGAAACGTTTAGAATGTGTGTGCCCTGAGCGTGTACAAGATGGTTGTCGAGCAATTGGTAAATCCAATAGAGAGGCCCTTCTCTAGAGCCTCTGAGTTCCCATGACGCACACTGAAAAGCACCCCTAGGAAAAGTGAAAATCAGGAACAAAATCAGCCTAATGGGACCTTTTCAAATGAAACTCGGTTTCAGGAAGGAAAATTAGAACAATTATTGCTGTGGGGAAAATGTCGAGTGCTCCGCACTGCTGAAAGACATAAAGAAAAGAAAGAAAGCTCTGAGACTGAGAAAATTGGAGAACAAACAAAATACAAGACCTGGAAGAAGTTGATCCGACACAAACATACCACAAGGGCACCCAACCAGCCATTGGAAGCAGCAAGAACTTCTCAAGGAAACTACTGCCCGGTGCACATTCCTCTTCCCTTCTCCCGTCCGTCAGCAGAGCTCCCATGGAGCAGTGTGTGGCACAATGAAACTTTAGATACACCCCCGCATATTAAGTGTGTTTTCTGGTTAATATTTTTGGTATTTCTATGCTTATCCTACTTGTTTTTTCATTTAATTGTTATTTGTTGTTGTTGTTGTTGTTGTTGTTAATCCTCACCCGAGGATATTTTTCCATTGATTTTTAGAGAGAGTGGAAGGGGAGGGGAGAGACAGCGAGAGAGAAACATTGATGAGAGAGAGACACATCAATTGGCTGCCTTCCACACGCCCCGACCAGGCCAGGGATCAAACTTGCAACCGAAGTAAGTGCCCCTTGACTGGAATCAAACCCGGGACCCTTCAGTTCACAGGTCAATGCTCTATCCACTGAGCAACTTTTTAAATTAATTTCTTTTAGAACTATCCCCTTCCTTTTCCCTCTGACATTTTGTTAATGATATTCATGATATAATAAATTCAAATAATACAGGATGGGGCAAAAGTGGGTTTACAGTTGTTCATATGGAAAATAATATAATAATTAACAAGTAATAATATAAGAACAAACTGTGTTTGTGTACTCACAACTATAAACCTACTTTTTCCTCACCCTATATTTAAAGAGGTCTCTCCAGTGAATTTTTTGGTATTTGCAGAGGGAGATAGAAAGATAAATTTGGCAATTCTTCACTCTAGTTATTTACACTCTAACATATATAATGAAGCATTATAAAATAAAGTAATAAATATAATATGTAATAAATGCAAAATACATATATATTATACAAAATGCAATCAACTTAAGTAATAAATAAAACATACAATAAATAATATAAAGCAAATACATATAACACAACAAACAATAAATTAATAGACAAATAAATACAATCTATAAATATAAAAGCCTAACCAACTGTTACAACCGGTCGACCCAACAACTGGTTGATCGAATGACTGGTCGACTGGTCGCTATGATGCGCACTGACCACCAGGGGGCAGATGCTCAATGCAGGAGCTGCCCCCTGGTGGTCAGTGTGCTCCCACAGCCAACCTCCTGTGTTCCCTCGCCCCCCCCCCCCCCGGACTGGGCAAGATGGCCCTGATCAGCCCCGCTGGCTGGCCAGGCCGAGGGACCCCAACTGTGCACAAACTTGTGCACCAGGCCTCTGGTATACAATAAAGTCAAGGAATAGATAAAATAAATTAAAATACAAAAAATTAATACAAAATGCAATCACTTAAAAAATCCAGTATACAATATACTCAAGTATTTACACTCTAGCATATACAATAAAGTGTGAAATGTAATACCCGCTATAAGTGCTGTGAGGATTAAGCTTTCCATTTCTTCCCTGACTCTAAATGGAAAACAATCCCTCTGGTCTTTGGTGTTCTTATTTGTAAAATGAGAAGGCAATGTTGGCTTTATCATCTCTAAGGTTTTGGTAACTATAAACATTCTATAGTTTGACAAATATTTGATGTCTGAGGAGGAAGAGTGAGAATGCAAACACTGTTGGCAGCCTACCTACTACAGAGGCTCCTCCTCCTTACTGGGCAGTCTCCTTCCTCCTGACTAAAGAACCTAGTGTTATCTGGGACACAACATGCATGTGCTAGAAGTAGCCATGCTGAGAGGAACTCTGGGAAAGTCTTCTAAAATCGAGAGACTTGGGTCTGGCCGGTGTGGCTCAGTGGTTGAGCATCGACCCAGGCACCGAGAGGTCACCAATTCAATTCCCAGGCAGGGGGAGCGCAGAAGGCAGCTGATCAATGTTGAGGTTTCTTCCTCCTCGATGTTTCTATCTCTCTCTCCCTCTCCCTTCCCCTCTCTCTAAAAATCAATGAAAACCTTTTTCTTTTTTTTTTAATTAAGAGACTCGGCTCTCATCTAGCCCTTAAGACTATCATTTCCATATTCCTGGAACATGTAGGTGAATCTGGAAGTGCAGCAGCCAACTTGCGGGGAGTTGGCAAACAAGAGGTCAAAATCTTACGATTTGGGATCTTTCCTGCTCTCCGGTGGCCACAGCCAGGAAGGTCGAGCTGTGCGGCTTCAGGGGGTGCAAGATCTACCCCGGACACGGGCGGCGCTATGCCAGGACCGATGGGAAGGTGTTCCAGTTTCTTCATGCAAAATGCCAGTCGGCGTCCCTCTCCAAGAGGAACCCTCGGCAGATAAACGGGACTGTGCTCTACAGAAGAAAACACAACAAGGGACAGTCGGAAGAAATGCAAAAGAAAAGAACCTGCGCTTCAGTCAAATTCCAGAGGCCATCACTAGGGCATCTCTTGCTGATATAATGGCCAAGAGGAGCCAGAAGCCTGAAGTTAGGAAAGCTCAGCGAGAACAAGCTATCAGGGCTGCCAAGGAAGCAAAAAAGGCTAAGCAAGCAACTAAAAAGACCGCAATGGCACCTAAGCAAAAGGTTGTGGAGCCTGTGAAGGTTTCTGCTCCCCGTGTTGGTGGAAAATGCTAAGTTGGCAGATGAGATTCTTAAATAAAAACCTGACTATAACTGAAAAAAATATATATCTTATAATTTGGGAGAGAGGAATGGAAAGAATCAGCCAGGGTGACTATGGTACCCCTGGATTATCTTCCCCCAGATGTGTGTATGGTGGAGAGGGGAGTCGGAGGGTTAGAAATGCAAATAAAATCTTATTTATCTTAGCCACTGCTAGTTGTAACATCCAGTGGAAGCCCAATTCAATAACACACAAAAAGAGTGAAGAAAGCTAGAAATCATGTCCATATATCATTCTTTTAAGTTATATTTAAAATGAAACATGGATGTCTTCACGCAAAGGGGCTTGACTGTCTTTGGAAACAGAGATTAGATAAGAAAGATGAAAAGAAATCTCACCATATTCCATACACAAACATGTAACTGTATAATGAAGCACTTTCAAGCACCCTGACTTTTGAAACCTGAATAATAATTTTGTAATGTCTAGCATCATCCCTCATTTCCATCACAAATGACTATTCTTCAAGTGGGCCTGACTCTGAATTTTAAGTATGTAAACAGCCACGTCTCCAGCAGGCCATTCATTCCCTTGGGATGAGAGCTTCGATACCAGTGGAACTTTTGCCTACTCTGACCTGTTCGCAGGGCGGTAGCCCTGTGTGGAGATCAAGTTTAGGAGGAGCACAAATGGGGATGGGTTATACACTATGATAGACAGGAACATCCCTGTAGTTCCTAGGCCTCAGATTTTTTTATTGTATTGTTGGTACCCAAAAATTAGCAGACAAGTTAAAAAGCTAGATTTTTTAAATTAAATAATGAATGATCCCTTAAAAAATCCCCTAAGCTTCATTCAGGGGTTGGGTATAACCTACAAGGAAAGTTTTCATCTTTGTTTCTTTTTCCCTGATGAAAATAAGAGCAACCTGGGGCAGGGAAGAGCTACACCATGTCTTATTTCACCCCTTACTTCTCCCATGTATACACATGGGTACACACACACACACACACACACACAACCTTTCCCCAACCGAGAATTTGAGCACTTTGAAGCAGTAACTTTTTCATTCATCATTACTTCTAACTCTTATAGTTTTTTGCTCAAAATTTTGGAAATATTTAAGGAGACTACTGAGCCAAACTGTCTGTATCCAGATTCCATTTATGCCCTTAGTCACTGTGTGACCCAGACAAGTTTGTTAGCTCTCGATGCCTCAGCTTCCTGATCTGTGAAATGGGGGTATAACAGTACCCACATCAGTATTGTTAAATAATTCGGGAAGGTCACTTAATTTCTTTGTGTCTCAGAGACCCCAGGATTGTTTATAAATTAATTCAGTTCTTCTGAAACTTAGACAAGCGTTTGTCATAGAGCAAATGTTCATAAGGTGCCTGCTATAATTGCCGAGACAAGGGAAACGGGAAAAACCGCTGTAATTCTTTTTCTAGAATTACAAGAATGTATCCTTTAACCTAACGAGAAAGTACTGATAGCATGTAATATTCCTCATATGGTTTCAGAATGCCCTGTTCCTATGCGCCATGTAGTGTTTTCCTTCCTGCCATGGCTGCCTTTGTAAGATTTCACACCCCCATTCCTGGCTAGACGCTGTCCCAGTCTCTTCATTCAAAAACAACATGGGCCAAATTCTGTGCTACATACTTTTACTAAATTTTGGGGGGTTGTGGACAGATATTACAATACAGTAGAAAATTACATATAAACAATATGAAATCTTAAAACTAAATATTAGACTCACTGCTTTAAAAACCCACTAGCCATTTCCTGTGATGAATAATTTCCCTCTAGCTGTTCCCCTCTCATCTACTCCTGCTACCTCCTCAGCCTCTTTACCTGCCACAGCCCGCTCTCCTCTCGCTAATAGCTACCAACCTCTGAAACTGCAATGGCACCATTTCTGACCCATAACATTTTCGTTCTGAGCGGTCCACCTCAGGCTAAATTCCACCTGAATCTGTATATTCAAAATGTCTGAAGGCATCTTCTTTCCACCCTTTTCTGGTTCTAATACTAGGCAGCTGCTTTGCAATTTCACATTATGACGTTAGAGTCCCTGCCTGCTACTGTTGCAGGAGCTCCTACGTCGCATGAGTTTCCCCTCTTTCTGCCTCCTGAACCTAAATTAAAAGACCTACTCAGTGTGTCAGACCTCATGAACTGCTGTCTAGGTAGCAGGCCCTCTTTAGTGCCCGAGAAACAAGGAAAAACACACAGTGTCTTTTCTGGAGAAGCTCAAAGAAAAGCTGAAGACATGGATGTTGACACAGAACTATAAGGCACTGTGATCACGGCCAAGAAGAGCGCTGTGTACAAAGTATTACGGGAATAAAGCGATGTCCTGTCAAATATGATCTTCAAACACTTAAATGTGCCTTTAGCACAGGTGTGGCTGCCTTGGTCAGGTGGCAAGACACCTACACAAATACCTTTTGGCATACAAGTGAACCTGTGCAAATTCTTCTAACTCCCACCCAAATGTGCAAAGTTTCAGCCTTGTAAAAGCAGTATTAGGCATAGTCCTAGTATTTTTCTAAACACAATGTTTTCATTTTGGAAAATATTGTTAAAAGAAGGAAGTAACATTTTCATGTGTGCAGTGGGGTTTCCTTCATATTGCACTAAAGAGATAGCAAGTGGATTCTCCTTACATTCCTTCTCGATCCTTCTCAAACAAAAGCAGCGATGCATCCTCTGCGGTAGTTCATACAAAATCACCCCAGGCTCACACCCTCCAAATTCACTGCTCTCACCCAGCTTTTATCGCTTAAATAGTCAGCTTGGCAAACACTGACTCAGCAGTCCTTAGCACCCTGGTAGGAAAAGGGCCATCAACCTCAGCATCTCTCAAGGGAATAGTCTGGTGGTTAGAATGCGACTGTGAGTCATAGAAATAAGACATAACTCAGGCCCTGACTCATTCTGTGACCTGTGCCCCCTGTTCTCCACCCCTGGGTTTCCCTAGATATTGGGGTATACTCCTCTATTTACCTGTCACAAGTAATGAGCTGATTAGAGATTATCTGCCAATTAGCTAAGGTCACAGGACCTTCTAAACTGCTACAGAATACGTGACCCAGATTCAGACACATGAAATAGTTGTTTAAAACACAGAGTTCATCAGTGCTCCAATATCTGCCAGGGAAAGGATTCTCATTTAGAAATTAGGCAAACATTTTCAAAGCGGACAAAGAGCAGACTGTTGAACCTCAGAGGGAAGGCAGGGGAAGGTGGGTGGGAAGAGATGAACTTGTATGCATATATGCATAACCTGTGAACACAGACAATAGGGTGGTGAGGGCCTAGAGATAGGGACAGGAGCAGGCTGGAAGAGGGTAAAATGGAGGACCTATGTAATACTTTCAACAATAAGGATTTTTTAAAAATAAATAAATAAATAAAAACATGAAGAAAAAGAAAAAGAGCAGGTCTGGTGTGAGTGGACAAAAATAAGAGAATATCTTAAAACATGTTTTTTAATAATTCTGGGGCCTACCGATGTGAAAGTTAAATGACCTGCCCGAGGAGGCACAGCTCCGTGGTGGCTAAATCCTCACCATCCAATTAGAAATATAATATGAGCCATGAGTGTGAATCTCATGTATCACTTCAAATTCTCTAGTAGGAAACGTTTTTAAAAAGGTAAAATTAATTTCAAAGACATATTTTAAACTAATATGTTAAAAATATTATCATTTCAACATATAGTCAATTTTTTCAAATGATTTATAAGGGCCATGCAACATCTTTAAGCCTGCCAAAGTACTGTATTGTTCTTATTCTTTTATTTCCTCATGACCTTTTTAAAAAAGAATCTTGCCATCCGACATAACTCCTCCTCCTCAGCCATTGTGGGACTCGCTCTGATTAAATTCCTTTGAAATTCACTTTGAGAAATTCTTTTTCTGTTTATTTGGGATCCTGGAATATGTGTGGGGGAATTACCACGAGGGATTTACTTATTACATGGAAATTGTCTTTAATTCCCAAAATTTCTGCCTGCCTGAAAGCATCGCCACCAGAAACTAGCCACAAAACCAGCCCCTGCCATTCCCATCATCAGCTGGTGACTTCATGGGGAAAACTAAAAGAACTGTGATTTTCTTTTTTTTTTACTCCTCACCTGACCTAAGGATTTTTTTTATTGGTTTTTTGAGAGGGGGGGGAGGAGAGAGAGAGGGGAGGGAAGAGAGAGAGGGGGGGGGGAGAGAGAGAGAGAGAGAGAGAGAGAGAGAGAGAGAGAGAGAGACATTGATGTGAAAGAGAAACCTCACTTGGTTGCCTCCCACACTCGCCCCAAATGGAGATCAAACCCACAACCTTTTGGTGAACAGGACAGTACTCCAAACAACTGAGCCACCTGGCCATGGCAAAGGAATTGTTATTTTCACTCCTCCCATGAGGTTGATCTAACTATGTCAACATCAGGTTCATTCTCCATCATACCACACCTTACACTGATGCCTTCTTGAATCCTTAAAGAGAGTAAGGCACTGTTCCAAGTTTAGGGATCTCCAATGATGAATGCATCAGTGGTGCAGAATTAAAATGATGACCTAGACGTCCACAGAAAGTGAGATGGTGAGAGGATAACCTGGGGAGCACATTGCTCTCCAAGACAGACCACGTTCCTGAAGCTGCCAGGTTCACTACCAACAGCTGCTGGGGCTGCTGTGGCCCCAGCAAACTAGTCAATGTATGACAAGGGCTTTACTTCTCATTTCTCTGGGCACTTCCTTTATTGTCAGCAAAGAGCAGAATGTAACTACAGTAGGCCCTAAGCAAAACTGGGAAGTCCGCGGGGCTGGATTCCACACCACAGACTTCATTTCCCCACTTACAAACCACTGTCTGATCTGCATTACAGATGTGAAGTCAGAATCCAGCTGAAGGTCAGCAAGTCCACAGCTCAAGAAAAGGAAGATTTTGGGGGGAGACATTCAAAGAATGAGAAAGAGACAGGACAACATGGGTCACAGAGAAGAAACCATCTTAGTGGCTAAAAAAAGTGTGTGTGTGTGTGTGTGTGTGTGTGTGTGTGTGTGTACAAAAATAAAAGACTGTCTTAAAACATGTTTTTTAATCATGCTGAGGCCTACTATGCAGGTGTCAGAAAAGAAGCATGGATGATTTGCAGAATTCAATCCATTTTCAAGTTCCCTTAATGCTCAATAACATAAAATTCATAGATAGAAGTACAGATGTTGCCTTGGGAAAAGCAAAGCTTATGCGACATAGTTGAGACGATTGGCAAGAATGAAACTAGGTGTTCTTAACAAACTCCCACATATTTCCAACCACACCACCTCCTTCTAGAGAGCAAATTTTCTCTTCTCAGGCACCCAGATTGATCTTGGCAAAGTTTAGGGCAAAAAAATCCTGTGCCCCCTCAATTCACAGCCAGCCATGCTTGCCATCACCAAGGAGATCCTGGAAACATAAAGGTAACATAACAAGGACAAGGAGGCGGGGCTAGACAGGGCAGCCTATGCTAACACAGTAACAATGTACTTGTTGCTTCTGCCTCCTCCCATCCCTTTCCAGGTGCTCCATGCTCTGTCTTATTTACAGAGTTGCCATGATTATGAAAGCACTAAATATAAGACATAACATATAAATATGAGTTTTATTGTTCATGGAGTTTCAACTTCATAATCTGTAAAGCTATAGTCTACGCTGAATGCAATAAACTCTAACCATTCAGGATGTAACTTACTCTTTGGTCATCAGCATTAGTTCCCAGGATAAGTCCACCCAGTGCTGGTCCTTGGAGAATGTCTGCCTTATTCCTTGTGGTCCCCAAGGAAGGAACAACAGAAAGCAAAAGAACATCAAATAATATCTATAGTCCGAGAAGCTCCCACACCGTATGATTGAAATGTGCTTCTATCTGTTGACTCCCACCCTATGACTCCCCTTCTCTGTGGTGCTGCTGACTTCATCCCTAACATCTCTGCACTGTTTTGAAACACACTGTATGCCCAGTAAAAGAAACTATGGAAAGAAAGGCTTCAAGGGATGAGACTTACGGCTACAGACCATTAATCATTGATTCTGGCAGGAACTCAAAGTCCAGGCTGCCTCTCATTTTTGAGCAAATTGTGTTCTAAAAGTATGTAGATTCGTGTTTAGAACCTGGATACACGTTCAGTAGACACTGCACTGTGAATGGTGGAGAGGTACCTTGGCCGGACTACAATGCCCACCGTAGCTGGCACACTATATGTCTATAATCAATGTGGTTGGAAAGAATATTATTTTTAAAATTCTGTATAATGATTCAGCTCTGTGTATGCTACTTCTTTCCATTGCTTCTCAGAGGAGCCATCCAGTGTGAATGAATCAAAATTATACTTATTTTTTTTCAGGCTGGCAAACAATATAATGCTGTATTTTTTGGTGTGCCACAGAATTTTAGTAGTTAGTTTGTGTGTGCCATGAGATGAAAAAGGTTGAAAATCACTGACAGGAGATTTTAGTGACAACAGAGCTCACCACTTTTCTATAAGCATGCTAACTTCATTCTATATCTGGATTGCCCCAAATCCCTGAGAGTTCTATTTGGCTCACTGAAAGAAATTAAGCCTTGTCCTGAATTGATGTGGTATAAATGAAAAGCAGAGTACAAAGATAAATGAGAAAGTAATCGCCAAGATTTTTCATGGCCATCTAAGGAAGAAAGGAAAAGGAATGAAAATGACTTGAGGATAAAATCATTTCTTGGACCTGGAAGGATCCTTAACCATCTAATCTATCTTGTCTGTTTTGCACAGGAGAAAACTGAAGCCCAGGAAAATTCAGTGTCTGATTCAAGATCATGCATCTAATGGCTGACCCATTGTCCCCGTTTGCCGGGGCTGAGAATGGCAGGGGAAGAGGACTGGAGAGGAGGAAGGGGCTTCCCAGTGCTAAAATGGGGAAGGTCCTGGGCAAAGCACACAAGTTGATCACCCTTTGTTGATGGTGGCAGTCAGCTAGATGGTAGCAATCATTTCATGCCCAAGATCCTGGCTCTAACTCAGTGCTCTTTGGTCAAAGGCCATGTTCTCAGAGAGAGAGAGAGAGAGAGAGAGAGAGAGAGAGAGAGAGAGAGAGAGAAAGAGAGAGAGACAGAGAGACAGAGAGACAGAGAGACAGAGAGAGAGAGCTCTCTACTGCACCTACTTTTCAATGACAACTCTCCAGATGAGAATTTTTCAAAATCCAAATTAGACTGTCAGTTAATTTTATTATATGAATAAATACTTATATTTCAAGACCCAGTATTATTTTTGGCCATGAGTCAATCATTTTACCAAGATATTCAATCTAAGTTTAACATCATATCACTCTTCTCATTTATCACATTAATTGCAGCGAGACTTAAGTTTTCATATGTCTGGAGAAGATACTGGCTATAGCATGCTGTTATGGAAGGGTATGTGGTACTCAGAGCCAGTTCTCACCGAAATAATAAACTCTAAAATCACAAACACATAAACAAAAACTATTTTTGAGTGACTAACCCATCCCCTTCCGTACAGGCTACTGTTGCTCTCCCACAGGCAAAACGATGTCTATATGGAATTAGTTTTGTGGAGTGGGGGAGGGGTTGCTTACCTTAATCAACTATAGACAGAGTTGGGAAATATGGGGAGTCCATGCAGCACATGAAATGTTATGTCAAAAATTCTGTGTGTGCTTTGTAATGGAGAGAGGAGCTATTGCATCTGTTACATTCTCAAAGGGAACACTACATCGAGAAGTGGTCAAGGAATTTAGCTTTAAATCTTTCCTAGAGCAATATTATCTTGTACTCTTTGGATAGGACACAAAAGGAGAGGAAAGTGGTGAAATCTGACTCAGGGGGGAAGACTGATTAATCCTTGATGAGCTCTCCAGAGATGAGCTCACTGAATAAGGTAATGCATTGGGAATAAAAGCACAAAACAGAAGCTTAAAATCATGTCTAACACATAAGGGAAAAATTTAGCATGGAGAGAAAAAGATATAGTTACTGCCCAGGAGTTTGTCTACCTTAAGTGATTGAGAAAGTTGGGAAGATCATGAAATCTAATTAGGAAAAACAGAAATGTCCCAAAGCACAATGAGAGATTGTTAACACCTGACAGGTAGACTTTCTTGCTCACTTAAACCTCTCAGTCTTGAAAAACATGATTTGATATGGAGATAAAGCACCTCCTTTTCCTGAGAATCCTGAGAAGGCAAATTGAAAGCTTTAAATCTCATAAGCAATTGAAGGAGGCAATAACCTTTCCTTCCAAAACCAATCTTTGCATGACTGTGCCCAGAGGCAAGGGTAGAACTGGAAGATCATCAAGTTTCCTTTACACTTCAATTTTCTGAGTGACTGGTATTAAAAAGAATGAGTCAACCATTTTCTCATCAGGTTCTCTTGTGTTCTCAAACATCGAAATACAGATTAAATATTTGAGTTACAACGCAGTGAATACACTGAAGAATGTTACTCACATTCAAGCAAGTGACATTGAAATAAAAGAATGTTATAAATTTAATACTCAAACGCATCATTCTTGCAGAAAAAGAAAAAAACACTGATTTCCAATTAATAAATGTGATCTAATGATGACAAATTTCTGAATATTCTATAAACCAGACTTAGTTTTTGTTGCAAGCCGCCTTTCTGCTGTATTTCTTCATTTTATGCTACTTTCATAAATCAGTAGTTCTGATTAAGAGTTTATCAGAATGCGTTTTCTAAAACATATGCATAGACAGTGTATCATCAATAATTTCTTTAATATGTTTACTACATTTGCACCGTAAAATCATTTTATGGCTTTCCACACTGTTATACAGAAAAACATCAAAATGAGTTCTAAATCTTGGCCCTTCTAAAAGACTATACTCATTAAATGTAATGGCGATGTAAATATAATTTCGTAGTGGGCAGAAATTCTGTCTTTAAAGTAATATATGCCTAGTCTAATTCCATGCAAACCCAGGCACTTAACACTACTCAAGGACACATAACACTGTAATGATGCTGGCTTATTGCTATTCAAACATTTTCAGGCTCATGTTTTTTCTTTTTCTTTTTTAATATATTTTACTGATTTTTTACAGAGAGGAAAGGAGAGGGATAGAGAGTTAGAAACATCAATGAGAGAGAAACATTGATCAGCTGCCTCCTGCACACCTCCCACTGGGGATGTGCCCACAACCAAGGTACATGCCCTTGACTGGAATCGAACCTGGGACCTTTCAGTCCGCAGGGCAACGCTCTATCCACTGAGCCAAACCGGTCAGGGCAAGCTCATGCTTTTTCATGTTAGTGGTTGGAAAATTTCAATGAGAACATTACTATAAAATCAAAATCTGAATAAAAATCTCTATTCAACTTAAATAGCCTTTATTAGGATACTACCATGTGTTGAATAGTATGTTAAATGCTATCAAGTTTTTTAACAACTTTTTTACAATTTTAAAAGCAATATACAGTATTTTATGTGCTCTCTAGGAATGTGAAAGATTATTAAAAATGCAGAACAGCCCAGCTGGTGTGGCTCAATGGTTGAGGTTCAACCTATGAACCAGGAGGTCATAGTTTGATTCCTGGTCAGAGCATATGCCCAGGTTGTGGGCTCGATCCCCAGTTTGAGGGATGCAGGAGGTGGCCAATCAATAATTCTCTGTCATCATTAATGTTTCTATCTTTCTCTCCCTCTTCCTTCCTCTCTGAAGTCAATAAAAATATATTTTTAAAAATAAAACATCCCTTTAAAACCACGTGCCAAAGTCTTTGGAGAGGAATATAGTATGTCTATTTGGGAAAAGCACTATGTATTCCCTAGTTCAAATGAAAGCCATAGCTGAAGGGCTTGGGAAGACCACAAAATGGCATCTTTAATCAACAACACGCTGCAAGACCAATATATTTCCTTAGCTCAATGTGCCTGACATTTAGATGCATGGGGGAGCTCTCCCCACATCCTATTGTGCTCACCAAACACGTGGCTTGGGTTTTGTGTTTAGTTGCTGCAACAAAACCAAACACCTCTACCAAGAGCAAGCAACTGAAGTTGAGCAACGTGACGCCATGGGAACATAACAAAATCAGCTGCTATTAAAGAAAAGAAAAAAAACACCACCCAATAGACAATCAGAGGTCAGAGACACCACATGTTTACTGCCTATGTTAACCTTCTATGACATAGATTCTTACATCATCTCTTGGCATTACTGTAATTTTTAAAGATTTAGTAAGGGAAGGAAAAATTTATCTCATTGAAAGGACAGCAAACAGAAACATGCAAAACAGATGAGCTCTTCTTACTATGTACCAAGTAAATGGGTATTTCATTAACACCTAGGGTTATTTTTTTGTCTTTTATTTATCTTTATAGAGCTTAGAATGTTCTGGGTGGAAGTGTATTTACTAATGCAGGGAAATACATAATCCCAACATGGCGCATGCTATGGATACCCAGAAGAGACGACACCTTGAGTTGGGCCATCAGAACAGACAAGCGATGGGCCAGGCCGGCTGGTTCAGAAGGACTAAGTAAGCAGGACTCTTTCCATATTCCTTTCTCGGGAGGCAGAGTCATTACACAATTTAAAACATGGCAGAAATGTTTTGAACAAGTACCTCGTTTCCCTGACTCAAAGATATATTCTTCCTGTATTACTGTTTCTGAAATTGGTATACCTCTTTCCACAGGCACCTGCCTTTGATATAGAAACTTTCCCCTGATGCTGTTATTAAATTAATGATGCATCTTAAAATTTATAGCAGCTTAGAATCAAGGAATTTTTTAAAAGAGAACTTGTGTGAGGATGTAAACATACAGTTAAGATTGGACAGTGCATGGTCAGGTCGATGAGTCTATCCTGGGGCTTCCTTCCCACCTCTACCCTCCAATTACAGGCCTAGCTGGTGTGTTTGTAATCAATCATTCCTGATAATGCTTTGTCACATCCATGTATTAATAGTGAACTCCAACTCATATGCATCGGATTGTGAGCAACACCCAGCACTGAAAAGCCAGAAGCATGATGTGATCAATTCATACAATCAATTATCAATCCACCTTACAAAAATTAATGTAAACCTTTTCCCCCTCTTGTTTCCATCAAGAAAGTCATGGAGACAAATATCAGGTCAACTGGTGATATTATAGTGGGGAACAGAGAGGAAATGATCCAGAGGGAAAGAGTAAGTGTCAGAATACAAAGATCTGGATTTTAACTCTGGATTTTCCACCTGGGTTTTAGATAAATGACTTACTTAGCCTTGCCTTGGCTGCTTTTGATTGTCTCCAGCTAATAACATCCAACAGAGAATAATAAAACACTGACTCACTTCCCAGGGATCTTTTAAGCAGCAATGACTAATATTTTCAAAGGCTTTTCACTGCCATTATTAAAGTTTGGGATTTCAAAATCAAAATAGCTTAATTTTCTTTAAGTTATTGTTTCTACAAAAGCACAATTAAACAGAAATGCTCTTGTGTTTAATAGAGAACTTCATCAGAGACCAAAGCTGAATTTGAGATGGTGAAGGAAGGTGGCAGAATAGAGTATGTGGGAAAGAAAACAGCCACAGAAGCCAAGTTTGAAAGCTTGTATGAATGATATGCTACCAACTCTGAGCTACTTTAAGCAATAAGCTTTCTTTCAGATGTAGAGCTTCTGAATTACCTGCCATCGCCCACCCTGAACATGTGTAATGGTGGAATTCATAGGCCCAATGCTCAGCAGCTGCCTAGATCTGGAAAAAATGTCTTTTAGTGACACTGTGCCCAGAACTGTATTTGAGAAACTTAACGTGAAGGACAAATAGCTACAAACAGCAGTCAATTACCTTGTGACCACTTTAAAGGCATTAATGTAAATATAGATTCCTCCCTCGAGGAAAAATGTGAGAGGCAATCATGATTAGATGGTCTCCCTGTGAGGAAAAAGCCCTAACTGTATCAATTAAGGAGCTATCAGTAGATCAATATCAGATTCAATCATGGAAACACTTCTGTATGTGACCTTGACAAAATCAACCTTACTCAAGGTGAACAAGAAAGTTTGAAAGTTCAAGACATACATAAAGGCTCTTTCTTCTTAATTACTAACCTGAAAATTATTTTCCCGGTATCTACAAGCAATTCTAATGGACGGATGTCAGCTTACTAGAAGACTTCCTACTTGCCACGACATAAAATTATAGTTCCGTGCTTGAAGCACTTTCATGGTCTTCCAGCAGCTCTTCTCTCAATCTCACACAACTCTCAATAATATTTCTACAAGAATGAAAAGCATCTGCCTGCACATGCTCTTCCTCTCTCTCCATTTCTTCCTCACAAACACACGTACTCATGTTTTCCACACTTGATGCTTAATAAATGACTATGGAAAATCTTTATCAGTGGAAGAGTTCTTGGGGTGCTGCAAGGAAAAGAATTTCCTGAGGCCCAAATGGGAGGATAGGGTTTCATGGAAAGCTTTATTGATGTGTAAAATTAAGGGTCTCCAAGGTCCAATTTCTGTCTGTCTAGACAAAAGATTTGAATAGATATTCCTCCAAGGAAGATATAAAAATGGTAAATATGCAAATTAAAAGATGCTTGACTTCATCAGTCATTAGAAAAATGCAAATCAAATATCACAAAGACATACCACTTTATACACACTAGAATGCGCATAATTAACAAGACAGATAATAACAAGTGTTGGTGAGGATGTGGAGAAATTGGAACTTTCATACCTTACTAGTATATAATGTCACTTTGGAAAACAGTTTGACAGTTTCTTGAAATGATAAACATAGAATTGTGATATAACCAGGAATTCTACTCAAAGCATATGCCCTGGAGAAATGAAAATACAGTCCACACAAAATCCTATAGATGAATGTTCATAGAACATTATTTGTAGTAACCAAATTGTAGAAATAACCCAAACATCCATAAACTGATCAAGGGATAAACAAAATGTGTGTGTCCACACAATGTAATATGACTTGGCATTAAAACTCATAATAGCCCTAGTGGTTTGGCGCAGTAAATAGAGCGTCAGCCTGAGGACTGAGGTGTCCTGGGTTTGATTATGGTCAAGGGCACATGCCTGAATTGTGGGCTCGATTCCCAGTAGGGGGTGTGTATAAGGCAGCCAATCAATGATTCTCATCATTCATGTTTCTCTCTCTCTCTCTCTCTCTCTCTCCCTTCCTTTCTGAAATCAATATATATATGCTTTTAAATGTATAATATACTGGTAAATACTACAACACAGATAAACCTTAAAAAATAGCTGCTAAGTAAAATAAGCCAGACACAAAAAAGGCCATGTATTATATTATTCTGAAGTATCCAGAGTAAGAAAATCCATAGACACAGAACATAGATTAGTGGTTTCCCAGAGGTGGCAAGTTTGAGAAGAAATGGGATGTGATTGCTGATGAGTACAGCATTTGTTAGAGGAATGATGAAAGTATCTAAATGGATTGTGGTAATAGTTTTACAATTCTGTGAAAATACTAAAAACCAATGAGTTGTACAATTTAAATAAGTGAATTTTTTGGTGTCTGAATTATATCCCCATAAGGTGTGTGTGTTTGTGTGTGTGTGTGTGTGTGTGTGTGTGTGTGTGTGTGTGTGTGTGTGTGTGACAGAGAAGAGACAAAGAGAGAGAGAGAACTTAGACTTTGCCATGGCTTCCATATCATGTCCAAATGCTTTTCTATCAAGTCCCTCCCTGCTCCACAGTCAGATATCATACTACCTCTTTCTCTCTTCAAACTTATTTCCAACTGTATTACTTCTCTATGGCTGTGTAACAAACCACCCCCAACTTTTGCAACTAAAAAAAATAATTATTTAATTATTTCACAGCTTCTCTGGGTCAGGAATCTGGGATTGGCTTGGCTGGGTCCTCTGGCTCAGCTTCATTGTCTACCAGGGCTATAGTTACCTCAAGGTTTGGCTCGGGGCAGATTTACTTCCAGTTCACTCACATGGCTGTTACAACACCTCAGATCCTTGCTAGCTGTTGACTAGAGATGTCACATCAGTCCTTTGCCACATGGACCCCTCAGCTCTTCACATGTCAGCTAGCTTCCAGCAGAGAAAGTGATGGTGCAACAGAGTGTAAGCAGGATGGAGGTCAGTGTCTCTGTAACCTGATCTTGGAAATGGCATCCCATCACTTTTGTTGTATTCTATTCCTCAGAAGCAAGACACTCAACCCAGGCCACCCAGAAGGGAGGGCATTGCACAAGGGCATACAGTACTAAATGGAGAACCAATAGGGGCATCTCAGAGGCTGCCCACCACCACACCTTACACCCCACACAGGCAGCCTGCCCTCTTCACCTCCTCACTAGCACTTTTCACTCATCCCTGCCCCTGCGCTTTCCCTCTTAACTCACTCTACTCCTCTGTCTAACTCCGTCACCAATTCAAAATCAGGCCATAAGATGAGCTCAAATTCCACGTATCCCATGAAACTTTCCCTGATTACTCCTCATTAGTCTCAACTCCTCCATGTTTTGTAATTATACTACATAATTTACCCCTTAATTATCTCCTGTCTTGCCTTATTATTCAAAGGATGTCTCTTCTGAAAGCACTTGCTTCACCTGAGAGTTTGTAAGAAATGCAGAATCTTGGGCCTCACCCCGGGCCCCACCCCGGGCCCACTGGATCAGAATCTGCATTTTAACAAGATGCGCAGGTGATCATGTAAAAGCTGGGAGGCACTGCTGGATTATACCATTCATTATTGTTTTACCTGAGTAAGTATCCTACCTCTGACTAGGTTGTAAATATTGGAGAGCTGGGACCATTTCTTATATTTCTTCTGCTTACACACACACCCACACACACACACACACACACACACACTCATATTAAACAGCTTAGTGCTGAGCACACAGAACACAAATTAAACCAGCTAGAGAGGACAGAACACTCCACTGGGAACTGAATGAACTTAAAAAGACTAGACTACACAGATGAATGAAAAGACCCAAATTGTAATCCCAGCTCTAGGCTTAGAGTTAGGGTTAGGATGACATTGCGTACACCACTTAATCACTGTGCATTTTCATGTCTTGATCTGAAAAACAAGAGGACTACCATGGAATCTCTAATTTTTAATCCATTTCTGAATATTTATTAATGCACACTGAAATTAAAATAATTTGGTATTACCTAAAGATTAAGAAAGAATTTTGGAATCTTTTAGTGCCTAAATGTAATCAACAGGAACAGCAGCAGTAACTGTACTGCAGAAGCGGGAAAACGTTGCCTTGGCCAGGATTGTTTAGTAAAAACCCTGTAACTATATGTCCTGTATTTGATTCCTCTTATAACTTGGGCCACATCACATGCTTACTCAACTGAAGAATTAAATTGTTAAAGCCTGAAATGAATTTCTGGCTGGAGAACAGGCTAGCTGGGAGACCACATGAAGTCGCCCCTATTCTACCCTCCAGAATCTCCCCACACTCCTTCGCTCTGCCTTGGAAAAGGAGTCTCAGGCCTTACAAGAGTCAGATTAGAGACTTTGCCTTCAAAAGAAAATTATGCACGTCCACCTGGGCTCCAGCATCTTCCTCTGTAAAGAGAGGAGTTGGATTTGTTATCCACAGCAGCAGAACAAGTTGAGTAAAGAAAGAAGTGGACACATAAACAGATTGTTTTATTCCTTTTTTAAGGCACACATTGAATTTTTATCTTCCACCTGTAAGTAAGGTTCCATCCCACCATCAGAGTTTAAATTGGCACTTTGCCTGAGGACCTGGGCTCCAATTACACCTTATCGTTTGATCTCTAAACCTCTTCAAGTTCAAGGACTCCACCTACTCTCCAGGAATAAAGGGCTGCACTTCCCAGTCACCCAGCTCCCCACTCCTGTTCTTCCTGGTTCAGCTTTCAGCCCTCCCGCCCTCCTCTCTTCTCTTGGGGAGGGTCATTATTCTCTTGCAGGATCACTCATATTTTTTCAGATTCTTTTTTTAAAATCTTTATTGTTGAAAGTAGTACCTGTCCCCATTAACCCCCTCTAATCCCCACCCCAGGCCTTCACCATCCAATTGTCTGTGTCCATAGGTTATGCATATATGCATACAAGGTCTTTGGTTGATTACCTCCCACCCACCCACCTTCCCCCACCTTCCCTGGGTGTGGAAAACTGGTCTCACAGTGACAACAAGGCTGAATCCTTGTGGGAGAACAGGAGTGGTTTGTGGTTCCAGCTGAGAGGGCTGAGTTATGGGCCCCATGCACACCGCACTCACTTGTCTAAAACGCATCACAGCTCTTACAACCTGCAGGAGGACTGCTCCAAGAGACAGAGCCCAGCTACCTGCCTTTACAGGTGTGAGAAGAAGAATGATGGTAGGAATAAAGATAGCAACAATAATAACACTAGTCACTGATGCTGTTGGCCGCCTCTGAGCAGAAGCATGTATTTGGTTTCTGTCCTCAGGCTCCAAAGTGGTTCACATGATGCAAATTGGCTAAGTGTACTCAGCATTTCGGAATTTTCATTTAATCTCTCTGCCCACTCCCCAGTCTTGGCACCAACCTACACTTTGAAACGTATGGCTGTTTCGGTGCAAACCGGACAGCAAGAACTATTCCCAGACTTTGAGATCATTCAGGGCGTGCAGGTTCCCAGAGATCACTATCCTCGAAGTACAAAGTGCATTATGAACATGGGACCTCAAAAATCTGCCTAACGAAGAAAATGCAAGGAGCCTTCTGGCAGGGAACATGTGCCCGAAGCCAAACTCTGCTTTTAGCAAAGTTTTCTTGAAACTCTCCTTCTCTACAGCCAACCACAAGCACTTGGACAGAAATAACAGCCATCACAGAGAAAAGACATTGAATAGTCCCAGTTCCATCACTAACTCTGACCGTGGGGGAGCCATTTCTCCTCCCAGGCATCTCCTCTCAGCTATAAAATGCAATAGTTGGCTACCACAGTAGTATTTTCCAAACTTCTCTGTTCATAAATATCTTCTAGGACGCTTACCATGAATACAGACTTCCATGCTGCTTCCCTGGAGATGCTGGCTAGTCAACCAGTGAGGTAGGTCTAAGATCTCCATGTTAACAAGTGACCCAGGAAAGCCTCCATAAAAGCAACTTTAGACGACAAGGAGCGCATGATATCTGAAAGCTCTTACAGGTCTTCATTCTGTAAAAGCCAGTTAACTGTGATGACTTTTAAGCTTCTACTTCCTATAAGGCCCTGCTTGATTCTCAAGCTCTTAAAAAATAAAATAAAAAGTAAGAGCAACCATCCATGTAGAACTAGTCTCCATTCTAAATTCTGTATATGAACTATTTTAATCTTCACAACAACCCTTTTAGGAAGGTACTATTATTATCCTTATTTTAAAGATATAGAAACAGATGCACAGAGATTAAGTGACTTGCCAACGGTGACATGGACAACAAGGAAGTAAGAGTTGGGATTTGAACCCAGGCATCAAGCTCCAATTTTAGTCCTCCTGACGATATTGAGCAGTTCAGAATCCCAGCATTGGGCATTTGGTAAACAAGAAGAAAAGCCCTATAGGAACTAATACTAGAAATTTAGCAATCATCTACTCCAGCTGGATCCATATCCCAGGAGCCATTATGGGGGAACAGGAGGCCAAGAAGACAATGGTCTGGGCCACCCTGACCAATGGTCTGCCTCAACCAGACTTTGTTTGTTTGATACATTCAGGTCCACGTCAGATTTCATTGCGAGGAACGGGGAGTTCCTATGATTAAAAAATGGGTGTTAAAGAAATCATTGATCTAGGCTACCTTTTTCATATAGATGAGAAAAGTGACCCCAAAGGATTAAGGAACTTCTCCAGAATCACATGACAGGTCCCTGCCAGCTACCTCCAAAGTCACAGGTTTCCACACTCCTTTCTCAGAGTCAAAAGGAGCTTAAGCTCATTAAAATTAAAATAGATTCACACCATACTCATCAGAAAATTGAAGATCAGAGGAGCAAATCAGGCCAGCAGCAAATGAAGTGTGACATTCACAGTAACACCAAGTGGAAGGGAAGGTGACCCAGATCAATGGCTGTGTCCACCCTACAGTATCTGTGAAGTCAAGATCCATTACTGTCTCCTCCAGTACCTGCAGCATCACCAAAACTTAGAGGGAAAGCACAACCAACCTATGCTGAAGTGGAAAGATGAGAAAAATTGTAGTCAGAGGACCCGCATGTGAACTGGAGCTGTACCACTTCCAGCTGGGTAATGATGCCAGTGATTAGATAATCCCTGATTTGAGGCTCTCATGAGAGCATACATGTCAGTAAGTCTACCGCTGTAAAGGTGTTCAGGAAAGGTCACCATCTTTTATTTTATTTTATTTTATTTTATAATATATTTTTTATTGATTCCAGAAAGAGGAAGGGAGGGAGAGAGAAATAGAAACATCAATGATGAAAGAGAATCATCAATGGGCTGCCTCCTCCACACCCCTTACTGGGGCTCGAGCCCACAACCTGGGCTTGTGCCCTGACCAGGAATCGAACTATGACTTCCTGGTTCCTGGGTCGATGCTCAACCACTGAGCCACACCAACTGGGCAAGTAATCATCTTTCAGATTGAAAATTCCCGTTCACAGCTTGGTTTTACTGGCTTGAACTTGTGAAATAGAAGGGATCTGTTAATATAATTATCATGCCATGATGTTGAGAGGAGGGCTAACCATGTAAAGAAGCCCTGGAAAATTTCCCTAGGCACCCCTTTCTCTTGCACCTCTGTGGGCATGATGACAGTCATAAAGAAATAATGAGTAAATTCTGCAGTGCCTGGGTATCGATGAGCTCCCAAGTAGATGTTGTGACTGTTATCAGTGTGATTCTGTGAATGACTCAATTTTACCATCCAGGCACCACCAGAGGTTTACGGTTAATGGGCATCTTTAATGGCACAGAGGCCAGTGCTGTTGATACTGCACACTTCCCTTGCTCTCCTCTGCCACCTCAGGCAAGGAAGGAGTAGTATGTCAGTCTAGGGGCAGATTGCAAAGGAAAGGCACTAAAACACCAAAGTAGTGCCACCATGCAAGGAAGAGGTTTCGTATGTGTCACCCCTCTGCCCCAGACAGAGAGTTCTTAGAAGAATAACTGATAAGATGTGAAAGGCCCTCCTCATCCATCCTGAGTTTTCATCATTCATTTTATTGACAAATGTATGAAATGCTGACTTAGTCCTTTTGAGCTGTTATAACAAATTATCATAGACAGGGTGGCTTATAAACAACAATTTATTTCTCACATTCTGGAGGCTGGAAATCCCAGAGGGTAGATCTTAAGTGCTCTAATCATAGAAACAAACAATAACAAAATGGTCACTATGCAAGGTGATGAATATGTGAAGTAGCTTGATTGTGATGATCATTTCACAATGCATACATTTATCGAAACAAGCATACCTTAAAAATATGCAATTTCTATTTGTCAATTATGCCCCAATAAAGCTGGGGCTGGGGAGAATAATTCACCAAATCTTCAAAAGTGAACTAGTAACCTCCATCCTAGCCCAGAAGCTAAGGGTGACATCATAAACCTTCATGCCAACTCAGATCATATCTACCCTTCCACAAACAGTTAGGAATATGCATATGGATGATGATGGTGCTAAATTGGTTTTTATCTCCCAAACTCTCATCAAAGCTAAGTGAATCTCTCTAAATAATCACTAGAAACCTCTTATGAACTCAGGCTTCTCAAACTGGGGTGGGAGAGAAGCAGTTTCCTGTGGGAGTGAGTGCTGACGCTTAAACTGAGTCACTCTGGCTCTCACAAAGTATCAAATCTGATAAAAAAAAAAATGTTTTTACCCACGCAGATCCCTTAAAAAACGAACAACTAGATAACTAACCTGCTCTCTTAACCAGAAACAAATAATCTGAGTGAACAAAAGGATCTAGTTGAAATCAGTTTGGTGTAGTTATATTCTGCACCTTAAAACTATGCCTCTGCGAGATACTCCTCAATACTCACAAAGGTGTCTACTTTGTATTAGATAGAGTATCTAGGGCAGCGGTTCTCAACCTGTGTGTCACGACCCCTTTGGGGGTCGAACAACCCTTTCACAGGGGTCACCTAAGACCATCGGAAAACACATATATAATTACATATTGTTTTTGTGATTAATCACTATGCATTAATTATGTTCAATTTGTAACAATGAAATTGGGGGTCACCACAACATGAGGAACTGTATTAAAGGGTCACGGCATTAGGAAGGTTGAGAGTCACTGATCTAGGGTAAGGCATGAGCTTTGGGGTTGGATAACCTGGATTTGAACATCAGCTTTACTACTAACTGATCTTTAGCCTCAATTTCATCACCTATGAAGTGAAGATAATACCATCTGTCACTTACAGCTGTTGTAGAAATAACTGAGATATGCACATGGCTTTCCAAAGAAAGCTGGCGCCAAGGAAGCAATAGATATTAGCTGCATTAATATTAATGGAGGCAGCATCAATGTGACTAATCTGTGCCAAGGGTTAAGCGTCACTAACACTGAACTTTGGAATTTATAGACACAGAAAGCGGTGGAGGTTGGGAGGACTTGAAGTTCACTCATTCCAACTCTCATTTTCTAGCTGAGGGTTTGAGACCTAAAGAGAGGCGAGTACTTGTCCAAATTCACACAACCAGTATGGGGAACTCAAATCTGAACTTCCGGTTCTGGGGACCAGTCTGAGATTATTTCTTTTATCTTCCCAAGAAACTTGTGAGGTTAATATAAATAAAATTGGAAGATTTTTCCTGAGCAAAAATAGAAGGAACATGGGAGCATGGGTCTAGCCAAGGAAAACCCAGCATTGAGGAAAAATGTTTGCCCTCCCTGAATACAGTTCACTGCACTGTGACACGAAGCAAAACAAAGAAGCCAACTACGACAGGTGCATCTTGATACCTTTTAGGCCTCATTCCTTTTGCTTTGCTACCCGGAAACCCTAATTTTTTTTATATTTTCTAAAGTGACTGTCAAAATACCAATGAGTGGCCCATGATGTCACTCTGATAGCTATCTGATGGAAAATCATGCTTATTATGACGGATTCCAAACTTAGCATATCATTATTTTCAAATTGTTTTAAGGTGCTATTTCTTTGAACTGCTATAACTATTGTAGGTTATATTCAGTAAAAAATTTTCCATCCCATCTGTGGGATTCTCCAGCATCTTCACATTCACACCAGAAGGCCCTCTCCTTGTCCCCAGGACCTGAGATCGCTGCAGTCTGCCGAGAGCCAAAGGGCAGGTTCAGAAATCACAGCCCAGCCTCTCAGATAATGGGGTGAATGATTGGTATATCTAGAATTGATACATAGAACATCATCTTTGCCACAGGTCCAGGTGGCAGAAGTCACTTCAAAGGTGAACTCCTTTCCTAAGCAAGGCTCTTGTAGTCATAAACCCACAAGTAACAGCTGAAATCACCTAGTCCAGTCATCCCATGATACAGAAATTCCACCAGTGTTCAAAAATCCAGATCTCCTGACTTCTAACTGAGGGCTTTGAGCGACATCATTAAGTTCATGGCATCCCTCACAGCTCTCAGTTCTGCCCTGGAGCCTCTGCAAAGTCCCAGGGGGTTTCCTGAATCTCCCTCTTCTGTCTTCACCCTTCCCTGGACTCAACCTGACTTCATTTTGTAGATGTTTTCATTTTAACTTTCTTGTAAGTAGCCCCAAGTCTTAACTACAACAAAAACTGATGTCTACTAAAATCGTTAAGATAAAACCACATCATGGCTTTCAAAGGTAGGATAATAATAGTGACTTGATCTCCAGGGAAATAGAGAAGTGATCAAACCACACAGCTATTTTTACCTGCCTGTAAGTATAAAAAGATGTGTATGAGTATACTAGTCACTGAACACATGGTCACATGAACAGTGATTCAGAACTCTCAGAAATTTCAGGTCACATTTAAAGCAACTAAATTCAGAACATCTTGACCTCTTCCTTCTGCCTGGGGGTGTTAATAAGCCAATCTGGGCCACAATTTTCTCATCTGTGAGATGAAGTGTTTGAAATGGTTGATGGTAGTCAAAAGGTACAAACCTCCAGTTATAAAGTAAGTTCTGGGATGTAATGTACAGCACAGTGAGTACAGTTCATAACACTGTACACATATTGTATATTTTAAAGTTGCAAAGAGAGTAATCTTCAAAGTTCTCATCACAAGAACGAAAAGTTTGTAGCCATGAGTGGTGATGGGTGGTCACTAGACTTACTGTGGTGGTTGTTTCACAACATCTAATCATTTTGTTGTACAACTGAAATGAATATAATGTTATACGTCCATTATATTTCAAGTTTAAAAAGAAAAACATGAATATTTGGACTACATGATTTCTAATTTTCCTTCTAGGACTAAATTCTATCCCATGTTTCTAAACTCTCAGTGTGAGGTGTGGTGTAGACAGAAACTGAAGGGCTAAGGGAAGAGTCTGAGGGTTGGGTAGGATAGCTTGGAGGAACAGAAGAGACAACAGGTTTTCCTTCAAATTCAGTCTTCACCTTCATTATGAGCCAAGAGGCTCTGGCGCTGGTCCCTCCCAACATACTCTATACCTTCCATCATTTTACCTATTGAAATGCAAAAGCTCAAGCGATACTTTTAAATGTACCTATTGGAAAGGAGGTTAGCCCAGCCGGTGCGGCTCAGTGATTGAGCATCAACCTATCAACCAGGCGGTCTCAGTTCAATTTCCAGTCAGGGCACATGCCTGGGTTGTGGGCTCAACCTCCAGTGTGGGGCATGCAAGAAACAGCCTAACAATGATTCTCTCTCATCATTGATGTTTCTATCTCTCTCTCCCTCTCCTTCCCTCTCTGAAATCAATAAAAAATATATTCTTAAAAAAGAAAAGGAGGGTAAACCTGTCAATCCTCCAAGCTTAATATGAATCAATTAACCCTAGCCGGTTTGGCTCAGTGGATAAAGCATCAGCCTCGGGACTAAAGGGTCCCAGGTTTGATTCTGGTCAAAGGCACGTACCCAGGTTGTGGGCTCAATTCCCAGTGTGGGGCAGGAGGCAGCCAAACAATGATTCTCCCTCATCATTGATGTTTCTATCTCTCTCTTTCCCTCTCTCTTCCTCTCTGAAATCAATTAAGATTTTTCCCCTTAACATCTAATGGGCCTTTTGATGATGAATCTGGTTATGAAAACTTTTAATTTTGAACATCAGAGAGTGTAAATGAAGAAGAGTTCTTTGTAAAAGGCTACAAGGGCTATGGACCATAAGAGTGCTACATGGGGCCCTAATCAGTTTGGCTCAGTGGATAGAGCGTCGGCCTGCAGACTGAAGGGTCCCAGGTTCGATTCCGGTCAAGGACATGTACCTTGGTTGTGGACACATCTCCAGTAGGGAGTGTGCAGGAGGCAGCTGAATCAATGTTTCTCTCTCATCGATGTTTCTAACTCTCTATCCCTCTCCTTTCCTCTCTGTAAAAATTAAATAAAATATATATTTTTTTAAAAAAAAAAAAAGAGTGCTACATGGGTAGTAGATAACTAGCTAATATGGAGCGGAAAGAAGCAGGGAAAGTTGGGGTTATCCTGCACACATGCTGTACGCAATTTGCAGCTTTCCTAGAGGCCTGGGTATGAGCCCCTTTGGGGCACTTGCTCTGCTTGTTCTAGGCTAAGTGGTGGCAAATGAGGGGCATTAGCATTTCCCCAAAGGCCCCTCTGTTCCATCTTCCCTGGAAGGAAGGGCAAAAAAAGCCCTTGTCTCAGCCCAATCCATGACCCAGGAAAGCAGTCCCAGGGTCCAAGCAACTGACAATATCACAGCATTCGAATATCATCATACAGGACTTTGGGGACTACTAAACTATGAGGAAGAAAGAACACCACTCTGATGTATTCATCTACTAAGCAACAGATTTACAAACAAAATTTCACAGATTCTCTGCGACAATATTCACCTCTGCTTTAAGAGGTCATTCAGTGTAATCCCTAAATCATTAAAAAAAATACATGTGTTATTATTTAGTACCTTTATGACTATAAGAAACAGAAACTCACTTGGGCTAGTTAATTCAAGAACAACAAAAAAAGGTTTGGGGACAATAGTAAGTGGGGTAGACTCTGTCCCTCTCCTGACCAAAACCTTCTTCTATTATTATGTAATGAATAATGATTGCCTCAGCCATACTTTTTCCCACTTTTCTAAACTCCTTTCTGTAGCATGTGACTCAGTTCTATCCAGCAAAATAGGGGGAGTCTGCCAGGAAAGCTTCTGGGAAAGTTTTCTTTCCTGATTAAAGGAGCAGACAAAGCTAGTGCTATTTCTTCCCCTGTGAACAAGGAGAAGATTGGAGTGATATCATCCATCAAATAATTATGAGGGAACAAGTCCATCAGAAAGATGCCATTCTGATACCAAGCTACACCAATCTACACCAGCAGCCAACTACCTCCAGGCTACGTGATTTGAAGGCAAGCCCTCATAACATCAGGGTTTCTCTCTGACTTGCTGTTGAAACCATTCCTAACTAGTAGGGGAATCCCGTGACAACCAAGACCACAGTTGAAGCAACCTTGACTTAATCTCTTGCTACCAACAACAACCAATGAGATAACTCAATTTCCGGTTCAGTCTCTCTTGATCTTATGGGTTTTACTCCTTTTTTGTGCATTTCATATAAATATATACTACTCATTTTTTGTCTTGCTCCTGAAAAATGGAATAAGGAAACATTTATTAGTAAGATCTTTCTGAAGAGACCAGATCATTTCTCGTTTTATTTTGAAGACAATGAATTTCAATTGATTTTAATTAAATTCAATATGATAATATTTGTTTCTTTTTATGAAGAATACCCAAAAGTCACTGAATTGGATGGCCCTGTGCTTAATGTGATGCATATGTTTCAAAGACTTGCAAGTAGAGTAACATTTTAAGTGCAGTGGGCAAGTATTACATATCATAATTGACTTGTACACGTCACTAATAGCATTAGGCATATGTATTGATGGAGGAAGTTCATTAAAACCATCAACTCTACCATGCTGTCATTCCCAATCTGTTTGTCAAGCTTTAGCATACAGAAATTATCTTTACATCTAAGTATCTATGTAACTTAGGTTCAATTACATAAAAAAATAGGTCCTTTCTATATCTATAATCTCTAAATATCTATGTAACTTAGGTTCAATTACATAAAAAAAATAGGTCCTTTCTATATCTATAATCAAAGAGAAATGGGCAAAAAAAAAAAAGAGAGAGAGAGAGAGACAGCTCTGGAATTTCAATATGTGCTAATATCTCTCCAAAGGAAAGACAAGAGAAATCCGCTACCAAAAAGATGAATTCTGGCTACTGTGATGATCTGGGGTTCCCTTACAGGTAACGCCACATTTAGTTTCTATAATCTCTCCTTTCTTCATGAAGAAGTCAGAGGACAGATGAGCATCTATGTTCCTGCCTAAGCTATGAAGGCTTTCAAGTGACAAAGCAGGCATCTGCCAACTATGACTATAAGCTTCCCCACACGTTAACATTCATTTCATTATAAAAACAGCTAAGGTTTATTAACCTTTCAATGCATTTTACATGTATTCTTCTGCCTACGTCTCATAAAAACTCTATGAGGTATATACTGCTGATAAGTCTCATTGACCAATGAAGACACTGAGACATAGAAGGTTAAGTAATTCATCAAGGTCATACAAGTAAGAAGTCTAGAACTTAGATTTCACCTTAAGGAGTTTTGTTCTAGAGTCCAGAGTCTAAACCAGCCGTGGGCAAACTACGTCCCGCGGGCCGGATCCGGCCCGTTTGAAATGAATAAAACTAAAAAAAAAAAAAAGAAAAAAAAAGACCGTACCCTTTTATGTAATGATGTTTACTTTGAATTTATATTAGTTCACACAAACATTCCATCCATGCTTTTGTTCTGGCCCTCCGGTCCAGTTTAAGAGCCTGTTGTGGCCCTCGAGTCAAAAAGTTTGCCCACCCCTGGTAAACTTTCATACCATGGAGCCACCTATATGTGTGCTAAACATTTCTGCTAACATCTCTAAGTGGCTCCTTCAGAGGGCAAGAATCCTCTGATCTTCACCTCCCTGCCACGCGGTGTCCAATCTTCCAGCGCAGCACTGACTGTTCAGCTTGCACTTTGTGCGGAGGAAAGCAGGGGCTGAAGGGGGTACTTGGAAGGGCTACTAAAGGCTTTGCACCCACTCTGAGTACTTTGCATGCCTAGAAGTTTCTATTAGCACTTGAACCAAGGGTAGGACAGAAAGGCTAACCTCATGGAAACTCGGGTGGACAATGAGCTGCCCCTGGTTTCTCCTTTATAACAAGGACCCAACAAGAAATAGGGTCATCCAACATCTGCTTCTTCTGAAGGGAATAAGCCCACTTCACAGGGGATGAGAAGATCACAAAAACCTCCCAGCTGTATTTATATGCTGTCAATTGCTGTATGCCTCTATCTCAGGGGTTCTTGTTCCCCAACTTAAAATCAACTACCACATAACTCAACTATCTCCATGTGAAATGTGCAGCTTAATGTAAGTGAGTCTATCAGATCCTTTTTGAGAGCTGAATTTGATAAGGGAGAAAACAAAAAAAGTATCTTTGTGTGTGGAAGGAAAACAAGGAAGCAAACGCTGACTGCTTTACAATTCAGGCAAAGATCAGCCCTGGTCACCTGTGACCAGCAGGTCTACGGAGATGCCTGGGACACAGGATGTTCAGTAGTGAAATCAGTTCAGCTCCAGCAACTTGGATCATCACAGGATTGGGGACCAATCATAGGATTGGCCATTCTATCACTGATCCAAGTTTTTCCATCTGTTTAGTGCTCAAGAAAATGTTTCAATTATCAGTTCTCTGAGGCCAATCCAACTGTCCCTTAAAAGTTTAATGGATAAACAAACTGTGGAACATCCATACAATCAAATGCTAGAATAAAATATAATTCCAGCCAACAAAATAATTAGTTCTAGCAATAAAAATCAACTATTGAGCATGCAACAACTCAGGTGAATCTCAAAAGCATGATGCTGAGTGACAAAAGCCAGTTTCAAAAGATGACATGCTGCATGAAACCAATGAAAAGACAACCTTAAAAAAATGATAGTGATGGATCACAGGTCAGTGGTTGCCAAGAGATAAGAAGTGGAGGAGAGTATGACTATAAACGGATGACATGAGAAAGTTTTTCAAGGTAATAAAACTGTTCTCAACCCTGGTGATGATTATATCCACATGTCAAAATTCATAGAATTCTACACCAAAAGAAATAAGTTACTTGAACTATATGATCATTTTTGAAATAAATTCATTTGTGAAGAGTGTTCTTCTGAGAGAAAAAGTTTATCCAAACAACCATCTATGACACAGGACAGAGATGACTCAATGCACAAGGAGTCAGAAAATCTGAATTCTTGAGCCCATTTCTTTTAACTTGATGCACACACACTTGGTAAATCACTAAACTCCAGTGTTCAGCATTCTAATCAACAACAGAGTCTTGAAACATGTCTCTGAAGCATGCCTGACGCGGCTCTAAAATTCTAAGAGGCTGCGATCTTGCATCACACGGAATTCCCCAGGTTGTTTGTCTTAAACTCCAGTAGACTAAAATTAGCTAAGGGTGGTAGCTGGAATGTGCAGACATAAAATGTGGGTACTTCCTAATTTAAAATGCTCTCGAAAGAAGAAGTAAGGGCAGAAGTCTTTCCTACCAGAACAAGGAAAATAAAGTGAACTTCAAATTCAGTGAGCTCTCCTAGTTTGGGCATTTAGTCCCACAAAGGACTCAGTAAATAATATTATGTAAATTTTAAAATCACCTTCTTTCCTTCTTATTCAAAACAAAACCTACAGAGTAAAGGGAAAGAGAAAGAAAACACTTGGCACCTTGGTTTTGCCTCTACATGATAGAGATGAGGGGAAGAAGGGACTTTTTTTTAATGCTACATTAAAAGATTTCAAGTTGCTCAGTGGGTGCGCATTCATACTGAAATTCCACAGAACAAAACAAAACCATGCTGTTACAGCTATATTGGAATGTCCCTTGAAATTTTGATCTCCATTTCTAATTGAGAAACTCCTGTGGAACAGAAGAGAGAAAGGTCACTTTATACGGAACTTTAGGAATTCCTGAAGGACACTAAAGAGAAATGCTCTAACAAATTAGTATCTTGCTGGTACCAGGGATGGACTGTAGAGATGATTAAAGGGAAGGGTGGTGAACGCAATCTTTTTAAATTTTGTCTTAATTTTTAAAACCTTTGATGTCATAGATTTGCTCAAAATTATAACCTAATATTAAATAAAGAGAAGATTAACTTTTATATATGGTGTCCTTATTCTTAATACGTAACATTTAAAAGCTTTCGAGTATTAAAAATTAACCCTCATTTCACATGCTCTTTATTTATTTTCACTTATGTCACCAAACTGTAGTTTTATAAGAGCCTCGTCATGTGCTAAAAACTGCGTTGGGCTTATTTAATTTTCCTGCAGCCCTTTTATTTCATAACACGCAATTAGAATTACATGGTAGAAATAAATCTTGGAAGCCACCAACTCTTAAAGCTGTTCACATTGAAATATATAATCTGGAAATGTGAAGTGAGTTTTGAACTAAGTGAAATATGACTTCCCAATCCATTACTTCTTAGAATCTCAGAGCCCAGTCAGCATCAGATGCAACCTTTGAGCTGATGCCGAAATGTCTCCATCCCCCTTGCTGGTGCACCTGCTCAGTAACAAGCTGCTCAGAACCACCAACGCACGAGACGAGGCTGCGCCGTTGTGAGACAGCTCCGGTCGCTAGACACCCTCTGATGACCAAGGCCGGATGTGTTTCCAGAGGCTCCCATTCCCTAGATCTGGTTCTGCCCTCAAAGATACCAAAGATTTTATCTTCCTTCCACATATCTTTCCAGAAGCTACAAAAACTGCAATCACATCCCTGCCTGTTTTACATTAACCACCACCTTCAACCAGTCCCCAGGGGAATTGATCCTCAGCCTCTTTTCACCCTGGCTGGCCTCTTCTAAGCCAGTAGGTTCTATACATAGAGCAGAACACAATGGCCCCACATACTCCATTGGCCTAGAGTCCCCGCCTCAAAATGAACACTGTGCTTCTATTACTGTGGTATCCATGGTATTATTATTTGCCATGACAGGGACACACTCCTTAACATGAACCTTCTTTCTTCATCTGTAAAAGGAAGAGGTTGCATGAGATCAGCAGAGAAGTTGTTCATCAATTGGGAAAAAAAGGGGGACATATGTAATACTTTCAACAATAAAGATTAAAAAAAAGAAGAAGAAGAACCCTCACTTGGAGACCAACACGCTAAGAAGCCAGGCAAGGAGTTGCCTGTTAAAAGCAAGGCTATAGACAGGATGGGGAAGCCTGTGTGTGTGCCCGCTTGAGCACCCCTCACCACAATCCCCACCTTCAGGCTCCTTGAATGTTCTACAAAGGCTTAGAGCCTTATTCCAAATGCCCAACACCAAGCCCATGGTCCTCTGGAAAGTGAAGAAAACCTTGCTAACTGGGAGCGTTACCTGTCTCTAAAAAGCTGCAGATGGTAAAATAATGAACGTTTTCCCCCTATGGGGATTATATCAACATCTCTCTTTACTCATATCTTCTTTAAACAGGAAGGTGGAGAAGCTCTTTTGTGTGCCTGTTTTGGGATTTGGGTTGCTTTTTTGTTTTTGGCTCTGGAAACTACTTTCACAGAGAAAAATGTAAATTAGGGGCCATATTTGTGAAAGTCAATTTAACTCAATCTTTATTTTATTTCCAGTTTCATTTAGATATAATTGGCACAGAACATTGTATAAGTTTAGGGTGTGTAGCATAACATCTTTATTTTTAAAAGCTCAATGTCCTTTCATTAAGAATTAAGGTTTAAAGAAGTCAAGTAAAGACATTTTAAAAAGTAAAATAAGAGCTATAATGTATGTTTTCTCTAAAGAATAAGTGACAGGGGTAAGAGATCAACCAAAGGACTTGTATGCATGCATATGAGCATAAACAATAGATAATAGGGGGATGAGGGCATGTGCTTGGGGGTGGGGGTGGCTGGGGAGAGGTCAATGGGGAAAAAAGGAGACTCATGTAATACTTTAAACAATAATGAATTTAAATTAAAAAAAAAGGAATATGCCGAAACCGGTTTGGCTCGGTGGATAGAGCGTCGGCCTGCGGACTGGGGGGTCCCAGGTTCGATTCTGGTCAAGGGCATGTGCCTGGGTTGCGGGCATATCCCTAGTAGGAGATGTGCAGGAGGCAGCTGATCGATGTTTCTCTCTCATTGATGTTTCTGACTCTCTATCTCTCTCCCTTCCTCTCTGTAAAAAATCAATAAAATATATTTTAAAAAAATAAAAATAAAAAAAGGAATAAGTGACAAAAAAAATAAGGAAACAGGGGGAGGGGTGGAGGCTGAAATAGAGAATAAATGTTAATTGGAGACACAAAAACTCCTACACAGAAGAGGGAGAGGGAGAGGGAGCAGGAGAGGGAGAGAGAGAGAGAGAGAGAGAGAGAGAGAGAGAGAGAGAGAGAGAGAGATGCATGAGGTGCAGTGGTAGGAGATGGGGATTCTAGTAGAAGCACAAATAAGATGTAACTTCAGTTCTCTCCACACTCATCCAAGGTCAGAAACCTGACACCCTGGGCACTGCATTCCAGAGGCTCACAGTAAGATCCAGCCCTCCCACAGAGAGCCCTGTGCCTTCTGTGCCTGAGAGAAAGGCGTGTCCATCTCCAATCAACATTTCTCTCAGCTGCTCACCCACAGTACAAGGAATGCTGACAGATTTTAGTTTATACTTTCAGGAGTTCTGGGTTTTGTGGGGTTTTCACTTTGTTAACATAATATACAAAAAGAGCCAAATTCTAAACGATAATAAACACAGCCATTAGAGATGAAAAATGCATCTAGGCTCACGTGTCCAATCTCTCATTTTGCAAAGGGAGAAATTGAAGCTCAACCACAGGTGTCTCTCCCAGGATCTCAGCCCAGGAAGGGGGTAGTCCGGAACCAGATGAGGGAGGAAGCAGAGCACCAGTGCCTCGACATGAGGGCAGAACCATTTTCTGAAAAATGAGGACACTGCAACTGCCTGAGTCTTTGTCGTGCATCTGGAGGCTTGGCTGTCATGGCAGCACTTCCTGGTGTGGGACTGTTTTCCTTTCAAGGATAAATAAACAGTAAAAGCCAATAAACTCTAGAGTGATAAATGCCCTCCTGTCTCAATATTTTCTTCCCAGAAGATGGAATATGACACACCAGCAAATTTCTTTTCACCAAAACAATAAATATTTATCGAAAGACACAGTCAAGATGCTAAAGAAAGCCTTGGAATGATTTTATTTCCTGTCAGTGCAGCATTTTCTCCAAGTCCTTGGCGCTGTCAGCCCAGGGTGGACACAATGAGTGAGGCTGGCTGACTGATTCTGAACACCAACTTGGCCACATTCTAAGTCCAGGCGCCCACAGCGGGTGAGATGTGGTATTGTGGTATTTGTTCCACCCTAGCAAATCCCCGTAGGGTGCCGCCCCCAAATCCACCTACTGGTAAATGCACTTCCCCCATCAATGGATGTTCCAAGATCTACTCATTCCTATGTCTCAAAAGAGATTGGTGTCAGTGACTGAGTCCCCCGCAGAGGGAGTTTCCCCAATAGTAGAAGTCATCTGTGAGGTGCTACCAGCCACTCCACACCACTCAGCCTCCCCCAAGACCACCTTCTACTCTTGAGGAGGGGAGGGACCTTTTTCACCCCTTGATAGTAAAATATCCCGTGATTCTGACCTCAGAACTGAAAGAACCCAAGTGAATTCCTATCTTACTGATAGGCTGAATTGAAACAAACATGTTATAAGCACTATTGAACACCTACTCTGTATAGGGCACCCTATTAGGGGCTGCACAGGTGTAGCTGGGGGGCAGTGAGTGGCAATGACATCCTAACATAAAACTGCTTCAATTCTGATTTTGTATGAGTTGTTCATTCAGGGTATAGTTGGCCTTTTTCTTGTCCCCATTCCTGGCCTGCTTTGCCTACTGTTCTTACTAATGCCTCTTGAGAAGCTAACATAGAAAAATTTACGATAAATGGGACAATTCAAAAGAATTCTTTGCTAATATGAAAATCAAAGATTATACCTGAATATCATTAACCTCTACTGTCTGAATCCCTTATTACCCCGTTGGTTTGGGTGGTTTGGGGGGAAGGAGGGGGCATGGAGCAACAGCACTGCCCAAGTAACGAGAACAGTCCTAGCACACCTTGGGGCTCAGTGTTTCTACGTAGAGAACAAGTACTGATGCCTCTTCCTCCCAATCATCCTTTCATTATTCATGAGGACTACATTGGCCAATCCTATCAAAGTCTCCAGATGTTAGTTAAAAGACCTGGTGCCTCTTCCTGCCTTCCTAATCCTCTACAATGAATAGCCAGTGCACAGAGGAATAACCTTTGAAATCTAGGGCCCAGGGCTGTCAGAACATGGGTGCGATGCAATGAAGGTACAGGTACCTCTGGCACCCTTGGAAGTACAATTGCAACAAATTGACTTAGATGTGATCCTGCCAAAGGCGAGGAACACACTAGATGGCATATGATGAAGTTTTCCAGCCTTATAAATCTGATTCCTGATTCTATGTCCCTAAGAGATCTTCAATTAAAGGAAAGACTTTAGACCAGCATCATTGAATTTTGTAGAAAAGTCCTAGGAGTGATGCAGCTAACTTCCTTTACTGAGCATTCTCTTGCAAAGAAAATGAATCTGAGATTCAAAAGGCAGAGGGGAAATAGAAAAAAATGTACAACATATTTTGACAACATATTTTGCTGCAAATATTAGAAATAATTTATGCTGACCCTTCCTTGAAGTGCTAATATTTTACAGGTAAAATTTTCCAAGATTATTTCATCCAAAGTTAGATCCAACCCCCAATCATGTGCATCTCAAGGTGCCAAGTACAGCAAGTCAAGGACAAAGGATGATGATGCAAAGCAATTAGTCACAGACTTAAAACAACTGCATTTTGTAAATATGATAAGCTTGTATCAATTGGTTAGTATTTCTCAAAGTATTGCTTATTGATCCTCTGCATCAAAATCACCAGAAGAACTTTGCAGAAATGCAGAGTCCTGAGTCTCACCTAATATCTAGTGGTTTAGACTCTCTGAGCAAAGGGCTTTCTCACACAGTTCCCTAGAGATGATTGAGGACACTAAAGTTTGAGGTTCCTGCCACAGGAGCCAACTCCAGGCTCTATCATTTAGCAGATTCCAGTGCCGGCCTCCAGGAGGCAGTGACTCAATTATGCGGAGTTAAAATTTACTAGGAGTCTCATCCTCCCACTTCTGTTGTGTACTCAGCTCACATTCCAATGGAATTCCTGTAGCTCTTATAGAGAGAAAATTGCTGAATGTTCCTGAATTCCCCCTTGAAGAGCTGAATATGGCAATGCTTGATCATTGAGACCTGTTAAAAGTGAGATCGCATTTATTTGGGAGGAGGGGTCAGAATCAGTAAACCTTTTGACTAGAGATTTTATTCCCGTGGCATTATAATAGTGCATTCTAACTCAAACTAGGGCCAAATTTTAGATCTGGGCTTTTGGCCTCGATGGGAGTTGAGCTAGGCTGAAAATCTCCCAACCACCTCACCTACCCACTAGTCCACCACTACCAATTGTTATGGACTATTTTCTTCTGGTTTAACAAGCATTCTGGTTCTGAATCCAAATAATTAATGGAAAAGAGAAGGAAAAAGTCATTATTAAAACGTATAATATGCCAGGCACTGATTTCCTCAGTTCTTTCTTATATCATTTATTCAGCATCACCATAACCCTGGGGGTAGATATTATTGGCCCTATTTTACAGCTGACGCTAGTGGATCACATGACTACTGAATGATAAAGCCAGATGTGATGCCACGTCTCTGCCCTAAAGACCAGGGAGCTGCCTTCATTACACTAGGCAGCATCTTCTTTCAATGCAAAGACACTTGAAGGAGGCCACTCATTTGCTACAGTAGGAAGTAATGGTGTAATAAGGGAAAGGGTAACTTAAGGTCCGTCAAGAATGTGTCCCTCTAACCTTGTGCAAAGTCATTTAATTTCCTGTGGCTCAGTTTCCCCATCTATAAAAGAGGGTCCATCTCTTTCCTTCTTCGGAGGAGTAACTTAAACTAAGAGGTAACCATGTGAATATATCTAATGCCATAGTTAACTGTTAATGAACTTCAGCTTTTGTTCTTCCCTTTTCTTTTTGTAATATCAATTAGTTCAATGAAAATATTTTTCTACCTTATCACTGAGGCAGCTCATGAAGAGAATGGAGAAACAGGAAGAGTAAATTAGGAGAGTAAAGAGGCCCTGGAGCGTGGAAGAAAAAGTATCAGCAGGTGGAATACGAATATAGAAGGGAAAACTAGACGGACACCCAAGTCTTTCTTCTATTTGACAAATCTGTGAAACCCATTCGGATAGTGGCCCCACTGTGCCCATCCTGAACATAGGAAACGCACTTAGCAGCAGCAGCGTATCATAAGGCAGCGGTCTCCAACCTTTTGGAACTCACGGACCACCAGTGGCCCGCTCACCACCGGTTGGCAACCGCTGTCGTAAGGAACATGTTAAAGAACTCCATGTACTCACACCCAAGAAAAGTTTCTACCTTTAAGAATAAACATTCCCCCTTGAAATATGAATTTCACTGAACCATGTTAAGGAACTCTCTCCATAATACCATACACTAGACTGAACTCTATAGCTGACAAATACTTGTAACGTCAAGAAGTCACCTGATTATGAAAAGTATTACAGCGCCAAGCTATCAGATGATAAAGACACTTCACATCTCATGTCTTGGCCACCACAACACAATCCCTGCAAAGGGCAGGCAGTCCCAGTTTCATGTTCCTTGTGAGACTGGGCTTCCCTAAGTTTACCACACCTCTCAGAACGAGAGGAAAAAACTCTCTGAGTTCCTCTTGCTCCTGAGACCAGCACACTAAGAGCTCTTTCACTCCAGCTTTGCCCACCATCTGGCTAAGAGCCGCAAGAGAGAACATCGACCCTGTAGCCCCTCATCATCCTGCTTGGCCATCAGGCCCAACACCATCATGATTCACATCCCTGTTACCTGTTAACCAGACACCTGAGCTCCCACATCATCTATCATCCCAAGCATTCTGTATTTCCATTACTGTGACTTACTTTCCCAATCACCCTCTGCCTCCACAACCCTGGCACTCTGTCCCCTTGTCTGCCATCAACAAACAGTCCTGTTATGGGTTGAATTGTGTTCCCCGACTTTCACCCAAATTTATACATTAGAGTCCTGACCCCCACAGTACCTCAGAGTGCTATATATTTGGAAACAGGGTCACTGTAGATATAATTAGTTAATTAGAATGAGGTCATACTGGAGTACGGTGGCCTGCTAATCCAATATGGCTTGTGACTTATAAAAAGGGGAAATTTGGAGAGAGGCAGGCACACAGAATACTAGGTTGGAGTTATGCTGCCACAAGCCGAGGAGGCAGCAGTTGGGAGAGGGGTCTGGACCCGAGCCTTCCCTGGTGCCTTCAGAGGGAACACTGCCATGCCAACATATTGACTTCAGACTTCCGGCCCCCAGAACTGCTAAGATAATAAATTTCTGTTGTTCTAAGCCACTCAGTTTGTTATACTTTGTTATGCTTCCCCAGCAACCTAATAGAATTAATTCTTCTCTGAAAACTGCCTTCTCCTGGCTGCCTTCTGGTGACATGGTCTCCTCGGTAGGCCTTTTGAGCAAAGGTTTTTTTCTTCTCATATCCTCCTTCACCTCAGAGTCTAGAAGTAGACCAGATGTCCACCTTGCTCTTATTGCTCCTCCTAAACCAGTGATGGCGAACCTATGACACGCGTGTCAGAAGTGAAACGCGAACTCATTTTTTTTGGTTGATTTTTCTTTGTTAAATGGCATTTAAATATATAAAATAAATATCAAAAATATAAGTCTTTGTTTTACTATGGTTGCAAATATCAAAAAATTTCTATATGTGACACGGCACCAGAGTTAAGTTAGGGTTTTTCAAAATGCTGACACGCCGAGCTCAAAAGGTTCACCATCACTGTCCTAAACCATTATTCTCTTTCTCTGCTCAAAAGTTCAGGTATTTTGAAGTTCAAGCCATCACACTCTCCCTACTTGTTACTGTCATCTACAAATCCAGGTCACTCCCCATCACTGATTGATTACCACCTTTTCCACAAGTTTCTTTCCATCCCCACTCCTAACCCCCCCCCCCCCCACACACACACACAAAAAAAAAAAAAAAAATCTAATGACATCAACACTCTGCTATGTAAGCCTTTCCATCTCCGTGGATCCAAAAATTGTTTCCTCCATTCCAGCCCAGTCTTTCACTCTATCTTATTATCTCCGTGAACTACCACCACCAAAATCTCAGCCTCAAGCTTCCCACTCTCTGAACACCATGTTCTAAGCTTTCAGCTCGTGTACTCTATACACATTCTCCAGCAATGTTTCACTTCCAGTTATTGAAACTTCCAATATACTGTCATCCTCCTTTCCTTCTTGATCACTCTTCTTATGGCTTCCCTGCTCTTCCTATCCAGTTTGAATTCCATTAGTCATTAATTAGAATTACTGCCTTAGAAACACTCTTCACTTTTTCTCCCTTCTCACTGTAGCACATCTAAATGGCAAAAGTTCCAGCTCCATTGATTAATCTGCCTAGTGTAGGTCTCTATCTGAAAAGTTAAATTTGCCAGAGTAAAATACACAACCAGGCTGTGTAAACTCCCTTTAAATTTGTGACTATGAAAATATATTTACTAGTTGCCATTCCTCCCTACCAATTATCTACCATCCTCCCAGTCAGAACCTCTCATTTCTTGAAAAGTTTGACCCTTAGATTGCATTGTTCTTTCCATCACTTTTCCTGTGATTTCTTGGTGATCATAATATTCAAGTAACTGACCCATTTAATACTACTGAATACTATGGCATATCAGTGTCTTCATCTATTCTTTACAATTGATCTTGCCCTCCACCTTACCTCAAGCACACATTTCAGTGGTTATACTAAATCTGTCATTAGTGACTGAGATCTATAATTTCAATTTCAAGAATACCATTTTCTAATCTCTAACTTCTATTTTTCCAGCTTACTTTTTCCTATACTTACTCCAAAACTGCGTTGGTACGACCACCCACCCTTCACAAGTCTCACTTTTTAACAATTAAATCTAAGACTCATCATTTTCATTATCCCTGGCATACACCCTCATCTAGTTTGCTTCTTTCATACTTGTCTGACAAAACTCCAACCTGTTGGAGCCTAACTCTAGGTCCACCACCCATTTGCAAATGAGTGGCTGAATGTCTAGAACAATGCTGACTGGTCCTTCAAGTATAACCTCAAAATTCAAAAAGGCTGATACTGCCCAGCAATCTTCTACATTCCTTTGACTTTCTCACTCTGCAGATATCTCTTTTTATACATTCTTTTCTTTTCCCAAACCACCACTCTTTCTATCCTTACTCTTAGCTAAGACTTGCCTCTTACTTTCCTAATAAAATAGAATCTTTTAGAAAAGAATTCACATATACTTCCTACACCAACTTTACTGGCTTCCCTAAATCTGTACCCATAACCTCCACCCTCCTTCCTGTCACATGGTTAAACTGTTCATACTCTATATAAAGCTAACCCTTCTTTTAATTATTTGGATTCCATTCCTTTACCCCCACTCAAAGACTTTGCTCCTGCAATTATCCACTTGCTTAATTACAATACCAGTTTTCTTATCAGCCTACAACTATGCTGTAATATCTCCCATCTTTAAAATACCTTAATTAATCCCACAATCTCCCGCCAGCACCTTACCTATTTTTTTCATTCTCACTTATAGAAAACTCCTCAAAGGATATGCCTGTACTACATAGCTGTCTTCAAAGTCTCAATCCCTCTAGTCAGGCTGTTAACTCAGCATTCCACTAAGCTCACTCACGCGGCCAAATCCAAGTCTCTCAAAAAATGAAAGAATATCCCATTACTACCCCAATTATCCAGTCAAAAGCCTAAGGGTAGTCTTTGATCTTTCACTTTTGCAGACTCCCCACATACAATCCATCAGCAAGACTTGTTCATAGTATGATCTCAATACATATATATGGAATGAGTGAACAAATACATAAACAAGCAAGCATGTTCAACCACTTTGTGCCAGGAAACTATGAAAAACTACTCCTTACAGTCCAAAGACACAACCAAAGAGCATTCATTCTTAACATGCCTTTTAAAAAACTTATGAGGAAATGAAACCTATAATAAAGATGCTGAGATTTAGAGCAAGAGTCCTCACTTCTCAAATTTGGTTACTTCCCCTTAAATTACGGGTACAGTTTGCCAGTGCTGCTATTTTGGGCAATCTAATTTCTCTTCTGTTAACTAGTTCAAATAAGTTCTGACATGTTGCATTTTTAAAACTTTGCTCTGTGACTAATAAACCCCTAAAGTTCTGTAATACATTGATTGCCAACTAGTATTGACTTTGTAACTGCTCAAGTGAAAACCTGGAGAACAAAATGAATTAAACTAACTTTCTAGATGAAAGGAGCAGTCGCAGTGGTGTAGCAAAGCAGAAGGATAATGATTCATATCGAATTATCTCTGACAACAGCTTCTGAAGGTGGAATAAATAAGGTGTATTCTTCAACTTAATATTTTAATTCAATATTTTCCTTCTCAAACCCAAATTGAATTTAAAATGTAAAAAATTAATGTTCTTAGGAATGAGAAACATTAATTCGCCTTTCTTCTGACACACAAAGAACATTAGTGTCTATAAAAATGACTTGGGTCATTGCTTTTCCAATAAAGGAGCAAAAACATTGAGCCAGGGTTGACTCACATATTCATTAGCATCTTAGGTTTATTGACTGTCATCCACTTTTTAGGATCTTTTGAACGCAGAGAGGAGTTACCAGATGATAAGTATATAAATCATACACTTTAATACAATTTTGTCTAAAGTTCAGGTTGTAAATTCACTCCCCACACTGACAAGTCCATCACAAGACAGTTAATCTTGACAAGGAGGTACCCAATGGTTAAGTAGAATGCAGAAAACACAGACGATCCATCATCCTGGAAAAGCATTTCATAACACATACAGTATATTCTTGACAGTAAGGCTATATAGTATCATTTTGAAAATTCTCTCAACCTAGTCAGTAATTTTCAACCAGTGTGCTGCAAGAGTTTTTAAAACACACAATACCTGACTATTTAGTAAGAGGCACTGACCTCTTATTCCTTAGACTGTCAAATAAAAAATGACAACAGTCAACATAACAATAGCCATTCGATGTGAATGATTCAGAATTACACCTATTTTTTGTCATATTGGCAAAAAATATATTTTTTGGTGTGCCACAGAATTTTAGTAATTAGTTTGTGTGTGCCGTGAGAGGAAAAAGGTTGAAAATCACTGACCTAGATAATTAACTGAATCCTTTCTGATTTTCCATCTGCAGTATGACAAAGCAAATACAAATGAAATGATAAACTATGGTGAGAGGAAGTGAAAAAGCAAGTGACTTGGAGAGGGGCAGAACTTTCAATACAAGAAGATGGAAATCACAGAGATTTCTGTGTCGCCTGAAGGCGTGACTGAAAGTGTGACAGGAAGTACACTTTTTAACCTGCGGGAAGAAATTCCTGACAATAAATAGACACTGAAGAAAGTTGTTAAGTGAAGCGTGTGGTTACTTCTTCACAGGGGAGGGAAACAGAGATTCACAACTTGAGTTCTTGGAGTCATTTATGCAAAAAAGGACTTTGTGCACCTGCTTCCTGCCGCAATCGTGAAAAACTACCACTCACCGTCAAAACCGTCCATGATAGGGCTAATTATGTGTCCCTGAACAAGTTAACTTCTCTACCTTCAGCTTCCACCCTAGGAAAATGGATAATAGCACCTGTCCTGTGGGACTCATCTGAAGGTTAATAATAATAGTTAACACTTAAGTGCTTACTGTGCACCAGGCTCTATTAAAGTCCTTTGTAGCATAAATTCACTTAACCTTAAAGTAACATTAAGAGGAGATAGATGGGCTACTATCATTATCCTGATTTTGTAGAAGAGGAAACTGAGGCACAGAAATGTGCTCAGGGACCAGAAGCACCAGCATCACTTGGGAGCTTGCTAGAAATGCAGAATCTCAAACCCCACCTCAGGTTACTAAATCAAAACATGCTTTTTTAAAAATTAATTTTATTGGGGTGACATTGATTAATAAGATTGTGTAGGTTTCAAGTGTACAATTCTATGGCACATCATCTATATATCGCATTGTGCGCCCACCACTCAAAGCCAAGTCTTCTTTCATCACCATATATTTGACCCCCTTTACCCTTTATTACCCCCCTATCCCTCTTCCCTCTGGTAACCACCATACTGTTGTCTGTGTCTATGAGTTTTTGTTTTCTTGGTGCATTTGTTGCTTTCAGTTTTATGTCCCACATATGAGTGAAATCATATGGTTCTTGACTTCTTCTGTTTATCTCACTAGCTATTAGGAAAATTCAAATCAAAACTACAATGAGATACCACTTCACACCAGCTAGAATGGAGATTATCAGCAAGACACTTAATGACAAGTGTTGGAGAGACTGTGGCAAAAATGGAACCCTCATTCACTGCTGGTGGGAACGTGAACTGGTACAGTCACTATGGGAAACACTAAGGAGGCTCCCCAAAAATTTAAGAATAGAGTTACATAGGACCCAGCAACCTCTCTTCTGGGTATCCACCCAAAAAACTCAAAAACATTTATTTGCAAAGATATATGCACCCCTATGTGCATTACAGCATTATTTACAGTGGCCAAAGGAAAAATCTGCTTTTCAATAAAACCTAAAAATGAATCCTATGCCTGTTAAAGTTTCAGAAACCTGGCTGGAAGTGCTGGAGCAGGTTTTGAACTTCAGAAGCCTCACTCCATAACCACTATACCACTTACTTCTTTGTGTTAGAGGGAGGATAGAAAGAGCCTAGCATACATAGCAGTAAGTATTGGTTATCACTGCAGTACTTCAGGGATGGTTATACTTAGTTCTACCTAGAAGTAAAAAAAAAGAGAGAGATATTGAGCTTAGACTAAAACAAACAAACAAAGAGCTGAAATAGTCACCTAAAACACCTCGCATTGACAGGAATTTCCATCACAGAATTCTATAACTTCAACATTAAAAGGGACCGTGAAGAGCTAAGAACTTAAGTATCTTGTTTTATTTCTATGGAAATTGATGCTGAGAGAGAGATGAAGTAATTTGGCCAAGGCCAACCAGTAAATTATGGGTATAGCAAGGATTTGACCGTGGACTTCATATCATGCAGTTATTACTGGCTTTTCTTTATTCCCCGCTCCTGTACAGGTCAAAAAAGACAATTGAATAAGTAAGCAATTAGGAGATGCAAGTGGTTTTCCATCACTGTTGAAAGTGCTCTGCTGACCACAGAGGCTACTTTAATGTCTATGAATATAAAATATCTTCATAATGTGTTTCTTCAGTTGTTTACTGGCTTTATAGTAGATTTTCTCATGGGTGTTTTCCTGGCCTTTGGCCAGGACATTGAGGCAAAATTGGTGTTGTATAATATTGTAAACTTTGGGCAATAGTGAGTGAGCCTTCCCTAACATTCTCTCTTTCTATCCAACATTACTTCTTATCATTCTATCCATCTTCATAGGAAAGTTTTCTAAAGGCTGACAATGCTTTTATCTTCTCTAAATTACATCATATTCTCCCCTACAGACACAGGAGTCTCATAAATATTTGTTTTCTAATTAAACCAGCCAATTTGTATTTTCTGCCTGCCCTCTGCTCACTAATAAAGAAAAATGCTCTCAATCCAATAATCAATAGTCAATTTCATACTAACTGCAAAAAAAGAGGAACTTCCATCGACAAGTGTGCCTGAAGGCACAATTATTTATTAATGTTCTAAAAGTCAGACCAAAATGAATTAGATAAAATTATAGATTTAAAAGAGGAAGGAACAGAATCATTATTATTTTTATTTGCATGTAGTGATTCTTTACCTGTAAAATCCAAGAGAATCAATTCAAAACATTTTAGATGAGCTGTTTATCTGAAAATCCATAACATATTTTTGGCTATTGGCTGCCCCCAAAGAGTTCTCTAAGATTATACATTCTACTTCTTAAGGGTGAGGTGTTCTATATCTGAGTAGCACATGGAACATATAAACTATTCTTGGACTTAAGATGAACTTGGTAAGACTATGGCTCTGACCTATTTTTAAAATGTTCTTCATTTTCACACTAAATGGAGGAATTCGGGATTCATTGTCAAAGTCATGAGTCTTCTGAGAAAATTTCACTTTGAATGTCATCACATACTCAGCAGTTGCCATGCATCCACTTATTTATTCACTCAACAGAATACGCTCAAAGTCCTAGAGCATGTTGATGTGCACTAAAGATATGCAGATGAACCTGGGCTCACCAGGCTTGTTATATAGCAGCAGAAAAAGACATGTGCACAAACCTCACATGGGACATAACTCATATACTAAAACCAGGGGCTGTAAGACCAGACAGAAAGCAGTCTTTACTCTTAGGACCCCTTGAGATACACTTTTGAGGGTCCTCACACAGAACCACAAACCACCACTATGAACTAAGAATAGTTTAGAAAATGACTGAATTAATGTGTCAGCTACTCCAAAGTTAGTGCTCAAAGTTATCACTAAATTATAGTACATGGGTAACTATTCACTGAAAACAAACAAACAAGACTGTTTATCTGTTAGACAAGCCCTTAAAAGACATTTTGGGCTTGATTTGATTTGCTATATTTTTGGTGTTGAAGAACAATGGCCAACTGTACTGACATTGCTGCCCAATCAGCAGGTGTCCTGCTGTGACATGATACTAACATGAAACTTCTTGAGTTCCAATGACATTACCTACCAGCCCATTTAACCTTGACTGTGTCCGGAGACAGTCAGGCTATCCTGAGCACCCTGGCTGCACCGTTAGGTCTGTGGCAGGAAGCTGGAGCAGCTACTGCATCAGGCAGATAGAAGAGCGGCAACTAGACCACACGGTGATGGGATTCTTTTCATCGCATGTTTAAAAGGTTGGTTTTCTTTGTTCATTTGATAAATACATATTCATTACCCCTTTTTCTGATTTTGCTGATAGAATCCACATTTTTTTGATTTCTCACATGTGTTTGATTTTTCCCTTTCTACTTTCAGAATCATTCCTATATTGCATACAGACATGAACTTTCTTCATTTTCTCCCTTTAAAAAAAATGGGTTCTACTTGATTTCTATTTTAATTTCTAATGTAAATGCATATCCATATTTATAAGCACTCTCTGTTATTCTCACTTCTTTTGCTCTATTGGATCCCAATAGAATGAATGATATTCATAAAGGATGGCAAATAATTAGGGGGTCTTCATACTGGGATGCAAGTGCCCTGGGTTCTATAAAAATGTTGTGAGAGCAAGCAAGCATGAGTGGTTCCCAAGCAAGAAATTTCCAGATCCTCAGCTTCATTCTGAGAGCGCACCTGCGGTAGAGACATCTTGCTGGACCTTGCCTGCCTCACTATACACAAGGATATCTATATGTGTTTTCACACGAACACCTGTTGATGGTTGTCACCCATCAACCACTTCTCTAGTTGCTTATTCATTTGCATCATATACCTGGTAGATTTAGATTAATGAGAGTATGCTATGACTAATATACCTTTTGTCCACCTGGTATCCTCCACATTTTTGGCTTTTGAATTTTAGTGAACCTCACCCATTTCAGTCCAAAAATCAGTAATATTCAGATGCAGAAAATGAGCTAAGGTACCTCTTTTTGAGCCTTTTTCAGGGTTTCCAATTCAAGATGGGGACATAAAAGGATCTTTTTAAAACATATTTTTAATGTATTTTTATTGATTTCAGAGAGGAAATGAGAGGGAGAGAGAGAGAGAGAGAGAGAAACAGCAATGATGAGAGAGACTCACCGATTGGCTACCTCCTGCACGCCCCACACTGAGGATCAAACCCACAATCTGGGCATGTGCTCTGACAGAGAATCAAACCATGACCTCCTGGTTCATGACCTCCTGGTTCATGGGTCCATGCTCAACCACTGAGTCATATCCTCAGGCAACATAAAAGTATCTTAAACTCATCTCCTCCAATAGACTGAATCTACAGCTACTTATGGAACAACTTCCTCTGGGGAGAAAACAAATTAAAACTGGCTGATGACTCCTGCTCATCAGGTGAACAAGAAAAAGTCCACAGGATGTGAATAGGAGAAGCTGGAACAGAGTCTCACCAAGAACCTCACCCACTGGCCTGGAGACCCACAGTTGGGAGGGAGGGAAATCAACTCAGAGCTTCTCCTTGAAAAGCAAAGGATTTGAACCCCACACCGGGCACCCCCACTTTTAAGATTTGACCCTAAGCAATGAGCCCCCCAAAATATCTAACTTAGAAAATCAGAAGAGTTTATATAGGGACTCACCTACCCCAGGGTTCCAGCACAGAAGCAACCTATCTAGAGGGGCATCATTGGCTTGTCTTGGAGCTTAAGCCTGAAAGGCAGGCCTCTGATTTGACACACATTTGGGGGCCTGCAGGCAGCTCTCCAGGGATGGGCCCTGAGGCCCAATCTTCACACTCTCCCTCTGCCCCGGGGCAGAGCACAGTATCTCCTGGAAAGGAGCTTTTACTTGTGTCTGGAGCCCCTGTTTTACGTTTTACGTCAGAAGGTCCGGTTTTATGTCTGGAAGGCCGGATTTAAGGCTGGGGGCCCGGTTTTACACCTGGAGCCAGGGTTTTACGTCCGCAGCCTCCATTTTATGGCTAGAGCCTCTGTTCTCTGCCTGGAGCCTCTGTTCTATGTCTCAAGCACCGTTTTGTCTGGAGCCTCTGTTCTGTATCAGGAGCCTCTGTTCTATGCCCAGAACACTAGGTTTTATGTCTGAGCCTCCGTTTTACATCTGGAGCACCAGGTTTTACCTCGGGAGCCTCTGTTCTATGCCTGGAGCATTAGGTTTTACGTTGGGAGCCTCTGTTCTATGTCCAGAGCACCAGGTTTTAGGTCTGGAACCTCCACTTTATGTCTGGAGCAGTGGATCTTCCCTCTGGGGCCCCCGTTTTATGCATGAAGTCCTGGTTTTTGTGATTGCTACCCAGAGCACACTTCTGGGTCACCTGGCACTGGTGGTCAGCAGGCCTTATGCTTGTGATCCCATAGGACTATATATTTGCATAAGCTGTTTACTTTTGTGTTTATATATATAATTATATAACTAATTTTTTTTCAAAATAACTTGCTTTAGTCATCCTATATAATAAAAGGGTAATATGCAAATCAACCCAATGGCAGAAGGACCAGTCGCTATGACCGCACTGACCACCAAGGGACAGATGCTCAATGCAGGAGCTGCCCCCTGGTAGTCAGTGAGCTCCCACAGGAGGAGCGCCACTCGGCCACAAGCCCCTCCCACCTCCTCGGCAGTGCTAAGGATGTCCGACTGATGGACATCCTCCGAGGGCTCCTGGACTGCCAAAGGGCGCAGGCCAGGCTGAGGGGTCCCCCCCTCCCCCAGTGCACGAATGTCATGCACCGGGCCTCTAGTAATAGTAAGAAAGTTAAATCTATCCAGAATAAAATTATTTTTTCTTAGAGACAGCATAGGAAAATGTTAATTTTAAAGTTTTAATTCACATACATAATTTTTGCAAAGTATATGTGATTAATATAAGACAATCAAGCATAAAAATTACATTAGATTAAAAATTGAGGGAAGTTGAATGGAAATGAAATCAAAAAGAAAGGAATGGTATAAATTTTCTATTATGACCTTGTTCACATATATGTGGCAATGTGGCTAATTAACTGCTATTATAGAAAGATTTCACTGGAAATTTTTTAAGTGATTTGATAGTTTATTTTCATGTTAATATTTATAGTTGGCCAGAAATTACATTATTTTCAGCAACTTAAACTTAGAATAAAATATTTTAGCTGTTAATGTGGGAGGAATATGTAGATTTTTGGGGGTATTATTTTGATTGATGTGCAAGTATAATGTTTGAGTTGTTTTTAACTTATAATTTATTCAGATAAGATATAAGTTGAATGTGAGGTACTGGATTATGTCACAGCTATATCACTTGATTTTAGAATGATAGATTGGTTTTGTTAATTCTCCCATGGTAATGGCCAACTAGATAATGCTTCGTTGTATTACTCACCTTGAAAACAGGAAATGATAGGCTCAGAGTATCCAACTATCAGTGTAAAGTAAGCTGTGAAAGCCAGAGAGCCAATGTAGATTTGAAGGAGACTGCCTCTTGCAGCTGCAGGCTAAACAGATAATATCAGGCAAGGAATCTAACTCTAAGGGTAGCAAGATTGCAAAGGAAACAGCAAGAGTCACCCATGCCAAACCCAAGTCCCTGTAAGAAAAAGGAGGTACTCTGAGACCTGGGATGGGGGTGTTTTCTGGATGAATCTGAACATGTTCATCTCATATTTTCCTAAACTCCCCATGAAGCTAAAAGCAAAGGAGAGCAGCCTGGATACCCTACTAGGCCCTCACTTTATGCTGATAAATGTCCTACTCAAAAGCCACCCCTGTCATCCCTCATTACCCCAGGCCAACCACAGGGTCAGGTCTGAGTGCAGCTGATATAGGCATGTGCAGCCCATACTCTGGGAGAAAATTAGCTTCCACTTGAAAGAATGGCAGTACCTGGCTAATATGTACCATAGGAACTGAGAGAATGCAAGTAGGAGTGGATCTTGAAGGTGTTGGTCCAAGGGAAGAGATATAAAACCAGACAGGGAGAATTCATTGAAAAGGGGACCAGTCTTAATACACAGCTAGGATGCTTTCTTGAAAGTTACATATGATGATCCACAACAAATGAGAACATGCCAGAACTTCCTTAGCATAGTACTAACAAAGGGGTCAGAAAACTCAGGGAGGTTGGAACGTTAACATGGGTTTATTATGTAAGAATCCAACCCAGGTCTATGTTCTCAGGGAGGGCCCAGAGGACACCCCTTCCCTAGAGCAACAGAACATATGGGTAGGACATGAGTGGGTCTTTAAAAAAGCATTTTTAAGAAACTACATGAGAGATACCCTCTGCAATACAGTATTGACAGTAGAAAATGGTACCATACAGCTCTACTCTCTAGTGTCAAAAAGGATGACAGATTAGGAGAGATCAGGTGTTGCCATTTACTTGTTAAAAGCGAGGTCATAAGGTCAGAAGCGTTTAGCCATAATCTGTTGATTTACTGATAGAATGAAAGCAATACCTCAGATCTAGAAGGCACCAATAAGTTACATAAAAATGCAGCCTCAACTCGCATGACACATACCTTTGATGTAAACACCAATCCCTCAGCCTATGTATCAGCTCTCATGGGAAAGGGATGGGGACTTCACTAAGACACCAGCTACACGGCTGGGATGCTGTTCTTCATGATGTGGTACATACACTGAACCAACAAAAATGATGCTGTATCCTCAATAGAGATGATACATAGGTATCAGGAGCAAAGAGTAGAAATCAAATCAGCTCTTCTCACTGACATCCCCAGTGTTCCCATTGAGGAATATGTGCCTCTTGCCTCCTATAACGGGGCTCCTCTGTTCATGAAAAAGCAAGGGACACCCCGGGAACCATTTGGTGTTCACATATGCACTCAAAACAAGAGAATTATTCCTTGTGGGGATAAACTTTGACTAGTAGGGTGGGAGCTAATGAAAAAATATTTCCCCTAAAATGCATTTCATTCTGTTCCTCAGAAGCTTCCTTGGGAATGAACAACCTGTCTTTCCCATAGTGGTTCCAACTTGATGCCACTTCCTTGTATGGGCTTTCCCTCTGCCTATGCTCCACTCACCCTGTCTCTCACTGCTGCGCCTGCAATAGCAGTCCCCAGGAAAATACCACTCAGAAGTACCCACTCTGCTTGCTGGAGGAATCTGAGTAGGAAAGGTCCTGTGCTAGTAGTTTTCTTAGAAAAAAATTAAATTTGCCGACAAACATGATTAGCCTCTCCTCTGCTAGAAGCATGACTTCTTTCTCTTTTTTTTTTCAATTATTAGGGTATGACATACATACAATGGAGTGTACCAATCTTAAGTGTACAACTCAATTCATTTTTACATGTGTATATCCTTATTGCAAACAAACTTTAAAGATAAGTTCCCTTCCCGCCAAAATAATTTAAACTCATGTTTACACAGGTGCTTCGTGTGGATCTATTCTCTTCTTTCCATAAATAAAATACCACTGCTCTAGCTCAGGCTCTCAGCATTTCTCAGAGAACAGGCTTCCTCCATTGAAAACAGGCTGACAACTTATTTAAATCAGTCCTTCGCTGCCACCAGACTGAGCTATTTCAATGGGAAATCTGACCTTCTCACTCCTCTGATTAAAGTGCTTCAGTGGCTCATCACCTAAAGGATGACACTGAGGTTCCTTATCCTGGTTTACAAGGTCCTTCAGGGTCTAAGCCCTGTTTACCTTTCTCATTTTCTGTCAGTCCTCAGCAGTTCTTGCCTTGCTACTTATTACCCGTCACCTCCTACAGTGGCCTTGCCGTCCTCCTGGCTAGAATGACATCTCCATTTTGCACTGCCCCTCACCCCTGCCTGTTTACTGAATAATGTTTACTCATCCAATACACTTCAGATTGTAGCTGTCTCATTCCAGGAAGCCTCATCTAGCTTCCTCTTCCCAAGCTGTATCCCATAGTACTGTGCATATCTCTCCTGTTGCACTAACCACTTGGTATTTTATATATCATTTCACCCATGTGTTTGCTTCTAAAGGCAAACATCAGGTCATATGCTTCCCTATATCTCCAGTGCACAGCCTTTTATATGAGACATAATATGCAACTAATAAATTTTTGAGTGACTAGATTAAAGGGGAAAATATTAAGACATCTTATTCAATAAATGTGTTCCTAAAAATGTAAACCAAACTGCTTTGATAAAACCAAGTTCCATATACTCGAATTTCTGTTATGGTAGACAAATCACCCCAGTAATCACATGTCTGACTGGCTACCCATGTGATACTGAAGCATCTGCTATTGACTGATTAAACTGTTCTGAAGCAGGCACTGTCCTGGCTTGACACCTGGTGCTCTAAGGTGTTCTGCTTACCCACAGTTCTCTTAGTCACTGTTGAGCCATTCTCACAGATGGCCCATGGCACCACAGGTCCCATCCTGGGTTCTAGTTTTCCTTGTCCCTGGTATTCAGTCTTAGTGACTGCCATTAATGTCTATGCTTGATATTCTAGTTCCTCAGAGTCTAGGTCTCCCACCCACCATCCTCATCTTCTAGAAATTGTCTCTGATCCCTGCTGGTTGCCTTCCAATTACACCTGGGTTAATTGCTTGACCTTTGAATCTCTATGAGTCACCTGCCCCAGATCTTAGGGTTGGTTTGGACCAAAGGTGCGTGTGTGATATCTGTCCTTCCTACCTGTTGGCCTGGCATCCAGTTTTATACCTTCCTTCAAACTGAATTTTTATTAATTTGCCTGGGTGTAATTATAATCCTAACCTTCCCCTGGCCATTTCATTGAACCCAGGACACAACATCTCCAAATTATTAAGCGATTGTGTGAACCCTTATTTTATTATATTGGAGTTTACTTAAAGTGTTTCAAAGCAGAGCAGTTTGGAGTGAATGCAGAGGTAATAACTCTCTCAACAAAATTTCCTGACATCAATGACTTGACAGTTTGGCTAGGGAAGGCCAACAAACAAGCTCTTATAAAGCATCAGGAAGAGTAAGTTTACATGACAACCACTTCGCAATTCATCAGCCTTAAATTATTTTGTTGACTTAGCTTATCCAAATGCCGTAAAATGCAAACTATTTTTGCTTCCCCCTAAATCTCTGGAATCAAAAAGGAAGTTGAAACTTTGTCCCAAAGGAGACTTGGGCATTATTTCTGTATTTATATGTTAGCAATGGTTCCTTTATGTTCAGCATCAATTTGCTGGTGTTTCCCTAACTCATTTGCAGCCTTCCTTCAAGTAATAAATGACTTCCCAGTTAACAAGGCCTCCTTATCATGCAGAGGATAACATTCATCTATGGCTGTCCCTTACTTCAATGGAGATCATGGAGTTTGGCTATCTGTTCCAAGATCTCCTTCCCTGCTTCTTCTCTTTTTAATTCCCTGGAAAACTAAGATGGTGGTAATTATGGTTGTCCATGTTACTGTCTCATCAGTCATTTCTATATCACAAGAGGAAAATGGTCCACCAGGTCATATTTAAATCCTTGCTATCTTTTTTAAAGAAACATTTTTCTCTTCATTTTCTTGTTATTATTTAGTTGTTGTAAGTCTACCAAGTCCCTGAATTGCTTGACCTGCAGCTATTCAGGGAAGAGAATTGTGTTTTGCTGAGTAAAGTACAGCATGCTGCATTCTCCATGTCAAAGATGAGGTATTGATTTTCTTTTAATGATATTTGCTTTGGGAGTATATATTACTGCTGAAGCTTTTTTTTGAATTGAACACTTCACAAATGGATTCAAGATGGCCCTTTATGGATTAGAATACTTCTGAACAGTACATTATTTATAACAATAAGATAAATCGCCAGTATGTGAACAAAATATTGATTATATCTTCCTTCCCCCATTAACTTGAACTTTACATCTAGTTTTTCAGTTTTTATGTAATAACATGGCATTATACCTACACTGATTACAGCCTAGAAGTGCTGTCAATTAAAATTTCAATAAAAGTATTGTTTCAGTGATATTGGGCTAAAAACAAAGCGAAAGTGGCATTTTCAAAATCATTCATTTGCTATCACTAGCTCCTCAGTGACTTTTTCATGAACTCAAGACAATCTCCCAGGAAAATTATCTATCTAATGAGCTGCCACAAAATAGCTGAGAAAATAGATTGTTATCTGCCTCATAAGCATTAGCCCTTGATTCAACCAAAAAGAGGAATCTGAAAACATTCATAGAAGTTATCTCAGCTTAGAAAGAAAGGTGCTTATTTAACTCATGCTCTCCCACTTAGACCACATGAATGGACTTTTTTTGATATTGTGACTGCAGTCAAAGGGTCCTGGAAGATTAAAACCAAGAATTTTCAAAGGATTGATTCTAAAGATAAGGGGTTTAAGTATTAATATAGCTCCAAAATTAAAAGAAATACCTGGCAGTGGCTCAAAGTTGACTTTGGTCATCGGGTACCCAATAGAAAGAGAGTAGGAACTAAGTGAGGGAAACACAGCTGACACAAGATACTATTTCTTCACGTCTGAACCACTGCTTTCTCATGGCTATTGCCATCACCAACAACAGGATATAAAGTGTTAGTATGGGGGTATATGTACATTTTAGGAGAACAAAAGAAAATGACACTCAGCGGGAAGGCCGGGGAGGGTTGGGGGGCAGGAGGTAGGGGGGTAAGAGATCAACTAAAGGACTTGTATGCATGCATATAAGCATAACCAGTGGACATAAGACATTGGGGGATAGGGGAGGCTAGGGGACTGTCTAGGGCGGGGGGATAAAATGGACACATATGTAATACCCTTCGTAATACTTTAAGCAATAAATAAAAAAAATAAAAAAATAAAAAATAAAGAAAATGACACTAATGGTAAAAAAAAAAAAAAAAAAAAAAAGATACCAGAAAGGAATAACAAGAGATTCAGTCATAAAGAAGGGTTGTACTTGGAGTTAGACCCCTATTAATTCCTATAAAGTTGTAGATATATTGGGCTAAACTACATACTCTTCAAAACAAGCTTTTGTGGTGTGACACTATTCGTCCTATATGACAGAGGAGGAATTGGGCTCAGAAAGTTTCAACAATATGTCTAAGATCACTCAGTGGAGAGTAATGAGGAAAATTGAATACTATGCTCAATGGATGCAAAGATCATTTGCTCTAGTACAGATGTCAGTGACTCTTAAAGTTAGCTTCATGTTACTATCACCTAAAGATCTTTGGGAAAGTACCTCTGCCTGGGCACCACTCAGGGTCAGTTAAATATGAATCTCTAAGGGAGCCAAACATCTGTACTTTTAAAAAGCTCCCCCATGTAATTATAGTGTGTAGCCACTGCTGGAAACACTGTGCTGGTGGAAGGCTACCTACACACTGTGAATTAATAAGTAGTGATGTGGCCACCTGTCCAGGGGAGGAAGTAACTAGTATTTCCAAAGACATTACTGACAGAGTCCCTGGAACCGGCCAAAACAAATATTTTTGGCCAGAAGCATATCAGCAGATGATTCCTTTCAGCATGTTTATAGCTAATTCATGGCTCAAAAAGGAAGTTAAAAACAATGATAAGTGGATATAACTTCCTGATGAAAACTCAAAATTGCATAGGTATTTCCTGAAGGAAATATCTAAGTTAATTGAGGCAGAAGAATTCATTTGAAAGGCCACTGCAAAAAAATAAATAAATAAACAGAGCTTAAAATGTGTCCTTTCCCTTTGCAATGGGTCACTTTACTTTTCAGAATAATTCAGTATCTAAAGCTTTAAGACACACAGAGACTAAGATCAAGAGAGAGGTCAAGGTGGAATTTCATAACAAGCACTTAGATCTTATTAAAGACTAGAGGCCCAGTGCATGAAATTTGTGCACTGGTAGGGTCCCTAGTGGCTGCCAGCTGCTGGCTGGGGCCTCCCTTCTTTCCCCTGGCCAGCCCCACCCTCTGGTCGAACTCCCAGACAAAATCCTGGAGGAGGGGACAATTTGAATACTACACTTTTATTATATAGGCTTGGGAATGAAAGATATCACTTAGAGAGGATAGCAGCAAAAGAGAAAGGTGCCTAGGACTGAGCTTTAAGGACCTTAAGATCCTCTTATAAAGGAGTGGCAGGATGGCAGAGGGAATACAGGAGAATCTACGGACTTGAAGCCAATAGAGCTCAAAGTTTCCAGGAGTGAGGACTGTTCATCTGTTCAATCACTGCCGGGAAATCAAAGAGGATGAATATGAAGGGTCATCCATTGCTTTTAGCAATAAGGATGTCCACTCTCTTCCAAGTGCACAATTATGCCTCATTTGTGCTCTGCCAAGAAATCATATCTCCTGTTGTGTTTGATGGCCTAATAAGTTGGACATCGTGATCTAGATCAATTTTACTACTTGCAATTTTAAAGTTCCCTTTAGCACGAGCTAAATCTCAGTTGTTTTGGGGAAAACAAGAGTTAAAAAAGCTGAACTAGGAAAGATAAAAATACATATTTATTTATGTATATATCTTACCAATTTGGAGAAAAATATAGCAGTATACTTCTAGTTATTTCTTTTGACTCATAAAAATTTTTAAAAATTGTAATAAAGTGTACTTTGAATTTTTTTAAAAAATTTACATCAAATGTTTATAAATTACAAGATGCTCTTTAGAAAATTATGATTGGAGGTATTTTTAGGAAAGTGTGGGTTTAGGACCTTTATTTCCTAATCTTTAAAAGTATGATTTCAATTATATGACATTCTGGATAGTAAACAGAGAAAAGATCATTGGTTGCCAGGTTTTCAGAGGGAGTGACCAGGACTGAACAGGTGGTGTACCTGAGATTGGTCAGGCAGTGAAACTATTCTGTATGATATTGGCAAGGTAGACACATGGCATTATGCATTTATCAAAACCCATAGAACTTTCTAGAGCAAAGAGTGAACGTTAATGTATACAAATGTTTTAAGCATGTAGGCAGTCTGGGGGTCTTAGTAAAGAATCAGACTATGACAAGAGAATCTAACTGTATTACAGAGGCATAAAATAACCTCACTGAAGTGGAGTAGGGGGAGAAAAGTGCTGATCTAAGTAAATTTAAAAATAGCGGAGTCTTAATATAAGACTAAAGACAAAAGGAACTACATATAAGCATTGTACTAGAATTGATAGTTATTTCCCATAGGAGTACAGGGGTAAGGAATAACTATTCTGTACATGAGTACTATCACTGAGCAATAAATAAACGGAGAGTAGATGGTGGGAGCCAAGTTTCTCAGTGTTGGCATGGGATGTTATAGAAGTCAAGGGGAAGGGACTGGTTTGATTCATTACCTTCCCCATGACTATAAATTCCTATGTGGACATCCCAGGTCAATGGAAATACACTGGGCTCTACTTATTAAGTGACCTTGGTCATACCTTCCCAAATTTGAAAATAGAAGTTTGAACAAATTTTATTAAATGGAATATTTATGCTTTAAACAATGAGTTATATGTTATTTTTTTATAGTTAAGATTTTAAAATGTGAACTTCACATAAATTCATGATCAGATATCTGGGATATTTTATAATAAAAATTTCAAAAATCCCATAACTTCTTGACAGCTTAAGAAGCTAAATTCAAGAAAGTTCTCACTGATGAAAGATGTGAAGTTTCTTCTCCATTAACTGTTTTAGATATTTCAGCAAAGCATCTGAAATTGGCCATTGTATCCCATACCTGCTTTGCTCATGACCCTGGGTGTGAGGCCCTGGATCAGGCTCAGGAGCAGGCTGGGGTTTTGTCCTCTTCGTCAGCCTGGCTCAGACGGGCTCCCCTGCATGTTACCTTTTTCTCAGTTCTTCCTTGGAGGAGATGAGAACTCAAATTTTAATTTCATCATAACCAGAAAAGCTTGCCTTACAAGTTCTAAAATGTTATCTGATTTCAATAGAATTTTAGTTGCCTTTTGATAGTTCATTCCTGAGAACCAATTTGAATTGTACAGACTTGAAGTTTTAGACAGCTAGAGTCATGGCTTGGTTTGTATATGCACAAAATAGAATACATTTTCCAATGTATTTCCCTTCTCAAATTCTTTTGAAACTAAAGCACCACCTTGCCTCAGGCAGCAAATTATGTAGAACTGGAACCTTAGAACAAGACTAAACTTTCTAAATCATGTTATCTACTCCCCTTTCCCCTTTGACTATTAAAGGGAAAAGTCTAGACTTTAAGACAGACATTGGGCTAGATGTTAAGTATGAATTATATCATTTCATCTGCTCAATAACTTCATGAAGAGTTCAATATTTTCCCTAGTTTGGAAATAAGCAAACAAATTTTTAAAAGGTTAAGAAAAAGAGCTGAGTCACACTGGAAGTAGTCTCCTGGGAGACTTGAACTCAGAGCTGTGATTCAAAGGCTGTGTTCCCTCTGCAACATCATACAACTCAATAAAATGACAGGCTATTAAGCCAGAAATCCACTACAGCCTTTCACTAACCTCTAATTAATCACAGCATTCCTTCTAGCATAAACATTGACTGGTAGCGGCAGGAATTCAGGTACCTGTCATTTCATCTCCATTAGAAATCTCAAATATTTTAATATCACAGTGTAGTTGTCACAAATACCTTGGAATATTATTTGGGTTCATCACTACTATGAAGTTATGTGGTCATTAAGTCTGTGCTCTAGATTCTGTTTTTAATAGGTTAATAAAGCATACATATATCACAATTGAAAATATTGATAAATGTCTTTTGTTAGTATTGGTTTTCATTGAAATTTTAAGCATTTGATTTTATGCGTTAAAAATATTATTTTGTGAAGAGACCCATAGACTTCACAACAATGTCCAAAAGTTTATGGCACTAATAAGATTAAGAACCCCTACCTAAGGTCATATAATTAGGAATATTTTAATATGTGATGACATACAAACGTTTTTACTGTATTTAGATTGAACTACAACATTCATTCTACTAATCAATAATCCCCAACTGGGCAACATATTTTTCTCAAGTAATTTTCTTTTATAATCTACATTCCATTAAAAGATTGTTTTTGGTTAACTTCCAAATCAATCAGTGTTCCATATTGCATCTTCACAAGAAATTCAGTTGTTCTCTGATAGTTCGCCTGTGGGATTTTAGGAGTACCAGGAAAGATTTTGTTCCCCTCTTACTTCCTCCTCTATCAGATTTATGCTAATTACTGATGTCTATAATTCCTTTAGGCATTTAGGGTTTAGGAGAGCCCCTTCAAAAATGTTTGTACCATAATTAGAGATAAGAATTAATAGTCAAGTGCCCTCTAGAAGGAAGATAACTATTAACATTCACACAGACATATGAATACCTAATGACACACCTTTGGCCAAAGAAAAGTTTTGATAGGAGAACTGTGCAATCAGAAAGGAGCATCACGGAGGGCTGAAAAGAACACAGCAAGACAAACAGGGCACCAAGGTCTCTCTCCCAGTTTTGCCTACAGTTGGCCCTAAAGTTCAATGACTCACTTACTTACGGTATCCTATCTAATAAAATGTTAATATGAAAATTAACCATCACTCCGTCACAAAGATGGTGGCACCCAGTCCTCTCAGCCCCGCTGGAGTCCCCCAGTCCCAGGGGCTGGGGGCGGCTGCTGAGAGCAGGCAGCATGAGTGGCCAAGCAGAATGTTTGCTTTGAGACCCTGCCCAAGCCACAGCGGAGGTTTGAGTGGAGCTGGGGGGCCCTGCCCAAGCCACGGCGGAGGCTTAAGCAGGCTGGAGACAGGGCGGGGGGGGGGGGGTGCCAGCTGCGGCTTGCCAGCAGTCCCGCCTCTGTGCGTGAGTTGCAGAGGAAACACCTTTTCTGACTGCTCATTGGCTAAGCTCCTGGTACACCATTTGCAGTGTTCTTGGTAACTTGGGTAATAAGAATCCAAGAAGGTGACGTAAGGTTTTTCCACCTCACTCCTGGAGGAAAAAATGAAGGACCGCTGCTGGAGGGCTAAGAAATGTCATATCCCGCCCTATCCAGTCTGACTCAGTGGATAATGCCTCAGCCTGTGGACCGCAGGGTCCAGGTTTGATTCTGATCAAGGGCATGTACCTAGGTTGCAGGCTCCTCCCTTGTTGGGGCCCAAGTCAGGGCTCATGCAGGAGGCAACCAATTGAAGTGTCCCTCTCACACTGATGTTTCTCTCTGTCTTTCCCTCTCTTCTACAGTCTCTAAAAATCAATAGAAAAAATATCCTCAGTTGAGGATAAAAAAAAAAAAAAGAAAGAAAGAAATGTCATATCCTATGAAAGACACATCTTGAAAATGCCTAAAGAAAGTTGTCATTTTTTCATGGTGAAGGAACTGGAGTCCATGTTGATGAAAACACCTCAGCGGCTGTGGCAGCCAGCAGTGGTAGCAGCAGCAGGGTGATGGGGGTGGTGCCTTCCCCTGGTCAGCCCGGTCGCCTTCTGCAGAGGGAGGCCAGACTGCAGCTTAGGCCTGTTCTCTGAGCAGGCCTAAGCTGTCAGAAGGACATCCATGAGGCCTCCCGGACTGTGAGAGGGGCAGGCTGGGCTGAGGGGACCCCCCCACCCCAGTGCATGAATTTCATGCACCGGGCCTCTAGTAGTTATTATAATTTCCATTTCCTCAGTGTCCCATTTGCCAACAGGAGGATTCATATGGTGCTTGCCACTCATATGTAGGCTGTGTGGTAAAGACTGCTAGCCTCCTGGGTGTCAAAGGCTTTGCATTCACTCAAGCAAATGTCATTCATCAAAATCAGTGATGGCGAAATCATCTCCTCATTATCACGATCTCCTCATGACCTGTCCTTTCCTTCTCTCCTTATACAGTTCTTCAATCTCCAGGCTTCCCACAACACAGGAAGAGTGCAATTAAGTGTGTTTTTAAGCTGACTCATTTTCTGATGGTAACGATCAGTATTTAAGCTAATTAGGAAGATTCTTTTGATGTCTTTTATTTCATTCACAATTAGTCCTGCTGTAGATTTAAAAAAAAAAAAAAACAACAGCTAGTGGTGGGAGGAGAAGGAATCATTTTACTACCCTCAATTTCTATCTGCTTTCAGAGAATTGCTAATATCTGGCTGTTTCTCCCTTGAAGAGCCTGTAAAATGGAAGATGTTTAGAGAGACAGATTCAGTTACTCTGAGCTATCTCTGATAATAAAATTAAGAATCTAGACCCCAAAAGGAGACCTAATGTGAAAAAGGTCAAAAGTCTCAGGATACTCTCTCTCTTTTGAGTAGTAAATTCCCTGTTTCCACCAAGACTCTATTAAGATTCAAGTTGAATTTCTAGACTCCAGCACGTTGGCACAGATGAGTTTAGTGATTAGCCAACATCAGAGGCCAAGACCTTCAAGGAATGAACAAAGATATAGCTAAAATTAGGTGTGGCCGAAACCGGTTTGGCTCAGTGGATGGAGCGTCGGCCTGCGGACTGAGGGGTCCCAGGTTCGATTCCGGTCGGGGGCATGTGCCTGGGTTGCGGGCACATCCCCAGTGGGAGATGTGCAGGAGGCAGCTGGTCGATGTTTCTCTCTCATCGATGTTTCTAATTTTCTATCTCTCTTCCTTCCTCTCTGTGAAAAATCAATAAAATATATTTTTAAAAAATAAAAATAAAAAAAATAAAATTAGGTGTGGATATAGGTTGGAGATTGTGCTGGAGAAGTGTGCAGTGAGGGGTGCTCTTCAGTTTAAAGAGCAGAGAGCCCAGTAGGGCCCTACAAATGTCTGCAAGAGAGAAGAGCCCACCCAAGGAAACTCTTTGGCAATTTAATTAAACCACTGGTTTTATTAATCAAATGACTGCTGTTCTGAGGTTTGAAACAAGGGAACTGAGGATATTAGTCTCCACTTGAATGTTTCTCCTAATCATTCACAGAAGCAATTCTAGGGCCCGTCAATGTCAACCTGGACAAGGAGAGTGAATGTAGTTGATGGTGAAACCCAAGGTTACACTATCCACAGGTTCTCCCGATGGCTCATAATTGGAATCCACTCAGACAGCATTTAAGGCAAACCTACAGAGAATCCTAGAGAGAATCTAGGGTGTGATCCTTGCCCTAAAGGTTCTCATGATCTTGGGTAGGAAGGAAGTGCTTGGGCCTCTCACAGGCAGACATGGCTTGGCTGAGTCCCTGTGGGGAGAAGTCACAGAGCCTGCTGTTGGGGCTCACCAAAGGAGCGCCCTTGAGGCCTCAGCAGGAAGCTCTATTTATATTCACAGGTGACACCTCAGATGGTGATCACTATCTTGTGTGTGCGGATGTGGCTGACAAAGAAACAATATCCTCTTTGTTGCCTTGTGTGAAGACTGACACTCAGTTTTAGCTGCAGCAACTGCTTGTGGTTCCAGATGTCAGCATGGCCTCCCTACTTTTGTTCAGACAAAAAAAGTCAATTTTCTATCTAACTGTTGCTGGCCTGGAAGTCCGATTCCTTACCCCTACAGGTCCCTAAAATCAATAACCGTGGTCCATCATTTAAAATTATGGGTCAATCCCCTGGCCTCCCCTGCCCCCCAATGTCTTATGTCCATTGGTTATGCTTATATGCATGCCTACAAGTCCTCGGTTGATCTCTTACCCCCCCTTCCTGTCCCCCAACCCTCCCCAGCTTTCCCGCTGTAGTTTGACAGTCTGTTTGATGCTGCTCTGCCTCTGTATCTATTTTTGCTCATCAGTTTATAATGGTCTTTATTATCCATAAATGAGTGAGATCATGTGGTATTTTTCTTTCATTGACTGGCTTATTTCACTTAGCATAATGCTCTCTAGTTCCATCCATGCCGTTGCAAATGGTAAGAATTCCTTCTTTTTTACAGCAGCATAGTATTCCATCATGTACCACAGTTTTCTAATCCATGCATCTGCTGATGGGAACTTAGGCTGTTTCCAGATCTTAGCTATGGTGAATTGTGCTGCTATGAACATAGGGGTGCATATATCCTTTCTGATTGGTGTTTCTGTTTTCTTGGGATATATTCCTAGCAGTGGGATCACTGGGTCAAATGGGAATTCCATTTTTAGTTTTTTGAGGAAACTCCATACTGTCTTCCATAGTGGCTGCACCAGTCTGCATTCCCACCAGCAGTGCACAAGTGTTCCTTTTTCTCCACATCCTCTCCAGCACTTGTCGTTTGTTGATTTGTTGGTGATAGACATTCTGACAGAAGGTCTATTAAAAATAATAATTCTCAGCCTAGCTTCTATGGAGCATCCTCTCTCAATTTCCAGCTTCTTGATTACACAATTCATCTCTCACCACTCTACCGCCACACACAATTCCATGCTACTCTAGCACAAACACATCCCACCATTGCCACCACCACTGCTAACACTTTGAATATCCCCAAGGTGTGCACTGTGCCATTCTCTCCTAGCTTCAAGCCACAGAGCATGTCACCTCCCTGAATACCTCTTCTCTCTTCTTTGCTTGGTGAGATCCTACTCATCCTTCAAAACCCAGGTGACTCATGATTGCCACTGTGACACTTGCATCTCTAAAAGTCATTCCTCTGCTGGATTGCCACATTTGACTCTGATCTTCATCATAGCATTGATACCACATTCGGTCGTGTTGTTTCTTCATCTGAGTCCCCTTGTAAAGATTAATGGTTCTATTTGTTATTTTTAATCTTTTATCATGGGAAACATAATAAAGATAAAATGGATTTTTTTTGTAAAAAGATTAATGATTCTTTTTCTAGCATTTTGAATGGTTCCTGACAAATAAATCACTGATGAATAAAGAAATTAACTGACTACTCCTCTGATAAAATTTTTTCAGCAAGCATCCATTTAGTGCTACCATACCAGCTGTATTACAAGACACCTGGGGGAGCATTTGAGATTTTGCTCCCTGGCATATGTCATCAGTTTGGCTCAAATAAACTCTTATAAAGATTTTTAAAAGACATCTGGATGGTCTAAATTTGCATTTTTAAGTCATTATTGTAGCTCAGAGGAAAAAAAACTGAAGAAAAGGTTAAAAGTTTGGATGCCAATTTTTAACTTGAAGTCTCAGAGTTCTTAAAAAAAAATTAAAAGAAGACAGAGCTTCTCCTTTACAGGCCTCCAATTTGCTCAATAACTGGGTTTAATCATGGCCAAACACTGTGTCTAAAAGACACAGTAGGTCACTCTGAGCTTGATTCAATTCAACAAGAGAAGCATGGCCCAGCCGGTGTGGCTCAGTTGGTTGAGCACCATCCCATGAACCAAGAGGTAGCTGGTTCAATTCTTGGTCAGGGCAACATGCCCGGGTTTCGGGCTTGACACTCAGTAGTGGGTGTGCAGGGAGGCAGCCGAGGGGTGTTTCTAGCTCTCTCTCCGTCTCCCTTCCTCTCTCTCTACAAAATCAATTTAAAATTTTTAAAAATAAAAAATAAGAGCAGCATGCAGTGACCCCTTTACCACTTCTAACCTGCACCAACCACAACCCAGGAGCAAGAGAAAAGCTCAAGTTTTAATTGATCCCTGACAAACATTAGTGAACACTCCAAATACTCAACCCAGCACTTGATCTTCAGTGGCGGAATTGCCAGTATTTACACTTGGAAAGGATCTGGCAATCACCTCTTCTAACTTACCCTCAAAGTAGACATCTTCTCTATAACATCTGGGGAAAATGGTCGCTACCTCTGCTTGTAAACATCTATGGACAAGAAGCTCCTTACTCTGTGAAATACCTATGAGCCTCTGTTGGACAATTGCCAAGAGTAATTAGCAAATATACATAAAGCATAGTACCTGGCATAGTAATTGCTCAATGAATGTTAATTCTTGACATTATTATCATGGTCAACTCTTAAGACCTTCTTATTTTAGTGACAACTTCATCTTTTAATTTATAAAACCATGTACAAGGGCACAAAATGATATGTCTAAGACACCTCAGTTTGTATAAAAGAGAGAGAATATACATAAGGATATGATGGTATGTGTGCTTATGCGTGTGTGACCATGCTTACAGAGCTTCTTGAAGAGATCCCAGCTGCCACTGCAGAGGATGTTCATTGTGAGAGCTCGAGTGTTCATGCCAAAGATGCTGTCTCCCATCCTCTGATGACAGATAGCTGCTGGGCTCTGTGCCAAATGGGGGGATGAAAAGCCCTCTCCCGGATCTCATCACCTGAAACTTGAAGCAGTATTGCTATATCCAAAGTTCCACAAAACCCATCACTCTTCTAAGCCAACCCAAGACACTGGAGATGGGAAGAATGACTTCCTGCCCAAACTTTCCGAAGCTCAGCAGTTGGTCACTTATGGTATTTAACCTCACTATCACCTATTATCACTTAGCCTTACTTGGAGAAAATGAAGACACACAAAATATTTCAATAAGAATAAGCAACTGTTTCTATATTGGTAGTAACAATTTCCCATGTTAGAAAAGAAATTATCTGAAGGGTATGGTGTCTACAGAAGTGCAGCTCTGTCTAGAGCAGTGATGGAGAACCTTTTGAGCTCAGCGTGTCAGCATTCTGAAAAACCCTAACTTAACTCTGGTGCCGTATCACATATAGAAATTTTTTGATTTTTGCAACCATAGTAAAACAAAGACTTATATTTTTGATATTTATTTTATATATTTAAATGCCATTTAACAAAGAAAAATCAACCAAAAAAATGAGTTCGCGTGTCACCTCTGACACGCATGGCATAGGTTCGCCATCACTGGTCTAGAGCATACATGCCCTTCAAGACTGTCATATAGAGCAGTTGAGTTCCCAAGAGCTACAGCTCTCAAACATACATTTTTGTAATTATGGGCTGACCTGTTCAATCATAAAACCAACTACCCCATTCCTGCGGTTTCCCCAACAAAAGAACTCCTTCTGCTAACGGTGTAGGCAAGTCTCCTATTCTCAGAGACACACTTGTAATGTTGAAATGTCAGGTTGGTTTCGTCTTCACCACCTACCATTCCCACCCAGGTTTCAAAGATCAGAACTCTAAGATCTAAGAGCCAAGTTTCAGTCAGATCCCAGGTAATTATGCTCTCTTCCGAGAATTTCTACATGAAACTCACAGCCTCAGAATGGGATCTTAGTTTAGATACCGAGCCATTCAAAATGCACTCATTCGCTCATTAAATAAACATTTTGAGCACCTGTTTTGTAGGACCACATAAGACTATGTATAGGAAATGTAGGAAATCATGCCTATTTCCCTTCCCTCCAATTCCATTAACATTCTGTTTTGCTTATTTTCCACTACCATGAAATTTTTTCTGATATTTAACTGATATTTAATATAGAAATCGGTGCAGAGATGCAGTATGTGCGATGCAAAGGTGCAGCGTGTCTAATATGCTACTGTCGTTGAAGAGAAAAAACTCTACGTAAGTGTATGCCCATATAGATGCGAAAAACCTCAGGAGGACATGCAGGAATTGCTATCAGTGATGCCTCTGAGGAGGAAACACTGACATTATCTCAATAAATTTAAAATCAGCTTTTGAATAAACAAATTCTTGAGTCAGTTCCTCGTTGACATGGAGACCCTTACATTGTTTGTCTCTTATCAGGGACAAAGCTCTCCAAGCCCTGTCTCCCAGCCCACCAGAGAAACTGCCAGCTCCTCACTTATGGTAAAAAGTAAGTCCGTGTATCAGTTTCCCGAAGCTGCTGTAAAAAATTACCATGGGCTTGGTGACTTCGAACAACACAGATTTATCTGACAGTGCTTTGGGTCAGAACTCTGGCACAGGTCTCACTGGGCTGAAAGCAGCATGTAGTGGGGTTGCCATTCTTTCCGGAGGCCCCAGGGGAAGAATCCATTGCCTTTCCTTTTCCAGCTTCTAGAAGGTGCCCCTAATCCTAGGCTTGTGGCCGTCCCTCTGTAAAGCCTGCCGTGGCTGGTCACATCTTCCTCATATTTCACGATTCTAACACTGACTCTTCTTCAGACTCCCAATTCCACTTTCAGGGACCCAAATAATCCAGGATGATCTCCCTACTTTAAGGTCAGACAATTAGAAATCTTAATTCTATCTGCAAACTTAATTCCCTTTTACCATGTAGCATAAAATATCTACAGACTCCAGAGATTAGGACACAGATGTCTGTGAGTAGACACGATTCTGCCTTCCACAGTAAATAGAGTAGATAGATAGATGATACATACATACATACATACATACATACACACATATACATACATTTTCTGAAAAGATATAGCCTCCTCCATGGTATAGGGAATTTTTCTATGTTATAAAACATAATATTCAAAATCCTTGTCTGAAATAGATGTTTTGGATCCCATTGGCACTTTTGGGAACCATTCTAAGACATGAGGAGGTGCTTAAGGCAATCTGTTAATATATGCTCTGCAAACTGATTTCCTAGTTTCAAATCCCTTACACTGTGTGACTTCTCCCTCATTTTCCTCATTCACAGAATGAAGATAGTATTAGTACCTATACCACAGGGCTGTTGTGAGGCTTAAATGAGTTAATACCATTTAGAACAGTGCCAGCACATAGGTACTCAATGCATGCCACCTAATCAGACTTGACTCACACCTGCATCACCAACACAAAGGAAAATGGACACAAAAGTGTCATTCAAGGCACCTAACTAAAATTATAATTATACAATTGGACCAAACTACATTTCATTAATCTTTTGGTAAATTTTTCCACTAGTTTCTAGGAATTGTTACTAGGAAAGAGCCAAAAAGATAGCTAATTTGACTCTCTAGACCAGCCGTGGGCAAACTATGGCCCGCGGGCCGCCATTTGAAATGAATAAAACTATTGAAAAAAAAGACCGTACCCTTTTATGTAATGATGTTTACTTTGAATTTATATTAGTTCACACAAACACTCCATCCATGCTTTTGTTCCGGCCCTCCAGTCCAGTTTAAGAACCCATTGTGGCCCTCGAATCAAAAAGTTTGCCCACCCTGCTCTAGACATTATGCTACAGAATTATCCAGTGTACAAAGTTCAAATACAATCACAGGAGCCCAGGGTATCTGAGTTCAACACTAAGCACTAAATAAAACATAAAGATCACACTGAAATCCTTTGGATTTTCATAAGGAATATAGCCAATAATATTGTAATAGTTAAGTATGACATCAGATGGGTACTAGTCTAATCAGGGTGACAACTTCATCAGTTATGTAAATGTCTAATCACTAATGTTGTACACTTGAAACAAAAATAATATTGTATGTCAACTGTAATTTAATTTTTTTTTAAGCTTTTGGATTTTTACTATTAGAACCTGGGTAATAGACTATTCTTATTCCCATGGAATTACGGCCAAACTGGAATCAGTAAATTGGTCTCAATTTATTCTCTTTTTAAGTATTTTGGCAGCAACTCCACCATATAATTTAAAGCACTTGGGAAACTGACAATATCTGTGGTGAATGTCACACCACAGAAAAGCAGTACAAACCTGATATTCTATAGTCTATGCTTTATCATGATCATCAAATGAATTCAATTTTATATGATCAAATACAATAATTTCTTTCAATGCAGTAAGATGTATAATTAATGAGCTAAGGAGAAATTAAATACGACCTGCCAAGTGCACTACTGCAACCTGATTAAATCCAGTCTTCAGCCATTCCATCACCTTCATTACCCCTGTGAAACGCTCTGGACCAGCAGTCTCCTAATTTAACTTTTCTATAAGCAATTTCCTTTAATGTGAATAATGTAGCCACGCTCTATAAAACAAAAGGCTTAGTAATATTTGTCTATAGCTCCCTTTTAGATATATCAAAATTACAAAACATATTAATTGGTAATGCTATATTTGTTAGGATTTATAATTATAAAAAACTTGAGTGAAAACCGTGTTTTTTCTCTTTGCCCAGATATTGTCCCACACTCTTGATTCAATGAAGAGAGAAGCAAATATTTATCAAGGAAGCTGAGCCTGAACCAAGTAAGATACTGTCTAACCATAGCAGAGTCCATTGTGACTGGCTTTTTTTAAATATAGTTTTTTTTAATTGATTTCAGAGAGGAAGGGAGAGGGAGAGAGATAGAAACATCAATTATGGGAGAGAATCATTGATTGGCTGCTTCCTGCATGCCCCGCACTAGGGCTTGAGCACGCAACCCAGTATGCGACCTTGACCAGAATTGAACCCAGGACCCTTCAGTCCACAGGTCAATGCTCTATCCACTGAGCCAAACCAGCTAGGGTGTGACTGGCTTTTGATTGGTTCAATTTATTTGATCGAGGTTTGAGTTTCTGATAAGTCACCTGAATTCATTCATTCAAGAAATATTAAGTGATACTCACCAAGTGTCAGACACTGTTCAAGGAACTGGGGATACATAGCTAAAGGCCATGCCCAAGAAATGTGTCATCAGGATTCCAAAGATTGGGCAATGGCTAAAAGTGAGTGCTTGAGAGTAGCTGCAAAGGCTATTGGAGTGAAAGGAAAAGTACCGTATTCCCAGAGTACGGCCCAGCCAACTAACTTAATTTTTAAGGTATTAGAAATTTTATTAGATATTTTGTTTATTTTTTAAATTTATCTTTATGGTTGAAAGTATTACAGATGTCCCCTTCTCCCCGCCCCCCCCATTAACCCTTCCTCCCTGCTCCCGTCCACTCCCCAGGCCATCATGGCATTATTGCCTGTGTCCATGGGTTACGCATATAAGCATATAAATTCTGTGGTTAATCTCTTCCTGCCCCCACCCCTTCCTTCTGAAATATGTCAGCCTCAGCCAACTAACTTTTAAAAGACAGAGTAACTTTTCAAAGATCTGCTGTTAAAAATAATTGAAAATTAATAAAAATGTTGAAGACAAGGAAAATATCCAGAGCCCATAAGAGAGGCCCTAGAAAAATGTTGAGAGAAAGTAGTCAGCAAATACAAAAACATTTTTAAAAAAAAGCAGAATGCTTGAGCACAAAGAAATGCAGTCCAGAAACATCTAGTGGTGAAAGTCTTTAAAGAAGCAAATCTGGTGACTCTGAGTGTCCGTCTCATCTGACTATGTTTATAAGAAGGAAAACAATGATGAACTTGGGATTGTTTCCTTTCATATTCCAATCAATAGAAACTTCCTTTTCGCAATGAGACTTTAAACAATTAGGGAAACATTTTGGTTTCCAGCTAATGGGTTTAATAGTGATTGCCGTTTCAGGAAAAGCACTTCACCCAGTTGTAGGCATGCCAAGGTGGAGAGGGGAGCAGAAGAAGCGTAAACTACTGAAGGCCCCACAGCTGGCTTTGAGTCACTGTGAAAATAATGTCCTTCCCCCTGATAATCCCTTAAATATGGGCTGGCTTGCTCTCGGGATGAGAATGTGCTGGCCCCTGGGCAACTGTTGTTTCAGCACTTGAACACTGGGGAGCTAGCCTGTCTATTTACTGTGGGAGGCCAGGCATTCCTGAGCGCTCTGCAAGCTGTCCTTGAGAAAACATACATATCATGGAGGTTCAATGCTTAGATACTAGTCTCCAGTTAATGGTAAATTCCAGCCTCCCACAGTTTTGCCTCCTGCTCATCATGCTAGGGCCTCTGACTATTTTCTTGGCCCCTGTAGTCTTTACCAGAGAGCAAAGTTGGACAGAGAAAGGACAGATACCTTTTGTTACCAACCCATTTGACCACATATATCTTGAGAACTATGAATAATCTGTTACATTAAGGCCTGATTTTCCAGAATTCACCCTCACATTTGCCTCTACCAGTGCTATATTATTTTGAATATATTGAAATATGTTCTTGCGTTATGCAAGCATCAATAGTTCAACTGACCTACAAATGTCGGCATATCAAAATTTGTTCCAAATACTGATACTAATGTGATATAGGAGGATGATAATTAAGCTTGGATGATTTTATGGATTACAGATAATTGGCATTGAACTAAATAAGGCACATTTATGCATTATGTATTTGCTAAATTAATTTCTTATACAGTTCCTTAACATAATATTCATGTGTATTCTCTATTGATTTTGTTATCGATTATACCATTTGCTATGTGAATAAATTGTCCTTTTAATTATAGTGTAAGAGTTCTTGAGTTTGAAATTGAAAGTTATGAAAAGTGAGCTGTAATATACAATCCCTTTTAGACTATCCTATCAAATAAAAACAGTTTTAACCACAAGTAACAATAAACTTGCCTGGGGGCTTAAACCACAAGGACATTACTTAATAAGAAGACCAGCCCTAGCTGGTTTGGCTCACTGGATAGAGCGTCGGCCTGGGGACTGAAGAGTCCCAGGTTCGATTCCGGTCAAGGGCATGTACCTTGGTTGCGGACATCCCCAGGAGGGGGTGTGCAGGAGGCAGCTGATGGATGTTTCTCACTCATCAATGTTTCTAACTCTCTATCCCTCTCCCTTCCTCTCTGTAAAAAATCAATAAATATATTTAAAAAAAAAAAGAAGACCAGGGAGAAACCATCCCAAGATGGAATCAGGGGCTCAATGATGTTATCAAGGATTCAGGCTCATTTTCTGCTCAACCATACTTGGTATTCATTTGATTATTTTCTAAAACGAGATCACATGTGCATCCAGACAAGTCACCAGCGAGGAGCAACAAGACTGTCATAATCGCCCTAGCCAATTTGGCTCAGTGGATGGAGTGTCAGCCTGTGGATCAAAAGGTCCCAGGTTCGATTCTGATCAAGGGCACAATACCTCGGTTGCAGGCTCCTCCCTGGCCCACAATCCATGTGCTTCTCTCACATCAATATTTCTCTCTGTCTTTCCCTCTGTCTTCCACTCTCTCTAAAAATCAATGGGAAAATATTCTCAGGTAAGGATTTAAAAAAAAATGACTGTCATAATCACTTTACACCAAATCACTTTACCCCAGACTCTCATAAACACTTTGCACCAGGCTGGGGGCATTGGCATGGAAGGTAAGCAACTGACCGAGTCTGCCACAAGTTCAGCCCCTCCTGAAGCCAAGCAGGTCATAGAGATCCTACCGTGAAACTCAACGGTGACTTTGTGTGTCTTGCAAACTAGAATCAAAGCTGAAGAGAGAAGATGATTATATTGGCTTTGGCATTTGAGTGCCCCCATGGATTTTTCTCCAGGTCAACAGGTCCTCTCCTGGTTAGAAAGGCACCACCTCTGATGTCAAAACACAAATGCTACTGCCTGCTATCACCAGCTGGGATTTGGCAAAGATAAGAGGGAGGCAAGCAGACAAGGAGCAGAGAACAGCTTCATTTTTGCAGTTGGAAACTACAAAAAACTAAGAAGTCTTAGGTCTTAAAAGTTTTATAGATAATGTTTACTTTTATTAACTGTCCATCAGCCCTTCTCAGCTCTCACTTGTAGCACACTCAATAGCCAGAGCCCCTGCCCTCTACTCCACGCCCCACTAACACTGTCCTGAAAAGACTACAAGAGCTCTGATTTGAAAGTCAAACGCTGCTCAACTCCAAGATCAAAGCACTTAGGAACAATAGCTCCATGCCCTCTCCACCATCAAATCATCTTTGTGATATGCTGTCTCTTTTAAAATAGAGAACAGAGGGTCACATGTCTGGGTTAAATGATAGTGCCTACAAGTACACATATATTGCAAACTAATTCTAAAACTGCTTTAGGGCATAAAATCTGGCAAGCTGGTCTACTGAGAAAGAGCTTTCCAGATCTGCAGTCGGAATGTACTAAAGAGGAAAAAAACACATGAAATTAAATATGAAATTAAAGGGATAATCAGCTTAAGTGGAAACAATACTATCTGCCCATGACTGCCATTCCCATCACCATTTGAATTAGCCAAAGTCCCAGACTGCATGACACCAAGTTGTAAGCTGGGCGCTTAGGATGACTCAGGACTGAGTTCAGTAACGTTGTGTAGTGGAAAGAGTAGGGGTCGTTCACTCAACTGGCCAGCAGCGAGCCTTTTGGAAAATTGCTTAAATTTTATTGGTTTCCTTCTCTATGAAATTATGAAAAGAAAGTCTGTGCTATAGGGTTGGAAAGGGCCCAAGTCCAATAAAATAATAGCTAACATTAATTATCGTATTGATAACTCAGGTTATGTTCTTCCTAGGACCATCTTAAAGCACATAAATAAAACAAATGTAGAGACAATGAAAATCCAAGAGAAGGGTCTTCTTAAGACACACTTTGATGCCAACTTATCTGTTTCCCAATGCAGTGGTTTTTATCCAGATTGTCATAGCATCTCATAAGACTTGTTAACTACAAATTATGAACATTTCATATATTTGGAGGAACTGGAGATAAAAATGACATGAAATGCCAGTGCAAGTCTGTAAGCCAAATATGACTAGAAAAATTTTGACATAAATCCTGATATTCAAAATAAATCTCAGAAATTTAAGCCAATGCTTAGGAACTTGAGAATTAAACCATTTGGCCTTTCATTTTCTTCACTTGATCTTAGCCAAAAGGCCGAGAAGCGATGGCCTTTCATTTTCTTATCCTTTTTCTTTACATCAACAAAGACATAATCAATGCATTGTGGAGAAAACTCTGAATCAATACCTCTTCCATTTTCTATGTTTCTCTTACTCTCTAATTTGTGGTCTTTATCTCAGGTTCTGTCTCTGTAGCACATAACTGTCATCCTAAATACATGTACATGAACACACGCGCGCACACGCGCGCACACACACACACACACTCTCACACACACACTCACACACACCTGGGTTAATGAGCCAGGCAATGATTCAGAGAGATGAGGCCGGGGGACAGATCATGCTAAGAGAGATGAGTTCCAAAGCAACCCAGTGACATTTACCCCTCTGTAGTTAAAGCCACCTTGTACATAGGTGTATGTTTCGGTGCATGATAAGCTCTCATTTTCTGCTTCTTGTCTCTTTAAGTGCTACTTTGGTGTTTACTTTGGTCTTCAAGAGACAGGCAGGTGGGGAGTAAAGACAACTTCCAACATAATTACGCCAGTTCCTCCCAGACATAGGTTTCTCTCTCGGTGTTACCCTTGCTGAACACTATATCTGGTTTATTTCTCTGGTTGGTAATTTACACATCAGGTTTTTTAATTTATCTTTTTTGTTGAAAGTTATAAATATGTACCTTCCCCCCTCCCCATTAACCCCTTCTAGCCCAGCCTCTCCCCCCCCACCCCAAGCCTTCACCACACTATTGTTATATCAGTTTTGACCTGCCACTCTTCTCAAAACTGACAGATTTTCTCTTAACAACTACTTCTTTTTTATTATTATATATAAAGGTGGAACTGACCCTTACCCTTCACAGATATTTGCAGAATAAAACTTTATTTGTTTCCATTTTTAATGATAAACCACTTATGCTTCTTTTCTTACTTTTTTTCCAATTCTTTGCTTTATTCCTCAGGATAGTCATGAGACCTTTAGTAAAGTTTGTTTTTCATTATAATCCTTAAACATTACGTGTGCATGTGGGATGACGCTTCCCCTCATGACTCTAAATCAGGGTTTTTATTAGATGTGCATCTTTCAGAGATGTACCCCTGAGGGCAAGTGGGTACTAAAATCTGTCACGCATAGAAAAAAAGATAATCTGAGAGAAAGTTATTAGATATGTTTTCTTAGGGTCCTAGAGCTTTACATTGAGAAAGCTCTAGGATCCTAATCGTTTGACTATTTCATACAACACTTCCCCTTTCTTTTCTCTCTGTCACATGCACCCAAACCTACACCAGGGTAGAGCAAATAATGGGGAAATTCAAAAGACATATTTACAGAGATATCTGATCATGTCAATCAGTCTCGAAAGACAACTGATCGGTTCCATGTTAAACCTTGCATCACAGACGGCTCTCCTGTTCTAAATAGTCCAGCACGCCCTTCACGTGATATTTTCCAATGAGATGAAATGTGAAGAGGAGGAAATGGAAGTTTTTTTAATTTGGAGAAAATAAGGAAGTGGAAGAGTTTGTCAACAGACTGAATCTCTTTAGGCAAATCTTTTTTTTTTTTTTTAAGATAATGGCATTGTTTCAGATGCCCCTGAGAGGAAAAACTGAGAACTTCACCTCAGGCCCACTTTCCCAAGCTCTGCCTTTGGCTCTATGAGAAGAGGCTTTCAACTTATTCCACAAACCTGCATCAAGACCCTCGTCTGTGCCAACCCTGAGCTGGGCATTGGCAGGAATAAAGCAGTCATGTCTCCAGAGAGCTCCCAGTTTGGAAGGAGAAACAGGCACATGGAATGATAATTAAAATGTCATGTGCTGAGAAGTATAACAGATATCTGCAAAGTGTGTGAGGCTCATAGACGAGGTCTTCCGGGGAGTCAGGGAAGGCTTCCCAGAGGCAGTGGCACGTTACAGAGAATAAGGAATTCTGCAAAATCTGTGCAGGCAGGTCTTCATGCTCCCTCCTTGTTTCCCCAGAATAATTCCAAAGAGAGCAGCCCAACAGCATATTTCTTGAGGATGATTCAACTGCCACCCCTAATAGCATCGCTAAGGAAAGCAACTAACCAGCAACTGTCCTTTATGATTTCACTCATCCACATAATTAAATCTCCTTATCATACTTATTCCATAGTGTTTTATGAAGAATGATAATGGCTGTTACTGGATACTAATGATAAAGTAATTAGCCCCCAGTTTCACATGCTTGGATGCATTCTTTCAAAAAATTATTCTAAAATACAACTTTAATGTGAGGTTAAAATTGCACTAAGCCTTCTCCTCTAAGACACTCCTGCTTGCCACTATTTCTCAGTGGAGAAATCTCTTTAAAAGGTTTGCCTCAGTTTCCTCTGTTTTCAAGGAAAATAATGGTCTATGTGGCTATCCTAAAAATCCCACTGGTCCCCCAAAAAATCACTCCTAAGGGATTTTGTCAATTTTTCCATTTTGCTTTAAACATTGCCATTGTGCCATTTTTATTATACTATGTAAACATGTATGCACACATACATACACATACATACTTCCATATGTATAAATCTTTTGTATATTTTTCATGTGTATACATACATAAACACATACACATGTATTTATGTGTGTGCTATACATATAGTACACACATATACATATATGGTTAAAAGTGTGAATAAATATATATGTATATATATATATATACACACACACATATATATTTCAATATATACAATAAAGAGCCCTTTAACCTTGCCTCAAATCTCTACTCTGTGTCTTACAACTATTGCCTCGCTCCCTTTTGTGAAGTCTACATAGGTCAAGTTTAATCCTATGTGTGTTTCCTCAGGGTTATGTATTATGAGGCAGCATCCTGACTCGCCACTACAGCATCCCATGTAGATGATTTTAAATTCACTTTTCTGAAAGTGATCAGGCGTCCATGTATGTCACCTACTTTCACTGCCACAGTACTCATTTGGGGCTGTGTTTAATCTAGTTCCCAGTGGCAGAGCAAGTCTTACAATAAAACAAACTGGCCTCAATTCATCATATTTGCATAGTTCAGCCCCTTCTCTCCTAATATCTCAGATGACAGTTTCCTTTCTCACAACCTACTGCTTTCTGAGGTGGGTTAAAACCAATTCTTGCTGTACTCAATGTTTCAAGAGATGACAATATTAATAGAACTCTTTTATACAGCATTCTTGTTTTCAATGCATTTTCATAACTAGCATCCTATTTATAACCATAAGAGTGTAAAGGCCAAGAGATAACTTTAATACTTGTATTAAAGTCTCTGCCATAATAACTTTGAATCATGGCACGGTGACATTTGGAGGGAAGTAAAGCCAAGGACTGACCTTAGGTGACCACCAGTCCTTTGTGGAACTGAAACCTAAGTCTCTCTCTTTGCTCACTTATCAACACACACCACTTCTTTCTTTTTCACATATATAGCGGGCACACAACACTACAGCTTTATGTGCTGAGCCAAAGCTCACACTGTACCGTCTTCAACTTCACAAATACCACAGCAGTTTACCTCACATTCTCTTTCAGCCGGCTTTCGGTTCCAGCAAGCTGGCCAAGGTTGTGCTGAGAGCTTTCTGTTGGGATTCTTTTTTAATTTGTTTTGTGCACAATTATCATTAAGACCAATGCAGACGTATTTATCCAAGTAAGTCATTTATCTGTGCAGCATCTTAACAAAAATTAGGCTGTATCATTCTTTAAATACCTCATCACTCAATGTAGCCTATACTCCTATGTCATTACCCATAAATCACTGGGATTTTCCAGCTCTGCTGTATATCACTGGTCGCCTCACCAGAATAGAGGTGCACGAGCATAATTAAGAAGCTATTTATTAATGTCATGCAGGAGTGTAGAGTATACACTTCACAGAACATTTTGTCTTAAGAGAGGAGGCTGGTTTTTCTGAAAGCCTACCTCACATGCTTCCAAGCTTCTGATCAGTAGCAGTCCCAGCATGACTATGAAGAGATAAATGGGGAGAGGTCAATGGGGGGGGCAAAGGAGAAATATATAAAACTTTCAACAATAAAGAATTTTAAAAAGAGAGAGATAAATAGAATTTCTAAGAGTGCTCTTCTCTATCTGTTTTTGCCTATGAACATGCAATTGCTTTTTAAAGAAAGAAATGTGAAAAGGAAGATTATCAAGCATGCAAGTCCTATCACCAAGTCTAAATCAAAACGGAAGCTTTGGTTTCATTAAAAAGGATTTCCAGCCGAAACCGGTTTGGCTCAGTGGATAGAGCGTTGGCCTGCGGACTGAAGGGTCCCAGGTTCGATTCCGGTCAAGGGCATGTACCTGGGTTGCGCACATATCCCCAGTAGGAGATGTGCAGGAGGCAGCTGATCGATGTTTCTCTCTCATCGATGTTTCTAACTCTCTATCTCTTTCCCTTCCTCTCTGTAAAAAATTAATAAAATATATTTAAAAAAAAAAAAAAAAAGGATTTCCAGTGCCACCTGTGTGGCTCCGTGGTTGAGTGTTGACCCATGAGCCGAGAGGTCACCGGGTTGATTCCCCGTCAGGGCACATGTCCGGGTTGTGGAGTTACAGATTTAATCCCTGGTGGGGGCCGTGCAGGAAGCAGCCAATTGATATTTCTATCTCTCTATCTAAAATCAATAAAAACATATTTTTAAAAAGATTTCCACACAACAGAGAGTTCTTAATATTTCAGTAATTTTCTCCGCCTCACCATCCACCACCAATCATGTGTCAACTTCATCACACTATTCCTGATTTTCCTGCTCTTGTTGCTTCCTTTCTATTTAAGTCCTCATTGCCAAGAGAAAAAGGAGAATAAACAGTTCTCAAGGTTTACTCCTGTAAAACACTGTGGCTCCAAGAGGTGGCCTGTGATTTCTTTTAAATCAAATTTTGGTGGTTTTAAGATTTCACAGATTAGTTTTTCTCAGTAGAACGTGTTTGCCCCATACATCTATAATAATAAAAGCATAATATGCAAATCGACTGAATGGCTGAACAGCAGAACAACCATCCAGAAGTCCGGATGACCTTCCGGATGAAGCTAGGGCTAGGAGGGCTGAGGCAGCCGGGGCTGCAAAAGCCTACTCTTGCAAGAATTTCATGCATCGGGCCTCTAGTGTGTGTTTTTTTTAAGTCTGGCACATCTGCAGCTTGCCCAAACTAGAATTTCCTATGAGATGTGATTTATGGCACAACATTATATTCTTAGTTGTTTTAAGCTTACTATAGCAAAGGTTCATAACATTCTGCAAAAACAATCATGAATTTCAGGAGCTCTGTCACATGAACCAGTTGGGCTTCCATATCTTCTTTCTGTTTCCAGGAATCATCTTCCTGGAGCACCTCTGATTTCAGTTTTCTGTGAAAAGTTGCACAAAATCCAAACATCTGAGTTGAGCACTCAGGGTCTTCTGAGCTACAATAGAGTGCATTGCTTTTGCAAAAATAAACTTTTGCTTCTTCACACCATAAGGCTTGAGTTGTGTGTATACACAGTCATATCACACAACAGAGAGAGAGAAAGAAATAGAAAGACCATTTATATTAATAATACATTTCTGGAATCCACATGATTTATTTTCCCAAAGAAGCTATGTTTAATTACATATTGTATTCTGAACCAAAAAACTTGTACAAAATAAAATACAGACATGCCCACAGGAACTGGTTAGAAAATAAAACAAGATGTATACCCTAGGACTCCTGGATATAATAAAATTATCCTTCAAATCAAATAAGAAATATGATCAAATATTGTTGTTACTGGCATCTGGGGTGCTTGGGTTCCCCAAGATAGAAGTCAGGAGCCCCGCCAGAGAAATTTTTTGAGAAATTGTATTAGGCTTATGCTGGAGCACAAGGGAGGCAGCAGAGAGGAAGTCTGTGATGACTGGGGGGCTGACTCTGCTTGGCTGCTTTTATAAGCTGGGGACAAGGGGGGCTTGTGTGAAAAGGCTGTCTTTTTTAAAAGGTGGGCTTGGGAATTTTCTATTTCAGGATCAGCTGATTTCTAATTGTGTTGCCTGGTATTTATGGTCGCCTGAGGGGGGGTGGGGCGGTAGATGGCACATGTAGCTCACTACCACAACCTCAGGAAGGTTATATAGCGGTCAAACCTTGATCAAGTGCGCGTGTGGGTTAGTAGTTTCAACATCAGTTAGCTCTGCGTTTTTGAGTAGGGAGTGGAGGGGTGGTAACATCCTTGCAGTCAACTTATATGTTGTTCCTTCTGGCCACCTGGTCTTAAGTCGGCTTCCAGGCCACCCGGCATTTTTCTATTCTCAGGCCCAAGTCCTTGCACTGTCTCATCATAATTGTAGATTACCTAAGAGACTTATGGATATAGAGCACATAGGCCTACTCTATTTTACCTAAAATATTTACCTACTCTATTTTACTACAGTATTTTATCTGAAACTAATATGCAGGCTATAAAAAAACACTAAATTGTTCATTAATAACAATAATACTTATATCCTAAGAATTTAGAAATATTTACTTGAGTAATTTTTAGTGCTCAGGTTTCTCTAAGAAATCTGTTCAAAGATAATTGGATGGGTATCTTTCCTTACAAAAGACATTCTTGCTGTGAAGAAGTACTCAAGTGCATTCTAGTATCGATAGAGGCATTTTCAGGCATATGTCAAGATGTTTTCAAAGGTGCTATCTAGTTTCCCTCACTGAAAAGCATTTTTTCCTGAAGTAAGGGCTGTCTGTCATTCACTCATTACACTTGGTCTTTTTTAAAGTATAGTGGAAGCTGGTAGCAAATTGGAGAAAGACCAAGAAAAAAATGGATTTCACTTGCTTAACATTTTCTTTACACTAGTCAGAGAGGTATAATCTTCCTTATAGACTTTTTAAAAAAAATTTTATTAGTATATATAGTTTAAATATTATTTTAAGCCATCTCATATCTGGACAGTCTATGTTTGCCAAAGACAGTAGACTTATGTTTGAGCAATACCAAGGGAAGAACCTTAGGCTAATGCAGTTTAAAAGACTATATTTTTTAAAAAGATTACATTATGTAAGTTCTACTGATCTTTTGCTACACAATTAGCAGTATGTTCTGCATGTATGACTTAATAATTCCTTGAATCATAAAAAAAGGACCAGCTCATGTCTGATAAGGAAAGCTCAGAGCAACATCATCCAAGCGTCACCTTCAGTTGAGCAAGAGAGGCACAGGAATTTAGGATTTTGTTAAATAAGAGTTAAGAAAAGATCTGAGCCTCGGGAATGAAAAGTGGATTTGTCAGGTTTCTACTCTTTGTCACAATCTGGTTTTAATATTAGGACTCCTTGTTCAACCATCCTTCTCCTTTGAACCTCTTGACTACCGATCAAAAGAACCAAGGATGAGACAGCACATTGGTACAATGACTTCAGAAAACTATTTGGCAGCATATACTAAAGCTGAACTTATGAATATCTAATGACCTAGCAATTCCACTCCTAAGTATACATCCAACTCAAATGCATCCATCCATTCACCAAACACATGTCCTATTAAATAGACTGTTCATAGCCAAACTATTCATAATGGCTAGAAGAACAGAAATACCCACAGTCCATCATCACTAAAATTGATAAATAATGTATATTAGCACATTACTCAAAATGAGAATGATTAGCAATTATATGCAATATAATGATTCTTACCAGCATAATGTTGAATGAAAGAAGTCAAACACAAAAAGTACATAATAAAGGATGTCTTTAATATGAGTTGAAAGTATAAAAACAGGGAAAAGTTGTCTGTGCTATTAGAAGTCAACATCATGGTTACTGTTGGTGGGGAGAAGACTTAGGGACCAGCACAGAGCCTGAGGGGGTGAGGGTGGTCCCGTGATGTTTGGTTTCTTGATCTAAGTGCTGGTGTGTTCAATATTTGGAAATTTAATTAATTTATACTGATGCTATGTGTACTTTTCTGATACATGTATATTTTAATTTGATAAAATTTTTTAAAATAGAGCCAGGAAATAAAAAATATCTCTCTGCTGACATACACGTGACCGTTTGAGGATTTTAAGGTTTTCTGAATATCCCAGTAAGTACTAAGTGGAAATATTATACGAAGGAGGCACAAATCCAACTGAGTTGAGGGTGTTTTTGTTTGGTTTTGCCTTTTTTTTTTTTTTTTAAGGTAAAGACTATCAAAAAACTGGAAATGAGAGTAAGTTAATATCTCAGATCACACTCAGTACCAGGAAGTTTAAAGGTCACCTTTAACAGAGTTCCCATAAAAGACAGTAGTTATGGTATGCCACCCCAATGTTTAAATCAGACCTAATTCCTATGAATTAGCAAACTAATGGAGAACAAAACTTCATAGGGAATCTCAAAAGGTCAAGAAAGTGACAGCTTGTCTTCCTCTGGAAATTTGCTGTGGCTTCATCACCCTGAAAATATGTTTCTCCACCCTCCCCATCACTTCCCCAAAACTGTTTTTCTTTAATAAGTCAAATATGCAGAAAAAATATTCTCACCAACTATTCTGCCATTGTGACATCCCTGTAAACTGTACTTCCCAAGGCTGAGACATGAACATATTGTAATGATAACAGCTGGACACTTGGAAGATGTTAGCAAGTGACTGTGCTGATATTTTAAATCTGGACTTTCTTCAGATGCCAAGTAGCATATTTCTGGGATCACATTATCTTCTTTAGGAGTCAAATATACAATCTCTTTGCTCAGGAAGTTCCACAGGGACAAGATATAGAATAAGTCATAAGTGTTCAAAGAAGAGACTGCATTGGTGGGTCCGATTCCTGCTCACTGAAATTAAATAATCAGACCCGTACAAGAACTCTGGCTTCCTTCTTCATGGGAATACTAGTAAATGCAAAATATCTCTTCTAACTGTCTCTTTCTCTTTAAATGCTCTTTTTCATTCACTCCTAAAGGATCCAAAGACATGGGTTAGGCTGCTGCAACACAGCATTTTTTATAGTTTTTGAAATGTCAATATTTCACCAAATGATCTCTTTACCACCTAAAAGGACATATGAGCCAAATCTGAGTATAAAAATAATTATATGCCAAAAGCATGTCACACTCTTTTTGTCATGTTTTAAAAGTATTTTTTATTGATTTCAGAGAGGAAGGGAGGGGAAGAGAGAAATAGAAACATCAATGATTATAAAGAATCATTGATTGGCTGCCTCCTGCATGCCCTACACTGGGAATTGGGCCCACAACAGGGGCATGTGCCCTGACTGAGAATCAAACTATGACCTCCTGATTGATAGGTCGACACTCAACCACTGAGCCATACCATCTGGGCAAGCATGTCACATTCTTGAAAATATATTCCTCTCAACTTCACAGATGCTGAGAGCATTAAGATTTAAAAAGAATATTTAGAGCATTTTTATTAAAGCCTTTATTGAACAATCAAATTAAAAGACTTGGCTAAGGAAGTTAGAGAAAGACAAATATCACATGATCTCACATGTGGAATCTAGTGAACAAAATAAACTGATGAACAAAACGGGTCCAGAGGCTTGAATTCATGGAACTGACAGATCTCAGAGGGAAGAGATGGAGTCGGGGGGATGGGAAGAGATTAACCACAGAACATATACGCATATATGCATAGTCCATGGACATAGAGAATATGTTGGGAAGGTTTGGGATGGGGCAGGGGTTAAATGGAGGGGAGCAAAGGGGCCGGGGGGAGGGGCATCTGTAATACTATCAACAATACATTAAAATAAAGAGATTTAAATGCAACCAAGTAAAATTTAACATAAGACTAGAATTCAGTACTGCTAATTGCTAGGCTAATCCTTTTTTGTACTATATCAAGATGCCTTTGAGTCACAAGAAATTACATGAATGAACAACAGTCTAGTTTTGTGGGTTATGTGCTGCTATTTGAGCAACGCCAGAAATCATAAGTCACAGGAGGGCAAAATAAAACTCTGTATGACCTGGACATTCCTCAAGAAAGTACATGATTGGTGGAGATGACCAGCTCCACTGACTCGCACAGTTGTATCACATGATGAACATCAAGAAGGAAATATAAGAAAAGGAAAACAAAACCCATACACATGCTCTCTTTTTCCATGTTTTATTCTATTCCATAAACCACTTATATTCTAAGAACAAAAATCAAAAAAAAAAAAGAGATAAGCAACAGTCTCCCAATTTTACCAGAGAGAACGAAAGGATCAAGTCCACCAGAGATGGACTTTTTCAAGCACCTAGGGTCAGTAGGAAAAGAAAGGAATTCTCATCCATTCTTTCATTCACTCAACACATTTGTTTTTCATGCTTGCCGTGTCTAGATGAGATGCCACATGAAATACACTGGTCCTTGCCTTCAGGATGCTGGCAGTTATCTGGGGAGACAACAGTTGCCAAGCAGTGTGGTAAGTGCCATGGTAGACCATGATAGTGAGAGAAAGGGTATACAAGGGGTGAAGATTAAGGGATGTAGGAGAGTGGAGGGGAAGAAAGGATAAGGGAACAAGTTAATGCTAAGGAGATCTTACTAAGAGTGACTAGTAAAAAGGTAAGAAATTGTATCATTTTTCTTCTCTGAGGGACTTTCCCACATCCTTATTGGTGCAATGGTTCTTAAGTAAGGTGCCAAAGGCAGGTGCATCAGCATTACCTGAAAACTTGTTAGGAATATAAATTATTGGGTCCTGAGAACTACAGAATCGGAAACTTAGAATGGGGCCCAACAATCTGTGTTGTAATAAGGCCTACCCCCTAAGTAATTCTGATGTGTGCTCAAGTTGGAGAACCCCTGTACTAGACAATTCACAGTGAAGTTAGGTGAATAAAGGCCCATATGTTCAAACAGTTAAGAGCAGGTCTGGTCTGGTAATTTTTTTATGTAACCGTAGCAACCTGAAAGATAATCTTTTCTCAGACATGTCCTAATTTACATTTCAGAAAATAGAGTTCTCTGTGTTTGGAGGCCTACGGACCCTGAATTCACTACCATCAGCCCTACAAATGATGGTATTTCTGAAGTGAATGCTTTGCAGTTTATCTGGAGTCAGGTGTCTTGGATGAGGATCAATCAACACAGAGCAAACTTCAGAAAGCAAGGGAGCATCTTCGGGAAGAAACTACAGGATCTACTGATCGGTCTGCACTGTTGACTCTCAGGCTACGTGGTTTCTGCTGTTCGTTGTTTGCTTCTTTCTCTTCATCCCTCCCTAGAAAAGGTTTTCTACTTCAGCTCAGCTGTAGTTGGCCACATGTCCACCCTTCTCCCTAACTCTGCAGGACCTTAGACCTCTAAGATATAATATGTCTAGCTACGTCCTCTTAGTGTCTAGACTTCATATCTCTTGGTTCCAATTCTTAAGAAAAGGAATTTGTCCTGATTTGGCTCAATAGTTCACATAGTTGGGGGTGGGGGCAGACACAGAGCGGAAGAGAAGGCTAAGAAGAGGTTATGCCTTTAGCAAGGAGACAATGCTCAGAAAGGATAATTCAGTATCAATGATCCTTTTGGCCCCCTGAGCATACCATCTAAATGGTAGAAAATCCATAGAAGAATGCAACAGTTTTTAAGAAGATCATTTGATTACATATCAAAACTTTAATTATATATATACCCTTCCATCCAGGAATTTTAATTCTAGATTTTTATCCTAAGGGAAAAATTAGGATACATCCAATGTGAAATAGCCAAAATGTCCCTGACTGGGTGGCTCAGTTGGTTGGAGCATCATCCCATACACCAAAGGTTTGTAGTTTCAACTCCAGGTCAGGGCACATACCTAGGTTGTGGGTTCAATCTCCAATCAGGAGGAATCTAATTGATGTTTCTCTCTCATTCTCTTTCTCTCTCTCTCCCTTTCACTCCCTAAAAATCAATATGTAGCCTTAGCCAGTTTTGCTCAGTGGATGGAGCATCAGCCTGCAGACCAAAGGGTCCCAGGTTCAATTCTGATCAAGTGCATGTACCTCGGTTGCAGGCTCCTCCCCAGCCTGGGCCCTGGTCAGGGCTCGTGCAGGAGGCAACCAATGAATGTGTTTCTCTCACATTGATATTTCTCTCTGTCTTTCCCTCTCCCTTCCCCTCTCTCTAAAAATCAATGGAAAAAATATCCTCGGGTGAGGATTTCAAAATTAATTAATTTTTAAATACATCTTTGGTTGAGGGTTTTTTTTAATAGCAAAAAAAGGATTCCTGTCTAGTGTTATTTTTCATAGCAAAATTTAAAAGAAAAATGCCTAAATATCTAGAAATAAGGGATTTTTATTTATGAAAATTATTTTTTTCCTTAAAAAAATCCATTAAGATCTATTTTTAGTGAACTTTTTCTCCTTCATGAAAAACATCAGTAAGCCCTAACATTGTTTTAATATTGGCATAAGGAAATTGCAGGCAGACTGCCTCCCACATGCTGTTTTGCTTGTCTGGGTTACAGTCACCATGATGATCAAGCTGCAGCTGCCAGACAGATGATCTCTTCCAGCTGCAGATCGGATCTGCTCCTACTGGTCCCTAATTGAATGTAGCTGCTTCCCCTCCCTCCTCCACTCCAGCAGAGGTCTCCAAGCGTTAGAGTCCAAGTTGGCCTCCTTGCCTCTACGCTCAAATCCAACAGCAAGAAAGCCCATGCCTTGAGCTCTAAAGCTTAAGTAGAACAAATTTTAGTCCTTCTACTCAATAATTTGATATAATTTTCATAATATTGACTAAACAGTTCTAGCCTTTGACTTGATATGAAATGTTTGTGTGCCCATGTCCTCTGATTATTTTATTTGAACAGATAAGAACAGAATGAGCTGGAATGTTAAAAAGACAGAGATGTGTCTTTTCTTTAAATACAATGTCCAAGAAGGACGACAGAGTTAGCTAGAATTAATAAAGAGTGATTTCCCTAACCCAAAACCTCCTCCTCTATCAGGGAAGATGGAGTTGAGTTTTCATAACTCTTAGTCTATTGCTAAGAACATCACCTTGAAATTTATTTACTGTAAATTCAGGACTTCAACTAGAGACCTGGGTAACAAACCCAGAGGAGGTTGTTAAGATCTGGCAACAATGTCATTAAAGGATCAGACAATTTACATCACACTCAAAGATTGCAATTTCTTAATAGCCCCAAAGTCACCACATTTGCCATTAGTAGAAGACTATAACATGGTCATCTGAGTTCAGCATGACTGACTTGGCCGAGGATCTCAGAAATAAGATGAGCATTAAACTCACTCCTAAAAAAAGTATGAAAGCCTAGCCAGTGTTGCTCAGTGGCTGAGCGTCAACCCATGAAACAAGAGTCCCTGGTTTGATTACTGGTCTGGGCACATGCCCAGGTTTCAGGCTCAATCACCAGGGGGAGGTGGGGAGGGTTGTGCAGGAAGCACCTAATTGATGATTCTCTCTCATCAATGTTTCTATCTCTCTAACCCTCTCCCTTCCTCTCTCTCTAAAAATCAATAAAACCTGTTTAAAATAAATAAATAAGTAAAATTTTAAAAATATGAAAGAATACTATGCAGCTTGTTGGTATGGCAAATAGAAGGATCTATTTTTGTGCCTTCTTAACCCACCATGTTGTTGACTTCAGACATTCCCCATTCCTAAGTTTCTTCATCTGTGTAAAATGAGGAAACTTCAAAAGAGCCAACAAATAAAAGTTTGGAGCTGCTCTAGCTGAAATGAGCAGGACAGAAAGATGGCCATAGATAAGCCTTGGCAGAACCCAAAGGCTCTGCAGAACCCAGAGTGACAACTAATAGGCTATGTGATGTCTAAGGCCCCTCCTACAGCAACACTCTTCACTTCTATGCGTCTGTGACTTCTTTGTAAAAACAATGATTGCACTGGCACCTCGCATACAGCAGGTGCTCCACGAATGTTGAGTAAATTAAACTTGAATTGTATCATTTGCCCAACGATTTAGTAAAACTTTCAGAAGAGCAGACGTTTCTAAAAATTAAGGCACCCCTTAATCAATTGTATTATTTGACTCCCATTATTAATATAACTAAGCCGCCATGTCCTTCCATAATCTTACCCATGGTCATAGCTAATCAATTGTAGGTCAGCTTCTAAACCAAATTCAACAGTTTGGGGATTTCAAGACATGAAACACCAGGAATTGAGGCAGTCTGGCTTTGATGGCTGTGATTATTGGATGTAAGGCTTATAAGCTATCAATCGCCAGCTTCCCACCTTTGACTGGAGAAACAGAAGGAGTGATCTATGAGGTGAGGACAGCAAATGGATGTCAGATATACAGAGAGGAGCAGAGACTGGAGACAGAGGGAATTGTGACAGCCTCTGAGGCCCTGTCCCTAAGACAAAGCCATGTTCCTTGGGTTCTGCCAGTGACTGTTAGGAAGTCCCTTTTGGCTCAAGATAGTTAAATTACAATGTATCTAGCTACTAAAAAAATACATAGGATATTAACAAGTTAATTAGGACTTCTAGACCAGAAATCACTCTAGGAGTGAATTTATAAATAAAGATAATCATACTCCAGGGCAGACAGAAGGAAGTAACCCTTCCCACACCCAACAAGTCATCGGTCAATAGCTGCCTACTCTGCCTTCTTTTAACGAGGGTGGCCATATGTCCCAGTTTGCCCTAGAAAGTTCCAGTTGACTCATTTGTCTCAGCATGCTGTACAGTGTGCTCCCTCTGTCGTAGCTGAAACTGTCCTGGTTTGGACATGAAGTGTCACTGCATTCAAGGTTAGATCGGGCATTGCCAACCTCGTCTGCCATTCGCTTCCCTCTAATTCTATTGCTTTCACTTCTGCTTCTACTGCTGTTCTCATTATTTGCCATGGAACAAACCCAGGAAGTATGGATCATAGGAGGAAGGTTAAAAAGTTGATAACATGATTTAAAAACAGTACAAAATAGTAAATTACAGCAATAATAATACATTAGGTTTCACATGTAAGGCACACAGAACAATTTTAGGAACACCGTAAGCTCTCACTGTTAGTAATTACTATCATTATACAGCTTACTAAAGTTAGTTCAACTGTTCTAGGGCCATGAATGAGATAGTTCCTAAAAAGTGAAAAAGCATAAAATAAAAATTATACTTTACCTCCTGAGCATTTCATAAAAAGAATATCCTTGATGCCAGCAATCTGAAGCAATTTTGAAGAGTTTTTCCTAAAAAGCGACTTAGCTAATAATTGCAATAGGGCATCCACCTTGCTGTCTTGGTGTTGCATCAAAGGAAAAGAAATGATGTCATTGTAAATCAAATGCAAAACAGAAATCAGTGTGTTTTATGTTGATATCAGGCTGGTAACTAAAGGTACACAAATTGAAATTTGTAAAGTTTCTCTCGTAACACAGTCAAAAGAAAGATGACTTTATTGATGTTTTAAAAAGTAAAATTACCAGAAAGGAAGAGAGGAAAGTACAGACAACATGTGTATCATTATATCATGGTGATGTTAAAGAACAAAAGTCTATAGCAGCGATGGCAAACTTCGTGAGCTCGGCATGTCAGCATTTTGAAAAACCCTAACTTAACTCTGGTGCCGTGTCACATATAAAAATTTTTTGATATTTGCAACCATAGTAAAACAAAGACTTATATTTTTGATATTTATTTTATATATTTAAATGCCATTTAACAAAGAAAAATCAACCAAAAAAATGAGTTCGCGTGTCACCTCTGATATGTGCGTCATAGGTTCGCCATCACTGGTCTATAGTCTCCTAAAGTGTCAATATTGTGTTATATTTCATCCAATTCCTTCCTTTCTCCCAAGTTGCCTCCTGTTGCATACATTAAGTCATATTAAGTCCTGAGTCATTTCAAGTTAAGATAGGACAGCCTATCTAATAAAAGACAAAAAGGGTAATTAACTGTACCTCCGCTACGCTTCCCATTGGCTAATCAGCGAGATATGCAAATTAACTGCCAACCAAGATGGCGGACAGAAGCCACGCAGCTGAAGCGAGCAGGAGGCTTGCTTGCTCCAGTGATGGAGGAAGCCAAGGTTCCCCACTTGCCGCAGCTGGGCTCTGAGTCTGAAAGCAACAATGCTTCAATTATAGAAGCTAAACAAACCCCAGATACCTGCTTTCAGCTGGCTGTGCCCTCAGAGCTGGGAGTGCCAGTGACAGCAACAATGTTTCAATTATAGAAGGTAAATAAATCCCAGGAAAAAAAGGAGAGGCTGGGTGCTTCAGTCCCGGCCAGCCTGAAAACAGCCCTCAGCCCCTCACCCAGACTGGCCAGGCAACCCAGTGGGGACCCCCACCCTGAAGGGGGTGTGACCAGCCTGCAAACACCCGTCAGCCCCTCACCCAGGCTGGCCAGGCACCCCAGCGGGACCCCCACCCAGATCCAGGACACCCTTCAGGGCAAACCAGCTGACCCCCACCTGTGCACCAGGCCTCTATCCTATATAGTAAAAGGGTAATATGCAAACTGACCTTAACAGCAGAAAGACTTGGAATGACTGGTTACTAGGACACACACTGACCACCAGGGGGCAGATGCTCAATGCAGGAGCTGCCCTCTGGTGGTCAGTGTGCTCCCACATGGGGGAGCTCTGCTCAGCCACAAGCCAGGCTGATGGCTGCCAGTACAGCAGTGGTGGTGGGAGCCCCTCCTGCCTCCTCAGCAGCGCTAAGGATGTCTGACTGCAGCTTAGGTCTGCTCCCCGCTGGCAAGTGGACATCCCCCGAGGGCTGCCGGGCTACCAGAGGGATGTCTGACTGCCATCTTAGGCCCAATCCCCTGGGGAGCAGGCCTAAGCCAGCAGGTGGTCATCCCCTGAGGGGTCCCAGACTGCGAGAGGGCACAGGCCGGGCTGAGGGACCCCCCCCCCCCCCGGGGCACAAATTTTTGTGCACCGGGCCTCTAGTATTAATAATAAATAAAAATACCCTGGATTTCTATACCAATTTCCCTAAAAAACCACCAAGTAATCTCTACTATTTCACAATATTCCCCAGAAGAGGACACAGATGGGCACCATGACTTATACCATATGGTTAGAGAGGTTATTTAAGACAAGTTGAATAAACCATCCTATAATACGGTGGCTAACCCCCAATTATAGCCCATTCTTGTTAACTCTTGGTGAATGGAAAAAGGAATGATGGGAGACATATCACTGGTAAAATAGATTATTTAAATTACTTATTCATTCATTATAAAATGGTTTGTGGGCACTCTTTTAACTCAAATAATTAAACATGGTACATCGCAATTTCTATTTTGTAAATGTAATTTATGCATATAGGTGTGTGTTATAAAAATGGAATTGTTTTATAACAAGGTATCTTGTTATAAAAATCACAAGATACCTGAAAGCAGGTATCTGGGGTTTGTTTAGCTTCTACCATATCATTTTATAGCCTGCTATTTTGGGGTAACAGCATATTGTAAGCAATTGTAATCCATCTACATCAACATTTGCAATGGTTGCAATATATTCCACTTATATATCCTAATTTATTTACTTTTGGAAAAATTTTCCCCCAAAGCCAGTCATGAATATGCTTCTTTGAAAAACACACAAAGGAACCCCTCACAAAATAATTAATACAGATCGGTTCTTTCAACAAATAATCGCTAGACACTTTGATAGGAATCTCCATCATCATCACACTCAAGCACCAAAAATTTAGGGAGGAAGATGAGCAAATAAGCCAGCAATTACAATAGTGTGTGGTCAGCCATTCTTATGAACTGAGGTCATATTTTTCTAGAGATTAATTAGGTTAAATATATAAAAAGTCCTAAAACTATAAATACCCTTTGCCCCAATAACTCCCCTTAAGTGGTAACAAATTTTACCTTAAATGTTTGTACAAGGATATTTATGGCAGAGTGTTAAATAACAATGAGAAGGAGAAATCTAGATATCCATGAAAAGAGAACAGTTTAAACAAATTAAGATACACCCAAAGTGATTACACTGAAGCCTTAAAAATGAGGATGCAGATTATGGAACAATATTTCAGATATATTTATGATTGATCACATTTAAAAAAAAAACAGGCTACATCAACATGTGTGTATGTATGTGAATTGGAATAATAAAGCCCAAAATACTACTAGTGATCCTCTCAGGGTTATGAGGTTATGACAGACTTTTTTCTGCATGTTTACTGGATTTTCTAATTTACATGTAATGAACACAGAATACTTGCCCAAAGTAGAAGTTTCACATGCACATTTTTAATAGAATGTGGTACGTGCCATTAGGAGGATAAAGATAGAGTGCTCTAGGAGCCCCTAGCTCAGCCTGAAGCCAAGAGGATTGGTGACTTGCACTGAATCTTCAGGGTCCATATCAGGTGCCTGTTATAGAAAAGGGAGGAAGCATTGGGGGGTGAAGGAAAGCCTTGGAGGGTGTGACAGCAGGACAATGGAAGCAGTAGAGTGGCTCATGTGCTGCAGGGAGGACAATTAAAATAAGAAATAAACATGCCCATTAGATTTTGGAATAGTGGAGTTCAATTTTGACCCACACCGAGTAGTTCTGGTCAAAAGATGCAGGCAGAAGCCAGATGGTCACAAGCTAAGGAATGAACGGGTGGTGTGAAAGTGTTGGTGAAGGTGAACACGAACTCAAGAGGGAGAAGTAACAGGGGGTTGGATACTGGCTTATGAGGTTTTATTTTCTAAGATGGGACAGCTAAAGGATGTCAATAGAGGTAAGAGCCTATATAGAGTAAGAGGGAGGTTGATTTAAAAAAGAAAAAGAGCTCTAGCTGGTTTGGCTCAGTGGATAGAGAGTCGGCGTGTGGACTGAAGGGTCCTGGGTTCGATTCCAGTCAAGGACACATACCTCAGTTGCAGGCTCCCAGGCCTGGTGGGGGACATGTGGGAGGCAACCAATCAATGTGTCTCTCTCACATTAGTGTTTCTCTCTGTCTCTCCCTCTCCCTTCCCCTCTCTCTAAAAATCAATGAAAAAAATATCCTTGGGTGAGAATTAAATAACAATAAAAAAGGAAAAAATAATAATAAAAAAGAAATGGAGGATGTGGACGGTAGTTTGAGGTTTCTGGTGGGGGTGGTGAGGAGGGATTCAGGATGGGAAGGGAAGACTAGGACTGTAGCAGTCAGGCCAAGGGACATCACAGGGAAATCATCCCTCCGCCTCCACCCGCAAAGCAACTCACAGAAGGAATCATAATTTCACTTTCTTAGAAATGAGCTGCTGAGAGCAGAAGAACCCAGAAACTATTTAGTGTAATCAGAAGGTGTGATGGAAACAAAACAGGACATTATTATCTCACCTCTGTGTGACAACCAAGACGTGGCGCGAAATTTCCGTAGCCTTGTCCAAAAAATGACATGCAGTGTTAGAAAAAGTGCAAAGAGGAACTAATATGCTTGAGGAATGGCAGGTACATTAGGCATACAGACAAGCAAGATTTGGAATTTTCCCCCAGAGAAAAACAAAGCCTATTGAGGGATATGTTTCATGTTACTGACTTCTAGTCTTTCTGAATATGGAAATCTTTTTTAATGTCAGAAATGTTTGAGGACACACATGGTAGTGTTTGGCCATTGAACAATTGTGGATTGGAAAAACACAAACTGAAACTGTTTTTCATTAACTTGCATTTTCAGGATCTGAGCAGTATTTGCATATTTTCAGTATGTGTGTATTTATGTGTAACATTATATATCATCCTACCTGAGGCAAAGTTTGAGCACACACATGGAACTGCAATACTTCTGCAATAATTTTGAACTACCCGCCACCACCCACACCTGCCTGGGAACCCTCAGGTCACATTTGAGAACCACTGTCCTGATCAATGCATGAAACCGTAAGTTGGATGAACCAGCATCTCCCTGCTTAATACCTAACAGGGGTCCTCAAAGTACGGCCCGCGGGCCACATGCAAATACAAATATTGTATTTGTTCCCGTTTTGTTTTTTTACTTCAAAATAAGATATGTGCAGTGTGCATAGGAATTTGTTCACAGTTTTTTTTAAAACTATAGTCCGGCCCTCCAACGGTCTTAGGGACAGTGAATTGGCCCCCCCGTTTAAAAAGTTTGAGGACCCCTGAAAAAGCTAGATTAAAATATGAAACCTGAAAGGGTATTTTAAAATATAAGTAGTCTTTTGGAGATTTGCAAATGTTACCTCAGAAACAGTTTAATATAAAAATAACATAAAATAAATTGTTTCCAAAATGTTTATAGAGGCCACTGGATATTTCTGTAATGAGTTTTTAATTGTTTTTTACGGAGGCCACTGCTTTGCGAGGACATCAGGGAGTACCACTGGGCTTTGCTTTGATAACTTCTTGGTGCTGCTGAGTCAAATAAACCGTAAGCCTCATTAGGGTTATTTTCACATCTGCATCCTGATAATACAGAGACACACACATGTTCAAAATATTCTCAAAGAGCAAATGAGTGAACAAATGAATCAATCAATCAACAAAAACAAGCAATGGAAATGGAAAGAACTCTAGAGCTCAGTGATTTCACCATCCTACTGATAATTTAAAACATAAAAATGACTTACGTGCAAGGTTCTAAGAATAAATTTCATCTGAATTTCTAGGAACAACAGGTTACAGTGAAATGGAGAATGATTTAGATTCACTTTTTTTGTGATGAAAATGCATTTTGGGATGTGCACATGCACAATTCCACTAACTTAATGTTCCAGGAAAGCCCAGTCCGTTGGCCCCTTTCCTGTGCCTGCACCTGCCCATTCAATCCCCAGTGCAATCTGCCTCTGAATCCAGTGGCCGTCCTATTGACCACAATCTCCATAATTTACTCTGTAAGCCTCTGGACTGCCATTCAAGGTTGAAGAGCAAAATGAGCCCAATAATTATAATCTGTATGAACAATCTGTGTTCTGGAAAGCACGCTTTTGTCATTAAATAAGAATAATGGGATCTTTAGTCAATCAATCCATAAATTAAAATTTTAAAATTCAGTAAGTTGCAATGGAAAACTTCACACGTTGTTTTTTAATGAAAAAAGAAAAACAAGTATTGAATCGTTTATTGTTGTTTTGTTTTGTTTTAAAGAGGACTGTACAGAGCCCAGTTTCTGGCTGTGCCTATTAATAGCTGTGTGGCCTTGATTAAATTACCCCCTCTGGTACTCAAATTCCTCTTCAGCAATATGTGTGTGAGAGCAATCATTAATGTCTTCATAACCCCTAAAACTTTGGTGAGTCTCTCATCCCTGAGAAATTGTATTTCTCTTCTATATTGTTCTTTATATTACAAAAAGAAAATGGTGACATTTCTAACTGTGGTTTACCAAAGACATCAGCCAAAACATCTTCTCATGCAATAACTAAACCAATAAAACGTTCCTGAACTGCCCAGAACTTACAGGGTCTTTCTATATTCTAAAATACAAAGACAAGATTGGATCGCTATAGCCAATCATTTTAGATGCATATTTAGAAAAAAGCTAACTCGTGAATTAAAATATAATAATAAAAGCGTAATATGCTAATTAGACCAGACAGCCAAACAACCTTCCAGAAGACCTTCTGGGCGAAGCCGGGGCTGCAAGGGCTGAGGCAGCTGCTGAAGCTGCAAGGGCCAAGGGCAGCCACTGCGACTGCAAGGGCCGAGCCCCTTGCACAAATTTTGTGCATTGGGCCTCTAGTTTAATATATAATTAAGTATTAAATGGACATCAGAATTAGCAAGTCCTTGAAGCACAGGAAGATACTGACAGTTATCCTCAAATATCTTAGAATTAGAACAGGGGCTCATAGGCAACTCGACTTCACATTTCACCATGATAATTTCTAGGATAAAGCAAAGTATACACAGTATAGATAGACATTATGTAGTGATTGTTTGGTTATGTCTGTCTTCCACTAGATTCTAAGTTCCATGAGGGCAGAGATCTAGATTTTTCTGGTCACTATTTCCCCAGGACATGACACATGATTGGCTCTCAAAAAAATATCTGTCGCATAAATAAAAGAATAAATAAATGGCTAAGTAACAGGGGCATAAAAGAAGTGAAAGTAAGTCTGCTTGGAAATATTAAAATCCAGATTGTTTCCTTGTTAGTTGCTTTTCTCATTATGTTGAAGAAATAAAGAACAAAATTCATGTATTTTCATTTTCCTTATTCATTTCAAAACACATTTTTAACATAACAGAGCCAGGACATTAAGAAAAGTGGAGAATTTTCATGTGGAATTCAATGTCTAGAACCTATGAATTTATGTAAATGAAAATGAACAGTCCAGATAGTAACCACTGTGACTTTTGGTTTGGGTCTATATATGTGATATTTGTTGGGACCACCAAAAAAGGACAAGACATCAAATTAACAACCATGCTCTAACCGGTTTGGCTCGGTGAATAGAGCATCAGCCTGCAAACTGAAAGGTCCCAGGTTCGATTCTGGTCAAGGGCATGTACCTTGGTTGCGGGCACATCCCCAGCAGGAGGTGTGCAGGAGGCAGCTGATTGATGTTTCTCTCTCATTGATGTTTCTAACTCTCTATCCTTCTCCCTTCCTCTCTATAAAAAATCAATAAAATATAATTTTTAAAAAATTAACAACCATTTTACGTTTATTGCTATCATTTTCTGTATTTGCTCGTGGGTAAGAACACAGATTCTAGAACCAGATCCATTCTCTCTAGATAATGAGATGTTCAGCAAGTTACTTAGCTTCTTTCTGCATCAGTTTTCTCATTTGAAAAATAAAATAATACAGCTTCATAGAGTTATTATGAACATGTAATGAGTTGACATGTGGAAAACTCTCAGAAGAGTGCCTATCACATGGTAAGTTCTAAGTGTTTGCTAAATAATTAAACAAACAAAATCAATATATCTTCAGCCCACTTCATTCAGTCAGGAAAGTAAAAGACAAATACTGGAAACAATTCTTTTGGAATTATGTTGATGTAATTTCCAAAGAAGAAGGCTATGGATTCAGAAAAAACAAAATTAAAATAAATCGGTTGAGCTTGAAGAGAAAAAAACAATTTTGGAACATGCTCAAATGAGTCAAAACAAGACACTTAACCACTTCCATTTCTCATTTGAAAAATTCCCTTCAGGGGAAAGTGATAATGTGACACTAGAAAGGACATTAACAGTGGTATTGTTTTTTAAATAATTCATAAAGATGATTTTAAAGGTATTCGTTTTGACAAAATTCAGCGAAAAGAAGTAAAAATCTATCCAGTAAGTGCATTCACAAAGTCTGAAAATAACACCTAAAGAGCATGTGTTGCCTAACCGGTTTGGCTCAGTGGATAGAGCCTCAGCTGCGGACTGAAGGGTCCTGGGTTCAATTCCGGTCAAGGGCATGTACCTTGGTTGCGGGCACCTCCCCAGTAGGGGGTGTGCAGGAGGCAGCTGAATCGATGTTTCTCTCTCATCGATGTTTCGAACTCTCTCTCCCTCTCCCTTCCTCTCTGTAAAAAAATCAATAAAATATACTTTAATAATTAAAAAAAAGAGCACGTGTTATAATAGTGGTCACTCACCTTAACCATGTGCCACAATTACCTGAGGAGTTTTGTCAAAACACCCTGGAGATGCTGATTCCAGAGGCCTGAGGTGGAGTGTGCGCATCTTTATTTTTTAATTCTCCCAGTGATTTCTGAGCCAGGTTAGAATGAATGGATTGACACGCTGCAGGGCGGTCTCTAGCCGTGTGTGGCTGCATTTTCCCTGCTGCCTGCAACCCTGTTATCAATAATGATTAAGAAGGTCACCAACAGCAGACAGGATGAAGTCATGAGACAGGGGCCCATGCTGCCTGACTAGCTCGAGTCCAATACGGGCAGCAAACAATGAGCCATAATCTCATGATAATGAACCTGCCTTCAGGTTCAAAAGTCAAATGCTTAGCATAAATCCGTCAGAAAAAGCTAAGAACCATATGATTTCACTCATATGTGGATATAAAACTGGAACTCATGAACACAAGCAGCAGTGCGGTGGTTGCCAGGGGGGAGCAGGTGGAGGGTAGAAAGGTGTCCTAATATGTGGAGGCAGGGGAAGATCTGACTCTGGGTGGTGGGCACATAGTGCAATATACAGAGTTTGCAACATAGAAATTCACACCTGAAACCTATATGCTCATGTTGGCCAATGTCACCCCAATCGATTTAATACATGTTTTAAAAAGTCAAATGCAGAATTGTAATAAACAGGTGTGATGAAACATGCTTTCGCAGTGCTCCCACTGAAAATATCTCCCAGATGTTTTGCCAGCAGACACACAGCCTACGGGCCACGCAGATGTGCAAGCTGCCACAGTCCCACTTGACCAGCTCAGACCACCTCCAGCACACCATGTCCCGAACTGCGCTACGTCCTAAGAGGGAGGTTGACAAGACTCATACTCGGCAAGTGTGCACCAGTATGGCTAGGTTGTTAAAATACTGGAATGCCTTAGTGCCAGTTGGTAAATAGCTGCTGCTTCGAGCTACTTGTCATCTTTGGACCCTCGCCCAGGATCTCACTGCCTCCCCAAACCAAAGCGAGGCCTCCATTCTGATGGGTTCCTACCTGTGCCTGATGTATTGTTAATATTTTCAAAATATAAATACCCGAAGAGCTCTTAATCAGGAGTGGTAACTGCCTAGAAATTATGTCAGAGGAAGAACCATTGTAGGTTAGCCTTGAAAGAAGACTTGAGATAAGATAGAGAAAGAAAAAATTGCTTTCAGTCCATGGACAGGCTCATGTGGGAAACAGATTCAATGAACTCCATGTAGCTCCAGGGGGGGAGAGTATGCACAATGATTGGAAGTTACCAGGAAGCTGATGTCAGTTCCATATAAGGACGGACTTTGGAACGCTCCTGCTCCCCAACAATGGAGCCTGCTTGGTGAGAACAGTGAGCCGGAAGCGGCAGAGGAAGGAAGTGGGGACTCTGAGCAGACTCTGCAGCGGCAGGTGCTCCTGCTCCGAGGCTGAGCTCCAGAGGTCAGTGGTTCCCAAACCTGCGTGTTCATCTGGATCCTCAGTGGGACTAGTTTTAAAATAGACTATATTTAAAAATAGTTTACAGCAAAACTGAGTTAAAAGTACCGATAATTGCCCTAGCTGGTTTGGCTCAGTGGATAAAGCGTTGGCCTGAGGACTGAAGGGTCCCAGGTTGATTCCAATCAAGGGCACATGCCCAGGTTGGAGGCTCAATCCCCAGTAGGGGGTGTGCAGGAGGCAGCCGATCAATGATTCTCTCTCAGCATTGATGTTTCTATTTCTCTCTCCCTCTCCCTTCCCCCCTAAATCAATAAAAATATATATTTTTAAAAATTACTGAGAATATCCATGTACTCCCTGTCCCCACACACCCACAGCCTCTCCTACTATAAACATGTTGCCCCAGATTGGTACATTTGTTATGATCGATGAACCCGCATTAATTCATTATTGTCACCTGAAGACTATGATTTACATTAGAGTTTACTCCTGGTGTTGTTCTTTCCATGGGGCTTGACAAATATATAATGACATATTTCCACCATTATCAAAGAAACTTTTTGGAACCTCGTGCACTGCTGGTGGGAATGCAGACTGGTGCAGCCAGCATGGAAAACAGTATGCAGTTTCCTCAAAAAATTAAAAATGGAACTCCAATTTGACCCAGTAATCCCACTTCTAGGACTATATCCCAAGAAATCAGCAACACCAATCAGAAAGAATATATGCACCCATATGTTCATAGCAGCACAATTCACCATAGCTAAGATCTGGAAACAGCCTAAGTGCCCATCAGCAGAAGAGTGGATTAAAAAACATGGTACATCTAAACAATGGAATACTATGCTGCTGTAAAAAAGAAGGCACTCTTACCATTTGCAACAGCATGGATGGACCTGGAGAGCATTATGCTAAGCGAAATAAGCCAGTCAATGAAAGAAAAATACCACATAATCTCACTCATTTATGGAATATAATGACTATAAACTGATGAACAAAAATAGGTCCAGAAATATGGAAGTATCGAACACACTGACCGACCTCACAGGGAAGGCAGTGGCCGGGGGAGGAATAAGAGATCAACCAAAGGACTTGTGTGCATGCATATCAGCATAATCCATGGGCACAGACAGTAGGGGGGTGAGGATATGTGCTGGGGGGTGGGAACGGCCAGTGAGAGGTCAATGGGGGATAAAGGCGACATATGTAATACTTTAAATAATAAAGAATTTTTTTAAAAAGGAACTTTTAAAAGATTAGGTCTCCTGCTCTCCACCCCAAACCTACTAAAGCAGTATCATTGGAAATGAAGTTTGGAAATTTACATATTTGAAAGCTCTTCAAGCAGTGGTGACACACAGCGAGGTTTGGAAATCTGCATTCGGTGATCTGTTTCTTTCTACCCTTCAGATTTTAAAATTCTATCCAATGAAAAACCCAATAACATTTTAATTAAAATTTTTTCAATTATACTCTACCTTCAATATAATTTTATATTAGTTTCAGGTGTATAGCATAGTGGTTAGACAATCATATACTTTACAAAGTGTCCCCCTTGATATCTCCAGTACCCAAATGACACCACACATAGTTGTTACAATATTATTGACTATATTTCCTATGCTGTGCTTTACATCTTTGTGACTATTTTCTAACTACCAATCTGTACTTCTCAATCCCTTATTTTAAAGGAGTACATGATTCTTGAAACTTGACCAGAGTTTAGAGGGGAATCTGTGAAGTATATATAACATGTCAAGCACTGTGTCTAGACCTTTTTAATTCTTACAAGAGCCCTGTAAGGTAATTGTTAATATATATTCCCATTTAATAGAAAACAAAACGGAAGCTCAGACAGGTTAAGTAAGCTGGCCCAGGTCACACAGTCAATAAAAAGCAGAGCTGAATTTGAAATAGAGGGCCATTTGATCTATATTATTTCCCATATACCATTAGACCTCCAACAATTAGCAAATGAAGATACAGTTTCAGATTGCTAATAATGGGGATGAGGAGGTAAAGTTTTTTTAAATAATATGTTGAGGACTTGAGAATGAGATTTTGTTTTAGGACAACAGAAAGCCAGATGATATTCCAGGAACTTGTACTATTTTATGCACTAATCAAAGTGCCTTGTGTCAAGCCAGGAATTAACATAGCCAACACATTTGCTCCATAAATTTGAAAAGTTGGGCTCCGAGTTCTCTGATACCTAAATGAAACTTATAATGAATCATTCAAAATAAGAAAAAAGGACTCAACCACGTATTTAATCTTCATAATGGACTCCAGACCAGAGAGGTGGCCAATTCCACATCTTCATAATGAAAACGGAGTCCTTTCCCTGAGCCACAGAAAAGAAAAACCAATTTCCTAGAGCTGCACTTGGACCACTTTCATGGGATGTGGAAATAAATGGTTATTTAGAGCACACATACCTTTGAGTCAAACCTGGATTCAAACCTGGGTCTGCCACTAACTAAATACATAATCTTGTGGAAATGACCTAAATCTTTAGCTTAGTTTTCGTATCTGTAAAAGGAGGCTGATGATATTGCAATATCTGTCTCCCAGGGTTACCATGAGGGTTAGATGAGATGCTGTATGTGAAGTAATTAACATCTACCTTATACTCAGTAAGCACTCAATGTATTCATCTTATTAGTTACTCGTCCTTCCTTGGGTGATGCACGGTATAAACGGACCATCTGCTAACTGAAGGCAAAAGGAAACCATTTCTGATTGATGGGTGTGCAGACAGCATAAGCTAATTTGTGGGGTTAGTTTGATGGGGCAGAAAAAAATGACATTTAAACTCTTCTCACAGTTTGCTTTTTTAAACTGCTTCTTTTTAGACCATTAATTTTAAGGTGAACAAATATGTACATAATCAGGTGAACAAATATGTACATAAATAAAGCTATAGTGAAACCAAGGACATGAGCACCTTGCTATCCTCATCAGGATACTTACCTATGGGAGGATGGGAGAGGAATAGATTGAGTGGATCATTCAGGTAGATGACAGCAATGTCCTTTTTCTTTACTTTACTGGTGGCTTTTTTAATATATTGGTATTGGTTCTTTATACAGGTGTTTGTTTTATAATTCAATAAACTAAATTAGTTTTATCCAGAAAAATTAAGGCATTTATCAGAAGTATAATATCTAACGGTAGTTATTTCTAGTTTTTCCTATTCAATTGGCAGAAAAGAAAAAAAATGAGTGGAAAATAGAGTCTGTTACAGTGATTGTGACTTTCCTTAAAATAGTTCAGTATCAGTATTGTGATATTCTGTAAGTGCTGATTAGCTCAAACTTTTGTTCTATAGATAATCAGCACAATTATTTTAAGAATTCATAGCCAGAAATTCCAACTACCATTATGTCAGAAAGGCCCCATTTCCATGGGTGGCTACTCTAAACCTTTCTACTATTCAAATCTTTCTTTGTTTGTTTGTTTTGTTTTGTTTTTACTTTTTTTCTCTTTATTGATTAAGATATTACAAATGTGTCCTTATCCCCCCCAATGTCCCCTCATCTCCCCAATCCTGCCCTCACCCTCACCCCCTGTTGTCCACATCCATTGCTTATGATTATATGCAGGCATACAAGTCCTTTGGTTGATCTCTCCCCCTCACCCCCACCGTCCCTAGCTTCCCTCTGAGTTTTGAGCAGCTGTTCAATGCTTCTCTGTCTCTACATCTCTACATCTGTTTTTGTTCAAATCTTGATTGACAACTGATTCTCTGCTAATTAGTACATTTGTCAAAAATGGGATTTTATTGGTGAAACTAATGACTATTTAAATGATGTATGCTAGACATATTCTCCCATTGGTTTAATAAATGGTATTCAAAAGATATGGATTGTCTAGAGTTATTAAAGATCTATCCACCTTGGCATGAACAAGACAGGTGAATATCCTGTCCCCTCATGGGATGGAACCTAATCTTTATGCATACTATATACCGTCATTGATTTGATAACATGAAGGACTTAGAAACATGCCAACATGTACTCTGAAAGAACAGATTACTGGGACTTCATGAACCCTATAGATCAAGTTGATAAGTGGTTTTGTGCCTATTTGCTAATAAATGTTTGCTGAATACATATTTGAATGTATAGCAAAATTTGGTAATTTTTAAATTGAGAGTTATTTTATAAACAGAAAAGAAATTAAAATACTCAGTAAAAACATAAGTGAAAGACATGCACAGTCATTTCACCAAATAAATTTTAAAATGATCAATAAACAGAGGATGGAAGCAGGGAGCCAGATAAGAATGCTACAACGATCCAGGAGACCGTGGCAGTGGTTTGAAATGAGGTAGCAGTGGCAGAGATAATAAAGATTAGTCAGTGCGACAGGTGGCTTAGATGTGGAGATACAAGATAAGGAAAGGATCATGAACTTCCCCTGAGACTTTTGGCATAAGCATCTGGGAAGAGAGTAGTATCATTTGCTAAGAGTGGAGCACAAGCAAATAACAAGTTTCTTTTGGAAGGGGGAGGAGTAATATGGAATTAAGAGTTTTGTGTTAGAAATATTAAGTTTTGGACCCTATTAAATATGCACATGGAGATGAATAGACAACGGAGTCTAGAGTCTAGAATTCTGGGGAATGGTCAGCCAAGGAGTTAGAGAGGTCCTAGATTTACAGCCACAGAAATTCTTGAGATAATCTAGGGGACAGAGAGAAGGTACTGGGCCACTCTTCTTAGTTAGAGGTAATGAAAAGGAAGGCAGATCCAGCAAAGAAATTGAGAAGGGACAGCCAATATGAAAGTGGAAGTATTGATGCTCCAAAGCCAAGTGAAGAAAGTGTTTCAAGAAGAAAGGAGGGAGTGGGCCGGAAGAGGTTAATGGGGAAAGGCGGGAGGGCAGGAGGATCTATGTAATACTTTCAACAATAAAGATTTTTTAAAAATAAAAAAATAATAAAAATAAAAAAGGAAGGAAGGCCCTAGCAGGTTTGGCTCAGTGGATAGAGCAACAGCCTATGGACTGAAGGGTCCTGGGTTTGATTCAGATCAAGGGCACATACCTGGGATTGCGAGCTCATCCCCAATGGAGGGGAGAGGGGGGGTAATGCATGAGGCAGCCAATCAATGATTCTCTCACATCATTGATGTTTCTGTCTCTCTCCCTCTCCTTTCCTTTCTGAAATCAATAAAAATATATTTAAAAAGAAGGAAGAGGGTAGGCTTGTGTCAAATGCTGTAGGGAAGTCAAGAGAGATGAGGGATAAGAACTGACCATGGAATTTCTTCACGTGGAGCACTTGGAGATTTTGGTAAGGAAAGTCTGAGTTACATGAAGGGACAGGAAGTCTAACTGGAGCGGGTTTAACAGAGACTTGGAAGTGAGGAGCTTGAGATAATAAGGGCTGCATTTGAGAAACCTATTGAAAAAATATAACCCAGAGAAGAAAGACATTATGCTGCATGCCAAGAACTGAGATGTGTGTCTCGTGACTTTAACAGAAGACCAAATTGTTCTAGAGTGAGATGACACCTTAGCACAGAAGATGTATTTTTAGAGTTGTCATCAGGAGCAAGAGTCCCTCAAGGATCCATCATTACCCTCCTAATTCTTTCTTCTACTTCTGCTCACTTGGAAAACCTCCATAACCCAACTCTCTCTCTTTTCTCCTCTCTTCCTCTCTTCATAGGCCCATTGATTACATGATTGATTGCATATCTCCTTACCACCCTCATCCTTCCAGGTCAAGTGCTGCCTGTCTCTCTGACCCCTTCAGCCTGTCCTCAGTCCCAGAAATGACTCCAGGCTACATTGCTCTCTTCCCCCAAGATGGCTAAACCAGCCAGAGTTTGACCAAAATTGGATGACAACCCGGGCTCTTGCCCTAGCTTGTTCCTTGAATCTCTGCCAATTGTGGGAAGATTGCTACTCTCTGAGACAATCTCTCAGATTATCACTAAAATCTGATCTCTGGTAACAATGGGAGAAGTTACCTCTTCTCTCAGTTTCCCGTAAAGGAAAGTGTGGGAGTTCTCATTTTAAGAATTCCACACCCTCTCTCTTTCAAGCTTTCTTAAGTCCCTGTAAGTGAATCAATGTTAGAAGCCACTTATGGCAGGCCCATGCCAGATCAGGGTCCCATGGAATCTGAAAAGCAAACCTTGGTAGATGTGTTTTGGCCCTTTGGCTAAACTGTTTTAGAGTCACTGACATTTCTCTGAGGCTCAGAACTTTGTGATATCACTTTATCTGATGAACACCTAGATTTCTGGGTATTGACCAGATTAGAATGTAGCTGAGAAATCTGTCCTCCAGGCATCAGGTAGAAAGAGGAAGGGTGAATAAAGAAAAAAAAGGCTAACTTAGAGATGTTGCAAACAGCCAAGAACATTTGTAGCCAGAGGTGTCTTTTCTGATGGAGCTAAATGGGTTAAAAAGCCATCTCATCAGATCAGAGGAACAAATGAGAAACCAAAAACTGTGAGTCAATAGGTACTGATTCACCCCTATTGTGCTTTAATGAAGTTTCAAAAGAAAAAGTACACCCCAATAGAGACACATATCTACAGTGGCCAGCTTTCTGGGGAGGGTCCCTCAAGAGTCCCATGAAATAATTACATAGAATTGGAGTGATGTTTCTGTGTAAGCTTTATTGAAATAGAAATCTAAAGCTTTTGCAAATATAACATGTGTGATCAGGAAATTTGTCTTTTCTGTTCATTAAATAGTTCCTGTTTTAGCAAATTAAATAATAAGGGACCAGCTGAAGCAGAGTCAGAGGTGTGAATTAGCTCCAAGTTCCATAAATCTTTTTTACATTAAGAAACATTTTTGCCCCAAAATACTATGACATTTTATAATTTTGCCCCCAAATACTATGACATTTTTACATACTTCAGGATCATTTGAAATTATTCTGTATCTAAGAAAAAATGTGTAACTGAATCGGGGGGGGGGGGTTGTACACCCTCTATATTATTAAATTCTCTCTAAATAAGCTCAGAGATTACAGTGCTAGTATACTAATAAGAAAAAAAAAATTACTGCCCGGCCGGTGTAGCTCAGTGATTGAGCGACGACCTATAAACCAGGAGGTTGAGGTTTGATTCCTGTTTGGGGCACATGCCTGGGTTGCAGGCTCAACTCCCAGTGGTGAGGGGGCGGGGGGGGGGGGAGGGGGACTTGTGCAGGAGGCAGTCTATCAATGATTCTCTCTCACCATAGATGTTTCTATCCCCCCACTCTCTCTCCCTTCCTCTCTAAAATCAATAAAAATAAATAAAGATTGATGCGGAGAAAAAGGAACCCTTGTACACTGCTGGTGGGAATGCAGACTGGTGCAGCCACCATGGAAAACAGTATGGATTTCCTCAAAAATTAAAAATGGAACTCCCATTTGTCCCAGTAATCCCACTTCTAGGAATATATCCCAAGAAATCAGAAACACCAGTCAGAAAGGATATATGCACCCCTATGTTCATAGCAGCACAATTCACCATAGCTAAGATTTAGAAACAGCCTAAGTGCCCATCAGCAGTTGAGTGGATTAAAAAACATGGTATATCTGCACAATGGAATACTACATGCTGTAAAAAGGAAGGAATTCTTACCATTCACAACAGTATGGATGGACCTGGACAGCATTATACTAAGCCAGTCAGAGAAGAATAAGTAATAAGTATTTGTGGACTATAATGAACAACGTCAACTGATGAACAAAAATAGATCCAGAGACACAGAGACATCAAACAGACCTTCAAATCTCAGAGGGAAAGCTGGAGGGTTAGGGAGGGTAGGAGATCAATCAAAGGACTTGTATGCATGCATATAAGCATAACCAATGGACACAGACAGTAGGAAGGTGAAGGCATGTGCTGGGGGGTGGGAGTGGCCGGGGAGAGGTCAATGGAAGAAAAAGAAGACATATGTAATACTTTCAACAATAAAGAATTTCAGTTTTTTAAAAAACAGTAAAGGAAAAAAAATAGTTGCAAAAAGAACATAGCTAATTTTATGAAAAGGAACTCTATCCCACTTAGGAACTCCTGCTATGGATACTGCGCCGGTCAACAAGGAGACAGGCCAGAAACTGTGGGAAGAGCTCAATGCCATCAGCCAGTTCAGGGGCAGGGCTGGGAGGTGGGGAATCCCTGGCTTTATCATTTTCAGGGGGAAATCCCTTGCCTATTATTTTCTCTTTTACAGAGTTTTCCTTCTCCAGCCAAAACGTATTGGCTTCCCAGGGACCCCAGCTCCTCTTGAAGCTTCCTTAAGAGAATGTTGAGGCATATTCATACCTCAACGCTTTCCCATGATTTTCAGAAAAGCCGGCCCACCCAGCTTGCAAGGACAACTGAAGAATGGCATAGGAAATGTATTTCAACAAGCCCAGGGCCAAAGGCCAGCAGGCTGGGCTTCCCTGGGCCCTATTATGATAAACACACGCTACAGGGGTCGGCAAACTCATTAGTCAACAGAGCCAAATACCAACAGTACAACGATTGAAATTTCTTTTGAGAGCCAAATTTTTTTAAACTTAAACTATATAGGTAGGTACATTGTTATTTAACTTAATTAAGGTACTCCTAAGACTTAAGAAGAGCCACATTCAAGGGGCCAAAGAGCCGCATTGTGGCTCGTGAGCCATAGTTTGCTGACGACGGCAGAACACTAGCCCACACCAAAGACAATAAATTCTGAAAATAACAGAGGAGGCCAGGGAGCAGCACACTCTCAGATCACTCAATTACCACCCTCCACCTCCTGGACGATAAGGAGGTACTATAGAAAGGCAGAAGTGAGGATCAAGCAAATATCTAATTTTTGGTCATCTGCTGGAAGCCGGTCCATCCTTGCTGCTTGACACAGTCGCTGCAGGGAAGAAACATCTGCACAGCATGTGTTTCAAGGGACCTGGCGTATATGGCATACTGTTCTTAATATGTTTGCTCACCTTCTTGGCACTATGTGTTTTAACCAAAGTCACCTCTCTGAGAAAGGTTGTTTCCCCAGGTAGGGATTTTTCCCTGAAGTTAGGGAGGGAATAAAACCCCTTTACTAAGTGCCAGGCGGGTAGTTAATCACTTTAACTACGAACAATCACCCTTAAGCTACATAATCTTTACTCCCTGGAATGGAGATAAGAAATGCCCTAACCTTTGGAATAGAAATTGACAGGATTAAAATCAACTGGTATAAATACAGATGTAACAAGACAATAAAAGACAGAACCTGGCCACCGAACCTGGCTAGAGAACCTAGCGAGAGAACGTGGCTACAGAACTTGGCTGGAGATCCTGGACAGAACTTGGCTAGAGACCCTGGCTAGGCTGCTGATCAACTGAACGCTGTCTCTGTGTCATTCCTTCTTCGCCGACTCCGTCCACACCTTTGGAAACCCCTGGACCTGCTGGGGCTGGACCCCAGCAGTCATCCTTGTGCTAATATGAGGATATGAAAAAGACACTCTCTGGGAGGAAAATTAAGCACTTCTCTACACGAGCTGGTCAATTCACAGAAAAGCTGCTTCTCATTTCCAATGATGTTGAAACACTTCTTCCAAGAAGTCTTCCCTCTGACTAATGGGAAGAGACTCGTGTATCAAGTCACTTCTAAAGTTCCTCTCTCAGGCAAGATTGTAATCTTGGTAAAACACTCTTACAGATTTTCTGATCTCTCCTCAAGTCTAAGCCTTTTGTATTTCTATAACCACTCACATCTCTACTCCTAGGACCTTACTAGGGTGTGAACACACCTCATACTCTAAATATTTTCCTACCTTTTCCCTTTTGTCCTATGTTGTATGTCCCTAGATCCTGTCCTCAACCAAAGTTACAATAAATTAGTCATATAAACAAATTAGCTAGCAGATGTGGTACACTGATGTGTCCCAGCTTAATATCTGTAATGATTTTTGTTCTTTTTTCATAATTTTTAAAAATATATTTTTTTATTGATTTCAGAAAGGGAGAGAGAAATAGAAACATCAATGATGAGAGACAATCATTGATCAGTTGCCTCCTGCATGCCCCACACTGGGGATCAAGCCCACAACCCGGGCATGTGCCCTGACTAGGAATCAAATCATAACCTCCTGGTTCACAGGTCAACACTCAACCACTGAGCCACACCAGCTGGACTTTAATGTTGTTTAAATGCTTGTTTTTGTCAAAAGACATTTGATCAGGCTAGGTAATCTTCAAGTTCTTCCCCAACTCTAACATAAAATTTTATAGGTAATTCCAATCAGAAAAATTTTAAACCTTGGGCCGAGCTAGTTGGCAAGTTGACCTTTGGGTTCCCTTGGATTAGACCATTTGCAGCGTTGCTATTAGGTATGAACATGTCAGATCTGATAGTTGCCTTTTCATCAAAAAGTCTGATAACAATTTTTAGAGGTTATTATTGTATGCCTTACTGTATATTATATACCCTGTGGTGAACTGAAGATGACCCAAATTATTTGTGATTCCTCTTATCAAGAAACTAGAAGCCTGGTGCATGAATTTGTTCACGAGTGGGGTCCATCTGGTGTGCCCTGATGGGGGCCAATCAGGGCTGGGCCAGCCAGAGGGGAGGGGACTTGGGCAGTTGACTGGCCAGCCCCACCCACGATCGAGGTGGGGGGGGCAGCCAGGGGGAAAAGCCATGGGAGGGCGATTGGTGGCCAACTGGCCACCACAGTACGTGTCATAGCAACCAGTCGTTTTCTGTCGTTCCATCATTCCAGTTACTTGGCTTTTATATATATAGATTAGTCTATCTTTTCCTCTGACATAAAATCTTTGTGACTTTCTTTAATCAATAGAATATGGTGGAAGTGACACTTTGCCAGTTCTGGCCTATACCCTAAAGGCACGGAAACTTCTGCTCTGATCCTCTTTGGAGCCCTAAGCCACTCTGTAAACTAAAGAGATACTAGCTGATTACATGGAAGGAGGCATGGAGGGAGCAATATTACTTATATTTATATTCATATTTATATTATTTATATTTACATTTATTTATAGTCTAGTCATAGTCATAGTTATATTCATATATTCATATCTATATACAGAGTGTCCCAAAAATGTGTACACACTTTAGCATCTAATAGCTCAATTTTGAAAATGAAATGTATTTAAAAAAACACTGCCTTTTTAATTATTCAAAGTGTGTGTATGCATCTGTGGGACATCCTATATAAAGAGAGAGAAAGAGACAGAGAATTGATTGACTTCCAACCAGCCCTAACCTATTCCAGGCATTTCCACTGAGGTACCAGACATGTGAGTAAAGCCATTTTGGATTTCCAGCCCTAGAAAGCCTCCAGCTAATGGCGAATGCATGAATAACCCCAGACAAGACCTGCAAAAGAACCATCCACCTAAGCTCAATCCATAAATGGTTGTTATTATTTAAATCCATTAAGTTTCAGAGTGGTTTGTTATACTGCAATAGATAACTGAAAAACATCTCTAAAAGCTGGTCTAATCCTTCCTTTGAACAAAGAAGGAACGGATAACAATTAAAATAATTTTTTATGAAGTTCCTAAATTAGTATGACAGCCATTCCACACTCCAACATACACGTACTCCTTCCCTTATACAATGGCACATCCACAAGTTTGTTCAACACTTTCTCAACTGCGCACATGTCCTTCATGCCTGTTCCACCCATGCAGTCATGAATTGTAAGCTCCTGCTGCACAGGCGCCGAGAGCTCTACTAGGTCGCTCATAAAGGCTTTTCTGCCTTAATGATTTTAGCAGAGGACTTCAGCAGTGCTCAACGCCGTTTTCCCTAAGTCTTGCTACTTTTCCACACTGAGAAGTCTAGAATGGAACCTCTGAGAGAAACTCCACTTTGAAAGCCTAATGGCAACCTTCTGATTTCAAAGAGCACTGAAACCCTAAGCCACTCTTCCCAACAACAAAATACATCACACTGTGGCCATAAGGCTTATTCTACATACTTTTATTAGTTGGTGTTGAGGTTGGTTATTCCTAGAGGGATTTCAAATTCCTCTGTCATGTATTCCTGGGTGACAAATTGCTGACACCTGTGTGGAGAGCCCCAGGCCAGAAGCCTGTGTCCTAACCTGGCACAGGATGGATGCTGAGGGGCCATCCTGAAAGAATCCATGAATAAACAGATTACACTGTGCTTGTTTCAAATGCTTGGAGCCTGAAAACTTTCCCCAGAATGACACTAGACCCCTCATTACCTTTCAAATGTCAAGGAAAAGTGAAATGTTGATTTAATTTTTTTCCATAAACTTTTCAAAGTTAAAATGGTATGAATTTCTTTGGGGTAAAAAATATTCTATTTTATTATATGTACTTCTGAATTGTTGGGAGCTTTTTAGAATATAGGTGTTATTTGAGTAATTAAAAGTACACATATGATCAGCAGAATAATTAAATTATTTCTAAAATATCCATGTCAATTTTTTTCCTTCCTCCTGGAACAGTGATTGCATAAATCAGAAAACTACAAGGTGCCATAATAGGGATGGAAAAGCCCATTATATATGTCAACAGAGGGCTAATATTGTCATGCTTTATCTTTATGTAACAAGATTGATTTGTAAATGCACTAGTATAAATACATCATGCCCTTTTCTGGGCTCTACATTAATCCCACATCAAACACCAAACTCTTAAACTAAATAATGTAAAATGTAGCATTTCTTTGTAATGTCAACTATCCCCATAAAATGTGATCTAAAAGGCAAAAGTCAGGCATGATCCCTGAATCTCTTCCCTACTATCCTGACTCTGTGCTTGACATTTCTACAAAAATCATTCATTGGGTTAAACTGCTGTAATGCCTTCAGGAAACCTCTTCAAAGTACAAATAGTGGTTTTCTTAAAGGAGTAACCAATTAACCTGTTAGAATCAATAGTTTAACCTGATTAAACCATTATACTGCAAGGTCCAACTCTAAATAAATAATGGTCATTGTTGATTGGTCTTACCTTCCTCATCTTTTTCTCATGTTACTATTAGTAATAATGGTCATAATTATCCATATAATTTTTTGAGCACCCATAACAAATTGGGCCCACTAGTTAGTCCTTGACACGCTTTATTTCTAATGCTGATACAACACTACAAAGTAATACTTTTCCCATTTCATGGATTAGGAAGCTGAGATCAATGGGGTTAGGTGATTTCTCCAAGGTCACATAGCTCCTCAGAAACAAAGTCAAGATTCCGACCAGAGCTGTCTGAAGCCAAAGCCCAAGTTCCTTCCGTACTTGTAATACTGAAGACCAGGAGAGTGTCACAGCTATGACAAAGTTATAGAGTTAGCCCTCTAGAGCTGGTGGAAGGAGGAAAGCCACCACAATCATTGACTCCAGATCCAGGTCGAACCCTGCATGGACCTCTTCTCAAATCCGGGCCCTTGGCCAAGCCTCTGATCTAGCCCATCCTCCACTGGTTTCCATTCACCAATTGGAGCTCTTAGAAGACTCACTAATTCAGACATCCTGCTGAGTTCTAACAAAATTTTTGTTAAAAAACAATATTTTTTTAAAAACAAGGATAATTGTACTTTGAGGTGTTTCATAAATGTTAAAAAAAAAAAACATAGCTCCTTAAACTCATACAATGGCTGCTTTTCCTTCTCAGAGAACTTTGTAACTATTAACTAATTGGTGCTTTAATATAATATTAAATGTCTTTTAATCTGTGGAAGCAAACGTGTCATAAAGTAAAGCAATTCTGACTCTTGCCTGACAACACAGGGGGTTCTGACTCTCATTTGTGGGGAGCAGCCTCCTGAACACAACGAGGACAGGGCAGAACGTAAAGGGGGAACCAAGGCCGAAAGTTTATGGGAATCTTCCCATCTAGTAGCCATGCAGCTCACAAGGCACTGGTTTTGATAAGCTGTTCCTTCAGCCATAAAAGTTGCCACTTTAAAAGGTGGCTTCCATCAATTACGAAGATGTGGTATATGATGTAAGGGAACGTTGAAATCTCGTGAACTGTTATGAACAAGAGTTGACTCACAGTGGATAAAAGACTAAGCTAAGAGTAAACACATGTGTGAGTTTGCTGCCAACCATCCCTCTACAACTGAGAGGATTTGCCCCCATGCTTCTGATGACCAAATAATAGTTCTCCAGGCCTGGCCAGCGTGGCTCAATGGCTGAGTGTTGACCTCTGAACCAGGAGGTCATGGTTCGATTTCCGGTCAGAGCACATATCCTGGTTGGGGGCCCAATCTCCAGTGGGGGATGTGCAGGAGGCAGTCGATCAGTGATTCTCTCTCATCATTAACGTTTCTATCTCTCGCTCCCTCTCCCTTCCTCTCCGAAATCAATAAAAATATATTTTTTATTAAAAATAGTTCTCTGGTTCTGTCCTGGCATCTATATGGAACCATGGCCAATATCACCAATTGTTTTATTGTAACATGTTCTAATAGTTAAATAGTATAACATGTACTTTTAATTTATCTATTTTTTGAAGACTTCCTTTAAGGATTTCCAGATGACCATTATTTGCAGGAAAACTTGGTCTCTCAGGGGCACAACTTTGAAACTGACTCCAGAGAAATACATGAGACCTTCCTTGGGTTCCTAGAGCTGACAGACACACAAGTGTACTCCAAACTTAATAGAATTTTGTGAAGAAGTGTGACTACATGCAACTTTCAAGAAATCACCTCTGTCAGAGGAAATAAAGAAAGAGACAAAATCCAGCCAGCATATCTCTTAACAGATGAATGGGCCTTACAAACATTGCAAGGACAATTTGAACCAGCCTCCTTAAGGTTTAGTTATTTCAATGACCTAAACAACAGCAAAAACCTAGTATGAAACATTGTTCCCCCCTTGGCTTCAAGAAGATGATGAATTGGTATTCTGGTAACTTCTCCTCTGTTCTTATTCTTCCCTTTAGCCAAGTGGAACTCATCTCTCATCAGGAATTCTAAGACACTGTAACAGACTGAATGATTATGTCCCCCCAAAGCACATATGCTGAATGTCTAACCTCCAATGTGCATTTGAAGATAGGGCATTTATGGAAGTAACTAACGTTAAATGAGGTCATAGAGTAGAGCCTTGATCTGACAGGATTAGTGTCCTCATAAGGGAAACAGGTGGCCATCTGCCTGCACAGGAAACAAATCAGCCGGCCCCTTGATTTTCTACTTCCCAGCCTCCAGAACTATGAGAAAATAAATTTCTATTGTTTAAGTCCCACTCTGTGATATTTTTTCATGGCAGCCTCAGCAGACTAATACAGATACCAAATTAAAAAGAACGTATTCTACTGGTTTGATGAGAACCATATGACAAAAGAATATTCGCAACCCAAAATCTGCAACAGAACCTGATTGTATAGTTTTTAATTGGGCTTTCATGGAAGAGTCCAGTTAAAGATCCTGGAGAATCATGACATTGCAAAAGGACAACTTGCTTTTTTTGTAATTGCCTTGCATGTTTAATTTATTTTAATAAAAGTACTCCCCACAGAACTAACTGACTTGCTCATCTGTACCTAAAGCTACAGTGGAATCCCCAGGGCTCTACAGAAATCCTAATGTATCAAAGTCTGTTAACGCTCATCAAATAGCCCATGAGCGCTTCTCTATTTCATCGCCTCTGTCGCAGGTACATTTGGAGTCATGTGACTAACTCTAGCCTAACAACTCTGAGTAGAAATCATGTCACTTCAGGCTAAGGCTCTTCTGCGACCTCTCTTTTCCCACCCACAACAAGCACAGACGTCACACGATCCAGATTCCACAGCTGCGAGATGGACTGGGAAGTAAGCAAGAGATAAGCATTTTATCTGGTAAATCTATTCGATTTGAAGGTCTTATCTGTCTTGGCAGCCAGGGCCAGTCATCCGAATACATTTTGGAACTCTTGTTCCTTCAAACACTCTGTGACTCCAATGCTATTTGAAGCCTTGAATGCGGACTTGAAACTGCCTGACAAGTTGTGATAGACCATCAGCAACTGAGCATAGAGGTAATGCTGCAGATCAAGCACCAGTGTCGTACTAACCTCCTATGTCTGGCCTGAGTCATGTGATGTGGAGAGACAAGAAGGAAAAAGACACCGTTTAAGCTCTCACTACGCTCCCAGTGATGTCCCCAGTTACGGTTTTAGACTCCTGCCGCTCCTAACCAGGGTGTTACTAATGTACTAGGACTGTGTTGCTGAAGGAAGTACATAATTATTTCACATTGAGGAGTTTTTATACCTACCTACAATGATGATCAGCACATGAACCCAGGGAATAAGAAACGACAATTTAATTGATGCCATAGGTTTCAACTCCAATTAGAGCAATAAAATTCATAATTTGGTGTGTAGTAACTTTCCCTACCATAACCCTGCCCAAGTGCTTAGGGGCTATAAGGGTAATTAAACGTAATCAAAAAAATAATGCTAATTAAAACCATAAGCTAGAACTAGGGCGGTGGTTAAATTGTCATCTCAGCCAGTACACTCATTGCTTTATCTTATTCAAGACCAGGGAACCTTCTTTTATCATTCACACTCTTTTCACTAAAGGGAAAATGCAGGGGTGTGGAAGCTCTCTGGGTGGGAAACATGGAAGAAGGAGCAGACTGAAACCCCGGTGGACCCTGAGTTTATCTGTGGGGCCTGTGCTCCCGCCCAGTCCCCATGTTCCTTCCCTTTGTCCCTTTCCACTGGCATTCTCAGAATGTCACGCCCCTGTTCTCAAATGGTCAAAAGTTCATTTTTGTTTTTTTGGTTTTGCCTCTTTTGCTTCCATGGCATCTACCTGTTGCCTTTGAGTTGCGGGGAAACCAGGAGCACTGCCCGGTGACCCTTCTCCACTGGCTGCTTCCAGTGGCTGCTCTTGAAAGAAAGGAGAGAAAGGGAGGGTTTATTTCATGGCTCTTGCCCCTCTAAGAGTCAGTAAAATTCTATTCAACCTGTCATGAGTATGAACTGACTGGTCCATATTAATTATCCTTTACTCAGAATAACTTATTTTAACTTGTCAATTGAGTCTTCCAGCTACCATAATAAGCACTTCATTTGCCTCCTCTGCATGTCTCGGAACAGAAAAGAATCTGGTTATAGAATGTTAAGGGGAAAAAAGGCATACTTAGCACTTAATACACAATGGGAAAAACACAGTTTAATTTATATTATATAAGTTTAATCATGTAATTAACTCACAAAAAATTATGAAGTATAAATATAGGTGTGACAGTTGTCCAAAATGGCACATAGTAAAAGTCATCATTATGTGACATTAACACTATAGTGTTTTCCAGAGAATTCAGTTCTTTAATCTTCCTGGCAAAAGCCTTTTTTTAAAATATATTTTACTGATTTTTTTACAGAGAGGAAAGGAGAGGGAGAGGGATAGCGAGTTAGAAACATCGATGAGAGAGAAACATTGATTCAGCTGCCTCTTGCACGCCCCCTACTGGGGATGTGCCCGCAACCCAGGTACATGCCCTTGACCGGAATCGAACCTGGGACCCTTGAGTCCACAGGCCGATGCTCTATCCATTGAGCCAAACCAGCTAGGACCTGGCAAAAGCCTTAATATCATGAATCTAACACTGAATATAAAAGCATTTCTCCATTTGTATTATTTTAAAATGTGCCAGAAGGGACCTAGCCAGTTTGGCTCAGTGGATAGAGCATTGGACCATGGACTAAAGGGTCCCAGGTTCGATCCTGGTCAAGGGCACATACCACGGTTGCAGGCTCAATCCCTGGCCCAGGTTGGGGCATGCAGAAGGCAACCAAACAATGTGTCTCTCTCACATCAATGTTTCTCTCTCCGTCTCTCTTCCTCCTTTCCATGCTTTCTAAAAATCAATGGAAAAAATATCCTTGGGTGAGGATTAAGAAAATATGCCAGAAGGAATCCAAATGCACCCTGACATAAGGAAACATATTTTTCTGGCTGTTTTCTCCATACAATTGGATGATAACTTATTTCCATCAATTGTTCTCAAGCTAATTACATTGAAGAAGATTAGAAAGAACATGGAACTGAGCATTAAAACACCTGAATGCTGAACCTGGTTTTGTCCAGCTGTGTCCCTTGGGGAAGTCACTTAACCCCTCTATGGCCCACTTCCTCATCTATAAAATGAGGAGCACATTTCTTATTGTCTGTCTTGACTGAAAAAGTGAAGTTAGTATACACATGCCACTGATCATCTATTTAAAATGTTCCCCACTTCTTTTACATCTTCATCTTTCCATCACCTAATAATCAATGATCAGACACACCCACCTAATGTCACACCCTGCTAAGTACTAGGGATACAATTTGTAGAAAACATTTCTATTGTCTTCTACAAGACCACTACTGGGTGCAGGAACAGTAAACAAGTAACTCTAATGCAATATTATCGTTGCTATAACAGGGAGAGGGCCCAAGTGCTACAGGACAACAATCAAAAGAATTAGGGTGATCAGAAAAGACTTCAGAGAGGATGTAACATTTGATTAGTGCCTTTAAAGGTAGATATTTTATATATTTGCATAATATTGTCCTTCTTTCCACCCACCACTACTTTAATGGTTCTTTGGTCTTCTTTCATGACATCTTTAAAAACCAGTACTCCAGCCCTGACTTGTTTGGCTCAGTGCATAGAGTGTTGGCCTGAGGACTGGAGGGTCCCAGGTTTGATTCCATTCAAGGGCACATTCCCAGGTTGCTGTCTCAATCTCCAATAGGGGGTATGCAAGAGGCAGTTAATGAATGATTCTCTCTCATCATTGATCTTTTTATCTCTCTCTCCTCTCCCTTCTTTCCTGAAATAAATTTTTAAAAATAAAATAAAATAAATAAAAACCAGTGCTCCAACCATGGCCAGAAATAAAATTTACCACTGACCAGTTGCCAAAGTAAAAACCACATTTCATCTCTTGGTTTGAGAATGAGTTTGAAAGAGTAAATGAAACAGAATATAGAAGTGGCCTGAAGATATAAATAGAGTTAACTGATGCCATCCAAAAAGTCCCCTGTCTCATTAGCAAACTCCATTTTTAGAAGTCTGTAGATGCCCTGTGACTTTATAGTTTACATGCCCAAATTTCTAAATAAGGAATTCTAGCCAAAATAATTAAACTTCCATTTCTCTTTGGGGATAGGCTCAACCTATAAGGACATGCACTGACACTCACGTGACATGGTGGCTCCAGCAATTCCATTAGGACATCCATAGCAGCACATTCCAACCAGCCTTCTCTATCAGTAGACCCATAGCAGTGTATTCAATCCAAGCCAACTCACCAGTTTCTGCATAGCAACAACTGCATCAGGAGAGCATTGGCGTGGAGTCACAGGTTGGTGTGGCAATATGCCAAAGTGAATGGAGTAAAACCTTAAAGGCGTGCACAATGAGCCCCTCCAGGGGGATCTTAGGTAAAATGAAAAGTAGTCTTTGCAAATGAAAAATCCTTACATCTGACAAGAGTTCATTCAAAGTGGGAGTTCTTATGCACGGTTGGCAGGGCTGTGGAAGATTGCAACCCTTTGGAAAGTAATTTATTCACCTGTATCAAGAACTTCAAAAGGCTCATACTTTTGGACACAGCTTCTGGTATGTAATCTCACTTATAGGAAAATCTTTATGCATGACGAGACCATCATAAGGTAGTTTATGGTAAAAGAAAATAATGCTGTAAAATCCAAAAGTTTAACAATAGAAGGATTAGCGAGAAACATCGATCAGCTGCCTCCTGCACACCCCCTGCTGGGGATGTGCCCGCAGCCAAGGTGCATGCCCTTGACCGGAATCGAACCTGGGACCCCTCAGTCCACAGGCCGACGCTCTATCCACTGAGCCAAACCGGTCAGGGCACTTTTTTCTTTTTTAAAAAATGATATCTTTATTGTTGAAAGTATTACATATGTCCCCTTTTTCCCCCATTGATCCCTTCTAGCCCCCCAATCCCTCTGCCCCAGGCCTTCATCACCCTATTGTCTGTGTCCATGAATTATGCATATATGCATACAAGTTCTTTGGTTGATATCTTCCCACCTTTCTACCCTCCCTCGCCTTCCCTCTAAGATTTTGCAATCTATTCCATGCTAGAAGCTTCATATTTTAAATTTTGTGTTAAATGATGGCTTTGGGTAGCTCAGTAATTTACAAAAACATATTGCTTTTAAATCAATAATGGTTTTCATGACAAAAAAAAAAGAATATTTCTATCTTAGTATACAATCGATCCATTAAGTAAAACTTAACAAAGGATTTATATACCCTTGGAAAACACATAGTTTACAGTAGTAAAGGAATAAACCAAAATGCAAAACTGAATAAACAGTTGAATTTTAGATCACAACCATGCTTTAAAAATGCATATTTTAAAAAAGATTGGCAGACACAGACAGTAGGGGGGTGAGGGCATGTTCTGGGGGATTGGAGCAGCTGTGGAGAAGTCAATGGGGAAGAAAGGAGACATATGTAATACTTTAAACAATAAAAATTTAAATTAAATTTTAAAAAGATTGGCAGGAAATACACCAAAAAAACAAAACAAAACAAAACAAACAAACAAAAAAACCTCTCAGTGGTTGTCTGTGAGTACAATTAATTGACTGAGATTTATATTATTTTACTTTTAATATTTCCCATGTTTTCTCTAATGAAGTTCGAGAAATAAAATTAAGTGCATTGAACCCAATAACTTGGAATGGCTGTGTTTAGGTGTGACATTAGATATTCACAGATCCACAGACAGCCAGACAGATCGATGACCAACATGAGCCAACACAAAACCCAAAAAGATGTCAGTGAACTAAAAAGCAGAGGGAGGCACAGTAACATAAAACAGGAACGTTGGATTCCCAGAACTTATGAGTAATAAAAAGATAAATACAGCAAAAATGTGCTATTCAAAGTGCCTCTCATTTCCTAAATACTCTGCACTATAGATGAATTTAACCAAAGGACTAATTAAATTAAGACTACAAATCTTTATTGAGAACCTGCTGTATGCCAGGTACTTGTCCATGTATCTGGGACACAAAGATAGATATGACATGGTCCCTGCCTTCTAGAAGCTTAGCAGAGTGTGGCTCAGTGCTATGGCTTTTGTTCTATCTGGATTTGACTAATGCAGGTCCCTTCCCCAAAACTGCCTAAAGATAAGGAATTTTAAAGTATTTCATTTGGATTAGTAGGAAGGAAAGAAAATTAAATTCCAAAGACTGGCTGATAAAAGAGATTAAAATTTGGAGTTAGAAAGTCAATATTTCATGCAGAGATACCACAGCTGCTAACACCAACACAGGCTGGAGGAAGAAGTCAGCTTACCAGAAGTGAATCAGTTGGCTACAGCCATTTCTTGAGCATCTACTATAGCCAAAGAACATATATGCATAGCCCATGTACATAGACAACAGTGTGTTGAAAGCCAGGGGAGGGAGATGGTGGGACTGGGTGGAGTGGACAAAGAGGGCGGAAGTGGGGGACATCTGTAATAGTGTCAACAATTAAAAAGTGCACAAAGAACATCCAATCTTCTCCCACAATAAGATTCTGCACTGATTTGGGAAACAAAACAAATAGATGAAGAAAACTTGTATAAATTTCACTTGTTAATAAATTCAAATGGAACAATAATACATGGGAATAAAGAGGGCACCATATAGAACAGGGAGCATAATCATGGAACATTCACTGAAAAGATGTATTTGAAGCTGCATTCTGCAGGTAATGAGGGACATTGACAGAGAGAAAAGAAAGGAATGGCGCTTGATGGGAGGGAAATAAAAAGGGATGCGCAGAATAAAGCCAGGAGATTGAGTGTGCAATGACTCTAGCTTTTAAAATATACCCACGCCCAGAGATTATGACTTCATTGATCTGGGCAGGGCCCAGGCATCCGTATTTTTAAGAAAATTAGCCAACAGATCTGATGTTCAGCCAATGTTGAGGGCACTTGGGTAAAGAGACCTTGTAACTGAAAAAGGGGAAATGATGTGCTTGAAGTGGGAAACATATTTGCAACGTAGTTAAGACAGTTTAAGTTCCATAATTAATTTAGCTCATTAGACTATGAATTCCTCAGAAGCAGGGGTCACATTTTGATTCATTTCTGTACAAACATAATATTAAATTAATATTTTTTTAATAAATGGTTGGATAAATGAATAAATACAATAAGTAAAAAAAAGAAATCACTGTAGGCACTTGAGCCAATGGATAAGACAATGACAATGTTTCAGAGAGATGACTTCAATATTACACAGAAGGCAAGAGAGACAGGCAGTGGCTAACATCTACTGAGTGCTCCCTATGTACCAGGCTCTTCACAAGCTGCAGGTTGTTTCATACTCAAACCAGTCAATTGAGTACCCATTACTCTCTCTCTTGAGAGAACTGAGGCCCCAAATCATTCACTGTTGATGAACAGCAAAGCTGGAATCTGGCTTCGTAAGAATGACGTAATGACTATGGTGGGTGCCTAACTGGATACAAGCGGACAGTATACAAACCAACACGGGCTCAAATTTCCAAACAGAGTTCCAGCTTCTGACCTAATCTAATGATGCAGAGGTGGCATGTGATTTAATTAAGGTATTTACCTAACTACAAGATTAGAGCTCTTAAGAGGAATCAGGCAGGTGGGTCAACATCTGGTGTTTCTAGAAAATCATTTCTATGGCTTTGATCCTTCTCACATAGGATTCTGTTAGAAATGTAATAGAAAATAAAACATCCCATTGCACTTCGTTTTGAAATAGGAAATATCATTGCTCTATAACTTAGGGGCAACTGTTTACCAGCCATTGTTTCTCTGTTTACATGTAAAGAAACGTGTTCTTTCCATCCTTTCGGAGCTCATCTGAAAAGAAATAGCTCCACTCTACCTGGTGCTGGGTATTACCTAGAACAGCAGGACTACACGTCAATGGAAAAAAGAAGTCACTGATCTGGAGGGTTCCTCACACTCATTTGTTAAAGGTTAAGATTGAATTTAACAGGTCGCTCTGGATGACCTTACACGGGGAACTACAAGAGAACCAGCCACTCAAAACAGTAAATTTGCTTTAAAATTAACTAAAACTGAGGACATATTAGTTAATATTATCCCTACCAAGGATAAATAAAAGACCCCAATTTAAAAAATGAAAAACTTAGCCATCCTAAGGAAGGAGATGGGAAAGCATCCTATCAGCACTGAGCAACACTGATATAAACAAGTTAAGCACATTAATTGCTCTGTGATTCTTTGGGGAACCAGAAACAGGATCTTTTGAGAGGCTCTGTGCTTAGGTATAAGCAGGAGCCAATTTACATGAACCACATTTGCAATATATTGCCAATGGAAACACAGCCAAGTGCTTCTCTTCTAAAACACTTCAACTTTGTGACTTCACCCACAAAAACACATACAACCTTTGCATACTTCCCACTCTACCTCCTTTCTGTATTAATAATCTTAGCACTTGAAAACCTTAAATTCCCTGTTAACAATTTAAGCTCGATCTCAGTAATTACTCTCTCTGAAATGTTCATTCATTCATTAATGAAATGTGCTCATCTTTTTAAATAACAAGCTTTTAATGGCCCTCTTTCTATTATAAAGGGCACCACCTATACATATAAAAGCCTGAGCGAACATTCGACCGTTCGACCATTCTACCAGTAGCTATGATTCTCACCGCCAGGGAGCAGACGCTTAATGCACAGGCATGGAAACATCGATCAGACTGATGAATCTTAGAGGGAAGTGGGGAGAGGGGAGGGTTGGAAGAGATTAACCAAAGATCTCACATGCAAACTAGAGGCCCAGTGCACGGATTAGTGCACCAGTGAGGTCCCTTGGCCTGGCCTTTGGAGACTGGGCCAAAACCAGCAGTCCAACATCCCTTGAGGGGTTCTGCATTGAGAAAGGGCACAGGCCAGGCGGAGGGACCCACCAGTACATGAATCTGTGCACCAGGCCTCTAGTTTGTTTATAACTGGCATCCAAGCTTCAATACTCGAATTGGGAGCTTCCTCTTTGCACTGGGGACACTCGGCGATGCTCTTGTGTCAGTCTCAAAGAAAACAGCAGCATCTGAGCTCACATTAGCACTAGCTGACTGCCCGTTGGCAGGGACACTTACCCTCTGGGTCTTTCGGATTACCTGGAAGGGTACTTTGAGAGTGGAAGGGTCTTTCTACCATATAGCATGTAAGATTGGGGCTTCTCCATAGGTCAGCCTAGGAGGGCTACTCTGAGAAAGCTAAAGGCCTCGTCAGGGTTGCGTGGAGGAGACACAGAAATCTTCCTGGCAAGGGACAGGGACTGTCACTTTATATCATAGACATAAATTCCATTTCTTTCCATTTTCACTCCCTACACGTCTCATCATCATTCACGCTGTGTCCTATTTTTCATTTCAAAATGAAAAAAAGGGGAAGTGAACGATGATAAAACAGTGCAAAGATTACATAATCAAAGGCAGAACTCAAACCATAAAGCAAGTTGCTACAGTAAAACCACCAAACCCCAAATGGAGAAAAACACCACCAAGAGAGGCAAGGTCTTTGTCTAAGTTCGGTGCATGGAAATGAAAGTATTTGGGGGAAGAGAGTTGATCCCACAGGCGGGTCCCTGTGGCCATTGCCCTTAACATCTAGAGGAGGCTGAGACCGAGGTCCTGCCATCTGCAGAACACAACATGCAAAGTTCTGTGCCCAACACACAGCCCGGATTTTTCCTTTCCCAACCAGTTGTGCACACAGGACATTCTTTCTTTCCCTTTCCCTTTCCCTTTCTCAACTTACTACTTTCCATGGAGGCTAGGTTTTAGTCGTCTTTCTTTCACTGTCATCCAGTGCTTTGCAATAAGTGCCTGTTGGATTAAAAGTTCTAAATGGAGCCTGTTCTACTAACACAGCTCTTTTCATTGCAAGTACACTAATGAGATGACCTGTTTCTACACATACAGACCAGCTCTGCATGACTACTATGTGGGAACTTCTTGCAACAAATTGATGGTTTGGATGTCAAGTTTTTTTTGTTTTGTTTTGTTTTTTTGTTTTTTTTTTAAATATATTTTATTGATTTTTTACAGAGAGGAAGGGAGAGGGATAGAGAGTCAGAAACATCGATGAGAGAGAAACATCGACCAGCTGCCTCCTGCACACCTCCTACTGGAGATGTGCCCGCAACCCATGTACATGCCCTTGACCGGAATCGAACCTGGGACCTTTCAGTCCGCAGGCCGACGCTCTATCCACTGAGCCAAACCGGTTTCGGCTGGATGTCAAGTTTTAAGCCAGATAGCCATAAACCTCAATGATCAGAGAACTTGAGATATAATATTTTTGACCTGAAAAACTTCTCCTGACTTCCTTACTTTATGTATAGCACTCAAGTAATATATGTCAGTAATTTGAATATTAGTCTTTAAAGTTGGTATTTCAAAGCCTTTTCTTCTTATTCTAATATCAGAAAAAGTGGGGCGAGGGAGAAATTCGGCAATTCTACATGACAAAAAAACCACTTTAGATGTTCATAAATATTAACACTCTTTCTACTTCAAAACTCTAATTACAGTTTCTGTTTCACCCTGAATGACAGCCAAAGACTTTCCTTTAATTTTTTAACCAAGCCAAATTGAGAGAAAACTGAACATAATTTTCCATAGCACCTTCAGTTAATAATCTTCTTACTTACTAAATTTTTCTAAGTTCATTTTCTTATCACAAAAAGAAAGTAAGGAAGTCAGGAGAAGTTTTTCAGGTCAAAAATATTATATCTCAAGTTCTCTGATCATTGAGGTTAAGTACAAAAGTAAGGGGAATATTTCCACATGCAAGTATCTGTCCCCACTTCCCTTTGCATGCAAAACATTCTCTGAAAACAGTAGTGATAGTAACAACAATCTGAAATTCCAACTTTGCTCAAAGCTTTACACACATTATCTCATCTAACTTCCAGAACAACCTTACGAGATCAGTCTTGTTATCCCCATTTTACAGATAGAGAAACTGAGGCTTAAAGAAGTAAAGCAAATTGCTCAAGTTTCTTCTGGCAACTTTTTTCTTTCTTCTTATAGAAAAGGGAGAAGAAGGACTTGCACAAAATTTCACACCATAAGAAAATGAAAGAGAGAGGATTGGGCCACTTTAAAATTTTGAGGAAAATGATGCTAAGAAAATTAATTTACATGGAAGCGTGGGTGACAAGATCAGATTCCTTCCTCTCCTCCCAGTTGAAAGGTATTGACTCCTTTTCACACATCAAACAGGAAGAAGCCCCTGGGTGATGGGAAAGGGAGCCCATTTTCATTGACCAATGGTGTGGCTGTGGGTAGGATCTAAAGCTATCTTGGGTCTCAACTTTTTTCTCTCTAAAATGGAAAGAAGACCTTAGCCTGTTCTGCTCAGTGGACAGAGCGTCAAATAAGATATGTTAGTAATTTGAATATTAGTCTTTAAACTTGTTATTTTATGAGGATCTGAAGGTTCCTGGGTTCTATTCTGGTCAAGGGCATGTACCTTGGTTGCAGGCTCAATCCCTGGCCCTGATCGGGGCATTGTGCAAAGGCAACCAATCAATGTGTCTCTCTCACATCGATACACTTCTCTCTCTCTCTCTCTCTCTCTCTCTCTCTCTCTCTCTCTCTCTTTCACTCTCTCTAAATACCAATGGAAAAATATCCTCAGGTAAGAATGAATAACATGGAAATGAGAAAGACTTGTCTCTTGAGTTGGTGGTGAGGGTTAAATAAGATAACCTATGAAAAGCCTATGTAATCGTCACTAAAGAAAGAAAATTGGGAATAAAAGAAACTCTACCAAATCATCAATGGAAGAGAGAGTCCTGGGGCTCAGAAACTGGAATTCAGAAGCCTTTAATCTTGGAATAACTCAGTCTCCACATTCAGAAGCTACTGGCCCCTGTCAGCACCAGAAGGGGCTGGAACCCACTGTCCCCGCCCATGCCCTGTCCCAGGAACACTTCCCTCCACCTGGCTCTTAGGAACAAGTCACCTGATCCTACATAGGCCTTCCCTGCAACCCATTCATAGCCACAGGGCCATCTGTGAAACACAGTTCATTATACAAAACAAGGTGCATCAAAAATTCAATGTCAGATAGCTCTGTATCCCAAGGACAACAATCTTCTCTTCCTTTAAACTTCCTCACCCCAACCCTTGATGGGCCTGTGCTCACAACCACGAGCTAAATGCAAACATGCTGAAGCCATCTCCCCTTATATAAGTCTATCAGGTAGGTATGAGCAGGGAGTCAAAGTAGGAAATAATTCTGTATATGCCATGGCAAATCCCTGTATTGCTGAAGAAAAGCTATAGAATCTGTTTCAATGTGCATGAATCTGTGCACCAGGTCACTAGTATTGTATATATGATTGTACCTAATGATTCAATCATATATACAATTGAATCATATTTAGGCCTTAGTTCTAAAATCCCCTCTAAATAATATATTTTTGTTCTGTACTAGAGTTCTTTCTCAATGATCAAAACCCAATATCCTTTGGGGAGATGATTTAAAATAAGTATCATAGCCTGACTGGCGTGGCTCAGTGGTTGAGCATCGACCTATGAACCAGGAGGTCACGGCTTGATTCCCAATCAGGGCACATGCCGGGGTTGTGGGCTCAATACCCAGTGTGGGGTACACAGGAGGCAGCTGATCAATGATTCTCTCTCATCATTAATGTTTCTCTCTCTCTCTCTCTCTCTCTCTCTCTCTCTCTCTCTCTCTCTCTCTTCCTTCCTCTCTGAAATCAATAAAAATATATTTTTAAAAAATAAAATAAGTATTATAAATATTTCCAATTCCTTGAGTCACATTCCACAGAGAGACATTATAGGAACCTAAACATGAAGAGCCTTTGGATACTTTAGCCTAATTAAGGTCAACAACCATGAAGGCAAGGGAACCTCATTTCATCTGTACAGTGTCTAATGTTAATGCCACAAGGAAAATAGTTAGGAATGTCATTTATGATATAACTATGCAGGGGAAGGGGGGGAATGTAAAAGTAGATTAGTAGGGAAAAAAATATAACATTTTAAAATGGTTATTTTTGTGTAGTGCAACTCTAAGTAATTTCTCCTTTCTGCCTTTGATATTCTCTACAATAGTTTTAAAATAAAAATGAAAATCCAAATTTCCTAAAATATAGGATACCATAATTTTTACTTTGCTTTTTTATTAAAGTGATGTACAGTTTCCATACAGAAAAAATATGAGTTTTAAGTATACAATTTAAAGAGCATTGACAAATGGACACAGTTGTGTGACCACTCCCACAATCATGACAAAGAACAATTTCATTATCTCAGCAAGTTCTCTCACACATCTTTATAGTCTTGTCACCCCAGTCCCTGGTCCTTGGCAAATAGTGATCTGTTTTCTATCATAATGGGTTTTCCTTTTCTAGAATTTCATATAATTGATGTTACACAATATGAAGACTTCTGTACCTGCCTTTTTAAATAATTTTTTATTGATTTTAGAGAGAGAAGAAGGGAGAAAGAGAGCGAGAGAGGGAGAGAGAAGAGAAACATTGATGTGAGAGAAAAACAGCAATTGGTTGCATCCCGTATGCACCCCAAAAGGGGATCAAACCCACTACCAGGCAAATATTTGAGTATTTATGTTAAAGTAATTTGTAAACTTAAAAGTGCTACACAGGCCCTAACCGGTTTTGCTCAGTGGATAGAGCATCGGCCTGCGGATGCAAGGGTCCCAGGTTCAATTCTAGTCAAGGGCATGTACCTTGGTTGTGGGCACATACCCAGTGGGGGGTGTGCAGGAGGCAGCTGATCGATGTTTCTCTCTCATCGATGTTTCTAACTCTCTATCCCTCTCTGTAAAAAATCAATAAAATATATATATTTAAAAAGTGCTACACAAGGCACTATGCTTACTTATGTTAAGTGAATACAGTTTCGTAAAAAATAATTTCATATTTTCCATTAAAATTTTTCTATCAGGCCTACTATTGTCATGATCCATAAAAAGAAGATAGTTAAAAACATCTGTATAAGCAACTGCAAAACACTTGATAAAGAGAACTGAGTTTCTGTAATATGTATATCTCACTTAATGAAGTTAAGAAAGATATGATAACATTTCCTTTCAAATAAGGAAGTGCTGATCATCTGTGAGATTAAAATCTTGAGAGCGTAGACGACTGATGGGAAAAAAGCATACCAGTATTGTTCTGATTTTTAGTAATGGCTATCTTTCCCAATACTGTAATCTCCTTGTGGACAGGAGGCATATATCTATTATAAATCTACTAGAAGCCTGGTACATGAAATTCATGCACAGGTAGGGTCGCTAGGCCTAGCTGGTGATCAGGGCTGATCGGGGCCTTCCAGCTGCCAGCCTGGGCCTTCCTTCGTTCCATGCTGCCCCCTGTGGTCAGCACACTTCATAGTGAGCAACTGAAGTCCTGGTCTCCCAGTCGAACTCCCAAGGAGACACTTTGCATATTAGCCTTTTATATATATAGATTTCTCTCACAGCACCTACAATAAGGCTTTATTCCACATTAACTTAATGTATGGAATGTACCAAGCACCCAACTCTGACAGAGAGTCCCCCCCTGCCAGCACCATCAGAAGGAGAGTGGCTGCACAACCCTGGCTCACTCAGGACAGCCCCAGCTTAAGCCTGTTGTAAGGTAATAGTAATCTCCTCCATTCCCAAAGGGTCATGTTTGGCAAGAGAAATCATACCTTTGCTCTAATCATAAGGCTTTGTCATGTTCACTCTACTTTTCCACAACTTTTAAGGTAAGGAATTCTAGAACATTCTGGCTCAGATCCTGACTTTATTTTACTCTATGAGCAAATAGGATAAGTGTAGACCTTGAGGACTATATCCTTGTTCCATTTTTATGATGGTTGTATGGAGGACTACAGACCCTTGCGGGGAGGGGAGTTTGTCTTTGGGAGACTAAGCAGAACCACAAGCCCACCTTGCCCTGTGAAGACAAGGCCACCAAGAAGCTCCACTGAAAGGCAAGAAATCTCGGGTTTCCACCCCAAATAAGCACATGACCTGGGGGGAACCTTTCGCCTCCATCCGGGTGCCCCACAGGTTTAGCAGGCGGGTCTGGGGACTTAGGAGGATAATTGGATCACATCTGCTAATCATTTTGATTTCCAGAGAAACAGATGCCAAATCAGTTCCTGGTTTTGTTAGAGAAATGTCACAAAGACCAGGCTGTGGGAGAATTTCTCCCTGGTCAGAACTTCGGGGGAATTATCCTGATCTAGCCTTCAGCTTCCATCGAATACACATAGCAGTAATAATACAGGAGCTTGACTCCCACCCACAGCAGTGCTGAGAATGTGGACAAGGAGGGAACCCCTCGGGAAAATGGCGGCACACGACCGTTATGTCAGGAAATGCCCGCAGGAGCAGCCAAGTTTTAAACATAGGGAATAACCTTGAAGATAACTAAAGTAAAAGCAGTCCACATTGTTTGTAGTTATATAAATAAAATTCAGGTCAGGGCACTGAACCTTCGACTTCTGGTTTCTAATCCCCCCTCTGCTCTGGGCTTGGCAGTGATGGAAGCAGGTATGTGGCAGCCCCCACACTGTCCCCGAAAAGGAAGCACCACCTCCCTTCTTCCCCAGGGTAAGTTCATCCTGCCTAATCCTAGATGTCTCAAGTTCAGTAAAGGAGCTCTGGAGACACGGTCTGACCCTAGGGAAAGTGCGAAGCAAGGTGACCAGGCAGGTGCTCTTGAGAACATGAAATTTATTCACTTATGTCACATTAACAAGTTTATGTCACCCCAGACCTATAAAGAGTAGGACCTATATCCAAAATTTAATTTTGGTAACAGGTTCACATATCTCCCTTTTTCCTCTTTATTACTTCTTAGCTACCCCACTTTATTACCCAAAGGTGACAAGTCATTTCACCTCTTCATATTTTAGTTTTCTCATCAGCAAAGTTGGTGGGGCAGTTGGGAGTCGAACAGGGACTACATTTAGGCAACAACAAGCCTGAGTATTCGAGAAGCCCCACCCTTTTTCACGAGGCAAAGGCATACCTATTAGCTCCCTAGCCCAGTCATCCCGGCAAAGTGTGGGGACTAAAGTGCAAGGAACCTGAGGCACCAAAGGCAAAGGCAAGCTCAGTCTGTTGCTACAACAAAGGATGGTTACGGTGTCATCAGAGCCAAACAAGGTTCCATAAAACACTTCATTTATCCACAGCACACATTTCAGTTCCTTCCTAATTTCTTTTCCTTCTGCCTTCAACTTGGGGCTTAGAGTGAAGTGACTTGCCTACTCATTGGCCCCAGACAACTTGTCCCCATCCGCCCTGTCTATAGGAAGGGCGCAGAGCCAGAAGCTAAAATAAAACAATGACCAATTGTGTGGCTTTGGCACAGGCATCTAAGCTCCGGCACCGCTTTTCTTTACCTGTGCAATGAAGGGTTGGTTTCCGTGGACTTTACGAGTCCTTCAAATTCAAATACCTCCATTTCCCTAAAACTCCCTACTCTTTCTTTTATATCTCCTCCATTCCATCTTCTTACAGCTGTGCTCATGCTCCTAGGCTCCTATATATCTAATCATCCGGCAGAGGCTAAATAGCCCAGAAATTAAAAATCCCAACTTTGGATTCAGAGAAACCAGAATTCAAGGTCCAGTCTTGCTATATAGCAGTTGTGTGACTTTGGGTAAGATATCTTGCCTTATCTGTAAAATTAGATTAATAATACAATGTGCTTTATAGGGTTGCTGTAAGGATTAAATGAGATACTGCATGCAAAATGCTTAGCACATATTCACTCAGTGATTCAAGCACTTACTGTGTGATGGCCACAAAGCTGGACCTTGGGAGTGCAACAATGAGCAAAACAAGATTCCATGGATCAATAACCCCAAGGTTATTGACAATGGATTTTGAGGATACTTGGTTTTTATAATAAATTTTTTTCTTTGGATTTTCTTTCTCTGAAAAGTCAAAATGCTTTAAAAAATTAAATTAGAAGTGCAAATTAGTTCCTTTCCAGTTCTCATCTTATCATCACAAAACAGGGCTGTGTTTTTTTAAATAGTAAGTAACTATATCATTGTCGAAACTCCAGTCTTGTGTTCATGAAGAGCTGTCTGTGACTGGTGAAGGATATCTTTTTTTTTTTAATTTATTGATTTTTTACAGAGGGTAAGGGAGAGGGACAGAGAGTCAGAAAAATTGATAAGAGAGAAACACCGATTAGCTGCCTCCTGCACACCCCCCACTGGGGATGTGCCCGCAACCAAAGTACATGCCCTTGACTGGACTCGAACCCGGGACCCTTCAGTCCCCAGGCTGATGCTCTATCCACTGAGCCAAACCGGTCAGGGCAGGATATCTTATTGGCTTCCATTTCCACTGTGAATCGCAGACCATTGGGTTTGGAAAAGAAGTTAAAGAACACCCTGCCCTACCCTCTCACTTGCCCACGAGGAAACTGAAGTCCAGAGAGGCTAGGTGACCAGCCCGGAGCCATGCAGCCAGTGTCAGGACCTCTAACAGTGTCTGGACGGTTACCTTCAGGACTGTACCCAAGGGCATCCTAGTACAAGAGACCCACAGGCTGCCTGAGGGCTGCCCGTGACTCTCAGGTGCTACAATCAAGACCCATGGAAACAGCTTCCCTGTGGTCCCACAACCTATTTGGGTGAATGTAATTTTTAATGGCTTGACCTTGACCTGCTGGCCCTAGAGAGGCTGCCGAGTGGGTGCCCCCGGGGTCCTACCAAGTCCACCACCCTCTCTGTTAGGTAACTCACAACATGGAAGGCCCACCTGCCTGTGGAGCTCTGATAAAAGCTCATTCTGTGCTCCAATCAAATTCTGAAGTGAGCCCTAGCTGGTCTGGCTCAGTAGATGGAACATCGGCCTGCAGACTGAAGGGTCCCAGGTTCGATTCCCGTCAAGGGCAGATGTCTGGGTTGTGGACTCGATCCCTAGTGGGGGGTGTGCAGGAGGCAGACAATCGATTCTCTCTCATCATTGATGTTTCTATCTCTCTCTCTCCCTCTCCCTTCCTCACTGAAATCAATAAAAAATATATATTTAAAAAAATTCTGAAGTGATTCCTTTGTGGGAAACTCAGATCAATCCTGTCTGGACTTCCCTTTCATTGGCTCATTTCCTGAGCATTTGTCATGCACAGCACTCCCTATAGAACACTCCAGAGATCGGGGACTTTCAGAAGGACACCTTTGTTCTTGACTGGTAGACTCCCTCAGAGCTGGCCTGGGAAGCTGGTTAACATGTACTTTGCTTGTGGGATACACTTATCGGTGAAATAATTTTGTTTTGTTTGTTTAATTGAGTGACATCACCAAGTGCAAGAGACAGAAAAAGTAACTGGGTTGGGGGTCAAGGAGTGCCTACACAGCCATTTCCGGGAACTGATGAAACATCTGGAAAAGCAAACACATACGGCACTTATCATGCACCAAGCACACTTCTATGAGCTCTACACTGATCAACTCACTTCATCTTGAGAAAACCCCTAAGAGGTAGGTGTTAGTTACCTCACTTTATATGAGAAACCAGGCACAGAGTCAGCAGGTGACTTGCTCATTGTCAGGTAGCTAGTAAGTGGCAACGCCAAGATGATGAACGCACCGCACATATTTTTACCACCATGCTACACCTAACACAGGTAATCTGAGAAAAGAAATTAAAACAAACTTTTAATGTCCATTTTATAAGCAATTCAGGTTAAAGTATTTGGGGATATAAGATGCACAATGCATTGATGATTATCTGCTGTTCTTCAGTAAAGTATAATCAGGTAGTTTGAGTTTAATGTTTATAGTCATTTTCATTCCCAACTCATTCTCACTGAAATCTGTAATAATCATAAAACGTTCTAGGGGAATGTATGTATTGTTGTGGACGAAACTGTGACTCCCAAAACTCGTATGTCCAAGCCTGAACCTCAGAATGTGACTGCATTTGGAGATAAGACCTTTCAGGGGTAAATAAGTTAAAATGAGGCTGCTGTGGTATGTCCTAATGCCATCCGATGGGTGTCCTTATAAGAAGAGATTAGGACACACCAGGGATGTGTGGCCCTGAGGAAAGATCGTGTAATGACAGTGGGAGGGCAGCCATCTGCAAGCAAGAAATGAGCGCTTGACAAAACAGAATCCGCTGGAATCTTCACCTTCACCTTCCACCCTCCAGAACCGTGAGAAAGTAAATTTCTGTCGTTTCAGCCACCCACCTGGTATTTGATTACGGCGACCCTCGGAAACGAATACAGCCATGGAGACACTGGCTCTCCTCTCCCTCAATGTCCAGTCCTTACAGTCATGCTTCTAGAATTCTGGTTTGTCCATGTCATCTCCTTTTTCACCTTCCCTCCACATGTCAAATTGCTCCTCCTCTTCTCTACTCAATCATGCCGAGCTTTAAAATGCCATCTACTGCTCTGGGGAGATGATCATTTCTAAAAGATACGCATAAATGCTGACAACTTTTTTCTTTTTAGCAAGGTCAGGATAAAGGGTCAGAGTGGCTCTCCGAAATCAGAAGCAGTTCAGAGCCAGAAGCTTTGGTCACAGGTCATTTTTATTACAAATGCTAATTCGCATTCATTATTTTTTAAATATTAAACAATCTGAGTATATAAAGTTAAAAATAGAAGCTACCCTACATGCTGACCATCCGCCAAATCCTTCTCCAAAAAAACAGCCACTATCGGCTACTTAGTGTGTAGAACTGCTTTTAGTTCTGTAAGCACTGCTCTAGCAAAGGTCTCACTCCCTGGGAGAAAAGATACCTCCCTGGCTTCGAGAGCTGGAGACCCAGTGGTGCCTCCCTCCCCTACGTATCTGCCAGCCAGCACAGAATGCCAGCCCTTACAGACAGCCTTCTATAAAGTGCTAATAAAAGAAGCCCAGAATTGCTTAAACATTAGATAAGTAACTAGTCAGATTTATTTGTTCCTGATACAACATGCCAACCCTTGCAGTTGGAAATTAAACAATAAGACACTTCCTTTTCTGTTCCATAAAGCAATAACCTGTTTCCCTGGTACATACCCAGAGGCCAAAGGGTAGGTGATTTATCACAAAAGAAGAGGGAGGATTGCCAAGGGTAACAACGGGGCAGCGATATCCTTGCTCCTGCTGTAAGGCACCGGCTTAATTAAGCCCTGATTCCCAACAATGTAAGGGCGAGTTCAGTCTCCGTAAAGCCAAGGGGGCCAGCCAGATCCCAGAAAACACGCAGGAAGTAATAGATACCATATTAAAACCACCTTTCTTGTGTGGGCAAGAGCTAATGTTTTGGGAATCAAAAGACTATTATGTTATAATCTACTTTGCTCCATTAAAGATCTCTGATAACATTTTATACAGTCATGCAAATTAATGTAGGTCAAACTACCAGGAACGGAAAGAAATGAAGACAGGCCTCAGGAAAAAGATGCAAAGCCATTAAGAAAATAAAATTCTGTCTCTTTAAACATGAAGATATATATAATTTTTAGGTTATTTCTCATGAGAATTGCTTTGTATATGTGTGTATGTGTCTTCTGTGTTTGAAATCTCTGTGTTCATTCCCATAACCATGTGATAGCTGAGCCTATTTTAAAACTTGCTGGAAATGACACTGAAGAAATGGGAAGTAGAATTAATAAGTAGATGAGGAGGAAATGCAAATTTTATAGCTGCTAAATTTTGTTTGCAGAGTCAAACATATAAATGGGAAAGGTGACTGTGGCTATATACAGTATACAGTCCCAAACAAGATAATTTAAAGTAAGTACTTAGATAATGAGTGTGAAAATATTTGTAATGTTGTGTACAAAGAAGAGATGGATTACATGTTTCATGGAGTAGGAAGGACACATTCCTAAGGACTATAATAACACAGCAGATATTTATTGGGTGCTAACTATACACAAGGCATTACTGAGTGCTTTACATATATTAGCTCATTTAATTTCCACCACAACCCTGTGAGGTAGGTTCTATTATTATCCCCATTTTACTGACGAGGAAAATCAAGGTCTAAAAATGCTAAGTGGCTTGCCCCAAATCACATCATTAACAAATGTTTGTGAAGTTGATGAGTTAGCCATTTGGCTCCAAGTCCCAAGCTCATCCTGAGGTAGAGATTTTGCAAAGTAACACACACACACACACACACACACACACACACACACACCACACACACACACCAGTCTTGGCATGTCATACATTCTATTATTACCAAATTATGTGTATGTACCTAAATATACATTACAGGGTTTTTTTAGTTCTGTTTTTTGGTGTTTGTTTGTTTTTTGTTAATCCTCACATGAGGATATTTTCCCATTGATTTTTAGAGAGAGTGGAAGGGAGGGAGAGATACAGAGAGGGAGAAACATCAATGTGAAAGAGACACATCAATTGGTTGCCTCCTATATGCTCCCTAACCAGGGCCAGATCAAGTTTGCAACCTAGGTACGTGATCAGAATGGAACCCGGAGCCCTTCAGTCCCCAGGCTGATGCTCTATCCACTGAGCCAGACCAGCTAGGGCTACATTACAGTTTTAGTCCATCATACTTCTGCACATGGTCTTCCCTGCATTCAGATCGCTCCTCTATGTGTGTTCTTCCTAATGGATTGCTAGTCATTCTTGGGAATGCTGCTGAGACATCATCTATCTAAGATCCTTCCCAGTCCTTCCTTGCCCATAGCAGAACTAATCTCTTTCTCCATATAATTTCTGTGCCAGTTAATACTTACATTTTTACATATACCACATTGGCAGAGATACTGCCAGCTGGGACTGAGAGGGACAGAGAGAATACAAAATGAAAAGAAACTTCTGCAAGCAGGAAGTAGGCTGCAAAAAAAAAAAACACCCCTGCTTGGGTGCAAATACATACTACTTTTCATGAAAAAACAAACAAAAAAAAACCTAATGGTTCAGAGGTTGGAAATAAGAGCAGAGAGTGGAGCCAAGAGCCATGAAAAATTCTTTCCAGGCCTTGATTCCTAATCAAGAACTATAACCTGTGCCCAGCTGGATTTCAGAATTGCCATGAACCCAGGACTCCTATGCGCATTCCATTCTCCCTAGTTAACAACCTGGTCTACAGTGGTTAGGCTAGCCCCAGACCCCCACTGTAGGCTGGCTGTGGGAAGACGAGATAACTTGTCTCTTAGTTTGTAGGTCTTAGGATCTAGAGGAATTGTATTAAAGCAGCTCTACTTAAGGCACCACACCCGAGGAGACGCCACCCTTGGACCTAATTTTGTAGCCAACATCAGGGCCAGGTGTTACGCTAGGCACTGAGGATATAGTGATGACCAACACAGCTGTAATCCTTTCTCGAGACTGACTAACGGGAAAGGCAGATATTAATAAACACCAGCATTTATATTTATAGATTGAGGTAAGTACTAAGAGAAAAGAACATGCAGTGAGGAGAGAAAGGAGAGACAGAATTCAGAGTTGGAGGCTCCGTCTAAGGATGGGTCCTTTAAGCGTAGATCTAAAAGAGGGTGGGGGTTAGCCAGGTGAGAGCTGTGGGGAGAGACCTCCAGGCAGAGGAAACAACCTGCACGAAGACCCCGAGTGAGGGAAGGGCTTGATAGGTCAAAGAACCTCGAGGGCGAGGGAGGCAATGTGACGTGGGCGTAATGAGCAAGAGGAGTTAGTCCCAGTTGGAAAGGGAGGCCACGCAGGAACCTGTGGGCCATCATGAGGATGTGCAGGGCCTGGGAAGGATCTGAGGCAGAAGAATGGCATGATTGAATATACTTCATTTAAACGACCACTCTGAAAGTCATGTGGAGAACTGACTGGGAGAGCAGGAACAGAAGGGGGCCCCCCCAAGAGCCTCTGGCTGTGGAACAGAGGGTGGACTGGGCCCAGGTGGAGGTAGAGATGGAGGGATGTACATGAATTTAAATATTGAGAGGTATATAGTCAATAAGACTTTAATCCACTGAGTCCAGCAGAAAAAGCTAAACCTCTTATTAAGATCACTGAACGCAAAAGCCAAACCCCATTAAAATTTTTCTGAGTGATTACCTAATGTTGGACTATTTAGTCATGACTCTGCTTTTTCTAAAATTACTCTCCAAAAATAGATGCATCCTGGTGTTATTCAATGTCTAGAGAAAGGAAACAGAGGGATCATTTTCTGAACTTCTTTTTTACTAGAAATTTGAATTGCTTTCATAAAATAATCCAGTTACATAACTGCAGCACCCAAGATGAACTTACATTATACAGAATACTATTTAGGCGAGTCAGTTGTGTGTTTCCATTTTATTGCTACTGGGTAGTCATGTAAAACCTTAAGTTATAGTGTTTTGCCTGGCTACCGCGATAATACAGATAACAGACCCATAAGACTGCTGATATAAATAAGCTAAGGGTGATCCTTTGAAAAGCTGGCCCTTTCCCCCAGGTCGGTTCCAAGGCCGGTGCAATGAACGGGTATGTTCTGAGTAAGATGCTTCCTGTTCTGGTTACACTAATTGAATCTCTCCCACATGAAACACCAAGCATCTAGGACCTCAGAGAGACAGCCTAGACAGGACTAAAGGACAACGATTATTTGATTGCACATTTTAGAAACTGAGGTCAGGCAATTGAGGAGGGTTTTCTTAGGTAACTGCTTCAGAATTTCATTTGTCAAAAAAAGACATTTATCCTCCAGAGCAATGTTCCTAAAAGTGTGGTCTGGGGGCCATCTGCATGCATCAACATCACCCAAGGTGCGCATGGAATGAAGATGCTATTCCAGCTCAGCCCCTTAAACTCTGTCTTAAGCCCCCGAAGTAATCCCTACTTCTTTACACTAGAACTTAAGTACTGGCACCACAGAAAATACACTATCATGGCTTGAATAAAATTTTTGAGTGAATGCAACATTATCTAGTTTGATAGACAGACATAAAATCATTACCCCCAAAAAAAGAGATTTTCAGTAGAATTATAAATCCACTACTTTATGAGGAGAGTAACAGGATTCAAAACACATAAACATTTAAAATCTTCCAGCCTTCATAATTTAAAAACTTACTGCTGGCTGTCAAAACTAAAGCGGTCATTCCAGACTGTGTTGCTCAGTGATTGAGCATCAACCCATGCACCAAGAGGTCATCAATTTGATTCCTGGTCAGGGCACAGGCCCAGGTTGCGGATTCAATCCTGGTGAGGGCCAGGCAAGAGGTAGCTGATCGATGTTTCTCTCTCTCTCTCTCCCTTCCTCTCTCTCTGAAAATCAATTAAAAAAATATTTTTAAAAAAACCTAAAGTGGTCAAAGCAAAGTCTGTTTTCTCTTTTCAGGGGGTTTAGCATAGAACATGGTCTTTAAACTGGAGGTGAGCACAAGGACAGTGTCTGAGGTGCAGATGATGTTCTGTTTCTTTCTTTTTTTTGATTAAGGTATTACAAATGTGTCTTTATCCCCCCATTGTCCTCTCATCCCCCCAGTCCTGCCCTCACCCTCACCCCCTGTTGTCTGTGTCCATCGCTTATACTTATATGCATGCATACAAGTTCTTCAGTTGATCTCTCCCCCTTACCCCCACTCTCCCCTACCTTCCCTCTGAGGTTTGAGCATCTATCGATGCTTCTCTGTCTCTTGATCTGTTTTTGTTCATCGGTTTATGTTGTGATGTTCTGTTTCTTGATCTAACTTGTTATTTACAAAGGTTCTCTTTACAAAAATTTAGCAAATTAAACCCTGGTGATATGTGAACATTTCTGTGTACAGAGTATCTTTAAAAAGATTAAACTGTTGTGTGTTTTTTTAATTCCAACTCATGAGGAGTATATCTCTTGGCTTTCACGTTAATAACCCTCTATGTTGACAGCTATTGAACTGCAATGGTCATTCTCATATATATTGCTTTTTGGAAATATAAACTGATGCAAGTCTTTCTTTTTTTTTTTAATCTTCACCCAAGGATATTTTTCCATTGATTTTTAGAGAGAATGGAAGAGAAAGGGAAAGTCAGAAATATCGATGTGAGAGAAACACATTGATTGGTTGCCTCCTGCATGTGCCCCAACCAGGGAGGAGCCCACAACTGAGGTACGTACCCTTGACCAGAATCGAACCCGGGACTGAAGGGTCCACAGGCCAACGTTCTATCAACTGAGCCAAACCAGCTAGGGCCTAATGCAAACCTTTTGAAAAGCAATTTGATGATCAATATTTGTTCAAAGCTTTTAAAACAATTATACCCATTAACCTAGTAACTCTACTTCTTAGAATCTATGCCACGGAAATAATCTTCAATGGGGAAAAAGCTCTATTCCTGACATCCAAAATATAAACACACCCAAATAATCACAATAACGGAACTATTCAGTAAATTGTAATACATCTATATGGTAATATGTATACACTGGTGGTAAAAGGAGAAACAAATGCAGTGAAGTAACTGATAAAAATTCTCCATACAATTGGGGAAAGGCATAAGGGGCTCCTAAGAGCCTACTAATATTCTATTTAAGCTTGGGCATACACAGGTATTCCTACTATCATCATTATTTAAACTTTACATATGTTTTATTTCCTAATTTTGTTATATTTTACAGTATGCAATTTTCATTGTAATCCAGAATAAATAATGGGTATCAACAAGAAAAATGTTCATCTCAAAACAGAGTAAAAAAAAGACATAAAACTGATTACAAACAATGGTATACATATTATGTAAAAGAAGGTTGGGGTCATTACTACAAAGACACAGAAATCATCCAACTACTATGTGACGATGTACTGAAGATCTTTCAATTCCTGTAAAAAATTGAAAGAAAGGAAAACACACCTAACTCCATATTCTTTTCATCTGATATAATTATGGATCTAAGACTTCCCAGACAATTAACACACAATGTACCAACATGAATAAATAGTTCAGCAATCTGATCAAAAATTGTGCTAGTCACCAGCCATAATAACAGCTAACAATTTTTGAGGGCTATGTATCAGACACTGTATTAAATGCTTCTTAATGTATTTACTCATTTAATCCTGAAAGGCTTTAGTATTATTATATTGTTCTCAAAAATTAAAAATGCTGTAAGGGACAGATAGGTCAAGAAACTTGTGTAAGGCCACACAGGCAGTAAGTGACAGAGCCTGGCAGAGTTTGTGCACAAAACCATTACATTAGACTGCCCTAGCACTAAACAGTTGGAAAATGTAATAGGACACAGAATCCCATTCAAACAACAACCAAGAATAATTTAAAAGAAGCAAAAGTCACCCAGCTGGCATGGCTCAGTGATTGAGTGTCGACCTATGAATCAGGAGATCAAGGTTTGATTTCTGGTCAGTTGGAGCATGCCGGTTGCCAATCAATGATTCTCTCTCATCATTGATGTTTCTATCTCTCTCTCCCTCTCCCTTCCTCTCTGAAGACAATAAAAATGTATTTTAAAAAAATAAAGAAACAAAAGTCAAAACCAAAAGGGATAAATTTAACAAAAAAAAGTCATATTTTTAAAATTTTAAAACAAAAGCAGACTAGAAGACTAAATATTATATTATATGAATGTCAATTCTCCAAAATAAGAAAAAACTTTGTGGGGGTGAACAAAAGGAGAGTAAGCCTTGAGGTCCAGGCAGTTTGGCCCTCTGGCCAGACACCTAGGGGACTGCCTGGAGCAAGGTGCCCCATTCACACAAAGGTAGCTCAAATCCTGGATCCGGTTCAGCTAGGTTGAGAAAAGGGCTTAAGGTAATCCCAAATAATGACATGCCAAGCAATGAAACGTGCTGCTTCATTGACACCCAGGAACAAAGTACTAGCATGACAGCCTGGTCAACATTCACTAAGGTGCGGTCACTGCAACACTCACCCACCGTCTTCCTGGCAAAGACAGCGATGGACCTTACCATTCTCCAGTCTGCAGAAATGCAAGAGCCTTCCCCGAGTCCCAGAGTGCAGATCCGACCACCACAGTAACCTCCCAGTCACATCGACACTAGTGAGCAGACATCACCATAGGTGTTCTCCAACCCCTCTCTATTTACAGATAAGAAAAGTGAGGTCTGGAACAGGCTTCTCCTTCTAGGTCACAAAATCATTTTAAGCCGCAACTAGAAAGTTAACTACCTGCCTTTCTTTAGTTTCCTGATGACCCCTCTGAATATATACATCTGAATTACTGCACATACAGGGGTGGGCAGGCTTGTTGCTGGTGAAAAGGGGTTCTTGGGGTGTCATGAGAAAGGAATTTTAAAGTTCACACGCGTGGGAGAAGTTTAAGTGTAGTGGTGAGATTTATTGGGGTGAAGGGAAATAATATGCCCTCAAGAATGTAGAGGGGGAGCAGGCTCTAGTAGCAACTGCTCCAAGATCCCTGATACTCCTCCATACATCTTCTTGGTTTTCAGGAATGAGCAGGCTTTCTTTCAAACTATCCAACCTACTTGCAAAGGGAAGGCCCTCCCTCAACCAGTTCCTTCCCTGGACCTTCCATGTCCTTATCTAATCTGATTATTTCCCCACTTAGATATCTCCCCTTTATGGTTGCCATCTTGGCTTCTGCTCATGAGCCCAGCAGAGGAATTTTCCCACACGTGTTCTCTCCACCACCATCAATAATCCCTGTACCTACCTGCCTGCTAGCGAATTGCGAATTGCTCAGGGATTAAGTCCCAAGGGAAGATGATGCAACAGTCCCTTGAGGAACTTGTGAATGTTACAGCTTCCCAGTAAATCAGGTTTAATGTCCAATTCAGCTCCTAGTTTATTAGGCTTAATGTTTGATTCATTTGCTCCCTTGCTTTATTAACACTAACTACCTCCCTATGCTAACAGGTTTACAGTTGTGAGCATGCAAAGCAGGTCATTCTTGTGTTATTATATATTAATTACTGTATGATTTCCTTTCTATATACTTTTTATTGATTTCAGAGAGGAACAGAGAGGGGGAGAGAGGGATAGAAACATCAATGATGAGAGAGTCATTGATTGGCTGCTTCCTGCATGCCCTATACTGGGGATCCAGCACACAACCCAAGCATGTGCCCTGAGCAGAAATCGAACTGTGACCTTCTGGTTCATAGGTTGACATTCAACCCTTGAGCCACACCAGTTGGGCTCCTACCTTATTAGTAGTTGATGACACACAGGGTTTCCTTTCAGGATTTTTCTTTGCTGCATTGAAGTCTTCTAGGTGGACCTCCATACCACCGTAGATCTGTGGGTGTACCTGTGAGAAAATGTAGAACTGATTTACCATCCAGTCATTTTCTCTCCCTCTCTCTCTCCCTCTCCCTCCCTCTCTTTCCCTAACTTCCTCTTTTCCTCCCTCCTGGGTTCTTCCCTGCCTTCCTCCTTCCTTTCTCTCTTTCCAGATCTCCTACTTTTCAAATGCTTCATCTTTATCATTTTTACCTTTAAGTATTTGTGTTATCACAAGAAAACATCCCATAGTTACTAAATTAATGCTTTAAAGCAAAAGTATATTAATATCTCTTTCTATTGCATGTTCAAATAAAATTAAGAACTAAGACTCAAAGCAAAAAGAAATGCTATAATACCTTCAGTATTCATGTTAATAAAATTAAGTATCACATTAGTAAGGAAGAATGCTTATGTATTAAGAACAAGGTGTTCCTTGACCAGCCAGTTTGATTCCTGTCCAGGGCACATGCCCAGGTTGTGGCTCGATCCCCAGTAGGGAGCGTGCAGAAGGCAACCAATCAATGATTCTCATCATTGATGTTTCTATCTCTCCCCCTGTCCCTTTCTCTCTAAAATCAATAAAAATATATATTTTTTTAAAAAGAACAAGGTGTTCCCTCACCAAACCATGCACCAATTCACAGACTTTCTTGAGTATATTGCTCTTACTTATTTTTCCCAACAATCAAGGTTTCACTATATTCTTCCTCCATTCCTTACAACAGTTATCAAGTTATATAGTTAATTTTTATTCTATAGAATTATTGTGTTACCATCATAACTAGTCAGTTTAATAATATTAATAATAGGAAGAAGGCCAAGGGAAGGCCAGATGATGCCGGGGTCCAGCCCCAGCGGGTCCAGGGGTCCCCAAAGGTGTGGAGGGAGTCGGCGAAGAAGGAATGACACGGAGACAGCGTTCAGTTGATCAGCAGCCTAGCCAGGATCTCCAGCCAAGTTCTGGTCTCGATCTCCAGAGAGGTTCTGCTTAGGATCTCCAGCCAGGTTCTGTCCAGGTTCTCCAGCCAGGTTCAGTCACCAGGTTCTAGTCCAGTTCTCTTGCCATGTTCTATAATCAGGTTCAGTCCAGGATCTTTTGCCATGTTCTCTCGCTAGGTTCTGTCTCTAGGTTCTGAGGCCAGTTTCTGTCCAGGATCTTTTGCCATGTTCTCTCCAGCGAAGTTCTTCTGTCCCTAGAGGACGTTCTGTGTAGGTTCTGTGCCTAGGTTCTGTCTCTCTCTCTGTCTCCTGCTGTCTTGTTACATCTGTATTTATACCAGTTGATTCAATCCTATCAATCTCTATTACAAAGGTTAGGGCGTTTCTTATCTCCATTCCAGGGAGTAAAGATTATGTAGCTTAAGCATGATTGTTCGTAGTTAAAGTGATTAATTACCCACCTGGCACTTAGTTGAGGGGTTTTATTCCCTCCCTAACTTCAGGGGAAAATCCCTACCTGGGGAAACAATCTTTCTCAGAGAGGAGACCTTGGTTAAAACACATAGTGCCAAGAAGGTGAGCAAACATTTTAAGAACAGTATGCCATATATGCCAGGTCCTTTGAAACAGCAAGGATGGACCGGCTCCCGGCAAGACATTATAAGCACAGTCATCTGGGCAGCTTCACCAGGAAGCTGCAACTTCATGCTCCACAGGGAACCACCGGCTGTTCCCTGCAAACCACTTGGGGAAGGGGCCCACCAAAGGGAGAAATGGATGTCTGTGCAGTGAAGTCAGGGTGACGTAGGAAAGATGCTTGCCTGTCGGTCTAGCCCGAGGAACATGGATTGGCTAGAGGGGTGGAGCCAATGCAAACCCATGAAAATTTAGAAATACATAATCCCCAGACAAAGGAATCCTCTTCTTCTTATTCATTTTGCTTCACTCCTGCTTCCTTGCACTCGCCTGTGCTCCCTCCATAGCCATGTGACACTAGAAGCATAGGCCATGCAGACTCCACACACAATGGACTGCAGCTGGGAACACAGCTAAGCTATCAGGTGCTGGACTGCATTGTGCAAATATGGAGCAGAAACCCTGGGCAATAGCTTTGATCTTAGCCATGCTGAAGACAAAATGGGACTTCTTCCATGGAGAGACAGAGGGAAACAGGGCCTTGAAGGGAAACCCCCTTCATGTTACATCACCAATAAAGCTTTCTGCAACACCTCATCCTCCCGTGTGGGCCTCAGGAAAGTCTCATTCCCATGGCACTGAAAGAAGCCTATTTCTGCCAGCAACAGGTGGGGACACAGAAAACACCCCACCAATAATACTTTTTATTCAAAAATGTTTATTTAACTGGAAAGCTGTGTTCTTCTGAGGTTCCTTACCAAACACTGGAGGTCAGAAAAACATTTAAGAAAATGACTCAGCTCTTGCAAGTGTCCATGTTGAACGCTGATGCAAAGAGATCAGCCCAAATGAGCTCAGTTATTTGAAATATTTAAGGTAGGTACAAACTGAGACTAAATATTGAGTTTTCTCCTCTCTCTGGTCGTAGTCAACTGAGCACTGCACAACATTCATAATCAAGAAATGAATAACATTCTATCCTTTTGGCAAAAGAGATCAGCAAGAGTTCACCTTGTATAAATATAACTAAAAATATGTATTCTAGCTCTAGCCAGTTTGGCTCAGCAGAAAGAAGTGGGCCTGTGGACCAAAGGGTCTCGTACCTTGGTTGCAGGCTCCTCCCTGGCCCAGCCCCTGGTCAGGACTTCTGCAAGAGGCAACCAATCAATGTGTTTCTCTCACATCCATGTTTGCCTCTGTCTTTCCCTCTCTCTCTCACTCTCCCTAAAAATCAATGGAAAAATATCCTCTGGTAGGAATTTAAAAAAAAAAAAATATATATATATATATATATATATATATATATATATATATACACACACACACACACACACACACACACACTAGGGGCCCGGTGCACGAAATTCGTGCACTAGGTGTGTGTGTGGGGGAGAGTGTCCCTCAGCCCAGCCTGCCCCCTCTCACATACTGGAAGCCCTCAGGCGTTGACCCCCATCACCCTCCGATCTCCTGATCGGCCCCTTGCCCAGGCCTGACGCCTCTGCCAGAGGTGTCAGGCTTGGACAGGGGACCCCCATCTCCCCCCGATCACTGGCTCTGGCCCCCGCCCAGGCCTGAGGCCTCTGGCCCAGGAATCATGCCTGGGCAGGGGACCCCCATCTCCCTCTGATCGCTTGCTCCACCCCCCGCCCAAGTCTGACGCCTCTGACCCAGGCTTCAGGCCTGGGCAAGGGGACCATCATATCCCCACAATCCCTGGCTCTGCCCCCGACCCAGGCCTGATGCCTCGGCCAGAGGAGTTGACCCTCATCACCCTCGGATCACCAATCACCGGATCGGCCCCTTGACCAGGCCTGAGGCCTCCGGCAGAGGTGTCAGGCCTGGGCAGGGGACCCCCAGCTCCCCGCGGTTGCAGGCTCCGCCCCTGCCCAAGCCTAATGCCTCTGGCCTAGGCGTCCGGCCCAGGCAGCGGGGACCTGCAGTGGCAGTGGGGGGCGCAGAGATCGTGGGCTTCGCTTTAGGCCCAGGCAAGGGACCCCTAGCTCCTGGGACTTCCAGCTTCGACCGTGCCCAGCTCCCATTGCTGGCTCCACACCTACTTCCTGCTATCACTGGCCAGGGCGGCAAAGGCGCCTGATTCTCCGATCATGGCTGGGGGGCAGGGCAAAGGCGGCCCCAGGGCCACCTTTGCCCTGCCCCCCAGCTCTTAGCTCCCCCCTGGGTTTCAGATCACTGTCAGTGGCAGGGGGCTTCTTCCTGCTTTCCCTTTCGCCTCCCTGCATTGTGCCTACATATGCAAATTAGCCGCCATCTTGTTGGCAGTTAACTGCCAATCTTAGTTGGCAATTAATTTGCATATAGCCCTGATTAGCCAATGAAAACGGTATCGCCGTACGCCAATTACCATTTTTCTCTTTTATTAGTGTAGATATATATATATATATATATATGTATATATATATATATATATATATATATATATATATATTCATGTATGTATTCCACTTTACACAAGTAAGAATTATTGTAGTGTACAAGCATCAAGAACAAAAGATAAAATAGATATAAGTAATAAATTTTTGATCCTTTAGGGAAATAATACCCAAAGGACTCCATTATTATAGGAAACTGTATGCCATTGGTTTTAAATGAATCCATTTTCCAAATATTCATTTTATGTGTGTTGAAACATCATTAAGTATTTACTGAATCACATAAATCTAGGTTTTAGTGGTTACAATTCATCTTTTTCAGTCATTTACTCCCTGCTTGGCTCCCCACATTATATATGAGTTATTGAAATATTTAGCTAGTTCATTAAGAGCTGAAGACATTCAGACTGAAATGTCACAGTTTGACCCAAGTACAATCCATCCCTGCCTCTTCAGTTTGTGTCCTGCTGCTCCCCAAATTGTAAATGTGGGTATTCTGCATGAAGATACATGCTGGGCATCCTTGAAGTTCCTCTTTCATAGGTGCATATACTTTGCAGGACCCTTTATCCTAGATTAGGTTTTTTTTTCTAGTTTTATATTTAAAGATCATGATCTCTCTCCTGCTATATACCCCTTTCATATTCTCTTGGCAGAAAGTTTGCCCTCCAACACACACGAAAAAAAAAAAACTTTGATAGAATTTTCTCACAGCCCTTCCAGAACTTCCCAGGCAAGGAGGACCTCACACCTACCTATGCAGGTTTACAAAAGCACAATATTAGATCTCTTTGAATCAGTTCTTCACACATTATATGCTACATCAAACGAGCAAAGAAGTTTCCTTTCTTCTGCCATCGCTCGTAGATTGGTGTTGGGCCCCTGAAGGAAGTGAGGATATTATTGATTAGCAAGGTCTATAATGAGTAGAGAAAGACAAAAACAGATAGATGATCATCTCCCACTCCCCTTACTTGCATCCCAAAATTTACGCTAAGCCTTGTTTATGCCCATCCCCACACCATCTCCATAAAAGAGATGCACCAAATGAACACAGATTTTCTCAGTGCCTTTATACCCTGATAGAGCTGCAAGTGAAATAATGTCACCTCCTTTGAAGGTATTCATTCAATAGGCTTATCTAAGATAAAGATAAAGGGCTTAGTATAATCCCTGGCACATAGATTGTACTTTATTGGTGTTTTTTCATGTTACTGACAACACTCTCCACTTTATTGTTGTTCATTGGCTCAAAACAAGCAAGGAAGTTGCTTTTAGCTGTGTGTTTGTGAACAGAATAAGTCAGGACTTCATAAGGAAGTATTTCATCATTTAAACATCCTAGAGAGAAGAAGATGGCAGCATAGGTAAACGCCTGTATTCACCGTCTCCCACAAACACATCAAAATTACAACTAAAATACAGAACAACCATCATCCACAACCACTGGAAAGCTGGCTGAATTGAAGTCCTACAACTATAGAAGTAAATAAGAAAGCACACTGAGACAGATAGGAGGTGCAGAGGTGTGGAACCAGCTGGTCTGGCACCCACATGTGCCGCTTTTTTTAATCAGGAGAAAGAGCGTCTCTGCAGAGGCCACCCAGAGGAGCAAGGGGTTACAGCCCCACACCAGACCCCCAGTCCAGGGTCCCAGAGCTGAGAAAAGAAGTTCCTATGGGCAGTAAAACCAATGCTATTAGGGCTCAGTGACATAGAGGCTGCTGGAGACCCAACTGTTTCTCTTAAATTGCCAGCACCATGAACTGAACTTACAAGGTCCCACTTCCTCTGAGCTCCAGCACCAGGATGAGGCTCTGGAGAACACAGATACATGCGAGGAGGAACTGGATTGTCTGGCCTCAGGGCAGGAACTTGGGGGCAGCTTTCTCCCAGATGGAGGTGCTTACAGGGGTCATTGTTCCTATACTGGGACTTCCCCAGTCACAGGGCTGACTGGCAGCCATTTCTGTTTGCTCCACCCTGGTGATTCCTTAAGACCCCACTCAAGCTGTGTGCAGCGACTTTTGCATATGAATGGCCTGTTCTTACTCAGGCTAAAATATCTCAAACAAGCTGCAGCTGGTTCAGGGAGCCTTTCTATCAAGAAAAGGCCAAAGACCTGGCACCACCACCAGCCTGCCTTGCTTCACAGCTGGACCTCATCTGGGCACTTCCAAACCTGATACAAAGAGGAGGAATCTGCAGATCTCTGTAGCTCCTGCTCACTTTGCACCTCCCTGGAGACCCAGAGCCAGTATTCCCAGTGGTCAGTGTCAGACCATACAAGATTACAACTCTGCACATCCATAAGCAACACACTCAAGGGGAAGACTCAATGAGCACCAAAGCCCTACTGAAGCAAGTCCTGCTCCATAGGGGTGTCTCCTGCATAGCAGCTCTCCCACTGTAGTCGCAGCTGATCCTCACAGCCAATTGGCCTGGAGGTCAATTTCTCCCAGTAACAACAGCAGCAAAATGTGGAGACAAAGAAACGTGTCACAAATGAAAGGAATGGAAGAAAGAAAACTACTGAATATAGAGTTCAAAACTATGGTTATAAGGTTACTCAAGAATCTCCTAGAAACCTACAAAAAAATGGAAAAACACCAGTCAGAATTTAAGCATACACTGACTGAAATAAAAAATAATATACAAACAGAGAACCCAGAAATTGACCCCATTATGCTCAATTAATATTTGACAAAGGAGGCAAGAGTATACAATGGAGTCAAGAGAGTCTCTTCAATAAATGGTTCTGGGAAATTTGGTCAGATACATGCAAAAAACTGAAACCAGATCACCAACTTACACCATACACAAAAACAAACTCAAAGTGGCTAAAGGACTTAAATATAAGACAGGAAACCATAAAAATCCTATAAGACTCCAGAGGCAGAAAAATAGCAGACATATGTTGTAGCAATCTCTTTACTGACACAGATCCTAGGGCAATGGAGACTAAGAAGAAAATAAACAAATGGGACTACATCAAAATAAAAAGCTTCTGCACAGCAAAGGAAACCAGCAACAAAACAACAAGAAAGCCCACTGCGTGGGAGAACATATTTGCCAATGCTATTCCAGATAAGGGTTTAATCTCTAACATTTACAGAGAACTCATACAACTTAACAAAAGGAATATAAACAATCCAATCAAAAAAATGGGCAAAGGACCTAAATAGACACTTTTTGAAAGAGGACATACTGAAGGCCAAGAGACAAATGAAAACATGCTCAAAGTCACTAATCATCTGAGAGATGCAAATCAAAACAACAATGAGATAGCATCTCACACGTGTACAAGTGGTGGCAAGGGTGTGGAGAAAAAGGAATCCTTGTGCACTGCTGGTGGGAATGCAGACTGGTGCAGCCACTGTGGAAGACAGTATGGAGTTTTCTCAAAAAGTTAAAAATGGAACTCCCATTTGACTCAGTAATCCCACTTCTAGGACTATATCCCAAGAAACCAGAAACACCAATCAGAAAAGATATATGTACCCCTATGTTCATAGCAGCACAATTTACAATAGCTAAGATTAGGAAACAGCCTAAGTGCCCATCAGCAGATGAGTGAATTAAAAAACTGTGGTACATCTTCACAATGTACTATGTTGTTGTAAAAAAGAAGGAATTCTTACTGTTTGCAACAGCATGGATGGAACTGGAGAGCATTATGCTAAGTGAAATAAGCCAGTTGGAGAAAGATAAACATCACATGATCTCAGTCATATGTGGGATATAATGATCAACAAAATCTGATGAACAAGAATAGATCCAGAGACAAATGGCAGGGGAAGGGGTGGTTAGAGAGCAACCAAAGGACTTGTATGAATGCATATTAGCATAACCAATGAACACAGACACTGTGGGGGCTTGCCAAGGGTGGGAATGGCTGGAGGTGGGGGTCAATCGGGGCAAAAGGAGACATATGTAAAACTTTAGACAAGAAAGGAAGAAAGAAAGAGAGAAAGAGAGAGAGAAAGAAAGAAAGAAAGGGAGAAAGAAGAAAGAAAGAAAGAAAAAGAAAGGAAGAAAGAAAGAAAGAAAGAAAGAAAGAAAGAAAGAAAGAAAATGACAATTTTAAAAAATAATTTAGCTAAAATTCCCCTATTGGTGAATATTTACATTTCAAATGTTTGTTGATATAAAACATAAAAAAAGAAGAATATGGGGGGGGGTAATGTGGACATAAGGACACATATGTAATAACTTAATCAATAAAAAAAATTTTGTTAAAAAGAAGAATATACAGGGATTCAACAGTAGACTAGAGGATTCTGAGAATCAAATCAACGATTTGAAATATGAGGAAGCATAAACACCCAGCCAGAAGAGCAAAAAAGAAAAAAGAATCCAAAAATATGAAGATGTGTAAGGAGCCTCTGGGACAACTTCAAGCATACCAACATTCACATTATGGGGGTGTCAGAAGAAGAGAGAGAGCATGATATTGAAAACCTATTTGAAGAAATGACAGAAAACTCCCCCTATCTGGTGTAAGATATAGACTTACAAGTCCAGGAAGCACAGAGAACCCCAAACAAGAGGAACCCAAAGAGGGCCACATCAAGACACATCATAATTAAAATGCCAAGGGCTAAAGACAAAAAGAGAATCTTAAAAGTAGCAAGAGAAAAGCAGTTTGTTATCTACAAGGGAATGCCAATACGACTGTCAGCTGATTTCTCAACAGAAACCATGCAGGCCAGAAGGGAGTGGCAAGAAATATTCAAAGTGATGAATAGCAAGGACCTACAACCAAGATTACTCTACCCAGCAAAGCTATCATTTAGAATGGAAGGTCAGATAAAGAGCTTCATGGACAAGGAAAAGCTAAAGGAGTTCATCACCACCAAACCAGTATTACATGAAATGTTGAAGGGTATTCTTTAAGAAGAGGAAGAAGAAAAAGAAAAAGATAAAGAATATGAACAACAAAATGGCAACAAATACATACCTATCAACAATTGAAACTAAAAATCAAAATAAATGAATAAGAAATCTAATGAACAGAATAAACTGGTGAATAAAATAGAATCAGAAGCATGGAAATGGAACAGACTGAGGATTCTCAGAGGGAAGTGGGGTGAGGGGTTGGGAAGATTAAACAAAGATCTTATATGCATATATGCATTACCTATGAACACAGACAAGAGGGTGGCGAAGGCCTGGGGCAGGGCGGGAACCGGGTGGAGGGAGGCAATGGGAGGGAAAAAAAGGGATATCTGTAATAATCGCAATATTTTTTTAAAAAGACAAATGCTGTTTGATTCCACTTTTAAAAAAACACAGACACAAAAAGCAGGGACACCACCTGGGTGCCATGGTCTTCCTCACGACGCACTCGGGCTGTTGGAGCCACGTCACAAACCGCTACTGGCAGGTGTGGGAGGTGCTGAAGAACTGCTGCTACCTACCGGCTGGCCGTCTGTCTGGGCTGTGAGCAGAGCGTTTGTGAAATGCACGAAAGCCCGGAGACGGAAGAGGAGCGTCCTGAGGACGCTCTGGATTAATCGAATTACAGCTGCCTCCCAGGAACATGGCTGCATTACCCAGCGTTCGTTGGCAATTTAATTAAGTGCCAGGTGGAGCTCAACAGGAAAGTGCTGGCTGACCTGGCCATCGATGAACCGAAAACTTTTAAATCCTTGGCTGCTTTGGCCAGAAGGAGGCGAGAGGGAGGATTTGCTGCTGTCTTGGAGGATGGGAAGGAGCCCGAAAGCATCTTTTCCAGAGAGGTGCAGGACCACTGAGAGACACGGCCACACCTGCCCTCTGCAGCCACGTGTCTTGGGAACAGGCGTTCTCCTCCCTTCCCATCTCCCCGCCACCTCCCCAATGATCATATGATCATAATTAAAACAGGGGCTAAGAATCGTTTGCCAAGAATGTGTTAAGTTTGCTTTGCAATGGTGTTGCCTTACATTTCAGTAACAGTAGGAGAGAAAAGGTCTGTTTGTCCTCCTTGGGAGGGGCCAGTAGCATCTCATGTAGATTGTGCCAATAAAGTTGTGTGGTGGTCAAAAACAAAACAATAAAAACACATCATAGAAGTTGTTGTCTGTCCCTTTGGTAGCTGCAGGAGTTGTAAACTACTTCACACGAAATAGAAAATTAAATTAAGTGGTTATAAGTGTGTCAGAAATATTGTAAAGGATTTTCTGCTTCTTGCTTTTGGCACTTTCTTCCTAGGAGTGCAGTGATGGGTGGTGAGTTGCTAGATGGATATACCATTATTAGTCATAGTTTGACCTTATCTTTTATTGGGCTGTGGTGGCTTTGGTCTTTGGTGTTTTTGTTTGTTTGTTTGTTAAATATATTTTTATTATTTCAGAGAGGAAGGGAAAAGGAGAGAGAGAGAGAAACATCAATGATGAGAGAGAATCATTGATTGGCTGCCTCCTGCACACCCCACACTGGAGCTCGAGCCCATAACCCGGGCATGTTACCTTTGACTTGAATGGAACCTGGGACCCTTCAGTCCACAGGCTGGCACTCTATTCACTGAGCCAAACCGGCTAGGGCAGTCTGGTTTTGTAACAGACCAGACTGGGAGAGGTGTTTCCGAGTGGGCCCTGGGGAAGGGGAAGCAGATGGTCATCACTTTGACTCCTTGTTTCCAGACAGATTTATACTCATCTTTCCCAAACAAATGTGTCTGTTTTTCTTACAAATATCTCAAAAAAAAAAATTCACCTGGAAAAGAACCAGGTGTCTGGGGTAGAATTCACTAATATCTCTTTAATTAACACAGTGATTACATAATAAATATTAAATGTACTCCTGAGCAATTAGCTAATGCAGTGCAGCGGTATCAGTAGGCAATAGAAATCATCTCATTGAAAGCAATTATTTCCTTCTCATCAAAAGACAGGGATAGGGATTGCCTAAATTATCTGAATAATTACCTTAATTACCTCTTTTGTGATTATACACAAAATCAGTCTTTGGGTGTTTTGGGTTAGGCCCAGGCAAAAGTAAGTTCTATCAAAGTTATATATCCTCAACTTACCACAACACCCTCTAAACAATTTATGCCCAACAACTAATCATACAATCATTAGAAGTCAATTTTGGAGATGTAATTGTATATAATAAATACAATCATAGGCTAATATTTGTTTTTAATATGGAAATGACATTTTATTTGTATTCATTATTATATTATTTAAACTTGAAAAGAACCAACTTAGAACCTGACAGGCATGGCTCAGTGGTTGAGCAGTGACCCATGAACCAAGAGGTCACAGTTCGATTCCCAGTCAGGCCACATGTCCAGGTTGTGGGCTCAATCCCCAGTGTTTGTGAGTGTGTGGTGGAGGGGGGGGGGGGGCGGTTGAGGAGGCAGCCGATCAATGATTCTCTCTAATCATTAATTTTCTATCTCTCTCTCCCTCTCCCTTTCTCTCTGAAATCAAAAATATATTTTAAAAAGAACCAACTTAATAAAAACTACTTTTCACTATGGCAATTTACGTACTATGGCCTTGAACTCTGATTTTCTTTATCTCAAAGCCCATGACACTGAGGAAGAAAGAGATGTAAGAGTCATATGGTTGGAGTTCCAGTTGGGTTAAGAAATACAGAAGTTAGGGGTGCAGGTTTGGGGATCAGACAGGTCTAGATTAAATTTTTTGCCCTGTCATTTGTCAACAATGCGATCTGTAATTCACTCAGCCTCCTTGTACTGGGTGGGGTTATGATTCACAAGCAACAGAAAATGAGTTTGGTGTCTTTAAGCAGGAAAGGAATTTATTGGAAAGACAACCAATCACACAGGGTCAATGGGAAGCCTGGCAGTAGCACACGGGTCGTCAAGATGCCTCAGCCAGCAGCCACTTTTACTGCAGGAACCTCAGCACCATCATCCCCAAAGGCTCTGCTGTCTTCTTAAAAATAATCAAACTTCAGCTTTCTGATCTATAAAATGGGAATATTAGCTTTGTTGTGAGAATTAGGTATACAAAGCACATGCATAAAGCATTCAGCACAGTGTCTCACACAGACTAACTATTGAATACATTTCAGCTGGTCTTCCCACTCATGCCTTTGAGCAAGTTCCATGGCTTTTCTATGCCTACATTGTTATTAGTAAAACGAGATGATTCCAATCATGCTGTATGAAGCATGGGCTACCTGCTGAAACAGGCAGCCCCTCCAGTCTCAATGGAGTGTTCCTCTCTCACTTCATTGTTCCATGAGAGCCACTGGGATTGGAATGAGGTCCCCACTCCATGCAGGCATTCAGCGACCCAGTCACCTTCTATCTAATGGCTTTGCGATACACCAGGGCCTTGTATGTTGTTGGCAGAAGGAAGACAGCATCTCTGAGGATTGGGGGTCTTTTAAGGACCAGGCCTAGCAGTGGCACACATCACTTCTACCTGTGTTCCACTGGCTGGAGGCCAGTCACCCGGGCCACACGTAACCACAGAAGTATGAGAAATAACATCCAGCCACAGGTTCCAGAAGAAAGGGAAACAGCATTTGGTGAAACGTGACAATCTGCATCACACCTGCCAAACATCCTCAGGAGGTGACTAATAAGATCATAGCAAGTGTGAAAATGCTGTGGAAAGTGACTAACAAGCTACAGATTATGGTAGTGTGTGGTGTGGTTGATTCAACCAGGGAGACTCTGTGTATTTTTTGAAGTACTAAAATATACAGCAATTCTGGGCGGGAGGTGGGGGAGGTGGGGGTGGGGAGGAAGGGATGAGAGGAAACTGAAATATAATCAGAGTGTCCATCATCCTGTAGATGAGACACCTGAACTCATAAGGCTTTATCTCCCCACTGTATCTTCAAAAATGAGCAACAGTAAGTAAACAATCCCCTTTCTTTGTTCATTAGCTCAATCTACAAGGGGTGTACAGTGAAAATATTTATTTGGAGCAAAATGGGGGAAAGAATAAAAAGGAAGAAAGCCATCACTTGGAGGAGTGTAACTGCCAGAGAAGGAGGCAGCCCGAAGCCATCATTTGGTGGCAACCAGCCTCCCCGGCAGCAATTCATCACCACATGAAGATGTTGCGGAGCTCATCTTAGTACCCACATGTGTAACAAATCCACGCACTAGACTCAGCATAAAATTCATGCTTAGAAAATGAAAATGATTTGGAGACCACACATTTGACACGCACCACTAACATGGGAGGGCCTTCATCAGGACCACAAACACCATCCAGGACCTCTTTTCATGCCCAAGGTCAGTGCTTGGCATGCTTGTAATCCACCGAACCAACTGGGTGAGCATGTGGAAGGCGAAGGTGGCCAAGGCCATGGGTTATTTATACCAGAGAGATGCCTTTTTCACTCTGTTTTGAGTATCTGCATGGCCTGTCATGGAAGACAGAGAGCAAACACCATTTGCACAGGCTTTGCTCCATGAACGCTAGTGCTGCAGAAATGCTCTAAGTCAGACGTGGCCAGCTTTGGCCTAGTACAGTAAGGGGTTCGGGCCAGATCTGATTCATCTTGCTGCCTTCCTCCCAGCAAGTATCCCCTTTCTTACCCGTTCCTTTGACCCAAGGACAATTCAACCGAGTCAAAGAGAATGTGGTTGGCTGCCACAAGCAGTCTTCACTTTTGGGTTCTCACCTTATGGTGTTTACTCAAAAGGGTAGTCAAATAATTAGCCCAGAGAGAGCAATGGAACTGGTCAGGCAGGCCATTCTTGCATAGTTCAAACCTTCAGAGAGGAACTCAAGACAGTTCTAAAGAGCTGAGCCAAGGTCTCCCAGTGCAGAGAAGTGGGATTCCGGCAGAAACTGCAGGGGAGGATAGAAAACAATGTTTAAAATAAAAATCTCTTCAAAGGAAATACACAAACAGTGTCCACCTACACATGACAATTCTTCATTTTGCAATGTGGGTTCCTGGCAGAGTGTGTGGGAAATAGAACTATACTGTCCCAGTTTTTCAAATTAAGAATGATTTGTTTCCCAAATCTTTAACTTCTACTTCTGAAGGCTAAACTTAACCTGTAAGAATCATGCACCAACAGAGGTACAGGTAAACAGGTAAACCTCATTACATTTTTTTTTTTAGTTTTGTGTCCTCAATTCTTATTTATTTTCATCTTCCTAAAGCTACTGTGGAAAAAAACTTTTAAGGACTAGAAAGAAAAACAGCTCCATTGATAATAAGCCCAAGTTATCAATGACATGCTAAAACCTGTAATACCTGTTATCTCTGATTACTATGTAATCATCTTTGCCGTGTGCCTAAATTTTTTTTATATTTAATATACTCTACCGAGACCGGTTTGGCTCAGTGGATAGAGCGTCGGCCTGCGGACTGAGGGGTCCCGGGTTCGATTCCGGTCGAGGGCATGTACCTGGGTTGCGGGCATATCCCTAGTAGGAGATGTGCAGGAGGCAGCTGATCGATGTTTCTCTCTCATTGATGTTTCTAACTCTCTATCTCTCTCCCTTCCTCTCTGTAAAAAATCAATAAAATATATTTAAAAAAAATATATACTCTATCATGAAAAAATAACATCTACCAGTCTTGATTGCTTTCCATTTTTGGAACTTCAGATGGAAAGATGCTTTTATCAGCAGAAAGTGAAAGAGGTGGGACTTCCCACCTCACCTTCACATACTGACTGACAACCACCTGACAGGGTGACAGTGATGCAATGTGGTTAGAGAAGGATGGGGGTAGAATGTGCAGTTTCCTGTTTCTAGTGTTGATGTGTTTTCAGTGCTGACACAATCATAGAAGTTCCCACTCAAAAGAAGCATGGGCAAAAGAAGTGATCATAGTGGTGATTAAGCAAGGACTCTCAGAGATGGACCAATAGCCATCAATTCTTTTTGTTGGATAACAAATGTTTCCGTTTTTGAATCCCTGATATTCATGAGGAAATAGTATAAATAGAATCATGCTGTAGTAATACATCCACATGGTGCCTTCCACAGTCAATGTAAGTCTACTCTAGACAGTTAATGTCCTGTCATTGAACCCTGCAATGCCCTCTTTGTTTATATTGCTCAGTTGTTACTGTGCCATTTGAGAATAACTGGAGAACCAGATAAAGTCTTAGGTTTGTTCATTCATAAAATAACATTTAAGGACTCAGTGACTGCTTATCAGATATAAAAAAAAATAGAGTTATTCACTAACTGTGAGGAAATGCAATACGTTAACATGCATAAGGGGGCACAAGGAAAGAGGTTTTTCTAGGAATTTAAATTCTGTGAAGGCCCACACGTCTCACTTTATGGTTTAAAAAAATGGTAAAACGGTTATAATCACACCATGAAGTTTCACAATCTTTTTCTTTCTTTCTTTTTTAGTTTTCAGTTCTGAATTTAGGAAATAAAGTAGAAAGAAGTGAATAATGAGTATACAGAAAAACTGTTCCCACCTTAAAAGAAATCAAACTACTTCAAAAGAAGGTAGAGCAGATTGGCTTTTCCAAGAGTTAACCATTGAGGTAATGCCTGAAGAATTCCTTTACTCTCAGGACTTCCCATTCCTGTCTCACCCTGCATCAGCCTGTCCAAGGATTCATGGTAAAGGTCTGGAACGTGAATATAACAGGGCAAAGGCCCAAACCTCAGTGTAGCCGTTCCTACAGGGCAGAGTGCCTAGAGGAGAAAGGTCTCCGCGGTTAGACAGCCCTCCCACGCTCTCTCCTTTCCCACGTGGTACCGGCGGGCCACCTCTCCAAGCTGCTGGGCGCTGCCACCTGCTCTGGGAGAGCTTTCTATCCCGGCTCCCCCCACTTTTTTTTGCCCGGGGCTACCCTACGGAGCGCAGCCTACAGCGTGGGAACTGCCAACTAACCCCATTCACGGGGAGAGGATGACTTCGTGGTTTCCCCGCCCAAGCCTGGTACCCACCCGCCCTGGGGGGCCGTAGCGCACATCCTACTTCTAACCTGGGGCCGCGCCAGGGAGAGTCCTAGAGCGGTGGACCACACCTCCCAGCAACCGGGTTTGCGACAGCCCCCGGGAGCAAGAGGCGGCGAGTCAGAGATGCTGGTTCCAGCGCTGGGCCCCCGGGATGCCGAGTCCAGAGGGGCTACCAGGGGGCCCGGGAGCGCGCCCGGCTTCCCAGACTCCCCGCCTAGGGCGGTCTCTCCGCGCGACCTTCCCGCCCTGGCGACGGGGGGAAGCCACGGACAGCGTCCCCACGCGGCGCGGTGGGACCCGCACAGCCCGAGCCCCGCCCGCCGCGCCCCGCCCCCTCCCGCCCGGCCAATGGGCGCCCGGGCCGCGCGCCGTGGTCCCGCCTCCGCAGGGAAACTTGAAGCCGGAGAAAAGTTTGTCCAGAGACCGGCTGGAACGGCACCCGCGGAGCGCGGAGCGCGGCGGCCCGAGAGGAAGAAGATGAGCGGCCCCGGGGCAGAGCCTCCGGCCCAGTGGACCTCCCGCCGCCCCCAGGGAGCCAGAGGCGGCCTCCGCGGCAGCCGCCAGCCCCGGTAGCCGCCCGCGCTGCCCGGGACCGCGGAGGAGGGCGGCCGAGCCGGCACCGGCGCTCAGTGCCACCTGCGCGCGGCCGCGCACCTCGGGCTCTCCGCCCCCGGACCCGCCAAGCTGGGATCATCGGGGAAGGGCCGGAAACATAGAAGGGACGAGACCCCGGAGCCGGCTTCACAGACCGCTCCCCGCTGCCCTTCTGGCTCCCCGCGTTTCTGAAAGCTGGCCACGCTGACCCCACTTCCAGAAACTTGGCAGCCACCGGAGACCCGGCTCGGAGGAGGCGAGGGCTGGACAGGTTCCCCATTGCGCGGGGCGAGGCTGAGGGCAGGTTGGAGGCGTGTCCAGCACATCGGAGGCTTGACTCCGGGAGCTCTCGCCGCCACCACAGGTGAGATGGGGTGGGGGGCACTGGGCAGAGAGCGGAGCCGCGGAGGAGAGCGCGCGCTCTCCAAATTGTCTTTCCTAACTGTTTTCCGTGAGGATTTTATTGACTCAGAATCTGTCGGGAATTAGAGCGAACCACTTTTCCCTCGAGACAGGCCTTGTTCATCTTGGCAGTGGAGTGAAGTTGAGTTGCGGGGGGCGGGGGGGGGGGAGTGGGGAGGAGAGAATGGCTGCATCCACTTATAAATATTAATGCGCGTGGAGGGTGCCGCCGGCAGGACGCATCGGGAGCCGGGAGAGTTGGGTAACCGCAGTTGGCAAGTGGCTACAGTTCACAAAGTAGGATCGAGCCATTCTCCGTACATCCTGTTCGTGGGGCGCGGATCGGACCTCTGGCTGGTGGTGACTGCATCTCACAGCTCCTGTGTCTCTCCTCCCCTCCCCAGACCCAGCCTCGCACTTCCAGGCCACCACCATGTCCGCCCCTGTGGCCAATGCCTCCGCCTCTGAATCCGTGGTCCCCAACAGCCCGGTGACCATCCCGGCGGTGATGTTCATCTTCGGGGTGGTGGGCAACCTGGTGGCCATCGTGGTGCTGTGCAAATCGCGCAAGGAGCAGAAGGAGACGACCTTCTACACGCTGGTGTGCGGGCTGGCCGTCACCGACCTGCTGGGCACGCTGCTGGTGAGCCCGGTGACCATCGCCACGTACATGAAGGGCGAGTGGCCCGGCGGCCCGGCGCTGTGCGAGTACAGCACCTTCATCCTGCTCTTCTTCGGCCTGTCGGGCCTCAGCATCATCTGCGCCATGAGCATCGAGCGCTACCTGGCCATCAACCACGCCTATTTCTACAGCCACTACGTGGACAAGCGGCTGGCGGGCCTCACGCTCTTCGCCGTCTATGCGTCCAACGTGCTGTTCTGCGCGCTGCCCAACATGGGCCTGGGCAGCTCGCGGCTGCAGTACCCGGACACCTGGTGCTTCATCGACTGGACCACCAACGTGACGGCGCACGCCGCCTTCTCCTACATGTACGCGGGCTTCAGCTCCTTCCTCATCCTCGCCACCGTGCTCTGCAACGTGCTGGTGTGCGGCGCGCTGCTCCGCATGCACCGCCAGTTCATGCGCCGCACCTCGCTGGGCACCGAGGCGCACCACGCGGTCTCCGCCTTCGCCTCCGCCGCGGCCGCCTGCCGGGGGTCCCCGGCCGCCTCCCCCGCCCTGCCGCGCCTCCACGACTTTCGCCGCCGCCGGAGCTTCCGCCGCATCGCGGGCGCCGAGATCCAGATGGTCATCTTACTCATCGCCACCTCCCTGGTGGTGCTCATCTGCTCCATCCCGCTCGTGGTGAGTGGCCGGCCTGGGGCCCCGCTCCGGCCGTCTCTCTGTCCGCCTCCCTCCCTCGCGCCCCTCCCGCCCCCCTCCTTTCCCGCTCATTCCGGGGCAGCAGGCAGGTCTCCTCCAGGTATCCCCGCCAGATCCGGCTGGGATCCCACCCTCAGCTCAGAGCAGCCCGACCTCCCTTCAGGCCGCATCCCTAAGGAGATGCGTGCAGCAGGTGCTTCCGCCTGGCTTCCTCTCTCCCCTGGGACAGCCCCTACCCGCGGCTGCCTGACATTGGCTTTGAGCCTTCCCGGAACCCCGCCTCAGTCAGAGGTGGAGGGGAAACCGCTGTAGGGTGACTGAGAACAGCAGGATCCGAAACATCAGGGTGCTGGTCTCTGGCGTACACCGTGCCTTAGAGCAGTGGGGGTTTAGGGGGTGTTGATTTATGTAGGGTTTGGGGGGAGACTCCAGAATTTTAGGGCTGGAACCCAACTCTCTCAGGTTACATGGGAAGTGACTTGCTTACAACAATCTAGAGAACTCCCTGCTCTACCCGCAGTGCCTGGGAGGACATCTGGGCGCGCTGTGGGGACAGGTGCTACCGGGGCGGGCAGTGTCGGGCACGCAGGTCCTGCATTCTCTGGGGGTTAGGAAAGCAGGGTTCTTCAGGGGACCTATTCCCGGCAGGCTGAGGGCCATGGGTGCTGGATTGGAATCTCAGCAACTGAGAGGTGCAGGACCATTCTAGGGAAAAGGTGCTCAGATACTGTGGGCCCCCACTCTGCAGCTGGTGACCCCCAGCCCTGCCCTTACAGACGCTTCTAATTTTGGCCTTCCTGCCAGTGTGTGCTTCGGTTTCCATACACTTCGTTTTTAGGGCATCACCTTTCTTAAAATGGCCTCTGGGTTAACTTTTAAAACGTTATAAGCAGAAATGTTGAAGACCTACCTAGCTCTCCTCTACTTTGCGTGTCGTTAAAATGGAATGCACCAGAAACCCATGGGCAGATGTACATAATACTTTACCTAGAGTTTCCCTTAAAAGCAGCTACTTCTGAGTTTTTTCGTCTCTCAAAACACTGCATGCCTGGAAATTCTAAACTACAAACTCAAGAGGAGAGGACTTCTCTTTCTTACGCTCATTGGGAGCAAGAGCACATAAATGTAATGTATTCTTCCTCTCTTCCCCTTCCTAAAACTGCCCAGGGATTTTGATGTAAAATATTCTATCTCTCATAAAAGTGACTGTAGACGAAGGAGCTTGGAGGGGGCTGAGAGCCAGCGCACAGTAGTAGCTTCTTGCCAGTTTGTATAAACAGAAGTAAATATAATTGGCCAAAGGGGCCTTTAAACCATTCCAGGACCCGATATAGTTTAGGGAGTTAAGTCTCACTTGAGCCACATAAATATATTTTAGTGTGCGCAGTGGCAACTCAGAAGAGAGGGAGATTTGGGAAGCGGCAACGCAGCTCCGGCGGGGGCCCCTTCCTGGGCCTCTGCCTGATGTACTGCAGAACCGTACATGACAGAGGGAGCGTTCGGTACTTACACTCGCAGGAACAGAGGCGCTGGAGCTGGAAGGCGAGCAGCCTGCGCTGCTTTTTCATTGTGTTGTGGTTGGAGTGAGCCTGTGAAGCTACCAACTACTGCACAGTCACACGTGAATTGCTTCCTTCCAGCTGAAGGGGCCGATGGGGCCCTGTGGTGCAGGACGGTTTATTACAAAACCTTTCTGAAACTACTGGAGAAGCCAGAGGCAAGAAATTACAGGCGCTCTATTCGTGGTTCGCAGATTAACCACATTTTAGGTAATGAATCCTGTCCACTCCATAGAAAGTCATTAACGTGTAGTAGATATAAAGTAATTTCACCCTGAAAATCGAATTTCAGAGTCAGTGTAATCGTAAATTAATGATACGCAAGAAATGACATGCATACTCCCCACCCACCCACAGCTTTGCAATTACCGGAAGAATTCAAATGGAAACTTATCCACAACTGCAGTCTTCTTTGGCATCTGTTTGCAACTTTCTTGTTTTGTTTTGTTTTGATGTTTCTCTGACATTTAAAGCAGCCGGACCTATCTTCAGTTCCAGAGAAAAACGAATGAAGCATCTTTTTAAAAAAACTTTACCAAATCAAGTTGGTTGCTAATTCTATTTAAGGAAAATCAAATCCTTCAAAAACACTGAAAAGCTCCGGCAAGGCTCATAGAGCTCACACGGTTTACTTAGGATTTCAGGGAGCCTGGCACAGCCACGGAAAAGCCAAGTTTTTGTCTTTTGGGGAAAAAGGGAAGCAGCAGCCCGGGTGGCTCTTACAGGACGGTTGACACAGAGTCCAGGATGCAAAGTAAATATTGTTATCCAGCAGGAGTATGGCTCACAAGTGGAGCTGGGATTGGAAATGTGAGGGAGGTTGGGACGTTAGTGTGGCCATGAAGAAGTGTGCTGAACTTGCCAAATTTTCTAAAGTGAGTCATACTCAACTAACTGCAGTTGAGTGCAACCGACAAGGGACGGTACATGACAGGATAGAGTGGGAAGGTGCTTCTTGTCAACCAGCCTCTGGTTTTTTGAAACACAGGAGAAGCTGAAGAAATGGAAGATAAATAAAAGGGATTGTATTCTTTAGAAATATGCAAGCAAGACAGCCTGCTAAGGTCCAGTGTGAATGCGTAGCTGATCAACCCCGGTGCCTAAGTTTGAAGAGAACAATTACAATCAAATCTCTGCCACGGAACTAAACAGTTACAGTGTAGGACGGGGAAAGGCATTTTCCCCACGCAAGCACCGCCGTGTTTATTGTTTACAGTTCCTTGTATTTCCTTTCTTCTCACTCTGAAGTAATACGTATTCATCTGTTAGGGGTAGCATGGCCAATTTGGTTAGTCTTCTGCCTGAAATTTAGGTCTTTAGGTAAATAGTGTCCTGTGAGTGTTTCTGATTATTAGGGCAGATGGGAACTACATAGAGAGATACACTTGTTTCCCTTAGGCAAACAGGAAGTAGAGTCATAAAACACCTACTGGGATTTCACTTGAGTAAAATTCCCTTCTCTAGGTCCGAGAGACCCATAGATTTGGGTGCGTTACAGCAGAACCTGAAGGAAATGAGGATTTTTTTTTTTTCCAAATAAATTGAGCTTAGTTTTTTTTTAAAAAAATTAACAATTCCTCAAAGCAGTTGTTTAGTTACAGCCTCACATTGCAGAGCCAGGACTTGCACCTTGAAGACTGCATCCGGCATCTCGTTGACAAAAGCTCTGAGAATTCAGGGCTGGCCAACATTTTCACTCTCTAACTGCAGACGAAGAATTTACATTATTACGCAGCTAACCCGGTGGCGGTGGGTGAGTCCCCCTCTGAGGCTCTTCCCACCATGCTGTGCTGCCTGTCTAGGCTGGGTTTTATTGAACATCTACAAGATTTATTCTCCCCAGAGCAGGAGTGACTCCTATAGACTCCTGGGAGAATGCTGAAATAAATTTTCAGTGTAGAGCCTGCCTGTAGGATTAAGCAACCTGCCTGAGTATGTGGCCAGTTAGTGACCCAAAGGGAGGGGGAACTGAGTTCCAGCCACCCAGGCAAGAACTCTTTTCATTATTCTTTATGTAAAGTGGGTTTTTGTCACACACAAAAAGGTAATAATTTCTAGTAACAGCTGTAACAATGTGGCGCAGTAGGATAGCTGAGCACACACGGGACATGCCTTCGATGTGCCCAAACAAGTAGACACATGCACAGATCCACCTACGGGATCTTGTCCTTTACTGGAAAGCATTTCTACCTTGACAGTCGATGACTAAAAATCGGTTCAATCAAGACTTGAGCGTTCTTTTCCAATTAGACATCCCCTGCCAACAGGTTCTTCTTAAACAGGAAGTACATGTTTTTGATACCATGTCATTAGCTGTACCCAAAAGCTATGTCTAAGCTGCAGTTGTCAAATTACTGATAGATTCCACAGTGGCCACGCTTCTACATATGGGTTCCCAAAGGAGTGAGAAGAGCCTACAGATATATTATGTTAGCCACTTTTAATATTTTTTATTGATTTAAAGAGGAAAGGAGAGGGATAGAGAGAAACATCAATAAGAGAGAAACATCCATCAGCTGCCTCCTGCTCGCCCCCCACTAGGGATTGAGCCTACAACAGGGGCATGTGCCCTGACCCGGAATCGAACTGGTGTTCACCTGGTTCACGGGTCAAGGCTCAACCACCAAGCCACACCAGCTGAACTGTTAGCCATTTTTACTAAGTGCTTCCATAATTTGTACATAAATTAGAAGGAGCAGAGCCAGAATAGAGGTTTGATTCCAATGCTCGGGCATTTACCTCTATAGCAAACAGCCTCCTCATAACTTTGCTGTAGTCACATATTCCATTGAATGTGTCATATTTTCTCCTTCACCCTACACTGTAGTCATCTTCAGGAAGTTGAGATTCTTGTAAGGTATGCCAATACTAACAATTAACTACATGCACAAATCTGCAGCTACTAAAAAATAGGCTAACTTGTAAAGTTGCAAGAGGTTATGTATGTTTGTATTCGGTGATTTTTTTTTTATGGTGTTTTTCCCTCCTGACTCAGAGGTTCTGTTTTAATCATCAGCACACTCTTCCAACACTGAAAACTGCCTGAACATGTTTATTTGTGTTACATACATGGCCTGATGAGAGAAAATTCCAGAAAAGTGCTTTCATCGACCTACCCACGTGACATTGCTGTGGATATTCGCATCTTAATTTGGGGTTCCCCCTTTGGGAAGAGCAAATCAAGTAGCCTTGAAAGTGAGGCAGACATTGCTATAATTTTCGCGTGTCATGGAGTGCCTGGAGAGTTTGTGTTCGTTTTTGGCTTTTATTTTTATTTTTTTTTGTACTTCAAGTCAGTCTCATTGAGAACATGCTGCAAAGGCAAACTCATTGGTCTTCTTTTAAAATAATTTATCTGACTTTTGAGAATGTTCTTACCTGAATTTGGCATTTTGTTTTTTCTATTTATCTTTTCCCACTCTGTCAACTCCCCCTTACTGAAACAATGTTAAATGACCAGGCTTAGTGCCTTGTGTTAATTGTAAGCTCCCCCCCCCCCCCCCCCCCCGCCCCGCACTCCCAAAATGGAACTCTAAAATTGGGCTTCCTTAGTTTCCTGCCCTTATCTGACTAAAAGCATGGCATGAATTTCCCTTCATGAAGGTGGCATAAATTTCCCCCTCCCTCCCAGAACCAGGGTGAGTAGAGTGACCCTTATCACGGGAGACAGAACCAGCCAGCACCAAGATGAGCCTGCATAAACCTCCTTAAAAAACCTCTTATCTTCCATTAGTCCCCCATATATCCCCTAGTTACTGCCCCATATGTGACCTCTCTGGAAGCCCAAACCCTCTTTTCTTTGTTAAAAAAGATACATACGCTTCTTTCACTTTTTTTGTGAATGCCTGTGCACATAAAAAATATTAATAAATTTGTATCTCTTTTCTCCTATTAAAATAAATAAAGAGGGCTTCCTTTCATTTCCTCTACAGTAGTCAAAATTAATTACTGCTGTGGATGAAGTGTGGCTTAGAAATAATTCTTTCCTTGCCTATCATCACCTTTGATTATGAAAGCCCATTGTTAAATTTTTAAAAAAAAAAAAAAAAACTCTGATCTTTCTAAAAGATCGTAGAAATTTAAAAATAAAATGCTAACCCCTAATACATTCCCTTAAATAGCTACAAATTTCATTCCTTTTATATCCATTTTAACTGCCTTTCATTAGTAACCATGTTTTCTTTGAGGTTGTAGTGGGAGAAGCAAACAGCAACAAAACATTTAAATGTTAAAAATATCAGAAATGCTAAATTCAGACTTCACCAAAATTCTGTTCTGAAAAGTCTTTAGAGTTGGCTGGGCAAAATGCTTCCTAGGAATGCTCCGTGGGACCAGAGTCCCAAGTGGAACAACACTGCCACCTAGAGGCTGCAAGTCTCAAGTTCTATACACTCTGCCATAGGTCTTTCTTTTTCCTGGAGTCTCTGTACGCCCAGAGTGCCCCTGATTTAATCCATCATTTCTTTTCTTTTTAGGAACAACAGTATAGGATATGAGCAAAATGTAAACCCCATTCTTTTTAGCAATAATTCCATTGCTGGGAAATAACTGTTAAACAGAAAGCCAGCCAGCCTGGTAGAACAGAAAAAGCAACATGCAGGTCAGTCATCCGGAGACCTGGGGCCCAGACCAGAGTTGGCCACCAACAGAGTGGAGACTGGATAAGTTCCTCTAAACCTCTAGATCTCAGCAACATTTCACCCAAGAAGAGGCCCGTAGATGTAAGGGAGGTGAATCTGTCCAGACACCGCTGAGAACCTCCATCGAGACTGTGGTGGGAAAAAACCAAGTGGCTTTGTCCCACAAGATTGTATACTTTAATCAGAAAGAACTTTACATTCTGGAGAGAAAATTACCCCCCAAAAAAGTGAGTAAATAAGTGATTATAGTAAGAGCAAAATTTTCTAACTGCCAAAAATAAGGCTCCAAAACAGCAAGCAGGTTGTTAGGGTCTCCTTGTGCCTCTTTCGTTTAAGCCATACCTGGCCTGTGGGTATGTGGGCTGGCCCAGGTGCTTCTTCCCCTAAACAGCTCCATCTGCACTAGAATGACCCGTCATCCCTACTGGTGCGTCCAGAGTGTTCTTTTAGCTCTTGGCTATTTACCAGCTCAAATGCTGGACAGGCACAAGGCAGGATTCTGATTGGAGTTTCAGGGTGGAGTCATTGAGCAGAGTTGCAGAGCAGAACAAGAGTTCAAAAGCCACAGGGAGCTAAGTAGCATGATGAGATCTGCATTTTAGAAATAATCTTCTGGTGGCAGTTTGGAGGGTGAATTGGAGAGGAGAGCTTCTGGTGGTGGGAACTCTAGTTTCGTGGCTGACGCAATAATCCAGGTGAGAAATGCAGTTAGGGAAAAGATTGGAACGAGTTTTTAGAGGAAGAGTTTATTATGACTGGGGAACAGACTCAGAAAAAAAAATAAAAACTTCTCTGGTCATTCTGGATGACAGCAGATTCAGACATTGGCTCAACAGTTACAGTATATTCTTTCTAGACTCTAAAATAAAGGAATCTCTGGGCTTGTCTGTGATGACTAGATGGTTAGCTGACTTACAAAATGAGTTTCACTTCAATATAAGTGGCAGCTGGAATAAGGAATATAAAAGGCTATTGGAGAAAAAAGAATTCCTGCCCTGGCCAGGGGGCTCAGTTAATTAGAGCATCGTCCCAATACACCAAGGTTGTGGGATCTAAAGTTGCAGGTTCAGTCCCCAGTCAGGGCACATGCAGGAGTCAACCAATGAATGCATGAGTAAGTGGAACAACAAACAGATCTCTCTCTCTCTCTCTCTCTCTCTCTCTCTCTCTCTCTCTCACACACACACACACACACACACACACACACACTCTCTCTCTCTCTCTCTCTCTCTCTCTCTACCTTCTTCTACTTCTCTAAAATCAATAAATAAAAAATTTTAAAAATACTTCATTAGAATCACCAAACCTTAAAAGCACTTGGAAATGAAGTTAATAAAATGCTTTTCAAGGGAACTTTGGGCACTGCTACCTGTTCACATGTTGCATTCTTGTATGGCATCTTTGATCTAGGAAAGGCATGTTACAAAAATATTTGAAGTTACACGGGCTCGAAACATAACTGCAGTTGCACAGCGAATGGTGTCCCTGACGCTTACACTCCTTCTTTGGCACTTGTTACCAGAAAAGAGGGCAGCTACCTACTGTTCCTAAATTAAACGCTGCAGCAAATGCTTCCCGGTTGACCAAAAGTAAAATCTGATCGTGGCCATCTCGTTTGTGCAGGTGCGAGTGTTCGTCAACCAGTTATATCAGCCGGACTTAGTGAAAGAGATCGGCAAAAACCCAGACTTGCAGGCCATCCGAATCGCCTCTGTGAACCCCATCCTCGACCCCTGGATCTACATCCTCCTGCGGAAGACGGTGCTCAGCAAAGCCATGGAGAAGATCAAATGCCTCTTCTGCCGCATCGGCGGGTCCGGCCGAGACCCCTCCGGGCAGCACTGCTCGGACAGCCGGCGGACATCCTCCGCCCTGTCCGGCCACTCGCGCTCCTTCCTGTCCCGGGAGCTGAGGGAGATCAGCAGCACGTCCCAGACTCTCCTGTACATGCCGGACCTCGGTGACGCGGGCCTGGCGGGCAGGAATTTGCTGCCGGGGGTGCCTGGCATGAGCCTGCCCCACGCGGACACCACCTCGCTGAGGACTTTGCGCATCTCAGAGACCTCGGACTCCTCGCAGGGGCACGACTCAGAGAGCGTCCTACTGGTGGACGAGGTTGCGGGCACTGCTGGGCCCGCCCCCAAGGGCAGCTCCCTGCAAGTCCCATTCCCCACTGAAACACTGAACTTGTCAGAAAAGTGTATATAGTGGCAAGGGAGTACAGCTGCGTCTGGAAGCTCACACCATCCTGTGCAACAGACACGCGGTGAAGCATTTACTGAGCTGTGCTCGGAAGGGCTGTTTTTGTCCTGGGACTCCCATGAGGGGCATCTGGGTTTTGAGCACGTTTCAAACAGTCAAGCGGATTCACATGGCTCCTGAGGCCTGAAACTCTTGGTCGCACCTGTAGGGGTGGATTTGGGTCAGAACTCGACTGCAGAGATCTACCCTGTTTCCTGCTTCACGGGAAGACGGCCAAGTTTTGCTCCTGTCAGAACATTTGGAGCGGAGGTTACACCTGCGCACAGCCGGCGGGGCTGCAGGGCTGCAGGCCAGTGAACTACAAGGACTATCTATCTTAGGGATGATTGAAGTGTCTCACTAAAGCATGAAATGTGAATTTTATCGTTGTAAATATGATTTAAGGTATTTAAAGTATTTTCTTCTCTGTGAGAAGGTTTGTTGTTAATACAAGGTATAAGTGTATGGTAACCCCTCTCCTCCCCAGTATAACAAGCTGAAGTTATAGATGTTAGATTTTATTTTCATAAGTAAGTTCAGGCTGAGGTGTTGAAAATTCACAGAGAAACTAATGCCTATAAAATGGATATAGATATTTTTAAAAGGAAGAGTTTAGTACTATTAAAAGAATAAAGAAAAATACTATTTTAAGAAATGAAAATTACAGTCCCAACTGTTGAAGTTCCTTCCCAACCTATGTGTACTTCATAGTGAGAAATGTTTAGTGCTGGCTACAAGTATTTATCCAGAAATCTGTGATTTCAGGAGAACCTAACATATTGGCCAGTATTTTCTACTTTTGTCCCCACAAACTGGTACTTTTAAAATGTAACATAAAATTGTAAAAGTCTTTAATAAACAACTCGTAGTTGAAGTGTACAATATAAAAATAAAAAGTCTAAGCAGCTTGTTTTCCCCCTGAAATTGTGTATAGTTTTACTTTCCTAAGAAATGATCTAGAACATCCTTGAAAACTTAAGAGGAAGACAGATTGCATGCACCATAATGACTTTTACTTTGCAACGTGAAAGGATTGGTTAACCTTTCACAGATGTTAGAAGTCTAACCAGATAACGGGTGCAGTGCGTGGGCATGTGCAGTCACCTCCTAACTGTTTTGTGTCATGCCCCGTAATGCTATACACATATGAAGGAAACCTTCTCAAAGAAATATTAGGCATGTTTTGTTGCTTACAAGTGTTTTTGTGAATTGCCTGGTTGTAATTAAATTCTGAGCCTGATAGTGATATGGTTTAAAGAAGCAGTTGTACCAACTGAAATTATTTTGGAGATGATAATAAATAAATACACTCACTCTGAGTTCCATATCCTCGGTTTTGGAGAGAACAGTGTGATATTTTCCTTTGTTTTACGTTATCTTGTGTCTTTTTCAATTGGAATAGTTTTTTAAATTTTTATTTTGATACGATGTCAAATTTACAGAAAAGTTACAAGAATAGTAGAAAATCTTGGATAGACTTAGTGGAGAACGGTATTTAGAATCCAAGATCTAGGTACTTAACTCACCTGTTTGTATGGGTGGTGGGAGAGACAATATGACTTCCTGCTTGTAAATTCTCAGCGGTTCTCACACTTCAGCATGTATGTCACCTGGAGAGCTTGAAAACACAGTTTCTGATCCGGGGGGTCTTGGCGGGGAGAGGGGCAGGAGGATGCACATGTCTAAAAAGCTCCTAGGCAATGCTGACTCTGCCTGAATGACACACTTCAAGGAGCAATATTCCCCAGGAGCAAAGTCATGATTTGCTATTCACAAGTTTTTAAATGTATTTTTGGATGATGTCAGCAAAACGACTCATTTTCACAGACGTGATGGAACAGTGATTCTCAGCTGAGGCAGGGATGGCTCAAAAAGAGAGCATCCAGCCCTAGCTGGTTTGGCTCAGTGGATAAAGCATTGGCCTGTGGACTGAAGGGTCCCAGGTTCAATTCCAGTCAAGGGCACATGCCTGGGTTGCAGGCACAATCCCCAGTAGAGGGTGTGCAGGAGGCAGCCGATGGATGAATCTCTCCCATCACTGATGTTTCTACTATCTCTCCCTTCCTCTCTGAAATTACACACACACACACACACACACACACACACACACACTCACATACATACAGAGAGAGAGAGAGAGAGCGCGCATCCAGCTCAAATTTCTAAAATGTCCTATTTTACCAATGAAAATAGTTTTGTTTCCTCAATTTATACTAATCAGTGCCTAAGAAATGTTTTCAGAGAATATTTTACTTGTGAAAGAGGCTTTTTTCTCCCATGTACACAATGAAACACCTAGATTTATATGTAAATAAATATATAATGTATATATTCATCACCCACATTCATGGAGGAAAAACTAAAGCCACATTCATAAGTTAGCATTACTAATTTATCAAAGCATAAAATCACTCATCCTTTTCTTCAGATTCACCATCCAGAACACTGATTCTGGATTATTTTTAATTGAAATATCATTCACATATTTTATAATTTCCCTTGTATTTTAGTACACCAAGTGCAACCATCGCTGCTATCTAATTCCAGAACATAGTCATCATCCCAGAAAGAAACGATGTACCCATTTGCATTTGCTCTCTAATCTCTAACCCCAGCCCCTGGCAGCCACCATATGGATTTGCCTATTCTAGGCATTAATGGAATCATACAATATGTGTGGCCTTCAATGCCTGGCTTTCTTCACTTAGCATGTTTACAAGGTTCATCCATATTAAAGCATGAGTCAGTACTCCATTCCTTTTTACGGCTGAATAATATTTCATTATATGGATACTAGAGGCCTGGTGCATGAAATTCGTGCAGGGGGGCGGGGGGGGGGGTCCCTCAGTCAGGCCTGCACCCTCTCCAATCTGGGAACCCTCGGGGTAAGACATCCTTCTCGCAATTTGGGACCACTGGCTCCTAACCACTCACCTACTTGCCTGCATGACTGCCCCTAACCACTCTACCTGCCTGCCCGATCACTCCTAACTTACCTCTGCTTGCCAGCCTGATTACCCCTAACTGCCTCTGCTTGTTGGCCTGGTCACCCCCTAACTGCCCCCCTGCCCCTGCCGGCCTGGCCACCCCCTAACTGCTCCCCTGCCATTCTGATCGCCCCCTAACTGCTCCCCTGCTGGCCTGATCGCCCCTAACTGCCTTTGCCTCGGCTCCCACCATCGTGGCTTTGTCCAAAAGAAAGCCAGACATTCGGAAAATGTCCATTCGACTCTAATTAGTATATTACCCTTTTCTTAGTATAAATACCACATTTTGATTATCCATGCATCAGATGATAGACATTGAGGTTGTTTCCACTTTTTGGCTTTTATTAATAATGCCAATAGCATAATTATTAATAATGCCATACAAGTTTTTGTGTTAACATGTTTTTAATTCTATATATTTGGAGTGGTATTGCTGAGTCATATGGTAACTATATTTAATTTTTTGAAGACCTGCAAATTTTCCCAAGTGGCTGCACCATTGTACATTCCCACCAGCAATGTACAAGGGTTCCAATTTCTCCACATCCTTATCAATAGTTGTTATTGTCCATGTTTCTGATTATAGCCACCCTAAAGGGTGTGAAATAGTCACGCAGTAGTTTTGATTTGCATTTCTCCAGTTGACTAATGATGTTAAGAATCTCTTCATATGCTTATTGGCCATTTGTATGTCTTATCTGGAAAAATATACAAATTTGATTTGACCTATTCAAATCATTTTAATTGGATTATATGGCTATATTAGTTTGCTAGGGCTGCCATAACAAAATACGTGGTGTCTCTCTTATAAAGACACTGGTCATATTGAATTAGGATGCAACCCTTATAACCTCATTTAACCTTAACTATCTCCTTAAAGGCCCTATCCTATATAATAAAAGCCTAATATGCTAAGTGTCCAGTCATCCGTTCAACCAATTAAAGCGTAATATGCTAATGATATGCTAAGGCTGCTCAACCACTCACTATGACGTGCACTGACCACCAGGGGGCAGACACTCTGACCGGTAGGTTAGCTTGCTGCTGGGGTCCGGCTAATTGTGACTGAGCAAGACGGGCCCTACAAATTTCTTGCACTGGGCCTCTAGTCTTCAAATAATAATTTTGGGGATAGAGCTTCACCATGTGAATTGGGAGGTGGGAGCACAATCCAGTCCATAACAATGTCTTTATTGTTGGTTCTGGCTCACTCTTAAGAGAATAGCCTTTTGACCCTGCAATCCCACTTCTGGGAAGATAGCCCAAGAATACAAAAACACCAATCAGAAATAATGTATATACTTTTATGTTCATTGCAGCGTTATTTACAATAGCCACCATCTGGAAAGAGCCCAAGTGCCCATCAGCAGATAACTGGATAAAAAGGCTGTGGTACATTTTCACAATGGAATACTACACAGCTGTAGAAAAGAAGGAAATCTTACACTTTGTGACAGCATGAATGGACCTGGAGAATATTATGCTAAGTGAAATAAGCCAGTCAGTAAAAGACAAATACCATATGATCTCACTAATATGTGGAACCTAATGAACAAAATTAAGTGATGAACTAAATGGGGGTATGGGGACATTATTGGGGGGAAAAAACACTGATTTTTTTAAGACTACAATTTTGAAGCTAGTGATCAAGACAGTGTGTTACTGGCATAAGAATAGACATACATACCAGTGTAAAAGAATACAGAGCTCAGACAAACCTTCAATGTATTGATTTTCAACAAAGATGGAGTTTTTCAATGAATAGTGCTTGAATAACTGGATATAAAAACAAAACAAAAACTCAACCTTTACCTCCAACCATACATACAATTAACTTGAAATGGATCACAGACCTAACTAACTATAAAAGCTAAAACTGCAAAACTTCTAGCAGAACATAGAAACTCTGTCTTGACTTTGGAGTAAGCAGATTCTCAGCCCAAAGAAACTGTAACAGAAAAGAAAACAAATGAAAATTGGACTCCATCAAAATATAAAGCTTCTGCTCTTCAAAGGACATTAAGAAAACAAAAAAGGCCCTAGCTGGTTTAGCTCATTGGATAGAGCAACAGCCTGTGGACTAAATGGTCCTGGGTTCGATTCCAGTCAAGGGCACATGCCCAGGTTGCAGGCTCAATTCCCAGTAGGGGGTGTGTAGGAGGCACCCAATCAATGATTCTCTCTCATCATTGATGCTTCTATCTCTCCCTCTTCTTCCTCTCTCTCTTTCAATCAATAAAAATATTTTAAAAAGAAAACAAAAAGGCAAGTCACTGATACGGACAAAATATTTACAATCCATAGATCTCATAAAGGATTTTTACCCAGAATATAGAAAAAGATTTCTTACAGCTCAATATAAAGATAACCCAAATAAAAATTGTGCAAAAGCCGAAACTGGTTTGGCTCAGTGGATAGAGCGTCGGCCTGCGGACTGAAAGGTCCCAGGTTCGATTCCGGTCAGGGGCATGTACCTGGGTTGCGGGCATATCCCCAGCGGGGGATGTGCAGGAGGCAGCTGATCGATGTTTCTCTCTCATCGATGTTTCTAACTCTCTATCTCTCTCCCTTCCTCTCTGTAAAAAGTCAATAAAATATATTTAAAAAAAAAAAATTGTGCAAAAGATTTGCACAAGTGCTTCCCAAAAGAAGATACAAATGTAAAATAAACAAATGAAAAGATGCCCAACATCATCAGGGAAATGTATATTAAAACCACAATGAAATACAGGGGGGTTGAGGGCATGGGGCGGGGGGTTACTGGGGGGATGAGGACACATATGTAATACCTTAAACAATAAAGAAAATTAAAAAAAAAAAACACAATGAGATACACTACACATCCACTAAAATGACTCAAATAAAAAACAATGGCAATACCAAGCACTGACAAGGAGATGGAGCAACTGAAACTTTTTAATACATTGCTGGTACGAAACAAATTGGAAAAACGTCAGTTTCTTCTACAGTCACATATATATTTACCATAAAACTCAGCAAATCCACCCCCAAGTAGTTAACCCAAGAGAAGTGAAAACATATCCACACACTAACTTGTAACACATACTAGTATACACAGCAGCTTTATTCATAACAGATCAAAACTCGAGATATTCATCAACAACCTAGATGTCCATCAACAATATGAAAAGCTACAAATTGTGGTATATTCACACACAGAATAATACTCCACAATAAAAAGGAACATATTGCTGATATGCACAGTAACATGGATAAATCTCAACATGGATGGTTCACAAAAGTATTATACTGAGCAAAAATTGTCAGACACAAAGTACATATTGTATTTGAAATTCTAGATAAGTTAAATCTAATGTATAATCACAGGGAACAGAACAGTACTGGTTGTTGGGGTGGAAGAGAATGACTGCAAATGAGCCCAAGAGAACTTTTTGGGCGATGGAAATATTTTGTATCTTGATGGTAATGGTGATTGCATAGGCATTCACATGTCTAAACTCCTCAAACTGTAAGTTTATAATGGGTGTGTTTTATTATATGTAAGAAAGTTGACCGTGTTCACAGAGGATATCATGGTTCGTCTCAAATTCTTTCCTTCCAATTAAAACTAGAGTCCACATTGTGGTCTATCACAATCCAAGTCAGTAGACCTTTTAAATATCCTGAACAAATGTTTACATGTGACCTTGTAATTAACATTACCCATTTCAATAGAATTTCCATGGTTTACCACAAAAATCTAGAATTAGAAAAAATTTCCTAATTTGGTTTTTGTCTCGTGCTTACTTTGAAATATAATCGGCACTCATTTTTTGTTGGGGGTTAGGAGGGGGCATATAGTACCCATGCCCCCTCCTGACTTCTGAAACATTTGAGAGACAAAAGGAGTCAGGCAGGTGGAGAACCAGTATGGCGGACGTATTGCTGAAGAAGTCTAGTTTAAAGGATGTAATTTAGATTCATGCCAACAACGGCCACCTAATATCAAACCCAGAATTAGACAGACCTACTCACCCAGCGTGGGCAGTCCTGCCCAACCACAGAGGCAGGGAGCCTTCACTGCCAAGCTTACGTATCTGTTAAGCTTGGCTCTCTGCAGGCAAGATGAATCCAAATGAAGGAGAGAAAGGAGCTTTTATGTCCAGTTATTTATCCTAAATTCCCTCTCCTGAGGGGGAGGGAGGAGGGAGGGAAGAGAGAGATCAGGATTCCTTGGCTAATAGATGTCCAGAGAAGCACTGTGAAAAGAAGCCATCTCTACCCTTTGCCTCCCAACAAAGTGAAGACCAACGTTTCTCAACCTTTCTTCCACCTTGGCACACACAACAGGTGAAGTTCACACACAACACACATTAAGGCACGATTCACAGTAGGCTAGCTATAGGGCTGCCCCTTCTCTTCCATTCAAGTGGGCCTATTGAATTGCAAATGACTAAAGTGACATATTTCAATTTACTTTGGTAAAAGAAGTTCGCATCCTTTCTATATTACTGGTTTAAAAAAACAACAACACATTACCTTTTCAATCCTAAAATGCCATCAATTACAAAATCCACTATCAGTTTAATAATCTCTCAGGAAAAAAAAACACATTTAATATTATCATTGATTTGAAGATAATTATGAAACTTTGGTTCTTGTGTCAACTCACAAATCATTTGGATACATTATGTCATGAAATAAAAGTCCAAAGTCAATTTGGAAGGGCTTCTGACTCATGAAGCCTGAAATTAAGAAATGACTGACCGTTTTCCTACTGCTGGGAAAGGCAATGAAACTAGCTTTTGACAACATGAAATAAAGCATAACTTTATTTTCAAATTCAAAAGGCTGTACTGATAAGTTATAATCATGGAAACTCCAACTTTCTGAGACAAACTTTTTTGATGTAAATCTTCATTATAGTTTTGCCATATGACATCAACTTAAAACTACCATAAAATACTGTACATAAACCCCATTTACAAGAGATTTAGGTTCTGTGATCTATACATTGCATGACTTTTCAATGTTTACGTAGCATTTCTTAGATTTCAGATGAATAACAAGACAAGAGCCTATTGTCTAGAGAATAATACATGACTCTCAAATTAGCAGGCACGGTCTGGAGGTATAGTGTTCTGACTAATGAGTGTCTATGCCATACAATTTTCCACCAAGAAAAATACAAATTGTATTCCATGTAATTTTAATGTGTAGTGTTGTTTCAGGAAGTATATTAAACATCTTTATATCCTACCATGAATATCAATTATTTTTCTTTCAGACTCAAAAAAATTTATTTCAATCAGTTTAGTAAATGTCAGCATTTCAGTTTTCACCTCCCTATAAAATAATGTTTGCCATTTTCTCTTCATGCACAAAAGAGTGTTAGCTAAGCATCTTTTGGGGCCTGGAGAAATGAGCTGCCTTTCTTCTCCATAATTCAGGATTTCTCTTCCTCCACCATCTCATGTGTAAACCATCCTCTGTCCCTTATGTGAGTGAGAAGGAGACGAACCTGGCCTACAGACGTCCCTTCAAAGGGAACACAGATTCTTCAGCAGCATCTAGTGGCAACCTGCACCCCATCCTGGGTCTTGTCTCTTCTGGAACAACCCCCAACTGATGACCATCTGCCCTATACTATCAAAAGTAGTGACTCCTCACTTTCAGATAAAAAAAATCACAAAGAAGTTCTTCTCCTTTCTTAAGATCAGGAAAAACTGAGGTTAAATATCTCCAAACTAATTCCACCTCTTCATAGAAAAAGCTAGCATTTACCAAGTACTTCATATGCAACTTAACATACAAAGTGCTTTACATATTTCATTTTTACATAAGAAAGAAAAAACCTAATTTTCCAAAAGCTAACAACACAAAATAATAGGCAAATCTTTAAAATACAGAAAAGAGGAGAAACCAAGATGGCGGCATAGGTAAATACCGGAGATTGCTGCCTCACACAACCACTTCAAAAATACAACTAAAAGACGGAACGGACATCACCCAGAACCACAGGAAGGCTGGCTGAGGGGAAATTCTACAACTAGAAGGAAAGAGAAAAGCATACCGGGACTCAGAGGAGGTGCGGTGCGGATGTAAAATACAAAGGTGCGGAGGTGCGTGCGGAGCTGGCTGGCGGCTGAGGGCGCCGTTGTCTGTTTCAATCGGGAGGGAGTCTCAGGATTTGGGCTCCAGTTCCAGGCAAGTCTCTGGGGACCCGGACTCAAACGGGAGAAGCGGGACTGTCTGGCATCGGTCAGAACTCGAGGGCAGCTTTCTCTCCAAGGTACTTGCAGCAGTTGCTGGGACACTGAGAGGCAGAGCCTCTGGGGACGGAACTGAGAGCAGCCATAACTGCTCGCTCCGCCCGCCCGCCCTGTAGATCCCCTGGGACCTGCCCTGCCCAAGCCTTGCACAGAGGCATTTGCGGGATAGCCTCAGGCAAAGGCTAGATTAGCACCTCCCTAGAGGACAGAAGTTCTCCCACTGCAGACACAGCTGATTCTCACAGCCAGTTGGCCTGGAGGTCAAATCCCCCCCAGTATTACCTACAACAATCAAGGCTTAACTACAACAAGACTGCGCACAAAGACCACAAGGGGGTGCACCAAGAAAGCATAAAAAATGCAGAGACAAAGAAACAGGACACAAATGACAGAAATGGAGGATATAGAGTTCAAAACCACACTTTTAAGGTCTCTCAAGAACTGTCTAGAAGCCGCCGATAAATTTAGTAAGATGCTCGAAAAGACTGGTGAGACTGCCGATAAATGTAGTGAGATCCTCAAGAAATCTAATGAGACCCTCGATGTTGTGATAAAGGACCAACTAGAAATTAAGCATACACTGACTGAAATAAAGAATATTATACAGACTCCCAACAGGAGACCAGAGGAGCGCAAGAATCAAGGCAAAGATTTGAAATGCGAAGAAGCAAAAAACACCCAACCAGAAAAGCAAAATGAAAAAAGAATCCGAAAATACAAAGCTAGTGTAAGGAGCCTCTGGGACAGCTTCAAGCGTACCAACATCTGAATTATAGGGGTGCCAGAAGAAGAGAGCAAGATCTTGAAAACCTATTTGAAGAAATAATGACAGAAAACTTCCCCCACCTGGTGAAAGAAATAGACTTACAAGTCCAGGAAGCACAGAGAACCCCAAACAAAAGGAATCCAAAGAGGACCACACCAAGACACATCATAATTAAAATGCCAAGAGCAAAAGACAAAGAGAGAATCTTAAAAGCAGCAAGAGAAAGAAACTCAATTACCTACAAGGGAATACCCATACTACTGTCAGCTGATTTCTCAACAGACACTTTGCAGGCCAGAAGGGAGTGGCAAGAAATATTCAAAGTGATGAATACCAAGAACCTACAACCAAGATTACTTTATCCAGCAAAGCTATCATTCAGAATTGAAGGTCAGATAAAGAGCTTCACAGATAAGGAAAAGCTAAAGGAGTTCATCACCACCAAACCAGTATTACATGAAATGCTGAAAGGTATCCTTTAAGAAGAGGAAGAAGAAGAAAAAGGTAAAGATACAAATTATGAACAACAAATACGCATCTATCAACAAGTGAATCTAAGAATCAAGTGAATAAATAATCTGATAAATAGAATGAACTGGTGATTATAATAGAATCAGGGACATAGAGAGGGAATGGACTGACTATTCTTGGGGGGGGGGGGAAGGGGTGTGGGGGATGCGGGAAGAGACTGGACAAAAATCGTGCACCTATGGATGAGGACAGTGGGTGGGGAGTGAGGGCGGAGGGTGGGGTGGGAACTGGGAGGAGGGGAGTTATGGGGGGAAAAAAGAGGAACAAATATAATAATCTGAACAATAAAGATTTAATTTAAAAAAATAAATAAATAAATAAATAAATAAATAAAATACAGAAAAAAGTGACTTATTCACCAATTATATAATAAACAAATACCTATTAACTCAAAACAACATACCAACTTCTCTAGACACCCAACTACCCACCCTTTGAGAATATTTTTCATAAAATAAAATATAATTGATATTTGTTTTTTGGATCATTCTAAAATTAACCTCTCCAACCAGAGATAAATTTCTAATATAACTTTGGGGGGAAATGTAATACCTTTCAAGGCAAGTGCTGACTTCTCAGACTCTGAAAAAAAAAAAAGAGGTAAACATTCTACTAAAAGAAAACCTTAAATCATCTCAGAAAAATAGAAACCAGTACTTACATGCATCCAACAAATGCTCCAACAGAAGATTTCTTCAAACAGAGTAACTTACTTTCATCTCCACCAAGGATAAACGTAATTTCACACCAATAAAGCTTCCTGAGGGTCAGAAGTAACAGTGCCCAGCAGCTCTATGTAACTGTACTACAACGGGTGTGCTATAAAAATAACAGTTCACATTAGCAATGACAATACTGATTTGGGGCTATAACTGTGTTGTTTCAATGAACTACTGCTTCAATATACCTTTCTCTATTCACGAGATCCTATCACAAATCACATTTCAGTCTCCATGTGTGCTGTGCCTAAGTTATTAACTCATTGGATTTCTAATAACATCACTATGTTTGTTTTCTTTTTAGAAAGATATAATTTAGTTATTTAAAATTGTGGTTATTTCTCATTTGACTGAGCAGTTCCGAACAAGTTATCTAGAAAAAGAATTCCAAAGCATCAGTTGAACAGATAAGCAAAAGATAAGTTATTTTCAAGGTTTTTAAGCTTTTATTCTTTTTTTAGTTTTTTAATGTTTTTATTGATTTTTAGAGGGAGAGGAAAAGAAAGGGAGAAGGGAGAGATAGAAACATTGATCGGCTGCCTCCTGCACACCCTTCTGGGGATCAAGCCCACAACCTGGGCATGTGCTTGACTGGGAACCAAACCAGCAACCTCTTGGTGCATGGGAGAACACTCAACCACCTCAGCCACACCGACCAGGACAAGGTTTTTAAGCTTTTAAAAATAAAGGAAATACTGCTTTTGACTAGGACAACATTGCCGTACAATTTATGATACAGCTATAAGAGCCATTCATTTAAATAATGCACATCTCAAAAATGGCTCGCTTGTGTTAAGGACTGTCTACTTTAACAATTAAAAAATTAAAACCATCATTCTGACAATGTATCAGTAATTCCCACATCCATAAAATACTGAAGGTGGCAACTATCGTGGTGATAGTAATTTTAAAGTCAAAACAAGCATAAATTCGATGTAAGAGTCTCTACAGAAAATGTCCGGAACACACACAGTTGCATGCATTTCCAGCTGAACTTGCAAAGAATCTACCTATAACCAAATGACAATTTTGAAAGAAACATGAACATCAAAATACTCAAGCTTCATGACAAAGTTACTCTAATAAAACAAGAAAAATAGAAGAGTGAACAGTAATAGCAGTATATTTTTTTGGAGGGAGAGAAATCACCCACTTCCTTGTCATAAAAAAGTCAATATTTTAATAACACTGGCCATCAAGTTATTCACTACTGGAGCATTCACTTCCAAGTTCTGTCTTTAAAATGTATTCACTCATACATTTGGATTAAGTTTATTCATCAAAAACCATTGTAGTCAGAATTCTAATCTTAAGTTTAAATCATAACTTATCAAAGCAGAGTCCAAACACTCTATAATAATCCTACCCTTTAGTTTGTATATGCCTCATCTGAAAAACTGATTTTACAAACAGGAGTGTGACCCTGTTTCTCCAGAGTAAATGCCTGTTTGCCTAAAACTTTGTGGCAATCAAACAGGTGGATTCAAGGAGCTCCTGCTAAGCTTCATCGGGCTTTGATAAAAACAGAGCCATCGGGGGCCGTGGCCCCATCTTCCTTCTCACTTACAGTCTCCACGGTCCCAGAAGCAGACACAATAACCATGGTTTTATTATCTGAAACCGGCTTTTGTTTCTCAGCAATAGCTGCGCAAACAGCAACGATCTCATCACTTTCAAAGTCATAGTCGGGAATGGACTTGGGTGAGACATGTGTGACTTCCGCTGGCGCTTCATTTTTTTTAATCCTCTGGGCTACCTTTTGCTGCTCCTGGAGCTTTCTTGCCCAAGAAAGGTCTTCTTTCCATATTTCAGGGTTCATTGGATAGATATGAAGGGCTACTTGAAAACTTCGAATTGCCTAGGGAAAGAAAAGGCCAGGTTTTTCTCCTTGCATTGTTTTAAAAAAAAAAATGAATGTGTTTAGCATAATCCACAATATCTGCATGTATATATATATAAAATAAAGTATATAGATGTAAAAATGGAAGTTAGGGCGGTGCCCTAACCATGGATGATGACTATGAAGAAAAAAACAAAGGTTATAAAACTGTGAAAGGGATTGACAAATTGCTGATGAGGATTAAAAGTCCATCAAAATAGAGGTATTGATATTATAGCTCAAAACAAGGCAAACACATTTCAGCTTCTGCAGATCAGCTAATACATGAATTCAGTGATTTCCAGGGCTAAATCAGAGTCAGGAAGGTACCAGAAACGCACAACGCTGAAGCCAAGAGTTTAGATCACAGTAATGCTAACATGCACTGAGTGACACGGGAGATCAAGGCAGACGCTGCATAACGAAAAATGGTCAACTCCCCATAATTATATAACACTTATCAAAACATACGCACCCAACATCAGAACACCTGTGTGTATAAAGTCAACACGGACAGAACTGAAGGGAGGAACATCAATAAGGAAACAGAAGATTTGAGCAACGGACCACACAGACCTACACAGAGCCTTTCACCCAACAGCAGCAGAACAGACATCTTGGCGAGTACACATGGAACATTTTCTAGGACAGAAAACATGTTATACCACAAAACAAGTCTTAACAAATTTAAAAAGGCATGTCAACCATCTTTTCTGACCAAAATGGAATAAACTACAAATCAATAGCAAAAGGATAATGGGAAAATTCACAAATATGCAGACATTAACGCACTCTTGAACAATCAGTAAGTTCAAAAAGAAATCAAAGAGAAATTAAGAAAGATCTTGACACAAATGAAAATAAAAATACACTAAAATTATGAGATGCAGCAAAAGCAGAAAAGGGAAGTTTATAGCACTAAATGCCTGTTAAAAAAGAACAATCTCAAGTAAAAAAAAAAAAACCCCAAAACACCTACCTTTACACCTCAAAAAATTAGAAAATGAAGAACCAAGCCTATATTCATTTTCCAACATATACACCCAATTCTGTATAAAAATATGAATAATTACTTATAGAGATCTACCAACTATTGACTTTTAATTTATTATTTGTTCCATTTAACTATGTATTTTCTTATGTTTATATATGTGGGTGGGGCAAAGTAGATTTATAGTTGTGAGTGCACAAAATAGTTTATTCTTGTATTATTATTTATCAATTATTGTATTATTTTTCATACAAATAACTATAAACCTACTTTTGCCCACCACTGTAATAAGAATTGTTATGTCAGAAATTTTAGCTTGCTTTCAATATATTTTTCATAGTATCCCTTCATTATAACATTGAGTAATTTTTAACCATTCCAGTCTTTCAAAAGAACAGGTTAAGTTTACATAAATATTACAAATTTAGAATTTTTTCAAACAGAGCCCTAAAAAACATTAAAGGAGGACAAAATAAGTTTTAATTCCTCCAAGAACTTCACAATGGGCAAAACCATATAAATAGAAAAAAATAAAACAGTTAAACAATGAGTACTCTTATTTAAAAAAACTTAAAATTTTGCCCTGGCTAGATGGCTCAGTTGGTTAGAGTGTCATCCCATACACCAAAAGGTTGCAGGTTCAATTTTCAGTCAGGGCATAGACCTAGGTTTCGGTTTCGATCCTGGTCAGGATGCGTTCAGGCTATGTGAAATTTTTTTATTAACTTTCATGATTCAAATTACCTGAAAAATATTCTGACCCTGATTGAATTGGTGTTTATGATGTAAATAACAGTAATAACTCTGACCTGTGTTTGTGGTTTAATACCTTTAAGGGTTGATTGTCTATTTATTTTTTGCATAGATTTGATAAATGACTAACATTTGGGTTGAGCTGATCAAAACATGTCAAAATAAAATTTTAGCATCATAGCCCTGGCCAGTGTGGCTCAGTCGGTTGGAAGTTGGCTAGTGCACCAACAAGTTGCCGGTTCAATTCCCGGTCAGCCGATCCATGTTTCTCCATCACATCTTTCCCTCTCCCTTCCTTTCTCTTTAAAATTCAATTTTAAAAATCTTTAAAAATAAATAAGTAAGTATTAAAAAAATAGAATTTTAGCATTATAATCAGATATCGGACTTCCTTACCAACACTATCTCTCCTAATCCAAGCTGAGCACGCCCCAGAGTTTGCCAAGACTCCCACGAATGTGGATTTCTCTGCACAGCCATTTCTGCTGCGTGAACTGCAGGGAACATTTCATGAAGTGACATTAGGACCTATAGTCAAACAAAGAAACAAAACCTGTCAGTAATATTCATAAACTAGCAACTACTAATAGATAACCATACATAAGTAACTCTTTCCATTTTTAAGAACATATTTTCAGTCTGGTAAACATAGTATTTCAGTGGTTTTGACTCCTCCACTGCCATTCAGGGTCAGGAATCACATTCTCCTTCCTTCTCCTGAAAAACTATAAAAATGTAAATCATTCCCTTTCCAATTATTGAACACTGTTGTCCATCAGTCAAAGCCATGCAGTCATACTCTCGCCATGGTAGCTCAGAACTATTGGATCTCTCAATTCCACTTCTATTTATTCCACTTACAATGTGGATTTTAGGGTACCCCAGGTGTTCAACCACCCACCCTAACCCCAGTGAACACCTTCCTGCTATAAAAGCCATGCAAACATTCCACAGGCCTCCCCACAACTGGGTTCTCCACACCACACACCAGAAAAACCAGGGCATTCCTGAACCCTTCACCTTTAAAAAAAAAAAAAAAAAGGGCTGCATATTATCAATAATCTTTGGGACCACATGCATTTCACAAAATTTGTGAAACAATCATCATTATCAAGTTCCAAATTAAACAACTCATTTCATACAAGTCACCACAAATCCTGCCTTTAATATGTATATATAGATTCAAGACTGAAAATGACTTATCTAGCCCGGCCAGAGTGGCTCAGTGGTTGAGCACTGACCCATGAACCAAGAGGTCACTGGTTGGATTCCCAGTAAGAGCACACAACCACCTGGGTCGCAGGCTCAATCCCCAGTAGCATGCGTGCAGGAGACAGCCAATTGATGTTTCTCTCTCATTGATGTTTCTCTCTCTCTATCCCTCTCCCTTTTCCTCCCCCTCCCCCCCAATCAATAAAAACACTTTTTAAAAAAAGAAAATTATTTATCCAAATGATGGTCCTCATACCACTTTTATTTAGTAGACATAATTTGGGTTTTTCCTGGATAAACTAAAATCACAGCTGATAAAAAATGTACCCTGTGTTTGAGCTCATCATCAGGAAAGATGTTAGGCACATGGATGAAGGCAGCATTGCAACTATTTCCTGCCAAAAATATGATCAATGCTTTGAGATTTGAAGTTCTCTTAGATAATTTAATCCAAGTGCTCAGAGGTTTTCTTTATAAACTTTCCCACAAAATATTAAAAATGTATTTTTAAGTACAAATGGTATTTTTAAACTATTAATAAATTGAGCCTATTCTAACGTTTTGCTAAGGACTAGGTAGGCCATTTTTCAGAGAAATATCATCTAGAATCCAATCCACTAGAAGAAAGTTATTGCAAAATCCACTACAATTAATTTCCAAGTAAAGCAAACACATTTCATTTATTTACGAGATTACCAGAGACTTTTTAAAAGATGCCCATCTGCTCATATCATAGTTAGGTTGAAATAGCAGTTAACTGCATTATGAAGGTAAACAAATTTCTAATTTGATACATAAGAAAAAGTCATAAATAATATCGTAACAATCTCTCCCCAAATAAACTATATTTTAGTAGTAAAAAGAAAACAGCAGGAAATGCTATTTTGGTTCATCAAGCTCATCAAACAAACACAGTGCAATTTCATAATGAAAGTGGCCTTCTTCATAGCCCTTACCTGTGACTTCATCTCATATAGGGTAGCATCATCTGGGGTTAACTGCAGTGCTTCATCCCACTTCTGAATCGCCTCTCGATATCTGTGGTTGTTAAAGTAACATTTATATCATATTTCTAATGAGTCCTTGAGAGCACATGACCAAATTTAAAAACCAGATACTAAGGAATAATTGTTTATCAAGCAATATCTCTATTCAAGAACTGATAGCATTGATGTTACAAAAAGTAGGAAAATTTAAGAGATAAAGGGAAAGGTGACCAAAAGAAAAAAAAAAGCAAAATATAAATAAAAACGATTTTGAAAAGCTTTCTCCAAGATTTTATTCCCTGGGCTGAGCAAGCACCACAGGAATTTCTCTTTTTCTCATCAACCTCAATGTCGGCACATGTTGTCAGTCATTTTAGATGTCTTACAGAGAACTTTTCTGAGGACTTTACAATCCAGGTGCAGCCCTGGGCTCTAGACTGCAGCCGCCTAGCTGACAGACGGCAAGAAGCTGCCGGGAATTGTGTACAGACCCTTCAGTGTTCAGTGGCCTTGCCTGTGAGGCCCATGAACACAGAAGCACTGTCCTGTCCATCACTATGAACACAGGCACGTGGATAAGATGTGGGCTGAATAAATGAAGCAAGTATGGAGGTCACTTCCGCCACACCTTTCACTGATGTTCTCTTCATCACGTCTCTGTTGAGCTCCAAAGCCATGTAGTCAACTAGCATCTCCATCTAGATGGCCCAAAAACACCTCGAACTCCACGTGCCCAAAACTGACCTCTGCACACTCCAGGCCAAACCTGCAGCAGCACAGAAGCACTCTTCCTTTCTAAAGGAATGAGCAAGTCCTACATGTTAGCCAAAGCAGTCATCTTCACAGCATCCTTCACGAAAGTTAACTCATGTATACTTGAGTATTTCCAGGAGGAGAAAGTTTTAATTACCAGAACATTTTTCATTGTACCTTTCTGTCTTGTACCTTTCGCCCAATGCTACTGGTTCTGATTTCTGGAGCTAAATAGAAAATATATAGTCCACCAGTTTTCATTCCTGGCTGCATACAGAATGATCTATGGAGATTATGGAGGAAAAATACACACACACACACACACACACACACACACACACACACACAAGCTGGTCCCTGCCTCAGATCAATTAAAATAGAAATTCTCAGAGTAGGACTCAGGTATCTGTATTTTTCCAAAGTCCCCAGCTAATGCTAATAAAAACCAGGGGGGATGAGCCGATTTTAATATCTCTCATAGTACATTAAGCCCCATCATGTTCTATCTTCTCTTGAATCAGTTCTTGTTGCCTATTTTCCAGTTCCCTCATGTCCTCTGTATGTGTTCTTGAGTATAACTCCCTACCCAGCATGAGAAGATCCAAACCAAACATAACTAAAAATATACTGATTTGTAAGCAGGGGGCAGAGAACGGAAAAAAAACAACAAAAAAAAAACAGAGGCAGAATTTGGCAGAAAATACAAAGTCGAAGAACATAAACAAAAGTACATTCTCTCTGTATTCACCTTGCTATAGAATAGTTCCTTTATTAGGAAATAACACAAATGGGCAACACCATTTCCAGGGTCTGATGCCACCTGGGCACATGCAAATGGGCGACAGCCAGCTGAGAATCAGTCTGCCACGGCCAGCAGCGGTGAGGGCCCCGGAGCGAGCTGTGCTCAGCCTGCCTCACCGGCCACTGATATCTCACAGCAGCAGACTGTGGTGACGACGCTGAAGACTCACCCCACCACAGCTGGTGGTCCATGCAGCACATCCGAATGTGCAGAGACGGCTGCCAGATCTACTGCAGGGACCACTATGTGCAAAACCTTTGTAAGGGACAAAGATAGAACAATCTTCCTTCTAAATTTTAGAAATAAACTGTAAATAAATGTTTATGAGGGAAAATTCTCTAGAGGCGAAAAACAGATGATAAATGTGACAGGGATATTACCATTTTTAAAACTATCATTTATGAACTAACAGATGCAGGCAAGACCATCAATGGGTGCTTCCCTTCTCCTGGCCTACAAGTAAAGGGTAACACCACTTGCAGGTCATGGGACACTTGGCACCTAATACACCAACCGTCTCCCTTATTATGCTCTCACAGAGCATGATGCAGATACGCTCCACAGAGGACCTACTAACTCAACTTCAGTTTGGAACACTCTGAGCAGGCACAGCCCTGCTGCAGCTGTTGGATAGGAGGCATTAAAAGATAAAAACGTGGTTTAGAGTCACTATGGTTAATAAGTGACCCAAGTCTGACTCAGCCAGTTTATAGGCAACCTTCACAGTATCCAACTGAACAGCACCAGGAAGGAAGCAAAGGAGCAGCCCAGGGTTGCACCAGGGCCGGGGAAGATAACACCTCCATGCGGCACGGGCCAGCTGGTGACCAGGCCAGGCAGTGAGATAGCACACTCACCCACCAGATAGAAGTATCAGTGTTTAGCTACTTTGTTCCTAATTAAATTTCTCATTTACTATCGTTTCGAGTTTAATGAGCTCTATAGTTATCAGCTTATTCACTTCATAAATATTTATTGAGCACCTCCTCTGGGCCAGGTAGGAGACTAAGAACTGAGGATGCAGCATTCAACAAGATAAAAAGGGGCCTGAAGGTGGAACAGGTGGAAGAGGGTAAAGGGAGGATAAATGGTGATGGAAGGAGACTTAACTCTCTGAGTGTTGAACACAATACAATATACAGATGATGTATTAGAGCATTGTACATTTCGAACCTGTAATTTTATTAACCAATTTCACCCCAATAAATTCAATTTTAAAATTTTTAAAAAAGATATAAATGGACCTTACTCTTCTAGATCTTACATTCTAGAACATCTGCATGTGGAGAGAAAAAGACAACAAACACAAGTTAGAATCTGATAAATGCCATGATGAAAAGCAACTGGAGTGATGTGGTAGGTAGTGACCGGGTGGCCACTCAGAATGCATGGTCAGGAAAGGTCTGTACGCAGACATTTGAGCCGAGATCTGAATGTGAAAAAGTCCTCAGCCAACTGGAGATCTGCAGAAAGTTCATTCCAGACAAAGGACAGAAGGAGCCCAAGGCAGGACTAAGCACCCGTGTCCTGAGGAAAAGAAAGAACACCAGTCTGGCTATAGCAGGAGGAAGGGGAGGGAAAGCAGCCACGGCCACAATCACGTAGGGAGCAGCAGGCCAGTGGTTATGAGACGGGTTTCACTGTATGGGTGTGATGGGGGCCCCGGGGAGAATGGACCGTGGGGGAGTGAGAATGAGCACAGGAGACCAGTGAGGAAGCTACACGAGGAGTCATCTAGGTAAGAGATGACCGCAGACTAGACAAGGTGAAAACGGAGGGAAGGTAAAAGAGAGTTAGACTATGTTGAAAAACAGGTCAACTCAACACGGACTGGATTTGGAAGTGAGAAAGAAAAAAAAGAAAAAGGAAAGGAATCCAAGATGGTGTCTTAGTTTGGGTTGCCTGGGAAAGGGAGTCTGAGGCCTAAGGTAACTGACTCTGTGGGAGCAGGATCCCAGGGCAGCCAGAGTGAGGGAGAAAGAGAGACGTGAGGCAGGAAAGCGGGAGAATAAATACAAGGTGTATGTTAAGCTGGCAAAGGCTTCAAAAACCAACCCTGATGATCGCTTTTCCTGTAGAACTTCCTCGGAGAGACTGGATGAACCGTGCGTCTTGGAAGCAGCCCGGTGGTGGAAGAAGGAAAAGCTTTGCCTGCCTCCCATCGTCGAAGTCTTCCCCACAAGCTTTAACCCACCTAGTCCTGGTGTGCGATCCGTCCCCCCAGAGGATCCACAGGTCCAGCTGGCCAGCATCGAGGTCTTTCATTGTCAGTTAGCACCACACGTGGGGCTCTTTGGTGTGTGAGGACAGCAGCTGCCGGGGCCTGATGGTCTCAAAGGCAGGGAGCTGGGGTGACTGGGGAAGATGAGCTCTGGTCAGCACAGAAGCCAGCAGAGTTGACTGCTGGCGTTTGGGCTTCCGTTACTAGGTACAGGGTGGGGCCTTTCACTGACATAGCGAAGACTAGAAAGGAGCAGATGTTTGGGAGAAAAATCAAGAGTTCTGCTCTGTACATGTTATGTTTCAGATACTGACTAGACACCCAAGTGGGTATAAAGCAAGCATCAAACATTAGAAAGTCCAGGACTCAGGTGGGAAGACTAGAGGTGGTGCTGAGAGCAGGAGGCCATGGAAGTTTAAGAAGGCAAAGACTGTATTTGGAAAGGACAAGAAGCACTTTCTAAACACTGTTGCCCACCAATATTTAGAAAATGAGCAAAAGAAAAGACCAAGCAAAGAAAATGAAGGTGTGGACGCTGAAACAAGGACAGGCACGACAGTGCTGTGGTTCGGGAGCAGTGTGTTTAGGAAGGGAGGGGTCAGCTGTGCTGGGCGTGCGAGGCACAGTAAATGAGAACAGAGATATCTCTCTGTAAGAGTGGGTCAGCGGATGAGTGGGGACAGAAATCTGAGTGGAATGGACTGAAAGAATAATCCATCAAGCAATGGAGTTTGTGGAGAAGGAAAGCGGAGAAAGTGTAGGGCATATGAGTCAAGGGAAGCTTTTGTTCTTTATTTTAATCCTCACCAGAGGATATTTTTTTCCATTGATCTTTAGAGAGTGAAAGGGAGGGATGAGGGAGAGGGAGAGGGAGAAAGAGAAACATGGATGTGAAAGTGACACATCAACAGTTTGCCTCCCACACATGCCCTAACCAGAGCCAGGGATCAAAACTGCAACCGCGGTACATGCCCTTGACCAGAATGGAACCTGAGACCCTCAGTCCGGGCAGGAGTTGGGGTGGGGGTGGGAGTGGGGAGGTGGTGCTCTAAGCACTGAGAAAACCAAAGCTTTTAAATGGATGCTGTTAGATTATGCTTGTGTCCCAGTGAGAAGGAGCCAAGAGAGAGGAACAAATGGCATCAAGATGAAGATCACTGTCATGAGATACAGCCACGCTGGCACTCAAGACCGTGTGGGTTACATGGCCAAGTCACCCTCGAGTTCCCTCTGATGGGTATACTTTTCTAGACGAGACAAGTTCATGATAAATTCTAATTCTAGTCCTGCTTCACACACATACGCACTAATTCTCGAAGAAAAAATAGACTACTTAGCTACACAATCAAATATCACCATCTAGTGGTTGAAACCATAAAATCCAACATATCGAAGTTAGGACACACTGTAACTACTGAGAAGGTATATCCTAGTTAGTAATAATTCTAGAAAAAAAATGTCTGAACAACATCTTACAAAAAACGTTAACACTACATGAAATATACCAATCATGCACAACATCCTAAAATATAATATCTGAAGTACAGGTACTGAGGGTGCTGGGTGCCAGGTGCATGCTCGGCTTTTGTATGCACTTGCTCTTTAATCCCCCAGGGGCTAGGAGATAAATCTCTCCATTGTGCAGCTGAGGAACCTGGAAACCAAAACGTAAAAAGCCAGTAACCTGCCAAGTTTGTGCAGGTAGAAATGCTAAAGCTAGGATCGGAACAGAGGTAAAATAACCTCACAATCCACATGCAAGTACTAGCAGGGGCTGAGCTTTATTTGTAAAATTTAACTTCACTATTTCTGCTTCTATTATTTTCTACTTATTTTCAACCAAGTTTAATATTCTTTTAGATATTTTAAACGATTATTTCTACTTATTTTTGGCATAGAATCACCAAACTGCTCGATTCCCCTAGATGCCTTTAATTCTGTTTAGTTATTTCCTAAAGCTGTGTGTACACTATTCTAAAACAAATACCAATGAGCAAAGAAACTTACTGATCTCATTGTCCTTCATTCAAATAGAGCATCTAATCCAGCTGATTTTAATGAAATGACTCAATGTTTTGACACGCAAGCAAAAAACAAGAGTTATTTTGTTTATCGACAAAGTTGATATCCCTCCTCGGCACAGGAAACTCAGAGGGAAAACCATGGCAATAACTTAAGAGCTTTTCCCTTCCACTCATTAGTGTGGTCCAGAGAAAAAGGCAAAAACAACAACGTTAATGAACTTTGAACAGACATTTGCAGGCATTTCTAAAGATGTTTTATGGGTGTTCTGGAAGTGATTTCATAAGTGTGGGAAATTTACACTTCATTTTCTTCTGACTAAGTACAGAGTGATCAATCTCACCAAGTTATAAAAGATAAAAAATCTTTGTGCCTAAAATACCACAAATGAGAATTCACAATCTAACATTAGGCTGTTAAGCTGCTAACTGTCCTTGATTGCTATTTATTTTCTACCATTCTTTCCCAATTTGAGGTACTGATATATTAGAGCTTAAGCAACATTTTATGTTTTATATTAATACAAGATTACACCCAGAATGAAAAATAGCAACAGACCTAGAAACTAAACTGTTTGCTTTTTGAACTTTGACTCATTTATGACAAAAATGATAAACAAATCTTCTAACCACCCTTAACAATTAGGGAAAATAAAAAAGAACAGAAAAACAAAGAAAAGACCTAGTACTTGTTCAGCACTACTGCTTTAATTTCTCGGACTCTTCATTACCACATAGCAGACAGCAGTCACAAGCACAGGGCCTAGTTTTAGATCTCTGGATGGTCTGGGAGTAGTCTGTCCGACCAATAACCTGCTCGGAGACTATTCCTGCTCATCACACATATGTCTTCAAAAAATTGTATCTTAAGGGCAAATAAACCAACAGTCCTCATGATGTCAAGTGTACTTTTCCTAGTATATTTCCTTCACCAAAGATAAATGTTTCAAGATTTTTATAAAAATATGGCTTTCAGCAAATATTACACACAGCAAACAGACCGGCACAGGCATATCTTTCAGAGGCTGCACTAATAACCTGATGTCATTTACCTCCAATATGCGGCAGTGGAGAGCATAAACGTTACATGAAGTTTTCTTACCTAAAATGTTTAATCAGAATCTAAATCAAACCTCAACCCAACTTTCCGTTTACAAGAAATGCATGAGATAGGAACATGGTAAGGAAACAATCAAACAGAAAATTGGTCTGGACTCTTCAAAATGTCAGTGTCATATGGGGGATAAAAGTAGGGGGCCAAGGAGACACTAAAGAGATACAATAACCAAATGCAAGCTGTGGACTTTGTTTGGATCCTAATTTACAAAAAATTATTTAAAGTTGAATTAGGTGAAAGTTGGAGAAATCTAAATGTGGACTAGGTATCAGATTACAGTTCATTTTCATAGGTTTGACAGCTCTTGTGTTTGGTGAAAGACCATCCTTACACTTAGGAGAAGCATGCTGAATTAGGACCCAGGGGTCATAATGCCTGCAACTTACTTTCAAATAAATCAGCAAAAAAATTCTGATAAACAGTTAAGTGTATATATGTGCATAGGAAGATAAATAAAGCAATTATTAAGAGTTTTTTAATCTAATGTAAAGTACTTAGAAAATACAGTCAATAATTTTATATAATAAAAGCCTAGGTGGCATCATGCCCTCGCGCGACACCCTGGCGCGACAGCCTCACGTGACATCGCTGCACACACAGCAGAGGCGGTGCCTGGTGGCCGCTGAGTCCCACAGCTATATACGGCACGGAGGGGACCAGTCCTGCGTCTCCATCTCCGCCGCCTCGCACGGGGAGGCGGTGGGTTCCGGCAGAGGAGGCGGGTCTCGGCAGGGGAGGGCAGTTGTGGGCAATCAGGCCGGCAGGGGAGGGCAGTTGTGGTGATCAGACCAGCAGGGGAGCGGTTAGAGGGCAATCAGGCTGGCAGACAGAAGTGGTTAGGGGCAATCAGGTTGGCAGGCAGGTAGGTAGGCAGGCAGGCAGGCAGGTGAGCAGTTAGGAGCCAGCAGTCCCAGATTGTGAGAGGGGTCCCAGATTAGAGAGGATGCAGGCTGGCTGAGGGACATCCCCTGCCCCGTGCATGAATTTCGTGCACCGGGCCTCTAGTATTGTAATAACTATGAATGGTGCCAGCTGGGTACTTGCAGTATTGGGGGGATCACTTTGTAAAGTATATGATAGTCTAGCCCTGTGGTCGGTAAACTGCGGCTCACGAGCCACATGAGACTCTTTGGCCCCATGAGTGTGGCTCTTCCTAAGCCTTAGAAGTACCCTAATTAAGTTAACAACAATGTACCTACCTATATAGTTTAAGTTTAAAAAATTTGGCTCTCAAAAGAAATTTCAATCATTGTACTGTTGATATTTGGCTCTGCTGACTAATGGGTTTGCCGACCACTGCTCTAGCCACTATGCTATGCACCTGAAACTAATTCAAGAAATACTGAATGTAAAATTTAATTTAAAAATTAAATTAAGCTTGGCCGGTGTGGCTCAGTGGTTGAGTGTCAATCTATGAACCAGAAGGTCACAGTTCAATTCCCAGTCAGGTCATATGCCAGGGTTGTGGGCTCAATCCCCAGTACGGGGCATGAGAAAGATCAATGATTCTCTCTCATCAGTGATGTTTCTACCTCTCTCCCTCTCCCTTCCTCTCTGAAATCAATAAAAATATATTTTTTAAAATTAAATTTAAAAAAAAAAACATTTTGAGTCTAGTCAGAGCAATATGGGAGATTCAACTATTCTTTCAACTTTAACATAGATTTGAAATTTTTAAAAATAAAAAAGTCCTTCTGCACTCCTAGGTTATAGAGATACCTTTGTATATTTTCTTTTATTCACACTAAAATTTTTGATTCCTCTGGAGTTCATTCTGTATGTGGTATGAGATATAGATCCTTTTTTCTTCTTCTATACAAAGTTCCAGCTTTCTCTACACAACCTACTAAACAATGTGTCCTTTCCCCACTGATCTGTGGAAGAATGAATTTTGGTTCCACTGAAAGAGCTAAGCAGAAGAAGGGGGAAAGGAATAAGAAAAGTAGGAGAAACAGCAAAGGGGAAAGAAAAAAAGGTGCATATAAGTAAAGTATAAGAGTTTAGATGAGGAAGGGCTAAGAATAAATGAAACTATTATCAAACTCCATATTTACTAAAGTATGTAAGAAGTCCGTCGGAAAAAATAACTGAGCACCTATTACATATTTATACACACACGCACACACACACACACACACACACACACACCCTCAAAGTTATTCAGGAAAACGTCTAATTTATCTGGTCCACCGTATCAGAGAGAACATTTCCAGGAATTACACCATCTGCTACCAACCAGTAAGTTGGATTACATTTTATTGAGTTTTTACTCTATATTTTTTTAATATATATATTTTTTTAAAAAAAAAATATTTTTATTGATTTCGGAGAAAAGAAAAGGAGAGAGACAGAATCATCAATCAGCTGCCCCCGACACAGCCCCTACCCAGGAATGTGCCTGGGATCGGACCGTGACCTCCTGGTTCATAAGTCAATGCTCACCCACTGAGCCACGACCAGAGCCTTTACTCTACTTTAGACAGAACAGAAAGGCTGGCAGAGCAGAGACATTTTAAGAATCTTGAAGGCTTTTTTACAAACTTTCAGATTCCATGGGAAGTGTTTCAAGGTGACTTTAAAACCTATTTCTTTAATTTAGCACCTAGATCAGATTTTAAAACATAAACTTAGCCCTAATCGGTTTGGCTTAGTGGACAGAGCATTGGCCTATGGACTGAAGGGTCCCAATCTCGATTCTGGTCAAGGGCATGTACCTTGGTTGCAGGCACATCCCCAGTAGGGGGAGTGCAGGAGGCAGCTGATCGATGTTTCTCTCTCATCCATGTTTCTAACTCTCTATCCCTCTCCCTTCCTCTCTGTGGAAAATCAATAAAATATATTTTAAAAAATAAAACATAAACTTATAGAATTCATAACTCTTCATCCCACTACTGACAGCAGATTGGAAAACGTAAATGTTCTAAAGCAGTGGTTCTCAACCTTCTGGCCCTTTGAATACAGTTCCTCATGTTGTGACCCAACCATAAAATTATTTCGTTGCTACTTCATAACTATAATGTTGCTGCTGTTATGAATCGTAATGTAAATATCTGATATGCAGAATGGTCTTAGGTGACCCCTATGAAAGGTTTGGTTCGGCAGCCAAAGGGTTCACGACCCACAGATTGAGAACCGCTGTTCTAAAGGAAAACCCGAAAACAGTGGTTGGCAAACAGGCTCGCGAGCCACATGCGGCTCTTTGGCCCCTTGAGTGTGGCTCTTCCACAAAATACCACGTGCGGGCACGCACGTACAGTGTGACTGAAACTTCGTGGCCCATGCGAAGAAGTCGGTTTTCGGCCTGGGCAAGTCTATTTTGAAGAAGTGGCGTTAGAAGTGAGGGGTGTCGGTTGGTCGGGCGACGGGAGACGCAGTGCAGGTGGCCGCGGGAGACGCAGCGCCGAGGAGGCGCGCGATTCATGCACGAGGTGAGTGAGCCAGTCAGCCAGCCACTCTGTGCAGTGGTTAGTGCTAGTCGAGTCCGCAAGTCGCGCGTGGGTGACAGAAGTACCTACTCAAGCATAAAGTTACCTGTGTTTTTTTCAACCAGCTGCAAATCCTACAGGTATTTTTGTCATCAATTTAAGAATTGTAATTCTTTTGTGTTGGTGGCTTTATTATTATAAAATGAAACATTTTTTAGGTGCCCTGTTTGAGATGGCTACAAAGAAGAAGCAAAGAAAAACAAAAGACGAAAACCGTAAATTTAAAGTTGAATGTACCTACCTACATAGTTTAAGTTTAAAAAATTTGGCTCTCAAAAGAAATTTCAATCGTACTGTTGATATTTGGCTCTGTTGACTGATGAGTTTGCCGACCACTGCCCTAAAACATACCTTTTATTTTCAGCCAGGCTGGCTCCTTCATCCTTCAGCTGCTTGCTTTTCCTGGCACAGCCTTCCAGGAGACTTTCTTTCCTGCGTTTGGTGGCATGAAGCCCGTTCCCTTCATCACTCTCAACTGCATCCTTTTCATCGGCAGCTTCAGCTTCAAACTGCTGGGAAGTGACCTTTGAGACCTTCTCACCAATTTTCCTCTTCCATCCGAAGGAAGCCATTCTGGAAAATCACAAAAAACAGCTTTAAATGTCAAACTTGGCCCTTTATAGACATATGCCAAATAAGTGAAGAAGGAATAAAGGAATAGCAGAATCAGACTATCATCATTTTCTTAATTTTTTAATTTCAGAGAGGAAGGGAGAGGGAGCAAGAGATAGAAATATCAACGATGAGAGAGAGAGTCGCTGACTCGCTGCCTTCTGCATGTCCCACTGGGGACCGAGCCCACAACCCAGACAGGCCCTGACTGGGAATAGAACTGTAACCTCCTGGTTCATGAGTTGATGCTCAACCACTGAGCCACACCGGCTGGGCGACTATCACCATTTCTTAACTCCTAATTAAACAGTGGTCCTCGGAAATAATCATCAAGTAACATCAGGAAAGACAAGTGGACATTATGCATCGCCTGATGGAAGGGACACACCAGCCATGATATATTCTTAACTAAAATTAATCCTAAATCATATCAGCCTATAGTTTATAAAAAACATGGGATCTGGATGAGCATGCACAATAACATGACAGAGATGCAGACAGCAAAAACATAAAAATAAAGCTAATTTCTTCAAGAAATAAACTGCCAGGGGTGCCCTAACTGGTTTGGCTCAGTGGATAGAGCGTCGGCCTGAGGACTACAAGGTCCCAGGTTCGATTCCAGTCAAGGGCATGTACCTTGGTTGTGGGCACATCCCCAGTAGGGGGTGTGCAGGAGGCAGCTGATCAATGTTTCTCTCTCATCGATGTTTCTAACTCTCTATCCCTCTCCCTTCTTCTCTATGAAAAATCAATAAAATATATATTTTTTTAAAAACTGCCAGGGGTGAAAGGAGGAGAGAAAGGTGGGAGGTAACCTCTAGATTAAGAGAGACTAAAAGACATACTAACCAAATAGAATTTGTGGATCTTGTTAGCTCTAGGTTCAAACAAGGCAATGGGGAGGGAAGAGGGGAAATCAGAACACTGATTTGGTATTTGATGACATTAAGAAATAACTAATTATTTTTTTAGGTATGATAAATAGTATTATGATTACATTTATTAAAAAACCCTTGTCTTTTAGGCATACATAATAAACTATTTCACATGAAATTATAAGCTACCTAGGAACTGTTTCAATGTAGCCAGTGAGGGTAGGGGTGCAGTAGAGGAGAAATACAGATGAAAAGATTGCTGAGCTGACAGTTGAGGAAGTTAGGTGATGAGAACATAAGATCCTTTATACTTTTCTCTCCTTTCATAAATGTTTGAAATTTTCCATAGTAAAAAGTTTTTCAAAGATTCATTTGGCAAATTCACAGTGGGTGAATCAAAAAGATAACATATGTTAAGTTTTTTTGTAAATCTGCAAGGATATATAAAAATAAAGGATAAGAAAGAATAAAAGGATAACTGATGAAACAAAGTTAAAGGAAAGCCCAGAAGAATTAAACGAATATTTATTTAGAGAAGGGATTTACTGAGGGATCCAAGAACTCTTTACTAATTATATGGATGTGCTTAAAAATACTGAGAAACCTCTAAATTTTTCATATCAATTTTTATGTGCCTATTTGTGTGTGCATTCTTAAAGGAATCTATGACCCCAAAGAGATTATGATCAACTTGAGAGATAGGAAAAGCGATGAACCAGAAGTCTTCATAAAACTATCCAAGAATGGGCATTGTGGGAATAAGAAATGAAATAGTAAGTTCTAGAAGATACCACGGTCTTCACATCTGAGGCACATGGCTGAAGTAAAGTATAAGTAGTCACTAGAAGGAAAGGGATAGAAAAAGTGAGGCCCTTTACATGGAAAGGCCCAAGATATTGGCAGAAATTGAAGAGGTAAGAGAACTGTGTTACATGCCTAAGTTCTTAATGAATATGAGTCAGTGCCAATAAGTTATAGCAATCAAGAAATGTGTAGAATCAGGTTTCAGCTATGTTTGCAACAGTTCACAGTTCAATAAATATTGACTGAGTTTAGCAGATTTTTTTTTTTTTAAAGAAATGTACAGGTTGATAAGGGTTAACCAAATGCCCGGGTTGTAGGCTCAATCTCCAGTAGGGGGCATGCAGGAGGCAGCCGATCAATTATTTTCTCATCATCATCGATGTTTCTATCTCTCTCTCCCTCTATGAAATCAATAAAAATATACTTTTTTAAAAAAAGAAAGAAAGAAGTCTCGTGTGTATGACTGTCTCTAAAGGTGACTAGAATGAGGATGACTTAGTTTTCTGGTTTCAAGTTTCCAAATGCAACTTTGTGAGGCATTCTTTTAATGGGTGGGAACCTTATTAATACTGATGGATATCTGCTGTGGTTACTAAAGGCAAATTACATTATAATTCATTGGTCAGATCTGTAGATTACTGGGAGCAGGGTTTAGAGTGGGAGGAAAGGAAAAAAGGACAGACCTATATGTTATTTTTTTTTTAATTAATTCTTCAGCCGAGCTGGTGTGGCTCAGTGGTGGAGCGTCAACCCATGAACCAAGAGGTCACCAGATCAATTCCCAGTCAGGGCACATGCCTGGCTTTGTGGGCTCCATCTCCAGTAGGGGGCATGCAGTAGGCAGCCAATCAATGATGCTTCTCTCTCATCAATGTTTCTCTCTATCCCTCTCCATTCCTCTCTATAAAAATCAATAAATATATATTTTTTAAAAGTTAATACTTCACTTAGACTCCCATTACCACCCCCCACCCCCATCCTCCTACTGAAGACAGGTATTGGTCAAGGCCCCAATGGTGGTTCTCAACCAGGAATAAAGAAGCCACACACCCTGCTGCCTCAGGTGTTTCTGCCATTCTCCTCCATAAATCCTGTAAGATCCCAACAGACCAGAAGCTAGGGAGGTCAGGACACAATGCGGTTTTAGGCGTATCAACAGCCTGATGACCCTTATCAACTGACAAGTTTAGCCTTGCAGAGGGGGACAAGAATACATTCCTCTCAGACAAGAACTAGTATTGAATGAAAAGTTTAGGCAAGTTCAGAAGTAGAGGGAAAAGGAAATGACAAATTTCATACCCCCAAGCTTCACATTTTTTTTCAGAGAAACAGAAGGCTGGTCCTCTGCTCCAAGCAAAAGGAAAAGAGATGAACCTGAGCCAGGAGAACAAAAAAGACCTGAAACAGCAACTAGGAAGAACAGACACAGCAACAATAAGGGCTGAGTAAAGACGCCACAAAGCATCAAGGGTGCCCAGAGGTTAAAAAGTGCAGATCTCTTACCAACACCATGGTAAGCTTTGTATTTTCTCCACAATTGTCTGGACACCCAAGATAAAGTTAATTACAATACAGGAAAAGTGCTAGAAGAGAGCAGACAAAGGATGCCATGATGTCAGAGGAGAATATGAATAGGCAGGTTTAAAAGAAGGGTGAGTCCCAGGACGGATACAACACACTGTCTGCCTTGGAAAATGTAACCCTCCAAGTTGATATGGGTATTTTAAAGAGTACGAGTTTCCCGTTCTAAGGCTATCTGAACATTAAATTAAAACTTACTATACAGAAAGCTTTCTTAAATCTGTAGTTACATTTTCCACCAGGATAAAAAAACAAAACAAAACACATCACACAGTAGGTACATCATGATCAAGTGGGTTTCTGTTAAACTCATGAAACCACATAAATTCATTTTATGCAGAATTATACTTAACTAGAGGCCCGGTGCACAAAATTCATGCACGGTTAGGGTCCTTAGGCCTGGCTGGCAATCAGGGCCAATCTGTGGGGTGACACACAGGGCGATGGGGGGGCGGGGGGGGGAGGGGTGCGGAAGAGGGGCCTTGCTGGCGCCTGCCTTGGCTGGCCTGGGGCCTGCGGGCTGGGGGCAGCTCCTGTGTTGAGCATCTTTCCCCTGGTGGTCAGTGTGTGTCATAGCGACCAATCGTTCCACCTGTCTTCTGCTGGTCGATTTGCATATTAGGCTTTTATTATATAGGATTGATGCCATGAAAATTCTAAACAGCAACGCTGTGTTCCGAGCTCTTTCGCTGGCGCAGGTCCCTGCGGCCGCCCTGGGTTCCCCCGGGGCCGGGCAGACCCCAGCCCGCGCTGGGGAGGCCGGTCCCTGCCCCGTCGGGGATGCGACACCCCAGGCCAGAACCGCAGGAACACCGGCAGGAACTGGAAACAGACGCTTCCCGTACCGGGATGCACCCGGCGATGAGGCGGTCCAGAAACCAGGTGCCCGAAAATGTCACCGCGAGGCTGAAACCGGCATTAGCGGCTTCCCTTCCTTCTTCACCATTTAAATGTGAGAAATTCATCGAAGCTGCCCGGCACGTCCCCGCGAGCTCCCAGCCCCGCCCTCAGCCGCGGGCACCGGCCTCGGGTCCCGCTCCTCCCGCCGCTCGGGGAAGGTCAAGGCCACGCACACCGGCCGGCGGGCGAGGGCCGCCCCGGCGCCGCTGCAGGGGAGGGCCCGACTCCCAGCCCTGCCCGCCCCTGGGCACCAGCCTCGGCGTCCCGGCTTCGCCACAGCCCGTGGAGCCTCAGCTCCCCCTTCGGAAGCTCCCTTCTCGCGCAACCACGGACCCACTCGCCTGCTTTTGCTGCTCTTCCTCCGGTTCCCAGCACCGACGAGGGAGCCAGTTACTTGAGCACCACTGCCCGGCTCCCGTGTTTACATTCCGCTTGCCCTTTGCCCACAGGAAGCGGAAATCACCAGGCCCGACCTCCGACCTGCCTACTTTTTAAAATCCAAGATACGGGATTGGCCGACCCGCGGCGTCGGAAGCGTCCAGAGAAACCTGCAGGGAAAAGACGCTTCTCAAAGCTTTTCTCATCCGCCAATCCTTCCCCTGGACCAAGAATCCCAGAAGTCATGGCGGCCGCCCCCCCCCCCACTCCTTTACCCTCTGGGATTTGTAGTCCAGCCACCTGAGCTGGGCGCGCCCTCTAGCAGCAGGCGGAAGTATCGAGTGCGCAGGCGCCGGCGGGAGGGCGTGGGAAACTGCGGCTGCGCGACCCAGCCGGCCCGCGGTGAAGCCCGGAGGCGCGGGGAGAGTGGTGTGGGCGCTTTATTGCAGGAAGGTATGGCCCTGCTCTGAAGAGTGTCCGCTCTCGCTGTGGAGGCCGGCCCCACGCAGGGGCCAGAGGCGGACTCACTGAAAAAGGGCCAGGGAAGCAGGCCGGGGAGCGTCCGCTGTGGACTTCGGAAGACACACGTTTGACAGAGGAGGGGGAATTACGGCCTAAACAAGCTGTGGTTCCCGACTTGAAAATAAGTGCGGGGTGTTCGGGCACCTGGGAACTTGAGGTTGTCGTCACTGCAGCTGTGCTGTGTGAAGGCAGGCCATTGCTGTGGACCCGGCTTCCGTGGGCTCAGCGCTGTGACCGGGTGGGGAGGGGCTCCCCTGTGCGCGGGGGCTCCCCGGTGCGCGGTGGGCTCCCCGGTGCGCGGTGGGCTCGCCGGTGCGCGGGCCTCACCGGTGCGCGGGGGCTCCCCGGTGCGCGGGGGCTCCCCGGTGCGCGGTGGGCTCCCCGGTGCGCGGGGGCTCCCCGGTGCGCGGGGGCTCCCCGGTGCGCGGTGGGCTCCCCGGTGCGCGGGGGCTCCCCTGTGCGCAGCCCCGGCCCCGCCCACAGGCGCCCTGGGCATCCCCACCCGCTGTGGACACCAATGGAATCGCCTCCGGAGGCCCAACATCCCCGGAAAAAAGGTCGCTCTGCAACCGCGGCCCCGATGAAGGCCACCGGTGCCCGCCAGTGCTCCTGCAGGGTGAGCCTCCGGGTGCAGGACAGTAAGAAGCTGGGAAGATTCCCCGGCAAACGGAGCAGAACACACAAGAAAATTCAACAGGGCCAAGCAGTTTGGACAGTTACAGCCAGCTGGGGAATCGCAAGACCTTATCTTCCCAGCCAAGAACACCTGAGAGCAGGCGTTCACACCTCCCCCCCTAACCAGGGGACTGGAAGTCACCCTGCCTGGGAAATGGAGAACAAAGACCCGATTCACGCCATCTGGACCCCCTACCCCAGAGACAGGTGAAGTCAGGGAACACAGAACAAAAACCCCGTTAAAGCCAGACAGACCTAAGGTAAAAGTAAGACAGACCAAAGAATAACTCCAGTGCACACTCATTTTGATCCATCATCATATTTAAAACGCACCTGGAAGCCGGATGACTATTTTACTGAAACCCTCCCCTGAGATTTTCACCTGCAGAAAAGAAAAGGGGGGGGGGGAATAAAAGCCCTCGGGACAAAGGCTCAGTGAGGGCTCACTCGCTATAGAAGCACACCCCCGCCCCTCCCAGGGCATGAACTTTTAATTTCTTTCTAGAGAGAAACTCTAGGGGTCCCCAGGAGACTTGCAACCAGGGGAGCAGTGGGCAGCGGAAGCTCATTCCAAGCTCACCCCCTGGTGCTGTCTCCAATGCCCCCTTTTTCTCCCACTTCCTGGAGAGCTCACAGCAGCCCCTCTCGGCTAGCTTCTTCCCTGTAACTTTCCCCCTGTTGCTGCTTCTACCCTAATTCCTTCCTGTGTCACCGTTCCCGGCTTTAATCAATGTTCTCTCAAACCCGCCTGGACTTATGCCCTGACATCTCTCTAGAGTTGAGACAAAAGTTAATGTTTGTCCAAGCACTGCAATTATATTTAGGTACATTGTTTTTAAAAGGGAGGTGCAGATGGTCAGCTATATAAAAAAAAAAAAAGTGGGTTTTTCCCCATTTCGTTTTCCCAGAGGCTATAAAAGTTAAACACATTGTAAAACATGAAAAACGATGGGTTTTTATTACCCATTTCTAAATCAAAGCATTTTAAATTTTATACTTAAATATACTCCATTCAAAACAAACATGAACGTGTCTCAGAATATTGCACCATGAAGACTGATGTATACTGTACTACTATTATGTTGTGTGTGGAATTTCATTCACCTGGCCAGAACTCACAATGAAAAAGAGATTTCTACTGTGGAGGTGGGCAATAGGAGTTTAAGGGGAAAAAATTTAAATAATGCATATTTTTCTTTCATTCCAGAGGTGCCAGTCAGCATAAATGCATAAAGTTCTACGCATGGCCACAGTCCAGCAAGCAGGTATTCAATGTGAATGTTATCACTACAAGGTCCAAAAGGGTGGGGCAGGGGTAAGAGAGGGCAGGACTTTTTGTATAAAATCATTTAAAACTGTGAAAAAAACTATAAAAGCATCTCAAGAGAATATATAATCAAAGTAAAAGCAATGAATTTTATTTCAGTGAAATTATTTTAAATTAGATATGATACATTAAGCTCCCATATCCCCCGACGTGGTAGAAAAGTTCCTCTCGGTGAGAAATCATTTATTTTAATGGCAAAATTTTTACATATCAGTAAAATCTGTTATATTTAAAACTATGTATATAGTACATTTCTGGCAAAAAACCTTATACATCTTTCAGTTGTCAAAACAAAGTAAAAATATGGTTGCATAAAATCACAAAAAAATATAAATTGCTGAAGATAAAAAAAGATAAAAAATAATTTGCATTGACTCTTTTACATTTTCAATTAGTAAGAATTTGCAAACTACAATAAATTCGTGAAAATTCTGATGCAACCTTTACATACTCAACGAAAAGCTGTCATTTCAAATGTCCCAGCTTAAAAAAGAACTTACTGCAATAGTCTATGCATTTATCATACTATTTGTACAAGTGCAAGATTTAAATATCTTCAAAATAAAACTCAGTAACTAAAAGGAATCACAATAACTTAAAAAGAAGCAAAGTTTACAAAAGTAACAACTTTTAGAAGGTCCTATTTAATTGGTTCCTCCTTTTGTTTCCCCCACCTCCCCTGCCCCATAACAGCTTACAGAGACATTACAGCAATGTCTTAGTTCTATATACAGATGTGTAACTTTAAAAATAGTCTCTGTTCTTAACATCAGGAACAATGCTGCATTTAGAGAGCCTACATAGTAAATCAGTATCTTCTAAACAGAGGGCCACGTACAATTTAAAATATAGTTTTGAACTTATACCTAAATGGAACTCCTACTATTTTATACAGCTTTCAGATTCTAAATTGAATAGAACAAGCCCTGGACAAGAAGAAGCCCAGATTTTTCTTTTGGATTCAGTGCATGTTTCTAGGGGTGCTGGAGGCAAATCAACGACAGTACTATGCAAGCTACCATGACATCTGAGTACGTTACTGTCCAATTACACAGGTGCTCACTGTATTTGCAAAAAAACACACACACACAAAACAACAAACCCTACATTAACAGTCTTAAACGAGGGGGTGGGGGGAGAGCTTTTACAATGGAAAAATGATTAACAGCAAAAAAATATCCATTTCTTGAAGTTAAAATTGTATAAGGCGAATATGAGTAATACTTTTATTTTTTATTAGCATACACATGATAGCAATTTTATCTGAGGTGACTTTAAATCTTCATTTATACTTGTAATGTAAAGCTATTGCTAAGAGCAAGAAAAAGACTATAAATCAGAAATCTTAGGAAGATTAAGCATCTTTAGGCGGTTCCCATAATACTACCTTTTTAAAAGTAATTAAAAAGCAAATCAAATGTGACCATTTAGAAGTATCCAATTATTTCCGTATTTTACTAAAATAGTGTTATACCTAAGAGGACATTACCAAATGCAATGTGTAAACTTTAATTGGATCTGGTTTGAAATAACCAGCTATAAAAGAAATTTGGAGAACTGGGAAAATCTAAATATGCATGATTAAATTACATTAGGGAATTGTTTTTGTAACAGGATTATGGTTTAAAATATTTTTTAAATATTTTTAGAACATGCTTGAAGTGTTGAGGGGTAATGGGTAGGTCTACAATATCCAAATGGTTCAGGGAAGAGCATATCATATATACAAAAATATATGTATAACTATATCCATGTACACAAGTATAAAGCAAATATGGCAACATGTTAACAAGTGTTGAATCCAAGTGGTAGACACACATGTATAAATGTTTATAATGCAATCTGGAAGCAAAAGTCACATCTGAACCTTTAAATAGTTTGTAAGAGGTGTTCTTTCTGTGCAGTGAATCAATTTAAAAGATATATGATCGAACAACAAGAAGTGTTTGCATACATTCAATACTGACAGGAGGAGCAAAGGAACAGGTAAGATTGGCAAAAACAACATGATGTATTCACAGTATATGCAACTCAGCTCTTGCGACAAAAAGAGCAATTTATGTACAGAATATAGGGACAAATTGTTAAAATTAAACTCGGTGCCTAGAAATTTAAATGTTAGTTCTGTATGTGTTTCTGGACTTAACCAAACTAAAGAGAAAACTTGCATGTGTCTAATCTTTGATGTGACTCACCAAATACTATAGAATATTAAGGGGGGGGGGGGGGCGGGAATATGGAAGAGTCCTCCATGCTCTCCCTACTGTTGGAAGATACTTGCTACCTAAGAAGTTCAGGAGCCCAGAAAACAAAATCACCCATAAAGTTCTCTGGGGATTCTAGGCAAGTATTTATTGAATAAATTTATGAAGCAAATATATAACACAACATGTAATAACAAATGAAGGCCTTTATGGTAAATTAATATTCTACAAAGCCCTGTGTACACTAAATATAAAAGAGCCAAAAATCAAGTGAGCCTGAGAGACCTATAATTCATTGTGTATATTTTATGATGCTATATGCCTACTGAAACAGGGAACAAAATTACCTTAATTCAATTTTGCACATTAGGCTTTTAAACTAAATCAGGTTCCAATCCCTGTGCAAAATGCATTCCAAAAGGCTAATCCTCAGTTATAATTATGTATAACTTGATTATAAATGGAAGCATTTGGCTATAATTTATTATGCATGCTTATTGCTATCAGAGAAATAAGCAAAGTTTTAGGTTTATTGTGCAAGAATTTTAATTAAATTCGCACACATCTCAAAAAATTCTATTGTGTGACTTCCAGGTCTTGGAGTTAAGTCAACAGGAGAAGAGTCAAGTGAGGTCACAGATGAGGTAAGAGAAGCTTCTGCGCATTTTCCTTGAGCCTCCGCATCCGAATCACTCCTTTGGCAAGATCGATAGTTGCTAACTGACCCCGATCTCTGTGGCGTCGCAGTCCCTGATTTGGCTTCCATAATTTCATCTGGGCAAAATACAATTCAACTTATTAGAATCCATTGCACACACCCACATTTCAATAGTATTTCACTCTCTTTTTTGAGTGCAATCATTGACCAGCTATCAAGAGCATGTCTATTTTGAATCCCTTCTCAAACAGAAGCAAAGCATCCGTATTAAATTACTCACCTTTTTTACACATAGCATGCATTCTCCTGATGGCTCATCAAGATTGGGCACAAAATAAGTAAGTAAGTAAATAAATAAAAAAAATTAAATAAAATGAAAGAAAAAAAAGATTAGGTACAGTATGTAGCTACTCATCAAATCTTGCAATCCAAGAATAAGAGCCCAATAAACTAATAACTTGAGGCTTAATGAATATCATTCCTTAGCAACAGAACTTAATCCCTCCATAATGAAATCATAGAATAATGTACTTTTGGAAGATATCTCATCCAACTCTTTGTTTCATCAATATGAAAACAAACCCCCAGAAGTTAACTGACTTGCCACTGGTAACCAATGAACAGGGAAGTAAATCTAGAATCCAGGTCTCCTAACTCTCATCTCAGTGTTTTCCACTCACCCATTTTCTCTTCATATCTGATCTAAGATCTCATAAAAGAGCAACAATGAACAAAAGCAGGAAAAAAACGAAGTTGGGAACACAATACAAAAACAATAAATGGTCAGTGCATTGGTAAACCAGGTGCAAAAGTTGAGAATTTGATCCAAAAACAGTGAGAAAAGTAAAACCCACTCCATATCTCTGACTGATTTAGTGTTAACAGATAAGCACTCTTTGGACATAAAGATAAGCAGAAAAGCTTGGACAGCATATCACAGCTCAAATCTGTGTCTTTCTGATACTATGTAGACACTATCTCTATGAGTGTTTAAAGACAAAAGAATTCAGAGGTGAGTTGTCTCACCTGACTATATTCCATACAATCTTAGATGAAGAAAAATAGCAACACATCTTAATTAATTTGGCAAATAAAGAATTGCCATAAACATTTACCTAATTATAGGCTTTGTTTATGAGAGAATTTTTATATATACAGCTATACCATTTTATAATGATGGAGTAGAGAAAGAATATTTACCTGAATTATGAGTCAAATGTGTTCCAACAGGTTTTTTAATAGATAAGGTAAATTAGTTTTAATAGCATATACACTTGGGAAATATGAGTTAATGTAAATTTCAAACAACGTCAAGATTATTGTACATTTACTATAGTATTATAGTCATCATAGATATACCTTGGCATTTAAGACATTTTTTTCCCATTTAAAAATAAAACCAACAACAAAAAACAAGTATGTGCTTTCTGCAATTTTCTTCAAGTTAACTAATCTAAATATTTGAAAAGGAGATATTCTGGCAAACCATACATAATGGTAATCAGAGATGTGTTTTCTAAGTAGAGATTTTCATTTTCAAACTATTAAAACAGTAAAACAATACTCAACATAATTAACGTTTCTTTAATAAAATTAAAGAAGGTACTTTAAGATCTTACAGGGCAATAGGATCATTAATTTAATGACCGACTAAAAGACCTAATCTAAAATTCTAAATATTTCAGTGATTTGATTATCAGGTTGTCAGTGACTGTTTATAATAGCTGGTAACTAGAAATGTTCAACAGTCTAGGTAGAAGGTTAATGTCACTGTTCGCTAACTGTGATAGTTACCATGGACATAAAATGCTTTAGTCTCAGGAATCCGTCTACAGTGCATTTCACACAAAAGTGACCTATTATTTAAGCACACTTATTGAAAAGTAAATGATACTGGAAACATGTAACTCTCACAAAAATGACAAAAGATGCCTATCTCTGATTATGTCTGTAGCGTCAAGCATGGAGGAAAAGGCTGGTTCCGAGGAGAAAAATAACCAGAAATCCCTACAAAACATTTCTAAAGGGCCCTGCAAGAAACCTGACCCAGCCAATAATGCCTTGTTCTCTGGAGCTACTCATCAAATCTATTCACAGTGCCTTGTCACTCAACTCTAAAAGCTACGAACTATCTAATCTTCAAGTGAAAAGTAAAAATTTTATTAAGTATCAGGTAAGAAATTATTTAATAAAACTTACAGAAAAGTCAACAATTATTTCTAAATAAAATATCTTACCAAAATGAGCCACTTCAAAAAACAGAAATGTGGCAGAAGCTATTGCTTTAGGATGAGACTGCGTCTGGCTTTAAGAATTCTACAACATAATCTTAAAAGGACAATATAGTCTAAGACTACAAGAATACCAAGATTTACAAATGTTGACATCACAAAAGCACAAAATCTCATATTACTTTTTTTTTCTATTGAGTTACGAGGAACAATTCAAGACGCATCAAAAGAATCAAAGACAAAAAAGCCAAGTTAGGTAATAGGTCTAATACTTCATCTATGGTGTTTTGGGATGTACATACCATCAATACTTCGGAAATCCAATAAATACGTTCTACTATCCACTTGGTATAACTGTAGACTCATTTTGGAGTATGTACTTGTCACAGGATTCTTCCTTCGAACGCGCAAATAATATGGGTTCACAACCTGGCGTACGGTATGGACAAAAACAAAGTCACAAGCAGTTCGTCTATGAAACACTACAGGTTTGCCAAATGTGCCAATAATCAGAATGCTCTTCCTTTCCTACCTTCCATTCATAATCCAGCTGTTTAATTGCTCTACAAACTTCTGCCATGATGTCACTTGGCCGACTTTGACTTCTAATTCCCAAGTGCCATTTTGCTTTCCTTACACCTTGGTGTTTGGATTTCTGTGGGTTTAATTCATCGAGGGTGTGGCGTGCCCTTGGAGTTTCAGCAACCAAGAAGGGCACTCTCTCAGGGTGGGGCCGACTCAGATGGTGGTCGTCGAGAAAGGAGTCTGGTGGGCTCGTCGCCAGGTAGAAATCTTTGGCCTCATTCATTATCCTCCTGTTATCGATGATGAGGTGGTAGGCGACTGCCAGCGGGTCCTGGTGGTTTCTGCTGTAAAGGCAGCTGAGAACCTCCTCTTCGGAGCATTCGAATTTCTCACATACTTCTTTCAGGGCTTCATCATCAATCATGGTTGAACTATATGACGGATCCTCGGGAAAGAGATATTTTGGAAGGTCCTGTTTAAACCATTCATGTTCCCTGAGAGAAAAAAGGCAGGGCCAGGAGAAGGGATTTTTAGTAGAGATGAGACTGAAAGTAACAGTTGGGGAATTTAGGATATAAATTCATTTATATATATTATACTGTAGCATTTTTTTTTTTAAACTGAGATTTTCCTCTTCTGGCTCACCTTTCATTCTATCTATCAAGGAAAATTGCCCTAACTGGTTTGGCTCAGTGGATAGAGCGTCGAACTGAAGGGTCCCAGGTTCGATTCCAGTCAAGGGCATGTACCTTCATTGTAGGCACAGCCCCAGTAGGGGGTGTGCAGAAGGCAGCTCATGGATGTTTCTCTCTCATCACCTTTGTCTTACTTAAACTATTAGGTTAAACTGTAAGAAACTGGCAATATTGATGGATTATGTGCTTACAAAATAGTAACTTCATATGTGATTCAATACCTACCACTTCAAAAAGTATGTCATGGATTATACTAAAATGTTTCTATTCCTTGAGATGAACAAAAGGAAAAAGAATAATTCATGAGATCAGAACTCAAATAACTACACATAAATTAACTACTAAAAAGTTTTAATCCTAATAAGAATACTTAAATGTCAAATATGAAGCATACTATAGAAAAATCTCATAGAAGCACTACAAAAAGGACCCTATTAGGGTCCTTTTATTTTTCATTAGCTATTTTTTTTATTTAAAAAGTAATATAGCCCTGACTGGTTTGGCTCAGTGGATAGAGCATCAGCCTGTGGACTGAAGGGTCCCAGGTTCGATTCCAACCGAGGGCATGTACCTTGGTTGCGGGCACATCCCCAGTGGGGGATGTGCAGGAGGCAGCTGATCAATGTTTCTCTCTCTTCGATGTTTCTAGCTCTCTATCCCTCTCCCTTCCTATCTGTAAAATATCAATAAAAAATATATTTTTAAAAAAGTGAAAATCCTCCCTCTTACCAATCTCACAGTATTTTTAAGTAACACAATAAATTAATGTGTCTATATGCTATTTTTTAACATAAAAACAGTAAATATTGTCCTGCAACTTTTCCTTTCACTTACCTTACATCATTGACACTATTAGACCTGATAATGTGCAAGTTGCTTTATTACCTGATATCTTTGATTGTGGCCCTCTTCATGGGATCCACCTGCAGCATATGTTTCAATAGGCTGATCACAGAAGGATTTAAATACTGAGGGGTATAAAAGATTCCATCACATATCTTCTTAAAAAGGGTTGGCACGTGGTCATCGTCGAATGGAAGGGTTCCACATAACAAAGCATAGAGAATAACCCCACTGCTCCATATGTCTACCTCCGGACCTGCATACAGTCTGCAACAGGAAACACCCACTGGGTTAGTAACTTAAGAGTCAGTCATTTAACCAAAAATGTTAAGTACGGCCCAGCTGGCGTGGCTCAGTGGTTGAGTGTCCACCTATGAACCAGGATATCACAGTTCGATCCCCAGTATGAGGCGGGCAGGAGGCAGCCTATCAGTGATTCTCTCTCATCGTTGATGTTTCTATCTCCCTCTCCCTTCCTCTCTGAAATCAATAAAAATATATATATATATTTTTAAAATGTTAAGTATGGATAGTTCATAAATAATTATTAGAATACTAGAGGCCTGGTGCGTGAAATTTGTGCAGGGGGGGCAGGAAGGAAGGGGGTCCCTAAGCCCAGCCTGCACCCTCTCATAATTCAGGACCCCTCAGGGGATGTCTGACTGCTGGTTTAAACTGGCAGTTGGACATCCCTCTCGCAATCCGGGACCGCTGACTCCTAACCACTCACCTGCCTGCTTGTCTGATCGCCCCTAACTACTCTGCCTTCCTGCCTCTTCGCCCCTAACCACTCACCTGCCTGCTTGCCTGATCACCCCTAACTACTCTACCTCCCTGCCTCATCGCCCCTAACCACTCGCCTGCCTGCCTGATCACCCCAAACCACTCTCCTGCCTGTCTGATGCCCCTAACCACTCACCTGCCTGCCTGATTGCCCCTAACCACTCTGCCTGCCTGCCTGCCTGATCACCCCTAACCAATTGCCTAATCGCTCCTAACTATTCTGCCTGCCTGCCTGCCTAATCACCCCTAACTGCCTGCCGGCCTATTTGCCCCTAACCTCCTTTGCCGAGGCCCCCACCACTACAGCTTCGTCCAGGTCGTTTGGCTGTCCAGTTTAATTAGCATATTACGCTTTTATTATTATAGACTAGAGGCCCAACGCACGAAATTCGCACAAGGGGTTTGGCCCTTGCAGCCCCAGCTTCATCCAGAAGGTTGTCGGGAAAGTCGTTTGGCTGTCCGGTCTAATTAGCATATTATGCTTTTATTATTATAGTTTGTGTAATCAGTGCTGTATACTACATATTAAGATTTTGTACTAATTCTATCCATACTTTCTTTGAAAACAAAAGTCAGAAGTTTGTTTTTTAATTTACAGACTAGAGCTAAAATTCTGTTCTTACTACCATCTATGGCCCTCATGAGATTCAACCAATAGTCCCAAACCTTGAGCAAATATATCATCAGTGAATTTAAAACCACTGTTAATTGGTTACAGAGGAAAGAGGAAATGATCTTGCATCAACTGAGAATATTCTCTAGTGACGGACTCTACATCCAGTCTCCCCAGTAACCCAAGACCTCCTCAAGGTAAAGGGGCCTGAGCCTGGAAGGAAGCCACGCTAACTGGTTCACAGACGATTCTGTTTGCAGTGCACTGTGGCCAGCTGACCAGCCTCGCTGCAGACTGGTCAGATGCCCCATGCAAAGTCTGGCTTCGGAGAAAGGATTTCTTTAAATCGGTCAAAGAAATTGTTGAACTGATCAGTAAACACTGTTTTTGTTTTTTAAATCTTTATTGTTGAAAGTATTACATATGTCCCCTTCCCCCCCCCCCCCCCCCCCACTGACCTCTCCTAGCCGCCCCTACGCCCCTACCCCAGGCCTTCACCACCCTATTGTCTGTGTTCATGGGTTATGCATATATGCATACAAGTTCTTTGGTTGATCTCTTCCCACTATAAACACTGTTTTGAAAGTAAAAGTTTCCATTCATCCAGATCTCACAGAAAGCCCTTATGCAAACTAGGAAAATCAGACTTCAGTCATGGCCCATTGCATATATGCATAATTACAATACATTTATTTGTATTTATTTAACCCTGCCCCCAGTATCTAGATGCTAAATTTTCTTCCCAAAAGAATTTAGATAGCACAAATGAAATTTTTTAAAGAATTTTGGACACTAAGTTAATATAAAATGATAAAACTTGCTAAATCTAAAATTAGGATACTTATGCCTTATTCATAGCCATGACTTTATAGAAATAATTTCTCTGAACAGGTTAGGCAAGCAATCCTATGAAAATAGGAAGAAAGTACTACAATATTTCTGCATTACAAATTAATCAGGATCTGAAACATTCAAACAAAGACAAGTGGTTTGAATAAAAGTTCTTAAAAGTTAACTATAGCCCAGCCAGCATGGCTCAGTGATTGAGTATCAACCTATGAACTAGGAGGTCACAGTTCAATTCCTGGTCAGGGCATGTGCCCTGGCTGCAGGCTCAATCCCCAGTGTGGGGCATGCAGGAGGCAGCCAGTCAATGATTCTTTCTCATCACTGATGTTTCTCTCTCTCTCCCTTCCTTTCTGAAATCAATAAAAAAATATATTTTTTAAAAGTTAACTATAAAAACTAGTAAACAAAATCAACCTTCTGTTTTGAATTTCAGTGATACAGTGAAGAACAATTACTCTTTTTAAAAAAATTAAACTTCCCTGTCATCTAAACTATTCAAAAAGGTGCACCTTACAAAGATTCCCATTGTTTCAAACATTAACTTAGTAATTTGAGAGGTTAGCATTCTTACAGTACTGCAGTCTCTAAAAAACTTTTTATGACAATTCAAAATAAATGAAATCTGAAGATTTTATTAATACTTGAGTCCAATTCTCCAAGACACTTTATCATAAAACCTTAAGCTACTACAAAATACTATCTATTTGGAAAATTAAAGCTACACATTACAATTTTAATTCTTCATCTAAATCAGGGGTGGGAAACATCCAGCCCACAGACCTTATAAGGCCCATGAAATCATTTGGGCTGCCCCTGCCAGGGCAACTGCAGGCGGACTTGAAGTTCAATAAATCTAGGAGCTTTTTTCATAGCAACATAAATTTCTATTATGTGAATCATAACTATCCAAATGGCCATTGGCAGAAAAACGGTTCCCCACCCCTGATCTAAGTAAACAGTAAGCCACTTGTAACTACTAGATATTTGTGTATTAAGCAAGTTTTTAAGGTCTTACCTACCTTTAAAACTCACTAGTTTTAAACCTCCAATTTCTACCACCAGGAAGTAAAAATGTTAAGTACTCTCATCTAATTACTTTAATGTAACATTGACTTTGCATACCAACATTCTCCTCTATAAATGGAGGCCTTAATTACAATGTTTTATTCTTAAAACAGAACACTTTCTGGATAAGAAAAGAGTAAGCCTTAAGTTCCGATCCTTTCACTAAATTAAACACTATAGGCACTACGTACAGACTAACAAAATCTAGGAGAAAAAGACAATTACAGATGTAGTGAGGGCAGGGAGCGTCAAATACTACCTTCCTGAAATTACTTCTGGTGCAGCATAGTTGGGTGAGCCACAACTTGTTCTTAAGAATTCACCATCTGACATCATGTTTGAAAGACCTGAAAATGCACAAAATCCACTACTCAAGATTTCCCAAGGATAAAAATAAAAGCTAAACTCCATTAAACAATACCATTGAGTTTGCATTAAAGTAATACACCATTTTATTCTTTACTCCAACAAAATCCTAGTCTTTACTATTCCCAAATATTTTGCCACTATGCCCTAAAATTTGTGATCTATTTTAACATTTAAAGTTAGTGCATTTTTTCAATTTAATGAGCATGTATTAAGCTATTAGTCACTGTGCTTACTAAAATAAACTTGGCATGTTTAAATTTTATTAGTACAGAAATTACTAGAAAAAATGTAGAACAGAGAAGAATTAAAATTGAAAGTTTCTTTTAATCCCTGTTCTGATTCTTTAATAAAATATAATAATTTTGAAAATCGAAGTTCCCTCATAGTTTTACTACAGAAAGACCCTCTATCTTCTCAAAAATGTATTCGATTCATTTTTCTGTTAGACTTAACAATGGTAATAGCAATTTCTATAGGAAATAAAAGAAACTTAAATTCATTTTTGATAATCTGTCAAAATTTGTATTTTCTGGCTGAAATTACATTTTTCTCAAGTTGAAACTGTTTTTCTGTCATTTAAAACATCTTCTCTTTTTTTCCCCTAAATAATTTTGTTCATATAGTCCATCTTCTGGCTTCCAAAGTTTAAACAACTGCATCCCGGTCTCCGACCTCTTGCTCCATAATTGGTTAAAGGAATACACGGGAAATATGTCACTAACTTCTCCTTTACACATAATGGGTTCCTTCAAATGATGTCTCTACTACCACTGCTTACCTACTGTCACAAAACTCAATTTTAAAGACATAAAGCTAAGAAAAGAAAATTCCTAGATCTCTCCTCCTTTTTGCATACTCATGAACAAAATGGTGAAGATATATGACTTTGGAATACTCAGTCGAGGACATAAAAGTAAGAGTTATCTGAAGAATGCTACCCATGTTCATTGAACGTGATGAACGTGAAACTGTAAAAATCTCCTTACCAAAATCAGCTATCTTGGCATTCATGTGTGCATCCAGCAGGACGTTTTCCGGTTTCAGGTCTCTGTGGACCACCATGTGCCTGTGGCAATAGTCCACTCCAGAAAGGATTTGTTGGAACAGACGTCGGCTTTCTTTTTCATCCAGCTAAGAAGAGTAGAGAGGCATCTTAAAGGTGTGTCTTTCAACAGAAATTAATTCTCCAATCTATATAACTGTATGAATGCATGGACCTCACTTATAAGATACTTTTGAAATGCAGAGGAGAGCTATGCAGCACAAACAAAAATTCGAGGAGGATCTTGGAACCCAAATCAATAACTCAACTTTCTAAAGTGACCACTTTCAAAACTCCATTGCTATAGCTTGCTTTCCTTTATATCTCATGAGCTATTTCAGACAGTTTCAACTTCTGCCTAAAACTAGATATGTTTTGCCGAAACCGGTTTGGCTCAGTGGATAGAGCGTCGGCCTGCAGACTGAAAGGTCCCAGGTTCGATTCCGGTCAAGGGCATGTACCTGGGTTGCGGGCACATCCCCAGTAGGAGATGTGCAGGAGGGAGCTGATCGATGTTTCTCTCTCATCGATGTTTCTAACTCTCTCTCTCCCTTCCTCTCTGTAAAAAATCAATAAAATATATTTAAAAAAAAAAAAAACTAGATATGTTTTCTCCTATAAATTCAAAACGTTTCATCTTTCATTCCTTTAACAAATATTTATTGAAAACCTCATGACTGTTGAATGCTATGTAGCAACAGAGGGACTAATACAGTTGAGAAAATAGACAGTAAAATAAACGAGTGATAGTGCTTTGAAGAAAAATGAAGCAGGACAAGGACACAGTTATGCTGTGACGGGGATACTATGTCAGACTATGTGAGGGAGTGACATTTACAGCATTGTCAATGAATTAACCAGCAATCACCTCACTTTATGTCCTGAAATAAAAGACGTTTTCGTTTTAACAGAAGAAAACCTTTAATTCCATTTATTTTATAAAATATAAAAGCATTTATCTTTACTTACTGAAAAGATTATCTTTTGCTGCAACTATGTTTTTTTAAATATTCTTTTAAAGATTCTCTTTCCATTTTTCCATATTTTCTTATTTTGGTTTTTTTTTCATAATCATTACTTTGACATGCTTGCTCCCAAGATGGGGTATTTAACTAATAAGCTATTAATACTTAAGGTGAAGCACTCTAATATGCAATTCTCTAACACAGGTCACAAATTAGCATTCTAAAAATGAGATTTTTATACCTTAAATGGCATAGATTATCTGGGAGAAAAGATGAAATAATAATATTTTTGAAAGCAAAATTAAAACTATCAAGTATGACTGGACTGTGTGGCTCAGTCCTTGATTGTTGACCTATGAACCAGGAGGTCAGGGTTCGATTCCTGGTCAGGGTAAATGCCCAGGTTTGGGGCTCAATCCCCAGTGTGGGGCATACAGGAGACAGCTAGTCAATGTTTCTCTCTCATCCATCTCTCTATCCCTCTCCATTCCTCTAAAATCAATAAAAAAATATTTTTTAAAGAAGTTCTCAAAGTACTATGAGATACCCTTCCCTCTAAAAACAATGCTAATGGTTTAGCCATCTAACACCTTTATTTCTAGAAGAAATGTAGGTTTGTTTTTTTTAAGCAATCATATCAAATATACTAAATGAAAAAAGAATGTGTTCTAAATGTGAAAGAGAAGAAAACTTAATTGATTAAACAAAATATAAGAGGTAAAATAACTAGATAGGCTACAAAAAAATGAAGATTACACTATATTAATAATAAATACAGCACAAAGGATGAAGGAGGGGAAATTTACAAAGGAAGATCAGAAAGGTCAAAGCATATTTCCAGTCACACATGGCAGCCTGAACCTTCGGTCTCCGCTCCCTGAGATATTACTGAAAGGACATTTGCATATAAAGACAAAGAGAACCAGAGGAGAGACAGCAGGAATGGAGAGGCGCCACCCAGCTGGAGAGTGGATGAAAGTGAGAAAGGCTTCGCCAGCCAGAGGAGGCCGAAACCACGCCTGTAGGCACGGCAGCCAGCAATAACTTGTCTGTACAGAGGACTCTGAAAGGCTCAGAAACGGGGAGTCCTGGGAAATTTTGAAGGTGGAGGTGAGAGGTGGGCTAAAAACAGAGCAATTGGCTGAAGAATGGAGTCCTAAACTCCTCTGCTAGGGAGTCAGACCCACCATTTGCTTCTCAGTACGGCTGACCCAGCTCTGTCCTCAAGGACAGCAAGGCAGGGCGGAGGCCCCAGACGGAAAACATGGGGAGTACGTGAAAGTCAACACACTGACTCGTGTCACCTGCAGCCTCTTCCCCTTTCAGCTTCCAGGTGCTGGCAGCTGAGCTGATGCCCTCGGGAAAACGGGCAGGTTTTTCTGGAGCGACTATCTGATCCAAAGAAAGCTGTTTGCTGTTACTGACCTTTGGTGAACCCCAATAAAATGGTAAGTCCCTACCTAACCAACCTGTGCGGAGGCCCACCCATCAGTCAGTTCCACCCACATAAGCCAGGCCTTTAGTACCTCACTCTCAGTGAGTGGACATCCAGTAAGGAAGGGCCAATGCACAAGAGACAAAGAAAGACCAATAAAGTGAATTTTAAAAAACCAGGGAGCAGGGCGCACAGACTGTCCAGAAACAATGCAGGGAACACAAGAAAAAAATTTAACTACTTGTCATCTTCAGATAAGAGTATTACATCTGTGGAGAAAGAAAAAGGCTACTCATAGAAAAGAAAATTGCAGAAAACAAGGAATACCTTTGAAATAGAAACGATGACAACTGAAATGTTAATATGCAACAGATAAACACAGAAGAAAACTCCGATAATGTTAAGCAAACTGACAAAGAAATAGAAAAGCAAACAAGATGCCAATTCAACTTCCATAATTGTAGGCAGAAAAGGGGGTGTGGGGAGATACAGTGAACAGAGAAGTGGAATGCCTCAAATTTACATGAACCATGTTAAGAAATGGCAAATGAAAATTAACTTGGTTAATGAGTTGAGTGTGATGAAAATAAACATGTGCTATAGAGAACAAGTGAATGACATAAAGAACTTTAGATTAGGAGGGGGGAATGGATGCTCGGTGCTAGATATGGCTCCTATAGTAGAGACTTTTGCATGCCAACAACCTGGATGTGAGAAAAAGTATGGGCAGGGGGTCAGAGTTCAGTTTTTGTAACTGTAACTGAAGATACTATTCAAAATGTCTTCTGGAGCTCCTTCCAACTCTAAATTCTCTAAGTCTACTTAAGTCCTTCATGCAGCTGTTCTTACTACTTCAGGCACATCAGATTTCGGAAACAGAAAAGTGAATGCAATTTAAATATGGCTAGGTTTACTAGCAAGGCCTAGATTTAATAATATATTTTGTAAGGATTAATACTTTACGACATATATTAAAAGTATCTGTATGCCCCCAAAGCATTGTCTGAGAATCATGAGTTCTGTGGTCTCCTTCCAGTTCTGTCATTAATAAGTCATGTGACCTTGAGCAAATACATAAACTGAGTCTCAGTTTCCACATCTGTGTAAGTAGGCTGAGAAACCCGTCCGTAAGGTCCTTACTAGCTCTAAACACTATCTGATTCTGGACAAACAAATGACTAAGGGAAATGGGTATTAAACAGACCTCTTAACAAAATCGCTTCCCACACAGTGTCCTGAAGCTGGTAAGGGGTAAGGAGAGTTACAAACAGGTACATGATTAAATCAGAACTGCTTACCCTTCCATTTTTACAGATATAATCAAATAGCTCTCCTCCTGAGACATACTCCATCACCATGAAAATATCAGATGGTGTACTGATGACCTGGTACCTGGTGAGAGAAAACATTATCTACCAATATTAAAACATGTATATTCATTCATTCAATCAATAGTTATTAAGCACCTATAATAGTCCAGGTACTGTGCTAGGAGCTGAGAAAACTATAGGGAACGAAACTTCTCTGCCCTCCTGGGGGGTTCATGTCCTAGGAGTCAGGCAACAAGCATGAACTAAATGAGCATTAATTATCTCAGGTGGTGGAACAGGCTCTGAAGAGAAAGAAAAAAACGAACTGAGGGGACCCTTTCATATGGAGTGTTCAAGGAAGGCCTCTCTGAGAAAGCAGTATGTGAGCAGAGCCTAATGGAAGTGAGGGATGAAGTGTGCCACTGTCTAGGAAGGAGGTGAACCAGGCAGAGGGGGCAACAAGTGCAAAGGGCCCCTATGTGGAAGTCTGCCTGGCATGTTCAAGGATGGTGATGGAGTATGTCTCAGGAGGAGAGCACAGTGAGCTGGGAGAGAGAAATGGGATGGAGTCACAGAGGTGAGTGGAAGCCCGAGGACACAGAACCTTACAAGCCGTGATAGAGCTTTGGTATTTACTCCAAGACAAAAGTTTCAAGCAGAGTAGTCATGTGATCTGGCCTATTCACAGGTTACCAGTGGCAGCAACGTGAAGAAGTGACCGTGCGCAGTAGAAATGGAGGCAGGAGCTGCTGCCACAGACCATGAGCGAGATGAAGGGCGCACAGCCCAGGTTGATGGCGATGAAGGAGCTGGGAAGGAAGCAATGGGATGGATGGGAGGAAGTGAGAGCAAGGGGGAGGTGAAGGATACCTCCACAGTTCCTACCGGGAGGAACTGGGTATTCACTGAGATGGGGACAACTGTGGGAAGAACAAGTTGGGGAGAGTGATAGCGAGTTCTGTTTCAGCCGCGGGGAGTGTCGCAGGCTGCTCGGATATCCACATGGAGATGGAGAGCAGGCAGTGGGCATGAGTCTGGGAGAGGCTTCAGAACGGGATGTTTAGGGGTCATCAGCATATGCACAGCACTGAACCCCAGGGCGCCTCATCAAATGAGAAGAGGTGAGAGGGAAACCAATTTGGAGTCAGCTAGTTCAGTACAAAAGCCTAAGCAGCTTTAACTTACAGCCTGTAGGATGGAGCTGAGCAGTAAACAAATGATCCAACACCCCTACAAGTGGCAACTGTAAAACAGCGGTCACATTACTGCCCTTTCGCAATAGTGGGTTCCTGATATTCTATTCTCTGTCATTTGTTTTATCAGAAGTAAGCAGCATTGGGGGGGAAGCCCTATTTGCTGCATGTCTCTAGTGAGGCTGACACGTGGAAATTTGGGGGTTAAGGTTTTGGACTAGCAAATTATTTCATTGCTGGTCCTGCAGCAAGTAGGGCCCTGAACATTCTATCCGAAGGGCACTGATCCAGAAGACAAGAAAGAATGAGGAAGGTAACTGCTGATAAGCACAAGGGCAATAGAGGAACACAGGCTTAAGTGACCTTGAATGAGGCTAGGTTAACGTAGGAACAGGAAGACACTTCAAACCCCTCAGGAACAGACCAAAGAAATGTCAGTCATCTTTCTCCCTCCGCGTGTTAATCAGGTTAACAACAATGACGAAACAGTGGCAGGATTATATTAGGAACAGAAGCAGATCTTACAGTTTAATAATGTGAGGATGCCTGAAAAGCTTGAGGTTCTGAATTTCTCGGCGGATTTTTCCTACCACATCAAGGCTTCGAATCTTCTGTCGATTGAGTATCTTCACAGCAACTTTATGCCCAGTCAATTCGTGTTTGCCAACTGTAGGAGAAACCATTGCAATGGATTAGTGCCTGGCTTGATTAACTACATACTTACACATATTCTAAGAGCACTAATCTTAGCAGTCTCAGGAAATACTTGAGCAAATTTAACTTCCTGCCATTCTGCCTGATTTACCCGTGAATGTCTGTATGAGTGACTAAGTGGGAGAATACATAATTGAATGATAACAGTGGTTCCTTCCACAAAGGAAGGCTGGAAGGCTAGGGAAAGAGAAAGAAAAGAGACTTCCTTTTTGCACTTTTAAATTCTCTTCATTTGTTATTCATTTTATTAAACTACCAGACATTCAAACTGAACGTTTTCTTTTGGTGCACAGCTCTACAGGTTTTAACATGGGTAGAAACTGGTGTAACCACCATCATAATCAGATGCAGAACAGTTTTCACCATCCCCAAGAACTCCCTCATGCTACAAACTCCCCCTCTCTGTAACTCCCAGAATCTTTTAAAATTTGGTTCATGCCAAAACCGGTTTGGCTCAGTGGATAGAGCGTCAGCCTGCGAACTGAAGGGTCCCGGGTTCGATTCCGGTCAAGGGCATGTACCTGGGTTGCGGGCACATCCCCAGTAGGAGATGTGCTGGAGGCAGCTGATCGATGTTTCTCTCTCATCGATGTTTCTAACTCTCTATCTCTCTCCCTTCCTCTCTGTAAAAAATCAATAAAATATATTTTAAAAAAAATAAATAAAAATAAAATAAAATTTGGTTCATGAGAATGTCATATCTATTTTTAAAAATAAGAAAAAAATTAAGTGACTGTTTTTAGTTTTGAATGCAATGCCCTGATATTCAATGGCGACAGAATTTAGACATGTTTATAGAGACAAAATCTCCAAAATGTCCACCCTTTCTCAAGAATCTACTGGAGAATACACAGTCCATCAAAATCAGCAGGGAAACCAAGAAGATGGCATCCAATACAGGAGAAAGCTAAGGGTGACCCCGACAGAGAATGAAGGACAGCCCTACGTAACAGGTGTGTGGAGGCCCAGAAGGCAACAACTCCCGACAGAAGTGCTACACGGGATCCAAGAGGGTTATTTCTGTGGGGAAAGAAAGACAGTAAATTGTCTTCCAGGTTTGAGAGAATAGAATATTGTACTAACATATTTTACAAAGACATTTGAAGATGTGGAGAATTTAAACTTAGGTCCAAAGAGAACAAAGCAAATGAAAAAAAATGAGTTAAAAACTCAAGGAAAATTAAAAGTAAGACAATTCTGTCACAGTATTGACTTACCAAAGAGTTTTTATACAGTCACAATTATGAAAACACCACATATGAATTTTTAAAGAGCATATAATTTTATTAGGAGAATGAAGGTATAGAGGAAAAGGTACAAGAGAACTCATACCCTCATCTACCATAATAGACAGTCAGCCAAAGAAGCCTGTCCACAGGAAGTAAAAGAACGCTTACATGCATGCATCTATCCACTAGACATGTGGAGGTTTTAAAAAAAGATAAATACAAAAAGAAACAGATAAGAGTCGGAAGTGGAGATGGGGAATTCTGTTTTATAAATATACCTCTGACCACTAGTGGGGACCTTTTAAAATATACATGTATTACTTTACCCCAAAAAAATGTTAAGTAAGTAATTTAGGTTTTAGCTTTACAGGAGGAAAACGGTCTCCTCTCAACAGTTTGTAAGACGCTATCAGAGAGCTGTCCCTGCCGACAGTGATCGTCAGCAGCTGAAATCAAGGCTCATGGTAACAGGAAATCCCTTCTAAGTTGTTGGTACTTGCTATGGGCTGAATTATGTCCCCCAAAATTTTATATATTGAGGCCCTAACCCAGGGGTGGGCAAACTTTTTGACTCGAGGGCCACAATGGGTTCTTAAACTGGACCGGAGGGCCGGAACAAAAGCATGGATGGAGTGTTTGTGTGAACTAATATAAATTCAAAGTAAACATCATTACATAAAAGGGTACGGTCTTTTTTTTTTTTAGTTTTATTCATTTCAAACGGGCCGAATCTGGCCCGCGGGCCGTAGTTTGCCCATGGCTGCCCTAACCCCTAGTCCCCTAGAATATGACAGTAAACTTGGGGACAGGGCCTTCAGAGAGGTGACTACGTTAAAAAGAGACAGTACAGGTTGGCCCTCATCCCACCTGACTGGTGTCCCTATGAGAGGAAATGTGGACACAGAGACCGCAGGGCACACACAGGAAGCCGCGTGAGCACAGGGGAGAAGGCAGCCATCTGGGAGAGAGGCCTCAGAAGAAACCTTCGGAAACCTTGCCCTCAGGCGCTAGCTTCCAGGCAGCAAGAAAACAAATTTCTGTTGTTAAAGCCAGACCAGTCAGCAGTATTTTGTTATGGCAGCCCAAGCAGATTAATACAATGGGATCTGGGATAAAGCTGAGCCTCATTATCCTTTAAAAACCCCCAAGGGCCCACCTATGAACCAGGAAGCCACAGTTCAATTCCCAGCCAGGGCACATGCCCAGTTTGGGGCTCGATCCCCAGTAGGGGGTGTGCAGGAAGTAGCCAAGCAATGACTTTCATCACTGATGTTTTCTCTTTCTCCCCTTCCCTTCCCCTCTGAAACCAACTGTACATACACATGTATAGAAACAAGAGGGAGCCTGTTGGTGCGGATCAGTTGGTTGGACCGTCCTCTCGTCCGACACACCGAAAGGTTTCGGGTTTGATCCCTGGTTGGGCTCTTATGAGAAGGCAACCAATGTTTCTCTCTCACATCGATGTCTGTCTGTCTGTCTGTCTCTCTCTCTCCCTTCCTCTCTCTCAAATCAATGAAACATCTCCTCGGGTGAGGATTAAAAAACAAACAAACCCACGAGTGAGAACCTTACAGATCACGGGGTCCAATGGTTTTCTACAGGTCGGCATCGTCCCCACCAGGCTAACCCAGACCGCCCCCACAGCCCCTGCAATTGGGAGGCCAGAACAAGGGATGGGCAGTCCTCAGTGTATTGAAATGTTAAAGCTGTCTGCTTAAATGTTTTCATTACTAATATAAAACGCAGGTCAGGTTATACTGATATTTCACAAGGGAGAAAAAGCCCACCCGAGTTCAACTTCCATGCTGCCCGACCCTGTAGCCTTCACAAAACCTCTACAGTGAAACCCTCCCAGCAAGGAGCCGCCGTGCGAGGAGCGCAGCCCACTGTCACCCAGAGGATTAGCACGGGATCAGGAGGTAAAATGCCATTTTAGAATCACCACAATGCAAAAGGAATCTCTAAATTTAACCACCCTTTATATAGCCCAACTAATCTCAGAGCCACCCCTGGCTATGGAGTGACAGCAGCTCCTGAAAGACGGCGGTCACAGGCCGCACTGGCTATGCTTCCACCAAAACCTCATGAAAACATGCCGAGTGAGCGAGGAAGAAACCCGACAGTCACAGCTGAAAGGAACCCCCAAGTCCAGCACATTCTCATTTCTGATACGGCTCTCGGGAAGCGTTCAATTGATACCTGAAGAAGGAATCTCATCTGTCTCAGCTACAGACTCCCCACCCCCCTCCCCTGCTGACCAGGAACCTTCTCCAGTAACTGCACAGCTGACACAGACTGGGAACAGGCACAACGCTGGGAATACTGGCCGACTGCGAGCTGGGAAGGACATTAAAGCAGAATCCGCTTCAGTCTGACCCTGATCACAAGTCAACCCGTCTCTTACATCACCCCCTGCTCAATGTCGCTTAAGGAAACAGCCGGGCTTATCCCAAACCCACACTCAGGTTTCTGTCAGTAAACAAGGCGCTGCAAGAGGACATCCAAAGCACCTCAAACTCCTTCCGCTGGCATCACGCACGGAGCAGCCACCGGTGCCAGCCAGTGCGCCAGGGAAAAGTCCTGACCCAAAGCGACCTGGGCTCCTGGGACCGTCCTCGCCGCTGAAGGCGACCAAAGTAACGGCAAGGTAAAGAAATAAATTAAAAAAATTAGAGTGCAAAAGGATAAAGGGTGGGGGGAGAGGAGAATACACATGAAGATCACCCCAGAAATGGACAAATCATTAACTATTTCAGAGCGATAGTTAAGAGAATGCAGACGTTATGAAATAAGAGCAGAGCAAGACGGCTCTTGCCACAGGAAAAAAAAAACATTTCGAAAGCAGTAAGTTGTAGCAGAAATGTTAACAGAAACATTTATGTAACACACACCAGAAAATAAGAAAGAAATTAGCAATAATTAGAGGGAAGGGACTAGGGAACCAAGTAAAATTCAACTCATGAGTAACTGGGGAGTATCACTGCACCTGTTAATTTAATTGGAAGCAAATCTTGGTTAAAAGCGTTTTAAAATTAAGAGGGTGTTAATTTTCACATATGACATATGGACCGGAAATTTTGTCCATTAAGTTGAGGGTTTACTGTATTCGCATAGCACCATGTCCCTAACGGGGACTTCGCCCACCACCTGAAAACGACAGGAACCCTGGCTCCGTCACAGAAGAGCACGGAGGCAAAAAAACAGGCTCATCTGGCTTCAGGGTAAATCGGATTCTGTAAATGGACACTATGTTTAAAAATATAAATCGACTTAATATGTAAAGTAATTTAGGTATACAATTTACTAGCTAATATTCATGGCATCCCCACTTTGTACCCGGATATACTGACACTTCACCAACCCTGGACAATCTGTGTTATTAGCAACACTTCACAGCTAACGCAGCACAGGAAGATGATATGACACAGCTACTGGCTTGCAAAACCAAAGCATGAACCCAGGTGTGTATCAAAATGTTGTGCGTTTTCCAAAAATGCTAAGTGAAAAGTGATAAATTTTAAAAAAAATCCTCAAATGGACATTACTTGGTATAATAATATATACATACCCTTTTAATAAAACACAAATAGTAGAAATTAAGATATCAGAGGACTCCTTAATTTATAGTCTTATAGTTTTAAAAAGAATAGACTGAGTAATAATTATTCTAAACATTCATTTGTTCATTTAAGAAACAGTTAATGAGCCCTAACCGGTTTGGCTCAGTGGATAGAGCATTGGCCTGCGGACTGGAGGGTCCCAGGTTCGATTCCGGTCAAGGGCATGTACCTTGGTTGCGGGCACATCCCCAGTAGGAGGTGTGCAGGAGGCAGCTGATCGATGTTTCTCTCCCATCGAAGTTTCTAACTCTCTATCCCTCTCCCTTCCTCTCTGTAAAAAATCAATAAACTATATATTAAAAAAAAAGAAAAAAAAATAGTTAATGAATGCCTGCAACTACCATATGCCAGGCACTGCTACTGTGACCTTTTCCTGTATAGAAAAATGAATCCAGTCTACCAAAAACCTGTCTTATGTCAATTTCAATGTTTTAAGACAAGATGCCAAGAAGATATTTTATTTATTCTATCACACCAATTTAAAAGTCATTAAAAAAAATTACGGTATCATTAAGGACAAATGAAGGGCATAAAACTATAGGCACATAAAATATAATGCAAGTGTAGTTGTAGTGGGTTAAACAGTATTCCTCCTCCCCAAATTCAAGTCCACCTGGAACCTCAGCAAGTCATCTTATTTGGAAATAGAGTCTTTGCAGATGTAATTAATGAACTCTAGATCTAGTATCTGGTGTCCTTATAAGAAAAGGACTCAGAAAGAAACAACACACCAACTCACACATACAGGTGGCGGCCATGTGAGGCAGCGATTGTAGCCTTGCTGCCGAGGAAGGCCAGCAGCCACCAGAAGCTGGAGGAGGCAAGGGACAAGCCCCCCCTTCACCCTCCCACCCCCGCCCCCCACCCCACTTTCAAAAGAGCTGTGGCCCTCCTACCCCTTGCTTCTGGGCTTCTGGCCTCAGGAACTGTGAAGAATACCTTATACCTTTGTTGTTTTAAGCTGCCCGGTTTGTGGCACGTTGTCACTACAGCCCTGGGAAACTGATACAATAAGTTTATCAGTTTATAAGTCAATTTTCTAGAATGATATTCACCAATAACATGAACAAGCTAACAGAAGTAATCTCTTTTGAAAACAGGTTTCCTGAGCTACTGCACGTGCTTCCGTACTCTTCAGTGGAGCGCCCTGTACAGGTCTAGGAACCAGACAGACAGTCGGCGTGTGAGGACATCAGCCACTCCCTGCGCCCTCAGTGACGTCCGCAGGAGTTACCTGGCCAGATAGGACTTTTTTCCCCATCACCTTTTATCCCCTCTATGCCCTCTACCACCTCACCCAGCCCCCTCCACCCCACACTCACCACCCTGTTGTCCATGTCCATGAGCTCTCTCTCTCTTTTTTTTTTTTCTCAGTCCCTCCGACACCCTCAACACCCCCAACCAGAGCCGTCTGCCTGCCCTCTATCTATGAGTCTGTCTCTATTTAGCTTGGTAGTTCAGTGTGTTCATTAGATTCCACATCTGAGTGAAATCATAGGGTACCTGTCGTCCTCTGACTGGCTTATTTCACTTAGCACAATGCTCTCCAGGTCCCTCCATGCTGTTCAAAGGACAGGCCTTCTTACTCCTAGACTGGATGTTCCAGCTCCTGAGGTTTTCTGCTTTTTGAAGTCGTGTCTCATCCTTCACAGACTATCAAGAGCCAGCTCTTACAGCCCCCTTCCAATGCTCTAATTAAGGGATTCTAATTTTCTATGGACTGGAAAAATCATAAAACTAAAATCAGTATAACAGATGTTATAAAATATGCTCTACAAAACACTAGGACTGGAAACTCTCCACAGAAAAAGATTTCATACTCCAGGAAGTCTATTCTCCCTTTTCAAAACTCTCTCCGGTAGCTCAGGTGGTTAGCACATCATCTCGATATGCCAAGGTTGCAGGTTCAGTCTCTGGTCAGGGCACATTCAAGCAGCAACCAATGAATGCACAAGTAAGTGGAACAACCAATTGATGTTCTCTTTCCCTCCCGCCCTCTCTCTCTCTCTAAAATCAATCAATAAATCTTTTTTTAAAAATCAGATGTTCTCATATGATTTTAAAAAAAAAAAGAAACTCCCCCAGAGGGAAAGTAGGGGAGGGAGGGGGCAAGGGGAAGAGATCAACCAAAGGACTTGTATGCATGTCTATAAGCCTAACCAATGGACATGGACAACAGGGGGGTGAGAGCATGAGTGTGGGGGACGGGGGGTTTAATGGGGGAGATGAGGACACATTTGTAATACCTTAACTAATAAAGAATTTTTTAAAAAAGAAACTCATTATGCATATTAACAATGCAAAGGCTCTGAAAAGCCCTTTAGTAAAGAAACCTATGAAGTGTGTTTAACTTGGCATTTCCCAGTCTTAACTGGACATGGGTTTTTCCTTCCGAGGTTTTCAAATAATGTCCCAACACTTATGACTCTAAAGTATTTCCTCTATCAGAGAAGGCAGTGTCCCCACTAACCATCCTTCTCCTCCCAGCAAATCTTGGCAATTTAAGGCCGTGAGATGACTACCTGTGTATTTTCCTTACATATAGGAACAGAAGTATTTGCCTTGAACCCAGTTACCAAAATACTTCAATATTAGAATGCCAGTAGCATAATACTTCTAAAACTAGAGTGTCCTATAGCTTAGGAAACACACATTGTCACATTTAGCCTCACAAGAAACCTAGTTTTCTCCAGAGTCGTCTAAAGATTCTCCACTGACTAAGCTCAGTTGCTTAACTGCTGCTCCAAAATCGATGAATGTCATACATGGGCCTCGTCGGGGTATGTGTTACTAAGAGATGTCCTCCTTTTCCAAAGCGCAAAATGCTACTCTTCAGACTCTCACCGTTTTGCAGTAGCGCTGAGGTGTTGCTTTTGAAAAAAATGGAAGACTTGCATATCATTCACAGCTAACGTTACCAGAATTCACATCTTCCTCACAGAACAGGAGATTAGTCAACTAAATATGAGCTAACAACCTGTTCTTGCTCTCTAAGGGAACTTTGTCTAACTGTGGAGCATTGCAACAAATGCTCTTCTAATCAGATATGTAATTCTGAAGTGACACAGGATCATACTTTGAAAGAGAGGATTTTAACTAGGAAAGAGATACCACCCACAAAGTTAGAAATATCTACTGAAGATATTCTAATCACCTAACGATTTCATCCCCACTCTAAAATTAAAAGAATAAAAAATCTCACTTCTAAAAATATTATCAAAAAATAAAAATCCTGGAGAGGGGTAAACTTTAAAAGCTATAGGTGAAAATTTCAGAAAGCTATCTTTATTTTTTTTTAACTTTTTAAAAATATATTTCGTTATTGATTTCAGAGAGGAAGGGAGGAGAGATAGAAACATCAATGATGAGAGAGAATCACTGATCGGCTGCCTCCTGCACGCCCCCTACTGGGGATCGAGCCCGCAACTCAGGCATGTGCCCTTGGGCGGAATCGAACCTGGGACCCTTCAGTCCACAGGCCGACGCTCTATCCACTGAGCCAAACCAGCCAGGGTAGCTACCTTTATTTTTTCAATACTCACCTGAGGATATGTTCACTGATTTGAGAGAGAGAGAGAGAGAGAGAGAGAGAAAGAGAGAGAGGGAAAGAGAGAGAGAGAGAAACACCGATGTGAGAAACGTTGATTAGTTGCCTCCCGTATGTGCCCCAACCTCGAACCCGCAGCCTTCTTGGTGTATGGTTGATGTTCTAACCAACTGAGCCACCCAGCCAGGGTGAGAAAGCTACCTTTTAATAAAACACTTCAGACATCCCAAGAGGCATACCACATATCCATGTCTCACCCACCACAAGCTTAAGCAGTACAACAGTGCCAGTGAAGTCCAGTACGACTCCTCACAGATCTTTCTCCTTCCTCTCTCCCCAGAGATAACCACTATCTTGAATGTGGTGTTTGTCTTTCCCACAAGTATGAATCCATAGACAATATAGCAGCATTGTCTTCCTATGCTTACCTTGCAAATTTAATTTTGAATAATGTTTTGAACACACAACACCTACAGCGCACAATTCAAAAGTACAAAAGGATACACCGTGAAATGTCTGCTACCACCTAGTTCCCCTCCCTGGGTAACTAATGTAGCAGTTTCATGTGCATCTTTAAAAGATACTTTATACATAAGCAAATACTTGCCCTGCTTTTCATATAGGGTGTCCCAAAATTCACGCAAGGAATAATTTTGATAGAAAATACAGGTTTATAGTTAAAAAGTGTAAATTTTTTATTGATTCATAAAGTATACAGTATAGGGTTATGTATGGAATAGCACATCAGGTAAATGGCCTCCACGGCTTTGCTGGCACATACGCAAAGCCGTGGTCTTCATTGTCCCTGCTCCTGGGCCATAATTGCTACTTGGTAATGCTTATCAAATTGAAGGGATTGAAATCAAAGGGCAACAGATATTAGAATCTGATTCAATAAACCAAGTAAAATTAGGCTTTTATTTTTTGTTGTTATTGTTGTTAATGCTCACGCAAAATTCAAATCTTGTGTGAATTTTCGGACACCCATATATAAACTAGAGGCCCGGTGCATAAAAATTCGTGCACTCAGGGGCGGGGGGCGGGGGGGGGGGTGTGTTCTCTCAGCTCAGCCTGCATGCTCTCACAATCCGGGACCCCATTGCAGCATGGCTCTGGTTCCCCAGCATCTGCGGGCTGCGGGGGAGGGACCAAGAGGCCAGTCTGATCACAGCATGGCTCTGTTCCCACAGCTCCCTCCCGCCACCACGCCGCGAGTGGCCAGGACCCAGGACTGACTTCCACTGCACAGGCCAAGACCCTGGCCTGGTGTTTGGTTGTCCATCCGGACGTTTAGGTCATGATGGACCCTGGCTCTTTATACATTAGGAGTAGAGGCCCAGTGCACAGATTCAGGCACCGGTGGGGTCCCTAGGCCTGGCCTGCAGGGATGGGGCCGAAACGGGCTCTTCGACATCCCCTGAGGGATCCTGGATTGCAAAAGGGTGGTTCTTGGGTGACACACCCCAGAATTGGGCTCCCTCCTCTCTGATTCCGGGTGCGTCACCCGAGAACTGCAGCTGCCAAGTCACTGTAGTTCAGCAGCTCCTGCGTTGAGCATCTGCTCCCTGGTGGTCACTGCGTGTCATAGCTACCAGTCAGACGGTTGCTTAGGCTTTTATATAGATAGATAGATGGTAGGTATATTATACACATTGTTCTACTATCCCCTTATTTTTCCTCTTAAAACTGCACCTTGAAAATTGTTCCCTAAATTGCATAAAAAAAGCTCTTGCTTTTTTTTTTTTCATGTTTGCAAGGCATATCACTGTATGGATAAACCATAACTTTTGTCCTATTAGAACTTACTTCCAATCTTTTGCATTTACAAAAAATATGGCAGTAAATAACTCATTATTTCACACATGAGTGCAACTATAGGATAAATTTCTAGAATTTAATTTTAAAGTTTATATAAATGAGTGCACATCTCCTTCTACTTCTGCTTTAGTGACCTAGTCTTACATATTTGTGACTCATCCATGCTAATATATATAGCTCTTGTTCATACATAAGATTTTTCACTTAAAGAAATGTTTAAATAAGTTCCACTATGATTCATTCACAAAGAGAATAGTCACCTATTAACCTGAAATTGCAGTTTTATGTAGAAATACTTGCCAACTTAATAGATTCTATGTATAAACAACTCATTTGCCAAAGACACACCCAGCCCACTAAAAAGGCAGCCTTCTCTTGGAAAACTAACAAAAACTGCCCGTTTAATTAAGCAACAGTCACATGACTCTTCGTTCATTCATGCTTTCATAATTATTCTACCTGGGAGGGAAGGGGAGTGGACCAACAAGGGAGTGGAGACTAACACCTTAGACTAACACCTTAACAGCCAGGAAAAAAAGAAAAACCTTGGAAGTAATAAAAGATAATTCAAGCATACTTCCAAATTAACCCTGTTGTCTGTTTAAATTGTCCCCTCAAAATGTTACCATGAAGTTTTTTATCTTGTATTAGGAAACAAAATAATCACTATAAATTTACAGTCCCCTCCTCCCCAAAAATTAAATTTCATCTAAGCATGGAATATGATATTGGAAATTTTTCTGCATATCAGAAAAATTAGGTTCCTTTCCTAGGTTAAATTTACCAATGTGTTTAACTAACTTTAAAAGCTCTATCTAGCCGAAACCGGTTTGGCTCAGTGGATAGAGCGTCGGCCTGCGGACTGAAAGGTCCCAGGTTCGATTCCGGTCAAGGGCATGTACCTGGGTTGCGGGCACATCCCCAGTGGGGGATGTGCAGGAGGCGGCTGGTCGATGTTTCTCTCTCATCGATGTTTCTGACTCTCTATCTCTCTCTCTTCCTCTCTGTAAAAAATCAATAAAATATATTTAAAAAAAAAAATAAAAAAATAAAAGCTCTATCTACTCCAAATTGTCTCCACTGAAATACAAGATGTCCCCCAAAAATGTATATACTTTGAATGATTATAAGTCAGTGTTTATTAACATACTGTTCATTTTCAAAATTTAAAAGAATCTACAGAAATGAGTGTGTGTACATTTTTTGGGACACCCTATGTATGGCTAATATTATTCCTAAGAATTCTTGCCAAATTAAAGCTGGTGTAAGTTACCAACATCACCTCTATAGTAGCTATCTTTGCCTGCCCACTGAGCAGCTATATCCCATTTTCTCCCAATACCCACTTCTGTGTAGCTATCTCCCTGTTCCCCGACACTATCCAAGCACTTCATAAGATTCCCCTCCCCACCCCTACACACACACACACACACACACACATCCAAGAGTGGCCATCTCCCTCCAAGGGTAATTCCATCTCCCCTGCTAGTGCCTACTCAGGAACACAGCCTAAGCCAGTTGGCACATGGCATTCCTGGCCTGAGGGACTGGATGAGCCAACGAGATTCATGACAGGTATGCTAGCACTTTCTCTGGAGAGAGCACGACAGGCAAAGATGTCCTTGGCTAAGTGGAGTTGGAGTTTCCATGACTTGGGATAAAAAGCATCCCAACTGTTTAACAACTTTAAAATGTACCGGCTGAGTCCTGGCCAGGGAGGGGGCTCAGTTGGTTAGAACACTGTCATGGGTTCAATTCCAGGTCAGGGTACATACCTAGGTTGTGGTTTCGGTCCCCATTGGGGGCCCTACGAAAGGCAACTGATGAATGTTTCTCACTCCAATGTTTGTTTTCCTTTCTCTCGCTCTCTCACCCCTCCTCTCCCTATAAAATCAGTAAACATGTCCTCTGGTGAGGATTAAAAAAAAAAAAAAAAAATGCACTGGTTGAGGATTCTGACCAACATCGACTACTGTATTTATGAACAAACTGAACCATACCTCTAAAACCTACGTGCCCTTGGCTAATAGTGGCCTTTCTATGTTTGGTGACGTTGTTGACTTATTGGATGCTGTTGACTTTGACAGTGTGAGGCACATGGGGAGGGGTGAAGGTTAAGGAACAGCAGCCACTGTTGCTCATGGCACACAACCACATCACAGAACAAATCCGGAAAACGAAAGATTTCCTCTGGCTTTCCTGTCTGCCATGCCAAAGCCTCCTAGCAAATTAACAGAGAGAGAGAGAGAGAGAGAGAGAGAGAGAGAGAGAGAGAGAGAGAGAGACACCTGACTGCTCGGGTGTATATTAAGAGAATGATGAGCATCCCAAGCAGGACGTGGGGGAGGTGAGGACAACCCTATTGTCATCACTACTTGGGGGTCACTAATGAGCATTTCTGAGCCATACTTGTAAACTCCAGTCAGTTTACAATTGCTAACAAGAGACAGCACAGCCAAAATATATAGATAACGTCAAGGGCACAGAACCGCCTCACTGACAGAACGCAGACCCACCCTACCGGCCGCTATCACCCTAGCCTGGCATTTGCTTCTTACTTTCTTACATGGTTGGCCTTGCTGATTCTCATAAGAAGGTTTAGGCAGCTGGTTCCCTGTGGGCTACACAGCACTTTTCCAGTTCTATGACTCAGAAAGGGCAAGAGAAGGAAGGGTTCTCCTCTTCCATCCCTAGATAAAATCAGAAAATGTTTATTTAGCTCTGGGAGAGCAAGACGTGGTTAGTTCATGTGCTCTACAGACTTTCACAAACTTTTTCTTTCTTTCAAGTCAAATCTTGATATGCAAGTCATAGGCTATTACTTATCCAAAGCCAATGCAGGAATTAGTATCCGTTTCAAACTATTTCCCTCTGCATCCCTCATAACACAGTCAAATGTCTTAATGAAAAAAAAAAAAAAAGAAAGAAATTCTGCCTCACAAAGTTTGCAATTAAACTTCTTGTGCCAGAACTGGTGGGCTGGAGAGCAAGTTCCTATTTCCAGAACACTGTGCTGAAAGACATGGGAAAGAGAGTCCACACTTATCACTTTAAAAACTGTTTTCTAAGGATGCGCACTAAATTGCTTATTAAAATGTCAAGGCGCCGTGCAAATGAATGGAAAGGAGCTGCATGAATGAGCTAGCAAGTCCGATCTGGACGCCACACCCGCACCACCTACCAGGTTTGGCACAGAGACTGCGGACCTGGTCCTGCGGGAACCCTGGAGGCACGGAGTCTGCACTCAGAACAGAAACCGTGCATCGCAAATGCAGGGCCAGTTCATTATTCATTGGCTCCTCGTCCTTTCCGACCAGATGGCCTGTCTGTCTGTCTCAATTCTGGAAGCCACCCCCAACGCACCCCGACTTAGGCAGGAACACGCCTCACACTTGGGAACCGGCCAGAGCAGGTAGGTCGCCAGCCGCCCGGAGAGGACGGAAATGCGGACAATGCCGAGGGCTGCCCGCGGCGCGATGGGCTGGCCCCGAGCCCAGGGAGCGCGGCCGGAGAGCGGGGCCGCCTCCCCGGGCTCCGCGCCGGGACCCCGCGCCGCGGCCGCGCCCCCCTGGGGACCCGGGCACCGCCGCCACCCGCGCGCACCCGCCCGGCCGCGGCGCCGTCGCCATGGCGACCGGCCCCACCCGCCCCGCCCGGCCCGCTGGCCGCGCCGCAGTCCCGCCGCCTCGGGCCCCGCGCCCGCCGGACGCACGGCGAGCCGGAGACGGGTATCGCGGGGCGGGGGATGCAGCGGAGCCAGCAGCCCGGCGGCCCGTCCCGCCCCGGGCCCCGCCTCGCCCCGGGTCCTCACCCTTCACTTTGCCGAAGGTGCCCACGCCCAGCGTGTCCCCCAGGATGTAGTGGCCGATCTTCACCCTCCCGTCGTGTTTCTGCTTCTCGGCTGTCGCCATCTTTCTCCAGGAACTGAGCCTGCGCATGGCGCCGGCAGGGGGCGGAGGGGGCGGGCAGCCCGGGCGGACGGGAGGAGGGTGGGGACGCGGGAGGGAGCCCGCCGCAGCCACCGCCCAGCGCCGCCCGCCGCCGCCCCGCCGCCGTCGGCGCCGACGCTCCCCCTGGCGGGCCGGGCCGTCCCCGCGCCCCGCGCCCCGCGCCCCGCGCCCTCCGCCCGCGCCGCCCACCTGCGCGCGGGAGGGCTCGCCGGCCGCGGGGCAGGGCGGCCTCTCGCGGGCGGCCCCCTCCCGCCGAGCCTGAGCCCGCGCCCGCCGCGGGGCCCCCGGGCGATCGCCGGCGGCGGGGACGGCGGTCCGGTGCGAGCGCGCCCGGGAGCGCACACACGCGCGCGGTCGGAGCGCCGTCTGAACTGAAACGCGGCTGGGACGCCGCCTCCTCACCTCGCACGCTCCCCGCGCGGGTGGAGCCCGGAGCCCCCCGGGGCTTGTCACTTGCTGCCCGGAGGGAGTTACTCCACCCCCGCCCCCGCCGCTCGGGTTTGACTTTGGGCCAGGGAGTGCGCCTGGGCACCGCGACAGCCCGGGGAGCAGCGTGTGGGTCGGCCTCCCCCCGGGCCCCTTCCAGACAGTCCCTCCTGCAAGCCGCTCTGCGGGAAGGGCCAGGCGGGGAGGGGGATGAGGGGCTCTATTTGTGTTCCAGGCCTGGGTGTTTATCACCCCGACGTTCTGAGGTCTAGGAATTCATGTTTTAGATGACCCGTCAAATGTAGGCTTTCACTGAACGGAAAACAAGACTTAGGGTGGCGTGCATCAGATCAGTCGACAATTTGTTTTCAGTCAGTAGAAATGACTAGCATTTAAAATATGCTGTTTTAGCCGAAACCGGTTTGGCTCAGTGGATAGAGCCTCGGCCTGCGGACTGAAGGGTCCCAGGTTCGGTTCCGGTCAAGGGCATGTACCTGGATTGCGGGCACATCCCCAGTGGGGAGTGTGCAGGAGGCAACTGATCGATGTTTCTCTCTCATCGATGTTTTTAGCTCTCTATCTCTCTCCCTTCCTCTCTGTAAAAAATCAATAAAATATATTTTTAAAAAAATATGCTGTTTTAGTGAGAACACTTTCTCACCATCTTAAACAAAAAACGATGTGCACGTTTTAGTCGGAAACAGCTGTGGCGTTAGGACTGCATTGCTTCCTGGCCCGGGGGGCTCACATGCCACTGCACTCACTCCCCAGTGCTGGGGGACAGGTGAGCCGTGACCTGCCCCTTGCGACCACCTGGGGGGCTTGGTGCTTCATGTGTAACCTCTTTCACTGTTGCCTTCGCCAGAGGGATGTTCCTGGGAACTGAGGAGTAGGCAGTCTTTCTAATCCAGGCATCTTTATTACATCTTTTCCCCAACATGGACGTCTTTTTGTACTTTTTATTCTGGCCACGCTATGCAGTTTAGAGGATCCCACCATATGTGTCATGGTCTGCAGGTGAAGGGTGGAACACTTTTTCTGGAATTCTTGGTAACTTTATGACAGGTCCTATCTGATCAGAAGAGACACCCCACACCTTTGGCCACAGTATGTAGCCTGCCTGGGGGCCTCTGAACCACTGAGTGCAACATCCTGGCCACCAGCCTGGTGACTGTCCTCTTCAGAGGTCCCAGCAGGAAGCAGAACAGGGACGGACAGATATTTATTGTACTTGAGTAAGATGTAGACTATTTCCTATACAAATGGGATCATGCCATATCACAGGGGAAGTAGAGGAAGTATACTCATTTTTAATAAATACACATTATTTGTAAAAAAAAAATGGTAAGTGCGTCTAGTACTCAACTATGTTTCTCCAACTTGGGCAAAATCAAGTGTAAAAAACAACACTGTTTATATGATCTCAGTTTTGCAGTGTCATAGCATTTGGGCCAGTGTCAATGGGCAAAGAGTTGGACTCTTCATGAAAATAATATTTAAAAAGGAAAAGACTAAAAATGTTATTTTCTTTGGGTGAAAGTTACCAAACTGTCCTGATTTTTCTATGCTCCTTGTTTAGGAAAGCAGAGTGGCACGCGCGGAGCACTGTTTTGTTTCCAGCAAGGTAGCGGCGGGGGCACAAAAGCCTTTGAGCTTAGAATTACATCGGCTAAGCGGAGCGCAGGTACAGCTAGCCTTGGAGAGATCACCCATTCCCGCTTTATTATGGACTGCTCCTATTTTAAAGGGCCAAAAAGTTGAGAAATCTTTGATTACTGAGATATTGGGGGGCGGGGCAGTGGTTACTGTTGTGATTTTTGCTGATTTCTTCACCTTCCGTGGTTTGCCTTGTTTCTGCAGCTCAAAGCTTTTTGGATCTCCACTAAGTAAAAAGAGCTCTCTAGATTCTCTTAGAGGAAAAACGAACAAACGAAAAACACTTTAATCTCCCCACCCCCGAAATAGCATCTTAAAATACTTTAAATGTGTATCATGTCTAGAATTTAGCCCAGCAAGTTTATTTCTTTAAAAGAAAAAAAAAAATCACAAGTTACCTCAGCTGTGTACAGTGCCAACTAAGCCACAGAGCATCTTACCAGGGAACAAACCGAAGCGGAATTTTGCAAACCCACTGCCAGTCTCTTCTTGAAACTATAAAGACCCAATTAAGAAAGTAAGAGGGGAAAGGGGGACATATGTAATACTTTCAACAATAAAGAATTATTTTTTTTAAAGTATGTTACAAAATTACAGGGGGGAAAAGGAAAGTAATACAAACTTATTTTTAGTGGAAACAGTTTGCTTCCACTTTGGTGTTATTTTAAAATATGTTTTTATTTATTTTAGAGAGAGAGGAGAGGGAGAGAGGAAAGGAACATCGATGCATGCCCCTGGCTGGGGTTGAGCCCTGAAATTCAAAATCCTGGCTTGTGCACTGACCGGGAATCGAACCAGCAACCTTTCCGTGCATGGGACAGTGATCAATCCACTGAGCCACACTGGCTGGGCCCTTTGGCGTTATTTTGGTCTATAATTCTACTTAATAAGTATTTATTAAATGCCACTATGCACTCAAAAGCATTGTTGGAGAAATTAAACCTAAAATCATAGATCAAATAATTGAATTGATTAGAAGTCATCCTGTCCAGTCTCCCAGTCTAGCCTAAGCAGCTTTTACTGCTGTTTTATTTTGTCCCATTAAAAACTGAATCCAATTTATAGTTTCTAAGAAAGTAATAAGCCTTATTTACTTTTCTCTTTCCTTCATTCCTTTTTGTAAAAAAATTGTCACGTTTTCTTCTACTCTCCCTTCCTTTCATTCTCCCATTGATCTGTTCCCCAAACCTTCGCTCTCCTCTTTTCTTCAGGCACCTGACACCTGCCCACAGACACTGTGGATAGACAGGGAATGAGGGTCATGTTCCCTGCTCTGGAGGAGCTCCTAATCTCGGATGGCAGTTCTCTGAACCCCCTCTCCCCCCAGAATAGATAATACTCATGTTCAGCATCTTCTGGTGTAGAGACAAAGATAAGGTAGACTGTGGCTTCTACCGTTTCCAGACGCTTCAGTTGTAACTCTGCCCCTAGCAAAGCAAATTATCGGCGCTGATGAAGACATACCAGTGACCCAACGCTGGCGGAGACCTCGGGTCTCAGCAGGCACTGTCAGCTGCTTCCTCTGTAGCCCCTCAGAGGTTCCTAGGGAGCTGAGCACTCAGCCTTTTCTTCCTAAGGACGTCTCGGTGTTAGTGCACCTGACACTGACCGGTGGACATTACACCTCCTCAATGTCCACCTCTAAACATGGCAACCAGAACTACACATTCTGAGCACTCCACTGCTGTTAATGCAGCCTAATATTCCCTTAGCTGAGCCGTACTTACATGATAATACCCAATATTTATTAAACATAACTAGGTAGGTATTAGGCACTTTGCTAGATTGTGATAGATACCCTAAAAGGGGTACCTAAGAGACATTCAGGTAAAGATAGCCAGGAATATGCCTGTAACACAGGTCTATTGCTCCAAAGATTGGGCATCCTCACCAAACAAGTGGATCAATGATAATGGATGACATTTCCCCAGTTTGCAGAGTTAAGGGTTCCAAGGACCGAACACTTAGAGCAGGGGTCCTCAAACTACGGCCCGCGGGCCACATGCGGCCCGCTGAAAACATTTGTTTTTTTACTTCAAAATAAGATATGTGCAGTGTGCATAGGAATTTGTTCATAGTTTTTTTTTTGAACTATAGCCCGGCCCTCCAACAGTCTGAGGGACAGTGAACTGGCCCCCTGTTTAAAAAGTTTGAGGACCCCTGACTTAGAGAATATCTTTAGTCAATTTATATTAGAATCTCCCTAGGAAATGACAGTGATTAAAATTAGTTTGTGGGTAACTGTCCCTTGTTAACTAGTGTAGGTGACTCCTAAATCTTGGTCTGAGTTCTGTGAACCATTCTATCAAGTTCATGGAAAGAGCCCCCAGGAGGGGGATTGTGAGAACTTCTGTTTTTAACTAGTGGGTCATAACTAGTGGGTTTGCAGCGGGTTCTGAAGTGATGTGGGCGTAAGGGCAATCTTGTAAACTGAACCTGTGGGGTTTGATGCTGTCTCCAGGTAGTGGGGAATTGACGGGAATGAAAGGACACCCTGCTGATGTCTGAGAATTGCTTACTGGTGTGTGGGGGTCCCCACTACCACCACCCACTACCCTCCTACACACACGCCCACACTATTATCTAATTGTTTCAGGACCGTTTGTTGAAAAGACTTCTCTCTCCATGGAATTACCTTGGCATCTTTGTTAAAAATCACTCTATCGTATGTGTTTGGGTTTATTTCAGGATGCGATCATGTCCCACAGATTTATGTCGATTCTTATTTTTCACTAGAGGCCCGCTACACGAAGATTCACACAGTAGGCCTTCCTTCCGCGGCTGGTCCACTCTCATGGGGCACACTGAGACCGGCAGTGCCTCTGCTGCCACCCTGCTGGTCAGCACACATCCTAGCGAGCAGCTGAACTGGTCGAATGACCACCCGAGGGGACAATTTGCATACTAGGCTTTTATTATATAAGACTAGAGGCCCGGTGCACAAAGATTTATGCACTGTGCGGGGAGGGGGGGTCCCTCAGCCCGGCCTGTGCCCTCTCACCGTCTGGGACCCCTCGGGAGATAACGACCTGCTGGCTTAGGCCTGCTCCCGGGTGGCAGAGGGCAGGCCCAATCCCTAGTTGCAGCCCCTGGTCGGGCTCAGAGCAGGGCTGATTGGGGAGTTGGGGCGCCGCCCCCTGTCATGCACAGAGCAGGGCGGATCGGGAGGTTGTGATGCCACCCTCAGTCACGCTCAGGGTAGGGCCGACTGGGGGGTTGGGGCACCGCCCCCTCACACTCAAGGCAGGGTCGATGGGGAGGTTGCGGCGCCACGCCCTGTCACGCACAGAGCAGGGCAAATCAGGGGGTTGGGGCGCTGCCCCCTGTCACGCACAGAGCAGGGCCTATCAGGGGGGTTGGGGCTCCGTACCCTGTCACGCACAGAGCAGGGTCGATCAGGGGGTTGGGGAGCTCCCCCCGTCACGCACAGAGCAGGGCCGATCAGGGGTTGAGGAGCTCTCCCCTGTCACTCACAGAGTAGGGCCGATAGGGGAGTTGGGGCACCGCCCCGTCACACCCAGAGCAGGGCGATCAGGGGGTTGGGGCGCCGCACCCTGTCACACTCAGGGCAGGGCCGATGGGGAGGTTATGGCTCTACCCCATCACACACAGAGCAGGGCCTGTGGGGGGGGGGGGGGCGGTTGTGGCACCACCCTCTATCAGCCACAGAGCAGGGCCGATCACGGGGTTGGGGCGCCACGACTGTCACACTCAGGGCAGGGCCAATGGGGAGATTATGGCTCTACCCTGTCACACACAGAGCAGGGCCGATCAGGGGGTTGGGGCGCCACACCATCACACACAAGAGCTGCAGGGCGATCAGGGGGTTGGGGAGCTCCCCCCTATCAGGCATGGAGCAGGGCCGATCAGGGGGTTGGGGCGCCTTCCCCCGTCACGAACAGAGCAGGGTGGATAGGGAGGTTGTGGTCCCACCCTGTCACACACAGAGCTGCAGGGCGATCAGGGGGTTTGGGTACTGCCCTCTGTCACGCTGATTCCGGTGACGGGAGGCCTCGCGGCTCCACTGATCCCGCTGCTGGGAGGCATATTACACTTTTACTATATAGGATAGAGGCCTGGTGCACGGGTGGGTGCTGGCTGGTTTGCCCTTAAGGGTGTCCTGGATCAGGGTGGGGGTCCCCACTGGGGTGCCTGGCCAGCCTGGGTAAGGGGATGATGGCTGTTTGCAGCTGGTCACACACCCTTCAGGGTGGGGGTCCCCACTGGGGTGCCTGGCCAGCCTGGGTAAGGGGATGATGGCTGTTTGCAGCTGGTCACACACCCTTCAGGGTGGGGGTCCCCACTGGGGTGCCTGGCCAGTCTGGGTGAGGGGCTGAGGGCTGTTTTCAGGCTGGTGGGTGACTGAAGCTCCCAACTGCTCCTTTTTTTTTTTTTTTTTTTTCTGGGCCAGCTTTAGCTCTGAGGCTTGGCTCCAGGTATCTGGTTTGTTTGGGTTCTATAATTTAAACACTGTTTCAACTCCAGCTCTGAGATCCCGGCTGGCTGAAAGCAGGTTTCTGGGGTTTTATTTAGCTTCTATATTTGTAACAATGTTTCAAACTGCAAGCTCAGAGGCTGGCAGCAGCAGGCTCCGTCACTGAAGCAAGCAAGCCTCATGTTCGCTTCAAGCTGCCTGGCTGCCATCCGCCATCTTGGCTGGCAGTTAATTTGCATATCACCCTGATTAGCCAATGGGAAGGGTAGCAGAGGTACAGCTAATTACCATGTTTCTCTTTTATTAGATAGGATAATAATTGCTAATATTTATCAAACTCTTACCAAGTGCCCGGAACCATGCTGAGCACTTTGTATGCACCATCTTATTTGGTTCTCAGGGCAACATTTCACAATCAACATTGAGGTAGATACAACCATTTCTTAAGTAAAACACTGGGTTTCAATAACTGACCTAAAAGCTAGTAACTTTTGTGTTTTGATTGTACCTATATTCTTAGTGAATTCACCATTATTTGTGATGAAGACAACTTTACCATATGACCACTCAACCCCAAAATAAACTTGTTCCTGTGTAGGCTTGTGCTAGCCAGGAGAGTAACCACTAGCCACATATAGCTACTGAGCATTTGAAGTATGACTAGTTTGAATGGAGATGTGTTGAGTGTATAATATACAGTGTATTGAAGACCTGATATGAAAGAGAATGTAAAAGATCTCAGTAATTTCTTTATACTGATTACACAGTAAATGATATGTTGGAAATACTGTTGAAATAGCACATTAAAATTAGCTTCACTTTTTTACATTTTTAAATGTGGCTACTGGAATATTTAGAACTACATAAGCAGTTTGCATTTGTGGCTCACGTATTTGTTAAACAATGCTCGTATGGCACATTTTACAGAAACTTGTATTGGCCAGGTCAGATTTATGCAGTTTGAGTTTCACTCCCCCCTAATGCCTAGGCAGGGCCAGACCAAATGATTTTATAGGCCTTATACAGCCAATGGGCCGGACTTTCCCCACCCCTGGTCTAAACTCAAGACAATGATAAATAACATGAGACAGCATGTGATACTGCCTTTAAGTCTATTAGTTCATCTATTTAGAGTCTAAGAGTTGTCTCTTTGATGAAAAAATTCATTCAAAATTTAAAACTGTTCTCAAAATGTAAAACTATTGAAGACTTTATTCCATAATATGTCCTCATATAGATTTTTTTTGAGGGAGGATATCAGGAAAGGGCAAATTTGCTCTGGTCAATATGACTGGAAAATGGCTTGCTATTACCTCATAAAAATTTAATCCAGTGATAAAATTATTTGAGTATCTTTTTTAATATATTTTATTGATTTTTTACAGAGAGGAAGGGAGAGGGACAGAGAGTCAGAATCATCGATGAGAGAGAAACATCGATCAGCTGCCTCCCACACACCCCCTACTGGGGATGTGCCCGCAACGAAGGCACATGCCCTTGACCGGACTTGAACCTGGGACCCTTCAGTCCACAGGCCGACGCTCTATCCACTGAGCCAAACCGGTTAGGGCTTGAGTGGTATCTTGACCTCTATATATTGCAAGGTATGATTAGCACTAAGGTTCCATGTCCAGGCCATAGATGAGTAAGGATTCTATTATGAAGACAAATTTGCTACGAAACTAATTCTTCATTGTACCATACGGTCCTAATTAAAGGAATGCATTCCAACAACATTCACTGTTGTCTGAATCTTTATTATCAGCAAATGTACACCTTTAACAGGTACCCTGTGCCTTGGCTGTCTCCTCTCCAAAGGAAAGGAGTTTGCTTCCACCACCAGGAGTCCCTTGAGCCCTATAAGCACTGGGCCATGCTGCGCCTCTTGAGCTGTTCCCAGAGCTCTCCAGAGCCACCCCTAATTGGACAGCACTTCCCTGAGGCCTCCTGCTTCCTGCCTGTCCTCCCTGGAGAAGCTGCTTACTTCTGAGGGCTGCTCCCCTGGGACACAGGGACCATAATCAGTTTTCGGGGACTTCACCTTCTCTACTGAGGGGGCTGAACCATATACAGCCAACTCTTTCTTCCTCCAGTTTGCCCAAGGTGGCTGTTTCTGAAATACCATTTGTCACCTGGTATATTTGCTACCTCCTCAGTCACTTCTACCACCTGCCCCAACTTGAGGAAGCTAGACCTTTCTCCAATACCCTGTTTTATCAGTTTTTTAAAGATCTTTCCCTTAAAGGACTTATTTTCTCTACATAATAACTCAGGAGTTCAAATCACTAGACATTTTGGAGAGCAAATACTTTTTACATTTGCTCGGTATCTATTTGCAAAGCCATGTAAGTCTAACACTATTAGAACAGGGCTTTTCTTGCCTGGGGGAACTACCATCATGTACTCCATGCTGAGTGCTACCTATCTTAATGGCCCTCTAGCACTCAGTCATCAGCCATTAGTAATACTGAAATTTCAGAAAGGTCTGGAGAGCAAGTCAGATTTCAGTTCAGCAAGCCACAATACTATTTCATATATTTGGGAGGCAGCCCAGTGGAGATTCCCATCAGCAGGGGCTTCTATACAAGTGAATATAAGCCGAGGGAAAAGCAGGGCGAGGGCAGTAATTAGTATCTCGGGAAAGCACCATTCTAGAGCACCGTGAAGACCAAACTGGTGAGGCAATGAAGATCGCCAGAACCCATTGAAGGCCAGGTTACGGATGCTACCCTAAAATGAGAAGCTACAAGTTAGACAGCAGCTCAGCACTTTACTATTTTATGGTGACTGTTCCAACAACCCTTGTGCTGTGTAATCTGCCCTCACTCAGCAGTCCAACAAAGCTGTCTCATTTCCGAACTCTGGCAATAAGCCACCAAACTGGGAAGCATGGCACAATATCCCAGGGCACTTTAACACAGAAAAACCCTTGATCACCCACAGCTGAAGGTTAACAAAGTTCTACCAGGGATCAATCTACCATTGCCTTTAGTCTACAGTAAGTTTATACTTGGCGTTCCTTTCCTACTCAATCCAGTGCATTTGCATATGTCCCTGGCCAATTCCACACACCTAGCAGGTTGCTTTAGTTTTTCACTTAAACCCCATTGACAATGTTAGGTACTGGATTGAGTTAAAGCATTTTGGATACTGGAATGAGTTCAAATAGAATTCATTTGACCCCTAGCCGGGCTGGTGTGGCTCAGCAGTTGAGCAATGACCTAGCAAACAAGAGGTAGCCGGTTCTATTCTTGGTCAGGGAACATGCCCAGGGTGCAGGCTCCAATCCCCAGTAGGGTCATGCAGGAGGCAGTGGATCAATGATGTTCCTCTCATGGATACTGTCATCTCTCCCCCTCTCCCTTACTCTTTAAAAACAAACCAAAAACCCACAACATATTTAAAAAATTCATTTGACCCCTAACCTTCATATCTCACTGGTACTCTAAGCCAGTGATGGCGAACCTATGACATGTGTGTCAGGTGACACACGAACTCATTTTTTTTTTGTTGATTTTTCTTTGTTAAATGGCATTTAAATATGTAAAATAAATATCAAAAATATCTGTTTTACCATGGCTGCAAATATCAAAAAATTTCTACATGTGACACGGCACCAGAGTTAAGTTAGGGTTTTTCAGAATGCTGACACACCAAGCTCAAAAGGTTCACCATCACTGCTCTAAACCCTACTGTATAAGATTGACAACCACTCCCCAAAGTCATTACCCTATAGCAGTGGTTCTCAACCTTGGCTGCACATTAGAATCACCTGGGAATCACACTCTAATTAATGTGCAGCCAAGGTTGAGAACCACTGCTCTATAGCAAATGAATGTTGCCAAAAGAAATTTGTTTTAATTTACTCTTAACATGTTAAATATCCATAAGCCACATAAACTGTATAACTTTACCTTACTATTTTTAAAAAAATGTATTTCTATTGATTTCAGAGAGGGAGAGATAGAACATCTATCATGAGTCTCATCGATTGGCTGCCTCCTGCACGCCCCACAGTGGGGATCCAGCCCAAAACCTACCCATGTGCCCTGACCAGTAATCCAACCATGACCTCCTGGTTCATAGGTCGATGCTCAACCACTGTGACAAGCCAGCCAGACCGCTTACTACATTCTTTTTATTCTTTGTATGTGCCCCGACCTGGAATTGAACCCAGGACCCTTCAGTCCACACGCTCTATCCACTGAGCCAATCCAGCTAGGGCTTACTATATTCTTTACATCTTCCAGTGTTGTCTGCTTGAAGGAACCTGGAATTCCACTTGGCTCTCTCATCCTCTTAAGCAGCATCGAAACCCAGCACAAAAGTTATCACTCCCATGCCACCACTGAACAAGTACATCTGATAGTAAGTTGTCCCACACCAAATATAGTTCGTTAACACTACAAGCCTATTAAAAATACCTTAGCACACAAGATATTTTTGAAAACCGAGATTTATTGCTCGACTAATCACTGAAATCCTTAAGATGAACTGGATGCGGCAACAGCTGCCCTCTTGGGTTTAGGAGTTGTTCCTTCACGGAATCCATGCCTGCACCAAGTTAAAAACAAGAACTGTTACCTCAGCAACGCCACACATACATCTTATTTTTTGCTAAAACAGATTTTAATGAGCTTATCTCAGTTATATGTTGAAATCAATATTGAATTCATATGTTCAGACATTTATTTGTACAGCATCACCGATAAGCTCCAACAGTTTATTTGTGTCCTTCTGCTTCCAGGTATCTATTTCAGGGATATAGGTAACTACACTTGAAAAGTAAACTCAACAATGTGCTAGGTCTGTGATGGCGAACCTATGACACTCATTTTTTTGGTTGATTTTTCTTTGTTAAATGGCATTTAAATATATAAAATAAATATCAAAAATATAAACCTTTGTTTTACTATAATTGCAAAGATCAAAAAATTTCTACATGTGACACGGCACCAGAGTTAAGTTAGGGTTTTTCAAAATGCTGACACGCCGAGCTCAAAAGGTTCGCCATCACTGCACTGGGTTGTGCTGAGCTCTGGACTAGTATTTCCCCACCACCTGTTAAGAGACCCAAGGTACTTGGGAAAGCGGATCCCTATGCTGAGGCAGAGGAAGTTTTAACCACCTTTCCTTAGTGAAGGAAGCGCAATGAGCACATTAAATGCAGGTATTTTCTAAACCGCTGGACAATGCTTCACATTCTAACTCCTTCACTATTCGCACCTCCTCTAAGGACAGTGCTGTTACTGCCTTGAAGACTGTGAATCGAGGCTCAGAAAGGGTCACGTCTGGTTCAGTTCGTGCTCTAAGCCCTGAATCGCGGGCCACCAGCAGACACTCAACAAGAAGTCCACTCCACTGTGCACAACAAACATCACCCCAGCACACGGACGGACACAGCTAAGGGCACTGCTTACAGAGCCCCTGCTTCCTGATCCTTTGAAATTAGGAAATGTGGAGCGGAGTGGGCAGAAAAGCCAAGGATTCTGCTAAAACCCTACATTGCACAGGGCAGCTGCGCATGTAAGGAATCACCTCAGTTGAGACTTTTGATCAGTTAAGGCTTAAACACCTACCATTACAATGCAGTTTATGAGTCTAGGCTGGGGCCGAAATCCCTGCATTTCTAACGAACTTTTAAAGCCTGACTTTCAGTAACAAGACTGAAGATTTCTCTCTGTACAACTGCAATAGCAACTGACAAGTTCTCTGCAGTGGACGTGCCCAAAGCCACAAAACCCCAGGCCGGACCCCAGACCTCACTCACACACCCACTGCCATGACGAGTCTGGGCAAGAATGTGAGAGGTAGCCATCACTAATAACTACCATCACATTTTGAGACTGTAGCTCAAATCACGCCCTAGACCAGTGGTCGGCAAACTCATTAGGCAACAGAGCCAAATATCAACAGTACAACGACGGAAATTTCTTTTGAGAGCCAAATTTTTTTAAACTTAAACTATATAGGTAGGTACATTGTTATTAACTTAGGGTACTCCTAAGGCTTAGGAAGAGCCACACTCAAGGGGCCAAAGAGCCGCATGTGGCTCGCGAGCCGCAGTTTGCCAACCACGGCCCTAGACATTTACAACTCACACTACAGTTCACCGAAAGATTAATAAAACCTGGATGTAATGGGTCCGAGGGCGACAGTGGCAGGAAACACCTTCCAACACCCCCTCCCCCCTCGTCGGGACAGCACCCCTATTTTACACCCCGACGTGAACGAGACGGGCCCCTCCACGCTCACACCGCCCACGAAGCTGTACCTGAACCTGCGGTACACGATTTTCAGGTGCCGCATGCGACCCGTCCCGGTGGTGTTCCGTCGCTTGGCCTTGGCACTCCAGTTATCTGCAACACAGACGCGGGTCAGGCGCCTGCGGGCTCCCCCCGGCCCCGGGCTCGCCATTGGCGTTCACCTTCGCCCAGCTCCAGGCCGCCCCGGCCCCCCCGCCCCCCGCCGGCCCCGGGCTCCAGGCCGCCCCGGCCCCCAGCCCCCCAGCCGGCCCCGGCCCCGCGCTCACACTTCCGCTTGCGCTTGGCGGGGTAGCCGCACTTGCCGCACGTGGACTTCTGCAGGTGGTAGGCCTTGGAGCCGCAGCGGCGGCACAGCGTGTGCGTCTTGTTGCGGCGCTTGCCGAACGAGGACGTCCCCTTCGTCTGCAAACAGAGGGGCAAACAACTCAGCCGCGGGTCGCGTCGGGCCCGGAAACGAGAGGAGACGGGCCCGCCCCCCGGGCTGGAGCCGCGGGGGGGTTCGGTTCTTTCCTGAAAGTCTCGATCAGAAACCACTACCCGACATGTCCCGGCTGGTGGGGAAAGGCAGTAACCGGACCAGAGATTCTGTCAATAAAAACCTTTAAACGGAAAAGAAGTCACCACCGGCCTTTCACGTCATCTCAAGCTTTCCGCAAGACGTGCTGTGTTTTGAATTCTGCTACATTGGGGGGGAGAGGGGGAGAAATAAGTCTGTTTTTCCTACCTACCCTCACCCCAGAGCCTTAGGGAGCCGGCCCGGCACCGCCGCCAACTAATCCCTTTGCTTACAGCGCCCAACACTGCGAACCAAGCTGCTGCTTCCTTCCCGCGGGCAGGGCGGTGCGGGAGCCCAAAGCTCGGATCGCAGCAACGGGCCTAAAGCGGCTCCGGTTCCACTACAGGCTCAGCACCGCAGGTACAGTGAGTGAGGCGACATTCTTCTGGGTCTTGAGGGCCACAGCGAGTTCCTTTCCTGTCCACCCGCTGCCCTTATCGCGGACCTTGCCAGGACCCCCACGGAGAGCGAGGAGCGAGGCGCGGGGGACGAGGATGGAAGGCGATTAGAACAGCCCTTGCAACCAACTCACCATCTTGCGGCTGCCGCCGAGACCAAAGAGGCCGGAAGAGCAGACACTTCCGCTATATCGCGCAGAGAAGCTTCCGCTCAGGAAAGTACTTCCGGCGGGCGCGGTGCGTCGTTCTCAAGTGTCCGTCGCCGCGGTGAGCTGGGTGGAAAGGAGGTTCCGGAGCCAGACGGGGCCAATAGGACCTATTTGTCAGGCGGGCCGGACCAGGACTGGGCTCTAGGTGCTGGTGCTCCTCCTTCTGCTCCTGCTCCTGGACCTGCTGCTGGACCTGCTCCTGGGCCTTCGCTGGATTTGTCAGAGTTGTGACCCCATCGCAGATTTCTGGCGGAGCTGCTGGGGAAGCTGGAGGGTGACGCCGGCCCTGCGGGGGTCCCCGCGCCGCGAATCCGCGCGGGGCGTGTGCAGGGGGCGCGGGTCGGACTGGGACCCCGACGCGGAGAAGCCGGGTCCCCCAGGTTGCTCCCCACTCGCCCCGTCGCTGAGCTGAGGTCGCTGCGTGGACCGAGACTCAGAATCGGAAAACCCAAGCAATTCGTGTGTTTTATAACTAGTACTTTAGAGGCACGATTTTGTTTCCGAATTGCATTGTGCCCAGGAATCATACCTGGGTTTTGTTTTGATTTTTTTTAAAGAAAAAAATGTGTTATTTATTTCACAGAGAGAAAGGGAGAGGGAGCGGAAAATAGAAACATCAATGAAGAGAGAGTCATGGATCAGCTCCCTCCTGCGCACCCCACATTGGGGATCGAGCCCGCACCCCGGGAACCCAACCAGGACCTCCCGGCTCATAGGTGGAGGCTCAGCCCCCGAGCCACGTGGGCGGGGGCCGCGCGTGGAGGCGGGAAGAAGCAGAGTCAGCACCAGCTTGGGGCCTGGAAGTCCGTACTGAAGAAACGCTTTCCAAATAGTTTATAACTTGGTGGTTCCCAGACCTCGATAAGCGTGAATCCAGTTGTAACCTCTTATCCAACAAAGCCCCAACCCTGGCAAAAAAACGGTACAACCGATCCAAACATTTAAAAATCACAGGGGAAAACGATCCCAACTGACCATAGAATGTGCCTTCTAAAGCAAACCAAGATGCCCTAACCGGTTTGGCTCAGTGGATAGAGCATCCGCCTGCGGACTCAAGGGTCCCAGGTTTGATTCGGGTCAAGGGCATGTACCTTGGTGCGGGCACATCCCCAGTGGGGGGTGTGCAGGAGGCAGCTGATCGTGTTTCTAACTCTATCCCTCTCCCTTCCTCTCTGTAAAAAATCAATAAAATATATAATAAATAAATAAAGCAAACCAAGAACCCTATACCTGCCCCATGTGTGAAATACCAGCAAGCGAGACTGACCACTAGCAGAACAAGATGAACCTAGGAATCAGGTTTAATTTTGAGGGTGAACAGTTGATGGGTGCCCATAGGCTCAGCCTAATCACCAGGGAGCGGGAGGCCACATGCTCACCTGACAAGATCAGGGAAGGCTGCATGGCAGTCTTGCAAACTCAAAGACCTGACGTAACCACAAAGGGTTGTCTGAAATGAAAACTAACTGAAAGCATTTATGGTGGGTAGTCATGTCCTAGGCCAGTATTTTCCCTGACAAGGGTAACTGAAGCTTCTGGTCTTTTTGCAGCTAAGATAACATATACCTATGCAATGTCAGGGTAACTTGTAACTTCCCTTTTTCCTGAGCCCTCAGGGCACAACCAAATCCACCTGGGTGCCAGGACAGAGACCATGAATTCCTTCATTGTTATTGTTATCTTGTTCATTGTTGACTGTTAACTATCCAGTACTCACCTGAGTACCAGAAGTATGTGTCTATTGTGGGAAACTGTTTATTGCCTTCACTATCTGATAAGCGTAGACAGAGAACCCCCCCTGCCAGCCCCCTGCCCCCCAAGGCTGGGTGCCTTTGAAGCCCTAGCAAAGGTCTGAGCTAGGTGCCGCCTCTGTTTGTCCAGACAGTGGTAGCTGAAGCAACTTCCCCATTTATTATTATGTAAATCCTTGCTGAAGGGCTAGTCTGCCTGTGGCAGGGGTCACCTGACTAAGGGCTACGCTATGGGTGCATCCCAGATCAATAAAAGCTTGGTGAGGCCTGAGCAAGGGTGGAAATCCTTCCCCTTGAGTTTGACTTGCCCGCCTAGTCCCCCAATATTTCCAATTACCTTTTGTCTTTTCATTTTCATTTGTGTGCGGCTCTGCTTCCAGTTCCTGAACTCTGACCCACGTGGGACGGGGAAGGAAACACTCAACAGTCTATCATTTTACTTATTTTTAAAAATATACTTTTATTGATTTCAGAGAGGAAGAGGGAGTGAGAGAGATAGAAACATCAATGATGAGAATCATTGATCAGCTGCCTCCTGCATACCCCTTACTGGGGGTGAGCCCGAAACCTGGGTATGTGCCCTTGGCTGGAATCGAACCCGGAACCCTTCAGTCCAGCAGGCTGACAGGCCGACGTTCTATTTACTGAGCCAAGCCAGCTAGGACTATCGTTTCACTTTTTATCCAATCCCAGAATTTCTCCCCTCTTTCCCGCCTTTGCTTTCTCCCACCTCTGTAATCTATCACCAGTGGATTTCATGTAACCTACTTATGCCTCCTCTTTTGATTGTAGTGTATAAAACAAGGTGAAAAACTGCCTTCTCCAGAGCATTATCCCAATACATTGAGAATCTGCTTCCAGGCAATTATCGACAGTTTCGCTCAAATAAACTCACAAGAATTACGTACAGGTTTGAATGTTTTTATGTTAACATAACTACCAGGCTCTTTTCTAGGTGCTGGGGAAAAAAGCAAAGAGAAACATTTTACTAAAAAGTTACATGCTTGGGCATGACCACGCACCTTGACCTGCCTAGTTAGGAATTTAGGATCAGATAACCGTGTGAGGTTTTCAGGTTCTTATGAACTGCAACACTGTAAATAAAGACCAACTAAATTGTTTTTTTGTCTTTTTAAAATATATTTTATTGATTTTTTACAGAGAGGAAGGGAGAGGGATAGAGAATTAGAAACATCAATGAGAGAGAAACATCAATCAGCTGCCTCCTACACACCCCCCACTGGGGATATGCCCACAACCAAGGCACATACCCTTGACCTACACACCCCCCACTGGGGATATACCCACAACCAAGGCACATACCCTTGACCGGAATCGAACCCGGGACTCCTCAGTCCGCAGGCTGACGCTCTATCCACTGAGCCAAACCCGCCAGGGCCCAACTAAATTGTTTTTAAAAATCAAAGTCTGCTAATAAAAACAAACAAAAAAATAATATATAGTAACTTTTAAAGTAGAAAGTTTGACCCCCTCTGTAATCACACACCAGTGGTACAATTGGGTATCTTTTGTAGCTGTGTTCTTTTAAATCTCTATATACACATATGTACACTATACACATTAATTTTTAAACAAAAATGGGATCTATAACTTGTTTTCTGTAACAATATATCCTGGGTATCACTACTTGTCAATATGTACAGATTTACTTAATCTTTTTAACCACTTTTTGGTGTTTCATTGTTAATGTATCAACATGTATTCCACAATTTATGGAAATTTTGGTTATTTTGATAAACTTTGGTTATTCTTAATTTTCTGTTATAAAAAGTTTTGTAATGAAGACATTGTACATACATTTTTGGGGCATTGGTCTGAAACAACTCCTCTCTGAAATTAGTGAAAATATATATTTTTTAAAAAAGAGAGAGAGAGAGACTTCTCAGAGGATTTGACCCTGGGGCCTGGTCATGCTTAGACTGAGTCAAGTGATTGAAAGAGCAGATAAACAACCCACCCGAAGGCAGGGGCTGGGAGGGCTCCGGGCTGGATTCTCCCACTGCCTTGCCTTTTTTGTATCTGCTCCTCCAACAATAGGCAGCGTTGACGTATTTAACCTTTGCCAAATAGGATTAATCTTTCCCTTTTTAAAAAACCATTTTTCTTTCTTGAGATTTTATGGCTTGTTCTGAGGATAAGTACACAGACATTTCAATTTGATCCTCTAAAAAATATTTTTAAAAACATGTTTATTGATTTCAGAGAGAGGAAAGGAGAAGGGGGAGAGAGAGAAACATCTATGATGAGAGAGAATCAGTGATTGTCTGCCACCTGCACGTGGACTCCGAAGGACCAAGGGCCTTGGGAAGCCACCCTGCGGGGGGAGCAGTGTGTGTTCCAGTCCGGAATTTCGGTATCAATATTAATCAGACTCGTCTTCCTTCTCTCCTGCTTCCTCCGAGGCTGGACTCTACTCACCCTTTTGGTTTCTCTTTTTCCTGCCGTGAGGTAGTTAGTGGTTAGCCAATTCAGCCTGCTTTCCCTCTGCTTTGCTTTGCCCTTTGTTTGCACTTCCTTGTCTGCAGATCAGCCTTTCCTGCCACATTTTTGGCCCGGTTTCCTCGCAGGAGCAGGTTTAGTGACAACCTCGCCGACCTCCTCTGAGGCAGCTCCTCCACCGCCCGCCCTCGGGAGCTGACCTTCCCCTGGAGCATGTGGCAACAATTTGCTGCTGGGTCCCGCCTCAATTTGTTAATCCATTGGAAGGGTTTGGTAATCCAGTTCCTGCTCTAGAGAAAGCTAGAGCCATGGCCACCGGGAGTGCTCCCTCCGAGATTATAGAAAGAGAGCGAAAGAAGTTACTGGAAATCCTCCAGCAAGACCTGGACTCGATCCTGGACTCACTAACCTCTCGGAGGCTGATTTCTGAGGACGAGTATGAGGCACTGGAGGACATCCCAGACCCGCTGAAGAAAAGTCGGAAGCTGTTGATCTTGGTGCAGAAGAAGGGAGAAGACAGTTGTCAGCATTTCCTCAAATGTTTATTTAGTACTTTTCCAGAGTCAGCAACCACTTGGGGCTTAAGGCACGGTAAGTTGAATTTCTACACATTTTTTTGGTTGGGGGTGGGGGGTGGGGGGTAGGGGAATGAAAGAAATGAGGCAAATTTCCTGGAAAAAGAAAAGAAAAAAAGAAACTGATCATCTTTTATTTTTATTTGTCTTTCTACCAGAGATAATTTTTCACTGAAATATGATAAAGAGGAAGTGGCCAGCAGTTAAAAAGCAGGGAATAATGTATTTTATCAGTTTAGGGGATTGATAATGTTTTCTTTAAACTGTGTCCAAAATCAGCAATGGTTTTAGTGCCGGTATAGACTCCTCATTATTATGATAGACATCCCCAAATATTTACAGCTGGACAGAGATGACAGGGGTCATATCAGGGATTTCTTTGCCTAGTAAGTGAATTCCTGAATATAAGCAATCCCCAAACCACAGCCTGCATTGTTCACCTCGTGTAACCATTTGGGAAATAATCCCCTTGCATGGTGGGTCAGTCACTTCCTTTTCTGGGGAACCCTCTGAAGTAATTCCAATCCTAATTTTCCAATGTACAGAGATAATCAGGCAAACGAGGGAGCAATCCTTCCGGAATGGATTGGTAAGCAATTTTGTAGGTTACCGCCAGGGGCTAGTGTAGCTCCTTTTATGGGAACCTAAGGCTATTGAAGATTACTTTAAGAGGTGTTACAGAGGTGCAGTCTCAGGGAAAAGGTTTATGTGAATGGTCCCTAATGTGGGACAAGACCCGTTCGCTTAAAGCAGAGGTCCTCAAACGATGGCCCACGGGCCACATGCAAATACAAATATTGTATTTGTTCCCATTTTGTTTTTTTACTTCAAAATAAGATATGTGCAGTGTGCATAGGAATTTGTTCATGGTTTTTTTTTAAACTATAGTCCGGCCCTCCAACGGTCTGAGGGACAGTGAACTGGCCCCCTGTTTAAAAAGTTTGAGGACCCCTGGCTTAAAGAAATGGGTCTTACTATTTATTTCTAGGATTTACTATTCCAAATTAGAGCTCTTTGCTTCCTGACTAGAAATGATTAGGACCAGACTTCATTACCAACGGCCCTAGGAGTTCGGAGCTGGTTTGGGGTCACAGTAAATCCACAAGTTAGCACTGTTCATAAGGTTCACATTTTGTTCTGTTCGTTTGACACTTGAGTTTTATGTGAAAGACTTGGAATTTTTTTATTATTATTATTGATTTTTTACAGAGAGGAAGGGAGAGGGATAGAGTTAGAGACATCGATGAGAGAGAAACATCGATCAGCTGCCTCCTGCACACCCCCTACTGGGGATGTGCCCACAACCAAGGTACATGCCCTTGACCAGAATCGAACTTGGGACCCTTGAGTCCGCAGGCCAATGCTCTATCCACTAGCCCAACCGGTTAGGGCAAGACTTGGAATTTTGAGCAAGGCAGGAGTGCGTTCTGACCTTTTTCCAGTGGGAAAGGCAGGTTCTGACGGTTGAATTATTGCCATTTGTGTTGGAAGGGGTAGGTATTCCTATCCTCCAGTGACATAAAGAAGAGAGATAATGGTTCGAGGTCTCAGAAACACAAGTAAATAAAAAATTTTTTTTTTTGAACTTGGAAAACAAAGTGAAAAACCCCATAACTTTCTTGTTCTTTCAGAATCTTTAAAACATGAACATACAGAATCTCCTCAATCTACAGGGGTAAGCAAGAATTCGGAAGATCCATTTTCCCCGGGAAAGAAACAGCCTGAGAGTCCTGAGATCACCGTGTCCTTTAAAGAGAAAGAGCACCGGGATGTGGAAACCTCTGAGATGTTCAGGGACAAAGAAAGCAGTGATGGCGAAATGGCGTGGTCCTCACGGGAAAACGAGAAGGCGTACGACCCGCCAGCCACCACGATGCCGCATTCAGTAGAGAATGTTGAGTCTGAAGTTTCAGGAACTCCTGACTATTCACAGGACCAACAGAGGTACGATGAGCCCGATGATTCTTTATACTTAGGAGAAGAGGAATATCTAGAGTCGGCTGTATTCTCTGAAGATGCAGAAAGCACCGTAGAAGGAGAAGATCATGACGACCCAGAGTACCTTGTCTACGGTGGGGAAGAGGACCCTGTGTATTCAGAAACCGCAGAGTTCTCTGGTGACGAGGAGAGTTATGGTGATTCCGAACCCGGCATGCTGCTGGAGGAAGAGGAGGAGGAAAGTATGGAAGGTATGAAGTGACACGTGATCGTTAGGCAACAGCATATTTTTAGGTTGCCGTCACATAATGGAGAGACAGGATGATGGAGGGCACCAGACGTCAGCCGAAGAGCAGCCTCTCAGAAATTTCTTGTGCCTCTCTAGCCTGGACTGTCCTCAGAGGTGGCGTTGACAGGGAGGGAGACCCAGCACCTAGGAAATGCTGGACAGGATAAGCCAAAGTGAATATGGAGTGCAGGTGTAGGTTTCTGCTCTCACCTCTGTCACACATATAAGAGTTGCTAGACACTCATTTTATTGTATTTATTTTTTATTGTTTTAAATATATTTTTTTATTGATTTCAGAGAGGGAGAGGGAGAGAGAGAGAGAGAAACATCAATGATGAGAGAAAATCACTGATCTGCTACCTCCTGCATGCCCCCTACTGGGGATCGAGCCCACAACCCGGGCATGTGCCCTTGACCAGAACTGAACCTGGAACCCTTCAATCTGTAGGCTGATGCTCTATCCACTGAGCCAAACCGGCTAGGGCTGCTACACACTCATTTTAGGTGTTATCTTCTATTCCTTAAATTAAGTCTCTTTGGTCATTTTCGTGCCAATGGGCTATGGCAGTGGTTCTCAACCTCTGGCCCTTTAAATACAGTTCCACATGTTGTGACCCCAACCATAAAATTATTTTCGTTGCTACTTCATAACTGTAATTTTGCTACTGTTATGAATCATAATGTAAATATCTGATATGCAGGATGGTCTTAGGCGACCCATGTGAAAGGGTCGTTCGACCGCCAAAGGGGTCGTGACCCACAGGTTGAGTACCACTGGGCTATGGTGATTATGGGCCTAATTATTGAAGTGAAAACAGGAGAGGAGTTTGTGATGAATGGATAAAATCGCAAAATACTGTTACGTGGCTTGATCCAGTCCATATATTGCCATCTTGGGAAACTATACTGGCATCTTCAATTAGAATATTTTTCTATGAGTCTGTTTCTATTTTGTTTGTCAGTTTGTTCATTAGATTCCACATATAAGTGAAATCATATGGTATTTGTCTTTTGCTGACTGGCTTATTTCACTTTGGGTCCAACCACAAAAGGTAAGATTTCCTCCTTTTTTTTTTTATGGCCAAGAACTATTACATTGTGTAAATGTGCCACAGCTTTTTGAAATTTCAAAATATGACAAGTGCTTTATTTGGGGAGATCTTGCCTAAGAAAATAAACATCACCAAGTTCTGAGTAGAGAAGGGAAAGATGACTACCATCTCCCATTCCGTCCAAATCCTGGGGGATTCGGAATCCAGTTTTGGGTGGGGAAAGAGTTCTTTCCTCCTCTCCACGCCCGGTATCCGCCTGCCAGGGCTGCCCTCAGGAGGTACCACAAATTGGGTAGCTTAGACAATAAACAACAGAAATGTATTGTCTCAACAGTTTGGAGGCTAGAAGTCTGAAATCAAGGTGTCTACAGCATTGGTTCCTTCTAAAGGCTGCAGAGAAAACCTGTTTCTAGCTTTGCTGGCTTGCTGGAAATCTTTGGCAACTTTCAGGCAACCCAAGGATTTTTTAGAGTTACTTTTGTTAATTCTTAAAATGTATACTTTTCTCTCACTTCTATTGTTTATTCTAAGGGTTTGTTTGTTTTTTTTTGGTACCAGGTTCAAGAAGTTTATGCTAATTTGCCATTAATCAGGAGCAATAAATGCTGTCAGATCTTCTTTCTCTACTAAGCACTGTCTCTCTATCCTCTCTCTATTCCCAAGAAGTAGCTAGAAGGTACATCAGGAAATGGGAGACCAGGAGAAATTAGGTGCAACATGGACATTTGGAGAAAAGCTAAATGGCAATGGCCTCTTCCTTTTCTCCAAACTTTAGCAAGAGATGCACTTGAGAAAGGAATCGATATCAGAGAATTCCTCCTATATGTGTATAATGAAACATTAACAAGGTTTTGATTTTCTGCCTATAAACATTAGCCAAAAAATTTCCAGACCATGAAATACAATGGATTAGCTAAAATGAATTAAGTAGATCTCTATAAATACTGACTGGGGAGAATTAGTAAGGAATACCATTAAATTAAAACAGGTTGAAGAATCATTTGTTTAGTACCTTATCATTTATGTTAAAATAAGCTAGCATCCATTAAACCAAACTATGTATTTCTTTTTTTTTTTTTATGTGAGAGTATGTATTTATTTCTTCAGTTAAAGCCTTCAGAAATACATAATAAGTTTTAACCAGGGGATTTGTAATTACTTAAAAAAAGAGAGAGAGAAAAAAACATAATGTTTGCTCACAACATTTAATATCATTTCACACTTTCCAAATCCTATAAATTTTAAAGTATAAATACTACATCAAACTATGTATTTCTATATATCCACGCAGGCTTATGAACTCGCATAGGAAAAGGGTGGGAAGCAAACATAGGGATATCTCTTAGAAGGAAAGAAAATTGGCATGGTCGTTTCATCTTTTTACAGTGAAAATGGCAATTACTTAGTTTTAAAAGTCAGTGAGGGACTTTAAATTTGAAAGTGGCATTCACGGAGTGTCTTCTTTCCCACAGAAAGAAAAAAGGTGTTTAAAGATGTCCTGTCCTGTTTGAACTTGGATAGGAGCAGAAAGCTTCTGCCGGATGTTGTTAAACAGTTCTCCTTAGATCGAGGATGTAAGTGGACACCGGAGACGCCGGGAGACCTGGCCTGGAATTTCCTGATGAAAGTTCAAGCCCTGGATGTGACGGCCAGGGATTCAATCCTTAGACACGAGGTTCGGCGTGAGGAAAGCCAAGGGGAGTCGCCAGGCGGAGTACAGAATCTGGAAATGAGGGACACCCCAGCCCTGCACCCCCTGGATGTGGTCTGTGCCTCGCTGCTGTGTGCCGACAGCTCCCTGCAGCGCGCAGTCATGGCAAGCATGTACCGATGCCGGTTTGCTCTGCCTCTGCTCCTGCCGGATGCGGAGAACAACAGAAGCATCTTGATGCTGGGGGCCATGAAAGGCCTTGTGAAGGAGCAGCCGTGTTCAGGAGGGCCGGCGGGGGAAACCGAAAGGTCTCTGACTCTCGCAAAGATGCCCGTCCTCTCTTTTGTGCGTCTAGGAGACTGTAGCTTCTCCAAGTCCAGAATCCTCAACACGCTGCTCAGCCCTGCCCAAGCCAAGCCGCACAAAGTCTTCCTCCATCACGATTTGCCTGTCCCGGTGCTTCCCCGGCAGATCTCGGATGGCCTGGTGGAAATAGCGTGGTGCTGTCCGGACAGTGACAGTCTAAGGGGAAACCCTCCCTTTTTCCAGGAGCCCGTTGCTGTGGCCAACCTTCATGGAGATCTAGAAAGTTTTTGGACACAATTTGGTTTCTTGATGGAGGTTTCCTCAGCTGTGTTTTTCTTCACGGACTGCCTCGGTGAAAAGGAATGGGACCTGCTCATGTTTTTAGGAGAAGATGCCATTGAAAGATGCTACTTTATCCTCAGCCCCCAGGCCAGGGAGAGTGAAGAGGCTCAGATTTTCCAGAGGCTTCTGAACTTGAAGCCATCCCAGCTACTGTTCTGGGAGGAGGAGGAAGCTGGGGAGAAAGGGAGGAACCTGAAGGGCCTCCGAGCTGCCCTCCAAGAAGTGACGTCCTCATCACTCAGACGTGTGTCTGTGGAGGACATGGCCTCCCTGGCCAGGGAGTTGGGGATCCAGGTAGACCAAGACTTTGAGGACGTTCAAGGAATTCAGGTTTCCCCTGGTGAACACTTGGCTGGAACAGCTGAAGGTGAGAGGCCTCAAAGACACAGTCAGCCGGAGAGCTCATCTGAACGCCCCGCTGAGGAGCCTGTGAAAGAGCCGGGAGCTGAAGGCGAGGTCACCCAGGCCCTTCAGAATTTCCACCTCACCCCAGTATTCATGCCTTACGTGCACAGCCTCTGTCCGTTCCCGGTCGGAGTTGGAGGCCACTTTAACCGTGCTCCTGTGAGAGCCCCTCGGGTGACGGGCTTCCACCTTGGGTCAGAGCAGAAGTCTAAGTGGTTCCGTCCTCCACCCTTTCATCATTCAAGAGGCCATGGTCAAGGTAGAAGTTTTGGGGTTCAGTACTTCCAACCCCAGAGATTTTGTTCAGTTGAAAGTTTTATGAAATTTTCAAGACCTGCTCGGGGCCGTCCCATGGATGGACCATTTGGGAGACCACCAAGGCCCATTTGGCGGCATGTGAAGACCTGGCTTGGCAGACCACAGACAACGGGAGCATGTGCAAGGTCTGCCGTGGTGGTCTCCCCAGTAGGTCACTTCCACTCACAGCCAGCAGGACCAGCTGGGAGGCCACCGCCTCGGCAAGCCCACACCCGGGGAGCACAGCCGCCTGAGGCAACTGAAAAACTGGCGAGAGCATCATCCCACACGGTGACTCCTCACCCTCGAAACTTTCAGCCGGCAGGAGTCATACACAGACCCCCAAGACCCGCTTTTCAGCAGGGATTCAGGCTAAAGACACCAGGTGGGCCTTCAAATCCAGCTGGCCAAATGGGATCCCATCCTATGTCCAACAACAGATTTGTACCCAACTCTCTGTTCCGTCAGCCCACACCATCCCAGAGCAAACATTCCCAGCCCAAACCCTTCCAACCCGTGGCGTCTCAACCCAAACCCACTCAAACAAAACCCACTCATCCCCAGCCCTCCCCAGCTAGATGCTCTCCATCCAAACCCACTCATCCCCAGCCCTCCCAACCTAGATGCTCTTCATCCAAACCCACTCATCCCCAGCCCTCCCCAGCTAGGAGCTCTCCATCCAAACCCGCTCAGCCTAAGCCCTCCCAGCCTAGGCCTTCTCAGCCCAGACCTACTCAATCCAAGTCATCAGGAGCCAGTGCTTCACAGGCTAGGGCATCCTACTCCAGAGCAGGGCCCAAGAGGGGAGGGAAGCATTAAAGTGCTTACTCCAGAGACCTATGAAATGTATCCTTTACCCAGGCCATTCTGATCACAGAATAGTAACCTAAAGAAGCGTGGCAGTGATGGTAAGAGACCACTGCCATTAGCATGACAGAAAAGGAGATATGCACAGCCTAATTGTTATTAAACCATAAGAATTGTGTCCCTAAGAAAGGGAAAATATGAAAAGAATCAAGAATAGTATAAAGCAGTAAATAAATTGAATCCAGCCTTGAGTTTTAGGTAATAGATAACCTGAATCCAGGGAATGTGTTTATGAGGCAGCCCCACTTGGGGAAGAATGAGGTTGGAGTCTCCAGTTGCAAAGAGATCATAAACTAGGGCTCGGGTTGCCTCAGTGTTGCAAATAAAATTGCCTTAGATGTTGGCTGCTCCAGGGGTGTCTTGGTCAAAATTTTTGTTTTAATATCAGGCACTAACCAGGTAGCCCTATTTGTTTAGGATAATCAATTTGCTTGTGGTAACAGCCCCAATTTGCTTAGACGATAAAACTCTCATTTGACCCTTATATATAGAAATAATGAACTATCAACCAATAAAATTATTTTTCATTAACTTTAATAGCGACCTGTGTATGTTTCATTATTTTAAATATTTGTAATAGGCAAGATAATTAGGCTTAATCTTAGAGGATCTGATATACTAACCTCATGATTTCAGCTTAAAATGTATACTTAAGTTTGTTTTTTGTTTGTTTGTTTTTTGTTAATCCTCACCCAAGGATATTTTTCCATTGATTTTTAGAGAGAGTGGAAGGGAGAGGGAGAGACAGAGAGAGACATCGATGTGAGAGACACATCAATTGATTGCCGGGGGACCTGCAACCAAGGTACATGCCCTTGACTGAAATCGAACCCGGGACCCTTCAGTCTGTGGGCCGACGCTCTATCCACAGAGCCAAACCGGCTAGGGCTATACTTAAGTTTTTAATGTTAGAGTTGTTATTATTATTATTTTTTATTGATTTCAAATGTATTCAGAGGTCAGCTATTTTTGTTTGTAGAAGATGGAGACAAACATACATGGTTAAACTTCACAAGTAATTTAGCAGCCACCTTTGGCCATTAATTTCAAACTCTTCCAATGACAGTTTCTGAGATTAATGTTAATAGAGGTGTTGGGTATAAAAGCATTTCCATTGCTGGTGGGAGCATAAGCTAGTACAGTCCTTTGGGAAGGCAATTTGCTTTATAAAAATAAAGCAAAATAAAATACCTGTAACTTTTGGCCCAGTAAATTTATTTTATGAATTCATTCTACATATGTTCCTGTTAATGTATGCAAAGATGTATATGTGTAAAAATATACAATCTTTTTTTTTTTTTAAAGAGAACATTTATTGGGTAAGTTACAGAGGTAGAAAAAGTAATTCCTCAAAGAATGGGCTTAGGAAACAAGTTCTAGAGGTAAAGGAAGGGCCCTTGGAAGCTAATGGTCACGTGCCTGGTCTGGGGAGAGTCGTGGTGGCGGGGAGGGGGCGACAGGGGTGTGAAGGGGAAGGGAAAAGGAAAGGCACAGACCTGCTCCCAGGAGCGGGAGTGTGCTGGGTCCTCCATCCTAAGGGTTTTCAGGGCAGAGGTTTTATGGAAGGTCCCAGGGAAAGATCTCAATAGAATATTCAGCAGTTTTCCAGGTGTGTCCTCTCAGGGTTGTGGCCTCCACTGATCGATTGGCCGGCACCAGGGCAGGTCATTATTCCATGTTGCTAGTCCTAAGGCTGATTTTGTCGCTTATCTGGGCCTGGAGCTGAAGTACAACACTGATCCCCATGGTGGCCAGTCACAGGGAGGATGGACTCAGTCCGCTCAGTCAGGTGACTCCACTCCATGGGGACATCCTGCCATCTGCATGTCACCTGGGCCGTACAGTTTTACCCCGTGTCCTTGAGGAGTTGGAAGCGGCTGGGCAGTCAGGATGGGACTACGGGAGAAGAATGTGAAAGAAGTGCAGCTGGACACTGGGTGCGGACAGGAACGGAGGCGTTCGACAGGAGCAGGCAGTTCAGGGTGAGGGCCGTGAGGAGGGACGATGGCAGATAAGGAGGAAATAGAGCAGACGGTCAGGATGTGAGTGAGAGAGGTGGAGTGTCAAAAAATGTGCAATCTTACCTTGTGTATGAAGGACTAGAGAAACCCAGAATGCTTAAGTAAGTGATGGTACTAGACCTGTGCAATGTAGTTCTCTGAAGTTGATGAAAAATAATGGTGTAGTTCTAAACATGCTGGTAATAATAACTGAAATTATAAAAGGCTTGATTTAAATATTTTGGCCTACATCTGGAAGATACTATGCAAAATAAGTACTCTTTTTATACTTTTTACTAGCACATGTTTATGTATGAAAAACTACATTTGGATTTTGGTCACTAGTAGAGTGATACACTCCAATTTTAGAAAATGGAACACGAGGCATTAAAATATACTTTTAGCTTCATAATCTATGATACAATAAGATATATAAATAATTTGAGTGTAAGCTGTATTGCATGGCTTCTACTCAAGAAAAATTTAGACTAATAGGAAGGAAAGCTTAATGGTCTATGAAATCCATGCCATGCGGCTAAATTTACAGTGCAACATCATGTACTTATATCGACTATCTATAATAATAAAAATGTAATATGCTAATTAGACCAGACGTCCTTCTGGACGACCTTCCAGATGAAGCTGTAGTGTGCGGGGACCAAGACAGAGGCAGCTGCCATGGCCGCTGGGGCCGAGCCCCTTGCACTAAATTTCGTGCATCGGGCCTCTAGTCTATATATACAGAAGCCTAATAGGCTAAGTGTCTGAACATTCGACCAGTCGCTATAACTCGCACTGCTCTTCAGGAAGACGGAACGCGCTGCCTACTCTGCCTGGTACAAGGAGTCAGCAGCCGCCTGCTTGCATGCATGCTGCCTGTGCCGCAGCGGCTTCACCCACTCCGGCGGCCACTGCAGCCTCAGATGGAGATGGCAGTGATGAGGCTGAGGTGGGGACGTCCTCTGAAGTCCATGACCTGTGTGGTTCTGGCAGCAGAGTGGGCTGGAGGAGGGGCAAGGCCTGAGGGGAGCTTTGGCGGCCAGGAAGACTGGCATCATTGGTGGGGTCCTACCATGAACTGAAAGGTTAATATGCCGCTTAATTTCTTTCTTTTTCTTTTTTTTTTAAATATGTTTTTATTGATTTCAGAGAGGAAGGGAAAGGGAGAGAGGGATACAATGATGAGAGAGAATCATTGATCGGCTGCCTCCTGCACGCCCCCTACTGGGGATCGAGCGCACAATCCGGGCATGTGACCTGACCTGGAATTGAACCATGACCTGCTTCATGGGTCGAGGCTCAATCACTGAGCCACACCGACCAGGTCACTTAATTTCTTTCTTATATCTTTTCCTTACCGTTCTTTTTTCTTTCCCTTTGCACAGTCAGCACTCTTTCCAAGCGGACTTCTTTTGCCCAGCCTGGAGGGCTGTTTGAAACAAGGGATAAATTGTTAGTGCTTGTCCTTTCAGGCCTCATGACAGATCAAGCTTTGGGGTAAGGGTATCTGGAAAATGTGCCCTGAATAAGTGCATGAAAACTGGCATGGGGGATTTTCTTGGTTGAAAGAGGAGTAATAAAAAGCAGAAAACAGGGGCTAGGGCACATGAGAAGTCTGCAATGCATCGTGTGGGCCTGACCATGAGACACTGCTCTCCTGTGCTGAGTCCAACCAGAAGGGTCAGGCTTAATAGCTTCTCCCCTCCCAGGACCTTAATTCATCGGCAGCATTCTCCTCATATATCTTTTGAAGGCTGCTTTCAGATGGGATAGAAAATGCTTTAGAAACCCATTTCAGTTACAGCAGCACCATGTGTTTTATATTCTTGTCGGAGGGGCTTAGGGTGAACAGAAGGTCAATTTTGTCTTTTTTCTCTTTTTAACCAGAAGGGGCCCATCACTCAGCAGAATGCTTAGTGATTATGGGAGTGAAAAAAGTCCCCTCAGTATAAGGTGAACCTGTTGGGTTCGAAAGCATAATAAGCTTTCTTTCCTGAAATAGGCCCAATCAATACACTTGATTGTATTTTATCAGGGCATTCATCAGAAATGTAGCAAACACGAGTCAAAACTTTTCCTGAGAGGGTTGGAAACTCATGCACCTGGGATCTGGGGCTGTGTCTACGAATGTTATTCATTCTGCAAAATGCTCTGAGCTCCCGCCATGGGCCCGAATGCAGAGCGTGTGGGGAAACATTTAAATATCTCTGCTGGGGTAGGGGTCACGTAATCAGTCCGTCATGCGATGCTCAATCGTGAAGGGAGTGGAGAACCCCTTGTGATTAAGTGCAGGGTTGTTTCTCAGCAGAGTTTTTCAGGGTGATGAAGGCTGGCTCTTCAGGTTCCAACTGTGAGTGGACAGGACAGCAGCTGGTTAACAAGTGGAGGAGTTGGCCTCAGTTAGGAGTGAGTAGAGGTCACTTGTGGTAACAAAGGGTAAGGTGAATTATTGGGACGCAGATGCTGGTAGGTGGGTGGATGCACAATGAGAGTGTGGAAGTCCTCCTATAATGGACTAGAGGCCCAGCACACAAAATCACGCGGGACCCCAGACCCACCATGCTGCGAACCCATCAATGCACCTCCTGGTGACCAGTCATTTGGTCATTACGGTGTTACGGTCACTGGCTTTTTATAATATAGATTCAATTTTATCAATGAAATAGCCAAAAGGCACATGGAAAGATGCTCAAGAGTATTACTAGAAGAATGAAAACCAAAGCCACAATGAGATACTCCTTCGTACTCTCTCTGGTGGCTATAATTAAAAAGATGGATAGCAAGAAATATCAGAGAGGATGTGGAGAAATTAAAGCTCTCATAGACTCTTAGTGGAAATGTTAAATGGTGCAGCTGATTTTGAAAGTAATTTGGTATAGTTCCTCAAAATGTTAAGCAAAGAGTTCTTAGCTATATTCTCAAAAGAATTGAAGACATGTCCATACAAAAACCTTAGGTGAATGTTCATAGCAGCATTATATATATTAGTCAAAAGAGTAAAGCAACTCAAATGTCCATCAGCTAATGAATAGATAAATAAAATGTGGTTTATCCATGGAATATTGTTCTCCCTTAAAAAAGAATAAAGTACCTATACATGCTATAACATAGATGAATCTTGGAAACATTATGCTACGTGAAGAAGTCAGACACAAAAACCGACGTATTGGATGAATCTATTTATATGAAATGTGCAGAAGACACAAATCCACGGAGACAGGAAGTAGGCTAGTGGTTTCCAGGAACCAGGAGACATGGGGACTGACTGCTAATGGGGATGGAATTTATTTGGAAATGATGAACATACTCTGAATGGTGGTGTTGTTTTCAGACTCATATGAATGTTTAAAAGGGTGAGTTTTATGATGTGTGAATTATATCCCAATAATCAAATATACGAGACAAGGGGTAAGGGAGCAAATGATACGGATGGCCTGGCTATCCACTGACAGTCGGTAAAATGAAGAGAGGTATAAACAGAGGTATATTCTATAGAACCTGACTGATTGTGTGTGGGAGGCAGTGAGATGAGTGAAAGACTCAAGAATGATTCGGAGGTGCCTTATCACTTAGTATTCTCTTGATTTAGTATGTATTTGCCCACCCCATTAGCATATATGTCCCTCAACATCATTGGCTAAAAATATAGGGCCTATTGTGGGGGGAGGAGAGGTGGCCATTTTAGATACATGTCAGGTAAAACATCAAGTATGTCCATTTTCATGGGTCTGTTTTTTAAAAAAATATATTTTTGTTGATTTCAGAGAGGAAGAGAGAGGGAGAGATAGAAACATAAATGATGAGAGAGACTCATTGATTGGCTGCCTCCTGCTCAATCTCCCTACTGGAGATTGAGCCCGCAATTGGGCATATGCCCTTGACTGGAATCAAATCTGGGACCCTTTAGTTTGCAGGCTGACACTCTATCCACTGAGCCCAACCAGCTAGGGCAGTGGTCGGCAAAACTGCGGCTCTTGGGCCACATGAGGCTCTTCGGCCCCTTGAGTGTGGCTCTTCCACAAAATACCACGTGCGGGCGCACACATACAGTACGATTGAAACTTCGTGGCTCATGTGCAGAAGTTGGTATTTTGTGGAAGAACCACACTCAAGGGACCAAAGAGCCGCATGTGGCTCGCAAGCTGCAATTTGCTGACCACTGGGCAAGGGCATGAGTCCATTTTATACAATTCAATTGCTCAATTTCCCGTGTGAATAGATAGGTCACTCCCTGTGTTTGGACAGTTTTGCAAGTTTACTTCCCATTTTGAGGTTTCCCCATTAGAGAGGCCGTGAATCTCTATCCACTCTATAGTAAGTGTTCAATGTTCTGCAGATGAGGTGCCCTCTTCCTTTCATCCTGAATTGAGGCCACATGTTTTGAAATATATTTTTTGGCAATAAAAACAGTTATCAACTGCCCGGGCTGACCAGCAGACCCTGAGTGATGGATGAATGATTACTCTGACACGTTTCTGTGAAAGAGCGGGCTAAGGGACTGCCTGGCTAGAGGAACCAGACAGCCCCATTCACCTGCCTCCTTAGGCTTTTATAGTAGTAACAGCTTGAACTGAAATTAACCTCTAGATACTATCAGCAGGGTAAGTATCCTTGAGAAAACACATGTATCTGTAGTGTCTTTAAAACAAGGACGTTTGACGTCTAAACATAAAGATTCCAGTAAAACACCCAGGGGCTCAGACTTGTTTGGAAAAGTCAAGGCAGTGTCTGCAGGCTTCAGCAAGAATCCCCTAGAGGCCTCCGACCTTTCAGAGAATCCTCCTTACAGACTTTCCAACCAAGTCCTGTGCTTCCCCACAATCAACATATTTGGTTTCCCTTTTTGTCAAAGTTATAATAATGCAACTGTCAATTGGACCTTCTCCTTGGTGTGAGCTGTCCCACCACTACCACAGTGCTGGTTGATAAACTTTCAATGTGAAAAAGGATCTTGACACTTTGATAGGTCTGTACATTCTCATTTTAGATCATGTAAATTTAGATCACTAAAATAACTCAATTTCCCAATGACCATCTTCCCAGGCCATAAGACTCTAATGTCACATAGTTGTTCATTAATTATTAACCAGGTTCATTCTGGACTGAGTGTTTGCAAGCTGATTTTATTGTTCTCAGAAAGTTTGGCACCCAAAGTGTGTATCATTGGAGGTGTATCTTAGGATAAACTATTTTGCTAAAGTTTTTCTTTGGCTCACCTTTGCTTATGCTATTTTTTGAAAAACTCATTTATTATTCATGGGTGTGGAGGGTGTGGAGAACTATATGTTTTCAAGATTCTGCAGTATATATATCTTGGATTTCATAAACCCTATAGAAAGGTTTCCTTTTTTTGTTTGTTTTACAGTATAAAAATAAAATTTATTTTCTCTCTTAGTTTGATGGAATGCCTCTTGTTCATCAAGTGCCTGCATGGTCACTAGATGGCACTCATGAGTCATGGAAAGTAAATGGCTTTCTTTAACTTCAGACTTTATTATTATTTTTAAATTTTAATTTTTATTGAATTTTTTTTGGTGAATAACATTAAATAGATTTCAGGTGCACAATTCCATAACACATCATCTGTATATGGTACGGTGTGTTCACCACCCAAAGTCAAGTCTCCTTCCATCACCATTTGTCCCTCCTCTACCCTCTTCTACCTCATTATTTTAATTTTAAGTAAGAAAATTGAGGCTTAAAAGAATAATGTAGATAGTAAATGGTAAGGCCTGGATTTGAGATAAGACTTGCCTGATGTTCTTTCTGGCCAGTCACATTTTCTCCCAAGAAGCAGGTGCCCACAAGAGGAGAGTGTGATCTCTTTATGAGAATGGCAACTCAACACATCTTCATGTGTATTTAAATGCATGTAATTGCTGCTCTTTTCTTATCTGCTCACTAGGAAAGAATGTACATTTGGAAACATGGCCACATAAAAACATAGGAACTATGTTAGAGTGAAGATCTATGAATCACTCGGTCTCCCTTGGATCCAGACCACCTGGCGTCCATGAAGCCTTCAGTGAGATCTGTTGTTGCATTTGCTTACAATAAACCCCAGTTCCTCCAAACAAATGAATGAACAAACAAGCATAGGACAGAGAATCTTTAGGATGCTTATTCCATTGCACTCTGAGCAATAAAATAATAGAGCTAACAAATTTAAACACAATAATTTCGAATTTTACCTTTGAATAGGTAATATATTCACTAATGTATTAAAAAGATAAGCCATTACCAGGTAAAAAGTCTTAGTCACATCTCTTTTTCTACTTATCCTGTTTTAACCTTCTCACTCTGTCCTCACACACATCCCCAGTCAGGTTATAATTTTTATTAGTTTCTTGGGTATCCTTCCAGAATTCTTTCATGGAAATATAAACAAACATTAATATATATTTTTCTTATTCTTCCTCCTTTTAACCCCAAAGTAACTTACCATTCTGTAGCTTTCTTTTTTTCTCCTTAAAAGTGTATTTTGCAAATATTTTCATATCAATGCATAGAAAACTTCAGTGTTTTAGAACTGTATAATGTGCATACTATTGACTTAGCAAATGCATGATTGATGAATATTCGGGTTGTTTCTGGTCTTTTGCACAATAGATCACATTTAGTGAACTAAGCTTACTATAGGTCAGGCCCAGAGCTAACTGCTTTACTTGGATTCATTTTATGAAACAACTCTCTAAGTTAGTTAATATTATTTCCATTTTTCTGGATAAGGAAGCAAAAGGATCAAAGGTCGCTAAGCAACTTGCCTCAGACTGGAACCTGGACTGTCTGCTTTTAGAGCATGTTTGTATACTAGTGAAACATAAATTAGTGCCCTTTGTTAATTTTAGAATTTTTTTTCCTTTAAGAAGTTTCCAGTTACGTGTTTGTGGCTGTTCTTCACTTGTTTCCGAGATTTTTTTTTTTTTTTTTTTTACAAATATTTGAAGAGTTTGTACAATTCAGGATTTTACTTCTTTCTACCGCCCATGCTTTATTTTTGGGGGCCATGGAGTATGTAATGGTAAATCTGATACCAAATGATATCTGTTAGAGGGAGTTTAAGGAGGAAAAGCCTAAAATTATGGGATAGATGGACATTATCTGAGAGTGATTAATTTTTATTTTAGGGCTAAAATATGTTGAAATCATGATCTGAAAAACACACACCAGCCAACATCAAACAAACAGACAAACCCAACTTTGTTTGTAGGCACCGGAAGTTTAAAGTGTAGAATAAATAAATGACCTCGCCTTTTGATATTTGCCCTTCCTCTAGGCTTTACCTAATGCAATCAGGGAACCATGGAAACTTTGCATTTTGTGTCTTCCTTCTCAGAGCTGTTTGACTTCATTCAAGTGTGAACCAAATGAAATGTATCTTGCACTTGCAGGCTGCTGCTACTATGCGCATTGCAGATAATGGGAAAACCCAGATGCCAGTCAGAAACCCAAGCAAACTGGCCTTCTCCTAAATTTAGCAAGTGCCTGCCCCTATTGAAAAACCATAACAGCAAAATGACAAAATATCTAATCGCCTTCTGGTGGTAATTGGATCCTTGCCCTCTGCAGTCATCAGAACCCCCGACAAAGGCCTGTGCAGGGCTGTAAGGGCATGGCATCTGCCTAAAAGGGCAGTGTGAAGCCCCGTAAACATTTCTTACTCTAATTAAACCTTGAACAGCATTCATAGGAAGACCTGAAGGCCAGCACTTGAATGCACAGATTCCAGTATTTAGTGCAGTGCCACCAGCGGAGACGGGCAGAATCTTATTAGGTGTAATGATAAAACATGTAACAATCATTATTTTGCTGAAAACTTCCTTTGGATAAGGCATTGCCTAGTAGTCATTTTGCACTGTTCACACAGTGACACTTTAGTGGAAAAAAGAGATACCACCTGGAGTCTTGATTAGCTTAACAAGCACTTGATCTGGAGCCTAAGAAGAGCCAATGTTTCTCACGGCTTCCAAGCGGTTTCACTCCAGAGCCTAATGCTATTCTTTTTACTCGAGGAACTGGAGTACGCCTGCCACTAGGGGGTGCTGTTGCTTCTTTCTCCAACCCCGGACAGTTTCAAGTCTGACCTTAACCAGTCTCAGCAGAAGAGAGACAATGAGGCTTTATCCTTCCCCAGTGAGTTCATTGCTCCTCCGCCTCCAGAGTCAATGGAATCTGTTCGAACAACTCAGAACAAAACCAAGTGGCTAGTCAATGAAATAGGCTTGTTAAAATGTTTTCTGCCCTGACCGGTTTGGCTCAGTGGATAGAGCGTCCGCCTGCGGACTGAAGGGTCCCAGGTTCGATTCCGGTCAAGGGCATGTGCCTTGGTTGTGGGCACATCCCCAGTAGGGGGTGTGCAGGAAGCAGCTGATGGATGTTTCTCTCGCATCGATGTTTCTAACTCTCTATCTCTCTCCCTTCCGCTCTGTAAAAAATCAATAAAATATATTTTTTTAAAAAAATGTTTTCAAATACTTCCTCTCGTTGAGCCACAACAGCTTCTTCATGTCATCAGCGGCCTAATAGTTTTATTAGGGTCTGGGGATGCTAAAGGCTTTTGAGGTGCTACCAAGGGGAGTGAGGACTGATGGGGAAAAGGGGGTGTGTCATAGCAGGAGATGGGGAAAGGGCTAGGGCTAGGCTCTATTGGAACCTTCCCCATCTGGCAGAAATCTGCTTTGCCCCTCTACCCATTCAGTTTTGGTTCAGACACCAGTTGCCAAAGCATGTCACATACCAGTTTTGGGGATTGTTAGAAATGCAAGTTCTGTGGTCACATGAATTTGGGAAACTCTGGTTTGAAAACAGTTAAGAAGAAGTGTTAGTTGGGTAGAACTCTCAGAACGTTTAATTTGTAATGCATTGTGCCCTGTGCTTTGTGACTCTAAGGCTGGGCATTTGCTAGGAGTAAACATTATTCCACTGCTTCTCAAAGGAGGGTGTGTGTGTGATTTTTGTCCCCAGGGGATGTTTGGCAATGTCTGGACATATTCTTTTTTTTTTATTATTTTTTTAAATCCTCACCCGAGGATATTTTTCCATTGATTTTTAAAGAGAGTGGAAGGAAGGAAGGAGTGGGGGAGAGAGAAACATCGATATGAGAGAGACACATTGATTGGTTGCCTTCCTCTTGAGCCCTGACGTAGGCCAGGGGTCGAGCCTGCAACCGAGATACGTGCCCTTGACTGGAATTGAACCCAAGATGCTTAGGTCTGTGGGCCGACGCTCTAACCACTGAGGTAAAATGGCTAGGGCCGGACAGGGTTTTGATTGTCATGACTGGGGAGGGCGTTACTGTCATGGAGTGGGTAGAGACCAGGGACCTGCCGGATGTCCTCTGATTAACAGCACAGCTCCCTCTCCACGCCCTCCACCAGCAACGAGCGATCAGGCCCAAAAGGTCAGTGATCCAGCTGCCGAGAAACTCTGCTCTATAATTTGGACAATCTCTTACACGTACTTAACCTCAACGTTATTTCGCAAGGCCTGGAGCAGAGACTATTTCGGAAATATGCCCTCAGTTCAGCCACAATGTCTGAGTTGCCGGTGGTGTGGTCTTCATCAGTACTCCGTCTCCTTGGCCTCCAAATTGTGCTTGTCATTGTTGACCGACCTCGTCTTGAGATTCTCCTCAGCTGGCTTGACATGCATTGTTTTAATTTTCTTTCTCCTCTGTAACCTTTCTCTCTCCTTTTTAGCTTTTCTTCGTCTTCTTTGCTCCCTGAATAGGAGCATTTCTTGTGGTTTTATATTTGATCAGTCTCCATGACTTCAATTGTTTGCTCAGGCCCGTGGCTTTACCTATAGCCCATTCCAAGATGTTTTCTCCCAAAGATTGCTACGTTTTCAGCCCTACATTGGATGTTTTCTCCCACTTAACACTTATGTCTCCCACTCCTAGTGCCCTGATGCAAAGAAAACTGTAGCTCAACTTCACAGAAAACCTAAACGTCTTACTGAAAACAGTGTTCTATGAAATCAATGACAGTGATATTGAAGAACTGCTAGAATCAATGCCAAGCCATGGAAAATGAGGATCTGGCAGGAAAAGACAAGGCAACAACCGAAGAAGAGATAATGGACAAGGATGATAACTTTTCCACCGAAGTGATCTGGATATCAGAGGATTAAGGGAAGTTCGTAGGAAGATTAGTGATGCCTTTAAATATGTTTGCCAAAAAAAAGAAGGATGTTCTTTTTGATCATTCTATGAAAGTCAAACATGAAGGGTTGGGTATCATATTGTTTTAGGCCGTATAGGCCGTATATATAGTGTGGTCTTCCCTCCAGAATGTTCCATTTACATTTCGAGTGACAGAATTGCATTTAGATCTTTTCTCCCACAAAGTGTTTAGTCTCTAAGTCTGGTCTATAAATACTTAAAAAAAATACATGAAAACATTCACTGAGTTTAGTACAGCGATTTTCAGCCAATGTGCTGTAAAAATTTTTAAAACATGCAATACCTATTTAGTCAGGGCCACTGACATCTTTCCCCTTAGGTTGTCAAGTAAAAAAATGACAACAGCCAACACAATAGCCATTTGATGTGAATGAATCAAAAGTATTCCTATTTTTTTGTCAGATGGGCAAAAATATATTTTTTGGTGTGCTGCAGAATTTTAGTAATTAGTTTATATGTGCCCTGAGATTAAAAAAAAAAAAAAAAGGTTGAAAATAACTGGTTGAGGCCTGACCAGTGTTCCTCAGTGGTTGAGCATCGACCTATACTAGGAGATCACAGTTCGATTCCCAGTCAGGGCACATGACCAGCTCTTGGGCTCAATCCCCAGTAGGGGGTGTACAGGAGGCAGCTGATTAATGATTTTTTCTTATCATTGATATTTCTATATCGCTCTCTCCCTCTTCCTTCCTCTTTGAAATCAATAAAAACATATTAACATGGAGGCATGGAACAGACTGCCATACCTCGATGTGGGGTTGGAGGGATAAGAAGTGATAAACCAAAGAATTTATCTACTTACCAGAGGCCTGGTGCACAAAATTTGTGCACTTGGGGGGGGGGTGGTCCCTCAGCCCTGCTTGTGCCTTCTCACAGTCCTGGAGCTCTTGGGGGATGTCTGACTGACAGCTTAGCTCTGGGAGCCGGCCTAAGCCGGCAGTTGGACATCCTTAGTGCTACCGCGGAGGCAGGAGAGGCTCCTGCCACCCCTGCTGCGCTTGCCAGCTCTGAGCCCAGCTTTCTGGTTGAGCAGCGCTCCCCATGTAGGAGCACACTGACCACCAGGGGGCAGCTCCTGTGTTCAGCGTCTGCCCCCCGCAGTCAGTGTGCCTCAGAGCGACCGGTTATTTAGCCTTTCAGTCAATTTGCATATTAGGGTTTTATTATATGAGATATGCATAGCCCATGGTCATGGGCAATAGGTTAGTGAAAATATGAGGGGTGGGTAGGGGTTGGGAGGAGGGAGGGGGAAAGAAGGGGAAATGGGAGATATTTGTAATACTATCAACAATAAAAATACATTTTAAAAAAAAGAAAATAGCTGGTTTAATAGATTGAGACAGGATGAAGGCTTATTCCTTATCTTACACAGCCTTCTGTGGTTGAAAATCACTTAAACATTGAACTGAGAACATTCTCTGCCTTTCTTGATTTATAGATGTTTTTTCATAGCTACACTTCCAAACAGTCCCAGTTGGCTGTGTGGATTGATAAGAAGCATCTGGCTTGAAGACACAGACTAGTCACGGGGCAGGCCAGTCCCTAGAGAATCTGGTTGGGGTAGGAGCTGAGTCTCAGGAACCCTCCCTCTATATAAGAGAGCCAAGCAGAGCCCCAGGGCAGAGCCAGGAGGATGCAGACTGCTGGGCTCCTCAGCTGGTGAGCTGCCCAGGCGCTTTCACCTTCTCTTCCGCCCTGAATGTGCTCCCCAACATGGAGGTAAGAGAATTATTTCATTACTTTTGTAAACACAGCTATCTCAAATGAGGATAAGGAAGGCTTAATGGAAATAACTCAAATAAGGAGAGGACATGGGAAATAGTGACGATGAGGGTGAATTTTTAAATCCTTACTTAAATATTTAACAGTTCCGCTAAAGTGAATTCCTTTTTCTTATCCTGCAGTTAAAGTATTGGTTCAGGGGTGGGAATCCGAAATTGGAGACAATGTTTATGAAAGTCCTGAGAAAGCCTCTAAGAAATACACTGGTACTATTGTTTTTTCTTAAGGAAAAATTCCCTCCAGTGTATTTTTGTGTGTTTGATTTGGAGCTGATCAGTGGGCACTCTGTGGTCTGATTTACCTAAGAGCTTTATAAAAATAAAAGAGTTCAGACACTTGGAACTTTAGGGGGATGGCATTGTGACTTAGAAGGTGCAAGTAGTTGAAACGAAACTAAAGGTTTAGCAAATACACATGTTGGCCCAATGAAAAATGGCCAGATGATAAAAAAAAAGTTACTATTCAACCAAAGACAGGACCAAAGACAGCAAACACTGTCATAAACTATATTTCTGGGATGCAAAAATAACTTGAAATTGCTACCACAATTTTATTATTGAAAATTTTGGTATTTAATGTTAAAAATTCCGCATAACAATGCTGAAACAATAATTTCTTAGTCCTGTCAGCTGCTAAGATGGCCTTTGTGGTTGCTATGCTGTCCATTTGTGATATTGAATCTATGTTCAGTTTCCAATGTGGTTGGAGGAGTAAGACGTGAGTCTTGAATGACTCATGCACAAAATGAAATAATTCAAATTAAACACAAATCACAATTACTAGGACACCAAGTAATCCTACAAAATTAGAATTATGATATAATCTAATGTTTATTACCCTGTCTTGTATTTTTATTTTAAAATTTAACCAGTGTCACCCCAATAAATTCAATAAAAAGAAAAAATATTAGAACATTTGTTAGCTCAAAAATAATGATGCTTTTCTTAGGGCCATCTAGCCCTAATATTTGTGTTAACTATCAACCAATTTCCTTATTTATTATGTAATGAGACATCTTAATAATTGTTGTGTACTTAAAACTTTGTCCACTATCAATGATTATTATGGTATTATTCTACCATGATAATAAATATACATTTCTCCTTCAACTGGCTGATAGAAAATAGAGAATTTATTTCCCTGAACATTGCATGCAGGGCTCTCTATTTCAAAGTAGATGTTCATATTTTTACATGAAACCTGAAGGCAATACTTTTGTGATACGTTTCAGAGAAGAAAAACTTGGGTTATGAAGACAACAGCAAAGATGATTCCCAGGTCTGGCTGTTTAAGGGGGAGGATGCTTTCGTCCCCTGCCCCCTCCATTCATGTGAACTGCATTCAGAGGGAGGCTCCCAGAAGCTCTTTGGTTCTCTCTGTATCCCCTGGTTGGGAGATAACTTGGGTCTGAAGTGTTTCAGAAGGATTTGAGAGCAGGAAGGGCTGCCCTCTGATCGGGCTGTGGTCCAGCCTTTCACTCTGTCTTCCCTGGACTGCGATGAACCTGGCGTCGGGAATCTACAGCACGATTCTCACGGGCTCCTCAGGCACATCGATGTCTCAGGTCAGGGCCTCTGCGTTTTCACTACACCCAGAGCTGACCTGGTCTTACCAGCTGTCTTCTATCAATGACACTGTGTGGGTGTTTGTGCCTTTAAAAAACATGTCCTTTTCCAGATTACAATACTACCTTCTTAGGAAAAATAAGTTCAAAAAGAAGATAATAGCTATTATTTCTCCACCCTTTTGATAACCACTATTAACATTTTAACCTTTTCAGACTTTTATAGGAATATGTACAAAATATACGTTATTAAATTGCTATCACACTATCTGAATATTTTTACTCATTATATCATAAGCACGTTCTTTTGTCATTGGAACCTATAACATCCTTCTAATGACTACAAAGTATTCAATCATATTATTTTACCATTGTGCATTTCTATATTGTTAGAAATGTTGCAAATACAGATGTAAGTAAATTGATTTCAAAATCTAACTTCTTCATTTGTATGATCTTCTATGTTCGAAACTCATTGATCAAGATATTAATTAGGAAATGCCAATGAATTAAATTTGATTCATTTAAATTTCCTATTTAAAAAATTTTGGATATTGGAACCCAGTATTCTACAGAAATTAATATTTTATTTTTTACCCTGAATTGGCTCATGGCTCAATAGACAAACACAAATGACCGGACCTGAAGAAATTAGAAGCATGGAAGACAGAAGAAATTGCAGCTGAAGCATATTAGAAGAAGGAGGTAGCACTAATGTTTATTCAGAAAGAAAGGAAAGGAATTCTGGGAAATGTAGTTTCAGCTTAGCTGTATCACACAATATGAAGACACCATATCTCTTTTTTATTAATGAAAGATGATACAGAAGACACTAGTTCTTCTTTTTTAAAATGTATTTTTATTGATTACAGAGAGGAAGAGAGAGAGAAAGATAGAAACATCAATGATGAGAGAGAATCATTGGTTGGCTGCCTCTTGCACGCCCCCTACTGGGGATCGAGCCTGCAAGGGGGGCCTGTGCCTTTGATAGGAATGGAACTCAGGACCCTTCAGTACAGGCTAATGCTCTCCACTGAGCCAAACCCAGGGGGACACCATACCTTTTCAACTAAGGAATTCTTTTATAGAGTCAACCCAGATGTCTGTCTGTCTCTGTCATTAATGTGACTTTATTAATTTGTGATTATTCTACCTTGCCCCCTTGATAAGATAGTCTTTCCAAAGGCAAGATATGATAGCTGCTTCTTTTTCAGGTATCCAACTAACAAATTCTTAAGAAATTATTTTGGTTATTAGATTCAGCTTGCATGACTCATGAACAGAAACTGGCTTTGTAATAAGCAGATCTTCATGGGCTAGAATAAGGAGTTTGTACAAGGGGAAGATGGTGTGAAAGGTACTTCTGGTGAAAAAAAAATCCCTAAAATGTAGTTGAAATTTTTAAAAAATGCATGTAATAATAGAGTGTTAAAAATGATGTGTGCATGATGCCTGATTTGGCTGGGAGTTAAAGGCCATGAACAGGTGCTCAGTGCCCCACATGTTATGGTGGAATGTTGACATTCAATACAGTATTACAGAGAGAAAAGCCCTAAACCTGTCCAGTGTCCCGTGGCCATCTCCATCCTCAAGAGTATGCAAGATTGTGTCCCTTTGGAGATAGAGAATGACACCTTTCTCACATGTGAGAATATCTAAGGGCATAGGCTGGTTGACTGGCCTGCCTTTAGCAGAACAGATCGACACAGCAGGATCAGTTGCACCCGGACATCAGGGTTTGAGAGAACAGAATGTGCCACAGTATCCCATGGACTAGACGTGAGCCTTTGTGTTGTCAGATGCTCTGCCCGAGGGACTGTCTGCCAGATAAAGCGATGAAACGGACAGCATCAGTATGGGTAGGACTCTGGTGAGAGTCAGGAGTGATAGACAAAAACATGAGTCATTTGTGCAAGAGAAGAGTAGTTGTAGGTTCCCAATGAGTGGGTGGGGGGCATCCAAAGAACCACAAAAAATCTGTGAAAGATAAAGAATTGGCATCAATCATCCAACACGCTCCGATTTACCATCACCAGAGTCCTGCTGAATGAGTCAAACAATGTCACCCCCATACATCTTTAAAAATATATATATATATATTTTTAAATATATTTTATTGATTTTTTACAGAGAGGAAGGGAGAGAGATAGAGAGTTAGAAACATCGATGAGAGAGAAACATCGATCAGCTGCCTCCTGCACATCTCCTACTGGGGATATGCCCGCAACCCAGGTACATGCCCTTGACCGGAATCGAACCTGGGACCCTTCAGTCCGCAGGCCGACGCTCTATCCACTGAGCCAAACCGGTTTCGGCTAAAAATATATTTTTATTGATTTCAGAGAGGAAGGGAAAGGGGGAGAGAGATAGAAACATCAGTGATGAGAGAGAACCATCAATCGTTTGCGTCCTGCACGCCCCGCACTGGGGGACAAAGCCCACAACCCAGACATGTGCCCTTGAGTGGAATCAAACCTGGGACCCTTCAGTCCTCAGGCCAACACTCTATCCACTGAGCCAACCTGGCTAGGGCACCCCAATACATTTAATAATAATTTTTAAAAAATGTCCCTTTTGGCTCTTTCCTCTTTCACTCCTGCTGCTCTGACTTGGAAGAAGATAAGAGACAGCTCCGGGGAGGGAAGTGGGAGAGAAGCCGGGGAGCACCCCTCCCCTGTCGTGAGCATCCAGGAACTGGGAGCAGGAGAGACATTTGAAATCAGATGATAAATTGAAATTTGACTGTTAACTTGTTCCAGAATTTTATTTTCTGAAAATTTGCTAATGCCTGGGAGTGACTAACACAGCTCTGATATAGGCCTTCCCCCGGACAGGAAAAATGGGAGCTGAGAGACGTGTTGAGAAAGGAAAGAGAAACATGTTGTTGATAATTAGCGAATAAAACCTTTTGGAGGTGTTGCTTTACATTACATGCTTCATGTGTCTGCTGAGAACTCAGGAGGCGTCCTAGCTCGGCCACCTCTGTGTACTCATTTCCACGTGGCCCACAGCTCCTTGGTTGTCTGGTCAGAATAAGAGGCTGAAGGATTTGTGCAAGTTTAAAAGACAGAGGCAGGCAAGAAGGATTTTATAACCGAGTGGAGATAACTAATATGAGGACAGGGGATCTCGGAGGGGAGTGGGAGGGTCTGGAAAAAAGGATGGGAAGCCACTCCACAGCGACACTGAGAGAAGAGAGGTTTGGGGCAGAAGAGGAAGAATACTGGCCTGTTAGCATGAGGGCTCAGATGATTTTATTTATTTTTATTTTATTTTATTTTTTTTTATTGCTTAAAGTATTACAAAGGGTATTACATATGTGTCCTTTTCCCCCCCCGCCCTTGACAATCCCCTGGCCTCCCTTACCCCCCAGTGTCTTATGTCCATTGGTTATGCTTATATGCATGCATACAAGTCTTTTAAAGACGTTTATTCTGGGTTATGAATTGAATGCATTTGACGTTCTTCGAGCGTCTCCAGTAAAGATTTGATTTATATGCCCTACACCTTCAGTTGTCAGGTAATGTAGGAAGATACTTAAAAGTAAAAGTAAGATAATAAAAATCACCTATGATTTTACAACCAGAAATAAACTTTTATCCTGTTATACTTCTTCATAGGTTTTCAATACACATTTGATTTTTCAAACAAAACGTAATTACATTCTACACACAATTCTGTCACCTGTCAGACCCCCCCACACCTGGCTGGTGTTGCAGGTAAGGAGGGGTCAAAGGAGGAGCCACCCACCGAACTAAGGTGTGCGATGCACATCACCGCCTCCCTAGCCAGGGACGTGTCTCAGTCCCTGAGTGCTCATTTATGAAGCTTATTTCCCTTTTAACTCCTCCGCTCTCGGCTCTGCTCTTCCTTCCAGGCCTTTCCTCTCTGGGTGTCCTCATGGGGGCAGAACTTAGAGAGGAAAGTGGAGAAAGGAACTAAAAGATGATGGGACCTCACAGAGACGCTTGGGACAATGTAACTCCAGTGAGCATTATTCATTTGTCCAGGACATCGCCCACCCCCTAGTTGTTTTTACAGAAATGAAGAGTAGGCCCAGCCGGTGTGGCCCAGTGGTTGAGCATCGACCTATGAGTTAGGAGGTCCCGGTTCTATTCCCAGTCAGGGGGCGGGTGTGCAGGAGGCAATCAATCAATGATTCTCTCTCATCATTGATGCTTTTTATCTCTCTCTCTCTTTCCCTTTCTCTTTGAAATAAATAAAAATACAAACACACACAAATGAACCGTAGGAAGTGAGCTTAACGGAATTATATTAGATTCTTATTTAAAATGGAGACTTAAAAAACAAGTAGAGTCACCAAGCCTTCTCCCTGGTCCTTCCACTTTATATTCCTAAATCACAAATCTTGACTTGTACAAATGAATTGGCTTTCAACTCATTTAAGAAATGCAAACAAAAATAACGCTTTTATTTCCCCCCAGGCTCTAAGTTTCTTCATCTTGGTGGGATTTGTAGCAGAGTTCCCAGTTTTTTCAAGGTGAGAATTGTTTGGATTGTGTGTGGAAATAATTAAAATTGTTTTTTGTTGTTGTTTGTTTTTAGGAAATGTTTTAGTGCAGCCTGAGCATGTTTATCTCTTCAATGCTGTATCTTTCCACATCTTGAGAAAAGGCAATGATAGCAAAAGCTTGTTTTATTCTTATTTTATTTTCTGCAAGGAAGAAGCCTGCAGATGAAAAATACCTCAAGGTTTTCTGCCTGTCCCAGCTGTGGTTTTACCCCCTTTTAGAGATCCGCAGCTGCCTTACACAGTCCAGAGCAGAATTTGATCTTTAAATGTAGGCGTTGCAGAACATTCTTTGGATTTTAAAGGTCGAGAGTCTTTGCAGACATAGCTTTAGTGGCTCTCGAGGCCTGGAGAACGGCGGGCTCATCTACCCACGGCCTTGTTCTGCTTTCGCGGTCAGTTTGGCAGGACGGGGCCAGGTCAGTTCACGCTAGGAAACTACCAGAATATGTGTCAGGCGCCGTGCTGGTGACTGGGGGCCGGGCAGCACTGCGCCTCGGCTGCGTGGTTGGGAACTGGAAACAGCTGGTTTCCATACACACATGCTGGGGCTCCCTCTGCCAGAGGCCTGGACAGGGCGCAGCGGGAGCCCAGAGGAGGCGAGGCCCAGCGCGCTTCCCTCCCTAAGCCTCGCGCTTGGGGGGAGGCCGAGCCTGTCCCTGGGACCCCAGATAGGAACAGAGCAAGTTCACATTGTTTGAGGGTCAATAATTCTAAGGCATTGGTCCCTTGGCGCCACGTCAAGACCACAGGTTAGCCAGGTTGGCTCCATCAAAGCACCCGAGACACACATAGGGCAGCACCGGCTCCTGACTGTCAAGGCCACCCAGGGCCCGAGGAGGAGCGCAGGTCACCTGCAGATGTGTCCAAGGCTAGACATGTGCTCACAATCCAGAAATCGGGAGTCTCCATTCCTTCACCCTTTGCGGGTGTGCGAGGGGAATGTATGAGGGCTGAGCCAGGTGACCTCCACACAGCTGGAGTTAAGCATGGAGTGAGCGCCAAATCCCCATTTCCACATATTCTGAGTTCGCTTGTTTAGGCTCGGATTTCCCCTCTATGGGTGTGGGCTTAAGAAGGGACCTAAATGAACAGGGGAGCATTTAAAAGTGAATTGCTGTCCATTTAGCCCTTGCTCGTCTTCAGTATCCCACTCTCCCAGGCTCTTTCTAGACCTCCTGATCTCCCAGGTTCGAGAGTTTTTGAGTAACTTTTTCACATGTCACTCAGAATCCTTCGGAAGGCTACAGTACCTTCCTCCCAGATGTTCTCACGTATCCCTCCCGGCTCTGACCACCCCCCTATCTCTATTTCCGTAACAGCATCCTGTACACATCCCCATTGTGAAATCTTTTAGATTGGATTTATCGCATCACGGGTTACGGTTGTGTTATTGTACTGGATCACCTGTTGATGCACCTGTGTCTCTGTCGTCCCCTTTGTCAATGGTTAGTGACCTATCTCTTTGAATATGTCTACAGCTGTAGTGTTTCCATAGTGCCCGGTACAGGATAGATGTTTAACAAATGTTAATCTCTCAAAAGGTGGGTCCCTTTTACAGATTTACAAAATTTATTTTGGGATACTTTTGGTTTCTCTTTGGAAGTAAATTTGTGAAGCAGTTTTGACTGTTTTTGACTGTTCTCTGTGTCCCCTCTCTCTTACCTTCCCCCCTGCGTTGATGAACCGCTGGACAGCGCCTCTTCTCCCGTCAATTGCCAGTGGGGCTCCTTCGGCCCTTGGTCGGAATGCAATGGCTGCACCAAGTCTCAGGTGGGCCCATGTAGAAACTTTGTATTTATCGCTTATCTGCTGAGATAGCTGAGGCGTGGACAAAAGGGCATTCACGTTTGAATGCTATTTTTTTATGTTTCTTGAAATGTAATTAGTCATTTTAAAGGAAAAGAAGTATAACTTGTATAATAATTAATATTGTAATAAAGTAATGTCTGCATGCTAGCTTTTCCTCACAGGACTTTTCTAAATCGTTTCTGAATCTTACCAGAAATACACATAGGCTAACCATGAAAAGCAGCTCACTAATTCCTGAGCTACTAGAGAAACAAGAAGAGCATGAAATGAAGTCAGTAGACAATTCAAAACTCGATTCAAGTTTAATGGATTCAACTTGTCTTCTTATTTGAAATAAACACTAACAAGTGGCAAAATTACCACTTCGTTTTGCCTGGCAAGTAGTGGATGACCATAAAGAGTCAAACATTTTGCAATGTTTTAAAGGTCCATTTTTTAAAAGAAAATTGAATTTATTTAAGGAAAAGGGTATGGGAGACGTGGCTTTCCAAAGGGAAGGGGGCCTTGGAGAGAGGTTCAGGGGGTTAGCCCGGCTTGAGCTGCTGCCGCCCTTGCTCCCCGGCTGCAAGCCTCATGGGTCCCTTAGAGGTTGGGGGATACGTGTCTGCCTGTGGGGGAATGGCACGGGCGTGCTCCTCAGAGGGAAAGTGCACCTGAAGTTTCATTTTTAAGTAATACAAATAAAAGACCAGACCTGCTCTGGAGATTATAGAGTCCTTCTAGAAATGTATGCTTTTTTTTCTTATTATAAATTACTCATTGGAGAAAAACACAGAAAAGTATACATAAAGAAAACACTACTTATAATTCCACCATTTGGAAGAAACCAATATAACAGCATTGGTTATTTCTTTTGTTTTCTTCCTGCGTGTTTATGATTTTTAAAATTAAGATGATTTGATCATAGTTTTGTATTCTACTATTTTAACCTAACATACTGTCAGCATAAATTAAAAAAGAATTTTTTTGTTGAGAGTATTACACATGTGCTCCACTCCCCCCCCCCCTTTGTCCTACTCCACCTAGCTCCCACCTCACCCCAGTCCTTCTCTGCATTATTGTCCATGTCCATGGGCTATGCATATATATCAGCATGAATTTTAATAGCTGTATATAAATATATTAAACTTATTTATCTACTTTCCTATTGTTTGATTTTTAGATTATTTACATTTTTGGTTATTATAAATAAAAATTTAATGAACATTTTTATACATAGGCATATATCCTCTTTTCTGATAATTCTTTAGGATGAATTTGAAAAATATAATGTTTGTTTTATTTTATTTTTAAAAATATATTTTTATTGATTTTAGAAAAGAAGGGAGAGGGAGAGAGAGAGAAACATTAATGATGAGAGAGAATCATTGATCAGCTGCCTCCTGCACGCCCCCTACTGGGGATCGAGCCTGCAACCTGGGCATGTGCCCTTGACAGGAATCGAACCTGGGACCCTTCAGTTCACAGGCTGATGCTTTATCCATTGAGCCAATCCAGCCAGGGCTATAATATTTGTTTTAAAGTTTCTGAACATTTGAATGTTCAAATATTTTTCATTTAAATATTATTGACATGTAACATTCTAATAGTTTCAGGTGCACAATATTATTCAATATTTGTAAACTATTTTAGAAGTAGTGCTGTTTGGATAAAAATATGTATTTAAAATTTATTTTTTAAGTTATTAGAACAACAGAAACATATTGCAGAACATAATTTTGAAGCATCATCATAATAATCATTTTTTTCAAGCATTTATTTAGTACCTCTGTGAGTGGTATTTACAAAATAACTTACACAATTGCAGAATTTGGCTTCTGGCAAATATAATAGATGACAACTCTGATTATAGGCAAAAAAATACATGAATAACAAGGCGAACATCAGACAAACACCTACCACAGAAAACATTTTTATAATTTAAAAAATGTTAAGAAAGAGCACTAAATAGAAGTAGATAGAAGGTATTTTTCATATTAGCAATTTTTTTCTCGTTGAGAGAAGGTCATGATGCAATGTATACATCCTAGCTTATACAATCAAAATTTTCATCCAGAAAGAGACAAGTGAAAATTAAAAAGGGGTCATAAGATCGGAATCTGACAGGTGAGAATGAGACTGCCGGGCGTAGGCAGTCATCAAGGTCCTCCTGACAGACAGGGAGGGAAAACATCACTTATACAACAACACAACCCGTGCCGTGAACTTCAGAGAATGACAAATTAATCAGCCGCACATGAGAGGTGTCTTCATCAACTGAATAAAGAAACTAAAAACTTATTAAGAAACTGTACTGAGCCCAGCTGGTGTAGCTCAGTGGTTGACTGTCAACCTATGAACTAGAAGGTCACGATTCTTGGTCAGGGCACATGCTCAGGTTGCAGGCTCGATCCCCAGTTGGGGGCGTGTAGGGGGCAGCTGATCACTGATTCTACCATCATTGATGTTTCTATCTCTCCCTCTCCCTTCCTCTCTCTCTGAAATTAATAAAAATATAATAATAATAATAATAACAAAGAAACTGTACTGAGTTCCATTCCCAACTGAGAAATGCCAGAGCCAGGCCCAGGCTGATATAAAACTGCTCAGAGTTCATATCACATTCCTGTAACCCTTTGTCCCAAGAAATCCCCACTTCTAACCAGTTTAAGATGGATGAATAGACTCAACATATCTGGCTTTCCCTGTTGGTCTTTGCTCAAGGTTACATGCTCCGGAATGTCAAATTTTACTCATTTTTATTAATGGGGAAGAGCTGAGTATAGGAAGAGGCCTTGATGATGCACCTTTGGGGAGGGAAAGGGCTTTGTAGATCTTTCTTTTTTGTTTAAACATTGGATACATGTTGATTGTTGCATTTTAGGATGATTAGTTGTTTCTCAATTTGCTTGCTGATTTTCTAAATTTTCCCCTCCTGCCCCTCGCCCCCCCCTGCTTCCTTAGAGGTTTGCTTTTGAGCTAGTTTCCATTTTAGACATCAAGGATTTTGATTGTTTCCTAACATCCTATTGTAGATACAGCTTCACCTTTGGACTACTAAGGCTTCTGTTTTGTAAAATTGTTTAAAATATATTTTTTATTGATTTCAGAGAGGAAGGGAGAGGGAGAGAGAGATAGACACATCAATGAAAGAGAAACATTGATTGGCTGCCTCCTGCAAGCCCCCCACCTGTAATCCCGGCATGTGCCCTGACCGGGAATCTAACAGTGACCTCCTGGTTCAGAGGTCAATGCTCGACCACTTAGCCACACAGGCCAGGCTTCTGTTTTGTAAATTTGACATCTATGTGATCACATTTCTCTCTGGATTGTTTTGCCTTGACTTGCCTTCCTGACAAAAGATTAACATTCAGTTCAAATCAATTGCCACCATTTTCCAAAGTTTTCCATAACTCCCTTTCATCTCGACCCTCTTCCCAAAACCATTACCCTCTCTCCAGCCAAATTCATTGTCGCCCTTCTAATTAGCTCTTGGTACAAAGCTTTGGCAAAGACATTAATCTTCTACATTGTAGTCTATTTGCATACATGTTTACCCAGCTAATTCTTTCAGGTTATTTTCTTAAAGATTCTCTAATATATTTTTTAGCACTCACTCCTGAGAGTAAATATATACATACACATATATAAATATAATATACTAGAGGCCTGTTGCAGGAAGATTCCTGCAAGAATAGGGCTTCCTGTGGCTGGAGCTAAGCAGAGAAGGGAGCAAAACCCGCTGAGGTGGGCTTCACTCCCGCTCTGCCGCGTGGCTGGCTGGTTTGTTTTCCCTCCGGCTCCACTGCACAGCTGGTTTCCCTCCCGCCTCCCGTCTCCGCCGCCTTGGCTCCGTTCCTGTCTCTGCCACCTCTACTTTGCTCCCTTCTGTAGCGCGTCGCTTCCACGTTGTTTTCAGTCTTCGCTCCCAGCTGATATATGCAAATTAACCGACATCTTGGTTGGGGTAATTTGCATATAGTCGCTCTGATTGGCTGGTGGGCGTAGCGAAGGTACGGTCAATTAGCATCTTTGTATTTTATTAGTGTAGATTATCTGTAATAATAACCCAAGTGTCACTGGACTCAAGGCCAAGTGGGTCTGTGGGTTCATTGATTTTGTAGGTTTTACTTCTGTGGGATCCAGGACCATTTCCCAGACACTGCTTCTCCGATTGTATTAATGTTTCTCAGATTTTATTTCTCAGATAAAGGAATCTGGAGTTATCGATAAGCACTACCTGTTCTTTGTTTAGACTCGCAGGCGGATGATTGATGTTTATGCACAGTATGGCGGCCACCCTTGTGCCGGAAGTGCTTTTCAGACACAAGCGTGTGAACCTACACAAGGATGTCCAGCGGAAGAGGGATGTGGACAGCGTTTCAGGTGTTTTTCAGGTACTGGTTTTCCATAGGCAGAGTGTAAACTCAAATGTTATTTGTTTAAATTGCTCGGTATATATTTGTTGAATTTTACTGAATTTATACTGACCTATAAATTAATTTTCCTCAAATATCAGTATCATTTTTATTGGCATGATAATCACACTCAGCTATTATTCTTTTAAATGTAAAGGGAGACATATGGTAATAAAAGTGGGAAGATTCTTTGCCTCTTTGAAAAAACACACAAAATATTTCTTTTTTTTTTTTAATATATATTTTATTGATTTTTTACAGAGAGGAAGGGAGAGAGATAGAGAGCTAGAAACATCGATGAGAGAGAAACATCGATCAGCTGCCTCCTGCACATCTCCCACTGGGGACGTGCCCGCAACCCAGGCACATGCCCCCGACCGGAATCGAACCCGGGACCTCTCAGTCCGCAGGCCGACGCTCTATCCACTGAGCCAAACCGGTTTCGGCCAAAATATTTCTTGACATTGCACTGAGACTGGGAAAAAATGTTACTACCAAAAGCATTATTATGTTTATAAGAAAAACAACTCTAATAGCTAATCAAGGAGCAATACAAGTCACCCTTATGCATGGGTGCTTGAACCATAGTTTTTCCATTATTATTTGATTTATTGTCTATGTTGCATTTATAGCATCAGATTAATTCAACAACCTTCAGCAAGCATTTATTCTTCTTCATTATGTTCCAGATATAGTGATAAGTGTTGTGGATTTAGAAATAAAACACAGCCTCTTCCCTCAAAAAAATTTTTAAAGTTTTATGGACAGAATAGTATATAAATAATCCCTGTGTTTGAAGTGTTCTTTAGAAATACTTGTCAAACTCCTATTGTACTTTCAAAGCCCAAATTACATGACACCTCCTTTGAGAAGCCTTCCCTGAACCTCTAACCAAGAGAACTAATTAACAAATCACTTCCGTGTTTCCTATGTACATCTGCAATCTGGACTATTGGTTGGCCTGGATGTCTCTTGGCAGACTGAACTCTTTGAAGACATGCAGGGTGGTCAAAAGTAGGTTTAGAGTTATGAGTACGCAAAGCAAGGAGTTTGTTCTTGCATTATTACTTATTTATTAATTATTGTATTTTCCATATGAACAACTGTAAACCAACTTTTGCCTGGGCCTGTACCCCACGTAGTTTTTGCATCTGGAGTGCCTGGTACACTCTCAACCAATGTTTGCTGCATGGGCTTGAGGGACAGCATAGCAGGTGTGTGCTATCCCGTCCGGACAGCGTGGAAGGACAAGTGGAAGGACGTGCATCGCAGCCTGTGGGGTAGAGATGGTTTCTGCAAGGAGACCATGTGTCATTTGATTATTAAAGACAAGCAGGTGGTCGGTAGAGGAAACCCTTCTAGGCTGAGAGAACTGTAAGTGCAAGGTCAGTGGAGACGAGGGAAAGCCTGGCCTTTATTCACGGAAGTGATCCAGGGTGACTAGGGCATGGGAAGCTGGCCGAGTGGCTGCAGAGGATGCTGGGGAGTTGGCGGGGGTTTGATCATTTGTACCCTCCAGTGCATCCTGGGAACCCTGCACGTATGTCTACTGTGACAATCATGTTGTTGAATTGTAATGATCTATGTCTTTATATCTTTCCTGTGACATTGTAAAATGTATTAAAAACCTAACAAATACCATTTTTATTCATACTTGTATCCCTCTATCCAGAAGAGTCTCTCAAACAGAGTAGGTGTTAATGTTGAGCTGTAACCTTGTGGCTCGGTTGCCATGCTCTCAAAGCTCACACATCTAAGTTACCAAGAAAAGCAGGACTTGGCATCTTGGTCAGTGATTCCAGAAAAGAAACGGAAAGTTCAAGGGCAGGAGGTCAATCTGTCCTCCCAGTGGTTGGCATGGTCTGGCTTTGGAGGACTCAGACAAACTGCTTGATGCTCATGAGTGAAAGCCTGGCATCGGAATTCAGGCTTTATTTTCAGTTTTGTGTCTGGCCAAGGTCAGAGTCAATTCTGTGTGTTGCAAAGTGACCACCAACATCATCACCAGTCCTTCCGGGACATGGATGTTAAATTCACACTGAAAGGCCAGTGCATGCTGGGGGCTGCGGGCGGATGATTTGATCCCATGTGGTGTTCCCTTTGCCCTCCTTTATTTTTGTGTGGGTGCTTTTCTCATGGTCAGGCCAATGCATCAGCAAGTCACTGGTTTGCAATGGGGATTCGGACTGTGATGAAGATGGCGCCGATGAGGACGGATGTGAGGACACAGACAGCAGACGTTCCTGTGACCTCGATAAACCTCCTCCCAACATTGAACTTACTGGAAATGGGTAAGGGGCTGGGCAGCCACCTGTGCATATTGGTGGGTTATAATTCTTCATTTTGTTTTGTTTTTTTTTTAAATTATTTTTTTGGTAAGTCTAATAGCAAATCACCTAATAGCCAAGCCTTTGGCTCAGAGCTCTTTGCTACATCCTGAAACAATTTTTTAAAATTCCTATCTGTATACTCATAAATACATATGCAGTAAAATATGGAGTGACCAATTGTCCCAGGACTGTCCTGGTTTAAGCACCGGAAGTCTTGCATCCAAGGAAACCTCACAGACCTGGAAAAATCCACATAGTCGGTTACCCTGTTGGAGAGAGAGAGAGAGGGCGATAGAGAGGGAGAGAGAGAGGTAGAGCAAGAGAGCAGTATATTGGAATATGCAGGCTAAAAAGTAATTGCTCAGATGGGCTGGGGACTTTTATTTCCAAGTAAAGTTGAGACAATCCTGTGTTTGTCTTTTCAAAAAGAATTCTGAAGAATTTTTAAGGGTCAGACCCAAGTTAAGATTTCAAGGCTTTAAAATAATCTATTATAGAATGATAGATGTGATTTTTCTATGATATTTCAAAATGCATTCATAGAGAAGTGATAAAATTACCCTAAAGAGGACACCAGGCAACATGCTAAGAGGCAATCAGTTGAAATTCTTTGTAGAGTGCTCTCTGTCCTCGAAGGTAATCGTAATGGTATTGGTTTTATCTGTAGATTCAATTCAAAGCCAGCTGTTGCCATAGCTACACAAGGACGTGTATTTCCCAAACATGTGCTTAGGCTGAAAGAAGTTGGCTTTTCCCAGACATTAGTTTTAGCTACCACACCAAGCATGGGAGGCTGGAGAACGTAGGGTATGCACTAGAATTCTGTCCTCTTTATCTGAGCTCTCTTTCGAAGACATACTTAACTGTAATGTATTTCTAGAGTTCTCTAATGACGCTGTTTCCAGCAAGTGCTATTTCTGATTTTTAACCATCTGTTCTTCCTGTTAAAAAAAAACACCCACAACAGTTACAATGCACTCACCGGCCAGTTCCGGAGCAGAGTCATCAACACGAAGAGTTTCGGCGGCCAGTGCAGAAAGGTGTTCAGTGGGGATAAACCCGACTACTACAGGCTGAGTGCCAATGTCCTCTCCTACACATTTGAGGTACTGAATTGCATGGACTTTACTTATTTCCCACGTGTGAGTTGTTGCCAGAAATCATTATTTACATGATATATATTTTTGGTGGGTATTTGTGGAGAGCTTACTTGTGCATACTATGTGGTCAATTTTTTAAAAAAAATATATTTCATTGATTTTTTACAGAGAGGAAGGGAGAGGGATAGAGAGTTAGAAACATCGATGAGAGAAACATCCATCAGCTGCCTCCTGCACACCTCCCGCTGGGGATGTGCCCGCAATCAAGGTACATGTCCTTGACTGGAATTGAACACGGGACCGCTCGGTCCGCAGGCCAACACTCTATCCACTGAGCCAAACCGGTCAGGGCTGTGGCCAATTCTTATAAATGTTTTATATGGACTTAAAAAGAATACCCAGCCTGGCTGGGGTGGCTCAGTGGTTGAGCGTCAACCTATGAACCAAGAGGTCACGATTTTCCCAGTCAGGGCATATGCCCGAGTTGCGGGCTCGAACCCCAGTATGGGCTGTGCAAGAGGCAGCTAATTGATGTTTCTCTCTTATTGATGTTTCTATCTCTCTACTCATTCCCTTCCTCTCTCTCTAAAATCAATAAAAACAAATATATCAATAAAGAATACCCCTTATGTAACCCTAGAGCATGGGGCAAGTGTACTTTAACTTATGTCATTTGAGCTGAAATCTCCTTTTGCCTCATTTTCATTTGGCCTCTGCTCTGTATGGAACCAGGACCACCTGGTCTGTCCCAGCATGGGTGTTAAAAGTCAAGGCCCTGATATGATCATTTCCTCAGAAACATGTTTTTATTTTCAAACTGTGAAAGATTTCATATGTACAAAAGAGTGTGAATAACATATATGTGCAGCTGGGGAAAAACTAATAGAGCAAGTACCCATATATGCCCATCACCCACCTAAATAAATAGATTACCAGTGACTTAAAGGTTCTCGCTTACCTCTCTCTGCTCAGTCCTCCTCTCCCCAACTCCCCAGGTCATCACTATCTCTCCTTGTGTATTAATCATTTCCTTGTTTTTCTGATTATGTGTATTTCCTATATCTTTGTCTCCAAATAAAAATTTGTAGTTTCGTTTTGACTGTTTTGACTGTTTCGTTTTCATTTTGACTGTTTTGTAGTTTTATATAAATGGTGCATATGGTATATGTTCTTCCATGGATTGTCTTTTTTACTCAAAATTATGGTTTTGAATTTCATTCATGCTGATGTAGGTGGCATTTTTATTGCTGTTCCCAACCGTTTCTTATGTAATTAAGGAAAGTTTAAGAAGATCATATTGCATTGAAAAAAGATGATTCTTGCAGTTAGTTATGTGTAGAGTAGATGGCTGAACTAAGGAGTAAGGAGATGGCTGAACTAAGGAGCTAAGAGGCTTACTTGCATAAATTGTACAGAATTGGAAAGTTAAATATACTACAGAATCACATAGAATGTTCCAAAACAAAATCCAAGTAATTTGATTGCATGATGTAACCTATTTGCATCTCTGTCCCTCTCTGTTAGACAAAAAAAATATATCAAGAACCAAATGCTTTGTAGTTCTTTTTTTAGTGTAGTTTTGTTTATTTGCTCAATTCTGAGCTAAATGTTGACTGTAAAGGAAAATGGAAGATGTTTGTACACAGATGTATATTTTTAAAAAATATATTTTTATTGATTTCAGAGAGGAAGGAAGAGGGAGAGACAGAAACATCAATGATGAGAGAATCATTGATCAGCTGCCTTCAGCATGCCCCCTACTGGGGATCCCACAGATATATTTTGAGAAGCGCTTGGTATTGCCATTATTGATACCATGTTTCTGGCTTAACAAAGAGTAATTACAGAATGAACTTGATTCCTTATATTCATGCAGGCCTGGTATTAATGAGAAGCATGGTTGTTGTTTATTTTTTATATGTTTTTATTGATTTTAGAGAGAGAAGAAGGGAGAGGGAGAGAGAGGGAAACATTGATCAGTTGCCTTCTGTATGCACCCTGCCCTGGGATAGTCTGCAACCTTGGTATGTGCCCTGACTGGGAATTGAACCAGTGACCTTTCAGCGCACAAGACAACATTCAACCAACTGAGCCACACTGTCCAGGGCAAGGCACAGTTGTTTTGTGTCAATAAAGAGCTTTGTCTTTAGAAGATTGTAGGACACAAGTATCCATATTAAAGGACCTATGATAAAAGGTTCTTGATTATGTCCAAGGTCTTAATTTGGTTATAGCAAAATTTTTCATTTTCTTTACAGGTGAAAATCAATAATGACTTTAATTATGAATTTTACAACAGTAGCTGGTCTTATGTAAAACAAACTTCCACAGTGACTTCATCATCCACAAGGAAACGCTCCTTTTTTGGATTTTCATCATCATCTTCTTCATATAATAGTAATTCAAATTACCAGCAAAATCAGAAGAAAAAGGTTAGTATGTATTAAGTTAACTTTTCCATATTTTACTGGTTTAGTTATTTGTAACATTGACAAAAGGATCAGCTTTCATTTTTTAAATAGGGCAATAGTATCTTCCTCAAAGAGAAAATATATTTCTTTAAAGGGTATGATCTCCTCTTGTTAATTCTCTTTGGTATATTTATTTATACTTTCATTTTTTCATTAAAGTATTTGTACTTATTTAAAAATCTAAAAAAAAGCTTACCTCCAAATCTTCTAGTTAAAACTTTCCTAAATTTCTCATCCATGATTACTGATGATACTATTTTAAGTGTTATAATTTTAAAAATCCAATTGATATGTATATACTCCCTAAATGTTAATGATAGAAAAGATTTAAAATACTTTATTACTTTTGAGATACCAAAATTTTCACATAGGGAAGTTAAAAGACTTAAGATACTTTGTTGTTTTGAAATGTTAAAACTTTCATCTCAGGCAATCTAAACAGTTGACATGAATTATACCACTTATTGCTGAAAAAAATTTCAGGCTGATCATCATTTATAATCTGCATATTTTATCTCATTCTTAAAGTAAGTAACTTGATTAATAAATCACACAAGAGAGTTATAAAAGTATATTTTGTTGGTTTTATGACTAAGAAACTGTGGAAATATGAGCTATAGAAACATTGGCCATATCCATATTGTTCACACAAGTGAGGATTTGGTATAAGATAGATCGTCCTTGAACATCGTCAAAAGATGCTTAAGAAGTAGTTAAAAGACCTCATTATGAAGTGGCTTAACTTATAAATGCTTCAATATGGGAGATCATTATATGGCCACGAACGATGTGGAGCCTAAGGACACATTATTTTATATACTTATTTGTGAGATTATCTAGCATTTAATGAAGTTGGTTCTCTTTTTGTAGTTGACAAACTACATTAACAACTTGGTCAGGGGTTTTAAAGGTCATGTATAAAAGAAGTTACCATGACATCCCTCAGATATTGTTCCTACTTGGGATTCCAAAAATTCCTTGGATTGCTTCAAATGAGTGGGCCCAGAACAGACCTTGTCATGCAGCAAAATTAAAATTTATATAGACTGGGTTGAAAGTGGCAGCTGAGGAAGAGGCAGTTGAGGGAGACATTGGACAGGAACTATCACCATTACCTTTTTATCTTCCACCTAAAACTCCTTTTACTGTTTCCTCTTCCCATAGAGTTATCAATTGCTGGTTCTTCAGAACACTGTGGAAGTGGCTCAGTTCATCAATAACAATCCGGAATTTTTACAACTCGCTGAGCCGTTCTGGAGGGAACTCTCCTACCTCCCCTCTCTGTATGACTACAGTGCCTATCGACAATTAATCGAAAAGTATGGGACACATTTTCTGCAGTCAGGATCCTTAGGAGGAGAGTACAAAGTTCTCTTTTATGTGGACACAGAAAAAATGAAACAAAGTGGTAAGAGTATTTTTTAAAATTTTATGTAAAAGCATTGCGGGGATTTTAATGGGGAATAACATGGAGTTAAAATTTAAAGCTCTAAAATAGGACATATAGAAACTAAATTACAAAGGCATCCCAAATGGCAAGAATCCATTACATTTTACTCAAAATCTTACAGGCTTTAAGAAAAGCTTGCCTACTCTTTTGGTGCCCTGAAATGTGAGTTAATCCATTATCATCATTGGTTATCTAGATAGGGTGTTGAGTGGGTTTTTAGAACACCTTTCAACCTTTCCCATTTCTCAGATTAAATATTATTCCTCAGGGGAAGCTAATGAGGAATTGACCATTATTGCAGAAATCAATGCGTTTTGTTTTATATTTTTTTAAATGTGGAATTTTTTGGTTGGTTTTTTAAAATATATTTCTATTGATTTCAGAGAGGAAGGGAGAGGGAGAGAGAGATAGAAACATCAATGATGAGAGAGAATCATTGATCGGCTGCCTCCTGCATGCCCCACACTGGGGAGCCAGCCTGCAACCAGGCATGTGCCCTGACCGGGAATAGAACCGTGACCTCCTGGTTCATAGGTCAATGCTCAACCACTGAGCCACGCTGGCTGGGCCAAGTTACATGTTTTAGCAGTGACCCTCACTGTTACCCAGTGAGACAGCTACTCTAATTCTTGTCCCACAGACTGAGAAATGGAGACCTATGGAAGAGTACATATATAGGTCATAAGAATGTCCAACTGGCTCTAGAGCCAGCTCAGTTTTTTCCTTCTGTTACGTGTCTGATAGGAATGCCTTGTTTTTGCTAGAATCAGAGCATGCCACTGAGTTCGCATTTTGTAGATCCTCACCAGCTGCCCCAATGTGGGAAGGGAGAGAGTGGTGTCTTAGTATCCACTCTTCCTCTCAGAGAACTTTTGGCCTTGATTTACTAATGTTCCCAGGAAAACCTGTCCCTTCACAACTTTGCCCTTAAGCTGATGCCCACACCTCCTTCTTCATTCCAAGTCATCACCTCAGGATGCTTCTTATCAGTCAAGATGCCCTTACAACCTTCTAGGAGAGTAAGACTCCTTTTTTTTAAAAAATATGTTTAAATATTTCATTAAAGCAGCATTTTAAAAATGTTAGGCAGCACTGTTCGTTTACTATTCTATAACAAGAAATAATTAATAAATAGCTGCTACTAAATATGATGGTAAAACTAGAACAATAGGTTTAAAATTTGGTACTGCAGGATTCAGGTCAGGTGTCTACTTGAAATACCCGTCATTAGGAAATCATGTGGAAATGTCCCCGATTGGCTCATTATATTTTTACTAGAGAGAAGGCAAGGTAGTTTCCCAGACTTACAGTAGTTGCTTCCATGATAAGTTTCAGAGTGAGTGAGGATAAGACTTCTTCATGAGTTCAGAGGAGGTCTTGTAGTTTCTCTTGTGGGTGAACTGCCATATTTTTCTGTTTCCATTGCCTGGTTTTTTCCTTTGGGCTTGATTTTTACCAAATAATGTTTAAGTAATATTTGAACTTTCCTGATTTCACAGGTTGGAAATAAATTGCACAAGCACAGGTTTTTGTAGCAGTGACAGAGACAACATTTCCTTGGAAAATTAATCTAGAAAGTGACTTGATCTAAAATCAGGTTTACTGCCTTTATTTTTTTTTCAGCACTTAAAAGAAATGAAGAGAATTTTTTTAAAGCTTTTCAAGTTGGTAAAAGTATTCTTTTGAGTAAACTCTCCTGGGATATGATACAGGGTGGGGGCAAAAGTAGGTTTACAGTTGTGAGTACATAAAACACAGAGTTTATTCTTATATTATTATTTATTAGTTATTGTATTATTTTCCATGCAAACAACTGTAACCTTACTTTTGCCCCACCCTGTATATACCCCCAATTGTTTTTAAGAAATATTGAGGTTATTATGATTAATAAAATTATATAAGAAAAATATCTTTCCACACTTTATTATAGATCCTCATTTTTAAAAAATAAAGGCATTGGTTAATGAGTGGTAATTTTCACATACTAAGGTTCTGAGTCAGGGGAAGGACATGTTAGAAACTAGCGATGTTAAAGATGGAGAGACAGAGGCTGTAGAACTAGGGTTTTAAGAATTAATTGCTGAAGAACCAGAACCCAGGTTTTGGGGTCTCTGGTAGATGGCTGGAGGCCATCGCAGTCTACTTTAGTCTATTTGCTTTATGCCTGAAAAGCTGACTATGGATGGGTTAAACATATCACTCCTTGGGGTATTTAACTTCTGCTCTGTCTGCTGTTTCATGTAGAAATCACCAGCACCTCATTCTCTCTCTGGTCAAAGTGAACAGGAGCCAATATTGGCTCAACCATTTGAAAGTAAGTGTAGTATCTGTTCCTTTGTTTAATATCAAACATAGGTCAAATATCCCCTTTTTGACCCTTCACTCTTGTAGAGCACTTGGAAATGTCTGTATCATGTCACTCTTGATTAGACGGTCTCAGTAGTCGGAAACATCCTCTGGTCCTCACTCTCATCATACCTGGCTACGTCTCAAAGGTCTTCAACAAATACAGAAACTCAGCATCTTTTAATTTTTCCCAACAGGTGTTTCATCAATAAGTATGAAGGGATGTTCATCCAAAAGTGCCAACTTTGTGTTTGTTCAGTATTCTTCAAGCAAATGCAAGGAGCTGGAAAATGCTTTAAAATGGGCTTCAGGTAAATGAGAAGGCGGCAGTATGCACTACAAGGTTCACCTCCAACCCTCTCTCTTTGGTTAATTCTTGGTCGCCAAAGTCCTTTGACATTTTAGCAAGTGTCCCATAAGGGACATTGATCATAACGGATGAACCTACATTGACACACTATTATCACTCAAAGTCCACAGTTCACCAGAGGGTTCATTCCTGCTGTAGTACCTTCTGTGGCTTTGAACAAATGTATAATAACATGTATCCACCACTAGAGTGTCCTAGATAATAACGTCACTGCCCTAAAACCCCTCTGTGCTCCACCTATCCCTCCCTCCCACTGCCCATCCCTGGCAACCACTGATTTTATTTTTTATTTTTTTACTGTTTCCATGGTTTTGCCTTTTCCAGAATGTCATACAGGTGGATGGGTTGTTTTCATACTTGATGGATGTTTCACGCTTAGGTTCTCATTTTCATTTGTGGATCCTGATTTCCTTCATTTGATTTCTCCTTGTGCAGGAACTCAGAGCAATGTGTTGCGAGGGGACCCATTTGTCAGAGGGGGCCGTCCAGGCTTGGTGTCTGGCCTTAGTTTCTTGGAGCTGGACAATCCTGCTGGGAACCAGAAGCGGTATTCCTCCTGGGCGGGCTCCGTGCCCGATCTTCCCACGGTCATAAAGCAGAAGGTGCGTGATGCCCCGCTTACATGCAGCAGAAAGCAGTCCTGTTGCTTTGCACTGGGAAAGTGAGATTAAATCAGTTTATGTTCTGTATGAGAAAAGGAATGCATACCTAATCATAAGAAACAGAAGGTTTGTTATCTTGTTGTCCATATTTCAGTTGTAACAGTAAAATGTCTTGTCAATCCCAAGAGAAATTAATGAAAAAATTTGTATTTTAAACTTTTGCCCTAAATTGGATTGTTTCTTGTCCCCTCATTCAGAGGAGCTATAGATTCTCGCAAGAGGAAGGCATCCAGGCTCATTATATTCATCAGATCACCTTCTCCCTGTGGTCATGGCCTGTAAGCGCCCGGAGGCGTGTAAATTAAGACCAAAACTGGGCTGGTGGAGGTTTAGGATGTTTTATTGATACAGTCAGTTCTTTTATAATACAACCAATGTGTTCCTAAAAATCAGGGAGCTAGGCAAAATTGCACAATAAAAAGACTACAGGGTTTATGGGGGAAAATGGGGTTAGAGATACAACACTAAAAATTTAATCTGTGACATTCATTTAAAAAAAAAAAACACCAAAAACCAAAACAAAACAAAAGAAAAGCCAGTAGCACAGTTTTATACATGTTCAATTGTTAAGAAATGCATTTACTGTAATGAATGTGGCGCATTACCTAGGAAAATGTGGCTGATGATGGAGCAGTTACAGCTTGTGAACTGTTGTAAAGTGGAAGGAGAACAATCAGAAGTGACAGCCAGCTGTGACACGGGATGTGGAGGGGCGTAGTGTACCATGTGGGCGGTGAAGTAGATGGATGTTTGAGGCGTGTGTTTGTGCGTTTTATGTATTCCTGTGTGGTTTGGTTCAGTCATGTCCAGTTTTCCGTGCTCACCTCGTGTTTCTTGTGGACAAAACGGTACGTAAGCAAAAAGCAAAACGTGTGTGGTATGCTTATATCATTCCTCACTATGACCATCTCAACAGAACAAATTCATATTTTCAAAACAAATGCTATAGCAGAATTGATTCTATGAGCTGTTCCCTGCCATGGGAGTCAAGCAATGTCCAGGTGAAATTGACCTTCAGAGATTAAGAAACCTGGACACATGTTATACACTCAGAAACTACAATCGCTTCTCAGGTTGCCCCCCAACACCATGTTGTACCCACTTGCCTCCTAATAAGCGTGATGGGGGAGGGGGAAGTTTCCCCAGGAACTCTCATCTTGACGTGCCACTCATTAAGAGTCAACGTGGCCTATTTTCATTGTCAGTGTCCCATACAAATCATCAAAAATCCTGAATAGTTGATTAGGAAAGAACAGAGATTCTTTTTCATTCTCAACTCTGCACTTTTCCAATAGGACGGTAGCTGTCACAGTTATCTGTGCTAATTTATTAGCCGCACAGGACAGGAACAGAGAGAGTAGAGGCATGTTCCAGCTATACGGCCGTATGATGCCATCCAGTTCCGAAGAGCTTGGGCAGAGATGGGGGAAATGTGACCGATTCTCGGCGTCAATCTTAGTCATGCGCTGCATGTAGATTGTATGGACTCTCTCCAAAGCCAGTGACATGCATCTCTTCCCAGTTCTGTGCTCTGTGACGTCATGGAGGTAGCCTGGAATCAGCCATGGTGACGGTAGTTACCCTGATTCTACAAATCAGAGCCTTCTTATTCCTGAGCGAGCAGATTGTTAAGACTTAGCCAGCACCCCTGTGGTCTCGAAGCATTGGATATATTCAACACAGAGCAACAATGCAAACCTGTTTTAAATTTCTTCAGGGAGAAAGAGTGATGGCCTCCTCTCTGCAGCAGGACATTTAACTTGAATTGCATGTGCTCTTCCTGTAACATAAGTGCACCCCCTTTTCCTCTGTCCTCTGCGGGGGTGAAAATGTGTTATCTTCAAAACAACCTTTCAATAATTAGAAAATAGATGTCTCCTTGGTTTTAAGAATTTTATCCCTGCACACAAGGTACAAAAAATATTCCTTCTCTAGCTGGTCTAATATTTCCTAGATTTCTCTTGCAAGGAAAGTGAATTATTTTCTCTTTTTATTTGAACAAGCAATGATTGGAATTACCATAAGTGTTTCCATGGGGTTTGAGCTTAACTGTAAAAAAAAAAAAAAATACTGTCGCCTAAAACCCTGGCTTCTGCCTGGGATGTCTTTCCCTGTGCAGCTTACACCTTTGTATGAGCTGGTGAAGGAGGTCCCCTGTGCCGCGGTGAAGAGACTCTACCTGAGACGGGCTCTTGAGGAATACCTAGATGAGACCGACCCCTGCCACTGCCGGCCCTGCCAGAATGGGGGCCTCGCCGCGGTGGAGGGCACCACGTGCCAGTGCCACTGCAAGCCGTACACGTTTGGGGCGGCCTGCGAGTATGGAGTCCTTGTGGAGGATGAAGCAGGTCAGTGCACTGACTCTTCTCTAGTTATGCTGGGCCCATCGAAAAGGGGAACCCCTTCCCTCCAGCCCTGAGATTGCGCTTCTTGGTGTGTGGAGAGGAGGAAATCTCACTGGGTATTTAAAAATATATATATTTTTATTGATTTCAGAGAGGAAGGGAGAGGGAAAGAGAGCTAGAAACATCAAAGATGAGAGAGAATCATCTATCTGATGATTCCTGCAAGCCCCACACTGGAGATTGAGTCCACAACCCAAGGATGTGCCCTGACTGGGAATCAAACATGATTTCCTGGTTCATAGGTCGGTGCTCAACCACCGAGCCACACCAGTAGGGCTCACCGGGCATTTTAATTCAGTGTCTCCCACGCTCCATGTCCGGATGGTGGACCCTGGGGTCAAGGCCCTTGTCTGTCTCTGTTTTTCTGTCTGAGCTCACAGACCACCATGCCTGCCGCCATTCCCCACCTGCCATTAGACTAGCTTAGTGCCCTAAACACCTCCCATCCTTCCGTTGTCGTCTCAGAAAGTTTCCGTCATAACCCAGGTCTGTGGGGCATGGGCTTGCACTGCCTAACCTCTCTGCTGGCCAGCTCCTTGAAACAGCTCTGCTTCTGTTTGTATTATGTCCTGCCCATCAGTTATTCATGGATGCTTGCTGAGCATCTGCTGTGTGCTTGGCAGTGTGCTTGGTGCTTTAAGCACTTGGAACAGGGCTCCGTGAAGTTACTTTATGAGTAGGCCACGCATGAGACAACTATGTACATTTGTCTTCATATTTACTTATATGTCTCTCTCTCTCTAGAACAGCGGTCGCTAACCTTTCGGACCTCACGGACCACCGGTTGGCCACCGCTGCTCTAGAAAGATTGTTTCTTAAGATCAGGACTTGATTTTTTTTCTTTATTTCCAGAGCCTGACATAGAGCTTAATTTTATAGAAGTCACTTATTAAGTGTTTGATGCATGAATACATACATGACTAAACGATGGTTGCTTATAGACAAGCACCAGGAAGGCATCCTTGCCTTCAAATGCCTCCCCTGCCTACCTTCCTGGTAAATTGAAATTCCACCCCTGACTCTCCCCTTTGTGGCTTGGATTTCCAGTCATTTGATAAAAATGGGAGCTTCCCCAGCTGGTGAGGAATGGAGTAGCAATCATAATATATCAAGCTATTATTACCCCTTATTAATATACTCAGGGGACTACTTTATTAACTCAGTTTTTAATGATGGAAGAAAGCATAAGGAAGATCATGGGAAACTATTATACAAATTAGTTTAGTTTAGGTGTGTGGTACCGAGGAGTGGGAGATGGGATAGGGGGCAAAGAGGGATAGAGGTTGCACAGTAGAAATAGCTAAGGACCAGTATACATACCCACTTATTGTGGGAAAATAATGCTTTGGGGAATGGTGTCTGAGAGCAGATTCTAACTAGTAAAGCGAAGTTCTTAGAAGATGGTGCCAGCTCTCCCCTGGCTCCCCCACGGAATGTGATGGGGGAAATACTAAAAGACTGTGAGTCGTGCATCAGCCCGGAGGCGGAAGGTGCCAGGGTTGATTGAGGAAGTGCCTGGTGTAGAACTGGGGAAGGATGCTAAGAGGAAGGAAAAGCAGTTCATCTGCTTACACACTTCCCGACTTTGCACAGGGCCAGCCCTGGGCTTGGCAGCCTGGGGTACCAGTACATTATGTCCTTCTCATGCCCTATCACTGCTTGAACAAGAGCAACTTATTCGCTTTATTGAGAGCCTGTGGCACGATGAAAAGAACCTGAACTCAGTTGTAAGACACAGTTACAGTCTGGATGTGGCTCTTGGCAGCCAGTATGGCATCGGGCATGGCATTCAACCACTTTTGTCAGATTCCATACCTTTCACACAAAAACGGTGACTGACCTCCTGCCCACCTGGCCTCATTCTTGTGAGAAGTGAATAAATGATGGAATGTACGTGGTACTTTGAAATGGTTTTAAAACGATAAACACATTGAAGATGTTATTGCAAGAAGTTTGTTAATGCAGCCATGGTATGGACAGCCCTGGTCAGTGTGCAGAGACCGCTGGCATTGTAAGGGACCTCAGTGAATGCCCAAAGTAATAAATCCCCTGACGTCCCCTCCCCCAAGGAGCAGGGAGCTGTGCAGCGAGCTCCACAATCTTCTCTGCAAGTTCTTCCTGACCTTCCTCTTCTCTTACAGGAAAGGTGGACGGAGGTTGGAGCTGCTGGTCCTCTTGGAGCCCCTGTGTTGACGGAAGGAGAACAAGGCGCCGTGAATGCAATAACCCACCTCCCAGTGGGGGCGGGGAGTCCTGTATTGGAGAACCGTTGGAGAGCAGGCAGTGCGGAGAGGAAGATGAGGAGCTGAAGAATCTTCGGTGAGGGGGACCAGACCTCCTGGCCATTACATAGGACACAGTGTCCCTGCAGTTTGCGTGAGCTACCCGATGGCTACTACTAGATGATTTGGACGTGAAACAGTCGTTTATTTTATTTTATTTTTTATCAGTGACTGCCTTGCCCTTTAGCACAGGGGTCAGTTGAAGGATGGAGGCCTGGCCTGGCCACCTTGCACACATGTTTCAAGTTTTCCTGATTCATCGTTTAAAAGGCTGAGGAGCTGGGAGGCAGTGTGGTCCCATAGATACGAGCAACTTGGTGTTGACACCAAGTAAATTGGCCACCTCCGTGCAGTGTGACCTGGGCAAGGTCCTTGCCACACCTCTAAAGTTAAGATCTTCATAGTAGATAAATTGATAATAGGCTATAAGTGAGATTAAGCCTGGCACGGAGTAAGTATTCAATAATAGTTGTATGATTTTTCAGACATACCACTCCTCATTTATTTTTTTATTTAGGATGAACCATAAGGCCAGATGCTTAAGATGGCTAATATCTTTTTTAAAAAAGTCAAACATTTTTTATTGAGGGAATAGCACGTTGTGATTCCTTCCACTGTCTTAGTCCCTCCTGAGTTGGAGTCAGAATCTTCAAATTAGCCCCTTTGCTCAATGCACAGCTGTCTTCTCCGTCAGCCCAGGATTCCTTTAGTTGGGATTCTCTGACCTCCACTTGAACAGGGACATACTTTAAAAATCCCCCACCCGTAATCTTTGGGATGCAATTTCTTTAAGCAGTTTAAGTTCCTAAAAGCTAAATTGTGGGGAATATATCACAGTTTTGGCAAAGGATCTAAAATCTCAATAGTTTCTGGTATTGACACGTCTTACCTCCAGTTTTTACTCACGAACCTGGCAAAAAATATGGCAGTTCTCAGGGTCACCACCGCAATAAAAGAGCATGACCCATGTCTCCATGTCGGCACCAGAGAAGGTGAACATCTCGACTGTCATTTCACACTCACTTCCTGTTGCCAGGACCTTGCAGATACTCTCTCAGAGATGCCCAGCTGATGAATCGTACCCCTGGGTCAGTGGTTTTTTATGCCATCCCCCACTGTGTTCACTGTCCTTACTAACCTCTGCCAATCGGGGATTGGCACACGTTCTAGTCAGATAATGTGAGGTCATGGGAATGGAAGAAAGTGTGACCCCTGGGTGTCTGGAGGTGTGATGCCTTGTTCCCAGGTCTTCGCTGCCGCCTCATCTGACGTAAGCAATGCCTCCTGACGGAGGGAGGTGGGAAGCATGTGGGATTTTGGTGAGCAGACAGCACTGACCTCAGGGTGGGTGCCTCTGGGAAGAGGAGGTCTCTCAGGAGGCCGCTGCCCGCTGGATCGCTTCCCCTGCCTTTAGACACAAAGCTTGACGGGAAGGGGCACCCTAAGGAAGGCACTGGAGGGATTGTCACTCTTCTTGGTGCTCAGAGGAGGAAAAATGATGAAAACGTCACATTTCTGAGTCTCCTCAGAAGGTGGCGAGAGGCTGAGGATCTGAGTCCGGAAGGAGGCCGCACTCAGGCCATGTCCAATGCTTTCCCTCAGATTCCGTGCCCCTGGAGTGCAGGCCATAGTGGCGATACGCGAGCCTCAGAGGCACTATTGAAAACACTGCTTCCTGGTGGCTGTCATTGCTGTCACTGTTAGGAGCTCCCTCTAGGGTTTGCCTTGTGAGAAGTAGAGAGAGCATGATTTTAAGAGCCTGACTAATTAGACATGATCCAGCCTTGATATCTTTTACTCTATAACCTTGGACAACTTATTCCAACTCTCCAAGCCTTTGTTTACGCCACACGTCTCATAGATTACAGTGAACTGAGGCAACACACATCCGTAGAGTGACTGCCAAGAGCCTAGACACATAGCGCATGCTCAGTCAGAAGTGTTTTTTTAAATCTTTATTGTTGAAAGTATTACATAAGCAGAAGTGTTGTTATTTTGTCTTACTTCTTTTGCAAGATCACTAACTCTAATTACCTTATTTTTATTTTTTAAAAATATATTTTTATGGATTTCAGAGAGTAAGGGAGAGGGAGAGAGAGAGAGATAGAAACAGCAATTATGAGAGAGAATCATAGATCAGCTGCCTCCTACACGCCCCACACTGGGGATCAATTCTGCAAAATATATATATATATATATACATATATATATATATATATATGTAAATGGTATCCTCTTATTTATTTATCATTCATTCTTTCATTTAATCCTCATCAAAGGATATTTTTTCCATTGGTTTTTATTTTCATTTTATTTAAAAAAATATTTTTATTGATTTCAGAGAGGAAGGGAGAGGGATAGAGAGTTAGAAACATCCATGATGAGAGAGAATCATGGATTGGCGCTTCCTGCTTGCTCACTACTTAGGATCGAGCCCACAACCCAGGCATGTGCCCTTGACCAGAATCCAACCCGGGACCCTTCAGCCTGCAGGCTGATGCTCTATCCACTGAACCAAACCCGCTAGGGCTGGGCACTTTATTTTTAATACAGAATTAATTCTGTGTTAAAAGAATTTCAGAACCAGCCAGCAGGAGAAAAAGTAGGTCTGAGACAGGTGACCTCTGAAAGTTTCACAAGTAGGTGTGTTGCCCAAAGAAAGACTTGCCTTTCTGCTGTTATTTTTCCCCTACTACTGGCCACTTAACTATCTTTTGCAAGCCTGAGTTTATGTTTGAGTTTTCTATCACAGGTTGTGATCAGATATTTGATCCTGACAATGACAAAAATATTACATTAACCTACTTACATGAACACAATCTTTTCAGATGCAAATAAAAAATTTGCTGTGGTGCAAAATATTGATTATACTGTGGAAATTCATCACATTAATTATATTTTGTTTTCTTTCTCTTCCAGATTGCTTGAACCCCATTGTTTTCCTTTGCCTTCAGGTCCAACAGAATTCTGTCCACCACCCCCTGCCTTGGACAACGGATTTGTTCAAGTTGGTTATGAGATATATATTTATATATATTTTTTTCTTTACACATACTCTTTGTGTCAAGTTCTGCATCTCCACTGTTCTCATAATCCATGTCCTTCTTCCACAAGGAAACACAGCTGTAAACATTTTATGTGTGCATTTTAGTTTTAGTGATGAGAGTTTTAGACTTTTGTTCTTTGGCTGAAGGCGTTTAGAATTCTGCAGAAGTCAGTACATCTTCTGTGGCAAGGTAAATCAATATTTGCCACCCAATGAATTAGAAATGCAGTCATGCCAGAGGGCGGCTAAACATTTCCATTTCCACTCAAATAGGAATCTATAAGCAAGTTCTTCAACATGAGGACTTCCCCTGTTCTTGCACTGAAAGAAGTCTTTGAAAAAAAGTCTCATAAATATGGAGTCTAGGATGGAGTATTAGGTTTATTCCAGGAGCCAATCAGACAATTAGTGAGTGTTGGTGAGATATGGGTCAGTGTTGAGCAATTTTCTTGTTCAGGAAGGAACACGAGTCAGCTGCTACTTGTCATTCTTAAGAATCTTCCTGGCTTGGGGGCTCTGTGAGTTTGTGCCCTTCTCACTCCTTGTCATGATGAGGCTTGGGCCTCAGACTCAGTGAAGCCTCCTCTTGGCTCACACAGGAGATGCTCATCAGCGTTCTCTGTGGCCAGTCTTGCGTTCTCCACGAACGATTTTGCCTCGCAGGGTCCAGGCCCTAGAACATACATACACTGAGATTTTGCTCAAATTTTCCCAAATGTAGGCAATATTGGGAAGTGGAAAAGCCATGTGTGTGTGTGTGTGTGTGTGTGTGTGTGAGAGAGAGAGAGAGAGAGAGAGAGAGAGGGGCCTAGTATGACTGACACTCATTTTGTCCCACTGCAGTCACTATAGTCCATGAAGTTCCTGAAGGTAGCACATGCTCAGAGAATGAGGCCAAGCAGACTATTTTCCTTTAGCAAATGCTGAGGCTGCTGTCCCAAACTCCAATACATGGGCTGCCCTGTCAGGAGCTGGTGGTTACGAACACTGCCCCGTGGATGGGCTACGTCACAGCCACCCAGAACCATAATGATAGAGATGGCTGCTTGCCCCTGTCTTCCAATTTTTTCGCATTCTGTAGGTTTAGGGTAGATCCCCAGAGTCTATATTTTTCTAAATTGCTGCTAACAGTTCTGAAATAGAGCCAGGTTTACACAAGTGTTGAGCTTGACTTTGTTATACGGGATTCCCATTTGTAGGGAAAAGCAGATCCAGTGTCCATCCCCATTTTCTTCAAACCTCCACACCACTCTGGGCCTCTGTTTCCTACCAACGTCCATGATGGAGCCAGACTGGGCCAGGCCTGGCAATGAGAAGAAGGAGGCACCAAGGAATCTTGTTCTTATGCCTACAGCATAGTTGGCCCAGCGCCAAGCCCTCTCCCAGGCTGGTTTCTTTACTGTACCTTTGGGTGGAAGAGATCAGCAGGATAAGAAAAGGAACCCAGAGAGACCCCAAACAAGCATGACTGCCCACCTGAAGCTCAGACTTCAAATTCTCCTGTGCTTCACCAACAAAGCTCACCTGTTGGCATTCTAGACTAATGACATGCCCTTATGTCTGACCCAGCCCAACAGCACTTTCCTTACAGGGTGGGGTGGGATAAGATCAACATTATGCTTCCCCCTGTTGATTTTTGGAAGAAACTTAAACTTTCACGAACACGCTAAAGGGATTTCAACCTGTCAGTTCACACCAGCATTCATCAGGCAGTATTGCCCATGAAAAGCCCTTAACACCTTTCTACGAAGGGTTGACTGACAAGGATGTTTCCCAAATCTGATAGGAAACTGACTTTAACTGAAAGTTTAAGGGAAAGAACTTACTTGGGCAGTGTGTACTAAAGTACTTTTAGTCAAATTTTTACTACAGAGAACAATCAATAAGTCATAGTACAGTGGCATTACTGACATTATGTCCATTGATGGTGGGATCAGTGTTGTTGGCTAGAACTATAAACAAGAAAATGCTTTTATAGACAATTTTTAAATCAGCTATTTGAATGAAGGTTGCCTAATGATTAAAAGAAGGCACGGTTTACAGACCAAATATATCTAAAGAAACATTGTGTTATTGCAAACTGGGCATACTCTTTCTCTCTGTTGTATTTCTGTCTAGAATGAAGATACCACGTTTCCTGTTGGGAAAAACATAGTCTATACCTGCAGGGAAGGATACTCTCTGGTTGGAGACCCTGTTGCCAGATGTGGAGATGACTTACAGTGGCTCACCGGGGAAAGGCATTGTCAGAGTGAGTGGCCTTGGCCATTGTATAAAATTTAAGAGGAGATAATAATGTGCAAGAGAATGAATCAAGATAATCGCTTACCATGTGTGCCATGTCTTGACCTCCCTTTTCTGAAAGGCTCCTATGACCCTGCCTAAGTTTCAGGAGTGCCTTGAAAAAGCCCTCAGCATTCTCTAGCTGATGGAACTCCTGGTAGGTATGGCACCTTTTGTGATTTTAAATTTTCTGGGACATTGGAATTGGCCAGGAAGCTCAGATCTGGCTAAGACTATCAGGACATCCTGTGAAGTTCAATGACTAGGTGTATACCACAATCACTCTACTTCTTTAGATGCTTTGGATCCTATTCTGTTCAGATATAGGCATCTTGTCACCTTAACATTACTCTGGCCTCCATCTCAGTCGTGCTGCCATATTAGTTTGTTCTCACGGACATGGTGTAGCGTTATACTTTTTCTATATCAATTCGTCTGTGCAAAGCAAGGAACACTTTAGTGAGCACATGCACATTTTTTCTCTTGGGTATATAGTGCAATTTCTACTTTAAATTTAAAATATGCTACCATCTTCCATGTAATCATACAGTTTACATCCCTACCAGAATCGGAGAAGTTAAGGTTGCTCTGTATCGTCATCCACACTTGATAGCATTTATCCTTAAATTCTTTTTAGCTATACTGGTATATAGAGATATCTTATTTTTTAACTTGTATTTTTAAATATTTTTTGAGGCATAGTGATGTTAAGCCTGTTTTCACATGTTTATTGGCCATTTGGATATCCTCTTTGGTGAAGGGGCTATCTAATCTTTTGTCCATTTTTTAAGATTTGTCTGTCTTTGTCTTATTGGTTTGTAGGACCTCTTATTTCTGTCTGTCTCTGAAGTCCTTGAGCAGAAATTATTGAAAATAAATATAAATATTCCCTAGCGAGGAGTAATAAAGCCCCAAATTGGTTCTATGAAAAGATCAATCCAATACTTATGCTTGAAGAGCTTCTTTTCCTTTATTGTGAGTTTACTGGTAAAAAACCATTCTAGTCTTTGTTCATCTTAAAATGCCTTCATTTTTGAAGGGTATTTTTATTGGGTAAGGCATTATAAGTTAGCACTTATTTTCTTTAAACCCTTTGAAGATTTCATTACATTGCCTCTAACTTCACTGTTTTTGAGTGATAAGTCAGTTCTTAGAGTTACTGTGTCTCCTTTGAAATCATATTTTTTTCTGCCTGTCTGCTTTTAAGATTTTGTCTTTGTTTTTCAGAAGCAACTCTTTTCCCATGTGTTTTGGTATGATTTTCTTTGTCTCATGCTGGATGATACTTAAAGCAGTTCTTGAACCTGTGCTATAATGTTCTCTGACAATTTTAGAAAATTCTTGACCATGTGTCCTAAAATATTACCTCTTTCCCAGTCTTGCTCATCTCTCCTCTTGAGACACAAATGATACATTTTTAGACTATATATATTATGTATGTTATTTTCTTTGTTTTATATCATTTTCCCTCTTCCTGTTTCATTCTAAATATTTTCTATTGACCTATCTTAAAGTTTGTTAATTCTCTGTACAGTTATATATTATGTGCTTTTAAGAAGCCTATTGAGTTCTTAGTTTTTTCCCAATTCTAGATATTCCATTTATCTACTTTTTTTACACTTTCTAATTCTCTGTTGAAATCACCCATATTGTCATTTATTTCCCCCCTTGACATGTTAATCATAGTTATTTCAAGGACCACGTTCGTTAATCCCCTTATCTGGATCTGCTGTGGGTCTGCTTCTATAGTCTTTTTAAATTTGGTCAAATCTTATTTATTTATTTATAAGAGAAAGTTTATTTCGAAATTTACAGAGGTAGGAAAAGTGAGCCAGCTGGGCATGGAATCAGGAGAAAAGTTATACAAGAACAAGAAGGAGCCTTGGAGCTCAGGAGAGAGCAAGGCAAAGGGAAAGGTGAAAGGCGGGCGGGCTCCCAGGAGGGAGAGCGAGCTGGGAATTCTTATCTTTTTAAATGTTAGATTAGTTTTGGTTGAATGCCAGACTTTATGTGTGAAAATTAGAGAAATGACTTGAGGCTCTGGACGATGGTATCTTCCTGGAGAGGAGATTCAGTTCTGTGCCTGGCAAGCAGTGAGGCTGGTTCCTGCTCAGCTTACCTTTGTTCCTAGTGTGTGGCCATTAGTGAACAGATCCCAGTGGAAATTTTGACATGGAATTTCTACTTAGGCCCCTTCTCAGCAGGACTGGACTCTAGTTTCTGCTCTCCTAGCCCCAAAACTCCAGTTGTTGAATCATTGCCTTCATGCCTGTCTCCCAGCCTCTGAGCTGCAGCTTTCTCCTCTGTGTAGCAGCCTTTCAGCATTTTCCCCACCAAGTTTACAAATACCTCAAGGAGAAAGGCACCACCAAGTGCTGTAACCATTTAGTCTTCCTTTCTCTCTGGAATCTCAGGCCTTCAAAACCTGACTCATAACTTGTATCCCCAGCAGCACACAACATTCTTGGCAAAATAGAAGCACTCAATAGATGCTGTTTTGAATGAATGAATAAATGGATTTTCTGATGAAAATGGTGCAGAAATAGGGCAGTAGTTTGTAGACTATTGTCCAAGGTCCATTAGAGAGATTGCCAAAATTTTTTTAAAAAATTGTGAAATCTGACTTGCTTTCCATAAAAATCTATGCTGAGTTCTCAGTTTTCTCTTTGCTGCTTTTTCAAGTAGGAAGTTTGAACTAATAAACATAACCAAGCAAGAAAGAATAAAGATTGGAAACCAAATAACATTTAACACATTTATGGTTGCAAGGTTAAAGGCAGTTTTTTAAAAAAATTCAGCTAGTAAAATATGCAACTGGATACATGCTAATGACACACAAATAAACACAGATCCCGCGGAAGTTCTACCAGACTGGAGAGATTCGTGGCGGCTGTGGAAAGTCTGGTTTGGACAGCAGGCTGGACTTCGGGTCTCTGTTTATAAGGCTCATGCATTTTAAGTTGTCACATTGCTTTGTGGTGGGAACTGTTTTGGTCTTCAGTCTTTCATTGGTCAATTACATGTGGGTCCCGGTGGGGCATGTCTTTGTGGGCACCCTAAGAGTGAGCTCACCTCTTTTTCTTGTCTTCCAAGGTGAAAAAGCAGAGCAAGTATAACAGTGGCATTCAAGGAGGTCATGTTTTTACAAAGATGGTTTAGGAAATCAATGGCCCTTATATTCTGCTCTTCTTCTTTTTCCATCTTTAGGAATTGTCTGTGTTCTACCAACACTGATGGACGGCATACAGAGTCATCCCCAGAAACCTTCCTACGCAGTTGGCGATAAGGTGACCTTTTCCTGTTCGCGTGGCATGTCATTAGAAGGTCCTTCGACATTTATCTGTGGATCCAGCCTTAAGTGGAGTCCTGAGATAAAGGATGTCCGATGTGTCCATAGAGGTGAGCAGTCCCAGGTCGGTTCAAGGACACCTGCACCCAAGCACGTGACAGTCTTTGCGGCGGTCCTTTAAGGCCTTGAGTCACCATAATTGCCTTCGTCTCTGCCTGCCATGAGAAGGCAGTCAGTTCATAGAACAAATAGCAGATTTTTTTTACATGGCACAGATAGATTCATGGAATGCAAAGAAAGGCAAGGATACCCCTGGTGATTCTTAAATTTGAACTGAAATCCTTTATATCAAAGTTTAGCTTTGTATCACTTACAGTGCCAAGGAAAAATATTTTGAAAAGCTTATTTTTGGTTTCCTTCTGATTTTTTTTTTTAAATATATTCTATTGATTTTTTACAGAGAGGAAGGGAGAGAGATAGAGAGTTAGAAACATCGATGAGAGAGAAACATCGATCAGCTGCCTCCCGCACATCTCCCACTGGGGATATGCCCGCAACCCAGGTACATGCCCCTGACCGGAATCGAACCTGGGACCCCTCAGTCCGCAGGCCGATGCTCTATCCACTGAGCCAAACCGGTCTCGGCTCCTTCTGATTTTTAAATGTACTTTAATGTAGCCCAAAGTTGAGATAATAAGTTATATAAGATGTTGTATGTTTTATTTATGGGCTTTCAGAGATTTTATTAGTATTATTGAAATAGAAAATTAAAAGCATTTTACAAAGCAGAGGTTATTGAAGAAAATGTGTTGTGGTTTGCAAAGTTGTTCTTAATAGTGTAAAACCAAAAGTCTATTATTTTGAACATTAGGCAAATTAAAATGGTTTTTCAAGGAAATTAACGGAGGAAGAGGTTTGGAAAGCCAAACTATTTCTTTTTAAGAGATATTGTAGATGAGATGGATTTGTTTTTAAAAGAACCTCTTATTTCTTGTTTGCATTTTTTAAATAAATAAAAAATGTGTTTGGAATAATTAAAAACAGGAAAGAAGAAACACAATTTTGCATTCCATTTTATATGGTATTCTTATTTCCCTAGTGTACGATTTTGAGCCCAGTGCTGAAATTTGTCTTTGCCAGTGAGAATGAAGTACTAGATTCCATGAGTGACACTATTAGGTGACTTAGATGGTCACAATGACAAAAAGCAGGCTGCATGGAGCCCCCTGTGACGGATGCAGCCACAGCTGTGGTGTTAAGTCAGTGGTTCTCAACCTTCTGGCCCTTTAAATACAGTTCCTCATGTTGTGACCCAACCATAACATTATTTTCATTGCTACTTCATAACTGTAATGTTGCTACTGTTATGAATCGTAATGTAAATATCTGATATGCAGGATGGTCTTAGGCGACCCCTGTGAAAGGGTCATTCGACCGCCAAAGGGGTCGCGACCCACAGGTTGAGAACCGCTGTTTAAGTAGATCATAGAGGACAGGACAGCAGGGCAGCCTGTCTAATGGAATGCCCACCCCACCAGCTACCACCTGCTCTTTGGCTGCCAAAGGCCCATATCAGAGACAGGTGTTTTTTTTTTGTTTTTTATTTTTTTAATATTTTTATTGATTTCAGAGAGAGGAAGGGAGAGGGAGAGAGAAAGAGAGAAAGATCAAAGATGTAAGGGAATCATTGATTGGCTGCCTCCTGCATGCCCTCTACTGGGGATCGAGCCTCCAACCGAAGTATGTGCCCTTGATCGGAATCAAACCTGGCACCCTTCGTCTGCAGGTCAACGCTCTATCCACTGAGCCAAACTGGGTAGGGGTGTTTTTTTCCCTATATGCACTGAAGCAGAAATACAAATTTATTTGGAATATCCATGCAATAGACGGGTGATTCTAAAATTAAAGAGAACAATGTAGGGTTGATGAGGTTGCTCCTTCATTCCAAAGGAAATTATATACTTGTCTTTCTCAAATGTCTGCCTCAGCCCTATTATAGCACAATTTGGTATAAAATTTCTCCCACTCAGTAGCAAATTCTATTGTAGTTTGAATGAAGGATGTTTTTCAGACCTGCATGTTTTTGGGAAGATGTTGATAACAATAATAACTTCCCTTAAAATAAGCCCATAATCAGTAAAAAATTCCAGGTTTGTCAGCCTCCAAAGTTAATGTTTATTTTAATTTTTATTCATTTCAGAGATAAAGGGAGAGAGAGAGAGAGAGAGAGAGAGAGAGAGAGAGAGAGAGAGATCAATTATGAGAGAGAATCACTGATTGGCTGTCTCCTGCTCACCCCATACTGGGGATCGAGACCACTATCTGGGCATGTACCCTGACCAGGAATCAAACCTGGTCATAGGCCAGTGCTCATCCACTGAGCCACACCGGCTCGGCTAAAGTTAATGTTTTAAAATACCTGCTGAATCCATAAGTAGTCTTTTTTATTGTGGTAAACTATACATACCATAACATTTACTATTTTAACCATGTTTAAATATGTACAGTTCAGTGGCATTGAGTTCATTCCCTTTATTGTTGAAACCATCACCACCCACCATCTCCAGAACCTTTTCATCCTCCAACCGGAAACTCTGTACCTATTAAACACTAAACCCTTACTTCCTGCCCAGTCAGGGTTTAGTCTTGATGTGGAGATGATCTGGCTTTAAAATAGTAAAGGTACATACTCTACGTGAGTCCTAAGAGCATGCTTATTTGGTTAATTGAGCTACAAAGAAAACAAAGTTATGCTCTTTTTAAATGCAAAAGTTCTGGTCTAGGTAATTCTATAAGTAATTTTCACAAGGACATTATAATAACTTTTAGAAAATATTTAAAATCTGAAATTTCATCCTTAAGAATGATTACTAAACGATGTTCTAATCAAAATGCAGAAATAATTTACATGGCTTTAGCACTGAACTTTAGTTTTGGTACATTTAGATGAGCATTTCTCAACTCCAACACGATTGGAATGATGGGCCTGGTAATTCATTCCAGGTGGGAGCCTGTCCTATACGTTGTGAAGTAGTTAGCAGCATCCCTGATCTCCACCCACTGGACGTCTGTAGCGTCCTCTAGTGTAACAACCCAAAATGTCTCCAGACCACTCTGTAGTCTGTGTCTATGATGAATTTGCATGCCACCCGTGAGCAGAGCCGAAGCTGATCTTCCTTGAATCATTCCTATTTTACTATATGTGCTGCCAAAGTGAGCCCTGAACACCAACTTCTTGATAAAAAGCAGCCTGCTCTACTGGCCTTGGATTCAGACAAGCATGAACTTGAATCCTGGCCTGGCCAACCTATTAAATCTGTGAACTAGAACCAACTTCGTAACTTCTCTGACCTTTACTATCCTCATCTCTTAGATGGGCTTTTGTTAGGGAGGTTAGATATTGCAGTGTATAAGAAGTGCATAGCTGATAGTAGATGCTCAAGGAACGATAGCTGCTGGGACCAATGACGCTATTTGTAGGGTGCTCCGAGGAATGTTCTATCCCTTGTAAAGTGCTTTACAGCTTTATATATATATATATATATATTAAAAATTTTAAAAAATATATTTTATTGATTTTTTTACAGAGAGGAAGGGAGAGGGAATAGAGAGTTAGAGATATTGATGAGAGAGAAACGTCGATCAGCTGCCTTCTGCACACTCCCTACTGGGGATGTGCCCGCAACCAAGGTACGTGCCCTTGACCAGAATCAAATCTGGGACCCTTCAGTCCGCAGGCCGGCGCTCTATCCACTGAGCCAAACCGATTAGGGCCCAGCTTTATATTTTTACTGTGCCAACATGTTGAGAACATTATAGAGCCAGTTTCACCCTGAAAATGATGCGCTGTTTACCACGAAGGGGCTCTTCTCCCAACGACTCTCGTATCTCTTGCCTTTTAGATGGCCCTGTGACACAGGCAGTGCCTCGGTGTCAGCCCTGGGAGAAAGTGAAGAATTCCAGATGTGTTTGTAAAATGCCCTACGAATGTCGGTAAGCCCTGTCTTTGCTCACTGCTCTGTTTCATTTTACTCAAGATTAAGAGAATGACTTCTTAGATGCTAGTCTCTGTTCAGTGGAAGGTGCTGCTTACCAAGGGCTAAGGCTCTGTGCCTTGTCACCCGTCGATCCGCTGCCTGTTACTTGCCTGGCAAGTTGTCACCTGGGCTGACAACTGGGGCATCAGCAATGCTCTCACCTGGCTAGTGAGGCTGAAGGGCTACTTGTTCTCTCTATAAAGTGTTGCAAAACGACAAAGTGTCACCTGAGTGTTTCAAATTTGAGAGGATTAGGACTGAAATCCTCCTGAGACATAAACTCTCCAAGCAATGCCGACAGGGAAAAAAGCAGCTGCTTTTCTGATTCTGGAAATGTCTGTCTCTAGATTGCTTTATAAGATGCCACCTAACTGGCTCTAGCTGGTTTGGCTCAGTGGGTAGAGACTTGGCCTGTGGACCAAAGGGCCCCAGGTTCAATTCCAGTCAAGGGCAAGTACCTCAGTTGTAGGCTCCTCCCTGGCCCGGGCCATTGTCAGAATTCGTGCAGAAGGCAACCAATCGATGTGTTTCTCTCACATCAATGTTTCTCTCTGTCTTTCCCTCTCTCTTTCATTCTCCCTAAAAATCAATGGAAAAATACCCTTGGGTGAGGATTAACAAAATAAAAGATGCCAGCCAACTGGAAACCAGCCCATTGTAGGAGGAGTTGCTAGATGTCTGTGCCATGGTCCTAGTCAGGTTCAGATGGCAGGATTGGATGAGGACAAAGGGGGTTTACTTTGATTCACTGTCATAGTCTTTCAAAATCAACTGAAGTGTGGGAGAGGAAAGGACACTGTAAGCCACAGGGCAGGGTCCTGATGGGTCACAGCTCGGGCACATCTCCATGCCCAAGCCTGGAGGATCAAGAGAGGAGCATTTAGGAAAACCTAGAGACAGAGGGAGGTGTGGAGATGGCAGCGGAGGAAGGACCTCAGAAATCCCCCAGGAGGGAGCCAGGGGATCTGCACTCTTTTCCGCTTCCAGTCTCCTGCCATCGCTCTCCATCGATGAAATGCCCCCAAAGCCAGAGGACAAGGAAGTCTGTGGATGTGTCTTACCCGTCAGTCCTCCGGGCAGCGTGGAGAAGAGAGAGAGTGACTCTGAAGAGGCACGTGGGAGATATCCAGGCCCCGGACGTTCTCAGAACACACATTTACTGGCCACTTACGCGGCTTTCAGTTATTATCACCATCCACGTGCACACCCAACTCCACGAACACCTGCAGAGGGTAGTGTGGTCGTGGTGGCACCTTACGGGAAGGAACTTCTCCCGTGAAGGAGAGAGGAACGCAGTGAAATAGTGTGGATGGCAACGGTGCCTGGGCCCCGGATATTCTGAGGGGGCTGTTATTTTCTATTAATCATTGTTTACTTTGATTCACTTTCATCATCTTTCCAAATTCTCCGATTCATTCCTTTATCAGCAGCCTGCTCTTTATAGAGGTGGTGTGTGTGAGATTACATATCAGATCCCCACACAAGGTGGCCTTGCAGAGTCTCTGCCTCTGAAGCTGCTCTGAGTAGCTCTATTTAAAGTCTAAAGAAGCAGATAAAGGAGATACACCAGGATTTGTTTTCCTGGTGCAAACAATTCCAGGTAAACTTACTACTTGGTCAGAGAGGAAAATATTAGAACTAAATGTATATACAGGTGAAGATAGACTTGGTCTGTTATACAAAAATGCATTGCTGTGCCAGGTTTCACTACAGTAAAGCCTTCCTACCCATCAACACTCAGATATGTGCTTGTTTATTATTTTATTTTTTATTTCTTTAAATACGTTTTTATTGATTTCAGAGAGAAAGGGAGTGGGAGAGTGAAGTAGAAACATCAATGATGAGAGAAAATCACTGATTGGCTGCCTCCTGCATGCCCCACACTGGGGATTGAGCCCGTAATCTGGGCATGTGCCCTGACCGGGAATCGAACCATGATTTCCTGGTTTATAGGTCAATGCTCAACTACTGAGCCATGCTGGTTGGGTGAGATGTGCTTGTTTATATTTCTCCCAAGTGGCATTTCTCCTAAGTTGGGTCTCATCATTTTGACACCAATGCTTAAGAAAAAAATAACAATTACTTATGGAAACGTTTCTAAAGTATTTTGTAAACATAGACACCAACCTTTAGCGATGAAACAGTTTCATCTTCCCGGAGGCTTCGGTCATCGACTGAACGGGACTCTCAGGGCCTCGGGGCTGGGAGAGTGTGAGTGTCCTGCAGCCGGTGGTCCAGTCCCGCCAGAGCCTCTGGGGCTGGATCTTGGTGTGTTCTCTGTCCCTCCCTGTGGTCAGTCCCCCAGCTGTCCCAGCAGAGCTGCCTTCTCATCTGCTGTCTCTGCTGTGATCTAGATGAAGCTAGATCCAGACTATCTAAGCTTCTAGAAGTTGTGAGCAAATAGAGAGCAAAATATGTTCATTGAGAAGATCTGGGGGTGGGAGGTGGGGGGTGGGGGAGGGCTGGGCCCTGGTGAGGAAGGGGGTGTGAGTTTCCCTTCCATCTCTTTGCTGTGGGTGATGACACCCGAGACCCTGAGCTCAGAACCTCACCTGCCACTTCTCACCCTCCGCTTTTAAGAATGAAAAGCTGGTAAATGATATGATTTAAAAAAATTCGTTTCAGGTCCTCCTTGGGTGTATGTGCTCGGGACGAGAAAAACCAAAGGATACTGCCTCTGACGGTTTGCAAGGTGCATGCCCTCCAATGTCAGGGTAAAAACTTCTCCCTGATGGGCTCAGAGAGCTGTGCTCCCCCGGCCTCCACCAAGAAGGCGTGCGGCGCGTGTCCACTGTGGGAGAAATGCGATGGTGAGGGCATTTCTCCTTTGATTCTTTTCTTTTTAAGAATATGATGCTTCACGAATTTGGTATACACTGCTGAAGTGAGAACAGCAAGGGGAAGTTCTGATTTGTAACTGTAAACATGCTAAAGCGAGAGTGCCGAGGTTTTAGAAAATGTAGTTTTCTAGCCTAACAGCAGATCAGAGAGGACCCTCGAGGATGTCAACGACTCAGACTGGTCTGAGAGCAAACCACTCGCCCCCACTGGCTCCCCTGGGAAGCAGGTTGGGTCAAGTACCTGGAGGCCAAGAACCTTTCCCAATGGTCTGCGTGTCCTCCCAGGCCTCCCTGAGTCCCATTCTACCTTCATACTTTTTGCTCTGTCGCTGTATTATCCACCTTATGTACTTGGAGTTTGGGCTTTGCCAGGAGAGAAGAGCTAGCCCTTCCCCTCCCCCCTCCCCCCAGCTCTGCCCCCATGCAGCCAGGCACCTTGCAGAGTGAACTCTAGGGGTGCTATACCCGATGCTGCAGCTAGGTGGCCTGTGGCAAGGGCTCAGCCCTGAGCTTTTTGTGTCAGGGGATCCTCCTGGGCCATTGCAAGTCCCACTGAGCCCCATGGTGCTGGGCGGGCAGGGAGCCTTCTCCATCCATCAGAGGCACATCTGGGCCAGGTGCTGAGAGCTGAACTGAATCTGGCCAGTTCCCTCTCCATATTGAGCAAGAAGCTGGTGGGGTCCATGGTCCAGGCTGCTCTTAAGCTCTGGACGTGGTATCAGGGTAGGACCTTCAGGGTCCAGGGCTGGGTCAGCATCTACAGTGCTGACATCTGCCTCAGAGCTCACCCATGACCTTCCATGAATGACCTCTCACTGTGCTCTCCCCAGTCCCAGGGTCCACTCCGGCATAAGAGCCACACGACCCTATCTAGGGTCTCGTGATGCTGTTGGCTTCTAGGGATAATCCAGGCCAACAAGGCTATACCTGCGACAAACAGCCAGCAAGGCCACTGGTCTCTCCTAAGCCCAGCTGAGTCCAGGTGCCTTCAAACACCTCATGATCTTTCAGGTCCCTGGTCACTTCTCTCGTGGGCCATTTCCTGAAGGAAACATGCCTTCCTCTCCCAGCCTGTCTGGTGAGTGTCCAGTCCATTCTAGAGGTCACTGGATGGCCCTCCAGGCAGAGGAGACACGGATGCAGGGCCCCAGCCTCGAGGCCATTGCACAAGCCACATAGTGTGCATGTCCCGTGTTCTGCATAGAGACAGAGCCTGTCATGATCCGATCTATTGACGAGGGTTCCGGGAGGACTGAGAGGAGCAGTGGGGTGCTGGCCCCGGGCTGGAGGTGGGGGGCGGGCTCAGGAAGAGGTGAGGCTGGGGAAGCAGAACCTGGCGTCGGGTATAGCTGTTTTGATGGCACAGGCTCGCCCCACACCCTCTTCCTGGGTGGCGCTCTGGCTTCTCGTCAGCTGGGAAGGCCATCTCAGAGCACGGCTCCCTCCAGGCCTGCTAGCTGCCTCCTCCTTTCTGTAGCTGGGGCTGGGAGGGCATAGGTGTATTTACTGTGTTGAACTATTTTTAACATCTTGTGACTTCATGCTAGAAATTCTCTATTGCGTCTAAAACCTTTTTGTAGAAACATAACTAAAGCACATCTGCGTGTCTCAATTTCATAAAAAAATAGCCTCATAAAAATAACTATTTAAAAAAAAAAGAAATTTTATATCACTTTCTTAAAAGGAAGTCTGACTTGCCACTAAGTATAGGTAACTATCAAACTATGTGTGACGAAACAACATGAGGTCCTAGAGTCTTGCCAGTGGCGCTGGGAGCTTGAGGGAGGCTGTTTCTTTGGGAAAAGGAGTTTAGTGTTAAAGACCCACAGTGCCACTCTGACACTTTCTCCTGGAAGGAATCGAGAAGTTGTGATTCAGTATTTTTAGTGCTATGTCCAAGAGGCACTTACAGTGACCTTGACCATGACCACTGGCATGGCCTGCCTTGCACGGTTTCAGCTGTACCACCCAGGGGGGAGGGCTGGGTCCCTGTCCTCAGCTTCCCCAACTGTAAGTGTGGGAGGTGGACTGTGGGATCTGTAAGGTGTCTGCCAGTCGGGGTACACAGCACAGACAATGACATTTGTAACTCTAGCCATGTCTGGGTCACTTTGGGTTTGGCAGTCACCATGATTGGCTGGCTGACCTTGTCACTCTCCTCTGGAGACGCCTGGCTGGTGTAGTCCAGCCTCGACACGTTGAGCACTCAGAGCCCCCGGCACAGCTTGTTTCTGCTGTGTGTGTGTGTGTGTGGGGGCGGGGGGGGGGGGGGCGCGGGATATGAGGCCTTTGGTGCTGCCTGCTCTCTCTCTCACGCCAGTTCAATTCTTTGGTTCTTTGTCTCTGTTTGAACCTTGCCACCCAGTTCTTTGCTGAGGTCTCCTCATTTTGTCGGGGGAGCTTGAAGGTCCTACTCAGGTTCTGATTCCCCTACACGGCCCCCTGGACTAGGACAGAGCTGGACAGCTCTTGCCTTGGGAGAATTGCCCACGTGCTCCAGATAGTAACAGCAGGCTTGGCACCGGTTTCCAAACCTGCCTATTCTGAGCGGAGCAAACTGCCTGGCTTTCCTGGTCCTATGCCAGGGGGTGGTGGGTTCCATCGCTGGGAGCAGGAGCTCCCATGGGTCGCTAACCACCACATGGAGGGAACGCCCCGACTCGCCATCGCCACGATGTGCCCATGAGCCCGTCTTCCTTCTTTTCCAGCCCAGAGCAGTGCGTGTGAATGCAGAGAAGCCTCAGAGTGCCAGGAGGAAGGCAGCACGGTCTGCGTGGACGTGGATGGCTCCAAGCGGACGATGACCGAGTGCCAGGCCGGTGTCCTGATGTGTCGAGGACAGAGCGTGTCCGTCACCAGCATAGAGCCCTGCGAGGGGGGACCCCAGTAGGCGCCGGGCTGCTGTTGGCTTGCTCGGGATCAGCCACCACTGTGGCTGCGCTGAGACATCAGGTCACTGAGCACTAAAGACAGCGTCTCTCCGGTGGAGGCGCATTCTCTCTCCATCCCTCCAGGGCCCCCTGCTCCCCTCGGCTCCCCGCCACCTGCCTAAGCCAAACCCGACTCAGATCCTCGTTCTCCTCTTCCTAAAACATCAGTCAGGATGGAGAATAGCCATTGGCCTCTGCATGTTCTTGGAAAAGTCGCTGACTTCTCTGGACCTTGACTTTCAATGGGAAAATTAGAGGGTTGCTCCCTTCAAGCCTATGATTCTTTCCAGTCTGATTGGCCCCGCCCAGGGGCCCCAACACACTTTGCAAATTGATTAGGAAACAGGAAGATTAGAGAGGCGGGCCTCCCCCAGTGAAACCGAATACAAAGGGGACCTTGAATGGGAAAAGCCAGGTGCAATCTTTGCATCCCAAGAAGCACACCTGTGCTTCACCCTATTGGCTCATGTAGATTGAAACATGACTTGTCGGTGCCAAACTCAACATGCTCTATGCATGGGCAGCTTCTGCCTTTTTGTCTGAGAACACATACAACTCAGTCTTCTTTGTTTTTTTGAGTCAAACACAAGACCTGCAATTTGCCCCTCTCGCCCCTTTTCCTTGGTAGGAAGCATCAAGTTCATGCCTGTATGGCATGCTTGCATGTTAAAGAGAACAGTTTTCTCTGATGTGGGTACACACCGAGATTTTTCAGGGAACCATAGAGGTAGATCAATTTGAAGCATTGGCATTCAATTTATTCCTTATCAAAACAAAACAAAAAGAAAATAGCTGTGGGAGATGAAATGAGTGGGCTTAAATGGAATTTAAAATATGCTTTTTTATATGCAAATAATATTTCTGTATTTTTCTGATACTGATAAATACATTGCAACAATGTAAAATGATAATGATTAAAATACTAATTGAAGGTACTATCGTTTGGAAATTTTTGATCTGTATTATGTTTAACTTTAAAGAATATTCCCATGAAGAATGGTTAATGAGTTCTTTTAAAATATATTTTTATTTTTAAGCTACTTTTTGAGGTATGATTGACATATAAAAAGCAGTGCATGCCCAGCTAGTGTGGCTCAGCAGTTGAGCATCGAGGTCATCAATTTGATTCCTGATCAGGGCACATGCCTGGGTTTCGGGCTCGGTCCTCAGTGTGGTGTGTGTGTGTGTATGTGTGTGTGTGTGCAGGAGGCAGCCTATTGATGATTCTCTCTCATCGATGTTTCTCTCTCTCTATCCCTCTCTTTTCCCCTCTCTCAAAAAAAAATCAATAAAAGCATATAAAAAATAAAAAGCTGTCCATGTTTAATGAATACCACAACTTGATGACTTTGAGGAGAAGCATACGCCCATCGAGTCCATAAATATATCCATCAATTCCCAAAGTCTCCTCCTACTCCCATTATTATTATTGTAGGAAGGCAATATAAGATCTTCCTTTTTAGAAAAATTTAAGCATCCATTACAGTATTGTTAGCCAGCAGCACTATATCTTACACATGGCTACAGCTATGCTGTAGAGTGGATCTCTAGAACTCAGTCATCTTACATAACTGACACTTGCTACCCTTGACCATCATTTCCCCATTTGTCCCTCTGAGCTCCTGGCAACCACCATTGTAACTTCTGCTTCTATCAACTTGATTATTTTAGATTCCACATGAAAGTAAGATAATACAGGGTTTTATCCTCCTCCTCCTCCTCCTCCTCCTCCTCCTCCTCCTCCTCCTCCTCCTCCCCCTCCCCCTCCTCCTCCTCCTTCTCCTCTTCCTCCTCTTTCTCCTTTTTCTTTGTTTACTTCTTCTTTTGATTTAAAAGAATAGTTTATTGATTTTCAGAGAGAGAGGAAGGGAGAGGGAGAGAGAGAAGCATGGATGTGAGAGCACAACATTGATCAGCTGCCTCCTGCACACCCCCTTCTAGGAGATTGAGCTCCTAGCCTGGCCAAGTGCCTTTTACTGGGAATCAAACTGGCAACCTCCCAGTGCACAGGATGATGTTCCACCAACTGAGCCACATTGGCCAGGGCTTCCTTCTTCTTTTTTTAAAAGGCTGCATAGCATTCCAGTGTATATCAATACCCTTTTTCTTTGTCCATTTATCAATGGTCAAACACTTAGGTTGTTTCCATATCTTGACTATTGTGAACAATGCTGCAATGAACACGAGGGTGCAGGTATCTCTTCAAGATCCCGAATTCAATTCCTTTGAATATAAACCCACAAGTGGGGGATTGCTGGATCATATGGTAGTTTTACCTATAACTTTTTGAGGAACCTCCCTACAGTATTCCACAATGGCTGTACCCAGGTCTCACCTAGGTCCAGCTTTGTATACCAAATAGTCCTCAAGTGACAACTCAGATATAATATGTGCAAGTTATGGGGAGGTAGGTTTACACTGATTGAAAACAATAATTACAGAAATGTTTAATTGAGTCCAACTACATTTGTTAGAGTTTATTATGAAGTTATTTTATGCCCTGGATCAGGGGATAGATTTGAAAATGCCAGACCCAGGTGCATATCTCAAAACAAAGAGCTGAACAAGTCCTTTATTTGGTAAAAGAGAGATCAGTATTTTTCCAGTAATTTCTCCTCTTGCCTTAAGCTAACTTGGAGTTAGGTGTCTACTACTTCTGCTCCCCCACCCCTTTCCTAACTGAGGCAGAAGACGTGGTTGGCACTGTCAAATGCTACAGGAGAAAGAGGCCTGTAAAGAGGAACTAGCAGATTTGACAGCTGAAGTTTGAGAAAGATGTTTCACAGAGTTAGTGAAGGAGAAGGAAGGGGTTAATGAGCAGCTGGAGAAGGAGGGGAGCAGTGAATGAGGTTGTAGTGAAATGCTGTCTTGAAATATGTAATTTCATGCCTTTTTTCCCCCCTGAACATTCCTATATTTGACCTTTTCTCTAGTTAGAGACATTCACAATCTATAATAATAAAAGCATCATATGCTAATTAGACCAAATGTCCTTCTGGATGACCTCTGGATGAAGCTGGGGCTGCAACGGAAGCCCGGGTCCCAGGTGCCAGAGGGAAGCCAGTGCCAGCAGTTGGGGGAAGGAAGGCCTACTCTTGCATGAATTTCATGCATTGGGCCTCTAGTTGTCTATAAGAGAATTAGGTTTGAGTCAGTGGGTCTGCAAGGAGAAAATAACTTACAATGTTAAATCTTTAAAAATATTTGAGATTTCCAAAATAAAGTCTCAAATAGCTAAAGAGAGGGCTTTGAGGGAAGCTATAAGGACTATTTATGCCATGAAAACTGATGGCAAAGAAAATAGAGGGAAGACTCATGTAATACTTTAAACAATAAATTTTAAAAAAAAACTAGAGGCAGTGTGAGAATTTTCTTGCCTGCCCTTCCCTCTGCCTCAGGCCAGGTGAGGGCCATCTGGATGAGGATGGGATAGAGCAGTGGTTCTCAACCTTGGCTGCACATTAGAATCACCTGGGAATCTTTTTAAAATCCTGATCTCTGGGCCTCATTCTCCAGAAATTCTGTTTCTTTGTTGCTAATGCTGTGGCCTCACCCCATAACAAAGAAACAGAATTTCCGGAGGATGAGGCCCAGAGATCAGGATTTTAAAAAGATTCCCAGGTGATTCTAATGTGCAGCCAAGGTTGAGAATCACTGGGATAGAGTCTTGGAGGAGAAGGTAGAAAGTGCTGAGATTAAAATCACCTGGACCTTAGGCGGTGGAGGGGGAAGGGACAGAGGGGGGCAGGGGATTGGCTGGTGCATTAACCATTACCAGCTTCAGAGAGGTACATGGGAGCCCAGCCATATCCTATAGATCATCACTCAGTGGAAGTGGCCCTGCAAGTCACGTGGGCAGAGAAGCTGCTTCGGATGACCTCCTAATTGCATTGTCCAGTGCCTCCCGTGACGCAGCGCCAACTTCCTAATCATGGACTGACAGGCGTGCTGCTTGTCAATGCCCTGAGATTCAGTGAATCCCATCCCAGCAGCTCTGTGCAGAACTTTCCTCCCACGCCTACCAGCCTAAGGCCCTCGTAGTGCCCTTGAAACAGAGGGAAGGTTCTTGATGTTTAGGTGGGGTATGTTGGGGGTACAGAATGGCAAGCAGAAATATCTGACAAATGACAAACTCTGCTCAGCGACTAGCTAGACTAGGCAACTAGCTTGATTGAGGCCCCCCTCTCCACTGCATAGGTCATGGCTAATCTCAGCTTCATATGGGAATTGTGAACCCGTCCTGCTGGTAAGTGGCCACTCAGAGCTGTGGAGGCTGAGCAGCTAGCTTACCCAGCACCCCCTGAAACAGCGTATTATGTGTCTGCACATAAATATCAATCACTTTTCCTTTTGATTAAGATAAGTATTAATAAATATTTTTGAACCCCACAATTTATAATTTGCTCTATTCCCACCAAAATTTCTTATACCCACAAACTCACAGACACACACTAACCCACCATAAGCATTTGGATCATATGTTAAGAGAAGTATAATAGCTAGTGGAGGTGGTCATCATCCTATCTAATAAAAGAGAAACATGGTAATTAGTGTACGACCGCTACCCTTCCCATTGGCTAATCAGGGTGATATGCAAATTAACTGCCAGCCAATATGGTGGCTGGCAGCCAGGCAGCTTAAAGCGAACATGAGGCTTGCTTGTTTCAGTGACGGAGGACTCCAACGTTCCCCGCCTGCCGCTGCAGGCCTCTGAGCTGCAACTCTAAGCAACTATGTTACAAATATAGAAGCTAAACAAAACCCCAGAAACCTGCTTTAGTCCACCGGGCTTCAGCCAGCAGGATCGCAACATTGTTTCAAATACAGAAGGTAAACAAAGGCCAGAAACCTGCTATCAGCAGCGGAGGCCTCAGAGCTGGAGCCAGAGCTAAAGCTGGCCCAGAATAAAAAAAAAAGAAAAAAAGGAGCGGTTGGGAGCTTCAGTCAACCACCAGCCTGAAAACAGCCCTCAGCCCCTCACCCAGACTGGCCAGGCACCCCAGTGGGGACCCCCACCCTGAAGGGTGTGTGACCAGCTGCAAACAGCCATCATCCCCTCACCCAGGCTGGCCAGGCACCCCAGTGGGGACCCCCACCCTGATCCAGGTGGCACCCCAACCCCCACCCCACGGGCCCTGCTCTGTGTGTGATGGGGTAGAACCATAACCTCCCCATTGGCCCTGCCCTGAGTGTGACAGTGGCGGCGCCCCAACCCCCTGATCTGCCCTGCTCTGTGTGTGACAGGGGGTGGTGCCCCAACTCCCCTATTGGCCCTACTCTGTGAGTGACAGCGGGGAGCTCCCCAACGCCCTGATGGGCCCTGCTCTGTGCATGACAGGGTATGGAGCCCCAACCCCCCTGATGGGCCCTGCTCTGTGCATGACAGGGGGCAGCGCTCCAACCCCCTGATTGGCCCTGCTCTGTGCTTGACAGAGGGTGGCGCTGCAACCTCCCCATCAACCCTGCCTTGAGTGTGACAGGGGGCGGTGCCCCAACCCCCCAATTGGCCCTACCCTGAGCGTGACTGAGGGTGGCATTGCAACCTCCCAATCCGCCCTGCTCTGTGCATGACAGGGGGCGGTGCCCCAACTCCCCAATTGCCCCTGCTCTGAGCCCGACCAGGGGCTGCACCTAGGGATTGGGCCTGCCCTCTGCCACCCGGGAGCAGGCCTAAGCCAGCAGGTTGTTATCTCCTGAGGGGTCCCAGACTGCGAGAGGGCACAGGCTGGGCTGAGGGACACCGTCTCCCTCCCCCGAGTGCACAAATTTTTGTGCACTGGGCCTCTAGTTCTATATAATAAAAGGCTTATATGCAAATTGTCCCCTTGACCAGGAGTTCAACCAGGGGATGGGGCCAGCTGGCTAATTACCTGAGGCCCCTCCCCTGGCCGCCCTCTGCCCCTATTGCCCCCCCATTGGGGGCGGGGCTGGCTGGCCAACCTCTCCCATCCCCTCCCCCCCAGCCAGCCTGGCTGGATCGGCCCAATCAGAGTGGGCCAGCTGGATTGCACCCATGCATGAATTCTTGCACTGGGCCTCTAGAAAGAACATAAACTAAGAGGTTACATACTTTGGGTACCAGATGAACTGTGTGTTCAGGTGTATCTACCTCTCTCTCTGAAGTAGGAGAGGGAAGGGAGGAGAGGCAAGAGAAGAGAAGACAATGAAGAAATGAGAAGAGGAGGAGAGGGTGGGGGGAGATTGGGCCATTCTTAGAATAGTATTAGCAGAACTGAGCAGCCATAGTTCACTATCTACCAGTCTACTGAGAATTTTCTCCTTGACGGACTAGTTACAGTGTATTCAATACTGTGCCAGGAATAGAATGACCTGTTTCTCTTTCAGAACACCGAGCCAGAAAGCAACCACAGTAGGAGGCAATTTCCGTTAACATCTGAGCAACCAGAGGTACATGCACCACTTTCAATTACCTCGGTCTTTCAGGCATTCTGCACATTTGGGGACAAGAGAGATGATGGCATGATAGGAGTCCCTGCCGCGACAACCGAAGCACCTACAATTTGTCTTTTATTTGTTCTTGTCAGCAAAGCTCTAGATCTACAGTCAAACCGTCAATCATGTAGGAAGATTGGCTTTTTCAGCCAAGGGTCAAGCAGACCAGATGGAGAGACTATGGTTTCACAAGGAATGGGCTGAAGGTGAGAGGGTGGGCAGGAGGAGAAAAACAATAAAATGTTCCCTGTGATGGACAGGCTGTGGTCAATTTCCTGGGCATGGACAAATAGAAAGGACTGCACTGTTGTCACTCTTATTCCCATGCATCCCTGGGAGAGGAGGCTTGTTCTGAATCTATGGGAGGGGGCTTAGGGGCATAACAGACCAATGAGGTTCGAGACAGAGGGGAATGGCTGGAAGAGTAAAGCTTGGGTGATACTGAATGAGTGTCCATTATGTAGCAATCAGCTGGCCAGGTGGGCTGGGAGCAGAAAGGTCAGAGGAATTTTCTGTAATAGTGAAGTGGAGCCTGGGAGGCGTGGTTGATCGTTGATCTATGAACCAGGAGGTCACGGTTTGATTCCCAGTCAGGGCTCCGGGCTTAATCCCCAGTGGGGGGCATGCAAGAAGCAGCCAGTCAATGATTATCTCATCATTTATGTTTCTAGCTCTCTCCCCCTCTTCCTTCCTCTCTGAAATCAATAATAATATATTTAAAAAAATAATAGTGAGGTGGAATTTTCTCATCAAAGGAAAATTTTATCAGACATCCTCCAAAGAAAGTGACTAATATGAAAGACTCCATATTGGTGCAGTGTTAGACCATGTGCAACCCAAATGTGCAAGAGGACAGTATTTAATCAAGAGCCGTACTGAGCACCGAGAGGAACTCCTGAAGTCAGTGTGATGGAAAACTGTGGACAGGCCCATTCACTGGATGATTGCAGCCCTATAGGATTAAATACTTTGCTGTAATGATGAGGCTTGCAAAGGATCTTGAGTCTCTTAAAAGGGCTATGATTGGCCCTGGCCGTTGTGGCTCAGTTGGTTGGGCATCATCATCCTGTGAACTGAAATGTTGCCTGTTCGATTCCAGGTCAGGGCACATGCCCGGGGTTGTGGGCTCGATCCCCAGTAGGGGGCGTGCAAGAGGCAGCTGATGGATATTTCACTCACACACTGATGTCTCTCTCACCCTCCTCTCTCTCTAAAAAAAACAGTAAAAAAAAAATCTTAGTGCAGTGATTGGCTGTTTACTATGGACATGGTGCACAGATTCATTAAATGTGAGAGGAAGGCACCTTTGTGGCGATCTGGATGTAAACCTACTATGGACATGGTGCACAGATTCATTAAATGTGAGAGGAAGGCACCTTTGTGGCGATCTGGACGCAAACCTCCTCTAGACTGGTGAGGGTCTCTTGCTCAGTATGCTGCCTGTATATACCCAATAAAATGCCCATGTCCATAGTCACTCAGCTGGGTAGCAGAAGACCTAACCTGAAGATGGCTCTGGTGCCTGCCAGGGAAGTGCTGCCCTCTTCACGATAGCGCCGGCCTCGCTCCTTCCCTGTGGATGTCACGTTTGAGCTGTCTTCCTGGACAGGGCAGAGTCAATGTGCTGCTAATGAGACAGTCTTTAAATGTTTGGTAGCATTCACCAGTGAAGCCATCTGGTCCTGGACTTTTGTTTATTGGGAGGTTTATGATTACCGTTTCAATCTCCTTACTAGTAATTGGTCCTGCCATTTCTTCTTATAATATTTTCTTAGTCCAAAAGCCCATCACCTACTCTCTGATGTACCAGTTTACCTACTCTGTTAGTCACATGATAACGCATTGATTTGATCATTCCACTACCTTGGACAAGAACTTCTTTTGGCTTCCCACTGTCTTCTAGATACAGCATAACTCGATGTGTCATTCCATATTTGTGCCCTGCTAGTTAGCCATCTTTTTCTTTTTTTAAATATATTTTATTGATTTTTCACAGAGAGGAAGGGAGAGAGATAGAAAGTTAGAAACATCGATGAGAAACATCGATCAGCTGCCTCCTGCACATCTCCCACTGGGGATGTGACCGCAACCCAGGTACATGCCCTTGACCGGAATCGAACCTAGGACCTTTCAGTCTGCAGGCCGACGCTCTATCCACTGAGTCAAACCGGTTTCAGCTAGCCATCTTTATCTCTTAAAAAAACCTTTCTGTGATAGTCATACGGGGTTTTATTCTATCTTCTATAGAATGTTACAGACGGGAAAATGGTCATCCCACAAGTCCTGCCCACAGGCCTGTCCATCTCTGCCCACAGGCCTGGCACAGTCACATGATCCCAACTCTGAGCAGAGCTTTGAGGGTTGGATGTGGGGAATTAATGATTTTCTGATGTTCCACTGGGGTCAAGGTAAAGGTAAACTCCAGCTCCCCACTCCTCTCTCTGAAAGTAAAGTCCTGGTTGACCTGTTCTGCAGGCTGATGAGCAATTCCCCAGGCTCTCCACCTCCAAGACAGAGCCACTTTCTGACCACTGTGCAGGTAAGAAGGTGTTAGAGCACTGGCCAGCTTAATCCTCCAGATTTACCGCTGAGAATATTGGGAGGAAGTGGTAGGTAATGCAGAGGATGGATTTCTTATCTTGTGTTTTTTTTTTGTTTGTTTTTTTTTTTTCGTTTTTTTTTTGGTGACTCTCAAATGGAAAAAGGAGCTATGAGTCATGGATGTTCATAAAATTGTGTTTTCAAATTGATCTTGCTTTCAGGATAACCACATAATTCAATAAATAAAATCCAGGAAAGTTTGTTCAAAAGGAGCGCAAATAGTAAGGATGTTTTGTTGAATAAATAGTTTGACAAAGTAGAGGTAAGAAGCAGATACCATTTCTCAGGCCATGACTTAGTGATTTTTTACACACACACACACACACACACACACACATTTTGGTAATAAAACCCACTATCTTTTCCTCATGTTGCTCTTAACTACCCTCCTTGTTTTGTACCATCCCAGTTTAAGGATACCTGCAATAAATGAGTAAAACAGAGAAATGGCAGGAAATGCTCACTCCCAGCTGCAGCTACATAAAACTGCTTGCCAGAAAGGTGCTCTCTGTCAGGGACCTAGATCCAAGCTCCTGCTTAGCTCCCATACCTGACCGACTATGTGCTGTCCACTCTATACTTAGGTAATATGAAGGATAATGGCGGGATTGAGGACTAAACCAAGTCATAATAAAACGCTATTAGAAAATCGTTGCTATAATCTCAGAGTATCTTGAGGGCTTCAGAAGAAGTGGCTGGTCTAGTATTTTATCCTTTAAAACTATGGTCATGCAGGGACAGTTCCAATTAAGCAATTCCCCTGGCTTCCGTCTCTGGGAGCCTGGTCTTTCTTCCCATCTGTGATCTTTGCTCTCCTCTTTTCTGGTGAAACTGCCTTCTTAGCAGGGTCAGCCAAGCTCAACGGCCCCGATTTCCCAGCAAAACACTGGCTCTCACTGTTGGGTTAAAGGGCAGAGCACTGAGTTGCAAAACAACGTGATTCAGCGCCCTGCAAAGCAGCGCTGGCCCGTTAAGCGGCCTGTGAACATCGCGGTCTCTCAGCCTCTAGTAAACACGAGCTGAGAAATGATGACACACGCTAACAATAGCGAGGCTGGCCGCAGGAGCGAGGCCGAACAGATTCGGTAATTTCTTCTACAGCACTTGAGCACGTGCTTGCTCTGTAATTCCATTTCCCCGAGACCCTCCAGAAGTCTCTCTCACTTGGGGAATAGGCCTGTTTGGTCCCTGGAGAGGAAGTGCAGAGGCCGAGGGAGGCCCCACAGGGAAGGCAGGCGGTGGGGAGAGGGTTTGTGGCAGTGAAGAGTAGTCGTTGAATTAATAGACATAATTGTTGGGGAAAGCAAATAGATCTAAATTTCTCCTGTCACACAGCCTGACTGTGGCTCCCTCTGTCGGCTGTGAGAGCGAGTTATAAGGCTTTGATGGGGTTATTTCGGAGACTAAGAGGCAGCCAGAGAAAGGAGTGCCTGCTGCTGGGCTGGACTGAATGCAGGGAGAGGCTGCTTCATCGTCAGCCTCGCAAGGTCAGGAACATGGCCCCCTGGGGGTTGCATAATCAGCTGGCTTTCTATACCAGTCACTGAGCTTATGTTGATGTCTGTGATTCTAATGATACGTTCGCTAATATTATTAATATTTATATTGCATAGTTAACATTTGCTTAACAATGACTCTGGGCCATGTTTCTAACTGCTCTACCTGTACATTAATGCATTTAATCCTCACAATAGCTCCTTGATGAAGATAATTATTACCCTAATTTTACAGATGTTGCAACGGGAGTACAGAGAAGTCACATGATTTCCCCGAGTAACATGGCTCTAAGAGGTGGAGCTAGGATGTGATTAAAAAAAAAAGTCTTGGAAATTTTTGTCAAGGTGAATTTTTCTAAGATTCAGGTTTAGACAGATAAAGGCTCAGTGGCGATGTGTACTTCATGCGGCCATTCTCCTGAATTCCCAGAAATCGATGATGAGGAAGACTCTGCTGGGTGCTAAGAGGGGTGGAGAGGAATCATGGGGATTTATAAAGAGGATTGGTCAGGGTCCCATGTCAGTGAATTTATACATCTGTTCAGGTGGTGCTTAGGTGGCTCGGCCTAAATTCTATCACAACTCTTGGTCCCATGTTCTGAAACTGTCCTGTGCAATATTGTACCTACTAGCTACATATGACCACTTACATTTAATTAAACTTAAAAATGAAAATTCAAAAAGAAAAAAGAAAATTCAGTTCCTCAGCTGGACAAACCGCATCTCAAGTGCTCAGTTGCCACATGTGGCTCGTGGCCACCACACTGGTCAGTGCAGCACAGAGATCTGTCCCTGCAGAAAGCTCGGGGCAGAGGTGCTCCACAAAGCCACTTGACTTGAACTGCCCAAAGAGGTCAACTCAACCCATGTTCCTTGCCTTCTTTCCTTGCTCCGTTTCACATGTTAGGGTTGGGAACAACTTCCGGCTCCATTAAAAACTTAATGAAAGCCATTACCCAGAAAATGCACCTATGCAATTATACTCAGACATTTGCATATAACTTTGGTGGGATCATGAGCCCTCCGTATGACAGTTGCCCACTGGTGCATAGCAAATCACCTCAAAACCCAGTGGCTCAAGCAACAGAGATGTATTATCTCGTACAGTTTTGTGGTTCAGGAATTCAGGAGGAGGTTAGCTTAGTGATTTTGGCTTGGGGCTGTCATTAGGTTGCAGTAGGGTTGTCAGATTTAGCAAATAAAATACAAGATGCTCAATTAAATTTGAATTTTAGATAAACCATAAATAATTCTTTAAGTAGGTCCCATGCAATAATCGGGACATACTTTCACTAAAAAAAAAAAAAAAAAAAAAAATATTGTTTACCTGAAATTCAGATTTAACTGGGCATTCTGTATTTTATTTCATCACCTAGCCATGTGTCAGCTGAGGCTTCAATCATCTGAAGACTTTCACTGGGGCTCGGATTTATTCCCAAGATGGAGCGTTAAAATGTCTAGGAAGCTAGCCCTGGGTGTTGGCAGGAGGCGTCCGTCTTTGCTCTGGAACTCTTTCTGGGCTGCTTGGGGGTCCTCATGACATGGCAGCTGGCTTCTCCCAAAGCGAGTGACTCCGGAGAGTGCAACGCCATTGATGGCCTTGCCTAGGAAGTCACACTTCGTCATTTCTGAACTATTGTATTGATTGCACAGACCATTTTTATTTTTCTACTCCTCGCGGGAGGAGACCACTGAGACCCCAGGAGGCAAGAATCACACTGCCCTGGAGGCTGGCTCCTGCCTCTATAATTGATACACAGATTTCATAGAATATGCTCCACGAGGGTAGAATTTTTAAATACGTTTTCTTCATAGTTGTAGCCCCCATGGCTACAAAAACGCCTTAAACATTGTAGGCACTCAATAAATATTGGCTAACCGATTGAATAACTGAACTCTGGCCTAAAATCTCTGACCTAGAAGATTTCTTCGGTCTTTAGAAAGTTTTACAAGAACAAAAGATGCTTCCTCAAAGAGTCTGCGGATGAAGAGATCAGAATGGAAGTAACAGGAGTGTGTAAAGGGATACTTCAATTGGATAATGTTATTGATAAATAATCAGGATGGTGGTGGTGCTAAATGAGTACACATGCACACACATACACGTGCATACACACACATGCACGCACATGCGCGCACACACACACAATTTAAGGGGAGGAATGCTCTGGGATGAAAATGGAGAGGAGACCATGAGATTTAACATAATGTCAGAGAGGTACCATCAGAGTCCTGACACATCAATTATTACCCAGAAAGAACAGAGAGATTAGAGTTTACTGTCAAGTTGGTTATTAGAAAGAGAAGAGTGTGGGTAGCAATTCACAGATGGCTAAGACAGAAGGAAAAAGGGTTGTGTGCGGAAATAGCAGGGGCCCTCTTCTTAATGGCGGCGGAATGGTTTCCAGTTCTGTCGTGTTTTGGTATCTGCTGGGATTTGAGTTTCCTGAGAGAGGGCTAACCTGTGGCAAAGCTGTGTGGCTGTGAATTTGCGAGAGTGACTTTTCCCTGGTGGCTTTTCCCTGGTGACCCCGGCAGGAGACCCCACCCAGGCACCGGGTCTTTCCTTAGGATGCTGCAGGCCTGTGAGTTACCAGGAGGAAGACAGCAGTCAGTTATGGGAACAGCAGTTTATTTCTTGATGGTTTATGGAAGGATGTTCATCTCTTTACACCTTCTCAGGAGGGTCTGCAAGGTAGCCTCGGCTGCTCTCTGGACACTGATACAGGGGTCTTGCCGAAGTGCTTGGAGCCCTGAGATGGAGAGAATAGCAGAGTCCAGTGGGGAAGGAAAGTCCAGGCCCAGGATGTGCGGCACTGCGGGCCCCCCACTGAGGGTCAGGCCTAGGTGGGCTCCAGCTCCCAGCTCTCAGTTTACCCTAAAAGGTAGGATTTGGAACCACAAGCTGAGAATGAGTTTTAACACTGAAATGAGGTAAGAGAAGATCCTGACCTTATGATCAATAGCCAACTGGAAAACTATTGGCTAGGATGCCTGGAAAGGGTGGGGCTGGGCTTGGCTTATACCCCAGAGAGATTACAGCATCCGGGGAGCAATGGAGACAACAATGGGGCACGAGGATTTTCAGTTTCTGGGCTGGCATGCAACTTGGAGCAGCATTAATTTCTCTCTCTCTGAGAATAAAAAATCCTGGGCGGAAACCGAGGCTGGTACTCACGTGTGACCAGTTGTTCTTTGTCTAATAACTCCACATATTGGTTGGTCAGATTGAGAACAATGGCATCTAAAATCAACGGGAGAAAAAGATGCTGACTTCATTAGAGAGGAAGAGGCCATGTGAGGGGTCAGGCCAGACTCTGCACCTGGTCAGAGGTTAAACGGTCTGGCTAGCGAATGAACAAACTATACAGCACTCTACGCACCCCGGGATGGTGCGAGGATCATGACTCTTGCGTCTGGAGTGCCATCACACACTCGATGTGCATTTGAGAAAGCTCGTACTGTGTCCTCCCCGGGGCTGGGCCAGTGGTTGCCAGGGTTTCAAATGTGTGTAAGACATGGTCCCTGTCCTCAAAAAGTTTACAGTGTAGATGTGGGATCATATACATGATCGAATAAAGAATCCTTACTCTTCAAAGTGGCCACGCTAGTGGGTCTGTTCACTGTGGGCTTGATCAGTTGGAACAGACTTAGAATTACATAATAGAAGCGTTCTCAGAGATTCACCTACATCCTCTTTTATTTTATAGACCAGACAAAGAGGCGACACAGAGAAGTTAAGTGTATTGTCCAGAGTCACACAGCAGAGCCAAGGTCTGCTGGCCCCACACCAACACACTTTGCACTCGCATCCAGCGGCTGTTGAAGCTCTCAGCTTGACTGAGCTTAGGTGTGCTATGGTTTATGTTAAGAAGTGATGCAAAGGAAAACATTTAGGCAGGGGCAGCAGGTTTGAAGCAAAATCTTGGGGAAAAGAAGGAGCAATGACTTGGAACCAAAAGAAGCACAAAGGGCCCAGAATGCAGACTGAGTGTTGGAAAGTCAGGAGATGTAAGTTTTCATTCCCCAAAGAGAACAGGCTCCTTTGAAGGGAGATGTTGCAAGATATAGCATTTTTTCTTCCTCCCTTCCTTCCTTCCTTCCTTCCTTCCTTCCTTCCTTCCTTCCTTCCTTCCATCCTCCTTCCATCCTCCTTCCTTCCTTCTTCCCTCCCTCCCTCACTCCACCTCTCCCTCCCTTTCTTTCTTTTGTTTTCTTTCTTTCTCCTCTCCTTCTTTCTTGTCATACTCATTATACCAGTTTTCAAGTTGGAGTAAACTTGCAGTCTAAGCACAACTAGGTGCAAAGAGCAGACACATCTGAGGGGGGAATGTGGAGGTGCCCTCACCTGTGAGTTTGACGGCTGTACTCCTGATCATCTCCCAGTTACTGCTGAAGAAGGTGAATGAATGTGTGTGGAGGATCCACAGGATTTCCTGATTTTTCTTGGCCTAGAAGAGATACGTATTGTAAAGTGGGCAACCAGAAAGAGATCTTTTTCTCAAAATCAGCAACCGAGAGGTCATAAGAAGGAAAAAAATAAAGGCCAGCGAAACTCACACAGCCATTGCTTATTCTATTGGAAGATGTCTTATGGCTATTCCAACCTAAATTTAATCAGAAAGGTACTGGGCTTATGGGTCTAATCGACAGGCGTGTTGCAGGAATCTAGAACAGATTCTAGCCAGGACTTGGGAAATAGGGCAGAATACCAAGAATCACTGCCGTCTTTCCAAGACAGTTCTGCGTCTGGCCAGAGATCCCTTGCCCTGTTGTTTGTCTTTCTGGGATTTGCTGGGACTCTTGCCTGTGATTTTTCCAGGCAACATTGACTGCACACTTACCAGTTTCACACAGAATTGCCTATAGAAATCCCTGGCCCTTGGTGGATCCTGACTGTCAAGGAGACGGTCTAATACCCCATAGAGATCCTGGAGGCCCAGGAAAGGAATGGAGACCACCAGGACATCACGGCAAGCCTGAAAGACAAGAGTTTTCTGCATCACAGTCCACAGTGCTGCACCCCCTCCCAGGAGGAAGACATGTCAACTAGTGTTGGGTAAGGAGCAGTAGAAGTCAGTGACGTGAAGGGCTTCCTAGTCGGGGTTGGCACCTTCCCGGATTCAAGGATGGAAGAGCAAGCTTGGGAAGAGGTGGCACGAGAGAAGCCAGGGTTGGAGAAGTGGTTTTCAGGGTCAATTGCAAGTGGGGACTTCAGTTCTGACTCCAGCCCAGCCACTGGGTGTGCGGGCACTTTCGGCCGCAGGAGAGGAGAAGGCGCAGGGGTCTGTGCAGGAGCCACTTACAGCTCCAACCTTGGGATTGGGGTCCCAGAGGTGGAGAAGGAATGAAATCATGCTCTTTTTAATTTCTTCTGCAAAAAAAATCTTCCACCTTCTTCCTGTTAGGGATGCCAGATTCTCAAATAAGGCAATGGCAGTCAGTCTCACATCGTCCTGCTCCTGTGGCGACAGATGCAAGTCATCGGTGAGCCCCCTTTCTGGCCATTTCCAGCCAGAACCCCTCCTCACCCCCACCCTGCCCGGCCCTATTTCACAAAGGAAGGCTGGAACCCATGCATGGCCACCGACCGGTCACAGCCCCCAGATGCTCCCTTCCCAGCAGCTCGCTAACCCACATGACCAAAGTTTAAATGACTCTGGGCCAAGGGTTTAAGGGACACCAGAGAACCGGAGACTTGGTTGCTGCCTCTGAGTGGCTGATGGGGAAATGTGACCACAGGAATGAGAAGCAGGGAGCAGAAAGCCAGGGAGAGTTCCTGTTTATTTTGTATTTACACAGATCAGCCTGACTGCATCAGGAGCCTAGGGTTATGGCGTTTCTAATCTAAACTGTCCAAGGCCCAGGACCTTCTCCAAGTTCCCAAATACGTGTTCAAGAAAATATTTTTATTGACTTCAGAGAGGAAGGGAGAGGGAGTGAGAGGTAGAAACATCAATGATGAGAGACAGTCATTGATTGGCTGCCTCCTGCACACCCCACACTGGGGATTGAGCCCACCACCTGGGCATGTGCCCTGACCAGAAATCGAACCGGTGACCTCCCGGCTCATAGGTCGACGCTCAATCACTGAGCCATGCCGACTGGGTGCAAATAGTTTCTAATGAAATTACAGGCAGCTTAGAAATTTGAGCTTTGGGTCTCAAAGAGAGAGGACAAAGAAAGAAGTGCTTAGCTCTATTCTTGCATATGTGAGATTCTGGAACTTCTTTGCTTGTTGTCCTGAATGGTAGGCAATGATTTTTTAACTATCATAGGGTATAGTAGTGGAGAAAGATGCCTGCTATTACCTCAGATACTTTGCCGATATGGTTTAGAGTTCTAACAAACCTGGAGGAATTTTCCAGAGTGCTTTTCTCCAAACCCCAGGTCTAGAAAATTAGATTAAAATACTCATGTAGGGGCAGAGGAATGAAAGAAAAAGTCGTCCCGAGTAGCAGAATAATATTTAGATTAGAAATAAACAAGGGCCAACAAAAAGCATTCCCATGAATACGAGAAAGAAAGAGAAGGTAGAGGAGTTAATTCTGAAGGCAAATTGAATGCATAAGTGGACACACAAACAAAATGCCATGAAAAGGGAAGTTAAAAAAGATCGTCCAGAAAACATAATGCTGGTCTGTGTGAAAGGGCAGGCAAAGTTAAGTGAATATATAAGATGTAACTTTGTGTAATAGAAATATTCCTTAAATGTCCTAGGAATGTGGTCAGGATATATTTTCAAAAGGAATTCTTTTAAAAAAGAAAGAAGACTAATTAATAACAGAGTGCCTCAAAAGTAGAGAGATATTTACTTAAAGAAATCTTTTGAATTTTCCAAAATTGATGACCTCATGATAGTTTGAGGAAGGATCAGCTAATTGGGATGATGAAAAAGCAAAAAAGAGAAGTAGCACAAGGGTTTTGGGTGCTGGGAGAGACATTGAAGTTTAATGTCCTTGTTCTGAACGGAGAAGACGAGTCACAGAGAGTGAGGTGATTGCTCAGGGTGACAGTGTGGGAAATAGCAGCAAGCTGGGCCTGGAGCTGGGACCACAGCCTTATTTTCTGTTCTACCATTTCATCAAAGTGTCTCCATGTTCTTCAAAGTCCTGGAAAATACTTAAATATTGAAGAAAAGGTGAGGGGGGGGGGATTTGGAGATCACAAAATTGTATGTTTAATCTGTAGAAACTACAGGGGCAAAGTATCATAAAGTACAGCTAAATATGTTTGCAGAAAGAGAGCATTACGGGAGAATAATTTGCATGTCATTGCTATGACCCAAGTTTTATCAAACTTTTATGCAAATGCAATGGAATTGATCCATAGTAGAAATGAGAAAGGTCTAACTTAACCAGCAAGATTTTCGATTGTTTTTCTTCTGCAATAAGATGGAAAAAGATGATCTCGACCACTAATGTCGCAGGTGAATGTGTGACTTTTGGAGGCTCAGATCTAAGAGAATTATGATTGCTGGGTCAACAAACACCCCAGGAAACCTAACAAACAGATGGGGCTCTGCAGGAGGGAGTTCAGACCTTTGTTGTTAAAGATGGTCAACTGTCTGTGTAATGGAAAAAAAGAGCACATTTTGTTATTTTACAGAAGATACTGACCTGAATGGGAGCCAAGTAAACATTTTTGAGAACCAGATGGGAATTAAGAGTAATCCTGACACAGTGGAGAAAGTAGTTGGAAATGAACAGAAAGATCTTTGCAAAGGTCAGGCTGAGGCTAGCAGGTAAGTAAACAAGGGACACTGACAAATACGAAACTGGAGAATTACTGACTCGGGCATATATTGCAAGCTAAAACCTGGAGGTCTGTACGGTTAATATATTGCCAAAGAGTCATGAAGAAAGGGTAAGATTTTTTAAAAAGGAGTGAATGACTAGGAAAAGAGGAGATCTGAGGTACTTTTTCTTTAGATAACATTTGATATTTCTCTGGCCTCATTGAGAAGTACAACATAGTCACTGGCTTGTAAAATACTGCAGGAGCTGAAAAATTAGGTTAAGATGAATAATGAAGGAAACAAAGACTTTCCAGTCTGGAGACTGGAGGTAAATAGGTAATTGAATAAAGCCTTAATGTTTCAGAAGGAGGCAACGAGCAGTCTTCCATCTCCTCTGACAACACAACATGGAAAAAACAGGTTTAGATCACAAAAATATCAATTTAAGTTAGATGTGAAATAGATTTTTACACTGATGACAGTGAATACACCAAAAACAAATCATAAAATCAAACTTCCCAGAAGTTATAAAGGAAAATGGCCTTCCCCCTGCCCAGGATGGCTGCCTGGTGTTTTTCTGAGATTCGGGTTATAAGATCAGGGGTTTGAGAAACTTTGCCCTAAACGACCAGACGGTAAATCATTTGAACGTTGTGGGGCATCTGGTTTCTGTAACAACTAATCAACTCTGCAAACGAAGTGGGAAAGCTGCCACAGACATTATGCAACCAGTGAGCGTGCTCCACACAGCCAGTGTGGCTGTGTTCCAGTGAAACCCAATTCACAAAAAGATGCTCTGGGCCAGATTTGGCCCAAGAGCTGGTTCCTACTGACTTCTGGATGAAATGAACCACGTAAGCGTTTTGAGTCTCTGACTCCTGGATGTGGAAAAGACAGTGTTGGAGGCGACAAGGTCATATGGGGGCCCTAGTCTGGTACTGAGTATTGTTGTAACTTGCATCCCCCCCCAAAGCACACTTTGAGATGAGGATTTAGATGTAAGTAATTGATTTAGGTCTTTAGGAGGTGAGCCCAGGAAGCATGATGGGAAATGGGAATGTGATAGGGAAGAGACAAAAGCTACAACAGGGAATATTAATGAGTGTGTTACTCTTGTGAGAAGGTGGAGCTCAATCCCGAGGGGCGAGGAAGCTGGGGAGTTTTTCTACAAACTCCTGTTTCTTATCATTTTGAGGGTCCTTTCCTAATGTCCAGTCCACCCTGCTCAGACCAATTAGGATCCCCGGGCCAGAGTGTCCCCTTACACAGAGAGACACAGGAAGCTAACAGCCTGCAGAGGAATTGTTCAGGTGACCTTTGTGCAGGTGACCTCTGGGCAGGCCAAGGAATATGGATGGGACACCAACATTGTCTGCTACAAGCACTACCTGAACCTCTTTGTGTTCACTCACTTCTTCTGGGTAGGGAAGATTCCTGAACAGGCTCACTTACGTCTTCAAAGAAGGTTCTTGTTTGCAGCACTATTTCTTTGAAGTAGAAGCTCACGTCTCGGTCTGTGAGCAGTTGCAGGATCTTCCTTAGAGCCTTCAAGCTCTCACAGACGACTTCGGTGCGGGCCAGGTGGTACAGCCCTCTGATGACAGATTCTAACATTAGCTGCTTATGCTTCCGCACCTATTTTGAAATAGAGTCGCTCAATCTGAAAAACTGTTGTATGTGTATCTGGAATAGGGTAGACGACCCCAGACAAGGAGACTGAACGTTTGTTAGGGTCACAGGTACTGCAAATCAAGAGCTACAACTTCAGCAATTTATTGGGATTTGCCCTTAATTTCTTGCAACCAGAAGTGGGTTTGTAAACAAGTATTTCAAACTCTACTTAAATAAAGTATCACCCCCCACAACCCTCCTGTTACCTTTTGAGGGGCTCCAGAAGCTGTATTACCGAGCCCTCGGATGGCCATTTGCCTCAAAGTGGCATTGGAGTCCCAGGCGCTCTGATCCATCAAGATCAGCACATCACGGAGATTCCAGTGCCTCCAAAGGATCGGCTCCTTCATGAGCTGAAATCAACACACTCCTCCCCTTTAGTTAAGGGAGTGGCTTCCCTTCAGGAGAGTGGCAAAGGCACCAGAACTACAGTTGAAGAGGTGGCCCAGCTGCTCATGGAGCAGAGGGGGAAGGGCCCTTGGTGAATAAGCAAATCTTGCAGAAGCTAAGCTCTAGATGTGAGCAGCCCACAGGTCAAGGTTATCTGGTGATGACAACAGAATGCCCAGTGAAGAAGATGCTTCTAATTACACTAAATGGGAAACCAGGAGTTACTGACAATGCCCCTTCTCTGGACCAGCCGGGACGGCCTTTATCCCAGAGTCTGGGGGACAGTAATATGCCTTTTGGTTTTATCCCTCTCGTATTTGTTCTCCACCTTCCTCTGTCCTGGGAGATTGGCTTTTGAAGACCAGAGGGAAGGAGGAGGTTGAGGGTGGGCTCTATGTTTTTCTCACTCCTTGCTCAGGTGCCACGTCTCTGGAAGTGGCTGGATTCCTCCACTACCAAAGGTCCCCTTGCAGGTCCCTGAGAGAAATACCGCAGGGGCCCCACAAGCCTGCTGTGAAGGCAGCTGGCCTTGCCTCAGAGAAGAACGCTGTGCCGGTTATGCGGTAGTTCTCCGAGGAGGAGGTGAGCGATGGGAGGAGCTTCCCCATGATGTCCACCGTGACTCCATGGTGCCACACTGCCATGCTCCTAGAAAACGCAAGCTTCCAGCTGTAGCAAAGGCTTGTTTATTGCTAAACAATGGAGGAAATTTTAGTCTATTTCTCTATCAGGAAAATAAGTCCTCTAAGAAGAAATGTTCAAGGAAAGAGATTGCATACCAAGAGCCCAATGTACTGGTAAATGCAACGTGCCTAGAACTGTTCAATGTATCCCTGTTTTTTGAGGGGGTGGTGAGTTCTGGGATGATCCTACCATCTCTTCCCAACCCCCTTTGATCCTTCTTCCTTGTTTCTTCTCCTTGACTGTATATAAGCCCTTGGTGGGTCAACTGCTCTCAGTGAAGTTGCCTGTTCTGAGTTTTCTCCTTTGTATGCAGTTCTTGGACATTGGCAGGTTACCTGGCCAGTGCACACACTCCCATGTGGTGGGTGCTGGGACCGTGGAGCAGTGTCCATAAGTTGTCCCCTTCGTCAGACTCCTTGGCCAGGCCTTCTTTCATGGCTTGGGTTTGCACGCACTTCAGAGTTGTGGTTGAGAGCCTGAGGGGTGGGAGGCCAGTTGGCATCACAAGAGTAAGTCAACCCCGTACAGTCACTGAGATATCCCGGGTTCACTCTTCCTCTTTCCCACAATGCTCCCTCACTCCTGCATTAATGGATATTGGGCCAGGGAAACACAGGCAGCTTGACCTCATACTTTAGTTTTGGGATCAAAGGGAACATCGAGATGATTTGAGCTGGTAAATAATGCCACACAATCTCACCAACCTCTCATGAGAAAATGAAGCACTAAAGGATGGAAACTGAAAAAGACCATATTTCACTAATTCTGAAACAGCAGTTCAGAAGTCAGGATGCATCTCGCAATGGCTAGTGTGTGACCATTGGTGCCCAGTGGTTGTTGACCTATGAACCAGGAGGTCATGGTTCAATTCTAGGTCAGGGCACATGCCCAGTTGTGGACTCGATCCCCAGTAGGGGGCATGCAGGAGGCAGCCAATCAATGATTCTCTCTCCCTCTCCCTCTCTGAAATCAAATTAAAAAAATAAAATTATATATATAATATATGCATATATAATATATATGTCTCAACTAAAGGAAACAGAGTGGGACATCTGGGAAGAAGACAGCTGCTCATTCATTCTGTGACTGCTCTGGGCAATTCCACTGGGTATGGGCTTGGGGAAATTTGCTCCACGGCTTAGGGATGGTAGAGCCCTATATCTTCATGGGTAGTTGAGGCTGTGCCAGAAGGCACTGGCCTTGACTTCTGCAGTCCTGGCTCTGCACCCTGCGATCAGGACAGCTCTAGAAGGCCCTCCCTGCCTGGCTACTTGCCTGCAGGGGTCCGCGATCTGCTGCCGCTCCCCTTGCTGCATCACCCGCCGCCTGTAGCTCCAGGCAGCAGTGGGCATCTTCTGGCCCAGGGTGCAGCTGACCAGCTTCAGGAGGAGAGTGAACAGCTGTGGGTACAAGGTGGTCACAGGGGTGCCTATGGATACCACTTCCTGGATAGCACAGGCCACCTGAGGGGAGAAAGGACCCCTGGTCAGACAGGCTCCTTTCTTCCTAGGACACTCGCTCACTGCGCTGATCAGCAAGTTTGTTTCTCCCCAAATGACTGCCTCCCAGGCTGGCCACGCTCATGGTAAAAACACATAGAAAAGGAAGGCTTGGGCCCACCCTGGTTGAACTCAGTGGATAGAGCGTCAGCCTGTGGACTGAAGAGTCCTGGGTTCGATTCCTGTCAAGGGCACATGCCCAGGTTGCGGCTTGATCCCCAGTAGGGGGCGTGTAGGAGGCAGCTAATCAGTGATTCTCTCTCGTCATTGATGTTTCTACCTCTCTTTCCCTTTCCCTTCCTCTCTGAAATCAATACAAAATGTATAAAAAATTTAAAAAAAGGAAGGCTTGGTCTGAAAACTTCTCAGCTCAGACTATGTTTCTCTCTCTGGGCTGCCATGTTGGGCAGCTCCACATGGCAGGTGAAATGACATGTGCTCCAGCAGTGGAGTCTTTCAAAAAAAGAGGGGCTCTTCAGCTACCCTGAAGACAAATTTGGAAATGCGGAAACACAGATTTTCTTTGGGCTACTGAGGAATTTGCTTCTGAAAATGGTAGCCACAGACACAATGATTGCTCATTTGTCTGTTATAAACTGGAGTTGATTTAAAATCAGGGCAGGAGAGGTGAAGTGTGACAAACGATATATCATCAAGTTCCGGGTGGGAACAGGCCTGTGGTGGGCAGGGAGGTCGCACTCACTGAGATGGCGTCCATGCCCGCCAGGTCGTCCTCTAACCCACTGTCCAGTTTGACGGTCAAGGCTCGCAAGAGCTTGCTGCTGGAGGCGGGGTTCTCAGCCAGAGCCCTCCACAGCGTCTTCGTGTCCCTAGGGCAGCAGGGCAGCAAGCGGAGAAGGCACGACTCCGTGGAGTAGGAGCGTGTCCATCGGGTTCACTCTAAAACCACATTATGTCTAGCCAGCATTGCGAGGCAGAGGGACATGTTAGCATGCCTGGGGGCAATAAGGCTGTTACTTATCAACCCCGCATTCTGGCCTTGGGTTACTGAGGTTTGCTAATGTCCACCAAGACAGAAGCCTCTCAAAAAGGTGAATTCTGGGCAACCAAAAAGAGGAGAAATATTCACTTTCTAATATTCATGTATTCCTATGGTGTATTTAAGAAAAAATCTCATCATTGCTCAATGAGTGTATATATATGTATATGTATAAATATACACACACAGCAGGGGAAGCATTCATTTTTAAATTAATGAGATATTTTCAACCTTTGTTCGCTACCTTTCAAACAGTAAGCCCTTCCCCGATGCCCTGCAGGGTGGCCTTTCCTGGGAGGAGGGACCAGGTCAGTCAGAATCTACCTGTCAAAGGGCAGAGGCTTCTGTAAAAGGTTGGCGACAACTGCCTCCGTGTGAAAGCTGGCTATCTGGGAGATGGCTTCCAGAATGAACTGAAAACTTTCCTCCTTCTGCCTGAGGATTGGCAGGTGATAGTAAATTATGCCCAAGATCTCCAACAGCTACAAAGAAAAAGCCAAAGCCAGCATTACGTCGTCATTTTCCCTCTAGGACGTGAAAGGCTCAGAGCGGATATGGTCAGCCTATTGGTGGTTGGTGAATTATAAAAGACTAGAGGCCCAGTGCACAAAAATTTGTGCACTCAAGGGGGTGCGGGGGGGTGTCCCTCAGCCAGGCCTGTGCCCTCTCACAGTCTGGGACCCCTCAGGGGATGACCACATGCTGGCTTAGGCCTGCTCCCCGGGGGATTGCTAATCAGACATTCCTCTGGCAGCCCGGCAGCCCTCAGGGGATGTCCACTTGCCAATGGGGAGCAGGCCTAAACTGCAGTCAGACATCCTTAGTGCTGCTGACGAGGCAGGAGAGGCTCCCACCACCACTGCTGTACTGGCAGCCATCAGCCTGGCTTGTGGCTGAGCAGAGCTCCTCCCATGTGAGAGCACCCTGACCACCAGAGGGCAGCTTCTGCATTGAGCGTCTGCCCCCTGGTGGTCAGTGTGTGTCATAGTGACCAGTCATTCCCAGTCCTTCTGCTGTTAGGGTCAGTTTGCATATTACCTGTCTACTATATAGGATAGAGGCCTGGTGCATGGGTGGGGGCCGGCTGGCTTGCCCTGAAGGGTGTCCCGGATCAGGGTGGGGGTCCCACTTGGGTGCCTGGCCAGCCTGGATGAGGGGATGATGGCTGTTTACAGCTGGTCACACACACTTCAGGGTGGGGGTCCCCACTGGCGTGCCTGGCCAGTCTGGGTGAGGGGCTGAGAGCTGTTTTCAGGCTGGTGGGTGACTGAAGCTCCCAGCCTCTCCTCTTTTCTTTTCTTTCTTTTTTTTTTTTAATTCTGGGATGTATTTACCTTCTATGGCTGTCACTGGAGCTGAGAGCCGGCTTTAGCTCTGAGGCCATTGCCGGCTGAAAGCAGGTACCTGTGTTTGTTTAGATTCTATAATTGAAACTCTGTTGCCATCACTGGCCGCTCTAAGCTCTGAGACCGCGCTGGCTGAAAGCAGGTTTCTGGGATTTGTTTAGGTTCTATAATTGCAACATAGTTGCATCTGGAGCTCAGAGCCCAGCAGCGGCAGGCGGGAAACGTTGGCTTCCTCTGTCACTGGAGCAAGCAAGCCTCATGTTCGTTTCAGCTGCCTGGCTGCTGGCCACCATCTTGGCTGGCAGTTCACTTGCATATCTTGCTGATTAGCCAATGGGAAGGGTAGCGAAGTTATGGCTAATTACCATGTTTCTCTATTATTAGATAGGATGTTAAAAATGATCATCGATTCTACACATGGCCTTTCTCTTATTCAGGAGAATTGTTGATGTGCTGGGTCTTTTTCCTTAAATCCATTTAGCAAAAGGCTGCTTTTGGCCAGGTGCTGTGCTAAGCTAAGCACCAGGAGAAATCTACCCAAGGTGAATACGATGTCGAACTCTCTCAAAAGAAAGGGGTGTCTGCTAAAGGCTGTTGGGCATGCACTCAAAGGCTTGTGCATGAGCCAGTGTACGGCTGATGGTATGAGAGAGGTATGCAGGACTGAGGGGGGATCCAGGAGTAACTGGCGTCGCTTTGGAGGGACATCTGGTCTGGGTCCCACAGGATATACAGCAATTTCAAAAGGCAAAGCGGAGCTGGTGGGAAAACATCTTGCTCAGAAGGGTGAGAATTGTGCTGGGCTGTCAGCTGGGCAGTCAGTGTACCTGATCTTCCAAGGCAGCTCCCTGCTCCTTCAGGGCAGCGACCATCCACAGGCCGCAGGCCGTGACACAGGGGCCGCTGAGGGTCTCCAGACCATCCAGGGTCTCCTCCAGGAACACAAGAATCTCTCCACTCGGGATGAGTTTACTCACAACCTGAGGATACGCAGGAGAAAAGCATGCTAGCCACCACCTCGCTTCACGCCAGGGCACCCACCACATGCAGTTACTCCTTGTTCTGGGATATTGGAGACCGATGGGCATGGCAAACAGTGAGCATAAGACTGGGGCCTTAGACACCAGGGAAAATACAAAAATAGGACATAGACATGACCTTTTGCCTCTAAGCAAACTTTCCCTGGAGTTGCCTTTTTTTGTCAGTTTACACCATCCCAGGTCTGCTGATGCAATTTTCTCTCCAAACTAACATGATATAGTGTATTTCATAAGGGAAAAATGACGTGTAATGCCTACATAGTAATTTATATGATTCGCAGTACTTCACACACATATCATATAGCATAGAAGTAAGTCTCACATCTGCCAAAGAATAGCTAAGACTTGGGAGTTCAGGAAAACCTATCACTGTTTACTCAGTGCCATGCTGAACACCAGGTGCCTCCATACACATGCAGAGTCTGAACTCTTATGAGCCCTGCATTTTGGTCTTCCCAGTCTCAATATTAAGAATAGTCAACAAAAGGTCAAGAAAATTAAAACTTTGCAGTTTTGATCTCTACAAGAATTATACAGGCAGTTGGTTGATAGCAGTGCATGAGGGTGAGTGCATGTGTGAAAAGTGAGCAGCCTGAATGAATTCCAGGAGCATTAGCTAGGGCTTTAACTAACCACGTGGTCATAATCATGAATCTGTAGGTATGAGCACATTCCTCTTCACAGCCGGCTTCCCCTCTATCACATGGCCTGGTGATGTTTGGTAGGACCATCCTTGAGAGGAAAAGGTTCCTTTTCATGAACAGTGTGTCTCCCAGTTTGTGAGTTATCACAGTTCCCACATCAGAGGGCTAGACTAGCCTGTTCTATGTAGCACCAAATGCTTGCTTGGGGTCCAAGCTCAATGGCCATCTTTTTCCTTTCTTCTTCTTCTTCTCCCTTTTTTTTTTTTGTTTGTTAAATCACATTGTGATGGGTGTTGGTTTACAAAGAAAGGAAGGAAGGAAACTCATGTTTTTGAGTGCCTATCATGCTTCAGGCATTCTTAGCCATGTGACATATGTCCCCCCCAAATCCCCATTTTGCTTTTCTCCCATATTCTGATCACTTTCTTGTTGTCACCACTTCTGCCTCCTTAGTCCAAGTCTCCTGATCTCACACCTAGATTCTTGTAGTTTCCTCCAAAGTTTTTCCCAACGGGCACAATTTCACTCTTGCCAGCCTATGTTCTAATCTAAACATAGCAGCCAGATGACCCTTCAGAAACATACATTCGGTCATGTTCCCCCTCACAGAACCATCACTAGTCCATAAAAGGTTTTTGCAAATGAGGTAAAGGTGTTCTGTCCTCTATTCTGATGCACTTTGTTGCACCCTTCACTGACACCTGGGGCTAATTGCCATAATACATACAACTCTACAATGTCTACTTTAGGAGTGATGCCACCTCACACGGGGGAGGGGGTGTGTGCGCACTTGTGCGTTTTTCACAACTGGCACAATGGTAGGTAGTGGGCCCGACTCTTCTGCTCAAAACCCTCTGCTGGCTTTACATTTCAATCGCAGTAAAAGCCAAGGTCCTTGCCGAAACAGGTTTGGCTCAGTGGATAGAGCGTCAGCCTGCGGACTGAAAGGTCCCAGGTTTGATTCCGGTCAAGGGCATGTACCTTGGTCGCGGGCACATCCCCAGTGGGGAGGAGTGTGCAGGAGGCAGCTAATCGATGTTTCTCTCTCATTGATGTTTCTAACTCTCTATCTCTCTCCTTTCCTCTCTGTAAAAACTCAATAAAAAAAAAAAAAAAAAAGCCAAGGTCCTTAACAAGGCCTGCAAGGTTCCTGAATCAGCCCCGGACTATCTCTCAGATCTATCTATGTCTTTCTCCAGGGAAGGGTGTTTGCACTTGCTGTTTTCCCTCTGCCTGGAATGTTCTTTCCAGATGTCTGCATGCTTCCCTCTTTCAGGGTGACCTTCTCTAAGGGATTACCCTTTCTTTACTGAACTTTATTTTTCTCAGTGATCACTCCCTGACCTGATATTTATTTGCCGGACTCCATCTACTGGGACGCAAGCTCAATGACGGCAGGCATTTTGTCTTTTTCTGTCCTTAGAGCTTGGACCAAGTCTGGCATATGGTATGTGCCCAGGGCATATTAGGTGAGTAAATGAATGATTGCATAAATGAATGAATTGATCAACGAGTCCTCACAACATCTCTGAGAGGTAGGTTAGGTCATTATTTTGAAGTTGAGGATTCTGAGCTTTGAGCAGTGCACACAGAGCATACCTGATCAACTCTATAGCCCTCATTCCTTCTACTCCATCCACTGCCTCCCTCAGCCTGGAGAGGGCCGCTTGATTAACAAGTTTTCCCAGAGCATGAAATGAGCAGTAGTAGGCCTCAGCTATACACATGTCAACCCAGAGTTCATAAATGACAGGACAAAGGTCTTTCATTCTACTTGGAGGGCTATGCTGCTGCCCTCTTTGGTAGTGAGCTGTACACAGCTTACTCATTTGAAAGCCAATCTGGAATCGTCTTTACATCCCTTGGCCAGTCCTCCATGTCTATTACCTTTGCTATTTTAGAAGAAATCTTGAGCTGGACCTGCACGTCATCAGATTGCAGGCCTTCCTGCAATCCCTGAAGTCTTTCCACTTCCAGGTGAGCACCTAAAACCAACCACAGGAGACACAGGTAGGAGGTCAAAGACTTGATAGATGTGGCAGAGGCTGGTTAGATTGTGTTGAGTCACGAATTCAGCTGCTGGACACTTTCAACAAATACACTCCCTGATGAGACAGTGAGCATAAGAACAGACACATATTGAGTAGTTTCTACCTGCCAGGCACCATGTTAAATACTCGCATACAGTGATCTCATTTGTTACTCAGAAAGGTCATCTGAGGTAGACTCTCCTGCTATTGTCCCCATCTTGCAGATGAGAAAGCTGAGGCAGAGATATGAAGCCACTTGGCTACATGACGGTGAGTAAAAATAGGGAAGTCAGAACTTGTGCCCCGGTCTGTCTGACACTCTGACACTGAAGCCCAGGCTCTTACTACCCTACCATGCTGCTGACTCCGTTGGACTTCCATTCCGTGGTGAGCTGCTGTAGGGGGAATGGGAAGCCAGTGCAATGGGAACGTCAGCACTGAGTAGGTGCTTGTTGATCTCAGTTTATAGAAGTAGACCGAAATAGTAATAATTTCCTGTTTGCTGTTTGAATGAATGGTAGTTGTGGAAACACACACGTGAATGATTCTGTGGAAGGCCACCCAGCCCAGCAAAACTCACACAGACTTTGGAGTCACGCAGATCTGCGGTCCAAACTGCTGGTACATTTTTAACCCCGGATCCCTCATATTAAAACTGACTGAGCAGCATCCATGAGTATCAAGTGGGTATTTAATTTAGTATCACACTCGTTACTGGTGTCTAGTAGGTGTTTAATTAATACTCATGTTCTTTCTCTCTACCATGCTCATTTGATCAATCAAGAAAGAGAGTTAAAGTGAATAACAGATTATGGGATTTCTTCTTAACCAAGAGTGTTTGAAGACCTGAACTTTGCAAGTTTCAGGGAAATAAAGGGGGCTGGAGGAAGAATAGGTAGAACGATTATAGAATTCAAATTCCTTTCTTCCCTTGCACACTTCTTTGATTACTGAAATGGTTCCTCACTTCCTTAGTTCATTTTTTTTCTGGCTTGGTAAGAGCATATATACTTAATGAATTATCCTCCCACGTTCCAAGGGACTTTCATATCTATTCTGTTTCTGCTGGTTTTTTTTCTTTTTGACTGACTATGCCCTCACCCACCCCTTCCCACCAAATCCCAGCTTTTGACTTGTAATATCTCTGCGTCTCCAGCATCAGAACAGTGCTCAGCACCTGGGAAAGCGTTGGGGAAATAGTTCCTGAGTGCCTGCGAGAGTGAAGAGTGAACTAAAGGTGGATGGCACTGAACTGAGACCAGTGCGCCTGGCCTCCCTGGTCTACACACAGCTGAGCACACCCACTGCGGGGCTGTGCTCCACGAAACACCCGCCGATGTAGCTTGGACAGGGGTCCTGATTGCTGGGCTCTGCCCGACACTGGGGTTTTAAATTCCTTACGTTGACTGACACTGCCAGTTATTCACATGCACTCAGAGAGCGGACCAAGGGTCTGAGATGCCAACTGGGAAACCTTCCCCAAATTCTCTCCTAGAGAAAAAGAATGAAGGTATCACTTCCTCCTGGGAGACCATGTGATGGCTACTCTCAAACATTCCACCCACTTTTATGGCTCCTTAAGATGCTTTGGTGTCATTATCTTTATTTCTAAAAAAGAATAATAGAACCACGGAGGAAGAAAGACCCAAGAGGCAAATTCTGTGACATAACTAGGGTATTAGAACTCAGAAATGGCTGAACTGAGGGAGTGAGGGAAAGAGAGAGGGAGAAAGAGAAGGAGGAGCAGAGAAACAGATGTACAAGGAGGAAAACTGGGAAGAAAGCAAGTTTTTTCTCTCCATTTGTCTTTCGCTCACCTTGTATATAGAACAGAGCAATGACCGAGCTGGCTGCGGCCTGGCGGATGGAGGGCAGGGTGTCACAGGAGTGCGGGGCCAGGAGGCCAAGCAGCGAGCTGATTTTAAAGTTCTCTGGTGCCTGCAGGACAAAGGGGCCCCCAAGGTGATGGGGTGTCTGGATAATGCTTCCGGACATTCCCAACACTGGAGAGAGAGAGTAAGTCCCTTAGATTCCTCCCTGCTGGTCCTTAGAATGAAAGGGGATCTTGGACTTACCATCTCAGGGCAGTGGAAAGTAAGCAAGCAGGACACAGACAACCACGTGGCTGGTCCTGTGGGCTTGCCACCCCGGAAAGCACTCCATTGGGGACTGGAGACCATTTGGGGGAGGTTTGGGCTTCAGGGGCCTCGGAGATCCCTGCTGTTAGCAAGCAATGAAACCTACTCATTCCAGGGGGACTCACCTCCACGTCGTTAGTCAGCACTTTGGTGGTGATCTGGAAGGCTCTTTCTCTTTCCCACTCCTTTTGTGAAACAAGCCACATTCGGAGAAGCTGTTGGTCAAAGGATAAGCATCCTTTCCATAGTGTCCTGCTGATCCATGCATTCCCGTTCTCTCTCTCCCCCCCCCTCCTCCCCCCCCCCCCCCCCCCCGCGCCAGCCGCTGCTGCGACAGGTGCTGACCACCCTGCGCACTATTGCTGAGCGGACAGGATAACAGAACCACAGAATGGGCCCTCCACTTGGGGTTGAGTGGGTCGGGCTGGACGTCTCCCTGCAAGGAGGAGGAGGTCCAGGTTGAGAGGTGCACCGGCACACAGATTAGGGGGCCTGGGGATCAGTCTGAGCAGTGGCCCTACTCACATTAAACATTTCCTGGCAGTCTTCGGCTCGCACATTGTCCCACATCATGGTCCGCAGCAGCTTTCCTAGAGCATCCATGGACCGTTCGTAGAGAAACTGAAATCCAAGGGGAGTGGGAGGTGAGGCTGAGGTGAGAGGGCAAGGAGGCCCCACTGGGCTCTTCCTTCCACCCGGGCCTCACCCCACATACAACGATGTGCTCCTTGTCCTTGTCTGCCTCGCCCTCATTTCTGAGACTTTCCAGAGGCGGAAGGGGCAGCAGCCTCCGGATGTTCTCTTCCAGAATGTTCAGATTGTCATTCAGTGAGAGCCGAGGTTTCAGTTTACTGGAGTGAGAGCCATGTGAATACATGTTAAAATGATCATATAATTGAACATATTGGATTACATAAGAACATGATGAAAATCAATTGAACTTGTTTCTTTGTACTCTTAAAAGTGGCTACTAGAAAATTTTAAATGATACATGTGACTGGCATTATATTTCGACTTCACAACACTGTTCTAGAACCTACTCAGTTCTTATTCATGTTCAAGGTTTATGCGTGTGAGCTGTCTTCAGATTTCCCTCCTTTCTGTAAACATGGCAACCTGTGCCTTCCCTTATCTTGCCTCTTCCCACACGTTTGAGACATCCCATAGGTGTGCTTTGTATCAGCTTTCCCGGGAGGCTAAAACCCTTCCAGGGCAAGGCCACATTTTGTTTATTGCTGTCCTTTTTGAACCCAGCTCAGTGCCTGATACAAGGATGACACTTAATCATGTTTATTAAATCAAATTGGCAACTTTTATCATTGGAAGTTCAGAGAACACTTTTTGCATAAAGGTGTTCACCAAAATATTATTTATAGTTCTTAAAAACAGGCCACAATCAAAAATAGCAAGAGGAGGTTGGTGAAGTAATATAAGGCACATCTAAATAATAAGGTATTAGGAGGCCATTAAAAATGACTTCTGTACCCTCCTACAAAGGCGTGTCTGTGGTTCCCTGTCTTTGGACACAGAAGAACTGGAGGCAAAGAAATGTGGACTTGGAGAAATCTGGAGCCAGCTTGCTCCCTGCAGCCTCAAGATCAACCAACCGACATAGAAGAAAAAAAAAACGATTTTTGTTACCTCAACATAATAAAAGCCATATATAAAAAGCCTGCAGGTAACATCATACTCAAGGGTGAAAAACTGAAAACTTTCCCTCTAAGATCAGGAGCGAATAGGATGCTGCTCCTATTTAACATAGTACTAGAAGTCTTAGCCAGGGCCATTAGGCAAATGAATAAATAAATAATAATAAAATAATAAAATAAAATAAAAATAGGGGTAATTTTATTGTTCTTTAAAACTTTCTATGGTTTCCTAGTTTTAACAGTGAACTGGAATTTCTTATACTGCAGGGGGGGAATGCTATTTTAAAAATTTGCTTAACATTATTTTCTTCAGGCTTATTGTTACTAACCAGCTAGAATTGATTAAGGCTTTTCACAATTTTTTAATGGGAAAATTAAAGTTTTTCTACAGGTCAAGATCTAGGAAGAAAAATGTCATTTTGCACAAAATTTCAGTCTTCATATATCAATACATCTGACTCCTCTAAGCAGCCCTTCTCTCCATTAGGCATCTCCATTACTGACCAATCTGTCAGTTTTGCAACTCTGGAGAGAGAAAAGGGCCCTGTTTGAAATAACTCACTGAGGAACTGTGTTCGTTTTGGGGAGGGTGCACTGATCTATAAGTCAGAAGGAGGACATGGGGGAGGAACCATTTTCTCAATGAGAACAGCACAAATTTCTCTACCTGAGGTATCTGATGGCGATTAAGGCTTTCCACCGAACAGGGGTAGCTAAGGAATCCAGGGGCTCGTCCCTGATGAAGTCCTGCCACAAACAAGGAGGTGAAATGTTTCAGAAAAGATCAAGGGAGTTTCCCTTCAGCACGGACTCAGCTGCAACCTCACTGGACCCGTGGGTGCCCTCGGGCAGAAATACAGCCGAGGTCTGCTCCTTGGGACTGGGCAGTTTTACCCACTTTTAGGAAGACAGCCCCGCAACCTTGGTCATGGACTTCTCAGGGCCTTGCCTGAGTCCTTTCTGCTCACTCACCAGCATGTAACCGAGCAGCAACTCTTTGTAGGAAAACTTGAACCCCTGGTCCTCAGCATCTTGGACCGCAATGCCAATCTCCGTGATACTTCTTGTGAAACTCATCTGCAGATCCATGTCCTAAAGCAAAACGATTCAAGGTATAAGCAGGGGTCTTAGGCAGCTCTCTTGGTTCTATAAATGTGTGACCTGGGGTTGAAACGTGCACCCAGAAGGAGAGAGACTCTCCACTCCTTTTGCCGTGTCTACCTCAGGACATGCAGGGAAATGGAAAAACAGGTCAACTTCCACTTCCGCCCCTGACCCCCACCTGACCCATACATGGAAGTTCCTCTAAAGTAATGGCTTTCAAACTTCATTGACCATAAATCACAGTAGGAAACAGTTTACAACTCCACCCAATATTTACACACACAATATCCACACCTATCATCTATCTATCTATCTATCTATCTATCTATCTATCTATCTATCTATCATCTATCATCATCATCTATCTGAAATAAAAGTTTTAGGATAGTTATTACTATATGCAATATATTTCTCATTTATTTAAGTACAAAAATGTTGCTGGTTGTGATTTATTAAATGAATTTCATGATCTACTGGTGGGTCACAACCCACAGTTCTAATGACCCTGCTGTAGTTGGCAGCCCAACTTCCAAACCATTTGTGACCAAATATGGCAACTTGCTCTGTCCTAGATTAGGCTCTGGGATCCTGGCTTCAGAACTGGGTTGGTTAGTTATGTATTGGGATCCTTTCCTCTGGAATCAAATCCAGAGGACACTGCTTACTGCACTTCCAGGGAGCATGATTTGTGTTCAAATATGTAAGTTCAAATATATCACATACCTTGTTCATCACAGACATGCCCAGAACCTGAAAAGTCAAAGGCAAAAGCAGATACTAGAGCAGCAGCGAGAGAGTTCCAGCGCCCCAACAAGAAGCCCCGCCCCCTCAACCTGGTCTTGCCAAAGCGCCCACTTCCACCCCCATTTTTCAAAGCGAGGCCTGGTACACTGGCAGGAACTGTCCCTCGGGTGAGCTGGGACTATGCTACAGAGGTCTCAGGCTTCTCATTTGGAAGAGGCTGTCCTAGACTTGGGCAGGAAAATAGGGGAAGGCACATGGCAGGAAGAGCAGTGAAAACTCCTGAAAGGACAGGTACAGGCGATAGGGCAGCTCACCTGGGAGCCGGATACAGTCAGCTCTGCTCTAATGCTTGCGTTGAAAATGCAAACTGGTTCCCATGCGATGGGTACGTGAGGGAGTAGTTGTAGGTGTTGGGCTTTGTGTTTGCTTCCTCGGTTTATTGGGCTTTGGGCACCCCCCATCCAAATCTGGCATTGTAACGGTCCATCAGATTTCAGATAACCTTTCTTTGCCACCATGCCAGGATATTTCATAACTGTCATAATTGACTTCAGGTGTTTTTCCAAGGAAAAAATTTATTTAAAAATATTTTAAAAAATAGATAGTTGTTTTTTTAAAAAATGTGCCATTGATGGATTTTTTGAATGTTGTGCCCGTCAGCCCACTTTCCTCATCATCTCTGAGGTTTTTCTTAGACTAGTCAGTGTGTATGGTGTGTTATGGCAAAATTGATTGTACCTTGAAAATGTACAGTCATCATTATCTAAAACATCTTTAATTCCTTTCCTTTCATTTTTAACAAAATTTTCCTCATTGATGGACTAAAAACTAATGTAACATAAAAAGGTTTTTTTTTGTTATGTTTTCTGTTCTTGTCATTGTGTATCAAATTTTGGGTCCGTCAGAACCATCTTTTGGGGATCATGTTATACATACAGGTTCAACGATCTATCCCAGAAGACCGTGGTCCACTAGGGATCTCTACTTACAACAGGTTCTCTGTTCTCATGCAAGAGAGAAAGGTCGGTGGCCTTTCAAATACCCCTGAGTTGTGAGAACAATGAAGTGTGAGAATCTTGACCCTATATGCCCTTCCACTGGCATTTGCTTACATCTACATATCATGAGCTCCCCATGGTTCCATGCTTACCACGCTCACGCATGCATAAATGTCAGCCAGGTGGTTTGTGGAGGGCACAGAAGAGGAGATAAAGGAGGATAAGGTACAATCCCTAACATCAAGGTACTAACAATCTAATGGGAAAAGCAGATGGATACATAGTCAATGGAAGCCCCCCAAATCTGGCTGTGAATAAGAATCATTCATAAAACTTTAAAAATACAGATGCCAAACTCTACCCAGACTGACTGAAACCCACCTGCCTGGAAAATGGGTATGGGAAGCTACTTTAAACTTGATCCCTAGGTGACTATTAGGTGGCAACTTGGGACTAGTCAGCAAAAGGACTGAATTGACAATATGCAGAAAGCACTTTATGAAAGATACAAAAAAATGCTTTGGAGGCAGAAATAATAGGATGAATTCTAACTCAGTTCGGTGGCTCTGCATTAGAAGTAGAACACTCTTGGCATGTTTGAAGAGCACCAGGGACGGTTGGGTGGCTGGGATGAATGTGGAGGGGAGAAGAGTACAACATGAGGTGGATGGGTAGTTGATGGGTGACATATTTTATTCACTTAAAGGTACACCTATGGCATTTATTTGTGAGCACCGTTTTGTGTGGTCTACAAATATTACCATATAAAAGTTTAAACAACTATTATTAGTAATACTTCAGAGGCTATTAAATGGAACTAATAAGCCAGCTGCCCTGAAGTAGAATGGGAGTAATTATTTGAAGTTCAAAAATAGGTGAGACCACTATGGGTTTAACTGATCTGGGAGGCATCACGGGAGTGGTATGACATGAATGTCCCAAGATCATAGGAAAGAGGTAATTTACCTGGCCCTGTTTCACAATAAACTTTTCTGTTCCCACACATTCTCATCTTCCAAACATATCAGACCCTACCTTGGTTTGGCCTGTTCCTTTGAGCACGAAGATTCCCAGGGACTGAGCCCCCCCAAAGTTTGGGAACCCCAGCCTGGAAATTAAGTCAGCCTGTCAGGGTCGTTACCTGACAGCATTGGCCATAGAGAAACAGGACTTGGGATACGATGTCTTGATCAAGCCTGGTGAGGAGCTGACCCTTGGGAGCATGAAGGGCCACGGCCCCATAGACCACCATGACATCAGTCTTGCTCAGGCTCCTTTTTCCACAAAAAAGACCCTGAAGACAAGGAGAAATATGAAAAATCTGACTGAAGGAGTTTCCTTTCTCTCATGTCTTTTCCTAATCCTACAGAGGACTAGAGAGGCTAAGAAACGAGCCTGGGATGATTAAAATCTGACTAAAATGGGTACTCTTGTTTGTCCAAATTTAAACACCCTGGATTGTGCTGTGGATATATCAGGCTTTACTAGAGTTACCTGTGAGAGGCTTGCGTTAATGTTTACTTATTAAATTTATCTCTGTCAGGGGAAGCAGGGCATTCACAATGGAAACTGTCTATGAGGCCTGAATAGCTGGTAGGGACAAACCTAGGCACACACAGAGCTCCTTGGGGCCTTCTGGGTCAGCATTAGTGACAGAAAATAGAGTAGTGTTGTTATCTATCTGGTCATTCTACAGGGCCTGCTGTCCCACAGTCCTGACCTGGGCTAAAGACTTGGGGATAGGAGCAAGTATAATATGACCAAACGCTGTGGAGAAGACTGTGTGTGTTCTTTTTACCTTACATCGATTCATGAAACGCTTTTCCCGATCTTGGAATGTTTTCAGAACTTTTAAGACAATATCCAAGTGGTTCTCGGCACAGTATCCTAAAATAGATGTTATTCCCTAAAATCAGAAAAGATATCTTTGGAGTTTAGCCATTCACTTATTCAATAAATATTTATTGAGCATCAATTATATATCTGGCACTTTTCTAGGTCCTGGACATGTAAAAGGATACAGACAAAACTTCTTGTCCTTGTGGATTTCACAACCAAGTGAAGTGAACTAGATAAACACAAATTCAGTTAATGTAACTATATAGTATTTTGATGGCAATACGTGCTACAGAGAAAAGAGAAACAGAAAAGGGGATATGTTCATTGACTTTAGAGAGGAAAAGCGAGAGAGAGAGAGAGAGAGAGAGAGAGAGAGAGAGAGAGAGAGAGAGAGAAGAGAGAGAGAGAGAGAGAGAGAGAGAGAGAGAGAGAGAGAGAGAGAAACATCAATCAGTTGCCTCTCATATTCACCCCAACTGGGGACTTATCCCAGACCCTTAGCATGTGCCCTGACCTGGTGGTATGTGGACATTTAATATGGGAGAAAGAAACCTAAACACCATGGAATTTCTGAGAGGAGAGTATATAACACAACCAAATAATTATTTTATACTAGGTGGTCTTATTAACCTGGGGATTTTTTTTAAAAAAATACACATACATCCTCTTGTTCTTCCACATTCATATATGCTCTCCAGCCTAGGCTAGGGTAGGGAATAGGTCAAAGTGCTTTGCAAAAGCTCTCCTGATATTCTTTCTAGGTTGAAAACCATTGGTATATAACATTAATTTCAGCTTGTAAACTCAATGGTTTTGATGTTTATGATCATACTCAAGTTATAAAGCCAATGTCAAAATATAGCGAAGCTACTCTTGTTAAGTAAAAATGATTAAAATTCATTTTTTAAGATTTTTACAAACCTGGTTAAATAATGAAACACTGATATTTAAACAGGGTAGTGCCATTTTCCTGAAAAATTCTTTTGGGCTACTTTGACTGTATTCCTGGATAATTCTGGATAAGTAAGACATTATCATAAGACTGCCAGATGGAATTAACTGTCATTGTCATAAGAGGAAATTGAGAGAAAGGGCTCCCACCTGTCGTTGATCCCCAAGTTGGTTGGGAGCAATCAGAAATTCCTTAATCTGTGAGCTTACAAAGTTTGTATCTTGGCAGGATGCTAAGGTGGTTCCCAAGGCCTTCCAAAGGAATTTCTGCAAAAGAAAGGACAAGCAAAAGAATGTTAAGCAAGACTCGGATGACTTAATATACTTTATCCCAGGGGACCCTCATAACACCACAGCCCTCAGAGGTGGCTGTCAACTCTGTTTCATCGGCCAGTGTATTGAGACTCCAGGCAGGGTAAGTAATTTGCCTACAGCTGCATAAGTAGCAAGTAGCAGAAAGTGGGTTCATACAACGAGGAGGGTTAGGTAAAGGCCAGTTGGAGACAGAGGAATGAAAGAACATGCCTTTGAGCATTCTTTTAGCTCCAAGTTTTTAAGACTGTAGTAGATTCTTTTCTGACAGCCAGCCTCACACAACTGGCCCAGTGGAAACTAAGAGGCAAGCTACGTGCTAAGGTGCTAAGTGCTAGGGCGGGGCTGCAATCGGCCTTCCAGTAGTCATTGTCTCCCTTCTCTAGAACAGAACCTCTGGATTTCAGTCAGGAGCATGTCTATCTTGAAGACAGTATGCTCCACATTGTTCTCAGACAGCTGTGGCCCTGTAACATGTGGTCAAATCGAGGTGAAGAGAAGGTAGCATTTCTCTAACAAGTCCTCCCTCTTTTTATTTTATTCTTTCCCCCTCTGTACTTCTCTATTTATTTTATTTTTAAAAATTCTTTATTGTTTAAAGTATTACATATGAATCCTTCCCCCGCCCCCCATTGACCTCTCCCTGCTCGTTCCCACCCCCCAGCACACACTGACTGTATTCATGGGTTATGCTTATATACATGTATAGCATGTATACAAGTCCTTTGGTAGATCTCTCACATACATCCCCCGCCCTGCTCCCCCCCCGCCCCTGCCCACCACCTTCCCTCTGGGGTTGGATAGGCTGTTCAATGCTTCTATGTCTCTGGATCTATTTTAGTTCATTAATTTATGTTGTTCATTATATTCCACATCCCTCTTTTTTTTTTTAAAAAAAAATGTTGATTACAGAGAGGAAGGGAGAGGGAAAGATAGAAACATCAATGGTGAGAGAGAATCATTGGTTGGCTGCCTCCTGCATGCCCTCTACTGAGGATTAAGCCTGCAACCCGGGCATGTGCCCTGACTGGGAATCAAACCATGACCCCCTGGTTCATAGGTCGATGCTCAACCACTGAACCACACAGGCTGGGCTCCTCCCGCTCTGTGGGTGCAGTACAGATGAATTGGAGCCTGGGCAGCCATTTCACCTTATAAGGTAGAGCTAAGGCCCCTTAACTGGACACCAACCTTCTCAATGGAGCTGTTGTTGTAACTGCTCATTTGCTGACTGAAATCCAGACTCAGCTGAATGGTCCAGGCTATGTCGCTGATCTCCCATAAAGACTCTTTGAGCAACTGTGGTAGGAAGTGGAAGTCAGAGATAGATGTGACTGTTTAGTGTGCTTTCTTGATACTTAGTACCTTATTTTCCAAAAGTATAAATATATATTAAACGGGGTTATTCCATTTCCCATATAAAAATGAGTTACTTTGGGACTTTGTATCTTGCTTTATTTTAAAAGCCATATTCTCTTATGTTCTGAGTTTCCATTAGGAACAAATCACACAGAACGTGGTAGTCACTGTCGGTAAGTGTTTTTTCCTTTCTTTTTCTCCGTAAGTAAAAATCGCTTAAAGACTTAAAAGAAAGCAATCTATTCTGAAACTTAATTGAAGTTAACATTTTTCAAGGTGTGAATAGATTTATAAAAACTCCACAATGTTAGTTTGCTTTATTATATACTAAAAAAAAAAAAAAAAAAAAAAAAAAAAGGACATTTTTGGAGCAAAGAAATGAATGTCTTTACGAACTAATTACATATACAGGCACTTTTTTCTAACTTCAACTCTAGTAACTAAACATTCCTAGCTTCACCAATTGTTCTGAGCCAAGGCCATGACCAGCCATCTGAACCCATGTTTTTCTTCATTGAACAATGCACACAAAGGTGTCTTTGTCTTTTTGGAGGACAGCATCCATTGCATTTTCTGAAAACCATTATTCTCTACTTTAAGCTTAGAGAAGGACACAATGTCAAAGCCAGTGAAAAACTCTGTATGCATTTTCTTAATAGGAACTCATTCACTGAGTGTGTCCTTTGAAAGGGAAAATGAAACAGCCTTGGAAATTTGAGGGGAGAAGGCCCGTGCAAACAGTTTTGGAAGAAGGCTAGACGCATACTCAAGACTGCAAGAGGGAAAGAAACTGTCCCCAGGCGTCTCTCTAGAGAGAAAACCTTCCTTCCTGGTAAGAACAGTTACTGTAAAATGGTAGCAGGAGAACATAAGGTAGGAATTTTGATGGGGTGGGGGAGATAAAAGAAACAGGAGTAAGGAGAAGAGGTGGATGCTAGAATTAAGGACCAGGAGAGTGGACAGTGGCTCTCACATCTCATATTGGGTAAGAATCACTGTGGGAGTCTTTAAAAGGCATCAATTCTCAAGTACCTTTTGGAAGGGGTGGTGATGGGAGGTGGAGGTGCTTGGGAGAAGTCACTGAAAATTGACATTTTAGAAAATATATTTTTATTGATTTCAGAGAGGAAGGGAGAGGGAGAGAGAGATAGAAACATCAATGATGAGAGAGGATCATTGATTGGCTGCCTCCTGCATGCCCCACACTAGGGATCAAGCCTGCAACCCAGGCATGTGCCCTTGACCGGGAATCGAACCTGGGACCTTTCAGTCCGCAGGCCAACACTCTATTCACTGAGCCAAGCCAGCTAGGGCTGAACATTGACATTTTAAAAGGAGCCGTATGTCAGTTACCAAGTAGTCACGGCATGTAAAGTCCAGCATAGGGCATTTGGTCAATAATATTGTAATAACTATGGATGATGTCAGGTGGGTACTGGAAATATCCGGAGAGGCACTCTGTAAAGTGTATGATTGTCTAACCATGGTGCTGTTCACCTGGAAGAACACACACAAAAACAATACTGAAAGTAAACTGTAATTGAAAAAATATTGCAAAAAAATAAAAAATAAAGGAAACTGTATGTAATTGCTCTGTAGGCACTTTGTAAACTGAAATCCTGCTCGATTCAAAGCTCCCTGCTCATGGTCGCCTTGACCTTCTGCAGGCTCCTGACACCAAAACCCTCCCTGGAAAGCCAATGCACAACTCTTGGCTGAAATTGACAATTTGCGGAATTTGGCATCAGTTGGAGCACGAAAGAAGAGGGTTTTTTTCTGAAAAAGGGGCACCATGTGGCCCGTTGGGTGTTAGAAATCAGGAAAAAGACAGTGAGAAGCAGATAGAGAGGAAAGTGGAATTGTATGTAGAAGTGGAAATTATGCTAGTCTCAGTTTCTTTCTTATTTTTTTAAAAAAATATATTTTTATTGATTTCAGGGAGAGGAAGGGAGAAGGAGAGAGAGACAGAAACATCCATGATGAGGAACATTGATTGGCTGCCTCCTGCACACCCCCTACTGGGGACCAAGCCTGCAGCCTGGACATGTGACCTAACTGGGAAACGAACCATGATCACATGGATCAATGCTCAACCACTGAACCACGCCTGCTGGGATCGGTTTCTTTATATGATGGTAAAAGAATGCAATTGCAAGAGGGAGAGAGAGAGAGAGGGAGAAACAACCCTGAAAACTGGAGAAGATTTAAGAAAGACCCAGAGAAAAATATTTTAAGTACAATATTCAAAACTGTCTTAAACTCTTAATCAAATTGAAGACTAAAGATTGTTGCTCAGATTATGGTGATTTAAAGACAGTAATTCTTAAGTGATTACTTCTAACATCCTAGTCCTTTTCCTAAGAAAAGGAAATGATTACTGCCCTGTGGAATCCAGTTCTTTTTGGTCAAGATGGGTAACTTCAGCTGATTTTTTCACCCCATCGTCCACAATTAATCTAGCCGCCACACTTACCTGAAGCAGCATGGCTTCCCATAGCGCGATGCTAGCATTCTTTCCTAAAAAGAGAAAGGATGCAATAACTGCCCCAGAAATGGAGACTCAGTTTCTCCCTTGCAAGGTCCCCAGTGGATGCTGCAGTTCCATGTCAAGCTTTGTCTTTACACAGGGGGATTATTTCAGATGAAATTTAACATACTGCCAACTTTCAAGTGCTAGTCAGGTGGGCAGAGGGTCTTCAATCCATGACGAAATCTAGGCTTTTTGCCAATTTCAACAGTAACTACTGAAATGACCAGATTTCAATATTTCAACATGGAGGAATAATAACTTTTTAGAACAATACCAAAACAGAGTTTCTCTAAGACCAGAGGAAGACCGGGGCAGACGTAAAAGTTCCTGGGAAGGATGTTGCCCACTTGGTCAGCAACAAGTGCTCCTAGCACAAGTGTTTTGTAGAGAAATAGAACATGAGCAATCAAGGAAAAAATACTGGTGTCTCCTTGTATATCAAGTTCATTGCTTTTACTGCCTAAAATGAACAACCATGGCTTTAGACAGAGAAGTGGTGCCTCATTTCTCTGTGTTTTTTGCCTCCTCAGATCAAGACCGGGTCCCCCGCCCTGTACCTTCCAGAGGCTGCAGGAGCTCAGGGAGGCGTGCTTTCCACAGGTTTATCAATTTGGGGTGAATTATCTCGGGCAGTAGCTTCAGAAGTCCTATTGCACCAACCCCACTTAATTTCCCTAGACTGGCGAGCATAGATATCACCTGTGAGATAGAAGAGAAAATGCTGGTCAACTCAGGGGTATTTGAAAGGCCATTGACCTTTTCCTTTTTACGATTGTCCTGGATTCCCTTGATTCCTGCATTAGCCAATCTTTTGATAAATCATACCAGTCTGTTCTCACCGATTCTAGAGCAGAAGTCAGTGAAAGGTACCGATACTGTAGACATACTTGTTAGTGTAATAAGGGCATGTGGAATGAGTGCTTGAGTAAATGACACATATGCAATCTAAGTAATAGATGTGGAAGTTGTTCCAATGGCACTTATGGATCGGATTCACTCTATGATTATTTTAAAATCAAAAAGTTTAACAAGCATTTCAGAGTGAGAAGATAATGTAGCCAATTATAGTTTCACGAGTGCCTTTAGTACAGCAGAACATTTATTATGCCTTTAGTGTTTCTTTTGGTTGGGAGTCTATATAATGTTTATTAGCATTTGCTTGGACCTGAGTCGCCGATATTGGCTTCCACTTATGCCACGTTGGTTTTTCCAAACTCACTCACCAGAAGTCTGGCCAGGAGCTGTTGTGATGAAGGAAGTCTCACTAGAAAGAGAAAGCAAGGTTCATTATTGCTGCAGGGGCTAGCAAATTCCAGATTGGGGCTGGGTACATCATCAAAGCCCTATAGTCTTTCTGGAAATGAGTCTCAGATAAGAGAAATGTTTTACCTTTTAAAAAATATGTTTTTATTGATTTTTAGAGAGAGAGGAAAATTTTGAGAGAGACAGAGAGGAAGATTTTGAGAGAGGGAGAGAGAGAGAGAAAGAGAAATATTAATGTGAGAGAGAAACATTGCTTGGCTGCTTCCTGCACGCCCACCACTGGGGATCCAGCCTGCAACCCCAGGCATGTGCCCTGACTGGGAATGGAACCGGCAACCTTTTGGTGCCTGGGACGATGCTCAACCAACCAACTGAGCCACACCGGCCGGGGCTCGCTTTGTTTTTGAATGTACAAACCAACTCCTGTAGAAATGACAAGGGCTGTTGACTCCGAGGCATTCTTCTTCTTTCTCTCCTCTGCCATAATCAGGCTTCGGATGATGTTGAACAGGGAGTCCAGGGTCCCTGTGTATTCAGCAGGTATCACAAAAGTCAGGATGCGTGGCCATAGCACCTGTGGGAAACAGGCCAAGATGCAGGGTGGCTTATTCTTTTCCATAAATTTCTCCTTGGTTTAGAAAAATTTCCCCCCTCTTATTATTTTGCTGTACAGGACAAGTCAAGATGAAATCATTGAACAAGACCTCTGCACAGCACATTCACCTTCAGCTGCTGGTTGCCGTGAGTGTTGGTCGGCGTCTCTCCGTGGGGTTGTCGCTGGAATTGGGGCCGGTCGGTGGATTCTTCAATGTGAGGAAGTGTTGTGGGCGCCGCATCCCTGGGCTCCCCACTCAAGTGCTCCCTCTGGGAATAGCCTCTGACCCGCTTAAACTGGTCTTTGATGGACTCCTGGGTGCACCAGGTATTTTCTGGCCATGAAATCCTGACTTTTTGTGATCATTTAGCTCATGGAAAATACAGATTCCAAGGCGCCTGCCCTGAAGTTCAGATTCTATCAGGCCTGAGAATGTGTGCTTTGACTAGCTCCCCAGATGAATGTTTAGCGGCCACTACATTGGACCACCATTCACTACATAACAGCTTATCTAGGCATGTTAGGGGAAGAAGAGAAATGATATATTAAGGTGCTGATAAACGGCCATTTGCTATCCAGATAGAAGACATTATTTTATGAATGAATTCGATACCTGTCTTTGCGGAACTACTGTGTGCTGTGCACTGGGCTCACAATCACCTTGCTCTAGTCCAGCGGTTCTCAACCTGTGGGTCGCGACCCCTTTGGCAGTTAACAACCCTTTCACAGGGGTCGCCTAAGACCATCCTGCATATCAGATATTTACATTAAAATTCATAACAGTAGCAACATACAGTTATGAAGTAGCAACAAAAATAATTTTATGGTTGGGTCACAACATGAGGAACTGTATTTAAAGGGCCAGAAGGTTGAGAACCATTGCTCTAGTCCAGTGATGGTGAACCTTTTGAGCTCAGCGTGTCAGCATTTTGAAAAACCCTAACTTAACTCTGGTGCCGTGTCACATATAGAAATTTTTTGATCTTTGCAACCATAGTAAAACAAAGATTTATATTTTTGATATTTATTTTATATATTTAAATGCCATTTTACAAAGAAAAATCAACCAAAAAAATGAGTTCGCGTGTCATCTCTGACACATGTGTCATAGGTTCGCCATCACTGCCAGAGCTTCAGGAAGCTGATGACACATGGGGGCACATCCGCATCTTCACTTTGAAATGGGCAGAGCTTTAGAAAGGCGATCGAAGTAACTGTTGGTGGCGACAAAGACCCCTTACCTGAGGCATCCCAATGACCAGTGGGTCCAGCCTTTTTAAGACCTCGAGGCTTGTTGCTCGGACAGATTTCTCTCCTGCTTCATCCTCATGGGAGGTAGCTTTCGCTGGTTTCTCCTTCAAGAAACATGAAACGAGCGATGTGTTCAGAATCCCTGCCGTGGGCCCCTCTGACTGCAAGGGTTGAGTGCTCAGACTCGGGTGGAGGACGCAGCCACTCAACCCAAGGGGCTCATGGAGCCTGGCCGGCTCGGTCTTCAGCATCTAATCCCTGTTTTAAAATGCTTCCTGGAGGAATGGGTTGGGAAAAACACCCCTGACTGAAGCAGAAAAGCAAAAATTGTGAGGACCCATGAGCTGCAGATATTCCTCCTCCTCCTCCTCCTCCTCCTCCTCCTCCTCCTCCCCGCCCCCCCCCCCCTCTCTCTCTCCTTTGCAATTTTCTCTGGGACAAAAATTTTCAAATACAACGCTTTCTAGTGGACTTCAGTTTTAGTTGTGACGAACTTGCTAAGATTTCTGAGATCTTTTTTACAGCAGCAAGTACTCCATTGTGCCCAGGGGAGGGAGGCTGGGGGAAGGTCAATGGGGGGAAAAAAAGGAGACATAGGTACTACTATTTGTAATACTTTAAACAATAAAAAAATTAAAAAAAAAGATCTCTGAGATCTTACACATGTGCTTTCCCCGCTGTTCATGCAGAGGAAGGCAGCTCCAGGGCAGCAAGTATAGTTGTGTCTGATGTTCTCTAAACAACTCCTTTGCTCTGCCTCTCTCCACACCACCCCGGGCCCTGGAGGCCAGGTTGCCCCCTCCTTAGGGAACACTGTGATTTAATTACTTGTTTCAGATAAGTCAGAAGTGATGTCAGTGAAAGGGAACTGATAACCCTAGAGGCTGAGAAACGTATTACTAGAAGCGACGAGAGTGAAACATAGCTTCTAAATCAGGTACTGAGTCAAACCCCAGGCATTTCTTCCAAAACCCAGTTGAGTCAACCGAACTTGTTACAAGGCGGCGCTCAAAACCGCAGCCTCTCCCTACCAGATTCCTGGTGGAGATTACAAACTGGGAGAAGACATATTCGATGAGTGGCCAGCCTTCCTGCGCTTCGATGTAGCATTTCTCACACATGCTTTGGATGAGGAGGAGGGTGGAATTTCTTACCTAGAGTCAGAAAAACGCATTTGCAACACTTTACTATGTTGGGCAGAATGGAAAGTTAGCTTCTCTTATTCTTTAACCTTCATGGATCATTTAGTGGAAACCTTTTTTATTTTTTTTAAAAAGGGGGTATAAAGTGAGCAATGTTACTATAATTTAACCAAAATCTGTTCTTCCTAGCTCCCAAGACATATCCTTTATTTTGATATATTATAGAATATTGGTAACTTTGGGCTAAAACACTGCCTCGCTTTTAAAATCCTCAATAAAAGATAGCACATTAAAGTCAAGTTCCACAATCCCTCATCCAATTGAAAATTCAAAAAACTCAGAAAAGTGAGATGTTATTTTTTTAATTTGATGCCAGCTCATTAGCAGCAAAACCTAAACTGAACTGTTTTATTTTATTTTATTTTTTTTAATATATTTTATTGATTTTTTACAGAGAGGAAGGGAGAGAGATAGAGAGTTAGAAACATCAATGAGAGAGAAACATCGATCAGCTGCCTCCTGCACATCTCCTACTGGGGATGTGCCTGCAACCCAGGTACATGCCCTTGACCGGAATCGAACCTGGGACCTTTCAGTCCGCAGGCCGATGCTCTATCCACTGAGCCAAACCGGTTTTGGCTTTTTTTTTTTTTTTTAAATACATTTTATTGATTTTTTACAGAGAGGAAGGGGGTTTTAAAGCTATTTGTAGTCTTTACTTTACGTACTGTGGCTGTCTACACATTTTCCTGCAGAAATATTAATGGGTTTGACTATATGGGCTATTGTCATGGTAATGTTTTTCTAAAATCTGAAAATTCTGAATCCTGAAATATGTCTGGCATCAGAGACGGGAATGGGGGATTATGAACCCATGTTACAAGTTTTCAGTAATTTGGTTCCCTTAGTTTATTGGATCGCTTTCCTGGAGGATGGAGAGCCCAGATCTAATTCCTTAGTGAACGGGTCTTTTAATGGAGGTTGGGAGGAAAAGAACGATTTGGAACAGGGAGGCAGAGCTACGTGGTGGCAATTAGCAAAAAGGTCACCCACTGGTCTCCCCAAGTGAAGAAAAAGGAGGTTCATCTTCTTTCTGTTTTTGCCTGAGGAGCTAGCCTTCCTTAAAGTTTCTGTGTTCTTTTATTCTACCCCAAAATCTAGTAATTCTTTAATTGGCCTGGCCAATTACTAGGTCAGGTTTTTCCATAGAACCACTCCATTTTTGCATAACTTTTATTTTGAACACAGTCACAGTCAATCAAAGATTCTTAGGGGCATTTTCTTCATTGGTTTCTATGTAGGGCTCTAATCCAAATCAAATATGATTTTCATACAAAAATTACAATTGATAATTTTTAAACATTTGTGTCAGCATAGGTTCTACATCTTTCCTAACATGAACCGCTTGGATGAAATAATCTGGAAATATTGAGCAACCTATTTAGTGCAAGACTTGCTCTAGGTACTCCCTGCTTTGAAAACAGGATGTCTGTGCACAGAACAATGCTCAGGGGTTATTATTTTTTGGAGGAAGATACATTATAACTATTTTTAGAACTATATCTTAATTTGGTTTATCTTTTGGTGGAAAAATAGAGTTCTTTAAAAAATAGAATTGATCAAAGTTCTTTATAAAGAAATCTCATAAGTAAAACCTTAAACAGTCAAAACTGTTTTGTTTACTCCTAAAACTACCACCAACCGAATAAAAGTCCCCATTAATTCTCTTACTTTTATACTGAGGTCACCCATGACAACTTTGACTATTCTTTCGATTGAAGTGATGTGACTCCTCAAGTTGGGCTCTGAAAGACAGAGGTGGCATTGAGGGCATGATTTAGTAGGAGTATAGTATGTTCTAGGATTGATGAAAACCCACTGTGGTACGTATTTGTAAAGTCTCTTGTCCTTAGCATGTTATGTTATTCAGTTCCCTCCTATCTCTTCTTCTCACTCTTTAAAGATGTTGATTGCTTTCTTTGCTCCCTATTATATTTGGTTTCATCTTGTTTAAAATTAAGTTAGAGTCCAAAGTGAATTCAATCCATCAGGCCCAATGGATCAGCTTTAAATTTTGTGAAACTATTTCATATTTCTTGTTTGGCTTTTCAATAAATCCCAATGATAACTGAATTTTAAAAACTACTATTATGTAGTGCAGAGGTAATTATCATATTTTATAAATCCAAGATACCATTACCTTTATGAGGCACCATTATTTTATATTGCATTAAAAAAATGATAGTGGCTGATTATCATTTAAAATGCTGTCAATTATAAGATATGTTACAATATCATGAAAATATGTGCTTCTTGGAATTAAAAAATATGATAATTAAATTCTGCTTTTTTCTAAATGGACTAATCTCTAGAATATTATGCATTCTTCTTACCCACGCTTGTTTATTGGGCGACTTAACAGTTTACTAAATCTTCTAAATTAAATTCCCAAGTATTCTACTCATCCTTCTCAACTCATTAAATATAATAAAAGAAGAGAGGTAACTGAAAATGTCTGTTTAAAAATAATAGATTGTAGACATCGAGGAGGACAGAGCTTCACTTGAATATAATGTTCTATAAATATCCCAAAGATGTAGGATAGGATTAGAACATGCATCGGGTTCAATTTTCTTCCTGGTACAAAATAAACTACTCTGGCTTCATCCCTATTACTTACCTTCAGCTTTGACAACCAATCGTAACAAAATCAAGATCCCCCTTCGAGTGACTTCATTATTACTTCTTATTTGTTCATCAAAAAATTCCATCAGGTCTGCAGGATTGGAATGGGCTGCAGGTTTAAGAAATACTGGCATCACAAGAACTCATTTTCTTTCTTTCCTTTTTTTTAAAAAATATATTTTTATTGATTTCAGAGAGGAAGAGAGAGACAGAAACATCAGTGATGAGAGAGAATCATTGACTGGCTGCCTCCTGCACGCCCCACACTGAGGGTTGAGTGCACAACTCAGATATATGCCCTGACAGGGAATCGAACCACGACTTCCTGGTTCATAGGTAAATGCTCAACCACTGAGCCACGCCATCCAGGCACAAGCGAAATGTTTGTGATTGGGAAGAGGGGAATTCCGTGAGGATTGTCAAAGTCACTGTTAGGTTGGTAGTTAGATTTTATGATGTTCTTGCTTCTGTGGTATCACAGAAATAATGAAGCAGCTTGATGACTAAGAGAGCTGTCTTGACCTGGGCCCACTCCTGCTCCGATCTGTGAATGTGACTTTATTTTGAAAAATAGGTTCTTTGCAGATGAAATCAAGTTAAACTTCATTGGCAGAAGTTATTAGGGTGGGCCCTGGTTGAATGTGGCTGATGGCTTCATAAGAAAAGGAGAGACACGGAGACACCAGAACACCTTGAAAACACAGAGGCAGAGGTAGGAGTGATGCTCACCAGCTTTGGCGATAAAGAGAAACATGGGGAGGGCAGGAAGCAGGGAGCAGTGAAGCAAGGCCTGGTTAGGGTAAAGCAGCTTGGGTTCGAAACTGTCAGAGGTAAAGTGCAAGTTAATTAGGTTGGGGCATAGAGCAGAGAGGAGTATAGAAACAGAAAATCAGAAGAAAACTCGAACATAATACAAAGGTATCAAAAGTAGTAGAAATGCCATGTTTTGGGGAGGGTGGAGGTATGGGAGGCATAGGTTATTCTTGTCTTTTGTCTTCAGGGACTATGTTGGAAGGAACACAGTTTTGTATCCTGACCCTGAGACCTTGGTGCCTCCTCTAACCAGGAGACGGCTGAGATCGTGATGTGAGAGCAAGAAGAAAAGGCGAAGAGTGAAGGAGGGAGAGAGACAGGAATAGATATGAAGAGATGACCAGCGGAAAAAAAGCATGGCTTTCGGTTTGACACAGTTTGAAATAATCTCAAATATCAAGAGGTTACCAACTCACCTAGGTTCACTTCTAAATAAACCCATGCATATATGGTCAATTAATTTTTGACAAAGTAGCCAAGATTATTCAGTAGGAAAAGGATAGTCTTGTCAGTAAATAGTGCTGGTAAAACTGGACAACCACATGCAAAAAAAAAAAAAAAAAGGAGCTGGACCTCTACTTTACACCATACAAAAATACAATAGAAATGGGATGAAGATTTGAAGGTAATATCTGAAACCATGAAACTCCTTGAAGAAAACATAGGGACCAAGCTCCTTGACATGAGTCTTGGCAATAAGTTTTTATTTATTGTATTAATTTTTAAGCAGTAAACTCTATTATTATTATCATCATCATCATTTATTTAAAGAGGGAGAGAGAGAGAGAAACATCAATCAGTTGCTCCCATACATGCCCTGACTGGGGATCGAACCTGAAACCTGGGTGTGTACCCTGACAGGAATCAAACCCATGACCCTTCAGTGCATGGGATGATGCTCCAACCAACTGAACCACCTGGCCAGAGTTTAGCAATGAGTTTGTAGATTTGACACCAAAGACAGAGGCAACAGAACAAAAAACGAACAAATGCGACTACATTAAGCTAAAAAGCTTCAGCTCAGCATAGGAAACCATCAACAAAATGAAAAGGCCATGTATGAAATGGGGGGAAAAACCCCCACAATGGCCAATGATATATTCAATAAGGGATTAAGGTCCAAAATATACCTGGGACTTGTCTGGTTTTAGAACTGAAAGTTTTATCTCTTGGGAGCATTTGTCACCCTATATATTACGCTCCTTGGGGGAACAGGTAAGATAGGGAAAGACCCAGAATACTGTGAGTTGAAGAAACATGTTGTGCGTGTCTGTGTGAAAGTAACTAATGCGACAGGCTGCACACCCTTCATCATCACCATCATCATCATCACTTGGAAACATTTTGATTAAAAACCCTCTGGCTGCTTGGCCCTACCTAGAATGAGGAAACAGCTTGAAGCTTCCATTTCATTTTCCTTCTCTGGAGGCTCTGGAACTCTGCACACCTGGACAAGGGGGAAGCAGCAGGTGGTAGATGTTAAGAACAGAAAACCGGTGCAAACCAAACCATCCGCCTGGACAGCATGCTCTGCTTACCTGGTGGAGGAGATTGGCGAAGATGCTTCTCTTCAAGTCCTTGGGAAGGGCGACCTCATACAGGGCGGCCGCAGTCAGTATTTGCTTCAGGCTCTAGAATCAAAGGTTGGTTGGAGGCTGCCCATGAAGCAACAAACACAGGATGTGGAAGGCAAATCATGTTTTATGAGGAGAACAAACCCATAACTTTCCTGCAGTTACCAGGTTTTTTGTGTGCATGTTTTTGTTTGTTTGTTTGTTTTTTGGTGATTTTGGCTCTTTTACCTTGTTCACTGCTTCATCAGCTTGAAAAGAAAAATCTGTAATCCCTTTCTGAAGTTTCCACATCCAGCTATGCCAACTTCTTGCTATCATATTTCTCAGCTGCCAGAACAGGTATTCAGGTTCCCTGGGGCCTCCTGAGCCTTGTATGCTCTAGGATGGTTGCCAGTGGACTCTCTGAATCAGCTCTTTAGGGTGTGATTCTTACCTGGGTGACATGGAAATCAATCTCTTTGTCAGTATACTGGTTCAGGAGCCAGGGTACCTGGCCCAGGGCATATTCACAGAGGTCTTCCCGATGGAGCAGCAGGCTCACCGAGGGGCCATGGGCCTTAACGATGGACAAAGTCTGCAGAGGCAGCAAAGAAATAGCACTGGTAGTTCCTCATTACGCTTTTTGTACATTTCTCAGAACACCAGGAGATTTAGATCTCCTGCCCCAAAACTTCCTCACTGCTTTCAGTCAAGACATATTTCTTAAAAACTTTAAAAAAAATGTTTAGGTTAAGAGCATTGTATGAGGCAGTTATATTTTTATTTGTATTTATATCTATACCTGTATCTACATTGATTCTCATTTCAATACCTGGCCCTCTTATTTATTTAACCTCTCTCTAATAGTCACTTTCTTTCACTGTGTTAATAAGTTTAAAATTTCCCTCATATTAAAAAAGTTCTTTGATTTCACATTACTTTGACCAACTATCATTCTCACCCAGTTCTTTCTCTTTTCTTACACTTAGAGCAAAGCTTTTTGAAGAAGTTTATTTTTTCGATTTCCTCTTCCTTCCTTCCATTTATCTCTCAATCCACTAAATCTGGTTTCCATTGACATGAAAATGAACACATATGAAATATAAATGTAATATGTATTGATTATAAAAGTTCAGAAATTCCTGAAGTTATGATGAAGAAAACATTGCACCCATAATACTCATAGATAATCACAGCTTGGTGTATTTTTAATATGGTCTTTATTTGACCTTTAAAACTTTTTTCTATGGATTTAAAATTTTAAAAAATTAACATTTTTTAAACATATAGTTTTACATTCTGCCTTTTCTACCACACTATTATATTATGAACGGTTTTCTATTAGCTAAATTTTTCTGAATGAAAACCACTTCAAAATTTAATGGCTAATAACAACCGCCATTATTTTCACTCAAGACTGTGTATATTTCACTTAAATCTGGTTCTTTCAGTAGATTTCTGTGAAATGAATCCCTTTCAAGAGTTTTCTTGCTTGGGCACTATGCCAATGGAGTCTAGATTTCTCTTTGCTTCAATACCTTCTTTCTTAGATTGTAAGATCTCATTCCACCTGGTTCTCCCACTTCTTCAGCAGCACATTCTCAATTCTTCATTGTGAGTCCTTCTTCCTTTGCTTTCCCTTAAAAATATATCTCTCCCACCTCAAACTCTATTTTTGGCACTTTTCCACTCTAGATACTCTTTTTTAAAATTTTATTTTTCAATTATCATTTGAATTCAACACTATTTTGTATTAATTTTGGGTGTACAGCACAGTGGATAGACATTCATTCTAGGTTCTAAAGTGTTCCCTCTGATAATTCAATATGTACCCTTCTATCCACAACCATTTATTCAATTGTCACGTATATAAAGCTGATATCTAAATCTGTGTATCTAGTTTTTGCTTTTTGTCTTAACACTGACCCTGAATATCCCCAAACCTACTACTATCTCCACTTGGATGTCCCATAGGCATTCAAGTCAAAATGTCTAAAATTAAACACATTTTTCTTACTGCCCCAAATGTGCTTGTTATTTTTCTTGTTTTTCTCATCTTGATTAATGGCCCAAGATCATTCAAGTTGGAAAGGTAAGAACCATCCGGATGCCTTCTTTTCCCTCTTTATAAACACCTAATTGATGCCAAGTCCTGTAGACCCTATTTTTCAGCATGTGACTCCTTAGATCTGTATACCGACACTACATCTACCGATCCATTAGCATTCATGACCTGGAATGTTTCTATAGCCTCCCAATAGTCTTGTCCTATCCCATCCCTATACCCCATCCATCTTTAGCACTGATAGTAGGAAGATTTCTCTGGCACTCAAATTCTTGTTTAAAATCTTTAAAGGTGTCTCATTTCTAAAAAAAAAAAAAAAAAAAGTCCAAGTTCCTGAATAGTATTCAAGGCTCTTCATTGTGTGGCTAGCAGTGGTTCTCAACCTTCTGGCCCTTTAAATACAGTTCCTCATGTTGTGACCCAATCATAAAATTATTTTCGTTGCTACTTCATAACTGTAATGTTGCTACTGTTATGAATCATAATGTAAATATCTGATATGCAGGATGGTCTTAGGCGACCCCTGTGAAAGGATCATCACGACCCACAGGTTGAGAACCACTGGGCTAAGACCTTTCCAGTTTCATTTCTTCCTGCTTCTCTATCCCCTTTCCCCTGTCCCCTTTGCCTTCTCCCAACAGATTCACTCAAGTATGCATGGAATCCCATCCCCAACCTTTGCTTCAGTAGGTTTTATTCCCTCTTTAGGGCATGGACCTTCTCTGGGCTAAATGACTTCAGAGGTTAAAAGTTCAATCTCAATGCCACAGCCTTTCTAGTGCTCATCGCTGGAGTTAGGTGCTTCTCTCTCTCTGCTCCCTTATCACTTTATGAACCTTCTTGTTGCTTGCCTGACTCTCGTGGGAAGTTAGGAAAGTAGTCATCAAATTTGTATTGAATTCTGTTTTTCAGGTGTCTCAAAGAAAAAACTTCTGCAGGATATTTTTAAAAATGCCATGTTTGCTAATGATTTAAGTAACCCAGCATGTTAAAAAATAAATGCCTTAATAGCTCAAAGTACAGAAAAGGAACTAAACTCCAGAAAGTAGCTACATGTTAAATCTTTTATAATAGAGCAATAGGATATTAACTAGCATATAATTTAGCCTACTTTTAAAAAACTTATAGCAATTAAGCAAGATAAGAATGGGATTATATATATGCACTGTGTGATCTATTCTCTACAAAGAATTACAGTATTTTGAAGCAGCCAAGCAAATTCTTTAGATGTTATTTCAATGTGATATCCACATACACAGGAAATTTCTGGGGACTGTTGGTTTTCCTAACCAGGGACCGCAGCCCAAATATGGGTTATGGTATCTAAGACATGAAATAGCTAACATTCTATATATTCTTTTCATTTTATCTTGTCTATGGGGATTCTGGTCTGTTTAATATCTCTGTATCCCCAGCACACAGAACAGTGTCTGGCGTGTCCTGCTGACTCAATATATATTAGTTGAAAGTCAGAAAGAATAAATATGGATTTGAAATAGGAAAAAAAAAAAAGAGATGACCAATCCTGTGAAAAGAGGAAGTTCAGCCAGCATGGAGGAGAGCCAGTCTGGGGCTCCACTCACTTGTATGGGTGAGGTCATGGGCGCCCACTTCTCCATGATAAACCGGAACAGCATGAAGATCTTGTCAGATAGTCGGTTGGCGTCCAGTCTGGGGTAGGGGAAATCTCTCCAGTGGTTGACGTACTTGTAAATGGCCTTGCTGAACTTCTCAAGGGCTGCATTTTAAAAACAACCACAGACTGAGAAAAATATAATGGTGGGAAGAACCACAAAATAATTGAAGAGTACTGATGATTAGCAAATATAGTGTAATCTCACTATATAAAAGCCTAATATGAAAATTGTCCCCTCTGGAGTATGGCTGTTCACTATGACGTGTGCTGAACACCAGGGGGCAGCACGGGACACAGCAGGCATCGGTGACATGGCACTGGCAGTGGGCAGCAGTGGAGGCTCTGCCAACCCCGATGGGCCCCAATGAGAGCGGGACCACGGTGGGATGGTGCAGCAGGTGAAGGGGTGGTGCCAGGCCACAGTGGGGTGTCAGGTGGGACTGGGGGCATGAGCTGGGGCCCAATCCCCACAGGCCACCCCAAGGGACCCCACCCATGCATGAGTTCATGCACTGGGCCTCTAGTAGTTTCTATAAAATCTTATGACTATACCAAATAAACATATAAAAAGTGTCCAGCCACACTGGTAAAATGTGAGTTAAAACCATAATGAGATACTATTATATATCACACATAATGGCTAAAATCTAAGACAATATCCAGTGTTGACAAGACTAAAGTACCGCTGGTATTTTCACATACTGCTGGTGGTAGTATGAACTGGTACAGATACTTTGAAAAACTATTTGACACTCTCTACCGTGGTTGACTATGTGATCTTGGTGACCCAGAAATTCCGCTTCTAGGTACGTAATCCTCCAATCTAATAACGACGGAATATGCAAATTGACTGTCACTTTGCAACAAAGATGGCGGCACCCACAGCCAATAAGGAGGGAATGTGCAAATTGATGTGACAAAGATGGCGGCAGCCAGGCTGGGACGCTTGAGACGCCATGGCGACGATGCAGGCGTTCTGCCCCGCTCCGGCCGCTCCAGGCCTCTGGACAGAGCACAGAGGTGGAAGGCGGCTCCAGGCCAGAGCAAAGGCAGTGCCGGCAGCCAAGGGAAGGAAGGCCTATTCTTGCATGAATCTTATTGCATCAGGCCTCTAGTAATTAGATATGCATAAATATAGGCACTAGAAACTGTACAAGAATGTTTATACGAGGGTGGTGTGTTTTTGTTTTTTTTTTGGGGGGGGAGGGTCAGAGCCTCAAACAGAAAACAGTCCAAATGTCTGCCAACAGATAGAATGGAAAATTAAATTGTAGTGTAGACATGTAATTGTATATAGAAATAAAAATAGACTACAGCTACACAAAATGACATGTATGAATCTCACAAATGGGCAAAACTAATTTATGATATTAGAAGTCAAGATTGTGAGAGAATGGAGAGGAAGATGATTGGGGAAAAAGACAAAAAGGACATCTGGGGTGTTAATAATGTCCTACTTCTTGACGTGAGTGATGGTCAAATGGATATGGTCATTTTGTTACAGCTCATCAACTTCTGATTTGTATGCCTTCCTGCGTGTCTGTTTTACCTGAATAAAATTTAAAAAGACCTTGGGCCTACAAAAATGTCCATTTGGGCCACTAACCCATATGAATTTGTATCAAGTGCATGAAATAATATTATTTTTTCCTTTAGCCCTCATTCTACCCCTTTCATTGATGATAAAGAAAAATCATAGTTTACTCTCTCAAGGGTATTCCTGATGCAAAGAAAACTATAGTAAAGATGTCAAGTATCTTAGCTTTACAGCTGGCCACCTATTGGCTCATTCACATTCCCTCTGAACTCTTTATGGTAACCTCCCACTGCACTTTATCATAATCTTTTGTGCATGCGTGTGTTTGTGCTTGTGTGTGTATGTGTCTCACACTGGCCTATAAGTAACATGAGAGAAGGCCTGATGTTTTGTCTGTTGATGGTATTCGACACAATGGATACAGGGTCTACTTATTTGCTGATTGACTGAGTGAATAGATGGGTGGATGGATGGCTGTTGAACTTTATACCTTTTCTTTGGTGGCAGTCAGGCAGAAGTTGCTCTAGGACCAAAGAGCACTAACTGACTTGATAACACAAAGACAGAGAATTCCCTTATTCATTGCCATTATGATTTCTGATTTTAGTTTCTCTTACTTACTTGGTTGCTAATTTTGCAAGTAGAGGTGCCAAAGTTTATTTGCAGAACACAGTATTAGCTGTCATAGTAGGCAGGCATAGCAAGAAGTATTGAGAAGTCCTTGAGTCAGGTTGTTATAATTCAAATAATGGCTCTGCCACATACTAGCTGTATGACCTCAGGCAAGCTGCCTACCCTCCCAAAACCTTAATTTTCTCACCTTCAAAATGGAGGAAAATGTTATCTACTTAATGGAATTACTGTGAAGGTTAAATGAAATACCCAAGGCAGTGCCCAGGCACATAGTCAATTTTCAGTATATGTCAGATATAAATATTACCTTCTCCCATACCCGAGACCTATATGTTCATGTTGACCAGTGTCACCCCAATTAATTTAATAAATAAATATTAAAATAAATAAAAACAACAATGACAAAAATTACCTTCATTGAGGACAGAACAAGAGGAAAAGGGCAAAATAGAGTAAAATAGTCTTGGCTGATAGGTAAAGAAGACATTCCTGACAGTATGGGCTTTTAAATAATACAACATAATAATATTGGAGATGTGAAGGGTGGAGGAATCTTTATTTGATGTTTTTTGGGGTGAAACTGAGATTGAGTGAAGGGCGGAGGCACCTGATGGCTCTGTGGCAGGTCGGAGTTAAGAGTTTAGGCCTCCATCCCGAAAGCCTCTCACTGTGCTGTAAGTGCTTTCCCGTGGGAATTCTGGGGCATGTTGCTCTTTGTAGACCCTTGATTACTGTAGATGAATTTTAGCTTGAAAGTGTGTGTGTGTGTGTGTGTGTGTGTGTGGGGGGGGGGGTTATGACCATAATTTGTTTACCTATTTTACTTGATTTTGTGATTGCTTATATTTGATTAGATTGTTTACTTATCACTATTACGATATTGCATTACAAAGAGATGCTAAAATTCACCAACTGGTAAGAGCAGGTAAGCCCTCATTATCCTTGTAGCGAAATAGTGATCTAATTAAAGAGGAGGCTAGTAGAAGTGGAGGCCATACAGCGCAGCGGAAAGAGTATAGATTGGGTGGTTACACAGACCTGGGCTTGAATACCGCCTCTGCATCTCATCGACTGGGTCGCCACCTTGGATGATTGCCTAACTTCCATGGCTCTCACATTCTTGTCTGTTAAATGGTCTAATGAGCACTTTGCAGAACTGTCATGAGGATGGAGAGAGAGAACTCTCTGCCGGGGCCCTCCCTATGGTGGGCACTCGATAAATGGCAGGTGTTGGAGAAGACAAGACTGGTCTTAAAGGGGAAAGCACAGGGTACCCACCGATGCAGAACGCTCCCTTCATGCTTTCCTCCTCGGCCAGCCTGAGCATGGTTTGCATGGTGAGCAGGGTCATCATCATGAAGGGAATGCTCTGGGACGCTGCCGTGGGGCAAGAGGAGAAAGGCATTATCTTCTCACACGGGGGAGGCCCGCTACGCCTCCCTCCTCGTATCAACACTGTCCACACAAGCGTCCCAGGCTGCCACAGGCAGGTGCAGGAGGCTGGAGGAGGGTGCTCTCCATCCCGCCCCACCACCATCCAGGTCGGAGTTAGAGGATTAAGGAATGGCACTAGCTATCTGGCCACTTATGTTTAGTAGCAATTTCTTATTTGGATAATGATTTCATGAATGCTCATCCCTTCCATCAGAGCTGACCTATATCCCCAGGGCCTAGCACAGATAATAGGTGCTCAATAAGTATCTGTTAAATAAAGTGGTGTAGACAACAATCTTAAGAAACCCATCTTGCCTATAAGTGTCCATTGGTTGGCAGAATAAGCCGTGTGGAAAATGTGCTTCTGCAAACACAACGCTGGATGAAAGGGAAGGTGAGGGTGGGTGATAATCCAGCCACATTCAGAGCAGCACGGACCGACCAATGGCAGTCGGCAGGCTCATCTCTGCCTGTAACGTACACAGCGCCCAAATCCCTGGAGATGCTCTCCCTTCTGCTGTTTGCTCCCACTCGGGTTTTCAACAGTTAGTCAGGGGGGCTGTTTCCCAGGAAAACGTGGAGACTATTCCCTTCATACCATAGCTGGTTGCCAGCTCGGCCAGGGCAAGCACAACGAATTCATTGGGCAGCTCCAGGATCCTGAAGTTACTTTGTAATTCATACATGACAGAGTTGAAATCATGTGCAGCAAGAGACACCAAAACCTCGCCAGCCAGCATTCTGATTTCTCTGAGGACCTGAGGAAGAAAAGGAAAGCAGCAACAATGAGTAGAGAAAGAGCAGAGTGAATCTGCAGAGGGGAAATAGAATACATAACATTTCCCTGGCTTTGGGAGAGAGGGAGAAGAGGTTGTTTATCAACCCAGGGCGAAAGCCACAGGGTAGGTGCCAGTAGCAGGGAAAGAGGAGGTGATTTGAGTTCACTTTCAAGCTAGGTTTTCACAGGAATCTTGTAAACTTGGGGTCCATACATATTTTCTTGCTGGTGGATCAGGCACCAGAAACGTAGGATTTACGTTTTATGTCTGAGTGATATGAATTATTGTGTTGCATTACTGGGGTGGAAAGGCCATGAAGAGAGGAAATGGACTAAGAGGCCAGAGCTTTGTGTCTTAGCACTGTCCTGATCTAACAATATCTTTGATATTGGAGATATTTGGAGAGTCTTCTGCTTTTGGGAATGGTGAACTAGGCAATTTTTTTTCCTTTTTATTGAATTTATTGGGGTGACACTGGTTAACAAAATTATACCGGTTGAGGTGCACAGTTCTCAGTACAGCCCATCATCTGTACACTGTATTGTGTGTTTACCACCCAAGTCAAGTCTCCTTTCATCGCCCTGTATCCCCTCTATATGAAGTAGGTAAATTTTATCAAACCTACTCCTGAGAAGTTGCCTAAAAAAATCTCAAGCTCTAAAAGTAATCATAGATTGTTAGTTCCCTTGGCAGGTAAACAAATAAAAATCCTTTCTGGAAGAAAATACCATTATCCTATGGCTCAACATAATTTCTTCAAATAATTTTCAGATTCAGTGCTTATGTGCATAGATAAGTAGGCACACAAAGAAATGAAAATGTATACGGGAGCCCAAGGACACTGGATTCTAGTCGTTTGTTCTGTTAATACATAGTTTGTCACTTTGGAAAAAACACCTCTCTAAACATCAACTACCTCATATAAAAGTGTGCTGGGTAATATTCCCTCTAAAGTCTTTCTTAGTTTTGCCTGAGTTTCCTCATCTGTGAAAGGGTAAATAACAGACACTGATACTGTAGACAGGTTACCACAAAGAACAAATGAAAGGGATGTGCAGTCCTGGCAGCGATGTACACAAAGCTTATAGACGTCTGCATGGTGCAGCGAGGCCACTTAGAGATCTGTTGCTGGCGGCGACAGGAACTCATCGTCAACAATCAAACTTACGTTGTTGTCTCTCATGTCCTTAGAAGCATAATAAATCAACTTTTGGACAATGGCATTATCCAAGATGTCAGTATTCTGAATGACGGAAGTGAGATGACTGTAAATGTCTTCCTGTGAACGTACAAGGGATACACAGAAATTTGAGTTGCAGAACTAAAGGAATCTCATGAAATGCAAACTAATGACACCGTTAAACTACACAATGCATCACTAGGGATGTTATGTATCTTCACTGGGGCTTCCTGAACATGATCCCCGTCTTCAGGAATCGAAGGCTTTTAGGTAGACCCAAGTTCATTCTAAAAACTGTTTTAATTAACATGACTACATTTCTATGGCAAAATCTAACTGAAGGCAGGGGTCGGCTACCTGATGACCAAAGTCTCTTGGAAATCTTTCCTGTAGGGCACCCAGGACAATGGAAATGCCCATCAACCTCATTGTTGCTCTTATCACCAGGGAGTGACTAGTGTTAAGGAACAAATGTGACTCCCAAAGAGGCCACTAGGCTATAAAACTTGTTCCTAAGGGAGATTTCTAGGCTCTTGCTTCATTCATGTCTTTGTGGGAAGAAAGTTGTGATTTTTTTTTTTTTTTTAAATAGAGCTACAGACTCTGGGAATTGTATGGCTTGACCAGATGCAGTGCATGAAGGCTCTTCCACATCACCTGGGTGGCCCCATGGCCTCTGGAAGATGGGAGACTGGTGTTCTGAAATCTTCCACAGCCTCAAGCATGTTACCTCGAGGTACTGCCCCCACATTTAAAAGTGAAAGAACCCTCTTTGCATACAGACTCTTACATATTGTCAGGGCTGAGAACCACTGGATTAAGAGGTGAAGAAAAGGGCATTGCCCTTCCCAGGGAGGCTGCATTGAATAATTACTAGGGCCATTAATTACTTTGGAGTCAGACAGGCTTGTGTTTGGATGTCGTCCTGCTGCTCTCAGGCAACTCATGTCACTTCTCTATGCTTCCCTTTACTCAGTTGTCAAATGAAAATCTCAATAAAGACCTTATAAAGTTATGAGGAGGGAATATAATATGATGCACTATTGTTTGGAAAGCAATACAGTTATTTTATAAAAGGTTAATGAAGCCAGAACAGCCTTGAGAGGAAAAAACCTCTAATTGTGAATTGGCATTACAGGTGATTAGGGCAGGCGTTTTGAGATTTTCAGGGGCGCCTCAAATTCTACAGCTGTAATCTACACGGTTGTGAGTCCAACATCCCCCACTTTCCACATCTTCCTGCAAAAGGTTACAGAAAGGGGCAGTCTTTGGCAAACTTCTAGAACTGGATACTCTGATTCCTTAAATGCCAAATAGAACTGGTTAGACATTGTAATGATTGTCATTGTAAGTGTATTTCCTGAAAAATTGATTACCACATAAGAAGCCCGAGAGACAAGAGGAGGTCTAGGCAAAGAAGGGCATATCTGAAATGTTGTAATAACCAGGCTAGAAGAGGTCAATGGGAAAGAGATTTTTCTCTCTCCTCCTTACCTTGCTGATATTATCGTCCTTGCCCAGCATGTCGATGGTGAGATTGATATATCCAAAAGTCTCTGCAATGCATGGAGAAAGAATTAAGTGTGTGCTAAAATGCCCTCCTGTTAATCACAATCAATAGTCCCCCAAAGATTTCACTTTCTCACTTTCTCCCTCCTCTCTTTTTCTCTCCCCACCCCCTCTCTCGCTCTCCCTCTCTTCTCCTTAACTGTCAGCTCTCGGTTGGCAGAAACTATGTCTTATTATTCATATTTCTTGTGCTTGACACACTTGAAACGAGCCGATGCTGAGTATTTCCCCCCCAAAACCTAAATTAAGTGTGGAGGGAAAGATAAAAGATGCTAAGTTCCTTTGTATCCCTCCAGTCCCATAGGCATCACCTGTAGCCCCTCTCGCAGGCTCAGCTCCCAGAGTGCATGAGCTGAATCCCTTACAGCTGATGTGAGCACGAGACGGCAATGGCGTGATGCAGTTCTCTTCCCTCAGCCCATCTTCTTGCTCCCTTCCCACCCCTCTCCCCTCTGGGCCCTATTAGGTCCCCTTATGGTCCCATGCTCATGGAACCTCGCTCTTTTCTGACAATAATCTAAAAGTTTTTGACTTGCACTCTCCAGCAATATTTGTATTTGAAGAAAGCTCTCTGGAAAACTAAAAAATAAAGATAATAAAATAACAATAATGACAACCGAGTCAAAGAAAACACGCCATTTTAGGCCACAGGGCAAGTTGGTAGATGAGATGCTGAGTTTCCACAAGCCTCCAACTCCGACAGAGCCCCTTAGCACAGTCTCTTTGGGCAACGCAGAAAGGCAGCCACACTTGAAAATTGGGGAAAATATTTCCACAGGATTCTTCCAGTATTTAAAACCAAACAGTGTGGACCAGAATAAAAGGGAGAGTAACCTCCCGGGGTCATCTGATCATACAATTTAAAATGGGCAGGTCACACCTCAAGCCTATAACTTTTTAGTAAAAGGTGTTTTGTTTTTTCCTTTAGTAAAAGGTTTCTCTTTGCTTTAAGCAAGCCCTGTTCATTGTTTCTGTACTTCCAGGTTAACACACTTTTGAAATATGACATAACCACCCTCAGCATGGAACAGACTGTGGAAGCTCAGAGGGAAGGTGGGGGTGGTGGGTGGAAGATGATCAACCGCAGAACCTGTCTGCATATATGCATACCCCATGGACACAGGCAATAGGGTGGTGAAGGTAGGCCCTAGGGTGGAGGGCTGGGGGTGGGCTAGAAGGGTTCAATGGGGGAAGGAGAGGGACATTTGTAATACTTTCAACAATGAAGATTTTTTTTAAAAAAACATCACCACCCTCAAGAGAGCACCTAATCTTTACCCTGTAATCCAACCCCGCCTGGCTTCCTCCCACCTCCAAGTAATCTTCCTATGTGCCCTCCTTAATCTCAAAAGCAGAAAAGCCGCCGTGAGACTTATTCCGCCGAGCATTTGAGAGCTTGCTCCTGCATATGGCATCAGTTTGGCTCAAAGGAACTTTTATAAAATTTATGAACATGTTTGGGTGTTTTTTTACAGCGACAAAAAGCAGTTGTCTTTCTTTGTATTGTAGCCACTTTCTCTTCAGGTAGACTACGCATTTTCAAAGAAGATAAGCCACAGTCATCTCTCAGGCTCCAGGCCTATCATCGGTGGTTTACAACGAAGGCGGTTTTATTGTTTTGGAATTGAGGGAGAGTAGAGAGAAGCAATCTTACTTCAGCATAGCTTTTCAGAAACCTTTAAGGTACATAACCTCCCAGCATGACACATTCCACCCTCAGCCCCACGTATGCACATGGTCACACAGACACATCACCCCTAACTCCTCAGAAGACCCCGATGCTTACCTACAGTTTCCACCGGGCCCTGGGACATACTGCCGCTATTTCAGGCTAAGAGCTAGCACCTACGTATCAGAAACAGTGAGGCTAAAAGGTCCAAGAAGCAGAGCGGCAGGTTTCTCATACAAGGTTGACATCGGGTTCCCTACATGCAAGTCCCTCCTTGACTTGACTGGCAAACTGATCTGGAAGCTCCCAGCGATGGGCTGCTGTTGAGGAGGATGCTGCGTTCTACCACCACGACATTTTCTTGCTTCTGACCTCCTGCTGACCAACAAGATGGCAGCATCTCCCCGAATGGTGTCCCTTTGGTGGAGACCAGCGTCCACGAAGGAAGAAATTAGAAGCTGGAACTCAAACCATTTTTGTAGACCAAAGGAGCTCCTCTCCCTAAAGTTGGGTCCATGGATCACAAATCCGGGAACGGTTTTCAGGGGTCACTTTACAGGCTTGGTGTTGGTAAGGCCTGTGTGGTGGTCTTGGTGATGGTTCTACTTGGTGAGTCACTCACTCCTACTGGGCATGCTCAGTGGACTGGAATCCCTGCCAGGGGCAGTTGAGTGGAATGTCCAACTGACAGCATCGAGCAAAGAGCCTTCTCTGCCTCCTTCTTCCTCTCCCCGCCCCACCCCCTTCATGGACTTGACCTCATTCCAGACTCAGGCTTTTTCTCTTGACTCCATTCTTCCTTCTGGTCTTCTTTTTTGTTAATCCTCATCCCAGGATATTTTTCCCATTGATTTTTAGAGAGAATGGAAGGGGGAGATAGGGGGAAAAGAGAGAGAGAGAGAGAAAGAGAGAGAGAGAGAGAGAGAGAGAGAGAGAGAGAGAGAGAGAGAGAGAGAGTTGGGGGAGAGAGAGAGAAGAGAGGGAGAGAGAAATGTCAATGTGAGAGAGCCACATTGATTGGTTTCCTGCTGCACTCGCTCCCGACTGGGACAGGGATGGAACCTACAACCCAAGTACATGCCTTTGACCAGGAATCAAGCCCATGACCCTTCAGTTCATGGGCTGATGCTCTAACCACTGAACAACCAGCCAGGGCGTCTTTTCTGATTTTCAAATCATTTTTTAAATACAGATCTCTTGGCTATAATGATTTCAATTTTACTAGTATGGACCTAAATCTGGCTCCCATGCTCCCCTAACCCTAACTCTATATGACCACAATTTCAAAGGTGTGTCCATATGGTATGTTAATGTGGTAGATGTTAGAGAGAGTGGGAAGGGGGTCTCAGCAGTCTACAGGTCTGGATGGAGAAGGGGCTGAGGGGAGGGGCTCAGCACAGTTCCCAGCTTCTGCTGCTTCTCTGGCTGACTTCTATTCATTAGTGACATTTAGCTCAGATTGAAAGGTAAAATGCTTCCAACTAAATCTTTGAATGCACCTTTCTTTTCATAGACAGGTATTCCGCACTGCATTTATTGTAGAAGGCCTCAGCAAGCTGGGTGAGGAACAAGTTCAGTTTCCCAATTCAGCATCACCATTTTCTGATCTGTCCACAAGTAGCAGGACTCACGTGGTATCCTTATTTAAAACTAGAGTCCCTCAGCCCAGCTGGCATCCTCTCGCAATCCGGGACTGCTGGTTCCTAACCACTCTACCTGCCTACCTGATTGCCCATAACTGCCTCTGCCTCAGGCCTGCCAGCACCACTTCATCTGGAATGACGTCCAGAAGGTCCTTCTGCTGTCTGGTCTAATTAGCATATTATGCTTTTATTATTATAGACCAGAGGCCCGGTGCATGAAATTCATGCACTGGGGGGGAGGGGTGTCTCTCAGCCTGGCCTGCGCCTTCTTGCAGTCTGGGAGCCCTCAGGGTATGTCCGACTGACAGCTTAGGCCCGTTCCCTGGGGGTAGTGGGCCTAAGCCAGCAGTCGGACATCCTTAGTGCTGCCATGGAGGTAGGAGAGGCTCCCACCACCACCGCTGCACTCACCAGCTGTGAGCCCAGCTTCTGGCTGAGTGGCATTCCCCCTGTGGGAGCGCACTGACCACCAGGGGGCAGCTCCTGCATTGAGCAGGATCTGGCTGAAACCGGCTCTCCAACATCCCCCAAGGGGTCCTGGATTGTGAGAGGGTGCAGGCGAGGCTGAGGGACCCCATTGGTGCATGATCAGGGCCTGGGAGGGATGCGGGAGGTTGGCCAGCTGGGGAGGGACCCTGGGAGGGCTCCAGGGTGTGTCTGGCCCATCTTGCTCAGTCCTGATAAGCTGGACCCCAGCAGCAAGCTAACCTAACCTACCGGTTGGAGCGTCTGCCCCCTGGTAGTCAGTGCACATCATAGTGACTGGTCAACTGGTTGACTGTCTGCCCCCTGGTGGGCAGTGCACGTCATAGTGAGCAGTCAAGTGGCCTTAGCATATCATTAGCATATTACACTTTGATTGGTTGAGTGGACAACCGGATGACTGGACACTTAGCATATTAAGCTTTTATTATATAGGATGTCCCTTCCCAGGCCTGCCGCAGACCTAGTTCATTAGAATGAGAGGCAGAAATCTGTACTTTCAATGAGTGCCCCTGGTGATTCTTAGGATTGCTGAAGCCCGAGAAGCACTGGCCAAGATCCTTGACCAATCACCAGTTACTTGAAGTGTTCATTGGATTGGGCAAGAACACAGCTGCTCATCCTGAGCACCATGACTCACCTACCCATTGGAGAAGGGCCAAGAATCGGGTGGGTCAGAAAGGTATTGAGTGATGATAATAATAATTAAAGCATAATATGTAAATTGACCAAATGGCAGAACAGCAGAATGACCATCCAGACGACCTTCCGGATGAAGCCAGTGCTGCAAGGGCCGAGGCAGCCGGGGCTGCGAAGGCCTACTCTTGCATGAATTTCGTGCATCGGGCCTCTAGTAGGGAAATAAAACACGTTGGAAATTACTTGCACTTAAAGAACAATATGCAATAGAATCAATAGGAAGAAAGGTGGTCATTTAGGTACTGCTATAATCAATTTCTTACTCTTTTTGTAATGGTGGCAAATAATGTTTGTGACTGTCTATACTAAAGAATTCCTTGATTTCACAGCAATTGGAAACGTTAGGAGATGACTGATTTTTTTTCTATTTATTTTCCAAGAGTTGGACAATTATATGGTGCTCAGCTATATTGTTATGATAAAATATATATTTAAAATACCCCTTGCCCCCAGAGCAGAATTTATGTATGAAATAAAAGGAAAAAGAAAAACAACAACATGGAACCTGGAGTTCAGAAACTTGAATTGCATTGAAGTTCTGCTTCAAACTAGTTGTATTACTCCGGAAAAATCGACCTCCCTGGACTGAGTTTGCTTCTCAGTTGTGAAAGTCTGAAGTTCAGATTAGTTGACCTAAGAATTGTTATTTCCTGCCTAAAGCAACTTTGTTTTCATTTTCTTGGCAATGCTAAATCATTTGTAATGTTGTTTTTAATGCCTAAGCAGCACACTTTAAATCATTTTTTTTTGTACTGGACCTTTTGTGGATAGGAGATTTCCTATACTCTTCCCCAGGAGTAAGGTTGGGGCAGTCATTGGGGCCAACCTCATATTTTCTCCACTCTTAGGGATCAATATCCTGAATTAACTGGTGTTCAGTGTCTGAGCACTGTCATTTTTTTTATATCGTGTCTGTTGTTTTAGTTATTTTGTGTGGAAGGATGAATCCAATCCCTGTTGTTTCATATTTGCCAGGAGCAGGAGCCTGCAACATTGTTATGTATATATTGATGTTGTTTCTGTCTTGTGAACTTCTGCCACCTAGTTTGCTGCCAGGAACACTAGTGTATAAGTCAGAAATATGTTTGCTTGCAAAATAGAAGCAAAACAACAACAAAAACAACAAATCCCAAACCCCAAACCCAGACAACACTTTTAAGATGGCTTAAACATGGTGTTTTATTATTCTTATAGAAAATCCCATCTGGAGACAGGCAACTGGAGCTAAAGCAGCTGTTGGGGAATTGCTGTTCTCTTTTTCGGCTTTGCTATCTTCGGAGTGTGGTTTTGACCTCCTAGTTGAAAGAAGATTGCCGTACCATCATGTAGACCTCACGCTTGCATTCCAGGAAGAAAGAAGGTAGAAAAGTACAAAGCTTTCACCATGTGTGGTATTGGCATTCTTAATTTTGGAGGAGAAGACAGGCACAGTGAATTTCATGCACATTTCATGGGATGGGAACAAGAGCAACATAAGAATGTGATCACATGGCTGCTCTTCACTGCAGTGGATTCTGGGAAAACACGTATTTTAGCTTCTATGCCTCTCAGTAGAGGGAGTATGGAAGAAAGGTGTTATGAGGATCTTTTGAGTGGATAGTCTAGTGTCTTCCAGAACAATAATGCTGTTATGTTCCAAACATATGGATTGTCATAAGCCTAAATATGACCAGAGATCTGTGGGGACCTGATACGGTCACTTAGTTCCTATGCTTGATCACATTTTCCTTCTGTGTTTCTCAGTTGGCCTTGTGTGAATCACCAATAGAGAATAAGAGTAAAGGCAAGACTATAAAATTAGATTAGAGTATAAAAGATCAATTCAAATGGAGACTATACCTCATAGACCTGTCCCAGGTTGTTAGGTTTACTCCGTTCTGACTTGTTTATTATTTTATTTAACTCAAGCTCTCAAAATTAATTTTTCATCTCTCACTTAGGCTTTTATGCCTCTTGATCACATACATAAACCAAGCTATCCAAGTGTATATGTGCACACACAGGCACACATATGAATTTTGATGCTGCTGAGTTGATAAAATTCAGGAGAATACATTTTCTTTGTTTTAAAAATTCCAGTGTAATAATTCACAGGGAGTGTTGTGATTTGGTTAAATGATTAAACAGATGCTTTGGCATGAGAAGCAAGATCTCAAGGGATAGGCTTTTAGCATATTAATCATCTTTTCTGTGTCTTTTAAAGGTTGGGCATGGTTAGCTTCAAGGCTTTTGTTTTTCTATTTGAGAACTAGAGGCCTGGTGCACGAAATTCGTTCACTGAGTGGGGGGGGGGGGTGGGGGGCAGAGGGATCCCTCAGCCCGGCTTGCATCCTCTCACAGTCCGGAATCCCTCTTGCATTCCAGGACCACTCGCTCCTTACCTCCCGCCTGCTCGCTGCTCCTTAGCGCTGCCATGGAGGTGGGAGAGGCTCCTGCCACTGCTGTTTTGCTCACCAGCTGTGAGCCCGGCTTCTGGCTGAGCAGCTCTCCCCATGTGGGAGCACACTGATCATCAGGGGGCAGCTCCACAATTGACTGTCTGCCCCCTGGTGGTCAGTGCACATCATAACGACCAGTCATTCTGCTGCTCGGTCGATTTGCATATTAGGGTTTTTATTATATAAGATTGTAAGTGTAAGGAGAGAGTTGACTTGCTTGAGAAAACAGGAGTTTGTGAAAAAATGTAGTGAAATGGGAAATTTTGATGAGTGATGGTTGAAGAAAGACTTTGGAAGAGAAGAGAATGTCTAAATGAAATTTTATTTTATTTTGTAAAATATGGCAAATATCAAACATTTGCAAGAGTAGAGATGGTGCCCTAACTGGTTTGGCTCAGTGGATAGAACATTGGCCTGTGGACTGAAGGGTCCCAGGTTCGATTCCAATCAAGGGCATGTACCTTGGTTGTGGGCACATCCCCAGTAGGGGAGGCAGCTGATCAATGTTTCTCTCTCATTGATGTTTCTAACTCTCTATTCCTCTCCCTTCTTCTCTGTAAAAAATCAATAATATATATATACATATATATATATATATATATATATATATAGAGAGAGAGAGAGAGAGAGAGAGAGAGAGAGAGAGATGGTTGTATAATAAATGCTCATATATCAATAATTATGAAGTCATAGTCCATCTTCTTTCATGTATGTCTTCTATTGTTTCCCCCATTTATGGATTGTTTTTTGTTTTTTTTTTTTAAATATATTTTATTGAGTTTTTACAGAGAGGAAAGGAGAGAGATAGAGAGTTAGAAACATCTACCAGCTGCCTCCTGCACACTCCCCACTGGGGATGTGCTCGCAACCAAGGTACACGCCCTTGACCGGAATCGAACCTGGGACCTTTCAGTCCACAGGCCGACGCTCTATCCACTGAGCCAAACCGGTTTCGGCGATTTATGGATTGTTTTAAGTAAATCCAACACATTATATAATTTCATTCACAAATATATTAGAATATTTCTCTAAAAGTTAAGGATTCGAAAGAGTCCTTGAAACCCTCACCAGTTTGGCTCAATGGATTGAGCATTGACCCTCAGACTAAAGGGTTTGATTCTGGTTGATCCACAGCCTTGGTTGGGGTGTGTGTGGGAGGCACCCAATCAATGTGTCTCTCACAGTGATATTTCTCTCTATCTCTCCCCCCCTAACCCTTCCATTCTTTCTAAAAATCAATGAAAAAAATCCTTGGGTGAGGATTAACAATAACAGAAAAAAAGTGCTGGAGAAAACATAAGCATAATACCATTATTATACTTTAAAAATTTAACAGTAATTTCTTAATATCATCAAATATTTAGTCAGTTCAATTTCCTCATAGTATCATTATATTTTTAAAGAATGCATTTGTTTGCACCCTGGCCGGTTTGGCTCAGTGGATGGAGCGTCGGCCTGCGGACTGAGGGGTCCCGGGTTCAGTTCCGGTCAGGGGCATGTGCCTTGGTTGCGGGCACATCCCCAGTGGGGAGTGTGCAGGAGGCAGCTGATCGATGTTTCTTTCTCATCGATGTTTCTAACTCTCTATCCCGGTCCCTTCCTCTCTGTAAAAAATCAATAAAATATATTTTTTTTAAAAAAGAATACATTTGTTTGAATACAACCCAATTGTGATCCATCAATTACAATTAGTCATTATGTCTCTCTCAAGCTATAGATTTTAATTGTGATTTAAAATATTTGATATCTATGTAAAGAATGATGTAAATTCTCCCTGTTTCCAATCTAAACAGTCAACAAAATCTGCATAGTTTACTTGTACTGTTTGGAATATATGTATTTTTGGTGGAATGAAACAAATACGAAATCACTTACTGGCAAGAGATCAGCTATAGATTGGAGGTTCCTGTGAAATCCTCCTCAGGTCCAATTAACTTGCTAGAGCAGCTCACAGAACTCAGAGAAACATCTGACCCACTGGCTTAGCAGTTTATTATAAAAAGGTGTAACCCAGGAACAACAGGTGGAAGAGATGCATCAGGCAAGGGATGGGGAAAGGGCAAGCAGCTGCCAAGACCTAGACACACCCACCACCCTCCCCAGTCTCCACGTGCACCATCTGGGAGCTCTATGAACCTGCTATTTTGGGTTTTTATGGAGGATGCATGACACAGGCATGGACGACTAAATCCTTGACCATTGGTGACTGAGCTCAATCTCCAGCCCTCTCCCCTTCTCTCAGATGAAGGTCAGAGGCTAGGACTGAAAGTTCCAATTCCTTAGTCACATAGTCAGGTCCACTGGCAAACGGCCTCCATTCTTTAGAGTTTTCCAAAAGTCACCTTATTAACTTAGCAGAAGACATATTTATCACTCTCAACACTGAAGGACATTTTGAGTGTTTTGGAAGCTGTGAGCCAATAATCCTGGATGAAGACCAACTTTATACATAAATATCTCACAATATTGCACATGTCATGTCTTTAAGGTTAACACGAACAAAATGTACCATTGCTTACTGTGGCTCTCTCTATATAAAAGGCTAATGTGAAAATTGTCCCTGTGGGAGTTTGACCGGGAGACCGGGAGTTCGATTGCTCGCTATGATGTTCACTGACCAACAGGGGCAGCACAGAACAAAGGAATGCCCCAGCCAGCAGCCTGAAGGTGGGGAAGGAAGGCCCCAGCCGGCAGCTGGAAGGCCCCAATCAGCTCTGATCGCTGGCCAGGCTTAGGGACCCTACCCATGCACTGGGCCTCTAGAATCAGAATAATTGTTTTCCCTATTTACAAAACACTGGTGTAGTAGAAAAGAATAATATTAAGAAAACAAAGAGAAAATAAACTTAAAGACAGCAATACCATCCAATTTCAGCTATAGACACCTGCCCTATAAAGACAAACATATATAATATATGAAGGAATACTTTGAAAAGTGTGTGTGTGTGTGTGTGTGTGTGTGTGCATATATATTTGCATTACAAATTGGCAAAGTATCTCACAAGTTATAGTATTTAGAAAGGTTTGTGGTTCTGAAGTTGGCACTCAAATATTTCCCTTGCCTGTCAAGAAGTGTCACCTTTAAGATTTATTCACTGAGTACCATATGCATATCTAAATTTAGACAGTTTTATTTAAGTGACTGAATTAGCAATTCTCACAGGGGCCATTCTGCTGTGGGTGGTCTTCTTCCACGGAGTCGTGAGAAAAGCATTTCGGGGACTCATGCATAGGAGGATGTGAGCAACACTGGCAAGATTTATTGGAGCGAAAACAAGGACTGCCCCCAGGTGCCCGATGTCTCACCCACGACCAGGTGGCTCAGCTCCGACTGGCTGCAGAAGTTCAAGCTCTGGGGCCTCCGACCTGCACCCTCACCTGTCAGATCCAGGAGGACCAGGACCCAGAGAGGCAGACTTCTGTGCCTCGTTTCCCTATCAGTAAGTCACCAAGGCCTGATGGTGCCTGGGGCGGAGAGAGAATGTGCACACACGAACCTCAGGCTTTGTCAAGCTTGGATTATATAACCTTGCATATATTTCATCTCATCAAAGCCCCACAGGTAAAGGAGGGCAGCGATTCGTAACTGCATTATATTGTTGAGCCGACCAAGGCTTCCCCTGACCTGGCAACTTGCTGACGTCTCCTGACATCATGAATGAGTCCCTTTCCTGTTTTCCTGTTGAAGCAGCAGATGCTCGGTGTGTGCTGGAAAATGGAATCATTGAGTATTTTAAAATGTTGTTATTTGGCTAAACAGGATCAGGGCACTTCTGGGCTTTCAGGCAGAGATGAGAGTTGAGTGAATGTCGTGAGGAGGCAGCAGTGCAGAGAGGGGGCAACTAGCTCAGGAGGCAGGGCTATTGGTGGGATTTTGTACGAGTAATAGTCATAAGACTGTAATAATAAAATAAAAAAGATTAGAATGCACAACAAAAATCCCTAACAATAAAAACCATGGATCTCTAAAATATCCCGGATAACATGTAATCCCGAAAGCACTACTTTATTTTGGGCCTTACTCTCCAGTCAGGGAAAACCTGCTCCTTTTCATTGAGACTCAGCGCCTTGGCAGAGCAATGGTGATTTCCCAGCATCCTCCTCAATTTCTGCGGAGCACTGACTGTCGGGATGATTTTAATGAGGTCGATTATCATTTCAGCAGCTCCACAAGACTTCTGTGACAGAAGAAGAGAATATGGCTCAGGACAATCATGTCCCTGAGCTATTATTTATTATTTATACAGACTACAAAGTTTTTGGGGGGGAGGAATAGAAAACTAGACTAGAGTAAAAATTAATTGCTACATCAATAGAGCACTCCTAATTTCTGGGTGGCATATTCCTCAGGAATCCCTTAGGTTTCCCCTCAAAACCAAAGACACACAGAGAACTAGAGCTGGTGCCTGAGTGTGAGAGGAGAAGCATTCTGTGTTCTGTAAGGGCTTGTTTGTCTTCATGTCCCGTTGCCTACATACTGCCCTGCGCTCTGCATGGCCTTTAATTGCACTTGCAATCGGTAATCATGCTTCTATTTGTGTGACGATGTGATTGACGCCTGTCTTCTCTCCATGAAGACAAAAGACCAAGTGTGCTTTGCCATCCATGTGTATCCCCCATGCCCAGCAAAGTGCATCGGCATGTTGTCTTTCAATAAATACATCATCTAAACCACCAATGAACAAATACAGGTCACCAGCCAGAATATCCTTTGTGAAATCCACCCCTTTCATTTCAGAATGAAGTTTACTCCATGTCAATCCTGTGCTAATCAAGGAAAAGGCTAGATTTAATCCTCTGACCAAAAATTATGGTCCTGTTTTTTTTTTTTAATTTTATTTTTATTGTTGAAAGTATTACAGATGTCCACATTTTCTCCCCATTGACCCTATTTACCCCCTTCCCAGGTATGATCCTGTTTTAAATTTATTTATTTATCTTTCTTCAATGTTTACATAATAAAAATAAGGGGGAAAAGATAGTTTTTATTAAAGAAACATACATAGACACAGATTTTCTTATAAATTCACATGCACTTGTTGAGGGTGGAGGGAGTGGCACCAGGTGTCTGACTGGTGGGTGGGATCAAACCAAACCTGGGTTCTGCAATCTCAGTACTTGGGTTCTGGCTAGGAAAGAATTTAAAGCCAAGAGCCAAACTGTAAGAGAACATTTATTTAGTAAATCACAGAGGTAGAAGTAATTTCTAGAATAAATGGGCTTAGGAAACAAGTTACAGAGGTAAAGGGCCCTTGGAGCTTGGGAGTGAGGAAGCTAATGGTAAAGTGCCTGGGACAGGGAGGGGCGAGGCAAAGGCAGGAGGATCGTACTGGGTCCTGCCCTCCTAAAGGTTTTAAGGGTGGAGATGATAGGGATGTTCCAGGGGAAGATCTCAATGGAATATTCAGCAATTTTCCAGGGTGTCCTTTCAGGGTTGTGGTCTCCACTGATTGATTGGCTGGCATCAGAGCAGGGGGTCATTTTTTAATGTAGCTGGTCCTGATGTCAGCTGTGGCTGGTTTTGTTGCTTATCTGGGCCTGGAGCTGAAATACAACTGAGGCCTAATGTTATCTCTAGAGAGGAAAGGCCAGGGGGTCCAAACTGCAAGACCAGCGATACGCTAGGGGAGGAAAAGGCGGCCTGGGGGTGAGGTCCCACCCTACAATTGCTCTGTGCTAGGCACCTGGGCTTTCCATGCACATATGTTTGTAAGCAGATGAAAGGAAACAGTCATGTCCATATAGTCACAGTTGTGAACATTATTTGTGAAAGGTTGATTTTAGTTGTGAACGGTTGGCTTAATTGTAATCACTGGATCACAATTCATTATCCTCAGTGTTTCTAACCTACTAGCAGAAGCAATAAATCAATTGTCCACCTTTTTTAAGGAGTAGGAAAGAAAATAAAGTCAGAACAGATATTTTGAGAGCCAAAAATAACTAAATAAATAAATATCATGAAAAAACAGATACAAAGTGATAATAAAAATTCTAAAATGTTAGCTGATAGCAACAATCCTTGGGTCATATTCTTTCAAGATATTTCATTGCTATTTAATTATTTTGTTTTGTGAGCTACATAATAGATTACATTTTTGACCTTTCATTAAATATATTTTTAAAAATTAAGCCTACAAAAGACATTCAGGCATCTTGTCAAAGATACACTACACTGATATGCTGCCAAATTTGGTTCTATATTAATGCATTTGGAAATTACAAAACTGGCAAGAAACATGTAGGCTAAATGGCTTCATATTTAAAAATAAACAAATTAAACATTTTTCTAAACATTAAGCAATTTCGTGAGGCAGGTGGAAAACAGTTCTCTCTATGCCACATTTTTTCCCATTGATTTCTTATTGAATACCCACATGATCATACATCACTTTGTATGATAGCTTCTACTTTGAATTGCTCTTTTCTTCCTCTTTCTGTTGTGTATTTCTAAATGATGAGGTTGAGGGTTCTTCTCATCATATTTCAAGGGAACAATAAATGCATCAGGTAAAATAACCCAATTAATTTATTTGAATTTTAGTTGTGAAAGGTTGGATTAGCCATAATCACTGGATCTCAATTCATTATCCTCATTGGTTTGGGCATGTCTTTCTTTTAGTTCTTTGTAAATGGAATAAAATTTATATTTATATTTCACATACAAATATTCACAGAGTTAGAAACACATTGTTATTTCCAATAAGTGGACCAACAAGAGTTGTGTCCTTGAACAGAACTTATTTCTTTTTTGCTTGTGTTCAAAGGCAAAATAAGGTGTTACCAAACATATTTGCATTTAATTAGCAGGAGTTGGTACACTGCATATAAATCTGTTTAATTGGCAGGAGAGCGATTAGAAATTCTTTTTAATTTAAATTTGATTTGAACGCCATTATGTGGTATATATGCTGCAGGTTCATCAAGAAGAACACCCCTTTTCCCATTCTCTGTAGCCATCAACCTGATATTCACCTGTCTATGTTTCCTGGTTCTGAAGACATGTGCATTTGACAGCCATGTCTAAAGCCTCAAAATTAATATCTGACTACTCCTGGAAACTGGACTTCTACACACAAAATTTTTCTGAGATATAAATGGCATAATGCTCCTGAAAAAATCCCCAAGGAAATTTAATTTAATATGGAAGAGAGCAATTCAATCAGAATCAGGAGACTTGGATGCTAGTCCTTGTTTTGCTCCTATCTAGTTGGTGATCTCAGCAAAGCTTCTCAACTCCTCTGGGACTTCCCTCAGCTCCCTAACCTATCCCACTGTCATTCTACCCAATTTTGCTCAAGTCAGGAACCTAAGAGTTATCGCTGGTACCTTTCTATGATCAATTATATTCAAACCATCAGCAAGTCCTATTGATTCCACCTCTAAAACATAGCTTGAACCTAGCTACCTCTCCCCATATGCTCTATAACACCCTCAGTCCAAGCTACTATTATCTCTCACCTGGATTTGAGTTATAGCTGCTTTAATAGTGTCCTTGATTCTGCTTTTGCAAATGAAAATTGGATTATTTTGATCTTTCTACTGATTTGACATGAAGGATGATTCATTCCAAAGAGAACTTTCAACCTTCCTTGCTGAAATTAATCATCATCGTCATGCCTGTATGAGCACAGTGAACAAACACCTTTCATCAGCTTAGGTAGATATAAAGTCTGAATTCTCCAGCCATTTCTCCAAGTAACATTCTAAGTAAGCCTGTGGGCTCCTTAATTAATCAGGCTTCAAAGGCAAGGTTGGCAGTAAAAGTGTCTTGTGTGATAGGAAATAAAGGATGAAGCCCAAGCATTTTCTCCACTGATGCTAAATAATAATAATAATAATAATAATAATAATAATAATCCAAGACAGTTGAATGCACAATTCACTTTAGACTCAGTAGTTTTAATATACATACACTCCAACCAATGCTCAGAACACATAGAGTGAGTTGGCTGGTATTGTCTCCATTTTCACATGAGGAAACTGAGTCTCAGAGTTTTTCTGAGTTCAAACAGCTACTGAGTATCTCCAATTGTTATCAATCTTTGAGAATTTAGGCTTGATTTTATTAATTTTCCAGTTTTTAATTTCCAAAACATGTTATCTGTACCTGTTTAATTCTAGAAAATGAAGAGAAATTAAAATGACCCCAAATCCCAGAGATTTGTTCTCCCAGTCATTGTTTTTAAAAGCATCACACACACAATTTACATAGTTTAAGCATATACAGTATGATAGCCTTTTTTACCTTTTACTATGTCCTTTAAATATCTTTTTAAAGAGATGTTGGTCAATGGTCTTGTACTATTTCCATATGGAGGGGCCATAATTTATCACTGGATATTTAAGCTGTGTCATTTTTTGCCATTATAAATAATGTTGGCATGATCATCTTTCTCCATAAATCACTGTGAGCATGACTTTCAAGGCACCATCTGTTCCTTGGAGTCCCTTAGTTGGTGACATACACCTCGACTAACTGACATTTGACAGGTGGAACTGAAGCTGTACAGCTAGAACTTGTCAAGAAGACAAATAGAGCAGCAGTGGCTGCCTCACTCCCATAACATGAAATAGATACAGGTCTAATTTCGCAGGCCACTTGTTTGGTTAGAAGCTTGATGCCTCATTGATTCCACAGATGATATATTCCAAAAGATTGAAGGTGACCTCAGAGACAGCCAGCCATTTAGAATCCAATTAATCAAGCTGCAGGGAGGTGGTGTCCGGCGCCAACCAGACACACCAGGACCTGTCAGACTCTCGCTCCTCAGAAATGGAACTTAGGAAGGTGTGGATTAGGGTTAGCTCTTGGGTGCTCTTCTGCAAATTGCAGGAGAGACACACCCTTTAAACTGAAGGAATCTTGGTGGTGCGAGTTGCAGGTTTTTGCAGAAAGAGAAAAAGCAGTGAAATATTCTAAAATGCAGTGAGCTTTGTTGAAGACTGCCACAAAGAGGAACTCACTCATATCATAGTCTTAGGATTCTGCTTCAGGGACATCTGAGATGTAGCGCATGATGATTTATAAAGCTCTTTAAACTTGAGTCTCCTTTATTTTGTCAGTATCTTGCAGGATAAACAAAAATTAAAATCCATATTGAAAAAAGGGGCTGAATTGGTTTCCTGTTGCTTAAGAAACAAGTGTGAATGCTTCATATTCATTTCCAGTAGCCTAAGAGAAGAAAACTTTTACCTTTGATCTAGAATTTATTTAATCTTCTAGGATAGTGGCGGAGATTTTAGGCCCAAATTTCAGGAATTTAATATGTTTCAGTTTTGCTCTTTGCTTTATGATGATGGTTTTATCACTAGCTCTTAACACTTCTTGTACTAAATTGCTATACTAATATTAATAGTTGACTGTGAAAAATTCAACTGGTAAGTGGTGTATGCAAAGTAACCTAATGCAAACTTTAATGGATTAATGCACTAAAAAAATCCTTAAGGAAGATTGCTACAAGTAAAAGAATAAAATACTTTAAAGCAATGTACTTTAATCAAGCAATATGAATGTAACAGCTCATATAAGCACTTGATTATATTGTGGGGCACAAAGAGAAAACATTTTCTTTTTTTTTCCAATCACAGTGCTATGGATTGAATGTTGCCTGCAAAAAAGGATATGTTAAATAAAATCCCACCCCTGGTGCCTGTGAATGTGACCCTACTTAGAAATAGGGTCTTTGCAGTTGTGATCTAAGTAAGATCCAGTCATTTGAGTGGGCCTAATCCAACAGGACTGCCACCCCCCTAAGACAGTGGTTCTCAACCTTCTGGCCCTTTAAATACAGTTCCTCATGCTGTGACCCAACCATAAAATTATTTTTGTTGCTACTTCATAACTGTAATGTTGCTATTGTTATGAATCATAATGTAAATATCTGATATGCAGGATGGTCTTTGGCGACTCCTGTGAAAGGGTTGTTCTACCGCCAAAGGGATGGCGACCCACAGGTTGAGAACCGCTGCCCTAGGACAATGGGAGTGTGGGTGGACAGCCACGCACAGAAGGAAGAGGAAGAGGACAACCACGTGATGATGGAGGCAGAGACCGAGTGATGGATGCATCTACAAGCCAAGGGGTGCCAAGGGTTTCTGACAAACACCAAAAGCCAGGAAAGGCAGGAACGGTTCTGTCCTACAGTGTCAGGGGGAACTGCTGAGACATTGATTTCAGATTCCTGGCCTCCAGAACCGTGAGACAATACATGTTCATTATTTTAAGCCACCCAGTTTGTGGTACCTCGTTATGGCAGCCCTAGCAAACAAACACGGCTTTTCTATGCTCTGCCCAATTCCATTTTTCTCTTGCCTCAAATACACATCATGCACATTTCTGGCCAGTTTGTTTTTAGAACTTGGTTTAGTTTAAGGCTCCACTCGCATTTCCAATTTACACCTCATCACCTTCCCTGCCTCCAGCATCAATGAGGCCTGTGGGTCAGCGGACATGGGGTAGGGGAGGGAGGAGGGTTGCTCTGGCAAGTTTCCAAGCCCTCCAGCCTCATGCAATTGAGGAGGAGGGGCAGGTCTCATTCCAGGACACTGCCCTCCCCTGCAGCTGCTGGGCCTGGTCCTCTGGTGTTGGAAGCAAGGAAGTGGACTCGGCGAGATGCCCGGAGTTGTCTGATGGACAGTCTGTGATGGGCGTCACTTCTGGACTTGTTCTTAATAAATCTAGTTCCATGCTACTGGTGGTCTGTGTGGTTCCTTGGGGTGTTGTTTTGCTTTTCTCCTACCCGCTCTGCCCCAGAACTTCCTGCGAGAGGCAGCTGAGTCTCCTTCTGGTGTTTTCTATAGGTTTACATCCAGGATTCAGGGTGGCCTCAGAGTGCCTGCCTCTCCTCTTCTCTGTGCTCCTTCCTGCAGAGCCAGGAGAACCAGAAAAGTTATGTCTTCCCTGTGCCTTGGGACTCAGATGGAGAAAGTGCTGCACCTATCTTTTTCCTTCTCACTCCGCCGAGAGCGCTGGCTGCTCTCCCAAGCATCCTGCGCTCAGGATGCTCTGAGCAGGAAGCGGTCTTGAGCGCCTGTCAGGGAGAACTCCCCAGTGCAGACCCACGCCTTCCAGGATCTCCTCCGCAGGCTGCCTCCTAGTACTTGGCACCTTGTAGACATTCAGAACTGTTTGTTGAATGGATGCATGAAGGTTGGTTTTCAAGAATGTGTTTTACACCTGGCCGATGCGGCCCAGTGGCTGAGTGTTGACCTATGAACGGGGGGGTCATGGTTCAATTCTCGGTCAGAGCACATGCCCGGGCTGTGAACTTGATCTCCAGTGTGGGGACGAGCAGGAGGCAGCTGATCAATGATTCTCTCTCAGCATTGATATTTCTATCTCGCTCTCCCTCTCCCTTCCTCTCTAAAATCAATGAAAAAAAAAATGTGTTTTACAAGTTGTAGATTTCTACGTTTATTGATTCATAGAAGAAAATGATGGGTTTGTTCTTATGTCTACTTGTGAGGATGCTTAATTTCACAGGCTTCAAAGGTCCTCCAAAATTTCATCATTTTAATACAACATGAACAGATGAGTTTACTAGATTGATATGCAAGGTATTTTCTAGAGATATGCTGCAGGGTGTCATGGGCTGGAGAGGAAGCTAAGACAGGAAAGACAGGGAGAATAATTATAAGAAACTAATACAAAAGTTTGTCAATAGCTTTTGAGCATGCCAGTCTGCTGTTTGTACCAGATTCCCTTTTGTAGGGGTTATTTTTGGACAGTCAATCTGTTCATCGGTAACTGTGTTAGGCCAAACACTTTCCAGGATGCAGTATTTCCACTTTCCTGTTGGCACATCTTACAGTTCCTACTTCACAGATGTTCACTGTCTTGCTACTCGTCGATGACCCCATTCTGACGCAGTAGAGCTGGTCCCCGCCCTTGATGCACTGGTTGGGCAACATGCAGATACACTTGGAAGTAGAGGCTGCAATGAGAGAGACAATGTGATCACCACAGTTCTCAGGGTTGGATTTTACCTAACTTGCCCCCAGAGTGGCGAGCTCCTTGGTTAGCAATAATTGAGAACGCTGAAACAAAGGCAATGACCCAATACGCAACTGTGGCTGAAGGGCGTGGCCTGCGTGTAAGAGAGAAGAACGCGTAGTAAGCCAGTAAGACCAGACGCAGCATTGGGTCATCTCTGACACCTCCTTCTCGCTCACTGTTCCCACACAGTCAGCTCCATCCTGCCAGTCCATTTCCACAGTGTCATCAGTTAGTCCCTTCTGTCCTTTTCTCGTCGGCACTGCCTAAGTACATTTAGCTTTACAATTTATTGAGCATGTACTATAAAACCCATTTAATAGGCCAAGCACTTTACATGCTTTATTTCATTTAATCCTCACAACAAACATGAAATACCTGTTAGCATACTAATTACACAGATGAGAAAACGGAGCTCAGAGGTGTTAAGTGATTCGTCCATGGTCCCACAATTAGTCAGTGGCGAAGGCAGGTTTTAAAACCTAAATGACTGCTGCTACCATATCTAAGTCAGCCTGAGACCCAGCAGAGATTTCATTAACAGAGCAGCGTTTGTAAGGCAGATGTCAATTCCATCCCGTGTGTCTCAGCTGATGGGAGAAAACAGGGCAAGGAAGTGGGGAGATATTCAAAGGTTCAGGCTTTCTGCTCTTGGTAGGAACATTTCATGAAAAAGCACACTTTCCCTCCTATGTCTTCTGGCAATTCACTGGAGAAGATTCTAGTTGTGGAAAGTCTTGTCCATTGTTGGGAAGGATGGGGTCTGGTGAGGAACAGGAGGCTGTTCCATCTCCGAAGAGAAAGTCAGTTCCCTGGGTTTCTGGAAAGGCCACAGTCACCACTCAGTCTAGTTACGGCTGAAACGCTCTTAGCAAGGTTCTTTGCAAGCACCAGTACCAGAGCCCTTTCCCATCATTCATCCTTCCTTAATTCATCCTTCAACACTCAGTTCTCATGCTTTCAACCTTATGAAACCCTCCCAGGCCAGAAGATACTGATCTCCCCTACAACTCTCATCATCTATGGCCTTGCATTAAAATTATTCATGCAAGAATTGGGTAAGTCATTCCTCCAATTACGGTGAACAGTGCAAGTGTACAAAGGCCTTTTATCTTCAGACATCTCATCGTACTTTGTACAGTGACTTCCTTCTGTTAGATACCAAACGGCTGTTTGCTGACTAAGTCTCCCCCTCTTTTTAGTTAAGGTGGGATATTTTTAAAGTTCAGGCAAAACACTTAATATGCATAAAAACCGGGCCATTGCAAAATCGTTTGTGTTCTAACTTTTGAAAAGTGAACTTCATGTCACTTTGAAGTTCCATTTTAAACTTTTTCTTGTTTTGTTTTAGAAAGAGAAGGAAATGAGTAGCAAAGTACACAATTTAATCACGGTGACATTCAATTCAACTCAGGATTAATAATCTCTCACCTTGCCCTGAGTGGGGTGGGTATAGAATACATGTTTGACTTTCTCTTTCTTTATAAACACTGTGGTTTATACACTGATGCTGGTCTATAGTGCCTTTCGACCCGAATTCTCTGTGACATTGACTTTTGCTTAGCAATTAAAGGGCTGCCAGAGGTAGACCATATCTACTGGGGAGGACGTGCTTCCGTTTTCTGATTGTGTGCAGGACCAAAGAATACTTTAAACAATGTCAATCTCTTAGTAAGAAATATTTATGTTTTAGTGTGATTAACTTGAGCAACATTCGTGTATTCAAATATTTTACTGTTTGTTTTTTTCTTGTTTGATAAACTTTGACTCCTGGGGACCATGGAATTTGGATATATATACAACAAAGACCTAACAATAAAGACTGATTTTTATGAAACTGTAAGCTGCAGCTTATTTGTTATTCAGACAGATTTAAAAATAATAATTTGTGGAAAAGTAGCAACCCCCCCCTCAGTTCTTTGCAATAGCAGAATTTGATAAAGACCTTTTCTCCATGATAGATAAGGAGGGATGAAAGTTAACACTAAACACATCCCTAGCATGCCTGAGCTACCATTTTGATTAGATCTTCTGTCCAAATTCCTTCTATTTTCTGTATGCATTTTTGACAATAATGTTCTTAGACTACAAATTTCAAAGAAAATATTTAGATTTTAAAATGATGTGGCATAACACTGTCAGTTTTTTTTCTACCACAAATTATTGTTTCTGAGAGAGATGTCGGTTGGATAATGGTGTTGGTCAGGCAGTGAAAGAATGAATAACAGTGCTCATCTGGAAGATGACTTAATAGTGTTTAGAATTAGGCAGTGTACATATGGGGCCCTGGATTGCTGTCTCTCACAGTGAATTGCCTTGTTCCAACATGGCTGAAAGGTTGGAAGCCCCAGACACTGACTTCCTGAGTTGCTACCATGGTCCGTTGACCATGGCTCCAGTGTCTACACTTTGTCATGAGTACCATCCTGCCACCTGTTCAGGGAGCTGGACCTTGACAATAAGCTTTAAGTAGAACAGGATGAAACCTTATTTAGGAAAGAAGGCTTCTCCCCTTTTCTAGGACTGATTTGAAGAACATGGGACTGGAAAGCGAAAGAGGAGTCAATGGGAGCAGTAAGGTTTTTCCAAAAGTAAGGTGATTTTAGTAAAAATCAGATGTAACAATTCAACAAGTTTCTATTGCATACTTCATGCCTCATTTTAAAATAAGCCTTTGAAGAGTGACGCATGTGATATCTGGCTGCCTTTTTGAGTTCTGTTAAATCCTATTCTTCAAATCCGATATTTATAGGTATACTAGAGGCCCGGTGCATGGATTTGTGCACCGGTGGGGGGTCCCTCAGCTTGGCCTGTGGGGATTGAGCCAAAACCAGCTCTCTGACATCCCCAAGGGGTCCTGGATTGCGGGAGGGCAGTTCTCAGGTGATGCACCCCAGAATTGGGCTCCCTCCTTTCTGGGTCCAGGGTGCAGGTGAAGCAGATTTGGGACAACAATGCCCCAGCAGCAACCTAACCCCTGACCGATTCTGCGAGGAATCTGGCTCCCTCCTCTAATGGTTGGAGCGTCTGTCCCCCAATGGTCATTGTGCATCATAGCTAGCAGGTGACAGCCAAACGGTCAGACGGTTGCTTAGGCTTTTATATAGTTCAGGTGGGCTATTTCAGGGTCAAACTTCATCTTAGAGCATATAGACTGCTGTGAAATTCTGCTTCCAAGCAATTAACAAATAAAATGCCAATAGTCAATACACTTTAAAGAAAATAGAAATGTAACACCACTTCTTAAACATCAAATTGGCAAAGATATAAAGGAGTGATAACTCCCGGTTTGGTGAGAGTATGGGAGGACAGTCTTTATCATCCATTGTAGATAGGAATACAATATGTTAAAAACATTTCTGGAAAGCAAGTTGATACAAGAAACTTAATAATTTAAAATAATATTTAACTAGAAATTCCATTTTCTAAGGTATATCCTAAGAAAATAATTTAACATTATAGCTTTATCTGTGATACATTTGTGTATCACAGCACTGTTTGTAATAGCAAAACATTGGGAAAAATCTAAATGCCTAGCAGAAGATTGGTTAAACGAATCGCAAAATGTCCAGATAGGCTTTTGCAGACATTAAAAATTATGTGGCAGAATAATATATGATGACATGGAAATAGTTTTATAAGTGAAAAGCAGCAATATGTAAAATAAGATTTAGAGTATGATCCTTTTTTGGGTAAATTTGTAATATAACCAGGGCAGCCCCTGGAGAAAAATTTTTTATGGAATGCTTCTCTGTATAAATTATTAAAGTCACTCCAAATTTGAGTGTCAGCACTACACCAGCAGTCCAATTCCAAGCAATCTTGAGAGAGACTACCCTGCAGGTCATCAGCCTGCTCTGGGAATGGGTTTAGCTTTGAACCAGAGATGACTCTATAGTCTGGGAACATCTGGTTGACCCCATGCATGGTGGAAGGGGGGGGTCAGAGATACAGTGCCTGAGTCTATGAGGGTCCCTGTCTGGGTTCAGGGTGTCCTGCCTGAATAATACAGCCAGCCTTGGCTGGTTCCAGGCACTACAATTGGACATAAAAAATTTGAGGAATCTGCTTCAGCAATTGGTGTCCACGAGGAGCCCAGTCCAGGCACAGAGCACTCTACCTCTACTGGCCCCAGCTGGTCCCAAATGCCAAAGGGAATCTTAGACAATTCAGATGCAAGCCCTCTAAAGCTGGGAGAGGGGAAGGGTGCCTGAAGCACGAAATCAGGATGTATACTCTTCTCACTGGGGTCTGAGGGTCGTGCTGATTATACATGCATAGAAAAAAGATGGGAAAGATTTACACCAGAACTGTTAAATCAGTTATTTCTAGTAGTGGGTGGGTTATGTTTTTCTTTTCGGTTTAAATCACTTTATAAATATTTTTTACAATAAAATGGAATGATTTCTGATTAAGGCAAGGTTCATTTTAAGAAAAAGTGTATGAATGTAAACAAGATATACCAGCTGAGATGAAGTTTAGGTGAGAGCATTTCTAGTATGTGGTCACCACTGGCATTTACCTGAACATTTTTCCCAGTCGTAGCAGGTGTCATAGCCACAGGCTTCTCTCTTGGTGCTGTTGAATGAAAGCTTTGTTCTTTCAAGACCCCATTCTAACTGTGGACCATCTTGGCAGGAACCAATATGTAGAAAATGGAATTGCTGGTTATTTAAACATTTCTTGGCCATAAAGTTGCAAGCTGGTGAAGTAAAGTGACTGTTGGAGTCCGAGTCAAACATACAGAGATCTTCTGAATATTGGCTGCCCAAGAGAGGAAAGCAAGCATTTACACACGAAGACCAGAAGACAAGAAATGGCATCCAGCCAATTTAACATGTTAACTTACTACCCAGGTATCTTTCCCGGGCTCTCCCCACCCTCTAATTTCTCTTCTTTTCATCCCCTTGTATGCTCTGGGATTCATCTTTCAAAAATTTTACCTTAATCTTGGTATTACTCTCAACTGCCTTTGAGTTAAGTGAATTTTAAATTCTTAAAAAGATCTTCCATATTTTTATTCAAATCCACTTGCCTTTCTGGAATTATTTTTCCATCCCCTTAATCCTTCTATATCACCTGAAAGTTGTATTGATCATTTTCTAAATTTGTAAGATTATTCTTCCTGCCCTGGCTGGTTTGGCTCAGTGGATAGAGTGTTGGCCTGTGGACTGAAGGGTCCCAGGTTCGATTCCAGTCAAGGGCATATGCCTGGGTTGCGGGTTCGGTCCCCAGTAGGGGACGTGCAGGAAGCAGCCGATCAGTGATTCTCTCTCATCATTGATGTTTCTATCTCTCTCTCTCTCCCTCTCCTTTCCTCTCTGAAATCAATAAAAAAAATATTAAAAAAAGATTATTCTTTCTTTGCTGTCATCCCATGCCTTGCTCAATCAGCATTGTGTTGTCTCTCCTCTCTGCCCATCTGTGTCCAGCTCAATTCCTGCTGATGCTTTGAAACTAACCCTGATTGATCTAGCCCATGATAGTCCATTGTACCTCTTCTGAGCTCAGTAACACTCATTAATTGCAACACCAGAATCGTATATCATTACATGGCTTTGCAAGTGGGTTTGTATTATGATTAAGAGCAGGCACTTTTGCCCTGACTAGTTTGGCTCAGAGGATAGAGCGTTGGTCTGAAGACTGAAGGGTCCCAGGTTCAATTCTGGTCAAGGGCATATACCATGGTTGCAGGCACATCCCCAGTAAAGGGTGTGCAGGAAGAAGCTGATTGATGTTTCTAACTCTCTTTCCCTTCCTCTCTGTAAAAAATCAATAAAGTATATTTTTTAAAAAAGAGCACGCACTTTTAAGTTATTCTTTGTTAACTTGCATAATCTCTCCAAATAGGTGATGGATCCTGCTACTGAGCAGTAACCAGTGGCCATAGCCCTTGTCTCACTGAGAGGTCAAGAACCCCTTGGTCATGCCAAATCTGACCCTCTATTCTGAGGTCAATTTTAGAATTAACAGTCAGTTCACCAGCACGTAAGACTGTTTCTAGAAACTAGAGTCCATAGCTTAGAAGAGAAGGCCACTCACTAAGTTGGGAACACCTAGGCTGGGGCCAGCCACTCCCACAGACACCCTCAATGCCATAGAAAAGAGAACGGAGACCACAGAGAGAGACTAGAGAGGTAGGGAAGAACTTCAGACAGTTCCAGAGGACAGTCTGTACTCTCATGGTTTGGTATTGCAAAATAGAGAAAGACGTTTCCCCTGGATTCAATGGGCAGTATGAATGCTTTAAGTACTACCCAGAGGGGACTCCAGCAGTGAGAAGCTGCGTGGTGGACCACTGTGGTGGACACTGAGGAGGGTAGATAGAGCCACCTTTGGGCTGAATTATACAGAAAAAGATGCTGTAGTGTTTGAATGAATGAATGAATGAATAAGCATTTGTGTACCTACAGCACAGAGGAACAAGAGAGCTATTCAGTGTTTAAAGTGTAACAGTTGGGCACGGTCTGTTGGCTTCTTACCCCAGCATTCATTCTTTCTCCTCCCCAGTGATCTAACTTTATTAAAAAACGCCTGCGCATCCAGCCAAAGAACGGCATTTCCAGCCTCCCTTGCAGAGCCATGTGGCCACATGAATAGGAGAAGATTAAGGAGATGAAATCAAATGATGGGTCTTTCAGGAACTCTCCTTAAGAGGAGAGGATGTGTGTGTTTTTGGCTTTCCTTTCATCCTGTTCCGGCAGAGTAACTCGGACCATGAGGCAGCTTGAGGAGGGTAGAGCAGAGAGAGGAGGGATCTCGGTGCTATCTGAAATAGGCAAGTCATCGCACTGGCCCTAGATCGCCTACCTCTAGAGTTATTGTGTGAGATAGAGAAACAAAATTTTATCTGAAACTAATGCTACTTCGGATTAATTTCAGCTCAAAGTAGATCTTCAATCAAAGTGACCTTGACACTCCTCGACACTGGTGTGTTTTTTTTTCATGCAAAGAAAAGACAGTTATAACAACAAAGAGGAGATAGCTAACTATTTGTGGCAGTCACAGGAAGATATATAATGTTCATGCCCCTACATGAAAAAATAGACTGACAAAGGGGTGTGTGTGTGTGTGCGTGTGTGTGTGTGTGTGTGTGAGTGTGAACTCCATGCTCACAACACTTTCTCTACTCTAAGCTTTTGGAGTCACAACTTTGCCCTATACTTCGGGAGAGGAAAGCTTTGAGATAGATAACTGAGTCTGAAGTTTAAAAATAGACAAGAATAAGTGTTTATAATAAAAATGAGACTGTTTTAATAAACAAAAGCCATGAAAACTTGGGAACTGGGCTGAGAGATGACGAGAAAGCTTGCAACCAGTAGGAAAGGAGAAATTTAGCTGAGCACAGGGGGGAATTATTTGAAAAATTAATGTTTCAAGTTTGTGCTTCAAGAAGCTCATCAAGCTGGCTATACTAGACTGGCCTTCCCAATTCCCAAACATGCTTCACAGAGAACCTGTTTTTTTTTTTGTTTTTTTTTAATGGTTTTTCTTTCTTTTTTTATTATTGATTTTTTACAGAGAGGAAGGGAGAGGGATAGAGAGTTAGAAACATCAATAAGAGAGAAACATCGATCAGCTGCCTCCTGCACACCCCTCACTGGGGATGTGCCCACAACCAAGGCACATGCCCTCGACTGGAATCGAACCTGGGACCTTTCAGTCCGCAGGCTGACGCTCTATCCACTGAGCCAAACCAGTTAGGGCCACAGAGCACCTCTTACCTACAGTCTTCTTCTGGAGACATACAAATGCATTCAGATCCCGATTCCTTTTGTCCCAGTTGACAACGGCCCTGTAATTTGCCCAGAAAATCTGAAAGAAGAGAAAAAGGAGTGAAGTCCAGTGCACAGAATAGATTCCAAGTGAAAACTTGAATTTAGGAGCAAAGGCAATGGTTAAAGATTCTCATTTATCTCTTACAGTTAGAACATTCATTTTAGCTTTTCCACATAAGCTGTCGTGAAATATTCCATCGCAAAGGTCCTTTCTAGCTCTCATGGGCAGTCATTTTCCAACCTAAAATTGCTGTTAAGTTCAGATAACTAAAGAAAATGGAATTGGTGAGATTTCTGTTCAGTTGTTTCTTAAATATTTATTGAGAAACTGTGGTATTCCCAGCACCGCATTAGGTTTTGAGGGTAGTGTATTGAGCAAAATTTGACCCAGATCATCTGCTCACAGAGCTTATAGTCTTATGGAGGCAGATAAACATGAATCAAACAAACACATTAATACAAATAGAATTGCCGTCCTTCTTAGTTCTAGTAAAGAGAAAGCATATAAACAAGGAAACTGATGTAGCTGAGAAGATTAGAAATGGTGAAATGAAAAGAGAAAAGGGGAAGGAAAAACCAGGCATAAAAGTGCTAAAAAGTGAGGCAGCACATGACTTTCCTGGAACTGAAGACCAGGGTAACTGAAGTGCACAAAACAAGCGCATGGAACACGGATGGCTACAGAAGGACTTTCATCCTTACTTTATAAGCAGTGAAAAGTCTTTGATGGGTTTTAAGCAGCAGTGGTGTGACAAAATAATTCCCTGATCGGGATTTTGGAAAAGAAATTAATTCTGGCTTCAGTGAGGGGAGTGGTCAAGAGAGCTGTGGGTAGACAATGTAGGGGTTATTGTAGTAGTTCAGGTGAAAGAAGATGGTGATTTTGATCGAAGTCCCCAAGGTAGACATGGAGAGAAGTGGATGCTTTAGGCATAGTTGGCAGATAAAATAAATGACTCATTGAAAGTAAAAAGTGGTTGTACATCAGAAACTTGGTGAATAAATGTGTATTCCTATGTTTCAAGTGAAAATAAAATGCTCAAATGATTAAAAAATAGTAGGCACTGCTTTTTAAATGACCCTTCACTTTAACCAAATGTCCAGTTAGCTATCAATTCTGATTTTATGAGTGAGCTTGCACTCCCTCAAAATGTTGAAGTATATTGAAAAAGAAACATAACCTCAATCTCTAAAATGTAAAGATATCCACTTGACCAATAACTTCTCATTTCTGCCTGAGCTCCTCCTCTACACAACCTGCTTTGCCCTCCCAGAACACACTCAAGAAATAGCACCATGGTAGATGCTATGCTACCAACTTTGGGAGACCCCTCCCCTAGGCACACACATATATTTAATGTGTATATATGCACACATGTGGGTAGATGAGAGAAAAGGGACTCCTGAGCTGCTACTCACCTTTTTCACAGGTGAGTGAGTTTGAAATGGATGGTGTCCAGGAATCCTCAGTGCATGTGTACCTCGATGGCCCGGAAACCACAAAGCCTTTGGGACAGGTTAGCTCAATGGATTTTCCAATTTCATACGATCTCTGAAACGGTGAGATCGTCAGAACTTCCTGCACAACTGGCTTGAGGCACTGTGTCACTGCGGCAGAAAAATTTTAGAGGTGTCAGTGGAGCGGAATATACATCAGGTGTGGGCCGATTTTATACAACCCAAGAGGTGATTTTAATGTGATTCATCCCATTCGCTCTGTTTTAATGCCCCCTTGTCATCAGAGAACCTGGGAGTTGAGGATCCCAGGCTTTCCCCGAGAGCCTCCCTTTAGCTCCATCGTCTGAGGTTCCCTTCTAAGACAGGTTCCAGGCACTTCCACCTTTCATTATATTATAGCACCCTCTTCTTCTTTGCTGGTGACCAAGTCCAGCATGTCATAATTTCAAGAGTTTCATCAAAAGGTTGATGAAACTTGGGGACTCAACAGGGTTGAGTCACACATGTAGTCACCTGTTGGGAATGGCCTGAAGGCATTTCCCCAAACCTGAATAGGATACATTAAATTGATTGTGGCTGCCAGACAGCTAAAAGGCATCTTAATCTACATGTTATTGCCTCCTACTGGCCAAACACCTGAACAGCCATAGGCTAATTCCCCCATTCTGACAATGGACTCTGTATCAAACCCTGACTCTTTGAAGTGTATATCTCTGCCTCGCCTCAGGACAAGTTGTGTTAATAAAAAGCATGGGGTCCTGGGGATGGAGAGAACCTAAGACCTTAGACTTAATATCTTGGATCTTAGCTCCTTTAGCTAAGATCTTCTGATCCCCAATGCCTTTCAAAATTATATTTCGTCTCCAGACTCTTTATTAATCCCTGGATTCCTATGTCATCTAAACATGGCCTTCTCCAGATTCCTGAACCCTTCTTGGTGCGGGGACAGGAACCCCGGCACTTCTTCCCTCTCCTTTGCCCAAAAGGAAGTCGCCACATTGTGAGTGATAGAGGCAGGACATTCTAACTGATGCTGCTCTCAATGCTGCCTCACAGGGACCCATGAGAGCTCTTTGGAGTCCCCATGTGAGCCTGGTCTGATTCTCATTTTGACTTTACTGGAGCAAAGTAAAGTCAAAATGTGTGGAGCCTTCAAACTCCTCCTCAGGAAAGGCTGGGAGGTGCTCCAAGGAGGAAACTGCCTTTCCCATGCAGCTCCATCGCGGATACACTACTGGTGTACGTAGCATCTTCCTGGGACCCACCCATCTGCATCAGTTGGACATCAGACTAGGCAGCTGTCTGTGGTTAGAAGCAGTGAGCAGACCTCCCGGGCTTCTCTTTAAGCACGTGTTTCGCCATCCTGTGTGTCTGAGGCCAACACGCAGGGCCAGAACTGAAACCTGAAGATGCTTTGAAATCTAATGCTAGCAGATGCGTCCTATTTTCTGCTTCACTAAACCTTTTCACCAGAGCTATTGGACAGCAGTACAATGTCCTGGTCTATGGTGACTTTGCTTTGTTTATTTTGGGCGCATTTATTCTTTAGCGCGGCCACGAGAAAGGGCGGGCCTCACGCTGGCATTCCACATCGAGCTGCCTCCAGGTCCTGTCGGGCAAGCAGCTGAAGTACTGGTACCCGACCAGCTTGAATCCGGTGTAGCACGCGACTTCAGCATCTTCCCCAACGGAGTACAGTTTCTTCTCATTCTAGAATTAACACCGAAACCGGCACATTATTAGCGCTATGAATAAGACTTCTCAACACCTCCGGGGCATCTGGTTTCTTTCAATTCCTTCACTCCTGTATCAACTCAGCTACAGAGTCCTCTCAATTTCACCTTTTAAATCTCTCCCCAAGTCCCCCTTTCCTCTGCCATCACCACTGCCTTTGTTTATGGCATTTATAATCTCTTACACGGACAACTTTCTAACTGGTCCCTTTCCCACGTGTGTGAGAGAGAGAGAGAGAGAGAGAGAGAGAGAGAGAGAGAGAGAGAGAAAGGGAGGGAGAGAGAGGGGGAGGGAGAGAGAGAGAGAGAGAGAGAGAGAGAGAGAGAGAGAGAGAGAGAGACACTAAAATTTTCAAGATATAATGGGTCTTACTTGGTTTGGAATATTACCCTCCTCACCTCTTGCCATTTCTTCCTGTAAAACCTGTCTTCTAGCAAAACAAAACATCTGCTGTTCTTTGAATATAACATGTATTCTCTTTCATGTCTCTGTGTCTTTACCTGGCTGCCTGGCTAATTCCTCTCTATGCCCAACACTTTCTTCCCTTCTCTCAAGACCCAACTCAAGTAGAAAGGCCTCTGTGCAAAGGTCCTGCATTTCCCAGCTTCACGAGGAGCACACCTTTCAGTTCTGGGGGAAACATGCACAAAGCTCTAGTTTCATAGTGCCATCACTTTTATCCACCCACCCAGACCCCCGAGTGGCACTTCCACTACCAGATCTCCATCTTACAAATCATAACTAAATAGGGGCAGGCTCTTCCCAGCCACCCCAACCCTCATGATGCTCCCGTTCCGTTCTCCACCCACATAAATGCACTGGTAGCATATCAATTGGTGGAACCAAGTAACACAAGAAGACTGCTATCCTTTGGTCTAACAATCAGGTGTAAAGGCATCTCCAGGGAATTCAGGTGGGAGAGTGGCAAAGTGTTTCTAAATATCACTTTCTTCACTTTTTGGGTCAACAGAAGATTATTAAACTAGGAACACAATAACTCTAACTTTTGAAAAAGCATACTTTTTAAGTTCTATCTCTCTCTCTTTTAAAACTCCAACCTGAAGGGAAGGTCAGGATGCTTACTCGGATAAATCCATTTTCCGGAGGAACTGGCCGAGGACACCCTGTGTCTGATTCTGGGTCAGGGAGGTCTGTTTCTTTCATATATTCATCGTCATTGATGCATGCTTGTCCACTAAAAGGGAACAATACATATGTGCATGTAATAAACATGTATGTACATACACACATATATTTAATGTATATTTATGCATAGAGTGGCATATATATATATATAGATATATTAATAACAGGATAATATGCTAATTAGACCTTCTGGGAGACCAGCCAGGGAGGGCAGTTGGGGCCGAGCCGGCCTGCAGGCAGAGTGGTTAGGGGTGATCGGGCAGGCAGGCAGGTGAGTGGTTGGGAGCCAGTGGTCCCATATTGGGAGAAGGATGTCCGACTGCTGGTTTAGGCCCGATCCCTGTGGGCTCCCAAAACAATTAAGACAAAACTGGCAATTGGACATCCCCCGAGGGGTTCTAGATTGGAGAGGGTGCAGGCTGGGCTGAGGGACACCCCCCTCCCGTGCACAAATTTTGTGCATCGGGACACTAGTATGTGTGTGTGTGTGGGTGTGTGTATGTGTGTATATATATATATATATGTGTATGTGTATATATATATATATATATATATATATATATATATATATATATATGAAAAGGGTCACAGCAGGTAAAATGCCTCACTAACATGCTGTGTTGGAAGAGGGAAGATTCTAGTTCTTTCTTTGCTTAGCAGGAAGGTAATCATGCCTTCACTGTGCTGGGGTCCCTGGCCCACCCCTCCCACCTCCTTACTCATTCTGCATGATTGAGATGGAGCAGTGCTCCTCTTGCCGGCTCTCCCCCTCGCAGGGCTTCCCTCCTCGCAGCGGGCCGGGGTTGTTGCACACTCGGGTTCTTGATCTCTTGTAGGTGACGTCGCACTGGCTCCAGGAAGACCAGCAGCCCCAGTTCCCATCCACCGCATCTGGAAGGCAGGCAGCCCCGCCCACGGTGATGGTGAACCCCAGGGAACGCGGGCTTCGAAGCCAGGCCAACCTGGTTTCCCACTTTTCTGCTGTGTGGTCCTTTGTGGAATATCAGAGTTGTTGTGAGGTTAAGAGGAAGTTAGGGCCCTGACCAGTTTGGCTCAGTGGATAGAGTGTCGGCCTGCAGACTGAAGGGTCCCAGGTTCGATTCTGGTCAAGGGCATGTACCTTGGTTGCGGGTAGATCCCCAGTGGAGGGTGTGCAGGAGGCAGCTGATCGATGTTTCTCTCTCATCGATGTTTCTAACTCTCTATCCCTCTCCCTTCCTCTCTGTAAATAAATCAATAAAATATTTTTTTAAAAAAAGAGGAAGTCAGAGCCTGACCCACCACCTGATTTCCTTTCCCGGCCGCCACGGCTGGATAAAATGGCCACAGTTGTGAATCATTTTCAACAACCTGCAACCTACCTCACACATAGGTATATGCATACATACATGTATAAATACGAACTTCTTCTGAGTGGAATATATATCAAACCGTGTGTTTACAGGTAATGGAATATTTTCCTACTCCTATGACACATCCCCCTTCTGAGGAGGATCAGGTAACCTTGAACATTACTTAGCCCTGAATGAAAACTTCAGCTATGGTTTAATTTATCCCTATTACAAAGCTGTCTTCATTCTACATTACAACACACAAAAGCTTATCACACACATTGTATTTTCTAGTATTTTATTTATGCCATATTACAGGCATTGTGCTGTGCTTCCTTTATGTGTAGATTAATCTTTGGATACAAGCTGACATTATCCCCATTCTCTGGATGAACAGATGGAGGCACAGAGAGGCCAGGCGACTTCCCCAAGGCCACAGAGCTGGTAGGTCATGACAGGCTCCTCCCAGGGCTGTTGGACTTTGGGGTTGAACTTTTTACAGGCTTATCTTCCTTGTGAGTTTGCGTAAGGTGGGAGGTGCTAATGGAAGTTGGTCAGTTTTCAGTGACCCGCCTAGCCTCCCTCACGATGAGTTCCTGGCACTTACCTGATTTAAAGTCCGGGGCGCGCCTCTCGCAGTTCTCTCCGTAGGTGCCGCTCTGGCACACGCACACGCATTCGGTCCCCGAGAGAGTGGGGCGGCCGTTGTTAGGACACGGAGCGCACTGGCAAGGGTCAAACTTGGCTGCGTATTCCTGGAAAGCTCTCCTGAGGTTGTTCCGTCGTGTCACCGCACAGGAGATGTTTCTCACCAAGTCCGTGATGGGAGCGAGCTAAAGAGGGGGTCTAGTCATGGTCATGTCCCTTTGCCATCACCGCCCAGTTCCCAAGGCATGGAAAATCCCACCCGTCACAGGGGTTATTGCAGAATATAGTATCTATGCCAGTTGCACCCATAGGGAAAGGGATGAGTTTCTTTCTGTTTCTTTCTCACAGCTGCTCTCAGCAAGATTCGCTTGCTTCTGTTGTCCCGAAAGTATGGCAGGTGTGATGTGCCTGGAGCTTAGGTTCCCTGGAAATTCTACTCTGGAGATGTCCCTTACCTGGACCTGCATCATGTTACGTGTTAAGCGTCAAATGCACGCATCAAAATACTGAGCTAGGTGAGCAGGAGCGAGGCAGCGCAGGAATGTTCTGCTGACAGCTCACTGGGTTTGACCCCAGGTGAAAGGACCAGAGGATGAAGAGAGCCTCTCTGGGTTCTTTGTTCTCCCAGGGGCAAGACTGGCATTTGGGGGAACCAGATGAGAAAGTGTAGAATGGGAGAAAACGGAGAAATGAACTCACTGGTAGGTTGAGTAAAGATTTGCAGCAAGAAATAATGGGGCTTGCACAAAGCCAGGGCTCATCTAATTAACATTTTAAAACCCCAAAGGAATGACTATTTGGTGCCATGGGTGACTCAGGTCCCCAGGCGGGTGGCTGGATCTCACTTTCCTACCACAACCTGGAGAGCGTGCTGCATCATCAGGCTGCGTGTGCATTAATCTACGTTCATAGTGACTGCACACCTGCCTTCATTTGAACCAAATGAGCAGGACAGCCTGTTAGTGGGCATTTTAAAATGTGCTTATGTTTTAAGCAAACACTGGCTCCAAATGGACTAGGACTGATATGTGGGCAAAGTGTTCCATGAATAATAGAAATCACCTTCTTATGTAATGACAACAAATATAAGACTGGTACATTTAATCAAAGTTTATAGAACCAGAGAGCCACATGGACATAAAATCCCACTTATCCCACAGAGCTATCCGTGAAGGCTTAGGAGAGCTCACCAAATAGAGAGTTGCAAGAAATTACAGAGACCAAATTTTTTGCACACCTTGGAGAGATAAAGAATACTACTCAAGGCAAGTTTAAGCAGTTTTATTCACTAAATCCCCTTTCCTGATATTCTATGCTGCAAATTCTAACTATGTATTAGAGAATGCCTGCTTGAATAGCAAAAGCAATAGATGTGTAATTTCACATTGCAAACGAGGCCCATTGTGCATGCACACTAAAGAAAGACATTTCCTTTATCATCTCGGAGCAAAATGGAAAAGGCGTTGTGTGGCAATTCCTTTGGGCTGCCAGAGAACTATTCAGCTCTCTCACCCATCATACTTTTCACTCTTACCTTAAAGTCAATCACAACAGGATTGTCCTTCAGCGATTCTACCCACTGAGAAAAGACATTCTCGCCAGGTCCTGAGGTCCCCTTCTCCCACACCAAAGCCGCGGAGTACTCAGTCCTCCCGCCTTGAACCAACGAGATGGCTTTCTCTGCTGCCTGCATCATCGAACCTGCAAGGTGTTTTAAAAATAATTATTCATTTAATTTTATTGCAAATTCAACCTTTAAAGAAAAGCCTGTTTGCACAGAGGTGGATGGTAGAGGCATGTAGCTCCATTAAGTGAGCTAAGTGAAGAGCGAGAGAGCGCCACTCCTCGTCCCCACAGGCAGTTCATGAAAGCAGTGCCAACAGTGCCAACAGCTGCCGTGTATTAAGCAGCTTGCATATAATAAACTGCACACATTATCTTGTGCAGTGCTCACAACAACCCTGAGAAATAGGTGCTATGGTAAACCTGGACAATAAAGCGAGAAGTGCATTGGCCCCCAAAGTGTGGTTACTAGGGAGGACTGGGGGTCTGGATGCAAATGCAGCCCAAGTCCTGACTACTCTGCCCCCTGCTCTCTGATGCCAACCCCCCACTTTTGATACGTATTAGTATATGTCTGGCCCCCGGGTTGATATAGACCCCTGGCTTCTGTTTGCCAATGTGTTGACGGCCACACTGGAGACTTCCGACTACAGAACAAAGTTGATAGAGTGCTTTTAAGCGTAAAGACAGGAGTAAAAGCAGAACTAACCAAAGGAAAAGAAAAAGAAATTAAACTTCAAGTAAAGAGTTGGCACAATGTTTCTTTAGAGGCGATGATATTTACTATACATAGCACAGATTTCTATATAAATTTGCAAAAACAATCTCTATTAACTAATGGTGTCTCTAACTAATAAGAATTGAAACTGAGGAATAGGAAATTGTAGAAAGAAACACAATCAAATGAAAAGGAGGCTTGTGATATGGGTGAGAGTTAATGACATTAATTTGATGTCGATTCTTCAGGGCCAGGAAGGATTAGCCTTGCCCCCACTGTAAAGCAGTCTAGGAGGACTAGAACTATGGGGGAAATACTCTCCCTGTAAAGAGTAGTCCAATCTTTTTCAAAGTGAGGCATGTGAAATAATACAGAAGGGTATAAATAAAAGAAAATTTTAGAAATTTTTGTATTTATTTTTCATATAAAGAATGGTTAAGAAATCCGTATTTGCCAATATATCTTATACCAATTGACAGTGACAAAATATAATTCTCTGAAAGTAAAATTAATAAAGTTAATTACATGCAGAAAATGTTTAAAGTAATTCCTAATAAATGCAGAGAAAAACATCCAACCCTTAATAATCATTACAAAAAACCTAATGGAAATGGAATGACAAATAGAATTTAAGATGTGGGAGTTAGTGTCCTTAAAAATAGGCAATTATATTTTGCCTTTGCAGTGTGCCATTTGTTTCAAACTACAATGGTGATAGTTGTCAGTGTTTATTTGTCTTTGTACCTTAGTTTTGAAATCTCCCTTTTCAGTCAATTCTTATATTTAGTCTTTTTGCCTCTGATCTCTTAATTTATGGAATTTACATTCTGATTAAGTTATTCTATTGCATGAAAAACTGGCATGGAAACTGCATCCCTTCTTCTACTGGGTTATGCATGCTGCTCTCCTTTTCCCTCTTTTTTCTTTTCTTCTGATATAATACAAATGCACAGGTGTCAAACCAGTTCTCACTTTGCTCATGCTTCACATGGGCATCTGCAAGGAGACCATCTATACGCTGATATTTTAAACTATCTAGTTATGATAGTACATATTATATTTTTATTTGTTCCCTGTCTCCCCATGAGAAGATAAGCTTCACCTTTTGGAAGTTTCTGTGATTTTGCTTCCTCTTGCCCTGAGCGAAATGAGTTGCAACCTGTCAGGGGAAGGAAGGGAACTGGAGAACTTTACATGGAGAGAGGAGGTCTTTACAGTGGCACGGCACAGCGGAGAGCATGCCTGAGTCAGGGGACTGCCCACACTCCAGCTAGTCAAAGGCAAAGCGGCAGGGACTTCCCTTTCAGGCGATGTGAAAGCATGACATGCTTAAGGCGTGAGAGCTTCAAGGTAAGAATTGCCTCAGAGAAGACTCCTCTCAGAAAATGTGTGGACAGACTGAAAGGAGGCAAGGCTAGAGGCCGGGGGCCAGTCAGGAGGCTTCTGTGGTGATCCAGGTGGGAAACGAATGGAATGTGTGCCATGGAAATAAAGAGATGGGGACAACTGGGAGAAATATCAGGGAGGTAGTGTAATCACTCAGTGGATACAGAGGCTAGAAAGAGGGAGAATTGATAGCTAAGAGGGCAAGAGGGCAGAGGTGAACACTGTGCTCGTCCCTCCCAGGACCACCTCAAAATTACAACTAAGTGCAGAGCAATCAACCTGGAGAGCCACCTGCAGACTAGCTGGACAGAACCCCTGAGACCTTTTAAAAAATCCTCAATGGAAGATCTGTTTTACAGTGAGGAAGGGAGGGAGGGAAGGAGAGAGAGAGAGAGAGAGAGAGAGAGAGAGAGAGAGAGAGAGAGAGAGAGAGACATTGATGTGAAAGAAACATTGATAGGTTGCTTCCTATATGTGCCCCCGCTGGGGATGGAACCCACAACCTAGGTCTGCGCCCTGATGAGAATTGACCCCGCAACCTTTTTGGGGTATGGGATGATGCCCCAAACAATGGAGCCACCGTGGCATATCCCTCTGTATTTTGAATGGCTGGTTATACATATCATTACTTTGTAAGCTTCTTGATAGGAAGCCCTGATTCGCTCCCATCTTTATATCACAATGGCTAATATTGGGTTCAGCCCATGGGAAGAATCAATAAATATTAATTAAATTAAACAACTTAAATATAAGATAAAGAAAACCTTAGCCATTTCCCCCTTTAAGTAGTGTTAATGATGCTGTATTTGCACTCTCCCCACCACACACAGGGCTCTGAGGTAATAACTGAAATAGGTGCAAATTGAACAATCCCACAGTCCTGTGCAACTGGTCCTAGCTTACTGTCAGCCGCAGGGAGCACTGGGGAGCTAAGGCAGAGAGTTGTCACCTTCATATTTCTCTGACATCTTGTTGGTGGTGCACCGGTGTTCCACTCTTTTTTTTTTAAAGAAAAGAATGCGTTTCGTTGTTTCAATCCGGATACAATTTTGAACTTCTGACTCCGTTAAGCCTAGGAAATGGAGCACAAACAAAACCTCCTGAGCATTCAGAGAAGAGCATGAGGGTCTGCATCAGCCGCCATCCTCTCTGATTCCCGTGAGTGTGGATGAACGACAGTCCTCGCCTACAGATCCAGTCCTTCACAGACCCTGAGAGGAACCGGAAAGAGGAGGTATTTATGAGTCCCTGCTCCCTCTCCCTTCTACCCTGGCCCGGAGAAGCACATATGGGGTCACTGTGGCCCCGCCCAGGGGACCATGTGGGTCTCTCCCTGTTGCTTCCGTAGAATGAACCTCTAAGCTTGCCCATCCTACTGGCCGATGCCACTGTGCAGCCCTGCACATCAGAAGATAAACACACACTGTGTCTGTGCCCTGCTGTCGGATTTTGCGGGGCCATGGCTGACTCTGTGAAACCTCCATCCACTTCACTTTTCCTTGTTCATCATCAAAAACGTGAATCCTGTTGGTCATCTCTCCTTCCCTGAATGCCCGTTCTCATACTCACCTGCGCTTCCTCTCCCTGACTCGGCTGCTCGCTTCACCTCTACCTCCAAAACCTTTCTGTTTGCTCTCAGAAATTCTGACTTTAACATCCGCCCTGACTCTTCTCTTGCTCTCCTTATTTGAACTCAAGCCTGCATTGGATATGCTTGTCGTTGTCTCTAAGGGAGGTTGGTACTGCCCCATTCCCAGCCCCTCCAGCTGTGGGAGCTGGGGGTGACCACATCTTCCTCACTCCCCAGGGCTGCTTCCATGGGATGCTTCTGCACAGTTGTTTCTGTCTTATAAAAATTCTGATCTCTGAGGCTGAGGCTGAGGCCATCCAGTTCTAATACCCTCAGTCCTCATGGTCCTTCTCTTTCACCAAACTTCCAAGCATCATTAATTGAAGATTGTGTCACCGGAACCACTCTTTCCCACCACAAAGCTTGCCATTATCCTCAATGACTTCACCATCGATGTGGATGTCAGGGGTTGATGGGCACAGTGCAGGGAAACAGATCTTGCCATTTGTACACTTGTGTGGTACTGCCTCCCTGGGGTCATTTGAGGAGAATCCATGTTTCCTTTTTGTTAACTGCTTCCCAAGCCACCTGACCTGCTACCCGAAACATCAATTTTAGAATCCAGGTTTTTTGATGTTTAGTTAAACATTGCCTTGCAAAACACAAGCACACAAGAGATAGAGCTGTTAATATCAGCCCTTAAGCACCTTAAAACAAAGTTGTTTATCAAATACTGATATTTAGGGTTGCAGGTCACCATAGGCAGGAAGGAGTGTGTTTAGAGCTTGAGGCACAGTTGGTGAGATGCTAAACCTGAAACCTGAAGGAGAGATCGCTGAGAAATGAGGCTGAGTGGAGGAGCATGGGGAGTGCCCACTTCAGTTTTCTCAGTAGTTTTCTCAATAGTTTGACACATTGGAAGAGATGCATTAGAAGTTGTAAGAAGTTCTTGATTTGAAGTCCCCATGCTTACCTTGTATCTTTAACTTTAGAAAGAAAAGACTGCTATTTTGATCAAGCTGAATAAACGTAAGTCACTTTTCTCCTGATAGTATTGTTCCTATAAGTGGGTGAGTCAAATGTTTAGGCAACATTAGGAATTTAATGTCCCTATAGCAACAACTCCCATCTTTTCTTATTTTTTTGTTAGGTTTTGATTATTTGTAAGTTAAAATTAAACGTTATGTGTACAATTCATTAATGATAACAAAATTAATTAACCATAAGCTTAGTTAAATCCATTTTCTGAGGGTTAGAGGAGAATCCTTAAAGAGTTGAATGAAGAATCCCTCTTTTGAGCCATGGTTTTGGTCATACAGTGATTAAAACATCAAGGCTTCATCAGTGAATTTCTGAATAAGCCTTTTCTTCCCTGTAGCAGATCCTAGAGCTTGCTGCCTGACCTCTAGCCACAATGACCAAGAGGCAACTTGATGCTGTAGCACTTGGCCCCCCAAACCCGAGTGTCCCTCTGCTGGGGTGTGGGGATGAGTATTTTAGAAATGTCCTCAGCTACTTAGACTGGACAAAGGCCAATAGTGCTACTTGAATATGTCATACCAATAAGTAGTGAGGCAATTAATTTTTCTGCTCAAATTAAAAGCAGAAAATGACTTCTCAACACAGGGAGTTTAAAATTACCATCTTGCCTATTATGATATTTTAATTCTTTAATGTTTCACTGAATTCCTGAAATTCTTTTCACCTTGCACCCTGAAGCAATGTCAACTTTTATTCAAGGTTTTAAATTGACTATGGGACCCTGAACAATATGGGAATAAATCAAAGGATGCAACTAAAAAGCAATTGAATTTTGTTTATTTTTCCTGAGGGAGACAAAGTGCTATGAAATATTCAAGTCCTGGTATTTTGAAATGAATGACAAGGGTTATGATTCTCATTGAATAAAGCAAACAAAGACAGCCTGTACTCTGGTATCATGTCATGGCTAACTCAAGGGAGAACAAATAGAAAGAGAGAAAAGGGAAGAGGCCATAATAAATATTTATCTAGACAATGGGCAAAACCAGGTAAGCACAACCCCTAGAGAATTCTATTTCATTAAATTTTGCTTCTGTCTTGGTGTGCTTCAACTTAACCACAATTAAGATTGTGCACCAATAGTGTTATTATGACTCAGAGAAATAAATAAGTATATATACTAATTGAACATAAGAATATATATTATGTTTAAGAACATTGAATATAAGAATATGTTTTATTGACCATATTAAGTATATATATATATATATATATATATATATATATATATATTTTGTGTGTATGTATGTGTTTGTGTACACAGGTGTGTATGATGATATATTTCCAGTTTCCTACCACATCTCAAACTCCCTTTCTTCCCCTTATTATGTGTCACTCTCTATCTCCATTTACAGAGAAAGAGACAGAAGGCGAGAATGTTCCAATAGGGAAGGGTAGTTCATCACTCTTCATTCTGGTTATGGGGCTTCAGCTATTAAAACGCTGGAAGGTTGATTAAAGATTCACATCGTTCTTTACCTGCCCTGATCTCTAAGCCTTTGGAGGCTTTGCTCTGAATGGGCGATGAGTCCAGCTCATCAAGCGAGAAATTATTCTCTGAGCCATAGCTGCGGTAACTAGAATAAAATCATCTCAAGGGTGAATGAAAACAAGTCAAGGGCCGGAGATTTCCCCCCACGATTTTTGCCAGCATTCATGTTGATGCTAGTCTCTGCGGCAGGAGACATCACATTCATCATGCAAGCATTGCTCCGGTGGGAACGAGAGCTGACAAAACAGGAGGTTAGGCGGTGTGGAGAGCGCATCACAACATAAACCTTTTCAGTTTAAGTAACTCCATCAGGTAAAATTTTTTAGAACTTTTAGTGAAATTATTTCTCAAAGACATTTGTCCCATCTCCTCTCTTAGGAAGCTGACCAGGTGGGATCTCTGGTCACCTAAGGATTGAAAGTACTCAGGGCAGCCCCAAGAAACATTCGTGTTTGCGATATGAGGTGTAAGAATGGAGGAATTGACACTCCATTGACACCAGTGTTGTATTTTTCAACAAATCCCTTGTTCCTTTTTTATAGTTACATGATCAAGAATTGTGACTTATTTGGGGGAATTGGTCAGTTGAATTCTTGTTACCATTCAGTGTCTTAACCATGTTCTCAAGAGACACGTGGTAGAATCATCACAGGATCTGTGCCATTTCCCACAGGGGTCTGAAAACAAATTATTTCAAAGGCACTTAAGCTGTACTAATAATTAATATTTGCAATTTAATATAATACTTAAGAAACCAAGATTTATTTATAGGCTAAGGTGTATATTATTATTTTATATGTAGGCAGGAAAACACCACACTGGCTGCCAGTGAATTTGCTATACTTATTGTTCTATAAAATTATCACCTATAAAAATGCTGTAAGTCAATGATCCTTTAGGATTTAGTTCCAGGACAAATCTTGTTGACCTTGGGGGAAGGGCACGCTCTTTAGGTCACTGCTACTGAGTCGATTATGACCTTCCTAAATGTCAGAAAATTCGGAGACAAATCTGATGCTCCATCGAAGATGTTACGCATATATATTTTTCCTTCTTTGTTGGTTCTAATTTACTGTTTTTGTTTTATTTCTTTGACTTTGTAGTTTTGGCTGTTCTTCATGTCATTTTGAAAATAAAGACGGGTCTAATTAAGGTTCATAGAAAAGAATGAAAATGATACAATAAGAGAAAAAGACATCACCTATGGCCAGATCAGCTTATGAAAAGGGGGGCGAGGTAAGCATACCCGAATTCTTCAGCTCCTCGCGGCTGTACTGGTAGAGGAGGTCATACACGCCGCCCAGGGAGCCAGAGGTGAAGTAGTGAGTCCCAAAGTTCTCAAAGATTCGGCTGTACAGGGCATAGTTGTAGTCCAGAGGCAGTTGGTTAAGGGCTTTTAAAAAGACATTTGAAAGCTGCAGGTCTTTACTTTTCATTGTGAAGTTTAAGACTTTTATAACCATGTGGATCCTAATAAAACTGGAATCCTAAATGGAAGAGGAGAAAAGAGTGAAAAGGAAAGATGATTAAACACAATGAAAGCTTGTTGTTAGGTACCAAGCACTTAACTGTCATCTATTTAGCATTCGCTTCATTTCAATCTAATATGACGATTTTAACTCGCTATTGCATGTTCTCACATGCAAAATTATAATTTTCACGTTATTGTCCAGTTCCTTTTCCTGAGATGTAGAAAGCGCTAAACAAGATGAGATGATCTCAACGATGTACACCGTGTGACTGAGGCTTATGTTCCCTACCAAAGAGAGAGCAGTTCTCAGAAAAGCAAATCTTTTTCTCTTGATCGTCAATCATGGCTGCATCCCTACTGAGTTTTTATTTAGAAAGCCTTGCCAGTGCAAATAATTGAAAAGGGATTATGCAACGAGTTTTCAATTGCAAGTTATGCAACTGAGACTCAAGTCCTAGCTTTGTCACTAACTGGGAAAAAGCTTTTAAATTCTCTATGTCTGTTACCCACGAAATGTCATCTGGTGTGCAGATGAGGGCTGTGCCCTGTGACTTTTCACACCCTTCAGCTTAACATCAACCCAAATGCTATGATTCAAAATCACTAAGAGGCAAAATTAACCCAAATTATCTATATTATCTCTCCTCCACCCCAAAGCAAAAATATTTGTTTGAAGGTTTAAAAAAAAATCATTTCTTGTTATGTCGGGTTGGTTTAGGATTAGGTGGTTAGTTACTATGCTCCAAACTTCATTCCATTAAATTGTTCTTCTACACAGCCACTGAGTTGTATAAGTGTATCCATGTAACTGCTCTTTTAAAACATTTTTATACACTTTATCTAATTTCTCAATTTACCAAATTGTAGTGCTTGAGAAAAAAAAAACACACAGAAAGAAGAGTACATTTTAGCAAAAGAACTTCATAATAACCTTAAATTATTAAACAGCTATCTTCCTGTGTGCTATAATCATGGCACACAATGACTGCTTACACAAAAGGAAAACAATAATCCCAGGATTGAAAAGGAGTCACCATCCCCTTCCCCACTTCCCTTCTCTTTTCCTCCCTCCTCTCTACCTTCCTGCCTCCAGCGCTAAGACCACGGAAGTGAGCAAGGCCAAGGTCTTGCCTTTGTGGAGCTTCCATTTGGTAGGTGCATTAAGTCTATTTTTAAGTTGAAAACCTGATTTTTGTCATAGAACCCTGGCTTTTGAAAGTAGGAGGGGCATTTTGCTTTTACTAAGGGGTGTACTCACTCCCTGGAGATCTGTAATACCTGTTGTGATTTGGCCATTGAAATGAATGGTTCAAAACTTCCAGGCAGCAGTAAGAACTAAATTGTGGGAAATAGAAGTGAAACTGGTTATTCAGCTGAGCAGGAGCACCTCTGGGGTGCTCTACCTGTCAGTGCATTTGTCAGTCCTGGTGGCTTGAATTGGCTGTCATAGGCCAAAAGGTTACGTGGCAGTAAGTTATTAACCACATATGATCCAGTTCAACATTCGGTGAGATCTTTTTTTGTAAAGCAAATTGGAAAAGCACTAACTCTTACTGAGAAAACTGGCATTTTGACTTTGAAACAGATTATAAGCCCAATTATGAAAAAGATGGCAGAAGAAACAGGAAACAGCAGCCAACAGAAATGAATAAGAAAAAAATTCAAAATGGGAGGAAAGCAAGCAAGTATCTCAGTGAGAACACTAAATGTAAGTTGGCCGAATTTCCCTAGCAAAAGCCTGACACCACCAGATTACATTCAAAAAGCAAAGTTCTGTGACATGTGGTTTGCAAGAAATACATACACTTTAACCAGTAAGACCAAGAATACATCCATAAACATAGCCAAACACATGCAAAAAGGAAGCATCATTATACATATGACCTCCATAATTTTTGAAGTGGGATAAAACACCATGAAAAAACACTAAAGCTATTTGAATATGAGTTTGAAATCCTACTGATTAGATATCAACCCCCGCTCCCTTCTCGTCCCATGATTGCTGGAATTGGCATTAATGTCAGGAAAGAATAAAAAGACCAGGAACCATTTTTTTTTACCTTTTTGTGGGAAGCTTGAATGGCTTCCTTGAAAGCAGAATTTTGGGTGGAGGACTGACTGTGTGTTGAGGAATAAAAAATTGGCACATGAAAACCCCTGTCTTCTTCATTCGAAGCTGAGCTTTTTTGATCTTTATTCTTTCCAATAGGAGTTAAATCTTTATAGAACTCTGTTTTCAAATCATCTTCTTTAATTTCCACCTGGAGAAAAGTCCATATGAAATATAACAGAATGTAGGAAATGCTGGAGCTACTTGTAAAGATCTAATGCAATGATCATTCATTTATGCATTCAATGAATCTTTACTGAGGACTCATTTTGCTAGAGAACACGGAATAATATTAGCTCCTGCCCGCAGGGAGTCGGTAGTTTAGCTAGGGAGAAAGACCATCACAAATATTTAATTCAATATATGAAGATTGTGCTGCCCAGGGAATTGTCACAAATAACTATAAAATCCAGAGAGATAATACCAGGAAAGTCTAGCTCACGGAAATGACTCAAGCTGAGATGTAATGGGTTAATATGCAACGAGGACTATTTTCATTCTGCCTGTGAATTTGATGTAGTTTGCAATCTGATTTCAGATATCTTTCAGAATATTAAGGCCTAGAAAAGGAGAGGGCAGGTCCTGTGTGATCATACTCTGGAATCATCCCCATCCCTTCTAGCCTTATTCAGTGTTGGGCATCAGCACTCTATTGGCCATGTCTGCAAGGCAGAGGACAAATGATCAATTGGTTCTGGCTGGTGGGTGGTTATGAGTCTTCACTAGCTTGGTCTGAGAGGAAGAGAAAAATCTAGTGGAGCTGATTTTTTAAATTAATTAATTAATTAATTAATTTGTTTACTTTTTATTGTTTAAAGTATTACATATGTCTCCTTTTCCCCTCCCCATTGTCTTCTCCCTGGCTGCTCCCATCCCCCAGCACATGCCCTCACCCCCAACTGTCTGTGTCCATGGGTTATGCTTATATGCATGCATACAAGTCCTTTGGTTGATCTCTTATGGAGCTAATTTTAAAAATAGCTAAATACTTGTTATGTTTATACCAGTAAGAAGAGAATAATAGATTAATTTAAAAAAGGTTGCAAAGCAAACTGAAGAGTACTTGTTTATGTGAAAGATGCTTGTCTGGTTTGCAATGGAAAAATTTCTTCTTGTTTTAAAATATTCAGTATTCAAATACTGTGAGGCAAACCATATGTCACAATTAAATAGCTTGCACAATTATTCAAGGAAAGATAAAATAACTCCACTGCAAAAAGTTCTTGCTCAACAGTAAAATATAGTCAAAAGTTCAATGTTACTTTCAGATATTGCATTGCACACCACTTAGCATTTAAAATGTCCAGGAATAAAGCTCTTAACGCTGAAGCAATACAATCATATTTAGCTAAAGTTGCTGACATTTCTGAACTGTGCCTCTAAAAAACTTAGATTACAAATATTTTATTTCATGAACTAGCTCTCACACAAGAGAAGATGTGTCAGCTTAAAGAAAAAGATGTTGTCATGTAAGGAAGGGGGCTTGGGTACCCTGGCAGAAGTTCAGAGAAAATCTGACCACACATTCATTAGCTTGGTGGGAGGGTAGGTAGGCTCACAGACAAGCAGTGCTGAAAAATGAGATAGAACTGGGAAACAGCCAGGTCGTGTAGGCCCTCTAAAATACTGGGATTGGATTCTAAAGGCAAGCTTTTACATATAAGATCTTTAAAAATACTAACTGAATGAATGAAAAATTGGGAGTGTTACCATCACATTTGTGTTTTGCCAAGATCATATGGAGTATAGTTAACTAAAGTGGAGGCACGGAGAGTGGTTTAATAAGTGTGATAAGTGTAATAAGTGTAATAAGCCAAGTGGGGATGGAGCTGTGACCAGGAATTGAACCGTGACCTCTTGGTTCCTAGGTCGACACTTAACCACTAACCCACACTGGCCAGGTTGTTAATGTCTTTCTTGATATAACCATCAAGGTCTCATCTAGTACAGGCAGCACTGAAGCAGGAGCCAGGATTCTAATTTGCTCTGCCTTTTACTTGCTGCACAACTCCAAGAAAGTGGATGTTACCATTAAAATAATGTCTTTTCTGTTTCTCTTATCATAAATTAAAAGTAATAGATTATTTTGTTTAACAAGTATGGAGCACTTATCATGTGTAAAGCACTGGGCCAGATTCTGGGAGTATGTAGTATGATGCTCATTACCACTTAGGGAAACACACAGAAAATCAAATCAACTAATAACATAGGAAGGAAAGGGGCAGAACTACCCCTATTATACTTAGGTTTATTTAATTTTTTTAGAAGGCAGTCACTCTTTTATGTCTAAATAAAAGTCACTCTTTTATGTCCTTGAGGTAGAGAGCTATGGTAGAAGAAAATTCTGAATAAATAGTCATTTTTCTGTGTGGGGATATGTTATAGCTGTATGTTCACTGGGGACAGCATGAACTCTGGAGTTTGGGAAACCTGGGATCAAATCTCTAATCTGCTACTTAGTAGCTGTTTGACTTTGGGCAAATTAATTAACTTAGTTTTTTTTTTTAATCTGTAAATTGATGATAATAACACTGACCTTGCTGGGTTGTGGAGGGATTAAACACTAACACCTAACAGGTCATTAAAAATGCTCATTACCTTTTTATTCTGTCCCTTCATTCATCACTAATCTTTCATTGGGAATTTAGTTTAAATCACCATTGGTGCTGGCCTGCCACTGTGATAGGCTGTCATACCTCAAAGCTGACATCTTCCAGATTGGCTGGAACCCGGTAAGGATTACTTGCTTTAATGCTTTTGACAGTTTTACACATTCCTCCAGTGAGAGAGTTATCAAGGACTTCTCCTCTGGGCTCTCCCGCCAGAAAATTAAACCTAGAAATAAAGTAGTTTGCAAGAATTCAATAGATGCAGAGCAATCTTGAAAATTTACCTTACTTATATGAGAGAAATTCCTCTCGTGGACATTTTTGACTCATGACAAATGACTTGGAGGAAAGCCCATTTTTTTCTAGTCTGTGGTGAAACATCCAGAAAGGGCTAGAAACCAAAACTCAGCCCCTCCGGTTCTGTCAGGGTTTCCTTATTCCACTCACATAGTTGTTTTGGGCTTTCTACATGAAATAAAATTTGGGTTGATAATTATTTCATGACTTAGGAAACCAGCACAAATTTTGGAAGCCAATTATGAGATAAATTATTACATAACTAATGCCAGTCTAGGCCCACTTCTTTCAGAAGGATACAGTAAAGGAATTCTTACAGAGAGCTAATACTAAAATAGTTAATAGCAATACAGTGGGGCCTTGACTTACGAGTGTCCCGACTAATGAGTTTTTCGAGATACGAGCCATCTCTCGGCCAATTTTTTGCTTTGAGTTGCGAGCTGAAATTCGGGTTATGAGCCAGCTTCTGATACCCCACCGCTCGTTGGCGCAGCGAACGTCACAGTGAATGCCACAACATCAGCCCAGCATCACGTGTCATTGTAATGGTGAAAATTGATTTGACATATGAATAATTTGAACTCGTAAGTCAAGGCCCCACTGTATTTTAATAGAATTCTAGTAACATTGTTTTATCAAGCAATAATAATATTTAAAATTTATTTAACAAATGCTTGCATATTATGTGCTATAAGTCAAGCACTGTTTGATCTATGTTTAATATTTATTTAATACTTATGATAAGCATGTGATGTAGTAATATGGTTATAATTATTATAACCATTTTACAAATGAGGAAATTGAAATATAGAGATTAGTTAGCTTAGCACAAATCAAGTATTTAAGAAATTGTTTTCTGGGAGATCAAAAAGTCCTCCAAGATGCAATAGTTTTCCAAATTCTTTTAGCTATTAATATGTGTCTTGTGGGAAAAGAAGTTGTGTCAAAAAGTTTGGTATTGATGGATTACATATGGTGAAATAATAAAACAAATATATAATGGTCTTTGTCCCCAGTTCCTGGCACAGGGCTCCTAAAGCCCTTGTAATCTCCTAAGTGATAAGAGCACTAAAAGCATCTTTTGTTCTAGTATTTAGTTTTTGACCCTGGTTTATGACACAGGGCTCTTAAATCCCTTGGAATTTCCTGGGTGATAGCGGTGTCTTTTGACTTTTTTCTTGTTTTAATATTTATGTTTCAATTGTAGTTGACATACAATATTATATTAGTTTCAGGTATACAACATAGTGATTAGGCATTTATAAAACTTACTAGTACAAAGTGAACACCCCAACAAATCTAGTATCTATGCGTGCAGTGTCTCTTTTTTTTCTGACTGGGTGACTCTTGATGGGCACCTGGATGGGGACTGGTAACCAAAAAAATCAAACCTTGATTAGAAGCTTAGAGTTTTTAGTTTCACCTTTCATTCTCCAGACAGAGGAGAGGGGCTTGGAATAGAGTTAAGGATCAATCATGCCTACATGATGAAGCGCCCCCACCCCCTCCCTGCCCCAACATCCCCAAAGGATAGCGTTCAGAGAGCTCTCATTTTGGTGAATACATGGAGGTGCAGTAGAGTGGTGCACCCAGACAGGGCATGAGAGCTCAGAGCCCCTTCCCACACACCTTGCTCTACTCATGCCTCCCAACTGGATGTTCATCTGCATCTTTTAAGTGTATAATAAGCTGGTAAACAGTAAGTAGATTGTTTTCCTGGGTTCTGTGAGCCTCTCCAGCACATTAATCAAACCCAAGCAGTGGGCCAGTGGGAATCTTCAATGTATCAGAAGCACGGGTAAAGTGGCATGGGAAGTCGGGGGCAGTCTTGTGGGACTGAGTCCTTAACCCCTGGCATCGGCACTAAATCCAGGCCGATAGTGTCATGATTGAATTAAATTGTAGGACACCCAATTGGTGTCACAGAATTGCTTCATGGGGGAGAGCACCCACACACCTGGTGTCAGAAGTGTGAGTGTGGTAGTGGTGTGAGAGTAAAGCAGGTACACAGGAGGAGGGCTGGTGCATGAGTTACAGCTCAATGAAGCTGCTAAAAAAAGGGAGTGGGTCCTGTGGCTTCTCATACCCCAATTGCTGTGAGCACAATTTGAGGTGTGTCCTCATTCATATTTGAAGTTCTATCAAAATGGGTACTTGAGGGAGGAAGTATGAGGAACTGGTCTGGGAAGAAATTTCCAAACTACTCAAGTTAGCATGACAAACATAGGTGTTTCACACTCATTCATTTTCGTTTTCTGACTTAAGAGGGATCAATGAGGAAAAAGGAACTGTTCACTTTATGCTGCCTTATGCTATGTACTTGTAAGTTTGTCGCAAACAAAGGGCTTAACAAAAGTGGCTCCTAGGTCATGAGAAGCTCCGAAGATGGCAGCTGCTTGCAGAGAGCCTGCAGATAGGACTTCATGGAGGTGGCTCTCTCAGGCTTGAACCTTTTATGAGTTAAGTCAACTGTGCAGCCATTTTCAGCCCTATTCTTTCTCCTCCCCTCTGTGGTATTTAAATTGACTTTAAATATTTTGGTGTTTCAAATATTTTGGTGTTTGATATTGTAGGTGTTTTTTTAAAAATATATTTTACTGATTTTTTTATAGAGAGGAAGGGAGAGGGATAGAGAGTTAGAAACATCGATGAGAGAGAGACATTGATCAGCTGCTTCCTGCACACCTCCTACTGGGGATGTGCCCACAACCAAGGTACATGCCCTTGACCGGAATTGAACCTGGGACCTTTTAGTCAGCAGGCCGACGCTCTGTCCACTGAGCCAAACCAGTTAGGGCTGATATTGTAGGTTTTTAAAGGAATTTTATCTTATTTGGATTAGTGTGTCATATTTTGTAACTTTTAATATTTATTTTAAAATTATGTATATATGCTTGTGTGTGTGTGCGTGTGTGCGTGCGTGTGTGTGTGTGTGTGCGTGTGTGTGTGTGTTTGTGCCTTGGCTGAACCTGTGAAAAAAATAAACAGCATGCTAATATTGCCTGATTCTTGCTTCAGGTTTAAGACCTGGTGACTGATGTTAGCAACGAAAGAATGCCATTCTGTCTTGCTAAATTCTTCTTTGGGGAGATGCCATTTAAAAAGAAGTACAGGCATCCAGGAAGCTACTTTTTGTGGGGAGAAATGTGTGAGAGAGGGGGGCAGAGATTCTTGGGCCAGCGGAAAGATTCCAATAAGCAGCTCTCAAAACTCTCAGTTCTTGGGGAGTGAGGAGAGGACTGGCTGTCCTCAGCCGGCAGGTTTTGCTCATTTCTGAGAATCCTTGGGACAGCAGCTGTGCTTGGCAGAGGCCACACAGTCCTTCTGTCAGAGTACACACAGCGTGTGGTCCTCCCCATCTGCACTGTAGGTCTGGACCAACTGAGCCAGAGGTGAGACTGGAACGTCACCCTTCATCAATCAGAGCATTAGAAAACATGACTAGTAAGTGGGAGTTTGGGCTGAGGTTTTTCTCCCAGGGAGAGGAAAAATAAAAAGGAAACCATTTCTGCACATTAATAAGAAGATGCTGTTGAAACGCTCTCATTGAAATCAACTCAAGTTAGAAATTGTTAGGACAGAACCTCAGAAAAGTCTGTGGTCATTGGACACACCAGTGAGGAAACTGCAGCCGAGAGGTGTTCAATAACTTGGCTATGGTGTAGCGAATTAGTGCAGAACACGGCCCTGCACCTGGCTCCCTGACTGCCAAGCTAATGGCCCTTCCATTTCACTGCTGTCCTTGAGTTTGGTCCAATAGCTTCTGGTATTCATTCTAATTAAACGAGGTTGTATTTGCAGTGGCTGCTGTTTGTCTTTGATGCCTCAAGGCTTCATATTATGCAAGTCTGGCGGTGTAAGTGAAAACTTAAAAAAAAAGTCCAATACAAAGCAATAAAAGTCTATAGCAAACTATTTGCCTTCTGGCCAAAAAAATTGAAGGGAGATTTCTTTATTATGGGAACAGGAGATTATCTGTACTGATTTTTCTTACGCTTCCAACTAAGGCTCAGTTCTTCTCTTTCCATTGACTTCATTTACATTTTCTAAAGTTTTCTAAGTCATTGGCTCTGTGTAATGAATTTAGAATCCCTTGCCAAACCTCCAATGACTTCATGACTTGAATACGAACCATCTGTTAATGCAGGTCTGACCTTTGGCCTTTAAACTGTACTGGCCTCCCCATGCATCATATAGTTTATGTGAGAAAAGTTTTGGACACCCTAGCCATGCTCATTTCACTGCTAATTCTCTTAACTTTTTCACACCATTGTTTTTTATCACCCCTTTTTTCTATGTTTGGCTAAGCCCTTTCCTCTGGCTTGGTCTCCTACCATTGACCCAGGGCTTGACTATAACCCTTGAAGACTGGTTTTAATTCTCTAGTATTCTGACTTTCGACACAGTTGTAGGCTGTTCTGATACCCTCATTCTCTATTTGTTCCTGGCATTTCTTAGTGGTTACACATCCACTCAAGACCTAGCCCCAAAAATCCACCTCGGCACCACCCAGCTTGTTTGGCCTCTCACCAGTTTGCCCTGATCTGCTTCAGAACTGTAGGATGTATGAGAATGAAAACAAGCAACAAGTATGAAGGGCCCATAACATTGCCTGGCACAAGGTAAATGCTAAATAATTTCATTCCCTAGGAGTGAGGATCATGGTCACATGCTGCCCCACTATGGTAGCCAAGTGCCAGAGGCAGGGCTGGTAAGAGTAGAAAGAGGTGAATGAGGAAGCAAAGTGTCTCATTGCTTCATCGCTGCTTCCAACTCAGTTCTGAGATGCTGTTATTCCCCCAAATGATAAAAAGATTTTACATACCCAGTGCCCATCCTGTATACATTAGGGATGGGGTTGTACTTCCGTAAGCATACTGATTTTTTTCTCCCACAATCCCTTTCATCTGAGTTGTCTCCACAGTCATTTTCTCCATTGCATTCTAATTTGCTGGCAATGCAACGACCTATCAAGAAAAGCAAACAACGTTGACCACAAATGATTATTTAAGGCATTTATTAATCTAAAATATTAGTGATGTAAATCTCAAGAAAAACCTAAAAGCAGGTTTCCTAACAATGACTCATCCAAAATCATGTTTTACTCTTTTAAATTTAAAAAAATTTTCAATTACAGTGATATTTAATATTATATTAGTTTTAGGTGTATAGCATAGTTGTTACACAGTTATATAATTCATAAAGTGATCACCCAGTAAGTCTAGTACCCTCCTAAGTTTTCATTTATTTTTTTATAAAGATTTAGGAACATATGGAAATGGAATGATAAACTTATATTTTCCCCCATTTCTTTTTAGGATTAAAAGACTCACCATAGATTATTTAGTCACCATGGGGCTGATTGGCTTAAGTAAGAGAATGAGATCTAGAATCCCATTCTCATTTCAGTAAGCTTTCTGCAGAAATCCTGCTCTGTAGCAGAAAATGAATGGAAGGTTTAGAGTTTTGTTCTGACTCAGGAGAGCAGACTTAAGATCACTGTTTTATTTTTAAAAACCAATTTTACACACACACACACAAACACACACACACACACACACACAAGTATGGTAACATGGCTGTATCTCCAAAATTTTATGTTGAGCAAACAAAGCCAGACACACAAGAGTGATGCCATGGGATACGTTCATATGATATTCAAGAATAAGGAGAGGAAAGAAGAAGAAGGAGAAGAAGGAGGAGGAGGAGGAGGAGGAGGAGGAGGAGGAGGAGGAGGAGGAGGAGGAGGAGGAGGAGAAGGGGAAGGAGAAGGATAAGGAGAAGGAGAAGGGGAAGGAGAAGGAGAAGGAGAAGGAGAAGGAGAAGGAGAGGGATTAACTGGAAAGAGGAAAACAGAAACTTCTTCAGGATTATGGATATTTTCTATATCTTGATTGAGGGTCACGTACATGTATGAATACACTCATCAAAATAAAATTTCACACTTATTATCTGTGCATTTTACACTAGGTAATTATTTTACTATACATAATTAGTACATTTTTATTATGTAGTCATATATAACTACATAATATAATTGCTTTACTAGATACTTTATTCTATCTAATTATTTTTGGACAAGTTAAATGCCTAGGTGCTATCGCATTTGGTAGCAGGTTAAATTAGTGAGTTTAGGACATGGGACAAGCTTCATGTACTTAAATAGTTCCTTTTCCTTTTAAACTTGCTGAATTTCCTGAGGATCCTTGTGCATAAGGCATTTCAATTTCTGTAAGCATATATTACAGAAATTGAAATGCTGTATACACAGCCCCTCTCCTGCCCTCACCCTCTTGCTTATAATCAGGGGAGCTGGTGTCCTCCAGGCCTCACTGACAACGATTCAATGTTTGACTCCAGGTTACCTAGTTAACTATTCTAGGTTGTGATCAGCATCTCACCATTGCTATGTGTGACTATTTGGGCTCACTGAATGCTTGGGGAAAGTGGGTATTCTATTGAATACATTTTTTTTTTTATTAATGGAGAGCTGCCCAGAAAGCACTTAGTTTCATCTCTTTTGGATAATAACTTTCACTAAGAAGGTAGAATGTTAGAAAGTAATTAAGTCCTTCTTTGATTATTCAAAACCTTGTATTATATCTAGACCAACATTATAAAGAATTATAGCTATATACTCCAGCATCATACAAGAGTGAAAATATAGAGAGAATAGAATTTCTATTAACCCCAGGATATAACCTGAAAGATGCTCTGGTTTTAAAAGAGCACATTTCTAGGTTTTTATTTGTTCGTTTATTTTCAGGGAAGAACAGAGTAGGTAATTTAGTTTTAAATAGAGATGCTTTTACTAAAGGAAAAAAACCCCAAATATTATATTTTTTTAATGTTTTGAACCTGGCACTTACAAATTTGAGCAAAAGCTAATTTTTGATATGGTTACACTAAAAAAATCCTGTTTTATTGAACCAAGGTATAGGTACGCATGCAGGATACAGTTCTCATTAGTCTAGCTTCGTGAGCAGGGTACCAAATTTGTTAGAACACAAGAACTTCTATCCATATGTACTTCTAGGGATATTGGAGAAGACCTATTAACAAGGGTAGGGATGAAAGCAAAAGGACATCCCTTGAGTGATGTTTAGGAATGAGTGGCACGTGTGATATAGCTCTGATGGGACACATCTAAGAATGGTTCCAGGCCACAAAAACTCAATGGAGTAGGAAGCACCAGAGAAGACATATTGTAATCCACACATACACTGAGTAGCCAGATTATTATGACCGGCGAGATTATTATGACCACCCCATCAGTACTTCGTTGGGCCACCTTTTGCCTTCAATACTGCGGCGATTCTTCTTGAGTCAATGCCATTTCTTTTTAGGATTAAAAGACTCACCATATATATCCTCTACCAAAGAAGGGGTGGGGATGGTGAAGGGCAGTTTGGATAGTGCAGACCTTGCAGAAGTCAGAAACTAGCCAGCACATATACATAATACATATACACTCACACCTGAAGCCATGTAGTCATTTAGAAATTGTACATGTTTTCCCTATGTACTTGAACTGATTTTTGTTATTGCAATGACGTATATAAAAGCCTAAGTGACCATTCGACCAGTAGCTATGATGTGTACTGACCACCAGGGGACAGACACTCAATACATAGGCATGGAAACATGGAACAGACTGATGAATCTCAGAGGAAAGGGGGGAGGGGGTGGGTGGGAAGAGATTAACCAAAGATCTTATATGTATACTAGAGGCCAGGTGCACAGATTTGTGCACTGGTGGGTTCCCTCGACCTGGCCTGAGGGGATCAGATAGAAACCAACAGTGTGATATTCCCCGAGGGGTCCCAGATTGAAAGAGGGTGCAGGCCAGGCTGAGGGACCCCACTGGTGCCAGGTGTCTAGTTATTTTTATAACCAGCTGCAAATTCTTTAGTCTTCTATGCTTAAAATGAGGACTTTGGGAAAGGAGTTGGCACAGTGCATGAAGGTTAGCCTCATGGGTAATTCTCAAAGACTCATCAAATGAATATGCTTAGTCTTGGGGACACTTGGGGGACTCTGAACAGAAACTATGATGGAGGAAAGAAAAGAAGGAAGCTCTCTTTAGGATAGACAGTTCTTTGAGGGCCAAATATCATCCTGAGTCAGACAAAAGATGATGCATCCAACATTTTATTCCCTTTCAGAGTGACACTATGATGTTTTTAGGAGAGCATAGTAGTATAGATCTTTGGTAGAATATTTAACCAACTAGGGGCCCGGTGCACGAAATTCATGCACTGGGTGGGGGGGGGGGGTGGAGTGTCCCTCAGCCCAGCCTGCCCCCTCTCACATACTGGGAGCCCTCAGGCGTTGACCCCCATCACCCTCCGATCGCCTGATCGGCCCCTTGCCCAGGCCTGACGCCTCCGCCAGAGGTGTCAGGCTTGGACAGGGGACCCCCATCTCCCCCCAATCACTGGCTCTGGCCCCCGCCCAGGCCTGAGGCCTCTGGCCCAGGAATCATGCCTGGGCAGGGGACCCCCATCTCCTTCTGATCGCTTGCTCCACCACCCGCCCAAGCCTGATGCCTCTGACCCAGGCTTCAGGCCTGGGCAAGGGGACCATCATATCCCCCCAATCCCCGGCTCCGCCCCCCACCCAGGCCTGATGCCTCAGCCAGAGGAGTTGACCCTCATCACCCTCCGATCACCAATCACCGGATCTGCCCCTTGACCAGGCCTGAGGCCTCCGGCAGAGGTGTCAGGCCTGGGCAGGGGACCCCCAGCTCCCCACGGTTGCAGGCTCTGCCCCTGCCCAGGCCTAACGCCTCTGGCCTAGGCGTCCGGCCCAGGCAGCGGGGACCTGCAGTGGCAGCGGGGGGCGCCGCGATTGTGGGCTTCGCTTTAGGCCCAGGCAAGGGACCCCTAGCTCCTGGGACTGCCAGCTTCAACCTTGCCCAGCTCCCATCGCTGGCTCCACCCCTACTTCCTGCTATCACTGGCCAGGGTGGCAAAGGCACCTGATTCTCCGATCATGGCTGGGGGGCAGGGCAAAGGCGGCCCCAGGGCCGCCTTTGCCCTGCCCCCCAGCTCTTAGCTCCCCCCTGGGTTTCAGATCACTGTCAGTGGCAGGGGGCTTCTTCCTGCTTTCCCTTTCGCCTCCCTGCATTGTGCCTACATATGCAAATTAGCTGCCATCTTGTTGGCAGTTAACTGCCAATCTTAGTTGGCAGTTAACTGCCAATCTTAGTTGGCAGTTAATTTGCATATAGCCCTGATTAGCCAATGAAAAAGGTATCGCCGTACGCCAATTACCATTTTTCTCTTTTATTAGTGTAGATAGGCCATGACATTACCCAATCAAAATGGTTGCCAACCAAATCCATGCTAGGGATTAACCAGTGAATGGCTGAATCTTGGGAAAATCTAGGGTTTCCTATGAAGTAATATGGACAACAGGGCAGGGGGCACTCAGGAAGCAGCTGCTTACTAACCATTGCAGATGCATTTCTATAGTTTAGATTTTATCAATGGCTGTGGCCATATTGCTGACCAGCTATTCTAATACCACTAACTTTCCTGAAATCACTCATTATGAATTGGTGGCCTATTGATATATTTAAAGACCTCTTAAACTTGTGAACATTTTTGGCCTAAAGAAAGCTCTTTGTAATAAATTTTATAGAATTTATCATCTATTAAATAAAGGAGTTTTTTCTGGTAATTTGTTCTGAAAACCCTCCTTCAAGCTTCAAATAATTACACTTCACTTCTTTATCTTAATATTCTGAATATAATGCTTAGACTTTTCTCCTAGTCCCTCTTTTGTCAATAGCTCACATGACCTTATTCATATAGGTATGCTGTATATCTACCTGCCCTCATCCCATCCTCTTATTCCAGGTTTGGGGAGCAGGGCACAGAGGGAAAAGCCTGACACCAACATTTCTGTCTGACACTTGGAAAAGACTGGCAAAGCTGAAGGCAGGAAACAAGGATTAAAACGAGAAAAACCTTAGGCCCAAGGTCTGGGGTCAATTTTTTATGGAATTTGAAATCTGCTATCTAGTTATAAATACTTTATTTTTCAGTGCATTCCAGAGTACACAGAAATGATATAAATTGCATTCATCCGAACTCTAAATTTTAACTTCAAATGGACGATTTAGATAAAAGGTCAGTGAACTATGGCCCTTGGACTAAAACTGACCTGCTACTTGTTTTCATAAGTAAAACTTTATTGGAACACAGCCATGCTCATTTGTCTATATAGATATATCTATGGCAGTTTTGATGCTAAGATGCCAGAGCTGATTAGTTGCAACATAGACCTATGACCTGCAAAGCCTAAAATATTTACTATCTGGAATTTTACTGAAAAAAAATTGCAGAAATCTGATCTAGACTATTCAAAAACGGTGAGTGTTGGAGAGCTATTAATTATGCAAGACAATACAAAGATTAAATAGCATATTTAAGGCTTGATTATAACCTAGTGAAACTTAACCAAATTTATAAATCTGAATGAGGGCTTGGAGAAAATGTTACCATTGTTTAAATCATTTTGAGTTGCCTCTTTTGGAATTTCCTTTGGAGGCAATCAATGGACCACTGAGAAAATTTGTCACATCATCTCCAATTATCCCCCTCCCTGACATATCTAATCTAATAACAGACAAACATGGTAATTGACCATACCTTTGCTACACCTCCCATTGGCTAATCAGTGCAATATGCAAATTAACCGCCAACAAAGATGACGGCTAATTTGCATACTACAGGCACGGTGGAACAGCGCCATCCCGCCTGCCCTGCCGCCATCCAGGCCTGCTATCTGCGACCCGGGGCGGCAGGTGTCCCATGTGTGACCTGACCTGTGGCTGCCGGGTGGGACTGCAGTGATCCCCGCCACCCGCCCTGCCTCCATCCAGCCCTCCCGTGGGGGACCCAGGGTTGGCGGTGGGACCGCGGCGATCCCCGCCACCCACCCCACCCTCATCCGGCCCTCCTGCGGGGGACCCAGGGCTGGCAGGCTGGAAGGCGACTCTGGCCAGGGCAGCGTGGGCTGGAAGGTGGCTCTGGCCGGAGCAGCACGGGCTGGAAGGCGGCTCCAGCCCGAGTAGCGAAGACTGAAGGTGGCTCCAGCTGGAGCGAAGGCCTGGGTCCCGGGTGCTGGAGGAAAACCTGTGCCGGCAGCCAGGGGGAGGGAAGGCCTCTAGTCTTAATATTAATATCCTTGGTATAATAAACTATGTGAAAATCTTTTAAATCTATTGCTCCTTTTCTATTGCTTATTCTGATTATAGGTTTGTGCTTATTAATAGTTAACTTTTAAAAGTATCTGCCTCCTTCTCTTTTCCTCATCCTCCTTTTTCTTCCTCGTGCTTTATAACAGGGCATCAGTACTTGATGAGCAAATGAATCAGGTAGGTGGTCAAGATGGTTATAGTTTGAGAGCAATAACTTCACACATAAATAGCTTGATAATTGGTAACATAACCCCTCCATCTCCCCATGCTTAAAATATGATGGGATTCCTCTATCACAGCTTTTACTGGAGTCAATTGGGAAAACTTTGTGCTAGTCAAGTCATTTTTAGAGAAGGATGAACATTTTCCAAAAGTACATTACCACTGTCACAACGGAATTTATTCTTGCAGTCAATCTCTTCAATTTTGCAGAGTTTAGTTGGAATGCATGGTTGAAAATTCACCAGGGGCTCCGTACACTTTTGTCCTCCAAACTGACTGGGGCGCAAAATAGATCTAACCTTAAACTGAAAGAAAAGGAGAGAGAAGGCTAAGTAACTATGAGGCAGGGTTGAAGCCAAACTCTATCTCAGAAATCCAGGCTTCTCAATCACAGTAGTGATTGTTACTATAGTGGAGTTGCCCGAATTAGCTAATGATTTTTCTGATTCCATTACTGTGTGTCCTTCAGGAAGTCTCTGGGCCCCAATTTCCTAAAAGGAAGAAGTGGACATAAAAGGTTTCTAAGGCTTCTAACTCTAAAATCATATGATTCTAAGTTAAACAGAAATTCAACGCACAAATATTTACTGAGTGTCTCCTGAGTGCAGATTCTTCCGGGAAATAATAGCCCTTCAATATCTCAAAGATAGTGTGACGTGAATGATACATGTGAAAGGATTTGGGGGTTCTTTTGCACAAGGAAGTCACCATGGAAACCAAGGGTGACACATTCTCTACACTTTAAAAGATTTAAAGTATATATATATGTTTTATTGATTTCAGAGAGAGGAAGGGAGAGGGAGAGAAAGATAGAAACATCAATCAGCTGCCTCCTGCATGCCCCCTACTAGGGCTCGAGCCTGCAACCTGGGCATGTGCCCTGACCCAAAATCAAACTGGCAAACTCCTGAGCGTGAGATGCATTCAAGCAACTGAGCCACACTGGCTGGGCTACACTTTAAAGTTAAACAGTTTTAAATGGTGAGTAGTAGAGCAGAGTCAGGGGAGGTCAGAATTATGACAGCATTGAGAAGTACTGACTTGGATGTCAGGAAAGTTTGAGTTCAGAATGCAGCTCCTGTATCCACTAGTGATGTATTCTTGGGCAAATTACGTAGCTCCTAATGAGCCACAACTTCCTCATCTGTAACACAGGGAGAGAAGCACAATGTGGGGTGAATTTTGAATAAGGTGATGCACGGAAAGGACCTAGAACAGTTCAGCTCAGAGAGAGGACTGAGTTTCTTTTTTTCCTCTTATATGTGAATGCTCAGCATCTGCCCTGACGGGTCCACACGGGCAATGTCCTTACAGGAACAAGCTCGTGGAAGGTAAATATTGCAATGGGAACAGTAAACAAATGGAGGGACTTTCCCATAGGGAGAGGGAATTAAGAGGAAGGGCAAGGAATCAGGCTTCTGGCTAATGTTCAGATTTCTGTCTGATTTTAAACCATGCACTGAAATCCTCATTTTCTAGGGCCTGCTTTTGCTTCCCGTGTTCTCACAGGGCACAGAACTGGGCAGTTGCGACACAGGTACTGGGGGCAGAATTTCCTCTTGGTGGTCATACAACAGCGAAACATGTGAAATGAACCCCCTGGCCCTTAATAATTGCTCAATAAAATTTTTCCTCAATAGAAGGTGGGAAGGTTTATTTGAAGAAATTCAGCATTTTGGTGATGGTTGAGCCTTTGGAAACTCGAGTCTTTTTATTGGGATTCCGATTTCCTGAATATGTCCACGTGTCACCCACCTGCTTTTCGACACAAGGGTCACAGTCTGACCATGGTCCATAATCCCCCAGGAGGCAGTTGATCGGACAAGCTTGCCAGTTACACTCTCTGGATTCCCGGAAGACACAAAGGTGGTGACAGGAGTTCTTCTGATAGTATTCATTTATTGTTACTTGTCTGCAATAGTGAAGAAAAAACTTGCTTAGAATTAGTCTAATCACTGTGGCTCCAGCCCAATAAGGAAAATATCACTGAGAATTGACTATAGTGAATAGAAGGAAAGAAGGCTTTCATGAAAAATCATTTCATGGAACTCAGGACCAGGTACACAATTTATGGGGCCCAAGGCAGAATAAAAAAGGGCGGATGAGACTGTTCTTATTAAAAAATTAAGAATTTAAAACAGTGACGATAGAGTAGTAAGCCAAGCATGAAGTCCTTTTAAGTGTTAAGTCACTCACTATGAAGCTGGCACCGATGGAATTCCTGGAAGAGACTGATTGGGAAAGAAAGGAAAAGAGAAAGTTCCTGAAAATTGCTTAAAAGATCTCAGTGTAATAAGTACAATGATCGAGGTGGAATCAGAGTGGTGTGGGGCCAGTCAGTCAAAGAGGAAGTGACAGGAGAGATACAGGAAGTGACAGGAGATACATCTTGAAAAGCTCATGTGAATTCTCCCGGCAATGAAGGGAAGAGCATGTGGAGGGAAGGGCCGTGCAAAGAGGACAGGTGGAGGAGCACAGCATGTCCCCGGAGGAGCCCGTGACACGGGCTTGAGAAGGACACAGATGGGAAGAATGGGATTTATTGTTGAACTTCACTAGGTGGACAGTGAGAGAGCTACTGAGGGACTCTTCAGTAGAAGAATATTCTAAACAAATCTGTTTTTACATACTTAGGAGATGGTTTATTGTGGAAGTCAATTGGTTATTTTTAATGAGACTCACACTGTACATATGCGAAAAAGAGTTTTCTAAAATAAAGTTTCTAAAAAGTGTTATAATAGCTAAAGCACATTAAACACATGCCTTTCTCCCTCAAGTCATGTGAGCATCTGCAGGGAACAGAAACACCTCGTAGATTTTTAAAAAACCACTGGGACAAGTAGTCTGAATTGGCAAAAAGACTGAATTACTAAATGTGACACAGTTTTCTTGCTTCTTGTACATGCCAACAATCAAGGTAGCAGCTAGCATTGCTGTGCAGTTAAGCTCCTGTTAGACTGTTTAATGAGCAGAAAATTCTCTGTAATTAACTCACTCACTGGTGGTGAGCAGTTATATGCTGATTGAATAAAAAGCTTGAGTAGCAGTTCTAAGTAAATAGCCAACTGAAAATATTGCACAGATTCTTAATTAAATTTCTTTGAAATTCCTCAATGTTATAGAGAGAACAAGAGTAGACTTCCATTCAACCTTATGTGGAAAAGACCACAAGTTCCTTCCAAATTCATGAGTTCTTATTTTGAGACATCTAGTTTTGTCCCATTGCTTCCTGTGGCCCTTTGGATATTGCTAAGTCTTCCCTTGAGGTTTCACAGGGCACACAGCAAAGCTGCACAGCTCACACCCACCTTGATCTGGTTTGGATTCCAGTATTGCAGGTTTTGGAGCAGCTGGACCACTCAGTCCATGGGAAATGATCACAGAAGCAGGCGTGGCTCTTGTCAATCAGGGCACTCAGCAGGATGAAACACAAGACAGAGTGTCTGGCCATGCTCTGAGAGCCTCCAGGCCCTGAAAAGCAGTGATAGAGTGCATATCAAAGACTCATCGGGGGGTAAACCTTTACAAATCATTCTGTTAGAGACTCAGATATTATCTTAGAAAACACTGGTGTCTCCCCGTCTTGCTTTAGGCAAGTTAACACCTAAATTTACATGTTCATGAGTATAAATTCTATTTCTACAGATTTTTAAGGCATATATTTCTGTGGTTACAATCCCCAGTAGGAGGACGTTTCTCTGAATTGTTAGTGGTAGGCTACAAAGAAAAGTATGTAGTATATATTTGTAACCCATTCCCATTCCAAAATGGGAATTCTTGTATAAACTTATCCTTTTCAAAACAACTGCTCATTTTGTGTGGGCAGGACCCTCAAGTACACTCCAGTTTTTCCTACTTTTCTAGATCTGGGGAATGAGTTAGGACCATTCTGCTAGAAGTTTTATTCAGTTTCCTGACATCCTGGAAACCTGCTAAAGCAAGTCCCCCCGCCCCCCCAAGAAAAACCCACAAAATGTCTCATAGACACAGACAACAGTATGCTGATTACCAGAGGGAAAGGGGGTGGGGGAAGTAGATGAGAGTAAAGTGGGATAAATGGTGATGGAAGGAGTCTTGAACACACAATACAAGTATAGATGATGTATTATATAATTGTACATCTGAAACCTATATAATTTTATTAACCAATGTCACCCCAATATATTCAATAAAAATAGCTAGAGAGAGAGTTCACTGTCCAATTACCTCTACCTTTAGAGCCATAGAAGTTAGAGCTGAAACAGATCTTTGAAATCTGCAGCTTAAACACCCTCATTTTATAGGTGATGAAACTGAAGCTTAAGGAGGTGCATTAACATTGAGGTTACATGACAAGTAAGAGCCCAGGACTCTTCATTCTTTAATGAGATGCATCCTTCACTGAATCTGTAGTAACACTAATTATTTTGTTACTGGAGTATCTCTTGATGCTTGGAGCTCTACACCCAGACCACGAGAGAATGTATCCAGATGTGGCTGAATGTCGGAGAAAACCTTGACCAGTAGTTCCCACCCGTGTGCTGAGGATCTGGGAATTATTGAAGGGAATTTTCAAAACCATTTCTGACCTCCCATATTGCCACGCTGATCTTTATGTCTCTATCAAAACATGCAACATGATTAAATACAGAGAAAATACTGCTGCAATTAATATAGTGACTCACATTTAAAGAAATAAAATCCCCTTCACCTTGTTTCTCCACCTTAGTTTTATTATCTATAAAAAAGGAATAATATTTTTCCTTCTTCATAAGGTTTTTGTTAGGATTCAGTAAGGAAATTCATGTAAAGTGCTTAAAACAACCCTTGGCATAGGATCACTGCTCAGTATTAGCTTTTAAAATTAGTAATAATACTTACGAGTGTTGCAAATTTTGTTGTAGCTGTCAGTCATGTATTTTTCAAAACTAGGGGCTCTTTGAATTACATCAAGGATCATGTGAAGATTAAAATATGTTTTGATATTAAATATTCAAAGCAATGTAGACATTAATTTGTTTTTAACTCCAATTTTTAAAAATTGTTTTTATTGATTTCAGAGAGAGGAAGGGAGAAGGATAGAGAGATGTAAACATCAATGATGAGAGATCAACTGCCTGCTGCATGCCTCCTACTGGGGATTGAGCCCTGGGCATGTGCCCTGACTAGGAATCGAACCATGATATCCTGGTTCATAGGCCGATGCTCATCCACTGAGCCACACTGGCCAGGTTATTTTACATTTCTAAGTTGTGATGAAAGAATATGTCAGTTAAAAAAAAAATAGGGCTCGCCCTAACTGGGTTGGCTCAGTGGATAGAGCGCTGGCCTGCAGACTGAAGGGTCCCAGGTTCGATTCTAATCCAGGGCATGTACCTTGGTTGCAGGCACATCCCCAGTAAGGGGTTTGCAGGAAGCAGCTGATCGATGTTTCTCTCTCATCGATGTTTTTAACTCTCTATTCCTCTCCCTTCTTCTCTGTAAAAAATCAATAAAATATATAAAAAAATAGGGCTCATTGTTTCATAAATTTTTGTTTAAGCCAAAAGCTTGAGATCAGATATAAAAATTATGTCTCCAATATGTTAAAAAATGAGAACATTTGTTCTTAATATATCAGTAAGCTTTTGAATTTTCCTACAAACTCAGAGAAGAATGCTGGAATAAAAACAACCAAATTTATTGGCATATGACTAAATACGTCCTTCCATTTCAAATGGAATCTGCACAGTTGAGTATCTATTGTGTGCTGCTGGGCACTGAGTGAGAGACAAAAAAATAGAATCCATGGTCACTGTCTGGGTACAGTAGACAGAGATTGGAGATGCTTCCCATGATTTTCACCTAAGCTTTTGTATCTAACTCATAGGTAAGCTGCTGCAGGCCCAGGATGTCAACGACTAAGCTGGTCTCTGCACTTGCCTGCCTACTTTAGTTCACTGGTAGAGTAGCTCGGCTTTTCTGGTTTCCCTCAGCAGCACAGAACAAGGGGACAGTAGGACTAGAGTGCTCAGACAGAATTTTGTCTGTGATCAGACAGAATGGTGTGAGGCCTACACATCAGACCTGAGCTCCAGACCGGGTGCCAGGCAAAGGGTTCAATGTGGGGAGAAAAGAAGACATTTGTAATACTTTCAACAATAAAGATAAATGTTTTAAAATCCTATATAATAAAGAGGTGATATGCAAATTAACCCTCATACCCTCACAAGATGGCTGCCTACAACCAGACCGGCAGGGGGGTTAGTGAGGGATGACCAAAGGACTGAAGAAGCAGGCTACGTGGGGTGACCAGGCCAGCAGGGGGGGCAGTCAGGGGCAACCAGGCAGGCAGGCAGGTGAGCAATTAGGAGCCAGCAGTCCAGGATTGTGAGAGGGATGTCCGACTGCTGATTTAGGCTGGGATCAGGCTTAAACCAGCAGTTGGACATCCCCCGAGGGGGTCCCAGATTGGAGAGGTGCAGGCTGGGCTGAGGGGACCCATCCCCCATGCACAAATTTCATGCACCAGGCCTCTAGTAAGTAAATAAAAGGCCCTGAGGAGCTGACAGACCACTAGACAGACCACCACCCCATTCCCAGCCCATCCCCTACTTGGGGTCTTCTTACACAGGACTGCTTCAACAAGGAAACCTACACACAGGGGGTGGCTGTTGTTGCTGTTGCTTGCTTATTTGTCTTTCTTACTGGGTTTGGAAGAAATAGATTTCCTCCAGAATAATTCTCTTAACTGTACAAAAGAGAACTTCTTAAAGCACTTTGTGTGATCAGTGTGTGATTGGGAGAAGTTGAAGTACAAGAGGTTTCCAATTCTCCATCCGCAGCACCCACTATCTGTTTAAACTTCCCAAAGCTGGAAAAGTATAGGTGAATTTCATATCAGTTCTCATTGAAAGCTGCACAAGATAAAAATAGTCTTATTTCCTCTTTGGCTATAACTGTTCTGAAGCAATTTGGAAACTGCTCTAAATTAAGATGGTATGTCAAAGCTTCTTATTTGAGCCCTGGCCAGCAGCTCAGTCATTAGAGCACTGGCCTATGCATGGATTGTGGATTCAATTCCCAGTCAAGGTCACCTATCTGGATTGCAGGTTCGATTCCCACCTCCAGTCAGGGCACATGTGGGAGGCAACCAATCGATGAGTCTCTCATATGGATGAGTCATTCTCTTTCTCCCCCTCCTCCTTCCCTTCCACTCTCTCTAAAAGTCAATGGAAAAAAATATCCTCACTCCTTGGATGAGGATTTTAAAAAAAGAGCTTCTTATTTGAGGAGATGCTCATAAAAGAGCTAATTGGTAGTGTCTCCTTTTTTAACATTCTGTTGTTATAAAGAGAAATTACTTTATGTTAAAAATATCATTTTTATTCAAATAAAGGTAATTATGATTTTTTTTATTTATGGCCCAGCATATAATATCCAATGCTTCCTTATTTGTTAACTTTCAACATCTCTAGGCACTTGGGGGCTATCTAAAATTATGTAAGGACATTTTACTTACCCATTACCACACAATTGTCATATAAACTCAGAACAAAAGAATGCTCAGAGGTAGAGGAAGACAGTGAGGAAAAATCTTCCACTGCAGGACCCTGGGAGAAGGGCGGCGATTCTGCAGGTTTCTCACCATTGGCATCCACTCCTGAACCCTCAGAATCTGTGATCCCATTGAATCAATGGAAATGGCTTTGTGAGCATTTAAAGAATTTTAGTGTAGCGTGAACTCCATCTGATTTTGACCTGTTTACCCTCCCTTGACTGATTTGTCTGTAAGGCAGCTCAGTGCCTCTTACCCAACAGGTTCAGAGGATGAGCCAGTTTGCTCTCAAGTACAGTTTCTTCCTTTCCATCTTCATTTAAATTTTTAAAATCTCTTATTTCTTGTTTTTCTTTCTTCTGTGTGTACCGCAGGGGCTCGAGACATGCTATTTACCATTGCTAGTGCAGACCCAGGAGCCCAGGCACAAGACTGATCACTCGCCAAAGGGTATGTTTGCTTTGCTTTTAATTGCAAACCACAAGGTAGTTTCTGGAAGAAAATTTCCTTAAGAGACATGAACTTTTGGTTCTTTTGATATTTAAGTGAAGTAGCTATTGCTTATGTTTTAAAAAGAAAGAGAAATGGCCACAATCTGAGTTATGTAATTTTTACACATGAAAGGATAAGTTTGTTGGAAACACAATCTACAATGTTGAAATATTAAGATTACAAATGAAATCATTATAGCACTCACCTTTAAACAGAGCTTGTGGTGGCCAGGGATCAAATCTGCAAATGCCTGAGGACACAATAGGTGCTCACAACAAAAAGGGTGGAAATGATAATCCAGACAAGCCAGCAGGAGGGAATGCCGTCATATCACAGGGACCTAACTCACCTGCAGTCTGTTACACAAACATCCCATGGAGACTCTGGACTTTGTAAATGATTGCTTCAGTCGGCAGTTACCTGGAAACTTAAGAGTGACATATCCCACAGGGACTTGAATTTTCAATGGTTTTCCCAGTCAAGGGATATTGCGATAAGTATTGCTACTGCAGAGAAAAGAAATCTCTGACTCTATTTTAAAAACTCTTGAGAATACATTGCTTAAAATTTCCTTTCCCTTCTCCTTTAGGAATGTTCATTTCATTAAAATATGTATAGATTCTTACTCTTTTTCTGATTATAGAATATTTGTTGAGGGAGATTTAGAAAATATGAAAAGTGTGAAAAGGAAAAGGAAAATCATATATATTTCTGGTCATATAAAGTGTAAGTGTATGTGTCCCTGTATAAGTATACATATGGATACACATATATATAATTTTTAAATGCCATCACACACTTATTTAAAGATTTAAATGTACAGAATTGATCCCATTCCACAGTTTATAGAACCATATCATGATTGGCCTGTGCAAAATCTTCTATTTTATTTTATTTCACTATTTATCCCCAAGATCTTGTGTCATTTCTTTTCCCAGATTAGTTACATGTATTAATGTATTTGGTGTTTGTCCTTCACATGATTATTTAGATATATGTGTATCCTTCAAAACGACAAAGTCTCATTTCCCATGTGTATTTTTTGTAATTTATAGAAATGGCATTTTGCTAAAGGTCTTTGATTTCTTACTTTCCTCATTCAACATTATGGTTCTGAGCCTTAGTGGATGTAAATCTATAGGAGCATAGACATTCATCGTGCCAACCATATTTTACTCACCCACTCTCTTAGTGTGCGCTTCTCTGGCCTGCAGCTCCCGCAACTAGAAACCCAGGGAACTCTTTCCTGTGGACTGGTGAGAAAATGTCTAAAGACTTTTGGGTTGCTCTTTAGAAAACTACGTACCTTTACACTCTTACCAGCACCTATGGGGGCTTCTCACTAGCGAGTTCTTAGCAGCCTTTGCCATTACCCAACCTGCTGATGTTATCTCATGGTGGTATCTCATGGTTATTTAAATAGCTTGTCTGTGATCCATAGTGAACTTCAGCATCCTTTTATTGTCTCCAGACATTCTAATTTTCTATCTGTGAATTAAGAACTCATATTTCCTGATTATTTTTCTACTGTATTTCTTTACTTACTTTTGTTGTCTGATTTTCAGGTATGCCCCATACATTCTAGATACTAATGTCTTATAAGCTTTGGATTTTGCAGATTTCTTCTTTTACCCATGTGTTAATTTCATCTGTGGTGTCTATGACTGAAGAGAAAAATCTTAATTTTGATGTAATCTAATATGTTTATTTTCCTCTGATAGTTTTTGCTTTGGATAGTTTTTCTTTTCCTTATGAAATTATTTTGTTTAAGAAATTATAGTTTTATATTTTATAAGGTGTTCTTTAATCCTCTGCTGTTACACTGTGTTTTATAAATGGCTTGAAGTAGAATAAAGTAAATAAAACTCCAAAACCTATCACTTAATGAATGCAGGAAGGCATTGATTAAAACTCAACACGTATTCCTGATAAGACCTTTGGTCAAATTAGGAACAGATGACAACTTTTTTAATCTAACAGAGTATCTACCCCAAATTTGAGGCTACCCTCATAGTTAATGGAAAAATTTTGAACCCTTTCTTCTTAAGATGAGAAGAGAGATAAGAATGCCTGCTATCTCCCTTTTATTCAAATCTGTACTGGAGTTCCTATCCACTGCAATAGGAAAGAAGAGAAATAAAAGACATAACATTGAAAAGAAAGTAAGTGGTATTTCTTGTAGACAACTTGGTTGTGTGTGTAGAAAATCCCAAAGAATTCACAGACACATATTAGGATTATAAATTAATTTAGTAAGATTTTAGTAAGATTGCTGGATATAAGTTTATTGTAGAAAAAATTGTTTCTACGTACCAGCAAAACCAAACAGGATGTTTAATTTGGAAAGGTTTAAATAATGGTAAAGCAGGTGGTTTTTTTACATCTAATGATGATTATGCTTCGATGAAAGGCTTGCAGTATAGGTTGAGACTGGCTAACATGGACATTACACTAAGGTAAAGTGGAACAAAATAGTGCAATAGAAAAAAAGAAAACTATAGGAATTGAGAACATGGAGGCTTATATTTTACTTTTGATTCTGCAATAACCAGTTGTGTGATCTTCAATAAGTCACTTTACTTCATTGAAACAGTTTCCTCATTTGTAAAATAAATGTTTTTCACACTTTTTTGAAAACAGTAGAAAGCTTCTTTAAAAATATTAGTTATATTCTCAATATGGAATAGAGCTAAAAATATTCCTCAAATAACTTACATTTTCACCATGTGGAGGGGAATGATGCTCTCAGCAGATCCTCTGAAGCAACACACTTTAACATGCGTGGTAGGAACGTGCCCCAAACCAGTGTAAGTCAGAACCAGAAAACGGGTGTCTGATTTATAGTATGTTTTCTTTCTCCTATACTACATGGAGACTTTAAAGATTGAAATTTCAAGCCAAGAAGGAAAGCAGAGCGAGCGGTGTGTTGAAGATACTTTAGGCTGGTGTAGTAGCTTCACCGTGAGTGTATTACATGATAAATAGAAGGGAAGATATTTGGTGACTAGTAATAAAATATATCATTTAAATATATACACTTCTTTTTTAGTTGGTTGTTCGAGGCCCTAAAATTAAATACATTTTTTATAGGTCATGGTGTTTGGAACTAAAGGCAAATTCTTAGAAGTCATAACCTAAAGAGATGAAAGTCAGGAGCCAATAAGTAAACCTAAATAGGGTTGTTAAGCAATATGGGCTACAGGACAGAGGAGTGAGAAGGCCATGCGCCATGGCACAGGACAAACACAGGTGGAGAGAGGTGAAGGTGGTATGGAGGAATTCTTCAGATGGAGTGCAAATGTCTGTGATCCAAATACCAGAACTGATCTGGTATCAACTGAGAATCGAGCATCTTTTCAATCATGTAGGTTTGGGTTCCCCATCTTGCGTCCTTATGGATGATCAAACAACATATCTACTCAGGGTCCTTTTCTAGAGCAGGGTTGGCAAACTACAGCTTTTATATTACAACTAGAGGCCCAGGGAGTGGGCCTAAGCCGGCAGTCAGACAACCCCAAAGGGGTTCTTAGCGTTGCTGCAGAGTGGGGAGAGGCTCCCGCCACCGCGGCTGCACTTGCCAGCCGTGAGCCTGGCTCAGGGCTTCTGGCTAAGCAGCGCTCTCTCTGTGGGAGCACACTGACCACCAGAGGCCAGATCCTGCATTGAGCGTCTGCCCCCTGGTAGTCAGTGCACATCATAGCGACCAGTTGTTCCACCGTTTGGTCGATTTGAATATTAGCCTTTTACTATACAGGACAATAGAGTTGAGTAGTTGTAACAGAGATTGTATGGCCTGCAAAGCCAAAAATATTTACTATTTGGCCCTTTAAAGGAAAATTTTTCTTAACCCTGCAACTTAGAGGGGACATTCTCTAAGCAATATAATCCCAGGGTCCAGTTCTAGGAGGTAAAAATAGTCTTACTTGGGACGGATGAATGGGTAATAATTGTAGAGCTAGCAATTGAAGGCTTGCATGTAGTTATGCTCAGGTATGCCTCTGTGCAAGAATATGAGTGCTCCCCTAAGCAATATTTGGATACATGCCGCTGAGAAACAAAGCATACTACGAAGTTCGCCAGCCTAGCTGTTTCAGCAAAGGCAGGCCTTCTAAAACGGCTGGTGACATGCAATGCAATTGTCACATAAAATACATTTTCATAATGTAGAAAGCTTCTAGTGAGCTCACATGTACACTGACCAGTAGAAAAAGCCTTTAATTGCAAAGGAACAGAAGGGTGTAGGAAGCAATTAGAGCTAGGACATGGAAAGTTAAGATGGAGCAATTATAATTTTTCCAGAAGGAGAATATGTATTTTGTTCAAAATCTTTATTCCTCTCTGAATGATGATAGATCTTACAGCTAAATGGTATTTTATGCCAAGAAAATGACCCCAAACATAAGATAATGAATAGTGGAAGCTGCTGATTACCTGAAGGCTTTTTTATATGCTTAAGTATTCACATGCCAACTGATCATTACAGCAAAAATCCTGTATTTCTCATTAGAGCCAAGGCTAATGACCCCATCTATTTTACAGGTCCTTTAGCATGTACTTTGTCAACGGGTGAGTAGATCAAATTGCAAATTGAGTTTTTTCACATGGTGATTCATAGATCAAAACTCTCAAATGGAGGAAATAGAAGGTTGCATTGGATCTCAGGATACCATGCTCTTTTTCTCTTTTCCTTTACTACTAAAACTGTTAGGCTAGTCTAAATTGGCTGCATTTGATTTCTTACCATCCACTCCTCTCTAACGCCACTCTTTGCCATCTGGGTTATAAATGCAACTAGCTGACAAGTCCTATTTTCTCAATGACCACCAGTAACTTAATTGCCAAATGGAATGGCCTTTTCTCAATCCGCTATTGGCTTCTTGGACTGAGGAAGCATGTTTTTGTTTCTTTTTCCTGAACTCTCAGGAAAATTTAAAAAATATATATTTTTATTGATTTCAGAGAGGAAAGGAGAGGGGGAGAGAGAGATAGAAACATTAATGTGAGCGAGAATCATTGATCAGCTGTCTCCTACACGCCCTCCACTGGGGAGCTAGCCTGCAACCCTGGCATGTGCCCTTGACCAGAATCAAACCCAGGACCCTTGAGTCTGCAGGCTGATGCTCTAGCCACTCAGCCAAACCAGCGAGGGCTCTCCGGAAATTTCTCTTTCCTCCCACTACGATTCTCTTCCCATCTGGAAGTCTATCCGCAGCACCTTTCCTTCCATCAGATACCTTATCTACTTCCATGGACTTGTCCATCACATTTGGGTTCATTGCTTCCTACTCCACCAACCCCTGTCTTCAATGTTTATTAATAGGATCCAAATAGAACACCATGTCCGGGGTGGCATGCTCTCTCCCACACGTCCTCTATCCTGCCAGCTGCTAAATCCGATGGCTCTTGTCTCTGAAGTGTCTCTTGCCTCTGTACTTCTCACCTTCTCCACGTCTTCACCACGTCTATGGCTACAGCTCCCTTTCCAGCCCCAGTGAACTCACAAGTTAAAGATTGCATCAATGACTTCACTGGTCCTAGAATTCCTCCTGAGATATTCCGCCAGGTTACTCCTTCTAGAGCTTACTTCTCAGTGATACAACTTTACTCAAAATCTCAATGTTGCTCTTTGCAGAACACCAGCCAATTAGGACCAGAATTCCATTATCTGACATTGGAAACTCCGAGCAATCTGATCCTATATGAGCAATCCGATCCTATATGACCTCTTTACACTTACTTTCTCTCCTTCCTTTTGCATAATTCATCATCCAGCCAAATTGGATAGCTGGCTGTTCATCAAATTGGGCTCCTGTTTCTCCTGCCAATGTAATTCTTTCCTAAAACTGCTTCTCCCCTAATTTCAGTTTCTGAAATATTAGTGCATTGTTTATCTGTTCTTCAAGGGCCATTCCAAATGTATTTCCTTCTTAAATCTTCCTGTATTTTATAAACACTTCCACTCTTAAGATCAGACACTATATGATTCACCCATCCTTGAAGCTTACATAGCTTTTACCTCTTACATGGAGCTCAGATGAAATTGACATGTATTATGAATATTGGTATGTTATATTATTACCTACTATCTCTTACTCCATTTAATATATTCAAAGGTCCTATTGACAGGACCTAAATAATATTCATCTTTATAATTAATTAACATAGAAGTTAAATAAATGCTAATTTAATTGAGTTGTGTACACACAATAAATTTACAAGAAAATTGCTGCATTTTACATATGCCCTTATACACATGCCCATAGATAAAATTTCATGTAGTTTCTCACTAATTTGGCATAAGAGGCAACAATCTTTTCTTTAGCAAAGTGCTCCAAGAATTGTTTATATTTAGATATTTGCTGAATTGTTGAGTAATGCACAAAGATGATATTAAATTGAATAAACCCTTTGATGATTGTTTGTAAGGAAAAGAGAATGCTCTGTTACTTACACTCCTAATCTAAAACTGAGTGAACAGAAACATCTGTGCCGTAAAAATCTACTTTGTGATAAAACAAGTCCAACTGCTGCAAGGTTTTGCCCCTTCTAAGATGATCGAGAAACCTGGATTAGATTTTAACTCAGGGCCTTATGGGACAGGGCAACAACAAAAACAAACAAAACCACACTGATTGAGGTCAAATGGGTCTTACCTAAACTCTTTTTTAAAAAAAATATATATATATGTATTGATTTCAGAGAGGAAGGGAGAGGGAGAGAGAGATAGAAACACCAGTGATTAGAGAGAATCATTGATTGGCTGCCTCCTGCATGCCTACGGGGGTTCAAGCCCACTACCCCTGGCATGTACCCTTGACTGGAATCGAACCTGGGGCCCATCAGTCCCCAGGTCGACACTCTATCCACTGAGCCAAACCAGTTAGGCCTTACCTAAACTCGAGTCAAATTCCTAGTTTGCTTTTGAAACTCTAATTGTCCCATGCATCTTGACCACTATTACCAAGGTACTTTTCTGTCTCATTCAGGCTGCTGAATCAGAAGTTCCATCAACTGGGTGGCTTATCAACAACAGAAATTTATTTCTCACAGTCTTGGAGGCTATATAATCCAAGATTAAGGTGCTGGCAGATTCAGTGTCAGGTGAGAGCTCACCCCCTCATTCATAGACAGCCGTTTTCTCTCTATAACTTCACATAGTGGAAAGGGCCAGAGTGCTCTCTGAGGTCTATTTTATGAAAAGGCACAAATCCCATTCATTCAGGAGGGCTCCACTCTCACAAGCTAATCACTTCCAACTACCATCACACTGGGGACTAGTTTCAACATATACATTTTGAGGGGACATAAACATTTAATATATAGCATTTTCCTAAACTTACTATGATGACAATTTAATATTTGGGTAGAATTTCATGGCATGCAATATACTGTTCAAAGGAGCAATAGTATATATTCACCCATTCTGATCAATTTATAGTTACTCACTGAGCATCAGACATTATGTTGAAACTTAAAGATAAAACGATAAATAAGTTTCGTTAGTTCTTTCAAGAACTTCATTTAAAAGGTAATGATAGAAAGAAAAAAGTGAATGTGAGAAATACTGAACATTATGTCTCTCACAGAAATCATAAGCTCTCTTGTGCATGCAATCACTTATTCTCTTGTCTTTGGGTCAGTTTCACTATAACTATCACCAGTATCATTACCCAAGGCCTTTTATTCACTCATTCAGCAAAAGTTTACTGCAAGGCACTATTCTAGGCACTTGAACAGTGAATAAAACAGAGAAAACTATCCTGACTGTGGAATTTACAATCTATTGTGCATAGGAGAGAGAAAACAAAACAAAATAAGTATGCAAGTTACGTAGCTCTTAAGGAGCATTTATTTAATATTTATTAAAATATTGTATCTTCTAAAAATGCATTCTTTTTGTCCCTATTTTTTTTGTCCCTATTTTTTCATGCTCCTTGGCTTTCTTGGAGGAAAATGTGTCTAGTCTTGTCTCAGAAAATCTAATCCTATGGAGCCTGCTGAGTTGGCTGTAGGTCTCGTGATTCTGCCTGTTGGACAAGGCTGTGGGCCAGGATTGGATATGAGCCAATTTCATGTGCCAAGGCTGGGGATGGGGACTCAGAGGTTCTAGTTAGATTTGATGTGAAGCTTACTTATATGCCAGGCAAAGGGGAGGATGCCTTTCTGCAGAAAGAAAAGTAAGGTGGAAATTTAAATTTATAGATGTGCGGTCATGTGGCCCCAGAGAGTATCATAAGGCCCAGTGCACTTTCCTTGATTTTCATAAAGTACACCACTTCCTGTGGATAAATTTTCTTTTCTTTTCTTTTCTTTTCTTTTTTTTGCTTATGATACTTTGAATGTTACTTACAAACAAATGATCCTTAACTAAGATACATTTTGTGATTTTCAAATAGTTGCAATTTCAAAAGATAATTCAAACACCTTCACAGTGGTATGATACGGCACTGCTCAATCAGAATGAGGCCTATCCAATTCATCCAAGCCCCGTGTCCCAGCGGACGTCAGCCCGAAGCCCTGTCCACAGTGAAGTGAATGGTGCATAGCGCCTGCTTTCTCTGAGCTACATGCAGCCACCAGCAATTGCAGAAATGAATAAATCAGTTAAATATTGACTAAAAACGCTTTATTCTGTCTCTTAAGACAGTGCGGAAAGTGGAAGGTAGAAATTGTGCTTCCACATCAGGACAGCTTCCTGGAGGTAGGTCATCGAAGATCAGTCGATAAGATGGATGGGAAGAGGGTGGGAAAGGAAGGTCGTCCCAAGTTCAGGTATGGCCGTTGAGAAAGCTTTGAATGGGCTGCATTAAGCTCTGTTTATTCTCTGGGATGTGAATAGCTAATAAGTGAGGCAATAAAGCAATGAAGGCAGATGGGAGGTCCTTGAGATAGATCTGGCAAAGCACCTGGAGGAAAAACATTTATTCTGAATTCTGGCTGGGGGGAAACTACCGGAAAGCCAGCGATAGCAGTGATTTGATCCTCTGGGCAAAGAGCATTACCTGAAGCAGGGAACGGAGGGTGGCATAGGTCCAGGTCAGATATCACTGGGGCCATGGGTAGGTTTGTGGCTACGGCAAAGAGAGAAATGCCGTGTTGAAGCATGTAAACAAGTCCAAGTTTTAACAGCCGTCAGAGTAAGAGGCAGTGAGACTTGGCTCACATACGTAAATATCCATTTTTGCCAAGTTCTGCAAGGAGAAAGTTGTTTCAGTTAAATGCTTGGAAGCCTAACAAGCCCATTAACAGCACATGGCCAGCGTATTGAACCCGCAGTGGAAGCCAGCAGTTCCCAACCATCCGCTACGCATCACTAGGTCTGTGGCCAACGCAGACAGACAAACAAAAGGAATGGAACAAATTGAAGTGTTTGTCGAGGTCACATTTTAAAATAACTAAATTCTGACGAATAGCTGCATTTTCTATAAACGATGATGAGACAGTTTTACAGTTAATGAAAAACTCAACTTCTGTTGACATGGACAGAGTTTCTTGATTTCTTGACACGTTTTATAAACATTTGCAAAAATGGGATTATTTAGCTGTGTTTATTCTTTTTATGACTTGATAAAAAGCAACTTTTTCTTATAAATCTATAAAAATGTTTTCTTAAGAGAGTGCTTAATGAACTCAAACCATTTCCCAACCCACCCTTTAGTTGAAATTATTTTAAAAGGCTGTTCCAAGTTCATTTTTAAAAACAAAATATTTTGATTGATTTCAGAGAGGAAGGGAGATGGAGAGAGAGATAGAAACATCAGTGATGAGAGAGAATCATTGATTGGCTGCCTCCTTCACCTCCCCCTGCGTCCCCCCCCCCCCCCCCCATACACACACACACTGGGGATTGAGCCTGAAACCCAGGGATGTGCCCTGACCAAGACTTGAACCATGACCTCCTGATTTATAGGTCGACACTCAACCACTGAGACATGCCGGCTGGGCTCCAGGTTCATTTTTTAAGTATTCATAGAGGTTCTCCTATACATGGAGGAATTGATTAAACCCTTAATTTAGTGTGAATTCCAATTAACTGTGAATAAAACAGATATGATTCTTGCTCTCATGAACTTACTTATAGTATATTAAGTAAAGTGATATAAAACAAATGAACACACACAAAAAGTATGTAATATCTTAAAGTATAGAACATTTAAATTATAACTTTAAAAGTATCCATTAAAATATGGTAAGTGCCATAAAAATAATGGGATGTTATAAGAAAATATAAAGAATATGAAATTTAGATTTGGAGGTCAGGAAAGGATGGAGGACAAACATTTGAGCTGAGATTTTATTAGATGAAAAGAATTTAGTAAGTAGAACAGAGGGAAACAGAGAAAGAGTTGTAGAATTTTTTGCCTTCAGACTTAAAAAGAGGTTGTAATCTTCACTGTGACAGCTCTCTTTTTATCAGCCTTATTGTACAACCAACAAATAAAATCATGTTATTTTTAAGTATTAATTGTGGTGGTTTGATGATATACATAATGAAAGGATTCCCACCATCTAGTTAATGAACACATTCATCACCTCCTATATTTCTTTATTTTTTTGGTGAGATATTTTAAGTTCTACTCTCTTAGGAAATTTCAGTTATATAGTTCAGTGTTACCAACTGTAGTTAGCATATTTTACATTAGATCCTCAGGCCTTATTCATCTGATAGCTGCAAGTTTGTACCCTTTTACCAATCTCTCCATATTTCCCTAACCCCCCCAGCTCCAAGCTACACTTTTCTACTTTCTGTTTCTAAGAGTTAGACTCTATTATTTTTATTTTTAGGTTGACTTTAGATAAGTGACACCATCACACAGTACTTGTCTTTCTGTCTGGCTTCTTTCACTTGCTCAATGCCTTCAAGGTTCATCTATGTTGTTACAAATGGCAGGTTTCCCTTCTTTTTCACAGCTGACTCATATCCCATTGCGTCTATACTACATCTTTTGTCCATTCATCCTTTGAAGGACACAAGCTGTTTCCATGGCTTGGCTACTGTGAATAATGCTGCAATGAACATGGGAATGCATCTGTCTATTCAATATCCTGCTTTCATTTTCCTTGGATCTAACCAGAAGTGAGATTGTTGGATTACATGGTAGTTCTATTTTTAATTGTTTGAGGAACCTCCATATTGTTTAAGAATGGCTGCACCAGTTTACATTCCCCACCAACAGTGCTTTCTCACATTCTTGTCAACACTTGCTATCTCACTTTCTTTATGACAGCCATGAGGAGCTATCTCACTGTGGTTTCAATTCACCGTTTACTTACGATTAGTGACACGGAGCACCTTTTCCTGTGCCTGTTGGCCATTTGGACAGCCTCGTTTTTATGTAAGTAAAGTATTATTAATAAAGGAGAACTGGGAACTTTAGTGATTATCCAAGTTAATGCAAAAAATAAATGGTGGAAGGGGGATTAGAGGTCTGCTGCTCTCTTGTGGAACTTGTTTTACTTTGTTTCCTTAAGTATTCCCATGGCCACTCGAATCATTCTGCGATGCCTTTTTACCTTTAATAGACTTACAAATGTTTTGAGTGTAATTAGGAAAAAAGGGCATTTTTTTTATAAACTAAATTTTTTTAAAAGGGGCAAGGATATAATAAACATTCTTGGTAGTTTAATTTGAACATTTTATAATTTACATCATTAAAAAATAGAAACAAACGTCTTAAATGAGAAACCAAAGCCATGACTTCACCTTTTCCCACTTCTTCAGTCTTCTCTCCAGTACCAGTCAGCTTCAATTTAGAGCTGGGTTTTTGTTTTGTTCCGTTTTCATCTCCATATTTCTTAGTCCTAGTACCTCTTTAACTCCATTTATCCTGATACCAGGATTTTATGCTATAGTTTTCAGGTAAATCCCATAATGTGCTGTTCTATTGGCTTTAAACTATGCATTTACAATAGGAATAACATCGCCCCCATGAGGCTGAAAACTAGCTGTTGCTGGGTGATGAAAGGCTCTTAAGTATTACATAGTCTGTGGCCCTACAAAGCTTAACCCTGCCCAACAGAACCTTATTCCTAAGAATTTAATTTCTTTTTTGGGGTTTTCTTGCATGTCACATAAGATACATGTCACATACAAGATCAGTGCGCATCAACTCTGGTGAGTAGATGGCTTCTTTCTTTTGATTGGTCTATTTTGAGGCAGGCGGTGGCCTTCTCATGTCTGTTGGCTGCTGTTGGCTGCCTCATAGATATTGTTTTCTTGATCCTCATTGTTTTTGTTTGTGACTTAGACTTTGAGAATTAAATAAAAATAGTTCATATTTTATTATTAATTCTATACAAATGATTCAACCCAGCAGGTCAAGTGCGGAAAAAAAAATGTTGACTGTATCTAAATGAACATCTTTAGCTATTTATTTTCTCATATCAATCCAAGGTTAAAAATTAAGTTCATTAAAAATAAATTTTAAGAATCTAATGTTTGAATTATATTACTTTTTCTACAATTAATAGTTACATAAGCTCTTCTTTGCTATTTATTACCTCAGTTGCTAATTTGCTATTAACTTTATAAATTACAATTTATAGAGCTAAATAATTACATGAAAAATTACTTAGCAAAAATCACGCACTTGTAAAGTTACATATTAATAGCCTTTTACTTTTTAAATTTAACTTTTAACTTACAAAAGTTTAGCAACTCTGAACACTGCACTAAGCAAAAAGAATAAACTGTATTACTTCTTCTTTTTATGTATAAAGCACAGATATACATACAAAATATAAACAAGTATTCAATATATCTCAAATATTAAAATTTTATTTGGTTGGGGAGTGAGTGATTAGGGAGAAAAAAGTCTAAAAAGGTTCCTAGGGGGAGATAATAAAAGGAAAGTTTGGGAAGGTTCTTTAAACTCTCCTATGTATTTCAGAGAATTGAAGAGAAAGAGCTTATGTTTATGTACATCTACATATGTGTCACTTCTGATGTTCTCCATTCCATGTGTAAGAGTCTCTCTCTGGGGAAAAGTGGGAGGTGGTTGCTTATCTTGAGAGAGGTAACCTGGTGCCTCAAAGTCTTTTGCCTGCACAGGGGCTGCAGATGGACACCCACTCTCTTCTCTGCTATTCACCTCTGTGTGCCTTTCAACACATTGCTGCCTCTGCTCTAAGTCAGGTACTAGTCTCCCATCTGCTTTCTGTTTTCCAAGCCTGGTTCAAACACCCAGTATTTCTACTAATATCTTCTCTGGTCTCCTTGTCCTTTTTGGGTTTACAACACTTTATTTCTTTCCTATTATAATGAGAGATGGTTGAAATGACCCCATTATGACCAATTGCTTTGTTCCATTGACCTTCATGTAGCCTTTTAAATGGGAATAAATTTAATCTCTTAACCATATTCATTTAATTAGTTACTTTCCCTATTATTTCCCCTCATCTTCAGAAACTTGAATATGCATAAATCCTTTTGATATTCTATTGAAAATTGTGCTTTTTGATCCATTTCTATCACAGATATAAAGAATATCATTTATGAGAATGCGAGGGAGAGGTGTATATTCAGCTCAAAGCTGAACTTGCCTTAGGTACTATTGAACTAAACAAAAGCTTTGATTTTTATGGTTTGTCCTATTTCTGACATTTAGGAATTAATAGGTATTGTTACTCCAAAGGGAGATACATGTCAGAGGAGGCAAGAAAAATAGAGCAGCCGTGAATTAGCCATGAAATTGTGATAAATTCATTATTCTACAAGGGACTAGATGGTTGAATGAAACTGTGCTTGAATTCAAGTGCTTTTTCCTGCTCTTCTTTCCCATGATTGTAGAGAAAATCAGTGGGGAACAACAATTACACAACAGGCTGGGCGAATGAGCAACCTCAGATGCCAAGTCACCAAGCAAAACACTGAAGACGGTGTGGACGTGGTACCTTCATAGCCCTACTCTTCAGGAAAAGAGAGCTCAAAATACCCTTTCTTGACACCATAGAATACACCGCATTGACCTTTTGTGTGACTGTGTTGGCTTAGCCTTCTCTAATAGGTAAGTTGAAGCGGTGTGTTTGAATAAAACCAGTGTTCTCTCAGGCTTAGCCATATGGAAGACAACAAAGATAATTTTCTTTTTAGGTCGAGGTGCCTGTACTGTAGTACTTTAATGGTTTTATTGAACGTTTTTTATTAGCTAAATCATGAGGAAATCCCATCTAAATAAAAATGGGAAGGTTAGCCCTAACCGGTTTGGCTCAGTGGACAGAGCGTCAGCCTGTGGACTGAAGGGTCCCAGGTTCGATTCCGGTCAAGGGCATGTACCTTGGTTGCGGGTACATCCCCAGTGGGGAGTGTGCAGGAGACAGCTGATCGATGTTTCTTTCTCATTGATGTTTCTAACTCTCTATCCCTCTCCCTTCCTCTCCATAAAAAATTGATAAAATATATATATTTTTTAAAAATGGGAAGGTTATACAATATTACAGGAAAAGCTGCAAGCTGGAAGGCAGATCTGCCCCTTTCCAAACCTTAGGACCCAGTCACACAGGTGCACCGATGCTGTGGTTTGGTGGTAATACCACTGAACCCGGATGGTTGTTGTGAGGATAATTTAGGATAATGGCAGTTTTCTAACACACCACTAAAGCACAGTTCAACTCATTGTAATGTAACAGCCTAAACTCAGTCCCGAGGCAAATAATTTATGTATTACCCACTTTGTTTTTCAGCAATAGCTCAAAAAATGGAGAACAGAGAAAAACACAGCTAAAACTCAACTTTATAAAAGATTACAAAAATGGTTTTGGAAGCTCACAAGGGATCTCTTTATAGTAAACGGGTTTTAAAGGCAGAGACTTGTTGAATGGAAGTAACGGCATCTCCATGTATACAATGAGATGAACCAAGATGTCCATGTGACCCAGAGTTACCCAGAGTTCGGTTATAAAGAACTGAATTCTGGGTCACAAGCACAGATGCGAAGTCACATCTTAAGAGCTTAATTAAAACTGATGTGATAAATTGGTGTTGTCTTTAGGGGATATTGCTCTAGTCCAGCCATGGGCAAACTACGGCCCGCGGGCCGGATCCGGCCAGTTTGAAATGAATAAAACTAAAAAGAAAAAAGACCGTACCCTTTTATGTAATGATGTTTACTTTGAATTTATATTAGTTCACACAAACACTCCATCCATGCTTTTGTTCCGGCCCTCCGGTCCAGTTTAAGAACCCATTGTGGCCCTCGAGTCAAAAAGTTTGCCCACCCCTGCTCTAGTCTAATGGACTTGAAAGAAATATTTCAAAGTCAAACATTTGATGAGCATTGTAAAAACATAAACATGGAACAGACTGATGAATCTCAAAGGGAAGGCATGGGTGGGTGGGTGAGCGGGAGGAAAGAGATTAGCCAAGGAACTTGTATGCATATATACATGAACACAGATAATAGTATGGTGAAGGCCTGGGGGCGGGAGGGGGTAAATGGGGGAAAAAAAGAGAGTACATCTGTATAACTTCCAACAATAAAGATAAATTTAAAAAAAATGTTAACTGGCTAAGAATGAACCAAATACACAGCTTATATTACCCTCAGGTCCTGGATATACGCGCGGGTTTCTAGAGTCTCTTAAGCTTCTTTCATGTCAATGTAAGCAACGATGTCTGGGCTCTTATTAAAAGGGCTCACTTGAATTTTAAATCCTGTTTTTTCAGGTCCAACGCTATCAAACCTCCACAGTTGTCCCAATTTTGAGCACTGGAAATCTTTTGTTTTCTGAGACAATAGCACTGTCTTTCTACAGTGAGATTTAAACCCTTTCCAGCATATTACCACCTTACATAAAACCATCAACCCCTGCGGCACAACCACTGAGAATTTCAATTGCCGATTGCTTACAGTGGCTGTTCACGGGAAGAGGGAAGTTTTTGTTTCCTAATTAGTTTATATTATTGGCCTGAGGCTGCACTGAAAAAGATGGAGAAGAAGAAAGAGGAGAATATCCATTCTAGTTTTCTAGTATCTCCTCACATGTGATACCTGTTAAGACTAGAGCTACCATCAGTCCTCAAAGAGGGTGCTGTTGGTGTTAGGCTGTGACAGTTCTTCCTGGAGCCAGAATGCCTGGTGTGCATGGAGGGTTTCTTGGTATTTCCGGCCTACACACTAACTGCCTGGGGCTGTCCCCAGTCACTGTGACAATCTAAAACCTCCAAAAGTCCCCTAGGGAGCAAACCACCCCCAGCTGGAACCCTAAACCTCAGAGCAGGAAGAACTCATTTATTTTTTAATGTATGTGTTTATTATTCATATACAGATGATGACTTCTAGATTATTCACCAATTATAGCCAAAGTTTCCTGTTGGTCAATTTTTTTTTCAAAATTTATTCAGACCCACATTTCGTTTTTATTCCACCACCAACTTCATATAAGCTCCAAAACTCAAATATCTTTTATCTCCTCAGTCTGGGCAAACGAAGTGGTTGCCTAGTGGTGAACTGAGCTGGCAGCCGCTCAGAGCAGCTGCGACTCAGTCGCATAACCGAGCAGGGAAGGCACACACTGCAAACTGTTGAGAAGCCGAGTTTCAAACATAAAATGTCTAACCTCAACAGTACTCCCAGACTTCCCGAATGCTTCCCTAAAACGGAGCAATAACCCCACAACCTCTCTAGTCTCAAACACTAGTCTTGTTTGTTTGTCTTTGGTTAATCCTCACAGGAGGATATATTTTTCCCCCATGGATTTTTAGAGAGAGTAGAAGGGAAGGAGGGGGAGAGAGAGGGAGAGAAACATCAATGTGAGAGAGACACAGTGATCAGTTGCTTCCTGCACATGCCCCAACTCGGGCCGTGGATTGAGCCTCAAAACAAAGTATGTGCCCTTGACTGGAATCGAACTCATGACCCTTCAGTCCTTGGGCTAACGCTCTAACCACTGAGCACACGGGTTAGGGCTCAAACGCTAGTCTTAAAGATGAACATTGAGAAGGAAGAACAGAATTAATAAATGGAAACATTAACCAGTTAGATTTGACAAGGTCGCGCTTCAATTAGTAACACACTACACAAAAGTTTGCTTTTCAAATGAGCAAATGAAATACCCATCACCTCACCCTGACCTTGTCACCTAGCAATCACATACCATACAGGATACTTCGTATTTATAAAACAAGATCTAAACAACTTAGCCAACTTTCATCTAGAAATCTTTTCAAAGCCAGAAACACAAAACTCACACGCATGCTCACCAACCAAGGAAAGAAAATAATAAAAAAGTGGAAAACATACCTCTGACTGGAAGAAATCCCAGCAGGCACTGCAGCACACCAGCCAAGCCTGGAGTAACGGACTGCATATTTCTTCTTATGGGCTCTCAGCAGGAATCTCAGTCTATACTGAAATATTGAGGTCAGGAGCATCCCAAAAGCATCCTAGAGTTTAAGTCTTAGTTTCAGAATAAAATTTAGTAAGTGTTAAGCTGCAGATAAAATTAGGAGAAACTCAAATTTATTTTAGGGAGAAATTTCTATATATGCTAAACCAAATTTAAACTGTTATGTTTTTTTCCCCAAAAGAAATTGGCAGAGCAAAACAGAGGCATAACTATGTTGTTTCTTCTTCCCATTATTTTAAAATAAAGTATCAATTAAAAATGAAATAACTTTCTATTTTATTTTTAAAAATCACAAATCCAGGAAAAATAATATTGGAGTTGCATCTGAACATTTAAAATCTACCATTAAGGGTTGCCAGATGGAAGGCGGGGGGGAGGGGGGCGGAGGGAGGTCCTAATATATGGTGACAGGAGAAGATTTTACTTTGGGTTGTGGTGCAATATACAGATCTTGTGACAGAAACCCACACCTGCAACTTGTATGTTCATTTGAACTATGTCATCCCAATAAATTTAATAAAACATTCAACGGGTGAAAGCAGTCATTTCTACATTGTTTAATGCTCACTCGTCAACCCACAATTATCATCTTTCATTTCATATTTAATGAGATTTTTAAAATAGCAATATTCCTACACCAGAAGGTGGTTTTTCCTGCTTTCAAAATACTTTTCAAATTCTATGTTTCGGACAGGCTTTTAGAATCCACAGGAATGGAATTAAAAACTTTCTATGGAATGAAATACGCTAAATGCTGTATAAGGGTGTACAGTGGCCAATATGGACATTCCTTCGTAGGGAGAAAAACGTGATAAAAACATCTTGTCACTATGTAAGTGAGCAAGTAAATTCTTTCTGTCCCTTCCTTTTCTTTTTCTTTCCCTCCCTCCACCCCTCCCTCCCTCAGTACCTCTTTTCGTCTTTCCTCCCTTCCTTTTTTTCTTCTTTTATCCTTTCTTCCTTGCAAAATCCACTTTTATTTCCCCTCAAAATTGGAACTGAAGAACTAAGGTGGGCGGGGAGGAGGGGGAAATACAAAGAGAAAATACAGAGATAAAATTGTAGCCAACAGACAATTTACAAATCCAGTCATCTCCTGGGCGGGAGAAGCTGCTGAAAGCCATTTGAAAGGAAGCAGGCGCTCAGGTGTGTACTGTGGTGGCGGGTGGGGAGGAATCGCCACCTGAAACCAATTTGCCTTCCCCTCCCACATTCTGCTGTGGGCTAGTTCCCCCCAGGCAGGGCCTCTGCCCATTACTTCCCTCTCCCGGAGGCCTTCTACGCAGGAGAGCCAGCAGGGAGGTTCTAGTTTTCCTGCGACCATTTAAAACACCATTTTAAGACTGTGCATGTGTGTGGATAGGGCCTGCATAACGCATGTGCCAATGTGAAGATACATTTTTCCATTCTTAATAATCACCAAAAGGGTTGGGAGGCATCCTTGGATTTAAGAAAATTGAGGTTATTAGAAATTTCACTTTTCTGCGTACTGTCATGACTGAACCTCGCATGTCCCTGCTGTTTGGAGTCACTCTGAAAACAGGCCTTAGAATATTCTCAAAAGACTTAATTACCTGGCTGATGTGTTTGAACCTCCAACAGCAGGTACAAACACAAAGCAAATTAGTTTCACTCGCTATTTCAAAGTCTCCCTTCACACAGAGGGGTTTGCTGAGTTCACAAACCTTTACTCAGGGATCAGGAGGTAAAGGAATCGGTTTTACTTTTCAGATCACATCGGCTAAAGTGTTTTCATCCTTTCCTGGCTCCCGAGGAAGAAGTGATTGCAATATGAAACGAGTCATTGCGGGCGGGTTTTTTGCTTTTGTTTTTGTAATGGGGATTGGACTGAGGCATGAAATCACGACCAAAGGTGCCCAGTGACCAACCTGGACAGTGAGCAGTGCAGCAGGAGCTCTTCATGGGAGGAGGCTCGCCAACATGGACCATGGGACGTGCTGGCATTTCTCACAGTGACCAATCTAAGCGGCCACATGCTGGTCATTCATGGCCAACAGACCCACTGTTTCATGTGAAAAGGATGAATCAAAGCTTCGGGAAAGTTGGCTGCAAGGTATTTGCTGTTCTAAGTTTATTTGGCATTTGAAAAAAGCCTAACTATAAATTTCAAGTAGTATACCTGAATAATATTTACTCCTCCTTACGTCATTTGATTTCCTCAAAGTTCATATTCAGTAAAAGGTGAGCTTCCCTCAGGGCTTCCCTTTGGGGCTATTTTACCTTCTCTCTCATCACCATCATCCCTTCCAACTTCCCCCACAGTATCCCTCCTCCTGGTGTTACAGAAGAGCAAGAAAAACCAAACACTCTTCCTAGAGAAAGGGAGGGACCCATTTATTAACACTAGTGACCAGTGGACTCCGGGAAGTGATTTCCAAATCAGAGAGTGAGTAACATACAGAGGCTTTGCTTTGTATAATCTATGGGGTCTTTGTCCTGCAGATACGGTTGCGCCCCCTTGTGGGCTTACAGGAAGGCCCCCAGGTGTTGGGGTTCCCAGGTCATATCAGATGATCTTCCTGGGGCCAGCTATAACGACCTTCCCTGCCCCCGTCCCCCCCCCCTCCCCCCCCCCTGCCGGGCAGTGCATTGTTCAGTTTTTATGGCCTTGCAAGACCAGTTTCCTCCTCACTGGACCTCTCAGTTGTTTCTCTCTAAAAATTGCTTAGGTGCCCAGACCTTGTGTGTTAGCCCTTTAACACATTGTATGCGGGAAATGTATTTATACGTTTTACGTTGACTGGTAGTAGAGCGTGGGACATGTATTAATATGTTTTTTATAGACTAGCGGTAGAATGCGGGTAACGCATAAATACGTAAACTAAAGTTATCGTAATTTTACTGAACGTTGCCATTTGCGCAAAAAATTAGCAAAAATGGCCCCCGCCACCTGTTAGCGCGCGATAAAAACTACCCGCAAACAATGTGTTAAATATATAGTGTCCTTAATTTTACAACCTACGAAGATCTAAACTTCCAAGAAATCTTTTAACTCCCTCCTCTCTCATAAAATCTTGCTTCTTTTTAGAGCTTTGGATATTCAAGCTAGCTAATCTTTTATTAAAAATACTAGAGGCCTGTTGCACAAAGAGATTCGTGTAATAGGCCTTCCTTCCCCTGACTGCTGGCACCGGGTTTCCTCCGGCACCTGGCACCCAGGCTCTGGCCGGGCTCCAGCCGAAGCCAGCTCATGGCCGTGAGGCTTTCACTGTTCTGCGGGCCCCAGGGCCATGAGGCTTTGCTCCACCACTTGGAGCCTACGTATGCAAATTAACTGCTATCTTTGGTAGGTTAATTTGCTTACTCTCCTGATTGGCTGGTTAGCGTAGTGAAGGTATGGTCAATTTACATGTTTGTCTATTATTAGGTAAGATGTTTTAAGGGAGAGGGAGAGAGAGAGAGAGAGAGAGGAACATAAATGATGAGAGAATCATTGATTGGCTACCTCCTACATGCCTCCTACTGGGGATTGAGCCCACAACCTGGGTATGTGTCCTAACCTGGAATAGAACTAGCGACATCTTGGTGCATGGGTCAATGCTCAACCACTGAGCCACATAGGCTGGGCTTAAGCTACCTAATCTTAACCAATCCTGCTAAAGTGCTCAGTAGATCTGCAGAACTTTCCAGGTGTCATTCCTGTTTTAACAAAAGTTACCTGGAGCCATAACACAGAAACTCAAATACAGATGGGACTCCTCTCTTCCGATATCATGGCACAAATACATGTTATTGGTCTCAACAAGGACCAACAGACGCAATACAGATGGTTCTATTATCCACCCTCATTCCTGGAAAAGAGCACGAAACACCTGCATTTTCTGATGTGAGATTGTGATGGGGGAAGGGCTCAGCAAAAGCATTCATAACAATAAAAGGCAGACTATTCATTTTCCTTTCATAACATGAACCAGAATCAAGTCGTTGGAAGCCAATTTTGAGTCTGAGCAGATAATGTTTTCTGTATCCTACTATTATTTTTCTCCCCAGCATGTGCTCAATGAAGATAGTCAGTGAATAATTATCTGACTGCATAAGACCATTAGGCCAGGTTCCAGTGAGGTACCACAGCTGTGCTAGGGACCAGATACCAGAGAAAGAACACCATCGGGGCTTTTCACACCATCCATCGCCACCAGGAATAGTGCAGTGGAGAGAAAATAGGGCCCAAAGTGAGGTGGTCCCAACTTCCCAAGGTCGGCCATGAGACACCCGGGGTATGGGAGCCAGCAAGCGAAGTTATCTAAGAAAAGAACCACAATAACTGTGCTGGCTCAGATATCTCCTAAAACCCGAAAACCGGGATTGGCCTGTCTTTCAGTCTCTCCTCATGTGGGAGGGATGCAACCAAGATAGTCCAGTTACTTTTGAGCCTCTAAAGCAGCGGTTCTCAACCTGTGGGTCGCGACCCCTTTGGGGGTTGAACGACCCTTTCACAGGGGTCGCCTAGACCACCAGAAAACACATATATATAATTACATATTGTTTTTGTGATTAATCACTATGCTTTAATTATGTTCAGCTTGTAACAATGAAACTGGGGATCACCACAACATGAGGAACTGTATTAAAGGGTCGTGGTATTAGGAAGGTTGAGAACCACTGCTCTAAGGTAAAGGCAAAATGCAGGATGAACTTGACATTCAGGAGCACATACTCTGAAGTGCTTTTTCTGGAAGTGACCACAGTAGATTAAACCAAACCAACTCCTTGGAACACGTGTAGTTCTCTTCTAGAAAAGGGCCAGGAGTTGGCACATATTGCCTCCTCTGATCAAGCAGAAGTGTTTTGTTTATTTCATTAATGGCTTTCTTCTCATTAGGCTTGCTGCCACAGCCAAGCGGAGATTCCGCAGCCTGCCAGGACTGGGTCTGGCCTCTGTTGCCTGTGTCCTGGAGGCTAGCTTTTTGCTTTCTGTCTCTAATTTTTTAAGAGCCGTCTTAAAGGTAGGACTTCAGGCTACATTAGAACCAGAGGGAAACATCAGCAGATAAAATCCCACGGAGAAGACTGAACAGCCTCAGGGGTTTGTGCCCAAAGATCGGATTGAATCCAATAGCATTTCTGTCCGGGAGTTAGAAGCAGGATGTTTTTGGAAGGGCTAGGTGTTTTCTTCATGATTAGGTCTAAAGACAAAAAAGCCCACTCACTGAGAGCCGATTTTTAACTTTTTAAAAAAAATTATTATTGCTTATTTAGAGAGAGAGAGAGAGAGAGAGGCAGGGAGAGAGAAACAGCGATTTGTTGTTCTGCTTATTTATGCATTCATTGGTAGCCTCCTGCATGTGCCCTGACCGAAACCTGGGACCAAACCTGCAACCTTGGCTTATGAGGATGATGCTGTAACCACTGCACTACCTGGTCAGGGCCGCTGGGACCCTCTTTTTTTTTTTTTTTAAGATGATTTTTTATTGATTTCAGAGATAGGAAGGGAGGGAGAGAGAGTTAGAAACATCACTGATGAGAGAGAATCATCATTTGGCTGCCTTCTGCACGCCCCCCCTCCTCCCCCCTCTCCCCCCCACTGGGGATCGAGGCTGCAACCCAGGCATGTGTCCTGGCCAGAAATCAAACCCTGACCTACTGGTTCATGGGTTGGCAATTACTGAGCCACACCAGCCGGGCTGGGATCCTCTTTTTAAAATAAAGGCTTACTATCCAACTCAAAATACAGGGACACCCAGTTTATGTCTATTTAACATTAATACATAGAGAATAAAAGTGAAATATTCATGCTTTCAGATGATTAGTTTATGTGACATAAATACTAAGGGGATAGGGTTTATGCTGATACCTGTGAAAAAGAGAACATGAGAAAGACCACAGTAGGATGAGGGGAAGATGTTACAAAGAAGAGTGAGCAAGAGAGGAAGAAAACTTAGACAGGAAGACATAATGGCCTTTTGGGGCTAAATGAGGAGAAACAGCAAAAAGACCAAATAAGCCAGGTCTGAGCACAAAAGTACTCACACCTACTGGGATGAGGGCCGTCTCCCACTAGGCTGAGCTGGTTCATGGCATGTCCTCACTGGTCTTGGCTGAAGTTAAAGGAAGATCTAATTTGAACAAATATTTATCCTTAAGATATACTGTCAACAATTCCTTAGTGTGGAAAAATTTGAGGAAACCATCTGTGGGCAGAAAACAATGGCTCAAGGAATTTCCACAACAAACCATTTCGATATCAACAAAAAAATCTTTCAGGCAGGTGGAAATTTCATCCTTTTTCTCCTACTTTCATCAAGACAAATGAGATGTTTACCTATTAGCCAGGGCAAGTCTGTATAGACCAAATGAACCACCTGAGAAGGAAACGGCTGTGACTGGGAGGGCCTGAGAGATTTCCAAAGCTTGTCTCTGATGCATAGCAGATAGTAGCACTTGTGTTGCCGCTGAAGAAAATAGCTTTAATTGCATGTTTGCATTCATCCAAAATGAGAGTACGGTTTTCTGAGAGGGTGCCAGCAGAACTCTTCCATTCAGACACGGGCACTGCCTGGGAATCAGAAAACTGGACCCTGGTTTAAGCTTCGGTGATTGTCTATGGGAGCTTAGAAAAGGCTGCTGACCCCCTGACTGTAGCTTTCACATTCGTAAAATGTGGAGGTTAACCTACATGTCTCCTAAGATCCCTTCCAGTGCCGAGACTCCGGAAATCTACACTTCTCCCCGACAGCTCAGAAAAAGGACTCAAGGAAACCATGTCTCTAAGCACCCCTTGAGTATGAGGAATAAAAAAATTAAGTTAACACTATGGTTTGAGTAATGAAGAAATTTTTGTATTTGGGAACAACCGTGTTTTCTAAGCTCACTCCAATGAGGAATTATAGAGCCGATGGAAATAGAATTTGTAACTGCATGTCTCAGTGTGTATATAGTTATGGGCCTTCCTCCATGCTAAAGAAGTATGTGTCAACATATCACTGTATAATTTTCAAAAGTTGTGAAGTAGAGAGATGAAAGTTCTTTTTTCCCCCCAAATATATTTTTATTGATTTCAAAAAGGAAAGTAGAGAGAGGGAGAAACATCAATGGTGAGAGAGTGTGCCCTGACCAGGAATTGAACTGTGACCTTCTGTTTTATAGGTCTACGCTCAACTGCTGACCCACACCGGCTGGGCGGAAAGTTCTATCCCTCAGAACAGCACAATAATTCTGGAGAAGGCAAACAAGGTGCAACAGAACTGACAGGGCTCAGGAATTGAGCACCTCAGTGGGCAAAGAGACACTGGACTAAATATCTTTTTAGGCGAACCTGTGTGTGAGGTGAGGAACACATCAGCCTGGTCTGACTTGCCAGTAACAAGCTGTGTGATATGAGGCAGGTCCCTTAGCTTCTCTGTGTCTTAGTTTCCTTGCCTGTAGAAGAAGGGATTGGAGTGGATGCATTCCTAATCACTCACAGTTTTAGAGCCTTATGATTCTGTAAGAAGAAATTCTAATACAGTCAATTACAAATTGAAAATGTAAACAAATTGTATAGATGCATATTTTAAATCCTTAAGAGAATTAGTTCTTCAAAGACACTCATTTACATATCAACTATTTATAAGTTAATTAAAACTCACAGAGTCGCATTCCTTTAGACATGAAAGAGATTTTAGCAATCAGTAATAACTGTTATAAAACTGCATCCTAGTTACTTGTGAATATCCCCCTTTATTTTGTGAATTCTTTCAGGGATAAACAGTCTTCTGAATGCTTTTGAATCATAGGACTTAGACCAGGACAGATATAGAGTAGGTACTAAGTAAAGATTAACTCAATAAATTTTGCAGCTAAAAAAAAAAAAACCCCTGAGGAGGCCAGCTAAGCTGCCCAAAGCCACGCAAGCAGCTGGAATGGAGCTTCTGCCCCCAGGAGACCCAACCAGGGAGGCCAAATGAGATCATTTTTCAATAAAAAAGTCAGCAAAGGCATCTTTCTCATGCAAACAGGCTTCAGAGGATGTTAAGGCAGGCCAAATAAAACTGAGCAGACAGTAAAGGATCCAGTAAATACTCAATAACTGTTCACCAGTTGACTTAAACCTCCTTAAAAGGATAAAATTATATGTCTGTGGTAGCTGTATGAAAAGATAGGGCCCATAGGGCATAGTAACTACTAAAATGAAAGTGAGTACAAAGGAGAATGGGAACTTAGAGGTGAGCAAACTGTGCTTATAAAAGTAGGGAAAGTTATTCCAGAGAAGGTGAAGTTAGGTCTTAAAAGATAAATTTTGCAGACAAAGAAATGGTAAAGGACATTTCAGACAGAGAGAAGGGCATGGGCAAAGGCATGAAAGGTAAGAAAAAAAATGGCAAAACTTCCCTTGTGGATGTAGCAAAGGGAAGGACGGGAGACTAAGAGATAAATAATGGTTATGGTAGAGATGGGTGGGGGCACAGAGTGAAGAACTCTACCATAAGCTTACAGTCAATTGGCCTTCACCCAGTGCTCCCTATGGGGCCTACTGATTGGGTAGCATGCCCACCACCATCTACAACTGATTAGACCAGAGGTGTATACCTGGCCCAAAGTCATCCCATCTTTTGGCTTGATTGTGACCAGCCAGATTTTCCTCAGACCTTTGTCTTAAGAGGTATGGTTGGTGACTGTCTGACCATATAGTATTGTAGGCTGGACCACATGGTCATGCAAACATAGGGTCAACTCTGACCTCATGGCAAGCCAAAGCCACAAGCAAGTTAATGCTACAGAGCAGCAGAAATGCTATGGGCCTTGCAGAGTCTGTGGACAAGAAAAGAGAGCTGTCATGCTGAGAGAGGTGGCAATGAAGGAACACAAAATCAGAGTGAAAATGAGAGGGAGAGAGAGAGAGAGAGAGAGAGAGAGAGAGAGAGAGAGAGAGAGAGAGAGAAAGTATAGATGGAGAGCCACAGAAAGAGATGCAAGGGGATCATTTCGACAATTAGGCCAAATGTAGCAGAGCCATCAGCCAGATGAGGACTTGGTTTCATCCATTAGATTTGACAATTACAAGTAGCCTCAAAAAGAATGCAGTCTCAGGGCACATGTGGCCAGAGTCTTGACATGATTATTTGGAGTCTGAGTGCACTGGAGTGTCTGTGACAGACGGCAAATGAAATCTGGATGTGACGACTTCGCCTGTCAAGTGGTGAGGCCGGCCGTAGCAAATGGTTGCAAGGATGAGAGGATTCAAAACGTGTTCAAACGGGCCATCCCCCTCTGAGTATATCATGGCGGAATGATCTCTCCTTTCCTCCACTCGATTTCCCCTAATTTGAGGAGGAATTGAGCTCTGCATCCTTCTGAGATCTGTTACCTTCCCTTTCATTAGTGATCACAACTAACATTGGTAATGTCCCATCGAGTCCACCCATGTACAACTCAGCAAGTGCCCACTTAGTCTAACTACATCCTATTCACACAGGGTGGGGCAAAAGTAGGTTTACAGTTGTGAGGTCACAAAGCAGAGCTTATTGTTGTATTATTATTTATTATTGTATTATTTTCCATACTAACAACTGCAAACCTACTTTTGCCCCGCCCTGCATACTGAAAGATTGGATGCAGGGCCTCAGAAAACTGTCCCTTTCAAAGAAACATGTGTAGCCTTCGGCTGAGGAGAGATGGAGGCAGTGAGGTGAGCTAGGTTTTGCATTGTGACTTTTCTACCATGGGACCCTCAGAGTGTGGCTAAGCTCCATGTAGGCTGCGGCTGCATAGGTAGCAGAACAAACACCAAAAACATAACAAGACGTATTTCCTTGTCGCTGGCACAGCAGTTGATGCCTTACTCACAGCAGTTCTTGGTTTCTCTTTTATTTGTTGATATGACTTCCCAGTGAAGAGCAGGAAACGTGGAAATGACAAGTGGTCTATAGGAGCATCCATTATGTTTAAGAGGGTCCACAACAAAGATATATGAACAAAAGGTTTCACAGTTAAAAATATAAAAGCATCCTCAAGGTCCAATATTAGAAAGATGGGGAATGGTTACATAAAATATGGTCTATTCATAGACTATTGCAAAGGCACTAACAATTACATTCATGGTGTGGTGTTAGAAGTCAGGGTGTCATCACCTTTAGGGTGTGGGGGCGGCTGGTAGGGCGCCTAGGGGGCTCTGAGAGCTGATAATATTCTATGTCTTCATCTGGGCGCTGGTTATGCAGATGCATTTAGCTTGTGAAAATTTATTGAGTTGTACTCTTTGGACATGTGCACTTTTTTATATGTATGTTATGCTCCAATAAAAATTTAACTGAAGCCTGGCCAGGTGGCTCAGTTGGCTGAGTGTTGTCCTGTACACCAAAAAGGTTGAGGGTTCTATCCTGGTCTCCGGTGAAGATTAAAAAAAGTTGGCTTAAAAAAAATAATAAAGAGGGACTACAAGCTACTTGAAACTGTTGTTCGTTGTATTATCACATTCCCATTAGTTCCCTCAAAGGATCTTGGACGTAAAATCTTTCCGGAAAACAGCTCTTGCTTTTAAAACAGTAGAAATCTTTATTTTTTTTTTTACCCAGTTTTAAAGGAGAAATGAAAAGAGAAAAAAAACAAGCAACGTGTGAGGACCAAAGGAAGGGAAAACCCACAGCAGTGAAAGAACGTCCTTTGAGAAAGCTCAGAGTTGAGTTTCCTTTGTTTATTACTGGCTGAGAAGTCAAGGGACCTAAAACAATAGAGCTGCTCTCTCTGGTTAATGTTTTTGCCAAGTACATCAAGTCTGACTGTCATTTGCTTGCCACCAGGGTGCACCCATGCACACACTATCCCAAATGCCTAACAAGATCAGCGTTTTCAGCACTTAATCATGGAGCTCAGCCAAGCCACTTTTAAAAGAATACCAAGAGGACGGCGGAGAGGGGAGGGTGGACCTCTGACACACTGTTTGCCGTAGCACCACTCTCACGTCCTCTGAACTTTTAACATTACGCCTACTGTCTGCTCCACTACAGCATGTATTTTAATTGCAAATCAACTCAGATGCAATTGGTAATTAGGGGATGACAATAACAACAAAAAAGAACAAACTTCTGAATTCTATTTTTATTCTGGATGTAGCTGTCTTTATTAAAGTGGCTGATGCTGAAGACCCACGTCTCCAAAGGGGGAGTCTGAGTGAGTCTCAGGCTGTGAGACATCCAAGGGGAGAGGACTCAGGTTCTCAGGGCAAAGGCCAGCGGAGATTCCATGCTGCTAGCATCGCCTTCAGGGTTCCCAGTGCTTTGTTAGTGCCCTGGTTAGAAGGTGCCATAGGTTTGGAGGGATCCGCTCCTGATGCTGATTCCCCATGAGCGCTGTTGTGTTCAGTGTATGATTTTGCAAACAGTTAAGAATGCGCATCGGCATAGTGGTAGGCAGAAACCCCCGTGCCTAGGATGTATTTCTCTTGAGCAACAATTGTGTAAGACTTACAAATTGTCAAGCATTTTCCTACACATTTTAAGTACATCGTCTCATTTAATTCTCAGAACTTAGTGAGGTTGGTTCTATTCCTATCCTGTTTTACAAATGAAGGAACCAGGAGCCAGAGAGACTAATGGAGAGCAGGGCAGCAGGGCTTCAAGTGGAGACCCCTTTGGATGGTGTGGGAGGGAGAGGTCCTACCCTAAGTCATACCAGAGGGCGGGCTATCTTAAAAGGCGAGTTTGCTGAGAAGTAAGATTCTGTTAGAATGAGGCTATCATAGATCAACCAAAGAACATGTATGCATATATGCATAACCCATGGGCACAGATAATAGGGTGGTGAAGGCCTGGGGTAGGGGCAGAGGGGGGAGGAGTAGGGGAGACAGGCTAGAAGGGGTCAATAGGGGAAATAGGGGGACATATGTAATACTTTCAACAATAAAGATTTAATTTTAAAAATGAATGCGGCTATCATGTAAAAGGGAGCATACAACCTCCCTTGGTAAAAGCTGGTTTTCAAGTTTTGCCACATACGTTTAAATTCATGGCCAATTTCCCTTTCTAATTTAATCAGGTGCTTACACTATTTTCGAGGGTTTGATGAAGTCGTCAATACATGAAGCAAGGCTGGGTGTGATGCATTATAGTCATTGCACTGACTCGCGTCACTAAAACTGGTTATTCTGGTCACTTGAAATTGATTAACTGAAACCTCCCTCCCTTCCTTCCTCCCGCTCTTCACTTCCTGCCTTCCTTTCTTTTCCAGATTGGATTAGCTATTGAGCTAAATTCCACACAAAATCAGGCCCAGCATGGACTATGGACCCTTTTTGCATAAACCTTTTGTATATAAGTTTCTAAAAGGCTCAGCTGCTTACTTCTCTACATATGACGTTTCTGTGGGTAGAGAAATTCTTTCAGAAATTGATTTAATGGGAATAAATGAAGCTTCAATGGTAAACAGGCATTGCGTGAGCTGCCTAAGGCACAGGCTTCAGGCACTAGGATCATGTGATCGGGGATATTGTCCTCGGCTGCCTTTCTGTACATCTGAAGATGAGTAAAATCCCTCCTCGCTTTCACACTGAGCACACAGGGCATCAAGTAATAAGAAGCTCGTCGCATCACCTGCTAATTGTACTCCACACTCTGAAAAGAGGAAGTGTCATCATGGAATTAACACTTCACAGTTTGACAAGAGGGAATGGCGTATAAGAATGGAGACAATAATGCTGTGAATGTGTAAGGGCAGAAGATGTGGCATTGCCTTTTACAATTCTCCCTTCCATTTATTATAACAAAATGCTTTTCTGATTTTTTTTCCAAGTTTTCCATTTTGGTGCCAGGTGCTGAGGCGTAGTGATCGCTTCTCTTTGGAGAACAAATTTGGATTTTAAAGCATTCCCATCGATGCAGATCAGTGATTAGCAGAGTGGGGGCTAAGGACTGTGCCAATCAGAATTAGCTGAAGTGCTTGTTAAAAAGTGTGAATTCTATTTATTGAATTAGAATATTTGGACGTGGGAGTCTAGTTCTCCACATTTTTAACAGGTCCCTATGTCTGTTAAACACACTAAGGTTTGGTGTGTGTTAAATTTAGGTTTAAATCACTGATTTAGAAAATTCAGAGAATTCACAATAGGTGTGGTGGTTGTAGTCAGGCACACTAGCCATTGATTGATTGATTGATTACTATAGATTTCAGGGTTTTCTCTGCCAGATTGGATAGGCTTTGTTTCTTCCATCCGGTTGACTCAAAAGAGTTAAATAATATACTTAGTCAGTCAAAAACTGAGGACCAAGTCAATGAACAGAAATCCAATTGGGTAACCAACCTCAGAAGTCTTATTTGACTGAAAGATGACATTTAAATCATCCCATACACAAAGTTTGTCAAAATAATCAAACTAGTTTATGAATGCAGAAACAGCCTTAAAACAAGCACCACCATCAAGATCATAGATATGTTTCAGTTTATGCTAAAATTCTTCAGTTGCAAATACTGACACATGCAGGTCACTAAAGAGACCCTGTTCAGTACTCAATGCTTGACTTCTCAGCAGTCATTGAATTGTTGAATACAGTACTTCCTCCTTCTGGAAAGAGTCTCTTTTTTTGTCTTCTGTGATTCCACACTGTATACCTGAAGGCTATTTTTCTTGTAGCAGATAACCCCCCAAATCTTGGTGGCTTAACAAAGAGTTTATTTCTCACTCATCTAAAGTCCAGTGTTTTCTCCCAGGGGGTGAGGGAGGTTTCTGGCTTCCACTAAGACAGTGGTTCTCAACCTGTGGGTCGCGACCCCTTTGGGGGTCGAACGACCCTTTCACAGGGGTCGCCTAAGATCATCGGAAAACACATATATAATTACATATTGTTTTTGTGGTTAATCACTATGCTTTAATTATATTCAATTTGTAACAATGAAATTGGGGGTCACCACAACAAGAGGAACTGTATTAAAGGGTCGTGGCATCAGGAAGGTTGAGAGCCACTGCTCTAAGAGTTAGCACTGAGCCACTAGATGGAAAAAAGATAGATCATTAGGGGAGATTTTTACGTATCAGCTTTGAAAGTGGCCTTCATCACTTTTGCTGCCATTGCATTAGTTAGAACCCAATCATAAGGCAATACTGGACTGCCTGAGAGGCTGGAAAAAAACTAGAAAAAAAGAAGCAGGTTGGTGCTCAGCTAATAATGTCTGCCAAATTAACTCTCCTCATGTTCTTCCTACCTCTTTGCATGCTCTTTCTCTGTTGCATTTGTGACTCTTGGTTCTCTACCTAATCTTAGAACATTGATTCTCTTCATGGCTCTGTTCTAAGTCTGCAACTCTTTTGGGTTTTCAAACTTTCCCTGGTCAGTTTCATTCTTTCACATGGTCTTCATGTACATCTTTAGTCCAGGGAGTCCCCAGAACAACGTCCAATTGCTACTGAAAAGCTACCCCTCGATGTCTCAAAGATATCTCAACCTCAAATGTGCAAAAGCGAACTTGTCAGCTCCCTCCCGCATCCTTTCTCTTTGCAGCCGTCCCTGACACAGTAACAGGCACCAATCTCCACCACTTTACCTCATCAAACCCTGGAACGCTTCCTCACTTCCCTCCCTTTCTCCTCATCATTCCATCAATCATTAAGCACTCATGATTGCAATTGCCAGTTATCTCTTAACTGTAATCATTCTTCTCCATCTCCAATATCATACACTAGTAAAGTCCATCATCATCTCTTTCCTCCTTCCTGATTTTTATTCATGGTTTTGCTCTCCCTAGTTTAGTCTCTACACTGGTACCAAAGTAATTTTTATAAAATTAAAGTATGGTCACATCTTTTCTCTGCATTAATTCTTTTGATGGCTTCTCTATGTTCCTCAGACAATCAAGTCCATATCCCTTAGTATGATTTATCCCTCTTTCCCCACTGACTTCCAACTCCTCCCCCTCACTATTGTCCTTGGACAAGCAATGTTCTTCTGGTAATCTTCTAAACTATACCATTCTCCTTTTTTCCTCTGGACCTTTGCACATGCTATCCGCTTTACTTAGAGCACTTTCCCCTGACCTCTCTGAAGGTCTAAATCTAACTCATTTTTCAGGTTTCAGTTTATTAGTGAATGTCATTTCTGCATATACTCCTGTGACACTGTGGACTTACTTGTATTTTCTTAGTCAAACTGTTGATAAAGAAATAAAGCTATTAAGTGAGAAACTCAACCAGCTACTCTCACATTTCTGCATATTCTATGGTAGAAATGGTTGCTTATACACTGAGTGGCCAGATTATTATGACCACCCCATCAGTACAATGAAGTGAATTAGTTATGCAAATAATAATAATAATAATAATAATAATAATAATAATAATACCTTAAGAGTATTTGCTTAGGAAGCAAATACTCAGTATTTTTGGAAGTGTCAATGAAATACTGATGGGGTGGTCATAATAATCTGGCCACTCAGTGTATGTCACAGTTAAATTCTCTATGAAATAATTTTCTAGAAGTCAGCTTCTGATGGCATCTGGGCATAGCATCTCGGATCGCCTTCTCTGGCAGGAAGGGCAGGACTACTCTCTGTTCCCACACGCTTGTTCATTTCCATCACCATCCACCTCCTCCAGGAACTCTGGCAAAGCTGAGGACTGATTTTCATAACATCTCCCAGAGGAGCACAGTAAAGGAATAAGAGACATCTGTGCATTGTTTATACCGCCATTAGCCTTTAGTTGTAAATTACTTAACAACAGCTGGGCAACAGAGAAGGAAGAGCTATTCTATTGGAAAAAAAGAAGATCTGAGCATAACGATTCGGTGCTTTCAAGTTTTATCATCCACAAAGTTATAGTATTTCTTTATTACTTAGAATTGTTAATTATAGTACTAACTAGAGGCCCAGTGCACAAAATCTGGGCATGGGTAGGGTACTTAGCAGCTGCTGGCTGCCAGCTGGGGCCTCCCTTCACACCCACCTTGGCCTGGCACAGTCTGCTCACCTGCTCCACCATCCTGCTGTGGTCCCGCTCTCATTAGGGCCCATCAGGGCCAGAAGTGCCTCCACTGCTGCCCACTGCCAGCGCTGCATCACTGACGCCCACTATGTTCTGCACCACCCTCTGGTGGTCAGCATGTGTCTAACTCCCAGTCGGTAGAACTCCTGCCTGTGGGGACCATTTGCATATTAGCCTTTTATTATGTAGGATTAGGAGACATCAGTACATTGAGTACAGGCATAAAGTGAGTAAAGACAATTCTAAAAGTACCGATCAACTTGGGGAAACTTAAATGGAAAAATGTGTAGCCGATTTGAATGTTGGTCTGTGCCACACCGATGCCCCTCCAGGACTGAAAGACTGATCCCCCCTGTCAATGCAGAACCAGCTCAGTTTGATGAGATGCTGAATTGATTTTCAAAGACCACAGACCCAAACCGCAAGTCATGCAGCTGAAGCATACGCAGAGGAGAGAACTTTGACCTCCAGCTGCAACAGATCCAAAGTCTTGCCCTAACCCACACCACCAACCCCAGGGAACCCACCAGAACATAACCAGAACTTGAACACCGGAACTCTTCCAGAAGCCAAGGGACTCTTGTCTTGTCCAGGAAGATCTGGTGTTGATGTCCCTTTACCATAAATAGCCTAGTTCCAAGATCCTCCAATTAAAACTTGCCCACCAGCACTTCCGCATACCTGTTCTCCCAGCCCCTTTAAAACTCTTGGCCTGGTCCAGCAAGCAAGATAGGCCTGAGGCACCAGTAGGTCTCCCATCTTCTCAATTGGTGCCTTCTCCATCAATAATCCTTTTCTTATTCCAAACCCTGATGTTTTGAGTCCTGGCCTTTTGAAGTACGAGTACGAGGCACATGGACTTTGGTTTGGTAATACCTCAGATGTGGAGAGTTTCTGCCCTTGACTCAAGATAGCCAACCTCACCCAAGGTCACAACCCTTTCCCAGGGCAGCTTGACCCACTGACTAGTTGAATTGGGAAAGTAATGGCCCAGGCTTATTGATCCAACTTTAAATAACTCTTAAGGACTCTTAGCTAAATTGAAATGGCTGAGACCTTGAATTGAATGTATCAGGGCCCCAATTCTCCCTCTATTCAATACTGATTCCTTCTCCCCACTGTTGATCCCAGGAACACTCCCTAATAAACTTCCAACCTATTAATCTCATCTCAGATTCTGTGACATAAGCCCTCTATATCAGTCAGGGAAATCAATTTGCTTGCTCTGTTATCCAGTGGGTTCTGGATGCTACTTGGGAAATTAAATGTGGTTGGTCTAGTGAGCACAGTAAGGGAGTAAGATTGGGTTTGGGGATGGAAGTGGGAACTGTAACTTGAGTTAGAGGATGGACTGACTCCTTGAAGTTTTGGCTTCAGTTAGAATTATTTAATCTTCCTTGGTGGCCTAATAGTTTTGCTCTGAGAAGAAGCCTCTCCTGCATCTGAACTATAGAGTTTCTGGTTGTTGCTATAATTTTGCTTGTATGTTTTGTCTTATTTTGATAATTAACTGTTTTTTTATAAGTTGCTTATCACTCAAGACTTTTTAGGGTAGAATTCAGATATTATATCTTGTTATTCCTGCAGAGTCTTTACTTGGATGTCCTAATAGTTTAATATGAATAAGTTGTTATTGAATGAAGCCCTTAAACATAGATACCTACCTCATCATGCTTTAGTCATTCATTCCTCAGCCTCTTCCTTCCATATATATACTTATATTTACATCTTTTAAGGCTGGATAAATATAATGAGTTCTTTATCTGTATGTCTTTGTTTATTGGTTTGTCTGAACATAATTCTCATTATAATGTAAAAGTGATTCCAGTTAAATTTGAAAACATTACATTCCAGGGATGGGCAAAATGTTCTACATGCAATCAGGAAATACTTTCGGATTTTGAAGAAAATATTTGCACAATGTATTTTTATTGTGTTTAAATTCTCTTTTGAAATTGGCAGTCTATTTAAGGACTAATTAGGCTAATCTTTCTTAATTAGAACAATAGATTAATAACAAAAACTCATGCCTTATATGCTCCATGTAACAGGATGGCAAGTGCATTGTAGAACTGATTTTTAGGCCCCAAAGGCTCAGTGATGAGACCAGGTCTTGTGGGAGACAGCCATTCACACCAGCCTGTGGAGTCTTCAACATTTAATTAGCATGCCCTATTTTTTTTAAAAAAATTATCCTTATTGTTGAAAGTATTACAGATGTCCCCTTTGTTTGTTGTTTTCCCCATTGACTCCCTCTACCCCCACAGGCCTCTCCCAGGCCTTCACCACTCTATTGCCTGTACCCATGGTAGCATGCCTATTTTTATTGCTGTTGGAACTACTTTTAGTTTCTCAATAACGGAGTAATTTAGTTCCCCACTCATACAAAAGGAGGGGGGCAATCAAAAGACCAAGAACCACGTCAAACTAGGATAGCATAATAAATTAAATAAACATGAGTGGCTAGGAGAGGAGAATGTACATGGGATTGTAAATCTTCAAGTAAAAGAATAAATTGAGTATGGGTACAAGAGATCTCTCTGTGAAGAACGGGGAACTGGCAAGAGGGACTTAAATTAGAAACTCATGTCATTTCGGCATTTGGTGAGTCCTCTCTATACATGTGTGCTCCTGGCACTGGGCTAGACAGTTCTCAGGAAAGGTTGGTTCTGGGGCAATTTAGTGGGAACACGGGCTGCTATTTCTCTGTTACCCTAATGCAGTGGTGGAATGCAGCAGACAATTATTCCAGAGTCAAGTAAGTGAGTGCTGAACAGTGGCTAATTAACTAATTCTTCAATAAGGAGATGTAATAACTATTATGTAAAATATTAAGTACCCAACTAAGCTGATTAATGATAGTTTTTCTGAGCTTCACAACCCAAATAAACAATAAAAATGTACAACCAACCAACATCTTGGAAATCTCCATCTCCTTGTACCATCACTTCTGCCCTGCACACTCCTGCCTCTTCCTCTCATCATTAATTTCCTCCCCTAACCTGTCCTGCTTTCCCCATCTTCTATTTTTTTATTCTTCTGCTTCACTAGACCTCTTGCTTTAATTGATCATGTTTTGCAAACTATATATAGTAGCTTACTTTTCCTTCGAGTGTATTACACATTTAATAAATAACCATTTTCACTTTTAAAGGCTGGCAGATTGAATATTTTCCTTTGTAAACAAAGCAAACCTTGTTATTTTTTTACTCTCAATTGATTTTCTTTGACAGATACTATTCCTTAAGGAAATGGCTTATTCTTATTGCCCCCACTGCTTCTCCTCCAGGCTGTATCTATTGCTAACTCCCTACAGCTTCTGAACTCTAGTCAAGTTATTTAACAACCATTTCTTGCAGATTTAGCATCTGTCAGACACTGAGACTGATGCTATGGATTAAATAATATTTGGTTCTTTTTCTCAAAGAACATGCATTATATTTGAAAAGACAAGACATAAAGCTACACAATATATAATTTAATGAGTTCCTACTGTGTGTTCTGTGGAGAGGTTTAAAAGTCAAATACAACAGACCCAATTTAGTGATATAATGATATTGTTCTTAATTTCCTAGAAGCAGACTAGCTCCTAATAAAAGACATCTCCCAAATCTCTTTTAAAGGAAAGCAATAAGTATACTTATTTTCTTTTAGAATGAGATCTGAAAAGGTAATACAGTCATGGATTCTATTAAGCAGTGTTATTTTATCTTTTCCTAAGATTATTACAATAGGTTTACTCCATATTCTAGACTCATTATCTCTGGAACTCACTCAAAATAGAGTAACACTTAAAAGAAAGGCACTTCTCTCCTAAAATATATTACTAATATTTCATTTAAAATGTCATTTTAGATGTAATAGCTCAGTCCCTGGACTCAATCAGGCAAAGATAGCAGTATTCTCTATGAAAGAAATTTCAGGTAAAAAAAAAAAAAAGCAGCTACTCTTTTTTAAAAGTCAGAATGAAAAAAATACTTTCTTAGGTTACTTACCGATTGTCTGAGATGGGGAATAAACTGTGTGGTCCAAGAAGTCCTTAATCAGGAAAAAGAGAGAGCATCCTTTCTTGTTGACATCTCTGGGACAGGTGAGAGAGGCTGACCACCTTTAGTGCTAAGACAATATGTATTTTTATTATTTTTTTTAAATATATTTTTATTGATTTCAGAGAGGAAGGGAGAGGGAGAGAGAGAGAGAGAGAAACATCTATATATATATACTAGGGGCCCGGTGCACGAAATTCGTGCACTGTGTGTGTGTGTGGGGGGGGGAGAGTGTCCCTCAGTCCAGCCTGCCCCCTCTCACATACTGGGAGCCCTCAGGAGTTGACCCCCATCACCCTCCAATCGCAGGATCGGCCCCTTGCCCAGGCCTGACGCCTCTGACAGAGGTGTCAGGCCTGGGCAGGGGACCCTCATTTCCCCCCATCACTGGTTCTGCCCCCAGCCCAGGCCTGATGCCTCTGGCCCAGGTGTCAGGCCTGGGCAGGGTACCCCCAGACCCCTCCGATTGCTGGCTCTGCCCCTTGCCCAGGCCTGATGCCTCGGCCAGAGGCGTAGACCCCCATCACCCTCCGATCGCCTGATCGGCCCCTTGCCCAGGCCTGACGCCTCCGCCAGAGGTGTCAGGCTTGGACAGGGGGCCCCCATGTCCCCCCAATCACTGGCTCTGACCCCTGCCCAGGTCTGAGGCCTCTGGCCCAGGAATCATGCCTGGGCAGGGGACCCCCATCTCCCTCTGATCGCTTGCTCCACCCCCCGCCCAAGCCTGATGCCTCTGACCCAGGCTTCAGGCCTGGGCAAGGGGACCATCATATCCCCCCAATCCCCGGCTCCGCCCCCCACCCAGGCTTGATGCCTCTGGCCCAGGCCTAATGCCTCTGGCCAAGGCATTAGGCCTGGGCAGGGGACGCCCAGCTCCCCGCGATCTCCCACTCTGCCCCTGCCCAGGCCTAACGCCTCTGGCCTAGGCGTCCGGCCCGGGCAGTGGGGAGCCGCAGTGGCAGCGGGGGGCGCCGCGATCATGCAGGCTCCGCCCCTGCCACTGCAGGACGCCTCTGGCTGAGCCGTCCGGCCCGGGCAGCGGGGACCCGCAGCTGCAGCGGCCCCGCGATCGTGGGCTCCGCTTTAGGCCCAGGCAAGGGACCCCTAGCTCCCGGGACTGCCAGCTTTGACCGTGCCCAGCTCCCATCGCTGGCTCCACCCCTACTTCCTGCTATCACTGGCCAGGGCGGCAAAGGCGCCTGATTCTCCGATCATGGCTGGGGGGGCAGGGCAAAGGTGGCCCCAAGGCCGCCTTTGCCCTGCCCCCCACCTCTTAGCTCCCCCCTGGGTTTCTGATCACTGTTCCTGCTTTCCCTTTTGCCTCCCTGCATTGTGCCTACATATGCAAATTAGCCGCCATCTTTGTTGGCAGTTAACTGCCATCTCAGTTGGCAGTTAATTTGCATATAGCCCTGATTAGCCAATGAAAAGGGTAGCGCCGTACGCCAATTACCATTTTTCTCTTTTATTAGTGTAGATATATAAAAGCCTAAGCGACAGAACAACTGAATGACCGGTCAACTGGTCGCTATGACGTGCACTGACCACCAGGGGGCAGATGCTCAATGCAGGAGCTGCCCCCTGATGGTCAGTGCGCTCCCAGAGCCAACCTCTCATGGCTGGCCAACCTCCCGCGGTCCCTCTCCCTGGCCTTCCGGCCTCGACCAGCCAGATCAGCCCTGATCAGGACTGGGCGAGACAGCCCCAATTGGCCCCAATCGCCAGCCAGGCTGAGGGATCCCACCCGTGCACAAATTCGTGCACTAGGTTTCTAGTCAATGATGAGAAAGAATCATTGATTGGCTGCCTCCTGCACGCCCCCCCCACTGGGGACCAAAACTGCAACCTGGGCATGTGCTCTTGACTGGAAACAAAACTTGGACCCTTCAGTCTTCAGGCCGACGCTCTATCCACTGAGCAAAACCAGCTAGGGCTACAATATGTGTTTTTAATGTCATCTTTGCATCTGAGACACTCACAGATCTGGCCTCACCTGAGATCACAGGTCAGTGTGGAGAGAGACAGATATGAATAGACCCTGTTTCATATGTTTTTTGGATATCCATTTGGATATTAATTTTATAAAAAGATTTATTTCTTCATGGTGAGCAGGGGACCATAAGGGGAGAAGGTAAATGGGTGAGCTGGAGGTGGTAGGCATTTAAGATGCTGAGAAAAATGGTGAAAAAGAAATAAATAAATAGAATGAGGAACAGAATGCTGGCTTGATGGGGAGAGGAAATAGAATTTCAGGACCTCTGGTTTATAGAAGAGCAGATCACGGAAGGGGCTTGAAGCAAAGGGTGAGTCTACTATTAAGTGGGTCTGAGAAGTTTCAAATCTCAAGCATAGTTGCATAAGTATATGTGCATGTGTGTGCTTACATAGGTAATATATGCACATTATAAATGTTCAAAAGGCTCACAAAGACATAAAGTGAAAATGTTCTGGCAATCACTTTCTCTAAGCCACCCATGGCTCAATCCTGGAGGCAACCAAAGTGACCAGCTTCTTGAGCATCCTTCCAGGGGTATTTGTTGCATGTGTCCCATGACTATATTTACTCACTTCCCATATCAATATGGAGGAAGGGGTTTTGAGTCCAAGTGAGCAGCATTGATTATCAGTTATACCACCTGAAAACTATGTGCTTCCTCTGTAATAGAAGGCTAGCTCATGATCATCAGAATGCATTAGAAACCAACTCGCTTTCCTGAGAGATAAAAAAGAAATAATTTGCTGAAAATGGAGCAATGCATACAGCTATTTTGATGACGGTCACTGTTAGAAATCTGTATGTGTGTGTATTATGGAACACATTAAGGCATTGTACCTGCCTCATGTTATTGGACATACATTACAATAGAGGAGACAGTGGGTTACAGGATGAAAGCTGAATGGTAAGGTGACCTAAGCAAAGGAGGCATATGCTGGTAGATCTATGTTAGATCATAGTTTAAGTAAGTTTTTCAAGAATTACCATGTAATATTCATTTTCAGAATTTTAGAAACTTAATTTCAAAGGCATGTCCAGAAAGAAGAAATGAATAGTCTTTGGCCTATTGAATTATTACCTATGGCTATGGTATAGTCTCTTCCCACCTTAAATTCTAACCTTTTGAAGCCAGAAACTCAGCTTTATTTATTCTTATATTCCCTACAGAGCTCGGTCTTACCAGGGAGGTACTCTATAAATATGTAGTGAATAAGTGAGTAAGTGAGTACATGTATAAATAAATCAGCCAAGCCATTAAACAATCTTTGGTTTAATTTCTGTACTTTCTATAATGCATATTTCCATTTGAGTGTCGATGAAAATAGAAAAAAGGCATAACAGTCCATTTTTAATATTGCTTTATAGCAACATTGCATGAGATACAAGGTGCAATTCTTACGTCAGCTGTGCTAGATTAAGATGTTAATGAAGAAAAATTCAATGAGCCTTGAAATTCTTTTTTTACCTACTGAACCTTGACTTTCAAAAGGGCAACTGTACAGCTGTGTGTCTGGAACAAAAGACAAATTAAAAATACGAGATTAATTAAGCATTAAATTGATATTTTTTTAAACCACAAATTTCAGTACTAGAAGTAGTGACATCAATCATGTCAAATGTGCTGTACTGGGAGGTTTTGATTTAATTGATTAATTACTTAAAAGCTAACTCGGTCTGAACAATTAGGATATCAAACAAAGAACACAGGCTTTTACCTACCAAACGAGCTCTGGAAGAATTGTCCATTAAGTATTATGATTGTTGCAAAAAAAAAAAAAAAATACAACACGGTTTGCACAGCTTTGATATCAGGAGCCTTACCTTTGACATTTCAGAAGCAAGGAAAGCAAATGTCTTGAAAAGCTGAAAAGCCAATTCATTATGATATGACATTTGGGAGCTGATGTTATCGTCTGCGACTTAAAATTCAGAATTTATAAAGTGCAGTCACATAACACAGCCCAGCAAACAAAGGGTCACGCTGAAACCTCTGTCTGTACTTACCTGGGAAGACAACAGGGAGTCACAAGAAGCTGATGGTTTTGAATTTGCAGCAAACAAAATTGTATGTACAAGAAATTGATTTTATATAGGGGGATTAAAAAAATTTATGATGGTCTTTGCCATCACGGTTAGGGAATGTTTCTTGAACGTGTATCATGTGCTGTTTGTTGATCATTTATTTGCTTTATTTTTTTAAAAATATATTTTATTGATTTTTTACAGAGAGGAAGGGAGAGGGATAGAGAGTTAGAAACATCGATGAGAGAGAAACATCTATCAGCTGCTCCTGCACACTTCCTACTGGGGATGTGCCCGCAACCAAGGCACATGCCCCCGGACCGGAATCGAACCTGGGACCCTTCAATCCGCAGGCAAATGCTCCATCCACTGAGCCAAACTGGTTAGGGCATATTTGCTTTATTTTTAATCAAAATGTGAAAGCACGTGAAAACGTTTCAAAGCTACTCTGGGGATTCTGCTCAGAATATCAATCACAGTCTTGATGCTGTTGTGTGTTTATGCATACGGTTTTCTAGTCCAGAGATTCCTCTCTGATAAACATCAGGAGGTATTTTCAGTAACATCTGCATTAGAATACACCCAATTGGAGAAATTCTTAGGCAACCATAGCCTCAAAAGTCACAGAAGGTGCCCTGAGGCCCAGATAATCTCCCTGGCCCTGTACCTAATCAGCCACTTTCTTTTTTATGAAAGGAATCACCATTAAGATGGAGCAAAGCACACTACCCATTTTATGCTCACTCCTCTCCTTGTCTCGTCCTGAAAATCTTGCAGCTCTCCTAAGACTGGTTTAGTCGGTGTACTGTGCTCAACTTTCTTGCAGATGATCAGCGGAGCAAAACATTCCCTTTCTTCCTTCCTTATAAACACTTCAAGGAAAAGCACCCAGTGATTTGTACAATTGACAAGTGCAGCCATGGCTTCAGGGCAGATTGAGAAAAACTCATATTCTCTCTAACATAACCCAGAAGTGCCTGTTCATCTACCTTGTGGCGGAGGCACATGCTTCGTTGCTGCTCTGTGATTTAATTCTGAGGAGAGATAGCTGCTGCATTTTCAATTGATATATAAAAATAGCTGGTTGCACTAGACACTGACGTCAATGGAATCATTAAAAAGCAGTGACCGGCCTGCAGAATGTCTCCAGGGAAGTGATTGAAGCTCAATGTGCAGATACTAAAGACATATCATTTTTCTTTTTGACAGACAGCCATCTTTTTCTATTGCAAGGTAATTTTCATCAATCGTTTAGCTAATATGGGGCCAAGGCTCAAGGTTTTCTTTTACTAAATCATAGCACGTAACCCTGTTCTAAAGGTCAGCTCCATCTGAGGAGCATTCATATCCTGTGAACGTGGTGGGAATGGACAGTGGAGGGCCTTTGGAAATTTCTCAGTAGACTCAAACAAATGCAAGCCCACAGACTAGCTCTGATTGTTTTTGTTTCCAACTATAGGCATTTGTGCTGAAACTTCTAGAAGGCACTGACGTAGGAAACACGGGATAGTAAGCAATATGGTACTGAGGCTCACAATTCTTTCCAGGAGGTGGAACTCATACCTGGCAGCAGGGGTGAGTAGCAAAGTACCAGATGGGTTCAGGCTCTGGAGTTTGCCAAATCTGCTGCCCTTTCACCAATCTAGAGTCCCTTCCCTATTCCTCACCATCAAGCTAAATTCTACCCGTCCTGCAAGTGATCCTGTCATTTTGCTCAACTACACTGGCATCATATCATACCCCCTTTCTTGATTAAACTACTCCAGCCCATGGACACAGTCCTAATTCAGACCTTCAGTGAAGTCTTTCTCTCTTTCACAACCTGGACATGTACCCTGATTGGGGATTGAACCAGTACCTCTTGGTACATAAGTCAATGCTCACCCATTGAGCCATACCAACCAGGTACGGTGGCTTTCTTTAATCTCCAGGATATTGGCTAGCTAGAATATTAGCTTCCAGATTCTTCAGAATCCTGTGAGTTTAGGGAAATTTAAGCCTTCCTTAAGCACATTTGGTAACTAGCAAAAAATTCTACTTCTCCATTTTTTTCTGATAAAGTATCTGTTTACATCGACTGAAGAGTTTAGGATTTTTCTTCACTATGTGCTATGTCCACAGTTAATCAATTTATTGTTGGGGAGTGTCAGCTTAGATTAGCTGAGTTCATCTGGAATCTCATTGGGTTGGTATAGTGGTATAACTGTGGTAGGGAGGAAGGTAAGTGGCAGAAAGGCAGGCAATTATAACATAGCCTAGTGAAAAACCATGAGATCTATAGTAAGAGAATATGAGTAAAAATCATCCTCTGCTCAACAGCCATGTAAACCTGAATAGGTCATTTAACATCTCTGAACCCACTTCCTTCATTTATAAAATGAGATATTTTCTGGTAGGGTTTTGTGCATATTAAATGAGAGAATGCATGTATAAAGTTTATTTTAACAGGGGACGCATTGTAAGTGTTGTAATTGTTGTTGTTTTTTTCATAAGGGAAGGCAAAGTGTGGTCCCCAATAGAAGGCCCTCTTAGGCACCGCGGAAGAGGCACAGACTGTGTCTGGGAAAGAATGTAGTGAAGGCCAGCCCATGGAAGCAGAGCAAGGGGAGAGAGATCAATATTTGTTCAAACCTTAGGATTTCCTGGGGCATAGAAGTTCTAACCCATACTTTTCTGGTGGGTGCCCTGGAGGGGAGGAAGAACTCCTTGGACTCCTCCTGCATCATGGAAATATCCAGAATCTCCTGATGCCTACCAGAGCACATTGGTTCCCCTTTTTCTCGGGCAGGCATTCTAAGCAAGAAAAGAAACTTTGCCTGACTCCTTACACACAACTGATCTGGACCAGGAACTAGACATGAAGATGGAGGAATTGTTGCTAAAAAGATTTTAAGTGGTAAAGACAGATCCCATGCTTAGCCCCTCCCAAGGGACCCATGGAAAATAGAGGAAGTGACCAGGCAGAGTGGCTCACCACACCAGGTTCTGCCCACTGTGATGCCCCTCCCTGAATTCTTTCTCATCCTTGGGATTCAGAACTGGCGTCAAAGCAGGCAAGCCAACCTGATGGGTAAATAAAGGCCATGGCCCTCCAGGGCACGAGTTCAGGGGATTGGAAACCTTTGTGGAGGACAGTTGCATCTGTGCCTGATCGGAGCACCTTCTTACATCTTTCAGTAGCAGAGTTTTGCCTTTCCTTGTAAATCACCGTTTCCCATTTTCAGGCCATTCTCACGGGTGCAGTGTTTGCTTGGGAAATTGGGTTCAGGCTCAAATCAGATCAGGGAAGACTCAAATCTTTTTTTCTTGGTTGAAACTATTGGGAAAAGAAGTACTCTTTGGTCATCTTGGCTCAGTGTGGGAAAATCCTACTTACATATACTCCACACAGAAGAAAGTAAAACTGAGAGACGGCAGAAATCAAGCCCAATGATATGTGAGATCCCAGATCCTGTCACCCCCAAAGCTACTTCTTTTCCAGATTCAATTAGCTTGAAAAATATGCCCCCAATTTTTGGCTTAAATTAATTTGGGTTGGATTTCTATCACCTACTAAGAAGGTAAAGTGAACTGGACTGAGAAAGTGGAATCTGCCTGGCCACGCACCAGGCTGGAATAACGGCACAGACAAAGGCAGCTCTGCACAGCGAACAGGAAACGTTCTTTCTCCCAAGGGCGCGCTGCAGCTCTGTGTCATCATAACCCCGTCTTGAGTGACTGCGGCTATTTGAAAGGACACCAGCAAGAAGGAAACATCCCACTCTACACGCAGGATCTAAGTCACTTTGACCCAGGAAAGCAGCCTCAATTCACAACCCGGCAGCAGAGCTTCAGACAAGGGTCTCTGCCTGCAGCACTCCACAGCTGCCTCAGCTTTGTGGGGCCAAAGGAAACAGGACCTTGGGTCTGCTTTGCAGTCCAGACCCTGACAGCCCTAGCTTGCTTCGAGCCCATCAAAAAAGCGTTGTGCTTGCATTTCATCCAGGCTTTACCCGTTCACAGAACTCTCTAGCAACTCTAGGCTTTCCTGTGTTTGGTGAGGTGACCTGTATTTCACCTTCTGGGTGACCTCTCATATACCTGACTTCATCAGACCACGAGTAGCTGCTGGTGGTTATAGGTTGACTAGGTTTGGGAAACGAAAATGTTTTAAGTATGATAGCTTTCTTTCCTATGATAATCCCACCACGCAAATTGGTTCATAATGAGAGATCTTCTCACTTATTCTCTTTCCCCGACCAAATGTCTCGTGGGAAAGTCAATAGTTTGAAGCAGTTGCATTAAGGCGGGGCTGCGTAGCCTAGCTACGGGGAGTGGGACGCCTATGCAGCCGCAGTAGCATCATTCGGGAGCTTGTCTGAAAGGCAGAATATGGGGCCCCATCCCTGACTTGCTGGATCAGAATCTGCATGTTAGTAAGATTCTGATAACTGTGTTCACAATAAGTTTAAAAAGTGAGCTCCAGGAAGCCCTCGGCGTTTGCATAGGGCTCCCCAGGAAAACATCATGGTAGGGAAGGGGGACACAAAGCTACTTACTGGCCTTTCCCTTATAAAAGCTGTCCTGTCACATATTGTTCTGTGAGTTTCCGTTTTCTGCAAATGCTCCTTAAAGGAAGAAACATTGGAAAACCACTCTCATAGGCCTATTAACACGTCATGGTGACTGAGCTCGTCCCGTTGTTTGTGAGGGAACAGGTTTGGTTTGGGGTGGGGAGGGGAAGAGAGACTCCTACTAAGGAGAAGTTGGGAACTTGAACGCAGTCTCCTCCCCAGTTGTGTCATTTGTCCATGCATGAAGATGGCTGCTGGCAGGAGATGCTCGCTCTTTTAGGCTCGTGCATCTGGGATTCTAGAATGGGCCTAAGTAATAAAATTGGAGGGTGGGTCCATCAGAGGCCTATCTGGTAATTTCTTGAAAGAAGAAACATTCAGGAAGATAAATTTGACCAGGAAGAAAGCCTCGGTGCTCAGAGGAGAGAGATTGTGTTGAGTCTCAAAATATAATGCCTTCCCATACCTTTTCTCAGCTCCTTTTAAGTAGCACCAGAAGCCAAGTTCCCCTGGGTAAATACTCTTTGCAGAGTTTGTGTTGACTTTATAGCTAAGAAACTGGGTCTTTCTGTTCTTGGAGAGAATGTCACGCAGTACATTTCCCCTCAATTCTCTCGGTGTTGTCAGTAGTTCTCCAAGGAACACAGGAGGTGGAGGACGGGGAATTTCTGAACCTTCATAACCACCTGGTGCTCAGCATATTCACGGCCCTTATGAAGCCCTTGTCCACCATTTGATTGGGTCACAAGCACTCACCCTTTCATTTCATTGTTTCTGAACATGTTTTAATAATTGCCATGCCCCGGGAATACAGAAATTGCTAAGATGTGCTTCTTATCTTCACAGCTTAAGAGATGAGTAATCTTATAGTCCAATTAAAAAATAATTATTGGTTCTAAATTATTGTTTCCTGCCATTTCCCTGTGCCAAAATAGAGACCAGTCTGCAGGCACATTTTCCCCCAAATAAAAGAATACAATTTAACAGTAGCTGAGCAGTTGTGCTGAGGCAAAGATTTTTTTCTTAATCATTTCTCAGCAAACCCCAGGCGGTCAAGCTTACACATTCCTACGGGGAAAAGAGTGTGAGTGGAGAACAGCACTCTTCCAAGAAATGTCTCAGGCGCTGCCAGCACTGGCCTCTCCCCACCCCGTCTTCCCGGCACTGAGGGCACTCAATCCCACCATCTAGATTCTAGAGCAGGGGTGGGCAAACTTTTTGACTCGAGGGCCACAATGGGTTCTTAAACTGGACCGGAGGGCCGGAACAAAAGCATAGATGGAGTGTTTGTGTGAACTAATATAAATTCAAAGTAAACATCATTACATAAAAGGGTACGGTCTTTTTTTTTTGTTTTTTTTTTTTTAGTTTTATTCATTTCAAACGGGCCGGATCTGGCCCGTGGGCCGTAGTTTGCCCACGGCTGTTCTAGAATGTGATGTGGTTCACCTTGCTAAGTGGCTCCACATGGTTCTAGGAACACTTCTATCCACAGGACTAAAGGCTGAATATGGTAGAAGGTGCTTTGTTACGTTTAAGTTCACTTTCTGCCTCTTGACTCCAGTGCAGCCATTATTAGGGCACATTACCAAGGTCATATATTGGCCCACATGTAGAGAGCCAATGTCAAAACCACCATCACATCACAGTAAGCCACAGCACAACTTTCACTTCAAAGAACTATTTCCTCCAGTTCCAGATGATGTTTTCCCTCTCGATCTGGGATGCCCAGTTGGATCATGTTTACACTGGGTGTAAAGGAAAAGCAGTTTCATCAGAAACCCTGGAGGAGAGCTCCAACAGCAGGTGGCATCTGAGCTTGCACAGTGTCCTTCACACGTGTCCTGCCCACAGTGACCCAGATTGTGGCCTGAAGAGGGGAGGGACCTACTCTGTATTATATGTGGCCACGAACAAACTTTTCCCAATTATTCTTGGAATAATAAAAATTGTTCTTTTCTTCTTAGGCTTTTGGGAATAACTTCAGTTTTACTATCTGGGGATAAAGGTCATTGAGAATAAATTTACGTTTACTTGGTTGAGGACAAAATGGTGCCACCTATTAGCTCTAGTGAGAAACTAGCAAAGATGGATTTCATCCATTTTCCTAAAAAAATTTTTAGAAATATCTGCAGTACTTAGCAGGCATTCAACAAATTTTTGCTGAATGAATGAAGAAATACATAATGGCTCTGAAGAAATGATAGCAATGTTATGTTAAGGAAAAATATGATTATGTGGAGCATTATTTATAGATATAGACTCTTCCATAAATGTAAGATCATTACAGCTTTATAAACAGAAATCCTCTAATGTCATAAACCTATCAGTGTATATAATAAACAAAGCCTTTTGGAGGATTTATGTCCAAGTTCAACTTCAAATATAACCTTGGACCACACCTTTTCTTGCTGGATTATCTTTATAATACTATCACAATGTTTTTGTTTGTTTTAAGAATGATTTGAACATAGGATTTATTTGGCAAGTCTCATGTACTGGGCATGATTGAGGTTCAGCAAAAGTTGACTTCTTCACCCTAAGCTTTTACCTCAAGATGGTGTTTTATAATATCAAGACTATCTATCTATCGTCTATCTATCTATCAATCATCTATCTATCTATCTATCTATCTATCTATCTATCTATCTATCTATCATCTATCTATTTATCTACCTAAATGGCTAAGCGACTGTCCAACCATCCAACTGGTAGCTATGACGTGCAATGACCACCAGGGGCAGATACTCTGACCAGTAGCTATGCTGTGCACTGACCACCATGGGGCAGACACTCAACGCAGGAGCTGCAAAGGTGCGGTGACTTGGCAGCAGTAGTTCTTGAGTGATGCACCCCAGAACCAGAGAGGAGGGAGTCCAATTCCAGGATGCATCATCCAAGAACTGCCCTCTTGCAATCTAGGACCCCTTGGGGGATGTTGAAGAGCCGGTTTTGGCCTGATCCCCGCAGGCCAGGCCGAGGGGCCCCACTTGCTGGAGGGACGCCCGCTCACTCCGCAGATGCCCTTTGAGCCAAGCCGTGTTGCCTCCCCTGGTGCTGCCGGCTGGGGAGGGACTGCGGGAGGTTGGCTCCAGGGCGTGTCCAGCCCGTCTCACCCGTCCTGTCCCACCAGCCACCTTCTAATTAATTTCCTTTCAATGTGCATGAATCTGTGCACCGGGCACTAGTATTTATATAATATTGCTATATTGACATTGGCTTTCTTGTGGTAATGTTAGAGTCGAAGAACATCAGAGTTCAGACACACCTGACTTTGATGTAATGAAAATGCTCATGGCCTTGTTTCTGTTGGTGGAGAATGTATTCTTTCTCTGAGGAAATCTTAACACAGTGACTCATAATTTCTAAACAGAATTATATTTTCTGATGTTCTGAGTCATGTCCTATTTAAGAGATCACACTTGTGCTTATAATGAAGCACTGATCAATATGAAATAAAAATGTAAGTAGAACTGGTACCAGGACTTTATTCAGCATTTCACTAGATACAAAGAAACTTTTTCTTACATTAAGAACATGATCTTATTTTAAAAAATCACATTTGCTAAACAGAATTGTTGGCATGTAGTTTCTTTACACCACATTTAGCCAAGTATCAATGACCAGAACCTAAAAAGAGAAGGCACAGATCCGTCTCCCTCTGGTGAATTTCTGGTATCTAGTTGAGGAAATGTCACCAGCTCTGCAAACCCCCGTCCTTTGGAAATGAAGCAAACCCACACAAATGTTGCAGGTGGGGCCATGTGGTGGAAATGCTGTATTATAGGATTGGAATTTTCTTACCACTTACGGGAATTTCAAGAGAGGAGGTAGGTACTAAAACTGTTCCAAAATTCCATCCACCTTCAGACCATGTCAAGGATTTGCTGTTGGATACAACAGTACTTGAAAACTCTATTTTGGGAATTCCACCACGGTTTTATTCTCTGCAATGGGCCCAAGATCTCCCTGTTCTTACTCTTGGGGTGTCTTGGGTTTTCAATTCCTCAGAAAAAGTGCTGGTTGTTATAATTTGCTTTGGCAAGTCTCTTTGTTGAATGCTGACATCATTGTCCTGGCCACCCGTCCGCTGCCCAACCCCCACCCAATCTCCTGAGGAGGCGCCAACATGACTGTGTCCATCTCTCAGACCCTTTCTCTTCTTCCAACAGTCAAGAAAGTGTTACCTCTCTCTCTTTAAAAAAAAAGAAGAAAAAAAAGAGGAGAGAGAGATCGAATTTTCAAAGAAATCCTGGTACTGAGTTAGAAGGTGACACTGCTCTCCAGAGGCATTTTCCTGTGTGGGTGTTTTTGTTGTTGTTGTTGTCCCAATTACTGGGGAATGTTATTTAAGGGCGTAATGGGAGACACTCTGCACCTCACAACAGGCCAGTGAAGGGAAATTTTGAATGTGGTGGCATTAAACTTTTAAAGGTACATACTTGATTATTTTATCTATTTTCGAGTTGGTCCTTCATAAAGCATTTGTGGGACTTGGCATGAATCAAGATTTTCCTTAATGGAGGGCATTAGGACTACTAATTTTCATGAGGTATCTTAACATGGGGATGTGGAAGGAGGTAGGATTTCACTCCTTTTAGGTAGCCCAGCTGAGAAAGAGAGCCAGGATGGATGATGTTACTAGATAAAAGGGAAAAAATTACAGGACACCCAGTTAAATTTCAATTTCAGATAAATAGTGAATAATTTTTAAGTATGTCTCATGAAATATTTGGGACATTCTTATACTAAAAATAGTTATTGTTTATCTGAAAATCAGTACCTCCTATGTTCTGGTACCAGAAGTTCATTAGGTTTTCCACTGGATACAAAGAAATTTTGGGTGTTCTGCATTTTATCTGGCAACCCTAAATATGGGAAAAAAAGGTAATTGAGGATGAAGAAAGAGAGGAAATAAGAAGATTAATATTCCATACCCAGATCCCAGCCAAAGGAAGATTACGGATTTTTTGCTTTGAGCATGAGAACCTGTGCAGATCCTCAGATTAGACATGAGTTTCCTAATGTGAGACCACACGAGGGTAGATAGCAAAAGGGTGAGGGTGTCACATGCTTGTTTTTTGAAAAGGAAGCCATGTTGGGATCACTGAATGCTGACGGGTCTTGAACGACCCTCAGGGAACCACAGCAGTTCATCTGAATTGAGAAGATCCCATTTGAAAAAGTAAAGCTTTGGAGAAACAATTTTTCATGGGAAACTTATAAGCAAACTGGGTTCGATGCATAGAACAGCTTTCGAGGTGAACGGTTCTGTTGGTGATAGAAACAAATGGGAATTTAGTCTCATTGTGTGACTATGAGCTGAATCAGTTAATGGACGTTTGCAACTTTTGAGAAGCATCAGATGCTCCACAAGTGGTGGGAACTCAGGTAAGTTCTAAAGTACATTTCTCATATCATTTTTTTAAAAAGCCGTTTCTAACAAAGACATAATTTCTCTTTAAATTTTAATCCCAAATTGCAGCAGCAACAACAAAATGGCAATGAATTAAGGCTGGTCATAATGTGCCCTTTTCTTTAGGATAACTTTGATTTTCTTTATAAGATATAACACATTTCCACACACATTCCACATACCAGCAAATACTTTTGACTCATACAAATATATATTTAGAACTTACACCTAAAAATAGTCTCACAAATGAAATAAAAATTACACAATTATCAACAGACTCAATCAACACATTTTACAAATTCTACAGAACACTTTATCATTGTCGTTGGGGAAACAAACAATTTAGAGCATTATTTAAAACCGCATGTAACACAGGAGCCACCAATGAGTTATGGCAAATATAGCATTTACACCATTGTGTCACTGAAGTCTATTTGAAAAGACTAAAATGCTGTAAAATAAAATACTTTTAAAAAACCTTGTTTAGCATATCCTGAGGGACACTGTGCAACATTTTCCATGAGCAGTTCAAAGGGCGAGCATTCTACCTATAGAGCTCTTATTGAGTTGAGTGGCCAAAGGTTAGGAGATTTGTGTCATTGGATCTGAAAAACTGTAGAACTGAAAAATTCACAAAAACATTCATTTCCTGAAGTTTCCAACTTTCCAGACTAAAATTCTAACAGGGGAGAACCTGAACAGGTCAGAACCTCAAAGAACTTAAAACAAATTTAAGATGAGGACTTGTTTGTAATTTATATTCAAATCCCTGTTCCATTCTCTAGCTTAAAGTATAATTGACAGTGTAGTTAGACTATGACTGCTGGGCATTTCTTATTTATGATCTTCTCATTTTTCATTGGTTTCCTAGTGATTTTTTTCCTCTTGAATATTTAAATATTTGAATTATGTTTATGCCTACTCATGTAGGAGATGTTGATTTTAAGAGTTAAAATGGCAACAGAATTATGTTGAGTGATTAGGAGTACAGTTTCAACTTGACTAATGTGTGTGTGTGTGTGTGTGTGCATGTGTGGAGATACACAGCATATACATGCCGAACGCTTTATGCACTAATACATTCACTGATAGGTGGCACTTCATGAAAGTGACTTTTCCCAATATGGCTGAAAGTGAAGATTGAGGTCATCACACAGAATATCCTAAGGCCTTGAAACAATGCCTCCTCATTCTCTGCATTCACATGATTGTGTAGTAATCAGGGAGACATAAATGATAATGGCAGGAGCATCCCATTTTGGTCCTTCATAATTACAGACAGGAGAGCAAACCAAAAATGACTCTCTTTGCATAAGTTCCCTCATCCATCCCACCCACTCCTTTGACTTCCTGCTGTAGGTTAGATGGGAGTTGCACTTTGTTCTGTATTTTTTTGCCTTGAATTTGTGACATAAAGTCTTCAGAAACAAGAACACAAAGTACACCAAGAGGTATCGCCTACCATCTTGGGGCCTCTCTGTAGCCCTTTCCTCGTAGCTTGTCCAGAAAGACACTGCCCAGCTAAGACTAAGAAGCACAGGCTGAGGGTAAGTTCTCATTGCATATCATTAGCCCTCCCCCCCGCCATCTGCCCCTCGCCCTCCCCCCCCCCCCCCCAGCATGCTCCCTAAGTGCTCAGGGCAGGGCCAATAAACGGAAGACAGCCAAAGGCACCTTCTCTTTCCCCTCCTTTCAAAGAAATCCCTTCTAGTGGACTCTCTACCCAGTTGGAAGACCACAGTTCACTTCTATCTGCTCCCTCCTTTAGAAATTAAGGCAAGTCCCCTTTCTCTCAGTGCTTGCTACATAGCATTGTGTCCACGTGGAAACAGTAAGTGGCTTGAAGATACCTTTTGTCAAATATATCATTAGTAGCAATAGAGAACTTTCTCCAGTTAAGAAATTGCACAATTAGTCTAATCCTTCAGCAGGTGTTTTTTTTTTCCAGCACCAAAATGACAAATATAGCAACGCTTACTCTAAGCAAACTTTATAGGAAAGCATCTAACTTCAAGAAAATACAACACCATTACCTCTATTTTACTAATTTTCATGAATATGTTGAAAGATCTGTTTCCTGTCATATTTATAAGTTAAATCCTGTGTCATTTCAAGTGTGCTTGGCTGAAGATCTTCCTGAGGGATGAACAATGGATAGTCAGCGAGAAAACTTGCCCCAAAAGCAAATTTACGGGACATAAATTTTAATAATCCAGAGTCCTTGAAAAAAGATTCATATTCAATTGCACGTAAGGAACAGGTGAAAGTCACAGGAAGACAATACAACTGCAAAGCAGAAAGAAAACTATATTTGCAAATAATTAAGTCCCAAGCTGGATTATCTTTACAAAAATATTTGAATATGATCAGCTACTCTACTTTCAAAGGTCTTCTCATTTTTTATACATTGTTAAGGGTTTCACAGTCTTACAATTAAATTATTTTATATTATCAATATTTTCACTTGAAAAAAAGAATTTGATTGTGTCTGTCCATGCCTGTGTTTGTGTGTATTTTAATCTCTCTGAATAGGAGTGGGTGTGTATTGATATACTGTGTAGGGAAAAACATACACAAGTGGAATGTAGATCAGATCTGCTGTGTGTATTTGCATGGTACTTGGTCTATCACATCTACTTACATACTTTTCATAATCATTCTCTTCAGTACAAACAATTTATCTTTCCTGCAATTGCTAATAAATACTATTTTCTGATAATGAATCTTTATAACCATGTAAACAACTCTTCATTATTTATAATCTGGACATACATAATCCTAGAATCAACTCCCTTACCTAGGTCTCAGAGATTTAACCACATGCCTTACATTTAGATTAATGAGAAGCTGAGAGAATGCTTCTATTTCTGTCGGCTGTGTTTTCCCAGGAAACGATTGATGCATGATTATTTCTAAATATTTAGATAAAATAATTCATAATCCTAAGAATTTCAGCAAATTTTATAAATGCCTCACTATATTCCTGTGAGGCATATAAAGATTATTGTGCTCTTTTAAGACGATTTTAGCATTGTCAGATATCATAAAGACAACAAGGAGAAAGCAATACTCATAGCTGCATTATCTTTTTTTTTTCTCTGTAGAAACGGTCTGTCAAATGCTGGACACAGAAACTTTTATCTCTGTCTCATTCTCAACCCTAGGGGAGGATGGAACCCAGAGGGGTGAGTCTGTGTCAGTTTTCAGTAGAGTCTGCTCAGGTCACACATATTTGAGAATCTGCTAAAGATGGTTCATGGATTCTTGAAACTTCATGGACAGAGTTTCAAAAGCATTGCTTTGAGTCCTTCTGCCACCCTTCCTCCTTTTTCAACTTTAATTAAAAAAAAAAAAAAACAAACCTCCAAGTAAAGCTTCTTGAAATATGGTCCTCAAAATCTGGGATTTAGAATTACATATTTAGAAGTCCTAACTTGATAGGAAAGCTTGAACAATCTTTCATTTCTTTCTTCTTCCTTTTCTCTCCTTACCCCCAACCCCTTTTCAATCAAGAGAATTGTCAGGAGAGCGTTTGTAAGAGTTCTTTGCAGAGTTCTCTGATTTTAACACACTCTTCATTCATAATTTTTCATTTACTGGGCATTTGTAGGGCAATGTTACTAGGGGATTCTTGAATTAAATTAGCAACCATCTCTTCCCAGTCCCCCCATTTAAAGTTGGCACAAGTAGTTCTTCCAAAGAATTATTTACTCTATATTTATAGCTGCCTTAAATAGAAATACAGTGAAACACTATTATTTTTGTATGACACAAAAAAATCACTGATTATGGCCTTCAATATTACTGATGCAGGGAAACTGTTTTGATGCATATTTTCTATGACAAAGAGTTAGCAATGATTGCCCAATTGCAGATGACAACAGAATATTATACCATGTCCCACACAACAAATAAATTTCACTACAACAATGCAATACACATTCTGTTGGGACAGTCAATTGTTTTGAGTCCCATACAGCATCTGATTAAGAAGAGTGAGTAAGGGGGTGGGGTGAAAAGGTTCAGTTAGAAGATACAGAGAGCATAGCAGATCTAGGTTGAAATCAGAAACACAATCAAGTCAACACTTGTGAGTTATACATTACAAAGACTAATTCTGAAAAACAAATGTCACTGGTCTTTTTTTAAATCTCTAACACTAGAAGTAGATTTTGCTCATCAAATTGGAAATGAAATATTTATACTAATGCAGACTATGACAATAACCACTCAAGAAATGGATTTCCCCTTTTCCCACCCACTGCCAGCCCTAATTCCCTCACTCAGTGGAATAGGAAGATCAGAGTGTTTCTAGATAATATGCCTAATACAATGAGTCTTCTCTATCTTATTCATGAATGCTCAAAATGGTACTATCAAGTGTTGGCTTCTCCTTCATCAAAGACATAGTTGAGCTTTATGACAGTGCTGATGAAATCACCAAGTTCTACAAAATCGGCAGTGACAATATTGATGCCGCTCTCTCCTGGTTTCTGCGTGCTGACCCACTGCATCATGGCGGGAAGAGCCCTGAGAAAGGAAAGAAAAAGAGAAGTTGTGGGTTCTTGAGGTTAAAGCATGGAACGAAATACATGTGTATTTCCCTGGGTCTCAGGAAGTATATCTAGTCTATGAACTCAACCCACTGAGGCAAAACTGGGTCGACGGCCTTGAACTACATTAATCTTATGAGTAAAATACCATAAAAATTCTGATCCATATTTTCAGCATACACATTTTTTCTGTTTTACACATAGAGAAGGAGCCAGCTCCTTCTAAAGGAGTATATAATGGATCTAAAGTGCCCAATGCCTTCAGAAAATAGACTGGCAGGTAGAGAAATCTGGTCCCTCATGGCAATAGTTTCAGAAGAGAATTCTATTAAAATGAAAAATCTGGATCCTTAGAGCAGAGACACAAGCATATTCAAGTCATTAGAAAGACAGATGCTGTGGCAATGTGTGTGCAGCCACTCGGGTTTGAAGTCCATTACTTTCTCTCTGGATTTGCTAGAGCAGATGATATATTCCTGTTGCAAATGTAGCATGACGTTGGCATTTTAGGAAAGGCAGATAGTCTTTGGAAAGAATGGTTGTTCAATAGATATGCTCAGGTTGAGAGGTGAGAGGAAGGGGTGGGTAGGAGTGATGCTGAGGCCAACGCTGATTCTGTATTAACCTTAACTGAGTGTCTGGCTCATCAGTTCCTTAGGTGCTGGCGTACCAGGACAGGGAGGTTCCTGAGCAACCAAACTCCCACCTTAGAACCATGATCATCACAGAAACACCTCCTCAGATCTCTCTGCTACTCAAAGATTAGGGCTCCTGGGCCTGAATTGAAAACAATTAATTGTTATCCCCATGGAGAGACATTAGAACACAAGAGTGCTCTTCCATGTTTCTAGATAAAATAGATTGCTTTGAGGATTGATGAAACATCCTTTTGGAATAGCTTTTAGTCCTCACGTGAAATACAAGTTTTACATTTAAAATACCATTTCTCTTCACCACCCTATTGCCCGTGACCATGGGCTATGTATATAAGTTATTTGGTTTCTCTCTTCTCGTGCCCTCAACCCAACATCAAGGTATGTCAGTCTGCTCCATGCCTCCCTGCTTCAGATCTTAGTTTGGAGGAGGGTAAAGAAGAGGGGGGAGACATCTGTAATATCAAAAAATAAAAAATCTCCTACCCAGAATGCTTCAATCACCTCTCAGTGCTTTTAGGATGAAAATAAAAATCCTTAATTAACCTATACGACCCTGAGTAATGGCTATTGATTTCAGAGAGATAGGGAGAGGGAGAGGGAGATAGAAACATCGATGATGAGAATCATTGACCAGCTGCCTCCTGCATGCCCCACACAGGTGATTGAGCCTACAACCTGGGCATGTGCCCTGGTTCATAGGTTGATGTTCATAGGTTGATGGTTGACATTGAGCCACGCTGGCCGGGTGTAAATTTTTTATTTGCCCTCACAAGTTTTGCCCTGTTGGGGGCAACAGTGACATTGAGAATGCATGATTTAGAACAAACTGACAAGTTGAAATTATACTTAGTTGTGATGTTTTTCTATCCAGCTTTCACAATTCCAGTCAAAGTCAGAAAGGGGGCTGGGGAATAAACTTGGTACACAAAGCCTCGAAGCCCTCCTCTGGAATGTGGAACTCACCTGAGGAAAGGCATCTTCCAATAGATTCCAGGCCTCTTAGAAGAGAAACAAGTAAGTCTACAGGAGTCAGAAAATCTCCCTCCAAGAAAGCAACAGGAGGTGAGAGATGTGGTTGCCAGAGATCTTCTAATGTTCTGGCTTTGAGAACTGGCTTTGAAAAGATTTAGGCGTTGCAAGTGCTGAGATCAGTAGCCCTCAATGTGCTGACCTGGACTGATTAATTCATGTCGGGGTCATGAGATTCATTCAGTCTCCTACCCAGAATGCTTCAATCAACTCTCAGTGCTTTCAGATGAAAACAAAAAGCCTTAACTAACCTATAGGGCTCTGAATAATGGTTACTCTCCAGTCACTCTCTCTATTACCAAGTTCTAGTCACACCCCAGTCTTGCTCATCTTGAGCAGCCTAATTTTCCTCAGGGAACTTTGTCAATGCTGCTGTTATTTGTTTGCTTTGCTTTCTGTTTACTCATAAAGAGTGGTTTTCTTCCCCGCCCCTTCACTGGACCACTCACTCATCTTTCAAGTGATATTTTAAATGTCACTTCTTCTAAACACTAGTCAGAATTGTAATTACATTGATGTGTTTGACAGATATCTGTTCCTCAACTAGACTGCAGTCTCTTTGAGCACCAGGCTGTGTACTTTCTCACTAGTGTATTCCCCGTCCTTAGCATAGTGCCTGGCACGCTAAGCACTCAATGAATACATGTTGAATACATGAACAGGGTCTACTTTTAGAGACAAAAGCTTTATTTTCAGAATAGAATATATGCAGTAATATAATTCATGAAAAGGCTTCTTTGTCTTCCTTACTGTGGCTACTGCCATAGATTTCTGTTTGTGAATTCACTGCTACTTGTTTGAAAAAAATGTTTGTTTGTTTTTAAACTAACTTGAAAAATTTAAAATTATATTTGGCAGGTTTCACTTGCAAATTTTTGAATTTACCAAACAATTTGCAAAGCAACTTTCCCCACATTATATATCTAGTGCCATGAGATTATGTGTTAATGATAATGATAGCATTTTCATCACCTTCATCACATTAAGTTTATTAGATTTAAATTTAGTCAGATTTAATTTAGTTGTTATCAATGTATTATTAATTTTAATTATTAAATATCATTACAAAATTCAATTATATTTACATGTATTAGACACTAATAAGGAATCCATGTGAAATTCATATTTAGGTGTGCCTGTGGTATACATAACACTTTTACAATGAATGCATTTTATATATGCTACTTTTCTAACTTCCTTACACTTGTGTTTTGTAGTAATGAATAAACAATTGTAGATAATAAAACATCTTTTAGCAAATTTTATTTGAATGCACTTATTTAATTTTTAAAATATGTTTTTTAAATTGATTTTTGAGAGAGAGAGGGGAAGGGAGAAGGCTAGAGAGATAGAAACATTGATGCAAGAGGGGAACATTGATCTGCTGCCTCCTACACGCCCCCTACTGGGGATCGAGCTCAAAACCCAGGCATATGCCCTGACAGGGAATTGAACCAGGGACCTCTTGGTGCATAGGTTGACACTCAACCACTGAGCCGCACCCACTGGGCTGAAAGCATTCTTTTTTTTTTTTTTTTCTTTTTAGTGAATGAAATAGACTCTTCAAAATCAACTCATTCATTTTTACCAACCTCTTTGATGCACTGGGGATAAAGATGACTATGAAAGCATCAGAGCCTTATTACTGCTTGTCCTGAACCCAGCCTCTCCTGCGAAATGGAGACTTCATTGATCAACAAAGTTTAAAGTAATGACCACAGATCTTTCTTACCCCTGAACAACTGAGTCAGCCAGGAGCAACTAATTGAAGCCAAACCTGACATATTTTAAAATGTGATTTCCTGTCAATCTGGCCACTTCTGAAAGTTGGGAACTTTCACCAGAAAATGAAGAAAAAGACAAAATGAAAAGGAACTCTTGTCCCAAAGATGGGCATTTCGTGCACCGACGCATCCAGCAATAAAAAGCAGCGCCCTTGCACCTGTAGGTTTAACCCTGGAGGGGCTTCACAACAGCCTCAGGTAGACAGGCACATGATGTCAGAAATCATAATTTCTGCAAACATAGCCTATCAAGTTTTGCCAACACTGTTTCTGTTCAGGAAGCGGTATATCTGATTCATGTCTGATGAAAAAAAGCTCATTTAAAAATATATATCTTTTCCCCCTCAAATTGCCCTTAGACAAAGAATTAAGTCATGAAATATCTGCAAAACAATGGCCTATCCAGCAACTGCGGAGATTTTAGACCTGTGCTCTCCTGAAAGGAAACTAAAGCCCTCCCAAGACTTCCTATGACCTGCGCCATGTGCTTTCAAAACTAAATCACTACAACTATTTAGGTGTAAAACAGATCATCGGAATTTTCACTCTGTAGCTGTGAGGGAGAGAAATCCTTCTCTGCTCCAATCAAGTTCCAACTCCATGTGTAGCTTGATAAAGACATCTGCTGAACACGTGTTTATAAGGCACCTCTCTGTGCTGCACACTGTTCTGTGTGCTGAGGGCATGATGAGGGCAGAAACAGACAAAGCCCTTGCCCTCCTGGTACCTGCAGTCCAGGAGGGGAGAGAGACATTTATTAAAACCACCAAAACGATCACACCAACTGTACTGGTGCTGAGGGAGAATCTGGTCCGGACTGTAGCGATGGGTTTTATTTGTAATCCCGAGTCCCAGTGTCCCCTAAAGTAAAATCAGGAATGATAACACTCAGCGACGGACATGGCCACACAGAAGGCACTGATACCTGGGTATTATTCACATGGCAGGTCCAGAGTTCATCATAAAGGCTTGGCCTCAGCCTTGAGTGCAGACATGTCCCTGGAGTCACGAGAGCTGCTGTCCCACCAGGATTACTGGCACGGGAATGACTGACCTTCGCCATCACCCTCACCATGCCAGCTGCTTTAGGTTGGCCAAGGGATACATTTCAAATCCTCAGAAGCCCACAGGCGCTGTTTCACCTCCTTCCCATGCCTGGCAGGCTGTCAGTCTATTTTATTTCGGTGTTTGTTTAACAAAAAGCAATGAAGTCAAATCAAAATGGAAACAAAAGGCACTGTCCCTCTCCTTTGGTGGTGGCAACACGAGCCCTTTTGACTGAGGCCTGGAAGAAAATCGTTAAAAAATCCACTTTCAATTAAAATAAGATCACCTAAACTCCAGGAAAAATGGTGTTTAGCGTTCATAAGATGTCCTGTGCCCTAGCATGCATCCGGTGCTCCCAGCCAATGTTGCAGAATAAGCCCTAGACGGTGAGGAGACAGTGTGCTCTGAGCCAGCCCTCCCACGGCCTCCCGCTGCACAGACGGTTCTGTCTGCTAATTTCTAAGGGAGCCCAGGAAGAAAGGCAGCTTTGCAAATTCTAGACAAAGAGACCCTTCAGTACATTCAGATTTAGATTTCCCGGAGGCAGACAATGAGTTTTTCTCCAGAGTGTAGTCTCAATACAATGAACACCTCGGTGTGGGATCAGGGGTCCCCACCTCACTCTCTTCCTCAGTAAAATAGCCCCCACTGAGCGCAGATGCTCGGGGAGTTTGAGTATTTAAAGTTCAGAAGCAATTTACTTTATTCAAATCCTAAAGTTTCTGTCTGCTGGCGCCTGCCCTGCCCTCCTCCTCTTTGGAAAGATTTCCATTTGCAAAGAAAGAGCTGCTGCTAAACTGGACTCAAAGTCTGCACATCTGCTTCTGCTTGGGACAAACATCTGGAGGACAATCGAGCTGTGTCCCTGGGCTGGCAGTGGTTCCCAGCTTGGGGCCCTGGGCCTGGCTATCAGAGGTACCAGTGTTGGAAGCCACGACAGAAATCAGGCACCCAGGAAGTGTGGTCACACCAGTGAATGGAAATGCCACTTTGGTTTATTGCTGGCAGGATCATTTTATCAATTCAGTTTTAGTGTTGACTACCTATTGCTTATGGGAGGGTCAAGTGGAATTCTGTCGGCCTTTATTGTAACCACGGGGAAATGAGTTATTGCTTATGTACATTATGAAGAGGAGAAAGGCTCTGTGAGGGGAAATGGGGTAGGAAAATGGTCCTGGATGGTGAAATCCTGGGAACTATTGTTCTCCATCACATTCATCTATTCCCTCATAATGTCAACAAATGTTTACTGAGCACCTACCAGGTGGCAGGCACAGGGATGAATCAGACATGGTTCTTGCCTTAATGATGGGACTAATTCCAGAATTACCTGAACTGTTGCAAATAGAAATTGCTGGACTGCTCAGAATAGCTTTGCCTGAAAACATTGAAAAATGATGTCCATGAAGCCTCCTGTGGGTCATGCACTAGCTGCTGGCCTCTTTCCTGGCACATGATTCAATTCCTATGGAAAGATTCCATGGACTTTTATAAATGCATGAGGCTAAACAAAGTCTACTCTCCAAGGACTTGTAAGTTAAGGAGTATTTATCGGTTTTAATGGACTGTCTACAATCGATACAGGAGCAGTGGGAGGGCCTCGTTTGGGTTACTAACAATGCATGACCCCGGGAAGGGTACTTCATCTCCTTGCTGTTCATTTTGTAAATGGGGATGATAATGCTACACGTTTCGTAGTGTTCTTGCAAGAACGAAACAAAACAGCACCGCAGAGGTAGGCAGTACAACACAGAAGTTAGGAATGCGGACTTTGGGGCAGACTGTTGGAGTTCAGATCCCTGCACTCTATGGACGTGCGTGACTTTAAGAAGTCACTTCTTCTAGATTCAGTTTCCTCACTCGTGAAAGAGAATCAAAAGAGTAAATTCATGTGAAGATTAAATGGACTAACATGCATATAAAATGTAACACACTACCTGAGAGATAAGAACTCAATAGATCTTAGCTGCTACTCCTTTTTTAGTGTTAATGCTTAAAGTGCTTATCACACAGTAGACAGTAAATATGTTAGTTGCCTTCACTATTCATAGTTTTCCATTACTTTAAGAGACTAAATAGTTAGTCCTGTAGGCCTGGGCAAAACTTTTGTAGTGACTGCCTCGCAGCCTGTTGCCCTCTTTCTTCACTCTCCCTTTAGACCCTGATCCCAAGGGAACTTGGAATAAAACTCTGCACACAAATCTCAGCATCCCAGAGTCTGCTTTTGGGAAAACCCAACCTATAGGTGTACCATTTTTTTTTAAAAAATATTTTTTATTGATTTCAGAGAGGAAAGGAAAGGAGAGGGAGAGAGAGAGGTAGAAACATCAATGATGAGAGAGAGAATTATTGATTGGCTGCCTCCTGTATACCCCCTACTGGGGATCGAGTCCACAAGGAGGCATGTGTCCTGATTGGGAATCAAACCGTGACTTCTTGGTTATAGGTTGCAGCTCGATCACTGAGCCATGCTGGCTGGGCCAAGTTTATTATTTGATGTCAGGAAGTTGTGATCAGTAGATTCTCTTTCATCCTCGAGCCCCACCCTCTATGTCCACCCCCTCCCGCGACTTGCCACTCTCTCCCTGCCCTGAAAATCAAAAGTGGCCTTTGGCAACCTTAGTGAGATAAGAAAATTAAAACCATATTTCCATTTCAAAAATGTAAGGTAGGTTGTAGGCTGGTTTGAGGGTGTTTTCCTTGTTGTTGTTAAGGGTGGAGAGAGGAATCACCGGAGAAAAACCGCACTTATGTTTAGTGCTATGCACTGTGCAGAGTCATTGGGGGCCTCCACCTCCTCTGGCAAAGCAGAAAGGCCACCCAAACAGGACCACTTAAAAACAGTGACCACACAGTCTTCCTGTGGTTTCCTGTTAGCACCTTCCTCTGTAAGGAGGCTTTGAATCATGGATCAGAGGCTCACGGAAGGCCTACACCTCTTCTAAAGAAATCGTGGTCACTCTGATGGGAGACTTTTCCAGCCCCTGTATTTACTCATTGCAGCCTTTGGCGTAAGTACTTTGCGCACTTCTATGTCTGTGACGTGTGCTTTCACAGAGAGTGTGGCTATAACATCCAAAGGAGATGTTCAATTTCCAAAGAGCCAAATTCAGAAATTTCACATTCCTTAGAGAAAATGCCAACAGGCAGAATGAACACAAACAGAATTTAATTTGATCATAATATCCCAGGTGCAAATGTGTTCCTGTGTCTGTGGGCCAAAGTAATCCTGCAGAGTCATCAGAAGTGATTTATTTGGCCTTTTCCCCTTTAATCAGTGACAACAGCAGGTGCCAAGGGTAGAGGAGTATGACATCTGCTCTGTAAGATAGCAATACACATTAAGCTCTTAATTCTATAACTTCCTCCTGACAGTGGTCTTACAAAGTCAGCGTCTTTTATTAGTACCAAAAGAGTACAAAATTTTCAGCCAATTAGTCTGAGAAGAGTGTTTTCCATTGTGTTATCTGTTGCTTTTATCTTTGGGAAATCATGTTACCTGACACTTATTTAAATTGCCCACTTCGGCATGCTTTGACAACATAGAAAATTCCTAGGAACTTAATAACATGCAATAAATATTGCCAAACCATATACGTGCCCTGTGTGTATCTTATTTGTTAATACATCCTCCCTCTTCCTTGTATGTGTCCTCCTTGCCACCTTTATAAAAGTGTTAAAGGACATCAGGTTTGAAAATGCCCTTCAGATGTTTATAAACAGTCACCACATTCTGTGTAAAAATGTTTCCTAAATGTTTCCATGGAATAATGCCTCATGGGATATTGAAAGATTTTCTCAAAACAAATAAATATTCCTTTGGTCAAATACATTTAGGTAATATTGAAGCCTCTTTGATGTTCACAATATTCATGATAGTATATTATCATATTAAGGACATTGAGATGTTATTGGAATAAGTTAAAAACTTATTTCCCTGATTTAAAACTTATCTGTTCCCAAGAAGAGTCTCACAACGACCAACACATGTAAACACTCTCTCTCTCTCTCTCTCTCTCTCTCTCTCTTCTTTTTTCATCTTAGAGACCAATAGATATGTAGAGGACCTAATGTTCTACAGAACGCTGGAACTGTTGTCATTCAGGGTCCTTTTCAAGGAATCAACTCTGCCATTTGTTTCAGGGACTTGAAGTTCTCATAAGCCCCCTGAGGCAGACCCTCTTGTCATTGAACTATTCCCACTACTGGAAGTTTTCTGACCACCCACTAGTCTATCCCACTTCAGCATGGTATTCCCTTAAATATTTGACAATAATTGAAACTCTCCTACCCCACAATCTGCATCACTCCTCCTCCATCTCAAATACCCATTTCCTTTCCTTAGATCATTCCATTTGGAACCCTCTTCTTGTCCTTGTCACTCTCTTCTAAACACTCCACTTCATCTATGCTTCTTCTGAAAGAGGTCCCTGCACAATAATGCACTTTTCTAACTTGGGTGCAGAGTATGAGATTATCTCCACCCTCATTCTGGGTACTGTTGTTCTCTTATTATGGCCAAAGAGCATTCTGACATTTTCTCTGTTGTTACCACCAAAGTCATTCCATCATCACCTTTCCCCTGATATTCTTTAACAGCTTCTTCTGAAGGAAGCAGGATCCGTGGAGGGAAATCAACTGTATTACTACAAGAGTCAACACACTTGTCTTTTCCTTTCATCTTAGGGAATCTTCTCTCTGCTGCCCAGGAAGACACAGAGCATGCAGGAGCTGAGGTCCCTGATCTGTAGCACAGCCCTCAAGAGTGGCCTGAGGCTGGAGAGGGGCTGAAGATTGGGAAGTGGGAGCAGATGAGAAACATGGAAGTTTTGATCCTCCAGGAGGCAAAGCAACAGTATTGTCAGGGGATGTTAGCCTTCCAGGTAAGTCTCTGCTGGGTTGTTTTAGAGCTAATATCTCAACATCAGAACAATTGTGCAGATACAAAGAAATGTTTTAAGTTATATAATTTCCCCCTCAACATGTGTAATCTCATATGCATGTGAATACCTGGCTGTGTGAATTATCTGCCCTCTTGATTGAGTTTGCACTTGGCATGTTGCAGAAGCAGGGTTTGGTGAGGTGACATAATGACAATAATGCTGTCCTTCCTCAGGGCTGGTGCTCACTCTAGCTTTAATTAAGTCATTAATTAACTAGCTATTGAGTCTAAGAGTCCCAGAACCTAGAAAGTGCTATATGAAAGAGGAGCATTGTTAGTAACTGTGTCTGGTTGTATTTTAGGGAAGGGTTTGAAAATGCGGTCCTAAAAGAACCCTTGCTACACTTTTTTCATTTTATTTACCTATCTATTTATTTATTGTTGAGTTTATTGGGATGACATTGGTTAATAAATTATACAGGCTCCAAGTGTACAGCTCTATAACACATCACATGTGTACTGCATCACGCATTCACCACCCAGAATCAAGTCTCCTTCTGTCACCTTTTATCCCCTTTTACCCTTTCTTCCTCTCCCTCCCCTTTCCCTCTGCCAATCACCATACTTTTGTCTTTGTCTTATAGTTGGGGTTTTTTTTGTTTGTTTTTTTGCTTAATCTCTTCATGATTTTCACCCAACCTCCTTTACATTAATCTATAATGCTATAAAAGTGTCCCTCCATGGGGGCTGGGTATAGAGATTGAGGAAAAAATAGAAAAAAAGAGAAAAAACTCACAGACATGGACAACAGTGTGGTGATTGCTGGGGTAGAGGGAGGTGGAGGAGGGTACTGGGGGAATAAATGGTGATGGGTGGAGACTAGACTTGGGGTGGTGAACATCCAATACAATGTATAGATGATGTGTTGTAGAATTGTGCACCTGCAACCTGTATAATTTTGTTAATCAGTGTGACACCAGTAAATTCAGTAAAAAGGAAAACAAAATGCTCCACCACAAAACAAAAAAGATAAAATAAAATGCTTTTTCATGACAGACCAGTCCTGGTTATCTCAGGGGAGGTCTGCAGGGCTGAGAGTTTGAAAGTTGTTACAAAATTTATTCAGGCTGGAAGAAGAAAAGACACTGGCATAGAGAAGGCAGAGGGGCCTTCTGGTGGCGACATGAAGAGTTGCTGAAAATTCAGAAAAGAGGGTTGTGTGTGTGTGTGTGTGTGTGTGTGTGTGTGTGTGTGTGTGTTGGAATCCTAATTAACTTCCAAAGTTCTATAGTCACACCTACAATCCTTAACTGCCTGGTTTTACATAGATGCTGCTCTCCTGGGCCCTTCCCTCCACAGCACTGCTGTGAGACAATGAAGCAGCAGTTTCATCCTGGGGATGGGGTGACCAGTGCAAACCACAGTCTGCCTTATACCAGCGCATTTGCCTGTAACTGAATTTGAACTTGACTGCACACAGTGTCTCTGAAAAACTTGGAATATGACACTAAGAAAGGAAATAACTAAAATACTAAAACATCAAAACTATCCTAGAGGCAACAAAATGTACTTTCTATATAACTGACACAATATATTCATTAAATCAAAGTTGTAAAATGACGTGAAGGCCAGGGGTTCGCAGCTCCTCTGCTCTAGATTAGAAGTACAGTGACAGAGATCTCATCTGTCCTTCGCCACTGTGGACTGGAAAACCTCAAACAAGCCCAGTTCACATTTGAAAAGGATTTACAAAGGGAAGTGGCTGGGGAATCAGACAGTAGCACTGGTGATGGGCACCATCTCTGGACTGTGCAGGTGGCTGCTCCCGGGAGAGGCGAGGCCACGGAGGAACCTTCTCCCCAGGTGCCAGTCTCTGACAGGGGCCTGTTTCAGAGGGACAGTGCTATTTTCAACTAATCGGCAGGAGGGAACTTCAACAACATGACTGCTCATTGTATTAGGAACCCGTGTCCCACTGGAAGTCGTTAACCAGAAATCGCTTGGAAGTGTGGCTCTCTTAGCTACTAATAATAGCATGAGTTTTATAACAGGTCTTATTCCTGGTGTGCAGTTTCATTATAGGGGGTAAAAAGGGTTTGGCCTTAAATAAACAAAAATCTTGGTAACATCCCACTGAAGTAAGGTATTTTAAGTACATGTAAAAGATGTGGCTGCGAAAATACCATGTTGGAATGTGGCTCGTTACTATTTCTATTGGCAAATAAAGAAAGGTTCCTGATGCTTTTCTTAGCTACATTATACTGTTACATCTGGTGGAACTGAATGGACAACAGAATCAGTAAGGTTGGCTTGAGAATCGCGAATCCTTGACTTTCCAGCTGGCTCTGCTCCTAACAAGCTGTCCCCAGAGGACAAGACCATCGACACCACATTTCTACACAGGCCACGTCCAAATGAGCAGCTTCCTTTGTGACTATAAAGTCATTCTCGAAACTGTACTGTGACCCCACTTGAACCATGTCTGCAAGGCACTGGCTCTCTGTGCAAAGAGCAGGATGAAAACGCATCCCTCCCACTCAGGGTTATTGGGAAGCTCAGATACAATCACGACTGCGAACAGTCTTGAGAACTGCAAAGTGCCCTGCCAATTTAAGTTGTTAAATAAATTATTGGGAATTATGTAAACTGGAACTCCTCCTGGCCCCCGGCTGACCTCTTCACTTGTAAAAGGGTTGGACTGCCTTTGGCTTTTCCATGTTTGTGCACTCAACCTGCCTTGGCTGAGCATCAGTTCTCTGACCTTATTCTGAGGCCAGGGAGGGTGGTGGAGAAAGAGTCAAGGTCACGGTAGAAAAGAGTTTCTAGCACACGTTCTGTTTCCATTTCTTTTAGAATATCCTGCATGTTACTAATCTCAGATAACTTGAATCTAAAGTTAATGGAAGCCATCTAGTTACTATGCACCTATAGATTATAAATTGAGACGCCAGCTTACTGCTTTGGTACCGAGCAGCTCGACTAAGTTGCAAAGGAGCTGATTTTAGTCATGCTTTCTCGATCAAGAGAGTCCACAGCCCTCTCTGGTTGGAGTTTCCACCATCCACAAGAGGGCTTTGTTCCAAACACTGTAGTAAATGGGACTTGATGAGGGGGCTGAGGTCTGATGAGCCCTGGTCTACTCGTCTATCTACTCAATAAATCTGGGAAGCCAGAAAGGGACCTGCCCCTTTTGGAGACGAGCACACCAGCGTGTGGCTGTGATTTTGAGAGCACTGTCCCTGACAGGGTGCTCCATACATTCTCGAATGAATCAAGCCATGGTAGCAACAGCTCAAGCAGAGAATCCCACTCTGGGGTCCTTCTGGTGAGTGATGCCATAGCTTCCATTTGATCCTGTTAAACCAAACACAACTGCATGCCAGGCACTGTGCTAGGCAATGGAGGCGCTGTCTCAGGTGTGAACGAAGAGCTCAGAAAAGTATGTAAAAATGAGACCTTAAAGTTTCTAGTTTAAGCCAGAAAACCTAAGCATGTACTCAGGAAAATGGCCTCAGTTTCACCAGATGTGCAGTAGCTAGATGTTATTGACTCTGTCCACCAAATGCTCTAACAATGGTATAGGATGTTTGGGCCCCAAAGAGCTGATGCCAAAAGGCAGTTTGATGATTAAGATAAAGGTTCACTCACTCTCTCTTATTGAACATACTAAATAAGATGTCCAGAATGCTCTGTGTTTGAATATTTAACGTGGATATTCTATTATCAGCTCCAGCATTTCATTCTCTGTATTGACTTAATATATCAATAGCAACTCATATAGGAAAAATTTCAAAGCAGAAGCAAAACTCCCAAGTGTGGCATAAAAATAAATGTAAATCAATAGAAAAAGAGGAGGTGATTGATTTTAAAATTCAAATATACAAGATTTTATAATGTACTTAGCTATTTCAATAAGCTAAAATCCTTGCTTCAGATATAGAAAATCATGAGCAATGGTGCTTCCGTTTTTGTTTTTTGTTATTGCATTTTACTAAGAAGGATGATTTCTGGACAAAAGTAAGAATAATGGTGAATGGCTGGATGGGTCCTAGAAGTTTGTAAGTTCTCAAAAGAGAACAATCAGCAGCTTCAAAAAGCTGTACTTACCTGAATGTAAGTACAGACTGGGGATAGATTTTCTCTTCATCAGAAGCATTGAAAGTTGAATGATAATGAATTCATTACCTTCAACACACCTGTACTGTCCAAGCTACTCCCACTTCACACAAACTGTAGGGTCCTCAGGCCCAGTTAGCTCTACGCTTCCTATCCATACCTACTTACTGGCCTCTAAGGGTTTGAGTATGTGGAGACCACCTTATGCACCACAGTGATATAGGGAAACTGAACTAAAGATATTAAGAGCATGTTTTTTCCCTTCAAATAAAGTAATCATTCTTTATTACACAATCTGAATATTTTTGTTTACTAGTTATTTTGGTTCAAAATCTTTTACATAAGTAGAAAAAGCAAATTCAAAGCCCAAACGAAATATTTCCAAGTACCCAATGAATATTTTAAAAATGAATTGCTATTGGGCAAAAGGAAAATTAGCTTTGTTTATATGCAAAGTACATGCCTTCCTTTTTGCTGAAATAAATGGTCAATTCAGTTCTAAAGTCTAAATTTCTAATCCCAGTAGGTGGCTTCATGTTTATAAAATCTCAAAAATCACTAAACTCGGTACGTATCTACACCCTGGACATTGGATTTAAATAACTTAAAAACATAACACAGGTCTAGACTAAGAATATTTTTAGTCACAATGAAAATCCAATATGCTTAAACCTGGAGAAAATAAGGAATGACATCAGCTAATAGTGAATTCTGACATTTTCCTGATCTTAATGAAAACTTTTTCAATGTCAAGTTACAGTCATGTTAGAACATTTCCCCCTAAAGCCCAAGCATATATTTGCTATACACAAGGCAAACGTTTTCATGAATTGTGTTATTTACTTGCTTAAGCTGAACTGAATGGCTCATTTGTTTGAAAAGAAAATTTCTCCTTTACACCTTAGGCATCTCTTTCAATTTCATATAAGTAACAAAAAGCTATTGCTTTTTACCATCTTGTATTTGTTCTAAGTCTTAAATGGCTTCTATGATTCTGTATTTGCCATAAAACATTATCATGGACTGAAGAAATAATCTTTCTAAACTGATGCTCTGAATTAATGGGTGTGCTTAAAAGGAATGACTTCAGATGGACTTCAAAACATGAATAATAAATTGGTCACAAAGGACAAGCATTAAGCTGGCATTCGGAATCATCTCCATGAACACAGGATAGAAGAAGGCAAATGTGCCCAATAGTTTATTGACATATTTGACTAGAAGAATAAATGCCAAGTCAACCATCCAGAAAGGTAACTTATTTTTTAAAAGAATAGGCTCAATAATGAAGGCTTCAGATTTCTTCAGCTCTTATTTGAATAATAGGTAAGATATTTTACATTTTTTCAGTTTCTTTTTCCACAGCAAAAACACAAACCCCAAATGATTAATTGAAGAAATACTTGAATCTAAACTGAAAAATCTATTTCCATTTTGCCACTTAAGGAAATAGCTATTTTTGTTATAAGTTTCATGCTCAGCATAGCTCCTGTTAATTTTCTCTTGTAAGTTTATTTAAATTCATTAGTTTGCCTAGGAATTATTTTAGATGAGAAATATGTAAATGTGACTGATGCTTGTGGGTTACATCCATTAATAGCAGGTCATTTATGTAAAAGAAATTAGTATTGATTACTAAAACTTAAACTTCCTATGTTTCTATTAGAAAAATTTCAGCTCAATTGCAACCTATGTTAGCTATCATTTAGGAAAAACTTTCTGATTCATGCAGAGTAAGCCACACATTCTCTTTTACTTCATATGATTAAAAATTATATTTGTGCAGCATTAAACTAATATAATAATTCATTCATTCAATTCAAGACATAAGTATTGCCCACCTACTCTGGGCTCTAGGTACTGGGGAGTTAATGGTGAGTGAAATAAATTCATCCCCTGCTCTCACATAGCTCACAATGTAGTGATGTGTGTGTGTGCATGCACACACACACACTCAGCAATTAACAAGGTAATCATAAAAATAAGTGTAATTACAAATCGGTGATAAATATGAAAGGAAGTTAAATGGTCCTATAAAAGTATATAGTGACCCAATCAGGGTAGTCAAGGTACCAATGTGGGAAACTTCTTTTTAGAAGTTTAGATAGTAATTGATGAGGTAAGTTAATGTTCGATTTGTCTCAAAATAAAATGATCTCCCCAGACATAGGTTTTCTTTGAGATTTTCAAAATTATGTCTTTCTTCAATTTAATCAGATAAGACAAAAGAACTTTCCAGCAAGAATGAAGCTTGGACATTGCATAGTCCAACCCTGCTACTGGGAACGTAGCATGAGGAGGGGTGAGCAGCCTGCCCTTGCATTGTTCCCACTCAGCAGCAGAGATGAAATGGTAGCCCCATTACGCTAAAATCCTGTCCACAATGCCTCCCTCTCACTGTACCATCTGGGCCTGCTTCATCTGTTGTTATCTACTCTGATGCACTAGAGAATGAGAATATTCATGAAGCAACGATTGTTTTCTAAGCACAACCTGACACTCAGCTCAAGAAAGAAAAAAATAACGAATACACCAAATACCATGTTTCATTATTTCCCCTCAACTGCATATGAGTACTGAACATATACTCAGTTTTTTAAACACTAACTTTTATAGATTTAGACTCTTCTGTTTAAATCAAAATTGCCTTTAACTCATGGGCAACTCCATATTTAATTTTTGCTGTATACTTATTTGACTTTATCCGTGTGAAATATTTTCTAATAACTATTTTTTAGAGAAGTTTTAAGTTTATAGAAAAGTTACACAGAAAGGACAGAGTCCCCGTACATACACTCTTTCCTACCTTCCCACATACAGTTTATCTTATTATTAACATCTTGAGTGAGCGTGGTACATTTGCTATAATCATTGAACCAATAGTGATACATTGTTATTAACTCAAGTCCATAGTTTACATTGACCCATTCTTCGTGCTGTACAGTTCTATGGGTTTTGAATGATGCACAATGTCCTGAATCCACCATTACAATATCATAGTTACAGTCTCACTGCCCTAAACATGCTCTGTGCTCCACCTATTCAACCCACCTTTCTTTCCCCTAAACCTTGTGCAACCACTGATCTTTTACTGTCTCTATAGCTGTGTGTGAAAAACGCATACAATAACAATTTCAATTTTAATCATTTTAAGTGTACAGCTCAGTGGAGATTAATACCTTCACATAGTTATGCAACCATCACTACTCTCCAACTGTCTATAGTTTTGCCTTTCCCAAAAGGTAGTGTTGTTGAAATTATAGAATATGTAGCCTTTTCAGAATGGCCTGTTTCACGTATAAACATGCATGTATGCTTCCTCCACGCCTTTTCAGGGCTCATTCATTTTTATTTCTGAATAATATTACCTTGTATGTATGTATCAAGGTAATTATAAAAATAAGTGTAATTACAAATTGCTTATCCATTCCCCTATTGAAGGGCATTCTGCTGGTGGTTGCCAATTTTGCCAATTATGAATAAAGCTTCTATAAATATCCGTGTGCAGGTTTTTGTGTGAACATAAGCTTTCCACTCATTTAAGTAACTATCTAAAAGTGAGATTGATGGATCATACATTAAGACAAGGTCTAGATTTCTAAGAAACTGCCAAACTGTCTTTCCAAATAGCAGTTCCATTTTGTATTCCCACCAGGGAAGAAGGAGGGTTCCTGTTGCTTTATATTTGGTGGTGTCATTGTTTCAGATCTTAGTCATTCCAATAGGTGAGTAGTGGTATCTCATTGTGTTACTGAATGGATATTCTAGAACTTTCCAAATGAAAAGGTTGAAGAGATGCCTCAGCACAGGAAACGAAAAGCTTCACTATTACAATGACCCCTGGTCGACTATCAGCAAAGCTTGCCGTGTGCTCCGCATAGTTGGACTGTTCACTACAAGGCAACATTATTGATGTCTGTATTCTTACAGCCCCTTGTTCATATTTATATTGCTTACATATCACGCGGCACCAAAACAGTTTACTGCTCTGCCAGGCTTTCTCACTGGACTTCGAGGTCCTAAAGGCAGGAAGCTCGATGTCTCTGGCCTTACATCCCAGGGCCTAGCACAGAGTCTATGCGGTGGTGACCAGTGAGCAGCCGAGAGCGGTTTCTGATTAGGACAGGTGTTAGTGGAGGACATGCGAGATCACCTCAAACTCATCCTGGCCTCAGGTTTACTGTCTTCTCTCTACTCATCTGACCCTGAGCTGCAATCATCCCAGGCTTTCCCTGTTCTAACATCTCATCTACGGAAAGAATCACAAAGTAGGGGCCAGAAAGAAAACACTGAGAGAGAAAAACAAAGAGTCCCCAAATGAGTAACTAGTCCATAAAAATGGAAGTAGCTGGCTTTTTCACTCTTTGCTTCCACCTCCCGGTGGTGAGGACACAGCCTCTGTTGTGGACGTCACCCTGTCAGGGATGGTGGGGACCCTGCCAGTACTATAGGGGCTCCCTGGAAGCACTAAGTAGAACTGGTGCCCTGGAGATATTTAGAAATGCTCTCTGGCAGCTCGGTTGGGTACTTGGAGAAACAAATACTTTCCCCAAATGGTTGTTTAACACGTCATGGGATTCTTATTGTAAAGTGCTGCTCACTTTGCGAGGTAAGTTAATAGCATCAGCCTCATTTCCTAAATGAGTTAAGGGAGCTGCTGTTTTGGGTACTATTTTCAAAACAACGGCATGACTGCTTGTGTGATATTATGGCCCTAATGAGGGTGTCAAAGGGACCCCAGTGTCCCATCACCTTAAATACATGCAGGAGGATGAAAAGAGATAATCACAGGATGGCTGAGAAATCCTACCGGAAACTCAGTTTTTTGTATCTTTCATCTGATGTCACAAGAATGAGTTGGTGTGAGAAACCAGGGAAGAAAGGGATCCAGCCATTCCTAGGAACCTTTGCAAGGTCACCATCCATCGCTATAGCTCAACTAGCTAATTAACAAGACAAGGAGGCTTTTTAAAAAAAAGTGAGGATATCTTTCCATTGATTTTTAGAGAGAGTGGAAAATAAGGGGAGGGGGAGAGAGGGAGAAAAGAGAGAGAGAGAGAGAGAGAGAGAGAGAGAGAGAGAGAGAGAGAGAGAGAAACATCGATGCGAGAGAGACACATCGATTAGTTGCCTCCCACTTGCACCCTGACTGGGACAGGGATTGAACCTGCAACTGAGGTATGTGCCCTTGACCAGCAACCAAACCTGAGACCCTTTGGTCTGAGGGCTGATGCTCTAACCACTGAGAAACTGGTCAGGGCAAGACAAAGAGGCTTTTGCAAATATTATGACAAAAGGTCTTCCAACTTTGTAACAGACATGCCTCAGAAATGCCATAACCATCATATAAAATGACAACTTACAAATAGAGCAAATGCCTGGGGTCTCGGGTTTGTGTTAGATCCACAGAGCATTGGGCCAGAGGCAATGCTGAATACATTTGGTGCTTGGCCAGCTTGCAAATGCAGGCTAAGTAAACGGCTTTGGGAGAGAGCAAGACCTGTGGCGGCCCATGACGCTTGGCAGAGAAGAAGGGTGACTTTAAACTGCCTGAGGATGAGAACAGGCCACCACTGCCAGAGAGAATATGGACAGACTGAGCTCCGGAAAGTCTGCCAAGGGCAATGAACAAGGTCAAGTACCAATCACACATCCCAGGACTTGCTCGAATTATCCAGTAACTTTATCTAAAACACATAATGCAAAATCCCTAGGCTGACTGTAACAGGATTTGCTCATCTTTCCTATGATGTATGAACATCCATGATGGCTGTTAGTGTAAAAATATGAGAAGGATTTCATTTGCACACTGATACATTACCAGTTCTGCATGTGTGAGATGAAGACCCAAGTTCTACCCAGGAATTGTTCGTGTGCCCAGAACATTGTTCTCATGTTTGTTCTTTTGTCTGCAATTCAAGATTTACTTTTTAAAAGGATGGCTGGGCTCCCTGGAGACTGTTGGGATACTAAGCATGACGCCAGCAACAAAGGAGCAATCAGAAGTTCAAAGTGCTATGTCTGCATGAGAAATGTCAACCTGATCATCAAACAGCTTCTAGTCTATCAAGGACTGTCATCATTCTCAGGCAAATAACTCCTCCCAAATTCAGAGAAGTCAAGTACTCATGCTGGAGAAAGTGTACGGAGTCTTTATATTAAATTCTGCCACAGAGGGTGTTAAAGGTACATTATACCTGAGAAATCAACATTCCCTTAAACTGTGGCAACTAGAACATATCCTCAATCCCTGGGAGTCGGGGAGGGGGTAGTTAGAGGTGAGGGGTTGTCACCTTTCCTACATAAATGGTCCAAGGATGTAAAGCAGCGCTTTTTGTACTTTACAGATGTAAATACTAAAACATGGTGGAGGTTTTGCTGCACACTTGGGGAGATTCAAAGACAAAACAGCATGAAGCAAGTGAGTAATTATTCCGTCACAATCCCACATATCGGGGTGTCTATAAGCCATCCTACAGTTACAGAGCACTCGTCCCTTCCTTGTCCTTTAACACTGCGCTTCCTCTGTGTACTGCCCTGATTGCACCCATACACATCTTGGCAGAGATCTGGAACGTCCCAGCAAACATGCAGGATGAGGTTGCCCTTAGTGCGCCACACCCTTTTGTTGTAGAAAATAGGCCCAGCTCCACCCTGCAATGCCCAGTGCACTCAGCTGAGCAGAGATCTGTCTGCAGACACCACCACGGTTGAGATGGGTGAAGACCCCACTTATGCATCCAGAGTCAGAGGCTCCCACTGTCCCCCCGTGTCACAAGCTCCCACTTCCTCAAGGTTTTGAGTAGATCCACAAAGAACAGATTTAACCTCAAGGGACCAAAAAGCTGGGGGAGCTGAATCACTCTCCTCTGAGCTAAATATCCGCCGTCTTTTCTTCATGCGGCAAATATCCTGGGCAGCCTGCTTCTTCGTGTTCCCAACAAAGTCTAAATGCATTCTGCACATTGATCACAATTTGACAGCTCAGTGTGCAGTTTGCAACATGCTGGTTGAGTACCCTTGCTTTAAAAGATTCAAGGTCATTTCCACAGTGAGGATCCTAGAAATAACTGCGCTTGAAGCATCCCAAACCTGGCTGAAGCTCTCCCCCACTGCCCCCCAGCCAGCAAGAGCCCAGTTCTCTTGACTTTTTAGTTTCTTCTCTCTGTTTGCTCACTGAAAATGAAGGGGGTGTGTTTGATTTCAGCCCAACCGATAGCAGATCTCATAATGGAAGCCCTGGGTGAGCTGTTTGCTATGGTTCCCACCACCTGGCCCCTAGGCCACTGTTCACCCATCTCTTTTTGAGACTCTTCACTTGCTCTTTTCCTTTATCTGCACCTGACGCTTAAGTAAGGGAATGGATCTCAGCATATTAGGTCCTATCTCCATTATGCAGAGGGTACTATGAATTTTCATGGGATTCCATCTCAATCTTAGGGCTTACATATGCATTCGATTAGAAGAAGTGTCAGGGAATGGAGAACTGGGTAACTAAGATAAAAGCTCTTCTCTCTTAAATCATGCTTAAAGGGACACAATAAGGCTGATCTAAGCATGTAACATAGGTCAGAAAAATCAGGTGCACAATCTTATCCCAAAACAAAGTCAAGAAAAATTTCCCAGATATTCATAAAGTAGATCAATTATAGATAATATTATTTCACCCAGAAAATTGCCTCTTAAAATCTGACAAATATATTGTACAAACAAATCAAAATCTCTTATTTGTTACTTGAAGTTCTTGTTAGATCTTCTTTGCTTTTTGTGCTTTGGAATTTGGGACTGGTGACTAGTTTAGACAATTTTATGCCTTTACCAGCACCTTGAAATATAAAGCTCTGCAAAGAGCTGGTTTCTGTTCTTACAGTGGGCAGAATTCACCAGACTATACTTCATAACATTATGGCAAGGACTAGAAAAATTTTAAATTAGGTGATGATCTGTTTCATACAGTATAAAAGAAATTCCAAGTCCTCAGAGCAGATACTTTTTAAGGCAAACTTGCTCTAACCTTTGCTAGAATTTAAAAAATAATTTATTTTTATTGATTTCAGAGAGGAAGAGAGAGGGTGAGAGAGAAACATCAATAATGAGAATCATTGATCAGCTGCCTCCTGCGCGCCCCCTTCTGGGGATAATTGAGCCTGCATCCCAGGCATGTTCCCTGACAGGGACTCGAACCATAATCTCGGACTTTATAGGTCGATGCTCAATGGGCTGAGCTGGATTGCTAGAATTTTTAAGACAATAAAAGTATCAGCAAATACCCTGATCACTAGGTCCCTCAGATATGTGCTTACATTGGACCATATACCTTCCCACTTAGCATTCCTTCCAGCATGTCATTTCACACCAATGTGACTTGATTAATATCACACTAATATTTATTCTCACTGAAGCATGAGCTATGGGTTAGTAGGGACCCTGTTTCCTCTTAACTATCCTTGTCTCCCCAGCACCTGGCAGGAGGTCTGAGCATAGAATGGACATCAAAGCTTACAAGGGAAGTGAGGCTCTTACCCGGCTCCCTACATGTGCCCCTTGCAGAACAGAGACGGGTCAAACCTAACCTCAGTGATGAGGGGACACAAAAAGCATAAAGGAACCCTGGACTCCTAATCCAAGACCCTGGAATTTAGGGCCAACTCGGAGTCAAAGCCGACCTCTCTTTGACTCGTAGCCCTCAGTTTCCATATTTTAAATGAAGTTGTGATAAGGAAAGCAGTAAAGATCCTTCCAGTTTTCAAATTCCAGGTTCTCACTGCTGCCCGTGTAATAAATGGTTCTTCATTCATTCAATGAATGAGCAATGTCAGCGTTACTACTGTCCATTACACTTGAAGGACTAAATAGATCTTGGTCTCAAGATGTTGAGTCTATATTATTTTTCATTTCACTTATATCACTCAACTTCCTCGCTTCACTTTGCTGCTTTGAAACATGTGAAAATATGTCATTTATTATTTTTTGAAGGTACTTGAAAAAGGGAGCAAAATAAATGCAGCATTCTGGCCTGGTGAATATTAAATTTCATGGGGATTATTACATTTCAGAACTCAGTCATTTTTTCCTAACCTATTTACTGCAGCATTAAGTCATGTGGGGTTAATGAGGCCAGAAATAGCCTGTTCCCAAGAATGGCCAGATCCTGATAATTTTAACCAATGAGCTTGGCTGATGATAAAACTGGTCACAGTGTGCACTGTAGCCATACAGTCTCCCTACACATATATGCGCTTAAAATTATAAAATAAAGGACTCTGTCTCCTTTATCAATCAAAAGGCTCTGCACATAAGGGACTCACCCCATTGTCTGGCCTCTGGGTTATTTTCTCTGCTTCTTTCCCACATGAACTAAGGTTCAAGACCCATTAAAGACCTTGTCCATCTTGAACATAAACATCCTTGCCTAGTTTACACCTCCCATGATTTGTATTAGTATTCCTCCTGCCTCAAAAGTTCGTTCTTCCCAGACTCATCAGGCAAATAGGCAAATTCCTACTCATTATAATGCTAAGATCAAACATCACTTTCTCTGTGTAGTTTTCCTGGAAACCCCCGGGTTCATGAGGGCAGTGACAGCATCTTATTTAACTTTAAATTAACAATAGTGCGCAAATGCTGGCAAAAGCAAGTGCTTGAGATATGAATGAATGCTGATTAGCCTACTCTTAAATCTCTACCTGTTTTTCTTCATGTACTTGGTTGGAATGAAGGTAGCAATCTATTATACAAACCCCCTTTCTCTACTCAGCATTCTGTACTAGGAAGTCTGAAAATTTTAAGACCTAGTTTTCTTTCAGTTATTCAAGTAAAAAACAAACATACATCTGAACAATTCTTGACAGCTAAAAAATGCCTTTTTTGGGGGGGTTGTTTTGCTGTTGTCTCTTTTTTAAAAAAATGTGTGGTTTTTTTTGTTTGTTTGTTTTTGTTTTTAAGAGAGAGAGAGCTTAAAATGAGACAAATAGTTTTATAGCAAGTCATTCTTTTGGAGCCATGAGAATTTTTTTTTTTTTTACGTTTTAGGTAATTTAATAAAAGAGTTCTATGTAAGTGAAATTAATTTGAAAAAAGCCCCCACACTCATCAGGCCAGAGAATACTTCCCAGAGTTGGACCTATTTGTAAGAGAAACTCTCATAAAAAAAAAAAAAACAACCTGTAAAGAGCAAGAAAATGAGGATTTTCTCATGTGAATCAAAGACCGTGCACATCATGCTAAGGAATTTCACTAGCAGTGTTTACTAGTTCTTATGACAATGATTTTTTGGTTAACCGAAGCATGGCACACTGAAAACTTCAGCCAGAACCAATATTTTGAAGTCTTAGCTTTTAAGAGAAAAAACCAAACACAAGAAAATGAATTCATACTAGGAACTCTATATAAATAAGCTTTCCTGGATATGGTCTAGGTCAGTACACATCTGGTTCATATATATGATTGACATTTTATTTATTCAACAAATATTTATTGAGCATCTACCACATGCCAGTCACTGCTCTAGATGTTGGGGACACAGAAGTGAGCAAAAGAAATAAAAATCCATGACTTTGTGGAGTTTCAATTTTACTGAAAATTATTAGGTAACATATAGAGTTATGCTGTGCTATGAAACCACGCACCAGGTGAGCAATTGTTCATGATTCTTCTGTTTCTGGGTCTGTTTTGGTTGTAGACTTAGGAGCAAAGAGGTTGGTAGTAGAACTTTCCTCTGGGCTCCTATTTCTCTACTGTGAGGATTAGTGGCTCTGAATTATCTTCTTAATTGTCTCCTCTTTCACCAGAATTTGAACTTGTCCAAAGAAGAATATGTTTGTTTGTTTTTTTTATCCTTGTGTCTTCGGTGCTAGAATATGTGCCCTCCTACTTGAGATCTCCTCGTTTGGCCTCTGGATGCTATACCCCATGCGGTCTTTTGTCCCAACTTTTGGTCCTTCCTCAGTTTTCCTGCAACCACTCTTTTCTGCCCAAGCCTAAAATGTTGGTGGTTCTTAAGAGTGTTGCCCAGTTCTTTTGGGTTGTCATCCCCTCTCTCAATGATTCATTATTCATTTATTTCCAATACGATGGTAACTTCCCAAACACTTTTGCACCCAGATCACTCTTCAAAGCGCTAGACCCTTCAATCTAGGCTGCCTTTAAAAAAAAAAAATTATTGATTTTTTACAGAGAGGAAAGGAGAGGGATAGAGAGTTAGAAACATTGATGAGAGAGAAATATCAATCAGCTGCCTCCTGCACACCCCCTACTGGGGATGTGCCCACAACCAAGGTACATGCCCTTGACCGGAATCGAACCTGGGACCTTTCAGTCCACAGGCCGACGCTCTATCCACTGAGCCAAACCGGTTACAGCCAGGCTGCCTTTTGATTAGTTGGACATGGGCCTCTTGAAGTCTACACATTTGAAGCAAACTCTCATTGTCCCTTATTCTGCCTGTTCTACATCCAATGTTTTGGACCTCTCTGAATGGGATCCTGAGTGACCCAAACTAGAAACCTGTGTTTTATTTTTATTCCTCCAACTCCTCTCCCTTCTCGCCCTATGACAAGTCAGTTGTCCACATCCTGTAGATTCTACCTCGCTAACACTTTTAGAATCTCTGTCCACCTCCTCTCTTTTATTCCCTACAGCCATGAAATTAGTCCGTCACCATAGGTATCTAAATTCTTACTACAGCTTCAACAACAAACATTTATTGACTACCTATTATATACCTAGATCCGGAGGAGCAAAAACAGACAAAGTCCCTGCTCCATCAGGATTTTGGTCTTGTAATTCCTCTCTGGCCTTCCTGCCTATAGCATTGTCCCACTCACATCCATTTCCTCTGCTGTAGAGAGAGTGATTTGTCTAAATCCAGTTCTGATCCTATTACTTCCCTTAGTTCAATCAGTTCTCAAAGATCCCTCAAATTTCTTAGCATGAAATACAAGGAATGTCCTTCATAAGGGGCACTGTTTTTCTTTCCCTAGATTTATCTCTTACTCTATTCCCAAATGCTGTATTACAGCACACAGAACCCCTTGAAATTTCCCTAATGCAGTGTGTATTTTCTTACATCCAGAAGCATGCAGTTCAATGTGTCTAAAGAAAAAGCTCCTAACAAAATATAGGCAGGCACATACCAAGCTTCTGATACCCCAACTGTGTCCATATTTACTCCAAGACAAACCTCACTGTACTATCATTTCTTCCCTTCCCTAACACTGGCACCAGGCATCCATCTACTAACAGTGGACAAGCAGGCAGCCCCTTAGATCTAGAAAGTGCCCTTGGAGTTCTATGCATCACAACTTCTAGCCCAACATTTGCTTATGTGATGCATATAACTCTTCTGTCTTTGGAGATTATATTTTAAAAGTTACAGAGCTACAAAGAGCCACATATAACCTGTAGTAACACCTTTCAAACCAGAACAGGGAAGATGCTCTCTCAAACACTTTTCAGCTGCATAATAATCTTTCTAGGCAGCAAGGCACTTGTCTGCAGTAATAACATCACAATCCACGTCTCCTTCAACCTGCATGCTCCTGCTTCAGCCGGAAGCCCCACCTTATTCTGAACTCTTACCAGAGCCATGACTGTCAATGTCCATTTACACTTCTTCCAAACTCTTTCCCTGCCTCCCCTGGAGAGGATGTCGATGCCGGCTAGAAGACTGTGCCTAGAAATTTTCTATAATTGCTTTGAGAAATATTATGTACATTTAAAGGAAATGGGTGTCTTTGAGTTGTTTTTATTCACCAAATGAGTCTTTCTCCCCATCCACGTTGCCCTAGCCTCAAGAGTAGGTTGTATGTAAGACATAGAGAGTGGGCATGGCAGAGTGTTGGTCAAGCTTCAGTTTGGATTGGGATGAGTGAGGATAATGTCAGGAGGAGAAGAAAATAACCCCTGCTCACTATGCTTCAGGACTCATTTCCTTCCCACTGGTGTCTCTTTTTCCACTGGACACCAAGTGGTTTCCTTTGGCTTCAATTTTTAACTTATATGAAATGCCTGTTTGTAAAACCAGGACATTTATTTTTACTACCCAACCCCTTCTCCTTCAAAAATTACTGAGCAGCTTGATACTCCTGAGAAATTTACTACAATGATGAGCATTACTACCCAGAGATGGCCTTACATTAGTGGAGAGAAAGCTGGGCATGATAATAGGAGATTTTGACCTGGGTAAAAATTAGCTAGTGATTTTGGGCACGTCATTTTAGGTGTGTGGATATAAGAGCATAGGCACCAGAAATTGTTGAATGCTATTATCAACTCACTTTTGGGTGACTCCTTGTCATTGTTCCTTCATTAACACAAACGTTAAGCTTATTATCATCAGGAGTATCAACAATTCCCAATCTATGTTGATCCCTGTTTTTAAAAATGAAAATGGCCTCTCATTTTAATTCAGCTTACATATAGCCCAGTTTACAGAGTACCATGTCTGACCAAACCTTTCTGTTATTAATGTATTTTGAAACATATGCTAAGAACCCTTGCTTTCTCCCTTCCTTTCTCTCTGCTGATGGAGCCACAGTGGGAAAGATTCAGTAGGCCATGCCCATCTGGAGGTTTGCATGTTGTTATCACAAGCTACCTGGCAAACAAGGAGGGCTGCATGGGGTGTGGGAAACTTGCATCCCAGGGGCCACCATTAGCTCCTGCAATTAGCTGCACAATTACCCCAGTCACGACAAGGGTGACAGAGATCTAGAAGCAGCTTAATGAACCATTTCTAGTTTTACTATAACAACCATGTGTATACAGACACGCATGACCTCACCCTAAGATGGACATATGTTTATCTGAAACAGAATCTGCTGGGTTGGTCGATGTATTCAAATAATGAAAATGTGACTAATGACAACCACACGTCTATCTCAGAGCAGTGCCTTGCCAACCTTATCCAGGTAGCCCAGCTTGTCAATAGATCTCTGAGGGACAGGTATTTAAACGATTTGTCCATTGTGGTTAGCCTTTGCTCCTTGGTATAAACCAATATAGATGTCAGAAAAATACTAGAGGTTGAATTTTAGAAAACAATCTTATTTCAAAATTGTTATTGTCATAATTGAAGGTGGCATTGGCCAATTATGAAATTGTCTGATATGAATTCATTTCTTAAAACATGCAAGACTTGATTTCTGTTTGAATATGGAATGTATTTTTCTTTTATTATCTTCCACGGTATCTGACTCCCAAAACTGCTCAGTAAATACTTACAAGCTATTATAAGGCATTTTAGGGGATACAAAATTGAAGAGCTGTGGTCCTTATTTGCTAGGAGCTTGTGGTATAGGTCAATCAGTGGTTTTCAATCCTGACCCAACACCAAAATAATCTTGGGATCCAGAGACGGGGTTTGAACACATGTAGATCCTAAAGTCCCCTCGTAATTCTGATGCACAGAATCACTGTGACCAATTTAAGCTTAGTTCTAAAAATGATTACAACAAAATTAAAATAACAATAAACACAATAGAAATCTATAATATTAGTGTTAGAGGAAAAACAAAACCCCAAGATATCTGTTGCAAGATGGTCATATAACTTTTGGCAATTAGTGTATGGAATGTTTATGTGTGACTACATCTATTAAAAAATCCAAATCATAATAAGCTTTATTACAATAAGGTTCTATTTAAAGTAAATGTAATTGGTCTCAATAATTTCCTAGGAAATTAGTTTCTTGAAGAGGATTATTTACTCTTTTAATTTCACAGAGTACCATTAAGTGTCCTTACAAAATGGTTGTTACTAATAATAATAATGAAAGTCAACATGTATTGATCATTCACTATGGACCAAACACCGAGCTAAACACCTTGTGTGACTATCAAACTTATGCTTCACAGCAGCCCTATCCATGCATTTTTATTCCCATTTTATGGAGGGGGAACTGAAACTCAGAGAGTTTAAGGAACTTGCCTAAGATCACACAATCTTAGCGGCAAAATCAGGACAAGCCCAGCTCAGCCTCCAAAGTGAATGCTTGAGCCACTAAAACTCTACTAGAAACATGAACGAGATGCCTAATGGATTCTGAATAAGAGAATCTACCTCATTCACGCCCAGAATTGAGACTAAGTAAAGGAAGGAAGAGATGAGTGGACAGACTGCTTTGCCACTCTGCTGGAGGCCACATCTCAGCTGTGCATTTTAGCTCTATGATTCACTACAATTTCGTTTAAAAGAGCTACAAGATACAAAAGTAATACAGTTAAAATGGATATTTCACTTAATTGGCTGTTTTAATCTTAAACTAATTATCACGATTGTAATATGCAAACTCTTGAATAACCAAAGCTCTCACAGCTGAAGTTTAAAAGCTGGATGGAGGAGGCTGCTCTTTGGTCCAGCCACCAACCACCACACTTATTTTTATGTTAGCATGTTAGTGCCTCAACAGGGCGATCCTCTGAAAATGGGGTCCCTTTTTCCTCCATCGCTGAAATGCTGGGAATTAAAATATTCTGGATGAGAATCAGTGACAGGCCTTGGAAGCTGTTTTCACACTTTGGGGAAAGCTGCTCTTCTGACAGAAGCTGAAGTTGTTTGTCACTTGAAATCCCTCAATTTGGAAGTGGATATAAACATTTTCTTCTCTTTGATTTTGCAGATGTTCATAAATATGTGATACTTCCATATTATTGCTTTGGGTTAGCTTTGAAAAGAACCATCTAATTTCAGAACTTAACCATATACAACTCTAAAGGAGGGGCAATGTGTAGGGGGTAAGAAAAAGCAACACACTCTGAAATCAGTCGTATTTGACTCCAAACTCTAGAAACCATAGAAGCTGTGTAAATCTGGGCCAGTGGATTTCCTTTGTTAACGAGTTTTTCCACATATAAAATGGAAGTGAAAACATCCCATGTGAGTTTTTCTAAGAATCTTATATAATAAAAGCCTAATATGCAAATTGTTCCCTCAGTCGGTCATTTGAGCAGGAGTTCTACTGGGAGACTGGTAGTTCAACCCCTCGCTGTGACGCAGCACTGGCAGCAGGCGGCAGTGGAGGCACTGTTGGCCCTGATGGGCCCCGATGGGCCCCCAGCGGTGGGGGTTGGGAGTGGGGCTGCCACCCGGCTCCCAGGTGCTGAGGGAGCCAGGTTCCCCCCCAACTCCACCCCCACCCCGCCGGCCCTAATCAATTGCCCCACAGGTGGGATGGTGGAACAGGTGAGGGGACAGCATCAGGCCAAAGCAGAGTGCCATGCAGGGCTGTGGGGCTGCAAGGCTGGGGGCACAAGCTGGGGCCCGATTTCCACAGGCCACCCTGAGGGACACCCCCCCCCCCACACACACACACCTGTGCACAAATTCATGCACTGGGCCTCTATTCAATATTTTCTCATAGATTATCTTATTCTATTGGGGGGGGGTTCTTTTTATAACAAACACCCCAAGACTTAGAAACTGAAATTGCGCTATCCCTCAGAACAATTACCTGGGGATGACTGTCCACTCATCCCATCAATGGTAGGCTGACTCCAAATCTCTGTAGGGCTCCTCTATTGAAACTGCCTTCAGAGCATGTTCATGAGACACATAAGAAAAAGTGATCTCATTATTGTTCCATTTGGATTTTGACTCCAAACAGCATTCATCAGCTTGGCTCCCCTACCTTATTTACTAAACTTGGCTCTGAATGAGTGCAGGTTGTTCAAACTATCCTACAATTGCTTCAGCATCATTTGGCTGGATAAAGAAATCCCCAAGGTGACTAATCTGAAGGCAGCAGACACTGGAATGTATACATTTTGGCATCTTCATTTAAACCAAAAAGCAAGCCACATAACTAAACATTTCATGTTTCCCTAATCCCTGGGCAGTTCGTATCATCTGTTTAACAAGAAAACAAATGAAGATCCAGGAAAAGCGACTGTCACGGGATCTTTTGTGCAGTGTCTGCCATAAGCCAGTGGTTTTCAACCAAGGGCATTTCTCTCTCTCTCTCTCTCTCTCTCTCTCTCTCTCTCTCTCTCTCTCTCTCGTTGGCAATTTGACAATATCTGGAGACTTTTTTAAAAAATGTATTTTTATTGATTTTAGAGAGGAAGTGAGAGGGAGATAGAGATAGAAACATCAATGATGAAAGAGAATCATTGATTGGCTGCCTCCTGCATGCAACCCAGACATGTGCCCTGACTGAGAATTGAACGCTGACCTCCTGGTTCGTAGGTTGACACTCAACCACTGGAGACACTTTTGACTGTCATGACTCAAGAAGGGGGAAGTGCTACTGGAATCGTGTGGTAGAGACCAGGGATGCTGCCAAACAACCTACAATGTACAGGGCAACCCCCAACAGTGAGGAAATACCTTGTCCAAAATGCCAGTTATTCTGAGGTTGAGAACCCCTGTTCTAGGCTGAGAATTCTGACTCCCAGTCTGTTTAGTAGCCCTCACTCAGGTCAGTGTGACTATCCCTGTGTCCTCCCGTTTCCACATTTTTTTTCCCTGTGGGGATTAAAGAGTAAAGTTTTTCCATGCTCTTTTTGCCACTTGAATATCTCTCTTTGCCCTAGGCTCCTTAACCAAAGGATACTAAACAGTCACAGAGGTTGCCTGGAGATGCATTTGGCATCTTAAAAGTCTAATTGGCAGGAAAACTAAAGCAACTTAAAATGTGTGTGCTCTTCGGGGCAAAGTGTTATTCCCACTCCATATTATTACCTCCCAGAGACAGCTGGGGCGAGAGCAGCTGGGACTTCCTGCGCTATCGTTTTGGCATGTTGCTATAAATTTGTCCCTTCTCACTACAAAACTGAGAAAGAAGAGAGGAGAAAACAGTACCAAGGCCAAGTACACTTGTCTAAAGGTTGCTCCTCTGTGTCCTTCAGAAGCCCCCAACGTGGCTCCCTTGTTGTGAAGTTAATTCAATTAAGGAAGGAATGTACTTCATTCGATATGCACTCTTGATAATGATAATAGAGGAATAGATCTTGGTGTATAAACTGTGTAGGAGAGAATGTTAAGCCTAAAAGCATTTCTTTTCCACCTCAAACTTTTAAAATAATATATGTACCATGCAGTTATTAAATATTCTCCGAGGATTTGCTGAATTTTATGGTCAAAAGAGAACCCTTTCACATAATGGTTTTGCGCCCCCACCCTCCACCCCCCCCCCCCCACCTAAATAGCTGTCAACAACACCAACAAGCACACAGAGTGTGGAGTGTCTGTGGCTGGTCTTTCAAGCCTCCACGGAACTCTCACTTGTTGGCCTTGTCTGAACCTGATTGTCTGGAAAGGTTCCCCAAACCAAGCATAATTTTCTACCTTAGAAAAGATGCTGTTTATCATTTTCAGTGGCCAATGGGTGGACAACCACAAAAGTAGATCTTGTTTGAGTAGAGAAAATAAGATGTGCTCTTGATATTTGAGCCAAACATTACAATGTAGTAAGGAAAGAAAGGGCAGCCAAGGTGAGTGCATTGTTGTCCTGAGATATTGGAGAAGTCACTTTTGTCATCTTTCTTTCCTTTGAGCCACTATGGGTACTAAATCTGCAGGTCAACATGTTACTGCTCAGTTGAAAATTCTGTCTTGTACCATTCCTAACTGTTTCTTACATAAACCTCACATTCCAGGGAGACTGCCCTGTAACCCCAAGACAAGGGTCATGAGGCAAGATCTTGTAAGACACTACACCATCCCTCTTCTGTCCCCACTCAAAGCCCACAGCATGGTCTTCAGAGTCTCATGATTGAGGGACTGGCTGGCTCAATACATGGATGAATTCTCATGATGGGACACTGGGGAAACTACTTTGGTCCACTTTGTTGAAGAGAAATTAGAATTCTCTGAAGTCATAACATAAGTGACATCCTAGACACCAAGTGGGTTATATTCCTTTCTTCCCCTCTCCACCCCATCATATCTAAGTTCTATCTGAATTTTTATCAAGAGCTACAGAGGGACAAAAGCCCCAAAATATCTCAGAGATAAGTCATGCAACACTGGGACAGAAAACACACACACCACTTTCATAACTACAATGGCCTCAAGAAAAACACCAAAGAAAATATGAGGTCTAGAGAAAGAAAAAAGAAAGTAAATGCATGAAAGTAGGTGAGAAAGTACCACATTGGGTAGATGAGCACTTTTTCCTCTACTCTCAGTTGGAAGATAAAGACACAGTACTTGGGAAACCCTTCCTTCATGAGCAGGAGCAAAACAATGTACTCTCCCAGACGCTAAGTGAAGACTAGGTTCCTACTTAACTTCTTTACTTCTTCCACCCCTTTCAACACACACACACACACACACACACACACACACACACACACACACGCACACACACATGGCAGGAACATACACATTTTCAGTTTAAAGCTGGCTCCCTTGGAGCAGAAATGGTGGACCATTGAAACAACCTTTATATGCACAGCCGATGCTATGGAGATACTGAAATGTCCCTGCTCATGATTTGTGGCATCAAGGAGCTTCTCAGATACAAGATCTTCTGCCATGTCCTATTTGGGGGTTGCTGGAACACAGGGGTGAAGTGTAAGCACATAGCCAGCAGCAACCAGCTATGTGTTATTGCAAAGATGTGAAGTTCTCCTTCTGTCATAGAGAACCATGTAGAAATGCACGTGGCAGCCTGCTCTACTTGTGAATGACCATGAGTCAAGTTTATTCAATAGCCCTTAACTGCTCATCAGTAAATGTAAAATGGAGACCAGAAAAAAAGGAAGTTTCCAGGTTTTACTTTTTAGCCATAGATTCAGCATGTCTCCTCTGAGTCCACATATGGTCTCTGTTAACAGACAAACTTAGACTAAACTATATACTCAACCAAGTTTCTCTACATCTATTCATGATAAGCTATTCAAATTACAAGTAGTTTATTGGGAGAAATAGGCAATATAAATGAAACCCTCCAAAAATATACCCCCAAAATCTTAAGGATGCATTTTCACAAGTAACCCTTCAAAGCATTATTGTGTTATTTATGTCATGACTGGTTCACTCTTGAACCTGAGCTAGATCACACTGGCTTTTCTGTTCAGTATTCAGATAAGCAGTCACTCCATGGCGAATTCGCTCAGTTTTCTCCTGGCCAAATCTCACATACATTTCCAAAGGGCAGCCTGTGCTTTTAGCCTTCACTAATGAAGTCACACATCCCTGGCTCACTGCCACAGACATCAGGACAGGATGTCACAGATCCAGAAACAACTCGCAAGATTCTCTTAATAGCTGAGGCCACAGGAAAATGAGTGATGAGGGGGTGAGAGGCAGGGATACTTTAAAGCAAAAATTCCAGCTATACTTGTGATTTCTGCAGATAAGAATCAGTGACGACAGGCAAGTCTCTAGCTATTCTGTCTAATTATATTTTGTACTTTCCAATAAGTTCATTAGCAAAAGGCTACAATCCCAGACAATAGAGCAAGAGCCAGGAGACCTGTGTTCTACACAGTGAAGCCAGATATCAGGCAGGGCATGTAGTATTTTCTTCTGAAATCCTCCAAGGCCAGATATTCAGGGGAAATGTCATATTCACAGCTTTTGTTATTGTCGTTGTTATACCGAAAATATTATGGAAGAAAACATTTTTATCAACTGAATGTCATACATTAAAAGCTGAAATGTCATGATCTGGAGCAGTGTGTATACATTATTGAAGATTTTTGTTACAATTTTGCTGGGTGGGGCACACTGAAAGCAACTCCTTGCCCTTCAATCCTTTGATAGAGAGGATTCAGCTTACATCACCTCAGTTAAATAAGCATTTATACTGGTCAGAGTCAACTTTGTTAATCAATATGTCAGTCACCCAAAGCTGTGTCTACCAAGTACACCCAACACAACCAGCATTCAAGGTGCCCGTTCAAGCAAGGCCAAGAAAAAAATGCCTCCCCTGACACAAAGGGCAAGAGAACAATTCAGTTGAAAGTGGGACCACTGGCCTCTCACCTACTGCTCCTCTGTGCCCTGAGTTGTGAAACCTTGGAAAAAACGTTGGGATGCTCACAGATATTAAAGAATAAGCAATTAATTCCCTTTACAAGATGCTGTGTTCTCACATTTCTTTCACACCTTCAACCCCTTCAGCCGCCACCACCAGGGATTCTTTATACTTGTTAGTCACGTCCAATCCTTGCCCCATGACACAGGAAGAAGCTTAGGATCACAGAGAAAAAAAACGTGAAGCTAATGATCAATAAGACTCAATTGGAAGTCTACATTTTCCGTAAACAAGCCCTGGACTAGGGTATCACCAACTCTGATTTGCCACATTATCACAGTGGTCTGGGCTTCTGCATAGACACAGCCTCAACTGTTTCAATGAGAAAAAGCACATGGAAAGCTTAACTCACATCAGAGGCTTTCAGACCAAATGGAAATAAGTGCTATTTTTTTCCTTCACGTTGCACAGAAAGGGGGGAAAGAAATTAAAAATCAACCCCTGACATCTGGAAGCTACCCTGACACTCACAAATAGGCCATGCTATTCTCTGGTTGCAAATAGACAATCTCCCAGAACACCAACCTCCCTAAGAGGTTACTCAAAATCAAGGGGAAAGTGAGATAAAAACAAAAACTTTGTAATTTTGTCTAGGCACAACAACAAAATCACCCACTGAATAGCTAAACATTTATCTGTCTAGACTAAATGAATGACTGTGACTTTTTAAAACCAATTACTGTCTATTCTCCCTTTAGCCCTATAGATAAGACCTATTGAGAGACCCAGTTATAGAATTGTCCTTGCTTTCTGACTGCATGCAAACTAGAGAGAATCTCTGCCTCCTTGAGCCTCCCCAAGTGACCCCCCAAACCCCAGTTCCATCACCTGCTCACTAGGAGTCTCATGGTTCCCATTGTGTGGGTCCAACCTCACTGTAACAAGTAATGAACTCAGGGTGTTCAATTATACACTTGTGTCTGATGATTTGGTGGTCACAGAACATTTATGTCCTTCTCCCCAGCGTAAAGTCAGAAGGTCTCTGCAGAGTAGAGCAATTCCTCCTTGAATACATGGCCTTGCTCTCCACACCAAGAAGCCCTGTCTACAGAGGGCAGATGGCACAAGGCCTGAGCTGTCCAGATCCAGCACATTTTACTTCTAGACTCAAATACCTCTTACTTGTTTACTGACAATTCATGTTTTGGTTCATTTCTAATCCCAAACTAGCCTCTTCTCCCCTCACTTGCTGACTGATGTCCCCAGACTATTGTGCCACAATCTGATTGACTAAACATCCCTGCTGCATGGGCACTCCATCCTTATTCCCTCTGTCTCCCCCTCTACCCCCATCAACCACTTGCTCTCATCTTTCTGTGAGTGCTGGCTACAGACTAGGGCCAGCCGTGGGCAAACTACGGCCCGCGGGCCAGATCTGGCCCATTTGAAATGAATAAAACTATTGAAAAAAAAAGACCATACCCTTTTATGTAATGATGTTTACTTTGAATTTATATTAGTTCACACAAACACTCCATCCATGCTTTTGTTCCGGCCCTGTGGTCCAGTTTAAGAACCCATTGTGGCCCTCGAGTCAAAAAGTTTGCCCACCCCTGGACTAGGCTAGTTCCTTTTCAGACATTAAATTCAATCTGCCCAGTAATTCCACATAAGACAACTGACACCCAGAGAGAGTCACTAAAATAGGCTTATATTCTCTCTCTCTCTCTCTCTCTCTCTCACAAACACCAGGAACTGAATGGGTATCTGACCTCCCAAAGGCTTAGAACTCTCTCCAGTCTTCAACTCTCCTGATGCAGATAATAAAAGATACCTACCTGGATTTGCCTGCCCTTTAACCTTACAACTTCAGCACAATAAAGGAGAGAGAACACTTTTATGTGCACTACTGCCACAGACCCGAGTCAGAACCTCTGGGGAGCAGCATTTAGGAACTCACATTTTAACAAAGTCGCCACGCGCACTTCCCAGCTGGCCAAGCCTCAGGCTAGGAAAAAGGTTGCTTTCTGGAGTTTCTTTTCCATTTCCAAGCCAGACTCCTCTTTCTAGAGGTTCAAAAACCTAGATTCTGAATTGATCCCCACACTGGCTCATAGCGCCACTAAACACATTACTTAGCTTTTCTGATCTTCAGTTTCTTAAACTGCAAGTTGGAAATAACACGTATTGAACAAACGAGGCCTCTGATAAGCGTATGTTGAAGAAACAATCTCATGATGAAAGTGCCTGGTAAACAATGATTATTCTAAGGCTGGTTTTCCGCGGTCTCCTTGTTATTCTCTCTCAACAGGCATATGGAGCCCAAGGAGACAGCTTCCCATTTTACTGAACTGGCGGGTCCACAATCAGCTGCCCTAGTGCTGACGTCCGGGAGACGGCCTGGGAGGTCAGAGGCAGAAAGCTGCTCTTCGTGGAGACTGGCACTCTCCCATGTCACCCTGCCTTCCCACCCACCTCTCAGCAAGTTCCTCTTGGCTCCCCACAGCTGTTGAGATGACTGATGTTGCAGGTAAACAACTTCCCAGAGGCCAGCCCTGTACCTACTGCGCTTAGGAAATGACAGGTAAATTGGGCAGCAGTAATGCTGTTTGGGGTGTTGGTGTGAGCTGCAGTGTGTCCTGATTAGATGGAAAAAAATAGAGTCCATTGTGTTGGTGAGGCAGAAAGAGAGAGAACCCAGAGAAGGTTGGCCCTGCACAAAAATCCATGGCCCAAACCCAGGCTCGACCTCTGACCCCCAGTCAGGGCCCCAGGTACCACGGTATGCAGTGCATGGTGCAGACCTTCCATGTTTGTCCCTGGGCCTGCTCTATGACTCTGCTTGGTCTTGCTGTCCATCCTATCCTCTGTCCTCATCCCTCCCTGGGGTGTGGAGGACAAAATTCTGCCTTTAAGCCAGGAGACTTGGATTTTAATCCCATTTTTGCTGCCAGTTAAGCTCTGTAACTTGGGCAATCATTTAGCATTCCTTTGGCCCCAAATTCTTACTAAATGGAAAGCAGTTAAATGGGCAGCAAGCACACAGTGGGGGGAATTGAGCCCCATCACCTCTAAGTTCCCTTCCTATCCATATTCTATGGCAGTGCTACCCTAGGGGCCTCATGCCAGTATCCTACATTGGTTTGCTTTCTTGAGACAAAGCCATACACTCCACGACCTGCTCTTCTCACAGCTTCTCCCCCACACCCCCAGCCTAGCATACTTACCTTCCCAAATCCTTAGAGTGACTCTCCCCCGCAAGATGTGATATTGTATAACATGCACCCATTCCTGAAAATGTAAATTTTCCCTAATTTGCAGGAGTAAGCATGAAACATGGAGTCAAACAGACCCAAATTATAATCTTGGCTTTGCTAAATTAATATGGGTTTTTTTGAGCAAGGTACTAGACATATTCAACTTCTAGTATTATCAGACCCATTTCCACCTACAATGGATCTGCTAATACCCACCTTGTCAGGCTGTGGGGAGGATTAAATGAACACAGTTCCTATAAAACACAGTGCCTGGCACATAATGTGAGCTCAACAACTGTGTTTGCCTTCCTTTCCTATCTGGGTCATATTGATGCTTCTTTACAACCAACCACACCCTGAAAATTCTGCCTTTCCTCCAAGGCAGTGACTAATCCTGAGAGTCAGTGGGTAGGGCTGCACACTGTCCACCTCCAAGGATGTCATTCAACAGAATATACCCTCAGGGCTCTAATGGGGAGAGCGTCAGTAGTGCTGAGATGTCCACATCTTCTACCTTTCTCACCTCCCAGTCACTTCCTGACGTCTCACTTTGTTTCTAACCTTGGACTGGTGAGTTATCTTCCATATCTTCTATTCTTATTCAACCTATGCAGTCAGTTCAGTGTCATTCCCTGAGGTCCAGTTCTGATTGGTCCCCTTCAATATCTTCCTAGTACCTCTAGCACATAGGTGTTTAAACTCAGAGTCCCCAGACTACATTTAAAGTCCTGCATAATCTTCCCCTGCATAATCTTAGGCCTTTCCTAAGCTCATCTCTCGTGTTCCTTTACATCTCACTCTGCTCTGGCCAACTCTAACTTCTGTTCCTCCAGGTTTCCCAATTCCATGTTTTTCTCTTGCTGTTCCCTCAGTGTGGGAAGCCACACTGCCCATTTCTGCCCATCACAAGCCTGTCCTCTCTTCAAAGCTGACCAAAATCTTTCCAGGTATCTCTGCTTTTAAATCACTATAGATCTTGGCCATTAATTTCTCTCTTTTTTCCAATTTGTATTTAGGTCATGTGTGATCTTGCCTTTTCAAACATCCTTGATGCCTGAGGAAATCAATAGCATCTTACTAATTTTAATATGTTCACAGCACTCAATACAGAGCCCCTCACAGGAGCTACTTGACAGGTGCATACTAAATCGAACCTTCTAGCTGAATATACTGCCAACTTCATCTAGATCCGTGGTTCCCAACGTGGGCACATGTCCCACAGGGGGGCAATTTGATTTTTAAGGGGGGCCATTCAAGAATGGGTTATTAACAGTGAATTTTTTGCATTTTCTTATGGTTCTAGGAGCCTCATACACAGTATATAAATATATATTGTGGCATATTTATGCATTTCAGTTCTCTATTATGTTTTGAAATCTTATTTGCTATTTTTCATATCACTTCATATTATTATTATTATTTTTTAACAATTTCTTAGTGATTTCTTTCTCAGTACTTCAACTGTCCTTTCATTCTTTTATTTTTCTCTCATTCTTTGGAAGCTTGTTTAGACCAAGTTAATGGCCTTTTAGATTTCCTCTATGTGAATAGCAGTTCACTTTTTAAATAATAAGAATTATATGTCACGGGGGTTGGGGGGGGGGCATCAGGATTTTAGAATGGTTAGGTGGGGCATGCCCAAAAGAAGGTTGGGAACCATTAATCTAGGTGTTGTCATATAATATGATGAAAACAAATGTGCGGTCACCACTAGGGGTGCTCACAGGTAGCTGGGAGATAGAATGATGCAATGGTTTTAAACCTCCATATCCGAGGTCACATGGTGAAGCACCATTGAATACAGGGTCTTAAAAGAGTAGGCATCCAGAGATGTTTGTTTTATAAATAAACACAAAATGGAGCAACCTGGATTTAAATCTTGAATTCACCTTTCCTGAACTGTGTTATCTGGGTAAGTTGCTTAACTTCCTAAGGGTCCATTTCTTCATTTATGATGGGATGGCAATGCTATTTGGGGGAAGTTTTGGGAAAATTAAATCAATCAATGCATATAAAGCAGTTAGCACAGGATTGAACAGATAGAGAACACTTTAAAATAGTTTGTTGTTATCATCATCATCATCATCTACATTGTTGACCTATATAAATATTGTCTAGATTAATTTAACATCAATTTATTTGCAAAGATGTATTGCTCCTTAAAAATTCTGACAGGTGGTCTGAAAATTTTTTTTAACAACAAAAGAACAAGCCAACCACTCAAACACCTATAATGTATAAACTTCCACAAATTGGGGAAGGACTTGATTCAAGTTGCACACCTTCTTTTTAAAAACATGTGAATTCCGTGGGGGTGAGGTGCAAAAACTGGTGTATGAAAAAGAAATTAAAAATAGGTCTTTAGGAAATAAAATCCTGTGTCTTTTGGCATTGCTCAAATGTAGAAAAAGCATCTGCAGTATTTGGAACCAGTGGCCAGATTGAAAGCTATGGTACCTACATCAGTTTCCCTGAGAGCCACGCACACCTGCAAACACTGTTTTCTAAATGCATGCGCTCAGAGTTTCCCTAACCCTGTTAGACATCATCAAACAGTTATAGAGAAGCTAGTCAAATGCAGGATTTTAGGATTGTGGGAATTAGGAACAGAACAAGGACCTTGGAAATAATCTAGTTCAAACTCCCAATTTTGCAGATGAAAATTCTTAAGGTCCAGAAAGGACTTCATATTGCCCAGCGGCTTCTCTTTTGGTGTCAAAGGAGAATTTCATGACACTTTTTGGTGTTAACATAGGATTTCTGAATGGGCAGCTGTGGTACAATCTCAGGAGGAAAATGGCAGAGTCTCCTTTGTGGGCCTCTTCCCTTGAGGAGGGAAGAGAGGTAATGTGCTCTTGGGGAGTTAAAGGTTTTTTCACTGACTCTCAAAGGTAAGTTGATTACCTTTGCAAGACGCTAGGATGAACATGAACAAAGATCTTTCCCTCTAGACCTCATCCAGAAAGCTGAAATACATGGACACAGGACGAAACGGCACCTTTGAGTTTCACATCAACACCCTACTCGGATATAGGCTTTGCGACAGGTTTAAAAAGAGGTCTCTCTAGTTCTTCTGAGACTAGGCTCCATTCTAGAATGCTTATAGCACAAGCATCACGGCCATGTTTAGATATATCTGCAAGGATTTCGCATAAGCCACTTCTTTTTCTTTTCTCAGTGATACAGCTCTGCTATTCCAGCTACAAAAGTCAGAGGCCAGTGGCAAGTTCTCAATGAGAGCAGATGGCTGAGGATGGTTTTTGTTTTTTTAATACACTTCTATTGATTTCAGAGAGGAAGAAAGGGGGGTGGGGAGGGGGGGGGGAAACATCAATGATGAGAGAAAATCACTGATTGGCTGCCTCCTACACGCCCCTACTAGGGATGGGGCCCACAGCTTGGGCATGTGCCCTTGATGGAAATCAAACCTAGGACCTTTCAGTCCCCAGGTCGACATTCTATGCACTAAGTCAAACTGGCTAGGGCTGAGGACAGTTTTCAAAATTAATTTCATGGGCTGTTAATAAGTGTGGTCTAAAAAAATTATGTGCTTAGAAAACATTGAATTAGTTAACTTTAAACAAAATTCACCACTTAAATACTTGTTAGTGCCTTTTATATGCTAATGTGCAATGTGACTCTCTCGGCAGAGCTGTGTAAATATAGTATATAAAAGCATTTTCCACACTTTCCTAACTTATTTGATTTTTCCTCCCCAAGTCCTACTTTAGTCCTACTAGAGCATAAGTTTTAAGCCACTCAGTTTGTGGTACTTAGTTACGGTTGCCGTAGGACATTAATATACCTAGATGTGAATTTTAGCTCTGTCACTTAGCAGCTCTATGAATTATTTAAACATTATCTTCCTGATACTTTAAGGACACTTACCTTTCTGTGATTGTTTCTCTGAGGCCACTGGCCACCCCTTTGACCACAGTGCTAGCTTTGGGCGTCAGCACCACCTGAGATATAAAAAACGAGCCCTTCTTTCTTCTCTCAGTGATGGACGCCTGAAGGAACTGAATCAGTTTTTCCGGGTCTGTGGTGTTGGCCCAGGGTGCTGGCATCATCTGCCCAGGCCAGAGGAAGGGCACCTCCAGAGCCACGGGACTGTGGTAGAAGACCAGCACCTGGTAGTCCTTCTCCCACAGGTACTTTAGACTCACTTCCTGTGCAAAAATTGCTGGGCACATCTTATTTCCATAGATGTCTTTCAGCATCTGGACCAATTTTTCATGGTGATATTTCTGCATTCCATAAAAATGATTGAAGTCCAAGAACACAACCTCCTTACGGTGATCTGTGAGGAATGCATTGATCTCCTCAAGGCCCTCATTGACTTTGGCACTGAACAAACCGTGAGCAAAGTAGAGTTCATTGTCGGGGTCTCTGGGCTTGGTGGAAATTCGAAGATCAAAATAACGGATCCCAGCTCCTAGCTGACCCGTAAAGTTCATCGTTTGCGTGGCTAACCATTTCCGCATCAGCTTTTTGGCCACAGTTCCAAAAACAGAGACAAAATTCTGGACAGTTTCTGGCTGTTCAGGCCCTACTGGAGAGGCTTCGTCGATGTAGAAGCTGAAAGAATCGTGAGATCCTAGAAGAACAACAAGGCACAATGTGGTTACATTTCAGTCCTTTGTGCTCCCCAACCTCTTTCCCTCTTGCAATGTCTATATCTCTCCCTCAGATGAGCCAAAGGAAGCACTAAGCAATATTTACCAAGTTCATTCTCATGCCTCAGGGAGGTTTTTTTTTTACAACAGAGCAAATTGGTTCTGAAGTGATAAAACAATTCCTTCTGATCAACATTTTCAAATTCAAATCATCATCTTCTACTTCTGTCAACAAAGAATTTAATGTATTCACTAGGATTGGTTTTCCATATAGTGACCATTCAAAAATAGGACTTATGGAGACCTACCAGTTCCCAAATACTTTGTCTATAATGTTTCCCCTGTTCTTCACTTTGGGTTGATTTGAAGCCCAGAAGTCTTGTTTCAACAAATAAAAAAGCTCTGCTTATTTCAATGAATAAAGAAGCCCTTTCCACCAGCAGATGGTCAGTGTAAGAATGGCAACCTCGTACCCTTTGGAAAACACAAGAGGTCAAAGGGTAGAAGAAAGGAGAAATAAGGCAAGAGGACAGTCCAATGCTGACATGTTTAACATCATTTCTGACCCTGCATTTGGGCAACTGTCATCTTAGATAAGGTTGCAAGTTATCACAACTGAGCAAAAATTAACTAAGAAGCCATTTTCTTCAGATACTTCCTCTTAACAGCAATGTCTCTTTTGGAAGTTGGCTTCCCAATTTAAAAGAATTTCTTTCTAGGAAGAACAAGGACAACCTATTTATTTATTTCTAGCAGAAATAAATAACTCCGGAGATGTAGCAACTAATGTATGATTTGCCTGTAAGTACAGAGAACCACTTAAAATGTTATTGGACCCAATAAAGAAAAATTATTTTAAGTCACAATTTTATTTTTAAAGACACCTTTAATTCTTGGGCATGACCTACCAACTAGGTAAAATGAATGTATCCTGGATTTTTCACACATTAGCAGACGTCATCATTCCCCATCCGTTCCTTATGCTTCCTCACACCTTGTGATCTATATTCCTTAAGGCACACCTTCTCCGAGGTCATTACTCCAGCCACCCAAACACATACGCACACATGCACACACACATGCACACTCATGGCCCTCTAAATTTATCATCTACCACCTTATGGCTTTTGTCTGATAAGCTATTTGAAGTGATTTTTTCAATGATGCAATATTTACCTTTGATTTTATTCCACATATATGTTAATTTTTATCTACATCTATATATGTGTATATCTATGTCTAGCATTAAATGGTCCATAGAAATCATAAGAATATGGATTTCAGGCATCATTGTAGGTTGATTAGAGAAAATATTTTGAAAAATACTTTGATGCCTTCCCAATCATAACCTTTAAGATTTGGAACAGATAACTCCTTGGAATTATAAGATTTTTTCCAAATAATGAAAGGTAACCCCCAAATACAGAAATGTCATGTTTAATTTAATCTGGAACTGTCTGATATAGTTATCTTTAGTAGATGGTATGGGGAGAAAATGTCAGCACTTTCTAAATATGCAAAACCGACAGTTTGGATCTGGTATTGGCAAATTTTAATAGGGATTGAAATTGCTATATATTGATTAATATTTGCTATTCAGTTATTTGCTAATATAAATTGAGAAACTAAATCTGTACTATGGCTGAATATAAAAGAGAGTCTGTGTAAAGAAAGGAATACAAAAGTGAGTTTAAGAAGTGTTGTAATTAAATAATCTAGGCATAAATAAATAAATGAACACTCAATATAAGAGCTAAATTTAAGTTAATTTCCAGGTATATGAAAAAGGGTGGATGAGAGTAATTGGTTCCTTTTGTAATCTAATAGAAGACATCACTGGAAGCAAGTAGAAATGGAATTAAATATAACTAGATTTCTTTTTCCAGAAATGAGTGGGTTTTTGTTTCAATATGACTTTAGTTTCTACATTCTATCATATGGCTATATGCCAATTTTTTCAAAGCCTAGGAAATTCCTCACTTTTGAAAATCCTGTAAAAGGATATTATAGTTTCTAAATTAAATTACTTGTTGACATTTAAGGAAAATGTGTTATTAAGGTCAAAATAAGGTAGTGTCAAAATAAAAATTAAAAATAACTAATGGTCAGGAGGAGATATTGGTACCCCATCAATATTTGTTCTAAGCTAGATGACCCTGAGGTGCATGTACAGCATTTGGGGCAGAATTATGTACCCACATACAAACAGTATTTGGAGAGGAAAATTAAATCATCAATCAATACAAAACACTATGCATTTTAGGACAAAAAACGTATCTAATGTTGGCCCAAAAAGTACTATTTTCATGACTTTTAATTTCATTCGGAATAGTGTTTTCTCCCTAATTTCATCATTTTTACTAAATCATTAAATTTTCTATTTGAACTTAAACCAAAAATACAGCAGTACTTTATGACCTTTTAATAACAGAGAGAAAAAGTCTGGCCCAGTCCTGTGTCCTTAAAACCATGGAGCCTTGACCACCAGCAAGACAGTGCCTAAGCATCATTTTTACTGTTCTTAGCTACATCCACAACCTCTCTGATTATCTGGCCTAATATTTTGCTTCTCACTGGTTGAGTATTACTAGGCTTCTGACCTCTTATCCTTCCTTTGTCCATAGCCCCAAAGGCATACAATGGACCCGCTAATTAATGATGTTCCTCTGATTCTGAACTGAGCCTCTCAACTTTGAGCCTGATTTGCACCTCTACTCAGAATAGAGCCGACCGCTACCATTGTGAACCCAGCCAATCAAGTTCATTTGTTTTGGCTCTGAATGAGTGAATGGAATGGAAAAGGTTCTTTTCTTTCATTTCTTAGAAACAGGCACTTTTATTTTTTTTCAGTATGCTAGATTTTTCCCTCACTGAGGCAATAGGCACACATCTAAGATGGACCCCAACAATCCTGCCTCCTGGCATTCACATCCCTCCCGGAGTGTGGGCCCAATCTAGTGGCTTGCTTCTAATGAATTAAGTAACACCAAACAATGGGACACCATTTCTGAGATTAAATAACAAATGATTGTGACGTCCATCTTGCTACTCTCTGCCTTGCTGATTTTTGTTTATTTTGTTTTGTTTTGTTTTTGTGGGAGAGGGAAAGACAAAGAGAAATATCGATATGAGAGAAACACATATCACATTGATTGATTGCCTTCTGCACGTACCCTGACTAGGGCCCAGGCTGGGGAGGAGCCTGGAACCAAGGTAAGTGTCCTTGAACAGGAATCCAAGTGGGACCCTTTGGTCCGCAGGCTTATGCTCTATCTACTGAGCCAAACTGACGAAGGCTGCCTTGCTGGCTTTGACAAAGCAAAGCGCCATGTTGGCGAGGCCCATGTAGCAAAGAACTGGGAATGGCCTCCCGCCACCAGCAAACTAGGAACTGAGGCTTTCAGTCCAACAGGCCCATTCCAGATCACACTGAAAATAAATGAAATCCACTCTCGGTTTCTAACTGTCATGGAGGAGAAAAATACCCAAATTATGGACACAGTATTAATTCTCAAATCACTTTTTTAAAAGACTTGGGAAACATTTTATTTACTTTTCCACATTACCAATCACTAATATGAGTACAGTGGGGCCTTGACTTACAAGTGTCCCATCTAATGAGTTTTTTGAGATACGAGCCATCTCTCAGCCAATTTTTTGCTTTGAGTTGCGAGCTAAAATTTGGGTTACGAGCCAGCTTCAGATACCCCACTGCTAGTTGGCACAGCGAACGTCACAGTGAACACCACAACATCAGCCCAGCATCATGTGTCATTGTAATGGTGAAAATTGATTTGACATACGAGTAATTTGAGTTACGAGCTCCATCACGGAACGAATTAAACTCGTAAGTCAAGGCCCCACTGTAGCTAGTATCTTATATCTCCTCGGGAAAGCATAGCACAATTGAGTGTCTATTACATCCCAGGTCAATCTTAGGTCACAGCATTGACAGCTACTGGCTTTGGTCCCACAGCTGTCTTTGAAATGACCTATCAAATCACTTTTTTATTTCAGCAAAAGTTTATTTAACAGCAGTGCAACAATTGTGTTTAACAGCAAAGGTTTATTCTCACTCAGTAAAGCTTTCTGTTGGTTCAAGCAACCCCCCAGGGCTTCCATTCATGTGGTCTATTTCTTTTTTTTTTTTAATAGGTGATCAGAATAATAATTATTATAACAAAGCAATACTACTGTGCATAATTATAGCTAACATCTATTCAATGATCAAATCACTTTTATTTGGTTTGGAAGTCAATCAGTTTTCTCTAATTGTAAACACATAGTGTTGAATCTGACAGGAAAAAAAAACTTTAAAATTAATTACTTAGTTCTTATGTGACAATATACAATTAATCTCATTAATTTTTGTTTACCCCACTGACTAAACTGATCAACTTTTTGGATTTTTTTGGAGACAAAGACCAAGCCTTATTCCTGGTACATAATCGTGCCTCGGTCTCCAGGACATGACCAGGTCTTTGTGGACGATATAAGAAATTTTGAGGCCCTAGACGGTTTGGCTCAGTGGCTAGAGTGTCGGCCTGTGGACTGAAGGGTCCCAGGATCAATTCTGGCCAAGGGCACATGCCTGCTTGTGGGCTCCATCCCCAGTAGGGGGCATGCAGGAGGCAGCCAATCAATGATTCTCTCTCATCACTGATGTTTATATCTCTCTATCCCTCTCCCTTCTTCTCTAAAATCAATAAAAAAATATATTTTTACAAAACAACAAGAAGGCCTACTGCATGGGAGAACATATTTGCCAACGATATCACCGATAAGGGTTTAATCTCCAACATTTACAGGGAACTCATGCAACTTAACAATAGGAGGATACACAATCCAGTCAAAAAATGGGCAATGGACCTAGATAGACACTTTTTGAAAAAGGACATACAGAAAACCGAAAGACATATGAAAACATGCTCAAAGTCACTAATTATACGAGATGCAAATCAAAACGACAATGCAGTATCATCTCACACCTGTCAGAATAGCTATCATCAACAAATCAACAAACAACAAGTGTTGGAGAGGATGCGGAGAAAAAGGAACCCTTCTGCACTGCTGGTGGGAATGCAGACTCGTGCAGACACTGTGGAAAACAGTATGGAGTTTCCTCAAAAAACTAAAAATTGAACTCCCATTTGACCCAGTGATCCCACTTCTAGGAATATATCCCAAGAAACCAGAAACACCAATCAGAAAGGATATATGCACCCCTATGTTCATAGCAGCACAATTCACCATAGCTAAGATTTGGAAACAGCCTAAGTGCCCATCAGCAGATGAGTGGATTAGAAAAGTGTGGTACATCTACACAATGGAATACTACGCTGCGGTAAAAAAGAAGGAACTCTTGCCATTTGCAACAGCATGGATGGAACTGGAGAGCATTATGCTAAGTGAAATTAGCCAGTCAGAGAAAGATAAATTCCACATGATCTCACTCATTTGTGGAATATAGAGAACTACATAGACTGATGAACAGGGACAGATTCAAAGACAGAGAAACAGCGATCAGACTATCAATCCCCAGAGGGAAAGTAGGGGAGGGTGGGGGTAAGGGGAAGAGATCAACCAAAGGACTTGTATGCATGCATATAAGCCAAACCAATGGACATGGACAACAGGGGGATGAGAACATGAGTGGGGGGGGGGGTGAGGTTGGGGGTTAATGGAGGGATGAGCACACATTTGTAATACCTTAACCAATAAAGAAATTTTTTTCTTTTTTTTTTATTGCTTAAAGTATTACAAAAGGTAATAAAGAAATTTTTTTAAAAAAAGATGGAACCTGGCTAGAGAACCTGGCTAGAACCTGGCTAGGCTGCTGAGCAACTGAAAAAATAGATACATTTTTTAAAAAAAAGATCTTAAAAAAAAGGAAATTTTGTGTCATCAGAGAAAATGCATGCAATGAACCACAAGTCAAAACACTTCTAGAATTGAACAGAACATTAAAAACCACACACTTGTAATCTAATGTGTATAGTTCTCTTGACATAAAAAACATGTAGAAAATACATTTTCAAATATTAAATAATCCCAATATATTTCACTATATTGGAGCACTGAGATGAATCCTTTCATAAAGAAAAAATCAAAATAGTCATGCTGTGGTTTCTCTTTGGGCAAATCTGTGTCTTTCATATTGTGAATAGCCTTCTCCCTCAGCCCATCTCAGAGGCAGTGAGAGGAAGGAAATCAGGTTGGTTTCCTTGCTTAAGTCTTTTGATCAGGGATCCCAGAGGCTAAATTTGAGAAGCCCGATTCCATCGATGCCTCCCAGGGGTAGAGAAGCTCAATATTCACCATAATTTCTTTAAATTTCCTGGGTGGATCCTTTAGGCCAATGGAGAAGCTGGCAGTGAATAGTTTAAGAGCAGCGGTGGGTGTTCCCATCAAGGAGGGCAGAAGAGAGCTCGCTCCAAGGGCCACCCTTTTGAAACTATTAAGCCTTCTTTTCACATGAAATTCTTTTCAAGGACGATCAATATGCATGCCAGAAAAAAATAATTAAAAGAGACCCCAAGAAGTGGAGCAGTCCTAAATGACTGTCTAAACCAGCTCACTGTGCATTCTTCCTCTCCTCTGGGCATCCGTCCGATTGGACCCTTCTCAGCATAGTCTCATGGAATTCAAGGTTGTACACCCCATGCTTCTAAGCCAACAACAACAGCATCACAACCTTCTGAGCCTGGCAACACAACATCGGTGAGGGCAGCTTCCAAAAACAAAAGGTTCTGAAACTGGGAAGAATCTATATCCAACATGTGCAGATTTAAGAGGACAATCGGTGGGTCAGCAACATTTGTTGGGTAATCAGAAAGAGCAGCAGACCCAGATGCTTCCCTAGAGCAGGGGTACTGAACCAGTGGTAATTCTGACCCAGGGGACATTTGACAACATGTGGACACCGTTTGTGTTATCACTGAATGGCTACTGGCAGCTAGTGGGTAGAGACCAGGGATGCTGGTGAATATCCTACAATGCACCAGGCAGCTCCCACAGTGAAGAGTCAACTGGACCCAAATATCTATAGGAACAAGGTTGAGAAAGTCTGTTCTAGTGGAAACTATGCAGCCAGATAAAGTAATTTCCACACACTCTGAATTGCCCCCCTCTACTGTATTATACACATTTCTCACACCTATAATCACCTCTCACACTTCCCATGGTGCCACTCTCCTCTGAAGCTGTTTTAAACACTTATCACAGCTGGAAATTATCACATATGAAGCACTGCTTCTGAATTTGCTTGAAACCCAATGGAATATGTGGCTTTGGTACTGGTTTTTATTAATCTCTTGATTTTTCACTTCAAAATGTCTTTCATTGGTCCTGACAAGTTCTCAAGATAAATCTTTCAGGCTAAAATTAAACCGTCCAGATAGATACCTTTTATTCATTGATCTCCCACTCTACTCCAGAAGCCCCTGTGTGGCACAGGTTTTATGGGGACAAGATTTATCTAGTTGTCATTTATTAAATAAACTGACTGTGTGCAAAACACTGTGAAGAGAGATGTGTATGTGGTGAGAAGAGATGGGGGTGAGGGAGATTGAGATAACAGCACTTATCAAGTAAGGGAAGGGAAGGTAGGTTCCTTCTATCAATATTTCTTAGGCCTTACCTCCTTCTCTGTAGTCTTAAGCATTTGGTAGGTATTTATGGAGTATCTATTTTATGGGTCAGGAATATGGAAACAAAATAGTATACAAGACTCATCTAGGCTCTGTCCTTGTGGAGCTTATATCATAGTGGAGAGAAATAGGCAAGAAAAACCACCACTCTCAGAACACATGTTAAATGCTATGATAAATTGTATGCAATATCTTTTGATAAAATAGTAGTTGAATCCTGCGCTGAATAAGATCTTCTAGTGATCATCAATAACCAAAGCTGAAGAGCAAGAATAAAAGCCCAAACACATGCAATCATTACGTTTATACTTTTTTAACGTTAAGGTGCCTATGGATCACTTAAGGACCTTTCAAATCTCTGTGTTTCTACATGCGTAATGGCCATTCTACCAGAGGCAGTGAGTCAGAGAGAAGGATGAATCAAGGATGGCTGAGTAAGAAAAATGAAAGGTGGTGCCCATGAAAGCAATGTGGCAAAGATTAGGGAGAAAATGGCATGTTTTGTCAGCGATGTTGGCCTGGGCTGTTTTAGTAGAGCCTAGAGAGGAACTCAAAGGGCCATGGGTATTGACGAGTAATCCAGAAGAGAACCAGAAGACCGTGCTCCTCCTGGTACTCGGCTCCGCCTCAACTTCCAATGGGCCAGGGCAGCCCAAGACGCAGAGGACAAGTCTGGACCTAAGAGAGAATTATGCTTTGTATAGGTCACCGTGGTCGGCAAACTGCGGCTCTCGAGCCACATGCGGCTCTTTGGCCCATTGAGTGTGGCTCTTCCTAAGCCTTAGGAGTACCCTAATTAAGTTAATAACAATGTACCTACCTATATAGTTTAAGTTTAAAAAATTTGGCTCTCAAAAGAAATTTCAATCGTTGTACTGTTGATATTTGGCTCTGTTGACTGATGAGTTTGCCGACCACTGGTACAGGAGAAAACAAAGGAATCTGATTTGCACAGCAGACTGTCTGGTTCTTCCCCATTTGCTGCCCCCAGAGATGCTCAATGAGCTTGAAGGAAGAGGACTCGCGAGAGTCTTTGGCAGCGTGTGGCCCAGGGTCCTACGGCTGCTCAAGATGTGTCACTCTCCCTTTGCTTCCTCCAGCTACACCAGCCTTCTTTCTGCTTATCAAATATGACACCAAGCTCATCCCAACATAGCCCTTGTGCTTGCTATTCCCACTGCCAGCAATGCTCTGCCCCTAGTGGTTTGCATGGCTGGCACCTTTTCATTCAAGTGTCAGCTTGAATGTCACCTTCTTCTTCTTCTTCTTCTTTTTTTTTAAAATATATTTTATTGATTTTTCACAGAGAGGAAGGGAGAGAGATAGAGAGAGTTAGAAACATCGACGAGAGAGAAACACCGATCAGCTGCCTCCTGCACATCCCCCACCAGGGATGTGGCCGCAACCTAGGTACATGAGGTACATGCCCCTGACCGGAATCGAACCCGGGACCTCTCAGTCCGCAGGCTGATGCTCTATCCACTGAGCCAAACCGGCTTTGGCGAATGTCACCTTCTTAAGTAAATCTTCCTGTATCTAAAGTAGCTAATTCGTCCCACCCTCCCTGGCTGCCTATCAGTCCCTATCACATGATCAAGTTTTATTTTTTTCATGGTATGTATCTCTAGCTTCAACTTTCATTTTATTTAATTGCTTATTGTCTATCTAGTCTCACTAGAATTTAAATTCTATGAGAATTATGATCAAATTATTGCTTACCACCATACTCCCAACAAAAGGCACAATGATTGGCATATAAAAGATGCTCAATAAATATTGCTGTAGGATATAATACCTTCCCATCTCTCTAAACCTCAATATCCTCACCTGTAAATGGGTCTGATAATGCTATCTACATATAAAGATTATAAAATAAAATCTACAATAAGCAATAAATAAGTTTCACAGAAAATGCTTGATATTAGCTTTTATTATCACTATTAATTATTATTTTTGCATTATTAACTCTGACCACTAATTGCCTGATACAAAGTAGGTTCTCATCAAATATTGGCTGAATGAATGAAAGTTATAAACACTACAGTTTCCATAATTTCTGAGAATTACTCAATGAAAATATTGCCACAGTATACAGCAGTGCTTCAGATAAAGTGTTTTGAAGTCCTCTTTCTTTTTGATTCCCTGGATCTAAGTTACCTCTTCCGTACCAGATGCAACAACACCAAGACGCACCATCTCTGGAAGGCTTTGCTCGTTATGCACATGTCACTCCAGATTCTTAGCACAAGTGTAGGGTGTCCTGATATCCAGAGACGGACAGAGTACCACAGCTTTCCCTTAACCCAGGCCACCTGTAAGAAGTGCAAATGTAGGACAGCTCTTTTCCTGGTAGTTTTATCCCTGGGACAGGTTACAAAAAACTGAGCATCAAGGGCAGCCAGTGACAAGCCAAGGAGACTCAGTCATATCCAGGTAATGTGCCTCAGAGGGAAAGGAAAGAAAGTTGACAAAAGAGATGTGGTTGACACACAGCCTGGTCTTTCATACCCCTCTTTAGAAGCTAGTGGTTTAAGACTCTGATATTTTATTAGTAGTATTACAGTTTGCATTCAACACTATTTTGTATTACTTTTAGGTATACCACACAGTGGATAGACAATCATATGGGTTACAAGGTGTTCCCTTCAATATGTCCAGTACCCACCTGGCAACACACATAGTTATTACAATACTATTGACTATACTAGAGGCCTGGTGCACAAAATTCATGCACAGGGAAGGGGGTCCCTCAGTGCGGCCTGCACCTTCTCGAAAGCTGGGACCCCGCAGGGAATGTCTGACTGCTGGTTTAGGCCTGATCCCACTGCGGATTGGGCCTAAACCGGCAGTCGGACATCCCTCTTGCAACCTGGGACCACTAGCCCCTAACTGCTTGCCTGACTGATCACCCCTAACTGCCTCTGCCTGTCTGATTGCCCCTAACCACTCTGCCTGCCTCCCTGATCACCCCTAACTGCTCATCTGTCTGCCTGATCACCCCTAACCACTCGCTGCGGGGCAGCCAGCCGGGGTGAGGGGCCATGGTCGTTCTGGTCTCTGGTCATTCTGGTCCTTCCAGCGTTTCGGTCACTGGGCTTTTATTAAATAGGATTGCCTACGCTGTACTTCACATCCCTGTGACTATTTCATAACTGCCAATTTATACTTCCTAATCCCTTCACATTTTTCATCCAGCCCCAACCTCCTTTCCCTTTGGCATCCATCAATCTGTTCTTTGTATTATGAATCTGTTTCTATTTTGTTTGTTCATTTATTCTTTAGATTCCACGTGTAAATAAAATCATGTGGTATTTAAGGTGCTGATATATTTTATTGTTTTTTTATGTCACCTCCTTCCCCTGGTTCCTCCACTAGAACCTCTCTGTAGGGGCAGCATGCAAAGCTTGGGGCAGCCTTGAATATCTATAAAAACAAGAGCAGCTCTGATTCTCTGGGCAGACAGAATGAATGGCCTGGGGAAGAGAAGGGGCGGATTAGATAAAACCAAATCCATATCACTAAAACCAACTATTCTGAAAGAAAAAAAAAGCTCTATTGTGTTTTTCCTCTAAGAAGAAAACATATGAAACATGGCAAATAAACAGCTCAATTATTATATTCTCTTAGATTTAAGAGCCAGAAGGCCTCGGAAGCCGATTTAGCTTTGTTCTTGCATGTCTGGCACTATTGGCTTTCCTTTTATAAATAATGAAAATCTGAAATAACACTACATTACCCTTAATCATGTTTGTGCTACAGAAAGAACATCTACTTGAAATATAAGCCTTTGATTCTATGATGCCCTCACAAAACACCACTTCTTGCCAACAGCTGGATCCTTTTTTTATCAAACAAATGTTTGCAGCATGGGGATTATTTCTCCCTTTGGTCTTTCTTCCAATCTCTCTTTCACTTCCTCCAGCCTTGGGATTTGAGATCTGTATGTGCTGAGAACAGCTTATCTCCTCTTGCTTTCAATCTCATGGCAAAGCTGGGATAATAAGAAATATCTGTGGATTGGGGGCACACATACAGATGCATTTCTAAAAAATAGAATTATTAGACTTAAAAAATTCTGAATAGCATCACCTTAACACTACAGGAAATTGTATCCCATAAATCCAAGAACATGCACATGTATTACATTCCAAACAAACATTCCCAAACCACTCACCTCAAAGTACACATTTATATAAAGCATTGCTTCTTGCAGTTACTAGTATGTTGGTGATACAGAGCATTGATCATGGAGATTCTCATTCATTCTCTCTCTCTCTCTCTCTCTCTCTCTCTCTCTCTCTCTCTCATAGTTCTCTTACTTTCAGATGAGAAACCCATGTATCTACATTGTATCTAGAAGCGGTAATGGCTGTTGTTGTTTGTGAAAGTAAAAATTTATGCATTGATATTAAAATATATTAATTGAATACTTGAGTAAGAATTAACTGAGTATTTAATAGGTACCTAGTTGACATCCTGACCTATGCTAGCCCTGGATGTTAGAGAAGACAGTGATTCTCTGACATTTAAGACATTCTCTAGTCTCTCATGGTATAAACAAGACAGCAAAAGAAATGTTGGGAGCAATGATACCACAGACTAATTCAGGGACTGGTGGTCTTGCTCTCCACCAACTTTGCCCTACCCCCTTTTCTACACTACAGCATGTATGTTGTTTTTGTTGGCTGCAAAACAAATGTGAAAATATTGAGGGATAGTTTAAAAATAAAAAATGTGCAATTTTCACACCCTCTATCCATTTACCCACACATCCTTTGAGTTTGGGTCCATATGCATTCATATTTTACATAGTTAGATCAGTATATACCAAAGGCATTAAATTATATCATCAATGATTTTCTATAGTATTACAGTCTGCAGTTTAAATGATTGCATTATATTATATAGGCTAATAATTTCTTTTAACAATTCAATTGTTGTGTCTTGTGTTTTTTTCCCTTGTTTTATTTTTATTTTTCATTTTTTTTAATTTCTTTATTGATTAAGGCATTACATATGTGTCCTTATCCCCTCATTACGCCCCCGCCCCCAACTCATGCTGTTGTCTGTGTCCATTGGTTAGGCTTATATGCATGCATACAAGTCCTTTGGTTGATCTCTCCCCCTTACCCCCACCCTCCAATAGCTTCCCTCTGAGTTTTGACATTCTGATAGATGATTCTCTGTCTCTGGATCTATTTTTGCTCGTCAGTTGATGTTGTTCATTATATTCCATAAATGAGTGAGATCATGTGATATTTATCTTTTTCTGACTGGCTTATTTCACTTAGCATAATGCTCTCCAGTCTTGTTTTATTTTTGAACAACTATAGATTTAAGCTTAGGGAAGCTTGCCTTTGCCTTAAAAAACAAAACAAAATAGCAAAGTTTTCATATCATTTGCTAACCTGATCTTGTTTTAAGACAGAGATGTAGTTATCTTGCAAGAGCAAAAGTTATACCATGAATGGTGCAGGTCTAAGTCTGGTGAGAGTCAAAGGAGACAATAGCATTGTGGGCAGAATTATTATCTGCTGGTGCCATTTGCAGAGAAGGAGCCCTTTCAAATGTCTAAACATCAATAAACGCTGTTAGAAAATTCTAAAGTGTCTTATAGGCCAAAAAAGGAATGAGGTTTGAATAAAGTCCTGGATTTGAGAGTTACTGGAGCTTGGATATGTAAAAATAGGGTTGTAGGGTGGATCATGCTTACAATGGTCCCAAGTTTAAATCAACTACGATGACAACACACCACTTCCAGGGGCTCTCGTTCCTTCAGAAGGTGCTGGCAGAAGTTCACACCATCGTTTTCCAAAGTAGATGCCAATTCCCAGAGCCAGAACATGAGAGGGAGAGAGAGAAAGGAAACCTTAAGCAATTCTGCAGAGAAAATCCCCTTTCTCATGACTCCTCTTTGGCTCATGCCGAAAGAAACAACAGTGAGGGGGCCTGCAGTGGAACTCCTTACATAGAACATCCCCAGGCTCACTGGACCGGTCGGACACCCAGTCTACACTTTTCTTCAAAGCATCACCTTCTTTCTCTCCTTCTACAACCTCTTCTGATGGAGCGGTGGTCCCTGGTGCTGTGCATTTCCACATCAAACACAATGTGCCATGCTCCTGTGGGGAAGGGCTGTTGCCGTGAGAACCGCCTTGTGAACTATTCTTCCTGATTCTTGTTGTTCATCCAAAAGAATCTTCTCCGTGTCTCCAAGTGGATAGAGGATGAGGAACAGAGGTGTTCCAGCCCCTCCCCTTTCCCCCATTGCCAGGATCATTGCCATTGCTGCTGCTCATGGTGAGGCCAGCTGGCGGGGTCAAGGCTGTGCCCCTTCCTCACAGGGGTGGCAGCTGCTCTATTAAATGTGATGACACTGTTGGCTGTTGGAAGAGCTATGGCCGCAGCTGGACTGAATCTTGTGCTCGGGCAGCAATGCAGTTTTACTTCTTTTAAAAATTCTTAGTGGGTTAGCTGAATTAGTTTCTTGGCTGTAAAAGTTTTTCTATTTTTATAATTAGTTCAGGCAACAGTCATCTTGCCTTTGGGGTGGGAGAATATAAGCATCACTATGAGTAGTCTTTGAGTCTGAGTAGAGTGCATTTGCTTCTGCACTTCACAACATGGTAAACAGATTTTTTTTAAAAAGTCTCTTACTACAAAAAATACATGAACATATATCTTTAAAATATTTTATTTTAAAAATGCACAGATGAGCTAGTAAGAATATAAGGAAAATCTCTAACATGCAAAACGTAACCAAAGAGCAGACAGAATCCAGTAGGCTAAGTTAGCCCTGAAGCCTTGGATGTCATGAGGATAATAACCAATATAAAAACCTAGGGCTTTAGATTTTTCGGCCTGAACAAGCAGTGTTCACATAAAGCTAAGATCTCCCCAAGGGCTATAGTATAACCTCCTACTCTCAATAAAAGTGAGGCTTCTCTACACCAAGGGAGTTGGAAAGCAATTTTTCTGTCTTGGCCTGGCTCTAGATTGGGGCTGGTAGGTGGAAAGAGGGAGTAGGAATTACCTTTGGTGGGGGAAAATTATCCAACTGGGAAAGGGTACACTGTGGACTCAATTGTTTGGGGGATTTATGAAATCTGTATGGTGGTTATTAGGGTGATTATTATATTTTTATTCTGTCAGTGTTTATGTCCTTAATATTTCTAAGTCAAAGGGAAAAAACAGAAGTAGCCTACAACAAATAAAAGATTTTATTTTCAGATTATAAAACATTTAAGGTATCGCTAATTAATGCCAATTAAGAACTCCAACCTCTCATATTAAACTATAATCCTGTTTTTTCTACACTTAAAAAAAAAGAATATTTCAATTCAAGAAATCCTAGAAGTTATGTATTTCATCATGGCAGGTGGCTGAGTTCAGTAAATCATTCCCAGGATGCTTTGCCTAAGATTAACCAATATTGTGTAGCTCCTTGGAATAGCTCCAAAACAGGTTTTCCACTTTAAAAAAAGTTCATTTTTAAAAAATATATTTTTATTGATTTCAGAGAGAAAGGGAGAGGGAGAGAGAGATAGAAACATCAATAATGAGAGAGTATCATTGATTGGTTGCCTCTTGTATACCCCACACTGGGGATTGAGCCTGCAACCCAGGCATGTGCCCTGACTGGGAATCAAACCACCATGAACTCCTGGTTTATAGGTCAATGCTCAACCACTGAGCCTCACTGACCACTTGACACAACCTTGAAGACAGCATCCATCTTGGCTCTAAATCAGAAAACCCATCAACAAATGGTTCTTTGGAGATGGGGCAGAACTTATTGGCAGATCCATATTTCCTTTGACCATTCAGTTTGCACTGACCATACCCATCTCTGAATTCTTAGAGCATGTTTAGCCCCTAATCACACACTTAGTTCTATTCTGCATTTGATAGGTATGTAGAATATCACTTCAACGAGACCCAAAGCTCCCAAAGAAGAGATTTGTTTTGCAGTCCCTACACTGTCAAGCACATTTGCAGCTGGAAGGAATATTATCTGCTTTAAACTTGTCAATTTATATTTGAGGCAACTAGTCCTATGAAGTGACTATCTGTCAGAGCATCACCAGAAAACCAATGTCACAATCCAATTGGGATAATTCAAGGAGAATTTATTTCTAATGAGACCATGTGGATGGGGTATAGAGGGACCACGGTTTATAATATAGTGTCTCAAGACTAGTAACAGCAAAGGATAAGGATACATAAAGAAGTTTTAGGGAAAGGACTCACCCATCCCAAAACAAGCTCAGAGAGAGATCCTGGGCAATACACTCCAACGTCACTTTCCTATATCCACTCAAGGTACCTCCATTGGTCAAACCCATGTGTAAGTTTGAGAACACAGAATCCTTTAATGAATTATATAATAGTCAGCCACCTGGAGCCAAGGGCAAGGTAAAGGACAGTGGGGAGATATGGAGGGAAAAGAAATAATACCTAGGACATATAGCTTTAGCTAGAGTAGAGTAGAGTAGAGTAGAGTTCTCCTATTTCTAGGTCCACTATCAACCAAAATATAACTCCTCTCATACTGCTCAAAATGCCTAATGAGTTGAGTTCAACTGAATGGAATGAAAACTCCTCAGGAAGGAAGTTCTGGGCACCTAATGTTGAGTCAGGGCCCAAAGAGGGTGGTTCTCAGACCTTTCAGAATTGGAATCAGATCCAAGAGCTGTACTCAGAAGCAGATGGGAAGCCAGAGTAGTGCCCAGGGCCAAGTGAGTAGAATGTTCCAAACAACAAGATCCATTCAGCATCCTCTTTTGCTAAACAGTGACACGGCCAAGCATATGGCAGACCAGATACTCTGTGAAGTGTAGTACCATAGCCAAAGACAGACTTGGTCTCATTTAAAAGAGACATGCTAGTTTTTAGAATTTTTTGGTTAACTCTGTGAAGCATATCTTCATGTCAGGAGAGATCTGGCAGGTGAAGAAATTCAAGAACTATTGGTGTATTTTGGTCCATACCTAAGATCCCTGCCTCAGTATGAGGTAGAACTGAACTCTAGAAGAAAAGAGTAGATGCACACCTCTTTGTGGGCTTGAAGGCAGCTCTCCTAAACCTTCACTATAGCAAAATCCCCCAAATACCAATTAATCCAATATGAACAACAGCCACTTCCTAGGACCAATCATCAGTCAGAAAACACTGAGATGCATGTACAGGACAAGAACAAAGGTGGGGACATTTCAGGATGAAATAGGAGATGTTTTCTAGACTTCTCTCTTTCCTTCTCCAATCTGTAGTTAAGGCTAATGGTGTCCATTTTCCTTTGTGGACATACCTTGCTGGGCAATTATGATATTCAAGTGAAACAGTGAAATAGCACTTTATAAACTGTAGGGCTCTCTACATATGACTGTTGTTATTATTACCCACTGTGGGCTACCTAAGGGTCCCAGGAAGGAATACCCATTTCTACCCTTAGGGTGGTTACCATCCAGGGAGATGGTTTCATAGCTAATGCCTGCATTACAAAGAGAGTTTCCCATTGCAGTGGGTGGATAAGGTCATAGAGTGTGTCTCCTCAAGACCCTCCTCTGAATATCTGGTCAGGTTCCTCCTTCCCAAACCAGGAAACAGTATCTAGAACCAGATGATGACACTTGGCTCAATACCAAGCGAGGGGCTCAGGGTACTGTTTGATCAGACTGTGAAAAAAGTACTCCCTTGTCTTTTGTTCTATCTGGTGAGGCAAGAAGACAGAGCTGGTGGCTGAAGAATCAATAGGAGAGGGGCAATCAGGCCTCTGAGAAATCCTTGGAGACATCCCAAGGGAAGGGAAAAAATCCTGGAATAGAGTAACACATTAATATTAACTACTGTCTGATTAGCAGCTAATTGTTGCAAAAGAGTTTACCGACCTTTTCCCTGACAATTAGGAGAGCTGTCAGGCTGTGGCACAGACCTGTGCTGTATAAGCCTGCAACAACTGGACTTCTCCAAGGAGGCCAGGCTACCTGGGTAAGGTAACCACGGATACTTGGAAAGCACAGCCAAGGAAACTTGCCCGCAGTGCAGCCTCATCTTGTGCACATGTCAGACTGGCTGAGCAGGCTGAGAAGGTTTCTGGAGATCAGGATATGTGGGCTTGAGGAAAGAAAATATCCTCAGGTGTTGTTTCAGCTCACTACTTACTAATAATTTGCTATATTCGTGTATTGGTTTTCAGAATTCAAATGGCATGGTAAGGTGTCCGAATCTACGCTCTGTCAAACAATTAGACAATAAATGTAATTGCCTCTTTATCATGAAAAAAGAAAATTGTCCAGAATGGCTTGGAATAGTTTTTCAAACTGAAATGTAGGTAGATGACAGTGTGGTGTTCTAGAAGCCAATTCTTAAGCATGGTATGTGTTTCTAGGACATCAATTTTATCAGATATGTGAAGGAGGAAGAGGTTATTTTCGTGCCACACATGCAAAGGAGAAGAGGACAAATTTTTCTTTTGATTTTAAGATAAAACATGAGGAATCAAAGACTTTCTCCCTGTGGCAAGTGACTCTGGACAGACCCAGGCACCCCTGCTTGGGTGCTGCAAATATAACCATTACAATTACTTGGGTAGAAAATTCTAAGGAATTCTGGTTATGTACAGCCCTATGTGGAAGCAAAGGAACAGGCAGTGAAAAGAATTTAGAAGGTTTTTATAAACCTAGAAGCTGAAGACAAAAAATACATGTGTTACATTAATTTTTTTTTTTGGTAAATTTTACTCAATATTTAATATGCGCCAGGCAACATCCTAGATACAGAGCCAAACACAAAGTTGAATGCTACATAACCTCATTCACAAGTCCTCCACGTTATGAACTAAACTAGATTAATGGTTCCTAAAGTAGAAGAAACATCTCCTTATTCCCCTTCTTCCTGCCACCCCCTGCCCCCTTCAAACACACCTTCCACCCCAGCTTCCAACTGAAAACCATCCTCTCATAAACTATCCGAACCTTTTGTTACTCCAGCAGTGACAATGAATCAGCCATCGTTTTCTGAAAGAATATGACCCCCAAATATTTTGTCATTCCCTATGATTCACCATGAAATGGTAAACCATCACACCCCCAAAGATTACACTGTTTGTTTATCATAAAAGACTCCTTGTGTGAGGCGAGCAATAACGTGAGAAGGAGGCCAAGGCTGAGCCACAGGCAACAGAGTTCTAGGTCCTGCCATCTCGGAGGAATGACTCAGGCCACAGTCCGTGATGGGCGGACAGTAGGTCTTAATGTCATGAACAGTTCCCTCTTCTCTCCTGTATAGACTAGAAACAGAAAGGTTGGAAGTTTGGCAGAAGAAGAGTTGGGAAGTAATTACTTTGAGAGAAATGCCCTGATGGGTCCTCAGGAAGAGAAACAATGGGGAAATGCAGCCGGCAGCAAGGGTCCCTCCCAGCCCGAGTCTGCTCAAGATTCTACAGCCACAGTCTCCCCCAGATGAGATAAAACTCCCTGTCCTCAGGGGTAAACCTCCCTACTGTCAGGTTTAATGATAACAAAAGAATAACATAAAAAATTAGGGCCTATGTCCTATACAGTGCATTCATTGTTTAGAATAATTTCCTGGAATATTAGAATCAAAGAGCCAGAGCAAAATCCTCACTTTTTTAAAAAAAATAATATAATCTTATTACCCACAAAATCATTCCACATCGACAGTCACATGGAGAGAATGACATTAATGAATTAAATTGCCCTGTTCCACTACTTCTCAGATAAGTGACAACAGGTTAAATGACTTCATCCTGTTGTGCCTCAGTTTCCTTCGCTGTGAAATGGGGAAGATACCATTAACCAACCTCACTCAATTAAATGTGGTAATGCTTGCAAAGTATGTAGCATAAGTGCTAACATGACAAAAGAATTCACTATTGTGATTATAGTCAGGAAATTATTTCTCTGCACTTCCTTAGCATGCCCCTTTAGTAGCTAAATAATTCCAAGTTAGCAGTACCTGGAACTGTTCTTCCTTTTTTCTTTTTCCCTTAATGATTTCTTTTAATTATTCGGTGTCAAATGTGTAGTTGCTATAATATTCTCAAATCTTTTCAAAAAGTGTGTGGAGTATAAATTATAAATAAAAATAAAGACTATGATTATACCTATATTATACCTATATTATTTCATTTATGAGCTTTTAAAAGGACTTCTCTTTATATCTCATTTCTATCCACAGAACAAGAAGAAACCTTTGGATGTATATTAATTAGAGGATATAACAAAAGGGAATAGAAGAAAACATGTGTATCACTAAATGTGACATGCTTAATCTATTGTCTGTTTGAGTCTTCCTCAGCCCCAACGCACACATCTTTTATTCATTTTTTTAATTGATTTTTAGAGAAAGGAAAGGAGAAAGAGAGAAACATCAATTGGTTGCCTCCTACATGTGACCCAACTGGGGATGGAACCCAGCGCCTTTTGGTGTACAGGACAATGCTCCAAGCAACTGAGCCACACCAGCCAAGGCAAATGTACACATCTTGTAGCGTAGGATAGCTACTATGGAAATCCTAGCCCCAGTTATGCAACAATCTGCAGATCTACTACTGGCACAAATTCAGTGTTCCTCATCCTCTTGAACAGCCAACTTCAAGGTTACCATATTCACAATTTCTTTTAGGAACATAAAGAATAACAAGATGCAAAAGAATTAACCTGGCTGTGCCTACCTACCAAACTCCTTCCCTTGCTAGTCAGCCAACAGGTTAGATCTCTCGGGCTGGGCTTCTGCCAAACCTACAGTGCTTAGCAATCCAATCCCTGCTGCTCCTCTGTGGCAAGTGGCCCCTGCAGTTCTCAGGAGAGAATTTATGTTTACACAGCAGGATAATTACAGACAACAGGCCAGGCCATGGAACCCAGATACAAAATGACATTATTAGTCTTGTTGGTCTTGCCCCACCCCCTAATTTTGTCACACCACCTCTACATTGTCAGCAAGTTATTGGTTGTTTCCACTATATTAACTCAGGGCAGCTTCTCTCTGCAATCATGTGACCAGTTAAGTCCATTATGTGAGGCTACAGGTAATCAAGTCATACTAGCCATTAAGTTCACAGATTGAGACATTTCCCCCTGCATTTTCTGTGTTTTGACTATATATATATATAAATCAATATATATATATATTGATTTCAGAGAGGAAGGGAGAGGGAGAGAGAGAAGGAGAGGGAGAGGAAGAGGGAAATACAAACATCAATGATGAGAGAGAATTATTCATCGGCTGCCTCCTGCACACCCCCCACTGGGGATCCACCCTGCAACCTGGGCATGTGCCCTTGACCGGAATCGAACCCGGGACCCTTTAGTCCGCAGCTCAACACTCTATCCACTGAGCCAGTCTGGCTAGAGCTGTGTTTTTTGCTTTTGATTTGTTTTTGTTTTGTTTTTGAGTTGAATCCTATGCACCAAGTAGACCCCTGATCTTCTGCTCTCCTAAGTGAAGCAAAGACCTTTCCAGTAACCATATCTGTTATCCTAGAGAAGTCATTTCCCAGTAACATGACAATGGGAAAGTATGCCTGACACTGCGCATCTCTTTCATAACATTTGTCAGATCACATTGCTCAATTCTTAAACCCTTGCTAATGGGTCCTGGACCTTATTTCTAAAATATAAGTAATTTGGGGTTGGTAGGGCCCGTGAACTACATTTCTTTTGATAGTCTAGGCCAGTGGTCGGCAAACCGCGGCTCACCAGCCACATGCGGCTCTTTGGCCCCTTCAGTGTGGCTCTTCCACAAAATACCGACTTCTGCGCATGGGCCACGAAGTTTCAATCGCACTGTATGTGCATGTCCGCACGTGGTATTTTGTGGAAGAGCCACACTGAAGGGGCCAAAGAGCCGCATGTGGTTCGCGAGCTGAAGTTTGCCGACCATGGGTCTCTAGGCAGTGGTCGGCAAACTCATTAGTCAACAGAGCCAAATATCAATACAACAATTGAAATTTCATTTGAGAGCCAAATTTTTAAAACTTAAACTATATAGGTAGGTACATTGTTATTAACTTAATTAGGGTACTCCTAAGGCTTAGGAAGAGCCACACTCAAGGGGCCGAAGAGCCGCATGTGGCTCACAAGCCGCAGTTTGCCGACCACTGGTCTAGGGAGTTATAGGGTGGGATGTTTAGCAGATATTTAAAAACAGAAACTAGTTGGCAGAAACCAGATGGAAGGAAAACTTAAATATAGGGTGATCCCCCCAAAAAAGAATATATACACACTTAACAGCAGATAGCTGAATTGATGTTTCTTTCTTTCCAGACTTAACCCATTGGAATTAATAATTATTCAAAATGTGTATACATTTTTGGGGACACCCTGTGTATGCACATACTAATGTCACCTGATTTTAACAAAAATTCAGACTCAAGTCAACTCAGGTGTCCTGGGCACTGGGTTCTCATGTCCTAGTTACCCATTAATAAAACAAGTTTGATGTAATGACATACTTTTCTTCACATATTTACTATAATTCTCAGCATCACTCATGAGGAAATACACAATATATTTTATATGTTATTTTCTAATATGTTTCAAATATATTTTTCTAATGCACATAAAAGTCACCAACCTTGCTTTAAGAGTTACTTATATACTGTATGTATTCTTTTTAACATGCATATAGTATTTTTATTCTTATTCCATAAGAAGTAGAAAGTACATATTGTTATTTAAAGACTTTTAGAACTCTTCACCTCAGAATTATTATTCATAATGTAGGTTCAAGCTGGTCAACAGCCAAATGTATCAGCTTGCTCTTTCTCATAAACAACTGCCTGTCCCTGACTGTTCCTTTATTGGCCCACCTTCCATTTTATCAATCCCAGAAATGGCTTTAAATTATGACTTAAATGTCCTTGAGGAGCAGGACATTTGTGAAGGTAAGAGTGTGAACTTGGCAGCAGTATAAACCAGCATTTACTTAACCCTAGCACTTGCCTTTTACTAAACTCCAGGGCCTTGCAAATTTTATCAGCCACTTTCTTTGCATATCTGGGTAGGATGGGTCTCACCTGTCTACTTCCCTTTCTTGGTTAAATTGCCTTGGCTGCCCAGCCAGCATGGCTCAGTGGTTGAACATCAACTTATGAACCAGGAGGTCATGGTTTGATTCCTGGTCGGGCACATGCCCGCGTTGCGGGCTCGATCCCCACTGTGGGGCCTGCAGGAAGCAGCCGATCAATGATTCTCTCTCATCATTGATGTTTCTATCTCTCTTTCCCTTCTCTCTGAAATCAGCCCAAATGGGATTCTCCTCAATGGATAAATAACTCATTCTCTCTATTACATTAGGTATACTGTCAATTACCAAAATAAAAATTGCAAGATTATCTAGTGAAAACTTTCACCACTCAGAGAAGCCACTGGACATATGGCCTGTTTTCTACTAAGACTTGCTTAAGAAAGACCAAGTGATCCTCCAATGAAGTCAGGAATGGATGACACTGAAATCTCAGTGGAATAGGACAAAGAAGACACTCCTACAGGGTGTGTGTGTTTGGGGGAATGGACACATTTAAAATCTGGAGATAATCTACCAGGAGGGATAAAAGGGGGAGGGAGGAAGGGAGAATGAGAGAAAACATTAATGATGTTATCTTATGTGACCGTAGCAACTACTTGGTCAAACTGAATTGCAGACTGATTTAATGGTAGTATATGCCAAATGACTTAAGAAAGAGCTTGTGGCTTTGTATCTTACAGGACTGGGACTTCTATGGCACTGAACTTGGGCTCCCAACCATCTTGAACATGAATGTGTTAATATGACTTCAAATAATAAAAGGAAGCACAGTTGGGTTTATTGTGAATGGATGCTGTGAATATCTGGGCGCTTTGGGAAATAAATGTCCTTGAAAAAGAGAAACAGAAAATGTGATAAGGAGGGAGGATGGAAAAAAAGAAATTGAGGAAGGAAGAAGTTCCGAGACCTTTCTGTAATAGATAACATCTATTCATATCCAAATTGATCCAAAAATCTATAAAATTCATTTGAGGAGTCAGATAAGTTAAAGTTTAAATTCTGCTGAATGTCCTTATTCAGCACCAATTAATTACAACAATCATAATGTTAGAAAAACATTTAGCTTCTCAGCAACCTTGATGCCTCTGGAAACACTTTTATGTAGCAGAGGAAAGCAAATGTCAAGATGGGGCCTAATGCCAAGTTGGCAAGGCACCTCCCAGTGACAGTGACTCAAAGCAAGAGAGCAAACTCTAGAGCAAGCAAGTCTGAGTTTGAATCCTAGCTCTGCCACTTGCTAGCTGTGCAGCCTTGAGCACGTTACTTAACCTGTCTGTGCTTTAGTTGCCTCACTTACATTATAGGAATAATAATAGTACTTACCTTATTGAGGTGTTATGAATTAAATGAGTTAATATTCGTAAAGCACTTTAGCAGTTCCTCGCATACAGCTTGTCAATAAAGTACACATATTTAATTAATTTGTTTTCATAAGAGCAATAAACTCACGGAAGTTTTGCTGAACTGAACTAAACAGTTGCTTGGAACTCCAGTGGGATTAGATTATAAAACCAAAATAGTGAACTCATAAAGAATTGGACTGTCTGTAGTTTTCCAAGGTTAAATATGGAAACGGCAGTAATTCAATTTATTGAAAATAGCTGCAGCTTGAAGCAGCAAAAATTTCCACATCCTCCTCTGATAATGGGATTTTGTGAGGCAGGAATATTTAGGGAAGACACAAAAGGCTTCACAAGTATGGTTGGCTTTTCACCTGCCTCTCTGCTGGGGCCGTCACTTGTCCAAAATTACCTTGGCCAGCCAGCAAGAGAATCCTCTGGCCTGGTGTGTGTTGCATGTGGAGGCAAAGATTCACGTATCTGTTGAGCGACCTACGCTTGTTTCTCTTTAGGATGCCTTCAAGGGGGCTCACCGTATGTGGGGCTCACTTAATTTGAAGCTATAAATTACCCAAAAGCTTTGAAAGGGGGAATAAACTGTTTAAATGAAATCAGCCTTAAAATAGTGTTGTCAAGTGTAAAGGAAATAGAAGTTTTCACGGAAGATGGATGAAATGTTGGCGCCTCTGAGCCTGTCCCCCAGCCCAGCACACAGTCCCCATCTGCTGCTTATCCAAGCTGGCTCTAGGGACAATTCTCTTCCTCTCAGCATTGGCTCACCAGTTGGTTGTCCTCTAATGGGTATTTGACCAAATTGCCTTCACTCGGAAATAAGCAAAAAAGGCATTCTCTACTGGGGAGCACATTAGACCGTGGGCAAGAGTCAGCGAGCAGGTGCACAGAAACGACAGTGAGAGGAGACCCACGCCAGCTCCCCAGCTGGAAATCATCCACCTATTTCCATGTAGAAATTCCATCTCTCACTGGCAAGATGTTGAGTTCCAAGCACTAGATTTGGGATTATTTTTTTCTTTTTTTAATTGTTTAAAGTATTACATATGTCTCCTTTTTCCCCCATTGATCCCTCCCTGGCCAAGCCCTCAGGACAAGCCCCCCAGGACTCTCATCCCCCAGGACAAGCCCTCACCACCCCAGTGTCCCTGTCCATTGGTTATGCTAATGTGTATGCATATAAGTCCTTTGGTTGATCTTTTACACCCTCCCTCCCGAGCCCTCCCCTGCCTTCCCTCTGAGGTTTGACAGTCCGTTCGGTGTTTCTCTGTCTCTGGATCTGTTTTTATTCATCGGTTTATGTTGTTCATTATATTCCACAAATGAGTGAGATCATGTGATATTTAACTTTCTTGGACTGCCTTATTTCACTTAGCATAATGCTCTCCAGGTCCATCCATGCTGTTGCAAATGGTAAAAGCTCCTTCTTTTTTATAGCAGTGTAGTATTCCATTGTGTAGATGTACCACACTTTTCTAATCCACTCATCTGCTGATGGGCACTTAGGCTGTTTCCAAATCTTAGCTATTGTACTAGTAAATTGTGCTGCTATGAACACAGGGGTGCATATGTCATTTCTGATTGGTGTTTCTGATTTCTTGGGATATATTCCTAGAAGTGGGATCTCTGGGTCAAATGGGAGTTCCATCTTTAACTTTTTGAGGAAACTCCATACTGTTTTCCACAGTGGCTGCACCAGCCTGCATTCCCACCAGCAGTGCACGAGGGATCCTTTTTCTCCACATCCTCGCCAGCACTTGTCGTTTGTTGATTTGTTGGTGATAGCTATTCTGACAGGCATGAAATGGTATCTCATTGTTGTTTTTATTTGCATCTCTTGAAGGATTAGTGACTTTGAGCATGTTTTCATATGTCTCTTGGCCTTCTGTATGTCCTCTTTTGAAAAGTGTCTATTTAGGTCCTTTGCCCATTTTTTGATTGGGTAGATTTGGAGTTATTACAAAAATGTTTATTGAATTAAAAAGTAGCCATAGATAGAACTACTGGCTTATTCTCTGGGTAGAATAGGGATGAGAAAAATCATTATTTATGTATATTCCTGTGAGTATATTAGATACTCCACTGAGAGTTTGTAAAGGTATATAAAATTGTTAGTACTTCTTTTTCATACCATTTTATTAAGTTCTGATTGACATACAAAATGCCATCCATATTTAATGTATACAACCAGGTGAGTTTGGAGATCAGGATACATCCATGAAACCATCACCACAATCTATGCTATAAGCATATCCATAACATTTTTTGATATTTAGACTTAATTCTAATACATTACTTGGTGGTAACTTCATATTAAGTTACAGATTTATTCATATCTCACCATCATTTTTCAAACAAGTGTACCCTAAATTTGCTTGTCAAGGTGGATAATTTTAATGTGAGGTCCTAGAAATTATACAATATGAATTAGGAGGGAACTATTCACTAGGCATTGCATTAAATGGCTGCCTGCTTTTATATTTCACCTTCCTATTCTCCACTCAGAAAGAAAACCTCAGAGCAAAATCCAATCATCCTTTTTGTTGGATTGTTTTTCAGACAACGTGTGGAGTATTTTATCCACAGAGGGAGGTCTCATTGACCTGGCTGACTTGCTGAGACTTACAAATCTCTAATAGAAACGAGGTTTTTGACGGTGAGAAACAGATAGTTTCAGAATTCAGAGGACACTGTTTTAGAAATTTAGGAGGGGAAAAGGAATGTGATTACTTCCAATTTCAAATCACTGTCTTCTAAGTGGCCTGATGGGCGCGGGGCCCATGAGGTTTGTTGTGCATGAAGAACCCAAGGCAGTCACATGGGACATGGAGCAGGATGAGTGAGAGAGAGGGGCTGGTCAGGGAAGGGGGAGACTGGAGGGGACAGAGAGACAAGCAGAGCTGACAGACAAAAGGGACTGCTCCCAACAAGCCAGTGTCCACCCAGGAAGGACCCAAGGTTCCCTGGTTTCCGGTCTTTGGAGGCTGTAAAATTGTTTGTATTGACTTCATACTCCAGAGCAGATTACCACGTTTAGAGCAATGCCCCATAGCTCGAATAATGTTACAAGTCCCTCTCCCCCTACCATGTAACTCAAAACAAAAACAGTTTTCATGTGCACATTGCAATTTTCATGCAGGTGCTCAAAGTTGAAGAGTTCCAGTTGTGAAATTTGAATAAGTTTATCAAAGTTGAAAACTCTCTTTGCTCCAGCTGCTTTTCTGGTGGCCGGCATAGGTTTATTCAAAAGATGAAGGGAAGTAAGAAGGAGAGAGGGAAGGGGAGAGGAGAGGACGGGAGGGGAGGGGAAGGGAGGAAACAGAAGGAAGAGGAGGAAGATGACCGGAACTGAGGTTGCTTATTCCTTACTTATTTGAGAAGGTCTTAAAAAATTTCAGTGATAAACTGCATGCCATCTTTTAAATGTCTACTCCAGAAAATACTTGAAAACGGCCCCTTTCCAAGCCCAGCCGGCCTGAGAGAAGCAAGTGAGAGAGCCCAGTTCCACAGGGTCGGGACCGCATCTGTGAGGCCTGGGCACCCAGCAGAATGAGCAGCGGTCAGTGCATAACCAACCTTTGTTGAGTAAATCAACGGGGCAAGAAGATCCTGTTTATTTTCATATCAATGCAACAAACAGAGAAAAAGAGGGGGAAATGTCGTCAACCAGTTGTTTTTCCTCAAACAAATAGCTGCCCAGGCTCCAGTGGCTTTCTTGGCATTTTTGCGGAGCCAACCTGCTTGCAGGTGGAACTGCTGCTGCTTTTCTTTGCCAGTGAAAGGAGAGAGGCGCTGCCTACTCTGTCCACAGCACAGTTGTCTTGCCTGCAGTTCTCTTTTAGCCCAAACCTGTTTGTTTGTTTTTTATGTCACGGAACTTGACCTTGTTTTCAAAGTCCAGAGCAGTAAGCTGGTGCTGAGGCCGCTCTGGGCCAGCCTGGCCTGTTCTGCCCAGTGTCCATAGCAGAGCTCTCCCCTTCACTGACCTGGAGTTTGGCAGTGAAGGGCTCACGCCAACCTGCCTTCTCTGTGGCTGCTCCTCCACTCGGATCAGCCCAGGATGAGAATGCGGACGCTGCTACTTCCCAACCAGGTAACCTTGGGCAGATCTTTGCCTCTCTGAGCCTCTGAATCCACTCCTTAAGTGAAAACAATCCAACCGGCCCCATCGCCCTGTTGGAGGATTACATGATAGTCTGTCCCTCATGCTCATAACCCGGGACACGCCCAGTGGTCGGGAAGTGAGACATCTCTCTTCCTTTGCTCCCTTTAACCCCCTACCCTGGACCTAAGAAGTGCTCAAGAGAAAGTCAGAAAATGGACTGATGTTGGCTCTCAAAAACCTCCCTATTGCAAAGCACCCCACTCCACCATAGCCAAAGACACCCCTTTCCTCAGTACCCAGGCAGAGGCAGCCAGATTCATTTCTCAGTAACCTCTGAGGACAAGGTTATAGATTTTTCCATGTTTGCTCAGGCGCAGGAGAGAGGAGACTTGAGCTCCTGGTGCCGAGGTGTTTTTCTTCGATTACTGACTCACAGAGACGACAGTAGGAATTAGGACATAAAATGCTCCTAAGAATGATTGAAGGGGTGTGAATGCAGCCTCACTGTCTCGGATGATCTAATAGGTGCGCTCACAGTAGGGGAGAACATTGCTGCGATATCAGGCCATGCATTCAAGCCTTGAGAATCAATTCTTTCATGCACAGAAACAAAACATGAAATGACTCCTCTCCCTTGAGGTGAGATCATTTTCCATGTCTTCTAATTCCTTCCATCACAAGCCCGAGGTGAAAAGGGGAAGAGGATGGGTCACTGATGTAGCTGTGGTGTGATAGGACCTGACTGGAGCCATTGGATGGAGCCTTTGTGTGGGGGGCAGGGGGAGGGGGAGAGGGCACACATTGCAAACAGCAGCAGCACCAGAGCCATTGACTCCTCTCCCACTGCACAGGGACCAGCAGTGAGCGCTCACACAGCCCTTGTGGAAGGTCCTAGGTCAGTGATGGTGAACCATTTGAGCTTGGCCTGTCAGCATTTTGAAAAACCCTAACTTAACTCTGGTGCCGTATCACATATAGAAATTTTTTGATATTTGCAACCATAGTAAAACAAAGACATATTTTTGATATTTATTTTATATGTTTAAATGCAATTTAACAAAGAAAAATCAACAACAAAAAATGAGTTCGCGTGTCACCTCTGACACGTGTGTCATAGGTTCGCCATCACTGTCCTAGGTCGATTTTCTACTTATTTTTCTTTGCTTACTTCCATGAGCCCTGGTGGCTGCTATTCAAGGTACCATATTACAAAGCTTGCCACGTTTGATTTCTGTGTGTGATTTTGGACAAGTCCCTTGACACAGTGAACCTCTTCTCACCAAGTCATGAAGAGATGGGTATCGCTAATTCATAATTGCCGTGGGGACAATGGTTAATGACAGAAGGATCTGACCTGGTTAAGAGGTCAGGAAGCCCAGCTGGGTGATAGGACTGCTGCCTGGATTTTGTTCTCCACTCAGTCATGTGCGTTTCTGCAGGGTACAGTGAACACACGGGCCCTCTACCCAGTCCTGTGAGACCAAACCTTCTCAAAGCAGAATAAGAACACAATTGATGCAATGATTTCAAAGGCACCGAGAGTCTGAATTATCCAGGGGTGACTCTTGAAATGGGCTTTCAAAGGTGGATAGAATTTTGGTGGATGGGGATATTATGGTGAAAGCGAAAGAGATGGGCATTGGGTAAAAAAAAAAAGTGGGAAATGGATTATCAAGGACCTGGTGGAAGGGAGCCCAGTGAGAGTGAAGTCAGAGGAATTGTCTCGGGAGGCCTCTGGGGTGTGCCTGTTGCTGGTATTCACAGGTCCAGTGAAGGACTAGGAAAAAGCAGGTAGGCTGGAATTGGTAAAAAGGGGAGGAAAGGGGTCTTAAGTTGTTGTTGTTTTTAATGACAATCTCTTCATAGCTTTTTCCTTTTAATTGTAATGGCAGTACACACTCATTATAAAACAGGTCCAGGTGTGCAAAAACTACATGAAGAAAAACAAAAATTACATTTAATTCCACTATTCAAAGAATTGCCTACTAGTATTTTGGCATATAGGATTTTATTTTATTATTTTTGGCATATAGGATTTTAGATAATTTTCTATGCATACATATGTGTATCGATACATACAGACAAGGCTCATATGATTTTAAATGGCCTCATATTGAGAATACTAATTTGTAAACTGCCTTTTTCACTTTTTTGATATGCCCCGGGCATTTCTCTAATTCAGCAGATATATAACTTTGTCATCATTTTTATGAAGATGGTAGATGCCACTTTATGATTGTATGCAATGCACACAACTAGTCCCATGTTGAAGGATATTATTTTCCAAGTTTTGACTATTGTAAGTAACCTTCTGATAAGTATCCTTAGTGAAGACAGAATATGCACACATAAAAAGTCAACTTGCCTTTGAAAACCCAGATTAGTGTCTTGTTTTATTATCTAATAGTTAAGCTTCATTGGGTGTCACTCACATGGACACTGGTCAGCTGTGCTGTGCAGGCAGAGAGATAGTGGAAAGTTCACTAGACTAGATGGTAAATATTTTGATAACTCAAGTCTCAGTTCTTGCCTGAGAAGTCTTAGAAAAGTGCCCTGGTCTGTCACAATCTGAAATTTTCATATGCAAATGAGACACAGGGTGGTTGGGGTGGGTGGGCATGTGTAGTAGGGGAAGACACTTTAGATTACATAGAACTTCCCAAAGTATTAATTCTGAGCAAAGTCAATAGGTGTTCTTTGGTAAACATCGTGGTTCCGTTATAACATAAGTTTCAAAATACTGGACAAAGCTTGGAAAATGAGATTTATGAAGACTGGTTAAAGGAGTAGAGGTTCTTATTTAGAATTTAGCAGAGAAAGGAGACTCTCCCATGAAGAAACAGGAACCACCATTCAGCATCATGCAGCACAGAACCCTTGTGGTCTCATGGTCCTTAAAGTCTCTCTGTGCTACCTGTTGGATAGCATCGCTGCACCCGGCAGCTGGGCTGTGGAAACCACTCAGTCCTAACATAATATATTGGCTGGAGGCTCACATGGATGAGAGGGTGCTGGTGTTTCCCCTGTGGAGGGTGTAGATATTGAAAGAGTGGTTGGAACAGCAATGACGTTCAGGAAGCATTCACCAGGTAAGATGTGCTGGCATCCACTCAGATAGTTGGATATCCATTCTGACTGGATGCCTGGTACATATTTTAAATATTACAACTGGTGAGACTGATAAATATCAACCTTGAAAGCTGCCTTGGCAATGATCTAGTCTAGCATGTCCTAAGAAATATATCACTGAACACTATCCCCATAAATACAAGGCATTCTTTTAGCTTTGTCTAAAAGAATGGGATCAGTTATTAGATGAAGTTGGACTCAAATCCTGACTTCATCTCTTACCATCTGTGTGATCATTTGCAAGTTACTTAATGTCTCTAAACCTCAGCTGACTCATCTCCATGCAGAGACTTGGTTAAATAGTTAATTACACTCACAAGTTCAGAGTTCACTACTTTATATGTTCAAAAAATGTTAGCTATTACTTTTGCTGCACTATGTGAAAAATTCTTATGAGGCATCACTTTGTAATAGCACCAGCAGGCACTCCGCTGAGAAATTCCAAGCGTCAAAAGTTATTACTCTTGAATATTATGACAAGCGGCCAGGAAACCTTTGAGTTCAATACCATCACCACTTCCTAAGCACTTACTTAGCAGGTACACAGCAAGGGGGTACAGAGGGCCAGAACTTGCAGAAAACAAACTACTTCACATTTCTGTGGGCTGCATTGGACAAGAGAGAAAAACCTACTTCAAAATAGATTTTTCAAAACTGAACTTAAAGTACTGAAAAGTAAAATAATTTATCTGTAGAATTCAACTAAAGTTCAGTTCTTTTATTTCCAGAATTCTGCGCCTTTGTATGTTTAGCATAGTCCAGGAAAAAGTATGAATGTAAAAGAAAGTGGCTTGTTAATTCTTTCTGAAAGCTCTTTTACTTAAGCATTATATGGGCCAGCCTTGGCACAGAATTTCATGAGGTTAGAAAGGGGAGATAAGTTAACTCTTAACTTCTGATTAAAATGTTATGTCCCTGGCTTATTTTCTTTAAAAACAAAAAACAAAAAACCACACCTTGTATTTTCACCCTTTTATCTTTCATTTAATAAACTTACTCTAGTGGAAATTTAAAGACACAATTAAGTCAGGAGATATCACCCCTGTCTCTGTGGAGCTTATAATCTAAATACAATGACAACACAGAATACATGAAACTAATAAGAATATGAGGAACTGCAACATCAGGCCCACTGGAAAGGGCTATGAGCCAGCCAGGTAGAGGCTCTGGCCGCAGTAAACTTTCTATTCTACTAAGTGGTGGTAAACACTTCACAAATAAACAAATACTACAAATAAGTAAATGCGTAAAAGAAGGCAATTTCAGACAATATTTCTTAAAGAAGACCATAATGACAGTCTTGTGATGGTAACTGGTGGCAGTGGGACGTGGTTGGGGAAGGCCTTCTTGCAGAGGTGACAATTGAAGAGAAGCTGGAATGATGAAAGGAAGCAGTAATGTGAGCCTCTCAGGGTGCTCCATCTCAGACCCACAATGCAGCACGTCCACAAGCTTTAATGTGGGAAGAGCTTGGTGAGGTCCGAAAATAGAAAGAAGCCAACTTGGCCAAGTTGTGACCCAACTGATACAAACATGGAAAGGGTGGGGTCAGTAAGAGTCATTGACCCTGTGATATCATGTCTCGTAGATATTGGCAGAAAGTTTGGACTTTTTGTTAGGGCAGTTATTGGAGAGATTGGATCAGAAGAGTATGGTATAATTTACTTTTTCAAAAGCCCTCTTGGTATTGGGGGAAACTGGATTATGAGGTTCAGAGTGGAAGAAGGAAGACTACTGTCCATCAAGGTCTGATAAATCCTGCTAGCCATGCACCCAGATCCTGTCTTTCCTTCTTCCTGGACACAGACTGTAGGACATTTCCCAGCTCCTCTGAAGACATGGATAATGCTTATCATTGAAATGTAAGGAAAATAACTTATTTGGAAAGAAGCCCCTAGCCTTAGGCTTCTGTTTGTTCTGCCTGAAGTTGACTGGAAAAGGGCTACTGCCCGGCCGGGTGTAGCTCAGCATTTGAGTGTTGACCCAGGAACCAAGAGGTCGTGGGTTTGATTCCTGGTCAGGGCATATGCCCAGGTTGTGGGCTCGATCCCCAGTGGGGGGCATGCAGGAGGCAGCCAATCAATGATTCTCTCTCATCATTGATGTTTCTATCTCTCTTTCCCTCTCCCTTCCTCTCTGACATCAATAAAAATATATTTTGAAAAAAGAAAAAAAAGAAAAGGGACTACTAGACAAATCATTGCTGAGTCCCTGAATGACTATGTGGAGTAAAGCTGCCACCAACTTTGAAACCTCACATTCAACTTTCATGTGAGAGGGAAATTAAATTCCTTATTTTTAATTCAGGGCATTGGTGGGCTTATTTCAGCAGCTTGATAATTTTAACTTAATTAATGCACACAGCAATGAGAGCAGCCACTGAAACATGGGAAAGTCTCTCCTTTAGAAATCGCCAAGGCTGTTAACCTGGGCCGCGTGCTTTGGAAATGACTGTTTAGTATTGAACCTATGATTAGAAAAGCAACTTTACAAGTTATTTTTATCAACTGGAATCAGAGCATAAAAAATTTAAGTGATCAGCCAAATGTTTTTCTCCTTGGAACAGAGCCAAAGAAAACAAAGCATTACATGTGTTTATTCCTAAAATTATAAAAGTACATTTATCAAAGTAAATCTCAGGGTTTTTTGTTTGTTTTAATGCAGGAGTGCCCCTGTCTTTAACAAGCTAAGCAAACAAAAACAGCATCGCTGGTGAGCCACAGTGGTGCTCAGGGATTCTTCCTGGTATACCATTTCCATAAATAGGGGAACGTGCTACTTTCCAGGTATCCTGTACCTCCCAGGTGCCACCCAGAATACATTTTAATTTCTTATATGGGTCATGGGTGGAAAATTTTTCCATAAAAAAATAGAAAGTAACTAAGAAGTTACTGATAGATTGTTTTTATTCTTGTGGCAAAACTTACTAGTTACCTAATTAACACCCATTCTCTTCTTCCAACTCATTACTAAAACCTTGATTTGTGGGTGAGTACATTGATGGGCTAAGTGAAAGACTACATTTTCCAGCCTCCCTTGCAGCTAGTAGTAACCATATGAAGAGTTTCATCCCATGAGATGTAAGCTAAAATATTATTTGAGACCTTCAGAAAGTTCCCTTAAAAGAAGTTTTCCCATTAGGGAGTACCCTTCCTCTTCTCCACTCTCTGTAACACATGTGTACTCTCTGACTAAGAGGTGGCCTTGAGGATGGGCACCAAGTACTGAGGATGGCAGAGCACAAAGATAGGAGACTGGGTCCCTGAAGATATCTTAGAGCTACCACTTTAGCCCTACAGCAACTTCCTCCAAACTCCCTTCAGGTGAAACAAAAATAATCTTGTTTAAGATACTATTATTTGGATTTCCCCCCCTGTTATATGAGATGAAACTTACTCCTAAGTTGACATTCTCCCATATATTTAAAACTAATTTCTAAAACCTTCAGTATCTCAAGTTTACATTGACTTGTACATTGGTTCTTTATCAAGTACTACATTCTCCATGGAACACACACAAAAACATATAACATTATCTCTCTTCATAAATTCAGCCTGGCTAGTTGGGCAGGCAGAATTTAGAGGGGAAGAAAAGAGTAAAAAAAATAAACAGTAACTAATGTTAAATTGGATCAAAGTGACTATGGCTTTTCAGAAGTGGTAAAGAGAAGTCAGTTGGGACAGGGATAGAAGAAGGATTCATACACAGGTGAGACATGGGCTTGGCTTGCATGATGACTATTTACAAAGAGTAGTTGAGGATGATGATTAAGTGTATGGATTCAGGAGACAGACCACCTGGTTTCAGTTCCTGCTTCCACCACTTACTAGCTAAATTCTGTCCATTTGTTTATTCATTGGTCTTTCCTTCCCTCCCTCCCTCCTTTCTTCCTTCTTTCCTTCCTTCCTTCCTTCCTTCCTTCCTTCCTTCCTTCCTTCCTTCCTTCCTTTCTCCCTCTCTCCCTCCCTTTGTCTCTTTCTTTTATTTGGTTTTTGCTTAAGATAGTTCAAAACATGTTCTAGTATGTCAGTGCATCTCAACCCCTCTACATGTCATGACACACATTAAAATAATGATAAATATACATGAGAACTAAGCTATTGTCAACCTGCCCAAGCCAGCATCTTTCTAAACCACAGTTTTCTCATCTGTTAAGTGGAAAGAAAATAAGTCAACATTGTGAGGATTCAATGAGATCATGAATATGAAAACTGTATATATCATTGCGGTGTTTTATGGTTCGCCTGAGCACAGAGTCACATTGAGAAGTAACACTTTTTCAACATCCAAAAATAACTAAACTAAGCAAACTTTAAAAATTGTCTTGCAGTGGAAAAACAATGCCAAAGGGAAGATCCATTCACTGCACTGGAGAAAATGGCATATTTTTTACAATCTCATCAGCTGCCCCTCCCTCACTCAAACACCTCAAATCCAACCTGACCCTATGACTCTTTTCTTTCTTGTCCCTCTTTCTCTCGCCTTCTCTATATCATCCAATGATTTGTTTTAGTCCTCCCCTTCACCCTTTACTCCAAGCTGCACAAGTCACAAAATAAAGACAAGCAAAGACAGAATTCTCCTTGTTGTGAGGAGGAGGATGAGGCAGAGAAGGAGGAGACCCAGGGAACCCTCACACATAAATATTTGTTGAGATGATAGATGATAGATAGATAGATAGATAGATAGATAGATAGATAGATGCAGGCATCCCTTACTGGGACTTAGTAAGCATTCAGTATATTGTTGTGGAGGGTGGTAATATTGTACCGACCTTTTCCAAGAATGCTGAAATGGTTAGCAGTCTGAGGGAAGAAATCTGAACCGAGTCTTCCCTTTAGGAAACTTGGGATGTGTTGATGAAACAAAATGATTACCTTTTTTTTTTTTTTTTTTTCTCTCTCTTTTAATTAAATCTTTATTGTTCAGATTATTACATTTGTTCCTCTTTTTTTCCCCCCCATAACTCCCCTCCTCCCAGTTCCCACCCCACCCTCCGCCCTCACTCCCCACCCACTGTCCTCATCCATAGGTGCACGATTTTTGTCCAGTCTCTTCCCGCATCTCCCACACCCCTTTCCCCCCCAAGAATAGTCAGTCCATTCCCTTTCTATGTCCCTGATTCTATTATAATCAACAGTTCATTCTGTTCATCAGATTATTTATTCACTTGATTCTTAGATTCACTTGTTGATAGATGCATATTTGTTGTTCATAATTCGTATCTTTACCTTTTTCTTCCTCTTACTCTTCTTAAAGGATACCTTTCAGCATTTCATATAATCCTGGTTTGGTGGTGATGAACTCCTTTAGCTTTTCCTTATCTGTGAAGCACTTTACCTGACCTTCAATTCTGAATGATAGCTTTGCTGGATAAAGTAATCTTGGTTGTAGGTTCTTGGTATTCATCACTTTGAATATTTCTTGCCACTCCCTTCTGGCCTGCAAAGTTTCTGTTGAGAAATCAGCTGACAGTCGTATGGGTATTCCCTTGTAGGTAACTGACTGTCTTTCTCTTGCTGCTTTTAAGATTCTCTCTTTGTCTTTTGCTCTTGGCATTTTAATTATGATGTGTCTTGGTGTGGTCCTCTTTGGATTCCTTTTGTTTGGGGTTCTCCGCGCTTCTTGGACCTGTAAGTCCATTTCTTTCACCAGGTGGGGGAAGTTTTCTGTCATTATTTCTTCAAATAGGTTTTCAATATCTTGCTCTCTCTCATCTTCTGGCACCCCTATAATTCTGATGTTGGTACGCTTGAAGCTGTCCCAGAGGCTCCTTACACTATCCTCGCATTTTTGGATTCTTTTTTCATTTTGCTTTTCCGGTTGGGTGTTTTTTGCTTCCTCGCATTTCAAATCATTGACTTGATTCTTGCGCTCCTCTGGTCTGTTGTCGGGAGTCTGTATAATATTCGTTATTTCAGTCCGTGTATGCTTAATTTCTAGGTGGTTCCCCAATATACGATCGAGGGTCTCATTAGTTTTCTTGTAGATCTCATTAAGTTTATCGGCGGCTTCTAAACAGTTCTTGAGAGACCTTAAAAGTGTGGTTCTGAACTCTATATCTTCCATTGACAATTTTGTCCTGTTTCTTTGTCTCCGCATTTTGTTATGCTTCCTTGATGCACCCCCTAGTGGTCTTTGTTCGCAGTCTTATAAACCTTGATTGTTGTAGCTAATACCAGGGAGGGTTTGACCTCCAGGCCAAGTGGCTATGAGAATCAGCTGTGTCAGCAGTGAGAGAACTTCTGTCCTCTAGGGAGGTGCTAATCTAGCCTTTGCCTGAGGCTATCCGGCAAATGCCTCTGTGCAGGGCTTGGGCGGGGCGGGTCGCACAGTATCAATAGGGTGGGCCGGAGAGAGCAGTGATGGTGGCTTTCAGTCCTGTCCCCAGGGGCTCTGCCTCTCTGAGTCCCAGCAATGGCTGCAAACCTCGGAGAGAAAGCTGCACTCGCTCTGACCGAAGCCAGACAGTCCTGCTTCTCCCGTTTGAGTCTGGGTCCCTAAAGACTCGCCCAGATCTGGAGCTCAGAGTCTGCGACTCCCTCCCGATTGAAAACGCCCACCTCGCCCTCCGCCGCCAGCCCGCTCCGCGCACTCTGCACCTCAGACTTTGACTTCAGCACTGCGCCTCCTCTGAGTGTCCGTATGCGTTTCTTTTTCCTCCTAGTTGTAGGACTTCCACTCAGCCAGCGTTCCTGTGGTTCTGGGTGATGTCCCTTCCGTTTTTTGGTTTCACTTTTGAAGTAGTTGTTCAAGGCAGCAAACTCCGGCGTTAACCTATGCCGCCATCTTGGTTCTCCTGATTACCTTTTTTGACAAGCATTTCAGGGCAGGCCGGGTAAAGCACACACAGACCAGACTTAGGTGTAAGTACTAGGACAGCCTATGATGGTGCTAAAAAATAAAAAAATTTGTCTAAGAATCCATGTACACTATTCTGTACTGTTTAGTTTTTTTAAACCCTGTCCTGTCTTGATACTTCTCCTGAGCTATTTAACTGGTAAAAATTGGAATCTTCTTATTTCCCCCTAGTTAAATTATTTTAGCCATTCTGTAAAATGGGAAAATTAGTGAGGTTCAATTCAGCCCACGGATATTTTTCTTCTCAGGTTTTCTTACTCATTTCTAGACCAGAATCTTTAATTAAATTTCATCCTGTAATTGATGGCCTTAAGAAGAAGTGAACATTGGTGACAACCATATTTCTCACATAACAACCATTTGGTTATTTGTCTGGAATTTTAAATATTGTGTCCTCTCATCTACCCATGAACACGGTTAAGGTTTCTTCATATGTGTCCCCAAGACTCCTCAAACTTCCTAAGGAGTAGCAATGCTGTAGCCATTTTGTCTGAGGATGGCAGAGTTAGAATCAGAGGGGATAAATACTAATGACAGCACTTCAGTGTCAGCAGAAACAGAAGGGTCTCATTTTGGGTGGGGTCGGAAGGCCTCTTTGGGCGCTTCTCAGGTAGCATTCACCAATAGCTTCCATCTGGGCAATCATATCAATTTTGCCAAGAATAGCAATTTTTCTATAATTGAACTAAATTCTTCCTGCTGAAATATAAGCCTAATTTTTTGTCCTCATTACTTAATCAAATGACTCAGTTCCTGTAATACCAGTTAAGCTGCAATACACACTGGGTGATTAATAACGCATGAATAATAAAGGAGGACATGTTTTAAACAATGGTTTTATAGCTGCAGGTAACAAATATTAATAAAAATGAATAATCAAATGGTCAATTCAATTTTAAATATGTACAATAGGCTGATGCCCATTAACTGTGCATCTAAACAAACAGACACAAGTAAATGACTCATTGCAAAACTGCACATTATTTTATTAGCACCTGGTAGCCTTTCTGGTTATGGTAGCAGAGTGTAAGCTCTATATAAGAGTCTGCTATTACTATGGGTATTCATTTTGGCAGTAGGATTACTAGAGTAGCTTTGGGTATTATATTTTTGAAAAGGAAAAGGGAGCGAAGGAAGTAATAACTGGTTCCTATTCTTGAAGTAAAGAAAGAGAAAGAGTTTATCCAATAAGCTTTTGTGACACAGACAGCTAGTAACGATGTGCAAATATGTAGCATGCTCTCCCTGGACCCAGCTCAGGAAAAAATTCTCCACTGATGAGGATCTAAGTCCATGGCCCTGAGGAGAAACCCATTTCTTTCTAATAATGTGCTGAGCACAGACAACCCAGGTAAGGTCAATTTTGATTTGTGACTTTGAGGATCCTGCCAACAAAATTAATAACAAGGCTGATTTATTGCATCGTGCGGAGTAATTCCTGGTGACAGACTATTTTCAAGTACCAATTTATTTACATCCAGTGTTCAGGGTCTCTTGTTAAGGAAGCGTGCATAAATCAGATCATCAGGCTCCCACCACAGGAATTACGATGACCAGGGTGTCCTTATTATGCCACCTTTTACCCAGTGAGTAAAGGAAAACTAATAACACATCTCAAATGCATGGCAGAATTTCAACCAGTGCATCACCCAGCAGGTAAAGAATTATGTCTTCAAGACTCCTTCAAATGGGATATGGCAATGACACCACTGACTCTCACTAGGAAGTGAGAATTAAATTCAGTGAGGAAAGACATCCATGAGACCCTCTCTGAAACTGTAGCAGAGTCTTCTTTGGGGAAAAGACCAATGAAATTTTGTGTCCTAAAACCAAAATGCAATACCAAAAATATTTTGGGAGAGCGGGAGGAAGGTGAAACTATTTTTTAGACCCAGCAGATAACAATGTATGGGGGAACGCTGAGGAGGAGTGTCATTGGTTGGTGGCCTCCTCCCAGTGAATTACCACATACAAACTATTTTAAAGCCTCCTTGGCTTTGGAGAATGGATTAGTCAATCACATCCATACCAAAGCAATTAACCAGTAATGGAAAGTATGGCTTCTATCCAGCGGGCTGTTCATTCTGAAATTGATTGGGCTGTGATCTGACTCAACTAGTCAATTTGAAAGAAAGTTCACATGAGTGTTTCATACTGGCAAGTAGAGCCTGCTTAAAAATCCCCATGGAATGAGTAAGTGCTAGTTTCAATTGAACAAGCTTTTTAATTTGGAAGCCACTCTTTCAGATAAATGCTAAATTAACTATAAAATTGCTTTATTTTAAACCCAACTAAGGCTGCTTGTAGGGGCACTCTAATAATTGTTCAATAGTTGAAAAAGCTATTAATGTTCATAAGTAACTTCCACCTACATGCCACCCACGCCAAAGGCTCTTATGCAATGGCTGTGTGACGGGGGGTGGAGGTCAGAAAAACTCAGGAAGGTTGGTTTGGAAAATAAGCTAGAGAACTATTCCATTAACCTTTAATGCTTATAAAACTCCTGCCCAGTTCCCTCGTTCATGTCTGACCATGAATAAATTTGGTTGGATTAACAGAACTGTTGCCCTTTTCTTCTCATTGTTAAACATTAATAAGTTACCAAAAAGGCCAGATGTAGTCATTAGTAGAGTTAAAGACTCAGTAATTGCAATTAATGGAGAAAAAGAATTTGAGAAGAAAAGGACAAGGCCAAAATATTGAAAAAGCTAAGGCCAAGAATCTCATCAATTTCTCTTCCCTTGGGAGGTGTTAGGTCTTCATATAATACTAGTGTCCTGGTGCATGGATTCATGCACATTAAAAGGAAATTAATTAGAAGAAATATTTTACTATTGCTATTCACATCTTGCTAATGAACAGAAAATAGAATTCTACCGAGTCTCCTATCTACCTACTCCAGGATTTCTGTGAGGATCAAGTGAGATGAGGCACAGCAAAATGCTTTACAAACATCTGATTAAACTATGAAATGTTTGCACCTGGCTATAAAGCAAGTTGGGTTCCTGGGCTGAAGAAACTCCAAGGAGGCTAGTCGCTAGGGAGAGGAAGCTGGGAGTTGCTACGTGACGTCATTACCCAAAGCCCACAGTGACCATTTCCGGCTGGGCTGGGCTGTGGGCCACATTTTGTGCCATGGGGTCTTGGCAGTGTTGGCTGAGATTTGGTGGGTTGTCACTCCGGGGTGGTGGTGGGTCCTGTGTCCCACTTGGGGGAAGCCGAGTGTTGGTTTGTAGGTGCCAGGTCCATGGTGCCATTTAATTTTAAACAGTCAGTGTGCATCATGGCAGCTCCTGCACTGAGCATCTGCCCCCTGGTGGTCAGTATGCATCATAGCTACCAGTTGGACAGATGGACAAACACTTAGCCTTTTACATATATAGATTATTTCCAGGATCCTAGATCCTGCTGGATTAAAAGAGAGGAAGCAAAGAGGAAGAGAAAGACAGTACATTTATGCACCCTGTGTGGTGACAGCATATTGGAATTAAGATGCAACTACATGGAATGTGGAACTTGAATAGCCTCTTTCTAAGTGCCATGGTGAGCCCCATTTAATTGCCTAGAATAGAGGGGGATTGAAATGGCTCCAAGACCAGCAGGAGGAGGTCATCACATCTGTCTCTCTGCAAATGGACCTGATAATATGTCAGCATAAAGCTACAACCTCTTCTTGTATCCACTTAGGTAAGGCTGACAAATAAAAGTAGCATAAATCTCCAAACCTGGGAGGCTAACATTTATCTCATTAAGTCAAAGCCCATTAACTTGCCATCATCATCTGGATGCACACTGTGCTGTGAATAAATTAAATGCAGATTCAGAAGCATTATGGCTGCTGTTGGTTCACATGCAATACAGCAGTACAAACACCACCAGGCAATACAACAGTACAAACGCACATCAACACTATGAGGGATGAAGAAGGAGGAGAGAAGCCTACCGTCAGATGCTGGTGCAGCTTTAACTCACAACCTCATAACAGCTCTTAAAATGCCATAAAAACTGCAACATCAACTCCATAGATCATATTTCTCCAGATCTCCAAGACCAAATGGACATGAAAATCTTTGTGAAATCAATGTATTTGACACGGTGCTTTTGACTGGTACCTGGAGCCCGTTTCTCCCATTACTCCTGGAGCCTGCAGGCCTGATCCAAGCCAGGACCCCTGTTGACCTCAACCAGCTGAGAAAGATGAAAAAGCCACCTGCTCTTGAAGAGGAGAGGTCTGGGGTCAAGCTGAGGGCAGATTTACTTTGGCTGGAGTCTTCTTACTTCCCACACCCCAAACTGGCCACCAGCCAACACTTTAAACCTTTGAAAAGTGCCTTGAGAATGGTGCCAATTAGGTCTTCCAAAAGTAACTGAGAGAACGGGTAGAATAAGAAAGTAAGATAAATAGGCAAGACTTTTCACATTGCAAAAACACACTGGACTGGTACATAGGATCAGTGTGGCCTGCCTTGAATCTATCTGGAAAAATTAGTGAATAACTAAATAAATACAAAACTTGTCTAAAACCAAACTCACTTCTCCCTTAATTTTCCTAACTTCCCAATCACCCAAGCTCTGAGCCCTTTTCTCCTTTCTCTTCTTCTTTTCACCAGGTAACAAAGCCCAGTGTATGCCTTTAGGTAGAGCAGAACTTCAGTATTTGTTTAATGAATAGATGAATGAGAAAATGAATGAATGCTTGTACTTTATTAAAAAAAGAAGAAAAACAAACATTGTATTCACTTCCCAAACTCCTAAGCCTGATATGCATGTTCTTCATAACTTAAGAGAAAATGTGCCTACGTATCTTTACCTTCATCACTTCCCTAAAAGAATCTTCCACTTCAGCCAGACCCAGAGTGCCACACGTGCACTTTCCCTCCTTACATATCAGTCCTCTAGCCCAGTGGCCGGCAAACTGCGGCTCGGCAAACCACGGCTCGCAAGCCACACTCGGCTCTTTGGCCCCTTCAGTGTGGCTCTTCACAAAATACCGACTTCTGTGCATGGGCCACAAAGTTTCAATCGCACGGTACATGCACGCCCACACGTGGTATTTTGTGGAAGAGCCACACCGAAGGGGCCAAAGAGCCGCATGTGGCTCGCGAGCCGCGGTTTGCTGACCACGGCTCTAGCCCATCAGGGATTCTCTTCCGTGATATTTTCCAGAACACCTCTCACCTTACACATGCCTTCCTCTCTGAACTCCTATAGGCTCTCAAATTTCGTGTTACTTTTAACATTCACACGTTCACATTCTGCATATTATCTTATCTATTATCTTTTAACTTGTTATGTTTTCCCCTATTCTCCTCCAGTGTACTATCTAATATTCTTACATACAGGAAAAGAAATACTTATTGATGTCCTCCTAGCAATTTGCATTAATGCCTTTTATATCAGGGCTCAGAAAAACTTTTTTAAATGAGTAACTAATGATTGTGCTGAGATTGTAAAGCAGAAATCTTAGCACATAGATCGGGTCTAATTTCAAGATAACATTCTAATTTTCTAAATGAACTACATATTTTTCTACTATTGTCTATGACACCACTGATTTTCATGTTCAGAGAATTAAATACAACCTCAGTTTGCAGCTTAGTTTGGATTGTGCAAAAGCCGATGTTAAGCCTAGGATTTTAATACCACTGGGAACATCTGGGGTATTATATACAACATGCCTCAGAGCTGTCTCATAGGGGGTTCAGGAGGGCTGAGATATTTATCTACCAACTTCCTTTTGTCATCAGTTAAGGCTCTTCCTGCACCCACCCCCAATCCACCTTGCATTAAGAAGCGTTGCATGTGGAAGCCATAAGAATGGGGGTGCCAAGGGGATAAAGGCAGAACACAAATAATATCTGCTAGATCATATTTCTTAAAGCATAAGTATAAGCCTTACCAGAGAAATGGTATTGACACCAAATACTTAATAAATGTAATTCTAAAGGAGATATCAATGGCATTCTTTAAAGGAATATACAAGAGATCAGTAATACAGTAAATAGGTCTACATACAGAAACAGTCCCCTGCAAACAAACTGAAGAAAAGAAAGGGACTCGCTTCTCTATTTCATCTTCCAAGCTTCCCTGGGGTTTAGTTTGATTTCCCTCCCAGCCTCAAGATTTTGAGGAGCTCAGTAAAGGTGAGGCCTGGGACGACACTGTCTAGAAGACTGAGGCAAGCAAAGCAGAAAACGGCTGGTTTTCTTGCAATGGATAGGAAATTAACATTTAAAACATCTTAGGCACCGAAGCTTCAAGCCAGGTGGTACTTATGTCATCTCTAGACAAGTTTCTATACTCCATTTTTCAAAGGTCTCTACGATAAAAGAACCATGAAATTTTAATTAGCAAGTTTCAATTGACAGAGAATTATTAAAATTCCACCTCCTATTCACCAATATTTTAAAGAGGAAGTTATGGGCACATCCTGGGAAAAGTGGCCCTGTGAGAGCTGCTGATAGTTTACACGCAATTTACAAGACTGTCGCCATTGGCACAAGTAGGTTGAGAGTCTTTTGCAAAGACACAACTGACTTCAAGTCTCTCTAGCAACAAAGAGAGAAGCTAATTGACTGTTTTCCCTTTTAACTCGTATCTTCGGAAGAACACTTTACTTGTTAAGACTTTCTCTAGATCAGTGGTTCTCAACCTTGGCTGCACATTAGAATCACCTGGGAATCTTTTTAAACTCCTGATTTCTGGGCCTCATCCTCCGGAAATTCTGTTTCTTTGTTATGGGGTGGGGCCACAACATTAGTAACAAAGAAACAGAATTTCCGGAGGATGATACCCAGAAATCAGGAGTTTAAAAAGATTCCCAGGTGATTCTAATGTGCAGCCAAGGTTGAGAACCACTGCTCTAGATGTTCCTTATCAGAGGTACACTTTCCAAATGCAGGTCTCCCGAATCCTTGGGCAGCCTCTGACACCTACACATTGTGAGGAGCTGCATCAACTCTTTCTCTCCTCTTCTTTCAAGGGATTTCTCAGACAGCGAAAAACAAATAGAAGAGGGGTGGTAGGAAGGGGAAAAGGGGGAGATGGGTTGCAGCATAGAGAGTGGGAAGGACAGAAGCAGAAAAATGAAAGAAGAGGAGTAGCAGGCCTGGAGCTGGAGCTGGGGCCGACTGCTGTCTCTGTGCCAAATTAATAGGCCCCAGAGTGCAGCTCTGGATCCTCAGCTCTAGACTAGAGGAACCTCTAAGTCAGGAGCACGCTGTCCTGGAGTACACTTCAGGCAGAATACATGGCATCTGGGAAACGCTCTTCTTTTGGGACATGTTGCTCAAAAAGGAGACTTCATAAGATACTGAAGGCTCAGGGGTTTCAACCACCTTTAGGCATCCTGACACATCTCAAGTAAAAGCAGAAATGTACATCTAAATTTGTTTTGTTATAATTTTTGGTTCCTGAGATACACATATGGAATATTGTATAAGCCAGTAAATTGAGAGAAGTAATGTATAGACTATTTGCCATGTGATAATCTTTGGGGAATGTTATAAAGGATCTCTGCTTGAGGAGGGAAATGGCACAACTGTAGTTACAATTCAATTTGATCAAATTTGTGATCCCAAGACTGTCACTGATGTCAACAAGGCTACAGTCTAGCATAAAAGATGCGTGAAGACCACAATGACTTTAAAAAAAAAAAAAAAGGTCATGTGTCCCAGATGCTTATGAAGGGAGAAAAAGCACCGCTCTGCCAGGAACATTGGAGAGAAACACCTCAGAAGAGGGACCGTGATTGTTTTGTAGAGTCGGGCTGAGCTCTGTTTATTTTCCATTGGGCGTCTACCCCCTAATCCTTGTTATCAGCAAAGGACCAGATGAACTCACCTAATGAAAGACACTGGAGAGAGACTATGCCCTAAGAATCTTCTCTCTGCAGGGCTGCTCTGTTTTTTACATTTGTCACTTTATTCTAGAGCCTTCAGGTAGTAATTTTCTGTAAACAATATAATCAACCGACTCACTGAACAGTAAGATGAAATATCATTTTCTTGTTGGTTTGGAGGCTTCCCAAGGCCTGCCTGATACTTGGAGTATAATGTCTACCCAACTCTCAGAGAAGGACAATTGTGTGGCTATGTTGAGAAACAGTGATATTTTGGTTGCCACACCATCAGCCAAGTCTTGCTTTCCTCTCATAGGAAAGGTGAAATCAATGCATTTGGCAAGGTGCTCTTGACTGGCACATTCCTTATTAAAATGTGAAAATGTGTTGCAAACTATAAAGAGATTGAAAAGATAAGATGTTACTACTGCTACTGTCTAGTCTATATCACTAGCTAACCAGACAGCATGGCAAATGGTACCTGGAACATGGTACATGGAGTCTGGAGTCAGGGAAAGAGAGATTCAAATCCTACTGTCCACTTGCTAAGATATGTCGAATAGGACAAATGGGATTGGTGAGTGCTGAGTGAGAGCGGCTCAATTTCATAGGGAAGGTCAGAGAGGCCTTCTAAGGAAAGTGAGATTTGAGCAGAGATCTGAAGGAAGTATGGGATTTATTCATGTGGATAGATAATAGGCAATTGTTACCATCGATAATTCTGGAATTCTCCTGGAATCCTAAATTCTGTCCAGTTTGGTGGAAGCTACCTGAATCCTGTATATTATTTTTGTAAAACCACATCACAAATACATAGATATCCACCCTACTTAATTAAAACCTATTGTTCCAAAATATTCTATGTGTTTCTAAGTATGAAATATGTATATGCATTGACTGATTTTTTTCTAAGGCAGGTAAATTCAAGATGGAAAGATCTTTATAAGAATGAACAAAAAATAAGATGGCTATTCATGTTGGAAAAAAAAAATGGATACCCGTTCTCAAACTCTGGAGTGACTGTTTTATTAGGGAAGCTCACTTTCCCGTTTAGTGTTGGGTGTATTATGAGAATACATGTGCCCTCATGGGAAGAGCTTTCTGCAAAAACATGTTTTAGGGATGCTTTTGTTATATTATAAATATGAAAGAAAGTCAAGCTAACACAAACACTTGAAACATAGAATTCCATGTCATTGAATAACCAATTTAAGCACCTGATAGCCATCCTGTCTCTCCATCAATGGCCACTGAACAGTTGATGGCATAAATCTTTGTCTCAAAACTACTGTGTTTTATTTTAAATTATAAGATAATTAAGTGCAACTATGACAAGAGCCTACTAATAGTAGAGGGAGATGTTCACACATTAAAGTGACTGTGGTAGACAGTCAGTTCTCTACATGAAGCTCACGTAGCTTGGAGACTGCAGGTCACTAAGAGAAACAGACCCCAGTGCTTAGTCTTGGTCCAGGGAGGGCCCATTGTCCTCTCAGGTGGTTGGCTCCAGAAGCGCCCCCTTTCCCAGCACCACCTCCTCCTGAGGAACCTGACCTTATGACCACTGCCTGAGATATGATGCTGGCAAGACATTCATGCCCAGGCAGCTGTGTTCAGGTGACCTTCACTCCCAGAAAGTGTGATTATATTCAAAATGAGATCCTTTACAATCTTACAAGGAAAATCCCTTTGCTTATGTTGGTTTCAGGATACACCCATGGGACCAGGTCTCTTAGAAGGTGCATGGACGCTCATATAAAAGAAGTCACCCACTGGGACAGGGCAGTGGGTGGAGAAGAACACAGAGAAAATGGATGAAGACTGGTCTTCCCTCCTCCTCCATGGACCACCGTGTTCCAGCTCACTGTCCCCCACCCACCACAAATGATGTTCTTCAATTCTAAGAAAGAAAACAGCTCATAAACCACAGAGACATAGGGCTGTTTGTAGATGGCTGCAAAGAAAATGTGTGCAGATATGACTGGAAAAAACCAATAGGCGTAGCACGTTTAACCAGGGGAATCAACCATCTTTATACAGAATGTTTAAAATGCAACCATCTTAAAAGGGAGAGAACAAATGTGAGCTGTCACTGGGAAGATGTTTAACCAGCACACGTACATTGTTTCTCCTCCTCCCTCTCCCCAGTCTCGATAATGTCCATTGTGCTAAAGATGAGCGGGTCAGAGGTGAGAGGGTAGAGGGTGGTCAGTGTCATGCTTTAGAAAACATATTCAGGTGTGACCCAAGTGGATGAAGCTTCAGGGATTTACTATTTAAAGAAATGAGTGTAGAAGGTACAGAGAACACACTGGACTGCAGCCTGAGCATCTCCAGTGGAAATGAAAGGTGAGGCATGAAATGGAAAGGTTCAAAATGAACCCAGAAGGAAAACAAACAAACAACCCAAAATGAATCCAGAAGTAAAAAAAAAAAAAAAAATAGATAATTCTGGAGAGGGAAGGAAAATCATGACAAGGGAGAATAAGAAATATAAACCATCGTTTACCTTGAAGAGCAAACATTTATCAATGACACAGAAAGTTGAGGCAAATAAAAGGAAGTTCAAGCATTTCATTCAATAAGTATTAATTGAATGCCAATCCTATGCTGGGCACTGTGCTAAGTGCTGGGAACAAAGAATGGACAAAACAGTATATTTAAAGCAAAGGGCTACGGTGGAGGGTTGGGCCATTTCACAGTAATGCTAAATTTCCCAGAAATCTGAATGCTTGTCTTTGCACTGTGAGGCCCAAGAAAGCTAAAGCAGGAAGAACAGGGTGAAGTAAAAAAGAAGGATTTCAAAACATTCAAAGGCATCTACATTTATTTCAGGAACTATATTTACATTTAATGGAGAAATTTCCTATCAGAACCTGTTAGATAATTTACAAAGAAACATTGGGTGGTGTTATGCAAACATTTGCAACATATGCTACATTTTAGCTATACATTTTCATATTTAAAAGATATGTTTATATTTTTTTCAGAGTGTCTGTTCCTACAACTTATTTCTTTATAAAAAACATTTTTGTTTAGCCATTTCAATAGAGTACTGCTATTTTTTCTTTCTGATCTATTTTTTCTAAGGAAAACATGTCCCTTAAATACCAAGTACCTTTTAAAATAACTAAATAAAAGAATAAAGTTATTGATTAAACATTCTCTTCTCTTTTTGAGTCACCTCAAGTTCAAGACTATAGAGACAAAGGTGGCTTAAGAAGACACATGACAAAAATGTGTTTTAAGCCACTTTCATGTTTGAGCATGTTAGGAGGGTTTCATGTCTTGCTTCTCCCCAATGTGAATGGCATTCAGACTATACAAAAGGAAAACAATTAGTCTCCAGGATTTCAGAAATGCTATAAAAATCACCCACAGCACTGTGGCAGAGCAGCTTGCTTCAGAGCCCTACCATTAGGTTCCACTGCTAGACGTGGAGGTGAGAAATCAATCATCACAATCTAGGACCAAAAAATAGTGCCACAGACCCTGGTCAGTGTGGCTTAGTTGGTTGAAGTGTCACCCCGTACTCCAAAAGGTGGTGGGTGTGATTCCCAGTCAGATTGTAGGTTTGATCCCTAGTTGAGGTGGTTATGGTAGGCCCAATCGATAGGTGTTTCTCTCTCATATCAATGTTTCCATCTCTCTCTCTCTCTCTCTCTCTCTCTCTCTCTCTCTCTCTCTCATTAAAAAAGTAATAGACTTTGAACTGTATAATAAATTATAGTTAGTATTTAAAAAATAATAATACCACAATGAATAAGTACACTAAATCCAGCTTAATCTCTATAATTTTTTTAAAAAATTTTTTTAAATATATTTTATTGATTTTTTACAGAGAGGAAGGGAGAGAGATAGAGAGTTAGAAACATCGATGAAAGAGAAACATCGATCAGCTGCCTCCTACACATCTTCTACTGGGGATGTGCCCGCAACCCAGGTACATGCCCTTGACCAGAATCGAACCTGGGACCTTTCAGTCCGCAAGCCAACGCTCTATCCACTGAGCCAAAGCGGTTTCGGCTTAATCTCTATAATTTTGAAAGAATGGTAAACTCATTTGAATAACTGGGGCATGTCCAACTAGGATCACACTTCTCAAGTCCCTTTAAACACCCTTAGTCAAATCAATATTCCTAAAATACCATGTTTGTAAGTTCAATAACAACATTTCATAGCCCTGACTTCAAGACTGCCAACTGGTTAGATGGCCTTATCTCTTCTTACTGCTTCCTAACACAGTCTACTCCATTCCACCAGAAACACCTCCCTACAGTTTCTCAGTCTATCATTATGTTCTTTCTCTGCCGACATCTTTAGTCAACACTCTCAATCTACCTGTCAAATCTGATCTCTTCTTACTAACTTCTTTTGTGCCTCACTTAAGGCTTACCTCTATCACGCATATAATCAAACAAGAGACAAGTATTAACTGGCCATCTATTCTGTGTTTACTTTAGAGCTAAGGTATCATGGAGAAGAAGGGAAGGAGGAATAATTAGATACACACACACAAATCTTACAAGGAGCTAATGCTCAAGGTCAAGTTTTATCTTCCGGAAACAGTCCCAGGTCAAGGTCGTAAGAGCTTTACTATGCAGTGCAAAGAGAAAAGGAACTACAATTCAGATTTTCCACAAAGATATATGTGTATAAAATATAATATAATGGTCTGCAGTCTCCTCTAAAAGGCGCTTTTTATGGGTGCTCTATCTTCCCACTTGAGTTGTAAACCTTTAGAGACAGGGAATTTTTATTTTTAGCACTTCAGTGCCTACCACAGTGATGACACGCAATTAGTTCTCAATAATATGGGCTAAATTTTAATATACCTCATCTTTGCTCCTGTTCAACTGTACTTAAACCATTCAAAATGTGGATAAATAGAAGTGCTCAGAGGCACAAGGAATACAAATATGTTCCTCGTCTTCTGTTGGTATATGTGCTGCTATAGACCACTGTTTGTGTCCCCCCAAAATTCACATGATGAAAACTAACGCCCAATGAGAGGCACTTGCAGATAGGATGCTGGGGAGGTGCAGAGCCTCCATGAATGGGATTAGTGCCCTTACAAGAGAGGCCCCAGGAGCTCCCTTCCCTTTCTTCCATGTGAGGACACTGAAAAGACAGGAATCTATGAATCAGGAAGCAGGTTTTACCAGACACCCATCTGCCATCTCCTTGATCTTGGATTTCTCAACCTGCAGAACTGTGAGGAATAAATGTCTGTTGTCTATAAGCCACCCAGTGTAGAGCAACCCAAACAGACTACAGTGGTTGGCAAACTGTGGCTCGCGAGCCACATGCGGCTCTTTGGCCCCTTGAGTGTGGCTCTTCCTAAGCCTTAGGAGTACCCTAATTAAGTTAATCACAATGTACCTAGCTATATGGTTTAAGTTTAAAAAAAATTGGCTCTCAAAAGAAATTTCAATCGTACTGTTGATATTTGGCTCGGTTGACTAATGAGTTTGCTGACCACTGGACTAAGACATGTACATCATCAGATCTACAGGGGTTTTTTTAAAGTTAAAGAAATTTTGGAGTAAAAGCTGTCAACTCCCAGAGTAGAAATGCCAGGGTTCATTGCAGCTCATCAATACTTAGAGTGGCCGACACTCTTTAAAAACCAAGCTCTTTACATAAACTTCCACTTTAGTGCCACTGTTCTCTGGTAACCAAGAAATTCAACATGTTTCCGCACAAATAATTTTACCTAGTGGGTCCTCACTACCCTGCAAGAATTGAAGGATCTCATTGCTCTACTGATGACAGCTATGTTACCTACTTATATAATGAAATTTCATTTGAAATCTTTGAAAATTAGATGTCACGTATTATCACTAACAAGTGGCTTACAGTTTGTATTCTGCAAGTAATTTCAAATTCTTGTTTGTGAATGTGTAAAGTTATTAGAACTATTCTTTGATTGCTTAGGAATTGTCAGTTTTTTGCTTGCTGTTGTTATTGCCCTTGCCTAAATATTTTGTCTTTTATCAAAGGGATTATAATAAGTTCTAGCTTCTGAATTTGGCACAAAGTTAATTATTTCTATTTTATCAACAAATACATTCAGAATATTCCTGTAGCATCAAATCTTGATCCTCTAACAATCAGTTTGTTATTTTCTGAAAAGGGTCAGAAGTTATATGGACCACATCTAGAAACTGAAATGGATAATCCACTTACACAATTCACTTTGATATTATATTGGCTTATTGGGCTGAAGCAAAATATTCCTTCTGGATATTGAAACAGACTTTCCTGTATAATCCATTAGCTTCCTCAACAGACAACACCAAAAGGGCACATTAGTATGTTATGTATTGAGAATGTAGGGAATGGAATCCTAAATTAGAGAAGCTTACAGGAATAGTGGATAGCGCATGACTAAAACAATTTCCTTTTCTTCCTGGTATCCTACAAAAGATCAGGAAATTATCCTTCCCACCTCAAAAACCTGCAAAAGAGAAGAAATCATGTGATTTTTTGAAATAATAAGTCTCCACCAAGTCATTGCAGTCTGTTTCAGGTGCACTTGAGAATTTCGTTTTCCCTCCTCCATAAAGTATGCTGCAAAACTGGGGTGCTTTCTTCCTAAGACACCGGGTTACAGGAGAATTTTCCATCACTGACTCACTAAAACACCTACACTGATACTTCTACTTTCAGCCTTTTTTACAGTATTTCAGAGGTCTCTGATCATCTTTCAGATGATTAAGAGAAAAGACAATGGAGAAAGAGGAAGGGATGGTACCTCCAGTCACACGATTGCTGGGATGTGAGAGAATGAAGCAGCTTATTTCTTCCTGGAATCACAGCAGACCAGTCAGTGCAGCGATCAGAACCCATCTCGGTTCCACACCAACACGTCAGCCTCCCTCTCTGACCACAGGGATAACTCTTTAGAAATTCAGTTGTGCTAATATAATCCCATATTTCTGTTTTCCATTAACAAGCTCAGTTTTAATGTAGGTATAAAATTCATTGAGAAAGCAACTTACTCATAATCAACAACTTTGTTCTACCCGCAGCCCTGAGAAACTAAGTGTACAAACCTGCACCCAGCAGCCTAAGGGGACCACGAGGTCACACGAGCACTCAGGCTAGTTCCTCAGCAGGACATTCAGCCCAGAAGTAGCTGTCATACCCCCACAAAAGACAGATCCAGTTATAAGAGTCACCATTTTCAGGAGAGCCCAAGCCATTCTGTCCACCCAGGTACATAGGGTTGCTCCCGTCACAATTCAGCTTAGAAATGCAGGTCATTTCATCATGAGCAATTTTGCCTAAAAATAGGGTTGATATTTTACTCTGATCAGGTTACCAGGGCAACAGAGCTAGCAGGTTAACCAAAGGTCAGGTTCTGACACCAAGGGAAATGGAATATGGGCAGAAGTGCAGTTTTGAACGTATTTGCATATGTGAGACAGTCCTATGAGGATGGCATGTGGTCAGTTGGGTGATCCTAGAATTCAGAGGCGAGATCTTGACTGGAAATATAAATTTGGGAGTTATTTGCATATAGGTGGTATTCAGTGATCTAGAGTGAGACTATGGAGTGAGAAGAGGAGCCCAAATCAAATGTTTGGAAATCAGAGAGAGGAGGGCTGAGGGGGAGTGACTCAAGTGGTGGGAGGAAAATCCATGAGAGTGCCATGTAACGGAAGCCTGCAGGATGAAGTATTTTCTTAAAGAAAGGATGTGCTCCACTCTGTGAAGTGATGCTGAAATGATGGTTAAAAAGTGTTCATTGGCTCCACCATCCTAAGGTTATGGTGAAATAGAAGGAGGATTTTTGGTAGAATGGTGAGCAGCCAGATGAATTTGAGTAGAGACATGAACAGAAAGTCAAAAGGTGTTTCCAAATTGAAGACATGTTTTATATTGTGGGAAATTCTCAACCATTACCTTTCAACATTGTTTCTCTGCCATTCTCTTTTCTTCTGAGTCTGTAACACAGGAGTGTTGGACTTTCTAAATCTTCCATGTCTCCTAACTCTTCTTTCATATTTTCCGTTTCTTTATCTTTGTGCTGTGTTCTTCCAGCACATTATTCTCTCCTCAGCTCTTTCCTGTCTCCTGGTCAATGTATGAGATTGTGTTTTCTTTTTATGTCAGTGACTTCTTATTTTATGATCACTTGTTCTTGTTGTATTATAACCTATACTTTTTTATTGGTGTTTTCATTTCATTCTTTATCTTTTAAAGGATATAAAAGTATTTATTTTAAATTATTTTCAGATTGTCTAATGACCCCTATTTGGGGGGATGGAGAATCCCAAGCTTGTTGAATTTATTGCATGTTTTTCATGGTGTTGACCTTCTCATACACTTAGGGAGATCATCTTTTGTGTAAATCCACAATAGTGTCATGGAAGACCTCCAGCACTGACTGTGCCATGCCCAGAATTTAAGCCCTATTAAGGAAACTCAACTTAAGAACATTCCTAATCTTCAGTTCCTACTTATCCCTGTGGATTCTTGTTTTTTGTTTGTTTGATTGTTTTTTAAATCATTTAATATATATTTATGATAAATATATTTTTTATTTCAGAAAGCAAGAGAGAGGGAGAAAAAGATAGAAACATCAATGATGAGAGAGAATCATTGATCGGCTTCCTCCTGTACACCCCCTACTAAGGATGGAGGCTGCAATCCTAGCAAGTGCCCTGACAGAGATTTGAACCATGACCTCCTGGTTCATAGGTCAATGCTCAACCACTGAGCCACAGTGGCCAGGCTAAAGCATTTTCATTTGTGGTCCCTAGAGATTCCCCTTTCCTATCATTTGAAATATTTGTGTTTTCTTGTGTAGGTATTTTCTTTTTATGAGTTTGGAGCAGATGGGAGAGGCTTTAGCATGTGCTCTATCTCAATGAATTCTCTGGAATCAGAAGCCTTATCCTTGGTCCTTGACTCACCTTTCCTTTCAATCCAACAACCAACCAGGAGAATTTCTTTTAAAAATTGAGGTTGAGTAGGGAAGTGACTCAGAGTCTCTTTAGAGACAGCCAACCACTGCATATTCCAAAATGATGCTCTAAGCAAGCCTGAGGACCAGAAAACATGTGTCTGTGGTCTGAAAACTGGACTGACCAGTGCAAACATCTATTCTTAGCTGTGCTCTTGACTTTTGAAATAGCCTAAGGAAAAAGCTGCTGTCTCAGCTCCTGCTTCTTACTAACCTCAAAAGATTTATTCTCAAATTGAATTCCCCTCAATTCAATTTGAAAATAAACTTCTGCTATGACATTAGCTAAGAGTTTTTAAGTCCCAAATTTTTCTAAACCACAAAAATAAGATTTTAAATAAGACAAAAAAAAACCCTACCCAATTAAGTCTTTTTTTCACCTTTCCCCCACCTTATCCTACTGCAGGCACAAAAGAAAACCTTATCTTTCTCCTTGGATTTCATTAACCAACACTTAAAAAAAAATAGTATCTAATCTCTGAAAGTGTTGGAGTCCCCAAATATAATTCTTATAAGAATCTGACCTTAAAATACTAAGTAAGTGCTTAATAAAAACAAATTTTAAGGGTCACAAAATTGTTTTAAGATTTCATTGAAAAGTATCTTCAAATGTGTGAGAAATTTGAGCACTGGACAGAAAAAGCACGTCTAAAAATGTTTACAAAGTCAATCATTGAACCTAGTGATATGGGGAGAAAAAAATCACAGGTACTATAAAAATTATATCATGGTAACATTTATATAAGACCGCAGTAATTTATTTATTATTTATTTATTTAATCCTCACCCAAGAATATGTTTTTATTGATTTTAGTGAGAGCGAAAAGGAGAGAGAGGAAGAGAGAAACATTGATTGGTTGCCTCATGAATGCACTCCTACTGGTGATCAAACCTGCAACCCAGGTATGTGCCCTCACCTGAAATCGAACCCGCAACCTTTTGGTATACAGGATGATGCTCCAGCCAACTGAGCCACCCAGCCAGGGCAAGACAGAAAAATTCTTTTTTTGTTTTGCTTTTTAAACTTACCATCAATGAAATAATGAATGAAAAAAAAGGGGTGGCTCTTTTATATCATTTTGGTAGGAAAATGTTCTTTCTGTATCAGCACATATGCGGTTTTCACTACTTTGCTTAGTGGTGTGAGTCATAAATTCATCTGGCTGTATTTTTTACCCTAACAAAAGGTTTTAGGTACCAACAGAGCTTATCCACAGTTCCTATCTTCTTAAACATCTTGCTTCTCTTATTGAGAATGAAAGAGAGAATGAGAATGGTGGGACCAAAGGTGATAATGGGCCAACATGAGCCAGTTTAGAAAGAACTCAATAAAGCCCTCATTGATGTGGTCCAGACCCCCAGCTCTGCCCAGTGCTTTTCTAGCCAAGGCATCATTTAGAAATACATGATGTGGAATGACTGTAGTTTATTTGCTTACATCCAACAACACTTCCCTTTTCACACTGCTTTACTTCCTGTTGCCCTCTCTATGTAGCTGGGTTTTAATGATGATCACATTTCCTTCACACAATGAAGACTCTAAGCCTCTGCCCCAGTCCCAGAACAATCGACAGAATTAAAATCTAGATCTATTTTTCACTTAAAAGACAAGTTGCTAAATGTAACGAGTTCACAATTTAAATTTTCAAATTGACAAAGTATTACACTGCACAAGACCCCTACTAATAGATATTTACGTTGTTTTCAATGTGGTTACAAAATATTTTTGTTGAGGCAGTGTGTTTCTTAATTTTTCAAACTGCAATGCTTCTCCCATTTCATGCATTTCAGGAAAGGCTGTTTATTCTGTAAACATCAGTAGCTGTATCGAATCTGCCCCCTGGTTTCTGGACCATTTGGTAAGTAGACAATAGACTAAGAATTGGTAAACCATTCTTTCTCTTCATTGTCTACCTCAATACCATTTTCTCATGACTTAAGATGTCCTGGACTACAAAACTCAGTAATAGATTCAAGGTAATGAAGAAGCAAACAATTTAGCTATATTAAATTGTACATGATAGAATTGAAGATGGCTGCACTATTAAGTTTTCAAACAAGTGGATTTCTGTTAAAGTCCTTGAATAATTAAAGAAGGCCCTTAAAAAATTAAAGCGTAAGTGGGGGATAAATGGTAAATGAAGGAGACTTGACTTGGGGTGGTAAATATACAATACAATATGCAGGTAATGTATTATAGAATTGTACCCCTGAGACCTGTATAATTTCATTAACCAGTATCACCCCAATAAATTCAATAAAAAGAAAATAATTAAACAATCTAGGCCATAATTTCTATATAGTAAGATAACATGAAACTCAGACCAAGCAGGCCAGGTTGCCTGAATTCAGAGATAACATTGTAATGGCTTAAGAGTTGGGCAAAAATTATTAGAGAATGGATTATCTTTAGCTTGGTATTAATTTCTTAGTACTCAGGACATTCATTAGCTGACCAGAAAAGGAAAAAAGTTCTCCTTGTAGATACTAATATAAATCCTAAATTACATCTCCATTATAAAAGAATAATTTTTTATTATGCATAAGTAATAAAATATGTTTGGCTTCCATTTAAGAACACATTTTTTTTATTTTTTTTTTAGAAAATAAAACTCGTGGTTAACTCAAAAGTCAGCATCAAGATGGTGGATAATCCAAAATATTAAATATGATTATAAGCCACTCCTATCTCCTTAATACTTCACATGATACTTTATGCAGAAGATTTACTTGAAATACTTTACTTTATAAGGCATTTTTATTGTCTAAAAAAAGAATCTGCACATGAAGAAAAATATGTGAGAGGGCAGGGGAAACTCTGCCTGGTATTGAAAATTAGCATCTAAATTAGCCATGAAGTAGAAAATACATTCATGGGTAATTGAGGATTAACAGTATCTCAACAGAATAAAAGAGGAACTCTGACATCTCTGGCCTTTAATGAATCAATTTATGACCACTGGGAGTTCTACAGCACAAAGCCAAGTAATGACTTGTTCCCTCATAAAAAATGACTGTACATTTATTCTCCTTTCTTGGTGCCAATTGTGAGCACTTCAATGACTGAACCTGTAAACCATTCCATATTTGGGCTTCCTTAGTACAGAGAAACACACATAGGGGAACAGTCCATAGAGGTAACTTTGTCAACTACTATTGCACAATGACTTGGCTGTCCCCTCAGGTCCTTCATTGGTCACTTACAGCAAAAGGTCCCTTCTTTGCTAATTTCAAACAAAGATGAAAATCTTCAGGAGTCCATAAGCATGAGAATCCTTCCTCTATCACAGGAATTCTGACCATCAGAATGACATTGTCTCATGTGTGTGGCTCTCTCTAAGTATTTGCTGGGACAATAAGGCAGAACACTCAGGAAATTACTAGAGAGACCTTATTCTTAATTGCCACAGCTTGACATGTGAAATTATAACATTATACCAGGTCATTATATGAGTGTGTGAAGACGCATAACACAAATATATCTACAAAATAATGCATCATATCTGCAGCCCTCTGAGATTTTCTTTTTATCCCTCCTTGCCTCCTGGTTAGTCTGCTGACAGTAACATGTACAATCTTGTAGGTTCATTCTCTGCCAGGCATTAAGCATAATATGGTATCCCAAAATCCTCACCACTTAGTGAGAGTGTGCAGAAATATGTTATCTACTATCCTTTGAAAGATCTTCCTACAAGTTTCCCTCATGGCTGGCATCTAGGAACTTGGATTTCAGGAAGGTTTCCGTCATTTCCAGAGTTCAGCTGATGCGTGGCTCACTCTGCCTAAATTATCTGTACAGACATGTGGTTTATGTGGAATGTCTGAAATTTGATACATGCCAGGCAGAGGATGCCTGTGTGATCTGCCCCCAACATAAAGCCTAGGTGTTGAATCTGTAATGTGCTCTCTAGGTACAACATTTCAAATGTGTTGTCATGCTTATTACTAAGAGAATTAAGTACATCCCATGTGAGTCCCTGGGAGAGGACCATTGGAACTTGTCCTGATTTTCCTAGACTTTGCCCATGTGACTTTTCCCTTTACTGATCTTGGTTTGTATCCTTTCACTGTAGTAAGTCATATCTCTGAGTAGGACCATGTGCTAAATCCTGGGATTCCGCCTGATGAACTGCTGAACTTGGGAAACCAGACTCAGAGAATAAGTCACATTTCACCGAGGAGGAAACTGAAGGGCAGAAAGTATAAAAGATCCCAAAGTTTTCATCCAGGCTTGTTAAAGGGCAAAACATTATTCTAGGTGACACAGCAGTGTTTAACTCACCAGTCTTCCACTGTTTTGAGATTATACAATGAAATTTCCAGAGATTTCCCTGTTGTACAGTATTCAATGACAATGCTCTTCCCATTTCCTGCTACAAAAATGTCCTGCTGGACACTAGACCAGGGGTCTGTAAACTACAAGCCAAATTCAGTCTACCATCTGTTTTGGGGTACCCTACATGCTAAGGATGAACTTATATTCTTAAATAGCTGAAAAAAGGCAAAAGAAGAATAATACATTGTGATTTTACATTTTTGAGAAATTCAAATTGGAGTGTTCTTATATGATGCTTTATTGGAACACAACCATGTTCATTAGTTACCAATTTCCATGGCTGTTTTCATGTAAAACAGCAGAGTTGAGTAGATGCGAAGACTATATGGACCTCAAAGCCCTCTACAGACAAGCTTGAGACCCCCTCTCTATATCTTTCATGTTCAAGGCCTTCTCTCTTAGCCAACCTCATGTCACTGGTACTGTTCACACACACACCGGCCCCACTTCACTTTCCTAGCCCTGTCATCCTGAGCAAACTCCCTCAACCTCCAAAAAGCCAGAGCCCATGTCTTATATATCCGATCCTATGTACTTGGAGAAAAAAATTACTTCTTTCCTCTGAGCCTCAGTTTCCTTATCTGAAAATGGGAATAATATTATTAACTTCCTATATAATAAAAGGCTAATATTCAAATAGACTGAATGGCAGAACAACCGAACAACCGAACAACCAGTTGCTATAACGTGCACTGACCACACGGGACACACACGGAACGTGGCAAGCATTAAACACGGCAGCATGGTGGAGCAGGTGAGCGGGGGCACCAGACCAAGGTGGGGCGCCAGTTGCTGTCATCAGAGAGAGCCTCTGGTGGTTACTGAAAATTCTTTTCTCCCACACGCTGTGGTCCTGCCCAGCACTTGCATCCACTGCCGGTGCCCAGCGCCGGCCCGATCGCTCAGCGCTGTCAGTGGCTGCTGGCCCCTCAGGGCTTCTCCAACTCCCCCTGCTCCTGAGGGGCAATTCGGGCCGGCAGCCGCCTCTCGCATCCGCTACCGGCAATGGCCCCGCTTGCACCTGCAGCCAGCACCAGAGCTGCCGCTCGCACCCGCTGCCAACGCCCGGTGCCAGTCCCGATTGCTCAGCGCCATAAGCAGGTGCAAGCGGCGGCTGCCAGCCCAATTGCCCCTGAGGGCTTCTCCACCTCCCCCTGCTCCTGAGGGACAATCAGGCAGCAGCCACTGCTTGCACCCACTGACAGCACCAACCCTGCTCACATCCACTGCTGGCGCCGGCCCCAATCACTCCATGCCCGTCAGTGGATGCAAGTGGGGCCAACACCATCCACAGGTGCAAGCAGGGCTGTCAGTGCATGGAAGCAGCAGTGGTGGGAGCGGGGCTGCCAGCAGATGGACCAGGGCCTGTGGAGGAGGGGCCAGGCAGGGGAGCGGAGGATGGGCTGAGATCTGCCCCTGTGCCCACCGCAGCCTCGCGGCTCACAGTTCCTTTCAAGGTGCATGATTTCGTGCACTGTGCCCCTAGTTACAGTATAATTATGAAAATTAAATTAAATTATATAGATAAAAATAATTTAGTCCAAAGTAAGAACCCAGGAAATGGCACTTGTACCACTAGTAGCTGTCATTTCTATAATATCTGATTTTTTTAATCTCTTTTCTATAAAAAATATTTTTATTGGTTTTAGAGAGGAAGGGAGAGGGAGAGAGAGATAGAAACATCAATGATGAGAGAGAATCATTGATCAGCTGCCGCCTGCATGGGCCCCACTGGGGATTAAGCCTGCAACCCTTGCATGTACCCTGACCAGGAATCAACCACTGAGCAACACCAGTCAGGCCATTTTTGTTTTGTTTTGTTTTTGTATCTCTTAATACACTGAAGAGCTTATGGCAGATGATCAGTTAAAAAATACTTTATTAGCACAGCATTATAGACATTGACCAGGATGTCACTAGGTGGTTGAGACAATTTAGGCCAATTTCATACCTTCTCTGAGTTTCAGCATCCTCATTACCTGGTTCTACTTGAAAAGCACTTCAAAGGATTAGGTTCATCTTTTCTCAGACAGCTGGTCTAAAATGCTACTCAGGATCAAGATATCTCTTTCATGATCCTTAAGATCCAACCCCCTTGTACCATAATTCACTTCCAAAGTCTGGATTTCTCAGCATTGCAGCTTGCTCCAGAAAAACTCATCTAGGTATTAGAAGTTATTTTGAAAAGGCTGTTCTATATCACAGCCCAATTTTCTACTTATCCACTACAGAGTCTCCTGCTCTTATCTGATTATAACTGACCTAATTTATAAAGAATCCAGTGAAAATGGTCTCATTAAAAGTCTTCATTTCTTTAGCAGCCTCTCTTTTCTACCCCAAATGATCTATGTCAGAATCACTCAAAACAACCAGCTGGCAAAATTACAAAGTCACTCAAGAACCTTCTCAAGGGAACTTGCAGGGAGTGGAGTCTCTAAGGATTGGAGGCAGGCATTTCCTGGCTAGGAGTGGGGTTAGGTATAGTTGTAGGGGTGAAAGTACTTTAAGAAACGCCTGTAAAATATAGCACAAGGTAACTACTACTCTCCTTCTCCTTACAGAAAGTTTTTTAAGCACCCTTAGTCACTGCACTTTTGATTAATAAGACAAGTAATTCAGGGGATTATTTTATTTTGACCATTGTGCTTCATGCAAAAGCAGTACAATGAAACAATGCTCAATAATAAAATCATTCAACCAATGTTTATCTAGTGTTATGAAGTGCAAAAGCTATGGAGACTATATCAGTTGGATATTCCCATAATGATGCTGTAGACAAAGAACTTCAAAATCTCAGTGACAACAACCATACGAATGTGAAGAAGCTGAGAAGGCCCGACCTCAGGCAGCAGTGACTTGCATGGCTCTGCTCCACATGTCTCTCATCCACCTCTTCAGACTGGCAGGCTACCCAGGGAAAGCTGCTCAAATACTAATGGCAGAAGTGTAAGAGGGAGGCCTCTTTAAGGCGTAGGCTCAGAACTGGCATATTCTACCTTCTGTCCTATTCTCAGCAAGTCATATGGTTAATTCTGAAGTCCAGAGGCAGAGAAGTATCTTCTGGTCAGCATGAGGGTATGCCAAGTGGATGTATACTAGTATAGAGGTAAAGAATGCAGGCCAATATTTCAATTTACTACAGAGTCATAGGGTAAGATAGGAATCCAGGGATCAACTAGTTCAACCCCTTAATTTTAAAGACAAAGACTCTGAGTACCAGAAAAGTTAAATGACAACTAGCTAGAGAACACCATTTTTGTACCATGATGAGTCACATACACCATGATGGGCCCTCTAAAGGAATAGGAGCTTAGACATATTGAGTGGAATTACCCATCATAAACAATACTTGGCTGTGAAGTTTTGTTGACAGAGTATGGGTCTGAGACAAACCCAGAAGACAATTAGAGGTAGTTTAAATAGGAGGAAAAGAAAGAAAGCAAGAAAGCAAGAAAGCAAGAAAGCAAGAAAGCAAGAAAGCAAGAAAGGAGGGAGGGAGGGAGGGAGGGAGGGAGGGAGGGAGGGAGGGAGGAGAAGAGAAGAGAAGAGAAGAGAAGAGAAGAGAAGAGAAGAGAGGAGAGGAGAGGAGAGGAGAGGAGAGGAGAGGAGAGGAGAGGAGAGGAGAGGAGAGGAGAGGAGAGGAGAGGAGAGGAGAAGAGAAGAGAAGGGAAGAGAAGGGAAGAGAGAGGGAGGCCCTAACCGGTTTGGCTCAGTGGATAGAGCATCGGCCTGTGGACTGAAGGGTCCCATGTTCGATTCTGGTCAAGGGCATGTACCTTGGTTGCGGGCACATCCCCAGTGGGAAGTGTGCAGGAGGCAGCTGATCGATGTTTCTCTCTCATCGATGTTTCTAACTCTCTATTACTCTCCCTTCCTCTCTGTAAAAAAATCAATAAAATATATTTTTAAAAAAAGAGAGAGAGAAGGAGGGAGGGAGGGAGGGAGGGAGGGAGGGAGAAGGGAAGGGAGGAAGGAAGGAAGGAAGGAAGGAAGGAAGGAAGGAAGGAAGGAAGGAAGGAAGGAAGGAATAGGAATGAATAGTATCCTGGTGTCCAACTGGATGGCAGAATTGATCATGGGAACTATGACTCAAGATATAACTTAAGTCCTCCAGAGGATTATGGGGAAAGACAAAGCTGAAGTCCTTTAGAAACTTGAGTAGAGAGTATCTGAGGGGAGAAAATTCCTTCCTCACTTTTGAGGTCCCTAGCCTCTCTGCCAGCTTCCTTGGTTCTTCCCACTAAGGGTGTAGGAATGACTTTATAAAATGAACCACTTGCCTCTCTCTTCAGAGGCATCCTGCCCCACCAGAGAATGTGTTATGGTTGCTCCTCTAGGCCAGGTGGTGACAATTAGAGTCCCTAAAGGTAAGGCAGTGGACCGCTAGGATTCTGTATTAAGAAGCCCATTTGCTTATAAATTAAACCACCTTTCTCAAAAGTAACTCAAAGTATTTAGAAGTAGAGTGCTATTTTTAGCCCTCCCCCCTCTTTAAAATTACAAAACTCAGCAAGTGCTCTCCACCTAGATGGACAGCTTCTGAAAAGGCCAGACAAAAGAAGAGACACTTGCTTTCAGTATCACCCTAGCTCAGGTCTGAAGTTGAGGATGCAGGTAAACAAAGAGTATGCTATGATTGCATGCAACTGTCATCGGGCCTGGGAGGAGACTACAAAAGAAATTAGGTCATATGTGGAACAAGGTCAGAGGAAGGTCAGGAGGCTTCTAGAATGGGCACCTCTGCCACTGCTTCCCTCCCTTCTCCCAGTTTCCTTCAGGAAGAACAGGAAGTGAGCCCACAGACACTCCCCTGGGAAAGTGGAAGGGTAGGGCCTTCATCTGGATTATTGGGATGAAAGACTGCAATTTCCACTGTTTCATTGGCTCTTCAGGTCCCAAGCCACATGGATAACGACTTAAGAGTGCTATGGGAACACGTGACAGGCCCCCACCTCTGTGCCCATGTTCTAAATGTGAATGTGAAATGAAAAGCCATGCAAAGAACTTGTTTTACCTGAAGCTCCAGTATTTCAATAAAAATCAACATGACCCTCTGATTTAGGTGAATTCTTCCAAAAGTTTTTGTTGTTGTTTTTCTGTAGTTGTTTATGGTTTCCTTCCTGCTAGTGACAGAAATTGTCTAATGTAGCTTGTTTTACCTCCATCCACCCCTGAAATATATTTAGTGTTTAGTATGAAGTTTCTGAATGACTGAATTCTGATCTTATCCAAGTTGTAGTAGGGTGCCACCAATTCCACCCAAGAAAAGAAAGTCTTCTTGGGAGGTAACTGTGGGCAATGTGAATCCTAAATGTACATAAACCCAGAAGACGTTCCCAATGTAAGGAATTCGAAAGCTTCTCACATATTAGTGCATTAACCCTTACCAGCAGGATACTTAAGAGGACAAAGAACACTAGTGATATCACATTAAAGAAACAGAAACCTAAGAAGGTAATGTGATTTCGCCATCTTCAGTGAGTAAGATCATGAATGAAGTAAGAAGGAAATACAAGATTATTAGCCAGATAGCAGGGAGCAAAGCTAAAGAAGCAGCCCTTTCTTAGTGTTAGAGCCTCAAAGAATTACAAACACTACAGAAAACTGCGAGCAAGCCTCCAGGTGCTTATGTCAAAAACCATAAATCTAACAACAAAAAAGCTCTAGTTGGGTAGCTCAGTTGGCTAGAGCATCCTTCTGTTATATAAAGATTGTGGGTTCAATCCTGTGGTCAGGGCACATACAAGAATCAACCCATGAATGCATAAATAACTGCAACAACAAATCAATATTTCTCTCTCTCCCTCTTTCACTCTCTACATAAATATATATTTTTTAAAAAACATAAATCTTGATCTGACTGAGCAAGTTTGTTTCTTCAATTATGGTTAAAAACAAAAAAAACAGCAAACATAACAAAAAATGTACCACCTTAACCACTTTTAAGTGTATAGTTCAATGTGTTAAGTGTTTCACATTGCTGTGCAACAGAACATTTTCATCTTGTAAAACTGAAACCATATTCATAAGCACCATTCCCACTCTCTACAAGTTCAATGACTGTAGATACCTCACATAAGTGGATTCATGCAGTATTTGTCCTTTTGTGACTGGTTTATTTCATCTAGCCTAATGATCTCAAGGTTCCTCCACTGGGCAAGTTCATTTTAAGATCGGTTTCTACATATATCATTCAGGGCATAAAGGTTCCCAATTAAAGTGAACCTGATATGATCCCATCAAGAAAACACGCACACACACACACACACACACACACACACACACCACAAATCTCAAATACTGAGCATTAAAAGAGAACCTGGGAAGCAAGTATAAAGTTTACAGTAGTTAGCATAATCAATCAGTAATATAACAAACTGGAGTTTTCTCATAAATCACAGCGAGAGACCATTCAGTTAAGTACACGGCATTCTGGGACTGGGCAGGAGGAATCACACAGAACTCTTCTCATCCTAGGATGTGGGTATGGTCCAGGCAGAAGAACTTAATCTTAGAGAGAAAAGTCTGGTCATCTAAAGTGGTGTCCAAAGCTCAGACTTGGACAAGTAGACTTCATACAAGGAAGTTCAATATGGCAGAAGACTCCCTGTGTTTCTGGGAAATCTGCTTGTAGATTTGCTGTTATTTCTGTCCATATAATGTACTAGAATTATTTCAGGTCACTGTCCTGTATGAATATGGGTATTCTCCAAATCACTGTGTCTACCTGGCCAGCATCTTCTCCACTAAAAAGAAGATCCATTCCCCTCTTTGGGCCACTCACGTCCATCCCTCTCACTGTACCAAGACAGCCCATCTTTCTGTACCCATATGCTTCAGAGAGCCAAGTGCTGGACACAGGAAGGGAACTGTTAGCATAGCCCTCTTCACATTCTCTTGATTATTGTTAGACTGGTTATGGAGCCTAAGGCAGTGCTGAGTCTGAAAATGGAAGAGAGGAAAGTTAAGAGCCTTTAACTGAAAGTATGAAGGAAAAAGGAGCCTAGAGAGGCAGAAAACAGAGGCAAAGTAAATGAGGCCAATTAGATAAGATGGAATGATGAAAAGAGCTACCTTTATTGACCACTCACTCTGTGACAGGTAGACTACATATATTATCCTATTGAGTACTCTCAGAAAAGGATGTGAAGTTAGTATTGTCTATCTCCATTTTAGTAAGGGGGTAATTGAGCCCAGGGAGGGGTTTTCTGTGTGTTTATTTGTTTGTTTTTTGGCTCCTCTGAGTCAGCTGGTAGATAGCAGAATCATGGCTTGAACCAAGTTTGTTCACAACAACCAGTGCTAAGTCATTTTTTCAGATGTAACACCAGAGACCTGCTGTATTAAGTAACCTGCCCAAGACTTGGTTGCAGATCTAGGACTGCAATTGGGGTCTTGTATCTTCCAAGAATATCTTGTATCCTTTTCACTATAATTACCTTTACTTCCTTTTATAATTACAAACCATTCATGTATCTTCTTATAAAGTTGCTGGCATTCACTTTTCCTGTTTTGGACCTTGTGATATTTACATATCTTTACACCTGTTTTTATAAACTAGAAATGGCTGTTTGGTTCTGTGATATTTTATCATTTTCCTTTAGTACTTGAAGATATATATATATTGCCTTGGCATGAAAGTTTGACCACATTTGAAAACATTCTTCCTTACTATCGGCTCACTTTTCTACTAAAGATTATCCATCCTGATAAAAAAATCACAGATAAAATATGAATAGAGAGTTGTGTCTGCCAGGCACTGCTCAGCACTTGGCATGTATCCTCATTTAGTCCTCACAACAACCTAAGAAGTACTATTATTATCCCCACACTTCAGCTGAGAAAACTGAAGCGCAGAGAGAGTTCAGTAATTTCCCCTGAGTCACAGAGCTAACAAATGGCAAAGACGGGCTCCAAACTCCGGTATCTGAAACCAGAGCCTACATTTTTAAACTATGCCTCTTCTGCCTGAATTAGAGAGTACTTATTTCTTGTTCTCATCCATTCATTTTACAATACCTGCCCCAGGTCATATTCCAGCCCTTCCTTGTACCAGCTCCCAACAGAGTAAAGAGAGACTTTGGTACTTACTCTCTTCCTAGTTGTAGCCCTAGCCCTTTCTTGACTTCAGCCATCTTGACACATTTCTGAAATTAAATGCCAGTTCTTACATCTTTTGTAAACAGCACTTTAAATCTATTATATTGGTTTCTTAGACAAATCCTCTTTTTTTGCCTGTTGGCTATCATGTACGGTTTTGTTCTATTTTAATAGAATTTCCCATATTCCAATACATAGTGCTAACAAAATCGTAAAGCATTATCCAATATAATTGCTGGGTTGAATATTTTGGCTAAATAAGTCACCAAGTTGAATTACCAACTTACAAATAATTAGAAAACATACTTTAAAAAATAAAGTAGTGTTAAAGATAGCATCATTATTTTTTCAGAAAACACAGTCCAACCTGATAGTTCTTCAAAGTTGTTACTATGATCAATAACCATTAAGCATATAAACAAAGAATTTATAAGAAAATTGGTTGAACATGTAGTGCCATAATGACTGACAATGGCTATATAAAACATATTTCTGTTTTACTTTGTTCAATTGTCATGGATCTCATTCAAAAATCATTGGGTCCAGTTTACACTTGATCAAAATTCCTTGGGATTATCCATTTGCTAAAATAAGTTTGGTTTTGGTCAGGACTTGTTTTTAAAAATTGAAAAATGGAGCTGATTTGGAACACTTTCTTTGGGTTTCCCTGTTTTCAGTCAACAGAAGAAAGGCCTTTGAACAAGACCAGAGTCCCTCTATACTGGCCTTGTCATCTGTTAGTCAAATGTATTTTACACATTGACTATAGGACACATATTCTGGGACCAGGTCCTGCACTCAAGGTGCTTATAATCTACTCAGTTGACAGATAACAAATGTATAAACAATGTTGTTGCTACTTCCTCCAGCACCATGAAGAAGATAAATGAAGCAATTGTTAGAAAGAGTGATGAGGATGGACGTACACTGCACTGGTTAACAGAGTCAGGGAGTGTCTCCCGAGGAGAAGGCATCAAGTGGAGGCCAGAAGGAGGGGGAGGCCGACTGCTGATGCTCTGGAGGGAGAGTCCAAGCAGATCTGTGAGCCTAGAAGTCTGGAGGGTGTGAGAGCCAGAAAGCATGGCTGCAGTTAGTGAGGGAGGAAAGGGGGAAGGAGCTGTGGTCAGAGATAGACAGGGACCAGTAACTTCAGTGACTAAATTCAGAGGGTTTAAACAGGTGAGTGATATCCCTAATCTATGCTTTTGGAGTAATGCATGTAGGAGATGACAGTAACTAGCTTAGGGTTGTCATGGAGAAGTAGTGAGAAATAAAAGTATTTTATTTTATTAGGATACATTTTGGGAAAAGATCCAATAGGATTTACTGATAGGGTGATTTTAGAGGGCTTGATGGGGGAATAAAGCAATGAAGAATGGCTCCAAGGATTCGCAGGCTTGAAAGTCTGAGGGATAGTAATACGAAATACTTAGATGAGGAAAACTTGATTAGAAGCAAAGTTGGCAATGGATGGTGAACTCAGTAGTTTTGGGGTCCTGTTAAAGCTGATATTTCTATAGGCAAAACAATGGGGAGGCAGTGGGATATATGAGGATAGGGTTCAGCAGAGAGGTTTGGCCAATGGCATACACTTGGGAGTCAAGCCATAGGTTTAGATGTTGTCACTTAAGGGAAAAGTACATTTATAGAAAAAAGGGATCAAGGCCTGAGCCCTGGGTACCCCTACATTTCTTTATATATAAAGATGACATACTTAGCGCAGATGACCTAAAGGAAACCCACGAAGTTGGAAACACAAGAGAGTTCAGTAAGGAGTGACATTTGCAAGATGGCAGACTAGAAAGCCCCAAACCCTTCTTCCTCCCGTGGAGACACGACTTCAACAATGCATGAGCCTTTCCCTTTAGGAGAGATCCAGAAACCCACACAAGTGTGAAGCCAGCCACACTGAAGCCGAGAGGAAAATCTGCAGCACGATCTCACCAGAGTTCCTCCCCCTGGCACAGAGCCACACGTTTGGGAGGAAACTCCCAGTGCCAGCTCCCAGCTTCTTTTTGGGGAGGAAGATTGGATCATATTTGTAATGTGATTGCGGCGGGGGGTGGGGTGGGGGGACGGGCAGCACTGCCTGAGGAACTGGCTTCTGTTTTGCCTGTCTAGAGCACACATGAAACCGAGCATCCTCCAGATGACAGGGGCCACTGGGGACAGAAACGCCGAGTGGCCTGTTGCTTCTCCAGAGGACCTGCCGTACCCCAGACACAGGCCAGGAGAGCTTGGCAGCCTGTCCCTTGGTGGGGAGAGAGAGTAGGGCATGTGTCCAACATTCTGGCTTTTCAGGGGCTGCCCAAGGAGCTGGCTGCAGTCTTGCTGTGTTGGAGCTCTGATGAGACCTGGCATCAATGCCAGGAAGCTGCTGAGAACAAATGTAGATGCGGGGCATGATGACAGACACCAGAGGGGATGAGAGGATGGGATCCTGAAGAAATAACTGGCCACGCCCTCCAATTAGGAATCCACCAGCACAAGTCCAGCAGGGGTTTGAGATGCCCCCCAGAATCTGTAGCCAGGTCATTTTGATAATAACCACTCCAAGACTATACTTTCAGGGATCATTTCTATAGTCCGATAATAACCACTCCAATATGTGTGAGGTGATATCTCATTGTGGTTTTGATTTACACTTCCCTGGTCAGTGATTTTGTGCATCTTCTCAGGGCCTTATTTGTCATCTGTATATGTTCTTTGGAAAATGTCTATTCAGGTCCTCTTTGCCAATTAAATCCAATTACTATTATTAATTTTTTGCTGTTAAATTGTTGGAGTTCCTCATGTATTTTGGAAATTAACCCCTTATCAGATATATGATTTGCAAATATTTCCTACCATTCTTTAAGTTGCTTCTTCATTTTGTTGATTCATTTATTTATTTTTGCTGTGCAGGAATTGTTTTAGTCTGATATAGTCCCACTTACTTATTTCTGCGTTTGTTGCTTATGCTTTTGGTGTCATATCCAAAAGTCATTGCCAAAACCAATACTGAGAAGCTTTTTTCCTATGTTTTCCCCTAGGAGTTTTATAGTTTCAGGTATATATTTAAGTAAATCCATTTTGAGCTAATATTTGTATATAGTATAAGCTAGAGACCCAATTTCACTCTTTTGCATGTGAATAATCAGTTTTCCCAACACCATTTATTGAAAAGACTGTCTTATCCCCACTGAGAATTCTTGGCTCCCTTCTCAACTATTAGTTGACCATATACACATGGATTTTTCTGGGTTCTTGGTTCTGTTCTACTGGTCGATGTGCCTGTTTTAATGCAGTACCACACTATTTTAATTACTGTAGATTCATAATAACCATTCTAATTATGAATCTACGGTAATCAAATTATGATACTGCAGCTTTGTTTTTCTTTCTCAAAATTGCTTTGGCTATTCAGGGTCTTTTGTGGTTTCATACAAAATTTAGGATTGTTTTTTCTATTTCTGTGTAAAATGTCATTAGAATTTTGATAGGGATTACACTGAATCTATCAATGGCTTTGGGTAGTATGAATATTTTAATAATACTAATTCTTCTGATCCATAAACAAAATATCCTGCCATTTATTTGTATCTTCTTTAAAATCTTTCACCAAAGCCTTATAGTTTTCAGTGTACAGATCTTTCATCTCCAAGGATAAATGTATTCATTCCTACTTTACTGTTTTAAGCTTTTATGGACTATTATTCATCCATGAAAAAAGAAGGAAATTGTCTTATGCTACAACATGGATAAAACTTGAGGACACTGAACTAGTCACAGAAAGACAAATTCTTCATTATTCCACTTATATGAGGTATCTAAAGTAGTCAAACTTATCAAACCAAAAAGTCAAAGGGTGGTTGCCAGGAGCTGGTGGGAAGGGAAAATGATGAGTTGCTATTTAATGGGTATGAAGTTTAAGTCATCCAAGATGAAAAGCTCTAGAGAACTGCTGACACCTTTATGCTTACAGCTAACAATACTATACACTTCAAAAATTGCTAAGAGGATTAATCTTGTGTTATGTATTTTTTATGTAATAAATTAAAAGTGCATTAAGGAGGCAAAAGAACATGTTTCAAGAAGAGAAGTGTGGTCAGCCACATCAAATGATGCTGAAAGGTGAAATAAAATAATAGAGAATGAGCCATTAGCTTTGGCAAAATATAGATCATTGGCAGCCTTGATAAAAACAATTTTAGTGCAGTGGTGAGAAAATAATGTAATTAGCATGGGCTAGGGATAGAAAGGGGAATAACAACCTGAAGAGAGGAGATAGTTCTACAAAATTCAGAGAAATAGCGCAATATATAGAGAGGCAGGTATGCAGTCAAAGGAGGCTTTTTTAAAAATGCAGAAAAATAAAATAAAATAAATCAGAATATCCAGGTGCAGGAGTATTGACGAGTTAATAATGAGAAATGGGAAGTTCTTATCTATTTGCATCTACATAAAATAAGAAGTAAATTCATAAGTTTAGAGTGAGGTGGGAAGATGTGAATTTAAGGAGCATAAAGAGGTATGAAATTATCATCTCAGAAAATAGAAAAATAAATTTACTAGGGATGTGCAGTAAGATTCATGGTCAGAAATTTCTAGTGAGTCCAAGGTACCCAGGCTGTGTACTGTTTTCCAGAAATGTTTAGCCACTGAAGTTGTCTGGGATTGGGATAGGTAGAAAATTGAATTCAGCTGAGTTGGAGTTTTTCCAGGTAAGTAGAGGAAGAAAGAGGAAGACAAGGGAATTAAAGATATTTTCAAAAGTAGGACTCTTCTGCTGGACCCAAGGAATTTGAGCTGATATAAAGAGAAAGGAAGATGTGAGGGAGTAATAAAAACTGAACAACATTTCACAGTTGCAGCCTTCCCTTCTAGCAACATCTAAGGCAGGACCTTTGCATCCCCTGACCACCTTTCTTTTCTGGGAGAAACTCAGGGCAGGTCCTGGCAGGAATGTGTTTAGGGCTAACTGGGCTAAAGCAGTCCTGGTGGTCCTCCTCCTCTTCCTCCTCCATATGACTACAGGGAAGTATGACTTGAGATGTGCATTGAGGTAAGTTCGCATTTGCCCATCAGGACTCCTTCAAGTGTGTCTACTTCGATCCCCAACAAGCCAGTCAGCTAGGATTGCCATTCATCATAGCAATCCTTCATGAAATAAAAATTCTCCAAGTGAATGAAGGAACCCAACCCTCCTTTATAATGTTGACTAAGGATAAACATGGCTGCTTCATAAAAACTAATTCTGTGGGAAACACGGTTATTAGCAGGAGTTTAGGATAGAGTGATATAAGGCTGTCCACTCCCAGGATCCATAATGGAACATGGGGACGTAAGAGCACAGCTAGCAAGTCACTGCCCATCTGTTTCTGTACCTGATCCCTGGAGGTGACTAATCCTGGCTGCTTCTCAAGAATGCTTAATCATTGCCTCCTGCCCCTCTTCCTGACCTGGCTTCCTCTCTTAATAGAGCATAATAAAAGCATATGGTGCTGTAGAAAGCTTCTGGTGGCAGAATTCTGATTCTGTCTAAACCATGACAAATTTCTCTCTTGCTTTTCTCTGCCTTCTGGAATATATAATTTAGATACTTTTCCAGTCTCCAATCTTGAGACTGATCCTAATGCTACCTAGACAAGGAGACCTGAGAGAATATATAGGATTCTTGAGGATATTAATCCCATGATTTGAGTTCGAGGAGTTCCTTGAGTGCCAATCAAGGAAACATGTTCTCTCTTTCCAAAAACTAATGCTTGTGGATAAGAGGCCAGCCTCACTGGTGGTAATTGGTAAAATTTCCATTATATCAGCGCTGACACCTTTAACTAACAACAATTAAAATGTGTGCATATGTGTGCACATGTGTGTAAAATTTAACCTTTTCTCGAAGGCTTGGAGCAATTACACTACTAATGTGCTTTAAAAAAATGGAGCTATTAGGGATGACTTTAAGTATATCAGATTAGTTGGCTCTATTTACAGTTTTCCAAGGCTGCTCACTGGGAATAATAGGGACCCCAGCTGTATCCCTACTTCTGGATCTGTCTGGAGCAGTAATTAGGTAGCACCCACCAGAGGTCTACTTACAAGAAACATCAAGAAACTTCTTGGAAAAAAGAGTTAACTTAAGAGAAAGTCAACACACATACACACAGAGCTAACATTGAGAATGATGCAGAGTATAGAATAAAATCTATCCTGTATATTGACCTCTGCACAGCTCTCATAAACTCATACTTAAGTCTTAGGGCAAGGAGCCAACAACAAAATAATCAATATAAGTTCTAAGAATTCTTCTGTTGGCATCTCTTCTTGTCAATAGATTACAAGTTTGGCATTGTTGGCACTCCCAGCTCAGTAGTGATGGCACACACACAGGGTCGGCAGGAGTAGGAGCTGCATCAGCAGCTTCCACAGAGAGGGACCAGCTCTGGGACCTTCTGACCACAGTGGAGTGCAGGGCCCTTGTTACACACTAACATCCACAATGTTGGGCCTCTGCAGACATAGTACAGGCCCTGGTGGGACTGCCAGCAGCAGTAATGTTTTGGGTATAAAACTATGGAAGCACAGCCCCTCTGGAGGTCAAAGGAGCAAAAGTGACAATAATCCAAAACAGGAAAGAAGGAAAATGATAGATACCATGTGGTAGCCCCCACACTTGGCTTATAAAAGACTGAAGAATTTATCCAGAGATTTCTAGAACTATTTGGAAGTCCGTTATAAAGGTGCCTCAGAGTAGCTGAAACTGACAATTAATATGACTTTGATTTTACCTTTGGGCTGTCAGGATTTAGAAAATTTTACATTTTGGGTTTTCATTGGTTAGTCTTTCTTCACGAATAGTCCCTGTTGTTATTGCTGATGTACGGCACTCAACAGTCTTATTCCTCTCTTTGTAACTTATTCTTTCTATTTTGTTTGGGTGGTATTAGAATTAAACAAGAGAAAATAAACTCTAAGTAAGAATATAAGAAACTTTCCTATGAGCAAAGCATGTGAGCTTTAACATATAAACATGGCAATATCCATTGCAGCAATTTGAAATGGCTTTTAAATTTTTAAAACTATTTTAGAACACTGATTATGCCAAATAATTAAAATTCAAACAAGTGAGTTATAGCCACATTTAAGCATCTTTCCATTCCATGTACACCATGCTTGAAATAAATGAGGCACGGTTGACAAATACAAACGAGACTGATCATTTTTTTTCCATCAAAATGTACTAATTACCTTGTTTTTGAAGGCTTTCTGATGCTACTTATTTCTAACTTTTGTATTCATGATGCCACTATTGCTTAAAAGCAATAGTGAGAAGTTCTAGCTTACAGATAAATTGACTGAATCTGCACCCTATAAATATAATTCAAGTATCTCAACAAGGAATGAGACCAAATGGACGAAGGACCATCAGAGATGTTTCCTGAATCGTCATTAGTGACCACTAGCATCACCAGGTGGGTGGATTTTAAGTGCTGCTGATGGCTGATGTCAATGAGCAGCAGGACTTTAAGGAAATGAAGGGAAATGTTTTACATTTATCACAGGACCTAATTTGAACACTTAAGTAGCAACTGAATCACATCTATTGTTCAAGGTGCATGAAGAATTGAAATGTTCCCAACCTGGGCCATTAGCCTTGAGCAAACAGGGGGCTCTGGCTCTCAGCCTGGGGGTGAATTTGAACACTCAGAGACTGCAGGGTCCAATAGGAAGAGCTTCGTCAAACATGCATATTTAAATTTGGCTCTGCCACTTACAACAAGGATTCCCTGAGAGATACCTCAAAGCAGCAGTTCCCGAATGTTAAACGTGTATGTAAATCACCTGGCGATCTTGTTAGAATGCAGATCCTGATTAAATCACCCTGAGGGGAGGGGTCTGAGGGGCTGCATTTCTACCCAGCTCCCGTGCTGCTGGCCCCTGGCCCAACTCTGAGTAGCAAGGCTTTTGATTATTGACGGAACATGAGCAAAGCACATGTGTACACAAGAAAACTTCTCATGAACTGTATGTAAAATGACATAAGCATCACCTTACTATATTGATTAAAAATAGTTGGTGATTCAGTTCAACTGCTCAGGAAAAAAGTCCTAGTAGAATAAATTATGTTCCAGATATTCTTCTAATTTTCCTCTTTTTTTTTAAATATATTTTATTGATTTTTTACAGAGAGGAAGGGAGAGAGATAGAGAGTTAGAAACATCGATGAGAGAGAAACTTCGATTAGCTGCCTCCTGCACACCTCCTACTGGGGATGTGCCCGCAACCCAGGTACATGCCCTTGACCGGAATCGAACCTGGGACCTTTCAGTCCGCAGGCCGACGCTCTATCCACTGAGCCAAACCGGTTTCGTCTAATTTTCCTCTTTAACAAAAGCAAAACTGGGAATTGGAAAGGCCAACAAGAAAGATATTCATCCTAAACATTTTTGTTGCTTAGTGAGTGCTTTGAAAAATTAACTTCCATATAACCATCTTAACCAAAAAGATGGGGGGCGGGGGGGAGGGGCGCGGACCAAATCCGGCTTTTTAAAAGAAATTTGCACAATCAGATCCAGTTCCAGATTTGTCTGTAGATCATCTCACTCCAATCAAAACAGAAATAGTGAATTACACGGAAAAGGAAGAAGACAACTGGCTCCAGGAAAACTGATGATGAGAAAAGATTGCTGCAAGGGAAGAAATTAAAAACTAATAAAAGCAAACATAACATAGAAATCAAAGCTGTAGGGATGTCTAATTTCCTTGCCTAAGTATAGCTGTTCTTTTTCATCAGTGTTGGCATTTTCTGTAAGAAATGAGTAAAATTGACAGGTACAATTATTGATTTCTGGAGCATTTCTGTGTTTCTATGTAAAGTATAATCAACAATTCCTGTTCACATGCTGGTTCACAAATTGGCGAAGGAACCCAGAGGGCAAGGAGAGAGCAAAGAAAGAGGCAGGTCACTCCAGATTGGTAGGTGGAAGCGCTCATTAGCAAGGGAACTTATAGACCAGGCTTGTCTTGGGCAGCCACATGACGAAGTCTCCACACCAGGCTGCCAGACTCTTAAAAGCTTGTACAGAGGCCTTAACTGGGTTCAGCCACATATACCATCCAGATGGCCCAACAACACATCACTCTTCAAAGGTTATGACCTTGAAAATGGCTCTCACTATGGGAACGGAACAGGGGCAGAATGAATATTCCAAGCACAGGGGAGGGTGTGAGGAGACTCCAATTGCCTGAGTCCTACTCATGGGTTAACTGACAGTCACATCCTCTGTATGAACTCCTCCAACATCAAGAAAACACAACTTACTGTACTGTGTGAAGAAGACTTTCAGCACTTAGCAGAAAATGCATAACAAACCCTTCCCATGGGAAAGAACCCCTTCCTCATTATTTAGGTTTTGGACAGAATGACCCCCTGTCACACACCTAGACCACCAACACCTTAGTCAGATTAAGCAGCAGCTTGCTTGCCCCGTGATGGATCTCTTCTCAATGGTTCTGGAACCACTGTGACTATAGAATGAAAAACTCTGCTTCAAAGATGCCAGAGGTCCATCAGACACACCAGAAATTCATCTGACTCCCCTCACCTGCATTTTATACTTTGGCTTCCTGCTGCCATCCTGTTTATCCTCTCTCAGCTGCTTGTGGTGGGAGGAAGCCTCATTCATCACCCAGACTGCCAGGAGATTGTTAAGCAAACATGTTTGAATGAATGAAAACCTTGTTTGGTGTCATCAGAGAGAAGAATAAGTGATACATGAGACTGAGGTCTGAGTACCTGGCCCTGTGTCCTGACAGTGCCATCCCTTTGAAAGATAAATGACAGGAAAACTACTAACACCAATTATTAACTTGATTCCTTAGGTCAGTCTATACCAAATCATGAGGCCATTTAGATGCAAAATAGCCACCGAGAGATTTGGTTCTGAAAACATTCCAGATGCAGACACTGAGAAATGTTTAGAGAGGCCAGCAATGAACTCATGCTGGGGAGTACCTCACACTTGCAGACTGTTCTTAGCTTCGCCCCTCCCGGTCATCTGGTTTAACTGCCCCAAGTGGATAGCCTCCTAATTAGGCAGCTCTTCATGCTCCAATTCTGTCACCTGGGAAAACCTGAAGTTTTGAGGATGACAGAGCAGCAGTTCCTTCCACAGGAACACTTGTGTGGGGCATCAGGAGTGGCTTTAAATGGTGGAGGTAATTACTTAATTCAAGCTCTAGCAACTGGCCAAGTAAACATGTAGCAGCCAGGAAGCTATTAGCATGATTTTAAGGCAATTATTCCATTAGTGTTTAATAGTCTCCAATTAGTCTTTTCTGATTGTCAAAGTTTGAATGTCTTTTTTTCCTCCAAAACTTCTCACAGTTGAGTAGTGCAGAAAAGTGCCGTAATCCATTTTTAGACCTGGGGTTATGTGTATGGTTCTAGCAAATCTACATTACAGACTCATGGAAAACTAGGGGGGCAGGGGGGGGTGTACATTTGAAGAAATAGTTCTCAGATGTATTGGGTATGAGAGAAGCTCTGCAGGGGGCCCATTTGGAATATAATACTAACAGGGGTTGGGAAAGTGGTGGAAATTCCCATTGCATCCAATGCTGCGTCATCTTATGTCTCTAGGTATACCAGAACATCAAAGTCAGAGACTTTGTTCCATGGGGAGAAAGGAAAATTGCCCTGTTCTTGTTAATGCATGTTTCCTTGTTTCTTCAACATGGTCAGTACTTGTTGCTACTGAATTATCCAGATACGAACGCCAAAGCATTTTGCTCTAAAATTCCTAGAAGCTCTTCCCTAAGGATCACTGTAGGGTCAGATCTCTGAGCTGATATTAGGCCATTTGCCTTCACTGAGCTGCAACTTTTACATTTGTGAAATGGAGTTCACAGTCCCAGCAATGCCTGCTTCCTGGGGTCTGGGGAAGGATCATGTGATCTGGTCTACATACCAGGGCTCTGAAAAGGGAAGTATTACAGAAATGTAAGAGATTCAGACAGTGTCGTAGCTTCCATCAGAACCAGCAACATGAATTTAGGCTGTTAATCCCTGTCTCTGGAAAGTCACACATCGGAAGACAAGCACCGCTCGCCCCTCTTACCTTCCATGTGTGCAGAAATGCTCAGGGAGAGGCCATGTGAAAGTAACTTCAAAACCAAAGAAAAAAAGGAAGGAAAAAAGAGGATAGGAAATCCTGTGGAAGTGAGAGTGGAATTTTGCCAACAAAGTTGTGCACTTTCTACCATTTCCTTCAAAAGAGCAATCCCCAGGCTCGCCCAGGTAGCAGGCACTGTAGAGTGGAGAGGCTGGGTTGTCTTTTAAGTTGGAAACACATAGGCTCTTGGGAAGCTATCTCCTAAAGAAGGACTCAAGGACACAGCCTCTCCCCTTCCCGGTTGGTGTTCAGAGTGTGGCCTGTGCCTATCAGAGCGGCCAGACATCCACTTGACTGAGGACCATTGATTTGGGCTACTGATCCATTCCAGCAGTGCTGGTTAGAGCCCCCTGGGATTTCCAAGAGAACCCTTCTTTTGCTTTTTGCTTGTTTTAAATTATGTTTCCCCTCAGTGGCTGAGAGGGGGCGCTGGGTGGAGCAAATCAAGAAGAGGTAGAACAGAAGGTTGAACCTAATCGGGCTCAACCAGGGGCAGGTGTGGACCACCTGTGCCTAATGTGTAATTTGTCCTCTGGTCCGACCCGAGAAGGACAAGGCATTCACTCCTTCAGCCCAAGTGGAAAGTCCAGTTGGTAAGGAAGTGCGGCCGTGTCCCGGCTGTCGCCGCGGCCCACTGTCCCGGAGTGTCCTCCCCACCGCACACCTCAGCCAGGGGCTCCAGCGCGCACCAACCCGGAGACCTGCCCAGACCCTGGTGCCAGCCGCGCGCCATGCTGAAGCCTCTGGTGCCTCCCGCCTCTCCCGGCTTTGCCAGGCTCCCTCCTGTTCTCCTGGCTGCGGGGACACCGGGACACCAGGACAATCACTTCTCCTGGTAATCCCACCTCTCCGCCTCGCTGCTCAGGGCTCCCCCGGAGCAGCAAACGCAGGGTCCGCCAGGGCTCGTTTTCGTGACCCGGGAGCTGATGGTCGCCAACAGCGCTGGGATCACGGTCCACCCGGTGGCCACCGGGCCAGGCCCGCGGGTCCTCCCAGACTCCAACCCGGAGCCCTCCGCCCCTCGTCCCTGTCAGCTCCGGGTCAAGGGCGGCGATCACGCTGCCGCCCGTCCCTCAACTTTCATCCCTCTCGGGGAAGCGCTTTGTCTCTTTAAAGGAGACGGGGACCAGGAATAGAAATGGCTCAGGTAGGTTCTACCGGAGAAATCTACCAAATCCTCTGGATTCTGCGCCAGGGATGGAGTCGGAGTTCCAGGCGCTGGACCGAGCCCCCAGGACACCCGCCGGCGCTCACAGCGCACGGTCCCCCACCGGCCCAGATGCGCCCCCCGCCTCCAAGTCTGCGGAGAAGAACGAGGGAGGGGGCACCGGGGGCCAACCCACAGCCCAGCCTTTCCCGCTCCAGCCCTCTGCCACCGCCCGCTGCAAAAGCCCGGCGGCAAGGCAGTCACCTTGATCCCCGCGCCAGGGTCCCCCGAGGTTAGGGAAAGGCCAGCGGCCGGAGGCTCCCGGGCAGCGCTAGCCTGGCCCCAGACCCACCCCGGGACCCGTTTCCCTCCCGCGGGCACCCTGGCAACTTAGCACCTAGTGGCAGAGAAGCAGGGCGGGGCAGGTGGCGGCGCCCGCGCCGTGCGCCCTACCTGGGATGGCTAAATTGGTGAGGGGGATGCTGTGGATGCTCTCCGGGAGAGCGGCCATCCAGTCGGCCAATTTGAGCTCGTTGGTCCCCTGAGACGAGGCCATCGTGCAGGTGGCGTGCGCGCTGCGGTCCCGCACTGCTCGCTGGCAGGCTGGCAGGCTGCTGCCGCTAATCCAGTGTGTGCTCCAGCCCCGCTAGAGTTTACACTCCGCTCTGCGCCACACCCACAGGATGGCGCAGACACACGCGGGTTTCAGTAATTATTCCAAACACCCCATGCTCCCCAGTGCCTCCGCCAGACTCTGCCCAAGCTGAGGCTCCTGACGTCCGCGCTCAGCTTTCTCCTCTCTCCCCTCCCTCCCAGAGTCCCTCCTCCCGCCCTGGCCCTCCTCTGCGTCTCTGCCTTTTCTCGCCATCCTGCAGCTCTTTTTGGCTTTTTTCCCTCTTCTTTTCTTTTTAAATCGTGGTTCATGGTCTTGTTCGGCCCTTTGATGTGACTACCTGATCCTATTTCTATAAAAAACAGTCTTGTGGTCGAGCCTACAATCTTGGTAGACTTTGGGATGCTATCTTCTCCCCCACGAGGTGACTCACAGGCTGGCTTTCAGGACTTCGCATTCTTACCAAAGAGCTTTCCTTTCTGTAAGCTACACCAGGTGATGTTTCTTCCAGCCTGATGGAGCCTGCAGGTCTGCTTATAACAAAATGGTGGTCTGCAGTCACCACTTCGCCTAATTTTTTGAATAGTTGACGAGAGTGTGCTGTTGGCAAAGGGAAGTAAGTTCTAGGTGGTTCCTACTTAATGCCTGGCATCCTGTTTCTGACATTTCAAGATAAAGAAGCCCTTCGACCCCTTCATTGCTCATAGATCACAAGACCTCTTTGTGATTTCTATGGAGGAAGCTACCTGTGTCCTCTCTCTGTCATAGTCAAGCCACTCAGGATAAGCCCAGAGCCTGATGCCAGAAGAAAATGACCACATTTCCCAGGGACATGCTGTAATTATTGACAGAAGCATTTGGTGAAATGTATTTGGCACCATTCAAAATGATCTGTGTGACTGTCGAAATTTTCATTCCCTGGCAGACTAGAGAGATGTGCCTCTCTCAAGAGAAATCACTCATTGTGCCTCCAAAGAACTGTCTTGGTCCACCTGCTCTCAGACAAGACAAGGATAGAAATCAAGTCTTACCAATGTGATGGGGACATGAAAACCAAGGTAAGAAAGAGAGCTGCTGTAAAGCATGGGGATGACTATTTCACTTCAGTAAACCATTAATATTAACAACAACAACAACTAAAGCTTGCTTATAATACAAGGATGTAAAACCCAAAGAATATTTCCCAGCGGGAGCACTTTGAAAACATGGAGAAAGGAGAGATAATGCCTTATGTGTGTGATCAAATTTTCCATTGTCCCATAGAATCAATGTATAGCTTCAAGAGGTCATGATAGCCCTAGCTGGTTTTGCTCAGTTGATAGAGCATCAGCCTGTGGACTGAAGGGTCCCAGGTTCGATTCCAGTCAAGGGCACATGCCTGGGTTGTGGGCTTGATCCCCAGTAGGAGACATGCAGGAGGCAGCCGATCAATGATTCTTTCTCACATTGATGTTTCTATCTCTCTTTCCCTCTCCCTTCTCTCTGAAATCAATAAAAATATATTTTTTTTAAAAAGAGGTCATGGTAGGGTTATCTTTAAGAATGAAAAGGGGACGTACTGGGATTTTTTCCAAGGTCAATCTTAATATTCGTACTAGCAGCCACATACCTTTTGATGAGAGTGAGAATTTGGCTCACTGTGGGATTATTGGTCAAGAGACCTACAAACACCACCCTGGCTAATGCTGGTGCTCTGTGGGCATCACAGGGGGCAATGAGAGCTCAGCCCTGGGAACCCAATGCTTTGGCTCTGAGGATTTTGGGCAGGTCCTCGAGTTTCTGTCAGCCCTAGTTGTCTCCATTAGAAAACGATGATAGTAACTCAGAGATTCACAGTGAAGCTTCCTGGAAAGAATGTAAGAGCTTGTTATCAGCAAATCGTCACACAGAATATGAGACTTATGTTTATTGAGACAACGATATATGCATATTCTTCCTCTCCTTGCTTTTTCTATCCTTATAAAATATTTGTTTTCAAGACGAAATAATTATTGAATCTTGGAAATATTTTTAACAAGAAACATTTTAAAGTCATGCCTTGAGTGTTGAACTTAGGAATTTCTAAAAGGTTACAAAGCATTTTCTTAAAAAATGAAGCCACATTAACTGATGGGGAAAGTTGCCTCTATAAAGAATTGTACACTGTAACTTTTGGTAAAGCAAACAAGTAATCCCCTGTTTTATCTTCTTTGAGTGTTAGAATTTTTAATGTATTGGATTTTGCATAAAACCTTACATTTCTCTGCATGCAACTCACTAGAAAAGAGAGGGCTGGAAATCGATAGTTCTGAATTTCTTTCTTGGCTTATAATCAATTTTTTAAGTATATTTTTATTGATTTCAGAGAGGAAGGGAGAGGGAGAGGGAGATAGAAACATCAATGATGAGAAAGAATCATTGATCGGCTGCCTCCTGCACGCTCCACACTAGGTACTGAGCCTGCAACCCAGGCATGTGCCTTGACAGGGAATCAAATCATGACCTCCTGGTTCATAGGTCAACACTCAACCACTAAGCAACACCAGCCAGGCTTATAATCAACTTTTAAGATAATTTTATGACCTAAATACCCAATCTTTCTATTATCAGCTCTGCCACTACTTACTAAGTGATATTAAGAAAAGCATGTAATTTCTCTTGGCTTTACCAACTGTATTAATCAGGGTTTTTCAGAGAAACAGAATCAGTTTTATGAGAGAGCAATCCTATATAATGAAAGTCTAATATGCAAATCGACCGAAAGGCACCGACAACCATGGGCAGATACTCAATGCAGGAGCTGCCTCCAGCCCGCAGGCCCCAGGCCAGCCAAGGTGGGTGCCAGCAGGGCACCCCCACCCACCCCCCAATCGTCCTGCCAGTTGCCTCATACAGAGGGAGGTGACCAGCAGGGTGGGGCAATCAGGGGCTGGGGCCGGCCAGTGAGCGGACCGGTGCTGCCCCCCCCCCATCATCCCAGTCGCCCCCTGATTGCCCCGCTGGTCACCCCACAGATGAGCCCTAATCGCCAGCCAGGCCTAGGGACCCTACCTGTGCACACCAGGCCTCTAATACATATATATATATATATATATATATATATATATATATATATATATATAATCAAGAAGAGATTTTATGGAATTGATTTGTGAGAACTGGAAACTCTGAATGGCAGGCCAGCAGACTGGTAACTTAGGTAGGATTTCTATGTTTCAGTCTTGAAGCAGAATTATTCTTCTTCAGAAAACCTCTGTCTTTGCTCTAAGGCATTCAACTGCTTGGATGAGGCCCACCCACATTAAAGAGTGTAATCTGCTTTACTCAGAGTCAAATGATTGTGAATGCTAATCATATCCACAGATACCTTCACAACAACATCTAGACTAGTGTTTGACCAAACTACTGGGCATCACAGCCTAGCCAAGTTGACACACATAATTAACCATCACACCCACTGACAAACTAAACTAGAATTTGTTATTGATCTCTAGAGCTCCTTTTGACTCTATTATTCTATAATCTTGTTTTATTTGTGATGACTTCTCACACATATAGCTGCTGGAAATAGCAAAAACAAACAAACAAAAAAAACACCTTAGTTTTTTATTCCATCCAACCAACTCAAGGTATAGATCAACCATTTCTTCACTACAAAATACTAATGAGTTTTCATTGTGGTGCAATAGGAGCCAACCATTTTTAAAAAGACTCTGATAAGCATAAATGGAAAGAGAAAAATGACATATCACAGTGGTTTCATGCTGTTATTAAAGTTTATGTAATCCTCAGCTGTCCATCAACACCACACTATGCACAGTTTATAAACATTGCTACTCATTTGGAATATTTTATTACTTTATATCTTCTTCCACTCAAAAAAAAAATACATGGTTCTTTGGTATGTATTATCTTTCATTAGTTCATAATATTTCTTAATTGTTGGAGCTACTAGTATATATGTGTTTTTTTTCCAAATTAAATTCCTGCTGAGTTATATTCTGAAAAACAAGGTTCCTTACAGGTCAGCTGAATAATATTTTACAAGAGGAACTTTGTTTAAAACAATTCAGCCAAGTCAATAAAAAAATATAATGTTCAGAAATATACTTTCACAAATTTAAAATATGTAAAGAGGGACAATAAAGAATCTTTGTAAAATTAAAAATTAATAATCAATGCATTTTACCATTCTCTACCACCTCTACCTGGATATCTCATTCAAAGAAATGTACTATATTTAACTATAAGAAATGGATTTTGTACTTAAATTCAAAATTTAAGCCCTAACTGGTTTGGCTCAGTGGATAGAGCATCAGACTGCAGACTGCAGGGTCCTGGATAGAATTCAGGTCAAGGGCACATGTCTGGGTCACGGGTTTGATCCCCAGTGGTGGGCATGCAGGAGGCACCCCAGCAATGATTCTCTCTCATCATTGATGTTGCTATCGTTTTCCCCCTCTTCCTCTCTGAAATCAATAAAAATACATTAAAGATTTTTAAAAGTGATAATCCCCACTTCCCACCACCATATTAACCCTCTAGGGTTTTCAGTCCTTCTCCACTTCTCTTCCCCTACATATACTCCTTCTATGCCAGCCCCAAACAAGCTAATTAGCACTCTGAATACAATCGAGGGGTTGCAATCACAAGTTATGGGATCTGAAGACTGCGATTCAAATCCAGGTTTTCCCAATTAATTTCTGTGTGTTTTTGTTCCCTTCACTGAAGTGTGAAGAATAATTATTTCTTCCTGGGCATGGGAAAATGGAAGGCACTATGAAGCTTAAATGAATTGAAGAATTTGAAGTTGATTGATCAGAATGGAAGCACAAGAAGCTACGATTCATCATTATGCTTCTTGCTCCCACCAAGCCTTTTCTTATGCTGTTAACTCCACACGGAGTGCAGTTTGATGCTTTCATATATCAAAATTCTTTCTATTCTAACTCATCTTTGCAATTTTCCTTACTATCCAGAAGTACACCCATTGCACACCCATTGCAGTTTTTTTATAGCTATCTTGTAATATGTTTCTAATTTCCTAGCTGATCTTAAAGCATTATGTGGACAGAAATAGTGTTAGATACCCTCTAATGCAGCGGTTCTCAACCTGTGGGTCGCAACCCCTTTGGAGGTCAAACGACCCTTTCACAGGGGTCGCCTAAGACCATCCTGCATATCAGATATTTACATTACGATTCATAACAGTAGCAAAATTACAGTTATGAAGTAGCAACGAAAATAATTTTATGGTTGGGTCACAACAAGAGGAACTGTATTTAAAGGGCCAGAGGTTGAGAACCACTGCTCTAATGCCTCTTGCAGTATCTAAAACATACAAGGGATCATTATAATAATTTATTTACTTAGTTCATAAATACCTATTGAGTGCCTATTATGTACTCTATTCCAGTGAAAGAAGATGGAGCAGCAAGTCCCTGAACTCATTGGGCTTGTGTTTCAGGCAGAGAGCAGCAAATGATAGCTTAATGGTTGAATAAACAAATGATCTGGCTATATCTCTCACTTCAGTGGCAAAACCCTCCTTTAACATGCCTTATTTTTTAGCTTTTCACAAAGTAGCAAGAGACTTATAACTCAGTTTTGAAAATATATTTTAAAATAAATTTGGTTTGGAATTGTTTTGCCTCTCTTAATATTTCCATGATTCTCCCCCTCCCTAGGACTATGTTGGTAAGTCAGTGGTGACACCTGGACATAACATGTCGTGCTCTTCTAGATTCCTAGAAAAAAATTGATTTCTCCAAGCATGGGGGTTGGGGAGGACAGAAGGGAAGGAAGGTGACTGTTTTAGGGTCATATGCAGATTCAGAAAAATCCTGAAACTATTACACTCATTGTTGCTTAAACAAATTATGAGCATAATTATACCAATGTTTTTAGCAGCATTATTCACAATTCAAAAAGTGAAAACAACCCAAGTATCCACCAATAGATGAGTGAATACACAAAATGAGGTATAACCATACAATGGAATATTATTCAGTATTAAAAAGGAAGGTAATTCTGATACCTGTACATCATGGATGAACTTGGAAGACAATATGCTAAGTACAATCAGACACAAAGGAAAATATCATATGATTCCACTTATATGAGGTACCTCAAATAGTCAAATTCATAGAGAGAGATAGAATAGTGGTGTTCGGGCTGGGGGAGTGGAGAATGAGGACTTTACTTAACGGATACAGAGGTTCAGTTTAAGGTCATGAAGAAGTTCTGGAGGAGGACCAGTAGTAGTGAAGCTTGCACAACAAGGTAAATGTACTTAATGCCATTGAACTGTACACTTAAAAAATTAAAATGGTAATTTTTATGTTGTGTATATTTTATTACAGTAAAAACAACTAAATAACCAGTGACTCTGTTAGACAGAAGTACCCTACTCATTTTTTCAATTATAAAGTCCCCATCATAACCACTTAGCAATCCTACATCCTCCAGCCAGTGACTACCAGGAACACACCTGAAATTATATAAATTGGTTTATTTCTTTTTGCAGTGGGAGAGAAGGTACATCATGAAAACCCTGAGACATCTCAGTTGGGGGTGTAAGAACATATGGTATTTGCTCTTATGTTAGGTTATTTGGGGAGCGGTGAGGAAGTGGATCTTTGCTCTGATTTGAATACTGTGAGGAAGCGGTGAGGAGGGTAATTCAATGAGCATCTTCATAAATCTTATCTAGAAGCAGGAGAGTCTCGACCAGCCGTGGGCAAACTACGGCCCGCGGGCCGGATTCGGCCCGTTCGGCTGTTCTATCCGGCCCGTGGAGCCGAAAGAGCGGAGGGTTCTCTTGCTCTCCCATCCGCTCCTTCAGCCGGAGCAGTGTTAACATGGCAACGTCGGGAAACACAGCCACAGCTCCTTCTTCTGAGTCCAGTTTAAGAACCCATTGTGGCCCTCGAGTCAAAAAGTTTGCCCACCCCGGACTAGACCAAGGCTAGAGCTGTGATAAGTAAAGAAGCAGCAGTTACTCATGAGAGTGGGGGATGTCAGATCACCAGGGGGCATGGGCAATGTTAATGTTTTGTCTATTTTCAGGCCTGATAAAGAGGGCTTATGTTCTTCTTTTATGATTCATAAAGGTCATGGCGTGGTCTTGTCTAATGTTTCGTGAACATATTTGTGTTCAGCAGGTGGACACCAAGGCCTGGCTGACAGTTCCACAGGAACTCCTCCATGTCAGGGACTAGTTTCCTCTTTCTCGCCAGTAAATAAAAGGACAAGCACAATTTCATTACCTGGTGTTCCAAAAGTCCTTGTCTAGTAGACCTCTGTCAATGACAGATGTCATTATTAACTTTGATATGGATTCCCCACGAGTAAGATTTTACGCTTTATGGCACAGACAGATTGATGCAATAAAGCCAAATTTGTATATGACAAGCTCATGCGTGTTCTTACACAGGCATGCCCTGGGACACCTGCTGTATCCTCCTGCCCTTCCAGATGGTCCCTCCGCTAGATGGTACACAGAAGCAAAGGTGATCCCTGCTGAAGGATCACTCAATTTGCATTTCTTTCCAGTCTCTTCTTGCAAACCACAAAGGCAATTGTCTCTCTCTCGGGCTGTCTGACAGGCACAGGTATTGCTGTGGGACACCACTAACACCTTAAAGAAAGATATTCTGAGGAGAAAGGTCAGATAATGAGTTCTCAGTCTAACCCTAGCCCTGGAACTGCAGGTCAGCTGTGGAAGAGTGTCAGAAATCTGGGCACTGTGAGAGGAGACCCATGTCTAACTGTTGAGGGAGCGTTAAGCAATGCTTAACACTGAATTAGCAAAAATGGCACTTACTCGTTTTCCTAGCTACCAGTCCAGTGGCATTTAAGACTATACCTTTCTAATAAAGGTTTACTCTAAAGATGGGACAGCCATCTTCATTCAGTGCTAAATCTTTCTTTACAACTTTATGCAGCCCCTTCTCCTTAAGCCTGAATTTTTCTTTTTGTTTTTATCATATAGACAAACAATGAAAAGATTGCAAATACTCTTAGATGCTTCAGCTCAATGGCTCAAATGTAAGCATTCATTATAAGAAATGTCAACAAATCTCCTTTATTTGAAAAGGTTTATTTCACACCATATATAGCGCCTTGACTTTTTAAACTCAATATTGTAATACCTGCTCACATCACTATTGTCAAAAAGATTATGAAGATGAGGGTAGTTGAGTGAGTTATTTAACCCTCCTCATCCTTGGGACTTAAGCCATTAAGTAAGTAAAATGCATAGTATTCCAATGGTTATTATGGACAAGATACCTTTTTAAAATTATTAACAGTGCCTGACAAATAGGGGTTGCTAAGTAAATGTTAGCTTCTTCCCCTATTCCTCATCCCTTCCCTCCTGCTATCAGGGTTTCCATGGACCTCAGGCAGCAGGGGAACAGGCTTGGCTCTGAACAGAGGCACAGCTCCATCCTGCTAAGTCCCACACAGGCTCAGAGCCACCTGACTCTGTCCCCTTCCCCAGTTAGCCTGTGGCACCAGCAACACCACCACCTTCATTTCTGTCTGAAGAGTGATCCTCAGAACCCATGGGATCGAGAGTAGTTCATCAACCACTCAGCCTGGCTCACCACTGTTCTGTCACTTAACCATGCACTAGACAAGAAGAAAAATAAAGATGAGGGTAGGATGGGGAGAAACAAAGTAGAATGCATTTATTTATTTGTATTCCATGAATACAGTTATCTGTGACTCATTTATGTTTTTAAAAACATAAGAATAAAGAAAGATATAATAAAATGTCCAGACTGCATTTATCATAGTGAATGCATAAACTTAGGGCGGGGTGGGGAACGTCCAGCCCAAGGGCAGTGTAAGGCCCTAGAAATCATTGTGTCTGACCCTGCCATGGTATTAGAGGTGAGTTCATTAAATATTTGGCCAAACAGAGCAGGCTGATTTTTAAGTTGATAATTTTATATGGCCTCGAATGATATTATTAATATTCAAATGGCCCTTGGTAGAAAAAAATGGTTCCCAACCCCTGACTTAGGGGATGTTGCATCTAAGCCATGAAATGTAGATGCTCAGAGTAGCTACCCACAACTCTAACTGACCATGAACAGATGCATTGTGGGATGAGGAAAACATGAAACTTCCTTTCTAAAACAGAAAATTAGTAAGCAACTTCTACATTTTAATGAGATTGGCAGAAAACCCAATGCGGTCAGGGCGCTGTAAAAGGACACACTTCTCAAAGTGAATAATGATGCTGCTTTAAAGACACACGGGTCAGAAGACAGATCTTGATTTCATATGGAATTTCAAACATGCAGTACTTAGTTATGGTTAAGTGACATGGCCATCTATGGACCTTTGAGCAACAGAAGAAGAATGTCCCAGTATTCACTGGCTAATCACAGGGAAGTAATTTTCTATTTAAAATAATTTATAGGAGCGGTTCTCAACCTGTGGGTCGCAACCCCTTTGGCAATCGAATGACCCTTTCACAGGGGTCGCCTAAGACCATCCTGCATATCAGATATTTACATTACGATTCATAACAGTAGCAACATTACAGTTATGAAGTAGCAATGAAAATAATTTTATGGTTGGGTCACAACATGAGGAACTGTATTTAAAGGGCCAGAAGGTTGAGAACCACTGATTTATAGCAAGATAATTATAATCCATCATTATCATATGCCTTATGTAATTAGAAAACTTGAATTCTTTATCTATGACAATTGTTGGCATAATTTTCCACAAAGATATTAGCCATTATACCTCATTATTAACTTTGATTAGTGAGATTAAGAAAGAATACATCTATTATGATTATTCATGCAACTCTTCTTTCACAAACCTTGAAAGAGCTGAGATGTGGCTACAGGCTTATACCTAAGAGATGGAGGGTTTGGAGCATTCAGTGTTTGAAAAGAATGGGTTTGAACTGACTGCAGCTCATCACAGCGGCGCTAAGGGAATTGGGAGGCTATCACCTAATTAAAAATAATTTTAAAATGAACTATAGAAAACATCTGTTGGAAACAATTATAAGGCTATGTAAAATAAGCATATTTCCACATATAATGTGTTTAAAGATGTGATTTGATGTCAGGGAATCTGCTGAAGTTAATAGTTATAGAAATAATTAAAATATATTACAAACGACTTGGAAATTATGTGAACAGATTGTGTGTGAAACAAATATTGGCAGGCCAGCTCATTATTAATATGACACAATGGCTTCAGACCAACAAAAGAGAATTTTAAGTATCTGTCATTGATATGTATCAACCACTTTAAGATTAGCCTGTACATAAGTCCAGTGGTCGGCAAACCACGGCTCGCGAGACACATGAGGCTCTTTGACCCCTTGAGTGTGACTCTTCCACAAAATACCACGTGCGGGCGCGCACGTACAGTGCGAAGTTGACTTAAAACTTTAAGTACAGTTTATTAAGTTAATTTTGGGAGTGAAAGAAGATGTAGTGTCGAGGATTGAGAAAGGTATGTTGAGATGGTTTGGACATATAGAGAGGATGAACAAAAGAAGATATACGAAACAAGTATACAAGAGGAGTGTGGATGGGAGAGTTGGAAGGGGTCGACTTCAGCGAATGTACCTCAATCAGATTGAGGACATTTTTAGCAAAGGCCAGCTTAGGAGTCCCCTAATTAAGTTAATAACAATGTACCTACCTATATAGTTTAAGTTTAAAAAATTTGGCTCTCAAAAGAAATTTCAATCATTGTTGATATTTGGCTCTGTTGACTAATGAGTTTGCCAACCACTGCCCTAACCTGATAATCCTTTTACTGTTTACCAAACCTTACTTTTGATACGTATGTTTGCTTTGCTAACGGGCAAAATGTGTAAATAAAAAGCACTTCACTAGAGGATGAGGCTTCCACCTGGCTTTCCCCCATGCCTTCCAAATTTATATTTCTTGTCTAGTGTATCCATTTATGCGTCAGCCCCTTTTCCAGATTCCTGAACCCTTGCTGCAAAAAGACTGAGGCATATATCCACCTGAACTTATTTGCCATTTGACTCACTGTAGCCATATTCCACATGTTTCTTTTGCTGATGTAATAAGTATACTCAAACTTTCTCTCTATATGCCTTTCTTATGTTTTTTTCAATAATTTAACTTTTCCCATGCCCACTATCCTATGATATTAAAGGGAAGGGTATAAAGGAGTCTGGGCATAACACCGACATTGTCTGTTATCCCTTTGCTCATAGCTTTGATCATGAATCTGATTTATAAACAAAATTAACTTGTAGGTGGTTTTTGCTCTTCTTTCACTTGATTCCTCCTATGATCTTCCCTTCAATCTAAATATCTTAAGTTTGATGTTATTCCTCTAGAATTTAAATTCAAAGGACAGTTCTTGTCCTTACCTCTATATTTTCAAATCAAAATTAATATTTTCCCATAAAATTTCTCCTTTCCTTTCTAACTAGCATACATTATGAATCTCTTCTGTTGTACAATAATTCAGACTGTTCAGGTCATTTCTATGATGGGTCAACATATTAAACAATGGCATAACATATATATAACTATATATATATAAGCCTGATATGCAAAGTGTCCCCTTGGGAGTTTGACTGGGAGTTCAATCACTTGCTATGACATGTGTTGACCACTAGGGGGCGGAGTGGAATGAAGGGAGGCTCTGGCTGGCAGCTGGCGGCAGCTAGGGACCCTACCAGTGCACAAATTTCATGCACTGAGCCTCTAGTCTCATTATAAGAGCTCACTAAGTTCTCAATAAACATGCCTTTCTAAGGAAAAGGAAAAGGTCTGTGGCAATCCCGAGGCTCTGTGCTTTGAGGAGCAGGGTGCCCAGAAGGATGGGCAATGATTCAGAGAAGCAGCCATAAGAAAAGGATCTACACATGTGAACCTCTGTTACATTCCCTGGGTTCCCTACTGTGAGCACTAGACCTGGTACTGGAATGCAAGAATACCCACTCTCTACTCTAAGCACACACACACACACACACACACACACACACACACACACACCACTTCAGTTCTGCTTTTTGTGGATTATTTTCCCCTATAAACACCATTTTTTACATAATCTAATTTCAGACATACATACAAATTATAAGTTTTAATGTGATCTGCTCTGTGTCCCCAACTTCTTCCACTCAAACCTCAAGGTGTTATCTTTTCAATGAGAATATACTTCATTGCTTTGACTTCTGGTAGATTTGTATCACATCAGCTCCTCTGAGTGTCTCAATGACTTTAAAGAGCCATATAGGCCATTAAGTTGAGAAGGTGGGAGACAGGGGGGAAGAGGATCTGGACATTTAACAATGATTACATTAAGTCCATTAAGAAGAGTGCACAGTTTGACAAACATCATTCCTATCTGATGAACAACCTCTTCAAAGACTGGCTGTGCAGCTTTAGAAGGGGCTCTGGGTTGGTAATTAATGTCAGAGTATAAACAGCAGATTTAAATGTGATCAAGATCACATTTCCATGATTGAAACATTATATTATGCCAAGTGCATTTATCTCTGGCAAGAGTGTAATCTAAAGAATGTTCAACCACGCATTAATGAGGTCATAAATCGAGTGTGGTTTCACTGCAGCATACATCTAGAAATTCAAATGGATAGTTTCTTTGGGCAGCTTATTTGAAGACTATAAATTTATAAATCTCTGAATATTTATCTCTCTTATACACGTGTGCACACTTATGTGTGTGTAAAATTTTATTAAGATCTTCACTGTGTTGGACTATTTAAATGACTGACATTAAAAAAATACATATGTATTGAATTAAACTTGCCCAAACTAACAGTTTTAACTTTAAGATGGATTAAGACTTTCTAATAATCCTGTATTATATTCCTTTGAATAAATTTTCTGCTTCAAAAAAATCAAAGTCAGTGTGAATGTCTTTTGGATTATGGTTGCTTCACATTAAGAAGAAAATTTTGAAATGACTCTGTTGGGAAGGTAGACTTGTCTTTCTGTACCATCATGTTTATTGCAAAACAACCAGCATCAGACAGGCTTGAGATAATTTCTCTATCCTCACCACTAACTTCTAGCTATTTCTTCTAAGGCTATTATCAATCACTTTTTAATCTTATACTTATTTGTTGAGGGAATTAAAAACTGATCATAACTGACAAATCTAAAAATGATCACTATAGCAATTATTTAAGAAGCTGCTGTCATCCCTAAGGTTGGAGAAACAAGGAAAATGATTTGAGGCTATCAGGTTTCAGGTGCTTGGAGCAGGGTTCTGATGAGTAGAGACTCAGACCTCCGAAGAGATCCATTGCCCAAGCTGTGAGGGTGCCTCTGAGGGCAATGAGACTGATGCCAGATGTGTGGCCATTCTGGAACGTGGGGAAAATCTGGGACCTGCTGCCAGTGAAGACCCTCGCTAGGGCAATGCCAATAAGAGCATCAAGCTGCACAGAAAGGATGAACTCCCTTCTCCATCATCCGGCCTTCCAGTATCCTTTACTGCCCCCTATTGGCATCACCTAGCAGAAAACCAGCTACTAAAGCAGAAACAGTGTGCAGACTTCCTTATCTCAAATCAGAGATAAAGAAAAGTGGATTTATCACCAAGGAAAAACAGCTTAGCAACTGGCTTGTGTGTTATCCACATCCTAATCCCTGAAACTTGTGTATATATTACTTTACGTGGCAAAAGAGGCATTTCAGATGTAAATATGTTAGGGAATCTCTAGAGAGAAAGATCATCCTGAATTATCTGAATGGATCTGAGGGAATTACTAGAGTCTTTACCAGAGGGAGGCTGAAGAGCAGGAAGGTCATAGTCAGGGGAGGGGACGGGGACAGAAGAGAAGAGAGAGAGGGGTTTAAAGTTACTGTTCCAGAGTGGACATAATGTTGGATTTTTGTTATACACTTTAATCTAATATTTTTGTTATCAATCAGAGCTTTAACTCAAGACAATTGAGAAAATAACACTTCCCACTCTCCTCTCCAAAGACAGAAGCTCAGAGAACATTGTAAGGCACTCTCCCTAAAGTGCTCAGTAAATATTGGCAACTAACTAATACCTCTTTTTACGTTTCCATTACTTCCTCTAAGAAGTTGCAGTTTAATGGATTTTTCCCCAGAGGAGTTCTGCCCACCAAACTCAATTCAACAATGCTGTCCCCTGCTGTGGAGAGAGCAGCGTGCCCACAGTGCCCTGAGTTCTATAGCTTGTGTGGGCTGATCCTTGAGCAAAAGCTGGAATAGTCAGTTCTTAAAGAGGAAGGAAAAGTCATGTGATGGCCTGTAACTTTGAAAAGAAAATTGCCTGTGTAGAGAGTGGGAGAAATGCCTGAGAAATTTTCAAAAAAACAAAATTCATTGAATAAATACTAACTGGCTTGTCAGCGGTCTATCTTTTAGAGACGCATTTCCGTGGTTGGCCCTATGATACTTTTAGCCAAGATGGTAAAAAGAAAACAGGACAATTTTTAGAAAACAGAAAGAAGGAATCTTGCCGCATCTCCTTCTCTCCTTCTTCATCCTTGTTCCCCTGCCACTGAGGTCTTAAGTACAGCTCTGGCTGGACCTCGGGTCAGTTTTCTCGATCTCCTATGGGCCATGTGGAGTCTCAGAGAGAATGGGCTGTACTGTATCCACCTAGGTCTCCTTTAATATATTTTAAATTAGTTTTATAATTATCAATATAAATATTATATTCACACAGCAACAACAGGGGGCTCTCCCCTGTGGAGTTAATTAAATGCCTATAAATTAGCTCAGCTCAGTCTGCCAAGGCTGCATAATTTCATGATTTAAACGTGGGCTTTAATTGCAAATGGAATGAGTTTGAATTCCTTTGAGTTTTACTTTTATTATAAACCTCCCTAGCTCCTTTTCCTTCTGATAGCCAATAGATAACCGTAATTTTTCATTTCATCATTTTTTTTTCATGTCACTCTGTCTTGGAGCTAAAGGAAATATTTGAGTAATCTGTGGTTCCACGAAGGAAAAAGCACACACCACATTAAATCTAATTTTCAGGAAATTTACTGCATTTTTGATGGACAAGGAACTGTGCCTCCTTGGCCCTTTAGAGTGCCTCATGAAATACTGTGCAGTATGCTTTCCTTTCCATTCTCGGTGTGTCTCTGCAGCTTCAAGAATCAAGAACAGACCCCACAGCAGCGATCCTTTGAAAGGGAATTTTGATTGACTAACTTTCCATCAAGACGAGTGTTCCCAGCATGTGAGAATATAATGATGCTTGCTACATGCACAGTTGGATGCTTCCATAAGCAGCACATTTTTTAACGTCAGATCAATCACCCCTCTTTCCTCTGGGTGGGGTTGCAGTCCAGAAACATTGCCCATTGATAAACTAGCCCTCCCTTACCTGATGGCCAAGTCACCACTAGAATCAGAGAACTGTGGAAGGAAGCATTTTTGCAAGTACAGCACAGTCCTGTGAAGTCTGTTCTCTAACAGATTTCTACTGTAAAAGCCAAGCAGTGTTCATACAGGGGAGAAAAGTCTCACACTGGGCTCAGTCAGAAATTATTGACAAAGGAGAGGTTGTGTTGTTTTCCAAGAAAAAACATGTTTTCCCCCCGAAGTAGCCAAGAAGTTGGAGTTCACTCCAGAAGGTCCCCTTCCCTGATGGAAGGTCTTTCTTAGGTCTGTCTACATATGCTGGGGTACCCCTTAGCCTTCTCTATGCAGTTCTCAAGTGTGTACCTGGAAGAGGGATGGATTGGGGAGTACGGTCTCAACCCCAGCTTCACCACTTTGGAAAATGATTGACCTCTCTGAGCCCTGATTTCCCAGTTTGTCAAATAAGGACAAATAATGCCAAAATATAGACATATTTGGACATATACACATATATATCTTAACCTCTGTTCCAGGATGTGATGACCTGTCAACATTTTAGGTAATTACAGAAAGTCATATAAAATAGATGACATAGGATTTTGAGGGGGTGATATGTTCTGTTCTATATCTTGATTTGGATGGTGGTTACACAACTGTATGTGTTAGCCAAAATTTGTAGAACTGGACACTAAAAAAGGAGAAATTTTGCTGACTGTAAATCATGCCTTAATACAGTGGTTCTCAACCTTGGCTACACATTAGAATCACTTGGGAACCTTTTTAAACTCCTGATTTCTGGGTCTCATCCTCTGGAAATTCTGTTTCTTTGTTATGGAGTGGGGCCACAACATTAGTAACAAAGAAACAGAATTTCCGGAGGATGAGGCCCAGAAATCAGGATTTTAAAAAGATTCCCAGGTGATTCTCATGTGCAGCCAAGGTTGAGAACCACTGCCTTAATAGAACAATGGAGAAGGATAATGTGGATAATGTAGGAAATGGCGATAATTAATTATATCTTTTATTCATCATTTCAGATGCTCAATGAACTTATAGAGAACTTAGTTTTTTAAAATATTTTCCTTCTTAGACTTAAATCCCATATTTTTTACGTTATAAAGTTGTAGTCACTTCCCAGGTGTTGGAAATGAGTTACCATCTCATTCTCTAAACATAAAGCAAAATGTGGAGCTTTGTTTATCTTTCTTAACAAACTCTCCACTTTTATGTATTAATTTGAGGAACTATTACAAGATCACCCTGTTCCTTGCATGACCTCCCTCAGAGAGTGGTGTGATGAAGACCTCCTGTGTAAGTGTCAAAACTTGCAAAGTTCTGTGCCAGTACGGAATGGGAGAAAGGGACACTTGCTGGGTCAGACTCTCAGACTTGAGAGCTCAAAAGCAACAGGTTTCGGCAGTGCCCTCGGCCATCCCGGATCTGCCTCCTGCGTCAATGTTGGGGGCCAGGTGTAAGCTGGCAAGGTCCTTGCACCTGCAGGGGCTAGCAAGGCTGGGACCCTTACCCACACAGTTTTCCCAGACTTGTTTGGATGGCGATTATCAGTAGAATGAGAGCAACCTTTGTAGAATGAGAACAGCCTTTCATGGCTTACCAAGAAGTCTGTAACTATTTACTGAGATATGCTGTACTGAGAACTTGTCCTTCTGCTGTGTCTCTCCCTTAGCGATTAAGAGGAACAAAGAATACATTCCTCTTGGCAGACCTCCCATTCAGCGTGTTGTGTATAAATAGGATTGTATAGCTAATAAACACGCTTCAATTCATTGAGAGAGCTGGAGTCCTCCCGACCCCGCTTTCCTGTCTTTCTTTCTTTTCTCAATTCCCACCTCCCTGCCTCAGCCAGGCTCAACCTTGTCAGGCTGGCCCTGACACTTCAGCAGAAGAGGCCCAGGGACACCCCTTCCAGCCTCGGGCCACTCTCCTGCGTCTTATCCTGTCACTACCTTCAGAGCCACTTCCCGGGACCAGCCAACACACCATTTTTTTTTTTATACCTTAAATTCCTTATTGCCGAACACCCATAAGCTCCCAAATTTGTCAGAATTATTCCACCCACCCAGGGGGAGGCTGCGGCCCACGCCTGGCCAGCCTGCCTCTGCGCCGCCTACACTTACCTCTCTCTGGGCTTCTATTTCCTCCCGATGTGGCTCCGGAGGGCGGAGAGTTGGAGGAAAGAAGCACGAGGGCTCCCAGCGCAAAACCAGCTCGGTGGCCGCATTCTCTCCAGAACATGCTGGGTGGGCAAAACTCAGGACTCCATGGAAGCCGCCCTGGCCTTAGAGAGGGGCCTGACCCAGGCCCCCTGGAGCTGCAGGCCCTCAGCGCTGTGACTTCCTGCAGAACCACTTCCGGGTGAGGAGGTGAAACTCATTAAGAAGATGGGCGACAGCTGCCTCACCTCCACAGGCTGCTGCCCCGGGCTGGGCTGGGTGAGCATCTTTTCAAAAGGCGTCCTCAAGCTCAGTGGTTCTCAACCTTCCGGCCTTTTAAATACAGTTCCTCATGTTGTGACCCAACCAGAAAATTATTTTCGTTGCTACTTCATAACTGTAATGTTGCTACTGTTATGAATCGCAATGTAAATATCTGATATTGGATGGTCTTAGACGACCCCTGTGAAAGGGTTGTTTGACCGGCAAAGGGGTCGCGACCCACAGGTTGAGAACCTCTGCAGCCTCTGCGTCTCCTGGTGTCCGACTTTTACCTGAGCCTCTCCCCCAAACTACTGCCATTGTTTTAGCCACCCTGGAGCCATCTCCCATGCATTGGACCAAATGAAACAATAAAGCTTTTTGCAGAAAAAATAAAAGCAGCAGGTTTCTCTTGTGCAAGTCCTGCCTCGCCAACCACAGAAAGGGGCATGTAGTGACTAAAACATGTGAGTTCTAGTCCCAGCTCCTCCCCTTACTTGGTGACTTTGACTGATCCTTCAATAGACACAGTACCTATTTTATAAAAATTGAGGTCAGCTGAGACAATGTGTACAGAAACATGTTTAAATTGTTAAGTCTCATATAAATATCTATAATGATAAAAGCGTAATATGCTAATTAGGCTTGGCAGCCGGACGACCTTCCAGATGAAGCTGGGGCTGTGAGGGCCGAGCCTCTTGCATGAATTTCATGCATCGGGCCTCTAGTAAGATAATATTACTAAGGATGGATATGTGTGGGCAATTTTGACCATACAGCTACGTGCCCTTTTACATATGCATATACCTGTGTAACCAGCACTGAATTAAGGCATAGAATATTACCAGCACATGAGGAATTTCTCTCATACCTTCTCCCAATAATTACACTTCCCCTGAGATAAACACTAGTCCAACTTCTGTTAAAAACACATCAGTTTTACCTGTCTTGAACCTCATTTAAATAAAATCATAACTTTCTTTGTCTAGCTCCTTAGAGAATAATTTTTTGATATCCATGCATGCCATTAATCAGTAGTTGATTCTTTTTTATTGCCTGCAGCATTCCATTGTATAACTGCACCATGCTTGTTTACCCATTCTACTATAGATAGTTTGTTCTTCGTTATTTTTAGCTATTATGAATAATAATTCTGTTAACATTCTTCTAGAGGTTTTGGTGAACATATGTATACATTTCTATTCCTTGTGTAACTAAGAATAAAGTTCCTGAATTATATGAATGCACATTGTATTTTATATTTTTGTAGGGATTTTTAATTGTCTGTCTCCTCACTGGAACGTGAATTCTATAAGAGGAGGAACTGGAGGTGGTCATCAGTGCATTCCAGTCAATAATTGCTGAGTAAAAGTCGAAAGACTTTGATAGAATATGAGACGGTTGTGGTATGTGCCACAAAAGTATATACACATAAAAGAGAGGATAGTTGAGTAGAGAGACCTAAGCAATATGAGGAGCAGCCACATAATCCTCGGGTATGGATTCTCTGCAGTGGGCAAGTAATAATCTCAACTCCTTTTCTAAAATAAGTATTTCTGAAGAGAGACACCTTTTCTGCAATTTCAAAGAATCTAGTTATTTTCTTAACCACTTTGCAAGCCTAGGAAAATTGCACATTTTCTTTCCCATCATCTTCTAGAATAGCAAAGGTCAGATTCTGATCTGAGCCTAACAGCAGGAGAGCCCCCTTAAGCATCTGTGGTGCCATCTCAGAACCACACTGGTGTTACTGTCTGTAATGACGTAAGAAGAATTCTTAATTAAAACATGCCTCATTTGTTGACAACCAAGCTCCCTGCTCAGATGGCCAACCAAAGCGCAGATCGATCAAGTTCCCGGGTCACTTATAATTTGATGTGTTACTTTAGTCAGGCAGTTTTAAATCCAGTTATCTAACAGCCAGTTTCACTCAGTTCTGGGGGAAATTGAACAAACTGCTGTATAATTTTTATCTGCCATGGTATGAAATAAGAGAGATGAAGCTAATGCTGGGGTATCAGAATTCCTGATATCAGACTTTAAAGAGGAATATGATTAGGGAGGCAAAGAATATGATTAGTTTGCAGGAGGGCCTACTGCCCTGTCATGGTCAATTCACACCTAAGGTGGAAGCTTTTCAAGGAAACTTGCTAAGTGACAAAACTAGTAAGGCAACAGTAGTAAGATTAGCTATTGGAATATAACCTTTCTCTTCCTACGTGATGCTGTGAAATCTGTGAGTCTATCTTCCCTGGAAAGTCAGGGGAGATTTCCTATTCCCCAAAGCTCTTCAAGTGTCTCAGTGACAGGCTCTAGAAAAAATGGGTGGATTTGCCTAATTAGTGAATAGCTGGAAAGCACTTTGAAGAAGCCTATCATCAAAGGAGTTATTTAAGTGAAAGGATCATTGGATTATACATTTATAGTCAAGTGAGATGAAAAGGGTAATCAGGGGAGGTGATATAGCAGTTAATCCGGAGGCTGTGAATGGTTCCCTTCCCACAATAATAGTCATTGCCAACAAGTACATTCAGATCATTGACCGGAAGAAGATTCTCTCCCTATATCAGTGAGCTGAGGCTCTCTCTCACCTGATATTTTTTCACAAGATATTAAAATACATCTCATCTGCAGGTAGTACTTGCGTTGGGAGACATAACAATAATGTACACAATTTTCTGAGGACTGAGCTAAGTATTTACCATGTGTATTTTATTTACAACCCTAAACAACACTTGGAGACAGGGGTTGTTACTGGGAAATTTAGAATTAGTAGTTAGTGACCAGCTGTTGAGCCTTGAAATTAGAATTCAAATCCAGCTCTAACTCCATAGGCTATTTCCCCAACTGTTGCACTATATTGCCCTGAGAGTCCTCATTTTCTTTTTTAGTTCCTTAGTTATATCCTCCTAACATTTTCTATTTATATATACAGACCAGGGACAAAATATAGGGCATCTTCTTGGTGATGGAAAACTGTTTGGTGTCAGTCTGAATGCTCTAATGCTTTGTACATTATGCATCGTTTTCAAATATGTTTAGCTTCAGAATTCAATAATGCATATAATATTGTATTACAAAAGTAACACATTTTCCTTTGGGGCAAAGTGTTACTGAGTCATTTTGAGGACTGTGAAAAAAATAATTAAAAGCTGTTAAAACTAACAGTACGAGGAAAAAATAAAGACAAATATTTGACAAAATAGTTTCATAATTTCCAAGAATTATCTGAGGTACCTGTCCTTCTATGTCCAACCAATCCACCAGCATTTTTTCATCTAATATTCAGACACTTGCATAACTTCTTTCATCACTCAGTCTGGACACAAGTCAACATTAGATGGGAAATCAACTAGATGACTTCCTACATAGTAGCATCATAGCCTGGATGATCATAGCCAAATTCTATCTTATCCCAAACTACTCTTCTACTATCATTAGAAGGAAGCTAGGATTTCCACTTCCTGTTTTAAGTTCAATTCTTATCTTCATGAGATTCCATTGCAGGTTTCACCCATGATGCTTTAGGACCACTTAATCTTTAGGCAGAAGTCAGATTGGGTAGAACCCAGCAGAGATCCGAACAGAGCATCAGGATTGGTCCATCTTTCCTGGAGCTTACATTACAGTATTGGGAGACAGACAATAAACACAACAAATATGTAGAATATGGAGCACATCAGTGTGATACACGCTACATTAGTTTGATAGAGTTGCCATAATGATGTACCATAAGTTGGGTGGCTTAAAACAACAGGAATTTATTTATTTTTCATAGTCTGGGGGCTAGAAGTCCAAAGTCAAGTTGTTGGTCAGTCGATGTTCCCTCTAGAACTCTGGCTAGAACCCTTCCTTGAATCTGGTGGTAGACATCAACACTTGGCTTGTAGCTACATCACTCCCATCCCTGCCTCTGTCATAACATAGCATTCTCTCTGTGTGTCTGTCTCTTCTCATAAAGACACAAGTCATGTGAGTTCGAGCCCACTCCAATGACCTCATCCCCTCCCGGCCTGCCCAACACTCCTATCCCATCCCACCTGTGGGGAAGCTGAAGTGAAGAATGACTCCCACCACTAAGGTCAGAGCCAGGAGTAGCCTGAGAGCACATCTGGCACTTTGTAGTCAGTGCCCAAAAGGCCACACTTGCGAAAGTCAACTTTCAAAAACTTACCAATTTCATGTCCAAATACACAGAGACACTTATGGAAAAGAGGCCATGGGTGGTGGTTTTTTCTTCAGCTACTTGTTGAAGCTTCCTTCCCACCCATTTCATGCCCCGTCCAGCCAAAGGGTTCACCCCAAAGGCTGCGAACTCCTTCAAATGTGTGGCCCTGTTTTCCTCTATTGCGGCACAGTTGGCCTTGTTAATGAGGCTCTGGGGGACAAGTTCACCATTGCCAATGCAGCTCTCGCCCTGGTTGCTGATTGCAACCCAGCATCAAAGCTTCAGAGCGCTTATTACCATATGTTCCATTTCCCTTTTTAGCACTCCTTGGGCTCTGTGTTCAGAGACAAGGTACTTCCTCCTGTCGGGCTGCAGCAGTATTTAGAAGATGACTTGGGCTATAACAACAACACTGAGTCGAAGACACCATCTGGAAGAGAACGTTCTCACTTTCATGAGTAGCTATGTTTCAGCACATGACTGCATATACGTATTAGAAGGTGCTATCCGTTAGCCTGAGCAGGTAGCATGTTTCTCTAGACTAAGATTACCTCTCCCCCGTCAGCCCCAATAATATTAAGGAAACCTGTTTGGATGGAAAGAAATCTCAGAGAGGCATACTAGGAATGTTTCCTTGTAGCTGGAAAAACAAAATAGATTCTGCAAATTAACTTCTTGTTTGTTTTTCCTGAGATGATTTTCCAGAGGGTTGACATAAAAAAAGAATTTCTCCTTCAAGTTCCATGCTCTGACTGTGAAAGAAAGTCTTGTAGAACTAAAATCCTGTAAGTGTTGTCTCTTAAAGCACCAGTGATTTTATTTGTAGCTTGTTTAAGGGAATGTTTTACAAGTGTGGTTTGTATTTATATTTAAGTACCCTGGCCACCCCCACATACCATATAATATGATAAAATTTATGGGGGGAAAAAGATTTATGTAGCAATATTTATACCACAGGCAGGAAAAGGCTACAGAAGCTTATAAATATTAACTTGTTATGTAGGAGTTCAATTAAACCATGTCTTACACATTTTTCTTCTTCTAAAACTCTTAATAGATTTCTTTCCAGTTTGTGGTCATGATTCCCAAAGGAAAATTCCAAAGCTGCCCTGGTTTTCTTAGTAACAGAATCAGGTATAAATTACAGTCCTGTATTTCCAATCATCTGTGTCCAAGAAACATATTAAAGCATGCTTTCAATTGACGTATTAGAGTCTGTAGGTAAGCTGGACTTTACAGAAAGAGGTTAAGAGGAAGGGAAAAGAAAGGCACAAGAAGCAAAGCAAAATAAAGTCACAAGGAAAAGTAATACAGTTTTATTTTTCTTATCTTCACTACAAAATCTTCAAACAAACAAAAAAGATGGTCAGGCTATTACTTTTTTAATAAATTGCTAATTTCTGGGGGATTTGTAGGTTTGCATTAAATAATAATATGTTACTAGATTCTTCTGTAGCTACCCACGCTAGCCTGAAAGGTAATTCGAGAAAGTTTCCTGGTGGCCACCTACTTCTTGGTGAGTAGAAGAGAATCATAGAGGCCCAAAGCATTGATCATGAGTAAGAAAGATTGTGGAGTAGGAAACCCATCAGCCAGGACTCTAAGAGTAATATGTTAACTGTTCTAAAGGGTATCTGGTCTTCCAGAACTCAGACTTAGCACATCCTTCTTCCTTCAGTGACCTGGGAACTTAAGGCATAGACTGGCAATTCTGTCTGGAGATCTATATTCACGTAAAATCAAACTCTTCTAGACACATAAATTCCAGAATCTAAAATTAAGAACACATACCAGCTCTATGCCCTTAGGGAATAATTTTTACTTTCTTTAAGTCTTACAATCATCTTCTGAACAGAAGGGGTGGAGGGATTGGGCCTTGTTCAATGGGCACAGAGTTTCAGTTTAGGAGATGAAAAAGTTCTGAGGATGGATGGTGGGATGGTTGTACAGCAATGTTAATGTACTTGGTGCTACTTATGCTTAAAATGTTAAGTTTTCTGTGCTATATATTTTATCACAATAAAAAAACACACACACAGGAATAATAGTAGTACCCCATGGGATCATTTTGAGAATTACATGAGGTAATAAACAGACTGCATGTGGCTGGCACATAGAAAGTGCTCAGCAAATGCTTATTATTATTGTTATAAGTCATATTAACATTAATGAAAATTGACTCAGACCCCTACAGGAATCACAACCAGTATCACTGCTCGTCATTCCCAAACTCATCACCTCTCTCAGCTCCACTGCATGGTCATCACCTTCATGTCTTTTTTTTTTTTAATATAGTTTATTGATTTTTTACAGAGAGGAAGGGAGAGGGATAGAGAGAGTTAGAAACATCGATGAGAGAGAAGCATCGATCAGCTGCCTCCTGCATACCCCCTACTGGGTATGTGCCCACAACCAAGGTACATGCCCTTGACCGGAATCAAACCTGGGACCCTTGAGTCCTCAGGCTGACGCTCTATCCACTGAGCCAAACCGGTTAGGGCCACCTTCATGTCTTGGTCCCCAATTCCTCTCTTTACTCTATTCCTATTCCAAGTCTGTGTTCTCTCCAGCACCTTTATAAAAGACACCGTCTTCAGAGAAGTCCAAGCTCTTTTAGTAAAGTGTCATGTAAAAAACAATCTCTAAAAAAACTATTTTAAATTCAACTACCAGTTGAAAAAAATACCTTCAAAGTGACTAAATCTTTGACAGTTGCAAAACTAGGCATAGATAAAACTCTCTGAAATAAAATTTGATTTCTGGTTCCTCCTGCTTTTGCTTAGATGGGAAAGTTTCCAACAGCTAGTACTTCAGGGTTTAAAGTCATCTTCAGACATTTCCATTCATTCACTTCATCTCTCTACAGGTGACACCCCAGGATTATCATTCCTGACTCTGCAGTTTGATGGTGTCGTGTTGCCTTATACACTAACAGGATCCACCCTCCAAGTCTTTCCCCTTCCTCCAGACACCCCAAAACATAATGGTTAGAGATAGAAAGAACCTTGGAAATCTTGCCACCAATGCCCTTCGTTTCACCAATAATACATGTCTCTGCTCTGGAGCCCGCCATCTCCAGGCTTCCCAGAGACCCTGCATTGTCCATAACCCCTCGCTCCTCCATATCTGCAATATTGCCTCACAACTTGTCTTTCCAATTTGCATTTTATATGCTCAAATGTCTCCTACCTTAAAAAAAACAAACCCGTTCTCTATAACTCCCTCCAACTCCTAGTCTATGTCTCTCCTCTTGCAGTCCAGTTTCTCAGAGGAGTTAGCTCACTCTTCTCAGGTCCTCTACTTCACAGCCCAAGATGGTCTAATGTCTCTCATCATCACTCTTCCAAACTTGTTCTCTCAGGCCAACAACCCAAGTCTTCTAGTCTATGTGTTCACTTTCTAACCCCATCTCCCCTGACCTGTTCATCGCATCTGACACTGTTCCAGTACTTCCCCCTTCAAGTACTCTCCCCGGACTTCCTTGTTGCCATTCTCTCTGAGCTTTTCTTCAGCTTCTCGGGTCACTCAATGTCAGTGGTTTTGACTAGCTGCCCATCTCTGCCCACACAAATGTTAGAGTGCCTCCGGCTATATCCTTGACCTTTATTCCTTTAGCTTTCACTCTATAAAGCTCTTTCTGGGAGATTGTTTCACTTCAATTAGATCATTGGTCAATAATTCTGAAATCACTTGCTTCCGAGCTCTCTATGTAACTGTCAACCTGATGCCCCCACTTTGATGATCTGTAAGAAACATCAAGTTCAAACTGCTCCTATCATTTTCCTTTCTTCCAAAATATGTTTTTCCTTCTCTTGTTTTTTAATTAATGGTCATGTTATGCGTGCAGCTGCTCAGGAAAAAATCTGGAAGGCATCTTCTTTCCTCCCTCTTCTTTAATCCCATTTATATGTTCATTTTTTTATGCATTTAGACAACTGAGTGCCTAGTAGGTTCCAAGCACTATTCCAAACTATCATCTGTACTCCATCCTGTTGAATCCATTCTCTTACTGAACTAATAATCTAATTTATCAAATTATCTTCTTCACCAACCCCTTAGTTTATGCTTCAGGTTTTACCTGAACTATTGCAAGAATCTCCTCACTGTGCCGCATTCTCTCTTTCTTTATTCCTCTCTATCTCATAATATTTAATCTTCCATATTGCTAACCTCTAATTATGAAAGCCTTCAAAAAAGTTTTACAATGAATGACAAACAGCATGTACTCTCCACTTATATTCCACAATCATTAATATTGTATCGGTACATTTACTTTATTTCATTCTTTTAGGTACTTTTATGAATATAAAAATAGTCACATTTTTATCTATTCTATTTGAAACTAAGTTGTACAAAATATGACACTTCATTCCTATGACTTCAGTATATGTGTCTTAAGAATATGAAGATTGTCCTGTATATGGTAACCACAATACCTTGCTAAGAAAATTAATAATAATTCCATGATATCCTGTAATATCCAGTCCATATTCCCAATTCCCCAATTGTCTCAAGAATGTCTTTTATGGTTGATCCCTTTATCTTCAATCAGGGTTCCATCAGGGTTAACCCACTGCATCCTGTTGTTATCTCTTTTACATCTTAGTTGAGAATTATCCCCAGTCATTTTTTTTAATGACATTGACTTTTTGTTAAGTTCCAGATAGTTGCATTGTAGAATGTTCCACTGTCTCAATGTGTTGGCTTATTTCCTCATTAATTGATATGCTAAATTTTAACACTTAGTTGGGATGCTGACTGACAGCTCTCTGCTTTCTTCATTGTAACTGTACACTTTTTCCCTTTTTAATTGGAAAGGGATTTGACAGGTGACTCTCTGGCACCATGCTAATATTCTGATGCCCAACAATATTTTACCCAATCTTTTAGCATCAATTACTAAGTTGGGGTGATCTTTTCAAAATGTAAAAACTGATTGTTTTTTCTCTTCCGTCATTTTCTGTTACTACAGAATAAAGTCCAAAACACTTAGGATGTCTCTGAGTCCCTTGAGGTCTGCGTATCCCTCAAACTGCCCTCTCTTCTCACTCTATGCATTCTATCCAAATAGGTTTTCTTTCAGTTTCTCTGCCTAGATACTTCACACATTTTGTTTCCTCACTTGAAACATTAACTCCTACTCATCATTCGGATCTCTTCTCATATATTATTTCATGGGGAAGCTTTTTATAGCCTCTCAGACTAGAAGAGCTTCCTCCACAACATGCCCCATTGTATTTCATATCATGATATCAGCTCCAGAATGCCTGCTCGATGCCTATCCTGCCTGCTATGCCACATACTAACTGCAGATCCCGGGATAGATGTGCAAGCCAGACTGAAAGTTCACATATGCTGCCTTTAGCGATGCATTTGACCTTCTAAATATCTACTTTTCTGCCCTTTCTGTTTACATTTTTTAGAAAAACACACAACAAAAACCACAGGACTTGAAGCAAAGCTGAAAGTCTCTGTAAAACCAGATAATAATGTTTTCCTTTAATCTAATCTCTCTTGCAAAGCTATAGATTCCAATGGTGCTTAGTAGGCAACAGAGAGTCTGCTTCTCTGAAGGGATAAAATATCCACAACAGTTTCACCCTGATTTTTGGCTTAAGGGAAAGAAGAGAAGCGATTTGATGTTCTTTTTGTGTAACTACTGTTGATACAAAAAGGTTTGGCCTGAAATGCTGGCCTTTCTGTTCCCTCCAGAGGAGGATTAAAAGGGAGGCAAATGGTATTGCATTTAATTTTTCTTCCTGCAACTTCAGCTTCAACTAAATTTTGCTTTTCAAGTCCTTTTAACTTGTGGAGATTCTTGCTGTGCACAGAAGCAATAATTGCTATCATTAATATGTTATTCTGCCATCCGGAGGACATCAAAACTTAAAACAACCCATTGTTATCAATTTAGGTGAGAGAACACATCTGGACACCAGCTGCTGTGGCAATGGTTGGGGTGTGTCCCTCAAAGGCCAGGACTTCCAACCACTCAGTTGTATATGTCATTGGGTAGCCTTCCTCCAAGTAAATAACAGAGTGGAGGGCAACTTGGGATTTTTTTCAAGAGCATAATAGTTTGAAGCAAACTTACAAATTTTCCAATATAAGATTAAGTTATCCATGCTGTGTATATTAACAGCGAGCATTCTGGCTGGAAATAAGTTGGATGTTCTTCTGTACAGTTCTCACTTGACTGTTTTTCATTTGGTCAGCTCCTGTCACTCCCCTTCAGGATGGCCTCCTGTGCCCATGGGAGGAGATGACCAGTTTTCATCATGTGCTTCTCACAAGGTCAGCCTTTGGGGTGAAACAGGGCCCTGGAAGGCCGATCAAAAACTCTTGGTCCAAAAATGACTGGTCTCAGTCTAAACGTGAGCAGTCCTTGAGAAGAAAAAGGCAGAGGTTTAGGTGGAAAGGGACCAAAGGCTCTTGGTTTTTTCTAACAGCCACATTTGAGGTTGCTGTCATGGCCTCTTACTGAATCTGTGCTCTCTATAGTCTCCTCAGCCCCTCTGAGCCTCTCTTGTCTCCTGAGGAGAAGCCACTGGCGGATACTCGATATCCCTACTAAAATGATGACGGTCTGGTCGTTTGGACCATGAAATGAAACAACCACCCAAAGGACACTTTCTCCAAAGGCCACATGTCAAAACCCACTGAAGACAAAACCTACAATCAGTGAGGTAAGATATTACCCTTATTGGAATCAGAGAGGTCCAAGTGCCTTCATTATAAATAGTCGGAAGTACATGGAAATGAATAGATAAACTGAGTATAGAAATATTATAACTATATTCAGCACTTAAACAATACCTACTAGGAATGTGCTTGAGTGAAAGGATAAAGGTCCTCACCCACAAGGGGCCAATAGTTTTGTGGAAAGAGAGATACAGCAACAATTTACAAAGTGTTTGCACAGAAATAACTGTGTAATAACTGAGGTGAGGTCACAATGATAGACATTATCTCTAGGGGAGACAGAAGAGAGTTCACAGCAGAAGTACAATATGAAAGGGGCCTTAATGGATCAGTAGGAGTGGATTAGGTTTAGCAAGAACAATGGTATCTGAGGGCAGAGGGAAATGTAGCAAGACAGATCTATTTCTGGCTTGGTGCTACTTCTCTAGGTGAGCTTTTCATTTCTTAGCACCTGCCACCCAGCATCAGGTAATTTTGGCTAATAGGTTGAAAATGAAGACTCTCTATTAATTGAAATGGTCTGAGAGTGTAAGAGAAATGTGCTACTCGGGAATGTCAAGTATAGATCATTTTATTAGATTGTACATAATGGAATAAAATGCTTCAATGTGAAGAGGTTCACAGTCTTTCCCTGACCTCATTTGCCTGGTTATTTTCTTCTCCCTTTCCTCTTCCTCAAAGAGAGAAAGGATGAAATTTCCCCCATGTTCAGTTTCTTCAGAAAATAGTGCAAAAGAAAGCACTATACTTCCGGAGGCCTGACTACCTCTGAGGTACTGGAAGTATAGGAACATGTTGTGGCCACAGATGGCATAGAAAAAGAGTTGGCTTTAGAACTGAGATGATGGGGATTGGATAGCAGGGAAGACAAAGTTCTTTGGGGTAGAGGAAACCAGAAGCAGATAAGAGCAGTTAATATAGTTGCCATGAAATGTATATTTGGACCCTTTAATTGAGGGAGGAAGACAAGTAAAGATTAGAATTTCTGTTTGGGTTTGGCTTATTTAGCTATGACCTGCTCTGATTGTGAGTCAGACAGCAGATAGTTCCAAAAGGACTTCCTACATGAACTACATAATTCTGTACTGCAGATTCATGCTTAGCAACATGGGAAAGGGAGAGAGATAGGCACTTACATTTATCAAACACCTGTCATATTTGTCCCACTTCAGGCATTTTGTTAGGCATTTTACATACATTTCTCAAAACTCACATTGGGTTCCTTCACCTTACTTTCAAAGCTGCCCACCCTTGGGAACCTCTAGCTGCTGTTAAATGTTCCTGCCGCACCAGGTTTATATAGCGATGCTCCCAATGCTAGATTTCTCATCCACTCAACACTCAAGCCATCAGACATTTCCCAGATTTTTTAAATCTCCACCAAAATTTAGCTGTGGGTCAGAGCCCAGCTAGAAAATTGATTCACAATGTATATATTAAAGTTTTTCCATATACCATTCCCCATATATGTGTAACTTTAAAAAATGTGGCTGCGTGTAATGAGATTTTCACCCCACCCATGCTGTGGTTATCTGCTCTTGGTCCTTCTCTATTAACAAAGAAGGATTTTGCCCTGCCAGTGTAGCTCAATGACTGAACATCACTGGTTCGATTCCCAGTCAGGAAACATGCCCAGGTTGTGGGCTCGGTCCCCAGTAGAGGTGTGCAGGAGGCAGCTAATTGATGTTTCTCTCTGATCATTGATGTTTCTATCTCTCTTTCCCTCTCCCTTCCTCTCTCTCTCTAAAAGTCAATTTATTTCAACATATTTGAAAACAAAAAAAAAAACAAAACAATGAGGGGTTTTCAATGACTGAGAAAGCCTATCCATGTGTAGTCAGGCGCAGGGTTCTAATGAGGATTCACTATTGTCTGACAGTTCCTCAGTGTTGCTCCCTCTTTGTATCAGACTCCTAAGACTGTTGTAACAAATTACTAAAAACTTAGTGGTTTACACCAAGAGAAATTATTCTCTCCCACTTCTGGAGGCCAGGGCCACACTTGCTCTGAAGGCTCCAAGGGAGGGTCCTTCCTTGTCTCTTCCAGCTTTTGGTGGCTCCTGGTGTTTCTTGGTATGTGAAAACATGAATCCCATCTTTGTCCTTGTCTTCACATGGCCTTCTTCCCTGTGTCTGTGTCCTCTCCTCTTCTGATAAAGATACCAGTCATTGGATGTAGAGCTCACCTTAAATCTAGGATGACTTCATCTTGAAATCCTTACCTAATTTGATCTGCAAAGACCATATTTCTAAATAAAGATCACATTCTGAAGCTCTGGCTGGACATGAAGAGGGGGTGGGGTCCTGTTTGACCCATTACAGTCTTTTCCGTAGTCAAAAAGGGAAGAATAAAGGCTGGAGGAGGACAAATGCTCCCCTGGGCCCTCTTGGGGGATGCTGCTTCTCTATCTACCTGTTTCATGAGGTGGCTTTGCATCGGGACAGCGAGACCTCACCTGCTTGTTGACAGTCGAAGAGGCTCCTCCAGAGCAGCTGAAATACTTTGCCTTTTTATTGCCTTTCATCACCAGCTTCCATGAGCCTGTTTCTAAGATGTCCAAGCCACCCAGAACACTCACGGGGACTTTAAATTACCTTTCAACCCGCGCCTCCTTCAGGCTGACTAATTTGTGAGTGACTCCCTCATTGAGAATTGCTGTTTACAATGATTTTTCTCATGCCCACTCTGCATTTAAATAAACTGAATTCTAGATGTGGCTCAGGTACTGACTGTTGTGCCTATTTTCAGCCTGCTCCCGGTGTTCTTTAAGTCACTTTTCACTGTGTGACAGTTTTTCCATTCCAGCCAAATTGAACTAAGCTTTTCAAGTGAAAATGGGAAAATTGGTAAAATCTGCACCACTCCTGCTGCCCGAGTGTGAAGCCCGTGTATTCTGAATACTAAGCTCAGACACGTGATCTAACGTGGATGTGTGCACTCACTGGAATGCCGTATTTAAAATTCAACTTCTCTGCAAAGTCCATTTGTTATGAACACAGGAGTCTCAATCAACACTAAGCCAGGCTTTGTGAGAACATCCAACTACAGTGCCATTGCCTTCTGTGAAGACAAAAATATTTCCAAGAAAAGAATATTCTCAACTTGCAGGCAAGATAATGGCGTCGGTCAATGCAGTACTCACCTTCTCTCACAACCACATCAGAACTACTGGTAGCCCTGGCCGGGTGGTTCAGTTGGTTGAAGTGTCATCCTGTGCATCAAAAGGTTTCAGGCTTGATTCCCAGTCAGGACACATACCTAGGTTGTGGGTTTGATCCTGGGTTGGGGCATGTACAGGAGGCAATTGATTGATGTGTCTCTCTCCCTCTCTCTTTTCCTCTCTCTAAAATCAATATCTTTCAGAATTGAAGAACAGATAAAGAGCTTCCAGGCAAGAACAAGCTAAAGGGGTTCATCATCACCAAACCAGTACTATATGAAACATTAAAGAGTCTTTTTGAAGAAGAAGAAGAAAAAGATTAAAAATATGAACAACAATGTGGCAATAAATACATATCTACCAACAATTGAGAATAAAAAAATAAAATAAATGATTAAGCAGAACAAATTGACTTTATAGATATAAAGACCCTTTTGATGGTTGCCAGATGGGAGGGAAGTTGGGAGTATGGGTGAAAAGGTGAAGGGATTCAGAAATACCAATTGGTTGTTTCCAAATTGTCCTATGGATGTACAGCATAGGGAATATAGTCAATGATATTTTAATAACTAGGTATGGTGTCAAATGGATGTGAAATCTATTGGAATGAGAAGTCACCTTCTCATCTCTTTAGCTACTTTTGGCAGATCATTGAGTAAATAATGTAATGTCTAATCACTGGGGTATACACCGAAACTAATATAATAATGTATGTCAACTGTAACTGAAAAATAAAAAATAATTTTTAAATTAAATAAAAAGAAAGAATATTCTCTTATGTCAAACTTTTGTTTGCCTGATTTAAAATAAAAATTAAGATAGAAAATGGAAAAGACACTTCAATTTTAGAATTTTAGGATAATCTGTGAGAAAGCAAGATTTGTCCTAATATGTACAAAATACTTAAATAGTTTGTCTTACTATGTGCAAACAAAGCACTATTTCATGATTCAACAAATGAATTCCAAAATAATCATCTTACCAGCGAAGAACTATAAAGATGTTTAAGCTTTAGCCAATAGAGTGGCAAGGTATTCTAGACAACCAATTTAGTAATGTGATATGCAAATTTATCAACAAAGTAGATAGAAGTATTCTAATTCACTCTAAAATGCAATATCCTTCTTTAGGCCTTTTAAAACTATTTTTTTGCAACTTCTCAACTCCTAATTTGTTTAAACATGTTCACTTTATTTTCTTAGTTAAAAAAGGATATTCTTAAATAAGGCGATTAGGCTACCCATTTAAAAATATTAATTTCCTTCTTATAAAAAGAGAATGTTTGCCTTCTCGTCATCATTTCACACAGTTATTTTAAGTCACCTTCTCATCTCTTTAGCTACTTTTGGCAGAAAAAAAGAAAACACAATCATCATCATTCACACCCTATTTCAGGACTCCTTCCTGAATCTGCTAACAGCTTGAATGAAGTCCAGCTATTATCCTTGGGGTACAATGTAAGTAAATGAGCCCAATTCAGATACCACAAAATTTCCTGTAGGAAATAACTGTTCTAATATCAGCAACAAACAGGTCAATCCCGTTTGTCCGTCCTCAAATGCATATTTTTGCTGTTTCATTCTAAACAAATGTCAGAAATGGTCGTATAGTCAAGAGAAGCTGAGCAGAGCCCACATTGTTCTTCCTCTTTGCTCCATTTCTCTGATCTCAGGCACGTCTTCAGACGAGTAAACTGCCTTGCTCTCTTCCTAATCTTTCACGTTCATTCCTCGATCACTCCCAGTTGGATAATCCCATTTGACACAGAGAATCAGAGAAGAGTTGCAGATACAACTTGGGGCATCTCCTTAGCTCACACCCATTGCCTTTGAGGTCTTGCTCATGTCCAGCCCCTACTTGGTAACAGGCCTGGTCACAGGGCTGGGCAGACAGGCCAGGCTGAGACAGCCATCATCTGTGCCCTACAATGACTGCTCCAGTCTGGACAAGCGACATGTGCTGGGAAAGAAAACCCTTCTTTTCTCTCTGGTTTCCCACTGAACGGATACAAACCCTGAACTCTGGCAGCTTTGTTTCCTGACATTCACAGCAAAAAGGAGTGAGGGAAGCAGATGTCAGAGATTAGGAGATAATCCTATGAGTCACTCCCATGATCCAGCTGCCCCAGAGGACGGTCCCATTTCCTCTGCTGGATACAAAAATAAATCAATCATTTTGTTCTTTCAGATTAAATGGGATTTAGTTTGTTGTGTGCCTCTTACAACTGAAAGATTCCTGAATAATTGTAAAAAGGTGGGATTCTGGGAACAAAGTTGAGCATAAGCCTTAGGCACACTATCAAGTGAGAACACCTAGAGATTTACCCTTTTGGGGGGATGGGGTGCTGGTGGCAGTGACTGGAAAGGGAAATAAAGGACAAGAGAGGAAAGTCCAAAGCATAGGATGTTGTTGTAAGTAGAGGTAAGGCAAGCATTCTCCAATCTCCAGAGCCCTATGTATCAGGGGACGTACAGAGCCCAGGCCAAGTAAGAGGTATGTGGCAGCAGGTGTCACAGGTTTGACCTCTGGGAACTACCTGACAGGTAATGAATGATTCGGTAAAGGAAAACAAGCCGTAAGTAACTAGGAATTGGTACCCTAGAACTCTAGTAGACTTGAGCGAAAGACCAACCGATAAAGATTCCTTGAGCCAGTAGATTCACTATGCCCAGGGGGTTGATTGCTCGCAGACTCTGGGGTGGAATAAAATAAGTTGCAGGCACAGGTATCTGTAGCCTCAACCACTCCTCCCCACACAACCACTTCAATTGACAATGTCTTTCTGCAGGCTTGCATTTAATTCAGAGCCCTGAATATACTATTTTACTCTACTTAACAGGTAGGAAGCTCTTTCAATCCAGTTAATTCCAAGTTTCCAAATAGATCAGGCTCCTACTACTGGTATTTGTGTGAGTTTAAAAAGTAATTCTTCAAAATGTATGTGAGTTTAGCAGCTTTTTGAGGGCTGGTCTAGAAACCCAGTCATGAAGAAAATTGTTGCAATGGGAAATGGACTCTGAGCTGAGACTCAGGACTCAGCACATTTCTCCGCAGCCAGTTTCAGCTTAAACCCCAACTACTGCAGACAGAGCAAGGTGGGATTGAGAAAACCTTTTCCATATCCTGCATTAACAGCCAGTGCAAGGGAAGCCTTGGATGGTCAAGTTATCTATTGCTGTATAACAAACCACTCCTAACCCATTTTATTATGTAAGTATTTCAAAATCTGGGGTCAGGAATTTGGGTAAGGATCTGCTTAGCAATTCTGCTCACTTACAGTCTATTGGGATCACTCATGCCTGATAGTCTCATTCCTTAAACCCAGAAGATCCCGAGCCCTCTATGCATATGCCTGAAATCTCTGCAAGAACAACCACAAGACCAGGCCCATACCTCTCCATGTGCCCTCAGAGCCTCGATGACATGGCATCTCAGATTCCATGAGAATAAAGTAAAAGCCGCCTGTCCTCTCAAATGCCAGGTCCAGATGTGCAGAGTATTGCTCATATCATAGTCTATTGGTCAAACTGACACAGGCCAGCCTAGATGCAAAAGGAGAGAAAATAGACCTTCATCTTTCTGTGGGAGGAGCGTCAAAGAATGTTCAGCCATTCTTAATTCATCACACTGCTCCTCAAGGACTCCTAAAAATGCCACACACTCATAATGGCCACGATACTGGGGTCTTGCCTTGTTTTAATGTTTAAACTCTACTTTAGATCCCATTTCTACAAATTTCTTCAGATGAGTTCAATGAGTTATCATTTATTCACTACTCATTGGGAGAGAATAATATTCCAGGACCAGTGCCAGATCCTGGAACTATAAGCAAGGCAAACAGATCATTTCTTTCCTTATATAGATTGTACTCTGATAGGTAATATAAGAAAGTGAAACTCAATCACCTTAGCCTCTGACAAGGTCTATTATGGGGTATTTGGGGCATGGAACATGTTCCAGAAGAAGTGACCTATAAAGGGGGACCTACAAGCTGAGTGGGAGCTGGCCAGACAAAGAGGGGAAGAGCATTCAAGGCAGAGAGAGCAATGTGCAAAGGACTGAAGTTTTTATAGACAGCATGGCGCCAACCTGCTTCTAGAGTCAAGTCGGAAAGCGATGGTGGGTCTATAAAGAAAGAAGTCGTTGAAAGAGGAAGCTGGAGAAGTTATCAGTCAAGAAAAGCCTTGTAATCATTGTAAGAAACAGAACTTTATTCTTAATATGGGAGTCCAAGAATAATAGAGAACTGAAGGATTTCAACAGAGAAAAGATATGATTCGATTTGTGCTTTTGAAAGATCTGCCTGATTGCTGTAGGGGGAACGCACTGGATGGGCACAAAGTCGGAGGCAAGAATATTTAGCTGATAGCACAAGAATACAGGTGAAAGGTCATGGTGACCTGAATAGGGTAGTGCAGTCCATATAGGAAAGAAGTGGGTCTAGTTTTGAAAGTTACTCAGGAAAAATTGATTGGATCTGGTGACTGGATGTAGAGGGCGAAGGAGGTGAAAGAAAAAAGGCTGCCACCCAGCTTATGATTTAAGTTTTTGGGAAGATGATGATGCCATTCACTGAGCAGGGAACACAGGAGAAATGTCTGGTTTGGATGCATTGAACTTGGCATATCAATGAGACATCCACATACAGATGTTATATATGTGGTGAGAAGAAACCCTTCAAAGATTAAAAAGGCATGGTCACGGGAGTTAAAGAAAAAGGGCAATGCCACCAGAACCACAGTAGTCAGTGTTCAAGAAAGAGTGAGCAGAGTGATCAGGAGTTTCACATGCACGCCCTCTGCGCCAGGCACTGAGATGAAAATGGAGCCTAAGTGCGACTAGGCTATTCGTCCTGCCCTTGGAAACATTATTGTGTTATTTCCCTGTATCTGATCCCTACCTTGGCTCCGTTCGTACTGAGGTTTTTATCTTTCTTCCAAAAATTCTCCTGGAATCTGAAGTCCTGGCCCAAATCCCAGTATCGATGGCATGGTACCCAGTCATGCTAACTCTTATTATTCCTTACAAATCATCCCTGACACGGTGCTTAACTTCCCACTGCGAAAAACTGTCTACATTCCTTCCTCGATTTGGTAGAGATCTGTTGTTCCAACACCCCCGTTATGACCTGGCTTGTTTTGTTTCTAACTGAGTGCAAAGACCAACTCTCCTGCCCACTGCCCCTACTCAGCAGGAGCCACTTGCTCTTGCATATAGAATGACACGAAGTTGGATGTGCAAGTGACAGAGGACCTGTTTTCTTGAGGAGAAGAGTTCAAAGGAGCCTCAAGACCTGTTTTTAGCCTAGAGTGTTCTCATTCCCATCATTCTGGCAGCTCTTTTGTATGTTCCCTTAAGAAAGGTACTGTGAAATGTCTTACTTCTTTCAGAGGACGTTTATCAGTGCGGTACTGACCCTGCAATATCTTTGGACAGACAGGTTTTATTCACGACTGAAGTTCTCAGCCTTTCCTCCTATTCCGTCCTATACATTAGGCTCCCTGCAGGTGGGGAAATCAGGGCAGGCCATGGAATCATCTGCCCTGGTTCTGCAGTGTCACCTGGCAGATGGAACCTCACGGCTGGGCTTTGGAGGAAGGCATTCCTTCCTGCCATTGGCAGGAATGTAGGGCAGCTTCTTTTTGGCTCATAAAGTTGTCCTGTGTAAACACCATAATTTTGGCTGTCTGGTCCTTTCTCAATTTTCCATGCTAAAAGGAGCTGAACCTTGGCATAGATAATACACAGTATACTATGTGGATAATAGCTGGGGAACATATTATAATGGATAATTTTTTTTTGTAATAGACATGATTTTTTTTTTCTATCTATGCTTTGCCTAGACTGGTAGTAAATGGGCATCCAGCATTGTTGTGGAGAGAGGAGAGGGTATTGAGGAAAAGTAAAGCTATGATTTTTTAAATTTCTGGTGAAACATTGACATACAGTTTATAAAGTGCTGATTGTGCTTTTAACCAAAAAAACACACACACAAGAGAACTTAATTATGGTGCAATTCAGCATACAGCAAAAATTTCAGAAGAGGGAAGTCAGATCACACAGGAAGGTGACCTTCAAATGAGTACCTCATAAACCTAAATTTGCATATAGTCAAAATTATTCTCAACATTTCTTCAATTTTGACAATGTTTCATGCTTTTGATTTGAATGTACTTTAATAAGTTCAGAATAGTCACATTTTCTTACAGAGTTAACATAGATCACTGTTCCCTTGGTAATCAAAAGCATACACAACTCAAGGATCTCACCAAGCCTTGTCTTAGAGCTCCCTGCTGGATGAAGAACTAAACAGAAATGCTTAGGGTGCTTCCAGCTGGCTACTGGTCCAGAGATGGCCTGGACCGAGGAGTGAGCAAGAAGTCCCAGTTCAAAGTGCTGGTAGCAAATAGTTGGAAACAATTGGCAGTAAGTAAATCTCATTGGAACTGAAACATGGTCTATATAATACACACAATTCTGTGAAATAATGGAATGGTCTACACCAGGAGTGGGCAAACTTTTTGATTCGAGGGCCACAATGGGTTCTTAAACTGGACCGGAGGGCCGGAACAAAAGCATGGATGGAGTGTTTGTGTGAACTAATATAAATTCAAAGTAAACATCATTACATCAAAGGGTACAGTCTTTTTTTTTTTAGTTTTATTCATTTCAAAAGGGCCGGATCCGGCCCGCGGGCCGTAGTTTGCCCACGGCTGGTCTACACAGTTACACTAAATGTGTTATGTGTCAGTAAGAGGCAGCATGGCTGCAGGAGGGGCCAACCTGGCTCTCACTCCCATTTGAGTAAATTTGAGTAAATTTTCGCTTACTAACTTGCAAAGCAAAAAGAGCTTGCATCAATTGATTCCAGCAAAAAACTCAGAAAAATCTCTCAAAATATTCTCATTGAAAAGAGAAATATGACACATTTTAGAGAAGCTCCTCTTCTTTCCAAAGCCACCATCAATCCCGGTGACCACAGCAGTATCACACAACAGCTCCTCCTTCACTTACGCAGTAGTCCTTGAGTCTCCATCCAAAATATTTCCTCTTCAGATGTTTCCTTTTCAAATTGGACCTCAGTAGTATTTTAGATCTTTTCAAGATGGTGACAATTAGGTAAGTTCTAGGAGAATTTAATCCATACTTATGTTTTGCTGTTGTTGCTTGAGGCAGAATAGCATAGTGGGGAAGGGTGGGCTTCAATGCAAATGAGCATGGATGCGAAATCTCATACCTTCATTTACTGTCTGTGTGACTTTGGGCAACTCTATTTGCCTCTGTAAGTAAACAGGGTTAATATGACCTATTGCATAAGATTATTGTGAAGATTACATAATATTTTAAGTTGTTAATATCCACTAAACCATGGTTCTCAAACTTCATTTATTTATACAACAAGCATGTGCAGAGATTACCGTATCCTTAAGGTGTTGGGGATAGACAGAGGCATAAGTTTGTGACTTTGAAGGAGGGGAGGGATATCTAATCCAGATCTGAAGGGAGGCCTAATCTAATCCAGATCTGAAGGAAAGACCTATAGACTTCATGGAAGTTGACCGTATAGGGAGGGGGTATGACTAGGACAGCAGGACCCTGAAGTGGGGAGCTTGTGCCTAGACCCCGAGGCAGGGACAAGCACATTGAGTATGGCTATCATATAGGAAGTATCTCAAAGTAGAGTCTAGACCTGAACTCTCCAGTTTGGTACCCAGGAGGTATTTAAATTTAATTCACTTAAATACATTACAATGTAGTTTCTCAGTTGCACTACCCATATTTTAAGTGCTCACTAACAGCATGTGGCAATGGCTATGATATTGGACAACACAGATAGAGAAACATCCCATTATCACAAGAAGTTCTGCTTAGAGAGAAACTGGTCTAGACTGTCAGTATGGGGTACTGTTTAGAAATATTAATTTTCAAGTCAGACCCTAAACAGAATAAAACAAAATCCCTGGGGATGAAGTTTGGGAATCTGAATTTTTTAACATGTCCCCAGGTAATTCTAATTGGAAACCAGAAGTATAAACTGTGAGGAAAAGTCAAACAAGTGATAAAACCTGAAGAGTAGGGATTCCTTTGAAAAAAGAGAATGAAGACATTCAATTAGCACCCTTCAAACTTTTCTCCATTGTGTTGCTGGAAAGATTTTCACAAAACTCAGATCTCCTCTTGCCAACAATCTTCCCTGGGCCAGCCTTTCCATTGTTTTTAGCAAATAACCAAAATCTCTAACATCACCTGCAGATATCACGCTCCTTCTTTTAGATCCCTGCTTCTTTCCTGTTCCCAACTACACCATGGCCCTGGGTGGTGCTCTCATTCTCCCCACATTTTGCCTTCAAAGCCCTAACCCTTGTTTGCAGCTGTCTATGAAGGTCCCTATGCTTCCTGAAAATAGAGGCCATGAATGCTTAGTTAATCGTTGTCTAATCAGCACCCGGTAGAGCACCTCGCTCATAGAAGGTGTTTCACAAATGTTTGTGAATGAATGGATGAGAGTGAATGAATGAGAAAGATCACTGGTATCAGAGTGGAAAATGAATTGCAGTAAGCTTGCAAGTGGCAAGGCATAGAGCAGAGAGCCAAGCTGCAAGTGTTGTAATAGTCCAGGTGAAAGATTATGTGATTCCAACAAGAGCATTGGTATTGAGTATGGAAAGGCAGGGACAAATCTAAGAAACAGTACACAAGAGTCAGCAAGAACTGCAGAATCTGCATGATTGTGAATCTGCACCAACTGTCATTTTCTAGCTCTTTAATGTTGTACTGCTTTCAACCTATCTCTTCAAATGCCAATAGTCCCTTCTCTTTGATTCATTATCCATTGCTTATTCTTATTCTCACCAGTTGGTTTTTGGTCTCAGCTACATTTTAATGGATGTCTTCCTCAAATGCTCAGGGCCATTAACCATAGGAATCCTCAATGAACTTTTCTCGCTGGCTCTCTCTTAATCTATAAGCTACAATTTGATTTTTCTGTAAAGAAGAAGGAGAATGAAACTCAACAGGAAGCTCATTTGTTCAAAAGCAGAACATTTGACAAACTTGGGGCTTGCTTTTTCTGAAAATGTCAGATCTCTGAAGATAAAGAACTCTTGAAAAGGTTGTCTAAATAGCTAGCTATCTCCTTTTCACTTACTCGTAATTCCACTACATCATAGCAACCTATACTGAGGTAATGTAATTTATAATTATAAATCGCATTAAATTCCAAATCCTATATTTTATCTTTAGTTTGCTCTGCTTTATCACTCAGGCTCTGCATAATCAACCAACTGCATCAGTCACTCCTTTCTCTATAGTCCTATGGCCAGAACAAATGAACCACCCAATCTTACATTTTGTTACATTATCTTCTATCTATTGCCCTTAGATTCCTCCGTGTGTGTCTGTCTGACCTTCCCATCTATCCAGTAGCAGGCACACCTGTCCCTATTGTCTCCCTGCCTGCACTCCAAGTTCTCAGTAAGCAAGCAGCTGCTTAGTAAGTTGATCCCTGAAGTTAACAATTTGAGTTGCTTGGTTTTCTTCAGAACATTTTCAATTACCGAACCTCCCTGCAAAAGGTAGGATAGCTATTCTCTGAAATAGTTACCCTGTTAACCCATTTCAATTTACTCTTTAACTGAATCCAAATCCTCCATGTCTTTGCTCATTCTGATGCCCACAAGCAAACATACTTCATTGACACTTCCTTGCTTACCTGCCTTATATTCTTCTTTTAAGATGGAGAGTCTTGGGGTTCTGGGTCAAGATGGTGACATAGGAGTATCTTGGGCTCACCTCTTCCCACAAACACACTGAATTTGCAACAAACTATGGAACAAATTCCTCTGAAAAAGAACGAAAAACAGTCCTATCCTACGTGTAGGGTGAACAACAGAGGCCCACATCAGAGCAGGTAGGAGGATGGACACAATCTCGCCATAAAACCCAGCCCTGGGGCAGTGAGCCACAGTCAGAAGGGAACACACTAAAGCATGAGCTTCTCCCTGAGGACTGAAATGTTTGAACCCTAGATGGGACCCCCAACTTTTACAACCTGCACCTGAGGAAGGAGTCCCTAAAACATCTAACTTTGAAACACAATGCAGCTCATGTCCAGAACCCACAAGATTATGGCATCTGAAGTAGCTCTTAAAGGGTTTGTGGACACACCTGCCCCAGAGCCCAGGGCAGAGGCAGCCAATGGAGAGGCCCTGCCTTCATAGGACTGAGGCTCATTTCCTAATCTTCCAGCATCTGCCTAAGGGCAGGCATCTAGTTTACCACAACTAGTGCTGCTGTCTGGTGGGCACCATCTCCCTCTCCTCTGCCTGCTCTGGCCATCTGTTTTGCTTGTTTAATGCTATGCTAATGAGAAAGGGAATACTTTCAACTCTTTGTCACCCCAGCCCTCCTCTGTCTATCCTGAGCCTTCTCCAAGCCCCTTAGAGAGGAGGATAGCTCATCTTTCTTTATGTTTCTTTAGAGCACTCTTTTTTTTTCTTTAAATAGCCTTAGGTTCCTTATATATTTTTATTATTATTGATTTCAGAGAGGAAAAGAGAGAGAGAAACATCAACAATGAGAGAGAATCATTGATCAGCTGCCTCCCGCACGCGCCACATGGGGGATCAAGCCTGCAACCTGGGCATATGCCCTGACCAGGAATCCAACTGTGACCTCCTGGTTCCATAGGTTGACACTCAACCACTGAGCCTTGCCGGCTGGGCCATATCACTCTTTTGTTTTATTCTTTCCCTTTTTGTGTGTGTGATGGGGAAGCACCACAGTATAGGAACTACGTGTATAGGCTTTGAAGTAAAATAAAAGCCTTGGATTCAAATTTATGGCTCAAGCAAATCATGTAAACTTCTAGGACACCTACTGTCCTCAGATATAAAACAGGAACTACAGTACCTATTTAGGCTTATTTGTAAGGATTAGTGAAACAATAAAGTGCTTAACCCCCTTAATATAATAAGTAACATACAAAAAATTGCCACCTGTGTTCTTTTGCTTGATGTAGTCACATTTATATTAGACACGAGTAAACTCTAACACATCCTATAGTCCAGCAGTGTCTAACTATTAAATCTCATGGCAAATGAAAATTCCAATTTTGTTGCATTGATTATTGTATATTCATACAAAGGCACTCTCAATACATGGGCAATGAATGATCATCAAATGCATGACAAAATAAATAATTATAATAGGTTGAATACCAGCTTTTAAAATATATTGTATCTATACAAAAGACAAATGAGAGGGAAATTAAAAATAAATACATTCACGGAGACCCCTAGCTGTTTTCTGTTCATCTGAGTTGTCAGTGTGTTTTGTTTTTAGTTTTGTTTTTCCTGCAGAACAGTAAAGCTGCTGGATTTTGCTCTGGAAATGGAACCAGGAAAGGCAGCATTTGTTCTTTTTCTCTCTGAGAAATATTGCAGAATCCCATGTTCCATGAAGAGTATAATTATTCCCACAATAACAGAAGACAGAGCAGTCCCAGGTGCTGCGTTTGCATTGCACTCTGTGGGTGAGGCCATCATTAAGAGCTTTGTTCTCAGTGTCACTAGATACAGGCACCGCTGTGCATTTCACAGTTGCCAGCTCCAGTGTGTTCAGAGTCAGACTCCCCCAAACACCCTGAAACAACCTCTCTTGGAGGAGGCCATCCCTTGTTGAATTTTCATCCTGCCTTTCTCTTCCTCAGCCAAAGACCCGAGGAGAGCAGGTGTCCAGAATGACAGGGCTCTTCAAGTGCTGGCAAATATCCCCTCCAACATACACCTTCGAAGGCTGCCTATGGACCTGCCGAGATGAGATTGGCTCCTACTTTATCTGTATGTGCTCTCCATCTTCCTCCCACACAACTTTTGGGCCTCATGTCCTCTTTGCAATGATCAGAGGGAAGCATGACTCTAGTAGTTTTGACGTGAGCAAATAAAGGATGGCATTGTCGTAACTGAGAGGGGGAGGAATGCCTGAGAAGCATGTTTCAGGAGGAAGGGAGACAGGGTGGCAGAGCAGAGTCGATATTATGTTGAAAACATCTATTATGAATCCATGTGTAGATGTCAAGTAAATAGTTGAATATGAGACTCTAAAGTTCCTGAAAGAGGTCAAGACTGGATATATAGATGTGATAGTTGTCAGCATGTAGATGGTATGTGAAGCCATGTGAACAGATGCAATGACCAAGGTAGTTAGAATAGATGGAAAAGAGAAAAGCAAGGAACTGAACTCTGTGACAATTGAGCAATGATAAGATGTAGGGGAGAAGGACTGCGCCATCTTGGGTGGTTGTTGCCGGCATCCAGAGACCAGCTACTAACCTGGAAACAAGGGATCTCCAGCAGCGTGACTGCGTGAACTCAGACGAGCACTGCTTCTTCTCACGGAAAGGTTGGACATCCCCTAAAGGTGCAGTTTGCAGTTCGGGTTGGAGGGAGGACCGAGCTCGCGCGCGCGGGGCGGAATCTGCGCCCCAGAGTCCACAGCCGTTGGGACCAGCGTGACCCGCGAGTGGGGAAGGGGCCCCACAGGGCTGCTGGCAGAAGGGAACGCGAAAAATGAGCCCATAGCTGGACTGGATGTAAAGGAGCAGCCTTGGACTTTGCCAATCTGCTGGCTGCTTGGTGCCAGGGGCGAGTGAGCGCGCGGAGACTGCGCGCGGAGACTGCGCGCAGACCTGGAAGGTGGAGGCTTGAGAATTCGCACAACTATCAGGCTCTTGTTACAGTTCCCCTTAGATCCGTGCATTTGATTATTAAACCCAGCGCATGGGATTCCCCAGTTGGGGTCATTCGCAGAGCCTGTAGGGGAAAGTTCTTTTTGGGGAGCCTGGGAAACAGCGGACAGTGGCAAGGAACCAGCTCTGGGCAGTGGTCTTTCCCGAATCAGTTCCAAATACCATAGAGGACAAAACCCTACTGATAGAGAGGACTTAGAGCCTCGGAGGTAAATCCAGACACACTGCCACCCAGAGGCAGAGCCACGAACTGTCTCTTTTGCGATCACAAATAAAGGCAGTCTGGAAAAAAATACAACCTGCCTTAAAATCAGGTCTGTGGTTTACTGCACGGAGGGACAGTGTATCGCAGGGAAGTTCAACACTCCCCTGAATGCCTGGCAGGACTGAGGCGTGCCAAAAAGAAGAGTGGAAGATCTGAAGCACCTTCACTTCCGAATATTTTTATATATATATATTTTTTAATTCTTTTTTCACCATTTCATTAAGAACCTATTTTTTTTTATTTTTTTCATCACCTGATTTTACCTTTTTAATTACTACATTTTTTAACCAGTATTATTGCTATCCTTTTACCATTTTTTCAAGGGTCATTTTATTTTTTATTATTTTTTTAATTTTTCTTTATTTTATTTTGGGATTAGTGTTCTACACTCTATTTTCATCGTTCCTTTAGCATCATTTCTCTCTATCTCACATTTACCCTTAAGCCAAAACTCTCTTCCTCACTTTTCCCCTTTTGTTGTCCTGTTTCTCTTACCCTATTCCTGCTTTGGATTTTACCTATTCCTTCTTTCTACCCACTGTCTAAATTTCACCCTACTTATATATCTAATTTCCAATCCCTCGCTCTCCCCATACAAATAGCCTCTTCCCCACCTCTATTTCATTCTCTTAATTTTTTTTTGTTTTTGTTGTTGTTGTTTTTTTTTTTTTTTTTTTTTTGGTCTTTTTGTGTTTTTTTTTTCTCTCCCTTTTCCCAATCTCATTTCGGCACTCCTTTTTGTTTTTTATTTTTCTCTCTAATATTTTTCTCTTTTTTCTTCTTTATCCCCTAATTCTCTTCACTCGGGGGGGTCACCTTTATTTGGGGTTATTAATATCGTGAATGCATTTAGTTCGGTGCCTTGTACGTTGTGCCTTGTTGTGTTGTATTTTGTGCCTTTGAATCAGCGCAACAGAGAGAGATCTACATAACCAAACACCTTGAGAAGAGAAATCATGGTGAAACAAAGAACCAACCCAAATATGAAAGAAAAACAGGCATCATCAGAAAAGGAAGTAAACGAAATAGAGGCAATGGAGGCAAGCAACCTGTCAGAGAAAGAATTCAGAGTAATGGTCATAAGGTGGATGAAAAGAATGGAAGACCAATTCAACAATATGTGTAGGAACCAAGAGGAAATGAAGAAGAACCAAGAGGAAATGAAGAGAAACCAAGAAGAAATGAAAAACGACATCACTGCCATAAAGAACTCAATAGAAAGCATCAACAGTAGACTAGAAGAAGCAGAGGACCGTATCAGTGAGCTAGAAGACAAGGTAGAAAAAAATACCCAAACAGAACAGCTTCTAGAAAAAAAAATTAAAAAGCAGGAAGAGAGCCTAAGAGAACTCTGGGACAATGCTAAACGAAACAACATCCGAATAATAGGGGTGCCAGAAGGAGAGGAAACTGAGCAAGGAATAGAAAACCTGTTTGAAAAAATAGTAACAGAAAATTTCCCTGATATAGGGAGGAAAAAACTCACACAAATCCAAGAAGCTCACAGAGTCCCAAACAAAATGAACCCGAAAAGACCGACACCAAGGCACATAATAATTAAATTGGCAAACACCAACGACAAAGCAAGAATCTTAAAAGCAGCCAGAGAGAGACAGAAAGTTACCTACAAAGGATCCCCCATCAGACTAGCGACTGATTTCTCAACAGAAACACATCAGGCAAGAAGGGAATGGAATGAAATATACAAAGTCATGCAAACGAAGGGTCTGAATCCAAGAATACTATACCCAGCGAGGCTATCAATCAAAATTGAGGGTCAAATCAGGAGCTTCACAGACAAAAATGGTCTACGGGAGTTTATTACAACCAAACCAGCAATGCAAGAAATGCTAAAGGGTCTGCTGTAAATAGAAAAAACAGGAAACAAAGAAGGAACGCAGCGGTAAAGAACAAAAATGGCGACTAACAAGTTTCTATCAATAATAACTTTAAATGTAAATGGATTAAATTCCCCAGTCAAAAGGCATAGGGTAAATGAGTGGATAAGAAAACATGACCCATATATCTGCTGTCTACAGGAAACCCACCTCAGAAAAAAAGACGCACACAGACTGATGGTGAAGGGATGGAAAAAGGTTTTTCAGGCCAATGGAAGTGAAAAAAAAGCCGGGGTAGCAATACTTATATCTGACAAATTAGATCTCAAAGTGAAGGACATAAAAAGAGATCAAGAAGGCCACTTCATAATACTAAAGGGAGCAGTCCAACAAGAAGAAATAACTCTGGTAAATATATATGCACCCAATATAGGAGCACCCAAATACGTAAGAAAGCTTCTGGAGAAGATCAAGGGAGAGATTGACAGCAATACAATCATAGTAGGGGACCTTAACACCCCATTATCGCCACTGAACAAATCCTCAAAACAGAAACTCAGCAAAGAAACATCAATCCTAAATGACTCACTAGATCAGATGGAATTAATTGACATCTTCAGAACATTTCACCCCAAAGCCACAGAATATACATTCTCCTCAGGTGCACATTTGTCATCTTCAAAGATAGACCATATATTGGGTCACAGACAAAGTCTCTTCAAATTCAAGAAAATTGAAATCATATCATGTATCTTCTCAGACCACAAAGGCATAAAACTGGAAATCAACTACAACAAAAACAATCCAAAAAAATCAAACACATGGAGACTAAATAGCATGCTATTAAACAATGACTGGGTCACCAGTGAGATCAAAGAAGAAATAAAAAACATCATGGCAACGAATGACAATGAAAACACAACAATCCAAAACCTATGGGACACAGCAAAAGCAGTCTTGAGAGGGAAGTTCATAGCTCTACAAGCCTACTGCAAGAAACAAGAAACAATGAGAATAAATGACCTAACTCTACAACTCGAAGAATTAGAAAGAGAGCAACAAAAAAAGCCCACTGTAAGCAGAAGGAAGGAAATAACAAAGATCAGAGCGGAGATAAACGACATAGAGACCAAAAAAACAATACAAAAGATCAACAAAACCAAGAGCTGGTTCTTTGAAAGGATAAACAAGATTGATACACCTCTAGCCAGGCTCACCAAGAAACAAAGAGAGAGGACCCAAATAAACAAAATCAGAAATGAAAGAGGAGAAATAACAACAGACCCCATAGAAATACAAAGGATTGTAAGAAAATACTATGAACAACTCTACTCCAACACACTAGACAACCTGGAGGAAATGGACATATTCCTAGATAAATACAACCTTCCAAAACTTAACCAGGAAGAATCTAAAAATCTCAATAGGCCAATAACTATGGAGGAAATCGAAGCAGTAATCAAAAAGCTTCCAGCAAACAAAAGCCCGGGTCCAGATGGCTTCACAGGGGAGTTTTACCAAACATTCAAGGAAGACCTAAAACCTATCCTCCTCAGACTATGTCGAAAGATCCAAGAGGAAGGAACACTTCCCAGCTCATTCTATGAAGCCAACATCACCCTAATCCCAAAACCAGATAAAGACAATACAATGAAAGAGAATTATAGGCCAATATCCCTCATGAACATAGATGCCAAAATCCTCAACAAAATCCTAGCAAATCGGATCCAGCAGTACATCAAAAAGATCATACACCATGACCAAGTAGGATTTATCCCAGGGATGCAAGGATGGTACAATATCCGCAAATCAATAAACGTGATACATCACATAAACAAATTGAGAGAAAAAAACCACATAGTCATATCAATTGATGCGGAAAAAGCATTTGACAAAATCCAACACCCTTTCTTGATAAAAACTCTCAGCAAGATAGGAATTGAGGGATCATACCTCAACATAATAAAAGCCATATATGACAAACCCACAGCCAACATCATAATCAATGGGCAAAAACTAAAACCATTCCCCCTAAAAACAGGAACAAGACAGGGATGCCCCCTCTCACCACTCCTGTTCAACATAGTACTGGAAGTACTAGCCATTGCGATCAGACACGAAGAAGAAATAAAAGGCATCCAGATTGGAAAAGAAGAAGTAAAACTGTCCTTATTTGCAGATGACATGATACTGTACATACAGAACCCTAAAGACTCCATCAAAAAATTATTAGACTTAATAAATGAATTCGGCAATGTAGCAGGATACAAAATTAATGCTAAGAAATCCATGGCATTTCTTTACACCAATAGTGAACTTACAGAAAGTGAAACTACAGAAGCAATCCCATTTACCATTGCACCAAAAAAATTAAAATACCTAGGAATAAACTTAACTAAGGAGGTAAAAGACTTATATGCTGAAAACTACAGGACACTGAAAAAAGAGATAGAGGAAGACATAAACAGATGGAAGAATATACCGTGTTCATGGATTGGTAGAATCAACATCATCAAAATGTCCATACTACCCAAAGCAATTTATAGATTCAATGCAATCCCCATTAAATTACCAACGGCATATTTCACAAATCTAGAACGAACGTTCCAAAAATTCATCTGGAATAAAAAAAGACCCCGAATAGCTGCAGCAATCCTGAGAAAACACAAAGTAGGTGGGATCTCAATACCAGATATCAAACTGTATTACAAAGCCACTGTTCTTAAAACAGCTTGGTACTGGCACAAGAACAGACATATAGATCAATGGAATAGAATAGAGACCCCAGAAATCGACCCAAACCACTATGCCCAATTAATATTCGACAAAGGAGGCAAGAGCATTCAATGGAGTCAAGACAGTCTTTTCAATAAATGGTGTTGGGAAAATTGGACAGATACATGCAAAAGGATGAAACTAGATCACCAACTCACACCATACACAAAAATAAACTCAAAAAGGATAAAAGACTTAAACGTCAGACGGGAAACCATAAAAATACTAGAGGAATCCATAGGCAGCGAAATCGCAAACATATGCCGAAGAAATTTCTTCTCTGATAATGCTCCTAGGGCAATGGAAACTAAAGAGAAAATAAACAAATGGGACTACATCAAAATAAAGAGCTTTTGCACAGCAAAGGAAACCATCAAAAAAACAACAAGAAGACCCACTACATGGGAGAACATATTTACCAATGATACCACCAATAAGGGTTTAATTTCCAACATATACAGGGATCTCATGAAACTTAACAAAAGGAAGATAAACAATCCAATAAAAAAATGGGGCCGAAACCGGTTTGGCTCAGTGGATAGAGCGTCGGCCTGCGGACTGAAAGGTCCTGGGTTCGATTCCGGTCAAGGGCATGTACCTGGGTTGCGGGCATATCCCCAGTAGGAGATGTGCAGGAGGCAGCTGATCGATGTTTCTCTCTCATCGATGTTTCTAACTCTCTATCTCTCTCTCCCTTCCACTCTGTAAAAAATATATTTAAAAAAAAAAAAAATGGGCAACGGACCTAGATAGACACTTTTCGAAAGAGGACATACAGAAGGCAGAAAGACATATGAAAACCTGCTCAAAGTCACTAATTATACGAGAGATGCAAATCAAAACGACAATGCGATATCATCTCACACCTGTCAGAATGGCTATCATCAACAAATCAACAAACAACAAGTGTTGGAGAGGATGTGGAGAAAAAGGAACCCTTCTGCACTGCTGGTGGGAATGCAGACTGGTGCAGCCACTGTGGAGAACAGTATGGAGCTACCTCAGAAGACTAAAAATGGAACTCCCATTTGACCCAGTGATCCCACTCCTAGGAATATATCCCAAGAAACCAGAAATGCCAATTAGAAAGGATATATGCACCCCTATGTTCATAGCAGCACAATTCACCATAGCTAAGATTTGGAAACAGCCTAAGTGCCCATCAGCAGATGAGTGGATTAGAAAACTGTGGTACATATACACAATGGAATACTATGCTGCGGTAAAAAAAAAGGAACTCTTGCCTTTTGCAACAGCATGGATGGAACTGGAGAGTCTTATGCTAAGTGAAATAAGCCAGTCAGAGAAAGATAAATACCACATGATCTCACTCATTTGTGGATTATAGAGAACAACATAGACTGATGAAAAAGGACAGACCCAAAGACTGAGAAACAGCGATCAGGCTATCAATCCCCAGAAGGAAAGTAGGGGAGGGCGGGGGTAAGGGGAAGAGATCAACAGAAGGACTTGTATACATGTATATAAGCCAAACCAATGGACATGGACAACGGGGGGATGGGAGCATGAGTTTGTGTGTGGGGGGGAGGTTGGGGGTTAAAGGGGGGGATGAGGACACATTTGTAATACCTTAACTAATAATTAAAAAAAAAAAAAGATGTAGGGGAGAAGAGGATGGATAAACAATTAGCATGTTTTTATTAAATTCATTTGCTTCTCTACATTAAATATTTCCAGATTCTCAAAATCACTTTATGGGACATGTTTGCCCAATCTCAGTACCATGTTTCACTTCCCTTGTGAGAAGTAAATGAACTGAGCATGCCAAATGGAATAGAGAATTATGGCATGAACTATACAAAGAAAAGAGAGACCCCTACATCCCACAATTTGAGCCCCAGACTTTTATTATTACAGGCCATGTACCATTAGTTTCTATAGAAAGCAAGCCACTTAAAACCCCTAACTCTTTTTATACCTGAATCATTGTAGGTTCCATTCTCAAAAATATATGTACCAGATTGAATTCTTAAACCTAAATGCAGTAACTTACTTTTTTTTTTTTTTGCCTATAGACTTCACTAGAGACCTGGTGCACGAAATTCGTGCAGGGTGGCGGGGGGCGGGGGGGGGGGGCGATGGCTCAGCCTGGCCTGCACCCTCTTCAATCTGGGATCCCTCTAGTAATCCAGAACCACTGGCTCCTAACCACTCACCTGCCTGCCTGCATGATGCCCCTAACTGCTCTCCCCTGCCAGCCTGATCACCCTAACTGCCTTAACTGCTCTCCCCTGCTGGTCTGACCCCCCTAACTGCCTATCTGCTCTTTCATCCTGACCTGATCCCCCAAACTGCCTAACTGTTCTCCCCTGCTGGCCTGATCCCCCTAACTGCCTATCTGCTCTCCCCTCCTGGCCTGATCACCCTGCCTACTGCCACCTCTCCCTTCTGCCTTCTCCAGAAGCACTGGCCTTCTCACCTTCTCCCTTCTGCCTTCTCATGGCATGGCGCTGGCCTTTTCACCTTCTCCCTTCTGCCTTATCCCACAGTGCCTGCCTTCTCACCTCCTCCCTTCTGCCTTCTCCCACGGCGCTGCCCACCCTCGAGTCGCCTCAGGCTGATCCCGCCTTCTCCCAGTGACTCCTAGCTTCTGTCTCATCTCCTGGAGCAATGCCCCATGGTGCACATAGGAGCTAATAAAGAGCTAATATGCTAATGGTTCAGTTGTGACCCATTATGGCATCCTGGTTAATTTGCATATTAGATAGATAGATAGATAGATAGATAGATAGATAGATAGATAGAGATAGAGATAGAGATAGAGATAGAGATAGAGATAGAGATAGAGATAGAGATAGATATAATTAGATGTAGCTCATCAGTAGTTGAGCAAGGTATTTTTGAATCCAGGGCTAAATGCTCATTGCATTAAATTTATTAGCTTTGTGTTACCACATACTTGAGAAGCATGCCTTTTGAGTCTACCCATTTCCCTTTCTCCAGGCAAGCCCTTCTCTGCAGAACTCTAGATGCGGCCAGACATGCCTGAGGCCCAGTGAGAATACTACTGAAGCTCAAGGTGGAGCCCCTGGTATACTCAAAAATACCTCCTAATTTATTTGTTTAGACAACATGAGATATTTTCTTTCCCAAACACATGCATGTAAGTCTATGTGTGTATTCCTGTTGAACACCAAAGTAAGGTAGGTGCAGGGGTGTGTGTGTGTGTGTGTGTGTGTGTGTGTGTGTGTGTGTGTGTGTGTTTAGAGTCATGTCTATTCTTATTAAGGGTGAAAAAACTGGATTTTAAAATATTATTAGTTGCCTGACCATGTACCATTTTGCATTTCAAATGATGCATTAGAGCTTTATTCTTACCCTGCACTGGATTTTTAAATGCAAGAAATAACCTTGAGCCTTCAGCTGAGAGTGTCTCATTGCGCACAGACAAAAGCTAAATCAGGACGGTTTTAATCGTGCTGAGATGTACTCTCAGAGTCCCCTAGAATCTGCGTGACTCCATTGACAGTGACAAATGAAAGCGGTCTCCACTCTTCACCAGACTGCTCTGTCCTAACTGGGGTACATTTAGTACTAAGTCGGGAAGCAAGTGAAGTGTTCCTATGTTTCCATATTAGCACATTTTGGGTGTTCTGTTGTTGCCTTTTTTTTTAGTTAGTTATTTTACTTTTAAGCTACAAATAATAGCAAAGAAAAAGAAGCACATAACTGCGCACAAATTCTCCTTTGCTATTTTAGCCCCTAAAATGGAGTTTCATGTTAATATTAACGAAAGGTAGACACTGAGACTCAAAGGGAGTTTCAGGTTATTAGGGAAAATTGTTTCATGGAAGAAAACTGATACCCAAATGGTATTTATGCCATATTCTGAAATGATTGTGACATTTGAGAAAAACAGTTAAATGTGACCTTCACCAGGAATCATAAGATTATATCATTTTCAAGAGAAATAAAAGGGCATTAGCCAAGGCTTCTTTTGGACTACATTTTCAAATTTTATCTGCTGACTAGCATCTCAAGTAGGAGGCACTTGGACTTTGTACCATGAAATGTCCAGGAAAGAGTTTGTCACAGTGATTTCTTTTACAGACACTACAATGATAGCATCCAGCAGTTCAAGGAAATGAGACACCATTTCCCTAATAGATAGCAGACCATAGGTAAACGAGGATGCACCAATCTTATTTTCCCCTACAGTGTGAGACTAAAACCGAATTTGTCTCTTATGTCCTCCTAGTATTCCAGGGGATAAACGTTAAAGAACAAACTAGAAGCAAGAAAGTCAAGGAGGAGGTGATATTATCATAGTTCCCAATATTGCTTGCAAGAAAAGCTTGATTTCTTCAAAATTACTTTAGCAACTGAAGTGATTAGTCATCTTGTGACAACATGGAGTGCTCAGCACTTTATTCCAGAAACTGTTAATAACCTATGGGCATCCGCTGGGAAAAGGCAGAAAGGAGCTGTGTGAGAAACACACCAACACAGAAATATATTTAATGTCCAGCTGTGTCATATTTTAAGGCTGGGTTCAGATCATAATGTTCTAGTCACTTACTTCTAGCATTAACTATCCCAAAGAGTTCTTTTTTTGAACAGGGACCATTTGCTCCTTAACCCTTTGAGCATGTTAAGGATGTCTAAGTCTCTGCATGTCTAGGGGTCTCCAGAGACCAGAGTCTCATAGAGAAGCAATTTTCTTCCCATCTTGGTCTGATTTCATTGTCTTGTCTCCTTGCCATGAGAGCCAGATTCTGAGCAGGTAAATTTTCCAAGCCAGAGTAGCAAAAAGGCTACCAGAGAGTATGAAGTCGTATGACCTGGAGTGAGACAAGCAACCCTGTGGGCAAAGCTCCAACCTCTGGGTACCAAACTCTTAAGTTGCAAAGGATAGAAAACCCCATTCAAACTACATAAGCAAATGAGAAATGTAGATTCTCGTAACATAAAAACAGAAATGGCTCCATTCAGTCAGCATCATCTGCAGGAACAGTATCTGGCTTATGTTGCCCATGCCTTCTTCTGTGTTACTCCCTATCAGAGAGCTTTGCTCATGTTGGCAGGACACCTGTCAGCAGCTCCAAGCTTGCATCTTCCCAGGTCTAAACCCATGGTCAAGAGAATAGCTCAATGAGTAGAGCAAAAGTCCTGGAATTAGTTCTGACTGGAAAAAACTCACCTTCACATAGGCCCTGTGCCATTGCTAAGCCAGTCCTTACAGAAAGAGAAAATGATGCCCAGATCACTCATTCCTGGATCACCAGCTATACCTGGAGCCAGAGCAGCATCCGTTCTGCAGGAAGCACACAGACCAGGCTGGGTGAGGGATAAAGTCCCAGGGTAAAGTCACAGCACTCCACCATGACCAGAAAAAGAGGGCATAGACATGTGCAGGCAAGAGCAATAACTGTCCATTAAGCATTATTACACTGGTTTCTTTTACAGTTCTAGCTATGCATAGTCCATTGAGCTTTATACATAAATATACAAACATACATGGACTTCATCCCTCAAAAATTCTGCAACATTAGATCCAGGGTGGGAAGTGGATGTTTGTGTTTTGAAAAAGCTCTGTAGATGATTCAGTGATCGTCTAAGTCTGAATCAATAAATGGTCTCAATTAGTTCATTTTTAAGTGAATGTGATAAAATAACTTAGCAATTCTTAAACTTCCCAGCTGTGAACCACTTAAGCAGTGCCGAGAACATTATCTCCCAACTCACCCACTCATACTTCAAAGGCACTAAACACACCTCCCTCATCAGTGTTGTTTCAATAGGGTACCACTCAAGGAAACCTTCTTTTTAAAACATTCTAAACAGGACTCTGAGCTCTGCCCTACTTATAGTAATGTGCTTGTCAAGGTTTCCAATGTACCTCAGAACATTTTTGAAGTGTTTGGTTAATGAAAAAATTCAGCTTAAGAGAAATATTAAAATATAATAATATGTCAAATTCAACAAACAGCCACTTTTCCCATGTTACACATAGATCTTGGCATCACATGAAGCTACACTTTCTTTAAAATAACATCACACATCCTCCTCTGACAAGTCTCCTTTCCTTCTCACTAATTTGTTTGACCATTCTTTGTCCCCATGAGCCTCAAGTTCATTGACAATTCTATCCTATCCATATCCAATGGCCTCTACTTGTCATTATGTCCTTCCTTACCCAAATTAGATTCTAGAGTCAACAAGTTCAATAACAATGCTCAATACCGCTCTGTCTTCTCTTGGTACTTGCCAGCCCAAGTCCTGGACTTGCTCCAAGCTTGCACTCAGGCAGCTGAGCTTTGCTGGAGACAGATCCCAACATGCAATATTTATCATGTCCCTGCTCTGCTCAGAACCCTCCAGTGGCTTCTCATATCATTTTGAGTAAAAGCCAAATCCTTTACATGCTCTAGAACACTCTGTAATTTGCCCCACTGTTTCCATTCTAGCCTTGTCTTTTCTCATGTGACCCTAGCCACTCTGATGCACTCTGACCTCATTGCTGATCCTTCTTCCTGCCTCAGGACGGTTGGATTTACCTTTATCAGGTATTTCCTTACCTAAAACACTCTTTCTAGACATCTAAAAGTCTCTGTGCAAATGTCTCTTTCCCTGACTACCCTGTGTAACAGATATCCTATCTAATAAAGAAGGAATATGCTAATTGACCCTCACATCATCGCAAAGATGGCGGTGCCCACGGCCAATAAGGAGGGAATATGCTAATTGACTGCCACCCTCAAAGATGGTGGTGCCCACAGCCACAAGATGGTGGTGCCCAGTCCCCTCAGCCCCACTGGGGTGGCAGGCACATGGCAAGGCCTGGCCCACCCATAGGCAGGCCCAGCTGCTCCATGTGCCTGCCTCCAGAAACCCCCAGTCCCCCAGCCCTCCAGCCGCCCAGGGTCAGCCCAAGGCACAGGCAAGCCTCGGATGGTGGCTACCCAGCTGCCCAGGGCCACCCAAGGCTCAGGTAACCTGGGCCGGCTGAGGCTTGCACTGCCAGCAGTGGCAGCAACAGAGGTGTGATGGGGCATCGCCTTCCCCTGTCACCAGGTCACCTCCTGCCCCTAAGGGCTCCCGGACTGTGAGAGGGGGCAGGCCAGGCTGAGGGACTCCCCTCCAGTGCATGAATTTTCATGCACCGGACCTCTGGTTCTTTCATAAATGTACATGGTGTTTCTGTACAGCACCCATCACCACCTAACATAATATAGATGATATTTATTTCTATGACATTTTCTTATCTTCCTCTGCAGAAACATAGACTCTATAGTGATATATAATTTGTTTTGTTTGCTCTTATAGCTTAGAACAGTACTAACAATAAATATTTGTTGAATGGATAAGTAAATGAAACAAGTATATTCTTACTATTATAAGTTCATGGTCACTAACTTCAACTAGGCTTCAACATTCCCTGGTAATTCCATTATTTCATCTAATCAACTCAGTCTGTCACTGTACACAATGATTATTTCAACTCTTCCACTCTCTTTAAATCTCTGACCTTCTTCTCCACATAACCCCTCCCCAAAACACACACTCATTTATATATCCCACAACCCACCAATCGTCCTTCACAACTGACAACCTTACTTGTTACTTTATAGAGATTTAGATGCTCACAGACAAGACACCCCTACATGCCCTGTTACAAAAATTACATACATTACCATCTGTATACTCATATTTTTCTAATGCCTCTTGTTATATAAGTTAGTCCCTTCTCTTCTTTTTTTTTTTTTTCTCCTACCTTCTCAGGAAATACCACTTTCTGAATTTTTAAATAGCTTCCAGTCTATCCCACCTTCTTTTTTGGGGAGAGGGAGGTAAATTTTTCTCTTCTTACATATTTACTTTTTATTTTATTGAATGTATTGGGGTGACATTGGCTAATAAAATCATACAGGTTTCAAGTGTGCAACTCAATAAAATGTCATCTGCATACTGTATGCACTTACCACCCTAAGTCAAGTCTCTTTCCAACCCCACTATCCCCCCTTTGCCCACTTCCACCTCCCCCCATCCCCTTTTTCCTCTAGCTATCACCATACTTTTGTCCATCTCTACCAGGTATATATATACACACACACACACACTTTTTTGGCTTAATTCCTTTACCTTTTATCACCCAGCCCCCCTTTTCTCCTCCCTCTGGAAACTATCAATTTGTTATATGTATCTATGTTTCTGTTTCCATTTTGTTTGTAAAATTGTTTTGTTAAATAGATTCCAAATATAAGTGAGACCCTATGGTATTTGTCTTTCTCTGACAGACTTATTTCACTTAGCACAATAATCTCCAGGTACACCCATGTTGTCACAAAAGGTAAGCTTCCCTTCTATTTTTATGGATGAGTAGTAGTTCACGGTATAAATGAACCACAGCTTTTTTATCCACTCATCTACTGATGGGCACTAGGGCTCTTTCCAGATCTTGGCTATTGTAAATAACTCTGCAATTAATTTAGGGGTGCATATATTCTTTTGAATCATTGTTTCAAAGAAGTTTATCCCATCTTAAAACACAAAATTCTCTCTTTAGCCACCAAACCCTCTACAGCAAGCATGTCAAACTCAAAGGCTAACATGGGCCAAATAGATGAGGCATGTGGCCCACAGGCCACGAGTCAGTCTCTCTCATCTCCCATTCATTGCCAAACTTTTAAAAGTAATTTCCTTCCCTCATGTTTCTTGCCTCACTTCCCACATTCCTCGGGCCACTCTAACCTGATTACAGTGTGCACCCACCCTCTCACCAGAATGGTTCTTGCTCAGGTCACCCTTGGCCTACTTCAACACTGCTAAAAGGCATGGGCATTTTCAGTCCTCATCTCAGGTGAATGGCCAGCAGGATTTTGCACTGTTAGCAACCCCTTTAAAAATTCCAACCATCTTCTTTATATTTTCTTCATATCCTCCTAACTTTCCTCTCACCTCTTCAGCCTAATTAATTTCTACTCTTTTCTTATTCTGAAAATCTCAGTTCTCAACTCAAAGGTTACGTTATGTTGTTTTTTAAAATATGTTTTTATTGATTTTGAGAGAGAGAAAGGAAGAGGGATAGAGAGATAGAAACATCAATAAGAGAGAAACATCATGCATTGGCTACCTCCTACACACACTCCAACCAAGGATCGAGCTCACAAGCTGGGCATGTGCCCTGACCTGGAATCGAACCGGCAACCTCTTGGTTCCTGGGTCCATGCTCAACAATTTAACCACACAGGTTAGTCTCAAAGGTTATATTTTTTAGGAGAAAGTACCCTGAGTGCCAGACTGAAAGGTTTTCCTTGTTCTAATAGCTCTCTCTAGTCCCTTCCTGGCACTTGTCACAGTAAATCATTATAAACTTGCATAATTACATGACCAACATTGGCTTATTAAGGAATACCTTCAGAGCATAAATATGCCTATACTTTACCACATCATTAATTTGCTAATTGATATTTTGGTGGTCTACAGTTTTTATGCTATTATTCTTTAAATTTTAGGCAGTGAAGATTCACTACTTCTGCATTGGGAAGAGAAAACAATTATTTTAAAAATAAACACTTGCTGGTTGAACAAACACTTTCATTATTTTTTCAGGAAAAAAAGTATGAACATTGCCATTGTCAAAGACCTCACAATTTCAAATAGCAGCTGATGCCTCATCCCACCTCTAGAGGTTTCTGGTTTAATTGGTCTGGAACGAGGTTTGGGCATTGAGGCTTTTGAAAGCTCCCAGGTGACCCTGATGTGCAGTCACGTTTGAAAACCACTACAGAAGAGGATGCTTCTGAAATACTTATCAATACCCTTTTTACAAGTCAAGAACTGCAAGAGGGAATGTACCTGTCGGTGTAAATACAGATCACGTGGCTCTCTAAAGCCAAGACCATGTCAGTTCACAGTTCTGTGTAAGTGCCATGGAATCACAGGCTCGTGGTGATTAACACATCTAAGTGGGGGACCATTGGCTGAAATGATTCAGGGAAGATTCCTTGTGCCTACTGATTTGGAATGTGACTTACATCTAAAAGGGACATTGCACAGATGTTCGTTCCAGGCAGCGGCCTTGAGTCCCTTTCACCAAAGAGGCAGCCAGCTTCCCAACTGGTAAGTCAGTACAACAGACACTCTCATCCTTCGACAACTGCAAGACCCCAGCTCGGGGCTCCGAATGGCTGGGTTTCAATCCTGGCTTTGCCACTTGGGAGGTTGTGAACTTGGTCAAGTCCTTTAAGGTTTTTCAGCCTTTTTATTGTTCATATTGGGGAAACAATAGCTGTATAATAAACTATATAATAGTAACTATTTCAAAGGCTTGGTTTGAAGGTTAAGCAAATAGTGCATGTAAAGCATTGAGCATAGTGCCTAGCCCAGCCGTGGGCAAACTACGGCCCGCGGGCCGGATCCGGCCCGTTTGAAATGAATAAAACTAAAAAGAAAAAAGACTGTACCCTTTTATGTAATGATGTTTACTTTGAATTTATATTAGTTCACACAAACACTCCATCCATGCTTTTGTTCCGGCCCTCCGGTCCAGTTTAAGAACCCACTGTGGCCCTCGAGTCAAAAAGTTTGCCCACCCCTGGCCTAGCCCATAGTAAACACTTAATATACATCAGTTGTTACTTTCTCAAGTCAAAACTGGAAATCCTACCAAGGACTGGAAAATGTTCAGTTTGTCCATTTAAAGCTTATTTGTAGGTCAAAGAAAATCAAAACTAAAATTGTGCAATACCTATAAGGTAATAAAATTGAAAATAGAACTAAAGAATACTACTAAAGCTATAGTCATATCCCTATATTCTTATACCAATGAAGAAAAAAGACTATGATTGGTGAAATAAGTATTCAACAAAAGAAATCTAAATAAAGCAAAAGAGATTTAATATAGATAGTAGCAAAATTAATGAATTAGGTAACAGAAAATTATAGTCTTAATTAATAAATTCAAGATCTAGTTCTTTAAGCAAGGACAAAATAGATAAAATCTGAGGTCAGCAAATGTCTTAACAGGGCAAGAAGAGAAAGCACAAATGTAGGGTGTGGAAGGAGACTAACTTTAGATTGTTTACCTTTAATTGTTATATCCTGGGCATGGCATGAACTAGTAGCATGAGATTCACATCTTGTTAAGTGTTACATTTACATTTTTGCTCTTGTTCTTAATAGCCCATTAGTGGTTTGGGACAAGTAGCTGTAGCTCCTGGAGCTTGTGAGTCCATAGAAAATCGCAGAATTATTGGCACCTTGGGAACCAGTTGCCAAAGCATCCAATGAATTGCTAATTGCAGTATTTGTGCATCAAGTTACGGTTTAGAACAATATGTTTGTTTTTTGGTGTCTGTTACTAAGGAAATCTCAGGGACACACTCTGGAAGCATAACGGAATCTCTAGAGAGGCTGATGTACTAAAAGAGACCGGGAAAAATGTAATTGAAAGGAAAGGTATCATCACTATGATGGCAAATTGCAATGGAAAGGCTAAAAGTTCAAATGGCAACAGGCTTAAAATATCAGCACTTGTTAAACCCCTGGGACTGGGGCCAGGAAAGGAGAGCACGTGTTTGCATTGAGAGTTATTGGTATAATAATGCTTATTTGAAGTCAGGAAATTTTCTCCATCCCCTTGAAAAACAAAGCCCTATTGTTGTGTGATAAACTAGCACCTCAAAGGGGTTCATAACTGGGCAAGAGAAAGTGGGGATGTCTTCACATCTTGCTGTGAAGATCAGTATGGCTTTCAGAACATATTATTGGCTGATCAATAGCTGTCCTAGCCAGACCCACCTGCAAGCACACTGAGTTCAGGGACTCTGGGCATTTTTATAAAAAGATGTATTTGATTAAAATATTTAAATTTTTACATTTATGAGGACCAATTGAACTGGAGCATGTTTCTGAATTTGTATTACTGACCTTTTTTTGCACTTTTGACAGTCTGATTTGTAAGCTTTCTCCATTGGGAAAATGGAGAACATGCCTCCTTTGAGACATCTCCCCTCCTTCACCCAGTCTGTCACACAAACACACACACACACACACACACACACACACACACACATTATAGCTGAGCCTCAGAGGGTGTGCTGGTAAACCATCTGACTAGGAGGGGTAAAGCTCTGATTTGTAGTGTTCGCCCATTTCCATGGTGTAAATATTCCCACGGTGGTTGATTTCAAGCTATGAACCAGCTTTAACAACTGGCAAATTTCCTGAATATTTACAATCAGCTCTCATGAGCCAGTTTCCTCCAACTCCTATATTGCTGTTAGAATGTCTTCTTTATATTATGCTCCCTATCCTATAGTACTTAATCATCAAGCAATTTATGAATTGGGGGAAAAGACACAATTAAAGTTTGGAAATAATGGGTTCAGGTAGCATCACCTTTCTTATTGACAAGATTAATTCCACTAGGATGATTTTGTTTGGTGTGGAATTAGAATAGACCATTCAAATAAGAGCCCTAACTGGTTTGGCTCAGTGGATAGAGCGTCGGCCTGCAGACTGAAGGGTCCCAGGTTTGATTCCGGTCAAGGGCATGTACCTTGGTTGAGGGCACATCCCCAGTAGGAAGTGTGCAGGAGGCAGCTGAATCAATGTTTCTCTCTCATCGATGTTTCTAACTCTCTATCCCTCTCCCTTTCTCTCTGTAAAAAAAATCAATAAAAAATATATATATTTTTTAAAAAGCTTCTTCCAAATGAGAAACTTTCTCCTACCTGAAGGGATGTATGGCTGCCTGCTCCAACCAGACAGGAATGACTAGAAGATGTTAGTAAAGTAGTGCTGCTATATTTGATTGACAAGCCAGTTCTAATCTGTGAAAGTCTACATAGTACAAGTCTGCTCAGAGTTCCTGAAGGTATATGACAGCCCTCAAGATCTAAAAAAAAAAAGAATATTGAAAAAAGTACACAAGCACTTTATAGAATTATTGTGTAATTCAAGGAAAGAGATCACATGGGTCAGAGAAACAGCCCAGAGTTAGCTTTGGGAAGATGTGAGCAATTCCAAAAGACTGTTCTTTGGGAAAGGGGGTAGAGGTAGGTGGAGGTGGGCAAAGGGGGATAGATGAGGGCGGAAAGAGACTTGACTTTGGGTGATGAATATGGCGCACCATGCAGTATGCAGATGATATTTTGTTGATTTGTACACTTGAAACCTATGTGATTTTGTTGACCAATGTCACCCCAATAGATTCAATTAAAAAATAAAATAAACACTGTTCTCTACTGCAGCGCTGGTTCCTTTGAGTTCTTATCAGTGGTTTTGTTCTTTTTCTGTCCCTATCGTTATGTATGTCATAGATTTAAAGGATTACATTGGGATATTACCAGAGTCATTCAAAGCTGATAGAAAGTCTGCTTCTTTTTACCTATTTTCCTGTCCCTGGCATAAGAAATGAAGGATAAGGCATAATTCACATGTCAAATGCTAGGTGAGTCCATACAAAGCAATAAGCATTATTTTACCTTTGTAAACGTTATGGGTGGTGGTGATGGTAACCAGTCCAAGTTAGTAGAAATGTTAGAATAAGAATCCTAAAAAAAATCCTTACTAAAAAATAAGAAATCCTAACTGCAACAAAAGTAGGAATAAACAAGTGGGATTACATCAAACTAAACGTTTCTAAAAAGCACATCAAAATAAAAAGCACAGCAAAGGAGACCATCAACAAAATGCAAAGGCAACCTACTGAATGGGAGAAAATATTTGAAAAGTATATATCTGATAAGGGGCTATTATTTAAGTATAGAAAGAAGTCATACAATCAAGAACAAAAACAAACAATCTAATTTAAAAATAGGCAGATCTGAACTGACATTTTCCCAAAGAAAACATAGAGATGGCCAACAAGTACATGAAAGGATGCTCAATATCACTAATCACCGGGGAAATGCAAATCCAAACCACAAAGAGATATCACCCCTCCCCTATTAGAATGTCTATCAAAAAGACAAGAAATAAGCACTGGTGAGGATGTGGAGAAAAGGGAGCCCCTGTGCACCGTCAGTGGGACTGTAAATTGGTGCACCCACTATGGATCACAGTAGGGGGGTTCCTCAAAAAAATTAAAAATAAACCACCATATCATCCAACAATTTCACTTCTAGGTGTTTATCTAAAGAAAACAAAAACACTACCGTGAAAAGCTATATGCACCCCCATGTTCAGCACAACATTATTTACAATAGCCAAGATATGGAAGCAACCTAAGTGCCCATTAATGGATGACTGAATAAAGAAATTGTGATGGTTTATATACAATTCAATCATTAAAAAAGGAATGGAATCTTGCTTTTTGTGACAACATGAATGGACTTCAAGGGCATTATGCTGAGTGAAATAAATCAGACACAAAAAGACAACTACCACACAATCTCCCTTATATGTGGAATCTAAAAACAAACAAACAAAACCCAAGCTCATAGATGCAGAGAACAGATTAGTGGTCTCTGGAGACAAGGAGTGGGGGATGGGATAGATGGGAGAAAGGGGTCAAAAGGTAAAAAAGAAAAGAAAAAAAAAATTCCAAACTTGAAAATTAATGGAAATTACAGAGTACAGAAACTCCAAATCAGAAGTGGAATTCAGTTAAGAAGGTCTTGATGATTTTTCCTTGACTTGAAGGCAAGCCTACTTAGTCGAACTCTCTGTCCCTCCTTTCCTGTTTACCCCAGCTCCCTTCCCCATCTCCCCAACTCCTGCAGCTTTCCACTCCCTCCCTCCCTTCTTTTTAGTCTCCTGTTGCACTCTCTCCCAAGTGTAATCTGGTTTCCATTCAGATTTTCCATTGAACAAATCACTTCAAGCAGCTTGTATATAAGGTAACTATGGTTACCAATCTTCAGGATTGTCCATGAAAGATAATGTGAAGGTAGATAACCATCATCTACTTGGGACAAACACATTGAAGAAGCACCATCCAAAATGCCCAATCCTCCCAGGTTCAAATAAAAACAGCCCCCGTTGATACCATCTCCTGAGGGAAAAATCACGGCCAAAGAATGCATTTTAAAAGTTGATGCAAGACATGGGTAGAGATTTAATCCTCACAATGCTCCAGGTCTACAGTCCTTAGAGAGTAAGATCAGCAAGCATTTTTCTAATTCCAAGACTGGCCCTGGGTTCATTTTTTTAAACCCTGCTGTACTTTTACTCCTTTCTATTGTTATCAAAGTAGCATGCATAGCATTTATAAATCAAACAGTATAGTAGAAGCAGTACAGTTTTGTGGGTAAGAGCATAGACTTTGAACCAGGTTGCCTGGTTTAAATTGTGGTTGAGCCCTTTCTAGCTAAGGGTACAGGGAGGATTACAAAGGGGTGATGGATATGATTACTATCTTGGTTTTGATTATAATTTCGTGTGTGTGTGTGTGTGTGAGAGAGAGAGAGAGAGAGAGAGAGAGAGAGAGAGAGAGAGGCAGGCAGAATGGTCAAATTGTGAATTTTTAATAAGTGAATCTTGTATGCCAATTATACCTCAAAAAGCTATTGCAGAGTAAATACAGAGACCACAGGCAGTATGCAATAATGTCATTGATCCATTGAGAGTTTTGTCAGCTACTTTAAAGCAGTGCAATGGATGGACTTCCATTTTCTTGCCTAGATGATCTGGCCCCATGTATTTTGGTGGATAAAAGTGGGTGATTTCAAAAGGAAGATAAATAATCCAAACAAAAAATGGGCAAAGAACATAAATAGACACTTTTCAAAAGAGGGCATACAGAAAGCCAAGAGACATATGAAAACATGCTCAAAGTCACTAATCATCTGAGAGATGCAAATCAAAACAACAATGAGGTACCATCTCACACCTGTCAGAATAGCTGTCATCAACAAATCAACAAATGACAAGTGCTGGTGAGGATGCAGAGAAAAAGGAACCCTCATGCACTGCTGGTGGGAATGCAGACTGATGCAGCCACTGTGGAAAACAGTATGAAGTTTCCTCAGAAATTAAAAATGGCCCTGACTGGTTTGGCTCAGTGGATAGAGCATTGGCCTGCAGACTCAAGGGTCCCAGGTTCGATTCCAGTCAAGGGCATGTACCTTGGTTGCAGGCACATCTCCAGTGGGGGGTGTGCAGGAGGCAGCCGATCGATGTTTCTCTCTCATCAATGTTTCTGACTCTCTATCCCTCTCCCTTCCTCTCTGTAAAAAATCAATAAAATATATTTTTAAAAAAAATTAAAAATGGAACTCCCATTTGACCCAGTAACCCCACTTCTAGGAATATATCCCAAGAAAACAGAAACACCCATCAGAAAGGATATATGCACCCCTATGTTCATAGCAGCATAATTTACAATAGCTAAGATTTGAAGACAGCCTAAGTGCCCATCAGCAGATGAGTGGATTAGAAAAGTGTGGCACATCTACACAATGGAATACTATGCTGCTGTAAAAAAGAAGGAATTGTTACCATTTGCAACAGCATGGATGGAACTGGAGAGCATTATGCTAAGCAAAATAAGCCAGCCAGAGAAAGATAAATATCACATGATCTCACTCATTTGTGGCATATAATGAACAACATAAACTGATGAACAAAAATAGTACCAGGGACATAGAAGCATCAAACAGACTGTCCAACCTATGATGAGATCTACCAAAGGACTTGTATGCATGCATATGAGCATAACCAATGAATACAGACAGTAGCGGGGTGAGGGCATGTGCTGGGGGTGGGAGTGGCCCAGGAGAGGTCAATGGAGGAAAAACGAGACTCATGTAATACTTTAAACAATAAAGAATTTAAATTTTAAAAAAGTGCATGATTTCTAGAACTCACAAGATTTGATGATGAATGTTGTTGAAACAGACATACATTATTTAGGGCATAGTCTATGACTACAAGACAGGACGAGAACCCTCAGCCTACTCATTTGAGATCCTGTAGATCAGTGGTTCTCATCCTGTGGGTCGCAACCCCTTTGGGGGTCGCACAACCCTTTCACAGGGGTCGCCTAAGACCATCGGAAAACACATATATAATTTAATATTGTTTTTGTGATTAATCACTATGCTTTAATTATGTTCAATTTGTAACAATGAAATTGGGGGTCACCACAGCATGAGGAACTGTATTAAAGGGCCGTGGCATTAGGATGGTTGAGAACCACTGCTGTAGATCATTCTCCATCGTGCCAGAGGCAGACCATGGGCAATGGAATGACCCTAGGGTTCTGAATCAGATCTGGACTGGAATCCAAGTTCAGCTAACTACCATCTCCGTGGCTTTAGGCAACTTCCTTAAACTCAAAAATTTTATATCCATAAAGTGAGGACAATAAGAAAACTTGTCTGGTCGGAGTTTGATAATTAATAAAATAGCAGACATAAAGACTTAGCTCAGTGCTTGACACTGATATAAGCTTCCTACCTCCTTCCCTGTCTACTCCAGCAAGATCCATCTCCTTCCCATTCTCCAGGTAAGTCATGCTCATCGTTGTCTCACTGTTCATGACCACAGTTATTCATACCGGCCTCGTGTACAGTGTGCAGATGACCAAATGTGTACATAGGCTGAATTAGGGGATGGCTATCCATGTTACCAAATTGGTGCTTATTTTATCAATAAAATAGCCACAAGTTTCCTCAAGATAGCTCCAAACCACAGAGTATTAACCAGTTAACCAGTTAACTGCCACTCATCCAAAACGGAAACTATCCCGCTTGGGTTTATAGACACGGTGTGCAAAGGGTTAAAAATGCCCCTTGCTTGGCAAACTTTTACATACATGTGAAATTAGGTCTAACCAATACATCATTTTCCAGGAATCTATCAATTTTTTAACCAGAATAAAATTTTTAAAAAGCAAAATGTGTCCTCTGCTATGTAATAATATTCAAAGTGTCCTTTAAAATAAACCTCACCATGAGACTCATCTATACCTTGAATGCAGAAAATCCCATCCGATAGGAACAATGAGTTTGCTCTCTCATTGAATTAAAACAGGAGAGATAGATACAGAGAGACAGGGGCGCAAAGGGACAGAGACAAACCTAATAGATTGGAAAGAAAGTCTGACAGTTCACAAGAATTCCATTTATATCTTTACCATTTCCAAATATATTTCATTCTGTAGGCTTTTAATATCAGAGGGGTAAACATGATCAAATGTTCTTTTTTTTTTCCCCGAAAGTTTTGCTTAGATCTAATCTTGTTGAAATGAAAGTTCTGGTTTGAAGTTGACTTTGTGAAGCAATATTTAGATACATATATTTATGTCTTAAAAATTCACTCAAATACAGTGATAAAATAGATAGTGGCAAGATTTTCTGGCATTCTGTATTCATTTTGTTTTTGTTCTTTAAAATCCTGAAATAGAAACTATAAAGTACATAAGAGCAATAAAGCTGAAAATGGATTCAGATATTATACTGTCATTGGTAACTCCTCAAATTTGAGCAGCAAAGGCTAAAATGGCACTATGACAATATAGGCTGAGGGTTCCTGCATCACAGATCTCTGGGTTCTTATTAGAAATACTAATTCCTGGCCTCACTCCATATCTTCTGAGGACAGCTCCCAAGAACCAAGACTGGTTTTTCATCACCGATGTGACTCTTCACACTGAAAATATTGAGAACTCCTGGACTGTCCATTGGAATGGAGACCAAGAAGTAGTAGGAAGTCCTCACTTAACATCATCTTTAAGTTCTTGGAACAGAGGCAAAACAACCATCGAGTAGCCAACTTTACTATAGGCTAATTGATATAAACAGGAGTGAAATGTCTAGGCATTTCATCAATGTTATAATAAGATAGTGTTGAATGAAACAACGTTATTTGAGGCCCTGCTATAGAAAGAAAAGAATTGAGAGAAAATCCTATATAATAAAATATGATAAGTGTCCGACGATTGGACCATTCAACCAGTTGCTATGACGTGCACTGACCACCAGGGGGCAGATGCTCCAACTGGTAGGTTAGGTTGCTGCTGGGTAACTGCCGATCAGGACTGGGTGAGAGTGGCTGTACACACCCTGGAGCCCTCCCGTGGTCTTTCCCTGGCCCTGGACACTGGTGGGGTCCCTCTGCCTTACCTGCACCCTCTCACAATCCGGGATCCCTTGGGGGATGTCAGAGAGCCGGTTTCTGCTCGATCCCTGCAGGCCAGGTTGAGGGACCTCACTGGTGCACGAATCCCTGCACCGGGCCTCTAGTTTCCTATAATAGGCAAAAGAAAAATTTCACCATCCAAGGAGATGCGATACTGAGCCCACTGTGGAAGGTCTATGGAGTTGGCTTTGAACAGTCTCTAGGACAGCCCAGCTCTGGACCACAGCATCTCAAACACTGCTGTCTCCACTCAGCAGACCAGCAGGTGGACGGTGCTGAGGTCCTTCCACAGAAGCAGGAAAGAGCAGTCTCAGGTGCTGGAAATACTGAGCGGCTTCCCGGAGTAATCCCAGGGTTCCTTTGTGTTAAGGGCACCCTGGTTGGGATAAAGCGGGGACAGGGGCACTAGCTGCTACTGGGAACTAGCGAGGAGTCATGTAAAGATCTTCCCCATTGGAGACTCCGCTGTGTTGCCAAATGTTGTTAAGTAACAAATGTTTACTTAAATCTTTGGAATTTAAATGAGCTTCCCTGCTGTTTTGGTGCTCCCCTCTCCTCCTCCTTATCCACCCCCCGACCCACCCACCCACCCACCAGCAGTCCTGCCTCAGACCACAGCAGGCAGATCACCCCCCATGCCAGCTTCCTGCCTGTTGATAATAAATAGTCGGGGAGGCTGCAGTTGCAGCCCCCACAGACAATGGTTCCCAGAGACTGATAAACACAAATTCCCTTGTAACTCATTTCTCTTCTTCCTGTTTGAGAGAGTTAAGATAGAAAGCAGGCATATTTCAAAGGGCTGGGGAGCCTGTTTTCATCCTCAGAGCTTGCACTGTGAGCAGGACTGGTAATTTCTCTTGTTCTGGGAGTGCAGGCCTTGTGATGGGAGGAGAGCCATTCAAATAGCTCATGTCAGCCTATGAGGACGCACCTTCAGGATTGTGGATGAGCTCTGTAAATGCGGGCCACCTTCCCTGGGAAGTGGGACCCATGTTGAAAGTGGGAAAGGCAAAATCCAAAGAGTCTTCTCTTCCCTCTTGCGGAGGTCCTTCATCACATAAATGAGAGTGCTAGGACTCTTTTCTTTTTAGAGGTATTTGGAATCAAGGAATTTTGCTATTAGAATATCTTTCTAAGCTCCATAGAGCTGCCTCCAAGGCATCTGCCCCTTTTTTTCTACTTAATTCTCTATTCTATGGCTCCTAGGTGATTGTATTAAACTGGGAATATACCTAGGCTCAGGGTATACTAGTCCCACAGGTTGTCTGTGGTGGAAGTCCTCTGGACTTTCTGGTTAATGGTCCTTTATGGGGAGTGGATCTCCCTGGGAACACTGCTTGCTTTCTGATACATGTCAAGCGCATGACTTTTATTTTTATTTGTTCCCCTGGATCCCAAGTCAATCAACCTTCATTGTATAAACAGGACAAATACACTTAATCATTTTGACCTTTACTTTTTCCAGGTTAATCTTGGAAAAAAAGTCTTCTAGCCTCCATGCAAACTTTCTAAAAACAGACATCCATTTTCAATGACTGAGAAGTGTACATGGACTTCAAACTCCAAGGAAGATGAGCAGAGGGAGCCACTCGTGTGCTTCCTTGGCCTCCCTCCACTTGGACTTAAGATCTGGGTCACTTGACAGTTCTGCCCAAGTGTGTATCGAGGAAGCCAGTACGTCGAGGAAAAAGAAGAATCCTCATCAGCGATGGCAGAAGGGCATCACCACATGAGCATGCAGCTCCCAGGACAAGCCCACCTATCAAGACCCATGTCATTCATTTATCTGAATCAAGCCAGAAAAGAAGGCAGGCAGTGAATCACTTAAAGTCAATTTTGAAAGCTGAACTTAACCTCAAGGGCCATGAGAAGGCCTAGACCAGGGGTGGGCAAACTTTTTGACTCGAGGACCACAATGGGTTCTTAAACTGAACCGGAGGGCCGGAACAAAAGCATGGATGGAGTGTTTGTGTGAACTAACATAAATTCAAAGTAAACATCATTACATAAAAGGGTACGGTCTTTTTTTCCCCAATAGTTTTATTCATTTCAAACGGGCCGGATCCGGCCCGCGGGCCATAGTTTGCCCACGGCTGGCCTAGACTGTATTACAATTGTGTAATAAAGTGGCACAATTGATTTATTTAAATATTACCTCCCTGGTAAGAACAAATATTCTGATATTAAAAACATTACCCTGAAGAATGGCAATAAATTCCCTTTAGGGGGACATGTGTGATCTCTTTGTATCATTAGTAAAACCATGCCATCCGCTGTCTAATGTAATAACACACCCACACTCGTCCCCACATACATTTAAACTACTTTTGGAGGATATGAGGAGCTTGTCTCCCAAACCATCAGTGATAAAGTCTCGCTCTGAGAATCAGCAGCATCCAGAGAGAGCAGCTCAGCCTCTTGATTCAAGTCCTAAATATTGATAGACCAAGAGAAAGAGCCATTGCTTTCAGGTAGACAGCTGTTTTCAGTTACTTTTCCCCCTTTGTCTTTTCATTTAAGTGAAATGTAGCCATCCTTTGTCAATATATATAATTATTTATATCTGAATTTAACTTAGAAAAATAAAGGATGAAAAATCAAGATGCGTTTCAAGGATGTGGAGAAAAGCAAAGCCTTGTGCACTGTTGGTGGGATGTAAATTGGTGCAGCCACTGTGGAAAACAATAGGGAGGTTCCTTAAAATATTAAAAGTGGAACTACCATACAATTCAGCAATCCCAGGAGGGTATCTATTTGAAGGAAATGAAGTCAGTATCTTGAAGATGATTATTTTCATTGTATTACTTACAATAGCCAATATATGGAAACAGCCTAAGTATCTACCGATGAATAGATTTTTTAAGTGGAAAAGGAATATATATACAATGGTATGTTATTCATCCATAAAAAATATATGCTGCCTCTATTCATCTTATAACTGAAAGTTTGTATCCTTGTACCAACCTGACTTTTCTACTCTCTGTTTTTACGAGTTTGACTTTTTTTTTTTTTTAGATTCCACATGTAAGTGATACCCTGCAGTTTTGTCTTTCTCCATCTGGCTTATTTCATTAGCATAGAATGCCTTCCCATTTGTGAGTTTGTGATCAGCTAGTTGTAAAAGCATTTTCTTTCTGCTAATGGTTGGACCTCGTAGCTTTTCAGAAGTTGCAGGTTTAACCAATGATTAAATAAGCAATGCTTTTAAACACTCCCCTTGGTCCTGATTTATCTTGCTTCTTCAAAAATATGTTTGTCAGTAGCCCTCACAAGACCCATTTTAGTATTCTTTTCACGGCCTCCGGCATCAGCTGAGGCCTATATTCTGCCTGATCAAAACCTATCTAATTCCCCAGTTTCCATGGTTAGAATCTTTCCTCTGGTATAAAGTAGTGACCACTAAAAGAAGGACATAAAATTCCAGCTATTAGCCCCCAAACCATTAATGCAATGTCACACATCTGCTTATCACACTGATCTAATAGAAAGAGAATTAGACTTAAAGCCAAAGAGTGGGCTTTGAATTCTTGCTCTACCATGCATTATGAAAGCCATTTAACTTCATTAGGCTTTGGATTCTGGAGCTGTGAAACAAAAATAATAACTACAAGAATATGGTAAAGATTAAATGGGATGATATATTTTAAAGCATATAGAACAGACTTTATGATGCCTATTATTGTTTTAAGAACAGAACATTGAACAGTCAGATTTAACGGAGTGTGGGGCAGAAACTAAGATTTGTCTAACCAACAGTCAATTTCCTCCTCTTTTTTTAGTAACCCGACTTTGCTCAGGTTGAAAATAGGCCTGGAATTAAAGTAATCCTTGCCAGCATGAACTACCTGCCTCTGAACGTGAGAAAGTAGACCTGTCTTTGCTCAGGCCAATAGAGCTGGGGTTCTCTTACCTACAGCAACTGTAATGCTGACTTAAGGAGGGAGAGATGGAAGAAAAAGGAAGCCCCCAGAGCACAGGTTGCTGGCTGGAGCACATAGAGTCATAAGAACAGGGTGTAAAAGGGGCAGGGAAAAGAAATGGAAAAGGTAGCAGGTTATTACAAAAAAGAAAACTCTTGACTGTGTTCACACTGGTCCCAGACTCAGCACAGTCCTTGGAAGGCCCGATGGCTATTTATCGACCACAGTGGAGACTGAGCACAGGCCGCGCAGCAAGCAGCAACTCGGAGCTGCAGTCCTCCCTGTAGGACAGAATTTCTATTTCTCCACAGAAAAGTGTTTCTTGCTGCCATGTTCCTATTTTATTAGGTGTAAACTCATTTAAGAGCTCTTAATTTTGAACCATTTCTCATGTTTATGTTTCAAAAAAGGCTTTTTTCATTGCTAAGCCAAGCAAATGGATTCACTTGCTAGATTCATTTCAATCTAAGATCAATGGATTCTTTCTTCCTTTCCTTTTATTTTTTCTCTTTTTTCTTCCGTGCTAAATTGAAACATGCTTGTGCTCAGTTTCTACTTTTAAAGAAATAAACTGATCTTAAATAAACTTCGGGTGTGAAAATGACCTCGAAGAGATGGCCAATACTTAATAGAAACCAAAGCCACAGAAATTTGTTGACTGCTTACCATCTCATTCCCACACAACCTGAAGATACCATTCCCTAAACTTCATGAGCATACAACGAGGAAACATCAGTTTGGGCTGTTGCTATTGAAATCACATCTTAAAACAAAGCAAGGGGCAACACATGGAGCTAAGGTGATACAGTGAGGCCCTCCCCTCAGGCACAAAATGTAAGGGCGTTCACTAAAACTCAGTAATTAAGATAAACAGTACTTTATGCAATATTTTTAGAAATGCGATCCCCTGTTATGCCCAGATTTCAGGATCCCCAAGAAACCACACCAGGGAGCCAGCCGTGTCCGATGCAAAAGCATAAGAGTCTTTATTTCAAACCCGGGTTTGGCTCCCCTACCCTCCTTACCGACTCAGTGGCAAGTGGCAAAAGAGAACTAGCCCGGTGGGAAGAGGGGTTTAATAGGGGGGTTGGAGTAAGGGGAGGAGAGATGACTGTGGGCCCTGCCGATTGGCCAGGCGCAAGACGGTGTCTTGTTACACAGGATGTGGTCATATCTATGGCGCGCATGTCCCTTGATTGTCATTGGTTAATTTAAAAAAGTCCTGGGTGTGGCTAGCAGAGGCTTGGGCTTCCAGGAAGAAGCCTTGCCGAGCACATGGCTGCCCAAAAATGGAGGATTCGGGGCAAGATGGAGGGCGTAGCCCTCGCCCTTTCATCCCCCAGACTCCATGATGAATAAATTAAATGAAATCTGATCCCTCATTTGCATGACTCCCCTCACTTATTTCATCTTAATCCCAGCCTTGATGTCACATTACATTGTAAAGTCTTCTTTGGGTCAGATTCAATCCTTCCCTGATCCTATAGGCTGGGACAGATGCAAAATAAAAGCACACAGAGAGGGCAATAGGCATCGGGGTGAAGCCTTGGGACATGGATGGCTCATGGAGGCTCTAAGCCCCACCCCTTAGTGGAGCTTGTTAATGGGCTTCTCCAGAGGATAAGTGTCTTCCCCTCCCATGGTCCCATCTCCAAGGTCATGTTGATGTCCACTTGACCTCTGAGTGTTCAAGCACACCCTGGAGGATTCCCTGTGTCCTCTCCTTGAATGGGACATCCCTACTCCAGTTCCACTGGAATTGATGTACCCCATCCTCCTGAATTCTATAGCCTGGATCACACCCAGAGGTCCTCTCTGAACCAAGGCTTTAATCACATCCCAGCAGGTCTTGTGCTCAAGCCCTCCTGGTCCTAACAGAGAATGGTTTTTTAAAAAAATCAAGTCAGTAAACAATGGTGAGTTGATATTTTTCTGTATTTTAAAAAAGTTAACACTATGTTTTTCTATTTTCATAAAAGGAACCCAGTGATATGGCTTCCTGTTAATAGCTATCTCCTTCCTCCCTTCAGTGTGGCTAGAACCACCCAGGTCAAATTGGTCTTCTTTGTGAAGCTCTCATTAGTGTAAACAGCACAGTAGGTAAAAATGGAACTCCACACCAGGCCTTGTTTTAAATGCCACGAGTCACGTGTTATGCTTTTAGGCGATCCTGCCAGCAACAATACTTGATTCAGGAAGGTGTCTGATCTGAGGCATTAACCAGAAAAAAATAATTTATTCCTCCACTTCTGTCCCAGCAGAGTACTACCTTGTGAAAATGAAAACAACTCATGTGGACCCCACAGAGCGAGCAGCATGCATTGCTACAGAAGCAAATGTTTCTGAAATATCTTGCAGACCACATTGGAGATGACCTGTTATCTCCTGGTAGTAGTTCTGAATGATACAATCTGACTGTCACTAATGCCATTTGATTTAGGCAAAACTCTAATCCTCCCAGCAGGAGAGCCAAAACTATTTCTGAAGTTCCTTTTCTGGGAGGTCAGGCACCATGCTTGTGCATAAACCCAAGTTGAAATGAACTGTAATCTGTTGCTTTCTTCTAGCATCTTTGTATATGGGGTTTCTTAGGGGCAACTGTGAACCATATGGCATATTTATAAGGACCGAGCACTAACTCTAATGTTATGATTTCCTTAATTTTTATGACAAATACAATGTCTATTTACTTCTCCCATATTTCAATCTTCTGGCTTCTGAAAAGTTGGACTAAATAGAGATGAAGAGGTTGATCTACCTTTGGTGACTCCTTCCTTATTCCTTATGCTGTACCCTTATTGCTCCCCACTAAAGTACCCCAAAAGAGGCTGGCTCTGTATCTACTGTGGACATCAGAGGGAGGCCAGCTCCATTTAGACTATGATGTCTCCGAGGTAGGTGGCTCTGTGTACACTGTAATGGTCATTGATTAGCACAGGGGAAGGGGCCGCATGCCTGGCTGCTCTCTGAGGGAGAGCACTTTGCTTTTCCACCACGCACTCCTGGAACCTACTGTCCTCAGTGTACTGTGCAAGCACTGAGGTTGTGAGGTCAACTGTGGGTGTATATTGGTGGATGAGGGTAGAGGCTGTCCTGAAGGAAACTTGGTTGTCTGAGGTCAAGAGCACAAAGGAAAGAGGAGGCTTTTGATTCACATGCGGCCTGGTTTTAAGACTTGTTTTTGCCCACGCACACAGCCCTTCCAAAACCTGCCTGGCTTTCCATTCTTCTATCTGCCCTGGCGCCCTGTTTTACCCTTCATTTCTCCATGGCTATTTCTTCTCTGTTGGTTAAAAATAAACAGTCAGAGAAAAGGCCAGTACTCTCAGGATCTAAGTGAGAGGGGTAGTGGGGTAAGGATGGGGTGGACTTGAGCAATCGAAAGGCTTTAGGGCCTCAATCAGGTTCTGGGGTCTGTTTCACAACATGTCTCTCCTCGGTAACACTTGCAGCAGGAAGCCCGAACACGGAGCCTGAACAAGCTTCCTGCTTTAGAAAGCAGCCCTGGCATGATTATCTGGCTCTCCAGGCTCACCGAGTACGCCACTGTGATCCAGAGGCCGTCATTCAAGGTGCAGCGAAGGTAAATGCCTGCATTCGAACCAGTCAGCCTGGCAGAGACTGACGACTGATCACCACGTTGGCATGAAACTATCCTCACAGGTGGTGTCTGCTCTCACCATGACCCAACTCTGAGATCAAATATCCGGCTGCAGCCAGCTTCTCATTCTTTCTTTCCAGCAGCCTTAGCATCCCCACGGCTATCAAAGGGCATTCCCCCTGGGCTTGATGAAAAAGCCAGGCTGGCCCCTCTAATTGAGCTAGCAGGAGCACAGGAGTGGGGAAGTTAAGACTCCTTTGAAATGTGCTTCTGACCTGAGGGTGAGCAGGGGCAGCCGGAGTCAGTAACACAGTCATCTGCTCCTGGCCTTTGCCAGTTTCATCCCAGAATTTCTACTCTAGAGGGAAGACATACTATATATAAACTCATTCGCTTCATCAGATTTAAAGTAAGGAAGGGAGAAAAGCAAACACCATATGATATCACTCATATGTGGACTCAAGAACAATATCAACAAACAAATAAACAAAAAACAGAAACAGACTCATAGATACAGAGAACAGACTGATGGATGTCATGGGGGGTGGGGGGAGGAACTGGGTGAAAAAGGTGAAGGGATTGAGAAGTATCGACTGGTAGCTACAAAATAGTCATGGGGATGTAAAGTAGAGCATAGGGAATGTAATCAATAATATTGTACTATGCAAGGTGCCAAGTGAGTACTGGAATATCAGGGGGAACACTTTGTAAAGTATATGATTATATAATCACTATGCTGCCCACCTGAAATTAATATAAAATAATGTTAAATGTCAACTAATTGAAAGTATTAAAAATGTAAAAAAAAATAACAAAAAATAAATAAAATAAGGAGGGGCACATAACATTTTTTTTATTTGGTATGTCATACATTTGTAGGCATTTTCTGGTTTTCTCTACCCTTTAATGGAAGTGGCTATCAGCCTATTCATTATCCATGATTGCCCCCTTGATTAGATAGACCCAGATGCCACCCAATCAAAGACTTCATCGCCAGAGGGACCAATTAGTTTTATCTCATTTCAAGGCTTCTGTACTCATGAATCCCAAACAGCTTGGAAATGTCCATCATTGTCACATAAGGGACAAGAAGATGAATGGTTTCACACCTGCCTTTTTGGGGATCCATACCATCACCTTCACATCCAGTGGACAACATTGATTTGTTGTGGTGCTGGCGGTGGTGGTAGTTGGCATATCACATCACATGATACTTTAGAATGGCTGAGAGGCAGTAGCCAGAAGTAGGAAATATAAAGGGTCCAGATGGTCTCAGGCCATTTTCCTTTCTGTCAATTCCCAGATATGTGACTTTAAGTAAGTCATTCTCCTTCAGTTTCATCATCTGTAAAATAAAGATGCTAAAACAAATCTCTGTACTACCTTCTACACAAGACTGTTTTGAAGTTCACAATGGACAAACATATGGACATGCTTCAAACATAATGTCTTTAAAAACTACTCAGTAGTTATTTCCATTCACCATTTTGAGCTATAGTCCTCCATCAATTATGAGTAGAAACCAGCTGGGCATAGTGTGAGGTAGCACACAATAATTCAAGTTCATCACCAGGACAATTCAGTCATTGACTCAGAGTAGGGAGAACCATTAATCTACTTCTCTCCGGATAGTTCCAAAGCATTTATTACATAGTCATACCAGGACTGAACTTCAAGAGTCCACTCCCTCCCAAAGCAGGTGAACCAGAGGTGAAAAAATTGGGCTTTCATCAATAGAGTCAGAGTTAGGAAAATAAGTGATGTAAAGAGAAGCCATTATTACTAGTAGAGGCTTGGGCCTAAAAATAAGGGGCATCCATTGAATTTGTGGCACAGAGACATAAAGGAAATATATCTGACCTGGGACAGATAGGAGTGGGGTGGGATATCTCTGAGTTGGATGATCATTTTACCACAGGCAAATCTTTATCACAGAACTTACAAGGATTCTTTGAGTCCTTAGAGGAGCCCAAGCCATCATTGCTCATTCTCATTGATCACATCACTATAGATGGTTATTACACAGGATTCATTAAAAAGTTGTGTAATGACTGGGACCCTGGGACTGAGTAGCCTATGGCAGTGGTCAGCAAACTGCGGCCCCTTGAGTGTGGCTCTTCCACAAAATACCATGTGCGGGAGCATGCGTACAGTGCAACTGAAACTTCGTGGCTGCACTCAAGGGGCCAAAGAGCCGCATGTGACTCGTGAGCCGCAGTTTGCCGACCACTGGCCTAGGGGGAAGGTCTCCAAATTGATGACAGACAAGACTCTGCTCAGCATCTCATGGCCCTCATCAGGCCCTGTGAGACAGGAAGCTCAAAGCGATGTGCTCAACTGACAACAGGGCTCACTCCCAGGAGTGAAATTTGGGAAGCAGAGGTAAGTGAGGTACCCTGAGGATTTCTACCTTTAGCTTAGAATAGTTTTATTTTGCGGGTCTTTGGTCTACGGTGCTAATTCGGTATGTCTGGAGGGGATATTCAATTTGCCATGCTTCATTAAGTATCTACTTACAACCTTACAAATAATAATTTTCAAATCTTTTCCTAAGATATTTGAAAAACAAAACCACTAATCTACTTCTCTCTGGGTAATTCCAAAGCATTTATCTCCATAGTAGCCGAGAAGGCAGACAAAAACAAATCTAATGACAGGGGAGGAGGAAATGTCCTCGGTGTCCTGCAGGGACGCCAGGTGAATCTGAAGGGGCGTGAGCATGACTGGAGTGCCCTTCTGTCTGCCAGATACAATCCTGGGACATGGCGAGCCAAGCTTTTCAGGCGCTAAGGTTTTCTTCCCCGGATTTTAGTTGTTTAAATGCAATTCCTTTACTGAAAATGTTTGCTAACTGAATTATTTCAATCTGTTGTTGATCAGACTGTCTGAACTTTACACAGGTTGGAGAATTTATCTTCCCCAGAGCCTCCCAATTGTAGGTGCAAACATTTGGTATATAAGATAGAGTCCTATTTTTGTCTCCCTCTCCCTAATTCCCAACTCCAGACACGTTAGAAACTGAGACAATATACAATTGTTAGATTTTATTTGAGGAAATAATGTCTCTTGAATATTTCAGTATGTCTATCAAATCAAGATTGTATCATCTGTACTCTTCAGCTCTCCCCACATAACACACCCGACTTATTTGACATTATCATAAAATATGGTGTTCCACAAAAATGAATTTTCTAGATAACTGTAACTTACCCATTAGAGCCCTTGAATGTGTCTTATTTGAACTATTTTATTTGAAAATATTTCTAAAACACATTAGATGCTTCTCTGCCTCTTAAACAGAGGTTACTTGTCATGATTTTGCCTTTATTTTGCTCTGCAATTCAGGGTCAACATTATAAACATCCTATTGCCCTGCAGGCTTGTAATACAAAAATGTTTTTCAATGAGGGTGGAGGGGGCTCCTCCCCTACACAAAATGGCCTTGGGCTACTGCGATGTTTGTTTCTTTGTCGTTCTTGAAGCTGCATTTTCTCTTTTCTCTGCATCCTCCAGCACAATTTGGCCATCAATTGTGCTCACTCTAGTGGGTTTCCTTTTTCTAATGTATGTTTATAACATATTATGAGCAGAAAACCCAGCTTAAGCTTGTTAAAACTTTGTATACAGCCAGAATATATGGGCACAAAGTGAAATGCAGCTGAGAAATAGCCAGAAAGTATTTATTTATTTATTTATTTATGTATGTATGTATTTAAATATATTTTTATTGATTTTAGAAAGAGAGAGAGGAAGGAAAGGGAGAGAGAAACATCTATGAGCAAGAACCAGTAGGGCTATATAAAGAAAGTACATGAACTTATTATATGAGTATTGAAAAATCCATTTGATTTCTACAAATATTACTTTCTGGCCCTGGCCAGTGTGGCTCAGTTGGTTGCTGGTTGGATTCCAGGTCAGGGCACATGTTGGGGTTGTGGGTTTGATCCCCAGTAGGGGTCATGTAGGAGGCAGCCAATCAATGGTTCTCGCTCATCAATGTTTCTCTCTTCCTCTCGCTCTCTCTCTATATAATAAATAAAAACATATTTAAATAAATAAATAAAATATTACTTCCTGGCTGTTTCTCAGCTACATTTGAAATAAAATAAGTGACCAGTGGAAAAGGGGAGTGTTCCAACATTTAGACATGTGACATGTCTTTGGAGTCATATTTGTTCATGGCATATTTTTGGTAAAACCAGAGTTCACCAGCCATTATAAGTGTGAGGCAGATGTTGGAAGGGATTTCTCTATTAGGGAAGGTATCCTAAACATTATTAGCCTGTCAATATACTGAGTCTTGTTTTTGATCATTGGACCACTGACAAAATTAGTTTGGCCATTTTTAGCTCCTACACAAAGGGCTTGGAGATGGAAGGCTTGTTAATGTCCTGGGGTTTGCACTTCCACAAAAGACCAAAGGAGAAAGCTTTGACCATGCCACGCCTTCTGGCTTCTGTGATCTGCAGGAAAGGCCATGAATGGCCACGCTCTGTGGAGGCCGGAGGGAGAGAGAAACATGTGATACCACAGGAAGCTGGGAACTGGGGCAGCTGAGTATAGTCAAAGGACATTCACAGAGAACCCAACAAAAAAGGAAAAACACCCTTGATTTCGTTTTCCTCCTCTCTTCCTAAATGCTTAAGGAGCTCGGTGCCCCGAAAGGAAATGGAGTTAAATTTGTTTTACCCTTAGTACCTGAAAAAGCTGCTAGTGCAAATATCTGCAGGTTAGTCCATTCTCTTTGTATTTTTAAGCAGACCCTAAAAAAAGAAAACGATAATTGAGAAAACCTTCTTCTCAGTCTGTTCCAATAAGTTGGCAGGCTGTAAAAGTTTGAAGGAATATCTGAACCATAGCCCAGCTCGACCTGAGCTATTATATGGCTATCAATTCCACCCAGTCTATTTTGTCATCTGGCCATGAGCTTCCTCCCTTTAGTTCTATAAATCAGCAGCAAGCTGAAGCTCTAAAGAAGGCTCAGACAGATCAGGGCCAACCAGCTTATTTTTAAAACATGGACTAGGAGACCACAATGTATTTCTCTTGATTATATCTGTGGTCCTTCCCTCCAACCTAAAAAAAAAAAAAAGATGCAGTCTTTAAAATATATCACTGCTGCAGCAAGGAAGGGCTCTCTTGTTAGAGAGTAATAGCCATTCATCCACTTAGTCAATCAACAAACATTTATTAAGAACCTAATGTGTATGAAGACTGTGCCAGGATTTGGGATAATAATAGGGAAACAAGCCCAAACTGGGTGCTTGCAGAGTTTGCAGTCTAATGGGCAGACAAGCATTACCAAAAAATAAAAATAAAAAAAATCACACAAATTAAGAATTTAAATATCACCATGGAAAGTGCCCTGAAGAGAAAGGTCAGCGAATTCTGAAAGCGGGGACTACAACCAAGCCTGGGAGTCAGCCAGGAGTTTCCTGAGGATGAGCCTTCTAAGCTGAGCCTGAGTCTGAGCAGGTGGAAAGGTGACCAGGGAAAGATTGGAGAAGAATACACAATTCAGAGAGAAGAGCAAATACAGAGCCCTGGTAGGAGCTCTGCTTGCTCACAGCGGTCACGTGAATCATGAGTAAGCACATTTAGAATCTGCACGGTCAGTCATTGAATCCTCTGCCTCATGAGTCTGCAGCTTCTCCCCCTCCCCCAAGTCCTTACCAGGCCACCACAGCTGCTCAGACCCTCTCCTTGTTCCAAAATATTGATTATATCCTTCTCTTAGTGCTAAGCACTTACTGCCTTAAACAACTTTTTAAAATTCCCTTCCTGTATTAGTCTGCTCAGGCTGCGACAACAAAGGACCATAGACCGGGTGATGTAAACAACAGAAATTCATTTCTCACAGTTCTGGAGCCTGGAAAGTCCAAGATCAAGGTGCCGGCAAGGTAGGCTCTATTCAGAGAGTCCCTCAGCCTGTAGGTGGCCACCGTCTCTCCCTGTGTCCACTTGACCTCTTCTTCAAGGCTGGAAAGGAGAGAGAGAGAGAGAGAGAGAGAGAGAGAGAGAGAGAGAGAGAGAGAGAGCTCTCTGCTGTCTCTTCTTGTAGGGACACTATGAGGGTCATACCTTCATGACCTCATCCAAACCTAATGAATGCCTTAAGGCCCCATCTCAAAATATCATCACACTGGGGACTAGAGACCTGAACATATGACTTTGGGAGGAGGACATAAGCATTCAATCTGCAACAACCCTCTCTGCATATATGTCTTGCCTCCATAGCTAGATCGTCAGCAAGAGTTCTGCTGACTTGTCCTACATATCCCTAAACCCCCCAAGCGTCTTGTCCATATCCAGTGCCCCTAGCAGTTAACTGATTGCCGGACAGAGAATTATCTCTGCCCCTCTGCAGTTAATCAAACACACAGAGCCAATTAAATACACCGGGTGTTACTTAAGTGACCCATGTGAGCATGACTCTACATGTCAAATGATTCAATATTTGACTAGAAACACAAACCTTTTTTCTTTGGTTTAGTGTGTGTGTGTGTGTGTGTGTGTGTGCGTGTCTGTTGAGGAGTGCATTTTTTCTACCTGCTTTTTTAGCTGCTGTTACTGGCATGATCTATTCCTTGATGAAATCTTTATTTCCATAAATAGTTAAGATTAGAATAAAAATAAAACCTGCTATATTAATGCATGCTGAAGGCAACACGATTCCAATTTTGCAATCTATGTACATATGAGAGTTGGGAGGGCAGAATAATTAAAAATGGGACTCAAACCAGATTGTCTGAGTTTGAATCTGAGCTCCACAATTCAATAGTATGAGATTCTTGACAAATTACTTAGTCTCTTTCATTTATATGACAGGTATAATAATAGCACCTATATAAAAATTTTATAAGAATAGCTGAGTTAATATTTATAAAATATATAAAACAGTGCATGACACATTGAAATCATCACACATGCTTTCATACATAACATGAAATAAAATAAAGTGAAAAACAAAACAAAATACAAATGTGTTACATAAAAGACCATGAATAGATATGCAAATATGTTGATAGAGGTGATATCTGATGATGAGGTTGATTAACACTTTCTTTGGGTAGAGAGGGGGGTCTGTATTTCCCAATTTTCTATAATAAACATATATTTTTGAAGCAAACCCAAGAATAAAAATGTGTTATTATGCAATGTGTGCATATATGTATAAAGAGATACAACCCATATACAAATATAATTGTTTAACTGCTTACAAGTCAGTTTCCTCTTCTGAAAACCTGGAATAATAATTATCTTACAAGGAGGTTGTAAGGACTAACTAGGTAACCTATTCAAAGTGCTTGTAAGGATTAAAAGGGTGAATATATACAAAGGGCTTACAACAGTGCACAACGCATAGACCTACTATAGGAGTATTAACAACAGCCAGGGACTCTGACAAGGCAGGGAGGGAGAGTCAGAGAGTGCGGGAACAAGGGGCTTAAAGTAACTGACTCTTGCAAGCTTTAAAAGAATGGATTGGCAAATCCTCAGGTGGGGAAATACCTCCCACATTGATCATTATTTATAATAAATGATAAGGACCAGGCCTCAGAGAAATTGTAGCAAGGCCCTGGGATGGGCTCTGCCTCTCTATGCATGTCTGGGCTGGGTGAGGCCCATTGAGTCTGTGAGGCCCAGGCAGGATGAAGGGCTGACCCCACCCCCACCCCCCGCCCATCAGCTCAGCCTGGGCCGTGGTGAGATGTGGGGTGCGGGAGGCTGCAGGCCTCTGGTCACTTCTACCCTCATAATCCTCTTCTGTCTCCTTTCTCTCTAATGCAGTATCATACGGTTTTCTCTTTACCACAGCCCTGCTACCACCCTGTGATAGCAGTTCTCTCGGGAGTGGTTTCCTCACTGCACCGCCAACCCCCCAAAACACCCCATGACGCTAAAGAAAACTGCACCCCAGCTCTGCAAAAGGGCCGGTCTCTTCCCACCTAGTGGCTCCTCTGCAAACCCCTTCCACCTGAAGACCCAGACTCAATGTATAAAGGCCCCCACTTAGTGGGACTGAATCTTCATCCTGCAACTGTCCTCTCCATGGCTGGTTCTGAGCGTGCCTGGAAGCCCTGCCTGAAGTCGGCTCCCAAGCCGGTGTTTCCCTCCCGTGAGGCCTCGGTGAGGCTCTATGAGAAGAAGATGGATTCCCGTCTTGTGGACCCTGGAGTCAGGAAGGGAGGTTGATTTTCTAAGTGATGGCCCTCTATTTGGGCTTTTGAAAGCCATTCCTTTCCTGCGTTGTGCCTGATTTTGAGCAGATGGCCTTTTCTATCCAGTGTAGTATAATATTAGTCCTAAATTGGCTCATAGAGCTCGGTATGTCCTTCTTAGATGTGACCAGCACAAATGTCTGCCTCAGTAAAGCTGAATGTCTGTCTAGTGATGCTGCTATTCGTCTGGTACATGTAAAGATGTTCAACATCACCAATCATCAGGGAAATGCAATAAAAACCACCACGAGACACCACCCCATGCCTGCCAGAATGGCCACCATCAAGCAGATACCAGTGTTAGCAAGGATGCGCAGAAGAGACTAGAACTTCATTGTTCCAACCACAAAAAAGAAAGGACAATTATGTAATGTTATAGAGGTGCTCATTATTGCTCCTGTGGCAATAGAGATGGGTTTTTTCCCTTGAAAAAATGCCGTGTCTCTGTTGAGTGCGACACATTCACTCCAAATTTCCTGTTTCAGCCAGTGGAGATTTGTCACCAGGTGACATGCTGTACATTTCCTTATGGCATATCAAGACTGCCTGAAAGATATATTACTTCAATTAGGTGTGTCATACCATCTGCCACAGACAATCCAAAATGCCCTCTCTGCCACCTGATGGAACAGAGATGATTTATTCAGAAGGTGGCTGGAGAGCTGGCAAAGGCTCCGGGCTTCATGGAGGGAAGAGCTGCTGTCAGGAGACACAAAAACAAACACCTCACCTATGATAAGAAGGGAATGCCGGCTGAACACAATGTACAAGGGAGCCCAGCAGATGCCCTTATTAAATTAGCTTCGTTTACAGTAGATTGCAGGTCCCAGACTGGCTTAACATGAATGGATCTTGACATAACCGTTGGAACCTGGAAGCCTGATTAGTTGTTCTGCAGCTGCTCAGCCACACCACCTGCATATGTTGTTGTGCAGGTGACGTGCGGTTCCGAAAAGCCTCCTCATTAAAGACTGACACGCAAATTGCCACACATGTGCCATCTACCGCCCCTCGCATGTTTGGATGGGAGGTGAACAGGGATGTGGCATGCCGTTAGTTACTCTGATTTCCTTCCTCCCAGCAGGATGACCAGGAAGAGGGGAAGTGCACACTGAATGCTTTTTATGCTGGAGAATCAGCAGTGAGGTGTGAGCGGTACGCATGTGGTTCCCAGAGGAGAGTGGGGCCTTCTGTCTTCCTCGTAGCAAGAATGCGCTGGCTCACACCTTATCACCACCAACCCGATTCTTTTTCCCAGCCAATGGGGGGTGGATCTGACCCAGGCTTGTGGTTTTTTACCCCACCCCTGGCAGCTTTGAAACCCTTTACTCAGAAACTCTCAAGGAAAGCATTGCTCAGTCTCAGCACTGTTGACATCTTCTACCTGCCAAGTCTTTATTGTGGGGGTGGGAGGTCCTGTGCATTGTAGGATGTTTAGTAGAATTCCTGGTCTCTACCTATCAGATGGCTGCAGTATCTCCCCAGTCATGACAATCAGACATGAAAATGTCCCCTGTGTTAGGAGGGGCAAATCGTTCCTGATTAGGAACCACTCCATTAATAGTTTTGGTGACAAGAGATGCCAGAGTTCTCCATGGTAAGTCCCATGTCACCTTTCAACCAACTGCAACCTGTTGACATGACCAGTGATAGCCATCTCAATGACTAAGAAGGAATATCCGTTGTTTTTCCATGCTGGTAATAGAGCTACCAAGGAGACCAAAATCTTGGACATAAGAGATTTGTGGCTCTAACATTATTAAAATCCTGTTCCTACCAGTCATGACAGAGATAAAAACGCCAATTTATGAGTGGGATTAAACTGTAATATTAGCCAGCCTCCCTACGGTGATATGAATAGGTCCTAACAAAACAATTTTGATTCAGCCAATGTTTGGCAGATCGTCATAAAGAATAGGGGATGGGCACCATATAACCAAATCGATTTAGGAATGAAAGCATTCGGAGCTTGTCAGCTGCTCCCCCTGTGTCCATGTGTAGTCCTGCCAAATAGTGTTGTCCACTCTTGGCGAACTCTTGAAGTCACCGTGCACCAGTGGCCTCTGCACATTTATCCTCATTATCTCTAAATATAATAATGAGAGTCTACATTCTCATGGAGCCTTAACACATTTCGTACCGCTCAGGAGTTTTCTCGTTTCTCATGCCCATGGAAAAAGGAGCGAATCTAGATACTTATGTAAATTTTGTTTGGTCCCTCTTCATAGAGGAAAATGTTTTACGCAGTACCATACATTTAAAAAGTACTAGGAAATTTAATTGTTTTTGTAAATAAACATGTTATAATTATTGAAAAACAACGCCTAAAGTGCATTATGATGATTTAAATAACGTGCAGTTTGCCCAAAAACGTGCGGTCCCTGGTGTATGTCTCAGAGATTTCTATGCGGTACGCAATGTGTTATTAAGTTACTTCCTGATACTCAGGGGGGACATGAACTATTTTACGTCTCCAGGGCACAGCAACGACAGTATTGTCGGTGACACCTCACTGCCTGGAAACAGTCCCTTAGTGTTTGGCACAAAAGCATGAGTTCAGTGCAAGTGACAACATAATAACCCTGTCCCATAAAACAGAGACATACATGGTGACCCTCATCTGTACACTGGGTTACAGGGAACCATAGTCCTAGTCATGGTGAGCAGCTGAGATTTTATTTTTTCCTTGGGAGTTTTTGTAGCACACTCATATTCAAGCTAGAACTTTGATTTTTGTTCTTAAGTCCACGGTTCTTGTTACATAATAAAGTCTTGTGACTTATCAATCAGAGTCTCTTAACTCTGATAACTACAGCACACACTAAAGGGAGAGGAAGGGAGAGGGAGAGGGGGATAGAAACATCAGTTATGAGAGAGAATCATGGATCAGAATCATTGATTGGCTGCCTCCTGTGCGCCCTACACTAGGGATCAAGCCTGCAACCCGGGCCTGTGTCCTGACCAGGAATCGAACTGTGACCTCCTTCCTGGTTCATAGGTCATCGCTCAACCACTGAGCCACGCCAGCTGGGCTCCAGCAAACACATTTTAAAGAACTCCAACACCCTCCCAAAGCCTACCAGGAGAAGTCAAGTCTTTAAACTTGGCAGACTATTTAGACACCGATGGAAACTATCACATTGTCGGTCTGGAGCAGCTTCTCCTCAGTGAGAACTTACTAAACAAAGACCCTGAGTATCCCCTGTCCTGCCAGCAGGATCCTCACCTTTTCCAACCAGCCCCACTTCCCTCCCAGGGTTGTGAGAATCCCAGCACCAACATAAACCCAGCGCGTAGCACGGGGCGTTTGTGTTCAAAGTGTTGTTCATTGTGCTCAATCCTTTAAACATAGCAGATGGCTTTTCAATTTGTCTAGAAAACCCCTTTAGAGACTACGTATTTGCTCATTAGAGTGGTTTTGTTTCAGGCCGTGACATTTCGGCATATCCACACCATCACGACAGTGCTGGAATATTCATCAGCGAGCCAGCCCCACTCCCGGCCTGAAAGGGCACGTGTATTCATTTTCTTCCACACTGGGTGCTGATATGCCAGCTGATAAAACACAAATAGCAGGGTGGGGATTTTCAGTTTCAGACCACACTGTTAATAAACAGGGTTACATTCCCACGGTTGGATAAGCGAAAGGGTATCAGGGAGTTTCCCCAACACAAACAATGTTCTTCTCACTTAGGTAGTGGACATTTTTTTCACTGTGATTGCAGTGTAAACTCTTCTGAGGCCACCTCACATTTCAAATCCAGACACTCACCTATCATAAGTACATGGAATAATTTCCATAGCAACCAAGCCTCCTACTTTTCGGTTTTTCAGTATTGTCATTTTAGAATGCAAAGCAGCTGGTTGGTTAGTTGCATAAATCACAGCCCCCCCCCCCCCCCCCGCCAATGGAATTGATTAAAAATGTCTTATTTTTCTAGAAATTATGGAATGTTCAATAAAAGCCCAGTTTTTCATAATCACGTAGCTTTGTGCTATTCTTTCTCATGACTTTAATCTCTGTATCCTTGCCAAAAAAAAAAAAAAAAAGAGCCAGAAATAACAAATACTTTCCAAGCCGAGCCTACCATGGAGGTGGGTAGTTTCCATTCCTTTCATCTTCCCATATTGTAGCAGCTGAAATGGGGCTCTGGAGAGTGTTCCATTCCTGAAATGGAGTCTTAATAGATGCTGAGAGAGTTGCTGGGTTATCCGAACAATCCTGACCGATGCTGATGAAGGAAAAGCACTTCAGAAAACATCCCAAACTGTTTGAATCTAGAGACATCCATGTGAACAATCACCAGTCTAGTTCAAAGTTTTTTTTATGGAAACCTTCTCACAAGAGAGTCACACTCCACACGATGCTTTCCCTCCTCCTGTCCCCACCCAAGCCTACCTCTCTGCCCCATCCTGCACCCCAGCCATCAGAGAACAAGCCCTCCCGAGGCCATCTCCCTGGGTGCCGGCCTCCCAGGCCATCTGTGAAAGTGCTTTATGCAATATGAGTGCTTCCCAGGGGCTTCTGAAAACAGATACAATGACTCTGGAATCCATAAAGCTCTTTTGTCAGTACCTCTCCCAGATCTGAGCAGGAAGGTTTCCTGCCCAGGGCTCCATGCTGAAGAGAGCCCCACATATCAGAAGCACACACACAACGTGATATGAAGCACATGGGTGCCTCTGTGTTGGAATCTGCTTCTCATCTGTGGCAACATGCAAATTCTAACTTTAAATATTCATGCTTCTAACTGACATGGTTCAGGCCCTGGGGAAATGTTTCCCTATATCCTACTGGTAGAAACCAAATTCATGATACCCAAACACCATGAAGGTCTGGGTTATGCCCCTATTGATAGTGAATATGGATACAGCGAGGGGCCAAAGGGGGATGTAGGCAGCAGATATACTAAAGTTAAAAAATATTTAAGACAAATTAATTTGTCAAACCTTACCCTCAGCATGGAGGTAATAGCTTCATGCAGAACAAAGAATCATTTCCCAGGAGGGCTGAACATCATTTTTCTTGCTCTTCTTTGTGTTCCAATTCATGATTTTGGAGATCTTCATGGGTTGGTGCAATATTTATAAGAGTTGGACTTGGCAGAGGAATATTTTGCAAACAATTCATTCTTCCCTTAAATGTGTGCATGTAGGAATAACACCAAGAAGCATGATACCGTTTCTTTATGTTGGCAATTAGTTGGAAGATGAACTGCAAATAGTTCTATAAGAATATTTAGTAAAATGGAATAACATTTAACAATATATCTAAATATCAGCTTCATTTTAATTCTTTTTATAGAAAATGTTATATTCATTAATTGCAGTCTACATTTTTGCCTTTAAATTTAATTGGTAATTACCAATATTAAGTTTTATAATGCTATATAAGAATAATAGCTTTAATCCACTCATCTGCTGATGGGAACCTAAGCTGTTTAGTATAAAAAATACAAAAACTCTCAAAAAAAAGAATAATAGCTTTACAGAAAATTTTCAATTTGTCATTTATGAAGGTAAAATTTCAAGGTAGGAAAATACAACATATTTTATTCAAAAGTTTGTCAATTGATTTATAATTATCAATGCCCAGTACACACAAATGTTAGGAGCAGGCTTATTTTTTGCCTTTAGTCAATAATTCCCAATTTTTCCTTATGACCCAGCAATTCTACTTCTGGGTACATATCCAAAGAAACCCAAAACACTACTTTGAAAGAAATGCACCCCTATGATTATTACAGTGTTACTGACAATAGTCAAGATATGGAAGCATCCCAAGTGCCCATCAGTAGACACGTGGATAAAAAAGCTGTGGTACACATATACAATGGGCTATTACTCAGCCATAAAAAGAATGAAATCCTTCCAATTGCAACGGCATGGATGGACTTAAAGGGCATTATGCTAAGTGAAACAAGTCAGTCAGAGAAAGATAAATACCACATGATTTCAGTTATTGTGGAATCTAAAAAACAAAATAAATGGACAAATAAAATTGAAACAGACTTGTAGACACACAAAACAGACTGATGGTTGCCAGTGGGACTTGGTGAAAAGGGTGATGGATTAAGAAATACAATTGGTAGCTACAAAATAACCATGGAGATGTAAAGTACAGCTTAGGGAAAGTAGTCAATAATATTGTAATAACAATACAATATTCAGTTAGGTACTGAAAACATCAAGGGGGGACACTTCATAAAGTTTATGATTGTCTAACCACTATGTTGTACACCTGAAATCAATACCACATAATATTAAATGTAAACTGTAATTGAAAAATAATTTTTAAAAAAAGAATTAAAACAAGAACAACAAAAAACAGACTTTCCAATTTCATGTTCCTTTTCTAGATGGCCTCTCACCAGGCTCACCCGGCTCCTCTCTCCAGACTACTTTTCTAGAGTTTCCTTGGATTCTCAGCAGGAAATAAAAATGGCCCAAAGTTATACAGCTTCTCAAGCCCACTCCCAGGACTTTCTCTTCCCTGATCTTTTCTTCCAGCACTCACAGATACACAGACACACGATCTCAAGGCTAGGGAAGTGAAAGCTGCCAAAGCTGTCTTACTAGAATGCTGGGCAACCTCTCCCAAATCTACCTTAAGATGTGTGTGCAAATGGAAAGAGTTTCCTTCTTGCCCTTCAACTTGTGACTTTATGACCCATTCTAAAGTGATAAAGGATTTATTTGCATCAAGTATGTAATGCATAGTCTGTGAGCAAGGCAACATTTTCTCATTAGTGAGTCATTCTCTCAAAAAAAAGAAAGAAAGAAAAAGAAAAATTACTCATGTGGGCTACAATTAGTTGGTGAAAGTTTCTAGAACATTGCTTTTCAATAGTCCTTATAGTTTTAGATCTTTGCTTATTGTCTAAATTTAAGGCGTTAAACATGCCTTTGAACTTTATTTGAAGTAAACTACTGTTGTATTTCTATTTTAAGAATGCTAAGGTCTGGCTAGTGGGGAGGAGGCTGTTTCTCTAATCTGTGCTTTAATGTGTTCAGGGATTGTCTCTCAGATGTGCAATGCATCTGTAAGATGGTATTAACAACAATTTGTCATGATTAGCGACAAATTAGGTAGTCCTTTGACTGTCATGTTGTAATCCTAATGAAAACTGTCAAAATAGTTTTATTTTCCTCTGAAATATCTCAATCAATTACCTTTAGCTGATTGCCAGAACATTAACCTTGGTTTGCCTTTCAGATCTGCTGTTCCCAGAATAGTGTGTATATAGATATGGTATTAAATAACTCAAGATTTAAAGTTGATTTGTTAGATTTTTTTTCTCTGCTATACAAATAAAATTGATTCTATTAATCATGAAAAAATGTATTAAGTATTTTCCTGGGTTTAAAAAACATATCTCAAAGTATCAAATGAACCCTAACATTTATGGCTGGTGCAGGTCCCATTCAGATTTTTAATGTCCATAGAACTCCTCTATGATCACATGGAACTTTAAAATAATTGACCCAACGAAGTGACATCTATTGCTAGGATTAGTATGAAAAATGACACCCATAAGATCTCCTTGACAATGTTGGGGAGACCAGGCTTCCCAGGAAGGTCAAACTCATGGTTCACATGAATGAAGCAGGTTCAGATAACAGGCAAAGGCAGACCATATATTAGCATTTTAATGGCCCAAGAGAACAGGGTTTATACTGGCAACAACATCCTTGAAACCCCCATCTCCACCCCAGTTCTGTCCCTCAGTCCCTTTCTATTGGAGCTTTGTTATCTCTTAGAAACTGGGGAAAATTGGGGTGCTTGTACAGAATAATGATTCATGGGTCCCTCACCACAAAGCTGAGTTCTTAATTATTCCAATTGCTTTTGGGAAAAATACAGGAAGACTGAATTATAAATAATATTGAACTTCTCAACAGTTCAGCAAAATTTTGCCTGAGTAGTCTTTATGCACTTCCTCCTATACTTGATTATAAACTCCTCAAGGATGTAATACCTTAATCAATAAAGAAAAAAATAAACACATCAAGGGCAGGAATAATACTAACGCATCATTGCCTGCCCCAAATATCCACCACCATGGAGATATTCAGATATTGTTTGCTGATTGAGCAAATAAAGGAATGGACTTCTGTCTCTGATAAGATGTGTGGTCAGGTATCCAACGAAAACTAAAAAGACAGGAAAATATTTTTAAGCCTTATTAATTGCATTGAAGACATTGCAAGGTTGGGGGTAGGGTGGGATTTTCAGGCCAAATTCTACCTGTGGTAGAAAACACAGGTAAGTTTATTTTCTTGTAGGAGGAAGCCAATCTTGCCCTGAGAACATTTGCTAAGCCTTGTAAATCTGAACTTCGGTTTTCATGGCCTCCCTGGTACAGAAACAGAAAGCTGTCAAGTGGAGAGTTTAATGGGAGACCTTTTCCTTCGAAGCTTCATTTTCAGAGTGAGTCTGACCAGATATAAACTACTTTTCTCAACAGGAGGGCACTTCAAGGAAAGTTGCTTTGGTGCTGAACAAAAAAGGGAGAAATGTCCCTGACAAGTTATAAACAAAAACTGGTCATTATTCAGATTTGCAAACTAAATTGAAATTCACTAAAAACCTGTAATAAATGTGTTACATTGCTACAGGATATTGATGGTGGGAGAATCTGTGCATGGGGGCAAAAGGGGTTTGTTAACAACTCTGTGCTTTCATTCAGTTCTGTTGTAAACCTAAAAATGCTCTAAAATATAAAATCTATTAACTAAACAATACTTTTGTAAGGAGAATGCACATAGTCAAAACCCAAAAATATCCAAAGAAACACGTCTTCATGAATAAAATTGAGCAGAAATTTGAGCAGAAATGGAGCTCTTCAATTTTCAAATATTGAAGTAATAAGACCCACAATTTAAAATAAATCAAATACAAAACTGACAATATTTTCAGGAAATATGAAACATAAAGTACAGTGTAAGAGATTTGAATGACAATGAGAGAGTACTTTCAGAAATGATAAATATAATACCAGCAATAGAAAACTCAACAAACGGATTTATCAGCAGATTAGATACTTCTGAACAAAGACATTGTAAACTGAAAAATAGGCCAAAGGAAACACTTCAAAATGCAGCACAGACAAGAGATGAAAAGTCTGAATAAACAGCCAAAGACAGAGAAGATAGAGTGAAGGTCCAGAAAGAGAAGAAGAAGGAGGAAACTGAGGCAATATTTGAAGAGATAATGGCTGACATTTTCCATGATTGATACTAGATATTGATTCATAGATTTAGGAATCTTAAAGAATACCAAGCAGGATGAATATAAAGCAAACCCTATCTAGTCTTATCATAGAGAAATTGCTCAACAACAAAGACCACTGGGAATTTTAAGGCACTAGGAGAGAAAAAGATGATTACCATCAAAAGTTACATTTGGACTCACCATGGACACTGTAGAAGATTGAAGTGATAGCTCTGATTTGCTGAGAGAAAATACTTGTCAACCAAGGGAAGGGAAAAAAAACTCAGTCTCAGAAAAAGGAAAAGTTGGCTACCTGCAGGCCTTCTCAAAAGGAAAATCTAAAGGAAGAAGGAATGTGATCACAGATAGATCTATGATGCAAAAGGGAATAAAGAGCATATAAAGTGGTAAGTGTGAGCACGTATTAGTGAACATAATACTGAAGCAGATGTAAGTTATCATAGATATGTAAGCCAATCCTGTCCAAATTACACAGATGATCTGGCTTCTTCTCACTACTTGCATTGCCACCAACTTAAGCTAAACCAACATCATCTTTTGCTTGGATTGCTGCAACGGTCTTTCACACCTGTCTTCTGCTTCTGCCCTCAGCCAGATTGATCCCTTACCCATGTAAATCAGTTCATGAGACTGTTCTGTTCAAAACATGCCAATGGCTCTTATTTCCATCAGAATAAAGACACAGTCCTGGCCGGGCAGGTGTGGCTTCTGGCTCTGTGGTTGAGCATCAACCTATGAACCAGGAGGTCACCTTTTGATTCCCGGTCAGGTAAGGTCACATGCCCAGAGTGCACTCGATACCCAGTGTGGGGTGTGCAGGAGGCAGCTGATTGGTGAATCCCTCATCATTCATGTTTCTATCTCTCTCTTCCCGTCCCTTCCTCTCTGAAACCAATAAAAATATATTTAACAAAGGAAGAAGAAGAAAGTTCTGAAAGACCTACAAGGCTACAGGATCAGGCCCCTTTTGTCTCTGGCCTCATTTCATAAAACTCTTCCTCGTTATCTTTATTCAAGTCGAACTGGACTCCTACTGTTCTTGAACACATCACAGAGGTTGCTGCCTCACAGCTGTTAAAGCTCTGCTCCCTCTGTCTAGAATGTTCTTCCCTCAGAAACACATGTCTCCCTCTCTCACCTCCTTCAGTCATCATTTAAAAGGTACCTTTTCAATGAGACCTGATTGGGAAAAGGCACTGAGGAGGGTATCTTCTAATGAACTGGTATTGTTATATTCCTTGTGTTACTTGAGTGTTTGATTCACAACCATTCTTTAAAATCATTACATTTGATTTATGCACACCTCTATGTATTTCAACACTAAAAATGAAAAGTATTGAATGAATCAACAAACAAATGAACAATGGCTGTTGATTGGCAATTGCCTTTTCCAGAAGAGCTCTTACCTTGGGTTTCATATAACATTTCTGCTCACAATTTAGGAAAGTTAATTGAACAAGACTCCTACCATCCCTCCTGAAATTGCTAGCCGTCCTATGCTTTTAAAAGAACACTAAGTTTAAAAAAAAATAAATAAATAACAGTAGGTATTCCCGGAAACTCATTCAATAGCATTTTAAACAATAAGTTCTTATTTTTTTTCTAAAGCTTTTTTATCTTCAAAGTTCCAGCTAAAGCTTGGGATTTTGTTTGCTTTTTGTTCCTAAACTAGGCAATCTTCATAACAACTGTATTTCAATGGAAACTCCCATACAGTTGTAAGAAGCCAGATCCTTGCCGACTATTGTGGCATGCTATTGGCACCATTGAGGAATAGCCAACCAAGGTGATAGTTTTCATTGTTTAGGCCACCTTTAACTCCTGGTTTTCCCTCAAGCTTATGACAGGCTTTGGAACTAAACATGCCTACAGTGAAAGCCTTTCTTTACCATTTACTCACTGGAGAGTCTCCAGCAATTTCACTACTTCTCCAAGCCACTGTTTCTTCAATCTTGTAGGGTAAATGAGAAGATATGAAACAAGACAGGCATGACACCTCTCGCCAAGATCTAACACATAATAGATAGTCACTACATGGAAATAATTATTATAGCAGAGTAGATTTGGCTGATCCAGAGGCGAAGAAGATGTGAATGGGGTCAAGAAAAAGAATAGAAGGAAGAATGGAATCCATTTCTTTCTACAAATGCATTCTCCAAAATGTAGATAGGATTTAGATTACTAGTCAGTCTTTGGAGGTGACAGTGAGTTACCTGTGATCAGGGCACACAGAAGCTAAGCGAGGAATGTGGGTTCTCTCAGGCCAACAGTCTTTCAAACAAGGCTCAGTGCCTCTGAGGAAATCTAGAGCCTCTGGAAGAAATGCATTGTTTTATCTCGTCCAGACCTGCAGCTGTGTCTGGTGCCTGGGAGCAGATATTCCTGTGGTCCCAGGGAGGCTGCACTGAGTTCTTCATTTCAGTATAGGTTAGGGTTTCTCTGGTTAAATTCTACCTCCTCATCTATTTTCTTGAATATACTCATCTTTTTTTTTAAATCTGATGATTCCAACATCTGGATCACCTGTCTGTTAAAAATTGTGGCAATAATTGGAGGTCTGCTTGAAAGGAGTTACTGTTTTCTTTCTGTTGAGGAGTCAGGTTTTAGACAGATCACCTTAATCCACTCAGGAACAGACATGTTTTGGAGAGATGTTTTCATCTTTACAGAAGCTTGTCTCTTTCTGGTCCCCCCGTACTCCTCAGGTATAGCTCTCCTGGGGAAGAAGTTGCATTTCTAGGCTGTTGACTAGGACCCTCTCTTTTCAGCTAGCCCTGATTTCTAATTTTTGTCTCTAAATTCATATGGCAGTTTAAGCTCTTCTAAGCCTTTCAGACTCTTAGCTGTCACTTTATATTTACTTTCCCAGTGTTCTGCCTTCACAAATATTATAAATTGGCAAATACTGCAAGGGGGGAATGCCATGGAATTTCAAGCTTAAAAATCTGACTAACCTCCTGTGCTTCTCTTTTGCCTCCGAAAGTTGCAGCCTCACTGTGTGCTGTTTGACACCCTCTAACATTTTCTTTGTGGTGGTGGTGGAGGTGGGCAGGGGCGGGTTTTCTACCTAGCGTTCCTTGTTGCTTTCTGTGGCTAGTTTTATCATTAGCAATCTACGCCAACATTACTGGAAGTAGAAAAATCTCCTTCTTGCTTTTTTAAGAGTTATTTTTCTCCTTTTACCTTAAAAATGCTCTTTGCTTCACTGAAGCAGATGGATCTGGAAATGCATGTAAGTTTTTCATAACTTCTCATTACAGGGCACAAACGAGCTCTCACCTAGTACTTTCACATTCCAAATCAACAGGTGTCCCTGGGGGTGAATGACTAGTGAGTAGCCACCAGGGGTGTGTATATTCATCTTTAATGTCCTAATGGTTCAGCATTTTTAAACTGCCGTTAATTTCAATGCCAGTAATTCTTGGTCTTGTATGCTATAATTGGCCAGAAAGAGGACAGATCATCAAAAACCACAGATAATCCAATATCTCTTTTGGCCATTGGTTTCAAGCTTTCTCTCTGAATTATTTTTTTTCACTAGAGATCTTATTTTACATAAATATTTTTTATGTTCCAGGGGACACACAAATATACAAGAAAATTTCCAAAGACAAAAGAGAGAGTAAAAGTGGACAGGTAGGGGTCCTGAAAAATTCTTCAAGTGAAAAACTATCTTTAATATGAAGGAGAATTTTTAAGTGGTACCATGTCTCAGGCACTTAAGATATATTTTTAATAGTAACAACAGCCCTTTAACATATTAGAAAACAGAGCCAGTGTGGTTAAGAAACTTGTTCAGAGACATCCTACTAGTAGGGGGTGGCATTCCTAGGTAAAACAAAGCAAACTACTTCCTATTATTAATGGAGAGATTACAACTTTTTTTTTTAATTCCAGGTGGAAAAAAGAAGTCCAGCAAACCCAGCCAGTGTGGCTCAGTGGTTGAGTATTGACCTATGAACCAAGAAGTTACGGTTCAATTCTGGTCAGGGCACATGCCCAGGTTGCAGGCTTGATCTCCAGTAGGCAGCCGATCAGTGATTCTCTCTCATCATTGATGTTTCTATCTCTCTCTCCCTCTCCCTTCCTCCTGAAATCAATAAAAATATGTATTTTTAAAAGTCAGCAAGAATATCCACCAAGGTTTTGAGCAGACTTAAAAGCAGTATTTGAACTTTTAGTTATTTTTACACATATTATTTTCATTTACATTTTTATTGAGATAATTCCATATTTTCATGCAGCTGAAAGAAATATACTATATATAATACTGAGATCTCCAATTTCCTATTACCTGTTTTCCTCCAATGGTATTATCTTGCAAAACTACATTAGAATATAGCTATGTATGGTGTTAGATGGGTACTTGATTTATCTGGGTGATCGCTTCATAAGTTATATAAATGCCTAGTCACTATGTTTTACACCTGATACTAAGATAATATTGTACATCAACAGTAATTGAAAAATAAAAAACATTTAAACTATACTACATCAGGACCAGGTTAATGACATTCATACAATCCACCAATCTTATCCCCATTTCTCCAGCTTTACTTGTGCTCATTTGTGTACCTGCCTATATATTTATTTCTGTACAATTTTATCACACATGTGCATACATATATCTATCACCACAGTTACGATAAAGACAGTCCCATCACCACAAGGATCCCTCATGTGATCCTGTTATCACCACACCCACCTGCCCTCCTCTCTCCCTCCCAGGTCCCTAACCCCTGCTAACCACCATCTGTTCTCCATTCCTAAAAGTTTGTCATTTCAAAGATGACACAAGTGAAATAATACAGCATATAATCTTTAGGTTTGGCTTTTTCCACTCAGCATAATTTCCTGGAGATTCATCCTCGCTGTTATGTGTATTAATAGTTCATTCCTTTTTACTGCTGAGTCGTGTTCCATGTCTTAGATTTACTGCAGTTTGGTTTAACATTTACCCATTGAAGAACATCCAGGCCAGCTTCCAGACTTTGGCTTTTATTAATAAAACTACTATAGACATTTGTGTATAAATAAAAGTTTTAATTTTTCTGGGATAAATGCCTAATGGTATATTTGGTAGGCCATATGATAACTGCATGTTTAGTTTTAAAAAATAAAACAAAACTGCCAACTGTTCTCCCAAGTGGCTATACTATCTTACCTTCCCAACAGTAATATGGGATTTATTTAGTGTCCACATCCAGAATTTGGCATTGACACTATATTTTATTGTAGTTATTCTGATAGGTGTGTGGCGATATCTCATTGTGGCTTTAATTTGCATTTCCCCAATGGCTAATGATGTTGTCTTTACATACTTTTGGCCCTTGTTTTAATTCTCCTATTTAAACCAATATTTACTTTATTAATGATTAAAAAAATTAAATAAACTTGATTTTTAAAATCCATCCCCCTCGTCTCTCCTCCTTTGAGACTCCAGTTCCTCTTAACTAGACTTTTTATCCAAAATCCAATGGACCATCACCAAATCTCCTTATTCATGACTGTGGTTATTATAAAGATGCTGAAATGGATACTGCATTTATAAACTTCCTCTGAAAACTGTGTAATATAAAAAATTTCAAACATAAACTAGGTGAATAGTATAGTGAACTCTCGTGTACCCATTGCCTCCAGCTTCAAGAATTACCCAAATTTTGTCAATATTATTTCATTTATTTTTCCAACTTTTGTTATTATTTTCTGGGGTATTTTTAAGCAAATCCCTATATCATATAACTTTACCCATGAATCAATACCTTTCCTTGACAAGGTCAAGTCATGAAATTGTCTAACCTGAAGACTTTAAATTGAATGTGGAGCAAAGGTTCAAAAATGGTCCCTTTTTGTATATTCGGGGGGGGGGGGGGATCAGTGCTTGCAGAACATGATCTATTAGGCAGGTGTACTTCTTAGAATGTTTTATTGAATTATTTTTAACATAATTACTCTTTCTGGTCTAGATGTCACTTTACAGATTGGCAGAATGACCTTTTGTGCTATGGTCTCCATAAAATGAGAAAGATGCTACCTTCTTTGTAAAAAAGTCATATGAGATAAACACATGGGTCAGTTATTTTTTTGACTTTAAGTCCTCATTTTTTTCCCTTCCACCATAAGAAGTGACTTTTCAGTTTATGCCCAAGTTAACTTCTGTAACCATGTCCAGTTCCACCACCAGCTCTGTGTCCCTGAAACAGTTCCGCCTCTCGTGGATCCTGCAGACGACAATGAGGTCATGTCCCACTTGCTTCTTTTCTGAAACCACAGCTGGCTCAGTCTGGTCAGCGAGTCTCATGGCTGCATTTCCTGAGTCACCACAGTATTTCAATTGACCCCTTCAGAACAGATTGCATCTATGTAATAGCCTTCCACAATAAGACTTCGACACTCAAATGACAATGGCCTTTGATTGGTGTGCCCCTTACTCTGGACCAGGATTGTTCTACTTCGTATCCTTCCCATAACTCTCTCTCACAGAAACTTCAGATTTTCTCAAACCACGCATAAGAGATTGTCCTCCAACCAGTCCTTACCAGGAGTATGGCATTGTTTATGGTAGAATTCCTTTGGATTTTGTACAGATCATAATTCATAATTCATAAATTACTTGATCTCAATGTTTTGTGTTTTGCTTTTTTGTTTGTTTTTGATTCATTTAAAAAGCTGCTTTTTTTCTAAACATTTTACTGAACAACCTGTGTCCTATTTAAAAATGTGCTGAGCAGGTGATAGTATGAAATCTAATTTCAAGACCCTCTGAACAGTCTTTCATGATACACATACTTTCCTTCACATAAAAGAAAACTCAACACAATTATGAATTTACTCTTAAATGCAATTATTTAAGAGCTATTTCTCTCCACTCCATACCCCTGGCACCTAGCATGCTGCTTGCTCAGGCAGGTGCTCATGCCAGCTATCAATTTCTTGCCTTCCAGCTCCAAACCCGCCCTTCACTGCCACCTGGCAGGATGCTAAGGGTTGTCAGTAGAAGGTGCTGGAGAGACAGTGGAGGAGGAAGTTTCTCCTCCTGGATGGTGTTGCTCTCTCAAATGGATGCTGCAGCTCTTGGTTTCTCCATTGCCCAACCCCAGCAGCACACACGGCTTCTCCAGCATCCAGAAACTGCTGCCCAATAGGCCGCTCCAGGTCCTGGCACCTGCTGTGCCTGGTGGCCAACGGGACCCAGGGGCGGCAGCTCCCCCCAGCACTCCCTGGGATGGCTCTGCAGTGAGCATCTCCAAGAGACACCTCCCTGTGAGCAGCTTCCCTGGAATCATTCCAGGAGGCTTTGTGGCAACTACCGAAATGTGGCTCCCCCAGGAGTCAGCTTTCTCTGGCACCTCAGAGGCAGACTTCCTGCAGTTCTGCTGGCCCAGCACCACGTGACTTCTCTGCGACCCAGCAAGCCCAGCTGTTGTGCGCCTCCCCACAGGTCTGGATCTTGGTCCTGGAGGCGTCTTCCTTGGATGCTCTTTGTCAACACTACGGGTGTGGCTGGTCCTTACACCCACTATTCATGTTATTTCAACTTCTCTTGCTTTCTGACTTTCCAATTCCTCATCACTCCAATCCCATTATAATTAATATTTCTTTTTTAAAAAAATATTATTTACCAATTTGAGAGGGGGTGGAGGGAGAACCTAAATGGTTACTGGCATATCACCAAACCAATTTTGTGTATATTTGCTGTTATTATTTAGAGTTACATATTAAAAAGGAAAAACTGAATTGTGAATGACTATGATCCCATGCCATTGAATTAATTTATCTGCTCTTTAATTTATTCACTCCTTTACTAAAAATTTTTTTTTCTTTTCTTTTTTTTTTTTTATTATGTATGAGACCAAGCATCCCTGGCTGCTACAGGAGTCTAGCAGACAGGTATAGTTAAGAAATAACTTTATTTTGAGCAGCGGGAACGACAACACAGCACTTAACAGCTATATTGTAGTCTGAATCCTGCTTTTAAAATTTTATTTAACAACTAGTTTGCCAAGCACACACAAATAGATTTCTTGGGATAATGAGAGTTGATAAATATGCAAAGAGAATCCAGATGGCCAAGCCAATAGCAATTTCCTTGAATATCTTATTTCAGAAATACTAGAGTTCAAGATTGCCTTTAAAAGGACAAGAAAAACTGACAATTCTGGCCCAAGGTAATATTCTGGTACAGCATTTTAAAGACCTATCAGTATTTTACAACCAGATATATTAATCACATCTTAGAGAATCATGATGGAAAATTGTATACTCTCTCCATTTTAAAGATGGAGAATCTGAAAATAAGCTTAAGAAACTCAAGACCACAGCCCGTGAGGAAAGGGAGGAGGTTAGTGCAAACAAACCTATCCATTGGATAAATCTCTCTTTTACTTCCATTGGAATAATTTTCAAAGCTGTGCTTACAATGCTGAAATTGCAAGAGAAAGAAAACCTCTATCCACCTTACTACCCACCTAGAAATGGTCTTAACACATCATCTCTGGGCCCAGGTATAAGCAGTTTTGCTCACATTCTGCCTAACTCCTACAGGCGACCACATCCTCCTAGGACTAGGGAATTAGAAAAGTTGTTTGAGTTCACACTCTGGTTTTAAGGGACAAAGACCCAGCTCAGGGAAATGGGCTCACATACAAAGGGAAGCTGGTCTTAGGCACATCCAGAGCCAGGAACCCAAACACTCTCAGGAAACTCCCTCCCTACTGCTCCAAATACATTGCTCTTTGTACTCAGCTTCCTTCTCTCCAGCTGGAGCTCAGCTGGTGGGGTGTGTGTTGGGATTGGGGGTGCAGAAGGGAGAAGGGGTGTTGGCATCAGACTCACATTCTCATGGCTTAGTGACTAGAAAGGAATAAGAAAATTGGCTTCTCTGTCATTTTGTTTTTAAACATGGGAGAAACAACCTGACTGGTACATCCTGGGTCATATACCCCTGGGTATAACCACTGTGTACAGAAGACAGGTACCCAAAATGAGATGTCCCGGGCAAACACCCAGTTCTTGGCTAGGGGAGAGCCTCTTGTCAGGGGAGAACACAGCTGCTCAGCAGACTAGCACTGAAGCCAGTGCAAAATGCAAGCAAACTCAACACACCACTAGAAAACTAACCAATGTATGTGTATCCTAATGAAATGTCAAATAAAAGCAAATATATATATTAACATATGAAGCCGGGGATAGCCAATTTTTATAGACAAATGATTGGCTCTGATAAGGAACGAAGTGCAAAATTTATTTAGGTAAACATTTCATTGTTCTTTCATAAGAGACAATATATATTTTTTTTTTAAAGAAAAGCAACAACTTGATTAGAAAAGTGTGCTGACTTTTGTTGGTGATTCTACCAATTCTGTTGTATAGTTCCCATGTGTAATCACACCATTCCCAAATGAGAAAAAAAGGACAATCACACCAATATATATAAATTTGAAATATTTATTGTATTTCTTATTGCATTTCTTAATATCCATAGCACTCTTTAATCAAGAATATAAAGTCATCTGCTTAGGTTTCGCCATTTAAAGTTGAGAACATTCTTAGAAACACATTGTCTTAAAGTAACAGACTGGAATGATAAGCAAATAAGCTTGCAAATAAAGCAATCATCAATACCACGCATTTTTCCTAATCATAACTCTAACGTAGATATATATTATTCTCTAGGCCTCACAAATTCTAAAGAATCCATTTTACCAGTACTGGGAGAGTATGCTTTCAACCATGAAGCTGGTAGAAAAGACTATTTTATATACGGAGTGTGCTTCTTTAAAAAAAGCCTTTCTCCTCCCTCTAATACCATTCATGACACACAATAGCTGTATATGAAGAGAAAGTGACTTTCAATGACAACCATCACCCAAAAAACATGAATAAATCCCTATGTCTGGAGCCAGAGGAATAACACAGCGTCCTCTGCTATGCCCGCCTCTGTCTGGCGAACAGCAGTCTGGCCTGTCGTTAGGGTGCCCAGACTTCTCACCCCATATATTGCTGGGTTACCCCTGCAGCAACTGTTTGGTACTGAGGATACCTCTAAGAAGTTATTCCTTACAAAACCTAATCCACTATGTTTATTTTTTAACAATAGAAATTCAATCACCACTCTTCAAATCCTAGATTTGCTCATCCTTACTTCCCCTACTTGCATAGAGTTGAATTAAAAGTACTTTGTTCAAGGAAGTAGTCTGGTCAGAAGAAAACATTCTTCTGTAGGAAAAGGCACTCAAATTTAGAAACTTTTCTGACCAGAAATAAGAGAGCCTGAAAAGAATAAAAAACAAACAAAAAACAAAAAACACACCTGTGTGTTCACTGTGACAATGGATTCATGATAAATTACCCCACAGCCCTTCTTGGCTGAAGAGCAGGTATTGTTCAAGTTGCCCACTGGTCTTCAATAACATAGAGAAAGGCTCTTAAGGACCTTCTGGATACATACGAATACTGCACTGCTTCACAATGAGGAAACTGACTAGATGACTGAGGCACTGGCAAAGCACAGATGGTTGCTTGGTTGGTTGCTTGGTTGGTTGGTCAAGGCAACTTAGGTAGGATGTCAGCACCAACAGGCCCTGCACTGAGTCTCCCTCCTGCACAGTTACTCCTCCCACACAGACATGCCCCTGCCTCCCTTCTTAGGCATCTATTTGGTTACAGAAAGTGTGGGAGGAAGAGAGGTGCTCTAGGAAAACAAGATGGAATCACACAATCAGAGGCTCCCCGCAAAAAGTCAGAGAATGCCGAAGGAAAATCAATCGTTAAGACAGCATTCCTCCCAATCAAAATTCACTTGCGTGTTCTCTTCAGGACCCAGTGCAATGCTGCCTTGGTTACCCTGGGGGAGGGGCCACTTTTCTCCCTCACTCTTTTTCTTCACAATTTCTTTAGGAGGGAGAGTACATCAATGAAACTCTCCCTACAGGCCCATCTTGATGCAAACTGCATGCGATTCAGTGTACGTACCACAGAAGATGGAGAAAAATTCAATGAGAGCACCAGTTGTAAAGACATCCTTCTAAGCACTTATAAAACAAAAACTATAATCATATATGTATTTTTTCTTTTTGTTCATCAAAATGCCGTAGCACGCTTGAGAACAGGCTGTATAAAGCATAAAATGCTAGAAAAACCTAGTCAAAAGCTGCTTGTTCAGTATACAGTTATGATTACTGAAACTCTACATGGTTAAAACGAAAAACACACAGTCTGTGATCAATGTTTATTCCACGTTTCAAATTGTGATCTGCTGCATTGGCATGAGTTTTGGTGAAACCTGGTAAAAGAAAGAGAGAAAAAAATAACCAAATTATGAAAAACCTCACAGCATACACATCTTTCCTTTCAGTTTCCAAACATGAAGGATATCAACATGGAACATCGCCTCTCCAGGAACAGCACCTGGAATTTCCTCATTTTTCCACCCTGAGCCGAGACAGAGAACTCCTTTTCTGCTCCCATGTTGTGTATAGTGGTTCTTAACGTTCTTCCACAATAGCTCCTAAATTAAGGACCATTAAGATCAAAACAAGGGGATGGAGGAGGAGCAGAGGGAGACAATTAAAGGGTCCAGATAACCAAGCTCTGTATGGAATGAATCACTGAGCTCTGAGCTTACTGTCTCTGAGACCTCACTCAAAACTGACATTGAGGCACACGTCTCAAAATCCTCAGAACAGGTCCCGTCAATCCACAGATTTGTTCAGAGATACTTAATGTAGTCTTTGATTAACTGGATACACGCAGGGTTGGGGCAAAAGTAGGCTTACAGTCGTTCGTATGGAAAATACTACAATTAATAAATAATAATGTAAGAATGAACTGTGTTTTGTGTACTCACAACTGTAAATCCACTTTGGCCCCACCTTGTATTAATGAAGAGATGTATAGTCAATGAAAAAGTTTTATCAGAATGTTCATAATCAAAATGGGAATGACATAAAAGCAGTAAAAAGATTCCAAGTTATTACAAAAAAAAAAGGTAATAGCATTAAAAATATCAAATGTTGACTGTATTTATGTTCGACGTATGGAACAGCAAATGCATTCCTAGGAGTCTTGAAGCAGAGAAACATAAGCACAGGTCTACATTTAATGATGGAAGAAGAAACCTCAATGTCTGTGGTCTGGCTTCATTTTCACAGATCTTTCCAGAAGCAATGCCAGGTACAGATTTCTTCATTCAATCTGGCAAATACCCACCAAGTCCTAGTAAACAACAGTCCTCATGGAATACACAGTAGAAAATATTAAAATGTAGGTGATTTTTTTTGAGCCCCTCAAGGATGTGGAGATCGAAGTGGGCCTACCTAGTGTGGACCTTGAGGAAAAAGATGCCTCCTAAGAAGGGCTCCTGTTGGCTAACTGGGCTCAAAGACAAAAACAAAAAACCAGAGCCTAGCAGCCATTTCTACACAGGGGACTAGCACACAAACTGCACTTTAGAGAGAAACCCGCACGAAACTGCCACCTCTGCACTGAATTGTCTGCCCGCACAGTGCTTCTGCCATCTGAGCCAACTCTTGTAAAGAAAGGAGTTCATGAACTCCCATTGTTTTTTTTTGTTGTTTTTTTTTTTTTTATTTCAGAGAGGACGGGAGAAGGGAGAGAGATAGAAATATCAATGATGCGAGGGAATCATTGATCGGCTGCCTCCTGCACATGGGCCCCCGCTGGGGATCGAGCCCACAATCTGGGCATGTGCCCTTGACTGAAACTGAACCTGGGACCCTTCAGTCCACAGGCCGATGCTCTATCCACTGAGCAAAACCAGCTAGGGTTTAAATATAATAATATTACATGCAATAAACATTAATATTTCAAGAAAAAAAGGATTTTAAATATAAAAATATCAAAACTATACTAACATACTATGATATCACAAAAGTTGTAAAAACTATTAAAAATCTGCAAATAACAGGATTACTTCTATTATATTCTAAAATGTTTTTCCACCCTCTGGCTCTATTTTTGTTCATCAGTTTATGTTGTTCATTATATTCCAAAAATGAGTGAGATCATGTAATATTTTTCTTTCTCTGACTGGCTTATTTCATTTAGCATGATGCTCTCCAGGTCCATCCATGTTGTTGCAAATGGTAAGAGTTCCTTCCTTTTGAAGGAAATAACAAAGATCAGAGCGGAGATAAACGACATAGAGACCAAAAAAACAATACAAAAGATCAACAAAACCAAGAGCTGGTTCTTTGAAAGGATAAACAAGATTGATACACCTCTAGCCAGGCTCACCAAGAAACAAAGAGAGAGGACCCAAATAAACAAAATCAGAAATGAAAGAGGAGAAATAACAACAGACCCCATAGAAATACAAAGGATTGTTAGAAAATACTATGAACAACTCTACTCCAACGCACTAGACAACCTGGAGGAAATGGACATATTCCTAGATAAATACAACCTTCCAAAACTTAACCAGGAAGAATCTAAAAATCTCAATAGGCCAATAACTATGGAGGAAATCGAAGCAGTAATCAAAAAGCTTCCAGCAAACAAAAGCCCGGGGCCAGATGGCTTCACAGGGGAGTTTTACCAAACATTCAAGGAAGACCTAAAACCCATCCTCCTCAGACTATGTCGAAAGATCCAAGAGGAAGGAACACTTCCCAGCTCATTCTATGAAGCCAACATCACCCTAATCCCAAAACCAGATAAAGACAATACAATGAAAGAGAACTATAGGCCAATATCCCTCATGAACATAGATGCCAAAATCCTCAACAAAATCCTAGCAAATCGGATCCAGCAGTACATCAAAAAGATCATACACCATGACCAAGTAGGATTTATCCCAGGGATGCAAGGATGGTACAATATCCGCAAATCAATAAACGTGATACATCACATAAACAAATTGAGAGAAAAAAACCACATAGTCATATCAATTGATGCGGAAAAAGCATTTGACAAAATCCAACACCCTTTCTTGATAAAAACTCTCAGCAAGATAGGAATTGAGGGATCATACCTCAACATAATAAAAGCCATATATGACAAACCCACAGCCAACATCATAATCAATGGGCAAAAACTAAAACCATTCCCCCTAAAAACAGGAACAAGACAGGGATGCCCCCTCTCACCACTCCTGTTCAACATAGTACTGGAAGTACTAGCCATTGCGATCAGACACGAAGAAGAAATAAAAGGCATCCAGATTGGAAAAGAAGAAGTAAAACTGTCCTTATTTGCAGATGACATGATACTGTACATACAGAACCCTAAAGACTCCATCAAAAAATTATTAGACTTAATAAATGAATTCGGCAATGTAGCAGGATACAAAATTAATGCTAAGAAATCCATGGCATTTCTTTACACCAATAGTGAACTTACAGAAAGTGAAACTACAGAAGCAATCCCATTTACCATTGCACCAAAAAAATTAAAATACCTAGGAATAAACTTAACTAAGGAGGTAAAAGACTTATATGCTGAAAACTACAGGACACTGAAAAAAGAGATAGAGGAAGACATAAACAGATGGAAGAATATACCGTGTTCATGGATTGGTAGAATCAACATCATCAAAATGTCCATACTACCCAAAGCAATTTATAGATTCAATGCAATCCCCATTAAATTACCAAGGGCATATTTCACAAATCTAGAACAAACGTTCCAAAAATTCATCTGGAATAAAAAAAGACCCCGAATAGCTGCAGCAATCCTGAGAAAACACAAAGTAGGTGGGATCTCAATACCAGATATCAAACTGTATTACAAAGCCACTGTTCTTAAAACAGCTTGGTACTGGCACAAGAACAGACATATAGATCAATGGAATAGAATAGAGACCCCAGAAATCGACCCAATCCACTATGCCCAATTAATATTCGACAAAGGAGGCAAGAGCATACAATGGAGTCAAGACAGTCTTTTCAATAAATGGTGTTGGGAAAATTGGACAGATACATGCAAAAGGATGCAACTAGATCACCAACTCACACCATACACAAAAATAAACTCAAAATGGATAAAAGATTTAAACGTAAGACGGGAAACCATAAAAATACTAGAGGAATCCACAGGCAGCGAAATCGCAAACATATGCCGAAGAAATTTCTTCTCTGATAATGCTCCTAGGGCAATGGAAACTAAAGAGAAAATAAACAAATGGGACTACATCAAAATAAAAAGCTTTTGCACAGCAAAGGAAACCATCAAAAAAACAACAAGAAGACCCACTACATGGGAGAACATATTTACCAATGATACCACCGATAAGGGTTTAATTTCCAACATATACAGGGATCTCATGAAACTTAACAAAAGGAAGATAAACAATCCAATAAAAAAATGGGCAACAGACCTAGATAGACACTTTTCGAAAGAGGACATACAGAAGGCAGAAAGACATATGAAAACCTGCTCAAAGTCACTAATTATACGAGAGATGCAAATCAAAACGACAATGCGTTACCATCTCACACCTGTCAGAATGGCTATCATCAACAAATCAACAAACAACAAGTGTTGGAGAGGATGTGGAGAAAAAGGAACCCTTCTGCACTGCTGGTGGGAATGCAGACTGGTGCAGCCACTGTGGAGAACAGTATGGAGCTACCTCAGAAGACTAAAAATGGAACTCCCATTTGACCCTGTGATCCCACTCCTAGGAATATATCCCAAGAAACCAGAAACGCCAATTAGAAAGGATATATGCACCCCTATGTTCATAGCAGCACAATTCACCATAGCTAAGATTTGGAAACAGCCTAAGTGCCCATCAGCAGATGAGTGGATTAGAAAACTGTGGTACATATACACAATGGAATACTATGCTGCGGTAAAAAAAAGGAACTCTTGCCTTTTGCAACAGCATGGATGGAACTGGAGAGCATTATGCTAAGTGAAATAAGCCAGTCAGAGAAAGATAAATACCACATGATCTCACTCATTTGTGGATTATAGAGAACAACATAGACTGATGAAAAAGGACAGACCCAAAGACTGAGAAACAGCGATCAGGCTATCAATCCCCAGAAGGAAAGTAGGGGAGGGCGGGGGTAAGGGGAAGAGATCAACAGAAGGACTTGTATACATGTATATAAGCCAAACCAATGGACATGGACAACGGGGGGATGGGAGCATGAGTTTGTGTGTGGGGGGGAGGTTGGGGGTTAAAGGGGGGGATGAGGACACATTTGTAATTCCTTAACTAATAATAAAAAAAAATAAAAAAAAAATTTACATACGTAAAAAAAACAAAAAACAAAAAAAAAGAGTTCCTTCCTTTTTACAGCAGCATAGTATTCCATTGTGTAAATGTACCACACTTTTCTAATCCACTCATCTGCTGGTGGGCACTTAGGCTGTTTTCAAACCTTAGCTATTGTACCAGTGCTGCTATGAACATAGGGGTGCATATATCCTTTCTGATTGGTGTTTCTGATTTCTTGGGCTATATTCCTAGAAGTGGAATTACTGGGTCAAATGGGAGTTCCATTTTTAATTTTTTGAAGAAACTCCATACTATTATCCACAGTGGGTGCACCAGTCTGCATTCCTACCAGCAATGCAAGAGGGTTCCTTTTTCTCTGCAGCCTTGCCAGCACTTGTAGTTTGTTAATCTGTTGATGATAGCCATTGTGACAGGTGTGAGATGGTACCGCATTGTCGTTTTGATTTGCATCTCTCGGATGAGCATGTTAGTGACTTTGAGCATGTTTTCACATGTCTCTTGGCCTTCTTTATGTCCTCTTTCAAAGACTCCTATTTTAACCAACAGGACTGAGGCTTTCCCCATCCAATCAGAGCTGCACAGCTCTGACCAACCAGAGTGGCTCTATTCTGACTAATCAGGACAGTGCCTTTTGGACCAATCAAACTGCAAGGATTTGGAGTCCTCATTTGCTTGAGGACTGCTCCATTCTGGCTCTGGGAGTACATTTTCCCTTTCTTAAGGCTGTGTATCCCTAGCTGAGCTGAAACACGAAAGATGTTTCAGCAGAGCAGAGTAGAACAGACCAGTGCTGGCCAGAGCAGATTAGCACAGAATGGAGCAGACCAAAGAACAGCAGAGCAGCACAGCACAAAGCAGACCATAAAGCAGTAGAGCAAGGTTGTCTAGCTGGAGAGAGGCCTGGCCCCAGGGCCACCTGGCTTTAGGGCTGCCTCAGGTCCTGCTGTTTCACAATTGAGCTATTTTGCACTGAATAAAGTTTCCTTCTTCACAGCACTCCAAATTAGGGATTCCTGCTGGCCTTGAATTGGGGCCAATGAAAGCATTTTGCCTTCCAGAATAAATAGTTAGTATTTTTGTTAAATTTAGGAAAGAAGAAATGAAGGAATGAGTGAGTGGACTAGGTAAGCTTTAAAGAACTGGAAGAAAAGGTTTCTAACAGAGGTTAAGTCAGTATTAAAAATAGGAGTAGACAATTATTTGGACTTGATGAGGTTAAATATTTTTAGTTCATTTATACATTATTTCTGTATTAGCGTGCCACAATGTCAAGAGTTAATATCCCTTTTCTATTTTTCTACTAAAAGAATGGCATGGCCAGAATAAAAAGGATCAGTGTGCCTTGGTATAGAGAGCTTAGAATAAAGGAGAGCTCATTCAGACTTGCCAGTTCTAAGAACAGATGTATAATAATAGACAAAATAGGAGACATCTAACAAGTAGATACAAGTCACAGCTCATATTTGCACAGAACTTCGACTCTCCAGAAAAGAATAAAAGACATAAGGACTCTGAGTATTTAGAAAGTGTCTCTCACAAACAATCCTTTAAAACAACAACAACAAAGCATTTGTGGAAATAATTTAATGAAATAAAAATTTTGCCTTTTCTTGAAAGAGAGTCTTTATAGAATTTCCTCTAAAAGCACACAATGCCTTAATTTCTTAAACATCTCATCCTTTTTCTTGTCATGTTGGCCCTATTTTGAGCTCTTAATTTCATTTATATGCTCAATGTGGAAACTGACTTTTATCAGAAGATGAAGCTTTATACACACTGACGTAGCCTCCGTGGTGTGTTCTTTTTCTTTAATGAAAACATCTACTAAACAACCATTTTTTATTCTGTTCTCTCACAGTCTCATCAACATTGAAAGCCCATGCAAGCTGAAGCAGATTGTCCTGCCACGGTGATCTACGGACTAAGCATAAGACTACATGATTTCAGTGCAGAAGATAAGCCAATGATCTGTCTTCCCAGTCCACTGAAATCCCAAGAGCATACTGTTTAATGCTGGTATAAGGCCAGTTCATAATAGATATTAAGAGCATAAATTTATTCAATGGGGCAAAGATTGTCTGCAGCTGGCTTCTGTCAGATCCCACTGCAAACATATAAATAAGTAGTATCCTCATGTAATGTTATGCCACGGGTGGTTTCGGTGTATTTCTGCCCGGAGAATAAAACCAAGACCCTTGGCAGTCGGAACTGCGCCAATTTGTTCTGTCTCATTCACATGCCATGGCCTTCTGCAGGGACCATGTACTGCTTTGCTCTCGGCCACATGGAATGCAGCTCAGAAGTAAAGACTCGCCTCTGTGAAGACAGCCTGCAGTTTTCCAAGGCTGCCTGTAATTGGGAGCTGACATCTCCCCCACCTCTAGAGTTCCTATCTGAAAAGCCTGCTGTGGCCCGGAAGGTGTGGCTCAGTGGTTGAGCATCGACCTTAAGAACCAGGAAATCACAGTTCCATTCTGGTCAGGGCACATGCCCAGGTTTCGGGCTCTATCCCCAGTGTGGGACAGGCAGGAGGCAGTCGATCAATGATTCATTGATGTTTCCATCTCTCTCCCACTTCCTCTCCTTCTCCCTTCCTTTCTGAAATCATAATATATCTAAAATGCCTGTGTGGCTGTCCACCTCAGCCACACCCTCCATCCCAGCCTTTATCATAACAGTGGCCTTTTCACCTCTCCCTGCCCGGCTCCTTTATCTCTCTCTCTCAAAAGACTCAGAGCTCAATCCCCAAGAAACACAGAGGGAAGTCCCTTTCTTTATAACAACTGCATTTTGAAGGAGAGGGATCATATGGAACAAGGTCTCTGTCCATTATAAATTGGCTTCTCTTGCTGTGAACCACTCTTGACCAGAATTATGTTTGGAGTGTGATGAAAGTTCCAGAAATAGAGCCAATTATTTGCATTTCTATGACAAACTTTCCACAGCCTCCTTTAGAGTTCCAGACATATATGACCCTTAAGAAGCTTTCCTACCAATTGAAAAGCAAATTCCTCCTTTCAGCTGACAATATCATGAATCTAACTCATCATACATTTTTTTGGTCTTTAACAAATTTTTTATGAAAGCTGTTTCAGGTAACACAGATAGGATGCGATTTTCTTCCAGTTTCTGTGCTGCTAACTGTACTGTGGTATACAGCAAAGCCTTAGTAATACTTTTTTTAAAATTGGCAAATGTTTCATTACAGTGATTATTTTTTAATACCCGGAAACTACAATTTTTTCATGTCCTGTTATCTGATGCTGTCAGACACTATCTTTTTCTTTGAAATTCTCAGTATTTTCTCAATCAGCCTATATCCACATTCTGTATATTTGGCCATTCACTTGCCCATATTCTTAGATATAAGGGACATTTTAGCAACACATCCTCATAATTACTTTGACCTTGATTTTTACTTTTTTTTCCTTTATTATGCAGCAACTTGGCTATTCTCTTCTAGAATATTCACTTTCAGTTATACAGTGAAGGCCGAGTGGGCTTTTTCTCAAGCAGAAACCTTGATTAACATGCATAGTCCTGTGTGGACCAAAATGCTACCTATACCATCATAATCACATGGATAGCTTGTGAATTATAACACAGAATTATCAAATAAAGTAATACTATGCTCAGAGTCCTTTTATTATTAAAAGTATCTCACTGATAACCCAGCTACTGAGCAGAATGTTTTATTAATCAGAGCGTTCCGGTCCCTAGACAAACAATCCACTACCTGTGATTTCATCTGCCAGGGTCTAAAGCCATGCCATTGACCATCAGATCCTCAAAAGCTAGTTCTTTTGTCAGGGTGGTTCAGCTATGCTACACCTTTCCATTTTCAGGACAAAACTGACATACAAATTAACATTTCATCGCAATGGCCTAATTTGGAGGACACAAGATGACATGCCAATGTCAAAAGAGAAGGAGGGGTGATACTGTAATAAAAGAGGAACCCCTGATATATTTTTCAATGTATAAAGACATGGAAACTGGCACTTAAAAAAAACAACAACAGTAAAAATCCATCTTTTTCATTCCTGATTTATGGACAGGACTTAAAAATAGGCTCTTCCAATGAGGCTCTTCCCTTGTATACTCTCTTTGGCAGCAGAGAACTGAACACTGTATGGATCTCAAATATGCTACCTACTGAACAGGGGCTGACTCATCCACACAGTGGGAAAAAATGAAGAAAAGTTCATTAAGTAAGAATGGTTTGCTTTTATCACTAGATTAAGGCATTCTAAATAGTTAAAGTATAGGCAAATCCCATTTTTACCCCCTGAGGTTATTGAAAAGGTAATTAAACATGTGCCTTTTGTGTAAGGCATTGCTGGCAGACTTCTTTTCTCCCAAGAGAAATTTGGAAAAGGTTAATAGACAAAGACCTTCATACAGTAGCAGAAGCAGGTAAATGTGGATAATTAACTATGCAGCAAAATTGCTTTTATGGAAATCAGTTATGCATGGATAGGTACCGGCCAGGCATGTAGCACCCAAGGAAGAAATGTATGAGCTCTCTGCATGACTTATCAAATATGTTTTGTTAAACTACTTTCTCCAGGATCTGTAGCTGTGACGTTTCCCCTCATTATAAGTATATTTCATTTTAAATAGTAGATCTGTTCTTAAAAAGGTATGTAAGCAGCAAATTTGTTTCCTTCATTTTCTTCAGAGCCATCCATCCCCTCAACTCCCATTAGGTAGGTGATTGATAAATAAGCACTTATACTAAAGGGCAATTATTTACATTGCAGTATTATTCTCTTTGTTTCAAAAAGGGATTTGGAGATTTCTTAAATGGATACTCCCTGAAGAACTTATCTACTTTGTAGGTCAGAATTTTATGTACTAAACTTGTCTTCAGATATAGGATCTGCCTATTTTGTGACTATAATCTGGCAGTGTCAGAAGCCCAACATTCTAATAACTTCAACAGATGGAATAATCAGGCATAGAAGCTACTCAAAGAGAAATTCATAAGCCACAGATGGGCTTAAAAATAAGGAAGTACCAATTCTCTGTGTGCAGCTCACATTTTTCAGTCAATCAAGTTCAGCCACGGCTGATGTGTAACCCAAGAAGGGAGAATTGCAGGGGACTTTACAGAGTGTAGCTTAGAGTTCAAGCTCGCTAGACCTTCTGTTTCCAGCAGCTCCGGGTGGTTCTTCCCCTTCCTGCTTCAGACTCCAAACTCTGGCAGATGAGTCACAGCCTATTCCTGCTCCAACCTGCTCTCATCTGGAGGCCCCCTTCCCTCCACTCCTGTTCTCTGCAAAGGTCAACTCCAAAAATGATCACAAATGAATGGTTCATGTCCTGTAAACACCCATTCATCAAGCTGGTGACATGGGGTAAGTGGCTGGATTGTTCACAGAAACACTTACTGCGAAGTCACACCCGGTGCTCTTTTTGATGTCGTCCACTGTCAGGCCTTCCCAGAGTTCAATCAGAGTCAGCCCCTTCTTGCTGTCCACATCAAACACAGCCTGTTGGGGCCAAGAACATGACAATGACGATGGCTATTACAGTGATTATTTTATAGCACAAAACAGAAACAAGCTCTCAAGTTCTTAAAGGAGAGACAAGACCCAGGACAAAGATTCTGAAAATCAGCCATAAAAAAATGTCAAACGAATTCTTACATCTTGGGGAGAATAAATGCCAGCTCCCTAATTGGCAATTAGCTGTGGAGCACCATTGATGCCAGGAGCCAAAGGAGTGTTGACTATTGATGCCATTTGCTACTATTATAACCAGTTTTTTGTTTGGTTTGGTTTTGCTTTAAATATATTTTATTGATCAAAGAGGAAGGGAGAGGGAAAGAGAGACAGAAACATCAATAATGAGAGATAATTATTATCGGCTGCCTCCTGCATACCCCTCACTGGGGACTGAGCCTGCAACCTGGGCACATGCCCTGACCTGGAATTGAACCATGACCTCCTGGCTCATTGATAAATGCTCAACCACTGAACCACGCCAGGCAGGCATAACCCGGTTTTTTTGTTGTTGTTGTTTTGTGTGTGTGTGTGTGTGTTTTTATAATTACTTTACTTTGTTTAGGTCTAACAGTTCTGGTCAAATTTTCAATTAAATGATTAATAATGATTTGAAGGAAGAAAGGAATGGGGCAAAGTAAGGAGGGAGGAGATATTTGGAAGGTGAAAGCACAGGAATGAGAGGGAAAAGCTGATGGATGCCCCTGGGTAAAGAGTTACAGGAAACAAAAGAAGGTGCTTGGAAATGGCTCAGAGTAATCAAAGCAAGAACTGTCCTGGCCCTGAAAGACCTCCACCCCCAGGTAAATACTAAACCTTTCCCTGTAAGTCCTAGTAAAAGCACACAGGTCCAAGAGGATAGACAGCATAGCATGGGAATCTCCATCTAGAATGCAAATCACATGAAGATGCTTATGTTCAGAACAAGAGAAGGCCAAGCTCACTCTAAACATTCCATTACAACACCCTGGCTGGTAACACAAGGTGAGGGTAGTGCCGGATGGTAAAGCTTGACCTCTGCAGGTAGGCTCAACCTGTTGTATCTGATTTCGAACACATGCTGTCACACTCAGTTATGACAACTGGAGTAGAAGAGGCCCACAAAGTCACTTACTATAACTTCCCACCAAGAATTCTTCAAAATGGCTCTGCTTAGGAACTTCCAGTGGCAGGAGGCTCACCTGCTCAGGCAGATGCCTATGGATGGGAAGCTCTGGGTAGAAGTCACCTGCTCAGGCAGATAGATGTCTATGGATGGGAAGCTCTGAGTGGAAGTCACCTGCTCAAGGCAGATAGATGTCTATGGATGGGAAGCTCTGAGTGGAAGTCACCTGCTCAGGCAGATAGATGTCTATGGATGGGAAGCTCTGAGTGGGAGAGCCAAGCTGCTTCCCTGCGACTCCAGCGTGCTGGGTCTCCAAGCTGGCCTCCCTCCAGCAGGCATTTCCTCTTGTGGTTTTCATGGTCAGCTTCCTCTTCCTCAGACTTATGCATTAGGCTGCGCAGATCATTCCTCTTCTGTAAACTGACCTTAAGTTCAACTATTATTTGAGGGTTTGGATCTTTCCTTTCAGCTGGCTTGGAAGTAAACTCTACGCTGTCGCTTTGAAACATGCTCCTGGTTAGGAGGCTAATCTGAACACACAGGGTGTAGAAGGAAGAACCTTGGCTTAGAACTTTGCAATCTTTGGTGATGCTACCTTCACAGCTGAAGATGGATATCAAAAAACCCTGCTTCCCAGGGTTAGTCAAAGATACTAACCTTGTCATACAGGTCAAAGATACTAACAAATCACACCCTGCACGCCGGGCATCATGCCTGGACACAGCAGGACATCACAGGGGCTGCTACAGGAATGGCCTTTCTCCTTAACAGCTCACCTTATTGTCACCTGTGTGTGAACCCAAATCAAAACCCCCAAACACTTATTTGTCTCCAGTTAATCGACATTTCTCCCCAGGAGCACAACATCAAGGCAACCAGTGATACAGTCTCTATCTGTGTGATGAATTCACAGATAACCTAGTTGATTTTGCTGGAAAAGATAGTTTAAATTAAGAGGAAATATTTCAGCAGACTTGCTCTTTGTTTACTCATTTTTATGTTTCTAAAAAAAATATTCGTTTTGAGAAGGAGAAAATGCTCATTTAGGAATGTCTGCATGCTGCAATAGTTTATTTAACTCCAAATTGAGAATTAAAATATTGTAATGGATTTTTCCTTTGCAGAAACTCAGTCTGGAGTGCTGTTCGCACGGATTTCCTTTTACCTGTATTCCGAACAACGGTCAATTTATGCACATGGAAGAAATCAGAGAAACAAAGCCTCCGGATGGCGTTGTTATTGAGAACAGGCAGGGAAGAGATGGAAGAGAAGATAACTGTGGTGCCGTGACCAGGCAGATAAACATTATGGTAAAGTGAATTATTGCTTTTAAAAAACTTTTATTAAAACTTTCATCAAACCCCAATTAGCTCTTGGGTTCATATATTGAAAAACCAAGTATCTGTTATTAAAAAGCGGAAAATTTACTTTGGAAAGATTTAGGAAGATTCCCATCTAGTGGTATAAAGTGCAAACAAAACAATATATTTGATAAAAATAAGAGGCTAAAACCTAAGAGCTATACAATAAATTGTTCAAGTGCCAAGGATGATACTAAAACTGCTTTATTCATGTGGCATATGAGCAAATTAATTATTTTATCACCAGCATAAAAGGCTCCATGTGGATAAAGCAGTTAATCACAGTCTGGGTGCTGGGAGAAAGGCACCTTTCATAATCTCCTTCTAGAAACAGGAAACTTGGAAATCAGGGTCATAACATCGCCATGGCCTCTTTCAAATGGCAAATGAATGGAATTTTCCATAAGAGCTGAAAACGGAATTCTAGTCCCAAGTCTGCTCCGCAGGGCTGTACACATTTATCGTCCTCAATGGCATTGCATTCTCATACTTACTCATTCAACAGACATTTACTGGGTGACTACTGTATAGAACACAGGGGTAAACATGTACCACTCTTCCTTGAGGTACCAAACATTCCATACATGGCTGCCTGTCACTCAACTCATTTCTGCTACACACTGTCACCTGCAGTTAAGGCTCCAGTGATCCCCGCATGCTAATGACTTCCACAAGCCTGTTCAGATCGTGATTTCTCCTCTGCGCTCTAGATCCACATCTACAATCGTTGGTTAGAAATACCTGACTGGATGCTAATTATTCAAGAATATTGACTTGAGAATGTCCAACCCGAGCCTATTCTTTTCCTGCCTCCCATTGATCCGCCCCTTCTCCCCTTACACTAAGCGTCACTAAGGGTACAACAAGTCGACCACCCCCTCCAGCCAGAAAATGTAGAAATCTCCTCTGCTTTAGTGTCCATGTCCACATCATCGAGTTAGGCTGAGATCATCATAAATCTCTCAGATCTGCTCCTGTCCTGTGGTTTAGGATCTTCATTTCTGGCCCAGAGCAGTGGAGGGGACTTGTCACTGGCCTCTGTCTCATCTCTTCTCCGCTTACTCTACTCAAAGCTACAGCGCTCTTTCTAAAATGCAAACCTGATCAACTGTGTCCCCAGACACTAAAAATTGCCGGAAGGCTCCCAACTGCCTTCCAGATAAAACCCAAATTTCCTAGCAAGGCATTCACATTCCTTCATAATGTGGCCCCTCACTGTCTTTTCAACATTGGCCTTCAGAACCTGGCTGTTCCACGCTGTTCCACACTGTTCCACCTGCGGGTCCTTGCCTAGGCTGTGTTTTCTTAACACCTCCCAGGCTCTGCCCACTTTCTCCCCTTTGCCTAGAGGAGCTTCTTTGGTCTTATTCTCACTTATAAAACTCCTAGTTATCTTTCAAGACTCACCACTCAATCTATCAGTTTTCTTGGCAAGGAAAGTATAATACATTGAGGCAACAAGCATTCACTGTGTCCCGCAAGCACCATACTAAGTGCTGAATAAACAGTGCTGAGTGAGATGGCAGAGCTTCGAGGTCATGTGAATACAGCGGTCAGTGCTAAGTCAGAGTAAGTACTGGGATTCGGAGAAGCTCCGGGAAGACTTGGGGAGGGACAGAGAAGACTTGCCAGAGAAAGAAAGAGCTGAGACACAGAGATGAGCAGCAACGAGCCAGCTGGATGGGGTGGAGAGAGCATTCCAAGGACAGAGTCAGGGTGTGCAAAGTACCAGAAGAACACGGTGGGGGGATGTACACAGTTCGAAGCATTTAGTGTGGCTGAAGTGGGGACATGTTAAGGCAGAAACTGGGAAACTGAAACTGGAGGAGAAAAGGTATAAACTGTGAAATGCCTTGCAAAACATGTTAAAGCGTATTTTTACCACCTAGAAGCTTTCGCTGACACCCTCCCTGGCTGTCAGGCAGCCTTCCGGGATGTTCCCTCCTCAGCATCTGGCATGCGCCTCTCACAGTGTTCCAGGTTTACATTCTACCTGCTGCTACTGCAGAGACCATGCTCTGCTTTCTGAGGCTAATGCTGGGGACAGTCTGGTTCAGAGAAGGTGGTTTCATCAAGACACGGAATTGAGAAGATGACACCCTCCTCGCTCACTTATGAGAATGATGTCTTTCCCACACCCTCAGTTCAACTCTGGGTCAGAAAGAGGAGGGCAGACAACTGCCCCGGAGGCTGCCCTCTGATGGGAACAGCTTCTAGAGGCACCACCAGCCAATGCTCCATCTAAGAAGAATTCAATGTAGGAGGCACTGAAACGCGGACAGTCCACTCTCTGACAGGGGCTGGGACACGAGGAAACCACAGACAAGATTCCTGGGTTTACAGTGGGGCCTGTACTGTGATAGGCATCCAAATGACTAAAACCTATTTTTTTCTGAGCTTCCTAGAATAAAACCCAACAATTTGTACATGTGGTTTGGGAAAGCATAGAGGAAAGGTAGAAAGGATAGTCTTAACTTTGTATATATCATCCATCTTAGCAGTCCAAGCATAATGAGCAATAAAACTTTTCTTGGATTACATCACAGTCAAAATTACAAAGGGCAGCAGTTCAATTCTGTGTGCCTATGTCCATTTCCAGAGAGTTGCACATTAAGAATTCTACATTTTGAAACATTAACCTGATAAATTTCTCTATTTAGTCTACCCACAGACTATACTATTAAACTAATCCTATAACTACCGATGTAAAACACTTTCAGAGCGAACAAAAAAACTCTAAAAATGCTTATTTAAAAAAAGGTGGAGGCAGACATTAGAGCAGCGGTTCTCAACCTGTGGGTCGCGACCCCTTTGGGGATCGAACGATCCTTTCACAGGGGTTGCCTAAATACATCCTGCATATCAGATATTTACATTACGATTCATAACAGTAGCAACATTACAGTTATGAAGTAGCAACAAAATAATTTTATGGTTGGGGGTCACCACAATATGAGGAACTGTATTAAAGGGTCGTGGCATTAGGAAGGTTGAGAACCACTGCATTAGAGGGAATAAAAGGTGAAAGGAAGGCATTTACCTTTTCAGTGATGATGCGGTTGACACACTGCTTTCCAGTTAATGGCAATGTACATTTCTCCATGATTTTATGTGTATTTCCCTGTTTTCAAAAAGAAACATCAAAGAGAGAAGTTACAGACTGATGTTTATCTAGAACTGACATAACTGCAGGACAAACAGGACTGTCCCCTAAGTGCAGGCTGATTCCACATCTCTGCACGCTCAGGCTTCCACTTTCTTTTCTGTCCCTAAAATAATTCAGGGGCAACACCAAACGAATAGCCAAAGGTCTAATCATTTCCTTGGGAAACACCCTGCATCAACTTGACTTCTCACGCCCCACTCCTTACATCGCGGAGCAAGAAATTTCACTTCTCGTATCCTGCTTCTTTTTCTCCTCTAGGGAATGGTCTTCTTGAAAACATGAGCTTTATTGACCAAGGACAGGTAGGAAGCATACACGGAATGGCAAATGCATACTATCCCCTCTAAACATTTTTTATTCATTAAAAAATTAATGTATCAGCAGAAAACAGCAGTCCTTATCTTGTTCAGTTCTCTTAGATCTGTTCTCAATAGGAATCAATTTCAATTATTTTTAGTATTGTCTTTTATACTTCTATACATTTTCTTCTTACCTCTGTATTTTAAAACATAATGTTGGCCATGGAATTTTTATGGATTAATCAATATTAGTTATTATCTACTAACTTCTTATTGGGGCATATGAAGACTTAACTCTCCCACAAACCCCCAACATCCATCATCTTCATTCAGTTCCTACATAGCTATCGCAACTCGTAGGTAACTTTATAGTCAGAATTTACATCACACTGATGAAACGACCATGTAAAACTGCCCATTGCTAGGCCAGGCAGTGTAGTAAACCATGATTAGATTCTCTTATACAACCATTTGCTTTTCCTGACCCTCCTTTTGTTTACTGGTAAAATGTGTGAATTGGCCAAATCCACATTTTCCCCCAAAATTTCCTTTAGCCACAGTACGCTTTCTTCAAACGTAAAATAAAAGAGGGATTCAGTGTGGAAAGCAGGTTTTTTTCCCATTAGCCTCCCTGCCCCCAATTCCTAACCTCCCTTTCCCCCCTATAGCGCCCCCACCCCCCGTGGTCCCTGAGGCACATCTGTGGGGCACAGCTGTAACAACAGCTTTGACAATGATCTGCTCTTTAGATCACTTCGTTCTGATTATATCAGTTTCCTTCCTAAGTAGCAAGCATCAGGAGCCCAGACTAATCTTTCCCTTGAGGCTGAAGGCTGACCTAGAACATCTATTAAAAATGGCTGTCAACTTCAGCGGGGAAGGGGGGGAGAGGTAAGAGATCAACCAAAGGACTTGTATGCATGCATATGAGCATAACCAATGGACACAGACACTAGGGGGGTGAGGGTATGTGCTGGTGGGTGGGGGAGGCTGGGGGAGGTCAATGGGGGAAACTTCTTTTTTGGGGGGTCTAAAAGCACCACACATGATGTCATCAGCATCCTGAGCCATCTCAATGTTTACCTACTTCAACATGCACCTGCTACCTGGTTTACATCTCTCTGAACACTGCTCAGACCAAGGATGTGCTGTTCAGAGGCAAGGGCTTAATTAAGATTTGACTCCTTGTGATAACCTGCCAAGGCACCAACACACCAGTAATTAACAGGTTTTAGTGTACTAAATCCAATGTGTGGCACAAAAGGTATTCAATACTTTTGAATGAATGAAGGAGATAGAAAAGGGAAGTCTATTGGGAATCTTGGATGGATTTCAAAAAATAACAACAAGCTCTATTACTTTAATTTAGTCAAAACTAGAGCTGAATACATATACAGTGGTTAGACATTATACCTTTAATAACAAGTTACATGCTTGTGGATCTTACTGTATAAGAAAATTTATAGCTGTAGAAATAAAACCTCATTTTCACTTCATTCTTAATTATCTGTTTTCCTTTCCCGATTTCAATGGAAGCATGTACATGTCATAGAAGCTTAGTTAAAGAGCTGAAGTTAACAATAAATGTGTGAACTTCTACAGTTATCAGGTCTCCTTACACTTTTTAAAAATATGTTTTTATTGATTTTAGAGAGAGGGGAAGGGAGAGGGATAGATAGAAACATTGATGAGAGAAACATTGACTGGCTGCCTCCCGCATGCCCCCTACTGGGGATCGAGCCCGCAACCGGGGCATATGCTCTGTCTGGGAATCGAACCAGTGACCTCTTGGTTTATGGGTCAATGCTCAACCACTGAGCCACCCCGGCCGGGCAGGTCTCCTTACATTTAATGTAGCTGAATAAGGCCTGCCACAACGAATCCATGTCAATCTGCGAGCCTCTGAAGAATGTTCTCTGCAGGGAACTCTTAATCTATTCTCATTTTTGAGCAAAATCTACATCTAGTGTGACGAGATAGATGCAAGTGTCCAGCACTTAGCAAGTGCTCAAAGTGCAGAAAGCAGGATGGGTTGAGCTACATGCAAAATCCTAAGGTTAGTGGGGTCTTGTTCATCCTAATCATTCTGCTTCTTTCCCCACAAAGAGATGCCAGATGAGGCAGAGGAACAGATGTGAAGTGTAGCATTAAAAATGCTGAGGCTCCTGACCTCAATGTGCCCCTATGTGCCAGCTCCCTCATAACCTCGGTGAGCAGAGTCTCCTTCCTCCACCTGCTTCTCCAGCTTTTCTCTTTCTCCCCCTTCGTCACTGACAGGCCTCATGCAAGACCCAGGAGTTCACCCTCTTGACTTTAAATAACTTGGGGCCTCAGTACCTTCTATTACTTGCTTCATGGTGATCTCAGTTTAACACTTTAGTAGAAGACAATTCTGGTTAAATGATAATAGATCCCCTTGTTATCACTGCAATAAGCTCCATGCTATCCCGATAAACTTAGTCCCGAATAACAAGCTCTTTTCACATGATGTTTGCACTTGATGACAACATTTCATTCACCAGAGGCAGCAGAGCATTCCCAATCTGTAAGAGTCTGCTTTACATCAAACCCCATTTTATATCCACATTTTCTGTTCGGTGCTTCCTAAATGTGGCTGCAGCATATGTCCCTTTGGAGGCACCTTCTTTGGGAATGCCCTCGTGACAAGCTGAAGGTAAATTCTGGAAGTTGGTTGTTCCTTAAGAGACCAGGTCTTGAAGCCTCTGTGCATGCTACCTGGAACACACATCACCGTGGCCCCATCACCCCACATTCAAGTGGCCACACCTGCCTACCCTCAGGACTTGGCTCAGGTGTCATCTCCCTCTCCAATGCCCCTGCTCCGGTGTCCACAGACACCCCAGTGCTTCCTTCCCTCACCACACATGCTGTCACCGTCAATCTCCCTTCACACCCCCACCCCAACACTAGACTCCAACTCACTGAACGCTGAGATGATTTGTGTCCACATCTATGCAATGAGTGGAGTGCCAGCAAGCCACAGTGATCAAAACTACTGTCTGAATATTGTCATTTTGATTCGAGGAACTCTGAGTCTGAGATGTAAACCACCATGTGACTGAGGTTTAGAGACCATTCGAGGCTACTTTCTGGTCCTGAAACACATGTCTGTACCATCCCAGCACCTCTGAGCTCACTAGGAAAAGCACAGCTAGAAGGAGCGTGTGTGTGTGTGTGTGTGTGTGTGTGTGTGTGTGTGTATGTGTGTGTGTGTGTGTATGTGTGTGAGAAGCGGGGTCTTATAAGACTGAGAGACAGACAAAGGCATGATCAAGCGAAGAAGCACAGACATCTCATGACTGCAGAATGGCACATGCAGCTTTACACGCAAAGAAACAGTGAATGACAGTCCCTCCACCGCCTCTGCTGCTCCTCCTAAGCGTCAAGGCTGCATCCATCCCCTAAAAATAGGGGCTACAAAGGCGGGACTTGGCAAGAGAAGACTCAGTACCCTGTCTGGTGGCACACCAAAACCTACCACAGCCTCTCTCTGGGCTGGCCAACATCCGCTGACAGCAGCCTGGATGTCACTGCCCTGGAGTCTTCCTTCTTCCTACTGGTCTCAAAGCCTAAACCAAGTGAAACAGTTCCCATACATATACAACAGATAGCAAAGATTGGGGCCGCCGTATTACCAAACACGTGACTGTCAAATCTCCGTGGTGACTGATGTGCTACATAGAAAAGCGGGATTTGCCAAATAAAGGAAATCAAGGTACACAAAATAAAAGGACAAGAGGGTGCTGTTACTCACACTGAGTTTACCCTCAGGGGGTATCTGTGGCATTTCCCCCTATTTCGCAGGGTTTCCAGCAACCCACATGGGACTTCGCTAGAGAGACGTGGCGGGCGCTAACGTGGAGGGTGGTTGCTCTGACAAATGGTTTCTATAAGGCAGATGTAATAACCGTTTGTGGTTACAGGCACGTTCTCAAGGAGAGGACTCGCCAAATGCGGCAACACACACAGCGAGCCATTTCCCTGAAAACACTCTTTAGGGCTATGAGACTTAGAATAGAAGGCCATTGTTCTTCCATATCATACAGAAACTTTTCTCACGGCCTTTTGTTCTCTCTACTACTGCAGGGTACAATCTCTGGCCTAAGGATGCAGAGCCCAGGGATGAACAGGAATCATTTTCTCTTTCCACTCATGAACTGTCCTGGTAACTGAGAAAGCTTTTCTTAGCATCACCTTTCCATTTAAGAACTGTGCACACGCAGTCATAGAATTTAAAGTATTAGTTTAATTAAATTCTAGAAGGCATTTTAACGGGGCTTGTTGGTTGCTGGACTGAGTTCTGCTGTTTTTCCACATTTTAACATGTTTTGCAGGCATTTCCATCATTCCGGGAGAAATAAAAAGGCGTTTGCATTTTTTAAAGGTGAATATTCTTTTCCAAACAGATCCAGCCATGAATTATTAACAAATTATAAAATATTGACAAGCTTTTATGAATGAAAAATAATTAAACCAGCGGGAACTATGTTAAGTATCATTTATCCTAACAAAGGAAGGTTTATCTGGGGATTCTTTTCAATGTTGCTGAAAATTATCCCAAAAATGTTTTCCAGTAAAGCGTTTCTTAAAAATATCCTTCATATAAGTTGGCTTTTCGTAACGCATTTGGTCCAAAATTAATAGGATTAATAAACCTCACTTATATTTTATAATTCCTATCCCCAAAAAGTAAAGACAAGTACAACAGCATCCAAGATTTCCATATGACACCTTCACTACCAGACACAAATTGAGCTTCATAAAAACAGTGTTCACAAAGATTTATTCTCAACTTTCATGACAATATAATTACAATTCTTTTGATCCCTTCAGAATGCAGACCTCCTACTGTAATAAAAATAAAATCCAAACCTGTTTTAGAAACAGAGCTCTCATTTATGTCCTTTAAAACAGGTACTCAAGCGTTGCTTGTTTCCAATAAATGACAACTATGACTGAACTTCTTCGCTTTTGTGCTCGGAAAGCTATACCCTTAGGAATACACCTCCAGCACCGATGCTGAGAACAGAATACTCTCCTTTCCGCTGTTAGTGGCGATGGTACTCGCCAGACAGAACCGTTTAGCAAAAGAAAATGGAGGCCCAGAGCCAGAATACATGGATTCTCAGCTTGGTTTTGCTCTTAATTTTGCACTTGACTTTTATCAGAATATTTAAGAACCATGAAATGCAGTTTGTCTTTCAAAGGGAAACAATAAGACCTATTTCACAAGAGTACTGCCATGATAACATAAAGGCAGTAAGCAGATAATTGCTTGGAAAGAGTGAAAAATGCCCTATATGTTCAAAGTAGCATTATGATTTGAAGAATTAGTGAGTTCCACAAGTATTTTGAGTCCTACTGTGCATCAGGCATGATTCTTCTTGGTTGTCAGGATAGACAGGTCCCCAGGCTTCATGGAACTGACATTCTAGTGAAGAAGGCAGATGAAGAAGTTGGGAAAAGCTTCTTTGGTGTTTTGAGCAAAGACCTGAGTGAACTGAGAGAGTGAGCCACGCAGGTCCTAAGGAGGAGCAGGCCAGGCCCAGAGAATAACAAGGCAAGGCCCCTGAGGCAAGAGGGTGTTTGGAATGTTCCAGAAACTTACAGGAAGGGCGCGTGGCTGGAGCTCAGAGGATGAGAGGGAGAATGGTAGTAGATAGAATCAGAGAGGGGGATGGAGTCAACAGACCACGGAGGACCTTAGAGACAACAGTAAGGACTTTGAACTTGAATTTAAGTGAATGGAAAGCCATGGAGGGTTTCTGAGATGAGGAAGAAGTAATGTGATTCACTTCTATTTTTAAAACATCACTCTGAGCACTGTATGAAAAACAGACAACGCATGCGCATGTGTGTTTCCACCCAACTCTTCTGTTTGCTCTTTGACAACAGGAACCTAATTGTTAATCCCTCAACATGCACTGTCTTCCTGCACCCCAGTGCCCAGTCCCTCAACCTGCAACACTAGGACCAAGCTCTGGCCCATCCTTCAGGTCTCCAGGCAGATGCTGCATCCCATGGACAGCTCCCTTATAAAGGAACTGGATGCTCAACACCACACTCTACTTTATCCCCTCTTCTCTTTTAAGTATTGATTTCAATGACTCTCTCCCCATGAGACTCTGAGCTGCCTAAAGGAAAGACCCCATCTTTCCGATGTTTATATCCTCAGACCCGATTATGATGCTTGGCACCTGGTGCCTGGTGCTCCATAAATATTGGATGCCTGAATAAATAGGTAAATCAACATACTCATACAAGGTAATTCTACCAAATTTCAAGCAAAGCATCAAAGAATATTCCTTTTGTCATTCATAATATCTAGAGATGGGAGGCACTAAGCCAACGAATTCATAAAACACTGGCTCACTCGGGTGTGACTGTGCAGAAGTAGGAGTGAGCCAGATAACAAGATTACAGGGGTATGGTGGACACAATATTGACAGTGCCTGGTGTAGGGGTAGGAGCAGAAAATACCAAGGGTGCCTGCCTTTCCCAATGGGGCTGGGAGATAGTCTCTGCTCTAGGGGGTCTACGCAGAAGGAGAGTGTCGGGGAAATGAGAATGATGTCTCTTGTGTGTGTGCTGCTGTTGAGGTGGGTGTGGAACAAGCAGGTGGAGTTCTGGAGGTGTCTACTAAGGAAAAAATACAGTTCTAGAGTTCATCAGAGTTCCAGTGTACAATTTCAGTGTGAAAATAAGGAGTCTGGAATGAAAAATAGTAGTTGGTGCCAAAAATTTAGATAGCAGCCATAAAAGGTGTAGAGGATGAGAAGAGCATAGAGGCAAGGATAGAGTTATGAGGAATCCTGACAGGAACCCATGAAGAAGGAGACAGGGCACCTAGGGATCCAGGCTGGTGGGGCAGCTCTGTGAGCCTAGCAATATGCTTTACCACCTTGGGCCCAACACTACTGCTGCAGATAGCCAGAGGCGGGGAAAGAAAGTCCAATGAAGTCTGCTTTCCCATTAAGGACATGGCTCAAAAATTACACACATTGCAAATACTCAGACACCATTGACCCAAACTTGGTCACATGGATGCATCTACATGCAAGGGGTTCTGGGAATGTAGTCTGTCCCTGGGCTAGTATGTATGTGCACAGGTAAAACTTGGAGAATTCTAATACAGAAGGGAAGAAGGGGAGATGGATCCTAGGAGACACAATTTGATTTTCAGATTGCATTACCTACTTTGCTGATACCTGTCTCACCAAAGCAAAGCGTATTTTGACTCGCTAAAACGGAAAAAGAAAAAGAGGAAATTCTGAAACCTAAAGCTTTGCGTAAAGGGCAGGTGTAGGCGGGATGCTGGTGGAGAGGTAGCTTTGGTGAGGATGTGACAGGTATGCTATGATGAACACGGGCTAGATGACACTGAGGGAGACTCCTACCCCCACCACTGACCCAGGCAAGTTTCTCACCTGCCCCCGTCCCAGTCTTCCTTCACAGGGCCACTGAGGCTCACGAGATTCAGCACGTGCGATGCCAAGCAGAGGGCCCTGCACCTAGTGAGAACTCAAACTGATACTCATTTTGTTTGTTTCTTCCCATTTTTCAAATGCAGAAGAAGGACATGTCAAGAGATGAAAAGAAGCTCAAGAAAGAAGGTGGCTGGACACCACAACACTTGGCCTACTTTTCCATGTTGCCTGCCACCCTGATGTCTAAGCTTATAGGGAAATCATGCGGCAATGCCAGGTGCACACCAGTGCCTCCCGTGGGGTCTCCAGAGGCAGCTTAAGGCAGGGAAGAGTTGGGAAGGTTCCTCTAGAGCAGCCCTGGCAGGCAGCCCAGTTCCAACACCAGCAGCTGCGGGCTGCTTGCAAAGGCTGGCAAGGAGAGAGCTTCCTTTGTCTCATTAGAGCAGCAACAACACAGGCATGCTTCTAAAGGTCAGGTAATGCTATATCGATAAGCCACCTGCATCTGCTCCCCTATGAGGAAGTGGTGCCTGAAAACCGCCTAGCAGCCCCACCCTCTCAGAAAAACATGCTGCCTCAGGATACGAGATGAAATGTCTTTTCACGACAATGAAAGTTTTAATCCTTCGTGGCAAATGTTTCACCCTTGTGTCTTACAAAGCTCACGGGACTTCTCCCCTAAGCTGTTCACTTAATCATTAGGCAGAAGTTACCCGGCATGTCTGCCAGAACAGATGGTTACCTGGAGAGGCTACCAGGAGTGAAAACCTGTCTCCCCTCCATCTCCTCTCCAGCCTCTACAACTGTTTGGCCAGAGTAAAAGATGCAGGAGAGAAGCAGGCGGTCTTGGTGTTGCCTGGAGCTGGGCCAATAACAATGAGTCCAGGTGAACAACAGACAGGAGCAACCACACATCTTGAACCACGGATAGAAAGTGAAGCTGGCAAGAAGAGAAACCTCTCTTGGTTAGTTTTCAAGATCTTACGTGTGAACAAATCACTGTTATTACTTTAATCATAAATATATTTTTGTTAGTTTATTCAAGTGAAAGTATCTAGGGAAAAATATCTAACTTCAGTTCTGTTCTAAAACTCAAGGCCATTTCCCATGGAGAGAAGAAAAAGAAGAAATGGTAACAAAAAATATCTTGCTTCTGTGCAAAGCTTTAGAAGGGATTTCTAATCAGAAATTTGAAGTACTATTTCTTTTCCTCTATCAAAATTTCCAGCTGAGGTGAAAACACACACACACACACACACACACACACACACACACACATTTAAAACAAAGAGAAAGAGAATTTCTAAATAGAGGCCTAATGTTTTGAAAACAACTGCACCAATATAACTTAAAATGAGTCGGACTTAAGTAACAACAAAAGGAAAGTCAGAAAAAAGTGTTGTCCAAATAGACATAATGTTCCAGAAAATTGGACTTCATTTGCATGCTTGGCATCCTTCCGCCTCTGAAACGAGGTACTTTGGATGCTTCTGCAAGGCATCTCTTAGAAGCAACCTGTGCTGGTTTCATTTCCAATGTTTCATATTTATGCTCCACTGCTCACTTCCCACTGTTTACTAAACAGTTTATGATAATCCCACATTTATTACAGTTTTTACAACAGAGCCATTTCACAGCACACATCTCTCTGTAACAGAACTCCCCATGGGAAGCAAGTCAGAAGCCAATCTTGCAGCTCCATGATCTCCCCCTGTGCTGCACCGCTCAATGAAAACAGGGCCAACTACCACTTCCACTCAGAATAGCAGGTCTCAAGGTAGGAATAGGCAGCATTTGCTTTAAAACTAAGAATTTTAAAGAATACATGGAAATGGACAAAGGGCACACAAAAACAAAGAGGGCAACCACCCAATAGCAACATTTCAAATCATTCAAAGTCCATGGATTCAGGTCAGCAAAGCAGTTATGCTCAGCCAGTCCTAACACATTGAGTTGGGAATGAGGAAGAACGTTACATGGATTGCTCTGAAGTTAGAAAACTGGGCTTCAGAGTCAGGGACCCCCAAGTCTAATCTCAGCTCCACTAGTTATGTAGAACTCAGGCAAATTACTTAACTTGTCTGAAGCTGTTTCTGGAACCATGAAAGATGCCTATGATCAAGTTCATGTGCTTGTACACTCAACAAGTGCTGAGTGTGCTGTTGGCACTCAGTGAGCTCAGTACGTGGAAACTATCATCATCACTATCATCACCATCATCTTCATCTTTATCACCACCAACATCATCATCACCACCATCATCATCATCACACCACCACCATTGCCATCATCAAATGTAAGTTCCATGAGGTCAATGATTCAATGATTTTTGTCTACTTTTGGTCAGTGCCTAGCACTTAACAGTCACTCAATAAATATTTGATGATTTATTAAAAGAATGATACTTTTCAGAATCAGGATGCTTTCTGTCACCTAGCCCACAATTTTCTAACACCTTCTCCAAATGGTACCTCACAGCCTTGGTAAGAGGCCATATTGTCCATTTGAAAATAACTGTTGTTAAAAGACCTATATTCTGCTATGTTTTTTATTTTTCACAGGGATAGCAACCACTACAATCATCTTTAAAACTGAATCAACACATCTGCCTTGACATCTTTTCATTGCTTTGAAGATGCTATAGCTTTTACTTTGGGTGTGTCTACAAGGCAAACAATCAAAGAAGGTCTTGATATTTGTGCTTCATTCAAAGTTAAACAATAGTTTAACTGATAGTAAGTAACTGCCTTTATTTATAATCTTCCCCTCAAAGTATAAATGCTATCAACTTGAATAAGCCAAAAAAAAAAAAAGAGGCCATGGTCAGGTGACCGGGTGTATAGGATTTTGGTGTATTGAGAATTTCCAAAAGCTACATGCGTTACCTTTGCAGAATGCTCCATGGTGACCACCACCTTGGTTTTGGCACTGGACACCAGATCCATAGCACCTCCCATTCCTTTCACCATCTTCCCCTGCAAAATGGAAACAGAAAATAAGAAGTAATTCTCTAACTTTCATTTCTTTAGTATGTGGCAGAACAAAAGTAACTTGCAAGAATAAGCCACTGGAATAATTAATGAGGAAAAAAATATCATTGACCTTCATTGCTTAGTATATGAAGGTTTACAACCTTAATATTCCGTTTTTCTTTCATTTTAAACACATAACCGTGACTACTGAGTCTTTAATTATAGACCCTTTCCAAAGCTCTCCCTTGGATATTGTGTAGAATAAAATGCCATTCGGTGGTAGCCTGAGGCACTCCTGGTGTCTCCCTAGTAATGAGTAATATTAAAGGTGGGTCTGTCTTTCTAAAACGACATTTATCTTGCTCTTAGAAAAGCAAACCAAAGCGACATGAAAAATAGATTCCTGCTCAGCAAAAACAGAAAACAGGCGCAGAGTTCAGGGTCCTTTCACCATTACCACTCTATTTTTGTCCATCTGTCCATGTCCTCATTCATTAAACATTTCGCAACCACCTGGTATGTGCCACACTCTGAATAATTCCCACTGTCTTCTCTCCCGTGGTTGCAGAGTTTTGGAAAAAGCAAGTGTTTCCAGAGATGATGAAATAAATTTGCACTCTAGTACATGGAGGAGAATGTCTTCTAAGGTTGAAAACTCCTTAATATTTTATCTATTTTTTTACTCCAAGCGCTTTTGCTGATTTGACAGTAAACACTTCCAGGGCTCTCAGCTGCGTTCCCATAATTTCGTAGCTATAAGGAGATTCAGCAATGTACTCACACCTGGTTTTAAAACAGTCTCAATCCCCTGCTTTCAGAAATATTTTAGAGGTGCCCTAACCGGTTTGGCTCAGTGGATAGAGCGCCAGCCTGCGGACTCAAGGGTCCCAGGTTCGATTCTGGTACAACCAAGGGCATGTACCTTGGCTGTGGGCATATACCCAGTGGGGAGTGTGCAGGAGGCAGCTGATCGATGTTTCTCTCTCATCGATGTTTCTAACTCTCTATCCCTCTCCCTTCCTCTCTGTAAAAAAAAATCAATAAAATATATTTTTAAAAAAAGAAAAAAGAAATATTTTAGAAGTCAATGCACCACGGCATGATCATGAATTAGATGTGCAGCATAAAGGGGAGGAGCAAGCAGTTGGGATGTTTTCATGGTCAGGAGTCACCACTGCATGAGGTGGGTAGCAGCTGGCAAGGCGTGGGAGGCGGGAAGCAGGAAAGGAGCGGAAGATACAAAATGAGTCTTCGCACACATGTAAGTCTGAAGTGAAGCCGAATCCATGTGGAAATGTGTAATTTTATACTTCTATCAGCCATGCCTTCATCCCTAGTCATCTGCAATTTTACTATGTTTGGCGCCAGGTCATGCTATTTCTGTGGACAACACTGGTACCTCGTGGAATGACTCATGGATAAGTCAGAGAGAGCAGCAATAAATGTCCAGCATAAACTCCAACACTAAGGAAGTTTGAGACTTTCAAAGCATCAAATGACACAAAAGTAAGTCCATTTTCATATGTCTCAACCTGCTGTGCTGAGAACATCCGGCCAGTCTCAGCATCCACACACTGTGTCCTTGGGCAGGCTCTAAGCGTGTAAATGCGAATATACCACAGGCAAATGTTGTCCCCCATGGCACAATGAATATAGTAGAAACTTATGAAAGCCTCAGACTCTGGCCAATTTAGGTGGATCTGAATTACACATTTTAAACCATTGTCCATTATTTCAGAAATAGTTACAGAGCGCCTACTGGGTACAAACACTGTGCTGGCAGGACTACAAGGAGCTCTAAAACATAGTGGGAGAAATATTTTGTTTCTGTTAAAAATAAATTCTTGTGTGACCCAATGTGAATGCACAGCCCTCGTTACTCAGAGAGTCAGGTGGTCTGATGCCTCACCTCAAAGCACATGCTACAGATTTCAAAGAATGATTTTCACACTTACAGTCAAGATTAGGTGCGGGACCTGAGCTCTATCCTACTAACCCGCTGGGTGATGCTGGCAAAACACCAAATCTCTCTGACTTTCGGTTCGTTATCTATAAGCCAAGAATAGGCATATCTGCCCTATGGCGGAGCTATTGAGCATAAGATAATGTGTAGAAAATTGTGTACTGTGTAAAGTTTATAAATGTGTTGACATAAATCTTCATCGGTCAGATTAGTTTACTGAATGTCTAGTATGAGCCTGGGCCTGGACGAGGTGCTGGAGTTAGAGATTATCAATCCAGGTTTCTTTTCCTCATAAGCCTTATCTGAGGGAGGGAAAGTATCCATGAGTAATTCAAGAGACTTGGACCCAATTTCCTTCCCCTAAAAGAAGCACACCCGCCCTCACTGGTTTGGCTCAGTGGATAGAGCTTCCACCTGTGGACTGAAGGGTCCCGGGTTCGATTCTGGTCAAGGGCATGTACCTTGGTTGCAGGCACATCCCAGTAGTGGGTGTGCAGGAGGCAGCTGATCGATGTTTCTCTCTCATCGATGTTTCTAACTCTCTATCCCTCTCCCTTCCTCTGTAAAAAGTCAATAAAATAAAATAAAAATTTAAAAAAAGAAGCACACCCCACCTCTCCCTCACCACAAGGTAGAGCTAAGAGCCTTTCCCCTGGGTCCTTGTCCTATTCAGTGTGTCATTCTATCACAGTAAATTTCAACTTTTTCTCTTTCCTCTTCTTTTTCCTCTTTTTTGCATTGTCAGTGCTTGGATGAATGAGTGGATGGACACACAGATTAAACTAACATAGGTATGTTCCCATCTGGCAGAACACAGGGAATGCAGCTGCTGGGAAACAGATGGAAGGAAGAGGCTGGGGACTGCCAGAGGGGGTATTTCACAAAAGCAGTCTGCCAGAGGGGGAAAGAGAGCAGCGGTACCATCTCATCCAAAGCATTGCTAGGAAAAGCCTTCAAATATTTGATTTTTCTATTACTTTCAGGATGTTCATTGTATTTGAAAAAGAAAAGAAAACATTTCCCTCCATTTGGATTTTCAAATGATTTCTGAAACAGAATCAATGAGTAAAGGGAAACAATTCACTCTATTTATACCAGCAGGAAAAAAACAACAACACAGGGCTGTTGTTTCCATACAAAAACTATATACCAACAAATTGGGAATCTGAAAGAAAATGAATAAATTCTAGAAACATACAGTCTTTCAACACCAAATCAAGAAGAAACAGAAAATCTGAGCAGACTAATTACAACTAATGAAATTGGAGCAATAATCAAAAAACTTCCAATAAACAGAAGTCTCAGACCAGACAGCTTCACAGGTGAATTTTACCAAACATTTAAAGAGGAACTAACACCTATCCTTCTTAAACTATTCCAAAGTATTCAAGAGGAGGGAAGACTCCCAATCTTATTTTATGAGGCCAGCATTATCCTAATTCCAAAACCAGATAAACACATTACAAAAAAATAAAATTATAGGCCAATATTCCCGATGAACAAGATGCTAAAATCCTCAACAAAACATTAGCAAAGTGAATCGAGCAATACATTAAAAAGATCACACACCATGATCAAGTGGGATTTATTCCTGGGATGCAAGGTGGGCACAATATCCACAAATCAATTAGCTTGACACATCACATAAACAAAATGAAGGTTAAAAATCATGTGATTATATCAATAAATGCAGAAAAGTCTTTTGACAAAATCTAGCACCCATTTATGATAAAAACTCTCAGAAAAGTAGAAATAGAGGGAACATTTTTAAAGGCCACAAGTGACATACCCATAGCTAACATCATATTCAATGAGAAAAAACTAAAAGCAAGATCAAGAACAAGACAGGGGTGTCCGCTTTCACCACTCTTATTGAACATCGTACACAGCAATCAGACAAGAAGAAGTAAAAGGCATCCAAATAGGAAAGGAAGAAGTAAAGCTGTCATTTGCAGATGATAGGATTACTATGTAGAGAGAACCCTAAAAATTCCACCAAAAATACTACTGGAACTGATAAATTCAGTAAAGTAGCAGGATACAAAATAAATATCCCAGAATCAGTTGCTTTTGTTATTGTTATTGTTGTTGTGTTAATCCTCACCCGAGGATATTTTTCCATTGATTTTTGGAGAAGAGTGGAAGGGAGGAGGAAAGACAGAGAGAAACATCAATGTGAGAGAGATACATGGATGGGTTGCCTCCCGCCTTCAACCAAGTACGTGCCCTTGACTGGAATTGAAACCAGGACCCTTTACTCCGCAGGCCAATGCTCTATCCACTCAGCAAAACCGGCTGGGGCTCAGTTGCATTTTTATACACCACAATGAATTATCAGGAAAGGAAACTAAGAAAACAATCCTATTTACAACTGCAAATGTGTTGATGTAAATCTTCATCGGTCAGATTAGTTTACTGACAAACAACAACAACAACAAAACATCTAGGAATAAATTTAAGCAAGAAGGTAAAAGACCTATACTAAAAAAAAATTATTAGACACAGAAAAAAGCAATTGAAAAAGACACAAATAAATGGAAGCATGTACCCTACTCACAGTGACCTCCAGGCACTGGCCCATAAAATCCTCTCACGTGAAATCCTCAATCTTTTTTGCTTTCTGCAATCTGGATACTTGACCTCCAAAGTAACCTTGGAAAATACTGAGCTTTCTTCAGTTTCAGTCCTTAAAAGATTGTGTGTCACAGAGACCCCTTAGAACCACACTGCATTGTTTAATATGAGGGTGGGGGGGCAAGGAGAGACAAAAACATATAGGGGTGCTAAGCCACTGAAATTGAGAGGCTCATTTGTTACAGCAGCCAGCATGAGTGATATGATGATGTGGTGCCCAAATGAGTTCTATGAAGGGTGAGAATTCAATGTAGAATTAAAACCAAACGCTACATCTATCCAACAGAGCAGGGTCCTGGAGCAGGCCTCTTAAGGGTGATATGTGGAGGTGAGTATATGCCAGGTACCGGGATATGTGGAGGTGGGTATATGCCAGGTACCGGGATATGTGCAGGTGGGTATATGCCAGGTACCGAGCTAGGCACTGTAATGCACGTCTATTCAAATGTCCAACACACTGCTTGGCATTGTACACACATGAGATGCTGACCTCATCTCCATCTTTATTTTCCTTCTCCAAACCCAACTCCCTATTCCACATAAAAAACAAGAAGCTGATAAAACAGCGGGGTTAAGGAGGTAAAAACATGCCTTAAAATAAATCACGAGAGAAAGTGACCCTTGGAGAAAAATAGGCCTATAATGAAGAGGTTTTGGGGGCATGCTTGGAGCCCTGGACCAGAGTGAGACAAAGTGTGGTTTTCTCTAAATCTCATCAGCAAACATGCAATTCTTGAATGGTGCCACTTTCGTTCTAAAATGTATTCTGCCTAGAATAATGCCGAGATGATTGCTGGATACTCATTTCACAGCCAACTCATCTTTTTGCAGTTAAGGGCTGACCCTGATATCAAGGATATAAAGATAGAAAGAATACTGAGAGAGAGAGAGAGAGAGAGAGAGAGAGAGAGAGAGAGAGAGCTAGAAATGCTGCATGCACTATTATAACAGATACACATCTTTTCCAAAAAAAAAAAAAAAATACTAACTCAAGTATCATCCTTAAATCATAAATATTTACTGAGGGTTTATTATAAGCCAGGTACCAAGATAAAATGAATATAATTACCTACCTTTTTCTAGAAAATAGAAATTAAAATCATTATTTTAAATATATTCTACTTAATTTGACACTACTTCCTAATATCAGAATTTTTAAAAAAGAAACTCTGGTGATAAAGCAATAACATTAAAAAACCTCAGAGCATCAAAGTACAAACATTAAATTGTACTTCCAAAGAACTAGTCACTCAAATTCTAAATATGACCTTTGGTGACATTTTAAGGTTTTAATACAATCGAGCTGTTCTGTGAAGTGCTGTTTAAAGTAAACATAACAAAAATCATTCTTGCCATCACCTTTATCATTGGTATATAAATAATAATAATAGCTTATATGAAGATTCTTTTTACTTCTAAATATTCCGGTCTTAAGTTAGAAACAAGTTACAATACAGAAACAATTTTTAAAGCATTTTAAACTAATGTTATGTGCCTCACTGGAAAATGTGAATCGATTGGACATAAAATGGAAAGATAGCTATGCAGTGATCTATTAATAAAACCAGGGCTTGCTCAATATTTCACACCACAATCTACATGTAAGCCTCTTGATTTCCGTCTCACTTCCTCATCATTAAAAAATGCTCTAGGAAAGAAAAGGACCTCTAAACACATTCCTAGCTACAGTAGGGACGAGGGAAACTAGGGCACATAATAACATTTGTTGAAACACAGAGATACAGGTTATAACTCCATTTATTAGGGAAAATAAAAGATGTACAATCTGCCTTAATTTAGCAAAGTTATGACAAAGTTACAGCGGACTATTTCTTTTTTCTTTGTTATACTTTGCATTCGAAACCAAGAAAAACGCAAGTTTCCGCTCAAAGAGGAATTGCATTTCCCAGGAGATGTGCATTGAGAACATAAACTAACTAATAGGGAACTGGAAATATAATTATAGTCTCCTGCTAGGTAAGTTAACAAAATTGCTCATAACAGATATGTCATCAATCATAATGTGGGCTCAAAAGGTGTCAAAAAAAGCAGTACTTGGGTGAACTCAGAATTTTATTTCAGTAAGTTCTCCTTTGTCCTTGTTCTCTTGGGGACCTTGTTTCATCAATGACCCCCACCCTCCTGGTTCTCCATCTCCCCGTCTCCGTAGCTCCTCTCTGTTGATCTCCCAACGCCCTGAAATCGCTTTCCGCCTTGACCATGATCTTGAAGTGAAGACAACTCAATCAGGTCTCCCATATTTAATCATCTGATTCAGTAGACACTTCGTGAGTCTTTCTACTACTTTCTGCACTATTTCCCACCAACTCCTTGAAACTGTCCACTCCTGGCTGCCGTGGCACAATACCTCCCTCCTCGAGGCTCTCGGGCTCCTCCTGGCATCTGTCTTTCACACCACTTTGTGTGCCGGCCAACTTAAAAGCTCTGTTCTTGGCCTCCTGCTCTTGTTTCTACTTGTTCTCGAAGAGTAACTTCTCAGAATATAACCTTACCCTGTCTCTGAGGATACCTAAAGCCACATTTCCAGCTCAGATCTCTGCTCCCAACTTTCAGATATCAACTTTCAAACCCTCCCCAGTCACCCTGAAGCACAGTTGGTTAGCTGCTTTCCCAAACTGCACCCTCTTGTTGGTGGGCACATAATAAGGCTACATTTTCCAGCCTCCCTTGCAGTTGGAGACAGTCATAGGAATAAGCTCTGGCCGAGGGGAAGTGGGTGAAAGTGATACAGAACAGAGCTGGACCATAAACCTCCCCAAGAACAACGCTCCATGCTCCTCCCCTTTCTGCAAACCACACGTCGAAGATGGCAGAGCCATGGGATGAAAGGAATCTCGGCCACCGAGTTACTGCACAGAGAAGAACGGCCAGCCAGACAGGGACACTCGCTGCTGGTCCATGTCAGTGAGAAATAAAAACTTCCGGAATATTGTGTTAATCAATACATGGCTCAGCTCAGTGTGGTCCAAACCAAATTAAGCATCTTTTTTTGCTGATCTAACCGCTAATGTCCCATACCCTAGTGGCCATCTATCCACCTCAAGTTCCAAATCAGAAACTTCCTGTCTCTTGCCTCTCTGTCCTTATCTATGTACAATCAACCGGTCATCCAATCACAAAGAACTCCAATTTTCCCAATAGTTCTTGAACTTGACCTTTTCTCACCCTAGCTAAGATCCTTGTGATTTCCCCTTAGAGCAGTGGTTCTCAACCTTACTAATGCCACGACCCTTTAATACAGTTCCTCATAATGTGGTGAACCTCAACCATAAAATTATTTTCGTTGCTACTTCATAACTGTAATTTTGCTGCTGTTATGAATCGTAATGTAAATATCTGATATGCTATATGTGTTTTCCGATGGTCGTGACCCACAGGTTGAGAACCGCTGCCCTAAAGTATAATAACAACATCCCGAATATGGAGCCTCTGTCCAGCCTTGTCCTTCTCAAATCCTTCCAACCCACAGCCATGAAAATAATCTCTGTAAAATGAGCATTTCACATCATTCCTTGGCTTAAAACCTTCACTCGTTCCCTAGTGTTTCAGGGTCAAGTCCAAGTGCCTCAGCCTGACAAATACAGGCCTGTGAGAACCTGGTCTCAACCTGCTCTTTCCTTACAACCCAGCACCCACTTCTATGCCAAGAAGTTGCTTGTACACGGCATACGGCTTCGCTGTGTCACCAAGTCCCGCCCACCCTCATTCCATCATGTCCTCCAGATTATCTTTTACGCATCAAACCACCACCACTTTTCCAGGAAAAGCTCGTGTGCTCCTGTTCTATCCCAGCAACAAGATTAGATCAGACCTCTTTGGGCTCCTCTCACAGCATCTTTGCTTGTCACCATTTTAGAATCTACCACTTGACTTGTCTGAGATCAGGGCTGACAGCCACTGGCAGGGAGTGGCAAGGCCACACAGGTAGTTATAATTGAAATTCTCCTCTTGAGAGGCACCCTTCCTCTCTGTAATCAACCTGCCCCCACTGCCGTCATCTGGAAGCTGAGAATACCACAGAGCCTCCGAGCCCCCTCCAGCCACGACTGACATCTGTGCTGACTGATCACATCTAACCTGGCTCATCAGTCCTTGTGCCCCACAGAAATCAGTTAATGTCACACAGCAAAAATGAGTTCTATTCCTGGCTATTAACTCCGATTATCGCATTTATAAAAGTATAAATACGTTCAATAATGTCTTCCTGGTTCATTTATGAAACCTCATCTCTCCAAGTAAAGAAAAAGCCCCAGGGTACATAAAATTGATGATAGGTCATTAACTCTACTTTGTTCAGGAAATTAATAGGCATCTATTAAGTTAATAGTTAGAAGCATGAAACTTTCATGTTTTCCTAAAGTACAATCAATGTATGATGAAGTTCGTGCTTATAAATGAGGCACTTTAAAGAGGTTAACCTCTTTGTACAGGGTCAAAGAGACCAACACTCTGAGCTTTCTATTGCTGGGTTAATGAAATGGACAGCAGGGGGAAAACTCTGTGCTATTCTTAGCTCTGTTCTGAAGCTGCAGTTTCAGTTTTCAGAGTCTATTCATAATTCTGCAGAGAGGAAACAGATCAAGCTGGCCCAGGAAGCTCAGCTTGCTTTATCAGGCCCCCTCAGGTACCTGTGCCCAGACATCAAGCACCGCTCCAGGGCACATAACTTAATATGATTATGTAATAGGATACAATAAATAAGTTACTTAATTGAGTTTATGAAATACAACTAAACACTAAAGCTTCTGGTCTTTTCTATTATCCAAAACAGAATAAGTACAATCGTTTAAAATCCAAGGGTAAGTTATTCTCTGCATTAATAACCTCTCCTTTCCATTGGTCACTGAGAAATGTATGAGAATTATATGAAGTTGGCCACATGTGACCATGTGTGACCTACAAACACAGGAGTTTCATATGATTGGATCGAACTAATGTTCTAATGGTGGGAAAACAGATCTCATTTGTTATTATAAAAATTTGTTTAAGGTTTATATTATTTTTAGGAGATCCCTAGATAATCACAACAAAAGTGACAGCTACAATACAAATGGAAAGGTACCAATTATTTTTATGTCTCCATCTACTAAAATAGATCAATCCCCTCAACAACTCATTCACATGGAATGTTAAATTATTACTTAAAAAAACACACACAGGAAATAGTTGTTCTCAGAAATTTGACTTTCGGATTCTTTAAAGAGGGCAGGGTTGGTGGGGATGAAGGGAGGGGATGTGAGGATTAGAATGACAGGCAGGAGCATGCTTGCTCCATCACTGCCTCCCACCGTCTGCAAAGCTCTAAAAAGCAAATGACAGAATTATTATAATTACGCTGCCATCTCTGACAGCTGGATCAAATTTTCACAGAGAGACACAGGGGCTGAGAGAACATTATTAAGGAATACACTGAAATCATTACTAGTGTTTTTATCCACAATAGAGAACACCAAAAAATAATGCAGCAAAAAATTTAAAAGTAAAAAAACACAAAAAAACAAAGCACTCACTTAAGAACAATTGCGTAAGAATGGTAAGTCTACCGAATGTGGTTGCCCTACTGAGCAAGTGTCAGAGGCTGAGGTGAAAGGAATAAAACCATTTTGATTCTACACTGTTAATAAGTACTGTTTATTCCCAAGATGTCCTCTGGGCTTCACTGAGGACCAAGTTTAATGACTGCTAAGTACCTCCCATGGGGGGGTTAACAGCTATGAACATTAATGGCGAATTGACAACTCTGGTCACTGTTTGATTTGTTTCCTCCTGCGCACATCCTAACTTGTAAAAGGGGGATCAGTGCCTCTCCGTGTGAAGTCAGTCCCAGCTCCGGGTTGCTAAGAACGCACAAGTCAGCTTGGGGACTAAGAGAACCATGAGCAGTATCCTTCCATGGAGGTTCACATCCCGGACCAGTATGAGGTCTGAGCCCAAGAGGGAGAAGCAGGTCCTCCTGGTGACAATGACCCACCTCCGGAGCCATGGAGACCACTAAGGGCGATGTCCCTGTGGGGGGTCCTCAGGGCACAGGCATCAGTCTCTCTTCTGAAGAGTGGAAGCTGAAAGTGCAGTGAAAGTACAATAGCTCCTCCCCCAGAGGGAGAATGAGGTAAAGAGACAAACTTCTTCAAATACTGAAATGGGTTAGGATAACTATTTCAGAGAATTTGCCACAAAGTTAATATTTTTGAAAGATACACAAAAAAAATTGAGAGAATATTAATTTCTTTCTTGCTATCTTTTCCATTCAGTACCACCAGGGCAAGCTCTTGAATGGCAAAAAAAAAAAAAAAAAAAAAGAAAGCCATCCTATATAATAAAAGCCTACTATGCAAATCGACCGAACAGTGGAACAACTGGTCGTCGGGGGGTGGGGCCAGCAAGCAGACAGTGCCAGGCCAGCCAAGACAGGTGCCAACAGACAGAGAGAGGGGACAGCAATTGGGGGGTGGCAGTGACCAGCGGCAGTGGAGGGGCGATCGGGGAGGTGAGGCCGGTTGCTGGCCAGAGCTGCAGAGGGAGGACAGACTGCGGCTTAGGCCCACTCCCTGAACTAAGCCATCAGTTGGATATCCCCCAAGGGCTCCCAGACTGTGAGAGGGTGCAGGCCGGGCTGAGGGACCCCCCAACTCCTGAGTGTGTGAATTTTCGTGCACCAGGCCTCTAGTGTTGGGAATAAAAATGAAAAGTAACAAGCTAAAAAAACTTATGGTGAAGGTCTTGGTCATGTAAAAATCAAAATACTGAGAGAACCAAGATGGCGGCATAGGTTAACGCCGGAGTTTGCTGCTTTGAACAACTACTTCAAAAGTGAAACCAAAAAACGGAAGGGACATCACCCAGAACCACAGGAACGCTGGCTAAGTGGAAGTCCTACAACTAGGAGGAAAGAGAAACACATACGGACACTCAGAGGAGGCGCAGTGCTGAAGTCAAATTCTGAGGTGCGGAGTGCGCGGAGCGGGCTGGCGGCGGAGGGCGCGGTTGGCGTTTTCAATCGGGAGGGAGTCGCAGACTCTGAGCTCCAGATACAGGGGAGTCTTTAGGGACCCAGACTCAAACGGGAGAAGCGGGACTGTCTGGCTTCGGTCAGAGCGAATGCAGCTTTCTCTCCGAGGTTTGCAGCGGTTGCTGGGACTCAGAGAGGCAGAGCCCCTGGGGACAGGACTGAGAGCCACCATAACTGCTCTCTCCGGCCCACCCTGTTGATCCTGTGCGACCCGCCCCGCCCAAGCCCTGCACACAGGCATTTGCCGGATAGCCTCAGGCAAAGGCTAGATTAGCACCTCCCTAGAGGACAGAAGTTCTCTCGCTGCAGACACAGCTGATTCTCATAGCCACTTGGCCTGGAGGTCAAACCCTCCCTGGTATTAGCTACAACAATCAAGGTTTAACTATAAGACTGCGCACAAAGACCACTAGGGGGTGCACCAAGAAAGCATAACAAAATGCGGAGACAAAGAAACAGGACAAAATTGTCAATGGAAGATCTAGAGTTCAGAACCACACTTTTAAGGTCTCTCAAGAACTGTTTAGAAGCCGCCGATAAACTTAATGAGATCTACAAGAAAACTAATGAGACCCTCGATCTTATATTGGGGAACCAACTAGAAATTAAGCATACACTGACTGAAATAACGAGTATTATACAGACTCCTGACAGCAGACCAGAGGAGCGCAAGAATCAAGTCAATGATTTGAAATGCGAGGAAGCAAAAAACACCCAACCGGAAAAGCAAAATGAAAAAAGAATCCAAAAATGTGAGGATAGTGTAAGGAGCCTCTGGGACAGCTTCAAGCGTACCAACATCAGAATTATAGGGGTGCCAGAAGATGAGAGAGAGCAAGATATTGAAAACCTATTTGAAGAAATAATGACAGAAAACTTCCCCCACCTGGTGAAAGAAATGGACTTACAGGTCCAAGAAGCGCGGAGAACCCCAAACAAAAGGAATCCAAAGAGGACCACACCAAGACACATCATAATTAAAATGCCAAGAGCAAAAGATAAAGAGAGAATCTTAAAAGCAGCAAGAGAAAGAAACTCAGTTACCTACAAGGGAGTACCCATCCGACTGTCAGCTGATTTCTCAACAGAAACTTTGCAGGCCAGAAGGGAGTGGCAAGAAATATTCAAAGTGATGAATACCAAGAACCTACAACCAAGATTACTTTATCCAGCAAAGCTATCGTTCAGAATTGAAGGTCAGATAAAGAGCTTCACAGATAAGGAAAAGCTAAAGGAGTTCATCACCACCAAACCAGGATTATATGAAATGCTGAAAGGTATCCTTTAAGAAGAGGAAGAGGAAGAAAAAGGTAAAGATACAAATTATGAACAACAAATATGCATCTATCAACAAGTGAATCTAAGAATCAAGTGAATAAATAATCTGATGAACAGAATGAACTGATGATTATAATAGAATCAGGGACATAGAAAGGGAATGGACTGACTATTCTTGGGGGGGAAAGGGGTGTGGGAGATGCGGGAAGAGACTGGACAAAAATCGTGCACCTATGGATGAGGACAGTGGGTGGGGAGTGAGGGCGGAGGGTGGGGCGGGAACTGGGAGGAGGGGAGTTATGGGGGGGGGAAAAAGAAGAATAAATGTAATAATCTGAACAATAAAGATTTAATTAAAAGAAAAAAAATCAAAATACTGAGGATAGAATGAAAAAAAAAAGAAAGATATTCTTTTGAAGTAAAAGACAAAGGTCAGAAGAGGCAGAAATATAGAGAAACATAAAACTTTAATTCATTTCTTGATTTGCCAGTGTCCTAACTCCCTAAACTTTGTAAGTGATCATTTAAGTTTCTGAACTTGAAGTTCTCAATAACTTTATGTAGTGCCTATAACACCAGAGATGGACGTTACATGCATGAAAAACAGTATTAAAAGTAAATGTCTAAGTAAACAAACTTGATAATTCCAGGTCCACTTCATATGGAGCCCAAGTTAAGGTACATTTTACCTTGATACCTACGCAGGCGAGGATCAAGAGCTGCAGTGAACGGATGTGTTCCTTTCTTTGCTACAACACCCTGTGGCAGACATGGCTCCGCTCACATTCTCTTGACACTCAAGCATGGCAAACACTAAAAATGAGCTACTTTTACTCCCAAGAATGCCATTTGTAGGCCTAATATTTAGAAGGAAACGATTACCTTGATAATCACCTTGAGGCAAAGCTATTCAGAAAGGACTTACTGTTTTCCCTAACCTCCATGAGCAGATCTAAAACAGGAAGTTGTTGACTTTTATTATTCAAAACTGAATGACATGGGATGTAAAGTACAGAAGAGGGAATATAGTCAATGATAATGTAATAACTGTGGATGGTGTCAGATGGGTACTAGAGTTATTGGGGTGATGCTTCATAAGTTATATAAATGCTCATTATGTTGTATACCTGAAACTAATATAATATTGTATGTAAACTAACTGAAAATTCATTTTTAAAAAACCGGAATAGGTGTGGGCTAGTATGTACGCACACAATACTTAGCTCTGTCCACTGAGCAGGCCTACACGTAATGATATATAAGTAGCAACAAGCAGACCTAACACTCAAGGTTTCAAGTAATATCCTTAAATAAAAGCAAACAGGGCTCCTTGCAGAAATAACTGATTCTACGGTCAAGAAAAATATAAGACAAGCATCTTTTAATAACAAAGTAAGAAACACTCAACAAAATAAATTTTTTAATGGAAGTGAACAGGAGCCAAATTGAGAGAGCTCCCAATGGCTACAGCCGGAACAATTTGTGCATGAAAATAAATTAACATGGTATTGGATTATAATTAAAAGTATAAAATATACATGAGTCCATACCACTAAACAAATGATTAAATAAATAAGTAGATAAATAAATAAATGCCAGATAAATCTTCTCCTTACATGAACTTCAGATAATAATATCCCTCCTATAAGACACTTTTGAGGATGGGCTAAATCTATTGAGTTACTTCTAAAGAATAAGGTAGGGAAAGGAAATAGTAACTTTATAGTGAACAAACCTGGTAAATACTACCTTACTTGCAGAGAGTAAGTAGATATGATAAGCTTTCCTTTATTTAAAAAAAAAAAAAAGAAAGAAAGAAAAAGAAAATACAAGGAAAAGCTAAGCATATTACCTGAAGTTCTAAAACAAGTCAGAAAAACAATTGGATGAAGTCTCTTCCTAGTATCCAGAAAGAGGTAATTGAATCTCCAAAGAAGATGCTTCCTATTTTAAAATGTCCATTATGTTGAACTTATTGCAGCATTTTTCTTTATTATTGCTTCTGTTCTGCTGGATGGTGCTAATTTAGTTGGGAGACAAACAGTAAGCCTACAGATGTTTTCTGTAGCTTCAGTCTAGACAACTTCTAAAAATGCAGTCAGATCCTCTAGGACTAAAATTACAAAAATTTTCCAAATGTGCTTACCAACAAACCATGCATCTTTCACCAACCTGAAGCCATGATGGAAGAAAATTAAATTTCCTAAAAACGATATGATTATGAGCAGAAGTTACATTCAGGATAGAAATATGTTAGCTGATAAAGCTTCTACATGTCAGAGTAATAAGTTTATTGTATAAGAAATTCTAGCAATAAGAAAAATATTGTTTTTTTAAGGAAGCTATTTCTATATTATTTATAGATTAGGTTTTCAGGGTCTGATTGTTTAGATATTATGCTTATTTGTCTCCATTTTAATCTACATTTTTGGCCCTTTATAATTTTATAATAAACTAGAGGTCCGGTGCACAAAATTCGTGCACTTAGGGAGGGGGGTTCCCCAGCCTGGCTTGTGCCCTCTCACAGTGCGGGAGCCCCACGATCAATCTCCCCAAACAGGTAGGCCCCATCCACCCCTGGGGCTCCTTGCCCCGCCCACCCATCTGGGGCTCCTTGATGGATTGCCCCAAAGAGGTAGGCCAGGACCTGACTCTGCAGCTTCACATGGAGCCGCCGGGACCCCCAGCATCACAGCACATGCAGCATCAAGTCCCCACCCACCCATGCACACCTCCCCGCACACGCAGCCCCGCCCACCAGCACACGCCTGCTGTGCACACAGCCTCCTGGTGGTGGGTTGTTACAGCATGAGGGCATCATGGCGTGAGGGTATGACGACCACATAGGCTTTTATTAGTAGAGATACATGATCTCTACCAAAAGATGGTAGTTCCAAAAGCAGAGATAATACCCAAATCACAGAAATAGCTGCCCAATCAAAAATTCCCTTATCCTGTACTATAAATGTTTTAGGCTAAACTATAACTCAGAAATATGCAAAACAGATAAGTGGCTAAAACCCATCAAATCTTTTGTACTTGAATTAAAGTGTATGAGCCTCCCCTGAAGGGATCTGTATTAGACCTTCACGAAAAACAGATTTATTGTTTTTATTCACAATTGTAACAAGGTGAGTAATCTTGTTTTCCATCCAAAATTATACTGAGAAACTGGCACTTAGCTAAATTAGGATAATCTGAAAAAATAACATATAAGCAATATCTTATTTTCTAATATATTCTCTATATATGAAGTAGCAATTCAAATACTCCAATAAACTAATTGAGTTACCACGTGATAAAATGGGCAATGGTGAATTTATTGGGTATAATCAAGGTAAAAAATTCTATATGCCTTACACCTGGCTGGTGTTGCTCAGTGGTTACAGGGTCAACCCGAGCACTGTGACCGATGGGGTCACAGGTTCAATTCCCCATCAAAAGCATGTACCTAAGTTGCAGTTCCATCACTATCCCTAGTCAGAGCACTTTCAAGGAGGCAACCAATCAATGTGTCTCTCTCACATCAATATTCCCCTTCCTCTCTCACTCTCCTTCTCTCCCTCTCCCTACCTCCCTTCTACTCTCTCTAAAAATCAATGCAGGGGGTGGGGGTTTCTATCTGCCTTTTACATAGAAAAAGTCCACTATACTGGCTGAAGAGGGGGGAAAAGGAGAAAGGAAACTCAGTGTAAAATTCTGGTGATCTTTCCTGTCATTCTACTTAGATAGCGATGGTCTGGAAAGAGGATAAGATAAGGGATGGGAAACTGATGTTTGCTCAGTTCAATTCCATACACCTCTCAGAATTTGATCTTATCAATATGACTCTAGGACCCACCTCCGCAGCTTCACAAGGAGCCGCTGGGACATATGTTGTCATATCATATGACCCCAAATGGAAGCCCTATTGGGTTCTTAATACCAGTGAGCTGATCTAGCACTGTTCCTGAGGGTCTTATGCATCCCAGTGCTAACATAGCCAAGTGCTGGAGGTCCTTCAACATGGCCACTCATATGCACTACACTGGAAAGGAATGCAAATAAGCCAGAAGCAGCAATGCATGAATGGATTCTGCAAATAATTCAAGCATTTAGGGCTCTCTATTTCTTCTGAGTATCATTTGACTTGTATGCCACAAGCTTTGAAATAAAGTTCTCATTTTCATTCATTCCGAAGTAATTTGTAATTTCAGGTATGATTTCTTTTTGGATTCAGTGTCCTATGAGGAAAGAATGTGTGGCGGATTTTATGGTTTCCCAGATTTTATGGTTTAACAAGAAGTAAAACACACTTTTAAGTGTAATTTGACTAATGTGATTTGCACCTTAGGGTTGACTTTTAAAAGGTCACCACCCATAAAAATAACTATTTGCATTTCAAAACCTTTGGATTACCTGAGGCTCAGTAATCCAAAGTTTTTAGATCTATATATATTTAAAATTTTCCCTAGTAAAACTATTTTGACAATAAAAGTAATGATCAAAAATTATCTCTATACTCGGCAAACTACAGGATGTTGAAAAAAGAGATAGATGAAGACATGAACAAATGAAAGACTATACCATGTTCATCCACAACATTAAAATGTTCATACTACCCAAAGCAATCTATAGATTCAATGCACTCCCCATTAAAATACCAACAGCATATTTCACAGACCTAGGACAAACTCTCCAAAAATTCATATGGAATAAAAAAAGACCACGAATAGCTGCAGCAATCCTGAGAAAGAAGAACAAAGTTGAAGGGATCACAATACCAGATATGAAGCTATATTACAAAGCTACTATTCTCAAAACTGCCTGGTACTGGCACAAAAACAGACATATAGACCAATGGAACAGAACAAAGAACTCAGAAATCAACCCAAGCCATACTGCTCAATTAATATTTGACAAAGGAGGCAAAAGCATACAATGGAGTCAAGACACTCTCTTTAATAAATGGTGTTGGGAAAATTGGACAGATACATGAAAAAAAGTGAAACTAGAACTCCAACTTACACCATACACAAAATAAACTCACAATGGATAAAGGACTTAAAACATAAGACGGAAACCATAAAAATCTTAGAAGAATCCATAGGCAGCAAAACATCAGACATATGTCATAGCAATGTCTTTACTGATACAGCTCCTAAGACAATGGAAAATAAGGAGAAAATAAACAAATGGGACTACATCAAAGTAAAAAGCTTCTGCAGAGCAAAAGAAACCACCAAAAAAAATAAATAAATAAGAAAGCCCACTGCATGGGAGAACATATTTGCCAATGTTATATCTGATAAGAGTTTAATCTCCAAAATGTATAGGGAACTCAAACATCTTAACAAAGGAAGATAAACAATCTAATCACAAATGGGCAAAGGACCTAAATAGACACTTTTTGAAAAAGGACATTCAGAAAGCCACCAGATGTATGAAAACATGCTCAAAGTCACTAATCATCGGAGAGATGCAAATCAAAATGACAATGAGATACCATCTCACACCTGTCAGAATGACTATGATCAACAAATCAACACATGACAAGTGCTGGCGAGGATGTGGAGAAAAAGGAACCCTCCTTCACTGCTGGTGGGAATGCAGACTGGTGCAGTCACTGTGGGAAACAGTATGGAGTTTCCTCAAAAAATTAAAAATGGAACTGCCATTTGACCCAGTGATCCCACTTCTAAGAATATATCCCAAGACATTAGAAACACCAATCAGAAAGGATATATGCACCCCTATGTTCATAGCTGCATAATTTACAATAGCCAAGATTTACAACAACCTAAGTGCCCATCAGCAGATGAGTGGATTAGAAAACTGCAGTACATCTACACAATGGAATACTATGATGCTATAAAAAGGAACTCCTACCATTTGCAACAGCATGCATGGATGGAACTGGAGAGCATTATGCTAAGCGAAATAAAATAAGCCAGGCAGTGAAAGAAAAGTATCACATGATCTCACTCATTTGTGGAATATAATGAACAACATAAACTGATGAACAAAAAAATAGCTCTAGAGACATAGAAGCATTGAACAGACCGTCAAACCTCAGAGGGAAGGTGGGGGAGGGGGGGGCGGGGGGGGGGGAAGAGGGGAGGGTAAGAAATCAACCAAAGGACTTGTATGCATGCATATAAGCATAACCCATGGACACAGACAGTAGGGGTGTGAGGGCATGTGCTGGGGGGTGGGACCAGCTGGGGAAACGTCAATGGGGGGAAAAGGAGACATATGTAATAGTTTAAACAATAAAGAATTAAATAATAATAATAATTGATGAGAAGTTCACAGCACAATGGTTCACAGAAAAAATGCATAATACATATAGAACTTTATGATTTATTCTATGAGTTTTAAAACAGAATTGATCTTGGATAGGAAGAAATAAAAAATGTTGAATTTGCCTAAACCTCCAATATATATTGAAGATGGGACATCTCGTTTAAAATGTTTGTTATTTCCAGTTTTTCTAATAAGAACTAGATATCCCTTGATAAAAATGTCTGTGTGGGATTCTTTGTAGTAAAAAACAAGTCTTATTGATGGTGACATGAATTTGGTATTATAAGTAAATTGGCTATACAAACTGTATACAAATTCTCTCTATTAGAATTTAGATGTATATCTGTTATCATGGTGTAATAATTATTGTTCTCAAAATGATTTGGTTTAGACAACAAGTTATATGATTGTACTAATTTTAAAAGACATAGAATTAAATAAATGATCTCCAGGATCTTAAAAAAAAATTATCTCTAGCCTTGGCCAGGTAGTTTAGTTGGTTAGAGCGTTGGCCCGATATGCAAAGGTTGTGGGTTCAATCCCCAGTCAGGGCACATACAAGAATCAACCAATCCACTAAAATAAAGAGCTAATACACAAACGATCATCGTGCCCTCGCCTGGTGGGGCTTGACGGGGGACCTGAGGCTGTGCCCCCTGCCCAGTGGGGCTTGACGGGGGAGGGGCCGGCCGGGTCTGGGTCTCATGTGATTTCGAGGCACAAGCAGGTGGGCGGGGACTTGTCTCTGGGTCCAGTGGCATGCCCCAGACTCTGACAGGAGGGAGATTTTCATATACATTTTACTAATTTTCTTTCATCTCTGACACTTCTATTATAGAAAAAGGGCAAAGAGCAATATTAAAATATTTCCTCTAATTAATTCCTTTTTAATGTGCACAAATTTCGTGTACCGGGCCACTAGTGAATTCATAAATAAGTGGAACAACAAACTGATGTTGCTTCTCCTCTCTCCCTCCCCCCTCCCTTCGTCTCTCTCTAAAAGCAACCAATAAAAACTATCTCTAAACCAAAGGAGTAAAGGAAGAAGTAAAGATTTCATCAACTGCAAATGCCAGATTTCATCATTTAAGATTGGGTCTTCAAGATTCATTAGCCTTTAGCTGCAGGGTCACACTGCAGCTTTGGCTTCATTCCCTGCTAAGTCATACCAGCAGCGCCATTATTTGTGAAATTGCTAATAATGGATTTCTAGGAGACCTCATCTATCATTGTTAATGTTTCCTCCCCTCCTTTTAATGAGAAGGAGCTGCTATTGTCATACAAACACATCATTAGCCAAAGGGATAGTTACTGAAAACATCAAATGCAGTCTGTGCTCATTCTCGCTGTAAAGGAGGAGAGGAGAGAAAGAATGACGGGAAAGGAGGGAAGAGAAAATAAAGAAACTGGTTAATTGGTTGCTTGCTTTTTTTAAAAAATGACCAAATGCCCATTCTATGCATAGAAGTGTGTTCGTCTGTTCTGACAGCGAGGAGACGGCAAGCATGTGTGCTGGGGGGCATTAGCGCCATGCCTGGGAGTCAATCAGGTGTGTAGGTCACCTTCCTTTCAGTCTCAGGTTTGGATACATGAGCTGCAGTGGATAAAGTTCGTAGCGCTAAGCACTTGGTCACAAACACATCATAGGAAGCACAGCAAGGAGAAAAATATTCCCTTCAGAGCAAAAACAGACTGAGACAGCAATCAAAAGACAAAGCTCTTTAAGATTGCTGAGAACTGAGATATTCCACACACACAAAGTCTATTTCACTGTCTCATATCCCTTTGCTACCTAAAATATTAACATTTGTGGGAACCTAGGCAGAGTGAGCTGACTTGCTAATGGATTTGCTATTGTTTCTTTATGATCTTAATTTTAATCTTTTTTTTAACTTCAATTCAGCATCCTCCTTTGCAATGATTCCCATGTTTCTACAGTTATGTTTCACTGTTTTCCATTTAAGGAGCATTGAAAGCTAATTATATAAAAATTCTAGTAAAGGACACGAACTCTCCCAAAGAACTCTCCCGCTGATCAATTATTTAAAAAAAAAAAAAAAGAATAAATAAAACGTTTAAAATACTTCACACATGAGATTATATAAATTACACCTGATTAGGCAGTGGAGACTTTAGAATCTGAGAGCTTAAAAAATGATAAAACGCAGAACATGCACCTGGTCCAAACAGCACCTTTCAAACTCCCAGCTTGACTAGCATCATCTGAAAGGACCAGAGAGCATGGAGCCAGCTTATCCCATGGCCACTCTCCAGCCATGTAAGAACTTCCCTGTCCTGTGTCCTCACCTTCCCATTCTCCTGAATTCTGTCCCTGGTGGGTGCTAAACAGTGAGTTGGGGGAGGCAGTGAATGAAGAGAAAAAGCAAAAGAACTCCATACAACCTTGGGCTAATGTGGGCAGCCTGCCCTGACCATGGCTGGGGAGTGTAAGTGAGAGGACACGCACTGCTTTGGAATGCATATTACAGCAGGTTCACTACCGTGGACTGGACCCTTTAATTCTTGAATCAAGACTGAGTTTGTGAATTAAAGTGACCCAGTGACAGTTGATGATCTAAGAATGAGCTGAAATGCCACGCAGAGGGAAAGCTTCCCTGACTGCATAAAGTTAAAGGCGCCACACGAGATAAAAATAGCTGTGTTTTGATTTCATCCCACGTGGAGCTTGTTCAACATATTGGATACGGAAAACACGATCACACACGTGCTTGTTAACAGCTGGTCTCTTAAGACATCCACTAACACTAAGGAAAGTCTCCATCAATGCTGTCTCTTAAGGTGACTAAAGATAGCAGCGCTGGAACAATGTTGATAAGAAATAGTAACTGCTAAGAGCCCAAAGCAAGGTCTCCAGAACAAAAGGGAAGAGGATCAAGGGACCCTCTAGAGGAGGAAGGCACATTGCCTGCTCTGTAAACACAGAGGTTTTTTTGGAAAAATCACCAAATATTTGGAAATTTAATGACATACTTCCAAATAACAAATAGGTTATAAAAAAAAAAAACTCACAAGGGAACTTAGAAATATCTGGAAGAGAATGAATATGAAAACACAACATGCAAAAATTGGTGGGATGTCACTAATATGTGCTAACAGAGAAACGTATAGCATTACTAAGTTATATTAGAAAATAAAGGTTTCAAATCAACAATCTATGGCAGAAATTGGCAAACTTTTCCGTAAAGAGCTAAATATTTTAGGTTTTGCAGGTCATATGGTTTCCATTGCAACTACTCAACTCTGCTGCTGTAGCACAAAAACAGCTATGGGTAATAAAGTGGCTGTATTTCAATAAAACTTTATTTATAAAAATGGGCAGTGGGGCTAGATTCGGTACATGGACCATATTTGCTGATCCCCATTAGAATATTAGCTTCATAAATGTGAAAAATTTAATCCATTTTGTTACCTGCTGCATCTTCAACCAGTGCATGGCCTTTAATATATGTCTAATAAATATCTGTTGAACAAACAAACTATATATATATATATGTTTATATCTTTATCTCATAATCTTTATATTTCTATATCTGTATCTGCAGATTTAATATTTATACTACAATTGATGCAACAATACCCCTAGATTGAATCTTGGACACAAACCCTTTAATTATATAAGTAGGAAGACAAGAAAGCTACCTTCTTTAAAACAGTCATCGTATTTAGAAGACCAATGCCGGGAGCCGGTCCATGCTTGCTGTTTCAAGGGACCTGGCATATATGGCATACTGTTCTTAATATGTTTTCTCACCTTCTTGGCACTATGTGTTTTAACCAAGGTCTCTGAGAAAGGTTGTTTCCCCAGGTAGGGATTTTCCCCTGAAGTTAGGGAGGGAATAAAACCCCTCAACTAAGTGCCAGGCGGGTAATTAATCACTTTAACTATGAACAATCATGCTTAAGCTACATAATCTTTACTCCCTGGAATGGAGATAAGAAACGCCCTAACCTTTGAAATAGAGATTGATAGGATTGGAATCAACTGGTATAAATACAGATGTAAGAAGACAGAACAGAGAGAGAGACAGAACCTAGGCACAGAACCTACACAGAACGTTCTCTAGAGATTGAAGAACTTCACTGGAGAGATAATGGCAAAAGATCCTGGACAGAAACTGGCCTCAGAACCTAGAGACAGAACCTAGTGAGAGAACATAGCAAAAGATCCTGGACTGAACCTGACTACAGAAATTGGCAAGAGAACCTGACTAGAATAGAACCTGGTGACTGAACCTGGCTAGAGAACCTGGACAGAACCTGGCTGGAGAACCTAGCGAGGGAACATGGCTACAGAACCTGGCTGGAGAACCTGGAGAACCTGGCTGGAGAACCTAGCAAGAGACCATGGACACAGAACCTGGCTGGAGATCCTAAGCAGAACCTCTCTGGAGATCGAGACCAGAACTTGGCTGGAGATCCTGGCTAGGCTGCTGATCAACTGAACGCTGTCTCCGTGTCATTCCTTCTTCGCCGACTCCGTCCACACTTTTGGGGACCCCTGGACCCGCTGGGGTTGGACCCCGGCAGACCAAATCAATTTTGTGCACGCATACATGTAGCACACATGAGTATGACATTAATTTTTATTCTTTTTTTAAAAACGTAAGGAAAAAACAAACACCAAAACATCCTATTCTTCTCTGCCTTACAAATCCCTCATTTCAGCTCTCCACATAGGAGCAGGCCCTTGGCTGTTTCGTGGTTCAGATACAGCAGCCCCGTCCCATGGGCCACAGCTGCATTCTTTCAATAACCAGTTCCCAGAGCTGATCATACACATCTGCTTCCCTTCACAAGTCAATAATCCATGGCAGCTGTTTTTCAAAAATAGGCATTAGGAAAGCCAGAGCAGTTCTGAATATAGATTCTACGATTGCACGTCTTCCTACATTTTCGTAACTTGCCTGGGTTTTACCATCAACGTAATAATCAGGGAACTGGAAGGAGCCGAGTTGCTGTTTTGTTCAATTTTTTCTCTCTTCAGATGCTCAGGGCAGAATTTTTAAAAAATCTGTGTACACGGGACCAATGCTGCATACTAAGAAGCTACTGAAGAATAAGACAAAGAGCATCCAACTCCATTTTCCTGCCTTAAAACTTAATGCCTCTGACATCGCAGTGATTAATGGGCATGCCACGATGCAGAAAAACGCAAGGCTGTGCAACCACTGAAAGATTATTAAACCCAGTAAGAAGATAAAAGTCAATGAAAAATGATATAATAAAGCTGAACTTTGCAGATGCTTGACTGCCAGATCTTGCAATAAAAATATATCTACATTTTATAAATCAATATACTAGTAAATCTTTGGGGCAAATAGATTGCTCACTGAAACTGAGTAAGGAGGCTAAACTGTACCTCATCCATAACCAATTCAGAGCAGGAAGTCTGTCCTCAAAGAGTCTAATTTGGGGTAATTGAACATGAACTTAGGATGAGTGTGTTGTACTAGCAACTGCTTCATGTTACACAGCCAGCAAGTGACAAAAGCAGGATTTTAACACAGGTCTGTCTCACTGCCAGGCCCTTGCTCTTAGCGGCTAAGTGATGAGAGCCAGACGGGACCCCTGAAATTATAAACCCTTCGTTTATAGATGAGGATTTGACCCAAAGAGCTTCCATGCCGTGTTCAAGGTCACACCTTCATTACTGGTACATCAGGGCTAATACCCAGGGGATACTTTTCTACGTTCCTTCTACTACCCATCTGGCCTTTTTCTAAAATTTGAAAATAGAAATACATTCTGATTTCCATAAACTGCTTATCATCACTGCACAGTGCTCAAGAGGCCCTCTCTGATTCGTTGAAGCCTCCAAAAGCCTCTTGTGACCACGGCTGATATAGAACAACAAACATTTTTAAAGGAAAACAGCAATATAATCAGTAATTAGCTAAGGGTTTCTACTACTAAGGGGTCAATTATATATTCCCTTACATTGTAAATATGGATTCTGACCATTCTTGAATACACTGGTTCCCAAACCTGGTTACACACTGTAATCACTAAAATCTAAGAGATTTCCAAAAACTCTCAAATCATAGTACAAGAGCCTCAATTCCTAAACTCAATTCTTGTTAGCTGGTGCTACGGAGAAACACACAGGAATCCTTAAACATAGCACACCTCAGAAGAGTAACCTGAGCTACCAAATGAGCTCATAATCCCAGCCCTGTGCTCACTGCGGTCTCCGTGCACATTTTGGAAAGCGACAACTGGAATACTATGAACCACATTCCTAAATCGGCTCATTGCAGTCCTTTCTCCAAAGTGTATTCTGATAGGTTTCTTCCCTCATTTAGGTCAATAGTAAAGGAAAACTGTTTGCATTTCACTAGCATGTTGGAACATCCCAGGTTTTGTTTTCCATAATAGAAGACAATGTGATTGATTACTTCTGGGGTCATGTGACCAATCAAGAGAGGACTTTAGCTGGTTTGGCTCAGTGGATAGAGCGTCGGCCTGTGGACTGAAGAGTCCCAGGTTCGATTCTGGTCAAGGGCACATGCCCGGGTTGCAGGCTCAATCCTCAGTAGGGGGCGCACAGGAGGCAGCCAATCAATGATTCTCTCTCACCATTGATGTTTCTATCTCTCTCTCCCTCTCCCTTCCTCTCTGAAATCAATAATATATATATATATATGTATATATATATATATATATTAAAAAAAAGAGAGAGAACATTAATCACTCACTGTGAATAAGAAAATAATAGGATTAATATAAAATTTATAAACTTGTTCAGGGCTCTTTCCAGTTATAAGGAGTTACTTATAATAAACATTTGTATTTCTTACTTTTATGATAGAACATAATTATACCATTTTTTAAATCTTCCCTACCTCTTTCTTTATGGAAAATTCTACTTTGGCCCAGATCTTGCCTATTTTTAGTTCCAGCTACATAATAAACTGGCAAAGCTGAATATTTCTCAGGGTTTGCTTAATTAAAATTTGACTCAAATAAGAAAACACAATACAATATTTCTTTATTGTTAAAATAATTATTTTGTATTATCATGGCAATCTGACAGGATTTTCCTTAATGTTTCAAAAATAAGTATTCTGACCCAAGCATAATTCAAAAGGAAAATGTTCACTTACAGGGATCATCCAGTTAGCCAGGTCACCATATTTGGAAACCTGCATGGCTCCTAGCATGGTCAGGTTGACATGTCCTCTGAGAAAGAGAAAGAGGAATTAACAGGCAAACGTCACAAGCTTCATGTCCCTCCGCTGGAAATTGCCAGCAATTAAAATAAATAACTCTGCATTCCCCCAAATGCAATTGCTTTCCCCCACCCAACACCTGATTTCCAAATACATCAGCTCAAGCTGATGTAGAGAAATAACCATTAAGAGTTCTTTTTAAAAAAATTATAGCTCATATCGCTTCCAAAAGACAAATTAATCCAGTTGTACACAGTGAGTTTGTTGCCTTCAGTGAGGGAGCATGTGGCTTGATTGGAAGGCAAACATGAGCTAGAAAATGAACACAAAGTTTGTAGAAAATGTCAGGGGCCTCAGAAAGAACTTTTTAAAAATGTTTGCTTCGTGATAGCTGGCACACAGATATAAATTCCATTTGGGGGGCTCTTTTAATAACAGCAGGCTGGCTGTTCCCATTCCTGACATCCGATGTGAATAATTTCACATCTCTGTGCAGCCGAACAAGCCCAGGATGGTTTTCTGGCGGGGAGACGTGTCTATGTTCAGAGCCTGGCTGACACGCTCCGCCAGTGACTCAGCTCCTTCCACAGTGTGAAACGTGAGCGGCTTTGTCATTACATACCCTCTAATCATCGCGAATGACTCATCGCTGGAGAAGTAAGAGGCTCCTGGAAGAACAGTAACTGTTTCCTTGCCTAAAACACACACACACACACACACACACACACACACACACACACACACGACAAAGGGAAAACAAGGCTATTAGATTTCTAAGAGTACTGTGGTGGAGAGAGGGGTCAGAATTGTCACTAACACTGTTCACATTTGCCCTTGCATGGTGGTAATAAAGAGCAAACCCATTTTTTTCATTTTATTATTGTTCTGAAGTTCTCTACAGACAATGCAATACCCTTCCATGCCCCCCCCCCCCCCCCAGCAGCCTCACTCCCCTCACCAGCAGGTGCTATACGCTAACAGGACTGAGGAGAAAGAATCCAGTGCTACCGTGGTCGCTGGAGCAAAAAGATCGTGGAATAACCATGAAGAAATGTAATTCTGAAGGGAATAGCACAGGAGATGCACCTCAGATATTTTTAAAAAAACAACAATGAATAACCTAGAAAGATTCTTTAGCATCATTAGGGTTGAATCTTCTCTTTCCATCTCAATCTCTATCTCTCTCCCCCTCTCATCTTTCCTCTCTTGACCCTGAAAGTTTCTATTAAGACCCTAGGACTTTGATGAAAGTAGGAAATAACATTCTAATACTGGCCAATGTATTTAATGTAACCCTCAAGAGGACTGCTCTCAAAACTTACATCTCATAATAGAAGTTCAGAACTGCGCAAGATCTTCATCTAATACTATCATCTGATTTACATCTATGCTCCTTTCTTCTTGTGATCTATTTCCTGTCTGTTCAGGAGCTTCGGGTGTCCAGGAGAAGCTTCTGGTCTTGACCAGAATAGTATTCACAGGCCCTTTGTCAAAGGTAGGTCAACTGTATGACCTATCATGCATTACCCCGGTGTAACAGGACAGAGAAAAAGAAAGGGAAGGACTAGAGAAAGGATCCTGGATACAACAGGACCAGAGGGGTCTGACCATGCCCAGCCGTGCAGCACAGCAGTACCCAGCTTCTCAAGTCTTGCCCAAAAGCTCACTTCTCCATCTATATCCCTCTCCATCTGAGCTCGAATGTGGAGAAAGAGGAAGACTATTTATATCATGCTGAAATATTTATCCCCCAAAGGAGTTGGATGCTAAACAACAAAAACATTTTCACATCTTTCAAAGTACCATAAAGCTGAAAAGCTTTAGAAAATACTTTCTAGTGTGGCTAGTAGGAGCTTTTAGACAGCACATAAGAGTTGAGGGATGAAATGAGATGATGATTGCAATGTCCTCAGCCTAGTGCCTGGCACGGGACTCCATAAACGTTAGCCTTGTCATTCCTCTCTCTGAACAATGCTGCCGCCCCTCAAGGAATTACTACTCCAGGACCAAGCATGACTGTTATGGTGGGTCATACAGCCAGCCTGTGGACCCCAGGTTTCAGGACAGGCCTAATACACTGAACCTTATCCTGACACAAATTCCATGTCCAGCAAATTCCGTTCCTCACCAATCCTGTGAGGTGGAGAGGAAGCAGGACTATGTGGTAGGACAGTAAAGCAGAGGAACATAAACATCTCCGTTCCTTTGGTCTCTGTGTTAAATGACAGTGACTTCGCAATGGCAATTTCCACGGGCTGACGTACATGCCGGGCGCTATTTATCACGTCACAGGCAACCCTGAGGTCACTGCGGAGCTTCAGCTCTCCCTATGTGATTTATGAAGCACAGTTTTATTAAAGAGCCCGGACAGCACTTCTCATGCAGGGAGCTGCCAGGCCCCTGCCAATACATTCTGGTCTCTTACAAATTACATTTTTCAGAAGCAAAGTTAATTTTCAGCATTTTTAAACCTCCAGTAACTAAACAGAAATAGATATTCTAAAGCTGAATCCATGTTTTTCAAGTGCAATATCAAATAGGGTCAAAAAAATAACTATAACTAATAATACAATCAATACCTTAAAGAAAAAGGGCTCGGTGTATAAGAGGCAAAGGCCAGAAGCCAAGCCTAGAAGACTGTGTGTATCCAGTCCCTAGCAACGTGATCTTGAGCACCTTACTTCACTTTTCTGGGCTCAGTTTCCCAATCTGTATAATGAGGTTTCACCTGAGGCTCAAACTATATCATACATCTAAAAAAGTACGCTGTAAATTATTTAGTGTTATAGAAGTGGTGATTTGTTTTTACGTAGTCATATGAGATTATTATTTAGAAAAATGGGATCCTTAGAAATAGCTTTTTTATTATTTTAAAATTTCATGCACTGATTTTACCCAGACACCTAATTCAATATTCATTTCAAGAAAGTTGTATTTAAAAAAAAAAATTCCTTTCAACTTAACATAAACAATGGGCTGATCTCTCAGGTAATTTTCAAATTTGAGGAGTTGAGGAAATTGACAATTTGTATTCTGGGTTCTCTAGCTCAAAGCTTTTCCTCCCTAATTTGGACAGCTCCAAAATCTAAAGCATCATAAATCCCAAAGAGGACTTTGATGAAAGAGTTAGAATATTATTAAACTGATTTGCAGCTTGGCTTCCCAAAAGCACTGAATTACTGTTTTACAAAGCAGTTTAAGATTATACGTGACATTTCAGAAGTTGAAATACAAAACTGGTGGCTTCGTTAGGATGGAGCTACTTTTAAACTCAATCAGAAACGCCTACCATCCAACAATGTCATTAGAAAAGATTAACTATTTTTCTAAGGAAAGTGGGTTCCATGAACTCAAGCCTGAAATTTAGAAAATGGAGTTATTCATTTTGCAAATAACTCACTAACATCATAAATTAATTAAGCCAAGAAGCAAATATTTTCACAGATCAATGAACGACTGCTAAAGGGTACAGCACAATTAAATTACAGCCTTGGCTAAATGTCATTGCTTTATCACAGTGGGCCTTTCAGCGTTGAGTCATGTTAACTAATTCAACTATTCAACCAGAAGCTGTTTTACTTCCAAAAATTCTCTAAGAATCAAACATCCATTCTTCTCGGCATCTGGCCTTTAAGCTCAGCTCATTTTCCTTCTCTTCTGAGATTGGCACCTACTATTTTTGAATGTGGAGTAAGAATAATACGTTTTCAGCGATAGAGTGAATAGGAGTAAAAGAAGGGTCCAGACAAGCAGGCTAAGAATCGCATAAAAATTATCTTCTCATGGGCAGTCCCATGCTAAGGATAATCATCGGCCCCAACACAGAGGCAGCAGTGGTGCCTCCAGCACGGGCAGTGACGCTGGCCAGGGCCTCCAACCTGCACTAGGTTGCTGATGCATGGACTCTAGGTTCTAATTGCACAAAGAGCTCATAATAAGAAGTAAACCATCTGAGTGTGGGAACAAGGAGCTGACAAGACTAGACTCCCGAATTCAAAGAAACTCTATATATTACTCATATCACTGGGTCATACTTAGTGACAGACACTCCCTTCAGCACCACCCTTGAACCTCTGAAGGATGCTCTCTGACTCTGATGAGGACTAGCGGACAGGAAGTGGCTCCTATAACAGAAACCTCCATGCACCAGATCTTTTCTTTTTGCCCCTATGGATCCACACCCACACTCTTCTCATCGTGAGTGCAGACCTATTTCAACCTGGAATCATCCAAGGGGAGGCTCAAGCAGGAGACCCAGTGAAGGAGACCCACCTCACCCTCAACCTGGCTGTGTTCCTTCCCTTTTCTGTATTTTTGTTCTTTCTGGGAGATGTCCTTGGCTATGTTTCCTAACCTTTGTTGCAATTTTTCATATATATATATATATACATATATATATATATGAAAATTGTCAGCAATTATATATATATTCAGCAAGAGTTTTGTTTAAGCAGTCCTAATTTAATTCTTCATACCGAAGGCCATAGTTCCTGTTAGGTGACTGGCCCTCTCTGACAGCTGCCCCTTAAGGCCTGCCTAGGGGTAATAATAGTAACTCCCTATACCATGGTATCTTACCATCCTTTCCTGGTTTCCCTAATCCTGTCCACACGCTTGTCGACTGTCCCTCCCTTCAGGCTCCTCAATACCCCCATTTATAGCCGGGACCCTGACCGATTAAACCACCAGAGCTCTCACCATGGGATGTAGCTCCACCTAGAATTTTGCCTTGAGCTTAGTCTCCCTAATAACAGTCCTCTGACAAGAAGTCAGGCAACAATGGGGCTTGGAAAGCTCATCTCCCCTCCTCAATGAAAAATACAGTGACTACTCTCTAAGAAAAGACAAAGAAGCAAGCTCAACTCCTTACTGGTATCTGGAATAGAACTAAGTCAACAGCAAGGAAAACACTGGGAAACTCGTAATGAGTGAGTTTACCTGCATTGATCAGATCTGCATCGACTTCATTTTCGAATGGATATGGGCCCTGCCAAATGAAACAAATGAGTCAATGCCAATTAGTAGCAGAAGTTTCTCACTGAACTGAACACCAATACTGTAATATAAACAACGTCTCTAAAAACTCCAGGAAATCGTCTTCAGAAGACTTGAGGTGACTCTTCAAAAGATAATTCTGGTATTTGCATGGCTGTGTTTCTCACATTCTTTCTCACAGTCTTCCCTACACTATGTGTTTCTCATAATCTTTCCTACACTAATAATCGTGACTAGGTAAATGAAAAATATTTTCTAAATATGATCAAAGTTTGAAAGTAATATTAAATTTTTAGAAATATATGACAATAAAACAAAAAGTATTCACGGCCTACTATGCAGCAATGTTATTCATAAACCTTCCTCTTAGCAAATATAAACTAAATGGCTGCATTCTTGATAGAACCAAGAATGAGGACATATTGGCTGTAAAATTTTAACAGGCTTTCTAAGGACCAAAATTTTATTTTTTAAGTGAATTGAAGTGGTAACTAATGTTTAGACCTATGTAAATTTCCTTTTAAACATTGACCCTGGGTAATTCATGTAAACTTATTTCCCTTATTTCAAACTGAGGGAACTGGTCACTCTAGATAATCCCTAAGGTACCCAAACAATACACGTCTTCTTTTTTGTTGTTTGTTTGTTTGTTTGTTAATCCTCACCAGAGGATATTTATCCATTGATTTTAGAGAGAGTGGGAGGGACGGGGAGAGACACAGAGAGAGAAACAATGATTGGTTGCCTCCTATAAGTGCCCAGACCAGGGCTAGGGATGGAGCCTGCAACCAAGGTACGTGCCCTTGACCAAAATCAAACATGCAAACCTTCAGTCCAAGGGCCAACACTCCACTAACTGAGCCAAACCAGCCAGGGCCTAAGTCTCTGACTTCAATACGAATCTGATTTCATCCAAACACATACCATTTTTGTCTTTGAAAATGGTCATGATTATTGCCTCAATCAACCAGTATCGACTCTATGCTTATAATCATTATTTATAATATAAATAATGGTATACATTTTTACATATATAATTTTTATTGCATTAACAGTTATAATCCACTGAGGAACAATAAAGATTAGGAATACTATAAATTGGCAAATTATAAATAATCTCTGCCATAGTTCATAATTAAATTAAAAATGTCATCCAGGAAGCAAATGTGCTTCTTTTTTTCATTATAATACTGAGGAAAAACTGTGGCCAAATTCTCTGAGAATACTGAGCTCACCTGCAAGGTTAATTCTGAGGAAAAGAAAATTCTACCCTTTGGGACAACAGGACCTTAAAACACATTGATGAGAAGAATTGCTAAGACTTTTTTTAATTAATCAACTGTCAAAAAAAAAAAAGTCCCTGCCCTAAATAGAAACCTTACTCTCCAGTTTTCACTCAGAGCCTTATTGAATTTTATTTCACAGAGACTGGTTAACCTTCATTCTTGTCCAGCCACACAAGAGTTAAAAGTAGTTAACTAAGAGCAAACTGTGAAGTCCTCTGAAGCAGGCAGGGGAGATGGAAACCCATTACCTGATAAAGGAGGAGCAGTGAAAAAACTCGCATAGTCAGGAAACATCTGCTGCAGCAAATATAACACTACATACTCACAATGACCCACTGTATGGGAAAGTTAAATATTTTATTGTGATGATAAACAAATAGAAAAGGAAGGCTGGGAACTTTAAGCTAACAATTCTCAGTTATTAGAAGGTTGCACTACATGGAATAGCTAGTTCTCCATCAAGACTGCATAAATACATAGAAACATGGAACAGACTGCGGAATCTCAGAGGGAAGGCAGGGATGGGTGAGTGGGTAGGAAGAGATCAACCGAAAAAAACTTGTATGCAAATATGCATAATCCATGGACACAGACAATGATGAAGGCCAGGGGGCAGCGGGGCATGGGGGTTGGCAAGGGGGTCAATGGGGTGGGGGGAAGGGTACATATGTAATACTTTCACCAATAAAGATAAATTTAAAAAAAAAAAAAAAAGATGAGCAGGGGGAAAAAAGACTGCATAAATAAACTTTAATTTCTATCTTACCAAACCCAGGATTCCATTTTCACTCTGCAAATGGATAGTCATATTTGGGCTGATAAAGTTGCTGGCCAGAAGTGGGATTCCTATGCCCAAATTAGCTGGAAAAGAAGATGTTAAGGTAGAACGTGGAAAAGGTAGAGAGATTTATGCCATAAATCTTCCACATACATCAACCCAAAGAGACGCCTTCTTTAAAGGCCCTTGCTCTAAATGTAATTACTGAACACATTCTCCAATCACCCTCTAGGCACTTTTGTAATTAAAAAAATAAAATAAAATCACTAATTAATCACAGCTTTTTCAATAACGCTGATATGCTTTCCCATAAATATATCAAAGTGGTGGCTTTAGAAGACCAGCCAAGAGGTCATTTTCACTGTAAGTCATTCTGTTTGCATTAACATGCTCAGCAAATTTAGACTGATGTATTATGACTTGTGACTGATACAATATTATTAAATGTGGATTGACCTTTGTTTAAAAGCAATTTTGACTTTTCAAAACTCCAACTAAAAATAAGGATTACTTAACATTCTTAAAAAGGGCTACCATTTCTAAATTTTAAAAATTTTCTGACAATACCAAAATGTCTGCATGAAAGTGTTTCATCTCCTTTGGGTCACTAAAATAGCACCCACTGGTGACTGAGTCTTCCCTAAAACACAAGGGGGGAAGGGGGCATAAGTTTCAGTGAAAAAAATTGTAACTATATAAAAAGTAGCTGGGGAGGAGAAACTAAGATGGCGGCATAGATAAACACCGGGAAATAGTCGCCTCCCACAGCAATTGAAAATTATCCCAAAGGACGGAGCAAACATCGTCCAGAACAACAGGAAGGCTGGCTGAGTGTAATTTCTACAACTAGAAGAAAAGAAAAGCACGCTGAGAGCCAGAGGAGCTGCGGAGGCTGAGTGCGCGGAAAGGGGGTGGCACCTGAGGACGCAGCTGTCTTTTTGAATCACAAGCTCCCAACTGCTCTGATCTCCGGTTCTGGGAAGTCTCTGGGGACCCAGGACACATACGGGGAGAGGCTGCTCTCTCAGGCGGCAGCAGGCGAACTTGAGGGCGGATTTCCCTCAGAGGTGCTTGCAGCCATTACCGGGACACTGAGACGCGCGACTCCGGGCGCGGAGAATCAGCCATTGCTTCTTTCTCCGGCCTTTTGACTCCCTGAGACCCCGCCCCACCCAGGCTGCGGCAGAGGCTTTTGCATGTGAATGCCCCGGCCCTTTGCAACCTGATAATTACCTAACTGCAGCCGGGCCAGCCAGACCCGGAACTTCCAAGAGAAGGCCCAAGGCCCCGAAGCGGCTTGCATTGCTTCACAGCTGAGCCTCTTCGTGGCCCGGCTGTGTGGCCTCAGGCAGGGGCTGAATTAGCACCTCCTTAGATCCAGGAGCCACTGTACCCAGTGGTCAGAGGGGGACCATTCTCCCACTTCAGACACAGCTGCTTCCCACAGCCAATTGGCCTGGAGGTCAATTCCTCCCAGTGATCCTACATCAACCAAGGCACCAAGAGTACACCAAGAGTGTCCACCCCAGGTAACTGGGGAGGCTGAGCTACTGGGCCCTACAGGACACCTGGCGCGCAGGGCCACTCTATCAACACAGGGAAGCAGCCAAAATGCGGAGACAGAGAAACAGGTCACAATTGTCAGAAACGGAGGAGGACAGACGACTGGATATAGAGTTCAAGGCCACGTTTATAAGGTTTTTCAAGAATTTTATGGAAACCGCCGATAAATTTAATGAATCCCTCAAGGAGTATAGTGAGACCATGGAGGACATGAAAAAGGACCAACTAGAAATTAAGCATACACTGACTGAAATAAAGAATAATTTACAGAGATCCAACAGCAGACAAGAGGATCCCAAGAATCAAGTCAAAGATTTGAAATACAAAGAAACAAAAAATACCCAACCGAAAAAGAAAAAAGAAAAGAGATTCAAAAAGTATGAAGATAGTGTAAGGAACCTCTGGGACAACTTCAAGCGTACCAACATCAGAATTATAGGGGTACCAGAAGGAGAGAGAGGGCAAGATATTGAAAACCTTTTTGAAGAAATAATGACAGAAAACTTCCCCCACCTGGTGAAAGAAATGGACCTACAAGTCCAAGAAGCGCAGAGAACCCCAAACAAAAGGAACCCAAAGAGGACCACACCAAGACACATCATAATTAAAATGCCAAGAGCAAAAGATAAGGAGAGAATCTTAAAAGCAGCAAGAGAAAGACAGTCAGTTACCTACAAGGGAGTACCCATCCGACTGTCAGCTGATTTCTCAACAGAAACCATGCAGGCCAGAAGAGAGTGGCAAGAAATATTCAAAGTGATGAATACCAAGAACCTACAACCAAGATTACTTTATCCAGCAAAGTTATCATTCAGAATTGAAGGTCAGATAAAGAGCTTCACAGATAAGGAAAAGCTAAAGGAGTTCATCACCACCAAACCAGCATTATATGAAATGCTGAAAGGTATTCTTTAAGAAGAGGAAGAAGAAAAAGGAACTCTTACCATTTGCCACAGCATCGATGGAACTGGAGAGCGGATAAATACCACAAGATCTCACTTATTTGTGGAATATAATGAACAACATAAACTGATGAACAAGGACTGATCCAGAGACGGAGAGGCTTTGATTGGACTGGCGGGCCTTGGAGGGAAGGTAGGGGAGGGTGGGGGCAAGGGGGAAGGATCAACCAAAGGACTTATATGCAAGCATATAGGACTAACCAATGGACACGGACAACGGGGGGGTGAGGGGATGAGCGGGGGGGGGGGGGAGGGGTGGAGGGGGGGTAGAGGGTACACATATGTAATATCTTAATCAATAAAAAAAAAAAAAAAGTAGCTGGGCCTTGACCAGTTTGGCTCAGTGGGTAGAGCGTCGGCCTGTGGACTGAAAGGTCCCAGGTTCGATTCCGGTCAAGGGCATGTACCTTGGTTGTGGGCACATCCCCAGTGGGAGATGTGCAGGAGGCAGCTGAATCAATGTTTCTCTCTCATCAATGTTTCTAACTCTCTATCCCTCTTCCTTCCTCTCTGTAAAAAATCAATAAAATATATATATTTTTAAATGTAGCTGGGTTAAGGCATCAAAGAGTAACTGAGGGTGTTGAATCTTCTTCCTTAGACATCAAAATAGGATAAATCCTAATATGTACCCAAATGGTGTGGGTTCAGTCTTGCCTCTCAATACCAGCAATCTGAACAGATCAGCAATATGTAGATAAACACTCACAGACACAGACAACAGTATTGTGGTTACCGAAGGGGAAGAAGAGGGAGGGTGGTAAAGGGTAAAAGGGTCGAATATATGGTGACAGAAGGAGATTGGACTTTGGGTGGTAAACACACAATGCAATATACAGATGATATATTATAGACTTGTACAATTCAAACCTATATAATTTTATTAATAATGTCACCCCAATAAATTTAATTTTAAAAAGAGGGATAAAAAAGATATGCTGCCCAGAACTGCCAACTATGCTGTCCACTACTGCTCGAGAGTGGTAAACACTCACTGTTATTTAAATGCAGTCAAAATCCAAACACTCATTGTACTAATTACCTCTTCCTATCTCTTTTTTGAGAAAATACTTAAAAGATTAAAAATGGCAGCAGAGTAGGTGGATGCAGCACGGACATGCTCCCAAGAACAAACTGGGATTACAATTAAAATACAGCAAAACTCCCTGACTCATCAACAGAAGACTCACAGGAGAGAACCCTGATACCTGAGGACTGAAAGTGGAGGCCGCATAGAAACTGGTAAGAGGTGCAGAGGGGCGGAGGCGCAAAAGGGCTGGCCAGGTGCCAATAGGCAGCAAGTGAAATTCCAGAGAGATATCTCAGCTATGGGGGTTGCCACTGAGAACTCTGGGGTCTAATCCCCAAGCTGGGCCCTGCAGCAGAGAGCACCAGAACTGAGAAGGGTACCCACATAACATCTCCCTGTGAAAAGCAGCCGGGTTGCTGTCTGCCAGGGAGTGACAGCTGAAAAGTCAGGCACCCTCTTAAAGGGCCAATGCACAAAATCCCCTGTAGAGCTGTTACAGAATTTACCAGAGTACTTGGAGATTCAGAAAAAAAACATTTATTTCCAGATGTACTAGTACCATGACTCAGGGGAGTCTGTTTCCAAATCCTGAGCAAACCAATAAAGAGGAAGCTTTCTCTTTATACCCTTTGGTTTCTTTGTCCCCCAAATAAGACTTCTGGACCTTTCTCGGGCTTTGCAAAAAACCCCATGTGTTGGGATGGGTGCCGTGAGACCACACCTAACGGCCTGTCCTGGCGCCAGCACTGATGACACTGTCCAAGAATTATGTATTGTTCATGGTTTATGGCCTCTGTAAAATGTGAGTATTTAGGTAAACAGGTCTGGCAAGACCAGATAATTAAGGAAGGTGCAGTGACTAGACCAGCCGTGGGCAAACTATGGCCCGCGGGCCGGATACGGCCCGTTTGAAATGAATAAAACTAAAAAATAAAAAGACCATACCCTTTTATGTAATGATGTTTACTTTGAATTTATATTAGTTCACACAAACACTCCATCCATGCTTTTGTTCTGGCCCTCCGGTCCAGTTTAAGAACCCATTGTGGCCCTCAAGTCAAAAAGTTTGCCCACCCCTGGACTAGACTATAGGCTAACGGGAATGTGCATTAGGGATACTGATTAACTAGGTACAGAGTCAGGCTGCTGATCTCCCCCCGCAAAATGTCTTATTTTCTTCATAAGAGTCACCCACCTTGTGCTCTGGCTGAGGGAGGGCAGAGTGGACTGGAGCTGTATAAGCAGAAGCCAGGATTGGGGACTCGGAGGTTAGAGCTCAGAAGGCAGACATCCCAAGTTTCCTAGGCTGAGTCATTCCCTCACACAGCAGACATTTTCCCCACACAGACATTTGCTATATAGGAGGCCTTGCCTGGGGGAAAGACAGTTGATGCACCCTACTGGAAAATACCTTGCCATGAGGCCACTTAAGAGACTAAAAATAACTACTAGCTTCCAGGCAGAAGCAACTGCCTGGCCCTGTTGAAAAAACTCTTGCCACTACCTAGGACATTACCTGGGTGGGGGATCCTATCAGTCTGTAGGCAGAAGTGGTCTCTGGAGGCTTTGAGTCTTTGCCTGTCCTAACTAGTCAGAAACAGTGTTTGACACTGTCCTGTACTAGAGATTGAGAAGTATAGAGGATCTACCTAATACATAATCAGAAATCCAAACAGACAGCCAAAATGAGGAGACAAAGAAGCAACCCCCAAATGAAAAAACAAGAAAATTCTCCAGAAGAAATAAATGAAACGAAGATAAGAAAGTTATCTGAAACAGAGTTCAGAGTAATGATGGTAAAAATGCTTAACAGCAAGAAAAAATATACAGAAACTATGAAAAAAGAACAATTGGAAATAAAGAATGACATAACACAAATAAAAAACACATTGGAAGGAATACACAGCAGTGGGGAAGCTAAAGATCGAAGACAGGGTTGAAAAAAAAATCAATCAGAGAACCAAAAAGAAAAAATAATGAAAAAACAGGAGGACAGCTTGAGGGAGCTGTGGGACAACGTGAAACGTAACAATATTAGAATAGCTCGTGTGCCAGAAGATGCAGAAAGGGAGAAGGAATAGAGAATGTGTTTGAAGAAATAATGGCAGAAAACTTCTCTAACCTGGTAAAGGAAAAAGTCACACAAGTTCAGGAGGCACAGAGAACCCCAAGCAAGAAGAACCCAAACAGGCCCATGCCCAGACACATAATTAAAATGAATCAAAAAAAAAAAAAAAAAACTAGAGAAAGTACTTAAAGCAGAATTTGAGTCATTTACTGAACACCCTTATAAAACATCAGACATAAAAAAGGATACTCAGGAGACCTTTGTCAGAGGAAACAAGGGCCTGTTAAGAAGTTGGGTCTTATAGAGAAAGACAAACACCATATGATTCACTTACATGTGGAATCGAAAGAACAAAATAAATGAACAAGCAAAATAGAAGCAGACTCATAGACACAAAGAACACAGTGATGGTGCCAGGTGGGAAGGGGCTAGGGGACTGGGAGAAAAAGGCAAAGGGATCAAGAAGTACAAATTGGTTGTTACAAAATAGGCACGGGGATATGAAGTCCAGCATAGGGAATATAGCCAATAACATTGGAATCACTATGTGTGGTGCCAGGTAGGTACTGGAAATATCAGAGGGAAACACTTCATAAAGTATATGATTATCTAACCACTATGCTGTACACCTGAAACTAATATAAAATAATACTGAATGTAAACTGTAATTGAAAAATAAATTTTAAAAAAAGTTGGATCTTATGTTTCAACGAGTATGCAAATGTCAGAATACAGAGAAAGCCAAAAGCACTGGCTATAACTAGTACTTCTGAGGTTTAAAACCCTCATCTTGCGTAAGCTCCAATCCCAATAACATTTAGCCAAATGCCAAATTGCACTGGAGTCTATAGTATATGAGAAAATAGCTGAACAAATTTTTGGTCACCATTTTGTACAAGAAGGCAAATGGACTATAATTCCAATTTCATGTATCCTTCCCTTTGTTAAATTTTTATTTATTGGTTTGGGAGAGAGACAGAGACATCAATTTGTTGTTCCACTTTATGCATTCATTGGTTGCTTCTTGTGTGTGCCCTGACTGGGGATCGAACCCGCAACCTTGGCATATCAGGAAGACACTTTAACCAACTCAGATACTCGGGCAGGCCAACTTCATAAATCTTGATATCTGTAGATTACATGCCACACTTTGTAAAAACTGATCAACCTCTTTAAAAGTTACAAGGGCCTATAAAAAAATCGCCATGCAGCAGGCCTGGTAGCCTGAAGAACATGGGAAAAGGAGGGCCTCGTCTTTGCCAGTCCCACAAAGATAAAGGATACCATACATGCCATCCTCAAATTCAAGAGCTGCCCGCTTGATGATGCGCTCCCTCACATTATCTCCAGGTTTTCCGGATTTGGCTTTTACATCTTCCTGTTTCCGGGTTGATAAACGCTTTAAGATAAACAGAAATAAATTAGTCATAATTGAGGTACACCTTGGATTTTTATCACTGTGAAGCACAAAAGTTTACTAGAAAAAAAACTGAACTCTCTCCTACTACTACTTTGAGGCCAATCTTCAATATAACAGAGTTAAAAAGAGAAAAAAGAGAATACCCAGAAATAATTTTTTTTAATCCTCACCCAAGGGTATGCTTATTGATTTTTTTTTAGAGAGGATGGGAGAGAGAGAACAAGAGAAACATTGATGGGAGAGAGAAACATCAATTGGCTGCCTCCCATATGCACCCTGGCCAGGGATCAAACCAGAAATGTGCCCTGACCAGAAATCGAACCCACAACCTCTTGGTGCACAGGACAACACTCCAACCAATTGAGTCACCTGGCCAGGGCACAAATAATTCTTTAGAAAATAAGGGATTGAGGTCAGATTTATTTGAAGGGCAAGGTATCCTTGCTCTGTCTCTTTGAAGCAATTCATCCCCCTGCTCCTGTCACACTGACTGCTGCTACTGCCACCTCCCAAGGCTCCTACAACCACACTCTCCTCCAGAGCTCGGCACTGAGCCGGAACGAAGGGAGCAGGAACAGACTTGGGCTCTGCTTTCGCAGGGCTGCCAGAGTGTGTTTACCAGGTGTTGCTCTCTCAACAGCCTATTTCCACCTGCAGAGTCTGGGCTGATTTTGCTACCAGCACATCACAGGGCTCAGGCATATCCAGCAACCAGCCAGGAAAGTATTTCCAAAGCTGAATCTCCTAACATGGACTCTGGTTCCTATTTGCAAATGTTCCATCATTTCTCCCTAGCCGGCTGACATCAGTTTTGGATCGCAGAATGCCTTTTTTTTTTTTTTGTCATCCAAAGGATATAGCCTATCTCTGATTCCCTGATACCCCCAATACATGTTTATTCTGTTGCTGATCCCTAGACACGTATGAATCTTGGTACCCATTCTGGTCCAGATGGTCACTCTTCTAGCTCTGAGTATACTTGAAATACCTCCAATGCTCCTGCAAGCCACTCCTTGCCACAATCTCCTACCCACCAGCTGCCTAGAGCCTAATGCCTAACACTAATGGGAAGTGGCGTTCTTCCCGGACTCTGTAAACCGTAAAGCAACTTTAAGACAGACAGACAGACATTTCTGCATGATCAAACATGGACAGTCCATCAGGGGGACAGCCTCGGAGACCTACTTATCCTTCTCTACCCGAGGGACAGGGGAGAAGCAACGCTATGCATCTTAAGTCAGAACACTCACAGGAACCTGGAAACCAGGATCACCGGGCACTGTTGGGCTGGACAACAACACAGGTGACATGTCCCTTCACGATGGGTACATGAGAAGCTCATACTAAGACCCAGAGCGAGGCTTCCTGCTCAGCTTTTTAATTCCCTCTTATCTGGAATGAACCCAGGGACACACGTCTCTGATAATCAGACCCAGAAATACTGACAGTGAAGCTAAGTCAACTACCTCAATTCTTTTCTCATATTTTTCTCCCTTTATAAGGCGATGTACATAAATCTTAGGAATATGGATGTCTTCTGGGGCAAAGGATCCAACATCCACAATTTCTTCAACCTATACAAAGAGAAAAAGAAATTTTAATTAAATAGTGAAAGCTTAAAATGAACCCTTTTTATTAAAAAAAAAATGAAGTATATGCATCTTCACTTCCAACTTGGGTTGTATACACAATGTAATAATACACACACACACACACACACACACACAGGTGGGTGGGCAAAATCTTATATCAGGGATTACAAGAGGCATTTTAGTGATGGTGTACCTGCTGCCCAACAGCTGGGAAGGAACAGGACATGGAGAACAAAAGCTATCTTCTTCGATAAACAGACAGATCTTGACCCAAATCAAACAAATCTCCCAGGAAGAGTCAGGAAACATGAGGGCATCTAAACTGAAATAGTGGGTACAGATGTGCACCGACGTTCACCTGAGAATGAGTCAGGGGGAGGCAAGGGGACCCCAGCACTGTGCTCTGAACTCTCCACGCTCCGGCATTTCCTCCCCAGCTGGTGACCAGGTGGCGGAGGGGGGGCAGGCAGGGCAGCTGAGCACTGCCACCTCCTCCACCCACGGAACTCTCAGTCATTAGGACTCATTCCCACCTTTACACTTATTCCATTCAACTCTTCGAAGACAGTCCTGACTTTAAAAATTCATGTGTACACGAATCCATTATCCTGGGGATAAGCATGAAGACTTCCTATTCATGAAGATATTTACCACAGCATTTGCTAAAATATGAAGGAGTTGGAAACAACCTAAATGGTTAATGATAGGACAAATGTAAAATATATCTGGTGCATCCAGATAATGAATAGTTAATGACAGCTCATAATTCAATGTTGGCTCTTTGGTCCTATGTGTAAATTATTTCTATACCTACCAAAGACTGAAAGGGAATACACTGAAATACTAATAATTATCATCTCCGGGTGATAGTACAAGTTATTTTTGTTTCCCTTCTACTTTTATAATGAAGGAAACCTACAATGTTCTTTTTTTTTTTAATATGCAATAGGCATCAAGTAACTTCCAAAACGAGAAAGTACATACGTGAGAAATGTGATATATTCCTTAATTAGTTAAATAAGTACCAACTAGCACACGTGAAAAAGAAAACAGCAATGCTAAGAAAAACGGTGGTTTCTAAATTCTGAAGCACTTACAAGACTTTGAAATATATTCAGAAATCCTTTTTGCTTCCATTTTTTAAAAAATAATGTGAGTTATTCCCCATGTCTAACACTCTTCCCAAAGCTCAGGGCCTTCTGCCTCTTGCTTGCATTATTGCAGCAGCTCCCTAACGGTTCTCCCTGACATGACGCTTCAGCAGGGGCAAGAAATACAAGGGCAAGGGACAGAAACTAGTACTTCTCACTGACACCACAAATGCTGATGGCAACCAATCACTCTTCTCCTCTAGTTCCACCAAAGAAAGTTGCGACAAAAACAACAACCCCAAATTAAGACCAAGTTTCTTCCCTGAGAGTAGTGGCATCACGACTTTCCCAGCGAAGGAGTGGAAGACACTGCTAAAACCACTCAGATGAAAAGCGCGCATCGGGTAACACCCCAGCACCGGGTAACACCCCATCGGGCCCACGCTTTGCTCTCCTGTTAGGATGATTTGCACGCGGTAAAGTGCACGTGCAGCATCTGTTCAAACTTCATCCACACTCAACAGTATGGAAAATTTCTATACAGAAATCAATGCTTTCTCCGAGTTGGTTGGCTGACTTCCATAGCAAAGGAAGAAAAGAATGGGAAGTACAAACCAACCGGAGAAAACATCTTTTCAGACAACCTGTGAAAGGAGTTTTTAAAAAACTGAAGAGGCAGGACCATCTCAATGCTACCCACCGAAGGGGCTGAGGCTTCTGGGCTGGTTTTGTGTGATCACGAGAAAGAACCTGTGTGTGTGTGTGTGTGTATGTGTGTGTGTGTGTTGGGTGGGGGGGGGGGCATCTAGTGAGATCAGGCAATAACATAAGAGTCAAAGAGATCTGAAAAGAAAAAATGAATAAAATGCACTTGTTAAGGAAAAAGTAATAAAGTGTGTAAGAGCACTCACAAACGATGGCAGAGACACACCTCCTCAAGTCACAAGTGGGTGAGATAGAGAAGGAACAAAGAATAGGCCTCAGTGCAAAGCAATGGGCATGCGCAGGTGTCCTCAGACAAGGTCAAGTTGGAAGCAAGGTAGCTAGGAACCACCCAGACTTCTCCTTGGCGCTGTGCGTAGATCTTGTGTGGCACCATCTGGTCCATCTAAAAAATCCAGACACTTGAGGCTTCTCTAATTAGTACTTGTCTTCAGTCATTAGCAGGAAAATTGAGGCTAGGAAATGTTAATTATTATTGATTTGAACTCTCTTTCCCAAGGTTGCTTTCTCTGCCCTGCACGCATCCTACTTTATAATTCTGAAAAGTTGTATAATAAAGCTCGGAGAGAGATCAGAATTCATCCTTGGGTGACAATGTTTTTGTTTTTACTTGGCAAGTACTATTTATATCTCAGGCAAAGGAACAGAGGAGCTGCCAGGCAATAACTTCCTTATTTTTATTCATTTATTTATTTATTTTTTTAGTGACAACCTCCATCCGTTACAGCCACAGAAACGGCCCGACCATGGAGGCTGCTAGTGGAGAAGGCTGTGAACCTGCAAACCCGGATGTTTCATGATGCAAAGTGAGGGCTGTGGGGGAGGGAAGGAGGCAGGAATCACATGGCAGGCTTTTTCCCTGAGTCATTTTAACTTTCAACAAGGTTTCGAATGACCCTGGCTGGGTTGTTCAGTTGGTTGGAGCATCATCTCATACACCAAAATGTTGCAGGTTCAATGCCCGGATGGGGAGCATATGGGAGGCAATGGATCGATGTTTCTCTCCCTCTCTCTCTTTCTCCTTCCTCTCTCTCTAAAATCAATAAACGTATTCTCAGGTGAGGATTTAAAAAAAAAGGTTCAGAATGAACATTCATCTTTTGCCAAGAAATAAAAATAGCAGACAAGCAGCAGCAATAATGTCTATAATCCTATGAAACACCAACCCAAATTAGCAAAAGCTGAAGCCTAGAAAAATGGAAGAGGAAGGCAGTGAGCAATAACAGAACCAGGTACATGCTGGATGCAGAGGTGCTCTGGATGTCAGTTTAAGCCAGAGAACAGGTAAGATGAAGAAAACGTGGAGAAAAGGCAAGTCAGCATGCACGGCATCCTTCCCCAAAACCCAAAGAAAAAGAAAAAATTTTCATTAATCCAAAGGAGCAGGAAAGTCCCTATCTTCTTAAGCTTCGTGCTAAGAAATGAGATGACTGGTACAAAACATAGGAGAAGATGGCATGAAAGCTAAAAAGGCTTGGAGCACATGCATGTGGTCTTAGAGGTCTACATGGGAAGGCAGAGGGACTGAAAAGACGAATGGCTATTAAAGAATCTGAAGCCTGCCCTAACTGGTTTGGCTCAGTGGATAGAGCGTCGGCCTGCGGACTGAAGGATCCCAGGTTCGATTCCGGTCAGGGGCCTGTACCTTGGTTGTGGGCACATCTCCAGTGGAGGGTGTGCAGGAGGCAGCTGATCGGTGTTTCTTTCTCATTGCTGTTTCTAACTCTCTATCCCTCTCCCTTCCTCTCTGTAAAAAAAAAATCAATAAAATATATTTTTTTAAAAAAAGAATCTGCAGCCTTAAAAACGATGGTAATTATGATGGCACAATCGTTACTGAAACCTGATTGACTGGATCTGAGGCCCACAGACATTGCACCACGTGCAGTGAAAATAAGCTGCCCACGTATGTAAAAGGACAAGGAACTAGGCACACGTCCGGGAAGCCACGACCTAGGGCAGAAATGTGAGAAAGTGTATTTAAAGTGATTTCAAAGAAGAAAGAATATCACACTAATGACTATGGAACCAGAGTGCTCACTAAACTAAAGAGGCAGATAACATATTTTTATAGAAATGATAAAGTCGGCTCAGAAATAAGACAGTGCTATTATGAGAGACACTAATTTTTGAACACCTTCTATTCATGATATTCTGCTGATAAATCCTCTATTGTCCTCTGACAAGTTCTATCTCTCAGAATGAAACCGTGAGACAGAAACCATGATTCCGGATTTCCAACCAATGTGGATAACTGCTTGGTAAAGCAGAAATGATGGGAACCCTGAGAGAAAGTGACAAGGTAAAATTGAAATTTGCAAGAGACCAGGAACTGAATCCTGGACATACGTAGAAATGGGTCCAGATCTTGGAAGAAAAGCAGATTTCAAAAAGTTGAAAGGAAAAGACAAGCGGGCTCAAGTGGTCAGAAATTCTTAGTGACAAATGGGGCTTGCCAGGCTCTCACACCCACTCGGACAATGTGCAGACAGATCGTCCTGATGACAAAGAGAACCAAGTGGAAACAAACGAAGGTGGAAAATGGTTTCTGCTGGCTAGGAGAACAAAATAGGCCAATACTAAGTGAATGAAATTCACTAGGGATCAAGGTTAATGTTGTAATTAAATAAATACCTGGCCTAATACTTTTTTTAAAAAAAGGAAATAAAAGGGTTTAGCTAACTACCAGCTCAAAGACTATAATGTAGAGCAGCAGTTCTCAACCTGTGGGTCGCAACCCCTTTGGGGGGGTTCAACGACCCTTTCACAGGGGTCGCCTAAGACCATCGGAAAACACATATATAATTGCATATTGTTTTTGTGATTAATCACTATGCTTTAATTATGTTCAATTTGTAACAATGAAATTGGGGGTCACCACAACATGAGGAACTGTATTAAAGGGTCGCGGCATCAGGAAGGTTGAGAACCACTGATGTAGAGGATACCCCAGAAACTCCAAAAGAATCTTCCTTTCTCCATTTGCTGTCCAACCTCAGAGTTCACAATAATCATCTTCAACCAAATGTCCCTCATTACTAAGTAAAAACAGTTCTTCCTCCCTCCATTGTCTCATTTAGAAACACTGGGTAAGAAGGAAAATGGATAATGCAGTTTAAACTCTTTAGAAGAAAAGCTTTACCTAAACTAACTCAATTTATTAAAACTAAGACTAGCAGCAAAATAAGTAGGACAGATTGATTTCCCCCCCCCAAAAAATAGAAATATTACTTTACTCAGAGACTATCCCAATAGTTTTTATAATGTGAGAATTGTTTTTTTAAAAAAACAAACTTAAAGCAGTTTATTGTAAATATTGTTTTCATTCCCACTGACTCTAATACCACATCCAAACAGTTCCGCCCATGCTAGTATTTTCCTAACACATTTGCTTTGACCAAAAATTCCAATCTTCAAATAACATTCAGGAAGTATTATTAATATGCAATTTTATGTCATATATTTTCCTTAAAAAAATTTTTTTAAAATATATTTTATTGATTTTTTTACAGAGAGGAAGGGAGAGGGATAGAGAGTTAGAAACATTGATGAGAGAGAAACATTGATCAACTGCCTCCCGCACACTCCCCACTGGGGATGTGCCCACAACCAAGGTACGTGCCCTTGACAGGAATCGAACCTGGGACCCTTGAGTCCGCAGGCCGACGGTCTATCTCAGGGGTGGGCAAACTTTTTGACTTGAGGGCCACAATGGGTTCTTAAACTGGACCGGAGGGCCAGAACAAAGGCATGGATGGAGTGTTTGTGTGAACTAATATAAATTCAAAGTAAACATCATTACATAAAAGGGTACGGTCCTTTTTTTTTAGTTTTATTCATTTCAAACGGGCCAGATCCGGCCCGCGGGCCGTAGTTTGCCCACGGCTGCTCTATCTGCTGAGCCAAACCGGTCAGGGCTCCTTAAAAAATTTTTATTAGAACTGTAGCAAATCCAGAGAAGTAATTAAAGTGAGTACATCTACCCGAATGAATTAAAATACTTCTAACATGTTAATTCAAAGCACCAGTCTTATCTATAATAGTAAGAAAAAAAACTATACCATTATCACATGCCCCCAGGAAAGCAGGAAGACATGATATAATTAATAGAATTAAACTAGGAACATTTTCAATGAAGAGTTATGGAGAAACAGGGAGAAAAAGGAAGTTTGTGTTGGGTTTTACAGCCCCAGAAATACTGCCTTCCCTATTAGTGATGCTGACTAAAATGTTAAAAGGTTACTGTGCAACAGGGAATGAATATGCCCTACTTATTTATATAAAACTACCCATATTACTCTTAGTAAATGTTAAAACCAGCTTGTTACTCCAACCTGGTTTTTTCTCTCAAAACTAGAGTTTGCATGCTAAGTTTTTTAGTATACATCACAATCCAGCAACTTCAGTTCCTGTGTGACCCTAAGGAGCAGCCTGACCTTCAAGTCCCTGGCTGGCACAGACGCCCGGGACACAGGAATTCACCGACAAAGACCAGATGGCCAACTCAAGGACACTGCCTGCATGCCCACAGTCCCTCCGTCTGATCTCTTTGTTCTGCTTTCCCTCTCCCTCCCTATAAAAACCTCTGCCTGCACTGAGACGTGAAGAAAGATTTTTGAGGACAGGAGTCTACACATCTTCTCAAGTCACCAGCAACTTGAATAATCTCCTTTCCTTCTTACCAGCACCAGCTCATGAGTTTGGCTTTTGTTGCTTCAGGCAGTCAAACCTGGGTTCCGTTACAACTACTCTTTAAGACTTGCTTCCTTTCATTTTAGGCTGTTAATCATCCTCGGAGTTCTTGATTATGCAAGAACACAGTATTTAACACAAACTGCAAGGGAGAATTGGGTTAAACTAGTGGTTCTCAACCTTCCTAATGCCACGACCCTTTAATACAGTTCCTCATGTTGTGGTGACCCCCAACCATAAAATTATTTTCGTTGCTACTTCATAACTGTAATTTTGCTACTGTTATGAATCGTCATGTAAATATCTGATATGCAGGATGTATTTTCATTGTTACAAATTGAACATAATTAAAGCATAGTGATGAATCACAAAAACAATATGTAATTATACATGTGTTTTCCGATGGTCTTAGACGGCCCCTGTGAAAGAGTCGTTGGACTCCCAAAGGGGTCACGACCTACAGGTTGAGAACCACTGGGTTAAACTCTAACATCTCCAGAACACAGATAATGGCTATTTAAACTAACAGAACTGACTCAAATTCAGCTCAAGAATGATTCAATAATTCCTAAATTTAAAATCACTTCCCATGTGCAACAGATAACAACTTCCTTTTTCATTTCATCTTTTAAATGTTCTCCATATGTTTTCAATTCTATGAAGCAGTAAGCAAAGCAGAATCCTAACCCTATTTATTTCATTACAAATTAAAATGCCATATTGGTTTTCCCTGATTTAGTCTAAGAAAGGCAGGCAAAACACAAAAGAATGAACTTCTAAACAAAATATCCTCTTTCTTCTCTCTGTGCTTCAGTTTCACAGACTAGCCCTTTAAGTCTAAGAAATTCAAACATCATCACATTCTCTGCTGTGATTTTAGCATTGAGATAAAATGGCCCTTCCCATCAGTCAAACAGCAGACACACAATCGGGCTGGAATCATTGGTTCCTGATTTTCAAAACAAACTGAATTTCAGCCTCTAGTCCTCACTAGGAAGCCAGGATCAGTCCTAACTTGAAGGCCCTCATTCCCAGCAATGATGGAAACCTACAGGGAAGAGAGTTGATTGAGATCCCAAATCTAGAACGTCTTCTTGCCATATACACCTCATCCCCAAAACTCAACACCATATTTTAAAAAATTAAGAATGACAATTAAGAGAAGAGCCCTGATCTTTTAGTCAGAATTTACCCATCACAGAAAAGTGGCTGGGGTTGATAGAAAAGAGTAATTTATTGATGCCAATACTCTGTAAGAGAGTAATTTCTGTCCTTGTGAATCTAATGTCATACTGACTTCTTCCATACTTAAAAAATGAGATAACAGAGCATGCTTCACAGAACTGGATTTGGGGTCAGAAGATGCAGATTTAGGGCTGAGCCCTAATTATCATCTAGAACTGTGTTCTTATGTGAATCACAGTCATTTCATCTCTAAAATGTGCAAGTTTATTGATGCTCAATATTCTTCCCAGCCCTTGTGTAATGGCTCACAATGGCCTTGTCCTGCTTAATAATAGACTGAGTTGCGTTTCAGAGACAATAGACCAATAGATCAAGGATTCTCTCTCTCAGCTGAAGAATGTGCAAAGGAGAGAACTTGGACCTCCCGCTGCACCGGAAACCAAAGTCTCGTACCCCCTTCCCCCAAAGGAACAAAAGGACCAGGACATAATTGAAACAGGAACGCCCGAACCCTTTCAGAAGCCAAGGGCCTGCTGTCTACGAAGATCTGCCGTTGATATCCCTTTACCGTAGTGGCCAAGTTTCAAGGTCCTCCGATTAAACCTCGCCCACCAGCACTTCCACTACCTGTTCCCCCAGCCCCTTAAAAAGCCTGGTCCAGTGAGCAAGATGGATCTGGGGGACCATGAGTTCTCCCATCTCCTTGGTTGGCACCTTCTCGATCACTAAACCTTTCCTAACTCCAAACTTCGCCATTTTGAGCCTTGGCCTTTCGCAGCACCAGGCACTCCGACTTTGGTTAGGTAACACTTGCATGTCTTATAACAAGACCTTAGAGTCCGCACATTAATGCATCTTTCTAGTTATTCTAGGCTGTTGACCGCTAGACCAGTTCCCTCCTGCTGGGTGCGTTTTGGTAAATGAAACACGTGATTTTAATTCCATGCTACTTAGTATCTTCGCTACCCTCTGAGCGTGTGTGTTGGCTATGCTCATGCTCTCCTGACTAACCAGGCTATTGCATTTACTGAACCAGTTTATGTGCCACCAATTTTATAATCCTCTGCATGTCTAGTTAACTACCACATGGCTTGCTCTGCTTTAGCTGAGTAATAAGAGCCTCCTGAATGAGACACACTATCTATTTCAGCCAGCATTCAAAGGCACACCTTGAGATAAAAGGATCCTGGAGAAGTCAGAGGCAGCGAGGCACAGTAATAAGGAAGGGAATTACAGAACGGCTGGCAGCAGATTATCAAGTCTCTCGATGCAGGGCCCAACAAAGGCCTCAAATAAAGGAACAACCACTGAGCCCAAGGCATTCTTTGCTTTCTCAGACCACGGCAGGATAATGATGTCAATCGACTAGAATGGGCAGAACATTTCTAAGCCTGCAAAGTGATGCTTGTATTTTAAAATGACTAGCTCTCGGTAACTCCAACATCATTTATTGAGCCTCAATTATGTCCCAGGCATTGTGCCCGGGGCTGGGAATACAAAGATGAGTGGAACAAGGTCCTATGAGGTGCTCAGTCGAATGGAAGAGATAGGTAAAAGATAGGTAAACAGCTAATCACAATATAACATGGTAAGAAATGCTTCCACTGAGCAGAAAATGAAATAAGAAGGGTGGGAAGGGCATACCAGGCAGCAGGAATGGCCTGGAGTCAAGGAAGGATGTGATCTATTGGGGAGGGTAAAGTGATGGCCCCCATGAGAGGATTTAGGATACCCAGGAACAGGGCGGGCAGAGAGAAGTTAGAAATTGTCATGTTATGTCACGAGGAACCTAATTTTGGAAAAGCTATTCAAAATAGCAACAGCTACCCTGAACAGAAAAGAAATGCGATTTCCTTCATTCTTCAAAAAACTCCCAAGAGAGTTCACCTTCCCAAATGCTATCAGGGCAGTTTCTTTTGATTATGGTGGCTTCTCTCCAGAAAGAACACTATTAACAGCTTGGCAATTACAGCCTCTCACTATTATTAATTTGGTTGTGCACCTGGATTTTCTAGGGACCTAATAAAAGGCCCCTGGGAAATTTGAATATATTCTAATTTTAGGAGGCTGCCATATGCTATAGGATCAAATTACAGAAATGTGTTTATAAGAAATATAACCAGCCCAGCCAGTGTGGTTGAGTGTTGGCCTATGAACCAGATCATCACATGCAGGAGGCAGTCAATCAAGGATTCTCTCTCATCATTGATGTTTCTATCTCTCACTCTGAAATCAATAAAAACATATTTTAAAAAATCAAAAAGAAATATAACCAATAACACAAAAGGGGTCAATGAGTAATGTCTATCATCTTTCCTCTCACACATTTCTTCTTTAAACCACTATGTAAGCCAGGACCTGAAAATGCCTTATTTTTGTAAGTTATAGTCTTGAGCCAGAAAGATTTAGAGAGTAACTCCTAGAAAAGAAAAAAATAGCAGCTAATTTTTAAAATGAAACAATCTTACATAAGCCTTAATTATCGTTTCAGCGTTTGTAGACTAGCTCTATATTTGAGGTGGAAAAAATAACACTTTGACAAGGTCTCTGAAAGGAGTGAGGAAAGCCACTGTTATTTTCATGGGAGTGACTTTAAAATCACAAGCTAAATTCTTAACACGAACCTGGAATAAATCAATAAGTGGGTCAAAAGTTGGCAGTTAAACTGAAGGAGAAAGTAAAATTAGTAAATGAAATCTTTGTCCTTTTTACAATAAGACAATTTTGTTCTGAGAGCATTCCCCTTGGTTTATGCCAGTCTACTATGCCTTATTATCCAATAACCTTTCCGGAGAGAATATCATAGATAAAGAATCCAAAACCATTATATTATGTTAGAGATGCCCTCTGGCCCTTTCCTCCCTTCTCTTTTTCCACAGAATCTATGTCCCCATTTGCAATGAGATGATTTTGTGGGAAATCGTGACCATAAGTTTGAAAGAACTGTCTCAAAACAATGAATCAACAGAGCAACTGACTCACGCCTTATTTTAGGAATGGGTTCTGTGGGGATAGCTGCCAATCACGGTTACCTGCTCTCTGGGCGCCTCACCCATCTTTACTTCCTCAACTGGGTTCCTGCTGCGGGTTTCAAAATGCTCTTCCTTATCTAGTCTACTAGCACAGCCGATCAAGTTCAGGCCCAGGGTGGGGAATCCCCCAAGAGGCTGGGTTTGAACTCAGAGAGCCGAGCTCCAGAGCACACATCACCACCATCCTCCCCTTCCCCCTCACACAGCTCCTCATCTACGTGGAAGACTCAAGAACACCTGGGAGTGAAATACTAGAGACATGGATTCCTATAAAAATAACTAGAGTAATACTTACAGCAACATATAAAACCACAAAAGAAATACAAACAGCTAATAAATATTTAACTTCCTCGGTCATGAAAGATATGCAAATTAAAACAATAGGACAGCATTTTTCACCTAGCAAATTATCAAAAAAACTTAAGTATAATATCCATCTACTTTCATATGTTATTACGGGGTTATAATTGAAATTACCTTTGTGGGGAACGATTTAGCAATATTTATTGAAAGTTTGTAAAATGTTGATGTACACAACCCAAAATCCACTTCTAGAAATTTTGTCACAGAAAATAGACATGCACAGGAATAAGGATTCTCACTAAAGCATTATTAATAATAGTGAAAGATAAAAAACAACATAGAAGTCCAACAGTAGAGAGCTGTTAATATAAATTGAGTATAACTACCAAAATATCCTTTTGGGTGAATATTTAGTAAACTCCAAAAAAAAACCTTAATGTTCTGCTTAATGAAAAAATATATATACAATGTGGCCCGAGATTATTTTTTTTAAAAAACAAATTAAAGAAATCAAGACAAGAGACACCCCCAATTCCATTTTTTTCCCCCCTCAAGGCCCTTGGTTCTATGCAGGAAGGTTCTTATTTTATAGCTTCTAGATCATTTTATTTTATAAGTTTTAAGAGGTTAATATTACTGAATGACTTTTTATTTTGTGTTTATGGAAGTATTAACATTGTCCTGGAGCTACACTTAGTTGACTGAAAAATTCAATTAGCTAGATGTCTATGACCCTGCCAGTAAAGAGATAGTAAATTATATTAAAAATGTGAATACTGAAAAGTGTAAAGCAAAAGGCACCTACCATTATTCCCTTGTGCTTAAAAACTTGAATTCTGGAGGCAGAAAGAAATGGGTCTCGATCTTAACTCTCCCTCTTACTAGCTTCATTTACATAAATTGTTCCTTATTCTTCTTTCCTCTCTTGTAAAGATAAAAAAACCTCTGGTTTGTGTGGCTCAGCTGGTTGGGCTTCATCCTAGGCACAAAAAGGTGGCCAGTTGAGTCCCGGTCAGGGCATATGCCTGGGTCGCAGGCTCCAACCCCAGGAGGGGGTATGTATGGAGCAGCCGATCCATGTTTCTCTCTCCCTCTCCCTTCCTCTGTCTCTAAAAATCAATTTTTTAAAAAAATCTTTAAAAAGAAGATAATAAAACCTACCTCATGGGTTATTATAATTAGTGACTTAAAATGCTTTGTACATAAGTGCATGGTATAAATAGTACTTGTCACTATTGTTGTTGTGATTTTCATTAAATCTGGCTATAACTTTCACTTCGCCAATATTTCAATTTGTAGTCTCTTGCACTCTGTGTAGGGTATACTTTAGTTGTATCCATTATTCTTGGAGCATTTTACTACCCTTATTTTATGGGAATTAATTTCATGAAAAGTTTTCCTATCTCCCTATAAAACCTAGTCCTCTTTAATACACACATAAAATAGTTGGTAGACTAAAAACATGAACCGACAAAGAGGAAAAATAACTGAAAACTTCTTGGGTACAAACATATTGCCAAAGCATTAAGAAAAAAATCTTTAAATAAAATAGTAGCTAAAATACTTCTTTTTTTTATCAATTCTCAAAATTAATGAGCTTTTCAAATTCTTCAATTTGAGAGAAATTTAAATTATATGAAAAAAAACTCAACAGCCTTAATCCTATAGCTTTTTAGAGTCAACCTGTTGTCATCCGAGTTTGGTAATGATGAATTTTTCTTCCCTGAGTTTTGTCTGTGCCAGCAAAGCTTAAAATTTTTAAAATGAAATTATACATTGAAAAGAACCTTTTTACAATGCAAGGCAAAACTTTAATCCCTTTAGAAAATTTAAAAAAAACTAAATAGTTTCTTTAAAACTCCTCCTCCTCCTCCTTCTTTGAACGACCCAGCTCCTTTTCACATAGAGCACAGAAGAGGCACTAGATTTCTTCACATTTCTGTTTAATTTCCCTTCTATGAGGCTTGGATTTAAGATTTTCTTCAAAGGAATTGAATGTGGACTTGGTCATTCAGTGGCACAGACATTGTGCATTAATGGTAAATTTCAGAAGCCAAATCGGAGAGGTGACCTATATTCTTGGATATGAATGGTCTTGAGTTCTTCATGGAATGAGCCACAGAGTCAAACGATGACTTCCTAACAGTTAAGTCATTCTTGGTTTCTAATCTTTCACTGTTTTTCCCAAATTAACCAAATATTTCAATCTATTTCATCTAAAAACAAACAAAATAAGACATCCTTTTTCATGAGTCTGAACACTCAATGGGACAAAGCCTTTGCAAGGAAGCAGTGAAAACACACCTGCAGGCGGATCGTGTTTCTGGGTAACAGTGTGCTCCAGCCTAAGGAAATACGGAAAAATACCTATTTTTAGACCCTTTGTTTGCAGGCAGTGGTGTACCCGTGGTTAAACATAAATCATCAATGGATATCTGAGGCTCTCTTTGTTCATTCCATTTCTCTTGTTCCCAGAAGAGTAACAAATGTTATTTTCACTCCAATAAAGTCAAAATGGATATTCAGCAGGAGCAGGTTTCATTAGGAGATAAACTTTGGTTTTCATCCCAAACCAGAATCTCTGAATCTTTCAAACCAAAGTACAAAAAAAAAAAAAAAAAAGACACATAGCTAATTGACTAGTGGTTTATTTAAAATATGACAACAGAGCGAGGTCGTCAATGTTTTAGGGTACATGGTCTGAAAATATTAAATAGAAAATTCCAGAAATAAACAACTAATAAGTTTAAATTGTATGCCATTCTGAGTAGCATGATGAAATCTCACACGGCCTGGCTCCATCCCGCCTGGGCCATGAGCACCTCCACACCTTATAAGCTTATATGCTGGCTTGCCTGCTAGTCGCTTAGCAGCTGTCCTGGTGACCAGTTCCACAGTCCGAGTATCGCACTGCTTGTGTTCAAGTCACCCTTATTTTATTTAATAATGACATATTCACATTATATTGTTACAGTATATTGTTATAACTTCTATTTTGCTATTATTGTTGATAACCTCTTACTGTGCTTAACTTAAAAATTAAATTTTTAGCCGGAGCCGGTTTGGCTCAGTGGATGGAGCGTCGGCCTGCGGACTGAAAGGTCCCAGGTTCGATTCTGGTCAAGGGCATGTACCTGGGTTGCGGGCATATCCCCAGTAGGAGATGTGCAGGAGGCAGCTGATCGATGCTTCTCTCTCATCGATGTTTCTAACTCTCTATCTCTTTCCCTTCCTCTCTGTAAAAAATCAATAAAATATATTTTTTTTAAAAAATTAAATTTTTAATTAGGCTTATGTATAGTATAAGAAAATAGTATCTAAGAGGGAACAAGATGTCATAGTGCTCCCCTCAAAAGTTATCATAGGTTTTGCATAATATAGGGGTTCAACATATTTAGATTGATTTTGATGGGCTTTAAATATTAGGTAATTTACTGACAAAGCTGACAATATATTAAAACACCATGTAGGTTAGTTTTTATATAAAACAGTAAATTTTATTACTGGGGGGGGGGGGTATAGAATCTCCATTCCCTTGGACCTGGAGAACTTCAGAAGACAGGGAAGGCTGGGGAGGGTGTGCCTTGCTAGCTGCCACCTTTTACATAGTTCTGCAGGCATCATTATTGGGTCAGTGAGAACAATAGCAGTCCTCTGAGGTTTATTAACCAAAGCAGCAGGAGGGACCAAGGTGAGAACACAGCACTCCAGAGCTTTAGAAAAATGCATTCAAACGCCCTATCCCACTGGTGCTCAAAATAGACCTGAGAAATAAAAGCAAGTAGCAGGTGCTACAAAGAAGCTGGGATTCTAAAGTACTTTGTCCAAGGTCACAATTCTAGTGAGAGATAAAAATGTTATTATTAATCTCAGGTTCTATACACACACAAAAAGAAAAAAAGAAAGAAATATATTGATCTCCAGACTCACTCCTGGGACCTCTTTCTCTAAGTCAGTGGCTCTCAACCTGTGGGTTGCCAACCTGTGGGTCTCGACCCCTTTGGGGGTTGAATGACCCTTTCACAGGGGTAGCCTAAGACTATCAGAAAACAAAACACATATATCAGCGGTTCTCAACCTGTGGGTCGCGACCCCTTTGGGGCTCGAACGACCCTTTCACAGGGGTCACCTAGACCATCGGAAAACACCTATATAATTACGTATTGTTTTTGTGATTCATCACTATGCTTTAATTATGTTCAATTTGTAACAATGAAAATACATCCTGCATATCAGATATTTGCATGAGGATTCATAACAGTAGCAAAATTACAGTTGTGAAGTAGCAACGAAAATAATTTTATGGTTGGGGGTCCCCACAACATGAGGAACTGTATTAAAGGGTCTCGGCATTAGGAACGTTGAGAACCACTGTTCTAAGAGGTCTTTTCCCTTCCGGGACTCTAACTTATCAAACACATGTGGATTAGTCCCAATTACATAACCCCTTTCAGCCTTCTCTTCCAGGCACTACACTCACATGTCTGCCTAGGCCTGCAACATCATCACTTGAGTGCCTAAGAGCTCCCCTTCCCTTCCCTTCTCCTTCAAGGCTCTTCCTCCCAGGTCCCGTCTCAGTAGGTGACACTCCATTGCTCAAGTCAGGCCTGGGAGTCATTTTAATCTCTGCCCTTTCTCCACCCCTACACCACACATCCAAGGCATGGGCAATTCTGATGGAGTCCTCTTCCAAAATATTGCCTATACCTCAATCCCACCCCCCTTCCTCACCTCCATTCCACTGGAGTCCAAGCCACCATTCCTGCTTGCCTGGACCACTGGCCACCTGGCCTCCCTTATGCCACCATAAAACCCATTCCACACAAGACACCGAAACTAAAATCATGACCCTTTCTATGCACTAAAAAAAGTCCAAGCTTCTGTAACAGCCCACAGAGCTACCTGCCTGCATGTTCAGAGTTTTGCAATTCTTACTGATGAGCATCAGAGCGACAAAGCCCTGGTGTTGTCTGGGCATGTCAGTGGCAGACGGAGCCAGGACTTAACCAGGTCTTCCAGGTGTCCTTGTCATTAAGCCACTCAATTTCCTGTGTTCTATTCCCAGAAACTCAATCAGGTCTCAGTTTTCTCACTTGTCATGTTGTAATAAAACGGAGTCTCCTCACATCTCACCTTATGATTAAGAGAATCAAATGAGTTAATATAATACGAAAAATGCTTTGAAACACATCATACAAAGTAATAGGAAATGCATGCTACCGTAGAAAGGGTGCTCAAGTATGGAGTTTTCTGAGCCTTTGTTTACAAGAGGAGTTAAATGAATCTAGCCAAAATAATCAGCTTTGGTTCCTCATCATATCCAGCTGGTTTGTAGGGCTTACGAGGACTGATGCCAAAAGAGGACCATGCTAGGCTGGGGACCATGGCTAACTTCCTGATTTTAGGCTTTACCGTGACAACAAATAAAAAATAACCAGATAAATCTTACAAATGTGTTTCTGACTGAAAAGAAAATCGGACTCTAAAAGCCACGGTCTAGAGAAGGCTGAGAAATCCGCCTCACCAGGCCCAAAGTCTCTCTACTCCTCTTCCTCCTCCCTCTCTCCAGGATGTGGAGGGTACAGCTGCAGAGGACATGAAAACCGGGGTTGTAAAGGCCTTCCAGACCCCAGGGACTTAAGATGACTCCAACCCTGGAAACCGCCAGCCAGCAGGCACTGCAGCCACATGCTGGACACCGGTCGGGTTGGAGAACTCACGCCATCACACAGGAACCCACATTCACCTGGCTGAGCATTTGTGTACAGGAAAGAACGGCTCTCAATATGAGATCAGGTCAATAGGCAAGAAAAAGCAATTTGCTCCTAATAAAATGTCCATCACTAGGCAATTATACTAAAATCAGAATGACTAACAAAGGCACTGAGATGTTAAAGAAACTGTGGTTGCACAAACAACTTGCCATCTATAATCTTCCTTTCTTCAAGGTTGCCCCCAAAACAGGCCTGCCAAATTGTAATCATTTCACTTATTTTACACCCTTTCTTCTTTTATTATTTGGTTTAGTTTTTTCATTCTCTTCAAACGACTTATATTATTTTGGTTCTACTTAAGTCCATTGGTTCTTTAAAAAAAATAACACTGCATTGACATTTAATGTATTCAGACTACAGAAATGGAAATTAAGCTTTAAATCAAGGACCTGTAAACTTTTCCTGTAAAGGCCCAGATGATATTTTAGGCTCTCTGAGCTACATGCTTGCCTTTGTCACATATACATTTTTTTTCTCTTTAAAAATCATGTTTTTATAGATTTTTAGAGAGAGAGGAAGGGAGAGGGATAGAGAGATAGAAACATCGATGAGAGGCCACCATCGATTGTTTGGCCACCTCCTGCATGCCCCCTACTGGTAATCGAGTCCGCAACCCAGGCATGTGCCCTGACTGGGAATCAAACCAGCGACCTCTTGGTTCACGGGCTGATGCTCAACCACTGAGACATAGTCTTAGCTCCTAAGCAGTACAAAAGCAGGCCATGGGGTATAGTTTATCAACATTTTCATAAATAATAACAACTGTAAGCTAACAGTACATACAGAACATATAGCAATATACAACATGAAAGCCTTTCATTCCAAATGAATCACACTGGTTCCACAGGCTTCCCCTCCCTGAAGCAGGCACTAAAACCAGGAATGCCTATATCAGAGGAGGCTGGAGAAAAATTCTGCCCAGATATTTTTCCTCCTCCAACCCTGGGTGGTCAAGGATAAAAGATGTTCGCTCAGAACTAATGAAGCATCACTTGTAATGTACATATTTACAATGAAATTTAGACGCCTCAATTAATACAATTCGGGTTGACAAAACACAAATGTGTGAAACCTCATAAATTATAGATACAAAGCCCAAAAGCCAAAAATAGCTGGAATCAAATCCACCAATCCATCAAAAGAGAGGGATGTATGTTACTAAAAAGACTTTCTTTTAGGATCCCTGAACTAACAATGAAAAATAGCACCAAAATTCTGTAAGGATAATGGCATACAAATGACTTGATGTAATTGGTATTTCTGCTTCACAACGCAATGAGTCTATTGTACCTGAGATAATGGAACTCTCTCACACAGTTGCTGCATTGTTACCAAGCAACAAGAAAAAAAATGTCAGGATTAGTACTTGATTTGATAGACTTTTATCATCAATAACCATATTTCTATTCTGCTATTATTCAGGATGTGAGCAATCGACAAGAGTATACCAAAAATGCAGTAAAATTAACACTGGACATTCACCAAGTCCATGTTTTTTATATTTACTGCTGTTTGGTAGAAACAGCAAATATCAACACAATAGTAATATGATGACTGATATGGTCATTTTGCCAAAATGACTGATATGGTCATTTTACTCAACTACAATGTATCTTCATTAAATACATCTTCATTAGCATTCAAATAGTTTTAAACCAATGTTGCATGTGATGAAAATTTAAGGAAATAAATAGTCTTTAAATACTTCAATACTTTGAAATAAGTAGAATCAATCACTTCATTTAGCTTTAGGTTGCATAAGGATATTATCATCTGTCAAAGAATTCTATATCTGGCTAACTTTAAGGCACAATAATTATAGATTGCTTTCTCAGAGTAATTAATTAAAAAGCATGAATAAAATCTTATAACTGGAAAACGGTAAGACAAAGAAATGTAAATTAAAGGTATTACATATGTTAACGGATCTAAGAATCAGTGAATACAAATGACATCCATCACTCACTACATCCATCCCAAAATTTAACACTTAAAAAGGTGACTGTATTCTGTCTTAGGATCGAGGACTCCCAAGGTAGGTGGGGAGAGGGTGTTCCTTCCTTTTGTATTGTATCAAACAGCGCTCTCACCCCTTAAAAAAAAACAAAACCTGGGGAGTGTTGAACTCAACAGGCCCACATGGATGAAGTAAAGCGAACTGGGATAAACAGTTTCTGGGCGGTCTTCCTCATTCTAACCAACTAACCAACTAACTAACTGAAGTGGGGAGCTTTACCAGGTAAACACAAAAGTGCGGTGAAGGGCATTTAACATACTGGGCTTTACCCCAAGTGTCAAATTTGACATTTCAGCCAAGTTCTCATAAATATTATGTCTCCACATGCCAATCAGAGAATCGTGTGTGTGAATAAATTCCATACAGGTATGAGCAGCAGTTGCCTGTAAATGGATGTGTGTGCTTGAAATTGAATCTGTCTTTTGACATGGCTGGAAGTATTTCTTTTAAGTGTACAGAAGCTTTAAATTTTTCCCTGTTTATACTTTTTTCCCCTCTTACTGTCTCTCTTGGAAAAATTTTGAGTTTCATGCTTCCAAAACTGCAATATCATAAGGCATTAGCACTCTGAAGATTAGAAATGAAAGAAATTTAAGAGGGAAGGAATTAGGTTTATCCTTTAGGCATTGTCATTTTCTCTAAAGCAGGAGGGCAGATAACCAGTCTCTAAAACACAAACAGTAATTGGCCTGCTTGGTGGAGATTAAATGTTCACAGGATCCACTGACGGGACTGAGTCCTGGGGTGAAAATCCACTGTGCTCCCCCTTCCACTGGAGAGGGAAGTGACAGCCCCTTCCATCACTTCTGCTGAACTATTCATGAGGAGTTACCAACGTCAAGTTCTCCAAACAGGGCCAGAGAGGCACAAAGGCCAGGACACTCCAATCTCATATTCACATGCTTCACTCATCCAGTTTTAAAGTCAGATCTAGGCCTAACCATTTCTTGGGAACAACTGCAAAATGAACTAAAAATATGAATTGTATTTCACATAGCCTCGGAAGAAGATGTAGCCATAACTCTCAAGAAAGTTACCCTCACGTAAGAATCCACAGACAACCGCCTCACACTGAAGAAAGGAGGTGTCGGCCGATTTTTTCAAACCCACCAGGAAGGCTCCGGCCCCAATCTTTACTCTCGTGACCCTCTCCAGTCCTACTGGCCAGATGGCTGCCTGTCTCAGGTACCCATCAGGCTTCCTTGATTCCCTGAGGTCTTTACTCAAAGTCATCTCATGAGACCTGTTACTGAGCACCCTGCCCAAAATTTCAGTTTCTTCTCCTGACATTTCCTAGCCCCCTTTCTGCTTTGTTTGTCCTCTTTAACATTTAATCAATATCTAATCCACATATATTTTACTTATTCATTGTATCTCATGGTAGAATGTCATGTTTCTCTGTTTTGGTCACTGCTGTACCTGCAGAACCCAGAACAGTGCCGGGCACACTAGAATCTCTGAGCTTCATTGAACTTTCCTTAAAAAGTCGTTGAGTTATAACATCCGGGCTTGTTAAAAAATAATAAAGGATGCCCCGTCAGTGTGGCTCAGTGGTTGACCAACAACCATGAACCAGGAGGTCACGGTTTGATTCCTGGTCAGGGAACATTCCTCGGTTGAGGGCTCAACCCCCAGTAAGGGGGGGGGGGGGGGGGGGGAGGAGGCAGCCGATCAATGACTCACTCTCTTCACTGATGTTTTTATATCTCTCTCACTCTCACTTCCTCCCTGAAATCCATTAAAAGAAACATAGTTTAAAAAATAATAGAGGAGGAGAAAGAATGAGCTAGGGTTGTATAGATGGGGCAGGAGTGGCTGTAGATTGGCAGACACCGGAGCTGGGGGACTATCTCAGAGGGTTCATTACACTCCTGATTACTACAGTGGATGGTCACCATCCTTCAAGTAAACATTATAAAGAAAAGGTTTGATATCATTGAACTGTCTGCTCTCCTCACCCACCAATCAGAAACAACACGTCTCTGCTCAGCAGGCCTGCAGATGTTCCCCTAATCCTTCCCTCTGGTTAATCCGCACAGAGAGGTGGCAGGTGGCAGGCGTTGGTACAGAACACAGAAGCCATCATTCCCACAGCTTGGCTCTCATGACAAAAAACAGCTTACGATATCAATATGGAAAGTATGTTCAGACCTTATGACTTAGAGTTTTTTGTTTTTATTTAAAGCAAGGGGTCGATGAGCACAATACGCCTGCTAGTGGTTATCTCTGCAGGGGAGGGAGGCAGATGAAAATGAGTGTGGACCATCCTCTCCTCCTCACGTCAGGTGGGGTCACAGTGTTGAATTCATTATGATGCTTCCCAACTCACGCAGACTCCATGTACTTACTAGTTGTGTGCATCAAGCACCTCATGTGTGTATATTACATATCACAGAAATCATGCTTTCACAAGCAAATATGCAAATATATAAATATATCATAATATAAATAAAATAACTTTAGGCGGGATTGGGCCTAAACTGGCAGTCGGACATCCCCCGAGGGGTCCCGGATTGGAGAGGGTGCATCCCGTGCACGATGTTCATGCACAGGGCCTCTAGTAATAGAAATAAAATAACTTTATTGAAGTTGTGATCATGAATACCCTGATTTTAACTAAAAGTTGAAATTAGCCAGGATATGAAAAGGCTTTGGGGAAACGTTGCTGTCTTCTACCACCAGCCAGGCACAGCAGGATGAAGTCGCTGGGTGGTTTGGTCACCGGCAGCGTCAGATGGCAGAGTCAGATGACCTCCGCTGACAGCAAAGGCAGGACGGGCTGCTCGCAAGAGACACAGTGTCAACAGTCTCCTGCGTGAAGCACCCCGTCCCTCCCTGCAGGCCTTTTTAATAAAAAATGTAGCAACAGATCGCTTCTCCAAGAAAACGAGGATGGTGGAATATGCACCCAGGAGACAGGCAGGATGCGCAGGAAGTGAGGGTAGGTAACAGGAGTCCTCCCGAAGCCAAATGAATTCCCCTGGGCAGACTCGACAGTCTGGCTCTGCTTATTACACACCCAGACGCTCCCAAGCTGCTCCGGGCTGCCTTGTGAAGTTCATCAGCACCGACTTCGCCCACTCAGAGGGAGGTCCAGAAATAGCACTGTCTGGCCTAAAAAGAGAAGCATCTTTCTGGCGTGTGAGCCAGTGTGTCCACCCACTTGTACTTATTTTTCCCAAGTAACTACCGGTTCCTTAAGAGGGGAAGAATGACACAGCCAGCATCCGCTATGTCACAACCTTGTGGCGAGGCGTGCGGATGGCTACAGGTTTTAAGAGACAGCCCTGGCTGGTATGGCTCAGTAGGTTAAGTGACGTCCCAGGCACTGAAATGTTGCTGGTTCGATTCTTGCCAGAGCACATGCCCAGGTGAGTATCGGAAGCAACAGATCAATGTTTCTCTCTCGAATCAATGTTTCTCTCTCTCCCTCCCTCTCCCTCTCCCTCTCCCTTCCCTTCTCTAAAATCAATAAAAACAATGTTTTCAAAGCAAGTGACAGAGTGTATATTCCTTTGCCACCCTACTTCTAAGTCCAAAACATTTTAAGATGTCTAAGGGAACCATCTCTAATATTTATATACTTATAGTTCCAACCTCCTTAAGTCTCAAGTGACAGGACGTGACAGGGGAAAGGTGGGAAGATGCAGCACTGTGGAGTGGCAGTGGCTTCAGGAGACAGGCTCTAACCCAGATCTGCTACTGGAAAGTCCTCCATGTCCTTCCTCATCTATAAGAGAAAGAAGATACGCTAAGAGTTCTACAACAAAGCCCTGTCTGAGACGTAGGGTGTCGTCACTGTCAGTTCCCACTGCTTCCGATACTGCCGTCTCGGAATAGTCAGCCAATCACCATGTTTAGGGAAATTTGTGGAAAACTGCAAAGTTTAAAGAGGCTCCACAATAGAATAAACAGAGTCTAGAAGAAAGACTTAAGAAACCCATAGACTCGACGGCATAGAGGAATATATTGGTCAAAAAATCTCCCTCTCTTCTTGATTCCAACAGTTAGCATTGAAATGGGCTCCCTCCAGATTTTTGATCTTTAAAAAGTTTGAAACATCACCCACTTATGATGATTTGAGAGTATTTATAAAGTAATGGGGAAAAAGCAGACACCCTGGGATCAATCTCTCTAGGGTTCCAGCCAAGCTCCATGTAGCTGTGTGACATCATGCATGTAACAATCTTTCTGTGTATTCAGTCCTCATCTGTAAAACAGGGATAATAATGGCTCCTACCTCACCTCACAGGACTATTGTGAGGATTCAAATAAAAATGTACACAAAAAATCCAGCAGTGACTAATCTATACTAAATACTTGCTGATAGTAGCTATTATTATTGTTAATATTTCACAGGCAGAAGAACATGTGTATAATTGATGCTCTCTGAAGATTCCTCTTAAATACCACACTTCAGAGACCAGGTCAGAATCACCGTCGTGCCAGGGCCACTGTTGAGGAGAGCAGGACAGGGCTAGAGGGAAGGGTTATGGAACCCTGGCGGCCAACCCTGGGGTGCACGGGACATAGCAAGAGGAGCTGGGGTCCAGGTTGTCCACTATACTCAGAATAATCCAAAGTCACAAAGTCAAAATAGACTTTTCGTATCAGAAAATACCCAATCTACTCATCATTCCAGATTCCAAGCTATGTCCTACTTTCGAGTTCTTACAATTCAACCTACCGACACGTGAACCTTCTACCATGAGCATGCAGAAGGCCAGGCCAACAACAATCTACTGTCTGGGGAGCTGTTTTGCTTATATTCCTAAAGTACCATGACACATTAGAGTTCACCTTGATCCTCCTAATTAAGTGCTGTCCCACAGACCTTTTCCTATCTGCGCTGATCAACACAGTAGTGAGGAGCCGTATGTGGCTGCTGAAGTGACACCAAATTTTTACTTATTTCATTGTCATCCATTTAAATTGTAGAGTCACATGTGGCTAGGAGCTCCCATGTTGGACAGTGCAGGTTAGTCCACTGGGAGTGGCTGTCAGTAGGACTGTATTAAAGGGATTCTAATGACAGCCTGGCGCTGACAGGAAAAATAAGATGGATATTTATTAACATATCTATTTCAAACTAATTTCCATAAATCTTTTCATTGCAATGCTGCTTTATTTCTATAGATGATAGATCAGACGTGTGTTCAGGACCAGGGATAGGCCTTAATCATATTTGCAGCCACAGTCACAGTATTTGCTCTCCTATTCCCTTCCACCAAAGAGAACCTCTCTTTCTAACATCTGCAGTAATTCTCAGATACTTGAGTGTCATTTTCTGCTCTTGGAAGAAATAAAATTGGCAGTAAAGAACCAGATTATGAAAGAAAGAAAGAAAGAAAGAAAGAAAGAAAGAAAGAAAGAAAGAAAGAAAGAAAGGAAGGAAGGAAGGAAGGAAGGAAGGAAGGAAGGAAGGAAGGAAGGAAGGAAGGAAGAAAGAAAGAAAGAGAAAGAAAGAAGGACTTGCTGACCGGTTTGGCTCAGTGGATAGAGCAGTGATGGCGAACCTATGACATGCGTGTCAGAGGTGACACGCGAACTCAATTTTTGGTTGATTTTTCTTTGTTAAATGGCATTTAAATATATAAAATCAATATCAAAAATCTAAGTCTTTGTTTTACTATGGTTGCAAGTATCAAAAAATTTCTATATGTGACACGGCACCAGAGTTAACAGGGTTTTTCAAAATGCTGACACGCCAAGCTCAAAAGGTTCGCCATCACTCGGATAGAGCGTCAGCCTGCGGACTGAAGGGTCCCATGTTTGATTCCAGTCAAGGGCATGTACCTTGGTTGCGGGCACATTTCCAGTAGGGGGTGTGCAGGAGGCAGCTGATCGATGTTTCTCTCTCATCGATGTTTCTAACTCTCTATCCCTCTCCCTTCCTCTCTGTAAAAAATCAATAAAATATATTTTTTAAAAAAAATAAAAAAGAAAGGACTTTACCCAGGATAATACTTAATGCCCCTCAGTACTTAGAGGAGAATATTGACTTTTGGCAGTTTTACAAAAGTATATAAAATCAAGAGGGTTAAACCATCAATTATTTTAAGCTACGTTATAGGCCTTCCTTCAGTAATTTACAGATGTGTGCCATGACAGGTCATCAAAATGATTCAATAAGTAATATAAAAAAAAAACATTACACAGAGAGAGTAAACCACATTATCTATTTTAAATGAAGAAACTATGCCAAAGCCATTGCTAAAGAAACCACCAGGCCTGAGTTGAAAGTACCACATCCCCCAGCACTTTAAAAACAATACACTTTACTTTCTAAAAGAGGAATAGAACTGTAACATTCGATTGTGTCAAAAATACCACTGTACTGCCTCCATGAGATACCATTCTGGCCACTGTATTGCAGGAATCAAAGAATGTCACACACAACATCACCATCTTCCCTAGAGAATCCACAGTTTCTAACGCAGTAAGAATGAACTTCTCCTGATACAAATAACTATTTTCCAGGGGTTCTGTCTATAAAAAGTCATGTTGGGACTGCACCCGAGAAGCTGTATTTTACCCAAGGACTGGAGATGTTCATGAGCTGGTCCCATCATATTCTGGTGAGACTCTCACAGCCAGAAAGCAACCATCACAGCAAAATTCCAGCGATGGTATATTCAAATCGAATCCTCCCATATCCCAAACAGAAAGGCTGTCTTTGTGGGTCATCGAAAAATGAAATGGATACAAAAGTCGGAGAACCAAGATGGCGGCATAGGTTAACTCCGGAGTTTGCTGCTTTGAACAACTACTTCAAAAGTGAAACTAAAAGACAGAACGGACATCACCCAAAACCACTGGAACGCTGGCTGAATGGAAGTCCTACAACTAGGAGGAAAGAGAAACGCATACGGACACTCAGAGGAGGCGCAGTGCTGAAGTCAAATTCTGAGGTGCGGAGTGCGCGCGCGGAGCGGGCTGGCGGCGGAGGGCGCGGTTGGCGTTTTCAATCGGGAGGGAGTCGCAGACTCTGAGCTCCAGATCCGGGCGAGTCTTTAGGGACCCAGACTCAAATGGGAGAAGCGGGACTGCCTGGCTTCGGTCAGAGCGAGTGCAGCTTTCTCTCCGAGCTTTGCAGCGGGTGCTGGGACTCAGAGAGGCAGAGCCCCTGGGGACAGGACTGAGAGCCGCCATCACTGCTCTCTCCGGCCCACCCTATTGATACTGTGAGACCCGCCCCGCCCAAGCCCTGCACACAGGCATTTGCCGGATAGCCTCAGGCAAACGCCAGATTAGCACCTCCCTAGAGGACAGAAGTTCTCTCACTGCTGACACAGCTGATTCTCATAGCCACTTGGCCTGGAGGTCAAACCCTCCCTGGAATTAGCTACAACAATCAAGATTTAACTATAAGACTGTGAACAAAGACCACTAGGGGGTGCACCAAGGAAGCATAACAAAATGCGGAAACAAAGAAACAGGACAAAATTGTCAATGGAAGATCTAGAGTTCAGAACCACACTTTTAAGGTCTCTCAAGAACTGTTTAGAAGCCGCCGATAAACTTAATGAGATCTACAAGAAAACTAATGAGACCCTCGATGTTATATTGGGGAATCAACTAGAAATTAAGCATACACTGACTGAAATAAAGAATATTATACAGACTCCCGACAGCAGACCAGAGGAGCGCAAGAATCAAGTCAATGATTTGAAATGCGAGGAAGCAAAAAACACCCAACCGGAAAAGCAAAATGAAAAAAGAATCCAAAAATGCGAGGATAGTGTAAGGAGCCTCTGGGACAGCTTCAGGCGTACCAACATCAGAATTATAGGGGTGCCAGAAGATGAGAGAGAGCAAGATATTAAAAACCTATTTGAAGAAATAATGACAGAAAACTTCCCTCACCTGGTGAAAGAAATGGACTTACAGGTCCAAGAAGCGCGGAGAACCCCAAACAAAAGGAATCCAAAGAGGACCACACCAAGACACATCATAATTAAAATGCCAAGAGCAAAAGATAAAGAGAGAATCTTAAAAACAGCAAGAGAAAGAAACTCAGTTACCTACAAGGGAATACCCATAGGACTGTCAGCTGATTTCTCAACAGAAACTTTGCAGGCCAGAAGGGAGTGGCAAGAAATATTCAAAGTGATGAATACCAAGAACCTACAACCAAGATTACTTTATCCAGCAAAGCTATCATTCAGAATTGAAGGTCAGATAAAGAGCTTCACAGATAAGGAAAAGCTAAAGGAGTTCATCACCACCAAACCAGGATTATATGAAATGCTGAAAGGTATCCTTTAAGAAGAGGAAGAGGAAGAAAAAGGTAAAGATACAAATTATACAAATTATGAACAACAAATATGCATCTATCAACAAGTGAATCTAAGAATCAAGTGAATAAATAATCCGATGAACAGAATGAACTGGTGATTATAATAGAATGAGGGACATAGAAAGGGAATGGACTGACTATTCTTGGGGGGGAAAGGGGTGTCGGAGATGCGGGAAGAGACTGGACAAAAATCGTGCACCTATGGATGAGGACAGTGGGTGGGGAGTGATTGCGGATGGTGGGGCGGGAACTGGGAGGAGGGGAGTTATGGGGGGAAAAAAGAGGAACAAATGTAATAATCTGAACAATAAAGATTTAATTAAAAAAAAAAAAAAAAGTCGCCAGAGGAATGCGGCCTCAATTGTAAACATAAGCAGTACAGTCCTCACTTACAGGCTTTCTACACAAATTTTGAGCTGTATAAACAAGAATTCCTAATATTTGAAAGCAAATTCAAGTGAAAACGCTCCCTAAAGTGCCCGGAGTTGTAAATATTATCAGTTTGCTGGTCATTTCACGGCTTTCCACTGGTAATGTCTGTGATTACAAACGGCAGGAAATGTAGGAAGAATCTATTTACTTTAATTTCAAGGGGTTCTTCCAAGTTTTTGATCATTTCTGGAAACTCTAATTACGTATTTTAAGAGTTTTACCACAACTAGAGAGTTTTCTTACAAATATGTACTGGAACCATAAGGATTTTAACAGAGTCATACAAAAGTCGCCAGAGTAATGAGGCCTGAATTGTAAACATAAGCAGTACAGTCCTCACTTACAGGCTTTCTACACAAATTTTGAGCTGTATAAACAAGAATTCCTAATATTTGAAAGCAAACTCAAGTGAAAACGCTCCCTAAAGTGCCCGGAGTTGTAAATATTATCAGTTTGCTGGTCATTTCACGGCTTTCCACTGGTAATGTCTGTGATTACAAACGGCAGGAAATGTAGGAAGAATCTATTTACTTTAATTTCAAGGGGTTCTTCCAAGTTTTTAATCATTTCTGGAAACTCTAATTACGTATTTTAAGAGTTTTACCACAACTAGAGAGTTTTCTTACAAATATGTACTGGAACCGTCAGGATTTTAACAGAGTCATACAAAAGTCGCCAGAGTAATGTGGCCTCAATTGTAAACATAAGCAGTACAGTCCTCACTTACAGGCTTTCTACACAAATTTTGAGCTGTATAAACAAGAATTCCTAATATTTGAAAGCAAATTCAAGTGAAAACGCTCCCTAAAGTGCCCGGAGTTGTAAATATTATCAGTTTGCTGGTCATTTCACGGCTTTCCACTGGTAATGTCTGTGATTACAAACGGCAGGAAATGTAGGAAGAAAAAAAAAAAAAAAAGAAAAATGAAATGAACGGTTGTGCTTTTTCTTGAACTAATAATAATACAACATCAAGTTGAAAATGAACACCAGGAAATTGGCGAGCACCCCCACGTTTACCTCCACCACTGTGGTTCCCGCAGCTTTGCACATGGGCAGGTTGAAATTCCGGGCGCTTTTCCTACATAAGGAAACGGGGAAAGGAGATCAAAAGTCAGAAGTGTCTCCTTCAACTTTAATTACAGACTAGAGGAATGTCTACAAACTAAGAACCTGCAAAATCTTTTCGGAAAGAGTGTATCGCATCTTTTGCCGTCCTCTTTTTTCTTGCTTTTTATTTTTTTTTTCCAATTATAGTTTCCCTTTGATTAAAGTTCTATAATTATTTCATAAGTAAAAACAATATGATACCCACTTCACTTCACTCAATAATATAGCTTTTTATAAGGCTGAGGGGCTATTTTTCATATTCAACATGCAGATTTTACACAGAAAAATAAAATGGATATTAATACATCTATTTGATACCAATTTCCCTAAACCTTTTCATCGGGATGCTGCTTTACTTCTATAGTTGAATACTTCATTAAACTTGCTCTATTAAAATAGTGAGGGAAAGTAGCAAGGACTTTATAGGAGAGGGTACAGTATTTCTATTCTCTATTAAGGAGAAGCCTGCTGCTGAAATTAAGTACAACATTCATTGGGAACCTGTGAGTCATCTGCAAAGGTCACCCTGGGAAGCCAATTTCCAATGCAAGTACAACACCCACATCAGACACGGAGGTATGAAAATTTCAAGAAGGTGCCAGTTTCGCTGATGGTTTTGCATTCCCAAGTTCCTACACCAATGTACTTCCTCTAACCATAAAAAGGTATATATATATGTTTGTTTCTGAGAGTGTAGGTTGATAAAAAATCTTCTTTGATAAAGAGCACGAAGTCACACTATGGTTTACTGAGCTTTCAGGCCACCGATGCCTATTTCACTTGGATTCAAGGACAGGTGTAAGGACAGGTGTGTCCTTGTGCGCTCCCAAGGCAGAGGGGCACCCCCACTTTAACCTCGGCCAGACCTCTGCACCAGGTGTCCACTCTTCTAAAGTCAGTATCTTAAGAATCGAAGTGACCTGACCATGGGTGATATGCACTCTCATTTCACATCAAAGCGTAATGTGTACTTGAACCACAAGCATAAAGCCTGTGCTTAAAATAGCCCTGTGCAGTGCTTAGATACCGGGGCCAGGCAATGGAGCATGGGATAAATTCGTGGAAATATTTTGAATAATTCATCTCCATTTGCTGCTATACAATTTCATTGCTTTTTTTTTAAATAGCAATTGAACTTCGCAAACAATACACCAATGTGTCAAGTGCAATAGATATGATGCAAAATGTCTTCTGTAGTGGCCAAAGTTAGCTGTAATTCCAAAAACTGATTGAATTCAAGAAATCAAACATAGTATACATATTATAAGTTCTTCAGAAATGAACAAAAACAGTGTGAGAGTGGTCACTGAGTATGGCTGTGCTCGCACAAAAGCTGCATTTGATAAAGATAAAAAATTGCTAACTAAAAGCAATAAATGACAATATTATGAGAAAAAAAATGATTTCTATAACCTAATAGGTGAAATTTTTAATACCAAACATTTTGAAAAAGTTTTTTAACTTTATGCATATATTGAAAGGTGGTATAATTTTAAAAAAACAACAACTATATAATCTATAAATCCAAAATATTAAATACTTAGTGTTAAGCAAGCTTATGATAATCAAAAGATTTTCAAGTCTATTAAGCATATGTTTGGCCATGCAGTTAATGAGAATAAAATTGAGCACTATTAAGGTAAGACTTCTAGTAGACAGCAATAAGACCGGAAAAGGCCTGACTTAAGTAATTACTAGCAATATCTTTCCAGAACATCAAAGTAACTTGGGCATTTGAAGACAGTGCATGTAAATAACAATCTACAATAATAAAAGCATAATATGCTAATTAGGCCAGATGTCCTTCCGGACAACCTTCCAGACGAAGCCTGGGCTGTGAAGGAAGCCCGGGTTCTGGGTACCAGAAGGAAGCCGGTGCCAGCAGCCAGAGGCCGGAAGGCCTACTCTTTTTTTTTTTTTTTATTGCTTAAAGTATTACAAAGGGTATTACATATGTGTCCATTTTATCACCCCGCCCTAGACAGTCCCCTAGCCTCCCCTATCCCCCAGTGTCTTATGTCCATTGGTTATGCTTATATGCATGCATACAAGTCCTTTAGTTGATCTCTTACCCCCCTACCTCCTGCCCCCCAACCCTCCCCTGCCTTCCTGCTGCAGTTTGACAATCTGTTTGAGGCTGCTCTGCCTCTGTATCTATTATTGTTCAAAAGTTTATAATGGTCTCTATTATCCATGAATGAGTGAGATCATGTGGTATTTTTCCTTCATTGACTGGCTTATTTCACTTAGCATAATGCTCTCCAGTTCCATCCATGACGTTGCAAATGGTAAGAGTTGGAAGGCCTACTCTTGCATGAATTTCGTGCATCAGGCCTCTAGTATCAAAATAAAATGTAATTGTGTGCTTTTCTCATGTTTTGTAAGCATGTCAATATTGTAACAGGTCTTGGCAACTAAAATACACGGAGGAAAACATAATTTGTATGGGACTAAATTCAAGGGTATATAGGTGCAAATACTTAACAAGCAGAGCAACGTGGACATCCACCAATCAGAACAGACACCCGCCAGTACTCCGTAACAGTGAGACTGCTGTTCATACACACACACAAACATGCACACGCACACACGCGTACTGCTGTTTATTTTCAGCCATTTTAAAATAAAATTTTAAATACCAAACACATCAAGATATCCATTTTGTAATCATAACTTAAGAAATATTGAAATATTAAGTTGCTGAAATGCACTACATTAGTCTTTTTTAAGGCCATCACACTACCTGAAAATGATGTTTCCTGCACGGTCTGCCTTCCAGGCTTTCACCAAGGCAAAATCCCCTGTAATCGCTTCCTCCAAAATAAAATGTTGACCATTGAACTCCCTCACCTGCAGGAGACAAAGGGAGCGCTGTCAGGTATTTGTACGGCTGCTGTTTGGTTGTGATATGAGCTCTGGTAAAGGCAGATAAGAGGGGCACAAGCTTAGCTGGGAAAGGTTTCTCAGAGAAAGAAGAATCTAAAGGGAGACCCGAAGGATGAGTGTGGTAGGCAACTGGGACTGAGTGAAAGTGCTGGAAGGGGAAACTGAGGGAACAGCATGTGCAAAGGCTCAGTGACAAGCGAGAGCTCGGTCAACCTGAGGAACTGAGCTATGACTGTGTATGTCAGTGTTCATTTTATTACCTGTGTCCATACGTTACATATTGAACATAATACCTGTCCCTCTTTCCCCATTCCCCAAGGAAAAAACTATACAATGTACTGTTTATATAAGTGAAATGGTTCTGCCCTAGCTGGTTTGGCTCAGTGGATAGAGCGTTGGCCTGTGGACTGAAGAGTCCCAGGTTCGATTCTGGTCAAGGGCACATGTCTGGGTTGCAGGCTCAATCCCCAGTAGGGGGTGTGCAGGAGGCAGCCAATCAATGATTCTCTCATCATTGATGTGTCAATCTCTCTCTCTCCCTCTTCCTTCCTTTCTGAAATCAATAAAAAATATATTTTAAAAGAACAAAAATAAATGAAATAGTTTTAAAAGTCCATTCACCTCTCTTAATTTTTTTTAAAAATATATTTTATTGATTTTTTACAGAGAGGAAAGGAGAGGGATAGAGAGTTAGAAACATCGAAGAGAGAGAAACATTGGTCAGCTGCCTCCTGCACGCCCCCTACTGGGGATGTGCCCGCAACCAAGGTACATGCCCTTGACCGGAATCAAACCGGGGACCCTTGAGTCCACAGGCTGACGCTCTATCCACTGAGCCAAACCGGTTAGGGCCACCTCTCTTAATTAATATATAATCATCTGTTGCGATTTGAATTGTAATTCCTAGAATTTGTAGAGGAATTTAGAGAGAACTGACACACTATATGGTCCCACCCATAAACATAATATTTTTTGAAGTCTCTTTTACTTCTTTCAAGAGTTTTGCAATTTTCACTCCAAAAGCTTTGTATATGTTTTTAGGATTTAGTCACAGGTTCCTCATAGTTTCTGATGCTACTATAATGCGATATTTTATTCTATTATATCTTCTCTTCTGGTCTAATGGAATGCTATTGACCTGTGTATGCTTACTGCCGTTAGTTCTACTATGAATGGAGGGGTCGGGGTGAAGAAGGGAAGAAGCTTAAAGCAAAACTATGTCACCGCCCTGGAAACAACGTGGAAGCTGTGCTCCATCCACACTGAGGATGGGAGCCATTTACACACAGCACTCCATTCCCATTACCACCGCACCCCCTAGTGGACAAACAGCATGGGTTTATAGAAAGCTGCCCTAGAAAGTTTGGGTACATTAACTTCTTTAACTATACTATGGTTTAAAACTAAAATTCTTTCTTTTTTAAAAAAAAAAAAATTCTTTCTTAAACAACAGCTTCCTTAAAGACATTATCCCACCTTCCTTCTAGAAAATATTGAATTTATGGAATCAGTGATGAATGAGGATCTCATTTAATAAAAACTTAGGCAAGTTATGTAAAAGATATTTGTAAACTGCACATCAATATCTAGTTGTTTTTTTTAAAAGGGTATTATGTATTTAAGAGTCATTACTGTGAGCATCAATGATAATGTTTACATATGGAGTATTTTACATACAGATCTAGAAAACTACATATAGATCTAAATATATGCTAACCCCGGGAAAAGTAAATTTTTAAAAATTGGCTTTTTAAATTTTAATTATATAATTTCCTGACGATCTACGCACTAGCAGTTGGTGAGTTTTAGTTATTATTCTAAAATTTTAAGAAAAGGGAAGGAATTGGTTTTGTCTAACTGGCCACTCTACTCATTTGAAAGACTTGTGCATTTCATGGCCTCAACTTCATCTTCCAGTCCTTTCTTGAATCCACTCCAGTCAAATTTTCATCACTCCAGAAAAACCCTCTACTCTAAAAGAATTACTCTTTAAAGTCACCAACGACCTGTGTGTCCAGATCTGATGGTCACTTCCCAATACGCTATTACCCAACCTCGGCACACTCTGACACATTTGATCACACGCTCCTTTGTAAAATGTCCCACCTTTCAAATCTCCTGGGTTTCTGCTTCACTCACTAGACACTTTCCCATTCTTTTTTCCTGCTCCTTCAAGGCCTCTTCCCTACCTTTATATGCAAACGAGGTGTTCTCTCTCTGCTCTCCAGCCCTAGCCACTCATCTAGTCCCAAAGGCTTGAATACTCTATGCCAATGCCTCAGTTCCCATCCCGAGTGGCGCCTACTGCGCGCCTCCTCTTGGAGCATGGTGGATGTCTTCAACGCACCGGTCTCTGCCAGAGCTCTTCGCTGACCCCCATGCCCAGCCCCTCTCAACAAGCAGCATACTTGATTCTGTCTTCTCTTCCGGCCACCACCAACCCACCAGTCAATCCTGTTGGCTTTACTATGAATATATTCTCCTATTCCAACCACTTCTCACCAATTCCACTTTGCCTTCCCACCTGGATTAATGCAACAGCCTCTTAATCCCTTTCACTGCTGCTGCTCTTGATCCCTGCAAAAAAACCTCACTTCCCCACAGCTACAACTTGCCAAAACGTAGCTCAGATCACATCACTCCCCCACAACTTTCCGCTGGCCGCTCACCACTCTCAGTAAAATCCACACTCATGTGATCTGGCTCCTGTCTCTCTTCAACCTTCAATCCCACTGCTCTCAGCCTCACTAACTCTGTTCCAGTCTCACCACCCTGCTGTTCCACACACAGGGCAAGCCTGCCTCCGGACCTTGTCCTCCTTCTGCCTTCTGACTAGATCACAACCCTGTGATCTTTGCCCAGCTCTTTCGCCTATTTTATTCAGGTCTCTCTACCAATGTCACCTTCACAGTGAGGTTTCCCTAACCCTACCTGAAACACTGCCTTCGCGGCCACTGATCCCTCTCTCTGTCCTGGCCCTACTTAACTGACATGTGTGTTTGTCTATTCATTCCCTGTCACTTCCTCCACCACAGGGACGACTTGGTCCAGACCCCCCTTTCCAAAGTTCCTGGGAAAGAAGAACTCAACAAATGTCAATGAATTAAGGAATTCACCCACTTCCCCTTCCTATGATAAGCAAGGGAAATAAAGAGCTAATAGGAGTTGTTTCAAGACAAAAATTACGAAACGACTAGATTCATGCACCCGACTCAAGGCAGAAATGAACCCAGATATTCAGGACAGAGTCTAGTGTATCTTGTGTTTCCCAGGGTGAGTTAATGCTAGTGAGCTCCTCAAGTATTAACCCAATTTTCTGTCCATCTTTACCTATATTCTTAAGATCCATTGTAATAATTAGATTCTTGCTTTTTACTTGGTCAAGAACTTTTGAAGTTTAATTAGGCATTAAAGATAGAATATCAAAAATGTCAACAAAAGCCAAGGTCACCTTGATCAGAACGGCAAGGCTCCAGGTAAAGGTCTTGCTCAGAGGACAGCAGGGCACAGGTTCGCGGACCTTGCATCTTCCCTCAGAAAGGGGGTGCAGAGCTAACATCTCCATGAGCAGAAAATTGATAAGAGATCACCCCTTGATTCTAAGTGTTCACTTTCCTAGCGACAAGCTGAGCATCTCTGCATTCTGTGCTCACTTCCTGGAGCCAGGGGGGCATGGAGACGGGAAAGATGCTAAAAACCCAGTCATGAAATATGGGCCTGTGTATGCTTAGAAGTTGCCTCAAATCTAAGGCACCTTAAATATCTAGAGTTTATTTAATGATAAGCTTATTTAACATATTTTTCAAATTATTATTACTAATCATTTGTTTGTTTATTAACTTTTTGAGGGACTAAGAGCCTGTTTGAGTTCTATGCTTTCCTAGTATGTGCGTGAAGTTACCCCCTATCCAGCACTTTAAACAAAATGAAGTTATTCAGCCTATAGCTCAAGTGTGTCCAGTATACAAAATGAAGGTGATAATGTGAACTCCCCATTCATTCCACTACAGAATTCCATATTTTAATATTGAGGATAAACTTGTGATTGCCTTGGCTTTTTCTCATCCTTCAATTGCACAAGAGGCCTGAGCATGAAGCCTTTAATAGCATTTATACCAGGTAGCTACTCTACTTTCCTCATAAGCATAATCAGCAATTATAAAGACTCCTACATTGGTAAAAATCCAATCTTAACTCGCACATCTTATACAGTTGCAGTTTTTTCTCCTTTACTTAATCTGGTTTCTCTGTATGATTTGAATGAATAGCAGATGCTCAGTTTTAGCTGGGAATCATACCTAACGTATTTATGCTAATGAATGGCAGTGCTTGTTCTCACATAGAGGTGGTTTTATACCGATTTCCCCAACGAGTCACCAGAACCCTGTGCTCACAGTGGAGTCGGGTGTCCCCTGGATGACCGCGTCCTACCTCTCGGGGCTTACTGGCAATGGCGATGCTGCCATCCTTGTTGTACTTGATCGGTGCCCCTCCTTCTTGCACCAGCGTCCCATAGCCTGTGCTGGTGTAAAAGGCAGGAACTCCAGCGCCGCCGGCACGAATCCTCTCTGCCAGTGTGCCCTGCAGGTGAGCAAGCGACACCCCACAGGTCAGGACGCACCCCTCTGCACGGGGACACAGAGCATTCAGACACAGTGCCTACTCTCTAAAGGATTACCATTCCAAGCGGTGCCTAGCATGGTAAATTGGTGTATTTCACTAACAACATATGCTAGGAGATTAATTTAAAATAATGACTGCCTCTCTAGATAACAACCTTTCTATTCTATTTTTTTTCTCTTTTTTTTGTTTTCTTTCATTAATTTTTAGAGAGAGAGGAGGGGAGAGGAAGAGAGCAAAACAACGATGTGAGAGCAACACCAATGGGTTGCCTCCTATACACACCCCAGTTGGGGACTGAACCTGCTACCCAGGCATTGTCCTGACAGGGAGTCAAACCGGCAACCTTTCAGTGCACGGGACGATACCCAACCAACTGAGCCACGCCAGCCAGGGCGGCCTCTCTATTCTTAATCCACAACATGTAACTGCTTATTCACATAGTCACGCTTTCACCTTCCATGTCACCTGCTGGCTTCGACAACATGGTCAACATCAGTCTATTTGTACTATTTTTAAGTGAGTTTTCAAATCTGACACATGTAACTTCAACTATATATATTAAAAATCACAAGAATAAATTCTGGGTTTTACTGTGTGTGATATGCAGATATGGCCTGAATCTTATCATCAGTGATAATAAATGATTATTGTAGAATAATATAAAATGTTCAAATTTATCTAGAATGTATTCTAAACCATTCTCGTATTTGATCTACAATATTATCTAACTAAGGAAAAATCCAAACTACAACATATAAGTAAATTGGTTTTCATTTTATTTTTATTTTTTAATATACTTTTTATTGTTGATAGTATTACAGATATCACCCCTTTTCCCCACTTTACTCCCTCCTCCCAGCTCCTACCTCCCCCTCCCCCATGTTTTCACTATGCTATTGCTCATGTCCATGGGCTATGCCTGTAGGATATAAGTTCTTTGGTTTATCTCTTCTTATCCCCCCAACCCCGCATCCAGGTATGTCAGTCTGTTCCATGCCTCTCTGCTTCAGGTCTTATTGTGTAAATTGGTTTTTAAAAACCAAGAGTCCTTCAAATTTTGTTTCAGAGGACAAACAGCTGTAGGCAAAGTTTCTTTGTATCTTTCACTGGTCACCTTCATTTCCCAGCTCCCTCCCACCTCCAACTGCCTTTCCATGGAGTCTGCCAGAAGGCAACAAACTCCAATAGCACATTCCAACACCCTCTCCACCACTGAGGGCTGTGGTTACGGTCCAGCTACATCCTAGTCACGCTGGACTGCTAAATGGCTAATCAGTAGTAAGAATGAGGTTAGGTATTAATGGCAGGGTGTTAATATTGTCCCAACCTGAAACCAATGTTCTACTTTAACTGGGACCTAAACTCAAAGAAGGAACTAATGACTAGCATTTGAAACACTGAGGCATTCAAGCATGTGGGATATTCTGGGGAAGGAGGGACCTTGGGGCTTCACTGAAAATATGTATAGATAAAACACTGTTCTACCCTATCCAAAGGATAAGATGACTGTACTCTGTGTTCCGGGTATTTTAAGTTACCAACGTGCACAAAAATTCAATCCTCAAACCAGCCCTAGGTTAGAATGTGTTTTATGTCCACCCACCCTAAATGCTTCACTCCTTCTGTGTCCCACTGGGCAAGAGCCTGAAAACAGAATGGTTCTGCAGAAACCACCAAGCCCCACATCCACCCCACAGGGAGCCCTGATCCCCAACTCTTCATCTACACTCCCTCCTGACTCTCAGGCCACCAAACAAGTTGCCACTACATTGAGGAGGGAGACCCTGACCTCGTCAGCTTAAAGAAAGAATGTAAAAGAGATATCAAGGAAGCTTTTCAGACCAAGATAGTAGCGTAGGCAAACATGCCTGTACTCACAGCCTCCCACAACCACATCAAATACAACTAAAATACAGAACAACCATCATCTAGAACCACCAGAAAACTGGCTGAATGGAAGCCCTTCAACTAGAAAAGTAAAGAAGAAAGCACACTGAGACTGGTAGGAGGTGGAGAAGCATGAAACAGGCTGGTATAGCACCCACATGTGCCGCTTTTTTAATCGGGAGGGAGACTGTCTCTGCAGAAGCCACCAGGAGGAGCAAGGCGTCCTAGCCCCACACCAGACCCCCAGCCCAGGGTCCCAGAGCTGGGAAAAGAAGTCCCTGTGGGCAGTAAGAACTATGAGCTGTAAAAACCAGTGTGGATTGGGGCTCAGTGACACAGAGGCTGCTAGAGACCCAATTGTCCCTCTTAAAAGGCTGGCACCACAAACTGAACTTATAAAGTCCTGCTTCTTCTGAGCTCCAGCACCAGGGTGAATCTCTGAAGAACACAGACACATATGAGGAGGAACTGGATTGTCTGGCATAGGGGCAGGAACTCAGGGGTGGCTTTCTACCAGACAGAGGTGCTCACAGGGATCATTGTTCCTATACTTGGACCTCCCTGGTCACAGGGCTGACTGTCAGCTTCTGTTTGCTCCACCTTGTTGATTTCCTGAGACCCCGCCTCATTCAATTTATAACCCCACCCAAGCTGTGTGCAGCAGCTGTTGCATATGAATGACCTGTCCTTGCTCAGGCTAAAATCTCTCAAACAAGCAGCAGATGGGTCTGGGAGCCCCAAATCTATCAATAAAAGACCCAAGACTCAGTACAGCACCAGCCTGCCTTGCTTCACAGTTGGGCCTCATGTTAGCACTTCCAAACCTGATACAAAGAGGAGGAATCTTCAGATCTCTGTAGATCTCTCTGTAGCTCCTGCTGAGTGGCCTCAGGCAGTGGCTGACTTTACTCCTCCCTGGAGACCCAAGAGCCAGTGTCAGTGTCAGACCATACAAGATTACAACTCTACA